>NC_071466.1:79786289-82532745 GCF_028500815.1 Rissa tridactyla
ACTATAAAAATCAATTGAGAAATACACTTTAAAAGTTTTGCAAGAAAAATGCGGTATACACCAAAATAAAATCCTGGATTGTGTGATCCTAAATATAAATCTTTAAACAGTAGGACATTTTAACTAGTTTAACAAGTAAATAAGATGGATTGGAACAGCTCTGTTTCCAATAATATTGCTTATGAATTTGCCTTTTACCTCAGGTCTACATCTTCATAACTGGGTAAATATTGACTGACTATGAATCCATCTATTGTTTGAAGAGAAGTAATCCACTCCTATCTACATTGCCTTACAATTAAAATTTACGAAACAAACCTCTTTCAGGGTTGTTTCATGAGACTTCCAGACTACAGAGCCACAACTCTGACTGAACAAAAAGTTTTTAATTCATTTGTGTTTAGTTTGCAAGACATTTTCCTGCTAGTACATGTTCTATTAACTCCTCATCTATCTATAAAATCAGCCAGCCATACATCAAAAGGTTTGTCCCTTGTTACTTGTCTTCTTCAATTCCATTCTTAGGATTTTTGTTAAAGGGGGTTTTTTTGCTTGTTTGTTGATTGGTTTTTTTTAGAATGTGCCTCAATGACCAATGATTACAGGCACTAGTGTTGAAAAGCAGTAGAATGCAAAAAAAGATATGAAAATCATCAATTTTTTTTGTGTATTATAGAATCCATTCCACTTAAATGTGCCTAAAATTCCTCTTGGAGGAATCAAGTTTTTCACCATCTCTCTCTGACACAGGGCAGCTTTAAGACCTAGTATCTTATCTATTAATTTACTTACAGAAACATTTTTACTTCTTGTGCTAATATGTATTATCAAGGTAAGTTAGATATACCACAAAGCACTTTTTTTTCTTTAACCTGTAATGATGTAACTTTCAAGATGATAAAGATGGCAAAAAAATTTCATGAAGAAGAAACATCCAAAATAAATTATCTGATATTCTTTTTAGTCTGTAATCAATAATTACTTCCATTGCAGTTTTGACACCATGAAATTCTGTTAGAATGGGTCTCTGCATGTCTCTATGTATTACTGGATGTTGTTTCTAGATATATGTTACTCTTTTTGCTCCATACACATTCTTTTCTCTGCATGAAAAGAACTTGCAGAACCTTCTTATTAATGCATTATTTATCTGATCATGTTCCAAAGTGCTTTTGTCTTTCTGTAGTTTTGTCTTTTACTCTGAAATTCATATCCTTCATAAATCTAAGTGTTGTATTCACGTATCTGAAATATCTTTTATTTTCTGAGCAGCTCCCAAACATTCAGCAACAGTCTTGCACGTAATAATAATCAGACTGTAGCAGTTTTGTAATTAGGTTCTGGTAAAAACTGCTTACATTTTGTTCAACACTTCAGGAAAGACATGTTAACATGTTGTGACAACAAAATATTTCACACCTCCATTTGTATCAAAACCAGTAAATCTTCACTTAGTAAGTTGAACAGATCCTTCATTTCCAAGTATGGATGGCACAGTCAGTACATAACATGTGAAAATTATTTTCAAAACCTTTTAGCCCATGCAAAAAATGAGAAATGGATTTTATATCACAGAAAGTTAAATGCCCCAAAAGATTGTGTTTGTTTTAATGATGACCACTAAAAGACAGTAAAACTCAGTGTAAGATTAAGGTGTAGAAAAAGACAGGAGAACTGTTTTTAAAAACAGTTAATAAAATGAGTGAAATTATCTGAGGGAAACAAAACATTTTTTCCTCTTCTAAGTCTCTTTAGTCTCCTTAGTCTAAATGGGGGCGGGGGGGAGGAGAAAACAAAACACAAGAAAACAAAACAAAACAAAAACTCACGGGGGAGAGGAGGAACAAAAGAGAAAATAAATTCTCTTTGAAGTTCAAATCATTTGACATAAAAAGCTTCTTCCATGCATTCTTTCTCCTGTCCTTTCAGGTGGTTAGTATCTCCTTAGTATCTGCTTCAGTAGGTACTTCAGTAGGCAAGATTCTAATCCTCCATTCCACTGGTAGAAATCACTGTTTTCTATATGAGATAACTGTTATGCATTTAGCAGCACTGGAAAGGAGTGAAGAATGTTGTCACCAACCACTTAGTTTCAATAATAAAATTTCTTTGAAATATTTTAATGCAATTTTTGGCTACATGAACAGGTGCAATCACACCAGCATATGTTATTACACTATAGACATGAATACAGCAGTGAGGGACTGGGGTCCAGTTAAGTTAGATGCATTTGGAAAACATAAATATGTTTAAGCCGATGAGCAGGTGAAATATATCAGAAAAAAACCCAAAATTATAACAGACAAAAATATAAGTTGGTTCCAAAAAGAAAATAAACAGAACAATAAAATCTGCTATGAAGTTTTTGATTATTACTGAAAAATGTTCAGGGGAAAAAAACCAAAAAAACCAACCAAACAAACCAAATGAACAATAACCAGATGAATACTGAATAGAATGAGCAACTTTTCCTTCACTGCAAGTGAGAGCATCAGAGTGCAACTGTCTGGGTAATTGTCCATTGTTTATGGGTAATTCCAAATTATTGGAATACTGCACACAGAATTCAAGGATTTAAAAATGCTGACAGAAATGATCTTGGAATAAAGAACTAGGGATCGGGGAGTCTTGCAAAATTTATTTTTTTGAAAAACTAAACAACAGCTTGTAAATCTGTGGATTTGAGTTCTCCCCTATCTGCAGCTATGATGCAGCTTAGTTGGACGGGGAAGCAAGCGAACTGGAAAACAAACAAATGAAATGCATAAGTGATATTTGCTGTCTTTTGCATCAGATCGAAATGTTGCGATCTAGGATAAGTCTTGCTTTTTCCCCTTGCCTTACTTGTGTCACCACTGGAATAAAGAGGAGAAATGATTATGGTTTGTGTTGAACAAATTGTGCAGTTCTGCTTTCCTTATATTAGTCTGGATCTGTAGACACCACATTCATTAAATCCAGTGTTCAATTAAGATGATTAAAAGGATTCAGTGAGGAAATATCAATTTGTTATTACTGAAGGACCACTTGGTCCTTTGTGTTTGTGGTCCTAGGCTTTGTGAAAGAGCCAGTCAACAGTACAGTTAGAAAATAACAGTTCAGTTCATTTCATTCAGCTTTCACAACAAGAATGTGCAAAAAGGAATCTTGACGCATGCTGGTTTTGTTCTCTTTATTCTTAAGCAATCCTACCAGTGAACTCCCAAATTAGCAAGGTCTAGTAATGAGTTTGAAGATGTAATGTTTAATTTTCAGGTACTCCAAAATAAATATTTTTTATTTTCATGAACTTTGCAGACTGAACTATATTACAGTACAAGCTATTAACTCTGAAGATAAATGCCCATTAATTGATACAACATCTAGAAACATTCAAGAAGGAAGCAATGTCCAACTTTCTACTCAAAACAGGGTTAAAACTGTTTTCAGTTTTGACTGAAATTCAACAAAAACTGTTGAATTCAGACAAGGTTGCTCAGGGCTTGGTCCAGCTGAGTCTAGAAAATGTCTGAGGAAAGACACTTCACAAGATGTTTCTGCAGCCTATTCCAATGGTTAATAAAACTGAATTCCCATACCACACCCTGCCCTTAACACAAATTTATTTTTTCTCCTTCCTCCACCACACACCACTGGCCCTGGATCCATCTCCTTAATGACCTCTTGTAGGCAGTGTGGGATAGCTGTTGGGTTCTTTCCCTAAACCAACTCTTCTCCGGCCCAGCTTGCCCAGCCTTTCCTTGTACAGCAAGTTTTGCATTTCCAACCATGAATTAGTGGCAGGGTGGGGGGGGTGGGGGAGAAAAAGAAAGGAACAAAACAAGTAAGTAAACAAACAAAAAACTTCCCAAAACTGCAGGGGGAGTCATTAAAAACAAACCCATCACCCAAGTCCCCCAGCACTCGCTTAAATAAAAATCTGTGGAAAAAAAAATCAAAAATAAATGCCACACTAATTACTGCATGGCAACAGGTCTTAAGCAACTGTAAAAAAAAAACAAAAAAAAAAACAGAACAAAAGAATGTTGTATTGGGGGTGTGTGGCAGGGTTTTGGTGGTGGGGTGTTACAGAGGTGTTTTCTGTGAGAAGTTGCTAGGAGCTTCCCCTATGTCCATAGCCTCTCTAACTAAATATCTGAATAAAACCTATATAAAAAGTTAAATAACTAGAAAAAAAAACCCACTTCCCAAAAGTAACTATTAGAGGGGGGAAAAGAAAGCCACACCAAGCAACCTTCAGTGACAAAAAATCAATTGTCTACATAAAAAAATGAAACCTTAAAAAGAAAAAAAAATAAACAAACAAACAAACCCAACCCAACAAGCAAGTACCTGGGAGGAAAGAAAAGCTTCTGAATAAAAAAAAAAAAAAAAAAAAAAAAAAAAATCCAGCCCTAAAATTGCATCTAAATAAATAAGTACATACATACATACTCATAAAACCTCACTAACAAACTGCCAAAAGTAGGAACGTCACCACTCCTCAAAAAATTCCACTGAAAAGGAGGAAAAGAAAAAAAAGGAAATATAAAAAAAGAAGTACCCCTCCCCCAAAACGCATCTATGCATGCATCCAAAAAATAAGGGAAGAAATAGAAGAAGCTACCACAGAAAGCCCCCTTCCCCAAATCAGAAAAAGAAAAATGATAAAAAAACAGCTGCCAAGAGTCTTTCTCCAAAACACCTATTACCTGCCTGTTTGCCGCGTTCTGCATAGCAGGGAGCTGACTAAAGGTGCTGGCAGAGAATGAAATACCAGTACTGAATCACATTTCTTATGTAAGTGTACTTGCAGTTTTCTTATAACCCTAAAAGCATTCCTGAGAGAGAAGATCATAAATCTCTTCAAAATGTCTTCCCTTTTTCCAGAGTAAGAGAGTACAGCCTGACAGAGTGTTTTTAAAATGTGGCTGCTAGCATCTTGCTATGCTTCCGTAATAATTCCAACATCATCAAAACCTTCTCATTTAAATAAATCCTGCCAGGGATTTATCTCACCTAATTTCACGGGGGTAATTCCCTTGCCTAAACTTTTGCTACCAGGGCCATTTCAGGCACTGTAGGGTCTGCCTACCTTCTAGTTGTTCCTCAACAAGAAAAATGATTTCTCCTAGGTTCTGTGTAATATCTGCCCATCCAACATACAGACGTCTCAGGGCAGGAGGTAGAGTTTGGAGGTCAGCTGGAGGCAATGTAGGATAAATTAATTTTACAAAAAATGGCCTTGGATTCTTATATTTTGGCAACTGAATCATGCCCAGAAGTCAATAGCGAGTCTACATTTACCTCTGAGAAAGTTAGCTTAGTATTTCATTAGTGGGAATGGAGAGAAACTTTGCATTTTAGGGCATGACTCATGGGAACTGTTTTGGACATCTGCTTTATGACATTCCACAGAGGTGCCTATTTCTCCACTGACTGCAAAGCAGCGACAAACTAAGACATAGAAATCAGCTATAGACATTTGAAGTAGGTAAGATTACTTTTTCAAGGGAACTTCATGATCTCTATCTGGTAGTAGTGTATGTATGCTGTGCCACAATTGTTACACCTAAAAAAACCCAGATAAACTCCACTTCAATAAGTATCAAGGCAACTCCTATGCAGAAACTCTGTACGTTGTGTTCATGACAACATGGTAGCTGCTTTTGCCGGCCGACAAGGAGACACAGAGAGAAATAATAAACAATTCTGATACATTTTTCCACTGTCTTTTCCAGAGAGTTCTGAAAATTATGGAAGTCTCTGTGACTTCTGTGCTATTCTGACTGTGTACTACTCTGACTAGCTTACCAAATTGGAGATTTTGTCACAGAGTACAGGGGCTATAATGAACTCATAATCAACCCAACAGATCATTCTTAAACTAAAAAATATACAAAGCAGCTTTTGAAGTGAATGGGATGGCTACAACACTCTGATGTGCCTGCATTTTATCACAGGAAAATAATGATGTCAAAACCTGTGATGAACGTTCTTTAAGAAACATCATTTATTCACAGGTCACACAGGCAGCAACCAAGTTTTAATGGATCTGTGAATATAAAAAAAGTACTCTGTAAGCAATGCATCAAAATTTGTTGTAGACTTGGAAGAAGCAATGAAGAGCCTGCCCTACATTCATGCCCTGTTTATTTGAAATCCACGGTTTAAAGCAACTGAAAACTACAGAAACAGAGAAGCGAGCCAACATTTCTTCTCTCCTTGCTTATATCTGCGAAGTTCCTGACATTTATGCTGGCTGGCTACTCAAGTTTTAATCATCAGTGGATTTAAAAAGACCATAGATGCATTTATTTCAGAAAACTTCAATAACTTTCCACTAGTTGTTTCCACAGTTATAAGCATGTGTAAGGCATTGGGTTCCTAAAAATTCATTGTCAGGATATTTTTGGCAGAGTAAAAAAGTAATATTTCTTCAAAAAAACAGTAGTCTTCAGCACCTAAATTTACAGTATGTCCTAGATATTTCAACTACTATATTGCTATTTGTGTTTGAGCAACACTGGGATTTTATTCTTCCCTACATGAATTGTGAGAATCTAAGGGATATTAATTTCTGGACAAAATTTGGACCTTTTCCTCATACATTTCTAGCATATTTTTTTTGCTGTTAGCAGAGTCCATTTCAAAAAGAATTAAAAAAAAAAAAGAAAAACATAACCAAAAAAACAAACACTAAACACAAAAAACCCCCGAAACTAATAAAGAAAAAAAAAGTATATACATTTTTTTAACCAGTTTTCTTAAGGGATTGCATTTTGCAGGCCTTTCAGTTCTTCTCTAGAAGTTTTTTCCCTAAGAAAATTTGCCAAATATGTCACCTTTTTGGGACATATTTCAACCACATCCCCATCTCTCCCCTCACCATCCCCGTTAGATATGGCTTCTCATTAGAGGACGGAAACCCCAAGTATTATCTTCACTGAGTCAGCATAATGCAACTCCCTTTCTAGTCTAAGACACAGAAGCACATGAATAATCATCAGCTACTGATCTAATTCTGTCTCATCCAAAGGAAATATTCTAGTGAAAGGGGAATTGAAGTTGTCTCAGACAGCAAGGGGAGAGATGTTATGGGGCAAAAGTTACACTGATGTCAAAAAACAAGTTTGATGATTGTAGGACAACTTATTATTTTTCATAAATCAGCAATAGCTATTTGTAATGTAAAGAAAATGTTCTGCTCACCTGGCCTTTACACAGAACAGTGGCAGATCTTTGTTGGATATGTTTCCCCAAGGAACTGTTGCTTTCACTATTTGTTCCTTTCTAAGTTAAAGCATTGGCATAAACCACCAATGGCCTTATTTTATTTTTTTTTTCATGTCACCCCAGGCTAATATCTTTGATTATTAGTATTTTTTTTTATATTAGCTGTTGTTACATAGGTTACGATCACTTTTTTGTCTCCCATGCCCAAAGTTTTATAAGGATTAAAGTTGTTAAGAGTTAATTTGTGCTTCTTTGTTTCTTTCCCATGCATGCCTGGAAAAAGTAGCCTAATGCTTTTGGGTAAGCCTCACCTGTAACCATTACTTGTGTTTTGTTTGTTTTCCCAACACATATCAGAATCACCTAGTGGGTTAGAGCTGGGCAGGTGTAGTCAGGGTCTCACTTGTCTCAGCAGTGTTTCTGGGTGTTCTTCCCACCATGAAGTCTCAGAGTAGGACGAGAAAAGTACAAAAGTAACCCTTTTGTACTGCTTTTGTTGTTAACCCCTTAGTTCCAGCTAAAAGCGAAACACTCAGAAAACACATTTCCAGGTTACATAAAAGCTTAATTCCAGGTTTAGCAGTTGTGAAGAAATAATTTTGTGCATTTGCTTTGTTTTAATGCAAGCCAATTTGTGTTTGGTTATAAATAGCTCTTACAGGGTCACCAATATTCAATCTGCTCGATGTCAATTCTGAAAACTGTTCTAAGGACCAAAGAAGGTCCTCTTACATAATTGCCACCAAGAAGGAACATTTAGATCGAGCAGATCTAGCAGATCCTCAAAACCTAGGGGCCAGGGGGTCTGTCTTGTTTATTGCATCATCAAAGTTCAGTAAGCCCTCCACAACTATCACCAAAAAAGTCAGGTCTGATTACAGTGTTTATGGAATGCAGACTCAATTCAGCAACTAAATATCATCACAAAGAAGCTGTAGAATCCAGGCAGCCCAGTCAAATCTCACTGGAAGTCTAGCTAAAAGAGACAGGTCATTGTTTGTGGAAAGCTCTAAGGATCGTGTTTTTTCTGTAACTTCTTACCTGGATCAATTTGGAATAATTGATAAAGATTATGAAAAATACTTTCATATATTTTAGAGAATTAAATTGAAACAAACAAACAAACAAAAAAGTATATAATTATTACCTCAAGGCCACTAAAAAGCAATTAATTCTCAAAGCTTGAAGGCTAAGACATTTATAGCTCTTGTAAAAAACCAAACAAACAAAACAAAAAGGTAGTAAAGTAATTGTCTAATCTTGGTAAAATGCTCTAAATATTCAAAGCACTGTATAAATACTAATTCTTATTCCACCAAATGCTGAATGCGCACATTATACTTTACTTTTACCTTATTTTATTTCCTGTAATAAGCTACAACACTTGTTCTCAAAATCTGGCTTTTTAAGCTTTGAAGAAAGAGTAGAGCATTTGACCCCTGCTAGGAGACTGGGTTTTCTGGCCAAAATGACACACTGCTTTAATTTGCTAGGGTCAAATTATGATTTGTCATGCACACCGTGTAGCTATACAACACATGTCAAGGCAGAGCACATACAAGGCAAGCTTGTATTTCTTTCATTTAACTCAATGAAAAAGATTTGAGTTACATTACTTGTAGCCTACAGTACTATGAGTTTATTGAAGTTTTAAAACCCCTTATTGCAAAATCAGTTCTGACTTTAAAAAAAAGAAAGACAACAATAAAAGTCTGGTAATTATGTCATTCTTGAATAATGACTTAAATTTGTACGCCAGCTATTATCGTGTTCTGTTGGTCAGCAACCTAATAGTTACCTATTCATGTTAATTTTTGTTATGAAACTGGTCATGCTTATGAAGCAGGTGACTTGCTTAAGAGAAAATTATTTCTTTTAAAAGTTTCTCATGATCACGGAGAAAACTTTCAGATCTGTGTCACAACTTGACAAAAAACATCACAGTTCCACAAACTAAAGAGATTCACAACAATTCATTGCCCACATTTTTTTTAATCAGAATTCTCTAAGAACATACAATACTTGGCAGAGGCAGGTTAAGGGGATCCAGTGAGTTTTATTTTTAAAATAGATACCAACAATTTCCTAAAAAGGAGTAGTAAATATGAAATGTAGTCGATGTATGTTATTCAGTAAATGAGCTACTATTTACAAAGATGTGTCCTATAACATTTTCATATATTATGAAGTAACTAACAAATGAAGGATTCTCAGCAAATCATTAGCAAATTTGTTCAAGAAAGAGTTCCAAATCTGCCATGTGTTTGAAGGCAGTGGAGGGATAATAACTCTGCACTGCAATTCTAGCAGTGGTACAGATGTTCAGCTAAGCTCAGTCTTTAATTTCAGGTATGTTATTATTGCTGTTATAATATGACCTGTATCTCAGAATTTTATGATCTGTTCATACCGAGAAAAATCAATATGATTTATCAACACACACCTTTTTGCTATAAACCAGACGGCAGTCTCTTAAGGCTCCTCTCGATAGTCAATCTCTGTCCTAAATTTACTACTAGAAAAGATTTAATTGCAGCCAAGGTTTTAAATCACTCGTAGCACCTAATATGGGTGCAATTCACATATGTTGAGATATCTTTCTTTTGTTGCTTGAGGTAACATAATCTAATTACTGTTGATGCAAAGCCTGTGAGATTTAAATCTTTCTCCTTAACCTCTCATCTTCTCTGAAGTGATCATTTTTATTCAATATTTTAGGGTTTTGTCACCTCTTGGAAATTTTTTTTACTTTTCATTGTAGTAATGCTATCTTTTTTTCTGCCCCCCTCATTTTTGTTCTCTCACTCTTCCTCATTGTTTTTCACCGCTTCTTGTGTCTCATTAGATATATGGCATCTTCTGTAGGGGCAGAGACATTAAACCCAAAGCAAGGAACTGTGTGCTTTCAAAGTTATTTTAAATGTGTTTTTACAGAGAGAAGCTGCAAAGATGAACAGTCTTTCTCCCCAATAGAAACAGAGTTCCTCAGCCATGCTAGGTGACATTGACAAAAAATGCTATTTGCAGGAAAACTCCTGGCAGGAAGATGAATCTCCTCTTGTGATTCATATCTTCAAGGAAACCAAATAAATCCAGCGATTCACAGGAGACACTAGGATATTAGCAATGCTGTAGTCACATGTAGTACAGGCAATTTAACATCAATTTATACTTATTAAAGCCTTTTAAAAATATAGATATTTGGATCTTATAGTAAAGAACATGGTAAAGTTAATTTTACATTTAGAAGAATGTAAAAGAAAAGATATTTCTTTTTTGTGTGTGTGTTGAAACTACCCACCTAAGATAATAATACATTTCAAATCACATTCAGAGCAATTTCTTTTGCACAGATATTGTACATAAGACAAAATACCATAACTTAACCTCTCAACTGAATTACCACTTCCCTGCACCAAAAGTACATGAAGTCTTCAGGTACCATAAGACAGAATTTTCCTAGATGTCTAAAAGCTACTACCAAGTATCTTGTTGTCTCTTATTCTTCCCAGTGTTTTTCAGACAGCATGTGGGATCAATAAGGGGAAGGATACCTATAAGAGTAGGAAAATAAAAAATAATAAAAAAAAATCTATTAGAATTCCATGTGAAGGGATGGCCTGCAGGTTCTTCCAGAAGAATAACAAGACACCTAATCTCAGGCTCTGTTTCTCAGGTGAGGAGTACTTCAGTAAGGAGCAGTAATTTGTTTTTTCAGCTGTACACATACTTTGTAGCACCTCTCCAGCTGCTATGTTTACTATCCATCTGTATCTTTTACAGCCAAGAGAAATCCCTTTGGGTTTTTGTCCAGGTGTCAAGATGATGCATTGTCATTCCGTATTCATCTCACATAGCTGGAGACTATTAATCCAGAATTAAAAAGTTTTACAAGTCCTGTAAGTAATAAGGACTAAAAATTCTGAAAACTTGTCTAAGGCAGTAAAGACAACCTCTTATATTTTTTGTTAATATGTCTTACCTGTAGTGTAAACTCTCCACTATGAAGCCAGCATGAATACTTACCGGTCAAATTAGTTAAATGCTCTAGAGGAAGACCTAATGGACTGTTGGTTGTAATGGGCATTTAGCACAAATTTTTCAATAGAAAACTTTATTTTTCCTGGAGAAGTCTTTTGTAACACAAGTGCTGTGAAAAGTATTCACAGTATATGACGTTTCTTCTCTTTCATGTAGCATTATAGGATAATTCAGTTTGGAAGGAACCTCAGAAAGTCTCTAGCCCACCCAAAGCAGGGCCAGCTCTAGGACTGGATTAAGTTGCTCAGGGCTTTGTCCAGATGAGTCTTGAAAAGCTCCGCGGATGGAGAACACACAACCTTTCAAGGGCTGGGATGTTCCAGTGCTCCATTATCTTCACAGTGATGTTTTTCCCCCTTATATCCAGGCAAATAAATTGGTTTAACACATGGCTTGTCTCTCTTTCACCATAAATCTCAGTAAAAAGACAAATCCATCTTAATGGCCCCTTTACAGATGCTGAGAAGCTGCTGTTTGGTAGTCCCAAAGCCGTCTCTTCTCCAGGCTGAGCAAGCCTAGCTCCATCAGCCTCTTGTCGTGGAGCACATATTGGAGTTCCTCCATAGCTCCCAGCTGAGCTAATTAAAATTTATCAGCATCCATCTTGGATTGGTGGGCTCGGAACTGGATATTGCATTTCAGATGCATCTAATGTGATATGTAAAGGGGAATGATCACTTCCATTGTTGTACTGTGTTCCTCTTGATAAGAAATGTCGGCTTATTTACTGCCAGGCCATGCTGCTGGCACCTTGACCCCAAGGTTCTTTTCATCAGAGCTGCTCCCCAGTCAGTCACTCCTCAGCCTGTTCCTCTACAAGGAGTTAGCCCATCCCAAATTCAGAACTTTACATATCTTCTCACTGAATTTTCTAAAGTTTCTGTTGGCTTATTTCTCTAATTTGCCTGCATGTCACTGAAAATTAACCCTGACCTTTAGCGTGTAAGAAGTTTCTCCCAATATGTTGCTATCCACAGACTTACTCAGCATGCACTACATTTCTTCCTCCAGATCACTGGTAAAGATAACAGAAGTCGTCACAGGATAAGACTTCTGAGGAACTCCACTTGTAACTAGAGACTTCCAAGTGTTGCTAAAGTCAAGGTAAATGACATGATGACTCTCTCTTTAGCTACAGATCCAGTCATTTCATCATGGAAGGCAGTCAGACAGGTTAGGTGTGATTTAGCCTTGGTACATCCATGCTAATGCTCCCCAGTCACCTTTGCTTCATGTGCTCAGAAATGTGCTCCAAGAGGATTTTCTCCATAACTTTCTCAGGGACTGGGGACTGTAGCTCCTCAGGCTGACCTTCTTGTCCTTTTCTGAAGATAAGTACAACATTTGTCTACCTGCAGTTACCAGGAATCTACCCTGACAGCTGTGACCTTTCAAAGACAGAAAAAAAAGCCTTTCAGTGATAGCAGCCAGCTTCCTCTGCACCTTCAGGTTCATCCTATTTGGCAGACACATATGTGTATGCTATTCTCAAGGCAATTCATTCAGATGCTTGATGGCAATTGTTCACCACTATGCTTTCTCAACATTTCTGTCAAGACGTGAAGATCATCTCACTAGAGATCTTGCTGAAGTTTCTAACTGATAATTACTTTTCATATAGTTTTATTTGGTTGCGTCTCTCTGAACTACATCTGGGGATCATTTACTGAGGAAAATGTAGGTAAAACTGAAGGTATTAAATGGTACAAAATAGAAACAATTAATATTATTTATCTTCTTCGATATCCACAATTCCCAGTAAAAAGCACACTCCCACAGCACTGAAATCAGTGAAGTTCTCAGATGATTTCAAAGGGAGCTGAATCTTACAGAGCGAGACACATCTGTGCTTTTAGACAGATTTAGAAATTCATCTTAACTCATTTTAGTTTCTATTTTAATAGAATGTAATTTATTTTCTATTTTCATTCAAAGTAAAAGCTATTATTTACAAAGGGAATGAGGAGAGGCAGGGATCAAAGGCTATTAGAACCGATGGCTTTGTAAATAAGAGAGGCATAACTATTTCAGTGTGAGATTATATATGCCAAATACTCATGAACCTTTCTAAGAAAACTACACAGATTATATCCTGAATTATTTTTTAACCAAAAATAGTTATAAAAAAATCTTACATCTTCTCCACCCATATATTTCATGTCCATGGATAGTGATTGAGCAATGAAGGAGAATAGCTAATAATATCATATTAAAATATCACAGTTATTATGTGTAAGTATTCTAAATTGTAGTTATACAAATTCAAGCTTTGGCAGTGCTGAAAATATATGAAACTTGGTCTTTCTAATTCACAGATTTATCAACCTGGTTTTCAAAAATCACAAAAAATATTCAGATTTAAAAAAAAACAAACAGATGTTCGAAATTTCTATTGGAACCCATAAGTTCCCCCTCCTTGGTAAAGAAATATATCGGTCCCTTATGAATCCTAATTATTCTAATATCTATAGGTATATATAGATATACAGCAATCTGAATTTTGTCTGAATCTGACAGTGGGTGACATTTCCCTGGGTGGGTGGCAGGGGACTCGGTGAGAAAGGACGGTAGCTAATATCTGCTGGAGTTGTTTTTTGGGTTTTTTTTGCAGTGATCCAGTCTTTTCATCTATTCCAAACCACACGTTAGGAAGTCAGCTCTTCCTAAGAGTTTGTGATAGCAAAAAGGCTACAATTAGTTAACGAGGTTAGTAAGAAAACTGAAAAACTCAGCCACAATTTTCTCACCTTTCTGTTTTTCTGGTGGGAGTTTATCACCTACTCTGATGTAACTAAATAAAAAAAGGAAATCCCAGTCTGCAGTTCATGAATGCAGAACCTATTTTTGCATACACAAGCTAAGTAAAACAGTGATGTAAAAGTCAAATTATGGCAAATGTTGACTATTTCATAATAGTTGTGTTCATTACATTAGCGACCAAGCAAAGATTCTATTTTCCATACATTTTAAAGTGGAGGCATAGTCCTGTCCTGAAGAGGGAAAAAACTGTATTTGACAAGACAGCTGTCTACAGGACATGAGAAAGGACTGTAAAACATGCCATTATGTTAATAAGATACAGAGTTCATAAACTTGTATTAGATGTTTTAAACATCTATGATGAAAGATAAGAATGTAAAGAAAATCATGCTTTTCCCTGTTCTCAGTGGCTCAGTATAAAGAGGTTTGTATCAATATGTCGCAAAGATTTGGTACAGACACACAGGTTCTGGGTCCATTTACTTTAAGCTTTAAATAAGAAATGCTATAATAGTAAAAGAGCTCATGGTGCACAAGCCATTTCGGCTTAGAAAAGAATAGAGTTGTCTTTTCAGTGTTTTCAGGTTCAGTGATTCACAAACACCACTATTCCAAACACACTTGCAAGCTCGGCTGTGTGGATAGCTCATGTGTCTTCTGTCTGTGACACTTCTTTTTGCTCTATATAAATACGCCTCGTATTCTAATGGCTAGAACAAGTCCCTGATTGTTAAAAAACTCCTCAAAAGCAATCTTATCATATGTTTTCAAGTTTCTGTACGAAAGATACACTCTGCTGTGGTTAAAATGCATATGCATATATATATAAAAAAAATACATTTTTTATTTTCTCTTACTATATTCTAAAACAGGAATGGAAAAAAATCAGTGAGGAATTCTATCCCATATGTTGCTAATTTCAGGTATAAATTGATGTAGAAATAATTCTACAGCATATAGGTACCTGAGACACAAATTTTAGAATAAATGTATTACACTGGCACATTTATACAACCACATATATATGTGTGTGTGAAATGTTTATATAATGTGTATATAATGTAAGTATACATATATGTATGCACATGCATGTTTATTTGGCCTCTTTCTCCCATTTTCTCCTTTTTAACTCTCTAGACAGATGAAGAAACATGCATGTCTAGTGGGTGGTGTCCCTGCCCATGGAGACCTTTATGGTCCCTTCCAACCCAAACCATTCTATGATTCTATGTTATATTTAATTGCTGGGTAACTGAACATTATGAATTACTATTTACTCACTCTTGGTCTAGAAGGATATTCTCTGATTTCAGTAACTAACCAAAGGGTCTGACTCCAACTAAGTTCTCCACAGACTGCGATGAGCAAAAGCCAAATTCAACTGCAGTTTCTCTATGGAGATGAAGGAAAGAAGGAAAAAAAAAACAACTTCTAAGTTATTTCTGCCTAATTTGGCTGGTGTCTTCCTTGTGGCGTATATCTGATCTGTATGGAGAGAACAAAATAAAATCATTCCTCAGGCAACTGAGATGGTTGTTTTTACTCTGACTGATCAATCCCTGTTGCTGAAGGGAGCAGGGAAAATGGGATTATAATCAAATAACCTTGTTCTTTATAAATGAAAGTGTTAATTAGCATTTTAATTGCAGGACTTGTGCACTGTGAGTGGTATGTTATGTAGTTCTCAGCAGCACAGAACTGTTTTATTTTGAAGTGCCCAATAAGTTAACATTAAATTTAATGACTTACCCTTCTCATTATGCTCATTAGTACATGAAAAAAATGAACAAGATATGGATAGCTCAGGGCAAAACACATTCTCCCCTCTTGTGGAACAGCAAGCTTTTTCTGTGTTTCACATACATATTGTGAGAATAAGGAACTATTTCAATCTTTAGATGAAACTCAGCATTGTCTTTCTTTACCTGAGAGTCCTATGCTTTTCCAGAGGGGATCTAATTCATCCCTCAAAGACCTTCTCTCAGAAGTCTAACTCATCAAACACAGTCAAAAGAGATTCAGTTCAATGTACTTATCCTTTGACTTGTACATCTAGACATGGTCTTCCAGAGGATCTGCACTGAGAAATTATTACAAACAGGACTCCTTAGCGCAAATCAACCGTAAAGGGTGGTTTTGTTTTATTTTTGTTTTTGATTTTTCCCCCGCTCAGCTTCTTAGATATTAGAATAGAAATACAAATACTATAGACAAAAAGGATAGAAAGCCTCCTCACAACAACCAAAGTCATGCGGCTGAAAGGGGGTTATGGTCACTTACAGTAAAATATCTAATTATCTGCAAGTTAAAAACTAAAGTTATTATAAAAGAAAACATTTCTAAATCCATTTGCCTCAGTAGGCTTTGATGTAGAAGTAAGGCTTCTGTCTCCATTCATTGAGATATATCTCTGTCTTAGCCTGAGAGGCACATATCTCAAGTAATGTAGCAGCACTCCCTTCTCACAAACATATTAAGTTACAGTCAAATGAATCTATACAACTATAGATACAACAGTGAATGATGAACAAAGGTAAACCTTGTCCTACTGTGATTGCAGTGAACTTCACTGTACTGACCCCATACTAACAGCTTTGGTATGAGGTTGTGAAAGAGAAGTAATTGGAATTCATGGGGATTCTTAGACCATTGAATGGTTCAGTAACCTTGGCATTAATTTATAAATTGCTTTTGCTTTCAAAATACCATGCACAGAAGATAGACTATTCAAATAGCTTAGGGAATACAGCTGCTTTCACCACCACTCTTTATTTAAAAAGATCTGACCTTGTTGTGTTGACGACCTGACATTAATGTTAGTAAAGACCTATCTGAGAAAGGACAGCAAGGATAAAACCTGTTATTTAATTGTGAGCCGACAGATGTGCTAATTTATTTTCTTAGGAAATAAATTTCTATTAGGCTATAGCAACCTTTTCATTCAACATCTTTAGACCGTAGAATAAGAAAATAATTTTTTATTAGAATGTTAAAAGAAAAGATATCTCACAGTTACTTACACGCTGCAGCCAGAAATATTAGAAAAAGAAAATTGTACGGAGAAGCACTTATTCTAACAAAGAAGAGTTTTGAAAAGACATCAAGGAAGAAGTCAATCCATGTGAGAGCAACTGAAGATACAGAATCTCTGGAAGCTTTGTTTTCTTAACAAAATATCTCTGTCCAAAACACAGAAGAACATAATTTAGGGATTAAAAGTCGAATGGAGGTATAGGCTGGAAAGAACCTCTGCAGGTCATCTGGCCAACCTTGTATGAAACACAATTGGATTCAGTCTTAGATAAGGTTACTCAAGGACTTGTCTACTCAAGATTTGTATTGCAAGATTTCCATAGGTCCCTTCTAGACTAGGGCTTCCCTGGACTTTTCTGTGGTTCTATGAAAAAAGTAATTTTCTGTGTCTTTTAGTCTTCCTTTTCTGACAATATATTTACAGGTGCCATTCTTGCAGTCTGTCACATTTCATACCAAACCTAACTCCCTGTATACCTGAATAAAGTCTTTGTGTTCCTCTCAGGTGGCACATCCAAGATTCCACCTTCTATGTACTCCTTTTTCACATCTAAGCTCAGTCAAGAGTTCCCTGTTCAGACCACATTCCGCTACTCCTGCTCAACTTCTGCATATCAGAATGGTCCCAGTCTGTACTCTGAGGAGGCTTTCCAGGAAGATCAGGCATGTTTCCTGCATCCTTTCACCCTGCAGGCAGCCTCCCATGGGATTCCAACAACTGGTTCCCTGGAGAAAAACAGAATTCATCTCTCTTGAAGTAATTCTACTTGCCCTCCTAATTTCTCTCATGATCTTAAATTCAACGACCTTGCTGTAGCTGAGGCTGTTAATGACTATTCCTAACTATCAGAAGTATTTTATTAGTCATCTCACTGAGTTTCTGTATCAAGAAACTGTAATCGGCACACTCCAGATCTCTACCACCTTGCTTGCACACAACTGTTTTGCCCACCAAATGTCAAAGTGGTTAAAGTGTTTTATGAGAGCCAGGGCCTGTAATTATGAGGCTTATACTGGTTGTCGAAAAGCAAATTCCTCCTCTTTTTTGGAGAGGCCTGTCAATATTTCACTGATACTGATCTGTCCTCTTATTTCATTCCATAATCCATTGATCAGCTCTCAGCCTTTACTAAAATGAAGATCCATGCTTTCAGATTACTTTTATGTGTAAGACCTAACCCCCATTTCCCAGCTTTTCTGACACCTGTATCCATCCATTACCCATCCACTTCAATTATTTGACCTCTGTTACCATGCCTCTTTGATCCTAGAAGGATTGTAGCTGCTGTGGGACTGGCTGGAATATGTGGATCAGGTTTAGCTGGCTTACCCTAATGGAAATTGTTGCTTCCCAGCTCTCACCAGGGAACTACATCTTTTTTGCAAGAGCACGTCTGCACTGGAAAAAGTCTTTCTTGGTTAGCCAGAAGTAACAAGTTTCCAGCCTCTGCCTGCCCACACATAGATGTTGGCCATCTCTCTTTCCACACAATACTCTGGAGGTTCATCAACTGTAAATAAAGGTAAACTCTCTGTCTGTAATCAAATAGGATATTTTAAGTAGCTGAGAAATTTGAAGCTGCAGGCCAATAAAACAAACAAACAAAAATCTAAAATAATCAAAATCACAAAAAGCAAAATAATTTGAGAAGGCTTATTGGACCATATGGAATGGTCCAATATGGAATAATATGGTATGGTCCAATAATGGTCCAACACACCAGAGGATGCTATCCCATAATACCACATGTACAGTAGATGGAGGATTACTTTAGGCCATCTCTACTAGCTTAATATTTTATCTTCATTTTGTATGACTGAGATGAGATAAAGAATGTAGGATATACTGTATGACACAAAAGAGATGTCTGCTTTCTTACGTGACATACTTGGAATTCTTCACTGGAAACTTATATCCAATAAATTTATATTTAAAACAATATTTTTCCACTTTGTGTTGTTCCCAGAGGGAATACTTTTACAGCCTTGTGCCTTTAGCAGTAGATAGTGCTCTGTATTTTCACCTTATTGGTTGATGTCTTTCAAGTGAGAGATTCCTGAACAGGTAAAATGGCTTCTGAGGAAAAGACTCTTACAAAATCGAAGTTTTGTTGGTATTTTTTCTAAAAATAATTTATTTTGTAGGATCATTGTTTGTGAAATATTATCTGTTCATCATTTAAAAAAATATAAATAGAAGTAACATTGTTTTAGGGGGAAATATCAAGGAACAGAGGATAGGTTTGTCTTCAGTGTTACCATTGAGTAATCATATAACTTTTGACCTTCACTTTACCCAATTCTCAAGAAAGTTTCAGATCTAGTGTTTTAGCATGTGTTTACTGATAGACCTTTTTTTTTCCATTCATAGTACAATCTATCTGTAACTGCTAAGAAGAACTGAAACATATACAGTTATTATTCATTTATTTCCATTCATTTATTTTCTGTGACCTATGCAATTTTCTCTGTTTCAGTGACTTGAGACAGTACTTTTTGTTTAATCATAAGCAAATCTATAGGCTCTAACTTGAATAGTGTCAGACAAAGTCCCATGATGGCACTTTGTTTTTTTTTTATTTGAAGATCCAGGTGTTCTCTTGAAGACCTTTTAAAAGGTTTTTTCTAAAAAACTGTCTAACTTTTGTAGCTATCTTAAAACCTGGAGAGGATTTTTTTTTATCTTGTTTATGCATTTGGTTTTGTGCTTTTCCTTTAAGAAAAAAACATAGGAGTTTTGGATGACAATATGTTTTACAGTTGGATAACATTGTTATTCTCTGCAAGATCTGTTTACAAATCCAAATACTGTGTTGTAAAATGCCGTGTTGTATTGAACCAATATTTGTCTTGGGAGAAAGTCAGAACTTTAATAGTTATTTCTTACTTCAGTCTTACATAACTTCCATAGCTTAATGATGTTAAAATCTTCATAACTTCACCTTAAACGAAAGCCATGAAGATTAGAGATATCATTTAGTTCCAACAAGCAACATAAGCAATTAAGGTTTTCCAAAAATATAATTAGGTATATCAGGTGGCATAGCTTGAGATACAAACCTGCATAAAGTAAAACAAAAACACATTTAAAGGCAACAAACTGGAAGTAGTCCAGTCAGTGGAAAGTTTTCCTTTTAAATGATATTTTTTTATTTTCTTATTCATAACTTTTCCTTTATTTCATTTATGCAAAAGTGAAAATTGACTGAGAATGATTCTAATTATGGCTGTGCCTCAATCACCAGGGAAACAAAAATTTAAAATAAATGCATGACCTCAAGGAGTACAAAGTGAGAACCAAGGGTAGTTTTACTAGTAGCTTTCTTGCAAAGCTGTCATTGATTGATTGTCTTTGTGTATATCTCTTGGCAAAAATCAATGCTTTCCTTTAAGTAAAACAGTGTTTGGAGAAAGAAAATATATATTTTGAGTATTTTAAGAGTCCACCTAGCTGATGAGCACCACCACAAATGACAATTTATTGCTAAGTTCCTGATCTCTAAGACATAGTTTTGTGGTTGAGAAACTAAATGTAATGTTAAATTACTGTTGCTATTATATGGGTATAAAGTAATATATCTGCATGTACTTATGTGAAGATATTTTTCATTTTTTTGAAAAAAATTGGTCTGTAATTTACAAGACTTTACAGTCTTGTGAAACACTGGAATATTTCCTGCTCTGAAGAAGAATAATGACCTCCCTACCTAGCACTTATCAACTTGTTTATTCAGTTAGCAGGTCTATAGCTTTTTTGTTTGCTTGTTTTGTTTTTTGCATGGTATATATTTCAATAGAATGTGAAATGTTAAAAAAAATCAAAGGAATATTGATACATATGCCAAAATATGGTACAATCATTCATATGTCAGGTTTTCAGATAGAAAGCAGTAGTTAGAATCCACACATTGATAGAGTAGCCTGTCCAATCACTGCGCCTCATTAAAACTGAAACCGATGGACATTAGGCAAATAAATAATTTTTAACCTGGTCTTTGGTTATTAAATACCCATTAACTGGTTGTTGTATGAATGGAAAAAATATTTAACCTATGACGAATACATATTTGAGAGCCAACTGAAACTAGAAATAAAGTAGAATATTACAAATATGTTTGGGTATTAAGGGCGTAAGATTTGAATGAATTGTCAGTTATGGCAAAGTACTGTAAAGAAACAGAAAAAAGAGTAAAGCTATAAGTAGCCCTGCAATACCATAATGTGCACTTCGTTGACATCAGATCTTATTTTATTGGGGTTATTTTCCATCCCATTGTTTTGTTTCTGGCAATACGATATATTAAATTACTCTATTATTCCCCCCACAACTTTAAATGTAACTGAAGAGGGGCAGTTTTAGTTTGAGCTAAAACTAAAACTTTGTGTTCCCTTCTAGAGAAGGACTCTTTGAATAATGCACTTTCCTTATGTGTGGATGCAAAAATTAGTATTAATCTTGTTAGACTAATTAATGTTTTAAGAATTCAATCAAAATATAACAGGGACTCATTACTAGTCAAAATACAAGCAACCAGTTCTACCATGGATCATTATTAATAGAATAAAGTCCACCAACACAATTCTTTGCTGTTTTTATTTGATGTTAAATTTTCGTTCTTCCTACACATTTTTCCTTCAACCACCCCAACGCCTGCTGGAAAAATAGCACAGTGAGCTGTAGGCAATGCAGGAGACTCCTGGAGCGCATCGAAGATAACTTCTTAAGTCAGGTAATAGATATCCCGAAAAGAGGGGATGCAATACTGGACCTGTTGGTCACCAACAGAAGTGAGATAATTGGTGACATTAAGGTTGGAGGCACCCGGGCTGCAGTCATCATACACTGGTGGAGTTTGCAGTTCTGAGGGATACGGGTCATGCAAAAAAGTAAAGTTGGGGCCCTGAATTTTAGGAAAGCAAACTTCCAGCTGTTCAAGGAGTTAGTCAATAGGATCCCCTAGAAAGCTACCCCTAGGGACAAGGGCTGGCAGATCTTTAATGATGCTTTCCATAGAGACCAAGAGCTCTCTATCCCCAGCAGTAAGAAATCAGGCAAGGAAGGCAAGAAACCAGCATGGCTGAGCTGAGGTAAGGAGGGTAAGAAGGAAATGCACAGGCAATGCAAGCAGGGACACGTATCCTGGGAAGAGCGTAGGAATGCTGCCTGGTTGTGTAGGGATGGGGTCAGAAAGGCCAAGGCACAGCTAGAGATGAACTTGCCAAGGAACGCAAAGAATAACAAGAAGGGCTTCTACAGGTTTGTCAGCCAAAAAAAACAAGGTCAAAGAAAGCATATGAGCAAGACTGGTAAACTGGTAACAATGGATGAGGCACTCAACAACTTTTTTGCCTTAGTCTTCACTGGCAACTTCTCTCCCCACACTCCCGAGTGAATAGACTGCAAGGCAGGGATTGCGGGATCAAAGTCCTTCCCACTGTAAAAGATGAGGTTTGTGACCACCTGAGGAACCTGAACATACAGAATTCTATGAGACCTGACGAGATGCATCCCAGAGTCCTCAGGGATCTGCCTGATGTACTTGCCAAGCTATCGTTCTCCATGATATTTGAAAAATCACGGCAGTCAGTCCCTGGTGGTTGGAAAGAGGGAAACATTGCACCTATTTTTAAAAAGGGTAGAAAGGAGGACCCTGGGAACTACCGACTGGTCAGCCTCAGTCAGCTTCACCTCTGACCATACTTCTTCTGGTGCCTGGGGCCATCATGGAACAGGTCTTCCTAGAAACTACGCTAAGGCACATGGAGGACCGGGAGGTAATTTGAGACAGCCAGCATGGTTTCACCATGGGCAAGTCCTGCCTGACTAACCTCGTGGCCTTCTATGATGAAGTGACTACATCAGTGGACAAGGGAAGAGCCATGGATGTGGTATATCTGGACTTCTGCAGTCCCCCTTCTTTCTAAATTGGGCAGAGATGGATTTGATGGGTGGACTGTTTGGTGGATGAGGAATTGGCTGGGAGGTCGCATCCAAAGGGTCAATGGCTCAATGTCCAGATGGAGACCAGTGACAAGCAGCGTCCCTCAGATTTCTGTACTGGGACCAATATTATTTAGTATCTCCATCGATGACATAGTCAGTGGAATCAAGTGCACCCTCAGCAAGTTTGCGGGTGACACCAAGCTGAGTGGTGCAGTTGACACGTCTGAGGGAAGGGATGCCATCCAGAGGGACCTGGACAGGCTTGAGAAGTGGGAAGGACAAGATTAAAAAAGCTTAATATTTCATGTACATGCACATTGGTGTGCAGGCAGAAATAAGTGAGGCAGCCCTTGGTAGTCACATGAACATGCTTCACATATATGCAAAATGGCTTCACATGTTCAAGGCTGAGTCAGGACGCATTTCAACCACTATCAGTTAATTTTTTATTTGAGATGGAAAACATTAAACAAACCTTTTACTCTTAAGAGTTCAATTAAAAAAAACTGTTACAGGCACTTGGGAAAATGTAGTGGGTTTTATCAATTCCATGGAAAAAGTGAAACATTGCATTTCGTTGGAATACATAAAACAGAGAATTACATTTAGACTATATTTATATACACAACATTATAAGAGCATGGAGACACTTTATCAGTAGTCCTATTTCTATGGTTATTAACAAAATATGTTCAAAATTTTCCAGTTTCTTTCTTTGGACAATTAAAAATATATTCCATGGTTCTTTTTCTGCCCTTTTCCATTATTTTTGGTCATTATGTCATATTTTAAATTCAGCAGTACAGATGAATTTTCTTCAGAAAAAAATATTTTAATAACTATTAAATATTATTTTATATATAAATAAATTTCTCATTGAAATGGATGTCCTCTTATCTGGTCTTCTCTAAGGCCTTTGACATGGTCCTGCCCAACATCCTTCTTTCTAAATTGGGCAGAGATGGATTTGATGGGTGGACTGTTTGGTGGATGAGGAATTGGTTGGATGGTCACATCCAGAGGGTAGCGGTCAATGGCACAGTGTCCAGCTGGAGATTGGTGATCAGTGGTGTCCCTCAGGAGTCTGTACTGAGACCAGTACTCTTTAATAGCTCCATCGATGACATAGTCAGTGGGATCGAGTGCACTCTCAGTAAGTTTGCAGACATCACACCTGAGGGAAGAGATGCCATCCAGCGGGACCTGGACAGACTTGAGGAGTGGGGCCATGTGAACCTCATGAGGTTCAACACGACCAAGTGCAGAGTTCTGCAACTGGGTCGGAGCAACTACCAATATCAATACAGCCTGAGGGATGAAGGGATTGAGAGCAGCCCTGAGGAGGAGGACTTGGGGGTACTGGTGGATAAAAAGCTGGACATGAGCTGGCAATATGCATTCACAGACCAGAAATCCAACAATATCCTGGCCTGCATGAAAAGAAGCATAGCCAGGAGGTCGAGCGAGGTGATTCTTCCCGTCTGCCCAACCTGAAGTTGGGTGAGACCCAACCTGGAGTACTGTGTCCAGCTCTGGAGCCCTTAGCACAAAAAATACATGGACCTGTTGGAGTTAGACCAGAGGATGGCCACGAAGATGATCAGAGGGATGGAACACCTCTCCTATGAAGACAGGCTGAGAGAGTTGGGGTTGTTCAGCCTGGAGAAGAGAAGGCTCCGCAGAGACCTTTCTGTACTTAAACGGGGCTTATAAGAAAGATGGGGAAAAACTTTTCATTAGGGCCTGTTGCAATAGGATAAGGGGTAATGGTTTTAAACTAAAAGAGGGTAGGTTCAGAGTAGATATAAGGAAGATATTTTCTACAATGAAGGTTGTGTAACACTGGCCCAGGTTGCTCAGAGAGGTGGTAGATGCCCCACCCCTGGAAACATTCAAGGTCAGGTTGGATGAGGCTCTGGGCAACCTGATCTAGTTGAAGATGTCCCTGCTCATTGCAGGGTGGGTTGGACTAGCTAACCTTTAAAGGTCCCTTCTAACCCAAATTATTCAATGATTCTGTGATTCTGTGATATTTTTACACTGAGCCATCAGATTTCCATCTTGGCTGGAGGATTAAGGGCTTTTATTCCTCAGTTTTGCATTTTCTCAGGCCTATTTTTATTTTTCAAGTCTGTACTTGTTAATATATAACATTATTTTATCTCTGATTGGTTCACTGTAATTGTAATGACAACAATTGCCCCCTTATTTTTATGACACTGAGTCTATTTTAGGAGTAAATACCTAAACATTTTTTTTTTTTAATTTTACTTAAATATTTACTCAACAGCTTAGTTGGTTTTAGTTCACTTTATATTTTTCTTGGGTTTAGATTCTTAAAGTTTTTCAGAAGTGTTCACCAGTACCAATCAACAGTATGACTCAAGTTTCCCATAACAAAAGGATATCTAAATTATCTTGCCAGATTCATGTACTTAAGCATTTAAGTTCAGTGCTTTGTTGTATAATCACAACATTTGTAATCGATTTTTCAGTTCCTAAAATTCAGTAAGCATATGCCTTTCTATATAATGTTTAATTTTTAGAAATATTACAACAGACACAATTTGGAATATTTCAGTAGAATCTCAGCACATTTCCAGGTGTACATCAACAATAATTTCTAGATGAAGAATAAAATTTTTAAAGTAGTGGCAGTTGCTTTTTGGTAATACTGTCTGTACCAAAACCAATTTAACAGAAAACTACTTAAAATAATTTTTAAAAAATAATATTTTTTTTCAAATATTGCAGACTAAGCAAATCAGTCATTGCTGTTGTAACTATTTTTTTAAAAAATATTGTTTAATAGAGGGAAATTTATTACTAGTACTGGTTTAGTAATTACGATTATGATGACAACATATTCAAAACTTTGATGCTAGCAGAGCTGTTCTTTTATCTTTCAATCACTAGATGGTTCCACAAAACAATTATGTTGTATTATGACACATATAATTTTGTGGATTTAGCCAAACGTCATAATTTAGTATGCCTTTGATAACAGTCAGAAAGTCTTTTGACTTGCATGTCAGTGACAAATTTGTAATATAATTAGTTTAATATTCAATAAAAAAATCCCTGAGAAGAGAGTATATTAAGTAGTATTTACATGCATAATGTGCACATGCAATTATATTGAAAAATTAATGCTTTTCAAGTTTATATTTTTGTGTTTAAAGTGTTCAGAAGCATTTTAAAGAGAGTAGCTAACAATTATCACTGACTTTATGACTATGTATGAACTATAGCCAAACAAACTATAGGACTTAAAAAAATATTGCATTCAAGATAGCCACTTTATGTAGAAGTGGGCTTAATATAATGTATCAGGAAGATGCATAAATAGCTGTGAGGTTTATGCAGTCAGCCAGCTGTTAACTCTTTCTATTAATTAATAAGAAGAAAAATACTGGAAATTAGAAGTGTCTGGAATAAAGCTTAGTCTGACTTGAAATCAAAAAAAGGAAGTTGCATGTTTTCATTTTTAGTAGTAAGAAAGAGGCAGATACTCTAGAGTACAAGACTGAGCATCACTTTTCCAGCATGGAATGCTGCTGAACCACTAAAAATATATTGACAGTGTATGAGGTGTACAACAGAGAAACCTCATCAACAGGATTGGTTTCAGTGTGGGTTTACTACCTTATTAATAAATATTGATACTCAGAAGAACGGATTAAAAATGTGTCACGGAATCACAGAATGATAGGGGTTGGAAGGGACCTCTGGAGATCATCTAGGACAACCCCTCTGCCCAGAGCAGGGTCACCTACAGCAGGTTGGACAGGAACGCGTCCAGGTGGGTTTTGAATGTCTCCAGAGAAGGAGACTCCACCACCTCTCTGGGCAGCCTGTTCCAGTGCTCTGCCACCCTCAAAGTAAAGAAGTTCCTCCTCATGTTTAGGTGGAACTTCCTATGTTCCAGTTTGTGCCTGTTACCTCTTGTTCTGGTCTTGTCCTGGGTCTATTCAGCTGTATAGACAATTGAGAAAATATTCCACTTCTTCCCCATTTAATGCTATCTGGTTAATCTCTTCTTGCTTTATGCACTGGAATTCTCCTGGTTTCTAGGGTTGAATTGAGATCTGTCCAATTGCCCACATAGAGACCCCTAAAACCATTTGAAATGCTGTAGTGAAGCACCTACGCAGGGACAGAGATTGTGACCCAGGACAGGCACCAAACACAGGCCCTTTTGGAGACGCAGCTGAACATTAGGTTCATATCACAAACGGCCTTGAGTCTTCATGAGCGCAGCGAGACTGAGCGCATTCTGTCCAGAACAGCCGTGTGTTTTACCTGCAAGGGGGAGAAAAACAATTGGAAACTGCGTGGTAGTTAACAAAAGAAGTCTGCCAGAATTTGATCTCAAACATTCAGTTGGATTTTCATTTTGCCCATCAACTGAAAGTTAGTGTCAGTCTCACAGGTAAAAATATCTACAGTTTGGGTGTTTGCATGTAAGCTAGACATCCATTTGAATAAATCTCTAACAGCTACTTGAGTACGATTAACTGAATTGTTCTCTTAGTATCCATTGGTCAGGATTCATTTGCCCATAATTAGGTGTCTAGTACTGTTTTCCAGATCCTGCACTCTAAACTGGCCTAAAGTTTCTATTCCAGAAGGAAATCTCCCATAGGTCTTCTTTTTTAGCTGATAGTCCCTTAAAAGTTCTCACAAAATTTAGGGCATCTTAAATGGCCTTTTAGGGACTTGAATTGCTACACAAGTATCTAATTTGTGCTACATAGTTATTGAAATAATAACAAATATTTTGATATCTGGTACAAAAAATATATTGTAAAAATATTTTTTATTTGCACAAGCATAAACCTCTTCACAGGGTTGACCATTCTTCTAGAGTCTGTAGGAACATGGAGGGATGCCTCAAGAGGATTTTCTTTTTTCCTATTTCAAGACTTGTTTGAGATAGATAGGTGGAAAGATTCAGTTTCTGGAGATGCTTTGATCTGTCTAATGGAGGCTGTGGGGCAGTAAAAGAAAATCCAATATTTAAAATTATTTGAGATTAATCCTCTTGTAAAGATACTCAGAGTTTCTCCCACAGAACACTTATTTCTGAGAAATTATAAATTCATGAAACATGGGTAATTAAAAAATCATTGCATTTCTATAAAAGTTTGAAAATATTTTATTGGACTGTATTTATTACTTTAACATGTATGATGTAATATTTAAAATATTTCAGACTGAGCAAAAGAAAGCACTTTGGGGTTGTGGGAATATGACAAGAAAGGGCATGTAGAATTGTCATAAGCTATTATAGGCAATCACAGCCTTTTCACAAATGGATCAGATTTCATCTCAAAACTATTTAGCTGCCCCTCATCCTCATTCCACAATGTTACTGCTCTGACAGCTGGAAAATATCAGTTTCTTTCTCAACTATGGTCATGATCAGTTTATAGCAGTTTATACTTCTACTGACAGTGTCATTTAGTTTAATTCTTCTTCCCCTCTTACTTTCTCATGTCAATTTGACATTGGAAATGTTTTGATGTTGCATCCTACCATTCTTATTTTCATATTGATGTCTTACAGTTACATAACAGTAATCAACATACCTAGGGTTTTCTGCTTCCTTTTTGACTACTACTGAAGTTTTCCTGTTTTATAGCAAAATTTCTTCTTATTAACCTTTATATACTTGACCTTGTACCTTTTTTTATTTAGTAACTATTCCATTATGATGACTCTTAGTCTCGCAATTTTTTTATGTGACATTTAGATCTTCTCAAGTAACAATACCTGCTACTTCGGCCTCATATCCACTGGTATCATCCATGGTTAATTAAGAAATGCATCTTTGAGGGTTTTCTCATCTTCCCCCCCCCCCCCCCCCCCCGAACAATTTGCAGTTGTCTTCCCATGTAATATCTCTGAGATAACGGTATATCATATAGGATGATAATTCTGATCTAGGCAAATTCTAATCATTTTGCTTATGCAGAAATCAGTGTATCCTATTGTTATTGAAAACTAATGTTTCTGACTTGCATCATAAATTTGAGGGCAATTGTTTTCAGTTTGTTTGGAAGGGACAGTTAAAAAATCCTGGTTGTAGAACAATCTTATTTAATAAGAAAAACATCTTATTCTTTTTCTTTTTTTCTAGTTAGAGTACATTTCTGCCCAACACCTGTGATGTTTATATGCCAGGAATTTCAAAGGTTTTTCAGAGATATATCATGAATCTGAGGACCTAAACTACTCCTTTGTAATAGGAAAACAGGTTCATGAAAGGCGAATATTATAAGTAAGCTGGAAATATTTTAATAATTTAACTATAGCTAATTAATAAGAACTTGCAAAGTGTCTGGAATCCAGCAAAATAATTGGTTAGAGGGAGTTTTAAGTACACACTTCTTAAATTTCTACCCCTTTTTCATTCCATTTAATGGCCACCAGTCAAATGTATGAGTATAATATTAATGAAAAGTAAATTTTGTAATTTGTCAGCACAATCAGAAAAGAAACATCTGTCTACATTTCTATATGATTTAGGTTTTAATTGTCATGGTTCTTAATCACGATCTTATAAGTCTTCCCAAGAGAACAGATGTGAGATTATTTAAAATCATTGTAATGAAGAAATGAAGAAATCTCATTAAAGCTTGTTTGTATGAAAAGATATCTGGGCATTGAGATCTGAAACAAGTGTTGCGCTTTAAATCAACTTTTGAATGCCTATTCTCCAAAACCTTGTCCACGTACTTTATTTTTCAAGCATATTTTTTTAAAATTTTGAGTTGAGACCTTCAAACACCTACACAGAAAAATAACAGTTGAGGAGCCAAAGGGACCCCCCCCCACTGACACCAGAGAAATAATTTCTCTAGTAATCAGATGTCATTTTGCTATTTATGGAATTTTTCCCAAGTAAATGCTTCACTGTTTTGCTAAATTTTACAACTCATGGCATGGTCTAAGGAAAATAGAAAAAAAATATTCCAGAGAGAATCTGGAAAAATATTTGTGGTCACATCTAAAATACTCTTTCTTTGGGAAAGTCCTTGAAATTTTTGGTGCTGAAAAATCAGCGGTGTTGTTCTGGATAGGCACATCAGAAGCACTCCAAAAAGTACATTCCTCATGAAGTTGTCAGATGCAACATAGGCACTGCAAAATATCTGGAAAGCATATCTGTAGTACTATGGGAGGTAAGCGGTATTTATCAATTCATTTTTCAGTGCCAACTTTTATATATCTCAGAAATTATGTCACTATCATTTATTGTTCTTTCACAGATGATAATGGAATAATAAATTCAGGTACTGATGCTAAATACTTATACAGTGGAATCTGCCAAAATCCTGAATTAGCCGAGCCAACATCTGTTAAACTTAAGGCGTAGGATGGATTTCTCAAAACGTAAATAAATTTAGCTCTGAATATGCTTGGAATAAGTATGTTTTACATATGCTTCCATATTCAGACAAAAGTTTCCCCTTAAAATTGAGCCATAGTCACACAATGCTCCTTGCAGTCTTCTTTAAGCTTTTTAATGATAAGCTTCACTCACTGCTATTTTTCTCCTGTTTGAGCTGTGTTCATTGTTCCTTTTTAAAAGCAACTGAAAGCAAGTGACAGTAATGCACTCTATATCAAACTATAAAGTTGCATACCTCTGAACACAAGCCAATTTTAAAGAACACTGTTACAAAATCCCTGCAATGCATGTATTGTGTCCTTTACTGAAATATAACAATCTTTATAGATTAAATAAATGTTTGACAAGCAGGCTTACTTCTCTATGGTTACGTCACAACGAACTAGTAATTTCATTTGTATTACATCTTCATCTCTGGATGGTGTTTCCTTTATACCAGTAATAAAGTGTAGTATTTAATTAGTTAAGTTAGTTAACAGAATTTTTATTCAATACCTTTAGTTGTTTATTATATACAGTATTTTACACAGCCAAATACATTTTCAAAATCTTATAACATTGACTGGATCCTGGTTTACTTAAGCATCAGCTACAGAACTTGCAGGTAAAATGACTGTGTGAAGGAGATGGTACGTGTAGTGGCAACCATGTGTGGTGCCATCTTAACTGCTGAGAACAAAAGTAGCTCTCATTTCTGTATAGATGAGGCATCTGTAGATAAGACACCTTACTCCTCCCCGGTACCAATAGTCACAATCTGAACAGCACCCTGCTTTTCCTCAAGCATTCAGGACACAGATTTTGGGTTTTGTCAATGCCTGATGGACAAACAGAAATGGAAACTTCTTCCAACTCCTAACTTCTAATAGAGTGTTGCACTGAGAGAAGCTGTAAAATGTCTTCTGACTACTATCATATTTGTCTTGAATATCCCTGATATAATAAGAGTAATTAAAAGGATGCCACTAAGAACATGACAAGAGAGGTTAGAGTGAATAACATAGATGGAGATTTCTCTTTATAGGCATATAAATGAAAAAGAAACATTACAAATGTGATTATGAACGCATTCAGAATTCATAGAAGATAGTAATCCCAAGATGGAAATATATCTAATATACAGTAAGGTAGCAAAGCCCATGGTAAGCACAAAAGCCTGCCGATTAGTAGCTAAACAGTTATAAATTCAGCCTAGCACACTCCCATCAAATCTGTTGTTATCCTGAACCCCTCAAGACCCAGACTGGTCACCAAAAAGGGCTGTCGTGGTTCCACCCTGGCCAGCAGCTCAGCCCCAAGCAGCCTCTTGCTTATTCCCCTGCAGTAGGATGGGGAACCGGAAGGGTAAAAGTGAGACAACTCATGGGTTGAGATAAAGACAGTTTAATAGGTAAAGGAAAAGCTGTGTGCATAAGCAAAGCAAAACAAGAAATTCATTCACTACTTCCCATCAACAGGCAGGTGTTCAGCCACGTCCAGGAAAGCAGGGCTCCATCATGTGTAACTGTTACTTGGGAAGACAAAAGCCACCACTCTGCACAAACACCCCCTTCCTCCTTCTTCCCACAGCTTTTATTGCTAAGCATGATGTCACATGGTATGGGATACCCTTTTGGTCATTTGAGGTCAGCTCTCCTGGGTGTGTCCCCTCCAAATTTCTTGTACACTCACAGCCTCCTCACTGACAGGGCAGCATGAGAAACAGGAAAGGCCTTGACGTTGTTCAAGCACTGCTCAGCAATAACTGAACCTTACTTGTGTTATCAACACTGTTTTGGTCACAAATCACTATGAAGAAAATTAACATTATCCCAGCCACAACTAGTATGGGAAAAAAATTTTTATAAAATCATAATTCTTGTACACTATGACAGAAAATGTATTCCTTTCAATCATCCATAAAAGAACAATATATTTAAAATTATGTTCTTAACGTAGTACAGTTAAAGGAGAAGTCATTTTTTCTCTATAACTACTGAATGCACTGAAAACTGATGGATCATACTGATTTGATTCAGAAGACAGAGGAGAGCTACGTGGTTTACAAAACACTTTTTGTCTCTCCAGAGGTGACTGCACTTTGGAATTAAATGATGTGACTCTCATACAGATGCAATATACTTCGCAAAGTTTGTGAAATCATCCTATTTACTCTGATGAATAAGAAGTTCTTATATGCAAGATTATTTTTATTATTCAGACATATACATATCTAACACGGTTATTCCAGATTTATTGTGCTTCTAGCCATCACTATGTGTCATAACACCCTTCAACTATCACCACAAGGTAAGCTTTGATTAGTTCACACTTTAGAAGAGATAATAAAGGAACCCAGTAAAAGAATTCATCCTTCTGAGTGGCTAGATACTCCACTACAGCCTGATCTCTACTTTTGATTTTCTGGGCTTGTTAAAACCTATTTTTCTTTAAAATTCTACCTTTTGCATGCCTATACTTGAAAATTATGACTTTCCATGGGAATAACATTATAGTTCAACTGAAAAAATTAAAATAAAAACAATGGGAGAAAAAACCCCATGACAACCCAAAAAACAAAAAAACCCAACCAACTCCAACACCCCTTATGCAGATAAAACATTTAAATTGTTGCATTTTACATTTCAATGTCACTTGCTTCTTTTCTGCAGTTGTTTCCTTTGTTCCATGAAGTATTTTAGGTAGTATATGAGGCAAGGTAGCCTTATAATCTATACAAATTTATAATTATTTTTAATTATAATTATAAAGTATCACATTTATAATTATTTATTTTATTATAATTATTAAAATTAATTAGTTTTATATTAATTATTTACTAGTAATTATTCAAATATCAGTAACAGTAAAATAGTACAGTTTAGTAAAAAACAAAACTGTCAAGCAAAATCAGTAACTGAGAGAAATGTATTACAAGTGTAAGTTTACTTGACATATTCTGGTTCTATGACTTTGAAGGCTTTTGTAAAACTATTTTTATGAGACTACTTTTTTTAGAGTCGGATGGAAATACTAAAATCCAGCGGAAAGTGGAACATGAATTAATTTTCCTTACTCATCTATAATCCTGAATTTAGAAATCACAGAATTCAAGAGTGACAACAGGACAACTCGCTGCTTCTTTCCTCTCAGTAGAAAGGAACAAAATTATAATACGTATCCTATGTCCTATAATGAAGTAATCAGATCTGCAAATATTCAGCAGGGGCACTTTAGTGTCTTAAAGGCATAAGTTAGATTGCAGAAAAATTCAAAGAAAATCAGCAGAAAGCATAAAGGGATCAACATAAACCAGATCAGTTTGTCTTGATCATTTTACCAAAGAAGGAAAAACAATATTGTAGGATTGCAACTCTCATTGATGTAAGGTTCACAATAATGTGAATATAACTAGGAGTAGTGGAACACAATTAACTATCGAAAACTAAGGGTTTCCTAGTTCTCTTTCAAGTATATAGGGGTTTATTTTGTCAAAAGTTGAAAAGAATATTTTGTTATTTACAGTACAACTGTGACTTATATCATCGCAGGATTTTGGAAAGACATAAAAGTTCTACGTACCAGTAGATTTGCATTGTCTGTTGCCCTGTTTGGCCAGGATATGCTAAAGAACGGTGAGAAGTAACAATGTGTGTAGCAGGACAGAGGTTATAAGTTTTGGATAAAATTTGGTGGTCTGAACAATTTTCCAAATCCTGTGTACCATATGTGTAAATTTACATTAGGAAGTGAAGTTTCAAAATGAAGTACCCAAATTTTCAGAAACAGTAGTAAATCAGCTGTAGAGGTCACGTCAGTTCAAAGTTTTCACATTAGAAAGACTAGCTGTCTTCCCAGAACCGTGTTAGAATTAATCAAAATGGTCTGACTGAAACTTTTCTGAAAAGAACATTTGCATATACACACAAAGCATGCAAAATGTCAGCCCAAACAAATATTTTTTAAATACTTTACATGCACATTTGTGATTATAATATGCTATTGTTAAAGAAGCCTGTTTGTATATTTTGTGAAGGCCTCCCGATAGCTTTCTCTCTCTTTTTTCTCTCTTTCTGTCTCTTTCTTTCTCCCTCTCTTTCTCTCTCTCTTTCTCTCTTTCTCTCTCTTTCTCTCTTTCTTTCTCTCTTTCTCTTCCATTTTCTCTTTCTCTTTCATTTTCTCTTTCTTTTTCATTTTCTCTTTCTCTCTTTCTCTCTTTCTTTCTTTCTTTCTCTCTTTCTCTTTCTTTCTCTCTTTCTTTCTTTCTCTCTTTCTTTCTCTCTTTCTTTCTTTCTCTCTTTCTTTCTTTCTTTCTTTCTTTCTTTCTTTCTTTCTTTCTTTCTTTCTTTCTTTCTTTCTTTCTTTCTTTCTTTCTTTCTTTCTTTCTTTCTTTCTTTCTTTCTTTCTTTCTTTCTTTCTTTCTTTCTTTCTTTCTCTCTCCTTCCTTCCTTCCTTCCTTCCTTCCTTCCTTCCTTCCTTCCTTCCTTCCTTCCTTCCTTCCTTCCTTCCTTCCTTCCTTCCTTCCTTTTTTTCTTTCTCTCTCTCTTTCTTTCTCTCTTTTTTCTTTTTTTTTTCTTTTTTTTTTATTTATTACAAGAGTCACAGCAATTTTAATGGCTACACTTTCTTTCTATTTAGATAAGACACATGAGATCTTAATTGTGTTGTCAGGGAAAATGAAAAACAAAAAGATTTCCCCTTAAAGATGATGCCTCCTAGCACAACATGTGTAACCAAGACTGGCTTGTTCAATGCTTGCTGCACAGTAAAACAGAATGACATCTGTTTGCCACATCAATGTTATCTAAGATTTCTTAAAGTACGGCCAGGTGGAATTTGAGAAATGCCATATAGGATACCGGATAGATGTGTATATGCTGCTAAACATGCTGCTTAGTTATAAATTACCTATTTTTGTTACAGTTTGCAGGGCTAATTATTTTATTTTCAGTTGCAGGTAAGTAGGTAAACTTATTTTTAGGCTTCTTACATTGGTTAGCCTGTCCACAGAGCAACTGCAAAAGATAGGTCACTGTTCTTTTGTCCAGTGAGCTACCTAAAACCTTGTTAGCTATCTCTGTTTCTTGTCTGGAAGTAGATTTATTTTCAAGTGCTAAGAGTACTGTGTTGCTATATCAAATTGGCTGGACTGAGCACAATTTTATTTCTATATCTTAATGAGAGCCGATTGGCATATAGTAAGAAAAATAAATGCACCAATATATTTTTATTTTCTGAAATAAGACTACACATTTGGATACAAAGTGTTTTTTATTTTGCCTGGCCTTTATAAGGACATTATTTCTCCTCTTCTGCTCCTTCTTTACCCTTGCTGAGAAACTAATTCTATAGCAAATCTGCCAACTGTTCTACTGCCTTTGACGACATTTGTTGGTATTCACATTATGCAGTTTGTTTGCTTGTTGGCTAACGGGTTGTATGATTTTTTTGAGGTCCAGTCATAAAACACTCCTATAAAACTTGTTCCACAAAACCCCTAAATAACTTTTTATTTGACCAGACAGCCTGTATACTTGGCTGCTAGTAATACTCTTCCCAGTGCAACTACACATTATATGGTTAGAATTTGAGTCTCAGATTTAGATTATAAATTTAATAATTGCTGAAAAATCTATGAGAAGTATTATTTTTCTTATGGGATAATGCAATAGAATGGATAATTTATTTTGCTGATGAGAAAAGATATTATTAAGGACTGGCTTGTAAAACTTTAACTCTGAGCATGCTGCTAGCAGGCCATTATAGTGCAGCAATCAAGCTCTCTTAAGATTGGTAGCAAGACAAGTTCCAAGCCCAAGCTGTAGGATCTGAGATTTTCCCTGAAGTTTCTGTCCCACTAAATTGCTGTTACTGCACCAAGACTGCAGAGCATTGCTTCTGTGCCCTGAGTGCATTTGGTTTCCAGTACACAGTGAATAATTCCTCAATATTCTTATCCAAAATATAAGAGCCAAATCAAGATGAGGATGATAATGTTTTAGGTAACCACAAGGAGCCTCATTTGAAGATGACAGTGTAGAAAAATGCACTACTGGAAAATAATACAAGAGTCAGAGGGGAAAACAACATGGATATGTGGGATGAACAGTATGGACAGTGTTAAGTAAAGAGATTAGAGATTGGCGCTTTAAAAGAAAAGCAGGAGGAAGTAAAATAGGGGGAAATTATTGCTATCCTGAAAGTTAAATGAGAATGTAACCTTGTGAAGAGAGTAAGAAAGAAAACATTGAGGAATGGAAAGAAGACGCAGAAACAACTTGGAAACAAAACCCAATTTTAGACAGCTTAAGGGGCATTAGAAATGGAATACCTTGGTCACAGAAATGTAGGAATCAGCGAACAAGGAGTAGATTCAGCTACTAAAACAGATGCTGTAAGGACATTTGCTTGAACACAGACATCCAGGTAGGAAGTGGGAGGTAGATGCTGATGGTGTTCGGCCTGAAATGAGCACTAACACAGTGATGCAGTGTTCAGTCCATCCATACTATACCATCCATCCATACCAACCATGAAGTATGGTTAGAAAAAAAAAGATTGGTTTATTGTCCTAATTTAGGCTATGGTGATCAATCACATGGCTGCCAACACTGAATAGCACTGATCACATGATTTGGATAACTTATTATTTCTTTTCCTACTGCTTACCCTATTTTTCCATGCCTTTGTCCTTCTCTTTTTCCATTCCAATATCATTCAAAATAAACAAAAACCTCTAATAACATTTTCCCGTGTTGCATGAAAAGGGGCCAAGCGGTTTTGGCAGAAGATAAACCCCCTTGAGTTCTAACACTCCTCACCAAGGTGGGAGGCTAGGTGCGGCTGGGTTTAAATTCTGAGCAATGCCCAATTCAGCACTATCAGTCCAATCGCGTTTAATATGAATTAAACTATCACTATTTGGATACACTAATAGTAGACTGCACCTTCAGTCTAGTCGTGCTTCTGAACTAGCACGGCCTCTCTCGAATTTTTGGTCGCGTTCAGTGAGAAAGTGAAACGACTAGCTACTTAAACAGTGCAGTTTATTTAAACAACAGATATACAGGTTCTTAGGATTGCCGGTGATAAATACACTGTCTGCAAAGCACGTGCAAATAAAGATATTGTTAAGTATACAAACGCGTGACAAATTATAAATGATACAGCCTGGCTATAAATGTAGGGTAGAGATTCTCTAGAGAAATTTCTAAGTCCCCGAGAAAGCGCTCAGTGTAATCGAAGCGTTACCCAAAGGCGTCCCTATGGAGGGGAAGAAAGGCTCAGCCCGTTGACTGATCCCGGAAATCAGCGATGGAATTCTTCACGATGGTGTCTTCCCTGGCATCCCCTCTCTCTTGGGCTATTTTTATACTATTTTTTATCTTCAAAGTGGAGTTTGAGTGACTTTAGTCATACGTACTTTTATTATGATTAATGTACCCAAGGAGGAGTGTTCGCAACTTGGGGGCGGATAGCCTCCGGGGTGGAGGTGTGTTTTGGTACATTGTGGTGAGCAAAGTTCGCACAAAGGGCAGCATTTCATCAACATTTGACGAAATGTTGGCTTGGGTAGTGTGTAGGCCGGTTATCTGTTCCGTAGTACCATCCCGTCCCCATATCTGCTATGCGTCAGAAGGGAAGGCCATGGAACAAGCGTGTTCCGTTCCATCCCTCGTGTAGTTTCTCAAACAACCCTGTACAGGGAATCACAGATGTGGCATTCTTCGTGTGCTAGCTGCGTCTGTATTCTACCTCAGAAGCCTCTTGATTTTATGACTTTCCTTAATGTGTGAACAATGCTGTATTTTTGTATTCTTGGCCAATTTAGTAATTATTCCACACCCTGCAGTTCCAATTTTCTTACATCTGTACCTAAATTGAAATTTTTTATACCATCACATTGTCAAATTTGTCTTTGTATGATATTATTGATAGGCTACCAAATTTGGTCATTTCTAAGATAAATACCCCTTAACTTCCTGTGAAATCCAGCCCACCCATCATGATGCTATCTTGGAATTACAGAATGCTTGAGGTGGGAAGGGACCTCTGGTGATCATCTGATCCAACCTCCTTGTTCAAACAGGGTCACCTAGAGCTTGTTCAAGGCCATGTCTATATGGCTTTTGATCCCATGGATCAAAAGAATGGAGACTCCACAACTAATCTGGGCAACCCATTCAAGTGCTCAGACACCTTCACAGTAAAAAAGTGTTCCTTGATGTTCAGAGGGACCCTCCTGTGTTTAAGTTTGTGCCCGTTGCTTCTAGTCTGGTCAGTGGGCACCACTGAAGAGCCTGGCTTCATCTTTACACCCTCCCTTCAGATATTTATATACACAGATGAGATTCCCCATGAACCTTCTCTTCTCCAGTCTAAACGGTCCCAGCTCTCTCAGCCTTTCTTCACAGGAGAGATGGTCCAGACCCTAATTCATCTTAGTGTCCTCTCCTTGGAGTCTCTCCTGTGGCTCCATAACTCTCTTATACTGGGGAGCCCAGAACTATAATTTTTGCCACTTGTTACATTATCATCTGTCGCATGTCGCAATTTCTCAGGTCATGTCCAATAGTTTTCCATGTTAGCCTGTATAGTCCTCTGCCTGCAGCCTAACACATCCAGAGCCATTTCATCACTGCAGAGTATCCAAAGGATCTATATGAGCCTGACAGATAGGAGAGAGTTTTGACTGTGCTCTTCTAGATGAGCAGGTCTCAAATGATCAATAGTCTTCCTCAGTCAGCTGAATTACTGTACAGACTGCATGAACAATTTAACCTGGTGATTTGATTCACGTGTCTAATCAGAGGCATATAGTGTCCTGTGAGATTCTCTAGTATATGCACAGACAGCATCTGCATTACCTAACAGCTATGACAGAGAAGTAAGGTACAGCAGAATATTTAAGCTATTCTTGAACGGCACCTGTAAGCCAAGAAAAGACACCTTGAAAGGTACAGGATACTTGTGTTCAGGTAGCTAAATCAGAACCTAGTTTTTTAAGAGTGTATAGGCAGCATAATTTATACTTTATTCATATTATTCACATTTATAGTTGACCTTACACTCTCGCTCTCACTAAGTTTCCTACAATTGCCTTACTTACACCTAAATCTATATCTTAATCTTGACCCAAATTCTGCCTGAAGAATAGGATTCAGATTCCTAAAAAGAGGAATGTATTGCCATTTTGGACGCAAGATATCCTGTCTATCCTCTACCTACTGCTCCACAATGATTCTGATTTCCTTTAGATCCTGTATTACATTTGTACAAATGTGTGGAAGATTATAGGTAATAATGTAATAGAATCTTGAGAGTTCGCTTGATCGCTTGAAGCATACCAATTTCATAGTCATACTATAATGCTTCATGTCAGTGTCATATTTTTTTCTCTTCTACTAAAAATAACTCACACTAAAGCTAATACTGTACAAATTGTTCACAAGCCTTAAAATTTATCTTTACAAGATATATATATATGTATTTTGCTGAATGACCAATTGTTCTCAAATGCTCTCTTTTTTCTTCTTTTTTTTTTCTTTTTTATTATACTATTCCCTACTATTTACTTTCCTTTATTTAATCATAATGACCTTTTTTCAACCATAGGTTACACAGACAGGATTGGAATTAATAGCCATTTAAGAAAATACTCCATTGTACACTGAATTACCTGAACCAATATATTTTCTCACTTAACATACATAGCTGTGAGTGCTTCATTTTGTACATGCACAAAGAAAGGAATCTCTGCTACAACTTATATGCAGCAGACATAATTCTTGAGGGCTTAGGCAGATAAACCACATAAACCTGAACATCAGTAACTACTGTTTTTTGAGAAAATTCCCTTGAGCATATCACCTAACCTTCTGCAGTTGCTATAGGAGGCAAGACTCCAGCAGGTCTCCTGTGCCATGTGTTATAACCCATGTGTTATAACCCATATAGCCTCATGGCTCATGTCTCAAATGATACAAGACATTTATAATTAATCACTCAAATTCCATCCATAAATCTGGGCAGTAACCAGTTTTGTAACTTTGTGCATGTTTTTACTAACAGCAAAAGCATTAGAGCTGTCTTAGACTTACTTGAATTTGCATTAGATTTAAATTTGATGAGTGCTTAAGTCTCTGAATCGGCTGTACACCTGACAGTTCTGAAACAGAAGTCTCTGAAACTTAACTAATATGTCTTAACTTTCAAGGGCTTTATTAGATTGCACTTACTGACTATTCAATTTAGAGATTTTAACCAGCTAATGCACAGCTTGGTACAGATGGTACCAGCTTTTTACGGGACCTTGCTGCTTGAGAGTACCTTGGTGTCCACCTGCTCTGGGGTGGTTTTACCTAATGGAGAACGCCTGGGTTCCCCAAGGAAAATCCTCCCACACCTTCCATGTCTGCCCCATCTGTGTCTGCAACTTTCACCCACCTCGGTAACTGCTGTGTGACGTGTGAAACAGAAAAATCATTCAGTCCGTGAAAGAGCACATGTGTTTTCTTGACGTGTTTCTTCCTCTAACACAAAGAGAGGGTGGTGACAACCACAATTATGTCCTAAAGCCAGCCTGTGTGTTTGTAATACTCACTTGAGGATACCACAGAGTAGGGTGTGGCACACAGTAAGAAGTCAAAAAATAAGCACAGGAAATCATATACCCTTCTGTCTCTATAATAACAATGTCTCTGATATGAAGAAGGAAAATAAAAGCATATTCAGAAGAATGTAAATATCTCAATTGTCTTAACAGGATCAGTTTTATAGTTATCTAAAAATTGATTTTGATGTAATTATTCAGACTAATTAGATTTGTATCAGTCTTTACACAAAGTAAGGTAATTCCTAGGTAAATAAATCTTTTTTTTTTTCTTTTTTTCTTTGTTTTTTAATTAAGGATCTGGACAACAGTAAGCTGGTATGACAATCTCAAGAGGATAATAAACAGCAAGCTAGGCATAAATTATTGTAGGAAAATGTTAGGAAATGCATTTTCTGTCACTGTATACAAATAATCAAGAAAGCTCAGATACGTGATCAGGAAAGCCAATAGAATATGACATATTGAATTATTTCTTCAGAGGTGGCAATATTTTCAGTCAGAAAGTTTTGACATTAAAAAACCCAGAACTTATTTTTTTTATATATTTTTAGCATTTGACTCTCTTTAAACCCATGTTAAGAGTTAAAAAGGCTGCCAACATAAAAAATGGAACTTAACTGTTTCAGTGATTTAAGAAACAAAGTTAAGAAAAGATTTTACAATATCTACTCCAGCTAAATGATGACCGAAGAAACACAGTTCATAAAGCTATTTCAACTTATTCATAGGTTGTAAACAAGAAACAAGTAGAGTTGTTAAAGTTGGCATATGGAAGTATAATTGAGTGTAATCAGACAAGATGAGAAAGTAAAACTAAAACTGAATGAGGAAGCATTTGATAACACTCAGTTCTATTAGACCATGCAACAGCTTCCCAAGTGAAATTAAAGAAAAATAATTGTTTGAGTGGTCTAAAACAAAAGTGGACAAAGCAGTGCAGGTAAACCTGCATTAAAGTAGTGACAGTGTAACCTAGTATACTGGAACGTAAACAATTTTGTGAGCAAAAAAATTTGAGAGAAACTAAGGAGTTAAAGGTGTCCTTCACACTGACATCCAAGGAAGTGCTGATATGAAAGCAAATCATGAGGCAATTGTGAAGCAAATGCTTAATTACAAAAACCTGTTACCTCATAAAGGCAAAACTTATTTAACATAACACAAACTTAAACTGTAATAATATATGTAATAATATCAGATTTCAATGTTTCTAAAGTGCGATTAGAATTTTAAATTCCGAATGAAACAGGAGAAGTAATTAATGAAAATGTTAAACTTTCTGCCTACAAAACAAAGTTCTGGCTTTGAGAAAAAAAAATAAAAAGGAGATTAAATATATAATTTAATAATAAAAAATACCCTATCTATGCAAAACCATAAATTTAGGATTATTTATTTTTGTAATCCCCTGATAGTAATTGTAACAGACCTTTGTTAAGTACCAAACAGAATCTAAAGAATAGTCTATCAGTTCATATTCAATGAATTTTCCCTTTTGTTATCCAGTTTAACATAAACTTTCCCAAATACGGGAACAAGTAATGTTAATATTTCTTCTCAATGTGAGGATTTCTTTTTGCATATCTATGTTTATTCTCATGTCAGTTACTAAAGTTGCTCTTTTCCATATGATAAATAAATCTATGATAATCTTCAATACCAACAATTTTTCAATGTCTGAAGTTCCTCATGCATATTCATACTAGCAACAAATATTTCCATTTAATTAAAATATTCCCATTTAAATTCATTGATGAGATAGCAATGAGAAAGTACTGGGAGAACCAAATGACTATTATTTTTTTAGTGTTTTCTAAAATAAATTAATTCTAAAATAAATAATTCTAATAATAATAATAAAAATAACTCTAAAATAAAAATAATTTGAACATGAGCTTTTGTGTGAAAGATATGATTACATTCTATTTAACTTTTGCTTGGAAAGGAGTAAGAATTGTACTCTTCTGTAACTAAAAAAAAGTAAAAGTATAAACAAAACCAAAAAACAATGGACAGTGGAATTGTAAAAGAGAGAACTGAAATTATAGATACTTGACTGGGAAAGACATGAGCTTCTTGCATTCTCCATATCAATGGACTGAAGAATTTCATGGCCAGGAGACATTAAACAAAAAAGAAAGCTTTAGGGTTTATAAATTCGACCTTGCATCCAGAAACAGCTTTCAGAAAGGATGGTTCTGCATAGATAATTTCTGAAGTATTTTTCTCATTCTAGATAAAAGGTTGAAGTCTACAGAGATATTCAGAAGTCTGAAGTGTAATTTAAATCCAAGTTAGCAATCCTTTAAAAACAAATCCTGTTTAATTATTCATGACCTGGGAGTTAATGGGAATATACATTTCTGCTTCTAATACTATAATTCTTTTATGATGTTTCTATTGTTTTGACTGCTCATTTTGGCTCTCAGATCAAAAATATGTATATACAAATTCTCAGGAGAAGGAATTTGTTGAATATAGACCTTCCATTCCCAAATTAAATGTTGTGGCAGCTTAATTATAGGATAGAAGTTAAACAGCAGCACGTTTTTCTTTTTATAGATGTGTTTTAAAGGGAAAGAATTAAAAATCCATCCACATTTTTACTTATTTATGGAAGCTTTAGGTATTCAACTAGTTGAGTAGGTTTCACCTTCCCAAACATTCCTACTTCAGGACTGGAGTGGAATACAAAATTCAAGAGATATCTGGGTTCCCCCTTTACTTTTGTGTTTCCTATTGGCCAACTGTAGTAATTTTAGGCATTTCTTTGTGATGTACCAGCTAATAAAGCTTGTACTTCTGGAATGTTGTAAAAGTTGTTCCTTAACTCAGTGTTTGCAATTACTGCTATGGGTCAAATGCCATAAATGCAATGCATTTGATATGGATGTAGCCCATGAGTAATAAATCCCAGGGCTGTGAGCCCTCAGCACCTCCAGGAAGAGTGGACTTCTGTCCCAGTGTTCTCATGTCACCCTCTAGTTGAGAGGAAAAGCAGAGAGAGCTCAATCTGAGTTTGGATCCTTCTTTTGAAGAGTTCATGAGTGCCTTGGTGTTTCTTGGTCTTGCCAAGTGCACAGCCGATTGTGTATTCAAGACTCAATTGTGTTTTGAGTGGGAGTGGGTAGAGGGTCAAATTCCTAGAAAACAACTGGCCTTCTCACACTGACATTTAAGGTTCTCTGATTGGGAAGGAAGATGGGATGAAGTGCTCTTGAGACTCCAGGAGCAGTGTTTATTAAACTGTAACTGATAGTAAAGAAGAATAGATATCAAGCTTACCTGTAAACTCTGTGATCACTGAAGGTATCTCAAATGGAAGTCCCAATCCCTTGTAGTCTTGCTGTGGGCCATACAGCCAGTGTTCTCTATGACCTGCTTAGTGCATCCCATCTGCTGCTCTGCAACATGCAGGCTCCTTCTGAGGTCTCTTGTGAGTATCCTGCGAGGACCACATGCTTTTGGTTTGGATATGCTTACCTGTCTGAAGTGGCACTTATGTTCAGGCAACTAAATCACGTCCTTTACATCTCCTTGATATCTTGAAAAAGATTAAAAATTTAGAACACCAAAAAATACCAACTCATACTTTGATTATCCAAATCAACTAAAACATTTAAATTTAAAATAAAGTACATTTAAAACAAAGTAGGTGTATATGCAAACTCTAAACATGAAGTAGAAGACATTGAATTTGGTGGAAGTAGTCAGGCTGGCTTAAAAAGCCATTCCAGCTTTAAAGCCCCATGAAACTCCTGCTTTCAAGAACACTCATGGCAGTAATGCACTCATGTTATGGATACAAACTCCTTTTTTTATGTTCTAAAAGCTCAACCCTTACTACTAAAGGTTCTTTCTTACTATTTTTTTCTTTCTACCTGATAATTGAAATAGGATAAAAAAAAGAGTGAAAAGGGATAAAAGAATATAGATTCCTTTCCCCTGTATTCTAATAGACCTTCTAATAGTCTTTCAAATTCTAATTGGCTTTATGCCTCTAAAACAGAGTTAGGTAGGAGAAATCATATAAAAGAAATTACAAGCCGCATGAGATGGTGTCAAGCCTCCTAAGTATGCTTTCCTGGGATAAAACAACCCTCCAGGCAACTGGTAAAGAAAGTAAGCTTTCCATCACATTTTGTAAAACTCATCAAGTAATTAGGAATATTCCAAATTTACAATAATTGCTACTGAAAGGAAACATAGAAGCAAAAACTCCAGAACCTAAAATTTCTTGGTAGTGGATGGAAGGTGAAAAGACACCATGCATGTTCTCAGTTTAGTTAGATGGGAGACCCTCTTTCAATGAAATATTTTTTAATGAAATATGTAACAAACATGAAAATCATTGAACAGATTCATAACTGGAGTACTGATGAGGCTGAATTAGGAAATACAAATTCCTGTATGAACTTCACTTGAACATTTTTGTCTAAATAGTTCTCAAATGATCTGTCAGTTTGATGCTCGGAGAAGAGAGAATGGAATGAGAATTTCTTTACACTCTAAGGCCTGTTTTTTTCTAATGAACATTGGTCTGCATCATCGTATTTATTGCAGTTATCAGTGTCCTGGTGTGGAAAATGGCATCAGGTAACAAGCACAGCAGTAAATTAAGAAAACTTAGAGACTACTTCTTGTCAAAGGGATATTGAAGCAATACTTATACTAGCTTTACTCAAATACTCAGGACTGGCAGTAGGGCAAACAACCATGCAAAGCAAAGATTTGCCACCAGTAGAAGATGCTGCTGAAATAGGATCACCAGAAAAAAACAGGTTATAGTTAGAATACTTGAGTGTCTCCACTCAAAATCCAAGAAAGTTAGCAGGCTTGAGAGAATTGGTACCAGTCTCTAAGCTGGAAATAGCTATTGAATGTTGTAGAAGAGAACAAACAAACTGCAAAAGGCCTAATAAGAAGTCTTGCACCTGGGATGTAACTCTTGGAACAGTACAGGCTGGGATATGACAGCGAAACTGCTCTTCAGAAAGGGACCTGGGGTCCTGGTGAATGTGAATCAGCAGTGTGCCGATGTGGTGAAGGCAAAATACACACTAGGTTGTATTAACCAGCAAAAGTGTAGCTGGCATATTGAGGGAAGTGATTACCCATCACTGGTGAGGCCACATATCAAATATTGTCTACAGCTATGCTCTCCCAGTACAAGAGAGATGTTGTCTGGAGTAAGTTCAACGGAGGGCCACCAAGATGCTTATGGTGTGGAAGCTCTTGCTGTATATGGTGAGAGCGCCAGAGAAATGGACTTGCGATTCTCTCTGGGAAGGCTAAGGGGACATTGCTTTCTAAAACTGTTTAACAGTGGGCTTCAAATAAGACAGATTCAGATGCTGAGCTCCAGGTGGCCCTGGATGCCAAAAGGATGATGGGTAATAGCCACAGGTCACATGAAGGGAAATTATGACTGTGTGTGAGGAAAAAATGGATTATGTGAGAGTGGTTAACAATTGGAATAGGCTGCCCAGAGAGGCTGTGGAATCTCTTTCCTTGGTGATATTCAGTGCTTAACCAGACAGGACCTTGAGCAAGCTTTTCTAATATTTTAAGGTTTGTGCGGAAGGTTGGTCTAGATCCCTTCCAGAGTTCCCTTGTTGGATGATGTATGATTCTGATTGGGAAGGGCTGAAACAGAGCTATGGGCTTTTGTTTATTATTTTTTTTTTTTAACTCGGAAGAAAAATAGTGAATACTTTAAATAATTCTAATGTTTAAGTAAGATCTGATTTGAAGACAGGAAATGATACATAAAAACAACGTGATGCCTTGCTGTCAGATGGACTGCACCAAACACACAGCAGCTTTCCAAAAATTGGAGAGGCCACTTCAAAGCTTCCATGCTCTGTTGTGGTCCAAATGGTTTCAATATAGCTAACACTGATTTATACTTAAGTTAGAAAAAAACAAATTTTCATAAGCATATATGATTTTGATTTATGGAAATAAAAAAGCATTTCGTGTATGTGAGGAAGTTCACCGGCTGAGCTGGCTGATCTATCAGGCTCAGTTGTCATTATTCATGTAACAGACAATCTTAGTTTGCCATTGAAAGTGAACTGAGTTCGTGAATGCAAGCTAACTGTAGCTCTACTTTCAATATTAATGTGAAGGCTCTCCATCAGATCCATTATTCTTGGGAGAGCTTCATCAGCAGAACTTCAAGGAAAACTGGGTGCATGGCAGAACTTCTGAAGAATGGTTTAAACTTAGGAAATTATGAAATGAGGACACAATACATTGATTTTTTGTTAAAGAATGAGACTATGTTCCACACTGGTTTCTTTCTGCTGCCTTTAAAATAGGTGTGCGTGTGTGTGTCTGTACATACACAGAAAGATATACAGAATTTTTTGGTGAGGTTTTTTGGAGCTTTTTTTAAGACTATCTACTCTTTTCAGAAATTTCCTATGATCTGGAAATTGACTACAATATTACTGAGTTGTGGAAAACATTTTGTATAATAAACTAGGAAATAAATACGAATTTTTTTCTGAGTGTAATTTCCATAAATAGTTCGTGATTTCCTTAAACTCTTCATTTGTGTAGCACAGACATTTACAGCTCTCATTTTTCTCTGTATCTTTTCCTTTCAAAACTCTGAAAAGCAACACACTGTTGCCTGTGGGAAATCAGGAGATACTTTTCATTATCACTGGAGAATTCGCTTGTGAGCTTGTCCTTAGATAAAATATTTTCAACTATTTATCCTTTGTGTTCCAAATATCAGTGGACATTCTGCATTAGAAAGGAACAACAAACATCACCATAGATAGTGGTATATGGGACTGCGCTATATAGTGGGTTTTGATTTTTCCTTTTCACCGAGTCATTTTATATTCTCCTGAACTGCCCTGCTTTGCTCTTCCCTTTGACTTATTCCCTTCTTATTGCAAGTGATATTTCTCAAAGTCATATACCAAGACAAATCATTGTAACAAAAGCATTTCTTTGGCCTACTACCCGATTATTTCCAATCTTGAATGACTGAAACATGACAGAACAGTTCAACATCAGATAAAACGAACATACTGTGCTCAAATTACACTAGATACAAAATGCGTAGGAAAATAAATCGCTCGTCTTTAGGCCTATTTTCTGGGGAAAAAAACTCCAGCAACAAACCAAACCACAACCACAAAAAATAACAGAACAAAAAAAAAAAAAAAGCCCCAACCCACACTGTAGGAGGTCCTGATTCTTTCAGATAGAGAATTATAAAAAAAACCAACCATTTTTCTTCCTCACTCTTATATTTCAGTACAAGTAGAAATATTACTAAGAATTCCTTTCACTCATATAATGTCTTTACCTCTGGATTATTGATAGCACCTTACATTTTCTTAAAAGTTGAGCTAGTAACAGGGAGTTTTTAAAATGTTTTAATAGTTATTTGAAATTTTAATATTTTATTCTAAAATGTATTTTTTAATTTTAAACAATTATCTTTTGTAATTACTTTTATAATACATGCAATGCAAATATCTCATTACAAATTTTTTCAAATCCTTAAAATATTTGTCCTCAGTCATCCAGAATCATTTGCAAATGATCCCAGACAAGAACCTTAGAAATCTATTTATGCCAATGAATTCCACAAAACTTGAAAATTTTGTTCTATAAGCAATCACTAAAGAAAATCTTCGTAATTATCAAAGATGCCTTAATTCTTTAAAGCTAGTTAGAAAATAAAATCAAAAAATTGCCGTTTTCAGTGACACAGGAAAACTGAAGACTTAGGCTTGTTGCAGGTGTGCATAAAGATGGCTTCATATTTTAATTTCCTGATTGTACACATTGTGCACTGTGACAGTACACAGGTAAATACAGTTATATGTGTATACCATATTCAACTGATACTTTTCTTACTTTATTTCCCATATAACTGTTCTTTTAGGATTTCCTAACGTTTCATTTCTTCAATATAAATCTAGGAACAGGGTTTTTTTTCATGTTTCAAAAATTCTGTCTAGGCTCATTTGGCTCACTTTCTGTCTTGATTACATCATAAACAACTTATACCACTGACACATTTTTAATCCTCGGGGGTAGGAGTGAAGCATAATTTTCTTGTTCTTTAGTAAGTTCTGCCTAGTGAGATCCAACATAAATTTCTTTTAATTACCACTTTATATGTAGCTTGGATATCACAGCTGAAAACACTTTCTAAAAATAAATTGAGATCATATATCAGCTAGACAACTTGTTTCACAAAAATCTCATTTTAGATTTCTCATTTGTTTGTTCTGATTCTTCAACACTAAAAAAAGAATGGCCAATGCACTTTCAGTAGATAAAAATAAATTAACATGGGGATTCATGGGGATTCTTTGACATGCTATTTGACCTCTAAGAAACATTTTTTTGTTTTGTTTTGTATTTATACTAGGTGGCGTAATGTTGAAGGCTAACTCTTCCTAAGAAAAGGTAGAAAAGATGGGTGGCTGATGTCTGTGCTCCTAACAGAACATAGCACATATGTTAAAATGCAGAAGAATAAGTGAAATCAGTGGGTTTTTTAGCTACCTGAAGTTCAACACAACAACTTAGAGATTTTAGCATCCTGCTCTTAAACAAAGCATTACAGTATTTTGGTCTGAAGAAATTCTGAAGCTATCCTTGTGCTATTTTAGAAAGCCCTGATCTAGAAATCCCTACAAAATGACTATGCATAATGATAAATGTTATTAACTTGGTCTTAGAATTTTGTGACTTTTCATGAAATTCCAAATTCAGCTGGCAATGAGTTAGATGTAGGATATGGAGAAAATGGCTACCATTTTCATTTTAAGTTTTTTTCAAAAGAAGACAGTCTCTGTGTCTATATCTGTCTTGCTAGAGGTAGGCACAACAGTGAGTAACCTCTGGACCCCCACCAACACAGCGAAGGTCCACAGGTAGGTATTTAAATGTAGGTATCTTAATCTGTGAGCTGGATCACACATGGATGTCTACAATGTGTCTGCTTTCAACATGAATGAAAGCTGCCAAAGTTCCTATAATGAGTTACCCAGTTATTTAGCTAGATTATCAGTTATTGCAGAGCTGAATCTTACTCAGTTTCACATTCAGTGGTGCTCATGGGGTGATTTAAATGACAAAATATAAGGGTGGGATTCAGTTACTTCTAGCTGCCAGTACAAGGTGGCAAACTTGTCTTGTCAAATCTCCAGATTCCTTGTAGGTGCCAATAACACTTTACAGCATTTAGAATAGCAGCTCCTCTAAATGTCTACATAGGATGAGATGAATTGTTCCCTGTTCATCTCTGATTATATTGACTAGAGCAGAGAGCTGGTCTACACACTTTAAACATATTTTCATTTCTTTAAAGTGAATTGCATTAACACAAGTGACCATATAAAATAAAAAAAATGAGAAAAATGTTGTAAAACTATGTTATTGAAGTTTCTTCAGGGAATTAAATAGATTATTTTGTTCTAATTAGCTGGAAAAAATTTTCAAAGAGAGGAGAAATTAGTCATTTGTCATGTAGTTATCCTGGTAGAGAGTAGACTGAGTTAATGAATGGTGTGAATGTTCATGATGTCTCAATTTAGCAAATACAGGTTGCTTAATAATTCTAAGTTTCAGTGCATGACACTAAAACTGAAAACTTTGTAAAACGGCTCTTCCAGCTGTTTCTTTAGCTGATATTGAAGTAGAGAAGAGAAGTTGTGTTTCAGCAAGCTGCTCCTGAAAATAAGAATATAGTAATAGCATCTTCTTATTAAGTCAGAATGACCCAAATAAACAGTTCCAGACAATATTCTGGATGCTACTTAAAACAGCAGTAGCTACTCATGTCAGTCCCAACAGAAATCATTGTTCTGTGTGTACAAATATTTTCAGGGTGTGTATCTCTGAAGGAGACTCATTTAAATAATTTTAAAATTAATGTTCTTTTAAAACACTTGTTCCCAAGTTTTAGTGATAGTTTCCTTTTATTATCCCCCTCACACAGGGAATTACCAAGATTATTTTAGCTGGTTATTAAATTAAGTGGCCAAATAAGAATTTATTTTTCATTAATAAGAAAGTTGTTGTGTGCTAATTTAGTTACAATATTCTTTTAGTCAAATATTTGGGAAGTTATCTTGCTAAGTAGGCTCTTTCTTGCTAATTTTCCAGTCTGAACATCTTTTTTCACATCAGCAACTTCAGAAATGGCCTTGAGGGACCTTAATTTCCTATATCTTTTTTGAAAAATAACAGTTCCTTCCTACTCCCATATCCCCATGATTACTCTCAGATAAGAGCATGTAACTCTCTGAACAAAATAATAACATGCTGTTTCAGGTTGTTTCCTCATGTCATTTTCTTTAAGCGTTCATAAGGTATTCTATGCTTTAATCTCTTTAAAGCCTTAGAACAGAGTTCTCAACTCTTTTTGCATGAATCCGGCTTCAGATTAGAACATCCTTACTAAGAACGCTTTGACGTTGTAGTTCAAATCTCATAATTAGAAAAGGACATGATAAGTACAATAAACAGGGTAATTGTGGCAACAGAAGCTGGAAACTACAAAATACCTTACTTAAACATAATTAATTCCATGTTTGCAAGTCATTTATTACATATTCACAAGTGGCTTAACTCAGCTATTACCAGTCTAAATAGTTCCACTAATTAACTTAGAGTAAGAGCAGAATCAGTCTTCAGTAAGAACAGAATTAGCAGAATAAGGGTGGAAGGGAGTTGGGGTTTTTGTTTCTGGGTTTTTTTTGTTGTTATTGCTGTGGGTTTTTTGTTTTTTTTAAAAGAAATAAAACTCTACAATTAAAGTAACAGCTGTTATGGAGTAAGGTTTAAAACAAAGAAAAGTATATCATCGTACATTTTCTTCACTGTATAACTTGAGCCAAATTCCTAAATGTTCTCTGTTTACTTTGGTATCTCCACAACATCTGGTATGTTTAAAACTAACCGATGTAGCTCACTAATGCAAAATCAATATATGTTATCATGTTATCATTTGACTTTTTTGTAGTAATTTCTTATTTTCTGTATGAAGTTGGAAGTGTGCTTCTCTAGGCTTAATGAGATTATCTACTGAAGATTATTAGTTGTCTAGCATAGTTGTGTCCCCTTCTTTGACTTTGTGACACCTGTTTTAGGATGGATGAAGCTCCTGGAAAATCTCCTTTCTCCCTTTCTCAAATGAAGCTAGATGATTAGTAGATACTATGTGCCAAAATTAAAAAAGGTCAAATGCAGGTAGCATAAAACACATGCATTGTCTAGGAATAATAGCTCTGGTCTCTAAACGAATTATTGTAGCTTATGAGATTTTTAAAATGAGATGAAGAAAATAAGTTTCTGGTATGGCTGAGTTTTGGCAGATGTGAAAAAGTATTCATCACCCTTCCATTTTGTTAATTTATTGCAAAATCTGTTGCTAGCACATATTACACTGCCTCCTGCTGACAAAACCCAGCAACTTGCTCCATTTGTTAGTTTCCTTCAAAGCATTAAGAGTAGTTATCAGAAATTGAAAAGTACAACAACCATTATTAGCCATTTACAAGATATATGTATTTTTATGCCAGACCTGGTTATTGGTATATTCTTTAACGAATTCCTCCTTCAGAAAGGTCTTGAGATGTACAATACTTCTTGTAATGAAAACAGTTGTTTGGGAATGAACCAGACTGAACTAGAATGAAGGTTTTAGGAGGTAATTGACAGGCAAGGAAGATGACATAACTGTCTCTTTATTTAAGTGGTTGAAATTGTTAATTATCTTCCTTATCAAAGAAGTGGATATTATTCTCATGTTGAAGTTTGCAGGCAAATCCGTTCAAAAGCTTTTCCTGGGGAAATTTAATAACTGTGTGACTTCCTAGTTCATTGATACCACAAGAGAAATAAAAAATTAGGAAAAAAAAAAGTAAATCCAATAGAACGTTACACAAAGATAATGTTAAAAGGTGAGCCTTTGGTTAATGAGGGAAGGTAACAGGCAGTTTAATAAAATCATGACTTCCTTAATATCTCAGTGGTCCATGGAAGACTTTTTTTTTCCTTATGCTGCCTGTAAGAGTATTTTTGGGACACTGACAGTTTAGATATCCAGCCATAATGCATTTATAGCATAATATTACTTAAGACTTTAGAAATCACATCTTCTAAATTCATAAGCCAGAGAGAGGTGAGGGGGGATATAAAAACATAATTTTAAACCTCTTACTTACATTTGGGTCTGCACTATTATCATATGTAAACAATGATAGCTAATATACCAGTAGACTTATCAGGTAAAGTTAAGATTCACAGCCTACTGTAGTCTTATATAGAGATATGGAAGAAACAGGTTAAAATTGACTATACAACACAGCTCCATGTTTCTACAGCTTCCAGGGTCTACAGCAGCATAGTAGCTCCTCACTTTATCGCACTTTGCTGTATAGCTACTTCTCACTTCCTCACTTCAATTTCTTTTGCTATTCCCGGGCAGAGTTTGTATCTCTTGAAGCCTCTGTTACCATCAGATCTAATTTAAAAGTTGTTTGTTTTCACAGACCTTTCTTCTTTCTTGATGCTCATACCTAAACAAAGATCTTTTTCAAGTTTGCAAATTAAATTACAATTAGAACATTTTTCAGGTTTGGCTTTGTTTTTATTCTTCTCCTTGCTTGCTTTTCCCCTTTTACAGACTCCAGTGAAGGGAGTAGAGGTTGCATACACGAATGAAGGAGTCATTGACCTCCCACTACTTTGACATCTTCCATTTGAGGACCTGGAGCTTCTTTTTTCAGTATTCCCTAGCAAGACGGTTGTAACATTCATTATTGTTTGTGTAGAAGTAAATAATAGATCCTAATAAATAAAATATACTGTTGCAGGTAAAATGCAGAAGAGGAACAATGTTCAAAGAGTGAATGAGGTGTTTACAGGGAGAAGGGGCATGTGTGTCGGGTGGAACTCCATTGCCAGTGATATTTACAGTAGTTTTATAGCAGCACTAGACTGCATATGAAAGAAGACAGTCTGAGCATGAACCCTGGGTTCTGAATATGCAAGTATAAAAGCAAAATTATAGTTAAGACTTCTCAAAGCATTTTTACACTCATTAAATTCAAAATGGGTCATTTTTAATAATGAGATTTTGCAGCTATTTAGTCACTGATCATTTTGCCAGTTTTAATTAATTACAATTTTAAAAGATGAAGTTCTGAATACGGATGAAAGAATTGGAAATGAGGCTTGCCTTAGCTTGGTTTACAGCAATAGTTTATATGTCAATGGTTCTAGAGAATTAACCCTCCCTCAGAAAGTAGAGAGTACCATAGGCTGAAGACACACCCCAGGGTAATGCTGTGTGTTTCCTCTAGAGCTGATCAGTACTTTAATTTTTCGTTGAGGATGCTCTCAACCTTACAGGATTAGCCCTTTACTTTGAACTTCCTACTACGTATTGAGAATAATCTATTGAGAAACAGAAACAGAGATAGAACACCATACATGATACTATGCCACATATGTGTTGTTACTGTAGTCACCGTCTTGCCCATGACTGCTGTGATTAATTACTGTTTTCAATACTGTCCATAGCCCAGTCTGCCAAACAGTGTATGTGTGTTTCTCAAAGCCTAGCCCAACAGTCTACAGCTATTCATCATAAAAAAGAAATTTTGTACCAACCCACCAGCTTGGTAATCCAAAGATGACGACTCTGCCTTTACAGGGTAATTTCTACAGCTACCAGATACACACTTCCCTTCCACAAAAAAGTATCAACCTCTGTATTTTCAAAGATTATGTGGGTGAAGGACGAAATCTTCTTCTCTAGCTAAGGTCTATATTTCATCAGCCATGGGCAATGAAAGTGATCCTCTGTGTTCCAGGAAAGACAAGATTAGGATATTCATACAGATTTAACTGTTTCCGATTTCCTTCAAGAAAAGAGTTTCTATCCCTTCAGACTGCAAAGATAGCTATCTTGTTAAAATACATTCTGAACTTTCTGAGTCTGGAGATTCAGAGGCATCACCCTATATGTGAATGCCCGTCTCTTACGAGAATGTAGTTTTGAAGTTCAACTATAATGGTAAATTACATTCCCATGTCTCAAAACAAGAAACAAATCACTGTACACTGCATGAGCAGAATCAAAATTAATGGATGAAAGGATACAAAATCCCACTTTGTGCCTGAAGAAATGAAATCTCATCTTGAATGTGTTTTATTTACTATTGCTGTCCTTAGATATTAGTTTTAGTAGTGCATATACTATCTCAGAATACAAGATAATTCCTGGACATAAAGTGAGATACGGCCCTCTTCAAAGGAGTTCAGAAACTAATCTGTATAGATTAAAAGAATTTAAAATATAAAATATGATAATGTAACAAGGCAGAACTATGGCAATTCTTTTATCAGATGAGTGGGTTTTAAATAATATTTTAAAAATATTTTCTTTTTTTTTTGTACTCTGTTGTTCACTTCTATTAAAAATCAAATATTTCCTTGCTTCTTTCAGGGGTTTCTTTTCCCCTGTGGGATGAGGGAGAGAATCAGGGAAAAAAGTAAAGGACAGTGAAGGAAGAGAAAATAACAACAATAATTATGACAAAAGAAAACACAAAATAAGCGATGTACAATACAATTGCTCACCACCTCCTGACCAATGCCCAGCCCTTTCCGGAGCAGCAATTATGGATTCCTGCCCACCAGGCAACCCCCATTTATATACTGAGCATGATGTCTATGGTATGGAATATTCCTTTGGCCAGATTGTCGTACCTATGCTTCCTCTCAGCTTCTATGGGAAGCTGAAAAATTCCTTGACTTAATAGAAACATTACTTAGCAACAACTAAAACAATATGTGTTATCAACTTTATTCTCATATTAAATCCAAAACACAGCAGCTACTAGGAAGAAAATTAACTCTATCCCAGCTGAAACCAGGATATACTTTCAACGCTGTTTCTATTGCTGAGCTCTGCTGTCTGATGAACAGAGAACGGCAGGGTCCCCTTTTCTATATCTTGGCTGGACACAGTATGTCCCAGGGTTCTTTTTATGTGTGCGGGCAGGAAAAAAAAAGATGGTGCCTGTCTTCTAAGGAATGTCAGATATTCTTTCCTGTGCAGAAAATTGGTTGCCCTTGGCAGCATATAAACAAATCCTGACTCACCTTTCTACCCTTTTCCTAATGAGTTGCTCCCAGAGAAATATTTCTCTTGTAGAAAGCATCAGCATAACTCTGCATAGAGATTAGTAGAATTAGAAAAGCAGTGAGATGTCTTTGTCTTCAAATTATTCATAAAAAATATGAATATTGACATGAGAAGAATCTTATTTAAAAATGTCAGGGTTTTTTTAGGATCCGGAATAATGGCCAGATAAAGTGAGGTAGGCAGTATAAAAGAATTTTGTCAGATCTCTTTTTTTAAAAAAAAATATTATTTTATATTTTGAACTTGGGCAGACTTCATGAGCCTATGCATTGCATCATTTTCTTTCCTGGCTATAAAGCAGTTGGAATATCTGGCAGATTTGGAATATACATGGTATTTTCTTGCTCAGGAGGATATGGCAATATCAGTTTGCAGGCTGCAGAAGAAACATCGTTTTAATGTCTAATAATATGAGAGAAAATTAATTGAAATGGTGGCTACAAAAATATACTTTAAAACTGAAAATAATAACCTTAGAGCTTACTGACCTGAAAGACAGTTATTGTATATTCTCAACATTCATAACAATCAAGAAAATATCTAGGAACAATCCATAAGACATTTATGGTAGTTTTGACAGTTCCCTTCGTCTCCTAATCATGGTATGCATCTTTGCCTTCAGCCTTCCTGTAATATTCATTTGGCAAAATGCCAACAGCCTAATTTCTGCAACCATTCACAATATTGTCAAAATGCATTAATTTTTAATGTGCTTCCTACCCAGGCCTCACAAGTAATTAAAGTTATCATCTGAAAGAAAGAATGGTCCGGGGATCTTAAGCTCAAAATTTTCCCTGAGACAGACATGAGGTAGCTCCACCCCACAAAAAGTGGCATTTCGCTTTAAATGACATGCAAAACCTCTTAGCAGGACTTTTTATTTCAGGCTCAGCCATTCAGGTGCAGAATTCTTAGAACGGAGATGGTTTCTGTTTCAGAAAATAGTTCAGTTGTGTCAATCTGAATCACAAAGAATGACAGACGGATTCAGAATTAGAACTACTGTAAGTAGATTTACACATGTGATTTCAAAACCTATAATAGCACTGGTCCTATCAGATCTCCCCAAAGAGCTGACGGTGATTAAAAAAGTTAGCGATAACAGATAATGACAACAATTACGTTTTATTATCTTGCATTATTGTATTGGGGAAGGCTACTTACGCATCCTAAATTTCAGTCTAATCAGCATAATAGCAGTCTTTCATTCAGAATTCATATAAAACCAGCTGAACCCTATTAGGAAATAATTAGCCAAAACAACAGGTCACATACTGGGCTGGTGGAAGAGTAGAATTCATTCTAAAATTTCTAATAACTGATGTGAACATGAGGCACTGACTGTGCTTCTTTTTGTGTGAAAGACAAGGGTCACAAACAGGAGCACAGGTTAGGAAGCAGAGCTAGAGGATACGTAACCTACTCGAAAAAGGTGAGAAGAGATTTGTGGATGAAGTGGTGAATAAATTTATACTTGGAATAATAAAATTATAGTGCTGAATTTTCACTCTTTTAAAAAGGAGTTAGTTTACATACGCTTCATTAGTAACTATGATTTCACAAATTCTTAACTTTCTTAGTTTTATCTTTCTTCTTTTTTGTTTCTTTGCTTTTCCTTATAAAGTAAATTCATGGAGGCAGAGTTTTTGGCCAGCTGCACCAATAAATCTCTAATAGCATTGATACCACAAATAGTGAAAATAGATGGAGAATAAAAATGGTATATAATTATAGTATTAAGACTAGATTATAAATCATAATATGCTTAAAAGTCATCTACAGTTAAAAGTTCAGGACTGAGGAAAAAGATTGTATTTTTGTTTAAACTTTTTTTTTTTTTACTGGATGTTGGAAATCTAAATTTTAAATTTGTATCCATTGTATAGGCAGAATTTAATATGGAATAGTCAGTCCAAATTCTGGACAAAATGACAAAAGATGACAAAAGATCATCCTATTTCCTCCTTAGAAAATTGCAAAAGAATTCTACTCCCCCAAACACAAACACACATCTTATTGGGGAACAATTGCTGTGTTCCTAGGATATTTGCTTTGTATACTAAAAAAAATAAAGATTTTTTTACAATACTTTTCTATAATTCCTCAACAAGAGACTTCTATCTCTCAACAAAAAATAGGCCATAAATACATCAGGATTTCCTCTTAATTTTTGTTCATTTTCTGTAAGGGACATTTACTCTAAATTCTCTTACGTCTTCTATTTTGTGAAACACTTTGTTGTAATTATTCGACCTCTTTTTCTGTTCCACGGTGGCAGGCAAACACAAGCTCAACAGATCATCTTGTTTGTTCTTTTTAAAACCCATATAGATAACCAAAAAGAAAGAATGTTACATGAACCTCTTTGGTTGCTGTACATACATACTAATGCGACAGCTGCCTTAGATAACTTTCTTCCAGAGAGGCTGTCTGCAGACTTGCTGTCTTCCCTGGGAAGATGACATGCTTAATTCTGGGTTGATTAACAGCTAGAAGATCCATCAGGCTTTTAGGGCTAATGGCTTTAGAAGAAGAATATAAAGTCCTGGCTTTGTGCTATTAGCAAATGTCATTCAAATTACTACTATTATCTGCACATACACTTGTGGCTACAGCCTGAACAGATAACTGGCTTCTTCCAGTCACTTTGTCTTTCAGGCCAGTTACCTGAGCTACCATGCAGACAGGACATAGCTCCCACAGCAAAACATTTGAATTCATGACAAAGGTTTCAGTCCAGCTAGGGTCAGTAAATCTACTACCAAAAAAGTGGTGCCATTTCAATTGAAATTTTAATATAGCAAATTATTTTTTAGCATGTTACAAAGTACCTTTATCTAAAACATTATTTTGAGACATATAAAAGAATCACTAAAGGAAGTACTTTCTTTATTATTAACAACTGTTATTATAAATTAATAGCAATGTTAATAGGCATCTTTAAAATGTGTAGGAAGATTATTATGTTTCAAATGCAGGGATACCTTGGGATATGTTAAACCACATCATTGATTTCTCCAAAACACAAGTGGGAAACAGTTGTCTGGAAAATAATAATGGTAATAATATTTTTCTTCTTTTTTTTTCCTGCAAGTAATTATTGAGAAAATTAGATTTCTATTTGAAACACAAGACAGGAAGATATATGTAAGGTACTTAGAAATGCAAATGTGGTTTGTCTTTAGTGAAATGTAGTTTTCACTAGAGAAACCAATTTGTTCATGAAGATTACCTCTGTAAAAGGCCAACTGTTCTCAGATACTTGTTTATGCTCAAACAGAAAACATATTTTATGTATAAAGAAAAGTATTCATGGTTGTTACTTTTTAAATCTTAACAGTCTAATTGAAAAATCATTGTTAGTTTAGATCTAATTATTGCAGAAAAAAGATGAATAATAATACTATTTCCCTGCAGAGAAGGTCTCAATAATCATACATACATATTGTAACTTACATATTTATAGTTACTATTCCTTTTCTTGAGGTCATGCTCACCCTTCCATTGTTCATCCTGGTCTTAAAGCCAGTAGTTTCAGATGCTGGAGAGGGAAACATCATGTTTCGGGAGTTCTTCATCAGAAGATATGTTGATGTACATGAATTCTTCTTGGCCTACAGTGGGTGGAAGCAAGGACAGGCAGACTGGGAGGGGTACAGAGAAATTGTCCGAGTAGCCAGGAGACAGATTAGGCAAGCTAAAGCCCAGATAGAATTAAATGTGGCCAGGGACATCAAGGACAACAAGAAAAATTTCTATAAGTATGTCAGAAGATGTGGGCCCTCTCTGGAAGCTAACAGGAGACCTTGTCACCCAGGATATGGAGAAGGCTGGGGTACTGAATGAATTTTTCACCTTGGTCTTCACTGGCCAGGGCTCTAACCACACGCCCCAAGTCGCAGAAGGTAAAAACAGGGGCTACGTGAATGAAAACCCACACACTATAGGAGAAGATCAGGTTTGAGACCACCTAAGGAACCTGAAGGTACACAAGAGCATGGGACCTAATGAAATCCATCTGCAGGTCCTGAAGAAACTGGCAGGTGAAGTTGCTAAGCCTCTTTCCATTATATTTGAAAAGCCGTGTCAGTCTGGTAAAGTTCCCCCTGACTGGAAAAGGGGAAACATAACCCCCTTTTTCAAAAAGGGAAAAAAGGAAGCCCCAGGGAACTACAGGCTGGTCAGTCTCACCTCTGTGCCTGGCAAGATCATGGAGATGATCCTCCTGGAAACTCTGCTAAGGCACATGGAAAAGGATAAGTCAAATTTCGTGGCCCTCCACAATGGGATTTTAGCATTGGTAGATAAGGGGAGAGCAACAGACGTCATTTATCTGAACTTTTGGAAAGCATTTGATACTGTCCCGCACGACATCCTGGTCTCTAAATTGGAGAGACATGGACTTGATGGATGGACCCATTGTTGGATAAGGAATTGGCTGGATGACCACACTCAAAGAGTTGCAGTCAACGGCTCGATGTCCAAGTCGAAACCAGTGACGAGTGGCATTCCTCAGGGGTCAGTACTGTGACATCTTTGTTCGTGACATGGACAGTGGGATTGAGTGCACTCTCAGCTAGTTTGCCAACAGCAAGCTGTGTGGCGTGGTCAACACGCTGCAGGGAAGGGTTACCATACAGATGGACCTGGACAGGCTTGAGAGGTGGGCCCACGCCAACTTCACAAAGTTCAACCAGGCCAAGTGCAAGGTCCTCTACCTGGGTTGTGGCAATCCCAAGCACAAATACAGAGTGGATGGAGAATGGATTGAGAGAAACCATGAGGAGAAGAACTTGGGATTGTTGGCGGATGAGAAGTTCAACATGACCTGGCAATGTGTGCTCGCAGCCCAGAAATTCATCTGTATCCTGGGCTGCATCAAAAGAAGCATGGCCAGCAGGTCAAGGGAAGTGATTCTACCCCTCTACTCTGCTCTTGTGAGACCCCACCTGGAGTTCTGTGTCCAGCTCTGGAGTCCTCAGCACAGGAAGGCATGGACCTGTTGGAGCGAGTCCAGAGGAGGGCCACAAAGATGATCAGAGGACTGGAGCACCTCTCCTATGAGGACAGGCTGAGAGAGTTGGGGTTGTTCAGTCTGGAGAAGAGAAGGCTCCAGGGAGACCTTATAGCAGCCTTCCACTACTTAAAGGGGGGCTGCAAGAAAGATAGGGAGGGACTCTTTAAGAGAGAGTGTGGCAATAGGACGAAGGGTAACAGTTTTAAAGTGAAAGACCGTGGATTTAGACTAGACATCAGGAAGAAATTTTTCACTATTAGGGTGGTGAGACACTGGAACAGGTTGCCCAGGGCAGTTGTGGGTGCCCCATCCCTGGAAGTGTTCAAGGCCAGGCTGGATGAGGCTTTGAGCAGCCTGGTCTAGTGGGAGGTGTTCCTGCCCATGTCAGGGGGGTTGGAACTAGGTAGTCTTTAAGGTCCCTTTCAACCCAAACCATTCTATGATTCTATGATTCTGCACTTTAGGATCAACTTCATGTCACTTTTATGTGCTTGCTAACGGACTTTTACATCTTTGCCTTTTCTTCATTGACCAGCTCGATGTTACATCTGTCTTTTGCATAGTTAGATACTATTTCTTCATTATCTGTTACTCCTAAAAATAGGTTTTTTCACCTTCATCTACATTTCTTTAACCAACCCTTTATGAATTACTTTTGTCTGTGGACTTTCCAGTGCCGGACCTGTGCCCCATGTTTTATCACTCTTGCATGTAGTCCTCTACCCTGCACTGTGTCTCAGCTTCTGAACGCCTTTCCTATCATATGTACCAGTGCAGTGTTTCTTTATACTACATCATTGTGTTAAGAGCTGTAAATACCAGTCGTAGAATAAATGCTTATTTCTGCAGTAAAACTATGGTTTTATCACATGACGATAAACAAAAATAAAACAAATAGATTTGTTTTATTAGGTCCTAGATACCTAGTCAAGTACAAAAATTAGTGTCACACCTACACAAACAAAACTGCAGGCAGATCAAGAAAATGTCAGACAGTGCAAACCTGACAAGACTCAGTCCTGAGGCCTTGTAAATTCAGTACAACTCCTGTGGCCTGTCACTAGCAGTGACAATACTATATTACAGGGCTACATGGTTATATAACACACAGACTACGTATCACTTGCTTTTCATTTGAGTCCTTAGAGGAAAAAAAGAACTTTTTCTGGACTTCTATATGGTGAATTTTACACTGCGAGAAACCAAGATGTCTTAAAATAACTTCTCTGTCGTGATTCTTAATTGGAGATCTCAAGAAAACAGGTACTTTTTTCCCAGAGGGAGGAGGAATTTACAAAACAAATAACTCATCACAGATGAAAAGTGGAAATTGTTAGGAATAATTGTACCACTTTTGATTATTCCAAAATTGAAAGCTGATAAAATAAAGCAAAAGAGTAATTTCCATTTAAAACCCTCAGGTACCTTGACAGATGACATTGACATTAGTTACTCCATTGCTGAAAAACGTATTTTGATGGATTAGTTATTACTTCTCAGATATAGTAGCTTTACACACCTATACTACTGTCAGGTAAAAAAAAAGATTTTACAGTGATGGTAGGAGAGTTCTGAATTTTATTTTTCATCAGGGTTTTAAAAAGTTCAAAGACAAAGATTATTTGTCCAGCTGCAGTATGGGCAGGAATTGCTAGCTTGTCAGATATGATTAATAATAAGATGGTCATGCATCACTAATTTGATTAATTTTCACAGGGAAATGACAATGAGACCTGACAATAGCAAAGCAGGATATATAATTGACTTAGACTTCAGAACATCTCATGGCACATAGCAACGTACAAAATATGTTGGAATAAAAGATTAGGGTATGAGATATTTCAGATTAAGTTTTTACCTGTGTAACTAACTCACATCAAAATGTAATAGAAATTGTATACAGATAGAGTAGGGATGAAGGCATAAGCTCTATGCAACTATGGTAATGGAAACTTCAGTCATGCTACACAGTGTAGAGGGTGAAGGACCAGGAGGATATTGGAGTGTGGGTATTGATGGCTACAGGCTGTTCAGAAGGGACAGGTGAAAAAGGAGGGGCTGAGTTGTTGGCTCTGCATCAAGAAGTGGATAGAGTGTGAAGATCTGTCTCTGAAGAATAGCCATGAGCAGGTTGAAATCTTATGGGTGAGAATTAGAGACCAAGGTAACAAAGGGAACATTTTGGTTGATGTCTACTACAGGCCACCTCAAGGGGATCAAGGGGAGCCTATCGACAAAGCCTTCTTTCTCCAGTTACAGTAGACAACGTGCTCGCAAGCACAGCTGAGGCGAGACCTGCTGGTCAAACTAAAGGGCAAGAAGGAAATGCACAGGCAGTGCAAGCAGGGACAAGTGTCCTGGGAAGAGCGTAGGAACGCTGCCTGGTTGTGTAGGGATGGGGTCAGGAAGGCCAAGGCAGAGCTGGAGATGAACTTGCCAAGGGACACAAAGAATAACAAGAAGGGCTTCTACATGTATGTCAGCCAGAAAAGGAAGGTCAAAGAAAGTGTACCTCCCCTATTGATGAGTAAGACTGGAAGTAAGACATGGATGTGGTATATCTGGACTTCTGCAAGGCCTTTGATGCAGTCCCCCTTCTTTCTAAATTGGGCAGAGATGGATTTGATGGGTGGACTGTTTGGTGGATGAGGAATTGGCTGGGAGGTCGCATCCAAAGGGTCAATGGCTCAATGTCCAGATGGAGACCAGTGACAAGCAGCGTCCCTCAGATTTCTGTACTGGGACCAATATTATTTAGTATCTCCATCGATGACATAGTCAGTGGAATCAAGTGCACCCTCAGCAAGTTTGCGGGTGACACCAAGCTGAGTGGTGCAGTTGACACGTCTGAGGGAAGGGATGCCATCCAGAGGGACCTGGACAGGCTTGAGAAGTGGGAAGGACAAGATTAAAAAAGCTTAATATTTCATGTACATGCACATTGGTGTGCAGGCAGAAATAAGTGAGGCAGCCCTTGGTAGTCACATGAACAATATCATCCACATATCATCCACATGATTGATAGACAGACTCAAAATTATCCTTAATCTCAGAGAAGTCCTGGAAATAGAAAAGTAAATGAGAAACTTATTCTCACTTTTGCTTTTTTGAAAGCTGCTTGTCACAGGCATGAAAGAGTTTCTCTTGGCTATTCGCAGCATCTAAAGACTTGATTCTTTTCCATAGCTTATTTCCAATCTGCAATGTATAAGATTTCTGGAACACTCGCAGCATATGTGAGCTAACATAAAGAACTTCAAAGCATCAGGCAAATAATATAACTTAAATGAGAAGAAAAGAAATAAGTCGGAGTGAGAGTATTGTGAGTACCTTCATTACATGGACTGACCAGTTTCCAAAAGTAAGCAAGAAAGGTTTAAAGTTGTTGGGATCTTTCCTTGCCTAAAACAGATACATAGTGGTAGCATTGCCACAGCGGAACTTGTACTTATGGATTGCCTTCAAACTGCTCACTGCTCAAAATGATCCTTTCTGCAGTCTTAGACATAGGCATCCTCATTTGAACATATTAAAAAAAAAGAAAAAAAAAGAAAAAAGAAAAAAAGAAAAAGATAGCAACAGCAAAAATCCCACTGAGTTAAAAAAGTTAAAAAAACTTTTAATTCTATAACTTTGATACATTTTAATGGGACCTAAATGTCTTCGTCAATCTGTCCTTACCTTCTGAGGCCTAATTAAATTTTCATAGAAAAAATCTTAAAAAAAAAAAAGTGATGCAGGCTAAATGTCAGACAGAAACACAAATATTTTATTCAACTTCTCCACAAAAGTGATTGAAAAATGAAACTTTGTACATACCCACTGTTTCTTATTTGAAACAAATTACTTGTTTCTTCCTTTTTCCTTTAATGACTATGCCCGCTTAGATTCCAGTGCCTAATATTATGATTTGAAAAACCTGATAGAACAGGCTATGTGGAATGATAAGTAGATACATATGACAATTCAGTAACAGAAAATAATCGGTCAGATGACTTTTTGACCAGCTGTACTCCAGAACTTACCCATCAGTAACAGAGCAACTGAGAGCCTACTCAGGATTCAAGTTCTCAGATTTTTTTTAAAAAAGCCAAAAACATTGCATACGTCCTTGAGATTCTGTAGTGCAAAAGTTAAAGAAAAAATAAATGTATCTAAGTCAATAAATTTCATTTTAACTAATTTTTTTTCGATATGTGCCTATCTCCTGATAAGGCAGCCTGTTGTCAGCCTTTCTAGAGGACAGTGCCAGAGCATGACCTGGCACAGTACAAGGCATCCAGAGTCATCCTGCAGGCTGCCCCTTGGGTAACCAGATAGCCAGAGGGGGGATTGGTGAATACAGTCTTTCAGGCTTCCATTAATAGTTATTAAAAAACATGGCATCTCACTATATTCTGCTAATTAGATTTTTTTTTTTTTGGTCATATGTAAATATTTTGCAGGACCAAACTATGCTATCCAGTGATAAACACTTTAGAATCTTTCTTCAAGATACAATAGCAAGCAGTGGTCAGCTCTAAGCAAGACAGATGAGGCTTACCTTGATCTTTTAAACTTGTGTTTGATGAAAAAAGCTGTTATCGATTCACGCAGACAATTCATTTCAGCCTCACCACACAGAATAATTTCAAGTTAATCTTTGTTTTATTGTAAAAGTAATGTAGGTCCTGAAAAATCAAATACTGACTGCTTACTGTGTTTAAAGCCATCACAAGCAATTCAAAGCTATGAGCATGTATTTAAATATGTTATATTATTGCTGATATTTTGCTAATATTTTGCTCTATCTGAAGTTAGTGCAGAGTTTTTTTCTTTGTTTAGAACTTTTTATATCATTTTAATCCAAAATGGGACAGGTAACAAAAGTACCAAAATTTGAAGATCTTCATCTTTTATTTTCTTTTTCTTGTTTTCCTTCTTTGTGTAAATTCTCTACTAGTGATACTAGTGATGAAGTAACAAGTCTAAAGGTAGCATCCAGAATAATGTATCATACAGATTTTCTGAATACCAAACAAATATCTATGGCTTATTACCCATTAAAGAGTCAGCTGCCCTTTTGCCCTTGTAGATATAAGCACAAAATAACCCCATTATTGCACTATTTGCATACACCTTAATTCATTATAAAGTGTCTTGAACAGAACTACTAATACAGTACTTTTATACCTAAGAATTTTGATAGTGGAAGTGCCTTGTGTAACTCTGAAGTCTTGTACACCTCTTGGATCATCCAACCGAGTCCCTTAGAATCACAGACAATCAAAATTTATCCATAAATTTCTCAAATATAATAGTTAGACTTTTTAATCCATTTTTCCTGTTACAATATTCCTCTAATTTCCATCCTAAAAATAATCACAGGTGTCTTATACTAGCTTTCTCCTGTGTGAATTTTGTTCTTATGCAGCTTTTCACTCATACTTTTATGAAAAGGACTATTAAAGAAAATGTTAAAATTTATTGAAGATTCAAATTATATAAGCACTGAAATATAACCTGACTCCACCGTCATTAATTCTTTTTTTCTCTCTCATAGAATCATAGAATGGTTTGGGTTGGAAGGGACCTTAAAGATCACCTAGTTCCAATCCCCCTCATATGGTCAGTGACACCTCCCACTAGACCAGGTTGATCAAAGCTCCATCCAGCCTGGCCTTGAACACTTCCAGGGATGGGGCATCCACAACTGCCCTGGGCAACCTGTTCCAGTGGCTCATGACCCTCATAGTGAAAAATTTCTCCCTGATATCTAATCTAAATCTACTCTCTTCCAGTTTGAAGTCATTACCCCTCATCTTATCACTACATGCCCTTGTAAAAAGTCCCTCTCCAGCTTTCTTGTAGGCACCCTTCTAGACAGTGTAAGGCTGATATAAGGTCTCCTTGGAACCTTTTCTTCTCCAGGCTCTCATAATAATCCCAACTCTCTCAGACTGTCCTCATAGGAGAGGTGCTCCAGCCCTCTGCTCGTCTTCGTGGCCCTCCTCTGGACTTGCTCCAACAGGTGCATGTCCTTCCTGTGCTGAGGACTCCAGAGCTGGACACAGAACTCCAGGTGGGGTCTCACAAGAGCAGAGTAGAGGGGTAGAATCACTTCCCTCGACCTGCTGGCCATGCTTCTCTTGATGCAGCCCAGGATGCAGGTGGCCACCTGGGCTGTGAGCACACATTGCCAGGTCATGTTGAACTTCTCATCCATTGGCACCCCAAAGCCCGTCCCCTCATGGTTTCTCTCAATCCATTCTCTCCCCACTCTGTATTTGTGCTTGGGATTGCCACAGGTAAGGTACAAGGTAGAGGACCTTGCATTTGGCCTGGTTAAACTTCATGAAGTTGGCGTGGGCTCACCTCTCAAGCCTGTCCAGGTCCATCTGTATGGCTTCCCTTCCCTTCAGTATGTTAACCGCTTCACAAAGATTTGTGTCATTGGCAAACCAGCTGAGGGTGCACTCAATCCCACCATCCATGGTGCTGAGAAAGGTGTTAAACTAACCAGTTTAAAAAAAATCAGCTAATGATATCAGACTGACCTTCTATAGCCACAGACAGCTAGACAGAATTGGTTTATTTTATGCTTTTATTAAGCAATTGTAAACAAGTTAGGAAGATGCATTTGTCAATTAATAGAAAATTTTAAAAAGTTAATGGAAATACCTGTGTGACTAGAAATCTCTATTTAAGTTATCCCTGAATTAGTGTTGAACAAGATTTAACTTCCTGGAGGCATTAAGCACCACAAAAACAAAGCACTGTTATCAAATAGCTGCTTAAAGGCAATACCAAACAGTCTAGGATCAGAAACTTGCACTTACGGAATTTAATCTATTAGTTGAACAATGTCATTGTATAGGCATTTCCAATTATTCCCAGGCAACTCAGAGAATGCTACTAAAATATTGAATGGCATAAAATAAATACACTCTACAGACCTGTCCAGACAAGATCAGGCAGGATCAGAACTATTACAAAAACAGCAGTAAAGTGTGTATCTCAGTGCAAAACCAGGCATGATTTCCTTAAAGCTTCAATGGTGTCAACAAAATAGAAATATTTTTCAGAAATTGTTTAAGTAAAATATATTATACTAGTCCAAAAAAATGTCATGCTGTTAATTTTACATATTTTTGATGGGGAAAAAATTAACATTATTATAGTCTGTCAATAGGCATTGAGAAAGTCCAGACCTGCATCCCTATGAAACAATACTGGATCACAGATTTTATGCTTTCCAGATATTTATTTCCAGAATGAAGTGGAAATAATTTTTTTCAGTTACTTTCTCAGTTCACTGATGAAGTAATAAATGAATAAGTTAAAGGAAGAAATAACTACATTAAGTTTGGATTTGACAAAGTACCTACCAGATAGTTGGGCTGTACATTTTAATTTTAATACCTTGTATCAGAAAAAAATGTCCCTTTAAGGTTTACTAAATGCTTTTTGTTGAAGTAAGTCAGTAGATCATGCTTTTGTTTTTCACTGTTTAACTGGATTCTCTTGAATAATACCTGGTAAATAATTATTTAGGTTTCTTTTTTTTTTTTTTTTTAATTCTTGCAAGAAAGAAATAGGTTATATGCCAGTATTTGCTTAGTGTCCAGGAAAAATGACTGCTCTTTCTTCAGTTGAAATAGACGAGGATATTAAATTATTGTAGCTATGCAGGGTTTTTAAGAGGCCTGGTGAATTACAAAATATTCTACTTTTACTTCACCAGATACTAGAATGAGATTATAGAAACTCCTTAAACTTCTTTCATAATGCTAGTTCTCACCTAGCTTTCTGAGGTTTTTTTCATGCTTTGATTTTGCTATTGATTTATACTCATTTTTTGAAACATGCTACAAGTGTTACATGATTGACTATGTCAGAATAGCTGTTTAAATTCCAGCCAGCTAATTTCTTCAATACTAAGTAAAAATGATGCTTTATTAAAAATAATAAAACCTCAGCCTTACATTGTGAGGAATAAACTCCAGTTTGTAAAAGAATATTGAACACAGGGAAAGACAAAAAAAAAGAGAATGATCAAAAGAATAAAGAGGAACATTTAAAAGAGAAAGACAAAGATATTCCAACACAAAGACTTCATAGCATGCCATGTCCGAAAGAGTATCTAGGTAGAGAACATTCCCCTACGTACTTCAGAATGGGAAAATCAAAGAAAAGTTTAATGTACTAAAATATTCATAAATCATGTAAAAAAAAAAATAAAAACAAAACAAGAAGAGCCTTCCAAAAACAGAGAAGACAAAATATACAACATACTCATTCTGTATTTCATAGCCTTATATTCAACTGCAGTGAATTAGTGTAATAATGAGTTTATTTCACTTTCTGAAGAACTTTACAGTATATATACCTGGGAATTACTTTGTAAAACAGAAATAATAATTTCCCTTCTTACTAACAATAGATAATTATACTATGTAAAATTGATATTTGCTTCATGTTGAAGAAAAATACAATGCAAAAAAGAAATAAAGGCAGAAGGGCAAATATAATTGAAATCTAGTTTTAAAATACATATACATAAAAAAAATGTTTTGATGTAATTTAAAGAGAGAAATAAAACCCTTCTACGTTATTCAGAAGAAATATATTCTACCATTGAAACTAGAAACAGTATAGAGAATTAAATTTTCTCCATTAAGTTTTTCCTCAACAATGGCATCCAACCATGAATCTTCTTAAAAACTTCTGAAATTTGGGTAACTCACTTAGCCAATGTACCTAAATTAGAAGACTAGTTGACCCTGCCCAATCTGTAGCCAGTTCAAAGAGAAATGCCCTTCCAGATGATTAATATGGTTACTTGAAACGCATAGAAATGAAAGCAAGCTCCATCCTTCAGGATTCCTTTCTTCTCTATGTAACTGTCATGACTAATGAATATATCCAAAGAAAAAAAATAATTGATGTTCATATCTAAATGTATGTTAAAGATATAATACACTGATAATGGTTTATCATAATCATAGAATAGAGTCATAGAATCATTTAGGTTGGAAAAGACCCTTGGGATCATCAAGTCCAACCATCAGCTCCGCTCTACAAAGTTCTCCCTTACACCATATCCCTTAACACCACATCTAAATGACTCTTAAACACATTCAGGGATGGTGACTCCACCACCTCCCCGGGCAGCCTATTCCAGTGTCTAACCACTCTTTCTGTGAAGAATTTTTTCCTAATGTCCAGCCTAAACCTACCCTACTGCAGCTTGAACCCATTCCCTCTTGTTCTATCACTAATTACCTGTGAGAAGAGACCAGCACCAACCTCTCTACAATGTCCTTTCAAGTAGTTGTAGAGAGTGATGAGGTTTCCCCTCAGCCTCCTCTTCCTCAAACTAAACAGTCCCAGCTCCTTCAATCGCTCCTCATCAGATTTATTCTCCAGGCCCTTCACCAGCTTCATTGCCCTCCTCTGCACTCACTCCAGCACCTCGATAACTCTCTCATATTGAGGTGCCCAGAACTGGACACAGTACTCAAGGTGTGGCCTCACCAGTGCTGAGTACAGGGGGACAATCACCTCCCTCCTTCTGCTGGTCACACTATTTCTAATACAAGCCAGGATGGCATTGGCCCTCTTGGCCACCTGGGCACAATGCTGGCTCATGTTCAGCCGCTTGTCAATTAGAACCCCCAGGTCCTTTTCTGCCAGGCAGCTCTCCAGCCACACTTCCCCAAGCCTGTAGCGATGCATGGGGTTGTTGTGGCCCAAGTGCAGGACCTGGCACTTGCCCTTGTTGAAGCACATTCCATTAGCACTGGCCCATTAGCCCAGTCTATCCAAGTCTCTCTGTAGAGCCTCCCGATCCTCATGTAGATCAACACTCCCACTTAGCTTCGTGTCATCTGCAAACTTGCTGATGATACACTCTATGTCCTTATCAAGGTCATCAATAAAGATGTTAAACAGAAAGGGTCCCAACACTGAGCCCTGAGGGACATCACTTGTGACCGGCCGCCAGCTGGATTTAACCCCATTGACCACCACTCTTTGGGACCGCCCATCCAGCCAGTGCTTGATTCAGCAGATCGTATGCTCAGATCGTCTCCTTCCCCGCCTACTTGTTTTTTGGCACACGGGGACAGCCTCCTCCTGTGCCTTTAAGACTTCTCTCTTGAAGTATGTCCAGCCTTCCTGGGCTCCTATATGCTTCAGGGCAGCCTCCCAAGGGATTTTGTCCAGCAGTCTTCTGAACAGGTCAAAGTTTGCCCTCTGGAACTCTAAGGTGTCAGTTTTACTAACCCCTCTCCTTGTTTCTCCAAGAATCAGAAATTCGATCATCTCATGATCGCTGTGCCCTAGACGGCCACTAACCTCTACTTCCCCTACAAGTTCTTCCCTGTTCACAAGAAGCAGGTCCAGAAGGGCACCTTCTCTCGTCGGCTCACTTACCAGCTGTGTGAGGAAGTTATCTTCCACACATTCCAGGAACCTCCTGGATTGTTCCCTCTCTGCTGTGTTGTATTCCCAGCAGATATCCGGGAGGTTAAAGTCCCCCACAAGAACAATGGCAAGTGACCGCGAGATTTCCCCCAGCTGCTTATAGAAAGCTTTATCTGCCTCACTGCTTTGGTTGGGAGGTCTATAGCACAGCGATATCAGCTTTATTGGCCCTTAACCTAATCCAAACACTCTCCACCCCATCATCAGTATACTTGATTTCTGAGCTCTCATAGCATTCTCTAACATACAGGGCCACTCCACTGCCTCTCCTTTCCTGTTTGTCCCTCCTGAAGAGCTTGTAGCCATCGATTGTGGCACTCCAGTCATGTGAGGCATCCCACCACGTTTCTCTGATAGTCACTATGTCGTAGTTTTCCTGGCACATCATGGCTTCAAGCTCCCCCTGTTTGTTGCGCATACTGCGTGCATTGGTATAGATGCACTTCAGATGCGCTAACGATTCCAACACCTTTTTGTGAGTGTGGGCCCCATTTCCTACCAGACCCCTCTCAGGTGCTTCCATGATTTCTAAATGTCTGTCCCTTCTCTCAAATGAAATGTCAGAGTGAGAGTCCTCACTAGTCAGCCATCCTTCAAGCCCTGGCATGCCTCCCTTGGGTTTATTCCTGACAGGCCCAGTTGTCTCCCCTTCCCTCCTCATATCTAGTTTAAAGCCCTGTCAATGAGCCTTGCTAACTCCTGCCCCAAAACTCCTGCCACCAGCAGGCCAGGTGACTCATATAGCAGCCTGTGATCAAAAAACCCAAAGCCCTGCCGATAACACCAGTCCTGGCGCCACAAGTTGACCTTTTGCCTCTTCCTGTTAATTTCCTCATTCATGATTGCCACTGAAGGGATAGAGGAGCATACAACTTGCGTTTCTGATCCCTTAAGCCACCGCCCCAAGGCTCTAAAATCTCTTTTAGTCGATTCTGGGCTCCTTCTACCCACTTCATCACTACCCACCTGAAATACTAAGAGGGGGTAATAGTCAGAGGAGTTTACTCGGGCCGGAAGTTTGTCCAACACATCCCTGACCCGTGCCGCAGGGAGGCAGCAGACTTCCCTGTGAAGTGGGTCAGGACGGCATATTGGCCCCTCCGCCCCCCTCAGTAGAGAGTCACCCACAACTATGGCCCGTCTGCTTTTCCTTTTGGAACCAGTGGTGATGCTGGGTCCATGGCGACTTGGTCTTTCTGACATACCTGGCCTGAGTGTATCATCCTTCTCTCCAACAGCCAGTTCCTCCTGCAGGACTCCATACCTGTTCTGCAAGGGTAACTGGGAAGGTGCAAGGGGCCGGGAGGGGGTTCTCCTGCTTCCCCAAGCAGGGACCGGTTTCCATTCCCCCTTTTCTCTGCAATCCCCTCCATGCCTGGTGACGAGAGGGGAGGGGGTCCTCTGATTTGTGTGGGGCCTCAACCTGTTCCCTTTCTCTCAGGGAGTGGGTCCACCAGTCACTCTCCCTCTCACATTCCCTGATACTCCTCAACCTCTCCACTTCTTCCTTCAGCTCAGCCACCAGAACGAGCAGATCATTTACCTGTTCACATCTGACACAGGTGTTGTCTCCGCTGCCCTCCATCACAAGTGCCAGGCTCCAGCACTCTCTGCAGCCAGAGGCCTGGATGCCCATACGTTCGTGTGGGGCCTCTGTCTGGGTGCCCACAGATTTTTAACAGCAGCCTTCGACTGGGTAGCAACCATGGCTGGATCTCTAAATGCAAGTGACACCTTGTGACTCGACAGTCAGTTGGGGTGAGCACTGGTTGCTCTGTGGCCAGGGACTAGTCCCTGCCCTCCCGGAGGCTTCTTATAACCTGGTGGCTTGATCAACCAGGGGAGGTGCTGTCTCCGCCCCAGGTTCCCTCAGCAGACCACCCACCAGCTGATAGCCCTCAGCACAGGCCGAGGGCTTTTACCAGCTTCCAAAAGTCCCCAAAAGAGCTTTTTGTCGGCCCTTTTCGCTGCAGATCCCTTCCCCAGTGTAGTCTTACCTGCCCTGAAGCTGGTCTCTGTGGCAATGCAATCATTGGAATCTGCAATCATTGGAAGGATCAGGCAATTTCTGTTAAAAAGTCATCTCATTTTTCTGAAAAAGGTGTTGAAACAAACAAAAACCCAATATACCCCAGATCAATGGATGACTGAAATAGTTGTTACTTATTTGGCAATCCAAATAATTTTCAAATTGTCTTGTGAATACACCTATGCATACTAGAAAGGCAGGACTTTGTTCTAATTGAATGAGCCCACAGTAGATTCAAACGCTTCACAGGTAAGCTAATCAGATACTCTGCAAAACCAAGGTTAAGTCAAAGTAAGGGAATAGACAAACTTCGCATTGATTTCTACACAGGGAAAACTTGCTTCCTTGTTTGTTGTTTTTCTTCTCAAGTAAAGAGAAGATAATTGTTATTGACCTTTGATAATAATCTTACAAAAGTCATCTGATAACTCAAGAAAACTCTAAAAGAACACTAGGCAGCTATTTGTGAGTAAAGTGAGAAAAGCTGTCATTCATAACTGCAGTACTGCATGCAAATGATGGAACTGAGTGTAGTAGCACTTTGGTTAAATTTGGATTGCTTTTTGGAAACTGTTTAATATGCAACTAAGCTAATGTATGCAACAGAAGCCAAGCTACATCCCTAGGAATTTTCTTTCAAAGAATTATCAAAAGCATCATGACATGGGCTGTAATATTTATGACAATACAGATTATAGTATGATGTAGCTTGTTAAAATAGAACATCTTATATTCCAAGCAGAGAGAATGGAACATGCAGCTATTTAAAGAGACTTCAGACCCTGAAAATAATTCTGCTCTTCAGTAAAGTGATTTTTTCAGCTGTGTTTAGAAACACAGAGCAAATGCAATTAGAAATATAAATGTAAGTTTCCTATTGTTAAGAACATTGCTGCAGTACCTAATTATATTACATCCTACAAAGACTGTTCAAACCATCCAAGCTTTCCCATTCTGAATTTCTGCAAAAGCATTGATCTAAGTAGACCTCTACTCAATTTTACTATTCAAGAAAATAGTCATCTATCATAATTTTAGATTTCTATAGTTTTACCATAGTTACTACCCTTTGAAGCAATACATGATACCTATGTAGTATGATATCTATCCAGTGCGCTTTTTTTATGGTTCTATAATATGGCACAAATGATGGTAAAATTCTCTGAAATAACTTTATGCATATATATAAATGGGTTTGTATGCAAGTAAAGCTCACAAAGAAAGAGCTCTAAGGTAAATTTATACTTCTGCTACCGTTAATCAGACCTTCCAGAAGGAAGCATCCAATTACTGTTCAGCCAGTTCTCTTTGGGACCTATTTCTTTTGATCTTTTATAGGAGCCTCTTTCCATTCCAGTGCCCATTTCCGTATTCTCCCTGGATTATTTTCCACATCAAAGCAGGTCTTTCTTGCCTCTACAGACTTCTTAATTTTGATCTTTCTACAGTCATCATGAGAGAGAGAAAAAGCAGAAAAAGTAATGCTAATTATACACTATGTCAACCTCTATTGTATACAGTATGTTTACCAAGGCTTCACAGAAAACAGTATCAACTAAACTAAAATTTTGGTTTATCAAAAGTTTTGCTGCCAGAAGAATTGCTATGAGAAGAAATAATATGTTACTCATCATGAATCTATCAATTCCCCTCCACATTTAACCAGCCACTGGTAATTGTTCATTCAAGAGGTCAGTGCCACAAGGAAAACTAAAAGGTATTTTCACCTCTAATGCTTTAATAAATAAACCCAGTTCCTGCCCACCAGCTGACAATATGGAATTGCTTTGATTTGTTTAGCTGATTAATTTTGGTGGACTGTAATTTTAGAGAAGTGGAACAAATAATATGTCCTACACTTTTAGGGAGAGATTTGCAAAGGAACAAAAATAGCTATTATACTCTTATTGCATTATTTGTTTATCTTAGATTTATAATAAGCCAATTTAATTTATGAAGAATGGAGAACGAAAGATTCAGAGCTCCAGTTCCAGCCTTACAGAAAAAGTTATACTCTCAACTTCCTAAGTTTTTTTGTGACTGTTCAGTCTTTTTTCCAAGTAATCAACCCCACATACTCAGATTGAGTAATTGTTAGCTCTTGTGACAAAACACAGCAAGTTGCAGCAAATTTAGATAAACCCAGTGAAACATACAATTTTATCAACCGTGAAGCACGTGTGACATTTCTGATTTCCTGGACAGAATGACTTTAGTAGATCTATATGGTTGAAGCAATCAGCCAGTCTTTTATTTCTTATACTGGTTGCCATTTCAAAGCTAAGCCCTAGATATCCTTTGATTATTTTTTTTTTCATATAGTAAATTCACTCAAAGCAAATGTAAATAAAGGAATAATGTAATGAGAAACAAGATTAAGATGTAGAGTAATTAATAAACTGACAGAAAGTTAGTTCGGGAGAAATAAGAGAGGAAATGACGGATATGTTACTGTGGGACTCCTGTTTTTCTAAAGTTCATGCCTCCATTTTAACACCTGGCATTCGAAAGAGATTGTTATGATGTTGACACGACAACAATATTACTATTCCATCACAATAAAAATGTTTTATGTTCTGCTTATCTGTAATTCTTGCAAGTCATGTCTCTATTTTGAGCAAGTACATCTTGACTGAAATTCACAGAGTTCAGCAAATGTCTATTTATTTTTATATGTTTTTTATATGTTTTATATGTTTTTTATATGTTTGTTTGTTTGTTTGTTTGAGTTAGAAATCTTTGGACAAAAGTTAAAATCTTGGTTATATGGCAGTCATAAGAGCTTTGCCTAACTTCAAAACTTGGGAAAGACTATCATCTTTGGACACTTTCTATTTAAGCAAGCTGAGAATGATCTGGAGTCACTATCTCTACATACTTTATTATAAATAATTATCTTTGGTCTGATGAGATAGTCTCAGATATTAAATCAGAAATAGCATCACAAAGTCATTGGAATTACAGTAAAGCAAGAAATTACATAAACCTGAGAATCTATTTATTACAGTTACCAGCATACAGCCACTGTAGCAAAAAGCTAATGGAAAGATCAAAAATGCTTGGATTCCTAGAGTAATTATTTTTCTCTTTACTTGTAAAAGAGCAGTGCTTAGGTAATTTAAAAAAGTGATCTCAACTTCAGAAGTCCAAAAAAGGAGTAATCCTAAGCAAGAATTGGCATTAACAAAATTCTGCATAGACATGGTATTTGCTGTCTTTATACTTTACTCAAAAATTGAAATAACCTTCCATAGAAATAGTAAATAAACACACACACTCCACCCCATCCCAAGAGCTGGCATTGAGAATTAAATAGTGTTCTCACCATAAGAATATAAACTTCAAAAATTATGGGGAGTTATGTGGAAATGCTATCTGATTAACTGTTGCTTGAACACTCCTTTTCTAGAATCATAGAATCTTCATGGTTGGAAAGGACCTTTGAGATCATTGAGTCCAACCATACACACACAAAAAAACCCCCTACAATCTCTGCCACTAGAGCATGCCCTGAAGTGCCAAATCTACACGTTTCTTAAATACCTCTAGGGATGGTGCCTCAACCACCTCCCTGGGCAGGCTGTTCCAGTGCCTGACCACTCTTTCAGTAAAGTAATTCTTCCTACTATTTAATCAAAACCTCCCCTGCCGCAACTTCAGACCACTTCCTCTGGTCCTGTCATTATTCACTTGGGAGAAGAGGCCAACACCCACCTCTCTCCAACATCCTTTCAGGGAGTCGTAGAGGGCAATGAGGTCTCCCCTCAGCCTCCTCTTCTCCAAGCTAAACATGCCCAGCTCCCTCAGCCTCTCCTCGTATGACCTGGTCTCCAGACCCCTCACCAGCCTGGTAGCTCTCCTCTGGACACGCTCCAACGCTTCAATGTCCCTCTTGTACAGAGGGGCCCAGAACTGAACACAGTACTCGAGGTGAGGCCTCACCAGTGCCAAGTACAGAGGCACGATCACTTCCCTGCTCCTGCTCCCACACTATTCCTGATACAAGCCAGAATGCTGTTGGCCTTCTTGGCCACCTGGGCACACTGCTGGCTCATGCTAAGCTGGCCATCCACCAGCACCCCCAGGTCCTTTTCTGCCGGGCAGCTTTCCAGCCACTCTTCCCCAAGCCTGTAACGTTGCTTGAGGTTGTTGTGACCAAAATGCAGGACCTGGCATTTGGCCTTATGAAACCTCATACAGTTGGCCTTGGCCCACCGATCCAGCCTGTCCAGGTCCCTCTGTAGAGCCTTCCTACCCTCAAGCAGATCAACACTCCCACCTAGTTTGGTGTCGCCTGCAAACTTACTGAGGGTGCACTCAATTCCCTCATCCAGATCATTGATCAAGATATTAAACAAAAATGGCCCCAAAACTGAGCCCTGAGGGACACCACTGGTGCCTGGCTGCCCAGAGGATTTCACCCCATTAATCACAACTCTCTGGGCACGGCCATCCAGCCAGTTTTTAACCCAGCGAAGAGTACACTTGTCTATGCCATGATTCGCCGGCTTCTCCAGGAGAATGCTGTGCGGGGACGGTGTCAAAGGCCTTAACAAAGTCCAGATAGACAACGTCCACAGCCTTCCCTGCGTCCAGAAGGTGGGTCACACGGTCATAGAAAGAGATCAGGTTGATTAAGCAGGACCTTCCTTTCCTAAACCCATGCTGGCTGGCCCTGATCCCTTGGCTGCCCTGCACTTGCCATGAGAGCTCACTCAAGATGATCCTCTCCATGATCTTTCCTGGTACCGAGGTCTGGCTTTTGGGAAAACAGAATCAGATAGACATACTGTCTTAAAATATTTTAGATTGATTTAGAGGCAATGGTGTATTAAAACATGTCTCTATGAAAGGTGACCACTTATCCATCACTGGTTGAATCTGTTTGAATGTGGTAACAAAAACAATTTCACCTGGTAAGACACAATCGATTATTGGCTAAACACTTTTAGCAAGGTAAAATATTTAGAAGGGAGTTGTTATAAGCAGCCTTTCACAATGAGTACCATAGCTGTTATAAAACTGGTACAGGATTACTATCCTCTCAAGTAGTTTGTGCTGGGAAAGCAGACATAAGATTCAAAGGGGGGGTGAGTTGGGGGGTGGGGGATCGGTGTTGTTGTTTTTTAATTTTTAAAGCTATTTGGAGAGCACTGAAATAAAAGGCAATCAGACACTATTACAGAAATTAAGAATATGGTATACAATTCTAAAATCTCTGACATGATAAAAAAAGTGTGAGATAGTAAGTACGTAAAATACTAAATATCTATATTGTAGATCTTAGCCTGAAGTAAGAGAACAATGAGATTAAACAAAACTTGTCAAGGTATTTATTTTTTTTCTAAGGAACGAGTATATACTATATAAATGCTTTGGTGTCTTTTTTAGTTGTTTCATAATCACTTTTGCCCACTGATGAAATAAGGCATTGAAATAGAATCATAGTATCACAGAGTCATAGAAAGGTTTGGGTTTGACAGGACCTTAAAGATCATCTAGTTCCAACTAGAACTGGATGGGCAGGGACACCTTCCACTGGACGAGGTTGCTCAAAGTACCATCCATACGGGCACCAATAATTAAAAAAAATAAATTGTTTTCAAAGTACAATAATGTGATCCATGATGTGATAATATGATCCATATTTCTGATAATATCATCCATATTTCTTATTCTCCCTATAACTCTGTTGTTAGCAGTAGTAATGACACTTGTGATGATAATGATGCTGCTCAGCCCGGGGAAATCTTTCTTTACAGTTTAGCATCCAATGACCTAGCAATAGCTTTTTTACAACTAGTTGTTGCAGATGTATCTTTTTTATCCAGCTAATAAATTCTCCCTAAATTTTGTTTCTTATTTTCATTCAGATTAATTTCATTCAGATTGCAATTCATCAGAGGTTACTATCTGGGAATAATTAAAGGAATTCAGAAAGAGAGTACAGGTTTCACCATAAAATCAAGATGATTTTCATACATTTGCAATAGGTAATAAAGTAATTTTGACATCAAATATCTTTACGGATATCAACAAGGACTTATTTTAATGTCTTAGAAGACGTCTTTATTTGATGAATTTAAATTTCAGTTGCTGTGAAGTAGAGTATTAGAAACACTGAACACAACCTGTGTGGATCTTCCTCTGGTGGCTGCAGAGCATACAGGAATCTGGAAAATAGGCCAGAGCTGCTTCTTTCTCTTAGTCACTTCTGATTCCTTTCAGCTTGCACTACGTTTCCATAAACAATGGTTTACAGTGAAGCTGTGCAGGTCAAAAAAACATAAAAATGTATTTCTGTGGGGTGCTATTGTCTTTTATTGCACCACCTGATAGAGTCTGGAAATGATAAATGAGTTTTTAAGCATTTTGTTTTTTCAAGTTAATTGTATGATTATTTATATCACGTGCCTCTGCAATATTAAAATAAAATTATAATTTTTTTCAAAAAAACAAAACAAAACCCCCACAATCTACTTCTATTGTAAAGAATTGCAATCCTTTTTTTTTTTTTTTTCAATTAAAGAAAAGGGTTTTGAGGTAGAAAGATTTAGGTTATGAATTCCACTGGATCGACGACTCATCCATTAAAAAAAAATAATAAAAAAAATTCATGTCACTCTTTCAGACTTTTTTTAAGCTCTTTATGTTGACACTTTTCATTTTATTGCTACCAGAATAGAGTATGAAGAGAGTTAGCATATAACAAAATTTTTGTTCTAGAATAAACTTTAATTTTCTACTAAAATTTTTGATAGATACCCAGAAAGTAAAGCTAATTTAAGTATTATGTCTTGCTTGACACCGTATAGAGTGGCATGCAACATCTTATTGGTTTGCATTATGTGTCTGTTCTCTGAATGAAAAAAACCTATGCACTCTTTCAAGATATTGAACCAGCCCTTTTACACTAAAAAATCCATTTAAAACATTTTCAATTTAAAGCACTGTGTTCAAGTCTAGTTTTTTAAGTTCTCTTACTTTTTAAGTCATATGTTTTTATTGGCAGGCTGCATTACTTTTATTTTTTTTTAATCCTTACTTGGCATACACAGTTCATGATTGTTCAGTGACTGTTGCTTCTGGGTAAGTATATACAATATTTCTTGGTATTAAATATATGCAATTTTCTCTAGAGGAAAAATAAAGACATATCTAAAGAAAATAGGAATATGTTCTGCACAAATTGTTTATGCAGCTAATACTGTATGGATTCATGTTAGTTGCCCTTTTTTTTTTAATTCCTTCAGCAAGTAAATGTTATTATTCTTCTAGAGATGTTGTTTACTGATGCAGAAAATCTTGTCATTAATAGTCTGATTCACTGATACAGGATTCAGTAGTAAAACAAACAATCAGCCTGCTGTTAGCAACTTATCTTACCTATTTAATTGTAAATGATACTTCAGGTGAATAAATGCATTTTTTCAGCTAATCCAGCTCTCATTTTTTAATTACTTGATGCAGAAGATGTCGGTTTTGTTTTCAAATCATTTTATCTTAAAGCTCTAACGATTTATTAAATGGGATCCCATAGCTATCTCCATAAGCATAGAACTTCTGAAGCTTTCAGGACAATTCCCTAGCTATTGAAGAGCTGTATTGTAGCATTTGCTAAAACTTTGACTCATTCCTGCAAATAGTAACTGTAATGCATATTTTATAAGTAATCCCATTAGAGTAAAGCATTAAGAACAAGATTAGTGCTATTACTAGTTAAGCTTTTTTTTAGTTATTATTATTTTAGGAACACCATTGGAGTTGACATAAAAAAGAAACTGCTTTAGAAAGCTGAGGGTTAAACAGCTGACATGCCAAATGATCTTTTGAGGCAGAAAGCATGGTATAATCCTTTTTTGGAGTATTTGTACTGTGGTGATATTGGAGTTCCAAATACAGAAACTAAATAAAAACAGAACTGTAATTGCCCCCTTTTTGAGACGTGAAGCCTTTTAACCTTAAAATCCATATTAGACAAAAAAAAATAGAAAAAATAGTTACTTTTAAAGGTATTTAAATACAATTGCTGAAATTTCAGTAATATTTCTTACATTATATTTTTAATCTACCTACTGCTACACCATCCTGTCCTACATGCATTTGCTGTAAGGTGTCAGTTAAATCAGCATGTTATGTAAAGGCAACAAAGACAGATATATTGCTCTTATTTTGATAATCACAGAATCCCAGAGTGGTAGAGTTTGGAAGGGACCTCTGGAGGTCATCTGCTCTGACTGACTTGCTCAAGCAGGGCCACCTAGAACCAGTTGCCCAGGAACACCTCCACAAGGCTGTTGAATACCTTCAAGAATGGAGACTCAGCAATCTCTGTGGGCAACCTGTTGCAGTGTTCTGTCACTGTTTCATGTTGCTGTGTAAACTTATTATCATTCATAAGTAAAAAACTGTCTAACAACATGTAAAATTTTCTGCAATAAAATAAGAAGTGTATACTAAGCTTAAGGTCATATTGAATAAAAATCTCCAGACATTCACCAAAGCAGTCCAACTTCCTGTCACAAACAAAAGAAAATAACAAATGTTAATACTAAATGCTAAATTTAGGACATAAAGAAGTGTTTAAAGTTAGGTATTAAATATGCATAGTAAAATGTTAAAATAATATTTACAAATATTAAAATAATTGTGAGCAGAGAAAAAGCACTATGTGATATGTGATATAATTTTAATACAACCTTTTCATGAAACTATCATACTCATTAGTGTGTCATCCACAGAAGACTACGGTTTCCTCATGGCATCAGAGGAATATAGGATTTGTCAAGCTCCATTTGGATCAAGACTAGTTAGTGGCTCATTTGGTAAACTTTCTGAAATATAGCCAGAATATAGCCTGTCTATAGCCAGTAGGAAATAACTAAATAAAATAAGACATCCAGTGTAGAACCTTTTACCAATCAGAAACCCAGTTCTGGGAACTATACACTTTTTTGGGGGGTGTAATTCTAGGGAAGGTCTTGGTGATCACCATCCACACTGAAGGCTGTTGCAGCACATGCAGATCACTCCAAGTGACTGGCAAAATAAATACAGTTAGAGACCTTCTTCAGATTTGTATCTTTTATATAGCTCTATTCAAGTTTGAGCTCAATGCACCTTATCAACCCTCTCCACCAACATGTGACTATCTCAGGTAGTCTTGATCAAGGTATGAACTCACTCACATTTTGCTCTCATCTGCCCCTGTTGCTGGTGGAGTGATTAACTTAACTTGTAAGAGAGAACTAGTGAAATATTTATTAGTATAAAACAGCTATTTAACAAAGTTAGTAGTGAATGCGACAGTGTTTTACGAGATTCGATGGAAAGGTACACTTGATTATTTACTACATAGAGGACAGGGTCAGACAAGCTGTCAGGGAGACCCTCCTGTTGAGTCATGATGTTCAGAAAGGACCCCCTTGCTTTCTAAACTCCTTCTCAGAGAGGACGGTAGGGGCAGCTGGATCCAATCCTAGTCCCAGAATCGGTCAACTTTTTATGTCTAAAGGAGCATATACGCACAATCAATCCTTTATATCACTTAGCTAAGATTTCATAGTTTAGCATTCTATTAGTCACTTACCGAGAATCTGTTGTGGCAAGGAATGCCTCAACCTCAAGGAGTAGAACCTTAAGTGAGCGTCCCCCCTCAAAGGGAGATCCTGGCGTGCAGCCCGTTGACTGCAGGAGAGCTCAAAGGGCTCTTGGGCTGTTCACTATTTATACAGTAAGATAATTGACCTATAGTCATATTCACATGGGAACAAAATATCTAGGTCCCCACTCCAGACAGTGTTTTGACTGTGTTGCCAGCCATTCCCCAAAGTTCAAGTGCAACTAATAACAGCTCCTACCAATGGTTATGGCTTGAGCAGGAGGCGGGGTGGGGGGGACATGGGGCAAGGGGGAAAAGGGGGAAAAAGGGAGAGCACACCACCATAGCCCCACAGTAATCCGAGGATTAGTAATTAGTAATTCATAAGGGAGTAATTTCTCTTACAATCTCTAATAAGGATAAGCACATGAATCTGAATAGGCATATGAATCTGAATTGGCTTTGCAATAATTTTACCTCATTTAACAAAAAAAGAAGGGATGACATCCCACATGAAAAATCCCCAAACATTAAAAATAGTGTCATTCACCCGGTGTCCTCTTCCTCTTCAGATTCTATTGCCACTACCAATGTAACCCTTATTCACTGAAAGAAGAAAAAAAATTAGTTTTTCTTTTCCTTTTTGTTTGTTTGGGGTTTTTTGTTTCGTTGGTTGTTTTTTTGTTTGTTTGTTTGTTTTAATTGTGGAGGAGAGGGATAGTTTACAGGTGACAAGAAAGATTTTTCCAGCAGAATATTTTGCTCTTTACAGTCGTCCTTTTTTTACCTCTGTCTTATTTCCATAACTTTCCTCTTGTCAACTTTCTCCTTTCTTTCAGGTAAGAGGAAGAAGTTTCTTGTCTGTTTCAGCAAATGTGACACCCTAAGATGCTATAAGACTAATGATCTCTTGTGAAGAGGGACAGAGGAGACAACTTGAATTCACGCTGAGAAGCTCTCAGTTTCTGGTTTTGTCTTTATTATTGGGAATTATTTGGAAAACATCAAATCACTGGAAACTCTTAAGCAAAAAATTAGGTTGTGACTCCTTTCCCACTGTGCTTTTAAATCTGGTGAATCACATTTAATTAGAAAACTATCTTCAGAAAAAATCTCCAAGATCCATTTTCTTGAGGGGACACAATACATAGTCTACACACAACGTTCCTGCTGGTGGCAGGAAATTTTGGGCAAGATGTATAATTTCTCTGCTTACTGAATAAAAACCATAAATATCTAATATTCTGAATTGATCTACAGAGACAAGGACTTAAATTTGATGTGTTGCAATGCTTAAGAAGAAAATATTTGAATAGATATACTATATTTTAATTGATAGCAATGACAAAACCACAAAGGGTTGCTTCTTTATCTGAATAAATTCAATTCAGGGAGCTTTCATATGTCAGAGAATTTTCAAAATGTCCTTTCAAATACATATGCAAAATCTATTCTTCCAATAAAAGATGCACTTTTGGGGGTTTGATTTTTTTTCATTTCTTGTCTTTCAAAAGCAATTGGAAGTCCCAATGTTTTGTTATTTTTTTTCCCCTGGTGTTTCTGAAATTACTATTTAAAACAAACTTAATAACTGATACAGAATGCTTTTACACTTCCAAAATGTGTAATGCTATCCTATTAAAGTCCATGAGAATTTAAAATGGTGACACAACATTATGAAGCATAATAATTTTAAATTACATTTATTTTTATGTAAATATGCCAGCATGTTTTTACTTTCCATATGCTTTTCTTACCCCAATAACATCATCACATTTTTTAGACTTTCCACATACAACTGTTCAGAACTTCTGTCCGTAGTTCATTAGAATTAAAATAACTATTTCATTGTTTGAATTCAGTTTTCCATCCTGTAGCTAAAAGATGCTTAATATAGAGTCTTAGTTTATCACTATAAACCATATGTGTACATGTAGGTGCAGTGTGGATACCTCCAGCAGCAGGGCTCAAACAGTCTGGCCAGTAGCTGCCCCTGGATCCCAATCTCCTCTCCTCCTCAGGGCTCCTGTCCTGTGCACAGTAATGAGCGGGAGCAGGGTAAAATATGGGGCCCTCATCTGTCATCGTTCCTCTGCTGCTTTCTCTGTGTGAAGATTAATTTTTCTGTTATATACTCTAACAGAATGTACAGTATGTAAATTATATTTTGATTTTTTTTTTAAAAAGTAAGGCTGAAGAATCTAACCCTCTGGTTTATTAGGAATATTCAGGGCACATAAGAACATATTTTAAAATCTACCTTTACTTATTAAAACTGTTTTTCATTTGTATCTCTGACAAAAACATAGGAAAATAGCAGAACAGCCTAAAATAAATGAAAAGAATAAATTTAAAATATTTTTTTTTGCAGGTATTATTAATATCCCTTAAATGTTATCATTTAATGTTTTTAATGTTATTCTTTTAATATTATTTTTAAATTTTAGATGTGTACATTTCCGAAAGAAGCCACACAACCACGACCAACACACATCCCCTCCAAGTTAGAAATGTATTTCATGTTGCTATTTAAAAAAGAACTTATCAAGATTTTCTTAAGAAATAATAATCATGTCAGGCTCAGAGTCTCTCAACCACCACTTTTTCCAGGAAATGCTTTAGAAAAGTACTGTGAACACTCCTGTTTGTATTGCTTCCATTGATTTTGGTAGGCTTTGGATTGAACCCATAGTGTTCTTATTATTACAGTAAGTTTTCTATTTGATGAATAAACCCTGTGAACAGTTTACAAAAGCAACCAATGTGTGTGTCACTCTGTTGCGTGAAACGGGGCCAAGCGGTTTTGTCAGAAGATAAACCCCCTTGCGTTCTAACACTCCTCACCGAGGTGGGAGGCTAGGTGCGGCTAGGTTTAAATTCTGAGTGATGCCCAATTCAGCACTATCAGTCCAATCGCGTTTAATATGTATCAAACCATTACGATTTGGATACGCTAATAGTAGACTGCACCTTCAGTCTAGTCGTGCTCCTGAACTAGCACGGCCTCTCTCAAATTTTTGGTCGTGTTCAGTGAGAAAGCAAAACGACTAGCTACTTAAACAGTGCAGTTTATTTAAACAACAGATATACAGGTTCTTTAGGATTGCCGGTGATAAATACACTGTCTGCAAAGCACGTGCAAATAAAGATATTGTTAAGTATACAAACGCGTGAAAAATTATAAATGATACAGCCTGGCTATAAATGTAGGGTAGAGATTCTCTAGAGAAATTTCTAAGTCCCAGAGAAAGCACTCGGTGTAATCGAAGCATTACCCAAAGGTGTCCTTATGGAGGGGAAGAAAGGCTCAGCCCGTCGACTGATCCCGGAAATCAGTGGTGGAATTCTTCGCGATGATGTCTTCCCTGGCATCCCCTCTCTCTTGGGCTATTTTTATACTATTTTTTATCTTCAAAGTGGAGTTTGAGTGACTTTAGTCATACGTACTTTTATTATGATTAATGTACCCAAGGAGGAGTGTTCGCACCTCGGGGGCGGATAGCCTCTGGGGTGGAGGTGTGTTTTGGTACATTGTGGTGAGCAAAGTTCGCACAAAGGACAGCATTTCATCAACATTTGACGAAATGTTGGCTCGGGTAGCATGTAGGCCGCTTATCAGTTCCGTAGTACCATCCCGTCCCCATATCTGCTATGCGTCAGAACGGAAGGCCACAGAACAAGCGTGTTCCGTTCCATCCCTCGTGTAGTTTCTCAAACAACTTTGTACAGGGAATCACAGATGTTGCATTCTTCGTGTGCTAGCTGCGTCTGTATTCTACCTCAGAAGCCTCTTGATTTTATGACTTTCCTTAATGTGTGAACAATGCTGTATTTTTGTATTCTTGGCCAATTTAGTAATTATTCCACACACTCACTAGCCATGGAATTATCCAAATGACTGCAAAAGACTAACAGGCACTGTCTGTGCCAAAATAGACTATGTAGAAATCCCCTTTAACCTGTTATGGATTAGTGTTATGTATATTCTGACAGTGACAGAAAATAAAACATTTTTTTATCTCCTTTGCTATTTATGCTCTCTGTTTTGCCTTCTTCCCTTATTCTCTCCCTTTGTCATTATGTCTTCAATGAAATGAAAAAACATCCAATAAAATTTAATTTTCTAGACTTTTTTTACCTATTTGTTCTATTGTATTTTTACACCTTTTTTACACTTTTACACCCATCCTTTATACTAAGCCTTTTTTGTCCTTGTTCTTGATTTCATTTTTACTCTTGCTTTATAAATCTTTTGTGATCTTTTTATTGTCTTCCATCTAAAACAATCATTTTTACTCAGCTGTAAGTTTCCAGTGCAGTTATTGGAAAGCTAAAGCAGTTACTATTTTTAACAATCAAAAAACCCCCAGTCCACTTACATAAGTCGAGGGCTTTTCTCAAGACTTGTAAGTTCATACATCCTTGATCCATAAGGACTAAAGCTTTTCTGTAAATCCCTAGAGCATTTTGTTGTCTCTACAGAGTACTTTCTGTAAGTATGCAGCTTGTGTTTACAGAAAGGCAAATAGGGCAAATACAAGTTTTCATGGAATCATAGACTCATAGAATGGTTTCAGTTGGAAGGGACCTTTAAACAACATCTAGTCGAACTCCCCTGCTGTGGACAGGGACATCTTTCATTAGATCAGGTTGCTCAAAGACCTATCAAAACCTGACCTTGAACACTTTCAATGATTGGACATCCACAACTTCCACAACTGGGAAACCTATTCCAGTGACTCAACAATCTCATCGTAAACAATATCTTCCTTATGTCCAATCCAAATCTACCCTCTTTCAATTTAAAAACATTGACTCTTGTCCTGTCACAACAGGCCTTGGTAAAAAGGCTGTATCTAGCCTTATGTATCCACGTGATGCACCCATTTCTTATAATGCCCTTTATTTATTGGCAGGCTGCAACAAGTTCTACCTGGAGCCCTGGAGCCCAACTCTCTCGGCCTGTCCTCATAGGAGAGGTGCTCTAATAGATCTATGTCCACTTTGTGCTGGGGGACCCCAGAGCTGTATGCAGTACTCCAGGTGATGTCTCACCAGAGCAGAGTAGAGAGGCAGAATCACCTCCCTTGACCCGCTGGCCATGCTTTTGATGCAGCCCAGGATACAGTTGGCTTCCTGGACTGCAAGTACACATGGCCACATTTTCCATTCACCACTAGTGCCAAATACTTGTCAGCAGGGCTGCTCTCAATCCCTTCATCCCCTAGCCTGTATTGACACTGGGGATTGCCCTGACCCAGGTGCAGGACCCTGCACTTGGCCTTGTTGATCTTCATGAGGTTCACGTGGCCCCACACCTCAAGTCTGCCAAAGTCCCTCTGGATGACATCCCTTCCCTCTAATGAATCAACTGCACCACTCAGCGTGGTGTCATCGGCAAGCTCGTTGAGGGTGCACTCAATACAACTGTCTGTCATTGATGAAGATATTAAATATTATCGGTCCCTCCCACACATACAGACCAAGGGAGTCAGGGGCCTAGAAACTCCCTCAAATACCTCACAGGGATGTCATAGCCTTCATATTCTCCTCAGCATGTGGCAACAGCTTTATGGAGGGACATATTAGTTGAGAGTGCTGCAACTGAAAATCGGTGAAACCAGCCATTACTTCTCATAAACATAGCATATCTTAGCTACAGACAAGAGATATAATATGAAACAACACCAAACATAAAATGCAGGAGCAAATAAGACCCTTGGGAGTCAAGTATTAAGTTTACTCAGGTTTTTGTATGAATGAGAATTTTAATTAAAAAAAAAAATCACTTTATACCACACTTTCTTTTGCAGTTATAGTCTAAAGATTGACAGTTTTGACGGAAAAGTTTTGTTTAACATACCCATTCCCTTTGCATTTGCAAGACTAGTTTTTCCACTGTTGTGGTAACCTCCTCACCCCCCATACAAATGCAGTGGGGAGGGGAAAACATGGCCTTAGGATCATGCCCCTTCTGGAGTTAAGCCACGAAGCTACCACTGTTTCTTTTAATTGCTTAACCTGAACCTGCTTCAGACCGCAGGGAATCTGTGTGTCAGAAGATTCCTGGGTTAACTTCACCATAGAAAGACATACTCTAACCTTTTTTTTTTTTTCCCCAGCAATAAATATGAATGTTTTAGATACTAATAGAAATCACAGAACAAGATTAAAAATTATTCTACCCATTCTAAAAATATCTAATGAACACCTTTGTCAATTTTTTTCTAGCAGGTTATCAAAGGAGAATGGTGAGCGTAAATCCCACGTGTTCCAAAGTCGCCTTTAAATCAGATTGCTTCTGTTAACAGAAATCCTTTTTTTCACTCTATAAATGTCAGTCTTTTAGGATACTAATTATCATTTAGCTTTACAATGTCATTTATGCCTCCTGTTGCACAGTGCTGGGCAATGTATTTAACATCCCATCATTACATATTCAAGATTGCAAATGTAGCATGGGAAATTGTTTGTGCAATACTTCTTAACGATGCTATTAAGAACTGTTCCCCTGCAGTGAAACGCTTAAGTAACGGTGAAATAAAAGTCAGCACTTCCAGAAATCATGCCATAAATGTAGCAGAATGGTGATTCTCTGATTCATACTCTTCAAGGTGAACATGTTTTTTATGCATTCTTAAAAAAAAAAAAATCTCTTTTTGTTTTTGTTATTGTTAGTTAGCTGTTATCTCCCATCTCTTCCTTCATTAAGCTCTTCAGTAATTTCACGCAAGCCACAATATGGTAAATAATAGTCATTGTACTCTTCCTTACTTTTTAAAAGAACAGCTTATATATCTGTCATTCTTACATCTCTAAATTGAAATGCCGCAGTTTTCTTGACTTCAGAGTGGTCAAGATTGTAGCCTCCATCTATTCTTTCTGAGTGTATAATATTGAGAAATACCTTGAACAAAGTACTACCTCCTCCTTACTTCTATTCCTATGATTCAGAAAAAAAAGTATAAGGTAAAAATAGGGCTAAAATGCTGTAGTTATTGATGTTATGGAGGTACAGGACTTCCTTTTTTGTAAGCACTATGCTTAAAGTTGGAAAGATTGAAAGACTGAGACAATCTAGCTATCTAAATAAGCGCAAATGTCGAAAGGGAAAAATAGACATTCCTACTTTCTAAATGAAGAACTGAGACAAACATAGATTTTTCTGTCTGAATTTCAGACATCTAAAGAGTAGACCTGCATCAAAGATAATTGCCTAGACTCCTATGGGAAACTGCTTTGACCTAAAGGGCTTCAATTTCCGGCTCTTTAGCTCATAACATTGCAGTGTCCCCTTTCAGTTCATAACCTTCCACCTACATGCCCCTACATACCACTGTAGCTACCTTTTACCCTCTTACTCCAAAGTATATTTAAACTTCTTGTTGTGTGCTGGCAGGTTCTGAAAACATTGCTATAGCTATAATGTCAGTTTTAAGGAGGTGGTTGCAATTAATGTTTGAATTGCCTTTTCTTTTTCCTCTCCCCTTTTACACAACTTGCTTCATAATTTTTAGTTTATAATCTTATACTAGGGAACAAACAGAACTTAGTAGATAACATTAATGAAGTAGCCATTTAGAGAGCCATAAGCATTTCACAATGATGCACATGTACACAGCTTTAAAAGTCAATTAGCTCTGCAACATCTGCAACTGATCCAAGCATGCTCCAATCTAGCACTATTACTGTAATAAATCAGAGCAACAAGATTAAGGCTATCCTGCAGAATCTATGTAGTTAGGGAGGGAGCATTTGTTGGACTGGAGAAGATACCAAGAAGAGGATATTCATCTAGAGAGATCCTAATTTTTTCTCTTCATTACTGGTCACTGGGAAGATATTTTCTTTTCCTTTTTTTCTTTTCCCTTTTTCCTTTATTTTTTTCGTTGTCCCTGAAGGTAATTTTTACTACTACAGTTGATGGGTGCTACAGTCCCCACAGATAAATTGTTGTACAAGTAAGCCTGTCCTAACATCCTCTGTAGAACATTCCTTTTTGCAGTCGAAGGAGAGAAATAGGCACTTCTAGGGCCTGGTTCATCTTGTCTTAATGCAGAAACCTAAAACAGATCAGATGAATTGTACCAAAAATGTTTATTTTTATTCTTTGATTTTAAAGGAAATTCTTGGTGACTGCTTAAGATATAAATATATCCATTACAGACATCTGAACTTACATGTGAGAATATAGAAATGTTCTTTAACTTTATGCAGTCTTTTGATTGCAATGGACTAGTAGAACTTATATGTCCTGCTCAAAATCATCTGTAAACCAGTTGCATGGTTTATCTCATAGTGTTTATGATAGATATGGTATTACACATACGTGTTCTATTGTTTTTTTCAATTGTATGCAAACAAACAAAAAACTTTGAAAGGTAACAATGTATGCATTCTAGACATAATGTAAGGGTTTTACTTTTTCTCTAACCAAAATTGTGTTAATTGCTACACACTTTTTATTACTTACAAGTGAAAACTATATTTATGCTACAGATTTTAAACTTTTTTTTTTTTACAAAGAAATTTTCTTCTTTATCCATGGACAGCTCTGTTTTTTTTTTTCTTAATGCAGAATAGAGCTCAGATTTTATCCTATAATGTACTTTCTTATATTTAATACACTCCAACCACAAGTTTATCTTTTATGATTTAATGATTATTTTTTTCCTAAATAAAATTAATAATATTCTTTGTTATAATGCTTCATACATGGACAACAGCCCATGAGGTACACGAAATTTTGTCAGAATAATAGCTATTTTATTTTTATGACTTTATTTAATTAATATGTATTTTTTAAAAAAAATATAGATTGGTTAATCATTAGGTAGAAAAAAAAATTGTCATTACAATTGACAATGACTGTAATTGATGATATCCAAGAAATAGGGGTAACAGTCTGTTCCTCTGTCAATATAAGCCTTTTAGGAGTATAGATCATACCGTTATGAACAGCACTTTGGAAATTATTGAAAGAACAATGCTGTAAATTCTGTCACAGTCATGCAAAAATTACTATGAATATTAAAATGATTTTTCAAAATGTAGTTATTGATTTTCCTTTTTTCAGTAATTGTTTCTACTTCCAGGACAGAATATCTAATCAAAATCATATAAAGATAGAAAGCAGACCTAAAAAGACAAATAACACAGTGGTAAAGAAGCTTATATTGGACATTACAGAAATTTGAGTTCAAATTTCTGTTTTGCCAAATTTAAACCAAGCCTAGACTTCTGGAAGTCACAGTGAAAGTTTTCCCCTGTTTTTGACCATAATTCCCATACTGAGATTAAAAAAATTTTCCTAATGAGTCGTCCAGATATGGCAAACCTAAAGGTATGTCCCTGGTCCTGAGCAGCTGCCTAGAGTAGAACTAGAATTTTCGTCCCCCCCATATTCCAGCTCAGTGCCTTTACCAAAGGCTATAACTTTGGAGGCAGCAGAACCTCTAAAATTCTCTTTGGACTCTCTGTACATGTAATGTTCTCTTTCTTTTCATATTCAAATTAAGACCAGTGGAATATGAGAAAATCAACCCTGTTTTTAAAGAACTCATAAGGCACCTGTAAAACACTAAGTCATGTAAAACACTATCTAATCTAGTTTCCATACAGGATGTGAGATTTGACTAGATTTTTGAGAAATCCTGTACAAGTGACTGGCTGAACAGCCCATTCAGGCCTTTCAAAATGGAAGTCTGGATACTGGAATCTCCTTGCTCACATCGAGTTACAGACCCGACAGTGATCTTTCACAATCCATAGCTACACCTACACCTTCATGCAGTGAAATGTATGAAGTGTTCCTCATAACAGAAGAGAGAACATAAGAGAGAATTAAAGACAGAAAATACAAGTCCTTCAAAATATGCCAAAATATTCTGTACATTACTGTTTGGAAGAGAAGAAAGAGAGCACAGAAAAAATGTTGTCCAAAAGAACCCCAGATTGATTAGCCTAACATCAGAGTAACTGAACAGTTAATTAGGAATTCTTATTAACAAAGAATTATAAATTTAAAATTACAATTAAAGCTTTTCAGAAACATTTGATGGAAATTAAACCTCATCAAGTACACTTCCTATCTATTTATTTGTTTCTGGACAGATTATAAATGTGTATAATAAAGAGTGGTGACATAGAATAAATCTAATTGGAAATACGTAGCAATTTTATATATATATCTATTAAATTGAGTTAATTATTGCTTTTAGATGAAAAATAGGCTCACTGACAGAATTCCAGGTGCAGTTGTTCATAGTAACACTGGTCTTTTATCTTTCCCATACTTTCACTGCTATCCAGTTTATAAAATGCCTTTGCAATAAAGTTTTCATGTGACACACATTTATAGGCCAGTAAATAAAAAAATACATATAAATTTTACAGAGTAATCCAAACTATTCTGATAAATGAGCACTGTTCAGCCAAACATATTTTAGTAGAAGAATCTTGATGTAATAACATCTTTGGTGGAAAGAACGTAAGCAATGTTTTTAGGACAGGGAACTGCAGGTTAGCAATGACTCAGAGAAGGATTTGAGGGTGTTCATAAATGAGTATTTTCACACAAATTCTATGTGCAGTACTCTAGCTGGTATAAAGGTTAATGTAATCCTGAAAATAACTAGGAAAAAAATAATCAAAAGGAAAAGAACTGGAAAGATTTTTAATAGAATATCGTGTCTGATTCAGATGACCAAACTTCAAGAAACACAAGACGACAGTTAGCAGAAGAAACAATAAGAGTATTTAAGTTCCAGGAGAAGGCCTTAGCTGTGAGACTTAAAGACTTCCATCTGCTCATTTTGTCAAACAGAAATATGGGAAACATATCACGATACACTTTGCATAAGCAATCGTGGTGTTTTCTCAGTACTGCAGATAAAGGGATGACATGATCCAATGTCTTGAATTTGAGTTTAGATAAAATTAACCTTTAAATAAGATATGATTTCCTACCAGTGAAGATAATTAAGCATTGAAACACTCGCTATAAATGGTGGTGGATAAGCCGTGAAGTGGAATTTAAAATAAGATCAGATATCTTTCAAAGCACAAAATTTTGACTTTTGGAAACATTCTGTAATCTGCATATACAGAAGGTAAGGTTTGGTGATCATAGATTTACTTTTGGCATTGATGTCTGTATATAGGTTTGCATCAGATATGAACAGAATTTTATAATTAAATATATTGAAAAGGCATTACATCAACAATATTTAAATGCATGCAGTACTCCCTTCTAATCTGATCAAAGAAGAGGGTGTCTGTTGCTGTTACATCTGACACCTATTAAGTTTACTTAGTATACTGTCCTTAAGTGGAAAATCACAGGTTTTATTTTTGTTGAGAGTTTGTTTAAAAGCTGAGGTGTTTTATAAATTCCACAAGGAATGGAAGTTCTACACAGCTAAAGTATATGGCATGAGTGTCCTGTAACAGTAAGCAAATACAGGTCAGTGACTTAATATGTCACTGTCGGGATTATTCTAGTTCAGACAATCACAGTTATAATTTAATAAAGTTTATCTCAGATATCATAGGATCACAGAATAGTAGAATCATAGAATAGTTTAGGTTGGAAGGGACCTATAAAGGTTAGCTAGTCCAACCACCCTGCAATAAGCAGGGACATCTTCAACTAGACCAGGTTGCCCAGAGCCCCATCCAGACTGACCTTGAATGTTTACAGCTACAGGACATCTACAACCTCTCTGGGCACGCATGTTCCAGTGTTTCACAACCCTCACAGTAAAGAATTTCTTCCCTATATCTAGTCTGTATCTACCCTCTTTTAGTTTAAAACCATTACCCCTTGTCCTATTGCAACAGACCCTGCGAAAATGTTTGTGCCCATCTTTCTTGTAAGCCCCCTTTAAGTACTGAAAGGCTGCAATGAGGTCTCCCCAGAGCTTTCTCTTCTCCAGGCTGAACAATCCCAGCTCTCTCAGCCTGTTCTCAAAGGAGAGGTGCTCCAGCCATGTCAAAGACCTTAGAGGGGTCCAGATAGACCACACCCATAGCTTTTCCCTTGTCCACTGATGTAGTCACTCCGTCATAAAAGGCCACAAGGTTAGTCAGGCAGGACTTGCCCATGGTGAAACCATGCTGGCTGTCTCAAATCACCTTCTGGTCCTCCACGTGCCTTAGCATAGCTTCTAGGAGGATCTGTTCCATGATTTTCCCAGGCACAGAGGTGAGGCTGACAGGGCAGTAGTTCCCAGGGTCCTTCTTTCTACCTTTTTAAAAATAGGTGCAATGTTTCCCTCTTCCCAGTCACCAGGGACTTCGCCCGACTGCCATGACTTTTCAAATATCATGGAGAGTGATAGCTTGGCAACTACATCAGGCAGTTCCCTCAGGACTCTGGGATGCGTCTCGTCAGGTCTCACAGAGTTCTGTATGTTCAGGTTCCTCAGGTGGTCATGAACTTTATCTTCTCTTACAGGGGGAGGGACTTTTCTCCCCCAGTCCCTGCCTTGCAGTCCATCCACTCGAGAGGTGTGGGAAGAGAGTGGTTGCCAGTGAAGACTAAGGCAAAAAAGTTGAATACCTCAGCCTTCTCCTCATCTGTTGTTACCAGCTTGCCAGTCTTACTCATCGATGGGGGAGGTACGCTTTCTTTGACCTTCCTTTTCTGGCTAACATACATGTAGAAGCCCTTCTTGTTATTCTTTGTGTCCCTTGGCAAGTTCATCTCCAGCTCTGCCTTGGCCTTTCTGACCCCATCCCTACACAACCAGGCAGCGTTCCTACGCTCTTCCCAGAACGCTTGTCCCTGCTTGCACTGCCTGTGCATTTCCTTCTTGCCCTTTAGTTTGACCAGCAGGTCTCGCCTCAGCCGTGCTGGTTTCTTGCCTTCTTTGCCTGATTTCTTACTGCTGGGGATAGGGAGCTCTTGGGCTCTATGGAAAGCATCCTTAAAGATCTGCCAATGTGAGAGGTCGCTCTTTAGGAAATTAAGGTGTTCAATTCTTCTTCTTTATCAATCTAGAAGAAAGAATCTTCCATTAGCCATGGACTTGGAACTCAAGACTTATTTTTATTGTGTATTCTACCCCATCTTTTGTTCCTGCTACATTTTTTTCCTAAACAATGGAATATCCAATAAAGTTACCTTCAGTAAAATTACCATCAGTAAAGTTACCATCCAGTAAAGTTACATATGGCAAAATCTAGAGAATCTTAAATACAAACATTTCGTGACTTTCAAGTTGGAATTATTGTTTTATTTAGTTTATATCTTTGGTCCATATTTATTATAGTATCTTTCCAGTATCTTTCTATCTCAGTAACACTGAGCTGATTCTTTTTCACTTTTGATACAGTGGATAACCATCAAGAATATCTATTCTTCTTCTCTATTTGTACTGTTGGTAAGTAGTGTGAATAATTTTTACTAACACACAATAAGTGTGGTATCGTTTTACTTCCCTGTAGATTTCTAAAAGTTACATATTCAAGTCACGATAAGGATTTCAGTTCCCTGTGAGTGCTGGAGAGATTCAGGTGATGCTTCAGTTCATTCAAGTCAATGTGTCTGTTTCATTCTTGAAGTCATTATTTCAACTCTGAAATGACAAAAAGATGGCTACAGGCTCTTATGAACTTAGACTATATCCACAAAGTTTGTTGTCTTTTACAGACATCAGATTTTTTGATAGAATCTGAAATTTGCTGAATAACCTATTTTAATTTTAGTTTTTAAATCATGCATTGTTATTCTGTAACTGAATTAAATCTGAACTAATATATCTGGCAGGCCTTCCAGGGTTTCTGAATATTGATAAATATCAGACTTTAACCAGACTGGGTTTTGTTCCCATAGGCTGATAGCTTTTTACCAAAATCCTAATTCAGACCAAGAGACAGGATGCTAAAAATCATATAAGCAATTTGGCATTATCAGAAAAATGAAATGGATATAATGAGAAAAGGAATTAAAAAGAAGAATGATAGTAGCTTTCAAATTAAAAAGAGTTTCTTAATGTTTGGTGGTATTATAAGCCCAAATATATTACAATATTCAACATTATCCTAGATTTACAATATTATTTTAAAGGAAAACAAACAAACAAACAAACAAAAAACAACCCTCCATGCTTCAGTGAAACCATCAGGTTCAATGTACAGACTGAACACAGATATGATGCAAACAAAGTGATTAGAATCACCTACCAGTGTGCTCTGTGGTAGGTCAGATTCATCTTATCCTTTGCAGCAAATTGTATTCATATGAAGATGACTTTCTGAGCTAATTGCTGCTCAGGGAAATGAATTATGTTTTTCTTTAAGGGTTCATAAAAAGCCATGAAGATAAAATGTGAGGCCATTCATCAAACAGTCAATCTTTTGCCCAGCTCAGTCTCGATGTTAAGCACTTCTGGAGACCATGTCTGAATCAAAATGTTTTGATCATCTTCATCTAAGTTTCAATGCATATTTGCTATTCTAATGGTGGCATATACTATGTGTACTTTAAATATAAGTCAATCTAAGGGGTGGGGGGAGGGGAAGATAAAATGATTTTTCCTTCTTCCTAGAAAGAAAGTTAGTATTTTTGTGACTAGAAATCTGTATACTTACGTGTGTGTATATATATAAAAATATATATATACACTTACGTGTGTGTATATATATGTACTTTAACCTACTAATTTCCATCACAGTCTAGGCAGAATAGTATAATTCTCAGTTTTACCAATTCCGTGTTTGCAGTCTGAGCTCCATGTTCTTGCAGCTAGATTTCTACTGGAATACAAACAAAATTAGCTGTCTCCTGCATGAACATCAGTATCTCATTTCCTTTTAATGAAACACCTTTTCTTGCTGTGTTAGGAAGCTTCTTCCACACTTACATCAGCCTTCTAAAAGACAAAGAAACATTTCATTTTCTCAGAAGAAAGTATAAGGTAGAGTGTGGTTTTTTCCCAATAATTTCTTTGAACTATGTTTCATATAGAGCCTAGAACAATATACCAGCATGTGTGTTCTTTAACTTTAATAATGTTAAAGATGTGTGTACCTCAGGAACTATAGGCCACAGAATTTTTCTCATTTAGAGAAACAAAAGAAAATAATTTACCGGTCTACATTTCAACATCATCATTTTGACAAGAAATTATGGTTAGCAAATCTATTCTGAAGAGGAAGATTCTTATTTAGGCATCGTCCTGTGGAATGAAGAATATGGATTCATAACACCATAAAATGAAATTTTTATCTGGTTATTAGTGAAAAGAGTACCCACAGATAAAGAGGAAAACATTTATTGTAGAATCAGCCAACAACTCTTTATTACTTAGCGCCTTTTGCTGCATTCACCACCTACTGTGAAGCCTATTTTGCTTTGTCATTTTCCCAGCTTCTATCTCTGCTTCTCTTCCACTTCATGGTCTTGGTGAATACCTTCTCTCTACATTTTCCTTTGTACAGTTTCTGTTTCCATTTTTTTCAGGAATCAGAGGCATTCACTCCTCAAAAATATCTTCCATGTGATTTGCAGACTCTGACAGAGACCATTAAATCAGTAATATTCCATAAAAGTATGAAGTCTTTTTTCATGTGAACAAGGTCATACTTACGGTAATTATTTTGATTCCTGTTAAATTAAGATTTGGTCTACTTGAACCCAAAAAACACTGGCTTTTTATTGCACTGTATTGAAAATGCTTCCCACAGCTAAATTTACATGGACTTAGCTATGAATGGGTTTGTGTCTCTTCATACTTTCTCCTTAACCCTATTTTTATTGAAGGGTCTGACTCTGGAAAGGTCTATTTCTCCAAAACTCTATATTGAAGGATCTGTGAAGGAAAGTATTCTACTACTTTGAAAATGAAGGCATTAATAGAGCTATCACTTCTGCATTTTATTGTGCCTTAATTTTAAATAACTCATCTTCATTTCTGTAGAGCACTGATTGATTAATTAATTTGCTATGTTAAATGCTAACCAAGACTTAGCATCAGTTAGAGCTCCCTTGTTATTTCATATGAATTTCATTTTGCTTGCATTTCTTTTCTGCTTTTACTATACCCTTGCCCTACATTTCTTTAAAAGCATTGCCCTTCTCACATCTGGTATTTAGAGATTATGAAGGATTGAAAATGGTCAACATAAGAGATTAGATATCTCTTGTCTTGATTTTCTTTGTTTTCTTCATCTTTCTTGTTCTTTCCCTCCTTCCTTCCTTCCTTCCTTCCTTCCTTCCTTCCTTCCTTCCTTCCTTCCTTCCTTCCTTCCTTCCTTCCTTCCCTCCTTCCTTCCTTCCCTCCTTCCTTCCTTCCTTCCCTCCTTCCCTCCTTCCCTCCTTCCCTCCTTCCCTCCTTCCCTCCTTCCTTCCTTCCTTCCTTCCTTCCTTCCTTCCTTCCTTCCTTCCTTCCTTCCTTCCTTCCTTCCTTCCTTCCCTCCCTCCCTCCCTCCCTCCTTCCCTCCCTCCTTCCTTCCCTCCTTCCCTCCTTCCTTCTTTCTTTCTATGACTTCAGCTATTTTGGACTTCAGGCAAAAATACGAGCTTGCTTGCAAGAATCCAATGCAGAGCTTAAAATAAAAAAAAAAAAAAAAGAAACCTCTATGTGCATTCTATGACTTTAATATAATCATAAATGATGCAATTAACCTATTTCTAAAATGCCCAGTTATATATATGTAGTGCAGATTGTATGTAGCATGAGTGTAATATAAAACAATATCGGCAAAGTTTCATGAAAACATACATATAAACTGAGATATGATTGGGCAGATCCCAAGGTGCAGATAAGGAGGGCTCCAGTTATCACTGATGAAGGAGAGATTTCTTGATTTTCAAAATGTGAGATTTTTAGAAACTGCATAATCTTGCCTGATGGATTTGCAATCCCTATGTCATTTGAAGAAATGAAAAAGTATCATACACTAAAAAGAGAAAAGTTGGGTAAATAATAGATTAATAAATGATAGCTTATTCCTGTGTCCTGAGACCTACATTGCTACTCCTATTATGCCAATGGCTATATTGCTGTTTTCTAATACCAGAATGCTGTTAAATACATTTATTTGATATCATGTTCAGTGACTTAAAAAAATTCTCTTCATAGTCCTTAAAAGAGTAATCTGTAAATAACCTGGATCTTCAGATGATAGAAGGAAGCACAGTTGTTTCAAAATGAATAATGTTGCAGGGAAATGCCGAAGTTAAGACTCCATAGCCTTGGTGACTATTAAGCAGGTATTGTTTATTGCAGCGCCGGGCACACAGGGGATTGCTTCACCTAATGTGCACGCCAACCGATTTAGATGTACAGTTTAAATACATACTATGTATGCATATTCACTAGTTTTCCAAGCAATGATTACTTATTCATTAACTCATTATTACAGGTTACTGCCCACTCCTGCATGCACACTAGAGTCTCTCAGTGGTCTTCAGAGACATCTGGTGGTCGTTTACTTCCTCCACTCCTCTTCATCATTGTGAATTCTGGGTGAACTGCAGGCCTGTGCTCTACTTCTTTATTCTTGCTGGCACATCAAAAGTGTTAGCTTTGACTAGTCTCTGCATTCCTCCATAACCCTGGGCCCCTTGTTTTGAGAGATAAGCTCTACTACAAGGTTATATTGTCCTAAAGTATTCTTTCTTAAAAAAATAGGAGATAGGTTCTAACATTTAGTACTACAACTGTTGCATCTGCTCTTTGTACAGCCTTAAGGCACCCAGTCTCTTAAATGAAGCTCCTACTCTAATTTACAGTTCTAATATATTAGGCACTTACTTCAATTAGTTTACAGCTTTAATATATCAAACCCTACTTCAATAAGTAGACCTGAGATACCTAACTGTATCAGAATGTGACACAGTTTTTACCATGTGGTAACCTGTGAACCCAATGGTCTCTACAGAGCCTTTCCACCTCTATTCTCTTTGATTTTATGGTTTTTGTATTATCACAGAGCCTGGCTAATGTATGAACACATTCAGAAAGATACACAATCTCTTCCTGGAAAACTTGCAGCCTGACTAAATCAGGGGCAAGTGAGTGGTCAGATGACCTGTGCATGTTGTAGTTATAAAATAAATACCAGACTCCGCATTACTTGCTTAAGCTGTGCTAGCAAATAAGCAGCAGGACAGACTGTATTTTGTGGTTTATTCTGCTTGTAATCTTTTTCTGGAATTAACTAAGGTTCTTACTGATCATATTAGAATTTTTTGGGTGCAAGTAAATCTTAGTCCGTCTTATTCTTAGAAACTGGTCCTTATCCTGGAATAATGTGGAAGTATTAGAATTCTTCTTTAAGGGTAAAACGAATCCTTACTGTAGGAAGTTGGGATGTGATAAACGTTTTACACTGCTCCTAATCCCACATGGGACTCTCGGACAAGTGTGAACCCCACAGTTGAAGAAAGGAAAAGGAAAGGACTGTGGTGGTTTAATCTTCACTGGCTGCCAGGTGCCCACTGACCCTCTCTGACTCCTCCTCGTAAGCAGGACAAGGTGGGAAAATAAGATGAAAGAGCTCATGAGTTGACATAAGGAAAGGGAAGTTGCTCACCAGATGCCATCAAAACAGACTTGACTTGGGGAAATTAATTTGACCTATAGTCAATTAATAATGCAATAAGATAGTGAGAAATAGAAACAAAATTAAAACCACCTTCCCTCCACCCTGACCGTCTTCCCAGGTCTACCTCCTCCGTCCCCACCTTGAGTGACACAGGGGAGATGGGGAATGGGTTTTGCTGTCAGGTCATAACACTTCACCACTGCCACACCTTACTCCTCATGCCATGAGACACAGTCCTTCATGAGTTTCTCCAACGTAGGTCCTTCCCACAGGATGCAGCTCTGCAGGAACTTCTCCAGAAGAGGCCCTTTCCATGGGGTGCAGTCCTTCAGGAACAGACTGCTCCACTCTGAGTCCCTCCAGGGACACAGAAAACCTGTTCCTGCATGGGGTCTCCATGGGCTGTAGTGTGGATTTCTGCTCCAACACAGTCCTCCATGGACTGCAGGAAACCAACCTGTTTCACCATAGGCTACAGGGGAATCTTTGCTCTGGCACATGAAGCACATCCTCCCCCACTTTCCTCACTGACCTGGGTTTCTGTAGGGCTGTTTCTCTCACTTTTTCTTACTCCTCTCTCATAGGTGCTGTGCAGCATTTTTTAATGTCTCTGAGATATGTTGTCACAGAGACTCCACCAGCATCACTGATGGGCTCAGCTTTGTCCAGCAGCAGGTCCATTTTGGAGTTATCTGGAACTGGCTGTGCCCAACATGGGGCAGCACAGTAATGTAGGTAGAAGTAAATGTTTTGGACTAATGAACATTAGAGATCTAACCTACATAAGATGAAGATGAGAATAATCACAGAATCACAGAATGATAGGGGTTAGAAGGGACCTCTGGAGATCATCTAGTCCAACCCCCCTGCCAGAGCAGGGTCACCTAGAGCAGGTTGGATGGAAATGTGTCCAGGCAGGTTTTGAATGTCTCCAGAGACGGAGACTCCACCACCTCTCTGGGCAGCCTGTTCCAGTGCTCTGCCACCCTCAAAGTAAAAATGTTTTTTCTGATGGAACTTCCTGTGTTCAAGTTTGTGCCTGTTACCTCTTGTCCCGTCACTGGCCAACACTGAGAAAAGACTGGCCCCATCCTCCTGACACCCACCCTTTAAGTATTTTTAAGCATTGATAGGATCCCCCCTCAGTCTTCTTTTTTCCAGACTGAAATGACTCAAGTCCCTCAGCCTTTCTTTATAAAAGAGACGTTCCAGTCCCCTAATCATCCTAGTCCTCTCATAGTAAAGTAGTAAGAAGTAAAACTACTTAGAAGTGACCTACCACTATCTCACTGCATTCATTGAGTCTTCACAGTTCAGTTCTTCATTAAAGACAAGCAAATGTGAAACAATTTGCACAACCTGGCTTAGTTTTGCTATCACTGAACTCATTTCTACAACTTGCTCAGGTTTGTGCATGTGTTGTGCTGATGAAATCCAGGACCATTGGGAAAGCTTTACTTTGTCTCCATTGCATAAAGCTCACAAGATTCCAGGTTTGTACAGATGAAGCCTAAGGCGTGGAAAGCTCTTATAAATCCCCATGAGTAAGATTTTGGTATGAATTTACTAGAGAAATAAATGCTATCAGGAATTATCTTCAGGGCAGAATTGTAGTTTCACAGAGATAGAGATAAATATATATATAAAAATATATTTATATATATAAAAAAGAACAAATGCTGTTAATAAAAAGTAGGGCCCAGTTATTCCACAGTGTTGTGGCATATTCCTTTACCAAATAGTTACTACAGTAAAGTGTGATACATTTTTAGACATTGTTTAGGTGAGTATCAAAGAAGAAGGAGAAGGAGAGAAGGGAAAAAATAAAAAAAGAAACAGAACTAATTAATGAAATAACTGACTAAAGGGGTGAAGGGTATGATTAATAGACAATATTAATGATGTCCTAAAGAAAACAATTTAGTGATGACTTGCAGCTAACATCCCAAGAAAGGGAAAATTTTGCAAGGTCACCTATATCAAGGGAGCTGCATTTAGACTGGAATCAGTGCACAGAAGGATTACAGAAGAATAAGGATAATGGAGAGTTTATCTTGCTGGAAGAAATAAAAGCTTTGGCTCATTAAGCCTGGAAAATTAAGGTCTAAGTCTAATATGACTGTTCAATCTAAATATATTGGGGGACTGGAAAAGCAGAAAAGATAAACACTAGGAAGATGTGTGAGCTATTTAAACTACAAGTAATAAGAACAAATGGGTATCAACTCTCCATGAATAAACTTAGAATAGAAATTAAATGCCTTCTTTACTATCAGAATTTTCTAATAGATGGGAACATGTTCAACTATTGTTAAGAAGCTTACTTAGTTTATAAACAGCACTGTATGATATGCTTGCTCATGAAAGCAATCTCAGGAACCCTTCCCAGTTCTACATCCCAACCACCTGACAGAAGAGCAGGTCACAGTACCATAATATATACATAACATAATACATACTCCCACCCCCAGCATATAGGCAAAAGTAGGGACTTTACCCTCTTTCCCAAAGCATGTATACGCCTCCCTGGAGCCAGTATATACTGTGTGTCACAGGTAGTGTAATTCATTCATAATCTTCCGGCCTGAATTTTTTGTCTTTAATCTGATTGAGACTCATAGTGCATAGAGTTCCTCTGTGCATCTTCTACAGCCAAACTGTTGTGCACATGGAAGGTAAGTTGCCTTTAACTTGGTGCAGACAGAGTTTTTCTTCTGCAGCTTTGTGCAATATCTAGTGCATACTTGTCACCAATTCAAAAGTTCAGCAAAAAAATAACAAAATCACAGTCTCCATGTAAAATATGAAGTAAAATTAAAATCATGTGTTAGTCATCTTGTAAATCTGTTGTGGACAAGCCATAAAATTACTTCCAAGACTGGAAAAAGAGTTTTGTGGCTTATGGATCAAGGATTGGCTATTAAATTGGACATACATTCATAATACTGGGATGAAATTTAAAAAGTCAAAATGCTGTATTCCAAAGCTAGCACAGAGTAATACTGGGCACAAGTGTTAATTGGGAAAGGAGTGTCTGGAGAGCAGCCCTGCAGAAAGGGATCTGGATGTGCTGGCCGACAGCAGGCTCAATAGGAGTCAGCAGTGTGCCCTGGCAGCCAAGGGGGCAAACCACATCCTGGGGTGCATCAAACACAGTATAAACAGCTGCTCAAAACAGGTGATTATCCTGCTGTATTCAGCGTTGGTGTGGCCTCATCTTGAGTACTATGTGCAGTTCTGGGCTCAACAATTTAAGAAGGATATGAAGGTCCTTGAATGCATCCAGAGGAGGGCAACAAAGCTGGTGAAAGGGCTGGAAGGAACATCCCGTGAGGAGTGGCTAAGGACTTTGGCTTGTCTAGTTTGGAGAGAAGGAGACTGAGGGGCGACCTCATTGCTCTCTACAGCTTCCTGAGGAGGGGAAGTGGAGAGGTATGTGCTGATCTGATTTCCCTGCCTACTGCAGGGGTGTTGGACTAGATGACCTTTAAAGGTCCCTTCCAACCCAACACATTCTATGATTCTATGATTGTATGATTGATTCTATGATCTCTTCTCCCTGGGATCCAGTGACAGGACACGTGGGAATGTTTCAAAGCTGCACCAGGGGAGCTTCAGACTGGACATTTGGAAGCATTTCTTTACTGAGGGGGTGGTTAAACACTGGAAAAGGCTTCCTAGAGGGGTGGTTGATGCCCCAAGACTGTTCCAGTGCTTACGAGGCATTTGGTCAATGCCCTTAGTAACATGCTTTAACTTGGTCAGCCCTGAATTAGTCAAGCAGCTAGACTAGATGATCTACTCTAGCATCTAGACTAGATGATAGTTGTACGTCACTTCCAACTGAAACAGTCTATTCTATTCTAGTCTACTCTAAATCAGTTTAGTATTACATAAATAAAAGAAATTTTTTAATGAAAACAGACACTTCAATTTGCTTATTTTAAATCACACTTGTAAACCAAACCAGAGCACTATATTTAATTGGAAACTGAATGTTTTTTGGTGTTGCCAAATATCAGTGTAAGATCCATCAAAAATAAATCTCCCAATAGTGTTCGTGTAAACTAAAGATTACAGTGCATCTGGAATATGAGGTATTTGTCATGGGTTTGCTCCAGCCTACACATCTGGCTAACAGACTGCAGCTCTTGAAAGGATGGTGCAAATTTCTTTAATCTTTACCCTCCCCTACTTTTAGACTAACGAGAAAATTGGAGGGAGAAATTGACTGCTTATGATATAGGAGGACAAATACTGCAACTTGGCCTTAGTCAAAAATATATTTTTTGATTCGCTAACAATCATTTAATTTCTCATTAAATCTTAAAATAATTTCATGTCTCTCCTCAATTCAAGTTAAAATCTAGTTTTCTAAGGAGTCATGTAGCAAGCAAAGAAAATTATTCATTGTAAGCATAGCAAATATAAAATAATGTCACAGCAGTGCAGTAAGTCATGGATGCCTGAAGGAAATTGACTGCTTTGAACCAGATTTACTTATCATACATATATATATTTAATTTTATTATATACAATTGTAATTCTCTTTGAAAGTCATTATCCACTTTAGATTCCATGAGCTAATTTAGATCTATGAGGCAACTTTTCTGATGCTTTCTTAATCCTCAAGGGATATTTTCTGCTTGTCTAGAGGTTTCAGAATTTCAGGAGACTTTTCTTATTGAGCATTCTTATTGAGCATCTAATACAGCAATTGAGAAATTAAATAATACAAATCCTGTACACCTTGCACCTTTCAGTATAAAAAAACATAGTCTAGCTTTCAGAGAAGGGGCTCAGCAATTAGTATTTCCTCTCCTAGTTCTCAGCAGAAGAGATCATGACATTGGGGTACGCATTTATCTTCTCTACCTGAGTGTCCCTAGCCATAGAAAGAAACATTATGTTTATTCCCTTTCCTGCAATCATGAATAATAAATTCCAAATAAAAGTACTGCACATGGGTATACAGTAGGACAAATTATGCATGTGTTTTGTTGCTGACTTGATTATTTATATATTTGTACATTATTTTTTATTTTTAATCAGAATTGTGCTTTCAAAGTATATCTCTTAATTGCCTCCACTTGTCATGGTTAAAAGCAAATTAAAAGGTGCACGAGAGGCTACAATTTAGTGTTCCAAGTGCTAAAGGACATCCAGTCCATGGCATAGACCAGAGATACCACAAAATAACTCCCATGAAATGACTGCAGTGTTTCCCTCTGCAGCACCACCACAACTGCCTCAAAACACAAATTGTCTGCAGCCTGCAAGACTTTGTCACTGGTTAGCCGTCCTCAGAATATCTCACTCTGAACAGAAGGGCAAGGCCCTGATAGAACATCTTCCTGTTTGCTACCCGCCAAAGAGCACAGTAGCTATCTGTTTCTCTGTCAGTATTAGCACAATCATTGCAAGCTCTTTGTGCAGTAATTTGAAGCAATAGAGGAAACTACTTTTTTACTTTGTAAACTGTTTGAATTAGTCCAGACGTTTTCAGTTTTTTATCCAAAGCTCCAAGAACATTGCTAACAATATGATGGCTTTGTTGTATTTCAATTCATGGATTCTTAGCATACTGACACATATACAGGTTTTTTTCACTTATTTCACCTGATTTGTTTTGGTATTATGATTTCTGTTCAATATTTGCAGTTTGATGGTGTTTATAAGACACAATTAGAGTTAAGTGTGTTATCTCCATAAATACGCTGTATAAATTACTCACTGTAGTAAAAAAAAAAAAGGAAATATATCTCTCCAACCTGAATCACAGAGATCTGTGCTGACACCTTTAAGAAATTACAATCTCTCCTCCCCACTATCCTCTTAGAGTGTTAGAGTCAGGGCTTCCTTTACTACAATACTACTCTTAGAGTTGGTGCACATGACTTACCTCTGACAACAGTGAAAACTCTTTTTCTTTTGAAGTGCTGGTGCTGACAATTAGCAAATTTTAGTGTTGTTGGCCAGTGGCTAACTGAGTGGAATTCTGGACCACTTCTGTCTGTTGACCTTTGTGGCCAATGTTTGTTTTTTTATGGTCAGATGCTATGAATGGGTAAGTTTCAGATATCAGTTTTTAACTTAGGTGCTTAACATCTAGTTTGGGCCTTTTTGTGAAATATTTGTGGTACCCTTAGTGATATTCATGGCAGTTTGTAATTAATGTTGAATTATAGAATTTTGTAGTGCACCAAAATGCTGAAAGAAAATTTGAAAAAAATACAATGTTTGTTCTTAGGTATACTGGGTTTGGATGGAATAGTTACTTTTCTTCATTGTAGCTTATATGGTGCTATGTTTTGAATTTGTAATGAAAATAGTGTTGATAACACACTGATGTTTTATTTCTTTAATTATATAGTGTTTTCACAGCATCAAGGCCTTTCCTGCTTCTCAGCAAGTAGGCTGGGAGTGCATAAGAAGTTGGGAGGAGACACAGCTGGGACAGCTGACCCCAAATGACAAAAGGGATATCCCATACCATATAATGTCATGCTCAGCAATAAAAGCTAGGGGAAGAAGAAGGAAGTGGGGGACATTCGTAGTGCTGGTGTTTGTCTTCCCAAGTAACTGTTACAGGTGATGGAGCCCTGCTTTCCTGGAGATGGCTGAACACCTGCCTGCCGATGGGAAGTAGTGAATGAATTGCTTCTTTTGCTTTGTTTGCATGTGCAGCTTTTGTTATTTTATTAAATTGTTTTTATCTCAACCCATGGGTTTTTACACTTTTACCCTTTGGATTCTCTCCCCCATCCCCCGATGAGGGAGGGAGCGAGCGGCTGTGTGGTGCTGAGCTGTCTACCAGGGCTAAACCACATTAGACAATCGTATTCCTTAGTGTTCAGTAAATAGATTTACTGTACAATACCCAGCATGACTTGACTTTTTTTTTATTTTTTTTTGAGGACAGCTATCAAGGGAAGCACAAAATTGCAAGTGCAGAAACAGATGCTCACATGATAAAAAGTAGTTACTGAAACCTAATATAATACCAAGTACATTTTAAATGTAAATCCTGATTGTGTTAAATAGCGGTGCCAGCTGTTTCAGTCTGCAAACTACACTTATTGCTGTGCCCTGGGAATCAGCAGATAGTAGCTCTGCTAGTATCGAATTATGAACAGATAGTTTCAAATGGACATTTCAGCTGTCTCTAGCTCAGGGACTAGCAACATATGAGAAAATGGAATATGAAAACCTGAAGAAGGAAGTGTGCTGAAGGAAAGTTTTAGTTTTACTAAAAGAAAAAAAAAGAAATTGGAGTTCAACTCCTTTCCTGTTCATCTTTCCCCAAACTTTTCTACTGCCCATTTACCTGTGCATATTTTTACATGTAAATATGAATAAAGACCTTTTACAATAATCAGATGTAAAATGCTACATATAAGTTGCTAGTTTTTCTATAAATGCCAGAAACACAACAAACATTATAAAAGGAAAGTGTGTATTGTCTTAGCCTGATCTGATTTCCACACATATTTTAACTTATGTTAATATATTGAGCTATAGTAAAAACCACACGGTAGCTACCCAAGGGCCTAATGGAATGAGAATAACAATATTAGGTCAAATAGGGAAAAAAAGGAAAAAAAAACCCGCATCCAAAAAGCCTACCAGATTTTCTCTTTGAAGTGTGTATTTGTCATTGCACACTAGAAATTCAGGGATATTCTAAACAACAGTGTTAAGATTTTTTTTTGTTCTGTGTACAGTATTATGTGTGTTAATAACACTCTTGTATAACTTACTCATTTTCTTAGGAATCAGGAAGAATTGAATATAAATAGGGGTATCAAAAAGTGAAGCTCCTGTCTCAATGAATGTTATAGAATAGTAAAACACATATCAGTTAAGGATAAAGTTTCATATATTTTATCTCTTCAAGAAAGAAACATGGATTTCTTAAATGTAACCTGTCTCAAATGGAATGCCTCCTTTTTTTTCCAGGGGAAAAAAAAAAAAAAAAACTGCAGCTAAGAACTTTTCCATTTCACAGCTACGACTTTTGGAATGCATGGGGGTAAAAAAATCCCAAAACACAAACACAACATCCTCTTCCTTCTCAGTCATTGTTTAAGCAGCTTGCCTAATGTCATAACGATTTTGTCTCATCCTTTATGACTTCAGTGTTCTTGTCAATCACATTTAAGCACACTACAATGTTGACAGCTTTTATTTTTAGAACCTTCATGCCCTGAAGTAGTGTGTGCTCCAAATATTGTATGCAATTCCCTAGTGATGCTGTTCTAAGAATCTAGACTACAGATCAATCTTGGATCCACCTGGAGGTGACATGGAGGTTTCGGTAGTGGAATGTGTTTCTACTTAGATTTGAGTGTTTGCTTATTTGTCTCTTCTTTCACATAAATAAATATGGAAAAATGTATTTTAGGAGGGATAGAAAGCATTTTTTTTTTTAATACAGACTGAATTGGACTAAAATAAGTTCAGTTAAAATAAAAATAATAAAAAGTCAGTAGACTGTTGCTAAAGGAAATATTCCAGAAATTTTGAAACAATATGTCACCCTAATGAAACTTTTGAATTTTAATTAGTATTTTCCTCATAGTAGAAATAATTAATTTAACAAGAGAAAAGGGGGGAAAGGGGAAAATCTGCATAGCTCTCAGTATGAAACAAAACATTTCAATTCAGCAGTGATATGTGACATCAAGGTAGTATGTGTAATTGTGCTTTGTAAAGATTATTTTTTTTTCTGGTTTCTTCTTCAAGCTCTTGGAAGTACATTTGTTTTGACCACAACTATTTTCTGTGATTTGGCCATTACCCTCATAAATCCAATGTTTGCTCACCTTTATAGCCAGTAAGTTTTCTGCACAATGAAAGAAAACATTTTCTCAACAGGTATCATTAACAGACCATATTTGGAAATGTTGTATTTTTTGTTTCTTTGCTTAAAATTAGCCTATGGTTAAATCAAGTCATAGAATGAAGGATTTCAGAAAAAGAGATTGATTTATTTTCTTCATGCAAAGAACATCTGTAACACCATAAAATTAGCAGTAACACCGCTTTTCTTTCTTCCTCCTCCCCACACTGCAAACTATGGCTGTCATCCTCTCTTTGCTTCAAGAAGAGGACTGTCTTCCCTACAGAGCAAAACAGAGTCACAATCTATTGGTACGGTTGTCAAGATTCACTGTTAAAAGTAGACAGAGCTCTGCATATCTACTCTTCTAGGAGCACTGAGAAAGAATGACCAAAAAATGTATTTGATGCTTGAAATTATCTAATATTACCTATAAAACTGTCCCTCTCCCTTTCTTTTTAAAGCCTTATGGGACATTTTAAAGTTCTGTAAGTTTGAATTTTCAGGGAGCTCTATTAGCAATTCCTGTTATATATTAGGCAGAGCTAAAACTGCATATCAACTTAGATGAATGTTATGATCTACATTCTGAAGAGAAATAAGTTTTCAGCTAAAGCAATTAGCTTGCTGTCTCGTGGTTTGATATAAAAGGCTCTTGAAGCTTGTTGGTTTTACACAGCTGATGCCAGATTGGGGAAGTTAATGTTGTTTTACTGGTATACATCATTCATTTTTAGTTCCACTACACGCTACACAAGTAATTTAGTTTTTTGTTTTTTTTTTTCCCCAAAGAAACCCAAATCAAAGCAAAAAAAAAACAACAAAAAAACCCCAAAATCAAACCCTGGAACATTCCTTTCTGCGTATCTTTCTGCATATTTTAGTATGGAGATCTCTGAACTATTTTAAATTTTTCATACTATTTTTCAAGTTAAATTTCAATTGAAACAAATGTACTTAAGGCATATATGCAATCTCAAACATTTATGAATTAAAGTGCATGCTATGGCTTACATTAAATGCCTTTAAATGAATGGAAAATGACCTAGTAATTACCATATTCATTGACTGGTATGGTTCCATGACATTATTTTGTCAGAACTTGCAACTAAAACAGTATATGCTTGGATATTTTTGCAACTTTCCTATTTTCAACGGCACCTTTCAAATATGGGTATTTATCTTATTTAGTCGTTTTTTATTCTTTTAAATGTTGACTAGTTTTATCTCTTGTGTTTCATTTTGATGGCTAAATATCTGAAAAACATTTTTATCTAATCAGGCCTTTGTCTCTTTTATTGTAAATATAATCCAATTAGATTCTTACTATTGAAGTTTACATCGTGTTTTTTTTTCTTTGCTGAGTGAACACTTGAAAGTAACTATTCTTAATTTTTAATATTCAGTATGTATTTTTAAATTATGCTCAGTTTCTCGTTCTCATGTTAGTTTTCGTCCTTTCTTCTTCCTCCTAAATTGTGAGTAAAATTAGTATAAAAGGTGAAATGAAACACTTTTATAAAATAATGTTACCATAGCAGCAAAAAATAATTTCAGTTTATCACCTACAGTAAAAATAAAGGTGAGTTATGCAGGATCCTTATCAGCTACAGAGAAGGTAATCAGACAAAATCAATCTGCATCAGTAATCAAAGAAATATTCACACAAAGACAAATCATAGTGGTGAAGAAACCATCCTATTATTTCCTGGGAAACTAGAAGCTGCTTGAAATAGTAGTGATGGCACTGCACAGCTTACAGATAAAGCTTTCTTATTTGCAGCATCTCATATTTTCAAAAAGAGTTTGTTGATGCTTTCTTGTATTCATCATTTGTATAATAAACTAGGGCTTTCTTGCTGAGGCACCTCAGGAGGAGTATAAAGTTTGTTATATGCTAATTTGTCTATCAAGGTATTGAAAGGTTATTTTTTGTCTGTTCTTGCTAGTTAACATGCATAGCATCAGTGACTGGAGACATATTTGGAACAAAGCTTCGTAACAGTTTTTGGTTTTAATATATTCTAAGAAAGTTTTATTCTGCTCACAGAGTTCATTTCTAAAATTCAGGTATTAAATTCCAGCCTAAAGTTATCATCCAAACAAGGATAAATTATGAGACATTACTGGGCAAGTGGAGGTACATTTTGAGTGCCAGGTGAATTAATATAGACTTACAAATGAAAGATGAACTTACTGTGAAAAATAGTTTCTACTGAGATGGTGACATGGAAACAGTTATATTTCTTTAGTGGTCAAAGAGATCACGTATAGAAGGGATACTTTAAATGAATTATAATTTTGCAAGGAATTACTGGATTTTATCCTTTTTTGTCAATTACAGAAATTTGAAGTCGCATGAATTACTGTGTCAGATTCCCTGTGTATAGACTTGCAGTCTTTGACGATCTATAGGGAGTGAATCATGCCCCAGTTTTGTCATTAGGAATTTCTAAAACAGATGTGTGATGATTGAATATGTGTTACTCAGAGCTGCACCCATATGTGTTTGTTATATTAAGCAGAAACAAAACCATATATGGGGTTTTGTTCATAGTTCAGAAATGTGCAATCGAAGTAGATTTAATTATTCCATACTTTCATGCTGGAATTCTTAGTAGAGGTGACGAATTGGGTAATCATCCTCTTGGGAATTATCTGCAGAAAAATGATTATTCCGGTAATCATTAATTTGCTTTCCAAACACTACATATTTTCATTTGGAACTTTCAACTGTTATTAAATTATTACTTTTCCCTGTGACTTGGCACTGAGGAAGTTCTGCTGCTAAAGAAGCATTGCCAGAATTTAAGGACAGCTTTTACCAGAAGCTGTAATGAAAATACTCAATTTCCTTTACTTCCATTCTAGTGGGTTGGTTTGTTATTGTTGTTGTTGTTGTAGTTTTGTCTTGCTTTGTTTTGGTTTTTTTCCAACTTTTTTTGGTCACAACAGGTTATCTCAAATATAAGATTGTAGCAAACTGTAGTTAAAAGGACTTCTGGGCTCAAATAGTCTTCCAACAATCTTATCATATAATCCCATCCACATTTTCATCAACATCAGTCTTAGAATAAGACAAACTGTTAGCCCCCAATTCTTCTTCGTATTTATTTTACAACCTTGCCCTTTCTCTCAAAAAAATGGAAAGAAAAGAAATCACAGAAACGGATTTCTACCAGTGATTTTAAACTTTCTTGATAGCCAAAGGTAGTAGATATATGTAATTTCAATTACATAAAAATAAATCTACAACAATCTTATTAAAGGAAGGAGGGTTGAGTTATCTATCTTAAAGATTATTTCCCCCATGAGAGCATGTTTCTGTGATTTTCTAAAAATGTACAAATGAAAAAAAAATTTAGAAATTCAAATACATTAATGTAATGATAATGAAAACAGCAAATTCTCTCTTCTTTCTAACTCTTTGGACTCCTCAAAAAAAATTAATTACTCCTCTGACCTTGTTTCTTTTGAAGACTTATCTTAGGTTTTAGTTTTTTGTTTTTTGGTTTGTTTGTTTTTTTTTCTGATGCAACCAAGTTCTCAATTTCTAAATGTGAGCTTTAAACAAAAACAAAGTCAAAAATATGCTGCCCATCTATTCTCTTTTCTGCCTTTTTTGCATCTTTTTTCTCCTTTTTGTCTTCACATCCATTGACTAAATCTTTGCCCTGACTTTCTCTGCAGAGAAACTCTCTTTCATATCCTCTCTCATCTGACATATACGTTCTTGGGCTACCATCCATCTCAGGCTTCTGACGTTTCTTTCTGGATGGTTCACTGTCAGCTCAATGTGAGCATGGTAGAGACAGAAGTATCCATTACTTTTCCCATCTGTTTTGTATTTATCTTATGCCTGGAAATTATAGAACCTCTTTGTATTCTAGCTTCCCAGCATTAAATAAAACCTAGCAACTATTTCTTAATTACATTTAAGTATGAAAAAACCCATCTCATTAAGAGAAAAATAAAACCAAAATAGTTTTTTATATGTTGACATTTTCTAATACTCAGTATACTGCTCTAAACAGTCCTTCAGGCATTCCAAACTGAAGATGAATAAGTTTTTCTTGGCTGTCTCACCTGCATTTCCTGGAATCTCTGACTCGTCTCTCATTCCTGTAGGTAGCTGCTCATTCTTACCTTCAAAGTCTTTCATAGTTTCATTGTGTTTTCATATTAGATTTGTCCTTTACCATTTTACTGGTAACCAAAATATATGTATTTATATATGTATTTATGTAACCAAAATATAAATTCTGATTTTTTGTCCTGTTTATCCAAACTGGCCAAATGTGTTTCCAGAGTATTATCCTAGGTTTTCCCATGGAAAATGGATGACGGGTCTTCCTACATACTTCCAAGAATTAGACTGTAAACTGATTGATATTTATGATTTAAAATTGATCCCGGTTATTTGATATTATTTCATTCCTTTTACAACATGCTGTTAATCTACATTTCAGAAAGGTGAGAGATTTTTTTTTTTTTTAATATTTTATTAAAACAACTGATTCATAACTACCACAGATCCCTGGTAGTGAAATGTAATAATAATGACAAGACTTCTAATAAGTCTTTTCTGTTTCACAAAAATCCTTTGCTTCAAAGGAAAATCCAAATAGTGTATTATTTGCTGAGTTATTATTTTTTTTTATATATTTAACTAACAGGAAAAATGCTGTAACAGATGTACTTCATCAACACAAGATATTAAGCATTACACTGAATTGATTTGCCTTTCACCCTTTTTCAAACTGATTTCTTTTGGTCAGTCCTGAATTGGTCAGGCAGTTGAACTCGATGATTGTTGAAGGTCCATTCCAAGTGAACTATGGTATTGTGTTGTATTTTATCTTCTCTTCTCTTCTCTTCTCTTCTCTTCTCTTCTCTTCTCTTCTCTTCTCTTCTCTTCTCTTCTCTTCTCTTCTCTTCTCTTCTCTTCTCTTCTCTTCTCTTCTCCTCTCTTCTCCTCTCCTCTCTTCTCCTCTCCTCTCTTCTCCTCTCCTCTCCTCTCCTCTCCTCTCCTCTCCTCTCCTCTCCTCTCCTCTCCTCTCCTCTCCTCTCCTCTCCTCTCCTCTCCTCTCCTCTCCTCTCCTCTCCTCTCCTCTCCTCTCCTCTCCTCTCCTCTTTTCAATTCTTTCAGTCTTTCTTCAGATGAGAGGGTTTTTGGCCCTCTGATCATTTTCATGGCCCTCCTCTAACAGGTCTATTTCTTTCTTGTACTGGAGACCCCAGAGCTGGACACAGTACTCCAGGTGGGGTTTCATGAGAGTGGAGTAGAGGGGGGAGAATCATTTCCCTTAACCTGCTGGCCACACTTCTTTTGATGCAGCCCAGAATACAGTTGGCTTTCTGGGCTGCAAGCGCATATTGCCAACTCATGTCCAAGTTTTCCTCCAGCAGCATCTCCAAGCACTTCTCTGCAAGTCTGTTCCATACAGGCTACTACAGGCGACTCTGAATTAGTGAGACTGTGGAAGTTTATATGACCTGTTTTCCTAATTTTTAAGAAGTAATCTCTAGAATATATTTTGAAAATAAATCTATCCTTGGTTTCTTATTGTTTTTTACATAAAATAAAATAAAACATGGTGGTTGTATAGTCAGGCTGTTTCCACAGAATCTACTCAGTCACACTCTCTCACTCTCTGTCCCCTATATATATGTGTAGATATATATATACATATATGTATATTTAGGTACATATATTTGAAGAGTGATCCATAAAAAAACAGAAACAAGAAATCTGCAAGTTATATTAACAGATGCAGAAAGGGTTGTACTGAGATATTTATTCTAATATTTGTAGATGTAAAATCTTGTATAACAAAAGATATTTGAATAAGTGATGTGATATTAAAAAAAGGATACCTCCTTTATCTAAATTCTAACTGAGCATCTCTTACTTTTTCCTGCACTGCAAGGCATTTGCGCTTGCCCCTTGTTATAAGGAAAGGACTTTTTACAGCCTCTAAAGGTGTTCCAGTTTGACAAAAATCAGTCACAATGCATAAAAAGGTTAGCTGCAGAGCAAAATGAGTGATTTATTTTTTTTAACACTTTTTTTAGTATTTCATATAGACTTTTGTGTGTGTGTTCATCTGAACAACTGTTGTGGTTTAGCTGTGGCCAGCAGCTAAACACCACACAGCTATTCCCTCGCTTACCCCTAGTGGGATGGGGGGGAGAATCAGAAAAAAAGTAAAACTTGTGGGACGAGATAAAGACAGTTTAATAGGACAGAAAAGGAAGGGAAAATAATGACAATAATAAAAGGATATACAAAACAAGTGATGTACAGTGCTATTGCTCACCACCCACTAACCAATGCCCAGACAGTCCCCGAGCAGCAGCTGCCACCTCCCGGCCAACTCCCCCTAGCTTTATTGTTTATCATGACGCCATATGGTATGGAATATCCCTTTGGACAGTTTTGGTCAGCTGTCCTGGCTGTGTCCCCTCCCAGTTTCTTGTGGACCCCCAGTCTCCTCACTGACAGAGCAGTATGAGAAGCTGAAACATCCTTGACATAGTGTAAGCACTACTCAGCAACAATTGAAACATCAATGTTATCAACATTATTCTCATCCTAAATCCAAAACACAGCACTATACCAGCTACTACGAAGAAAATTAACTCTATCTGAAACCATGACACCAAAATATACTATTAACTGACTACTTTAAATATGGCAGTTTAATGTGACCATTACCACATTTGCAAGCCTGCAATAATTTTAGTCTATAACAGAAAATTTGAAAGCAATTTTAAGAAATCATTAATTTTTATTAAGAAATTGTTAGTTCTTATGAGTAGCTTCTCACATATGTGGCTGATTTATCATGTTTGTATAATGTGTCATTACAACAAAAAATGTTGATTATTATAAGTAAATAATTTTCTGAAATTGAGATCCCTAATTATCCAGGACAAAATTCCATGCTGACATTAATCTGAACTAATATCTTTATATTGTCTTTATTGCTGTAAGTAGCTGCAATTGCAGTCCTTACCTCTGCTACCTTTTAATGCAAAGTGATTTTTTGGATATATTAGATTCTCACTGCTGACCACTCCTGAGAATAACGTCAGTTTCATTTAACCCTAGAAACTTAGGCACCTAATCTTCATTAGTACCTAGCTGACCCTTTGTGCAGCAATATATTTTCCATTTTCTTAACATTTACAACTACTGCTTGACCTTCAACCATACAATCAGATTCCAGGAGCCTGAAGATTGCAGCTAGCCAGAACTACTGCAGATTTAGGAAATCAATGAAACATATAGGTAGTTCTCTTGGACATTCAGAGTCGTTCACTTGCCTAAATATGGTTATACATGCACACACACATTCACATATGTGCATATATATATACACGTAAATGTTGGTAAGCCATATTCTTGATGATAACTTATTTTAGCAAATGACTGGCCAGCCAAATACACAACTTAACTTACAAAAAATGGCCTCATCTCAATAAAAGGCACCATCCCCTCTGTCATTTTTCTGTACTTCTCTACTCCTAAATAAAACTGAATAAAATTTATTTGTTTATTGACTTGACAAAGATAATTAATTTAATTTCTTGAATTACTGCCTCAATTTATAAAACGTAGATTATTCTTAATTTAGCCCCCACTCTTTGTGGTCTCCAGCGGATCTATCCTTCCTAATAACACACTTTTTAGAAAAAAATTGATATGTGTCTTTTCCCAGGTAAGTCACTGGATTCACTAAAATATAGATATATTCTATAGATTCACTTTCTGTTTGATTCACTGAAAGTTATATATATATAAAATATATATAGTTATAATATATATAAAATATTATAAATTTAAATGGAAGGCTTTGACTTGTGTCAAGCAGTTTCATTTAATTAAAAACACTTTTTTCAGAAAAAAACAGAAAATAGAGGGATTTGCAAAGTTTTATATATGCTTTACTTTCCCCTATTCCCTCCACATGAATAATAAAAAAAAAAATTAGAAGTTTTTAGTTATTAATCTTGTATGTATGAAGGGTCAATCAAAGATTTATTTATGCAACATGTTGGAACAGATCACATGCTGTTTGTGCTGTAGATGGAGACATTTTTGTGTTTCTAGGAAAATCAAAACTGCCTCTCTTCTGTTTCTGCTTTCTACTTCAGTGAAAGAATGTTCATATGTGGCATCAATTTTGAGAAGGGTCTTCAAAAAGCTAATGTCTGAAAAATTGATCCAAATGTGCAGGTAGACGAGGGACATATAGGATCAATTTTAAGCATCAGGCCAAGTTTATTAACAATTATCAAGAATGGCATGTTCTCATTCATTCTGTTATTCTGGGTATTTAATTGGTTCCAGCATACAGGAACATACTTCCACCACGTAATCAATAAATTATGGCATATCATCTTTAGTTTTGTTTGAAAAAATGGGGAAAAATCTTTCAGAGTGTTAGAATAAGAGCTCTGCCAGACCACTGAATCCTGAGAAAATCAAAGCTTAAATTGTCTGTACTATGGAGATAATAAGGTAGTAAAGTAGCATACAATTATTAGACAAGGTAGAAGGTTTTATATCTCCCATGGTTAAGTAAATATAAATGCAAAAGTATGTAATTGCTTTGTGCTATGCTTCTAAGGAATGAAGTGATATCTCCAGTAATTCTGCTTATTACCAGCAGTATGAAGTATCTGATGTCTTCATCGTAACATAGAAAAATTTTGCTAGCTCTATTTTACAGAAGATGCAAAGAAACTAAAGGTAATCCTATGTCACATGTATCAGAGATTCCTTATATGTTTATGAATTAGTTGAAGAAAGTCTTCAGACAATAAACAGTCTACACCGGTCAATAATTTCTGTGAGGTTTTTTTGTTGTTTTTTTGTTGTTGTTGGTTTGGTTTCGGTTTTTTGTTTGTTTTTGTTTTTTTTTTGTTGGTTGGGCATTTTTTTGGTTGGTTTTTTTGTTTCTTTTTGTTTTGTTTTGTTTTGTTTTTCTTTTAAAGTATATACCTTCAGTTCAGTTATTCCTAGTGTGTAAGTATACGGATATATGTATGTTTGTGTGTAGGTATTTTCGAGTGATTTTCTGCAAATTGAACTCTTCAGAGATTTTCACTGATACCTTGGACCTTTACAGTGAAATAAGAGTAACACAGAATCAAAGAATCATAGAATGGTTTGGGTAGGAAGGGACCTCGAAAGGCCATCTAGTCCAACCCCCACACACAATAAGCGGGGACATCTTCAACTAGATCAGGTTGCTCAGAGCCCCGTCCAGCCTGACCTTGAATGTTTCCAGGGATGAGGCATCTACCACCTCTCTGGGCAACTTGTGCCACTGTTTCACCACCCTCATTGTAAATAATTTCTTCCTTACATCTAGTCTAAATCTACCCTTTTTTAGTTTAAAAACATTAACCCTTGTACTGTCATTACAGGTCCTACTAAAAAGTTTGTCCCCACCTTTCCTGTAGGCCCACTTTAAGTACCGAAAGGCTGCAATCAGGTCTCCCCAGAGCTTCCTCTTCTCCAGCCTGAACCCCGACTCTCTCAGCCTGTCCTGACAGGAGAGGTGCTTCAGCCCTCTGATCACTTTTATAGCAGAGTAGTCAAGCTGTTTTGCATTAGCTGAACATTTGAAAATCTACAGAAGTAGAAAAGCTACAAATTAAAACTCTAAAATAAAAAAAAAGTACTTACAAGATTTCTTAGTTACATCGTCTCATAGTAACATTTCCTCATTTACAGCCCTGAGAATCTAGTTTATTACTCCTCATACTGGCAAGCAACAAGTCTCAGACAAAGGTGCAAGTAAAAAAAGGATTACGTGTTCAAAAATATTGCATCTCAGGAGACTTTTTATCTGACGCCCTGAAATATAATTTATACTCATTATGGTTGTGTTTTTTCACATTCCTGTGGGTGTTTACATTATTATAAAATGCTTAGTGCTGAAAATTAGACTTCTCCAATCTGTCTGAATTTCTGCAAACAAGTTCATGAAAAAAAAAAATCATATTTCAAAACATAGGCAAGCAGTAACAAGCAATTACAATTCAATCATAATATTTGTATGTCTCCTTTCTATCTGCTTTATTTGAAATTTGATGACTTCTTCCCTCAACTTCTGTTCCACCTAGACAATTAGTCTAACTTTTAAAATGCAATTATCTTCAATGGTAAACCGGCTCATTATTGTGTTTCATTTATACTTATTGATAATAGTTATAATAAAAAATGTATGCAATACTTGGATAATGCAAAGAAACATGAATGAAATGTTGCAGAACCAAGAGAATATTTTCTTATTTTCAGTCAAACAGAAATTGGTTTCGAATTTTACCTGGGAGTATGGGCAACAAAAAGGTAAACAGAAGTTTTCTGACAGATTCATATTACCAAAACTCTGTAGAACTACTGGAAGGCAGAATAGGTTTTGCTGTGAGAAAAACAATACAGATTTTCTGGTTTTATTTTTCTTGTCTTTCCTTCTCATTAAAAAAAAAAAAAAAAAAGAAAAAGTACAGAGGCAGATGACTGGATAATGGGTGGCTAGATACCTTCTTCCCTTCAGATAAATGGACTGCTGGTGAAAATAGTGAAAAAGTTGCTATCAGAATCAAATATACAATAAATGATATCACAGTTGCTGAAAGAATACCTACAATAGTTTTTAGTTAACTATGTGCAGTGGTTTGATTCTAGTATATTGCATCAAACAATTTGAGCCTCTGAAAGAGCTTCGAACGTTGTACCTCTACATGAAGACAATATTTCACAGGCAGACTTTTGGAAGTTGAAGATGATAGCAAAGTGGCTGCAAGTTCTTGGTGTGGACATTGTGAACAAAGTAGATGAACATTGTGAACAAAGTAGATGAAGGTAATATATATATAATTATGTCCCAAGAATTAAAAGCAGAATAACCATAGCAATCCAACTAACTTGTGATACATTTCTATTTTAAAATCTAATTTGAGGGCACCAGACACCTGTAAGAAGCACACATTAAATCTCATACAAAATCACTGTATGTATTGTTCTATCAACTGATGTTTCATGTTGAAACTGAATTAATTATAAATTATCTGCTTTCTTCAATGAGTTTTTTTCTTCATATATTTCTGATGTATTTCTCTTTTTGAAAGTATATTAAATAATATAATCAAGGAATCATAGAATAATTGAGGTATGACAAGAAAAATTGTGGTAAGTGGATTGAAAGAAGCCATATATTTATATCATGCTGTTCTCATCTTACTTGCTATAAACTCAGCCACATGAAAATAAAACATGCACAGCATTGACAAATCTGACATATTTTCAGTGTTACTCTAAAAAGTTAGCAGTTACAATTATATATTACCTGGGTGGTATTTATACATTTTTGAAAATTACTTCTTGACAAGTTAAACACCGGTTTCATTTTATAGTGAGTTACATTCTTTTGCATGACAACCTAAAAACTTTCAAGTGCTATGGCATGATATAACAGTTTTACATGTTGCTAACTTTGCTTTTGTAAGTAATATCTTTTTATCTTACTCTTCAACATGTAAGGAAATAAAGAATTCCAAGTGCCCACTAAAGAAAGAAGACTAAATATTTCCAATATTAGTTACACTTCCCAAAAAACAATGTCTTCCCAGCTACAACTTTTAGCAAAATATAATCACTTTATAAAAACTACTTATACCTAATCAATTCTCAGGAGTTCATTTTAAAACTTGAAAAAAATCTGAAAAAGACAACATTATGTTATTAATAGAAAGGGAGGGATTGTGTTGGTTTTTTTTTTTAATAAGCCTAATCTGATAGGCTTCTGGAGATGCAGTGTCCAAGCATACAAAATAGTATTAAAAAAACAAACAAACAAACAAACCAAAAAAACAAAACCAAAAGAAGAGAAAATTAATTTCTTACAATGAAAAAAAATGCCTAGGTTTTGTAAGAGGAACATATACATATACAACTATGGTATACCATTGAAACTGTGAACTCTTGTAAATGTCTTTCTGTACGCTTCTTATGAAATCAAGGACTCTGTCCACTGCACAGCATAAAGAGTAGTAGGAGAACAAGAAAGAGTTCAATATTCTTTTTGTTGTGGTCATTTAACTTATCTACACTTTCAAGTGAGGGAGATCCTTCAAGGATTTCAGTGCCAAATATTAACTAGTTAATTACAGCACATGCACAAATGTTTAATAACTTTTTACTTTAAGATTAAAACTTAACAAAAGCTACACCTTTTTTTTTTTCCTAGAATAAACAAATGTATCAAGGACCTGTCAGATTTTAAGTATGCGTTCCAGTGCCCCAAAAATTTACGTATTTATGTTCCCACTCTCCAAACTGTTGAAAATATATATTTAAATATAAGCAAAACAATATTACTACTACCCATATTCTAATAGCTAATTGAATAAATTTAGCTAAAAGGGTCTTACTATATTTGATGATGCAAATTCATCCTGAAGAGTTCAAGTTTGACAAAGCAATTGTTCTGTAACTTTAACTGTAGGATTGTGACCTATTGCTTGTTATGCTGCTACAGCTGTAATAAAATAGCACATATCTAGGAGGAGAAAACAGAAGCAAAAAGTAGAACATATATCTTTGGACCTTGCTAGAACAGTAATATTAACCTCCATAATTGCATCTCCGGATGTAACTACAATACATGAATAAAAATAACAGGCACCCTTGCTGTGCAATTCTTTTAGACATCTGCTTGGTATGGCCCTTGGGATGTCTCTTGTTGACGTCTGCAGTGTTGGAAGAAATCCTTGTGCCTAGGAGAACCTGGTCACATCATTAAACACACTGCAGCAGCTTTTCTGTTTGGTAGGCTACAAAACAATAATAACCTACCATAATTCGTACTTTAAAATATTTCCCTAAAAAAAAAAAAAAAGGCATATTTCACAAATAGGGTGTAACAAACAATAGTCATATAAAAGAACAGAATAAAAGTTGAGATAGCAGGAGAAAGCACATTTGAGGTCTAATGTCTACCAGTCTGGGAGTGCACAGATGCAATTTTCAGCATCTGCCAGGGGTCACAACACAGTGGCAAAGTCTAATTGCTTTTCAATCTTCCATTCCTTTCACTAATGCTGAAGAAAATGCATCCAGAAATTTTGATTGCTTATGAGGCTCATCACCCTTAGACTACAACAGTAACATGTGAGAGACCATGAGTGAAAACAAACTGGAAATTGTTTGTCACCAAAGCAAATGAAGATGTGCTACTTGACTTTTGAATTTTGAATGCTCTGTTATGACTGGTACATGTTCAAGGGCAAACCAGTTAGATTAAAAAAACACACATTACACTCAGACAGTGTGAAGGGTGTACAAGACCAGCTTTGTGCAAATCTGTTAAATACTCAGTAAGTCATTTCCTCCATGTTTCTAGTCTATTACATTCTATCTTTGAGAGCATAAAAGTAAAAACAGGGCCTGAATTAACATGTAGGTGATACTGTGACAAAAACATTGACAGTAATTTTTTTTGACAGATAATTTCTATTTATTTTACCTTCTCAAACTCTTTGGCAGAACCAAATATCATGGAACTGTAGAATTATAGAACAGCCCAGATTGGAAAGGATCTCAAAAGAGCATCTGGTCTAACCTTTTGTGGGAAAGGAAGACTAGATGAGATTATCTAGCACACTGTCTAGTCGCTCCTTGAAAACCTCCAGTGATGGGGACTCTACCCTGTGACTGATTATTCTTACTGTAAAAAAATTCTTTCCTATATCAAGATGAACCCTCTCAAGGTGTAAATCGTGCCCACTGCCCCAAAATATGTTTTTTTTTCCCCTCAGATGTAGAGCACTCATTTACTTTAGTGGAAGAGCAGATATACATACATAAATAATAGTGAAATATGTTTTACTTAAATATAATTGAAAGAAGGAATAACCAATATAAGACACCAGTGAACAGGTTTACTATAAAAATGCAATATTTAACAAAATTTTAATCATTTTTTTGTCAAAGATTTGTAGCACTGACCTTTCATAAAACTTTAACAATCATGAACCATTTATTTGAGTATACAGGGCATGTACTGAGTTTACATTGGCATCATAGACCATGGTTGGTATTCAAAGACCACTTCCTCCAATCTCAGGATCGGTGCATCCCTAAGAGCAAGAAATCGGCCAAGGGATGCAGGAGACCTGAATGGTTGAGCAGGGAGCTTCTGAAAAAGCCCAAGTGGAAGAAGGAAGTTTACAGTAAGTGGAAGAACAGACTGACCCCTTGGGAAGATTACAAGAATGCCGCCAGAGTGTGCAGGGATGAAACAAGGAAAGCCAAGGCCTCCTTGGAATTAAACCCAGCTAGGGATGTCAAGCTCAACAGGAAGGGCTTCTACAAGTATATTGCAGGCAAAAGGAAAACTAGAGAAGTTGTGGGCCTGCTGTTGAATGAGACAGGAACCACGGTGACGGAGGATGCGGAGAAGGCAGAGTTACTGAATGCCTTCTTTGCTTCGGTCTTTACTGCTCGGCCCAGACCTCAGGAATCCCAGGCATTGGGGGAAGTAATGGGGAAAGTGAAAGACTTCCCCTGGCTTGAGGAGGATCGAATGAGGGATCAATTAGATCAATTAGATATTCACAAGTCCATGGGCCCTGATGGGATGCACCCGAGAGTGCTGAGGGAGCTGGCGGAAGTCATTGCATCATCTTTGAAAAATCCTGGAGAACAGGCGAGGTACCTGAGGACTGGAGGAAAGCCAATGTTACTCCAGTCTTCAAAAAAGGCAAGAAGGAGGAGCCGGGGAACTACAGGCTGGTCAGCCTCACCTCCATCCCTGGAAAGATGATGGAACAGCTCATTCTGGGTGTCATCTCAAGGCACGTGGAGGAAAAGAAAGCTATCGCAAGTACTCAACATGGATTCACCAAGGGGAAATCATGTCTGACTAATCTGATAGCCTTCTATGATGGCATGACTGGATGGATAGATGAGGGGAGGGCGGTAGATGTGGTCTACCTTGACTTAAGCAAGGCATTTGACACAGTCTCCCACAGCATCCTCATAGGGAATCTTAGGAAGAGTGGGTTAGATGAAGGGAGAGTGGGGTGGATAGAAAGCTGGTTGAAAGACAGAGCTCAGAGGGTCGTGATTAGGGGCACAGAGTCTACTTGGAGGTCAGTGACGAGTGGTGTTCCCCAGGGGTCAGTACTGGGCCCAATCCTCTTCAATATAGTCATCAATGACCTCGATGAGGGGATAGAGTGCCAAAGCTCCAGGGGGGGGTGGGGGGGTGGCTGACACACCAGAAGGCTGTGCTGCCATACTGAGAGACCTGGGCAGGCTGGAGATTTGGGCAGAGAGGAACCTTATGAAATTCAATAAGGGCAAGTGTAGGGTGCTGCACCTGGGGAGGAATAACCCCATACACCAGTACAGGTTGGGGGCTGACCTGCTGGAGAGCAGCTCTGAGGAAAAAGACCTGGGAGTCCTGGTGGACAACATGATGACCATGAGGCAGCAATGTGCCCTTGTGGCCAAGAAGGCCCATGGCATCCTGGGATTCATCAAGAAGAGTATGGCCAGGAGGTTGAGGGAGGTCATACTCCCCCTCTACTCTGCCTTGGTGAGGCCGCACCTGGAGTACTGTGTTTAGTTTTGGGCTCCCCAGTTCAAGAAGGACAGGGAACTGCTGGAGAGGGTGCAGCAAAGGGCTACCAAGATGATTAGGGGACTGGAACACCTCTCTTATGAAGAAAGGCTGAGGGATTTGGGTCTCTTCAGTGTGGAAAAAAGATGGCTGAGGGGGGATCTTATCAACACTTATAAATACGTAAAGGGTGGGTGTCAGGAGGATGGGGCCAGGCTCTTTTCAGTGGTGCCCAGCGACAGGATAAGAGGTAATGGGCACAAACTTGAGCATAGGAAGTTCCACCTAAACATGAGGAGGAACTTCTTTACTATGAGGGTGGCAGAGCACTGGAACAGGCTGCCCAGAGAGGTGGTGGAGTCTCCATCTCTGGAGACATTCTAAAACCCACCTGGACACGTTCCTGTGCAACCTGCTGTAGGTGACCCTGCTGTGGCAGGGGGGTTGTCCTAGATGATCTCCAGAGGTCCCTTCCAACCCTATGATTCTATGATTCTATGATAGAGAGGTAACCTTGCCTGTATGCCATGGCACTAAATACCAGAAAATATCACCATTTTTGTCAAAGCCTGTCTGTGTGATTTTACACAGATCACTTATGTAGCTTCTCGTTCTGCAAAGCTTTCATTTCTCGTTGTTTTGTATTCCTGAGATGATGCTGCAAAAAAGTAAAATACAAATCCAGATATCACAGTTTTTTCAACAGCATTACATCTCTTTTAAAATCTTACCTGATTTCCTTTTAGGTTAAATTGCCTTTATATACATATGCATATACAAAGGCTCTAGTGTTTACTATAGCCAAGTATTTTTTGAATTAACTGAGAAAAAATACAGCTTCTAATCTAATTGGACTTCACTGAAGGTAGGTTTCAACTTTCTCTCTAGCACCTACGTTAAAATTGTCTATATTCCTTTGTTTTGCCCACTCCACAAACAATAATTCCTTCAATCTGAGTCCGATCTAGCCAGCCGTGGTGGACTGCTCTCTGCCAACAGGAGACATTCAAAATGAGTGGTGTCATCCCTTAACTATAATTAGCTAGATTAAAAGCAGACCTGTCGCTCTACGCCATTGAATCTGGTTTCTCAACCTGGGAAAGCTGAGACAATAAAGCATAAATAGTCTTGTTTTGAGAGTCTGGTTACATAGGAAAGCTAAAAAGGAGCTAACTATAGGAAAATTAATCATAGGAAAACTAATTATGTGAAAGATAAAGAAGAGATAAATATATTTGCCTGGGCCATCTATGAACTTCTCTAGTAACCCAGGAGTCATCATCTGAGCAATTCATAGAATCATAGAATCACCTAGGTTGGAAGGGACCTTTCAGATGACCTAGTCCAACCATCAACCTAACACTGACAAAAACCATCACTAAACCGTATCTCTAAGCTCTACGTCTACCCGTCTTTTAAATACTTTTAGGGATGGTGACTCAACCACTTCCCTGGACAGCCTATTCCAATGCTTAGTAACCCTTTCAGTGTAAAAACTTTTCTTAATCTCCAATCTTAGCCTCCCCTGGTGAAACTTAAAGCCATTTCCTCTTGTCCTATTGCCTGTTACTGGGCAGAAGAGACCGACCCCTACCTCTCTGCAACTTCCTTTCAGGTAGTTGTAGAGGGTGATAAGGTCTCCCCTCAGCCTCCTTTTCTCTAGGCTAAACAAACCTGGCTCCCTCAGCCGTTCCTCACAGGACTTGTTCTCCAGACCCCTCACCAGCTTCATTGCCTTTCTCTGGACTCGCTCCAGCACCTCAATGTTTTTCTTGTAGTGAGGGGCTCAAAACCGAACACAGTACTCGAGGTGGGGCTTCACAAGTGCTGAGTACAAGGGGAGGATCACTTCCCTAGTCCTACTGACCACACAGTTCCTGATACATGCCAGAAAGCTGTTAGCCTTCTTGGCCACCTGGGCACACTGCTGGCTCATATTCAGCTGCCAGTCAACAAACACCCCCACGTCTTTTTCTTTCAGGCAGCTCTCTAGCCACTCTTCCCCAAGCCTGTAGCGCTGTATGGGGTTGTTGTGACCCGAGTACAGGACCTGGCACTTGGCCTTGTTAATGCTCATACCATTGGCCTCGGCCCATCGATCCAGCCTGTCCGGATCCCTTCACAATGCCTTTTTACCCTCAAGCAGGTCGACACTCCCACCTAACTCGGTGTCATCTGCAAACTTACTGAGGGTGCACTCAATCCCTTCATCCAGATCATTTATAAAGATATTAAAAAGAATGGGCCCCAATACTAAACCCTGGGGAACACCACTCATGACTGGCTGCCAACTGGTTTTAACTCCATTCACCACTAATCTCTGGGCCTGGCCTTCCAGCCAGTTTTTTATCCTCGGAAGAGTACTCCCTTCCAAGCCATGGGCAGCCAGTTTCTCCAGGAGAATGCTGTGGGAAATAATATCAAAGGCCTTACTAAAGTCCTGATAAAGAACATCCCCAGCCTTTCCCTCATCCATCAAGCAGGTCACTTTGTCATAGAAGGAGATCAGATTTGTCAAGCGGGACCTGCCTTTCATGAACCCATGCTGACTGGGCCTGATCACCTGGTTGTCCTTCATGTGGGGCGTAATGGCATTCAGGATAGGTGCATTCGGTACCTTCCCAGGCACTGTGGTCAGATTTACAGGCCTGTACTTCCTCGGATTCTCCTTCTGGCCCTTCTTGTGGATGGGCATCACATTTGCTAGATGCCAGTTAACTGGTACCTCCCCAGTTTGCCAGGACTGCTGGTAAATGATGGAAAGTGGCTCGGTAAGCACTTCCGCCAGCTCCCTCAGTACCCTCAGGTGGATCCCATCCAACCCCATAGACTTGTCCAGGTGTTGGGGCAGGTCTCTCACCATCTCCCTTTGGATTACAGGGGCTTCATTCTGCTCCCCGCCCCTATCTACTAGCTCAGGGGTCTGGGTACTCAGGGAACAACTGACTCTAGTACTAAAGACTGAGGCAAAGAAGGCATTAAGTACCTCAGCCTTCTCCTCATCCTTTGTCACCATGTTACGGTCTTCATCTAGTAAAGGATGGACATCCTCTTTAGTCCTCCTTTACTTACGAATATATTCATAGAAACTCTTTTTATTGTTCTTAACATCCAAAGCCAGACTGAGTTCTAGTTGGGCTTTGGCCTTTCTAATTTTCTCCCTACATAGCCTTACAACATCTTTACAGCCTTCCTGAGTGACCTGCCCCTTCTTCCAAAGGCCATAAACTCTCATTTTTTGCCTGAGTTGTAACCATATCTCTCTGTTCAGTCAGGCCGGTCTTTTCCCCTGACGGCTCATCTTTCAGCACATAGGTACAGCCTGCTCCTGTGCCTTTAAGACTCCCTTCTTGAAAAATGTCCAGCCCTTCATGGACACCATTGCCTTTCAAGACTGCCTCCCAAGGGATTCTGTCAAGCAAGTTCCTGAAAAGACCAAAGTCTGCCCTCCAGAAGTCCATGGTGGCAGTTCTGCTGGCCCCACTCCTTGCTTCTCTGAGAATCGAAAATTCTGTTGTTTCATGATCACTGTACCCAAGACTGACTCCAGCTGTCACATCCCCCACAAGTCCTTCTTTGTTTATAAACAGCAGGTCCAGCAGGGCTCCTTCTCCAGTCGGCTCACTCACCGCTGTGTCAGGAAGTTATTCCCAGCACACTCCAGGAACCTCCTAGACTGTTCCCTCTCAGCTGTATTGTGTTCCCAGCTGATATCTGGTAGGTTGAAGTCTCCCACAAGGACAAGGGCTAATGATCTTGAGATTCCTCCCAGCTGCTTGTAGAATATTTCATCTACCTCTACATGTTGGTCGGGTGGTCTATAACAGAATCCCACCATGATATCTGCCTTGTTGGCCCTCCCTCAATCCTTACCCATAAACACTCAACCCTCTTGTCACCATCATGAAGTTCTTGACATTCGTAACACTCCCTAACATACAGAGCAATTGATTGATACAGGTCTGTCATAAGATAAAAAGAGCATCTAATCCGAGCATTTAGAAAGTTTGTCTAATCAGAGGTTCTTATGATGTACAGTTTTTTATTCACTTTACAACTTTCAAGATAGTTCTTGTGTCATTGTTACTTTATATTTAAAGCCTGAATTTGTTTAGCTTCAGCTTCCTGCCAATGTCTCATTACATTTTCTCTGCCTGATTAAATAACATTTTCCTATTAAGATTCTTTAAGTTCTTGAAGGCTGTGATTGAACCACCTGCAAAGTTCTTTTAACAAGCTAAATAGATCAGAGTCTCCAGTTTTAAATCTCAGAAAAAAAAATAAATCACTCTGTCCATAATTCCTAAGACTGTTCCTTCTCAACTTTAATTTTCCCAGCTATTTAGAATTGGAAATGTCAGAATCAAAACTAGTGATCCCATTTTGGTCATATACAGAAGTAATGATTTTTTCCCCCTGTGAGGTTACATTATCATTCATAAATTCAAGAACTGGACCAACTCCTTGGATAATAATGTCACACAGGAAGCTTGTGTTTGGCTGATTTTCCTAGTGAAGCCAGGTCCTCTGCAAGCCACTGTTTTCAGAGATAAGGTTACTGTACAGAAAATATAGCTGGTAATTCATTAATTTTACATGCAACTATACTGGGACAAACCTTGTCCCCCTGTAAACAGCTTACTTAATAAGTCAGAGCCCTGTGTTATTAATTTTCCCTGTTACTGAACACGTGCATCATCTCTAAATAAAATGTGTGGATTATTTTCTTTCATGTTATTGTTAAAAATAATGAATTGTAAAGAACCAACATACAAAGATCTTTTAAAATGTCATGCCTTCAGTTATGTTGTACATTTACATGAAGATACGTCATTTAGTCATTTTTAATCCATGCAGCTAGTAGCATTTTAAATTCCATTTTATTTTTTGCTGAGATTTGGTGGGTACTAGATCAAGTACCTTGTGATAATGGAAGTGAATCACATGAAACCTATTACTATTATCAAAAAAATTGTGTATTTTTTTCAAAAATATTACCAAAATAGTTCTAAAATATGTTCACTGAAATTATTTTCGGTTTTGCCCTTTAATTCTTTATTCATCTTTTCTTTTGTAAAGTGTTCCTTATTTTGTCCAAGATCAATATTCTCGAGAGCCAATAATTAACTGTTATCTCTGCAAGCATTTTCAAACAGTGCAACATTAGCTGTCTTCCGACTCTGTAGAACTTTTCTACTGTCCTACAACTTATTGAAAACCAATAGCAAGGATTCAACTGATTCTTTTGAAGCTATTAAATGTGAATTATCTTACCAGTAAGAATGTAGTGAGACAAAATGCCACACAGGATCATGGTAGATGACGGAAGATGTCTAGAGGGGTGTCTGTTGTTGGTTTTGGTTGGTTGGTTGTTTTTTTTTTTTTCCCTACAGAGGAAATGAGTGTGTTAATTTCTTTTCCAGGAACTGAAAAGAGTGCAATCTAAGACAAAGTGTGCCTTTAAAAGAAAAAAAAAAAAAACAAAAACGCACATGTAATAAAATAAAGCTGTTGACGCAGACTTCCAGACTGAAGTCTTGCCTCATAATCAGTAAGTGTTCTGCTACTGACTTCCATCAAAATAGGAGTCTACTCCTCTTCTTTATACAGTAAAATTTTGATAAGTGAGACAGTTTACTTCTCTAGAAATATATAAGGGGTTTTTTTAGCCCTTTCATGTGTCCTTTGTTCTCCAACTTCTAAAACAATTTATGCTGGGAGCTGTAGAAGGCCTGGGAAGAAGCTACACATATTTCGTACTTGAACTGTGAATCCTACTTATTAGAGATGGTTTTGTATTTGCATTGGTTTTGTTGGATTTTGTTTGTTTGTCTTCAAAAATATTGCTAGACATAAGATACCTGTGTGCTTCTGATATATTTATTTTGCAAAATTATTATAATAATTCAGTCAGTTATACATTTCATCAAAGTAGTATGGATTGCTATAATACTGCAAAATTATCAATGAACTTACTCTTACACAATTACAAGATGATGAAAATTTGATTCATGATGCCTTAATTTGCAGGTTGATTTCAAACTACTGAATGATGAGAACAGAGAATTTAAGTTATAATGATAAGCAATATGGAAAAAAATTAATAACTGTTTCATAAGACCACTAACAGTAGTTACACCCAAACAGCTATCTGTAGCTGGCACACAGTTTAGTCGTTATTGGTCTAATCTAATGTACCTACTTTGACAAAAACCAGTCCATCATTATTGTTAAAAACAGTTTTATTTAATATACAAAAATATTTGGTTAATAAGCTTTATACAGAAGAGATTATTTTGTCAGATTGTTGCCAAACCCACACAAAGAAACAAGATAACTTATCTTAAAATAAACAGAAAAGGGTATGAAACTACAAAAGACCACAATATTTTTGCATTTAGTGTCTATTTGTTTGCAGGGTCATGAAAAAAACCCTATATTTAGAGACTGAGGCGGGTGGAAAATTTTTAACACAGTTGAAGATGACAACAGATGATTTAGTAGATTTTTATTGCCAGTGGGAAGAGAGCTCAGTGTAATGTCAAAATGAAACAGCAGTACAAGTAAAAACAAAAGCAATTATAACATACATGATTTAAGATCATGTTCCTGTGCTACATTTCAATTTAGTTCAGTTAAGCAGCCCTTGGATAGTACTTGTTCCAAACCTAAAACTCCCTAAGGCTAGCCTGACAAGCCTAGAAAGAAATAAAAGCATAAAGTAAATGATATTTTAAACAAAAAAAAAATCAAAATTGGATAAAAAGTGTATAATTGCATTATATTAATTCAAAGTTACATTTGTCACAAGAAAAAGTCTTCACAAATTCAACTAAACTATAATCTTGTTAAGTTCAAGATAAATGTATATAATTATTTTCTTGCTTTGAAATAATGCTTTAGTTACAAAATCCAAGTATGACCAATGTGGAAAGTTTTGCTTTAAGCAATGTTAATTCCTATTGGTTTCTAAGTAATTTCCTTAAAATAGTCATCCAAATCTAATTTAGAAAAAATGAAGATTCAGCCTGGCCCTTGAACAGACTATAAATATCTCAGGACATTTGTAATCTGAATAGAGCCATGTTCCAAAACTTAGCAAATATATGTATATATTTTCAGAGCTAATTGTTAGGCAACAGCTTAACTATAGTCACATGTAAATTCCATTAAGGTACATGAGATTAAAACACACACTTAATATCTCTGTTATATATAATAGATTTTAATATTAAGACTAAAGATAGTCTATATGCTTAAATTCTTCTAAAGGAAACTTTAATTTCCTAATATAATCATAATCAAAGACCAAAATTATTTTACTTCTCTTGAATAACTTTTCCTGATTGTGTCTCGTCTAGTTTATGAGTTGTGATTCATGGTAATAATTCTGAAATGGTGTGACTCCCTTGATTTTACTATGGAATAAAATTGGCCCAGAGCAATCTCAGTTGTTCCTAAGGCATGAGCAGATTAAAATGATTGGTCTTTTGAACAAGAGCTTTGAAGGGAAAGAAGGTATTTGCTGGGGAGCAGAAAACAACAGTACCAAGAGTACTTCCAAGGTGACAGCCCCAGGGCAAGGAAGAGCCTTGGGTTTTTCACCTCATAGCCTGGCAAAGTTAAACATTTCTCTACTCACCCTGTTTCCCCAAACACTGTCAGCCGCAGTGCTGCATTTTAGCTGTAGACCTACTTGGAGCGTGGGTTCTGAGCACAGGAAAAGGAGGATACATCAGGGATACGGTCAAGCCAGGGACTCTTTCAAGCTCTTGGCAACATGTGCAACACCTAGGGGAGTTAAAAAAGGTGCAAACAGCTTCCATTAGGAATTGATCCATTAGCAATATTACTCTGTTTTGATAGAAAAATTTTCAACCTGTCACGCATGTCTGGATTACTGTGGGAATCAAATCAAAGCTTGGAAATTTATTTTTTCTTAGCTCTTGTCTTATGTTCCCATAGCATTCAGAGTTTGAGGGATTTTATAACTGTCTTCAACAATTTTTTTAAAATACTTATTTCTGGATCTTAGTTGTGGCATTACATCTTTGTCTTTAGTAAAGCAATTTTAATTTTAGAAGAAGGCAGGAGGATCAGAAAAAAATACAGGAAAATGAAACTGCAAATAATAATGAAAAGTATTTGATTAGATAATTAATTGGGAATATCATACCATAAGCAGTCTTAAAATAAGAAATAACAAGAAAAGCTCACACAGATTTCAACATATTTTTGACCTAATTCCTCATAATATCTTTGTCTCTTCTTAATTATTTTGGTCTTGGACTCTTCTTAATTCTTTTTGATACAGCACTGGAGAATCTTATCATCTTTAAAGAACTACTACACACAGACAAAAGAAAAACATAATAAAAAAAAATAATGGAGCGGAGAGGGAGAGGAGAGGGAGAGGAGAGGGAGAGGAGAGGAGGAATAGAGTCACTTGTAAAATAATTTTGGTTAGAAGAGATATCCAGATGTCATCTGTTTCTACTCCTACTAAATGCAGGGCCAGCTTAGATCCAGTTTGGATCTAACTGGCCTTGCCCAGTTGAGCTTTAAATATCTCTATTGAAGTACAATCCACCTCTCTGGAATATACAAATATTCCAGTACTTGTTTACTCACATTGTGATTTTTTTTCTCCTACTACATGGTTGTAATTTCTCTTGTTCAAACTTGTTTCTGTTGTTTCTTATCCTGCTATGTACACTTCCAGGAGGGGACACATACTCTTGTCTTGTCTATACCTTCACATTAAAGAGCTGTCAGCAACAATAAGGTCACCCATTAGCCTTTGTTTTTAAGGCTGAACAAAACCAACTTTTTCCATTTGTCCTCAAGTCATGTGCTCCTGTACCTTTTCTGGATTTACTGCTGGAAAGTCAGTACATCAATGTGTTCTGGGGAGCCCAAAATGGAACACAAGGCACTTAAGGGACTCTAAGGATATGTTATAGATGTGGAAGGTTAGTTACTGTTATTCCATATTCTGTGAAAATTCTTCCCCAATGGTATTATCACTCAGACATAATTAAAAAACAATTAATTAACACATTTGGCCAAAAAAAAAAAAAGGACAGTGAAAGGAGCTGGATACAAAACTGCCAAGTTACTGAAACATTTTAGCAAAATAAAGGAGTAGAGGAATGGAACCTAAGTTGGTAGAAGAAGAAAAATCAATAGGCTGCTATGTTCCAGAAAAAGACAAATCACTTGGCAAATCTCAGCAAGGAAAAAATTGGAAATGTGCTCTAAAAATATTCTTTCCAGTATTTCAGTCTTCTTGATATGAAATCTTAGTTTTATTAGCTTGTGTCCAGTCAAGAAATACAAACACTAAGGTTAAGATATAGGCATCTACAGAGGAATTATGACAGTCTAAAATTAAACTTAATTTCAAGATTTCCTTTACAGAAAGGAAGAAAACACTGGACTTCGCATATGACTGTTTAAGAGAGGAAAGGTGCATTATGCTCTGGAGGTGCTCTCCCCATTCGTTTCTCTTTACATTGACTGTTTAGGAACCCCAGATAACCAGCTTCATCTAGAGCATTAACATTTAATGATGACTAAAACTAGGTGAACATCAACCTTAATGCATAGCAGCAAAGGAAGAAAAAGTATTACTTGAATATTCTAAGTTTCTTCCATCAAATAGCTTATTTTTCATGGACTGACAAATAAACATTATTTACTTACATTTCTAAAACAGCAGTTTTATACAAAGTACCTTTCAACAAGGCAGGACAGGGAATTAGCAAGAAGTAGAGATGCATTGCCGTTGCTTATTCCTCTTTCTTTTTGTATCTTGAATCTCCAGAGGTCCTCCTCTGGCAAGACTTCCCCAGCTCCCTCCTTTTCTTCTTTTTGCTTTAAAGAGCAACACATTGCCTCTGTCAATAAACCTCTGCTGAAAGTTACTATATGGTTATGTGGGACTTTCCAGAGGGCAAAAGAACTTGCAGAATAAAACACTGATTCTGAGATAAAACATTATTTCAGTTACTTTAGAATGTATCGATACCATGGAATAAATTTCATCAGGGATGCTGGTTTGGCCTGTGAAGCTGGTGTGATCCCCTTACATCAAATACTGCAACAAACAAATAAACAAATAAAAGGAAAGTATCCTTCCTAGGCTAAGCGTCAAAGTGGTTTATAGCAATTGAATGTTTCTTGGCACTTTTTAAACATTAAATTTATGTCATAAGTAATAAATTAAACAGTGTCATGGAAGATTCTTGGCACCAGCACTTGATTATATATTTAATTGTAGATCCTAATACAGTTTTATTCTACTAAAACTACTCTCCCCAATAATCCTTGTACACAGTTTGGGAGATAGGCCAGGAGCTACTCTCAGTAGGCAGTTTACATGAAGCCACACTTTTCTGGGGTCTGAAAACTTAATAGCATGGCTGTGGGCCAGTCTGTGACAAAAGGCTGCAGTGCCAATGAATGGTGCCAGTAACTTTTCAGCTACTAGTGCAATGGTCTGGCCTTAATAGCCCAAAAAGATAATTAGTGAGGAACTTCATAGAAGCATGTGTCAAAAATTAAAAATAAATACATAAATCAATAAAGGAACATAAAGAAAAAGCCGCTTACACATTGAAAAAAAAAAACCTTAAAAGACAAAGTTTAGACAAAAAATTCTTATAGAATAAAAAAATAAGAGAATTGGTCCCAGTACCTACTATTTTCCATCAAGTCCAGAAATCCCTTCAGATAGGTGTAGGAAATCAAAATGTAGATCAACTTTGAGGGATTTATATCATTTGATGTGTGTGTGTATGTATGTATAAATATATGCATATATTCTTATGACAAGATCTTTGTTTTCTAACATTTATCAAAGATAGTTTAAAAATAAGTCTTAACAAGAAAGGAAACTGTGAGGAAAAGGTGAGAAAGGGAGCTGGAGAGAAACAAAGGAAATAAAGATTAGCTTTAGGAGAAGTTCAATGAATTTCTTATATTTTGAATAGGACTTTTCATTAAAGTCATATAAGTAAGTTGGGGAACTAGTTAAGAACGCAAAGTGTAAAGATACAGCAGATTAAAAAACAAATCCAAGATGTGTTGTAAAATTAAAGGCTTCTCTTCTAAAAGTCTTCAGAGGGAGTACAAATTATTGGCACATACAACAAAGATATGCCTGCATTAGGAAGGTGGGAAGCATGTAGATGAACAGGGAGGGATCTGTGCCTGAAGATTACTATTGAAGAAGAGGGTTTTGAGAGAGCGTTTAATAACTCATAAAAATGCTCAGGCTATTAAAAGGTCAGCAGTAAAACTCTCATGATTTTTTCAGGGTCTCAGCATTCTGTGAAGGAGATGGCAAGGGCAAGATCCCCAAATATTATTTAATTGAGAAATGTGAGTTTCTGTCCCAACTGCTGTCATCCTCACACGTGTGTGTTGATGAGAAGAAGAAGGAGAAATGTACATGTCCTTTTTTCCTGCCTCATAAAACAAAATGGGAGAGGTTTTTCTATAACTGCATTTTTGTCATTGTTCGATGAACTTCCTTCTGGTCATTCTCCACTGGAAGCACTGAAAAGTAATTTTTGCTGAAAATGATAGACTATAAGGGAATAGCACATTTTCCTGCCAGGCCTGAAAATGGGTTAAAGTATAAAAAATTCTGTAGAGTAATGGAGTGAAAGGGGATTTGATAGCAGAGAAATTATATGAGAAGTTACTTGCATTTTCATTAAGAATGTTACAGTCAGGGAGAGATCTATTTAAAAACTGGAAGATTCTGCTTAGATTTCAGCCTGTTTTGAGGTAGAACTGATCATCCCCCTATTTATCAAAAGGCACTGATGACTTCCATCTCTAAAACTTATGTATGTGAAACTACTTAAGTAAAATGGCTGTTCCTGTACATTTCTATCCTAATGCATGTGTCTTTACAGATTTGATGATTTTAGCTGTTCCCTTTACTTCATTATTCTTCAATGTTTTCCCTGGATTGAACTAAATTTACACTTGATGTTTCATTTTTTTTCCTTTTTTTGAGACTCCTTGCTGCAGGCAACCATCTTTTCCAACCACCATAGTTATGTTTGCTCTGCTACTCTCAGAGAGAGGGTACTTTATTTCATTCAGATAAAGAGCCAAATATGAGGAAAATTTTTGAAGAATTGGATTCTTGATTGTCCGTACATCAAAGATGAGTACTGCCAACTAATGATATGAGACACATCCAGTTGCTTTTGCAAGTGATCTTTAAGTGGCCATGTTCTGTTAGTGGAATCTCAGGTAGTTATTCTAGCCGCTGCTACATTTAACTGCTTGCTCACACTTGCATGTAAAGTTTGTGTTATACTCAGAACATTTATGAGCTAAATCTATTTTAGAAAAACAACTAAAAGCTGCATTCCTTTTTAGAGTTAAAAACACACAGGAAGCCTTTTAGATACATAAAGAGAAATAACTTACAAATAAATTGTCAACAGATGCAGTCATTTGAAAGCAGAACTAAAAAAAAAGGTTTAAATGATTTTCAAGAACAAGCATAGAGAAAATTCCTGTCTAAAAGCTCTGACACAACCAAGCGATAAAGCTTGCAACACTGCATGAGCACCTGACATTGCGCATTAAAACCCGGGTATTGAATTTGCTGAAACACCAAGAAGCCTGTGTCACCTCGTTAAGTGCTGGATTTGTAACCATTTTTAAAGATAAATCTGCCAGAATCTGTGTGGAATCATTTGGAGTAAGTTTCTCATCAAAATGCAAGGTTTCAAACTAGCCCAGTCATGCAACTTAAAAACAGTGTGTTCCTTAACTGATCATTGGAATAGCTGTGAAACCCCAGAGTGTGCAAGATTTGAGCTGATAAGGACAAGCTGTGCAAAAGATGGAAATTTGAAAGAATAAAACAGTTCTTGACAGATGATTTTTTAATACAATGAATCATAAACCAATAGCAGAATCTTGCAGAAATGATTGAAACAAATAATGTGACAATGTCTATCCAAAACAGGTGTAGTCTTTTGGTACTGAAAGTGTCAAAAAAGTATAAACAAAGTAAAAGAATAATATTAACAAAAATAATAATTAAAAAGAAACAGTGCTTAATGGATGGAATTACCTTTACTGAATATTAAACATTTTTTCTTCTGGTATGATATAAATCTGTGCCATTTTGAAGCAATTTCATAGCCATAAAAATAGAATAAGAAAGTAAACTAACAAAACAGAACCTGCTGCTGTGTTGACAATAACAGTTGTGTTCTCATTTCTGTTGACACTGTCAGATAGTACAGCAAGCTAGAGGGCTCAAACATTACATTTTGGCTTCTTATCCACTGTACAGGGAAGATAAAGCACAATATACTGTGAAACACATCATTACACATTTTTCAATGCTGATCAGAGTTAAGTTTTGAAGAAAGGGCAGGGAAAGCAAATTGTCACATTTCAGGTCTAACAGTCACATTAATGGCAGAGTGAAACAAAAATGGATTTGATCCAGAATGGAGATTTGCACATCAGAATTCACACATTGTCTTTTCAATTGCAGGTTCATGTGACATTTTTTAGAATCACCTAAAGTGTTTGATTATTAAGGACTTCTTTTTGTGTCAGTAAGGCTGAGAAAGTACAGAATAAAATTTAAACCAAAACTGATCTTTGACCTGTAGCAGTTCTCATCTTAGTTGTGTTTAAAAGCAGTGAAGGCAAGCAGAGGTCACAGTTTTCATTTTTTGTCTATATTATTTGAGCCATTTTTCATTCAAGCAATTCCTTATGACATATTATCGTTTCTTCACAAAACTCAGTTTCAAATGACAACTCAATTATTTTAAGTTTTTCCCATGCGTATTGAGAATATCACAAGCAATCTTTAAGCAAAACAAGAAGACCTGAACAACAATATCTGATAGACCCCTATGCATTGTTCTTGCAAAACACCATAACTATGTGAAACTTACTCAAAACCCTATTTCAAAACCTATTCTAAACCTATTTCCTATTCTGGGAAAATATCAACAGTTATTTCATAGGATGGGGATCCCATCCATGGGATGGGATTCCAGGACTCAGTGGGACCAAGGAGCTGGAAACATCTTTTGCAACTCAGAACTCTGTCCAGTTTTCTCCATGCATTCAGATTGTGTCAATCAATAAAACAAATATCACAGTAGAAAAAAAAATGTGTTAAATAATATTAAGTAGACTATATAGTCCATATAAACTCCAGATATGTATCTGAAATCCATGAATGTCTTTGGTTTACCTTCTGTTAAATAAGTACATCATCTATAAACTGTTCAATACAGCAACACTTAGAATTGTCCAGAACATTTTCCTTTATGAGAAATTAAAATGAAATCATAGAATCATAAAATTTGGGTTTGGGTCAGAAGAGACCTTTAAAGATCATCTAGTCCAACCCTGCTGCCATGGGCAGGGACACCTCCCACTAGAGCAGGTTGCTCAAAGCCCCATCCAGCCTGGCCTTGAACACTTCCAGGGATGGGGCATCAACAGCTTCCCTGGGCAACCTGTTCCAGTGTCTCACCACACTCAGTAGAATCATAGAAATAAGAAGCCTTATCATTTCCAGTACAAGTCTACACATCAGACAAGAATTAAGCAATCAGTTTAAGCTAGTATACCTGAGTATTTTTATTTCTCTCTCAGACTGTAGATTTAATGTCTGTAACAAACTCTGTGAGATCTAGGCAATATGACTCTTCAGAAAGACAGGATGATGCCAGGCATTACATCACTCATGTCTTTCTTCCATGGGATGGGATTCCAGGACTCAGTGGGACCAAAGAGCTGGAACTTCTTTTGCAACTCAGAAATGTTTCTAAACTCTGTTGAGTGCTGTATTTAAAACTGGAGCCATAGCTTGCTCTATCCTACCCTCAGCTTTCCCCATGTCTTGGTTATAAAGTGAAACTGTTTGAGGGCGGAACAGTTATTTGGGGATTTTCTCCTTCCATAGGCTGTGGTGCAGAATCAACAGGAAACGTAAAAGCAAAGAAAACAAGCCAAAAATATGTCTCTCATCTCCATCTGCTTCTGACAGCGAGATGATGAGTGAGCAACAAAACCCCACACGCTGTAGACAAGATGCTTGCCTCTGTGATCCCTCTGAAATAAGAGAACAATATACATCTAAAGCAAACTGTGATATACTCAAAAAGGCAGAAGACTTCCCAGGTTGGGAATGGACATATAGCCTTCTAAACTGACTATCCACTCTTTGGATGAAACACCTCTGTTTCTGAAACAAATTGCGTCCTGGAGCTTCATGATAGCTCTGTGTGCAGTATAGAAAGCAGTCAGGGACAAATTAATTGTCTTTTTCCTGTTTTATTTTTAATCTAAAAAAGAAACCAATTCTTTTAAATGTGATTTTACCAACCCATTCTTATGCAGATCACCTACACTGCATATGTAAAAGATTCATTTGCCCTAGTGTTGTTAGGCTTTTTTTCCATTTTTTCCCCATTATAAAAGATTTTAATTCATGTCTGCATATTTCTGGAAGCCACTAGTGTCATTCACAGAAGGGAATTCATTTTAATTAAACCTGCTTTGTCATTCATTTTGATGTACTTTTGTAAACATGTTTGCATTGTTTATTTTGTTTCATTTTTTCGCACTTTCATCTGCAGGCCTGTTAAGTGAGGGAAGAGGGGGAGAAAAATAGAATTTGTTGGAAAAAGCAATAAAATAAAGTGTTATATCTAACTGGTAGCTTGATAAGATAAACCATCTTTATGTTCTCAAGGAGTAGAAGACTAACAATCTCCTGCTGTTTAATTTCTTTTTTTCACAAGAAAAACGTACAAAGTTTTAACAGGGCCTAAATTTCGGCTTTGTTGTTGATGTCATTGATGTTTGTCTTGCAAGTGCATGGATAGTTTTTAATTTAGGGTGGTTTTAGTTTAGGGTGTTAGGGTTGTTAAATGACAATTGACTTCCATGAACCACATCTGACATTAGAAATCTGGATTCAGATGGTAATTTTCTGGCAGTGAAAATAAAGATGATTCACCAAGGACTTTCAGACCACGTAATGCACACCTGAAGTAAAATAATTTCTGTTATTGTCTTTTGGTGCCTCAGAGCTCCTCAGCCGAGATTAAGAAATCACTTTAAGGGCTTAGCATTACTTAGAAACAGCCTCCAAGATCTGATTTAATAAGAATAATTCTGTTGTGAAACTTGATGACAGCTGTTAAGATAGATATTTTAAGAAGAAACAACTTTCACATGAAGCTATCAGGACACTCAAAGCTGTGCAATGAGGTTCATTTATGTAAGAAAAACAAAACAAATCTGAGGTTAAGACACACGACATTCTAAATCTTTTGATATAATTTATAGCACTCTGAAAAGAGGGATTTTGGTTTGGTGTTACTTACTAGATTGTTTTTAAATCTTCAGTTGATTCCTTTTAGAAATGAGGGAATAGGATTTATTTACAGTTAATAACTATGGATATACTTTCTGAATCTATAAAACTGCTTATTTTTAGACTAAACAACTAAAAATATTTAAAGACAAGTATGCTTTGGTTTTGTGATATTGGCAACTCAATATTCAGGAATCCCAAAGTTATCAGCATATTCCTGTAAACTTATTTAAATAACGTACAAAGAATATGCCTAATGGCTGTACTTTGTATTCACTTTAAACAAATCTCAGAGTCCATGAACATCTAAGTACATAAGTATTTTTTTAATTGAATTCAAAGGCCGTCATTTTTTACAGGAATGTCTCCAAAATAATACAATCTTCAAAAGCAGTACTGTGAATTTAGAGAACATGATTGAGTTATTTAATAGAAACTGTACCTTATTTACTGCATTTGAATATTTATTTTTTTCTTAAGATAGCATCATAAATACTATTGAAATAAGGATATGAGTCTTAATCTATATTAATTTGCAGAGTTTTGGCCTCTGCATACACAACTAAGCTATAATGAATTTCAAGTTCATGAAACTTGAAATAAGTTTCATGAACATAAGGAAGGGAGTAGGGAGAGAGAAAGACTGGAAAGAATTTGCTTGCCTTATCTATTGAAAATTTTCTGAACATAAGAAGTAAAATTATTTTTTTATAACTCTGTATTTGCTGAGAATGATACCAACTCTGATCTATACAGTGAATCTGTTGCAGTCAATGGAAGTAAAACACTTTGTGAGATAAGAAAAATTGTCATTCCAAAGGCTTACATCTTCCATTATTAGGCTGTATGCATTACAACTTCAATAGGCTGAGTTACTTTACAGTTCAATCAAACTTTTCATTGTCTTCTACTGCTAGCCTGCAACCTCTACAACAGTCTCTGAGTAAGCACTCTCAAAAAGGAATCTTCGTGAATTCTTATGACTATTAAAATTGTATCTCAAATTTTTCCTCTGTATCTACTAGAAAAAAATTATACCAAATGTAATTTTATCTCTTACGGCAGATACAGCATTTTATGGAATTGTAAAAAAAAGTTGCCTGAAGAACATCACAGCCAAATACAATACAAAAACAAAGCTGTATTTTAACTTAGTGGTTTTATATACTTTATTACAAAGAAAACACAAGGTCAGCACCAAGTCTGAAAGGAAATATGTGTTTTCTCATTACTAGAATTGAATTTTAAAAATAATAGTGCCAAATTCTTCGCTATGAAAAAAAAATAACCGCAATATACCTTTCATGTGCTGTTGGTACATCCTGAGATCAGGAGAAAAACATGAGTGGTAAGTCAGTGAACTTATCCAGAGACTCTTGAACCTTATAAGATCATTCTAAACACCAGCAGTAATTAGGAAAATTATATCCTTACTTTATTCTTTCAAAACTACTTTGGTTACCCTAAGGAATTTCATTATCAGCCTGTTTGACACAAGAGTGAAGTTCGCTAGTAAATCTGTTTACTTCAAAGTTTTTCAAAACTCTTCATTATCATTTGGATTATAATAGGAATAGAAAAGGAAGAGCAAGTTTAACTAATGTAATTCTCTTTTTTTTTTTTTTTCCTAAGGAAAGACAATCAATCAGAATGTAAATTGCATATTGTAATTAACATCAAGGTGTTCTTAACTGAAAGAGAAGTTCTGTAACCGGAGCTAGTATTCCTGAAGTACTTTTTGTAGCAAAAACAAACCCTTCATGAGATTGCCATCACCTGGGCACCTCTCAGGGAAAACAAAAAACACAGGAAACATGCATAAGATAAAAATAGCAAACAACGCTTTCACAATCTGTATAACCAGAGTGGTAATCAATGTAATAACCAGCACTTGCCAAATATCTCCACCTGATTTCAGTGCCTCTCTAACTGTAAATAAGCAAGTGGAAAAATCACTTATAGGTAGCTAATGATAAACTTGTCTGTTTTCGCTGTGTTTAAATGCATTGAGAATAATGCTGGGTTAACTGATCCAGTGTCTGCATAGATATTTATATTAATGCTACTATTTTTTCATAATAGGTGTTGACAGTAAAGTGGTGTAAAAGAAGGTAAGGATATTGCATCTTTTAAATAAATAAATAATTTTAGGTCTACTCAAGGTGTTGATAAAGAAACTTCAGGAGTGTTCTTAAATTATTTTTATCAGTAACAGTTGACTATAGCCTCTGAAGCATATTTTATTTCATGGCAGAACCTCTACCCCATATGTTATGTACTATCTCTAAAACAGATTAGCCTGTAAGTGACTTGAGTTGCAGGATGGTCTGTGTGTTTGTTAAATATTATGATGTAAGATATGGGGCATCAGTATCAGAATACAGTAAATGTTTTTCTCAGCTTTAAACTGAGCCTGAAATTATTTAGTGATCTGGTTAGCCTAAGAATTTGCTCATACTCACTGTATATTTACTTTATATTGGCTTAAAAATTAAACATTGCAAGGTATCACAGTTTCTAGTGAAAGAATGCTTGCGAAAGAAAATTTATTTGCAGGACAATAACTTTTTCTTGTATTGAACAGCCTTGTCACTTGCCTGTGGGATATGGTGTTCCACAGCATTAAAGGTAGGGTATCAAGAGCTAATAGGTAGAAATTTCATATGAACACACTTAAATAACATGACTAGACTTAATTGCATGATGCAACTGGGAAGATACACATAAGATCCTGTGGCTCAAGCTTGTTAATATAATAGTGTTTAATGATGCTTCTGAATATGTTCAGGTAGAGCTGTGCTTTAAACAGGGATAGGATTCCATTAAGTGATGGCATCATAGGATTTTCCCAAATGTCACTAGGGAGTGTTGTTGCACCTGTAAAATCTAAAGGCAAATATTTGCTGAGAACAAGGAATTACCTTAACACTGAAAAACGTTTTCACTTAATTTTAAATTACTATTTCTCTGAACAAAACTTATTCTGAAAACTGCCTAAGAAAGAAGACAAAGTAAGTGGTATTCTTTGCTTTGAGTAAATACTACAACTAGTCCTCAGTATTGTTAAAAGATGTATTAGGCCATGGAATTAATGAGTTAAGCCTTGATTACTGTGAAGGGACTTCCTGAAAATCTAGCTAATTGCAAAATTAGATTTGAACATTTTCCTCAAACTGATGCAGATTGTTTTGTCCCTAAGAGCTAATTTCTTAAAGAATTTTTCATCAACATTAAGTAACTGTTTCATGACCAAGTGGTATAACTCTGATATCAATCTTGAACACCACATTCATTTGTCATTTAATATAAAACATAACTTGATTATGAATTATTATCTACCAGTGCCCACTCATTCTGTACCAGAAGATCCCTGGTGGACATCCTCTAGTGAATAGTTTTGTAGATCAGCCATAGGCTTCAAGTATATGTCTCGTGCAAAAAATACCAACCCAGTTGGGTAACATAAGCAATCTACTTTTATTAAAATAAGATGATTAAAGCATTCCCTCCTTTTCTGAAAACAGAGGATGAATTAGAGAACAGAATACTGAGGAGCTGAAACAGTAAGTTTTATGACAAGTTGTTCAGCATAAATATTTTCTTTAATAGTCAGAGAATTCGTAAACTTTTCAATTCATCACCACTGTTATTGACAAAGTTTGGGCTGTTATGTTAACTTTGGTGCTAGTATAAATTTACAAAAGTCAATTAAATTGTTGTTATTTAGAGTTTGAGTCCAATGAGGTTACTGCAATGCTTTTAGTAATATACAAGAAGGCTTTGTAATGTAGCAAGAGTTTCCTGAGGTCTGCATAATTATTTTAAAAAGCAGCTAAGAAAACAGTTTGCAATCAATTTGTCAAAAAGCCTGAATCTCAATACCTATTTATTTAAAGTCAAATTATTTTCTTGTGACTTTATTTATGAAATTTTCTTGACAGAAGAGTACTGGATACTTATGTAATTGATATCTGTCTAAATTTACTTTAAATTTACTGACTGTACTGAAGTACTGATTGAAGTTCTGAGACAAATATAATTTTTAATCTTTGAGTAAAATGAAAATAACTGCATTTGTTGGGGTCTATAATTGTGTTCCACTTATTCTATAGAAGATAGAATTACCATTTGATTTCCCGTCAAGAAAAAAAGAATTACTTTTGACATAAAATTCTATTGTGAATTCAAAACAAAAAAAAAGTTTTTATTTTGCTTTTTCTAAAACTTTAGTTTCTTTAAAAAAAACCCAAGCGAACAATAAAATCCCCACACATCAAGTTTGATTTAAATATATACAGCTGAAAGCACAGTATAACATCATTCTCTTAGCAGAAGTTTTGTTTAATTGATTTTGAATAAAATGGGATCATAGAATGGTTTAGGTTGGAAGGGACCTTAAAGACCATCTAGTTCCAAGCCCCCTGCCATGGGCAGGGACACCTCCCACTAGACCAGGTTACTCAAAGCCTTATCCAACCTGGCCTTGAACACTTCCAGGGATGGGGCATCAACAACTTCCCTGGGCAACCTGTTCCAGTACTGAAAAATTTCTTCCTGGTATCCAGTCTAAATCTGCCCTCTTCCAGTTTGAATCCATTACCTCTCGTCCTTGTAGTTTTCTTGTAGGCCCCCTTTAAGTACCAGAAGGCTGCTCTAAGTTCTCCCCAGAGCCTTCTCTTCTCCAGGCTGAATAACCCCAACTCCCTCAACCTGTCTTCATAGAAGAGGTACTCCAGCCCTCTGATCATCTTCATGGCCCTCCTCTGGACCGTCTCCAATGGGTCTATGTCCTTCTCGTGCTGAGGACTCAAAAGGTGGATGCAGTACTCCAGGTGGAGCCTTGCAAGAGTGGAGTAGAGGGAGAGAATCAACTCCCTTGACCTGCTGGTCACATTTCTTATGATGCAGCCCAGAATGCAGTTGACTTTCTGGGTCGTGTTGAGCTTCTCATTCACTCATAATCCCAAGTCCTTCTCCTCAGGGCTGCTTTCAAACCATTCTCTGCCCAACCTGTATTTGTGCTTGGGATTGCCCTGACCCAGGTGTAGGACCTTGCACTTGGCCCTTTTGAAATTTATGAGGTTGGCGTGGACCCACATCTCAAGCCTGTCCAGGTCCCTCTGGGTGGCATAGCTTCTGTCCAGCGTGTCAATCGTGCCACAGAGCTTGGTATCATTGACAAACTTGCTAATATACTTGTATTTGATACTACTTGCTGTAGTATTTGTGAAGAATGTATTTTATGACACTTTTGGAACTGTTTCTGATGACTTGTGCAACCTGTTATGATTAAGTTAGAAGTTATGGAAGTGGGAAGGGAAGTTCTTAGCAAGTACATAAATGAGTGTGTCTATGTGTGTTCATAAATACAAGCAGACTTGACACATATGAAGTCTTTTGTGATATTTTAGAATCCGCTGGTGTCTTTGGAAAATCAGTCTGTACTCAATCCTATTAGAATTATACATTAAACCCTGGCAGCGTACAGCATACACTGAGGATGTGGGATTAGACTCCAAAATAACTTTTATTTGTGTCAGAAGGCAATACCCTCTGGTAGAGTGGTCACTTGGACAGCAGTCCATCTCACTTTAGCTTTACCTACCATAAGTCAAGCATCTAAAGAAACCTTTTTTTCAGGGCTCCCTTTTGGGTCTGTGGAAGGAGAATATGTTTGCCAAAAAGTCAGTCATACCATTCTGAGATGGATACCTAAAGTAGCTGGTATGAGTAGGTGGTGTAAATTATGGTTTTAGGACTTTTTCTCTTTTTTACTGCATCACAAGACTAGACAATTGGATCAAACTAAACACGTAACATTTGGACAAAGCATTAGAAATGAACTTGTATCTTGCCTAACAATATTGTAGCACACTACTAGTACCTCCATAAGACGGAATATGGCCAGAATTAAAACTAATGGATTTGGAGGTTGGGTTTTTGTTTTTATTTGGTTTTGAGATGGAGGAGCAGGACATTAGAAAGATGGCGATCGTTGCTTCAAGGCAAACATAAGCTTTTATTCAATTTGGGTTTAGAATATGCTGCAGAGAAAAAAAATGATCATGTAAAGTGCATTCATCAGAGAGAAAATGAACAGATATTTTTCACTTTCATATATTAATGAATAAATGACAGTATCATTTGTTAAGGATCAAAAAATAGATAATTCATAGTTTTAATTCCACTTGCCAAATTTCTGCAGTTACAGAAAATTGTCACTCTAAGATATAAATGAAATAGTCTCTGTGCCAGCTTCCTATGAGTGTTGAAATCTTGTAATTATCACTTGTTATTTAAGGTATTTAGAATATGTATTATCAGTGCAGTATTTTGGCACTATATTATTAGAATAATTGCATCCAAATGCAATTTCAAATTCTCTCTCTCTCAAAAAAAATCAATTATCTTTACAGCTGAAGTATTACGAAACAGCTTTTGCAAAGTTTTGAAGCTGGTAAAATTCAAGGTCAGTAATATTTGTAGGTGCAATGGAGAAAATCCTTGGCCTGTAAGAAAAAAAAATTAGGCAAATGGTAGGAAAGAAATGTCCCGATATGGAGATAGGGAGGAGATCTTCCGTGGGATGTGAAAGCATTTGCACGTGCGTTTATGTAGGAACTCAGAGAAGTCCAGATTACAGATCAGGACAACAGGTACTTTCTGCTTCATCCTTTCCATTTTATTGGTCTTTCTGTAATGTCAATGACTTTCACTGTGCTAACAGCTGAAAACAATGACCAGAAGAAGCACCTGCCCATGTTTCCCTGACAGGTGGTCATGCCCAGTGGAATTCTGAAACTAGAGGACTAAATCTTGTGACAAAGAATAAACAGTCTGGCTGCTCTGCATGGGATTTCCATTCATTTCTGCATGGTCATGTGCTTTGTTGCTAAAGACCTAATTTTTCTGTGAAGTACCATGAGTATGTCAACATTTCCAATTATTTAACTGTTTGTACTTCTAGTAATTTTAGCATAGACTTGTATTCTGTACCTATATTTAAGACAATAGTGGTAGATAATTTCCACATCTTGTGATATTCAGAAGAACAAATATGAAGTATAAAGGAAAGAAACAATGCACGGGCGGCTGGAATTTTGTTAGCTACCAGCACCTTTACTAAGCAACCACTAGGATCACTAGAGATATGTGAATTAACAACAAAGATGTCTTCAATCAAATCAAACAAATCTCACCTTCAGTGTCTGTAGTCATAGATTAGTCACACATTGTATTAAACTCGTTGTTAAAGGTCAACTAGGGTTATCTATTATGCATTCTAATATATGGTACTTTTACATATGTATGTGTTTATATATAAACATATATATGGCTTTCATTTTGGATAGTTAAACATGGTAACAAAACAGGAGTTTTTGTTTCCATGTAATTAAACCACAAGGCACTGATCTACAATGACAAATTTTATAAGAATTTGGATTACTTTCAGGGCTCTGTTTCCTCCTGTAACATCTGAGCACTTCAAGTCAGTCTAATCTAAAACATTAAACATGCTTCCCCATCAGCCTAAGAGAGAGGGAGGTGTAGCTAGGAATTAAGGAAAGGAGGTATTGCAGAATACCATATTGTCTACCTAAAACAAGCTAACTGTGATGGCACAGGACTTAAAATCACAGAATCATAGAATCTGTTCGGTTGAAAGGGACCTTTAAAGGTTATCTAGTCCAACCCGCCTGCAGTAAGCAGGGACATCTTCAACTAGATCAGGTTGCTCAGAGCCTCATCAAGCCTGGCCTTGAATGTCTCCAGGGATGGGGCCTCCACCACCTCGCTGGGCAACCTGTTCCAGTGCCTCACCACCCTCACTGTAAAGAACTTCTTCCTAATGTCTAATCTAAACCTACCCTGCTCTAGTTTAAAGCCATTGCCCCTCGTCCTATCGCTACATGCCCTTGCAAACAGCCCCTCCCCAGCTTTCTTATACGCCCCCTTCAGGTACTGGAAGGCTGCTATAAGGTCTCCCTGGAGCCTTCTTTTCTCCAGGCTGAACAACCCCAACTCTCTCAGCCTGTCCTCATAGGACAGGTGCTCCAGCCCTCTGATTATCCTCGTGTCCCTCCTCTGGACCCACTCCAACAGGTCCATGTCCTTCTTGTGCTGAGGGTTCCAGAGCTGGACGCAGTACTCCAGGTGGGGTCTCACCAGAGCAGAGTAGAGGGGAAGTACCACCTCCCTGGATCTGCTGGACACGGTTCTGTTGATGAAGCCCAGGATGCGATTTGCCTTCTGGGCTGCAAGCACACATTGTTGGTTCATGTCCAGCTTTTCATCCACAATTACCCCCAAGTCCTTTTCCGCAGGGCTTCTCTCTATCACGTCATCCCCCAGCCTGTATTGATAACAAGGGTTGTCCCGACCCAAGTGGAGGACCTTGCACTTGGCCTTGTTGAACTTCATAAGGTTTGCTTGGGCCCCCCTCTATCTCATCCAGGTCACTCTGGATGACATCCCGTCCCTCTGGCACATCGACCGCACCACTCAGCTTAGTGTCGTTGGCAAACTTGCTGAGGGTGCACTTGATTCCACTGTCTATGTCATTGATGAAGATGTTGAACAGCACAGGTCCAAGTACAGATCCCTGAGGGACACCACTTGTCACCCCTCTCCATCTGGACATCGAGCCATTGACCACCACCCTCTGGATGCAACCATCCAGCCAGTTCCTTATCCACCGAATAGTCTACCCATCAAATCTGTCTCTCTCCAACTTAGAGAGAAGGATGTTGTGGGGGACCGTGTGAAAGACCTTGCAGAAGTCCAGATAGATGATATCCTTAGCTCTCCCCTGTCCACTGATGCAGTCACTCCATTGTAGAAAGCCACTAGGTTGGTCAGGCAGGACTTGCCACTGATGAAGCCATTTTGGCTGTCTCGCATCAACTCCCTGTCCTCCATGTGCCTTAGCATAGCTTCTAGGAGGATCTGCTCTATGATTTTCCCAGGCACAGAGGTGAGGCTGACAGGGTGGTAGTTCCCAGGGTCCTCCTTTCTACCCTTTTTAAAAATGGGTGTGATGTTACCCTTTTACCAGTCACCAGGGACTTCACCTGACTGCCATGACTTTTCAAATATCATGGAGAGTGATAGCTTGGCAACTACATCAGCCAGTTCCCTCAGGATTCTGGGGTACATCTCATCAGGTCCCATAGACCTGTGTATATTCAGGTTCCCCAGGTGGTCATGAACCTTGTCTACACTTACAGTGGGAGGGACTTTGTCCCGCAGGTCCCCATCTTGCGGTCCATCAACCCAGGAGGCGTGAGGAGAGAGGCTGGCAGTAAAGATCGAAGCAAAAAAATTGTTCAGGACCTCAGCCTTCTCCTCGTCTGTTGTTACCAGTTTGCCATTCTCAGTCATCAGGGAGGGTACGCTTTCTTTGACCTTCCTGTTTCTGGTTGACGTACCTGTAGAAGCCCTTCTTGTTATTCGTAACGCCCCTTGCCAAGTTCAGCTCCAGCTGCGCCTTGGCGATCCTGACCTCATCCTTACATACACAGGCAGCATCCCTATGCTCTTTCCAGGACATCTGATGCTGCTTGAACTGTTTGTGCATTTCCTTCTTGCCTTTTAGTTTGACCAGCAGGTCCCAGCTCAGCCATGCCGGTCTCCTCCCTTTCTTACTTGATTTCTTACACCAGGGGATTGATGCTAAAGGCAAGGCCTTTTCAAGATGGATAATGAAAGAGGGAAAGGTGACAGTATATTTTCTTTCCAGAACAGTACTGTAGAGACAGCCTTTGATGTTATAGCAAAATTGCACAAAAGTCTCATCTCCCCAATCATGTAAGCTTATAATACAGTGGATTCTTTTTAAACAACACCATAAAATAAATAGCAGAAATTTTTGGATTGCTTTCAAGACTTTGTGCATATTTTGTCCAAGGCTGCTATTATAAACCAATTACTGCTACTGAAATGGATATGAGGATGTTCAAAGATCTCTCTGCAGGCAGAATAAAAAGATTTGGTGCACCTGTGGTTCAAACTCAAATAATCACTCAGGGGTTAGTCTTCACTGTGATTGTTTTCTCAAGAGAACTGAAGGGATAAATTAATCTGAATGAAAACAGTTCTCAAATACCAAGCATAATTTTCTACACTGTTGTGATTAGATATCTTTGGAGGTACTACATGAATAAGGATCTACCCACAGAGAGACAAAGTGGAGGGTTATATTTCACTGCAAATGACTCAGGAAAGAAAATGCTAACACTAATATTAATAAAAAAGGTATAAGGAGAAGCAGCATATTTATGGTGACTGCAAAGGAGTTTGTTTTGTTTTGTTGTTTTTTTCCTTTTTAAAGAAGTTTGCATTTTAAGAGACAAAACACAAAATTATGACTCTCAAACATGCGTTTTGATTGGGGAAGTAAAACAACTTGAAACTGTTCTTAGATTTTGAATGGTAATTCTCTGTTACGTCCCTGCAAATTGTATATAGAAACAATTGGACCTGTGTGTTACTGATGATACTGTACTGGTCAGAATACAACTGTGCTGTAACAGGACATTGTCAATCATCATGAAAAAAATCTTGCCTTTTCTGGTTTCTAGTGCTGTCACTTTAAAGTGAAGCTTGACAACTAATTCTCCTTAGCTTACCTGAGCAAAGAGCTGGTTCAAGGTCTTTATACTCCTAGTCTCTAATTTAATTGTTTATAGCAGGCCTTAAATAAATTTTACATTTTGCATAATATTTGCGTAGGACATTCATTGTAGGGTTCTGTGAGTGTGGTCTACTGCACCACATGTTCTGTGTCAGAGTACTGAGAAGTGACATTGGTATTCACCTCTCAGGTCTCAAAACAAAATATATTTCCAGTCATCTGTTCCAAAACAGGTAAGACTTTTTTATCCCAGCAAATGTGAACTTCTGGTTTCTAAGCTTTTTTACTTGTTTATTATGGATCATAGACATCTTAAATCTGAGCTTCTTAAATAATCCTGCATTCATGTCCTAGTTTTGTTGACTGAAGTTCCACATTACAGGTAAAGTGCATAGAATATGCATAACTGCAGCAAAGAAAAAGTGCCTCACTTCTCTCTATTTTATATCAAACTCATAACAAGTAAACTGCTAATTCCAAAATACAGAGTTGGTAATAAAAAGTCTATGTAAAGCAGCGTATTTTACTGACTTTGGTAGCAACCATTAACTAGTTCATCTGCAAAAAATTTCAAAACATGAGTCATGAAGCCAAAATAAGTATTTCAAAAATATAGGATACACAGTACCTTTATGTTTCTAAATTAATTTAGTTTTCTTTTATGCTTAATTTTGTGAGAGCTTTTCCTTTTCAGTAAGTGGAAGCATAAATGTAAAATGCACACCAACAGGGAAAACAGACACAGCAACAGACAGACTTGCTGAACAAAGGTCATGGGATTGTGTGATGGGAAACGTTCACAAAGTCAAAAAATGGACCCTGGGAATAGTCACCTCCAGCACTTGCATGTTGGTAGAGAGATGCCTACAAGGCACCATTGTGGAGAAATATCCCAAACTCTCTCCAGGAACTCAATATGCTGGGATGTCTCTCTAAGGTGCCTGTATACTAATGCACAGAGTACAGGTAATAAACACAGACAGTGCAGTTGCAGGGCTACAATCTTGATGACATCACAGAGATGTGGTGGGATGGCTCCCATGACTGGTGTGTTGTGTTGGAGGTATGCAGACTCCTTAGGAAGGACAGGATGGGAAGACGGGGAGAGTTGCCCTTTCCATAAGAATGCAGCTGGAGGGTATGGAGCTCTGCCTGAAGATGGATTAGAAGCCAGCAGAGAGCTTATGGGTCAGAACTAAAGAGAAGACCGGCAAAGGGGACATTATAGTGGTTTTCTGCTATAGGCTACCCAATCAAAAACAAATGGAAGGTGCTCTCTACAGACAGATAAGAAAAGTCTCACATGGACAGGCCCTGCTCCCATTATATACTGGAAGGACAACACAGCAGAGCATAAGCAATCCGGGAAGTTTCTGGTGTACATTAATGATAACTTCATCCTCCAAGTGATTAATGAGCCAACGAGGACAGGTTCTCTGCTGGACCTCATACTCACCAAGTAGGAGGTGCTCATTGAGGATGTGAAAGTCAAACCATGAGATAGTGGAGTTCAGGATGCTGAGGGCAGGGAGAAGGGTGAAAAACAAGCTCACAACCCTGGATTTCAGGAGAGCAGACTTTGGCTTCTTCAAAGGTCTGCTTAGAACAGTCCCATGGGATAAAGTTCAGGAATTAAAAGTGGTCCAAGAAAGCTGATCAATTATTACCTCCTCCAAGCTCAAGAGCAGTCCATCCCAACAAGTAGAAAGAAGGTCAGGCAAAAAGGCCAGGAGGACAACAAGAAGCCCCTGGTCAAATTCAAACATCACAGAGGGTGTGTGTGAGCCAATGCAGGCAGGATGCAGGAATAACCACAAAACCACGGATGAAAGGCAAAGAACAAGTTTAATCTCGATGCCTCACAGACTGGGGAATCTCCGAAGCAACACCCGGGTAGAGGCACACAGGCAGAGACCATGGTCACCATGGAGTGAGAGAGAGTCCTTGTTAGCAAGAGTCCTTGGCAGCGAGAGAGTCCTTGTAAGCAAGAGTGTGTGCGGACTCCCTGTTCTCGCTGGTATTTAAAGGGTTCAAACAGGCATAGTTTTCCCACTGTGCCTTGATCTTCTTCATCAACAGGCCAGGATACTCAAGCGGCTAGATAAGGTGTCTCTGAGTCCATCGCAGACTTACGTTATCTAAGTGCAAGTGTTTTACTTGCAGGCACCCAAGACTGAACAACAATCAGTGTGATATATGTGTTTCCCAGCACCCCAGGTGCGAGTCACTTGAGCATGTTTACAGTCCTCCTCGCCAATCTTCCATTGCTTTCCCACAGGGTGGAAGCAAGGATAGGTTACCTGGGAATTGTCCAGTCTTCCAGAGACAAAGTTAGGAAAGATAAAGCCCAGATGGAATTGAATCTGGTCAAGGATGTCAAAGACAAGAGGGCTGCTATTCAATTGTCAAACTAGTATAGGTCCTGGAGTCTACATTGAGAAGGAACGATATAGTGACACTGTTAAGTAATGCACAGTTTCAAGATTGAGATTTTGAGATTCTTACAGAAGCTGAGAATAGACAAAGCTCCTCAGGTTTAATAAACCTAAATTTTCCTAAAAAAAAATTTACATACTGTGAAATAATAGAATTACACAGATTATAAATTAATGGATAATTTACATCACTGTATACTGAGTTCTTTTAAAATCTTGATGGTTCCTGGCTGTGTCTCCTGGAGGTATAATCAAGCGGTGTGTACATTCTGGGCCCTGCCACCTGAGTTAGTGATCAGGAAGGAGACTGCATTTTTTAACTGCAGGAAAATTGTTCTGACTAGTCAGAAGGGTAGTGCACCATGAAGTGCTTTCTCCAGTCAATGCTTAGTCTTCCTTTCCACACACCTCTCCCCTCAGGCAATCTGCAGAGAAATATGTATTACTAAATACAAACATAATATATTGCCATGATCTTTCCTTGAGGAAACTCCCAATTCTCTGGTTCTGCCTCTTCATTCTATGCACAGCTGTACAACTGAAGGTCTGGTATTTCACAGATTCCATGTGACCAGCATTTGATTATCTGCAATCAAACACTGCACATTTAACTTCTTGGTGTTTTGCTCTACTCTACTTTAGCTAAGAACTAAAATAATATATTGTTGGTTTTTTGGGTTTTGATTTGATTTGGGTTTGTGTTTTTTTCCATTTTGTCTTTCCTCTGAAGTACACGCAACAAAAGCTGTAGGAAATTCATGCTGTGAAATAACAGAGTAAAATACATTTCTTTCACTGCAAAGGAGAATAGGCTAGAATACTGCAGACAGTGAGACAATTCAAAAAGTTATAAGATCAGGAAACAAGCAGACCAACTTTTTTCTTCAGGCTGAGACAGGGTGTCCTTGCCTTTCAATTTCCTGAGACTCACTCACTGCTGCCAGCTCTACCTATTTCAGCGATAGAGTAGGGGTTTTAGTAGTACTCCTTCTTACTTTTTGGAGTGAAGTCCAACTGACTTGCTGGCTATATGCAATCCTTGGAGAATAACCACTGTTCGTGCAGAGTCCTTCTTGTGTGATATACTGATCATATAAAGGGAAGATAATTTAAGCAAGCCAAAGAAGTCAAGACTTAGGATGTATAATACCAATATATAATACTATTTCTGGTTTTGTCAATATTTACAGCTCTGCTACTCTTCATCAGTGGGACCCAAAACCTCTGGACTGCTTAATCCCATGAGTTAGTGTTGTTTCTGCCATATGGTAATCTGGGTCTCAAATTTGCATCTGAACTCAGTATCGTTTGTAAAAAACAATTTTAGAACTGCAGGAGCAGTTGTAACAATTTCTGTAGATAGTGGCGATGGCGCTCAGTCTCCATGATCAATGTTGAACCTAAATTAAGGCCTGTGCTATATTTTAGCAAGCATGCTGATACAGGATTTACTTGAAAGCCAAAGTCAGTGGGATGAATGAAGCCACAACATATTAGGTTGTAGCCTTTGACTTCTAATTTTGGGGTTGTTTTTTCTGTGTAGTGTTGAATGGAGGAGAGTAGCGTTGTTGTTTGGTTGGTTTTTAAATGGTGTTAGGAACCAATGACCAAAAGATTAGCTCTTCTGTGTATACAGTAGCTGTTTGAGTAGGAAGATCAGCTTATTTTAAAGAATCTGTTTCCTCTGTTACTTTTTTTTATTGATTTATAAAAATTCTCAGCACTTATTAAAGTATTATTTGGACACCGGCATTTCTTACTTACGCTACATTATAAATCCTTCACTTTGTGTGAACTTTTCAAATTCAGAGAGTACTGATGTGCCTTGACTTCCAGACAGGCAAGGGCGCAGTGGAGTGCTGCCTTGCCAGATTGCACAGCTGCACTGGTAGCAATTGCCAGTTCCTCAGTAACTTCACTGTAAATAAAGCAGTGTCTGAGCAGTTTGAATTTGTTGCTCAACATGACAGTAGCTCAGTACTGGGGAGGCATTTGAGCAGTTGTCAGCCCTGGAAGGCACACCTGTTTTTTCAATGTTTGAGACTTTTGCTACTCTGTATTATTTTTAGAGGCATGAGGTTCACAGCTTCTTGGATTCATGTTGCTCTCATGGATCATTTATCATATGTGCTAGCTTTTTGCTCTCTGTAAAACTTACCCTTTCATATAAAGCAGTATATAGATGATTTTGAAAATTCAGTAACTCCTGTTTATTTTTAGGTTCACATCAGAATTGGATTCTGAGTGGCAGCTCTAAAACTAGGTCTGCTGCTTTCTTTCTATTTCTGTTGTTATTTAATTATTGTGAAGTCTCATAACCAAGTAAAAAAATCTGTTAATAAATTTACTACATATTTAATTGCAAATGAAATAAAAACGAGTATTAAACTATTTTTTTCCTCCATTTGTAAGTTTTCCATGCAATTGTAAAGAAATCAGTGCATCTCTGTTACTGCTGAATTATTTGTTCATTATTGCTACATCTGGCTTTGCAATGTAATGAAACCTTGAATACGCATACACCTCTTTATTTAAGGTAAAGTAGAAATCTGTATACTATCCATCATAAAATCTTCAAGGTGAAAGAAAGAAAAACAAAAATACTTTAATGTCTTGCTTTTATGCCATACCTTTCAAATGTCAAAGGACAAATAACAAATTAATTTAATTTCTGTTGGAAAAGCTAAAGGAAAATTTACAACTCAATGAAGTTAAGACAAAGTAAGTTTGTTACATAGAAAATATGTTTGCTATGTAGAAAATATAAAGCCACTCAAATGACAGCTTAATCTGCAATAGACACAGGAGGGGGGAAAACAAAGTAATATATCAGAGGAACCTAATCAATACTGTAGAAATCTATGACAGAGCCATGAGTTGGTACAAACAGAGCTGGAAGGATAGAAGAACTCTAAAGAATTGGGTCTAACTGGATAAAAGGATGCAGTGAGCAGCTATATACGAAACCTAAGGAATGTGACAAATTTACATGAGAAGAAATGTTATAAAATGATAATCTGTGAAAGTAAAGAGAAAACATAACATGTCAGAAAGATTACCCTCTGGACATGCTTGATAGACTGCACCCCAAGTGTACAAGGCTTCTGTGATGATTAGTGGCAGCTTTGATAATTTTAGCTGTTGGGGAATCTCAATAGAAAGGTTTTTGGTAGGCTTGTATGTGAGAGCATGTGTTTTTGCAGGGGTGTGTGTGCCCATGTAAGGCAATGGAGATTTTAAAGAATGCTACACAAAACAAAAACAGTATGGGTTATTCACTATCAAGATAATGATGGCAAGAATTGGGGATTTTGCTATCTCCAAACTTTCAGGGACTAACATAGGACTACCTAGGCTGAGCTTGAAAAGAGGTATGTTGGAGATGGGCCCTTTGCAAGATAAAGTAATTTCCTCCACTCCCCGCCCCATTTTCCATGCCTTATTTACAAAATATTCTTTCCTCATTAGTACTCTCTAAGCAATGAATAAACCATAGTGTTCTTTATTTGTATGATATTGTTCTCTTAAACAACAATGGTGTAATGCTGTTGTGTTACTATGTGAAGAGGAGCAAAAAGAATTACAATGGTAGAGTTACATTATCTACTTAAGATTTTAGAACATAGATACATGTCCTGCATCTTTGGGAGCAAAAAGCACAACACAAGGCAAAACACAATCACTAAGCTTTTTAAAATTATAGGTGGTTTTGCAGTTCCCCTTTCTACTATTTGAAATTTAAGGAATTCCTGTTTTTTCTGAGAAAACATAGGACTTTTCTTCTCAGAATGATATTCCAAACAGGAAGAGGCCAATTTAGTTTCATTATTTTCCTGTATAAATTAATCTTTTAATTGAAATAAAATGAACCCTATTCTTTTCTAAAATCATGTTAATTTTTTTTTACACTATGATCCCATCTAAGCTCTGGTGGACTTCAGCACAAAATTTCCTTTTTCCCTGTCTTCACTACTGACATAGTCAGAGAATAACTTTTGAAAGAAAGAGTTATCGCTCATCATCTACTGCTAATGGAAGACATGTCTGGGGAAAAGAGCCCTATCTCTTCACAGCAGTTTGTGTATTGAGTCTGACAGGTTTTTTAAATCTCTTCATATAGAGGAGATTCTACGAATAGTTGCATCTTACTTTTATACCAGGAAACTCAGTTTTGTATGTTGTTTTTTGGAAGACAGTGAATATATTTATATATCTATATATCTATATAGATATGACTTGGTAAAGCCGCATCTGAAGTACTATGTCCACTTCCAGGTTCCCCACTACAAGAGGGACACGGACACACTGAATTTCAATGTAGGGCTGCAGAGATTATTAAGGGTCTGGAGCATCTCTCCTATGAGGAACGGCTGAGAGAGATGGGACTGTTTAGCCTGGAGAAGAGAAAGCTCAGGCAGTATCTTCTTAATGCATATAAATACCTGAAGAGAGGGTGCAAATAAGACAGAGCCAGGCTCTTTTCTCTGGTGTCTAGTGACAGGACAAGAAGTCCTAGGCACAAACTGAAACCCAGAAGGTTCCCTCTGAACATCAGGAACTGTGAGGGTGACCAAGCAATGGCACAGGTTTCCCTGTGGAAGTCATCATATGTGGAGATATTCAAAAGCCTTGTGGACATGGTCCTGGGGAACTGGTTCTATGTGGCCATGCTTGAGCAGGGAGAGTGGGCAAGGTGACCTCCAGAAGTCTTTTCCAACCTCAACCATCCTGTGATTCTGTGAATGACTTAACAATCTGAAATGATGCCCTTAACAAAAAATATATGGTGCTAAAATCCACTTTCATGATAATGAAGGTACTATATCACTGTCTAGATTTCCTTTTGGTGAAAAGATGTTCTACGCATACTCAGGAAATTCATCATGTTCAGGTTATTTATGTATTGCACAAGCCAACTGTAGAAGTGTTGTAAGCGTGCTCTACAGTTCGTGTACCTTTGGTCAAATATTTAGCAGAAGGAACAAGCTTTATAGTTGATATAAACTTGCATAATTCCTGGTTTGGAGAATCTTGGGATGTTATCTGTATGGAATGCTGTATGCCGAGCAATACTAGCCAATCCTTAAATTCTTCTCAGATGAAAGCTTGAGATAGTCGTACATATCTGGAAAGATTCATGTATTGGTGGTTCTACTGAGGAACATCTCTCAGACTACACAAAAGAAGAGAACTACTGACTTCCAGAGGGAGCTGGTGGAGGTGAAATATAGCAGCATATATGCTAATTTTCTCACCTAATTTCTCAGAAATTATTTGGAAAAACAGTAACGTACAAATATCAGAAAATTGGATATTAATGGACAACAGAAAAACTATCGTAATTTTTGAGAGATCAATAAAGTTAGGTGCAGGCGATAAATATAAGCATTAAAAAAATATGACACATACACTTTATTATTAATGAGACTGATCTCTCAAATACATAGAAAATAATAATCTATAGATTCATTTCCTAGTCTTAGCAAATATATTTGAATAATAGTGCAGCGTTTCCACTTGTAAATTCTATTGACAATAAAATATTCTTCTGAAATCCTTTATTGATCTTAGCCACTGACATAATGGAAACTGTTTCCATAGAATATGATAATGGTGTGTTACTATAGAAACCACAGTACCAATTCAGGAGTCTGTAGTCAACTGTCTTTAAATCACCTAAAATATACCACTTCAGATGTTTTCACTTTATTGTAGTATTGTCAGAGCTGAAAAAAGGCTCTTCCAAATTATCTCAGCTGCATTCTGTGAAGCCAGTTTTTACCCTGCAGTTTCCATTTCTTGAAGTATACAAACAAAGGTTTAACATGTAACTAGAAGGTCAAATAAATAAATAAATAAATATCAGAAGAAAATACTGGCCATATCTAGATAAATTAGCAAAACAAGCTGAGTAAATAAGTACTGTTCTTACCAATCTGGTCAGATCGATAATTTTATAAAGAGAGAATATTTCTTGACTAGTTTGGTATTATAATAATTCCTAAAAGTAATGAGCTTGCTGTTCCACATATGTGTGTGGCCACCTAATTCCTACTCATTTTTAACAGCAAAAATAGAAACTTACAAGTTTGGGTGAGTTTTGACCATTGAAATCCTTTTCCCTCAGTGGTGCTGAGCTCTTGTTCCTGACTGGAAACATTAAATAGTTAATGTACAATAAACAACAGTAACACACTAGCATCTAAAATATGTTTTTTCCAGTATTCTATCCTGGGAGCAGTAGCCCAGAAAACCAGTGTTGCAAAGAGGAAGAGTTCCCCTTTGACACACATTAATTTATTCTTTTTGAAGGAGTATAAGGCTCTGTGAGGAATTTGGGAATTCAGTTTCTCTTGTTTTAAGTATATCCAGACTTAACATACCTTTTTGAAATCCTAATAGAAACTATATATTCTGTGTAAAACAAACTATATATTATATATATATATTCTGTATGGAATATGAATTGAAAGTTATTCATTCAGGTCTCAATCAGAAGGCATGATGAGTATATATGTACTATATATCCGTGTATTCTCCTCCGTTTGTGCATGTGTCTTTAGCAAACTTTATGTATATGTTTTGTGCAGTAGCTAATGACAAAGAAATACAGGATAAATCTAATTTAAAGAAAGAACAGAGAAAGTTAATAGTTTTTTATGGTTTAAAAGCAATTTTATAATGTTTGATGTCAGTGATACTGCTGCTTAGAAATTATAAAATGCTCTAAATACTATTGGTTTTGTTCTGTTATTTTATGTGCTTTTCATATATGGCTGATTATTTAAAATTGAACTTACTGGCAACCCAGAAGCTGACAGTGAGGGTTATGCTATTTGATTTGTAAAATATAATTACTTTTCACTGACTTTCTATTTCAATGAGATAAATTTATCATCATTTAAAATGTAGCTGTAGCTGATGTGACATGGTGGTTTTATAAGTTGGTATTTGTGATTGCTTCATTATTTACATAGTAAGACATTCTGAAGATAGGTTATTCTAAACAAAATCTAATAAAATTTCTGTATCGCATCATCCTTCATCCTGGATATTCCACATTTTGTACAGGAAAAGGAAGATGCAATCCATTAAGTTGTTTAACCTGTGGAAAGTATGTATATAAGACTCAGTGGGAGAAAAATGTGGAAAGGTATACAGAAGTAAACTTAAGGAAGACACATACTAGATTTCCTAAAGATGAATATGTCATGATTTAAAGACTTGAATCTTGGGATATTCAGCTCAATTACAAAAGAAATCTATCTATTAAAAAGAGAGAGATCTGTATGCCTGGACCTGATTACTCATAAGTGTCATTGTAAACATTCAGGTTGACATTTTTCATATTAGGTTCATGTCTTACAACAGCATTTTATTTCTTTCTCAATGGAAGAAGTATCCCACTATGTATGAAGGGGATAGGAAGAAGCAAAGGGTCCAGGGAGAATCAGAAGAAAGTGGCATTTAGGGTGCAGCATGTGAGTGGTTTGAACTAGAGGGTGAAGACAGGAGAGCACGGAGTGCAGTAAAAGCTGCCAATAAACAGAGAGATGAATGAAGCTGCAAGCTAAGACAGCATGTAAGAGACTGAAAAGAAGCAGAGCAGAAAGTTAGCAAGAGGCAGGAAATAGTTGTAGGCCTTTGGCAAGAGTAAACATTAAAGTGGTTACATTTACATGTGCATGAGGTATACAGCAGTGTGGGGCTCTGCAGTCACTAGACTGCACACTGCCCTCAAAAATCGGGAGACCACTTTTGTTTCCTTTGTGCAGACTCTGATAACGTCAAAGGGAGGGTGTCTGCAGGAGCCGACCTCAGCCTGAGCAGAGAACAATTCACCCCCGTGGTATTAAGTTCTCTTATCACTATCGGAATGCAAAATAACTATGCCTGCACTCCTTGTATTCTTTCTCTCTTCCTGCATATGTAAAATTTTCTATCAGGATAATTTGAAATAACAATGTGCAAATAATATAGGATAAGGCCCTCAAAGTACTATTATACATGAATTGTTACCCATCCTGATACTGCTGCAGAATATTGCATTTTCTTTCTATAATTCACAGTTAATTGACAGTAACCTGGAGCAAAAAGGTTTCTTGATGCACTGTATTTAGACATTGAAACTACAATTTTTTTCTACTCTTTCTGTCTCAAATAATTCTGGCTTTCCACAACTACTTTAACAGTTTGATAAATTTCACAAAGAATGTGTGTATGTGATGCAGCTGACAAGAAGTAACTGCTTAATAACTTCCCCTGGATGTATTTTTAACTGAGAAGTAGTTTCAGTGACTTAGAAACTTTCTCATTAGGAAAAAAAAATTAATACATGAATTTGCAGTCACTAAAAATGATGAGTCTTTTTCACAGTTCATAAAATATCTCCATTTAGTCTTTAGCACTAGTTATTTAGTTTATTAATTATTCATCATATGTGTTTATCATTAATTTTAACTCTTATTATAAATGAGAGTGACAGTGCAGGAAATGAAGGGTGAGGAGGTGAGTGGAACAGAGCTTAACTGTGGCTCTTAACACTATCATCTAATCACAGGATATGAAATATTTCAAGAAACAAAAGGAAATTATTCCCACTCTCCTCTCCTATATTCCAGAAGTTCTGTCTTGTAAAGGAAATTACATTCAAATATGAAAACAAATAAAAGAACAAAACAAAACCAGAGGTAAACTGAAACAAGTCAAAACTCCTGTCTTTTTCCTCCCACCAAAACCAAAATGAAACAAAACCCTAGAACATAATAAAACCACCAAAAAAAATCAATCTTTCAAAACCAAAACCACTAAGACATTACAATCCTTTGTTAGAAATTAATAGGAACTGTGTGTCATGAGGAAGTTTGCAATGTCTCTTTCGTACTGTGGCTTTGTAGTCTGACTCAGAGACACCATCCATCCTTCCATCCATCCAGAAGTTGTGGCAGTCTGGTGAAGTTCCTGCTGACTGGAAAAGAGGAAACATAACCCCCCATTTTTAAAAAGGAAAAAAAGGAAGACCTAGGGAACTACAGTCAGTGTCACCTCTGTGCCCAGCAAGATCATGGAGCAGATCCTCCTGGGAACTCTGCTAAGGCACATGGAAAATAAGGAGGTGATTGGCGACAGCCCACATGGCTTCACTAAGGGCAAGACTTGCCTAACAAATTTGGCGGTCTTCTACGATGGTGTTAAAGCATTGGTGGATAAGGGAAGAGCAATTGACTTCACCTACCTGGACTTGTTCAAGGCATTTGACACTGTCCCGCACAACGCCCTTGTCTCTAAATTGGAAAGACATGGATTTGATGGATGGACCACTTGGTAGATAAGGAATGGGATGGATGGCTGCACTCAAAGAGTTGCAGTCAACATCTCAATGTCTAAGTGGAGACCAGCAATAAGTGGAGTTCCACAGGCATCAGTATTGGGACCAGAGCTGCATAACATCTTTGTTGGTCACATGGACAGTGGGATTGACGACACCAAGCTGTGTGGTGTGGTTGACATACTGGAGGGAAGGGATGCCAGCCAGAGGGACCTGGGCAGGTTTGAGAAACGGGTCTTTGTGAACCTCATGAAGTTCAGCTTCAGCAAAGCCAAGCACAAGGTCCAGCATGTGGGTCATGGCAATCCCAAGCAGAAATACAGGCTGGGCAGAAAGTGGATTGAGAACAGCCGTGAGGAGAGGACTTGGGGGTGTTAGTGGATGAGAAGCTCAACTAAATCCAGCAATGTCTGCTGGCAACCCAGAAAGCCAACTGCATCCTTGACTGAATCAAAAAGAAGCATCACCAGCAGGTTGAGGGAGGTGATTCTCCCCCTCTACTCTGCTCTTGTGAGACCCCACCTGGAGTACTGCATCTGGCTCTGGAACCCCAACATAAGAAGGACATGGACCTGTTGGAATAAGTCCAGAGGAGGGCCACGAAGATGATCAGAGGGCTAGAGCACCTCTCCTATGAGGACAGGCTGAGAGAGCTGGGGTTGTTCAGCTTGCAGAAGAGAAGGCTCCAGGGAGACCATATAGCAGTCTTTCAGTACTTACAGTTACTGTTGCCCATGTTGCCCTGCCAACGAATCCTGATCCATGAGCTCTTATGTGGCTTATTACCCATCCCAAGGCAGAGCTCCACACATCCCCACTGGTCTCTCACAAAAAGGGCAAATTGCCCTCCTCATCATCCCCGCCCATCCTTCACAATGTGACTGTATCCATTCATGGCAGCATGCCAGTCGTGTGAACTATCCCACCCCAGTTGCATGATCATAATGAGGTCATAGTTCTGTAATTTCACACAGACCTCTAATTCCTCCTGTTTCCAAAAAGTCATTCTGTAAATCTGAGAAGGAAATGTCCTAATCCCAAATCACAATTCTTTTAAAGTTATTTCCTCCTCATTCTCTTCCTTGTGAACATGTAGAAGATCCAGGCTCAGGTTCTCGCTCTTTGTAATTTGGAACAAGCTAAGAAAATATTATTTTAAACTTTTTGCAAAACTGCATTTTATAGCCTAAGTCACCAACTTATTTATAATACACATACTAGTAAATGAGCTTTCCAGGCAGTACGGGATCTGTAGAAGGCAATTCACATACCATTTTAAGATATTTAACATTTTATCTTTGCTAAGCAAAGGCTGTCATCTGTGTGAACTGCCCCATGTGGGGCTCCAGCCCAGAAGCCAGGTCCTATATTGTAAATTGTGTTATTTTACCTACTCCTTACACAACGTCCTTTGCTACATACAGAAACGGGAAATCTTGGAGTTTTACAGTCATAACACTCCTTTTACTTTGCTGCTAGCTTTCTCCATAGAAGGAAAACCTCTTCATGTCATTATGAAAGAATTCATAGAAGTTATCACAAGAACATACATGGACCTCTTGGGACATGTGAGAATTTTTTCTTTAGGCCATTGCTTAGAAATTATTCCTTTAGACTGGTGACTCCGGAGAGTGAGGCTGGGAGGTAACCACAGAACTCAAACCACCTAAGAAGAGGTTCCTTGGTTCTTATGCTACAGCCACAATCCTGCCAGCTTCCCCCAAATCTAGCCCCTGATATCTGACAGACTGAACACACATAAAAGACGGTTCTTAGTGCATGCTGAAGATTGTGCTGTTTTATAGCTTCTGTAAACTCCTTTTTTCAGAAATGTCTTAGCTTCAACTTACGGCAAAACATTGAGTCCAGGTACTTGATGTTTTGCCTGTATTTATATTCAGGAAGATGTAATCAACTGAAATCAACTGAACTAAAACCATTTCACAAATTCTAAAATTTTCTGGGAGTTACCAAAATAAGTGTCAAAATGTGTTGGTAAGGAATACAGCCAAAGACACAGATAAGATTTTAAAGTTAACTCTCTACTGTATATTTTGCATCAGATTTAAAAAGTGTCTGATTATTGTCTCATTAGGTTTTCCAGAACTATAACTTCAGGTGACTAAGGTAGACATCCAGGTACCGCAGCACATCACAGAAGAACAGCTGAGCAGGAATTTAGTTATGACTGATTGTTTTTCATATGGATGTAAAGCTGATCATAGCTGTTCAATAGCTGAGAAAGGTGGTAAAGATCTTTGCCAAAAATATGAAACTGAAAAGGTCAGAAAAATGACTGAGTAATATCGTTTGGATATTTTGCCAAACTTTTTTTTTTTTTTTATTACAAACTCTAATGGTAACATGATCTTGCAGTTTCTTTTTTTTATCTTTTTTAATTATTTTAACAAAATAGCCTTGTCTAAAAAGGCCTGCTTTCAGACTGAAAAGGGCAGTGTTTTTCTGTGTGACTGTGTGCCTCTGTCTGTATGTGTCTTTTTTCTCTTTCTCTGGAAGTGATAGAGATTCTGTCCTATATCTGAAATAACTCCTGTTGAAAAGGTCAGCAAAATCAATACACCTTTGCAATGTTTCAGGTTTTGGTGAAATGTATATTTTGATGAAAATCTTCCATCCAATTCTAGTATGAATATCCTTGTTTTGCTGCTAGTAGATTTTCAGAAAGCTTTCCATGCCACTGGAGTGTTGTTAGTGATGCTCAAAAAGTTATTCTACTTAAAAAGTTATGTTGGTATTTAGTTGTGTGACTCTTTGCATTGCTGTTTATGGTTTAAAGATGGATAAAATGTAACACTTTTATTTCTTTTTAATAAATAATTGCCACAAAAATCTTGCAATACCATCAATATCTAAATAGACTATATAAATATTATTTTCCTCATAGCCTATGTGGGACAGTCAGCGTTAATTGTCATTAGCTCCCAGCTTCGTGTTTTGTGTAGTAACAGAAATTTTGCTCCAACTCACAAGATAGGACTGTGCCTCATTCTATCAGAGACTCAGAGACCTCTGATTTTATAGCCATTTTTTCTCTATTTTTAGAGGAGACAGAGCCCTTTCAGAGATGTCCAAAGCTGTAGTGCTTCCAGTCAAGCTACCCAATATATTTCTTCATTTTTTTTAAATCTAGTGAAAGTTGCTCTCCTGGGAGAGGCTGAAAGAAGAAATATCAGATGACATGTGCTAGTTGCATCATTTAATGTGACATGCAGAGATATCATGAGGACACAGGTCACAGGATCCTGCATAGATGAGATGCAAGTTCCTAAACAGAAGAAAATAAAAGCTTAAAAATTACTGCACATTGGCTTATGTTTCCAAATATATTTTTTTTCACTAAGAAAACAGCTAGAAGATATTTTTAGAATCAAAATTAATATCAGCCCTGACATTTCTAGGTCTTCTATAGCATGAGCCTGAAGGCTGTTGCTAGTGTGGTTAATTCACACAAGCAGTTTTGTTCATTGCTACAGTGCTCCAGTAGCATCTTTGACGGACTTTGACAGCTCCCTCCATCCTGTATTCTCTTGTCCTTCCCATAGCATCTTCTGTATCCTTTTCCACTATCTAAAATTTCACACACACACACACACACAAATCAATTCTACTTTCCTGTTTGCAAATGTAGGGGTAAAAAAGACGATGTTAATACCCGTTATACAATTTTAAACAGTGGGTGCCTAGCCCTCCAAATGGGCACATATTTCCTTGGCCTACTTTTCTTTCTCCATCCTTCTTCCCCACCCCGATTCCCACCATTTTGTGAAGATGGTTTTTAAGCTTGTGGAATTATTTACACTTCATTTATAAAAGTTATGGAAGTTCAGTAGAGGTTAATGCAAGATTGTAAATCAGACATCTCCATATAGCTGTGACTCCCACTGAGTTTACAAGCAGATACATTTAGAGGCAGTAATATGGGCAAAAAGTGCCAGAAAGGGTTTATCAACAAAATTAAGTTGTTGGAGATTTTTATTTATGGACACCAAACTCCTGATTAGTTTTGTTTTGTTTTTTTCCTGATGAAGAGATGATAAATAGAAAATTATCGGGAGACTATTTTTATTTTTCTTTTGTTTTAGAGATTTCTTATTAGCTTTTATACAGACAGATATAGTATAAAAACTGGAGGGTCTCTCCTGAGGAATAACAAGTATGTTGACAGCTAAGTAGAAATAGGCTTGCATTTCAAAATATAAGGTTCTGGATTAACAAAATTTGTTTGAAGTCCACAGAATTAATCACTTTTAAACAATAACCTTGTTTCCTGTTTACCTCAAACAAATTTTGCAGTTATCACTATTACAAGCCCAGAAAAAGCACTTGAAATACACAATTACTGCTTCCTTATCCATTAATAGTGTATTTCTAGCAAAATTATCAAAGCTGTATGGTCTGTTGGCCTCATACAGGCTCTTGGGCAGCTTGTGGAACCAGCTCAATTGAGGATACGTGGTTCCGTTTCTGGCATGACTAATGTCATTGGGAAATATGCCAAGCATCAGGCTCTTCAGGGAGGAGGGAAGAAAAAGAGAAAGCTAGAAACAGGCTAGAGGGGGAAGATCCAAGCAAACAAATACCACCAAGCCAGCAGGCTTCACTGGAACACCATTTGACATTTGCAGGGCTGTAATGTTGGGAAGCCTGAGGCAATACCGAAGCCCTGCTGCTGCAAGGGGCATCACTACTGGAAAGCAAGCAATGAACCTCATGGGAGTGAGGTTGACATACAGACATGAAAATGAACAAGCATAACATATCAACCCTTATGTTGCACAGGGATGTAAAGCAATGCAGGAATGGAAGAGCTTGTGAGGGACATTTATTTTTCTGTAAAGAAAATGCAATGGATTTCAGCTTACAGAAGAAGCAGGTAGCCTTTTGTGATAGGAAAAAAAATACAAAAGACTTAGCCAGACACTTGGCCCGTGAATTTAATTCTGAAACATCAATTAATGCAGAGGAACAACTGCCAGCAGTTAGCACTCCAAGTCTGGCCCCTTTAAGTTATAATAACCGGGCAAAATAAGGTCACCTGTGTTGCTAGAAAGATGTCATGTAATTTCTCTGTCTAAATTACCTTGGTGCATATCAAATATAATTCTCCTCTTCAATGGAATGATAATTTATAGCAAGCTGCCAGCCTCAATGTCAAAAGGGTTAGGCTGGTGATTGCCCAATTTGAACTATCGTTGTTTGCTTTCTCTCTTCTTTCTTCCCTCTTTTGTATCTGCTCCTGAAATGCTGCCTACCTTGGGAAAACAGATTCTTATTTATAGCGCTGCAAAGATATTAAAGCTGTTAAATTGAGTGAGTTCTTTAAGGTTCATGGCAAAAAAGGCTGACAAAGCTCTCACTGTTTTCCTCCCCTAGAGGGGGTGAAAAAAAAGAAAAAAAAGAAAGCAAAAAAAAAAAAACCAAAACCCCAACCTGTATCTTTTGTTCTAGAAGATGATAAAAACTGCAGTACTGAGCACTGACAGTAATTGTCTGTCTCCAGCGTACTGCATGAGAAATGAATTATATGATCCTGTGACAACTGGCTTCCTACATGGCTGGGAGGTAGCATTAAATGCTGTAGGATTTCAGAGGAGTTTAACAGTTGCCTAGCTGCAATGCAGGTAATTTTAATGAATTATCCCACTTTCAATATGCAGCGTGTAGGCATGCTCCTTCATATGAACTGGTCAAGGTTATAGTGTCATACAGTATATCATTTCATAATCCAAATCTGTTACAGGACACACTGACTGAATGTAATTTGCATCATGCAGGGTTTTTTTTAGGAGCTTACACAGATTATGATCACCAGGATACTGTGTTCCTCCCTTATCAAAGCATTTCCACATTCTACGCAAGTGGTTCCTCTCTCTGTTCAGCCAGTCCATGCTGTCTTTTACCCAGACATGTCTGGCTAAGATATGCATATTACTCTGCATATGCATGGCAATAAATGTGACAAATGCACGTGAAGCCTCGTTTATGCTGTGTGTAGAATGGTGCTTTTGCATAGTTTTCCTTTTACATTTTCATACTATGGGACAATAAGTTTCAAATGATATAACTTTTCACAAATAAAGCTATTCATAATTCATAAACTGTATTCTCCCCTTACTCTCCACGGATTGTCCTTGGCATTATAGCTCATTTGGGTGTATTCCACTTTACAAGAAAAATATGTTATTATCCAGTGATAGTGATAATAAAATTAAATCACAAAATATTAACATCTAAGCTATTACTCCATTCTAGGAAAACTAGAAAGAAAAAATTGGAAGTGTTAAAAACTGCAGTCTACTACAGGAAGAAAAAAAAAATCTTTAATATCAGTGTTATCATATTTTTGTTAAGTAAAATAATTTTGTATAAGCAGCACTGAAAAATGGAAAAAAATTATAATTATTCCTCTCTTTGAGAAATTTCTGTATATTTTTGTTGTCTTTAACCTCAGAGTTTCATCAGGCTCATACTTACACCAATGCTGTGTAAGGAAATGAGCTACTAAAGAAAATTGTTTTGTAACTTGTATTTGTTTCTGTATTACTGACATTTCAAAATCCCACTGAGAACTGACCTTCAATAAAAGGAACTACTTTGCAGTAATTTATCTAATTTCCACAGAGGGAAGGGTGTCCCCCAAAACTTGTCTTCTTGTCTTTTGAGTGTAACATTCCTATAAAGGCACTTCACATCACAGTCATTTTATTAAGCTAATCAATTAACTGAAGTTAGTATGAGAAATTCCCTGCCTACCACTGAACATTCTTGTTATTTAAAATATTGCTGCCAACAGGCACTGACAAGGAATTATTTTACAAAGCTTGTATATGGGGGAAATATGTTTTTCTTTTTCTGAAGTCTATCCCTGGAAGCCTGAAATTTTTGAAATCAATGCAAACTCTCTTTTGGTCAGCTATTACAGTGGGTGATGTGAGACGTCACACCCAGTTCCATCAGTCATGTCAAAAGAAGGGATTGTCACATAACTGAATGAAACAGCAAGACAGAACAAATTACAGAAAAGAAAATGATGAACGCTGATCTGCCTTGGAAAGGCACCTCGGGCTATAACAGAAATAGACTTTGTTGTGTGCCACTGGCAATGAATACTGCAGTGTTCATCATTTGCGGAAAGGTTTTTGCTGATGATAAAACCAAACTGAACACTGGGATCTCTTTGCAGCGCCTTGAAGGCACTTTAGTCAACATTACTGGAACAGGCCACAGCCCAAAAAAGGAGGACAAAATGTATCTGTGAGCAATACCCAGCAAAGAAGCAAAGTCTGTAAATTACTGTTTTCCTCCCATTGCCGTCACTTTAACCTTGACCAATTGTAGCACGGATGGAAATACCAGACAATGTAGTCTTTAATATTATTGCTATAATAAATTCTATTCCAGCTCAGAGTATATCTGCATAACATAGGGATGCTCCTTGCCAGTGAATTGTCTTGTTCACAATAGTACACCACATGGAAGCTATAGCAGTAATAGCAATGATGTTGTAACCACTTTTTTGAGTTGTGTTTTTTGTTGTTTTTAATTACTTAGCAAGTACTTGGAATTTATTCTTGGTCCCACATTCCGTCTTCAATGGTAATTAATATAGCATAGCTGGAGGAAACAGTAACCTTTCCACAAAAAAATATGAATAAACATCATCTGATACATATGATTAGGTTTTATCTAATGACTATGGATTGGTTAAATCTGGACTTTCAGATCACCTCCAAGTTTTTTTCAACAATAACACCATAAATCTGGATACTCTTTTATCCACATAAACATCCAGTTCCTTTTAGAAACTCAGTACATTCTTGGCTTCCACAGCTTCCTGCAGCAACATGTCACACTATCTAATCCAGCACATTTTGTGCCAGTGTGTTTTACTTTAGTTTTTAATTGCTAGCTCACAGGTTTTCAGAACAAACAAATTGCACATATAACCAAGCGGATAAATATCTTTGAACTGCATGAAAAATCTGCTGACTTTTGTCTTGTTTTCATAAGTATTTACATTGTGATAGTTAATACACACTGCTGCTGGTGTTAGATTATTAAAAATCACCAAATAGTAATATGAGGGATATGTTGGCTGCTCATCAGTTGCAAGGAGAATCCAGAACAATTAAAAAAAATGTGCATTTGTACAGTCAGATATACACTTGTGACATTGCTGAAGCGGTTAAATATATCTCCCAATGGATATTACTGCCCTTCAGTTAAAATTTAAGGTTTCCTAAGCTCTCACACTAAAGGTGATTTGTTAAAATCCAATTTACTTTCAAAGAAAGGGGTATCACAGCTAAAATCCTGAAGTACAGTTTTGATCATGTGCCAGCTCACCAAAGAAGTTTTTGTGGGTGTTTTTTTTTTTTTGTGGTATGTCATTAACGATTGTACATTTCCTGCTCTGGGGCACTGCATAAGAAAACAAGAAAGTGCTGAAGGTCGCGAGGCTTGTAGGATAACATTCAAGGACAGACAAAAGGACAGTCACTGTTGCGGCCTCATTCTTACTGGGAAATAACCATAGCAAATGATCTTCAGACCTCACTCGTAGTCATCTCAAACACACATAGTTGATTTTCTCCAAAAGGAGCATCTCAGGAGTAAAATAAACATAAGCATCTATGCTAGTGCTCTAGTTCAAACCAGGAGGACCCTTTGGAAGCACATATTGCAATGATCCCTTTGAATGTGCTGTGTTTCCCATTGCAGAGTAACTGTGGGTAGAAATGCCATGGTTATTCAGGAACTAGTAGTGAATCAGGGAACTAAGTTACTTGCTACTGTATGTACCAATACTTATATTGATAATTCATTGCAATAAAAATAATTAAATTCAATACAAAGAAATGGTGGAGAAAGATCTGAAGTAACTTATATATATACAAAAAACCCCAAAAAAACCAAAAAAACCCAACAACAACAGAATCCCATTCTCCTGTAATCGAAACAGATGAGAGAGCAACACATTTGCACCCAGATGGGGCAATCTTTTTCATTTCATTGAGGAGCTGTCATTGCTTGCTTTTTTTAAAGTTCTTTTCCTTATCCTTATAGCACTCATTGAAAAAAAAGGAAAGAAAACAAAACTGTACTAAGAGATTTTTTCTCGTCAAGATTCTGGGATTTACTCTGGCACACCCACCTAATTGCAGACATGGAAGTGCAACACAATATAGAAATAACTAGGGCTTTTGTGTGATGCTTAGCTGGTAAACACAGTTAGCTGAACCCAGCTGTGCCTACATAATTACTTCCCACTGCCTACACCATCTAAAGAGGGAAAGCAAAGCAAACTATATAGACCAGCTACATATAATGTTATATTTTAATCTCTCCCTTGAATTTACTTAATAGAATACACTTGTCAGGTAAAACCTTGGATTTCCTAATTTTTACAAGTACTTAATTTCATGGTAAATTTGACCAATTTTAAATTGATAACTAGAGCATCCAAAGTGATTGCTGTCAGAATCCTGAGGGCACCTCCCTAGACCTCACATGTCTAGGGATCCAGCTGTCTGAGTTCAAGGACATCCCTGAAGTGGTGTAATTGTGTAGCCTTGAATGAGACAGCTGCGGGGAAAAAAATAAACCTGTGAGAAAGACATTTAATCAGAGCCTTGCTGAGGGCCCCCTGCTTTCACTAGGGTTTAGTTCAGCTTAAAGTCTGGGTCCCACCTTATGCCTTGCTGAACTATGTTAAAGGTATGCCCATGCCTGGCGGCATATCTTGCTTTTATTGACCTGAACCCTGACACCCACAAGCTGGAACGCGCTACAGGTGTCATTGAGCGCACTTCACAAAGAACAAAGTCCAGAGGACGTTGTCTTTAAAAACATGTATAAACTGGATACTTGCAGAGGTCTTCTCTTCTGTTATCGAGAAATGTTATTCTCTTCAATTTGAACCCATTACATTTATGTTTTTCTTCGATATTTCATAGTGATAAGAACGAATAAAGATTATTAATTTGCTTCACCTTCATTGTGAAACCTAAGAAACTAAACTATTCTTTTTCTATTCTATTTTATTAGCAAATTGCAATGGCAACTACAATCTATTATGGTGGAAAGGATACAATAATACAGAAAATATTAACTTTTGATGAAACAAGTGTATGGATATTGTAATTGCTGACCTTTCAGTTATGGTTCAGGGTTATTGTTTCAGTTTTTTACAACATTGTTTCAAAAATTAAAATGTATTCTATATTTTTATTTCTCAAAAATAAAAATTTGTGGGTTTATATCTTGAAAACTGAAAACATTCTCAATTTATATTTTACTTTTATCTAAAGACATAAGACAGGTCTGAACTGATTTCAAGATTTCAACACATATATATTTAAAAAATATTAATCTGACAACAATACAGAACTGCTTAATGGGAGAGCAGAATCAGTTTCAGTGGCTTCTTTTTATAATATTCATGTTAATCTCCTTAATATAATAGTTTGCATCAGTTTCAGAAAAACTCAGTGATCCAATAAAGATGCTAGGGCCACCATTACTAATTTTTTGTTGTTGTTGTTAATGTTAATCATTCAAAACATGGTGCATTACACAATGATCTGTCTAAACTACTGTTCATTTCAAGCTCCTTCATTTTTAGAATGCTTTCAGAGGATCTGCAAATTAAACTAATTCCTTACCAGGTAACATATCACCAATTCACCTTTGACATGACATTTATCTAATTTTTTTCTCATTTTCAGTGGTTCATAAGCACAGTCAAAACAGGAATGCTCATTAGATTTTTCTCATCTCTAAAGGGAATTGAACACATTCAGTACTGGAAATACATATTCATCTTCAGAAATACTGCATACCACAGTTCATCTTCTTTGAGCTATATTTCTGTAATCGATGGTTTCGTGTTGAGATGGTGTTTTTCATCCTTCTGAACAATTAAAAAACAATTTTAAGAAAATGAAGAAAAATCAAGTACTGTCATATTTACTCATTGTGTGATCCATCATATGACCTGATCTAGTCTACATTCTATCATGTGAAATCTATTTTGTTTACAAGATATTTCTAAAAGTTGAATTGAAGGCTTTTTTCTCTCTTTTTTTTTTTTTTTTTCCCTTTAATGATCAGTAGAATTACTGTTGTTTTACACAAGGGTGTATAGAAACAAAGCCATGGAATGCTATGAAAGATCAGATGCCATGTTCAAATAAATTTTGGACTCTACCTCTATTCTAACATAAGCATTGGGTGTTTAAGGTAACATCTCCCCTAGGCTTAACAAAGGAGCTAGATTTGGTCCAAAGGGCCACCGGTGAACATAGGTCCTGATTTGAGGTAAAACAGAACAGATTCAGTTTACATTTTAGCTAAGCCTCTTTTAACTAACAACTCTGTGAAATTAACAGTATATTGTGGAGACACTGTTCACTCTCAAAGTGATAAGACCCATTTATTTATAATTATGCCAAGGAATGGTACGTAGAGAAGCTTTTGCTTATACTTATTGCTATAACAACCAAGGTCAGCTAACTTTGTTATTTGCCCTGTTGGAGGGCTGGAAGTGGAAAAGCGTGGAGGATCGCGCCTGCAGGGAGAGGCGGACAGGACAGGTGATCCAAAACTGACCAACGGGATATTCCATCCCATTTGCATCATGCTCAGTATAAAAGCTGAGGGATCAAAGGCATCAGCCTCTTTCTTCAATGGCCGGTGTCCAAGGAGGACTCTGTCTGCTTGTTTGACTTTGATCCTGATCCGTGCATTCCTGAATCCAGATCCAGAATCCAGTTCCTTTCCATTGTTGAGTCTGGTCTGGGGCTTTCCCAGTGCCTGCCAGTGACATGATCGTCATCCTGGGAGCTAGATAAAGTTTTGTATATATTGTATATATTTCATTTTTTTCTTTTTGTTATTTTATTAATATTTTCATTAAAGTAGTTTAGTTTTCGTCTAAACTCATAAGTTTCTGTCTCTCTCTCCCTCCTATCCTTGGAGACAGAGGTGAGGGAGAGCATCCGTCATTTGCTTCAGTGGCCAGTCCGGCCAAAACCACGACAACATCCCAAAACAAGTTTTGATAAATAACATTATATGTGTATGTTTAGTTGCACACAAAAGTTTCTGAAATAATGCAAAAGAATTTATTTTTTAAGTACTCATTTGGCTCCAGTATTAATACTATTAAACGGAATGCACAGCCTTTCCACTTAGAAAACAAGAAAGTGAGAAAAAAAAGGGTAAATTATGAAGAACCCAGCACAGGACAAAGTGAGAGTATTTAATTTACTCGTTCACATCGCTGAACACATACAAAACTTACATGTTTACAAAAGCCTTTGAGTTTTGTTTCACAAAGATACTGATCAATAAAATGCTAACGTGTACTTGTTTGCTTCAGATTGGAAATTGTTGTCGTAAGAGAGTACTCTCTTCACTGGTCCATGAATTTGATAATTGAGTTTACTTTTATGCTAAATGTATACAAGAAACATTTTTATTATTTTGAAACACGCTCGATCCTTCATAAAATATTTTACATTTTTCCCAATGAAGCATGCAACTTGTCACTCATGAAAAATAGAGTTCATATTTGCATTAACAGACCTATGTTAATCACACTACCTTGAAAGATCTGCTAGTATGTTTGCTAATAACTTGTCTGATCTTTCTGAAACCAGCTACTTCTGTGAATGTTAAAGAATACTGATTTTGCCCTTATGTGGTTTTTTTTTCTAATCACTAATATGAAGAAACATCAATTTATCAGTATAGAAATGCATTACTAATATTATTTTCAATGTATAATACACAAATATGAAATCTACATGGTCTGAGTTCATCATTTTACCATTTCTGCAGCATAATAACATAGTACCTAATATAATACAGTACTTAACACCAACAAAGGCAACCAAGAACTTACATTTTTTCTAATATTTTTCTTGGGCTTGAAAATGATGTGTTCACTAGTTTACTTTCATTTGCAATTTGAGATATAGTGAGTACACGGTTCATTTGATTATGCTACATCTGCATTTCATCTGTTCCATCTACATTTAAGGGTCACTCAAATAATCTTATCACAATTCTGGAAAACAACAGCTTCTGGGAAAAAATGCAAGAATTAAGTATTCAGAGTCAAAAGGCAAGAGGGCTGTTGAACTAAAGAGATAAAATAGGTAAACAAAATAGTTAAAATTAGAATTCAAATAAGAAATTAACTAAACAAATCAGAAAGAAATAAATTAACATGGCAGCACGACAACTATTCTCTATGTCTTAGCATCAAAGCTATGCAAGTAGATCATACTTCTTTGAGCTTTATAATCCATACAACCTTCTTCCTTATTCCTCTATCTTTACCTTTGATAAAATAAATGGAAAAAAGTAAGTCAGAGACAGAAACAGGTCAGCAGCAATTGTATTGGCGGTATCCTTCCACTCAGAAATGTGCAGCATGCTATGACAACTTCCTGTTGCCTCCTATGCATCACAGATGCTCCCACACCCTGCCAAAATCCTCCTTTCCTCCTATTTTCCTATCTAGTTCTGACTGGAGTGTTTGATATCATTGTTCCAATGATGGATAATTTGATTCAACCATACATTGCCTCAGACACCAGTGTATATTCAGACAGTTACCAGACAGATGCTACCATGTCTAGATTGGAGGTGTTTCTTTTGCAAGTGTCTGAAGGTGATATAGGCAGATGCCCTGGCATCCAGACAACTATTTAATTCAAGATATCTCTGTTGAAATTATTTTTATAACCAAATAGAAATTAAGAGAATTAATATGAGTTTCATAGCTCATAGTTCAGTGCTCCACTTTTTTACGTATGACATTTTTTCCCCAGCCATTACTTGCTTTGTCTGTTATGGTTGTAAGCACGTCAGACAATGACCATTTCTTCTCTGTTTCAATACTCTGAGAATTCAGAGCCCTATTCTGAATGTAGCCACATTAATATTGAATACATGTAATAAATACCTTTAAATTAATTTAACACATTATCTTCAAAATAGAATTCTAGAAACACACTGATATTTTTAGGCAGATACCTCCATGGTTATGAAACAGATGAAACCCGGTTTCTTATAGATCTGCTTTATTAGTTTGGCATCTGGAATACCCAAGCCTTTAATCTTAATCATGACAGTCCAAATTGATTAATTCATCTACATGGCCTGTTTGGTTATTAACAACTCCTCATAACTTAAACCAGCTATTCGACCACAAATAATTCTCAAAAATGAGTCTAGAACTTGCAGTACAAACCCAAAAATAAGTTTGACTTCGGAAAGGGAGACATAAGACTATGTAAGAACGTAAGATATTGCTTATGGATTGCAGGGAATGAGAAACAAGAATAAAGCCCTATGTTTCTGTAATCGGAAGCTGAGATCAGAAGGTAGCCTTGTTCTAGATTTGAGGGAGTATTTGATCAGTCCCAAAACCACTGCGTGTGACATCTTTTGCCTAGGCACTTATGAGCATTTTTGTGTTCAGACTTAAACACACCATGCCTTCAAGATAAGTAAACAGAAAAAAACAAACAATGCCAAAATCACATTAGGGTAGGTATTAAAACAGAATTCCCTTTAATAATGCTCAATTTTGCACAGTTGTTTCTTCAGAAGAGGAACATCTGCACAGTTCAATGGAGCTTGCTACAGTTGAGGTGACACCTAGAGCTGGCTTCACCTTTGTTATTATAGTCAATCTTGATAATTCTTCACACGGTTAAGTTATGTGATCCTCATACAAGCTTAATTTATTTTCCCACAGAAAGTCTATATTTTCTTTAATTTGATATACCTATTCATACTATTTGTAAATGTGATTTTTTTTATACATAATTTGTTTGTATCTTGTGAAGGATAGATTTTCTTAGTCAATCTAAGGTTATCTTTATCCATCCGTCAGGGTGTATTTGTCTACAGATGCAGATTCTTTTAAAACATCATCTTCTACAGGTTTTTTTTTAACTGTGATTCAAAATAGTCTTAAAGAGTATTTGGTCATGCATACAGTAGGCTTCCAACATTTCTTGGGCTCTTTTGACATTCAATTTACCTTGCAGTGTTAAAAGAGATAGATACAAAGATACATACAGACATAAATAGATACATAAAAGAAGGAGGAACCAGGGAACTATAGGCCAGTCAGTCTCACCTCCGTGCCTGGTAAGATTATGGAGCAGATCCTCCTGGAGGCACTGCTGAGGCAGAAGAATAACGAAGAGGTGATCGGGTAAAATCAACACGGCTCCACCAAGGACAAATCGTGCCTGACAAACCTGGTGGCCTTCTATGAGAAGGTCACAACATCCATAGGCAAGGGTAGAGCAACTGACATCATTTACCTGGACCTGAGCAAAGCCTTTGACACTGTCCCGCATGACATGCTGGTCTCCAAGCTGATAAAATATGGGTTTGGTGGACTGGCGATTCACTGGATAAAGAACTGGCTTGATGGCTGCACCCAAAGAGTGGCTGTTAATGGGTCCATGTCCAAGTGGAGGCCAGTGACAAGTGGAGTCCCTCAAGGATCAGTACTGGGACCGGTCTTGTTTAACATCTTCGTCAGCGACATGGACAGTGGCATAGAGTGCACCCTCAGCAAGTTTGCTGACGACACCAAGCTGTGTGGGGTGGCTGACACGCTGGAGGGAAGGGATGCCATCCAGAGGGACCTTGACAGGCTGGAGAGGTGGGCCCATGCCAACCTCATGAAGTTCAACAAGACCAAATGCAAGACCCTCCATCTGGGTCAGGGCAATCCCAAGCATCAATATAGGCCGGGCAGCGACTGGCTTGAAAGCAGCCCTGAAGAAAAGAACTTGGGGGTGCTGGTGGACGAGAGGCTCAACATGAGCCATCAGTGTGCACTAGCAGCCCAGAAAGCCAATCGTATCCTGGGCCACATCAGGACAAGCATGGCCAGCAGGTCAAGGGAGGTGATTCATCCCCTCTACTCCACTCTCGTGAGACCCCACCTGGAGTACTGCATCCATTTCTGGAGCCCCTACTACAAGAAAGATATGGACGTGCTGGAATGTGTCCAGAGAAGGGCCATGAGGATGGTCAGAGGGCTGGAGCACCTCTCCTATGAGGACAGACTGAGAGAGTTGGGCTTGTTCAGTCTGGAGAAAAGAAGGCTCTGAGGAGACTTTATTGTGGCCTACCAGTATCTTACGGGGGCCTACAAGAAAGTTGGTGATGGACTTTTTAGGATGTCGGGTAATGGTAGGACTAGAGGGAATGGATTAAAACTAGAGACAGGATGATTCAGACTGGAGGGTAGGAAGAAGTTCTTCACCATGAGGGTGGTGAGACACTGGATCATGTCGCCCAGCGAGGTGGTGGAAGCCCCATGCCTGGAAGTGTTCAATGACAGGCTGGATGGGGCTCTGAGCAACCTGGTCTAGTGGGAGGTGTCCCTGCCCATGTGAGGGGGGTTGGAACTAGATGATCTTTAAGGTCCCTTCCAACCCTAACAATTCTATGATTCTATGATAATAGTAACATTCTATGATAATAGTAACATGTCTAATATATATGTGTATATACACGTGAGCATTTCTAATATATTTCTAACTACTCATAAGTAACATCTTCATATCTAAGTACGGTAGCATAAGTGGCAGCTACTAGAATTTTAAACTTGAATTTATTTAATTTTATTCAGCCTGCAATATGATGAAATGCGTGCTCAGGGTCATTAGGTAAGCCATAAATTGCAAGCGACAAGCAAAATCAGGAACTGAACAACGTAGAGGAAACCAGGGAGGCTGTATTTGCTGCAGACTAGGCCTCTAAAGGCAGAGCAAGCAGAGGACAAACAAGTGTAGGAAAGCAAAGCCCGAGCAGGAACTTGAAATCAGGGATGAGCAAACATGTGTCAAGAGACGAATGAGATGAATGATTGCAACTGCATCCAAAACACAGACTGAGCAGTCAAGGATGGAATTGTCTCAAAAAGGCAATAGTAACACCACCAACCAGCCTCTGAAAGCAGGCTATGTCTGACTGGGAGACTGATAGCCTCAAAAGGTTGGGTGCAGACAGATCATCCAGCTGAGGAGGCAGGAAGGAGACCACAACTTCCATGTTCTCATTGTTTTTTCAATCTAAACCTTCCCCATATGTCTTAAACGCTTACCACAAAAGTCAAGGCTTCTCTCGTTTGGTGTGTTAGTGTAAGCACAGAGTAAATCTTTCTCACATCTTCAACATTTATACAGCTTTTCTCTTTTCTGAAATGAAACAGAACGGGTGAGGATTGAACTGAACAAAACATTGAAATGAACTGAACAGAAATGGTGAGGATTTTAATTATCTTTGAGTTCTTATCTCACATGAGGTTTGTTTGAAAACGGGCAACAAGGTTTAAAAAGAAAGAGAAATTAATTAGATAATGAAATGAAGAGAAACAAAAAGACTATGATTACAAATGCTTTTTTTTCCCTATAATCAAAAAGGCTGAAGTTAAGCATGAAGAAACTATCCTCTGTATCACAGCAATAGGAGTAACTATGTGAAACGCAGACAGATTAAGCATTCTTGCTTTAAAGTGTTAAATTGCACTGTGCCCTCTTGACCAATATGTAGTCCATTAGAAGCTGAAAATAATTTTGATATGCAGCCTGAACACTGAACTCTAAGAGAAGTTATATTGCTTTGCAGCTTCACAGAATTTTTTTTCCCCAGTCAAAAAAGAATTTATTAGAATGTGATCCAGTGTTTAAACAACTAAGATTTGTGTTACTATTTGGTGGCAATTAAGTAATGAGGAAAAACATTGGAACTGAACAAATATATAAAATAAGGATAACTCTAAAATATATATATGTAGAAAAGAACAACTATGTGTGTGTGTGTGCACATGCACACAAATAAAATTTGAACATTGGTAGGAAAATACCTTCAAGACAATGAAGTGACTATTAATATTTACAAAATCCTTTATAACATTCTGTATGTATAGTTTAGTGTTTATTTAAAGCATGTTGATGAGATAATCTTAAAATATCTTCCAACATTGGTTGACCAATTCATCAAATAGATGCAAACTAAACAAAAAGAAGAAACATTTAAAACATTTTTAAATTAATCAAAATATTCAAGTAGGCTCCAATTTGTTTACCTTTGCTTATTTTTCTTACAAAAATACTGGTAGGATATTTGTTCGCTATATTGTAGTAGTCCTAGTTAGAAGACTACTGCACATCGAGGAGTTAGTACTCCACATAACAACTTGACCTGAGTGCAGGCACATAGCGTGCCATGTAATACTGCACATTTCATTTGGTCTTCAGGACTGTGCTGTACCCATTACTTTACACAGGACATGCTTAGCTGGATAATCATAACAGAAGATCTTGGAGCCAGCACCCAGTTGCCATCAGCAGTGATACCACTGGCATGTCCTTGGCTTTGTCTTGAACTGTAGTAATGTGATTTCCTCCTATGCAACAATACTTCTAAGAAATCCTAAAAAAGCCTCACCCTTTAAAGACCACAATAGTGCTGAACCACACCACAGACAGTATGTGTAGAGCATGTTGTAGCCTCACTGGGGCTGTATCTTGGCATTCCCAGCCTCAGAAAGGATGTAGCATTTTAAAACTAAAAGAAACTGTGAACCTCTTCACGTGCAACACGTGTGAACTAAAGGTCCCTTATTTGAGAAGTCCTAGTAGCAAGAAATCTGGCCTAGGTGCCAAACATTTCCCAAAACAGAACTCTATCAGCCAGCTGACTTTTTCTTTCTCTTTTAACAAATTCATTTACCAAAAACATCTGTTCATTGTTTTGTGGAGGTTCTGGCTTGTTACGATTCTAGTAAAAAAGACATTCAGATTCTGTATCTCAGTACAAGACATGGACTTATTGGAGCAGTTCCAGAGGAGGGCCACAAAAATGACCAGAGAGCTAGAGCACCTCTCCTGTGAGAACAGACTGAAAGAGTCGGGGTTGTTCAGCCTAGAGAAGAGAAAGCTCCAGGGAGACCTGATTGTGGCCTTTCAACACTTAAAGAGGGCCTGCAGGAAAGATGTGGACAAACTTTTTAGTAGTTTAGTTTAATAACACGACAATGGGTAATGTTTTTAAACTAAAAGAGGATACATTTAGATTAGATATAAGGAATATTTTTTTTACAATGAGGGTGGTGAAATAGTGGCACAGGTTGCCCAGAGAGGTGGTAGATGCCTCATCCCTGGAAACATTCGAGGTCAGGCTGGACAGGGCTCTGAGCAACCTGATCTAGTTGAAGATGTCCCTGCTTATTGCAGGAGGCATTGGACTAGATGACCTTTAAAGGTCTCTTCCAACCCAAACTATTTCATGATTCTAAGATTCTATAAAAGGTCTCTTATTGAAGTTAACATTATAAAAAAAGAGGATAGTATTGATAATATTACATCCCTTCAGATGCTGGGAACCCCAGCTTGGGCAGTATTGAAGTGCTGTCAGTAGGGGTGCGGTGCACTTGTGGAAAGGTTACTTGACATTTTGGTCTTTTGAGCTCTTAAAACATTTCTTAAAACAGGACAACTCTATTCAGCATTTCAACTGTCAAATAGAAAGGATGTTCACCTGAGAACTTGTTGCTGCACTGTCAGGTAAAGGCAAGGACACACAGGTGGTGTAATCGCTGGTACCAAGCAGGACCTGCCTGCAGACTCCTCTGTTACAAGGAGATGGCCATGTTTGTTCTACAGCCAAGGGCCGTGAGCAACACAGCACAGGCCCGTGCATGCTCAGGTTACCAGTTATGTGGACCGCTGTCTCCTCCCTGAACAACTGGCATCCTGTCAGTATCACTACATCCATGCACCTTGAAAGAAACTAAAAAAGCTTCTCACCATTCAACTGTCTTATTCCACTTGCATGCTCATGAAGCAGTCCATTCAAAATGGAAACATTCCAAAGCATAACATTGAAAAAGCAATAAGAGAGGGGGTGGCAGGGTGGGGGACAGGGAAGGAGATATCACGATGGTCTTCCTTCTGTGTTTTTTATGTTTCCCACATCCTCATTTGGGTCAAAGATTTTCCTATAAAACCAGAAGTCTGGTGGAAGGAAAATACTATTTTTGTATCAAATCTGCCGAGAATGTAGTTTGTACTGACTTCTGATGAAGATGTTATTCAGCAATCTTCGCATTTTGTTTTTTAGAACCAGAACATGAATTTAGGAAAATAATTATTGATATGCAAGCTTGAAAATTTCATCTACCAGCTTGAAGCACCAAATTTGCATAAAATGTTTCCTTTCAAGTGCTTAATTCTTAAAACAATTCTAAATAGCATGTAAACCATTACTGAAGCAAAATTACATTTCAAAGTGGTACACAGTGATCTAGCTTCTCAACCGTCACTGGCATTAATAAGAGTCGCACAGCGTAAGTCCCTGTGCACCACTTTGAAAGTTTACTGCCGAGTGTCTCCATTAATCACATCACAGAGGGAACATCCCACATCAGCTGTTTTTTATTAAAACTGAATAACTCCATTTATATATTTTATCTTTATCTATGAATCTCTGTACAGAGACCCTCCCTCAAGCAATTATTTGCTATGAAATTTCATATTTATTCATATTAGCTATGCCCTTTCTCTTAGTGGAAAGCCCAAGGTAAAATTGTAATGTCATTTGGGACAGTAAAGGTAACCTTAGCTATTTAATGATTTACTAGTTTTATAGTAATAGCCATCTGCAGTCACTTATTTGCTTTTGCAATTCTTGTAGTCAAGCAAAGTTGGTTTTTTTTTTTCCTTTTTTTGGTGTATGATAACAATGTTTGCGAGGAGGATATTGAGCATCTCTGTTCTGTGGATAGTCAGGATACTCGAGATAGAAGTGTGTGTTGATTACAAAGTGAAGAAGAAGGTCTACAGGTACGCCGTTGGCACATGATGTTTTCTAATTCTCTCACCTCACTTACAGACAGCAGGAAAACAACGGATCTGAGTCTATTAAAGGAAATGTGAAAGCCAGTGAGATACCATTATTACTTCAAGTACTTAAAAAACTTGAGACAGGTGGGCAACAGTAAACATCTTCCATGAAAAATTTCACAAGAAACAAACACCACCAAAACTACCTTTCTTTCCTTTTTTCTTAATTTTTTTCTCACTGTTTCAGGTGAGAAGGCCCAACAACAACAAATTCTACAGTAAAGCAGCAGACAAACAGAAATACAACTTTTTTTAGGGAAATACATGTTCATCAGTTGAATATTTTTGCACTTCTAGTAACCATCAGTGATTTAGTGTCTTGCAATGCATGTATTTTCTTGGAAAGGTGTTTTAAAATATTCAGTTCCTCGGTATTGGCTAAGCATATATGTTATTGTCAGTTTCTAGCACAATAAACTGTGTGTTAGCCCTTAATCACAAAGCTAAAATCATGTCTTGATATAAAGCAGTACAGATAAGTGTATATTTTATATAATTTCCTGGATTTTGACAATTACCCCCATATTTTCTTACTCTTATTTGACATCTGTAAGCAACATCTTCAAAACAAGTTTTGCCAAAACTGGCATTTTGAATGATTGGTTGATGTAGACAGGGTTACTCCTTCAGAGACTTAAAAATATATAGCTCTCTGCTTAGAAAAGGCTTCAAAATGCTTTCGAGATGGATATGGCTACTGAATGAAAAATGTTTCAACACCAGTTCAAACAGTACTTATTGAATAAAACATATTCCTCTAAACTAAATAAATACAGTGTTTACAGCAATTCAGAAGAGGAAAGACTGAAAGTTAGAAATAGCTGTATTGATTTGTTTTGGTGTTAGCTCAGATTCCAGCCATCGATACCGACTACAGGTGTATGCCCTTGTGGATAGGGTACTTCAATCAATATTTTATTGGCTGTGAGCACTTTTTCAACAAAAAATTGCAGTATCAGCCTACGTATCAAATTGCATTTAGTCATTTATAGGTATCTTCTGTTATTGATTGTCAAGACTTTGTCCAGGAAGGCCGTCAGTATATAGCAACCATATGCATACTTTGCTGGATTTGAATATTTTTGGTCAAATTTAGTTCTATTTCATCAAAATGTTTATATTCTGGGGGCCTTTGAATCATGTTTCCCCTACAGATCACTTGCACCTCTAGCTGACACCTAACAAATGATAATTTTTTCATTTGTCTAGGAGGGGTTTCCAGAAATATATGTAAATGAATTATTACCTACATGTATACACACATGGGAAACAGATGGAACAGAGAGCTGAGACCAAGGGAGAACCTCTCAAACTTAATCACAGTAGAAACTTTTTTTCTTATTTTTGTTTTTTTCATTCATATAACCCACATACCATGTCAGTAAAAGTACTACTCTTTGAAGTCAAATCCTCAGAAAATCTGCATCAGAAAGGATATAAGCAATAAATGTAATTGCTGGAGAAAGACCTCAGTGCAAATGGTAACATGTATTTTTCATATACATACAACAGACAGTCTTGTTAAATCTTGAGACTTTTTTTTTTTTTACAAAGTAGAGATTACACATATATGAAAATATCTTCATTAAATTATAAGATAAACAAAAAGTAATTAGGCCATGCCTGCACTTCCTTTGTAATATGTTTAAATGAGCCCTATTGCTTCAGTGGTAGCGCTATTCATTCCTAAATACACAGAATATTTCTCACTATGAAATACGTCTCAAACACTTTCACATTCTGAATACTGTAATAAAGAGGAAGTTGTCAAGAAATGTTGTAAAGACGAATCTTAAGACAAAAGTTAAATACACGGTAGAAGCAAAGAAATGGAGTAAATTCCATCTTTAGTCTGTAAAGTCCTAAGAAATAAAAGTTTGAAAAGTCAATTTTATTTCTTTACCATCATTACCACTGACTCTGTAAATGAAAACGTTTGGAGACACAAGCACACAGCATTCATTAGATTTCCATCCAGAAATATTTTACTTAACACAGCATTATATTAACAGAGTATTTCACACTAATATTCACACTGCCATTGTGAGTTGTTCTTTTAATTGATTATGCTTAGAAAAAACTGGAAGTCACATAGCAAATCTATGATAGATTCAGGTCTGAGAGCAGACTCCTGGCTCTCAGACCTGCATTACAGGTACCTTTTAAGTAACCAGATGCTGTTTGTAAAATGTGTTAGTGATTGATAGCTCTGAAAATATTGCTGATTATAAGGAATATATATGGATTATATATCAAACAATATATTCATTTTCTTTGAACACTTTCTGTTTCATAGTTCTCTAGCCACATCGTTAAAGTATTCAATAAGAAAATTATAAGTCAGTTACTCCAACCTATAGAAAGTAGAATGACATAAATAATGTATTTATCATCTCAAAGAATAACTCACCAGCTGCTAAGATCAGTTAAAGCTGAAAGGCAATATTAAGAAACTATGATCACCATAAAATATTAAAGGCATTGCTTAGGTATCTACTGTTGGATTCCTTACGGTCCTGCTTAGCTACTATCCAAATACACAGAGAATAATAGGATAATGAGTTGACCTGCTTGGTTCCTTTAAAAATGTAGGTCAGGTGTTCCCTGCCTGAAGAAATTACCTGGTGACTCAGGTTGCATGGAGCATTAGCTCACCAGGAGGCTGGTCGTATATCACTGTCATGTAGTGGAATAAGGGGAAAAACCATGATAAAAATGAGGAAAGGAATTACAAAGGAGGACAAAAAGAAGACCTAAATTTTAATTAAGTTCCAAAGAAATGTATTGATTGTATATATATTTGTCAGGGAACTGGGTTTGATAGTGATGTCATAACAAAAATATCTTTCAGTGCAAAACACCTATCAAAGTTGTTTTCAACATTAGCTTCTAAGCGAAATACTATTAAAAAAATAAGTGTGTCATGATGTGATACATTAAATTACAAGCACACGTTAACTACGCTAATACTGTAATAATAAAACAATAAGAATTATCTTAATATTACAAGATTTTTACAGCTCTTTTGTAATAAAATTGTAACCAATTATAAAGATTATAGTTTAAATAGCAGATGTATTTTGAGAAGACTTGAACAACACTTGACCAACTAATGGTATTACCAATAATCTTGTTAGTAACTGTGGTTATTATATTTTTCCAGTCCTTATCCGGCAATTAACTATGTGGATATGAATCATGTGTCCCACATGATGCTCCACACAAGTCATAGCAGGGTAGACAATGTGGAGTCCTGAAAGTAGTGAATGAAGGTGTTGCAACTATTATAGACTCAAAGGGTTTTAAGCTTTACCATATTGCTTTATGATCTTATATACCTTTATTTGCTAAATTAAAGATTCTTCTTATGCCAAGCAACAATTTTAATTAAATAACTGTTGAACTTGAACAAGTCATCTTTGATTAGCTGCACTTAATTTTCTTACACCTCTCATCATTGAAAGGTTTTATTTTGCTTTTCCCTGAAAACCCTGGCTTTGTGTTTCAAGTAGTTTGATTGTTTTGTAATGATTTGTAAACAAAATTAAAATTCATACTTACGAAAAAGAAATGCAGGAATGAAGAATATGGAGAAGAAATGCAGAACAATACGGGAAAAAAAGATGTCTGAACTTACAGAGGCTTTAGAGAGTTTAGCCTTATTTGGGAGGGAAGAGGGACAGAAATTACATTCATCTTGGAACATGGTCAGTCAGAACAGAAAAACAAATCTGAAAAAGATTTGCTTTTTTAAAGAAGTTACACCTAAGAAACAAAGACCTGTAAAGAATAATTACAGATGAATTTATAACATGCAGAAGCAGAAGAAAAGCCTCCTGAATACTCATCTGTATATTTAAAAACAAAACAACTGTATACATTGCATTACAGTCAAACCTAAAGCATTCGATTTTATTTTGTTTTAGAGAGACTGTCTATGGCTGAAGATACTGATACTGTACCATGTCCACCACAAGCATCAATTGTTTTTCTAATCCTCCACAGTCTGGAAATGAATGCAGCCATGAAACTTACTTCTTCCAAGTCAGTGCATGTTTATAAATTTCATTGGCTGATCTGCATTGTGGGCAGCATTATATATTATACTTACTCAAGTAGCAGAGGTCTTCACAGTGAATCTTAGTTTCCAGCTCTGCCTGTTTCATATAGATGTTAGTGTAAGAAATAGTGGCATATTTCGCTCATTTTTATAAAAAAAAAAAAAACAATTGTAAAACAGGAATATTAAAGCTATAATTTGGAACACCCAGTAAAAGTTTGAGAATGCCTGTGTGACATCAGTCTGCCTTTCTTGCACATGTACATCATGCTACTTTTGTAGGATTCAGTATACCCTTATACTGACAGGTAAATTAGTCAGGTAGGACTGAGCAGGTACCTCTCACTGTTAACTGAAGAGAGAATGCAAGCACTGCTTTAAGCAGTGGAAAGAGCAAGACCAGCTCAAGTGAATGAAAATTAGCTACAGTAATTACGCTCTACTTTTGCTTTCTTTAATTAATTTCATAATAAATTGGTCCTAATTTTAATCTGCCTTAAACTATTTGGAATTGGGAATAACATCACAGAAATCTATTCTTAAAATTATATAAATTCAGAGCAACTGATAGTAAAACATGTTCAAAGCATATAGTCTTCTCTTGAAGAAACTAAAGGAATCATTTTACCTCCTATGATCTTCATGTCAACTTATCAGGAATCAGAAGCAGAGAATAAAGACATGATTTTTAGGAAGTGTACTGGATTCTATTTGTTCATTTCAGCCTCTACCTAGAAAGGAATCTTCGATATATAGTTCTGTAGTTTTCGTTCTCTGTTCTTAGCTAATTTTGTTCAAAGTCTTCAGGCTCTCATTTGAGCTAGCACTCGTTTGAGTATCCTTTACGTTGTATAATTTATCTGATTTTTTTTTATTTCCATAGCAAATAGGTTTATTTAGGCCACTCCCTTGCTTTAGAGCAAGAAACAAGTTTAAGCATCACACGAAGAAAACAGACTGGCTTTTATGTATTTAAGTTCTTCCCTTGAAGTGAAAACGGAAGGAAAAACATTTTTATTGTTTCTGCTTTTTTTCTCACAGATTACATGCTTTTTGCTTCAACCAGGAATTCATTTCATGGACAAAGCTACAATACAATTACTCAGTGCTTTCAGTAATTATTAATGATGTTGAACCAATTCCTTTTAGTTGGAGGAAGGGTGTTTCTTGCCCTCTCTCCTGCTTGTTATGGTGATAGAACCTCTGATGGCTTAATTAGAAGAGAAATGTTAAGAGAAGTTAATAGGATAAAAGATTGCTAAGTTTCATGATCACAATTTTTCTTTCCATACTGTGGCTAAAGTAATTAAACCCTATGGTTCTTTCCTGGCTTTCAGGTGAAGTGAAGGGTTCTTAGAGTGTTTATTAATACAAGATTTTCTAGCTAAATATTTCAAACTTTCTTTAAAATACTGAGAAACAATATTGCTTTGTAAGAGACTCCACAGTTTAGAAACACAAAATCTGTATTATAAAGTAAAGCAATTTACACAGAAGAGAATCTGAACCATATTCAAGGCTATGACAATGCTAAACATGCTATATATAGCTGATTTACCCCTACTAACTGTGGTTCATACAATAGACCTTTTAGCAAACAGAAAAGTAAAAAACAATGAGGTTGACTGCTTAACAGGTAAGAGCAAGTTACAGATGTTTAAGCAAGCTGTTGTATTCAGTGTTTTCATAGCCTTCCTGTCATGGTTTAACCCCAGCCAGCAGACACTCATTCCCCCCACCCCCTTCCAAGAAAAAGGAAAAATTTGTGGGTTGAGATAAAGGCAGTTTAACAGAACAGAGAAGGAAAGAGGAAAACAACAACAATGATAAAGGAATAGACAAAACATGATTAATGTACTCACCAACTAGACTCAAGAAATCCCCAACCTCCTTGGCTAGTTTGAGTCAGCTGACCCCCGGCTGTGGTCCCAGCTCCTTGTGAAACTTAACGCTACCCCTGCCAGAACCAGGACAACTCCACAAAAGGAGGAGCTGTAACCACAAATGCCATAAGGTTCATTTCAGGAAGAAAATAGAATTTCAAATCAAAATTATGACGATAGGGTTATGGGATATACATTGTGTTGTATACCAGGCTTTAAGGCTTGAAAAACAATATTTGGAAATATTATATGATCTGTCTACTGTCATCTTTGATCATCGGTGATTATATTTTTCATAATTATAGGGGGTACAGGAGATCTTGTATGATTGGAAAAAGGGAAATATCGTAGTTTCTATTAAAAAGGAAGAAAGAAGATTGCACAGAATTATAAAAGAGTCAGTGTAACTTCATTCTTTGCTTAGGCTCTGGGAAAACGTATTTAAAATTTATGTCTAAATGCCTAGAAGAGGTATAATCAGATCCTAGAATGGATTTTTTTTTTTTTTTGATAAATGTATCTTGTCAAACAAAAGCTATTATCTCTTTAAAGAGAATAAAAAGTATCTGTATTACATGAATATTAAGTACCACTGGGTACTGTCCTCATGCTAGACCTGTTTCTGTTTATTGTTTACATTATAGACTTAGGTAGTATAGTGGATAATAAGTTTATAGTACTTGTAAAGGATATTAAATTGCAAGGTGAAATTGTCAGAATTCAAAGAATCTGGAAAAAAATGTCAGAATCGTAAAATATTACCGTGACAGTTTTAAATCAAGAAAACAAAATTTTGTGAGAATTGTCCATTTGACAGCACCAAGAATGATAGAAGTTTAGGGGAAGAAAAAACACCACCAAACCCCAAACCAAAAGATAAACATCAACAAAAACTGAGAGAAATACTATGAGGAATTGGGCAGTTATATAAAAATAAAAATTGACATGAGATCTAGCAACTTTCTTCAACTAGCATTGCATACTTGCCCTATTTTTATACTCTTGTTTTCTTTTCCTACACGATCCCATTTGGTTAACACAAAAAGTGAGCCAGGTGGTACTTAAGCCTAACTCAGTATGGCCATTCTTATACAGAAGAGGTAGTTATCTGGACATAATGATGAAATTGGACTCAATTCTAGGGCCAGTTCTGTTCAATATATTTACCAATGATCCGAATGGAGGAGATGAATGCACCATTAGTAAGCTTGCTGATGATATTGAATTGGGAGGTGCTGTTGACTCTCGAGGGACAAGAAGCCTTGCAGAGTGATTTAGACAGATTGGAGCGTTGGGAATGGAATGAAATTTAACTAGTTGAAATTCCGAATTTCACACCTAGGATGGAGTAAATTGGGAGAGGAGTGTCTGGAGAGCAGCCCTATGGAAAGGGATCTGGGTGTGCTGGTCGACAGTAGGATCAACAGGAGTCAGCAGTGTGCCCTGGCAGCCAGAGGGCAAACCACATCCTGGGGTGCATCAAACACAGCATGACCAGCTGGTCCAAAGAGGTGATTATCCGGCTGTGTTCAGCAGCCTTACCTTGAGTACTGTGTGCTTTTCTGGGCCCCACAATTTAAAAAAGGTGTTAAACTACTGGAATGCATCCAGAGGAGGGCAAGAAAGATGGTGAAAGGACTGGAAGGCATGTCCTGTGAGGAGTGGCTAAGGACTTTTGGCTTGTCTAGCTTGGAGAAAAAGGAGGCTGAAAGGTGAACTCGTTGCTCTCTACAGCTTCCTGAGGCGGGTAAGTGGAGAGACAGGTGTTAATCTCTTCTGCCTCGTATCCAGTGGTAGGACGTGTGGGAATGGTTCAAAACTGGACCAGGAGAAGTTTATTCTGGACATTTGGAAGCACTTCTTTACCGAGGGAGTGGTCAAACACTGGAACAGGCTTCCTAAGGAGGTGGTTGTTGCTCCATGCGTGTTAGTGTTTAAGAGGCCTTTGGGCAAGGCCCTTTATAACATTCTTTAACTTCTGAGAGACTTATGTCTTATGGTTTTGGATAGGACTTTGCAGTTCAACACACCACTAATCATGCTAATTTTCTCATATAGCTCCTGGATCAGACAATCCGATCAGATTTGTAGCAAATCAGCTTGATGAACAGGCAGAGACTTACATGCACTTCTAGTTCATGTGAACTGGTCTTTTAATAGGCCTGCACAGCTCTTAGTGTAAGTTCTCATTCAGTATGACATTAGTGCTTTCACTCAAATATATTAGTAGGTATTCATAAATATACATATATTAAATGAAAATATATTTACATATTAATTTTACATATAACTGTTATCCACTAATTTACTATTAGTAAAAATATACAGAAGGGGAGAGGATGAATGGATGAATATTTGTGTTATCTAAAGCAAGTCACAACTTTGTCAATGTTTGTCAAATAGACTGGACAAATAGAAGTGCCTGTGTACAGGAAAGTAGTTGACAGTGAAGACCTGCTGTCAATACTCTATACATTTAAGGGTATTCTTTTTTTCACTTTAGACAAGGAACAATCTGGTGCACGCACTGAACACGCATTTGCAGCTGAAGTGCTTCTGAATTGCACCTTCCAGTTTACTGAAAGGAATTCAGTTCATGCCCTCTGGGACTGCTCCACAATCTGGACCAAAGCACAGTAACTAAAGACAAATGGGAGATTCACTTAAAGGACATAGTCTTGATGCCAGCTAAAATTGTGTTTTATAGTCCTTTTAATCTGCATTCCTTGTCTATGTTCATTGTAAAGGAATCCTGGTCACAATTTGCATAATAAGACTCACCATATGTGTATAATGCAGCCAGATTGCTAGCTTTGCAGTGCTTCCATTGCAGTTACTCTTCTTTCTTCATTCTTTTTTAATCAGGTTTTGGATTTTATAGCTGAGCTTGTTGGCTGAGTTTTAGATGTGTTTTTGCCATTACCTCCATGACAGAAAGCTAAAAGGTCTTCTATCTATACTATGATAAAAAGTGACCACAGCTAAACAGTGAAATGAATCAGTGATTGACTTGTGTATTATTAGTGTATATGAATTACTCCAGTAAACAGTTTATTAAACAAATGTCTATATCTGTTACAGATTGCCTTTATATGCATCAGTTTTTACCAAAATGAGTCAATATGGAGTTCTTTTTCACCTTGCAACATGCAGATGAGATTTAGTCATTTCTAAGTGAAAGCTCAGTATGCTATCAATCAGCAACAGTACATATTGAGGAAATTTAAAAGTGAGTAGTATAGACATGTTGTATTAAAAGAAGGAACAAGTTTGCATGTTTAGTCATGCAAACATGCTACTGATAGCATGTGTGAGAGCTCAGAGATACAAACATAAAAATCTCAAAGAAACATAGTGCAAAACCAGCAAATATGAGGAAGAAGAAATTTCAGTTACTTATTTCAGTTACTTCTTCAGGAAGAAGAAATTTCAGTTACTTATTATCCCCACAGAGAGGGAATGAGCTCTAAAAGGCCAGGTATATCCCATGGCTGTGTGTGACCCACAGGAAGGAGAGGTATTTACCTAAGCGTTTTTTTAATTGTTCTTTTTCTCAATATTTGAATCAGTGGTCAGAAGTTTGTGGTAACTGGGAATAAATTAAATTAAATAAAAATTCTCCATCTCAAAGCTGTTTTGCCCACTGCAGTAAGAAATTAGAATAAGGTAGCATCCCATGCACAAAGTGATCCATAATACGTTGCCAGAAAACATTTCTCATGAAATGTGTAGATGAAACATTTCCCAAAGGAATGTTAAAATTAAAAGGTTTTTTTGTAAGTTAAATATAGTGGCTTCAAGATTTTTATTTGACCTTCATTCATTTTAATTATGAAATTAAAAGTCTTATCTGTTTTAAAGCTAGTCTTCTCTTAGAGTAATCTACATATTAACAGTGATTTATAATAAATATGCAAAATATTAGGAAAAATCTTAGTATATAATATTTTTGTATTATGAGACTATAAACACCTATTGATAGAAATTGCGCCTTTGGGTATATTTGTACATTAACCAGCATGTTGGCCCCAAAGCTGATTTCATTCTGTCTGGATTAGAATACAGATTTGTTCAGCTTCCCTGGTCTTTTCCCTCTCTAGGAAGACTGGGAGTGTGATTCAAGAAACTGGAAGGTGTGTTTAGTGCATGGTAGATGTTCTTCAGCAGTATGGCCTCATTGGTAATACAGCAGCACACATGGTACTCACAGTCATATATATTAAGACCTTGTGGCCTCATCTGTATTGGGTGCAGGTGCTGGGCGCTGGCAGTGGTGGGACTGCAGGGTGGCCTCTGTGAGACGAGGCCAGAGGCTGCCCTGTGCTGGACACAGACAGTTCCAGCGAGCTCCATCAGACCCACCGCAGGGCACAGCTAAGCAGACAGTGCCTCTAGGAAAACACATTTGAGAAAGAGTAAAATATTGCATGACTGGGAGGAGTAAGGAAAAAAACAAATGTATAAGAAACAACCTGCAAACACGAACATCAGAGAAGAAGGAGGGGGAGAGGGTGCTCCAAGTGCTGGAGAGACAATGGTGGAACAGGCAGTATTTCTCACTACCCAAATCTATTTTATTTGTCAATAAATTAAATTAATTTTTCCCAAGTTGGGTCTGTTTTGCCCATAATGGTAACTGGTAAAGTGATTTCCCTGTCTTCACCTTGACCGACATATCATTTTGTCCATCTGCTCTGCTGATTAGGGAGAATGAGTGTCTCTGAATGGGCATCTCACAGCTGACCAAGGTCAACCCGCTACAAAAGCAGAGAATACAGAAGGGCCCAAATTAATAGCCAGTATGACTTCTGAAGAAGCTTTAAACTGGAGCATCACGAACATCTGCAGTAAATCATGAGTTATTGATTCTTTGGGGGTATAAGAACAAATTCTTATTAATTTACTGTGTATTAAAAATACTGTAAGTGAAAACTTGAAGGATATTTCAGAATTCTGATGATGTCATAAGCATGTACTTTTTGTGTTGCAATTTATGGTATTTCAAAACTATTAATTATTTGAACTGAGCCATGCTAACTGACAACCATCTTCCTCCCTGATACAAATGCAAGCTTCACTGGCTTATGTCTTTTACTTCTGATAGACTTACAATCAATCCAGATTTTACATTTCTGTCTTGATCCTCTGCCTCTGAGTTCTGTGCTTGGAAAAAACAAGATATATTCTTCAACATTGAAAATGTACTTTACTTCAGAAAGACTGGAGCTCAAAATACACATGATTTGGAGGTATGCAAAACTACTGAGGTACTTCAGAAATTTTTGTAAGTATTTGAGTTTGAAAGTAAGTGGAATTCTGAGCTCACGCAGTACAAAGGGATTTAAAATTACTGGAGCACTTTCCCTAATTTGGGAGACTGGGAGATTGGGAGTTTCCCAGTTCAGAATTTGTGTGGTTATATTAATGCATAATGAACTATGAATGGTAGTTTAAATGTTTGATCACCCAAGACTGGGTGCATAGTAGATCTTGTCAGGAGTCTAAGGAAACTAACTGCACTAATGAGAGTATCGTAATGGACTATTAACCTGCTTTCTCTTCTGACTCTTGCTACTCTGATATATATGGCCAGGTCTTTCATATCACTTTGCTTTTCATTCTTCTGACCCTTTAATGACATAGAAGTGCTAAAGTTTTTAGTGGCTGGATTCTTACTATTTTTTTTTCCTTCCCATCTTGCTTTCCCTTTTTCACAGTTATCAGAAACTCTTTTTGCATAAGCACTAATAACTTGTTATTTTGAAACTATCTGCTGTACATTGCAAAGAGTGAAAAAAAAACAGGAGGATGAGAAGTCAAAGTTTCATGTTCTCCTGACGTCCCCAGTGTTCCTGTCAAAGAACAGCAGAAATCCATTTCTTTTTCAATTCACCTGGCTTTCTCTTTCTATCTCCACCAGAAGTCAAAAAACAAAATTGCTGTTGTACAGATAGACATACACAGTCTACTTGAAATATTTCACAGATGATGTGAAGAAGGTGGGCAAAATATAGGATCGTAGAATATTTTTTTACTAATTGTCTCTTGTGGTGTTTTCTTATTTATTTTTTTTCTGGTTTATTTTCTTTTTGGTTTGTTTGGTCTATTTTTCTCTAAAATTTGGATTCTATTTGTAGTTGCTTCTGGAAATTCATAGGGATTTATGCAGCCAATAGATTTTGCTAGCTGTTTCCTGAAAAGATATCCTGATTAAAAAGGGGCGTCAGCAGCAGTCTGTAACAGACAGCTGAACGAGGAATATTGTCTTCCTGCTCATCTGCTTTGGGGAGCACCTGTTTAGCTGATAGGCAGGAGTCGTATCAGCTAACACAGACATCAGCTGTCACCAGGGCAGGGGATGTCAAGGTGGCCTAGAAATTTTGTTGGACGGTTTGGGACTCGGTGACTGAGATGGTGGTGTGCTGTGGTCATTTCTTTATCTTTAACCGGCTGGAAAAAGTACTTGTGGCAAACCGGAGTCTTCAACACAGGTGGAGCTGCAGAGGGTGCCTGGTGCCCCTCCTGCTCTGGGATGACAGCAGGAGGTACAAGAAGAAGATGCAAGCAGACTACATTGCATCAAGATGCTGAACAGGAGCCCGACAGTGTTTTTACAGACACTTTGCAGAGGCAAAGGCTTTGAGTCACACAATGCAAGGAAGGAGGAACAGTTAAAAGCTATGCTTAATGGCAGACCAAGACTCCAAAGATGGGGGAAACTGGAAGCTTGTGGCAACAAGAAAAATACTTCACCACCACCCTCAGCATCAGTGCAATGGCTTAATCAACAAAGAAGGGGAACAAGTCCAATTAAGGTATGCTTCCAATCCAGCTTGCACGGACCGACCATGAGTACTGAAAGGAAGCAGTGGGTGACAATGGTTGGAGATTACCTTCTGGGTTAGAGGGTTAGAGGCACCAATGGTTCATCTAGGCAGACTTTCCTGGGAGCTTTGTTGCTTGCAGAGGGGAAAACTCAGGATGTTGCTGCTGAAAAGTCATCTGGCCTTTGGAGCCAACCCTTGCAGTTCATACACGTGAACAGTAACATTATCAAGAGAGACCTAGAAGTCGTCAAAAATGACTACACAGTCTTGGGGGCAAAGGTGATGGACAGGAAAGTCCAGGAGGTCTTGATCTTACAGGTGAACAGGCAAGGCTTGTTTAGAAGAAGATGCATCCTAAAAGTTACCAACTGGCTGTTACTGGTGCTACAGGCAGGACTTTGGCTATTTGTACCATGCTCTCATCTTTGAGGAAAAAGAACTAACAATATAAAAGGCTCAGGTAACAAAGAATGGCAAGAGCACCTTTCACAGCAATTTTCTAAACTTGTGAGGAAAGTTTTAAACATGGTATGTCAGCGGAAGGCGATCACAGCTTGCAGATAAATCAGGGAACAGGTGGTAAGTCCTTGGGGCAGTGTGATGGGAGTAAAACTCGTAAAACATGAATGTGATCATAAAACCTAAAACAAAAGGCTTGCACACAATGCCAGCAGCCCAGAAAACAAACAGAATACAGTTTCATATGCAGATGGGAAGATACAGGCCTTTTCAGAAAGACGGGAGTAGAAGAAAAGGGTAAAGTGTAATTTCCTTTTGCATCAAGAGCAGCACAGATGTTTGGATCTCCTTTGTGGAGTGGATGATAGACTGATAGTCTTGTGGGTCAAGATCAGAGGAGTACAGGCTCTGTTACAGGCCGTCCAACAAAAATATAACCAAACCAGAGGTCTGCAACACCTGTAGATTGCAAGCACACTGGGCAGCATATGATCCATATCAGTTTGCTTTGAACCCAGTATGGTACAGAGGGTTCATATTTTCAATTAACATGCATTGTAAGAGTAATTTAAATTCCTAAGATTGCGTTTGCTTCAGGGAAATGCTCTTTCTCATTCTCCATTTTGAAAAAATAAAAGACTAACATCAGAAATAGAGGTTTATGGAAGTGAGGTTATATAGAAAATTATTGCAAACAAGTAAAAGCTATAATGTACATTTTCTACATTGATATTTTTATGGGCCACATTGAACCTCCTGTTTGGTCACTGATAGACTGAGAGGTGTTTCCATAAAGTTATATCCCATCAGACGTCTTGTGAACTGACTTGGCCTCAAGTTTGAGGGTTCATACTAATCTTCATGTTAACATGAAGTCCTCCCATTGTCTGTTGCAATCATCATAGCGGAGTATGTACCCTGAAAGTAAAAAGATTTGAACATTTTGAGTTATCATTTAAAATTTTTAGAAAAGCTTTACAGTGTGTTATGTGCCATAGTTACACAAGACTGGACACCCTTTGTGAGCCATTAAATAAACATTCAGCAGTAACACATGCTAAGATAATTTTACCAAGAAGATTCATTGAGTTATGAGTAATGGAATGATGAAGAGAATGAAGGAAAAGAAATATTTACTGTTTATTAGTATTCACAGGAAAATAACAGACTTTTCTGTCAATACTTTTTTGCTCAAGTGGGATTAGTCTGATTATTTTTTTCATTCCATTGTTCTCTTCAAGCTACTGTTTTTAATAGTAGCGCAAATTTCATCTCAAAAAGGACCAAGGACGTTGAAACTCTATTTTTCCAAAGTTCAAGGTTGTGTGTGCATGGAGATACTGCAGTAAAAGACTCCTATAGTTATTTAGGGAAAGCTAAATAATCCTAAATAATCATGTAAGGCATGTAAGGACGTGAAAGTTAACTGAATTAATTCACAGATACAAATGTTCAAAAAAATTGGATTCTGCAATTTATCCATCTTAGAAAGATGCATACTTTGCCTATATAAGCATGTGTGAATTAACCCACTGGTTTCAATGCTAAATAATAAGGCTATAACATTTATCGTAAGATACAAGCCAGATTCTTTGGTTCTTAGCATAACAGTGACATTATGCTTTGATTTACCAATTTTAATGTACAAAATATAAAATAAAATAAAATGTGCTTCTACGTTTGTTTTTAATCATATTTGATTTTTAAAAACGTAAAGAAACAAGTTATTCCAGAGTATCATGGCTGAATTATTATTACAGGAAGTGACAGAAAATCAGAACTACCAGCCACTGAGAATTCTGTTTTATATCAGTGAAAAATAATTCTCTTGAGATACATACGGTACAATAAACTATGGTTAGAGCCACTGAAACTTTTTGTTTGTATTTTTACATTAGCATAACATCAAATTGTTAATTATCTTCTGAGAACTGCAATCTGAGATTTCATTACTGCTTTGAAAGTTGCACCTTTATTTCTCTCTTTTCAGAGAGACAGAGAAATACCTTCTCTCCAATAGGTCCTAGAGTAACACTTGCCGTTTTTCCCTTCTTCACCCTGTTGGTAACAGAATGTAGCTAAGATTTTCTGTTACTCAGCTCTCCATCCTCCACCGTATCAGTTTTACCCTCAGTTTAAAAGGGAACCTTTTCTTCCAAGACTATTTCTCGTGAGTCTGACTGCCAGGCTGAGGTTTGTCTTTCCCACTATTTCTGTGTCTCTAGATATATGTTTTTATATACATATAAACCATATATATGTATATATATGGGGTTTTTTTAACACAACTACATTTTCATGTAACATTTATTTCATATTTATGCCAAGAAGATTCCCCAAATTGAAAAGTTTTGCCTCCAACTTCAGTGGGACAACAGACTTTCATTCCCTTCAGTCTTTCTGACCCTGCTCCTACACCCAATATTGTCATCCACTTTTGAAGGCAGAGATTAAACTCACTTAGATTTGAGATTGTATATAGACTAATACCAATTTCATTCTAGTCTACTTTCTTGTTTTATTTTGTTTTGCTTACTCTTCCTTTACCTACGCAACAAAAAGGAACCTCTTTGGTTTAATGTCTTTGACAGGTCTGGCTATGTATGACTTCTAATAACTTTCACCCAGGTCTCTATTTTGAACTCTAAAATAGCTTCCTTTATGATCTATGTCTATTTCCATTGCTTATAGACCGTCTACTTAATAATTCCTGAGATTCAAACTATTATTCCAACTATTATTGAAACTATCTATGAAAGCATCAGAGGTTTTTTGTCTCATAGTTTTTAGGAGGGAATACAAATTCCATACAATTTGTGAGTTTGTGATTTAAAGAAAACTAAGTTTCATCATTGTTCATCTCGTTGAGTATTTTATTCTAATTCACATAATCTTTTCTGAAAGCAGGATTTTGGTATGTTTTATTTAGTTGAAATTAAATAAACTTGCTATCATTTCCACTTCTGCTATGGTCTTACCAATCATCAAAATGAAAAAAAACCTGAAATTACATCTCCTTTTAATAGTTCTGTGAGTATCTGATTAATCTCTTAATTATCATATACAGAAAAAATATTAAACCTGCCATTATCAATAGTATTTGTTATCTAGAATGCATTGTAAAATTTAAAATCTCTTTAATGACTTGTTTATTTTTCATTCCTCTAGGTAAACAGCTATCCATTTCAAAATCCAGTCATTTGGGAATATAATATATTTCCAGCCCTACTTGCATAAGACATCTTTTAACATCTTTACCTTAATGTTTGGACCAAGCAAGTTCTATTTCATTTATATTACCTTAGTTATTTTGGATCTGTAACATGTAACTATTCCTCTCGCACTTGAAACCTTCCCCGTACAACACGTTAACATATGTTTCTACCATTCCCAAGCAGCACAACCCTTCAAGGTTTGTTTTCTGTGACTGATATTCTATTTTATTTCTGTTTTTCTAATTATATCTAGATTACCATTCTGCACTATTTGCTCTACCTTCTTGATTTTGTTTTTCAGTTTTCTGCTATCACAGTTGTTTCCCTATGACCTCATTTAATTTCTTGGGCCATAATTCTTTCACTAGCAGTATCTTTTATCCAGCGATCTTATTGCTATTAAAAGCTGATTAATTCAATTTGGTCAAACCATTTTGGTTCAAATGATCCGATTCAAAAAGCTTCAGATCACAATTTAAAATATTTTCATTTTAAAAGGTTTTATACTGTTAAATTAAACAAAATTTGAATTTATTCTTGAAAATAAAAGAAAATTAGCAATTTATGCTGACCAGTAACTTTATTTTTAATAGTGAACAGCACTCTTCCTCTTTATTCTCTATGATTAAATGTTTTTTTTTAACTCCCCAAATCACTAAAATAAACAATTAAACAAAAAACCAACCAAACAAAAAATAAACAAACCCAACCCAAAACAGTATAAATAGCTGTTCTGATCATAAAACTATACTTGAAGCAAATAAACTAATTTTGAATACCCTATCAGAATATCAAATGAAATGTAATAGAAATATGATTCTTTCTGTGTTGATTTTAGTTTGTATGTACTGAGCTTTGCTGTCAGAAAACCATTTTACAAGGGAAGCGACTATGGATGAGCAATACTCTCTGGGTAGGAAAAGGAGTCACTGCCCTTACTCTCACACAGTCTCAACAGTTCTAGGTAGCAGAAAACTCCCAGTGATGAACAGAGCAGAGAAGGAAGTTTAAGAGCTTTCCTAGCTCCCCCTCTCCCCTTCTCTAGCAGTAAATGAAAGATTTATGCCTCCTTTAAGAATTGCACCATTTACCACAGAGGAAATAATAAACTCTGACATAGACTAGAGAAAACAATGTTATCAGAAGCAGCAACTATTCCTGAATTTAAAGGACTGCAGCATGCAGTACTGATTTGCTGCCCTTATTCAGAAGTGTGTACGAGGGTTCTGACTAGTGCTAAATTGTAACCATATGCAGATATTTTGGATTTAAACTGTTTCTTCAGAATACATTAATATTTCCGTAGGGTATATAATATGCAGGTAGTAAAACAGACAAACAAGAAAACAAACTTCTTGAGGAAGAAAAGTGACTGATGAGACAGTGACCTGAAGAAAAGAAATTCAAACTGCAAACAATCTGTCTTGGTTTATATAGTACAGCCTAATTGGACTGTACAGGCATATCTGCTTCATTAATGAAGTCATTAAAAATATTTCTGATACCATTCATACATTGCTGTTGATAGAGCAAATGCTGAAAACTTAAGAGCAAAGCACATTATCCAAGGATTCAAATGCGTTTCGTTCACTGTGGAAGAGACAGATGGGAAGGGAAGAGAAGCGGCTGAGCATAGTATGAAATAGTCTGTAAAGAAAGTAATAGATACAATAAGAAATAGTTTTATGGTGACATATGCCCACAGTAAGATTATATATGCACAATACTTTCATACAGTACATCCTTATGTTTTGATTCCCCCCAAGCTTTCTTGGTTTCTGCTTATAGGGAAAATATCTGCAATCTACCATGGCCTCTGGCAAGTAACTTTAATTCTGAATGCCTGAAGTAAAATATATTATTTAATTAAAAAAACAATTAAGAATAAGACAGAGGAAAAATGCACTGAGGTTAAAATAAATAAAAAAAGCCTCATAATCTATCCCAAAAGAGAATAAATAAAATGGTAAAGATCAGCTATAAAGTAAGGTTTGTATTAAACATATCAAGGGTAACCTACAGAAACTAAATTTGTCAATAGAAAAAAAAGTCACAGAAGTGTAGCATTAAAAATTTATCTTGATATATTTTCATATGGAGGTTTAAACAAATAACCTGGAATTCTGAATATTAATGAAATCCAGGTAAAAATGCATTAAATGTTATATGTTTCTTCTTACAGTATTATGGTTGTATATAAAAATAAAAGGTCTCCAAACAGCAAATTCCTTTTGGAAAACCTTGATGACCATTTTATGCCTTCTTATTTTAAATTAAAATGGAGTCAGGAATGTAAAGTATTCATATATTGGTTACCACCTTGGGAAAATCAAATGAACATTGTTTTGGATGTAATTACCATTTAGTGAACTGTTCATGCACACATGAAAAAATTTTATAGAGTCTCAGGCAAATTACTTGACTTGTCTTAACTGAAATTCTATTTGTTATTATTATAAGTTATAATAAATTATTCTGTTGTGACTGTATGTTCTGTCTGGAGGTGTGTATACATATATATGAGAAATATGACTTTAGAAAGTTCATTTCAATATTGGATCTCCATTTTCTGCAACAGCTCAGGCTCACAGCCTGCTTTATGGTCATTGACACACCATGGTCCTCTGATCTTTCAAACCGAAGCTTCTTCTCTGTTATTGTTGCTTTCAAACATGTAATTTCTGTAACAAAAGTAATAGTGCATACTTAGATAAGGTCAGGAAGTGCCTGGTACATGTACATTGACATTCTTCTCAGGGAAACATCCTTCCCTCTCCCTTTTCCCACCTTCCCACGAGGTGTAATGGATCCCAACCTTCTGTGCCAGACTGGCAGAGCACCCCTCTTGCCCACATCTCCGAGACATGCTGCTGCCAGTGACTGCTACTAAGAGTTTATTTCCACAAATTTACAACTTCCCACTTAGTGGTGTTGGCCGAATTCCTCTTCAGCTCATATGCAAGTACCAAATAAATGGAATGATCTAGGTTTAGGGAAGGAGGGGTTTATGTATAAAAACCTTCATGCAATTGATTTAAGGCTGCTATCCATTTATCCAGTCTCGTGAAATCAGAAACACCTAAATTGTGAGGAATTCCTTTATTCTCAGCTCTTCTGATTTCTATAGTGATCGTAGTCTTGACAATGCCTTTTATGAGTTGCTTTTTACACTCTAACAATACAATTAGTTTAGCTAACTGTAAACTGTATGTAATGTAAAATGTAACATAAAATGTAATTTTTTTTCTTTAATTTAGTTGCTCTATGACTCCCCCCAAAATACCCTCCCCCCAAAATACCAAGTTCAATTTATTCAATTGACTCGTCATATGTCGTACCAGAAAAGACAATGAGTTTTATATGCGTGTGGTACCTCGCACAGTACAGTAATATTCAGAGTTGATCTTATTTAACAAAATCAGGATAGTACCTATTTATTCAGACCAAACAATTTAGCACAGGACCTATTTAAAGTATTCATGAAGAATGATTTCATTAAGTCAACAGATTTTCTGAAAGTGTCCTTATTTGTAATGGATGAATTTAGATTACTTCTTCATCTTTGCTTCATGGGCGATGACTGGCTTACTGACTTAATGTCTTGTAGTACATACGATATCAGTTCATTCTTCTAATGATTTGAGCAGCCTTTTACAATCCTTCTTCTGTTCTTGCATATCACCTTGTTGCTCAAAGCAGTGAAATGCTTGTTTTGTTCCTGTTGAATGTCTAAATTGTTTTACATGACATTTACATTTAATGAAATGTTGTATTACTTGAATTGCAAGCAAAGAGCATTAAGAAATACAAGTGCAAATCTTAACTCACAACAACGACAGACAACTGTTACCTAAACAGTACACCCAAAAAAGCATTTCTGTTTGAGCCTTCAACGGAAGTAGAATTGAGGTAACAAAGTTGAAAAGAAGTATAAAAAAACCCATCTTGCTTCACTGATTTTGGTACTTAAGAACCAAAAGAAAACATGATGATTAAAGGTATCTATCATGTATACTTAGAATCCCTACCACCTTGTCTCAGCATCTAAGTCACACCTAAACCCTTCTGTTAATTCTCTCTCTGGAGGCAGGACTCCTGCATTCTTAGGTTGTTTTTCTAAATTAAAGTAGCTTTTCCAAAACATATTTGTGATGACTTTAAATAGAAATTTCCCACCTCTAGGCAAGTCCATTATAAATAAAATTCATTTTATGCGTGGTCATTTTCTGTTTCTACCTGATTTTTGATGGAAAGAAAACCAAGGTTATGCCAGTACTCAAACACATAACAATGTCCATGTCTACATTATCTTTCATATGTTCTGACTGTTTTTTAATTTTGCCAAATCCAGACCTGCCTTAATCCAAAACCTGGTGACTGTAGTAGCATATCACTGTTTTCAAATTAAAAGTCTAAGAAGCTCAAATGGGTTATAAAGTCAGGCACAGCACAGTTAATATGGATATATGTCTTTTGGATGAGGAAACATTTGACTTAGAGCCCAGCAGAGGTCTGTTTATAAAATGTTACGCAAATGAATCTTCAAATATTAAAACCTGTGGGAGGGGGTTCATACTCTTAACCTTTGAAACAGCAGCATTCCTTACACAAAACTCTATAACGACACATCTAAAAATTTGTTAATGAATAGAAGCAGCATATAAAATCTATTTTTTTTTCTTGTTTTAAACGCTAAATCCTGATCTCCCTTACCCTTGGATATGATGTCTAAATTATAATTTTTTCAAAAAAAAAAAAGAAAAACTGTATGTTTATCCACCAGTAGAGGCATCCTCACTGAACTATAATTTGGTTGCTCTTTTTCTATTTTCGTTATTTGAATTCTGTTCATCTGAGCCTCAATTATTTTGGTTTTAATTACCGTTCTTCATAAAGCACTGCTTGATACCAGTCGTTATGGATGGCTAACCAAGGATGACAAAAGAAGCTAGAGAAAAACCTACTTAGATTTCGATAGTAACATATATCTAGAATGGATAAACAACAACTAGGACACTCATCACTACAAAAATTAAAGAACAAAGGCAATTGTCATGCCACATGCTATGGAGATCTACATATTGCAAGATAGATCAATGTTATTTTCCTTTTTACCTGCAATTGGTTGGTAATCACTTAGCAGGGGTTTTTTTGTTTTCAGTTTTTCTTCCAGATTAAAAAAAAAAAAAAACATTAAAATATGGGAAAAAAGTATCAGCTCTACAGATCATAGATGTGGGTTTTGAGAAATAACCAGAAATACCAGATGCATTTTTTTTTTTTAAATAAAAAAAATCTTTGGATAATCTATAACAGAAATGATAACAGAAGATGAGTTTACCCTATTTTCTCTAGTGACTTTTAGCTCTTGCGCTCAGAGGAACACATGCCTGCAACAGTTCTGCCCTTACAGGGCTTCCCCTACTGAGTTCTGAGTGCATATCTGACAGATGTTCTTGCTCTCACAGAGAGGGGCTGCTTCTGTGCAGCTGCTTGTTCTTCAACCTGGTCTCAGCACTACGCCTCTGCTTTAATGGCAGGGATCAGCCCACTCCATCTCACATCTGCCTTTGTGGTAACTCTGCTGCTATGCTGCAGTCTCAAACCAGTGCCTCCATCACATTATGCAGAACTCCATGACACAACGTATAATTTCATTATGGCACACATTGCTACAGGATGTTATGGAAACTAATAATTTAAATTGGTTTTAAAAGCTGTTAGGCCAATTCATGGAAGAACAAGCCACTGAGGGCTATCAAGCATAAAGATGCAGACTCTCGAAGAGAACGTCTTGAAACACAGATGACTGAGACAGAGTGGGTAGTTTCACCATATACTTCTTGTGTTCTTAATTCTATTTGCCCCAGAATATATTCTTGGCCATGGTTTGAGACAAAATACTGAACTAGAGAAACATTCATTCTTATCAAAATGGCATTCTGCTATTGTTTAGCTTACAGCATGAGGGTTGATCTTTTTCAAAGTAGAAACTTATTTTCCAGTGATGCTTGGATAGTAGTGTTTAAATTCCTGCGTATTTTTTTTTTTATTTTGTTTCATTTACGTAATTCAAACCAAGCAAAGACCTTCAAAAACTATGATCCACATTCATTTCATAATACTACTAGTTCTGTAATCTAACACTAGATTACAGTTAGCACTTTTATGTTTAGTGAAAAAGTATGTTTATGAAAAAAAAAGGAAAAGGAAAAATAGGTTGACCATATAATAAGTTGGACATATCTTTTTTGTTATGTGTCAGAATTATACACTGAATTATATAATCTTCTATACAATCATATAGTATAACATTGAATGACAGTCTAGCCAAATTAAAAAAAAAAAATGAAAAAAAAAAATGTATATTTACCTGGTCATACAGCAAATATTGTTGTCCTCTGCAATTGAACAGGTCCTTTTTTCTTCACCTTCTAAGGTTCTAAAAAGGTGGCCCAAAGCAACTGCTGTCTCTTTTGTGCTGCTCTTAATAGTATGACAACACATCAAGCTATGCTGACAAGAGTGGAACAGGGTCCAAAGAAGAATTAATCCTCCTGTGGCAAAGACTGCATGCAGACTTATTGTCTAGGATGTGAAGATGGAGTACTTACTCTCTTATCACTGTCTACATGCTTAGCTTCTTCTCTGATAACTGAAAGCGTAGTGAAAAGCTGTCAACTGGCAATAGCTGTCTCCTGATGTTATACTGAAACTCAGTTGGGGTATGCATGGGATTGCAAGAGCCTGAAAGTGCTCTTGGGTTTCCTAATTACAGATATTATCCAGTGGAAAAGCTTATGTTCCACACATCCAGCTTGTAAGTCACATCTGTAGCAAGACAGTGATTTCTGTTCATTTCCATCAGGAAGCAGACAAATGATTTCCAGGTTTGCTTATATGGTACAAAAAGCTTCAGGACTCTTGTTGAGAATCACATACAAATAATTAAAAAACACCACGTATCAAGCAGTGTTGAGCCACTTCCCATTTTATCATTTACTTCTAGGATATAGCCCAATTTATATGAAAATGTGGTGCTAAGTACAAAATTGTCTCTCATTCTGCCTTTAACATGTTTTGTTGGAACTTCACATACAAACGTACAATATGATCCAAACAATTAAGTAATAGCAGTTGTTACATAAGCGGGGTGGTACCTTAGTTTTACTTAGTGATCTTATTATGAAGCAATTGTTTTGTGTCACAGCCAAATGACAAAAGTAATGATGATTACAGACTTGTATTAAAAAGGAGATGCCTCCAGATAAAATAATTTCAGCTGCGATACTTTTGTAACCAGGTTTGTGTTACCAAACAGTATACTAACAATAGCACTTTGGCAGGACAAGCTGGCAATAACTAAAACTTCATAGTCAGAATTTCATAGTGCCATTATACACATTTTGTGGAAATAAAATAAAAGAAAATGTCACTTATTTACAGACCTAAAAAAGATTTAGGGACTTAAGGGTCCCTGTTATTACATCAATTTGCTTTGTGAAATGGATGAAAACTTGCCTTGAAACACTTCCAGGTTACAATGGTGAGGGTAATCATTAAATAAATTTAGTTTCTGTCTTAATCTAGTTTAATGTTTCCAACATCTGTTTTAATTTAGCATTATGTTCCAAGGCTTTTGTTCTGGAATTGAGCTAGAAATATGGGGAAGGGTGTTCTGCACTGGGTAGGGGTGAGGTGAGAGTGAGCTAGTGCAGGGCTTTTTCTGGATCTCAACAAGAAAGGCCTGAAAACAAATAGCTGCTTTAAGAAGACAGAATAAGAAAGGGAACACAGGTAGTGAGTAAATCTTACTTCCCGTCAGATGCTGGGCCCCCGTGTTCGCGCACTGTTGGACAGAGCCTGGTAGGATTTTCCCTCTGGCACACTGTGCAAATCCTGACTGTGGAGAGAAGTCCTTCCTTTTGGTCCCTTGAGCTACTCTCTAACTTCCTCACAAGATAACTCTGTTCTTAAAGGATATTCTCATGAGAACTTGTTGCTGCATCATTAGACAAAGGCAAGGGCATGCAGGTTGTGTAATCACTGGTTCCAAATGGGAGTTGCCTGCAGGCTTATGTGTTATGGTGAGCTGGCTGAACTCATCCTGCAGCCAAAGCAACACGAGCAGCACAGCACAGGCCTAAAGACCACCCTGGATGCACAGCACAAGCTTGTGCCTGCTCAGGTTATCTGTCATGTGGGTCACTAGCTCCTAAATGTGCAATGGGCTCCCACTCAGGATCAAACGTTCCACCCCTAGCTACAGTTTACCTTTCCAAAAGATATTTTAAGTTGCAGATTGTATTAATTGCATACAGGTTTCTCATGACCTAAGTAGGAGCCTCAGTAGAGCAGACATGGCCTGTCCAAGATCAACAACTTCTTGAATATGATGTCTTCCCTAAGTCTCCCGGTACAGGTTGGGAGCTGGGGTGTTGCATTACAGTGAAATTCACAGCACTCACTTTCTAAGGAAAAAGAAATGCTAGTGGGAAAAGGATACGACATTTTATAAAACAGAATAAACTGTACTTCCACTCAAGTAGTCTGTTCAGACTTGTAGAAGAGAGAGTCAAAAGAGATGCTAAAGTCGTACTTAATTTAATCATTCACTGTTTAATAAATGAATAGAACTCAATACATTATGAATATTGATATTGGACTGTTTATTGTAATTATAATACCAAACTGAAGAATATAAAGTTATTGTGCAAAATGTCAATCTTGAACTTCCTTTATTGAATGTTCATCACATTGCTAATATGTAGAAACAGCTTCATTGTACTGGGTCATTATATGAAAGTGAGCTTTTAAAAGTCATATATAAACCTCTGTGGAAAAAGCTACAATTATTTACTTTGTTACTACAAATTTTGAATTTTTGAAGCATGAAACTCCTAAACTTAAGATAAAACATATTCCCTACCTCCCAGTCTGTAGAAAGCTGTATTGAAACTCTTTGAAACTAATGGAAAGACTCATATTTTATCCAATACTGTCTGGTTTAGCCCATTAGAAAATTAACTGACTTAATTAAAATAGTTTTAGACACCAAATATCATAAACTATATAAAACAAGGTGCAATTATTCCAGCCACTTGTGGAAGGACAAAGAAGCAATGGATGAACTGTGTTTGCACTAGATCTTGTAACATAACCTCTTTTCTCCAAAGAATAATATTTCCAGTTCTAGCTGCCACTTCATTTAAACCAAGGCGTCTAGTGACAGAACAAAAGGCAATGGTTTTAAACTGAAAGAGGGCAGATTTAGATTGGATATAAGCTAGGTATTTTTTTAAGATGAGGGTGGTGAGTCACTGGAACAGGTTGCCCAGCGAAGCTGTGGATGCCCCTGGAAGTGTTCAAGGTCAGGTTGGATGGGGCTTTGAGCAACTTGATCTAGTGAAAGATGTCTCTACCCATGGCAGGGGGGTTGGACTAGACGATCTTTGAAGGTCATTTTCAACCAAAACCATTCTATGATTTTTTTCTCTGGGTAAGTATTAGCAACTATAACTTTTAATCTAAGTATCTTGGGTGCTTTTCCTCATTTCGTGATAGAATAAGTATGGTAGAATCAGTTGAAATAAAATCTACCCCATTCTTATCCTGCCATCCCTTTTGTCCTTCCTATGATTTCTAGTGAATGAGCACTTCAATTACTTTTTACCAGGTACTCCACTTCGATCCATGACTCAGGGTTTAAACATCAGCTATCTGGAAGTTGTGATTTGTTTTAAGGTTGACTAAGGTAAGTGTTGGTCAGCTCTGCTGTCAATGTGAAAAATGATTAAAAATAACGATATCGTGGTATCCGCAACTTGATTACGCATCCTTATAAAAAGAAAATATACGAACCATCCAGCAATAAAAGAGGTAAACATCTTGGCGAGTGTAATATATAATAGACAAATTGACAAAATTGACAAATAGACAAATTGTACAGATCTTCACAAGCAGAATAAGTTTTTCCTCTCATTCAGAGTAATTTCTTTTTTTTTATTACTTTTTTGGTTTTTGCTTTCTCTCCATTTGTTATATGTTGACTAGGATAATCCAGATAGACAAGCAATTAATAAAGAACTAAGATAACTGTGAAATCCCCTAATTAAATCAGTTCCACTATATTTTCTCCTAATTTGTTCCTAATAGCCTTGCAGAAATTCTTACAAAATTCAGGGTACATAATACATAAAGAAGTATTATAAAACATATAAAGAAGCAGCTGTATCTCCCAAATTTCTGAATCCTATTTGGAAATATAGCTCCACAGAGCAGTGCTCCAGTACAGAGGTGGCACAGACCCAGAATCAAGTGAGTGAATAAAGGAAGCAGAAGTCAGGATGTAGAGAGAATGGCAGGACAGAGGAAGCCAGGAAACAGGCAGATCTTCCTTCTTCCTATTAATTTATATTTATGAAAAATAATTACAGTTCAAATAATTACTTTTTAATCATTTATTAATCTCATTGTTCTGTATTAATCTCATTGTCTCATTGTCAAATCTGACAATTAACTTGCATCAATAGGACCAAATCAGAGGCCTAACACGGTCAGAATTAATTTGGATCTAATACTGTTTGGCCTGATATGACAAAGGCAGACTCAGCTTAAGCACAAACCTTTCTCGAGACTATAACATTAACCTGATTCATGCAGTTGAAAAAGCCTATAGCACTATCAAAAGTTAACAAAATAAATTAAGTGGACCCCCCAGTGGCTTCCCTTTGTGGGCCAACCTGGAAATAAATGTGACCACCACAATCCAGAAGGAATACTTGTATGGTGTCAGGCAGACAGGATGTGAGGCTGCAGTGACATCTTGAGACAGGCTGCTTTGTTTTCATATTCTGAACAAACTTGCACCTGAAGAGGGGTCTGTGGGTTGGCAATAAATCTCAGTCCTTTGACACATGTCCCCCATGATAGGGACAGAACACTTATTTCCTTAGAGAAGGCAATTTTTCAGGGCATTTTTTGCAAAATGGGCTGAAAATGTCAGCTCATGTTTCCTCCAGCATTATAGCTGTGCTTGATACCTGAGAGTATGGAGTTCTACATCCAGAGAAAGATGGAGGAGACACTCAACAAGAGCTATCGCTGTCACTACATTTTCAGAGTCTCTGGCTACCGTTCCTCTCCCAAGCTGGTATCCATGTCCTTCAAATAATGATGCCAGGTTACTGTGCATCTTCCAGGAGCCTTTCTCTCCTTTCTCTCTTTTCTCACAAGTCTCCCCATAAATCTCCACAAGAGAATGGACAGTTCTCTAGAGTCTATTCCCTCAAAGTACCATATCCTCCCCAAGAGTTGGAGCAGACCACAAAGAATGACACCATTCCTGGACATTCACTATTTATTTCCTGCAGATATATGAGGAGGAGGTGGTGTTATTTCTTCATCATTGGAGGCTATCTGGATGACAGGAGAGAAGACTTGAGGATCTGAGCAGTCACAATGCATGACACCAATCCCAAACACCATTCTCTTCACAGTCCTGATTCTGCATCAGCCTTGTTTCTGTCTTGGATGTGCTTTCTGAAGACTGGGTGGAGCTATAGATAGGATGGGACATCAGGTGTTGACAAAGTACCTTTGTGCTAGCCACAATACTGTGGTGTAAAAGAGCAATTTTTTTCCCTGTAATGAATTAATCCCTGCAGTGTGGGAAGGCCAAGCTGCCAGAGAGGATACAGGCTTTGAGAATTAAATGCAGGAGGTGTGAAAGAGATTAACAGTGAGAGAAAAAAAATAATCAGAGGGCTGCTTTACTGTTCCTAGTAGAGTAGGAGAAAATTTAGGCTAGAGATTCTGCTTTAGTTTCTCTGAAAGAAAATCATGGCACTCTCCCATTTCTCTGAGATCAAAGTTTATCTTTGGCTATAAAGTACTTAGTTGCAGAGCATAGCCATGTACAATCCAAATCCAAAAAAACTAATTAGTTACTTTAAAGCTTGTTTGTCAAAGAAAGTAAGTCCTAACCTAACCTAGCCGAAGAAATTCAAAGGCTAATTAAAACTCTTCACTACGTTTAAACTAAACCCTGAATGGGATTTTATGATTTCAGAAAGCAACGTAAACAAGAAATCAAGAATTCTAAAGAAAAACTCATTGAGGAAAATCTGTATGTGTTACTTAGCTTTGTAGTCAGAGATGAAGGAAAAGATTGGGGGACAGCAAGGAATAGATTACCTCATCCCTCACCTCCTTATTAAAAATCCCTATCTGTATAAATCAAGACAAAATGGCACTGAGCAGAAAGATCATTTGTACAAAATGGATGAAGGTGGTATTTGTTTTATCCTGAAATAGCTAAAACCTCCCATATTGAAAAGAATGTAGGGCAGATAAAATTCAGTCTGGTGCATACAATTAGCTACCACTCTGTGATAGTCATATAAAAGCTGAGAGTCAGGTGTTCTTTCTCCAACTATATTTTGAGACAAGAAATTACTCCTGCCATTCCTTTCTTGCTTGCTTTCTTAAATGTCTAAATAGCTTTTGAAGTCCATAAATGATTCATAAGAATAGGAAGATAGTGCATTACAATGCTAAGGGCCTAAAAACTTCTGTTTGAAAAGGCATTGCAATGTTTTTATGATTCCGTTTTTATGACAGTAACCCCTGGAAAGGTTTCGTCTGGACACCTAGCATGAAGTATGACAACATTCATTTACCTCCATTTGCATCTCCTCTAACCATAAATTATATGGAGTCTATAATAGATGATAGACAGATGACATACTAAATTTCAGGACGCATTAATAGAACAATAATGAGTCTCATTTTTAGTAGTTCTATTCTCCACATGGAGATCAGGGATGCTATTTGTGTAATTAGAGAAGACCCTGGACAGGAGCATGTGTCTCCAGTGTTGTTTTGCTGAAGAAATGTGTGGTTATTCTGACCTTGTTTGTGGCTCTTCTAGCAAAAAGAATCAAAAGCATTAAAAAACCAAAAAGCTACAAAGCTTTGCACACTAAAATAGAGATTTTCTACACCTCTAGAAATGATTGGAGAGCAATTTGCCTGACTCATTAAAGAGTTGAAACCAAACTGAGCCAAGGACTTTGGTTGTATTCTGCAGTGTTTTCCTGAAATTCTAATTAGCCATTTTAATTTCCTTTTTAGTGTTATCTGTATCTGAGTCTCATTTTAGTTTCTGCAGGAAGTGTAAGCATGAAAAGGATAAAATGTTAGTTCAGACTACAATCAAATGTATGTAAGTAGCTAGAGCTGTCAGACTTCCCAGACAGCTTTCTCAAACACATTAGGGGGCGTTCTCTCTGGAACAAAAAACAGAGATGACCATTCTTTTCTCCCTGTGCTGTTTTTCTTACATCTGTCTTCCTTTGCTCCCAAGAGTCACTTTGCAAATGTAACCTAATCATGTAATTTAAAGGCATTCAGATTAAACTAATGAAATGTATGCATTTTATAAAGTAGATTATTTTTGCCTAATCCAGGTGATGTGTGAATTAGGAAGATCACAGAAAGATCAAATACACACACACACACAAAATACTCCCAAACCAACCCCCCCTAAAGCCTCTCTAAATTCATAAAATTTTATTATTTGTTCAATCTTATCAACTCATAGTTCATATTATAAAGGCTTTTATTATTATTGGTTTTGCAACTTCCTTACTTTTGGAGTATATTTTGGGAATAAAGGAAAACTCTGGAAAATGGTACACAGAAGGGAACTGGAGAAAAACATTTCTTCTTATCAAGTGCATCATTATTTCATTAAATACAACCAGTATTCATATGTCATTGACACTAAAAATAGATACATGTACTCCCCCATGAACTTGAAATGTACATCAGATAAAGAAAGGAGCATGTACTGAATATTCTACAACACTGAGAATAAGATCCGGGTAGGCTCTCTGAGTAAATATTAAACAATATGCCAAGACATTTTCACCTTCCATCTGCTCTAAGAAAACCACTATACACATATATAGTCCCAGTGGGGATGCATTATCAAAAGCCCTGTCTAAGGAAAGAATGAACTCCATGTGATTTCTCATCCACAGAAAGAAGAGGAAGAATACACAGAAGGGCAAGAGTGCTTTGTTTATGTATTTTTGTTTGAAGACTCTGCCTACACATCTTTTTTAACAAAGCCTTCTGCAAAAGACTTTACTTGACAGCTCCAAAGGGATGAAAGTGACAGCATAAATATAAAAACACATTGTTATTTTAATCACCATAGTATAAAGTACTGCACAACTAGTCATGCTCGAAGTCAAGTTCAGTTCTCACGTTGCTTTAACTAAGTTACAGTTTAAAACACTGAGTGTTGCTCTGAAGTATGGATCACAGGGGTCATCAGTTACATGCTTTTGCCAGTTTGTTTCTGGAACATGCAGATCTATTTTCTCTATAAAACATTATTTCTGTTTCATATCTGTTGGGCAGGTCAGGATTCCACAAATAGTTCTCTCTGCCTGCTTCCTATGTTGCAATTAGTTTCTCCAGACCTCCAGGCAGAAATCTCCTACGAGACTACACAGATTGATACATTATTTTCTTCATTAATAAAACAAAATGTATTGTTCCTTGTTTTTCCTTAAATTGGCCTTTTTTTCTTTTGCTTAAAATTTTAGTTTTTAAGTGTTACATTCTAATATTTCACAAAAAGCTGTTCCTTGATTCATTTTTTAAGGCTAAATTTTACATAACATATATTTTATTGAATTTGAGAGAACAGTGTAGCCTAACCTCCAGAGAGTTTTCCATTACACTTCAATTCAATGTCGAAGACAATCTTCTGCTCATTTCCACTTTGCCTTCAGATTGATTGACCATAGGTGTAAGTTAAATTGCTTGTTCATGAAGGTTTCCCATGGTCCAAATACTAAAAGTGCAGAACATCAGTCTAAGACTAACATTGCTTACCAAGAAGGAGCTATTTTATTACTGTTTTGTCGCTCAAAGAGAACTAATTCTATCATAATACTCATTGGATTAATCAGACCACCCCAAATTTCTGAGTTTTGAAATCAAATACCTCCACCGCTTTTTTGTTCCTAAGATTTAGGAAAAGAAAACATCTCTCAAAAGCAAAACTGTACATTTTCTCTTCCTATTTTTTTTTCCCTTTTCTATTTTACATATTCCATTTACCAGTGGCAATAACTGTTCCTTCTGTCAATGCAGTATCAAACTCCAGCATGGTTAGAATACTCAATAACTGCTTTTCTTTTTTTCCATTATTCTGGGACTGTTTGTGCAATATTTTTTAAGATTGCATACACTAAATCACTTACACTGCATGGCTGTTTTACACATATGAAGCAGAAAGAGAAGTTACTGAAGAAATATATGCAATATATCCCTAAATATAAAACTTTGTGAAAATAGGAAAGTCATTAAGATGAAATGAATACCTTATTTGTGTCATAGTCCCCAACAGTTCCCAAAGGCCTTGATGCGAGGTGTGAATTACCCTGCTCAACCGCACTTTTAAGTACTGTAGCTGCTGCTTGTCTTCATCTTCTCTTCTGTAGCATCTGCTTTTAGTTAAGGAGAGATGAGGTGAAAAAAGCCCTACTTTACACTGGTGATCTACATTGTACATCACTAGAGGTTTCTGCCCCTGACTGCATGTTATATACAGTAATGCATACATGAAAACGAGAAGACCTATCTGAGGTTTTTCAGCGTCATACAATGTAATGTCAGGTGAATCTGCCAACAAAGGCCTGGCTGAGAAACAATCAGAAGGGAAAAAAAGAAATAAAGGTAAAAAATAATTAAACCCCCCACTTTTATTCTTAGATTCTAGTTACTAAAGCTCAGGACATACTTAGTGAACCGAGAAGAAAGGAAGACTTTGGGCTTTAATAAAAGCGGTAGCTTTCAGTATAACAGTTTCGCTATCATAGCAAATGTATTCGATAAATCTACAATACATATCAAAATGTTATCACATCCAGAGCTGCTTGCAGGCAAAGCCACTCTGGCTTCACCGAAGTATTATGAAGGTAAGACATGTTTCTTAAAGAGTTAAACAACATGGTGTCACTGTTTGCCTTGCATAAAGTAGAGGAGGTCAGTGCCCACGCAGTAGATTCTCACACAGATAAAACTGGCAGACACTAAATTCTTTTTGAAAAATTATGTCAGTCAGGTTTGAAAGGACACATCAGTTATGTACAATAATCACATTTAAGTCTGCAGTCTTTTCTTTTTTATTTATATGCATAACAGAATTTGTTTAATATATTTTAGGGTTTCAGTTTTCATTTCTATACTTATATGGAAATGGCAACATTTATTTTTAATCTTCAGCAGCTCTGCAATGTTTCATTTCCATCTACTAGAGGTAAAAGGGAAAAAAAAAACAAACACAAACAAAAAAGCTAAGTCCTGACATTGCTATTACCATATAGGGCAACTTGTTATTTCTTCAAGGGGGCTTACAGCAGCCACCCATTCTTCCTCCTGAAAATTCTACTAAAATAAATACATATATTTAATCAAAAATTTGAGCAGCTTATCCACAACTGTAAATTAAAATTAATTTCAATGGCATGGAACTGTTTTTCTTATAAAACTTTTATAATTTTAAAATTGGTATTATGCCATTGATATACTGCAATTATTTGGCTGATATGATAAACTCCTACAGATGTTTATTGATACTGTTGAAATTACAGAACACATTGTAAAACACAGAGAAATACCAGATCCAATCCCTAACTCCAATCTCTGATTGTCTAATGTATTTGTGCTGCAAATAATAGCACTTACAATAAAATGTCTTGATTCTGACTAAACCAACAACATTATTAAAATGAAGCTTGACTGTGTATGGCCAACATACATACAGAAAAGATTGAAAACGTCAAGGAAAAAACAACCTTGCATGATGGGATCAACCTCAGTTGAAAGAGTTCTTAACTTTGTTTGGCTGAGCATTTCAAATGCTGTCTTCATAGACAAATCCAGTTTTCTCAACTACGGCTATTTAAATTTTAAGGTCACTGTAAATTTTATCTGTCCTTTATGCAAGTGTTAAAGCTCATAGTTCAATAGATTTAAAGGCTCTTGCCATGACTTTTAAAATGGTGACATGAAATTATATGAATGAAAAACGCCTCATCAGTTTTGGTTCACTTAATAGTACCTACTGGTAGGATACCACTGAAGAAAACTGCTAAATGCTAATCTTTGAATTTTTCATCTCTATGTGAACCTCTCAGACTACTAAACTTTCAGATTACGTTATACAGAATGATTTAAATAAAATGCCAATTACTTTTGATTAGGCAAGCATTCATGTTTTGCAAAGACAAATAAATTTGCTCAGGGATCCCTCACATATAGGCCTGTGAGTCCCTCCAACCAAGCAGGTCATTGAACTGTTAATACAAGGAATGAGTGCCTGCTTACTTCACAAAATTCATACAGCCACCAGGGAATATCTTACCCCCTAACAGAATACAGTGCTAAATAGCATCCAACCAGCAAACAGAGAAGACTAGTGGCTTTATTAATTTGATGAAGACAAAATGATGATGTGCTAATAGGACTGATCTTCCATCATATTCCTTCTAATGGGATACATAAACAAAATCTTAAGCAGATGATGAATATCCACTCTGTTTCTCTCTCTATTTATATAAATATATGTATAATAATTTAGACATATTATTTTGGTAGGGTCTGAAATTATTTTCAAAGTGACAGAAGTTCAAATGGGAAGAGTGGGAAAGAGGTGCCCAAGGACGGTGATATGTGACACAGCAACAACATGAATACAAGGACCATCAAGAATGGGAGGACCAGCAATACAGAGGGTCCTGTTAACAAAGAAATAGAAGCACAGGAGTCTGGAGCCAAAGTGCTACTACCCAAAGAACTCAAGGGGCAGTCCACACAACCATGTTAATACCGTGCTGGTTGGCACGATGTCTCCTCACAATAAGGAAGACGCATATTTAGTACTGATTTTTCACTCGGTTATTCAAGTCCATATAACTGAAGAGTTCAACTAAGCAACTGTATGTGATAAATAGCCTAAGAAAGTGTCAGCAATGTTATAATCATCAAGACTGAGTACTTCATGCCAAAGATGTAGTGGCAATTTAGGGAGGACAATGAGCTACTGAGCTTGAAATCAGCAGAAGTATCCCACAGCATGACTGACCAGCTCTCTTCCTGGAGGAATATTCCCAGCAGACCTAATTATTGTACTACTTCAGATATTTGTCAGACCTTTGGGGAAATTGCTAATTCTCAGAAATGGAGCACTACTTCTGTTTTTTTCTTCACTTTTCGTAGACTCATAGAATCACAGGGTTGGAAGGGACCTCTGGAGATCATCTAGTCCAACCCCCCTGCCACAGCAGGGTCACCTACAGCAGGTTGCACAGGAACGTGTCCAGGCGGGTTTTGAATGTCTCCAGAGAAGGAGACTCCACCACCTCTCTGGGAAGCCTGTTCCAGTGCTCTGCCACCCTCAAAGCAAAGAAGTTCCTCCTCATGTTTAGGTGGAACTTCCTATGCTCAAGTTTGTGCCCATTACCTCTTGTCCTGTCGCTGGGTACCACTGAAAAGAGCCTGGCCCCATCCTCCTGACACCCACCCTTTAAGTATTTGTAAGTGTTGATAAGGTCCCCCCTCAGCCGTCTTTTTTCCAGACTGAAGAGACCCAAATCCCTCAGCCTTTCTTCACAAGAGAGGTGTTCTGGTCCCCTCATCATCTCGGTAGCCCTTTGCTGCACCCTCTCCAGCAGTTCCCTGTCCCCCCTTTCTTTTGATAATTTTCCTTAGCCGTGGTATGATGGTCGCAATTCATTCAGTATTTAATCTGAATGGGTGCTGAAATTGCAGACAATTCTAGTTAGCAAGTGAACTTTCTCTGATCAATAGACATTGTCTCTTATTCTTCAAGCGGTCTCCTTTGGCAGCCAGGATGGGGAAGGGGCATTGATTTTTTTCCTTTCTTTTAATATCAACTGTGTTTAAGGGCTCACACTTTCACAGAAATTTCTCGACATGAAAACAGTAGAATTGACTTGTTCTTCCAAATAGTTTTCCATTTGAAAATATGGTTTTCTTGCATATGGATACACAAGTTAGGTCTGGTTTTCAGAATACATTGAACACCTTAAACAGCCTTTGAAGTCTAGGGAAATTGGGATTCTTAAAGCTTCCAAAAATCATACAATTTATCACAGAATAGCAACTTCAACTGAAGCAAAATAAATAGTATTCTTCCAGTAATAGTTTCCTAAGAAAGCAGATTCTTTCTTTCAAAAATTGCCTATGCAGAAAAGGATGTTTAAAAAATTATCCTGCATATCCTCTATAACCATATTTTGTCACTTTGATTTAAATTTGGTAGAGAGAATGAGGAAAGAAAGGAGAAGATGTGTTTAACACACATCCGTCTGAACACATGCAGAATTAATCAGTGGAGATGGGGAGTACATTACATGGGGCTTGACTGGATGGGTAATGAATAGAAATCAATGAGGAACATTTGGGTCTGAAAAGTCAGCACTGACTATAGCATGGTTTTAAAGAAAGATATATGTTTATGCAGTATCGTGCAGCTGCATGAATCGTGCAAATGTACACATAATATGCTAGGAGGTAGAATCTAACAGAAAAGTTTGAGAAATGCTGGTTTAAGTGGCTTCTGTTCCTGTTACAAACTTAATTTATTGCCAAACCATTTTGACAAGCAGAATATAACACACGTGTAAAAATCCTCGGAGCAACAGAAGATACGGTATGGAATCCTTTATGGCTTTTCTGATTTCTGATTCCTTTACTGCTTATTGTAACATTCTTTTCAATGTCAGTCATCTTCTTAAATTAGAAAAACTATGTAGGTGTAAAAAGTTATATTAGTAAAAGGAACCTTTTAGATCTATGCAGCTTGTCTACATTGAGGTCTGCAGTGGCAAAGCAGATTTAAACAGTGAACTGCTGGTATAAGTCATAGTTTAGCTGCACAAACAAATGTGGATTATTACTCTCATTATTTTAAGTTTTTTGAGTGATTTGAGAGGGAAATACTCAGTGATATCTGAACAATGTCAATGAAGGACAAAATGAACAGCTTAAAGGCAAATCTAAACAAAGTGTAATACTTTGTGCTTCATATTGATATTTCACTCGGACTGACTTTTTACTGTAAGGGAATGTGGGGTTTGCAGCTTCTTTATACTGTATTTAATCTAATTTCTTTTGATAAAGTTTCTCAGTAGTTTTTTTTATTTTTCAGTTATAGCACTTAAAATCATTTCACACCATCTGTGTATCAACTCTGATTTCTGTTTCTTCTGGCTCTGCTTTTACTCTGGCTTTCACTTTATGAAGGAAAATAGAGATTCCAGGTCTCAGCAGAATGTCAGTTTTTGACACTGCATAAATGTAAATGCACATATTCATTTTAGTACATAATCGCATGAAACTCTACATTTAGTGTTTTTCTTTAACAATTATAATTTTAATGACTGTTCCATCAAATTGCACCCATTCTGAACAGATACTAACACCTTATTATATGTTTATAATATGGCACTCTAAAAGTAGCTAACAAGGAGGCTACTGAAGTACAAGTAATATATAAAAACAGTAGCCCTTAAATATATTACTGAGTATAAATAAATTAATAAATAAATGCCTTCGTAAAGTAAATAGTTTCCCTTTGAGATAGCAAGCTGTCACCTTGGGAATGCATCAGTTTAGACTACAGATGCAACAACTACTCAATTCACAAAGAAAATAAGAAAATGAAGCAAGAGATCAAGAGAGAAAGAAAGAGAACTTCTGTTGAACCTCTTTGCAAATCAATACAAAAATAATGTACTGTGGTCCTAGTGAGCAAACAACTATGCAGAAACATTTGCCTTTAAATCACCATCAGTTTTCTCTTTTCCCCTGAAAATTGTGTCTAATCATAGGGTTTGAATCTTTACAGAGTAAACAAGAAAGGGAAGCTTGTAACTGTGGATCGCGAAAACTGTCATGTCGCCTGAGAGCCTGCCACATTTCAGAAACAGACACTGAGTAGAATATACTCACAATTCTGTCTGCTTTCATGAACTACTTCTGCTATTTTAATATATTTCTTTTTAAATATTCCAACATCACAAAGGCTGTTTAAGCAAGTTTGTTATGCATTTCTCCCACCGTTCTACTTTCTTTGTGGGTGTTTAAGGCTGAAGCCACAAAGTTGTCATCTTATTTTCTCTGAATTCTCACCGTAATCTATTCTTTCCATACACAGCCCTCAGGAAGAACAAATTGTAATTGCATTGATTTTTCTCTTCAAAGTCCTGCCCAAGTGTTAATTCACAGGAACTATTCAAAGGAAGTGATCTATAAATAGATTCTTCCCCTCACTTCAATGAAAGCTTTCAATTGCGTGGAACATGGCTTTTTTCTATAACCTGATATTTACAGGGCTTTATTGTCTTGTGATTAGTAATTAAACCCAGCAAATCTCTCTAAATTATTGTTGTATCTGATAAGATATGTTAAAATGTTACCTTGTATCAGGTACAACAAAATAATATGCAAACAGAAAATTTTCCATATACACATTCTCATTTATTTCTTTTTTCTTTTATAAAAGAAACCAGCATGTACCAGTTTACTGAGATGAGTTACCCTACTAAGCTTTCAATCAAAGTTAATCATATTTCTACATTCTCTTTCTTCAGATTTTTCAATCAGCATAAAAATCCAGATCATAAATACAGAAAAAATAAAGATATAGATGAAGAATTATTAAGATAGCAAAATTAAGCCGCTTTTTGGAGAAGGCATGAATCTAATTAAACAAGTGAAAAAGATCTAGGACCAGAACATCAAACAAGAATACTTCATTCTTTGTTACTGGAAAAATCCAAGAGTCTTTATGTGAACATCAATCCCCATAAGATAATTTATTTCCAGAGGAGAAAACTTACACCTGCATGTATGTAATATATGAATTTTACATCATTGCTTTTCCTGCTTTAAAATTCTGGAGAGAAAGCTGGGGGTGGGTAGGGGGTAACCTAAAAAAGGGATTGATCCTTTTGGTTGAATCCATTTAGGGCATCTTTATCACCCATGTTTTAAAATATTCAGAATATGGGCTGATCTTGTAAGATAAGCAGAGAAAAGGACCTATCTTGAAGCATTTCAGTGACTATGTGATGAACTAGATGTTTTTTGTTGCAAGCATTTTACAAATATCTAAAGAGATGTTCTTACTCCATATTTCAAATGGCACATACATACTACGAAGATATCAGCTTTGCATTGCTTTTTTTACTGCATTGAAACAGGAAGAAAGTACATGCCTGATTTGCACCGGGGGCTGCAAAACTGATGTGCAAGGAAGTTTTGTGATATCTGAAAAATACTTAGTTTTCCTCAGTATATTTTCAGAAGATATTTAAATCTTCAATTAAATTAAGTCAAATCTACAATCTTACTTTTCAAACTGCATGTTTTCTGGTCATATGCGAAAGTTTGAGTTTCAGAAGAACTCTCAGGCCATCCAAGAAGGTATTTTTATCTTCAGAAGTTTAAATGCAGATGAATGAAAGACAGTCTGAATTCTTATCACAGAGTTTGGTGACAAAAATCATGTCTTATAATAATTTAGATGCCATTCAAGTAAATCTGATCGGGCCTTAGTTACTGGGTTGTTGATTTTTACCTGCAGAGGATATGCTTAAGACACCGTGCAGAATTACAAAGTGTTACCCTTCATACTAAGGAAAGAAAAAGCCATCTTGGGGTCAGAATATTAAAATGTGAATCTAGAACGAATCTAGAATGTAATCTCCTACAAATGCACCTGGGCACAAAATACAGCAACCACTTTATTTAGGAAATGTAAGTATCTATTAGTAGTGCAACAGTCAGTTTGACATGCAGGTGTTCACCCTTAGAAATCAAGATATTTTCATTTAGTTCTCTTCATTTTAATTTATTCATGAATCTTTAAATGTGGGAGTTTGAAAATGTTGGCCAGGGCTCAAGTCAACCCATTCCCATCTCCAGTATTTCATTGGAAATTAATCACTAGTTGACCTGATGTTACTTTTGTATATTCTTTCTCTCCCTGCCACCATAAATCCAATTGTCTATTCAAAGTTACAGTTTCAAGAGAAGGAAAGGAAGATGTCAGTTCTCCTCCCTCTTCTCTTCCCCCACCCGCCCATCATATATCAGTTTATTGTTTGGTGGCTTAGTACCATTTTGACAGAAGACATGTACAATAGTTTAACACTGTTGTTGTGTAATAGATTTTTTAAGAGCATCCTTACTGTATAAAAGTCTTCAGGAAAGGCTATCATCAGTTTCTGGAATCTGAAAAGCTAGTTTGGTTTCATTTGTAAGGTAACAGACTAATTTCTCGCCTCTGTAGTTATATGGGAAACCCAGTGAGAGCATCAGTATCTGCAGTTTAAAGCTTGGGTCCTGAGAGTTGTGCTCTTGAAATTGTACGGCAGTATCTGCTAAAGAATCACTTTAAAGTGTTTCAATACACAGGTTGTTCTTGGCCTGAAATTTTCAGTCTGCCAGGGAATGGCAGGCTCTGAGGAGAGCACTGGTAGAAATGAGTCTCTCTGAGTGTCACTGAGACATAGATACAGCTTCAGACTGGTACAGCCTATGTTGTTAGTGCCTGCTTTTAATTATACAATAGCCTGATTTTGCGGTAACGTCCTCTTGTGCAATGAATTCATGTCCTTTCACTGGACTCACTCCGGTAAATCCACATCTCCCTTGTATGGGGAAGTCCAGCACTGTACCCAACACTCCAGATGTGCCTCTCCAGGGCTGAGCAGAAGGGGAGGATCCCCACCTCTGAGCTGTTGGCCACACTCTGCCTAATGCAGCCCCGGAGGCCGTTGGCTGCTTTTGCTGCAAGGGCCCACTGCTGACTCATGGGCAGGTTGGGGTCCAGCAGGACCCCCAGATCCCTTCTCTGCAGAACTCTCCAGTCACCCTTGCCCCACCTCCAGCATGTATTAGTGCCTAGGGTTAAGCTACTTAAAGTAGCAGAAAGTAACAGAAAGTAGCAATACAAGAAAAAACTATTTTTACATAGCACATATATCATGTACCAGGCATTATGTGGAGCACAATGTAATGTTTTTGTTTGTGTATGAAAGTTACAGCAGCATCTCTACTGGCAGATAAAGGATATCACTAAATTTATGCTTACAAAGGTGGAAGAAGATAATAAAATGGGGGACAATATACCCCAAAAGGCTGAGTTAAACATTATTAGAGAGAAACTGTGTTTGAGAATCATAGAATCATAGAACGTGTTGGGTTGGAAGGGACCTTTAAAGGTCATTTAGTCCAACCCCCTATATATATGAGAATACATACAGAATATTCCTAAAAGATCCTAAACAAATTGAACATCCTAATACCACAAAACCTCCTCATACTAAACAAAGGAGTCTTCCATTTCTCTGGGAAGAGCAGGTTCTGCCTTGAAAACACTGAAATAAATGAGGTGACAAACAACAGCATGCATATTAATGCATTCAACACAGAGCTCAACTGTAGCCTAAAGCACTATCAATGACAGAGCTGAAGGAAAGATTAATAGCTCTGACATCACTAGAAGAAATAAGTAATCATCCCACCATTCTCAATAAAAAATATATTCAAATATAATCAGAAGAGGATCCTGAATTTGACATTTTTACATATGAACCTACAAATCTAAAGATAAATTAAAAGTAAAAAGAAATTTGAAAATTAAATATGTAAGTCATAGGTAAAGAAAAAATAAACTCATAACTAGGCATTCTGTTTTTCCGTGATTCTGCAATCTGGCAATGATGAAAAGATTAAAATATTTAGGAACAGAATTCTGGAGAAAATCCTTCATGAGCTATAATCTCCTGTTTTTAATCTACTAAAAGCAAATGGACACAAATCTAGTGAAACACATGAAATATTTTCCATGATGCTATTTAAAGTGTCAACTAATAGAAATTCTTAGATTAGATTTAAGAATTTGTATCATAATGTGTGAACATTATGCTTCTATTGCCTTGCACTCTAAGCCTGTCCTAGTAGGGGGCACTGATGTTATACATTATAATGCATTCAAACAGAACAGTGAAAGAGGTCAGATTTGATGCCAGCTGTCTAATCTATCACAATTATCTAATTTTAAACCCTCTTGGCACAAAGTGAGGGAAAATAATTTTTCTATTTACCATTAATTTTCCCACTGAGCATAGCCTGTTGATAATGAAAGCAAACAAAAAACAGTGTAAACGGATAATAACCTGGCACCATTGATCTAGTTCTGAAGGTTAATTAATCATACACTTGTCTTCAAGAAAGTGTTATATTACCAAAAACCTTATTTCTTGCTGACTATGTCAGGTACTTTCCCCCCTCAGCACCTAAAACCAAGGCATAGATTTGACTTTCAGAAGGTCCTTAGAAGCTCAGGTTAAGAGTATGCAAAATATCTATGGTTCGGTTCAAATATTTATCATTGTATATCCTGTATTATTTATAGCACTGACCAGAATAGCAGTAGTAGGCTGGTACATATGCGTAAATTCCTTCCACAGTATACTGCGCCGGGAGGGAGTTGGAAGTTTGCTATATGAGAAGAATGACTCTCATTTCAGCAGCAATAAATCAGTGAAATGAGAATTAATAATTTCTATCCATAATGCTACTCCAGAATTTTCTTCTGAAATCATGAACTGGAAAAAGCTCATAGTGTATTGACTCAAGTTACTTGTAGTCATGCACTGGATTTTGTTCTCTCTAAAAAGTACATTTATTAGTTAAATCTGAATGCCATGTATATTATTTCCTCACACAAGTGTTGATGAAGGGTGACATATATCTTCGCAGTTAAGTATACAAATAGTGTTGCACCTCTATGCCACAGTCAAATAAAGAAGATATGAGAATATTTTTGACACTAAATTTAATCAACAGACATACAAAACAATCAAATATCAGTTAAAAGACACCCAAGAACCTGGACGTAATTCAGAAATGTGATAGTGTCACAAATCCTACAACCATTGCAAACATACTGCAGGTTAGACTTCCCAGACCTTATTCAGATCAATTAAAAGCACGCCACTTTTCAATAATTCCTTCTCAATCTGGATTATAAAATATATATTATTTAATATCCATTTGCAAACATGTTTCATCATGCTTCCTTCATTCTAGATTTTATTTTTCCCCCATGCATATAGCATAGGGACATGGCTTTAAAAATTCTTTATGATATAAAATCATTTGATGCTTTTTTTTTAATCTTACTCAACTGAAATGACTTGGTAGGATTATATAAACCAGTATTCTACAGTCACATGCCTACGGATGCACCCAGTGACTTGCTTTGAGTATATTTACCACATATTGCCGTATTTGCCCTCTCTGGGAGAGTGTAGTCTGCCATTTTTATTTACAAGTCAAGAGTTAATCATCCTTTTTAACTGTATTTTTGTTGAAAATAACTGTCAAAAATTGCTGTTTCTGTTAGTGCTGTTTCACCTCAGCACCTTCTAATCCTTTCAGTATGATTTAGACGTATGATGCATCACCAATCTACCTAGAACATTCCTGCTCCTTCTATTGCATGGTGATAAGGAGCCCTGACCCTACTAGATGTTGTTTATTCAGCTTGCAACCTCTTTCAGATTTAATAGGTAATCCTTCATCCAAAAGCGAACAGCCCTTAAATGGCCTCAGATAGATCTGCAAAGTGTTTGTTGTCAGCATTGCTGCATTCCATTTCATTTATGACCTTTTACAGTGAAAAACTGACTTCATGTTCTTCTAAATGCTTGGGCAATAATGGGAGGAGAAACCAGCCCCATGATCCTGTGCCACTACAAAGTGCATTTACTAGTAAGAAATTAAAGGAGGTTTAACACTTATTTTTCCTGCAAAAATATATTTAAGATAAAGAGAGAAAAGTCAAGCAACATTATTATGTATTAAGCCCATTTATTCATCATCAAATCTGGTTTAGGTTCAAACAGACTTCTTTCTCACATTAGAAATGCGGAACGATGTTTACCCAGTAATAATCTAGGTGATGTAACATCTAAAATGGTATAAGGGGGAAAAAAATAGTTGTGTATGTATTGGTACATATGTATACGAATATTTATTAGGCTGAGAGAGTTGGTGTTGTTTAGCCTGGACAAGGCTCTGGGGAGACCTTATAGCAGCCTTCCAGTACCTAAAGGGGGCCTACAGGAAAGATGGGGAGGGACTCTTTATCAGGGAGTGGAGTGATAGGACAAGGGGTAATGGTTTCAAACTGAAAGAGGGTAGATTTAGATTAGATATTAGGAAGACATTCCTTACTGTGGGGGTGGTAAGATATTGGAACAGGTTGCTCAGAGAAGTTGTGGATGCCCCATCCCTGGAAGTGTTCAAGGTCAGGTTAGATGGGGCTTTGAGCAACCTGGTCTAGTGGGAGGTGTCCCTGCCCGTGGCAGGGGGGTTAGAACTAGATGGTCCGTTCTAACACGAACCATTCTATGATTCTATGATTTGCTACTTAAAGAGTGCATAAACTAATTTTCTCATCATCACTGGAGATCAGATATAGCTGTGATATCTCCAATTTTGCCAATTGGCTGAAATTAGGGTGAGATTTTTTTCTCACCACTGTCTTATCTCTAGTGCTTTCAGATTTGAAGCTGGTTTTAATGAAGGGGAATATTTCAAACATTCTTCTGTTGTATTTTGATTAATTTTTTTCGATATTAGTTATAATTTTCTTGTCCTATAACAGAAAAATACACCATTTTTTTAAAAAAAAGAAAGTCGAGAAAATCATAGCAAAGCAGGAACTGTAATATGTGGTGCAGTATTTCATTAAAGTGAATATTAATGCATTAAATTTTGCATTAAGTTTCAGCAGTACACATGGAAGGCACTTGGATGACCATCCACTGATTCCCTTATATTTATCTATCTAATCTCTTATACATATTACAAAGAGAGAGAAAGCAAATATTTTCTCATTATGTATGCCTTCACCTTATTAAAATACAACACAGAACATATGTCTGTATGCTTATATTCAAATATAAGACAGGAGAAAAGTGCCGAACAATGCTTGAATCTGATGTTCATAATTCTAAGCAATGCACAGTGTAGTAGTTCCAGAGGAACTCATCATCATGAGTAACTCACTCATTTTCTAGCCTAAATTTTAATTTTTAAAATAAACTTAATTTTTTTTAATGAAATTTTATGGAATGTACCGAAGAGTGAGGTGCTTCCATTTTGCTGTCTGCATTGCAGGTTATGGTGAAGATTGTCTCCTGTATGTTGCAGTGCAACTCTGCTGCCCAAAATCATAACTACCCAACTTGGCTTTACAGGCAGTAGGGCTTAACTGAGGGGATGGAGCCTTACGGAGGGAAAATGTGCACAATTTGTAGGGAAAAATACGCACTCAGACACAGACATATGCACACTTGCAGCATCATGCACAGCCTGGGACAACCGTCAGGCAGGTCTCAGGTCCCTCAAGGGGACTCTGGGAGCAGGAGAGGGGCGGTGGGGAGGGAGAGCTGGACCCCAGATATATCCTATAGTAATGTGAAAAGAATATCAGATACCCACTTACACATGCTGAGATAACTGCCTGCATGGATTAAAATAGCTATAACTTGCAATTTTGTAACAAAATCATAATTTTCCTTCAGTGAAAAAATAAAAAATAAAAAGCACAGTTTCTGCAGGTAGCTCTGGAATGTGATTACATCACTCTATGCTGTGACTGAGTTCATTTTTGGAAGCCAGGAAAGCAATGAGTGTACATAATATAATCCTCTACTTAGACATACATCCACTGTGAATAAGCATACATTATGCTTCTTAAATTTCATGAACCCAGTTATAACCATGTGTATATGTTATTCCACAATATAGTATTAAATTTCTTTAGTAATTAAAGGAGACAAGAAACAGGGAAACTGGAGAAAATTATTGTCTATCTTCTCCACTATGGAAGATCCCAGAAACCAATCTAAATGTCTTCCTGCACACATGTTTCCATTGCTTGATATTTACAGACAGTAAAAGCCAACAGAAAAATAAACATGCAGCCCTTTTTGTAAGTTCAGGTACTATTCGTACTTACACTGACAGTTGACCAGTAGCCTGTTTCCAGTCTTAGCAAAGACTGTTTATATAAACCACAAAAGAATACAGTACATTGAAGTTATACCTAACTTGAGAGATATCAGAGTTTACACACTAGAATTATGACTATGCATAAACTGTATCTAAAAGCTTTATTCAAAACTGTATTCAAAGCTTTAATATAGCAGAATTTGTAAATGAATGTGACAATAATTATTGGTTTGGAGCACTTGTTTTCTTATCCCTGCCTAATATGGTATAAATTATACACTGTGAAATACCTGTTAAATCACCTTCAAGGTATAATGATAAAATGAGATTTATCAACTTGACAGTAAACTAATTTTAAATTGATTTATGGGAGCTCAGTACATTATGAAATGTTTATACTATATAACCAGTTTATAAAAGCAGGCAATGAAGCTTCCTTTCTAGCATTTACACCAAGACACAGGAACTATTCGTGTGATCAAAGATTAATATTTACCTTCTATAACTCATACTTTATTCACAGAATAGCATACTGGCCTGTTTACTGGAGAAGATGCAGCTATACTGAGAGATTTAGGTCAGCCTTCAGTTTAACCTTTCTTTAACATTGGCCACGCTATAGCCAAAAAGCCAAATTGCAATTCAGAACTTAGATAAATGCATCTATTTAGGAAACAACAACACAAAAAAAAAAAGAGAAAAAAGAAAAAGAAAAAAGAAAAAAAAGAATAAAGTAATTTTGCAGTAGGATATTCCTGACAGTGACCATATCGTCCACTGAATTCTTCACTTCCTCTGCCTCCTTAGCACAGCAGAACATAGCTGCATCCAGCGGACCGACTCAACTACTGATGGAAAAACGATGTTCACTGTTCAAGATTTCCACCTGCTTTTCTGTACCTAACTCCAGTTATGGACATCTCTCTCCTTCTATAACTTGGTCAGAAGATATGAGCAGCATTAACACACCAAGGCTTTTGAAATTTTAGGCTGTATACCACCAAATCTTTGTAGATTGGCCTCTAGAGATCTGAGGAGCAGTCTGCAGACTCAGATGTGATGTAGTGAAATGTAGTGAAAGTGTAGATCCTTAATATGCTTTCATTCTTGATACTGATAGTGAATTAATTGAACATTCACTTACTGTAAGAAATTCTATGTATAATATAATATTTTACATATAGTATGCGTCTGTTAAATGTGCTGTCTGTGCTCATTATGGGGCTAGAATAGTGACAAAATAAAACAACAAGTCCCTTTTGAATTTTGGGTACTGCAAAGAAAACATTATTTACTGGCATGATGCTCTTTTTCTTTCTTTTCTTCTTTCTTTTTCTTTCCTTTTTTTTTCCTTTTTTTTTTTTTTTTAAATTTTGTGCTCCTTTACTCTGTAGGTAAAATTGCAACATTCAACAGAATGGTTAATTAATTAGTACCAAGCTCACTGCTGACTAACAACACCTCATTTACCTAAAGTACTAATTAAACTGAAAACAAATTATTGATTTATCTTGTTGAAATAGTTGTTTGTGACACAGTTCAAGCCTTGTCCATAGAAAATTGGCACTTTATAAGAAAAGAGAAAGCTGTAATTTTCAACAAGTTTCAGTGATAATTTTCATTAAGGGCTAACGTTTGTCCCAATTAATTATGCTGTCATTAACTACATATTGCATTAATGACATGCTTCTCTTCTTTCCCTGCTGAATTGCAATATTGTTTTCTTTTATGTCTGTCTACTGAGAAATAAAAATTCATATATGATACCATTTCTGTATGCTTATACAAATATATATATAGTACATTTTGCCTAGAAAAGTACCTTTAGTCTTCTGTGAATACTCAGATTTTGGGCTTTTATTTATAAGGAAACTTTGATTCATCTTAGGGCTTTATCATTTATTACAAGAAAGGAATGAATGTCAGTGCCTCTGTCATACTTTGGTCTGTGTACTGTACTAAGCTTTTTTTTTTGCAAAGGGCTTCTGTCATAGTTGCTAGCAAGAGTTTCATGTCACTTCATATCTAAGTGTGTTTTGTAACAATATTTTAACTCAATGTAGAGCTGAGTAAGTATTGTGAATTTTTTGAGATTTTACTGTGTTAATGTGTTAGAAACTGAAGTCTTATAACATCATATCAAAGAAGAAAAGCATACTCGATAAATAACAGTAAAAAATATGTTCATAAATATGGCCAACACAATATGAAAACATATATATACCTTCCAGGCTTGATTTTCAACCTTTCTAAACACTAAAAATCAATTATAGCATTTCCCAACTCTTCAACAGACCATATCCCATTCAATAGTGTTACGAACAGAGAACTACGAAAAGGAAAATCATCTCTGAGTCATCAGCAGAATATAAGGGATTCAAGTATACAAAAGTATCCAACTTATAGAGAAACTACCTTCCAGAATTCAAAATCTGTAAAGAAATAGTTCATGAAATTACTGTCCAGTCATAAGGAATTGTGGTGTGACTGGAGAAATAAACTAAGTGCTGTATTAACAAATAAGAGGAAAGAAAGCTATGTGCAGATTCATTGGTTTAAAGCTTTTCATGGCTCTTGTCCAGCCTGTGCATTAGTGTTGGTTTTCTGTACCAATCTGGTTATGGTGGGCACAACACATAAAAAAAAGGAGACAGATTAATTTTCACCTGTGATTGAAGCAGAGCACGAGTGGTTAATTGACCTGAACCAAAGATATTGTCATTGTTTTCCTAAGTCTGTTATGGAGGCATAAATGAGAAACCAGCTGATCTCATTATTTTATGTTTAAGAAAAACTGAACAAGATGAGTAGAAATTGTGACAAATGGAAATTAAAGTAAGATTTTGCCATATTGAACAAGCTTTTTTCTTTGGAAACAAAAATTGGGAAAAGAGTAGACCTGATTTATCTGATCTTCAATAAACTGTTTAGTGTTGTGCTATCATTAGTTGGGGAAGTTCTGAAGGAAAACAGAAATTAGCATATGAATTCTAAAGTGGACTTTGTTTTAAGTTAGACTGTTAGAACTTGTGAAAGGACAGTAGTAGATAAATGTTTTAATAAAAAATAAGAATTTTTAAATCCTACCTTACTATTAAGCAAGACATAATAATAATACAGTATAATACAATATAATAACAATAAGCAATACAGTGGCAGGTAAGACAACATAGTAACATTAATAAAAATGAATGCAATATACATTATGAATATATATATAAAATGGGAAGGGAAGGAATGTGTGGTGATGGGCTCATGAATTCTTTTGCTGCTCTCCAGACAGCAAGCAGTACCAGGTAACTAGCAGTAATAGTGCAATTTGAATTCACAAAGTACATGGACTGTATAATAAGTCAGAGGAGAGGTCTGAGCAAGTAAGTACTGTAATCTTTGATGAAACACAATTCTCACCCTTGTTAAGGCACCTATTTTTCATAGAATCATAGAATTGTTAGGGTTGGAAGGGACCTTAAAGATCATCTAGTTCCAACCCGCCTCACATGGGCAGGGACACCTCCCACTAGATCAGGTTGCTCAGAGGCCCCTCCAGCCTGGCCTTAAAAACTTCCAGGCATGGGGCTTCCACCACCTCTCCAGTGTCTCACCACCCTCATGGTGAAGAACTTCTTCCTAACATCCAGTCTGAATCGTCCCATCTCCAGTTTTAATCCATTCCCTCTAGTCCTACCATTACCTGACATCCTAAAAAGTCCCTCACCAGCTTTCTTGTAGGCCCCCTTAAGATACTGGTAGGCCACAATAGTCTCCTCGGAGCCTTCTTTTCTCCAGACTGAACAAGCCCAACTCTCTCAGTCTGTCCTCATAGGAGAGGTGCTCCAGCCCTCTGATCATCCTCGTTGCCCTTCTCTGGACACGTTCCAGCATGTCCATATCTCTCTTGTAGTAGGGGCTCCAGAACTGGACGCAGTACTCCAGGTGGGGTCTGAGAAGTATGCTAGGAACCATTAAAAGTTAGAAGCAAAACCTCTTGTTTTATATTGTCTCTTGAAGATACAAGGAATGTGTTGTTTGCTTGTTTGTTTGTTTTTAAATGTTATTAACAAGCTATTTCACATATAAATTTTGAAAATTGTCTAATACTGATCACGATAGCAAGTATTATACTTTGGGGACATATTCTCCTCTATAGCTACAGCAATTGAAAGATGACAGGCATGATTAATTGTTAACATTGTATAGTCCCCTTGTGGTGAATCATATCCAGCTCTTCTTTGATACTCATGCTTTCACTTAATCAAATCAGAAAATAGTAGGAAAGATTTTGTGACAGGTTGCAGGTTTGAGGGAACTTCAAAGGCAAGATTGTTGAGGAAAGGTTTTTGATGTGATAGCTTTGAGGGGTTAAAAGGCAGTACCTTATACAAGGAGGATAAAAGATATATTTATATACAAGTAGCTGTATGAATAACAGTGAAAGGAGGGATTAACTTTCAGTCAAATAGTCTTTGTTAAAAAGTCACTAGGAGAAGAATGAGTACAGTAAAGTATGATCTATTGGGTTTTGCATTTGTATCAGTTTTCTGGTCCCAGGACAAAGTATTGTCGTGTGGGACAGTTAAAAAACTGAGAGAAATTAATATAATTCAACATCTTCCTGGGTGGTTTGAAAGAGATAGGAATCAGACCTGCCAAATGGTTATGCAAATTTAGTGGGTATTTTTAAAAAGCACAGAATTTACCAATCCGTATACAATTGCATCCTTTTTTTTTTAAAGAAAACTACTCATTTTTACCAACATACGGCAAATAGTTTGGCCACTACTTATTCAGCTCAATAGTATATGTGAAAAAGTAGAATTGATCATAATAGTGGTAGAAGGCACAAGATCTTGGAACCAGAGAGGGACTGAGATCTGAAAGACAGCATATGTAGTGTGAGACATCTGAAGTGCCCTGAAAAAGCTCTGTCTATCTACTTATCACCTAGAAGTTTACAGGCACTTAAACTTTTTGCCAGCAAAATTAATTAATGTTAAGATTTTTCTGGAAATTCAGAAACCTAATTTTAAGAGTCCTTAACATAGATAACTACATGTGGAACAGATCTCTTATCTCCCTTAACACCCAGTGAAAATTTTGTCAGTACGACTACAAGGGTCCACAGACATTCAGATGACAAAATAGAGGTCCATACTTGGAATAAGATGACTAGCTTTCTAATCCCACTGACTGTCTTGACAAAAGCCTGTTGCTGTAGTCTAGATGTCAAGTTCACTGGTGGATAACTGAATTTAGGTGTCCAGCTATAGACCTGAAGCCTACCTTTGCTGATAAACCTATGTTTTAGCAAAGTAATGAATGTTTTGAAGAGTTCAGTGTCTGTTTCCTACTTTAAAACCATTGAGAATCCTCATATTAAATGTCTTATTTCATTCATTTTTTAAAGGCTGTACAACTGTCATGTTCCTGAGGGCACCAACACCAATGCCATAGCAGGGCCTATCTCCAGATCCCCACAGCCCTGCCCTTCTGCGTATAGACTTCAGCTGTATATAAATTTCACCCCTTAACACATGTGTGGTAATACTCAGTATTCTCATGTCTAACCACTTATGGACCCCTACCAGAACCTCTCTCTCAACTGCCCAACATCCAGCAGCTCTCAGGAGACAAATACTACTTTCTTAATATGGAGAAGGAATCTCCTTTCTGTGAGCTTTACATGGCTTGAGCGAAAAGACATGTAAAAATCCAATTGCTCAGTGGTAACAGGTTATATCAGATTTGTTAATAAGCAGAACTTCAGAACTATATAGAACTCATTTTTATTATTTTTATCTGAAAGAAAAAGAAAAAAAAAAGGGTCCTGGTAATCTTTACTTATAAAGTTGTTTACTAAAAGAATATCTTGTTCTAAAGTAAAATTTGGATCAAGTGAAAATTGCAGACTTGGACGTTATCATAAAGCCTGCTACTGCATGAGCATAAAATGTATCATTTATTGTGTTATGCCAAATTCATTAAAGCATTTATGATGAAAACACCCAGAAAATAGTGCTTACTCAACATACTATATTTTAACTATATAATAAGGATGAAAATATAAAATTAAGATATTTTTATATATTCACAACTTACTTATATTCTTAACTGCAAGAATAGCAAAATCATTTTCCCATATTGCAGTTTAAATTAATTTAATGATAAATTTTAGAACTAAGGTTTTAGATAAAATTAATGTATAATATTGCAACAGAAATTAGCATAAGAATGCATTTATGACAAAACATTGCAAAAATACTGATATAAATTCAGTATTTATTATAAATACGTGTTATCATTCTCCTTCTGTATTTGCACACGTCCAGGACAGGAAAAGTGTCATGATATGTTGTTTGAAAGGTAGTTATTAAATGATATTAGAATTATTCCTCCATTTATAAACCTTATTGTAAAGGAGATATGCAACATGAAGTCTGCATAAAATATTAATGCTTTATATATGTATGTATATATAGTATACAGAATTTAAATTTAAATATCTGCTTATGTTTTCTTTAGATAACACAGTCAAATCACAATTATTTTACTATTCGGAACTGATTTCAGACCACGGTCTGTAATGAAGATGATATAAATGGAGATAGAATTCATAGACATGAATATGTTACAATATGACACAATAGTACTGAAACCAATGAACAACCCACATTGAGGAAGGACTAGCCCTTGAGAAAGCAATAAAAGTACTTCTGTAAGTACGACTGAAAATAAAGAAATAGTCAGTATTTTGAAAGAACATACTAACAGATATACAAATAAGGTAGAGGCAGAAGTTTGAAAAATCATATATAGGAGAGGTAAGACATTCCTGTTTCCATAAACACACTGGTTACAAATATCTTACCATATATTCATGTATTTATAGTCAATAAAATAATACTCAGCAAAGTCTACTTTGTGTACGAAATACAAGTGAAGGTGAAAAAAGCCCAGGAAACACATTTTATATATTTCTGTTCTCTTTTTTAAAAAATTCTAAATTAATGAGCTTTTAAAGGTTTAGTATTATCTTTCTTTATTATTTTCATTAGTAATTAACAAAGATATTTCTGTTGCTGTACTGTATTATGATACAAAACACCTGCACAAAATTGGTTATTTTGGAAATGCAGTTTTGGATGGAAAACCTGTTTGTGTTTTCATAACTATGTATTTACAGTATCAATGTGTTGTACAAAGATAAAGCACAGGTAAAGCCTAACACAAAATGAAAGTTACATGCTACTCAGCTTTTTTTTTTTTTTCTCTAAGTAGTATACTGAAGTAGTTAAAAAGAAAAGAGTATATAAATATATAAAATATATTACTAGGTAAACTATGTTCCTTCAGGTGACCAAAAAACCCACAGAAAATAACCTGAGAAATGTACATTATCAGGAAATACACCATTAGCAGTAAAACTAGACAGCAACTTGAAGTCAGAAAAAAGTACTGAAAAGGCAGTTTATCCCATCAGAGTATTCCTTGCTGAAGGGTAACTTGGCAATAACGGGGTAGAGAAGTTGGTCTGAAATAACAATAATCTGTCTAAAATACACTTTTTCCTGAATATGCATAGGTATACATGATTTTTCCATTGCTTGCATATTCTTTGGAATATGGAAAGGGTTATTAGATTAGATCAGATTTTCACTTTGGATTGACAGTCAGTATTCTTGCATTTAAAAGAAGATGTCATTTCCTTAAGGTATTGCATGTGGTTTTGGTTTTAGTACTGTTCCTACTTGTGTGATTTAAAATTATTTATACTCATATGATGTTGGTGGAATCACACTACAGTAGTATCTTCTTGTCCCGAGGACTTGCAATTATAGCCAGTCTCACGAATGAGCAAATTATCCATGACTGGCCCTATGAATTCCTCTATTATATGTCACAGTAAACATTTTGAATGATTTATTTGCTCTTTAATAATATGCCACATGTATCAAACTATCTTGCATGCACTCTGGAAATACACTTAGTCCTAAAAAAACCAACAATGGTACAGGTTGTATGCAGCATTAACAGTTTTTATCATCTCCAAATTACACACTTGAGAAGTAGAATGAAGAGGGAAAACTGGCAAGAGTAGTAAAAGAATAATTTGTTTCTACTTTTGCTTGTGAGTATCCCTGTTGATTATTTGATTAATGGGGACATGTAAAAAGAGGAACACAGAGAACTGAATGTGCAGATAAGTGTGCTCTCTGAGATATAACTGAAATCTATTGCACAGCAGCTTTTTTTAGTTAAGCCCGTGACTGTGGAGTGGTCTGTTTTCCTGAGCTCACCTGACAATCTCCAAAGTTTCTTGCTTTCTGTGTATTGATTTTTCAGTGGAATTGTCATTTCGATTGATGAATTCATGAGACATGAAGTAAAGATGTTCTCCCTGTTTACCTAAGCTGACTTCTGCCAAAGCAACAATGTCCTCTGCAAAGAATCAAGAGCTGTGACAGTAAATAAAGAATGACATTACAGAGAAAAACAGGGAAAGTAAGCCTCCTAAATAAAGCATCTTGAAGCAATATAAAAAAAAAAAAAATTCTTTCTTTTCATTTAGTTTTTGGTTTTTGGCTTTTATTGCACCTTGATCATTTTACGTGTATATTCCTAAGTCATCTTCTTGTCAATGATACTAGATTTCTAACAGAAATCTAGAATTATAATATGGACCATTGATGTAGTCCTATACAGATGGCACCATTTCTCTCCTGTATTTGCATATGTTCAATTCCTATTTTGATAAAAAGAGGACAGACAGAGCTATTAAAGATGAAAAGTTTTACAGAAAAAGAGAAAAAAATATGGCTTTGCTTTTTGACATTGTACTTGCATAAGGATTAGGATAATATAGTCACAAGGTACATAATAAATTTTATTTTTTCACTGCAGATCATGGGCACAATTTGACTGTTTCATGCTGGTTTCCATTCTGTGTGATTGCTGTCTCCCTTTCCCCTGTAACAGAGACAGCCTACGGTATATGACCTTGCCAAAACCAGAGAGCCTAGGTTATGGACCACTCAGAGCAACGTAAAGGATTGGAAAGTGTTTGGTTTCCAGAGACTAATGCACAGCTTTGGGTGAACAGTCTGGTTGGTTAGGTAACCCACCCTGAATTGGCACCAGTCATCCCTGCTGAAAACACTAATAGAAAAATTAATTACCTATGGAGAGTGCTACTGTGTTTTGTTTAATGCCCACATCAGCAACTAGTAAGCGGTAGACGGTGATGACTTGAAGAGTTGTGTTTTGCTTCTGTCTATGTTCTACAAGGCCTAGCCTTGTACATGTTGGAATGTTGAAACTGAGACAGTTCAATTGAAGTCAAGAGGTTATTAACAAGTATAATAAATTAAATTGTATAAATTAAATGGTTCTGGTTTTCAAGACAGTATTTCCTGTAGAATGCACTGCATTACTGCCCTGTCATATAATGCAAGGGTTTAGGGTTTTCCAATCTTATCCCTTTAGGTACTAAATGTTTGCCTTGGTGATACCTGAGGTCACATGTCTTTTCTTTTTCACAGCCGTCTATATTTAGTGAACTGTAATTGTTATTGTATATGATTTCATTAATTCCCAAGTCTGTATACTTCATTGCATATTCATGGATTCCTGTATGACCATTTAATGCAGAATATGGAAACAACTTTCAGAACAGAGATCAAGATACATATCACTCCCCCATTAGTCCTTGTAGAAGGTGCCTTTATTGGTGAGATACTGTTGTATGTGACCTCACATTCACTGTTTTATCCCAGGCATTTTCTTATGTATTTTTTAATTTAGTGACTCATGATCAATAGCAGTGTTTAAAAAGTCTGGATCTAGTCAAGATATTTCATAGACTTCACTAGAGTATGAATAAAAAACTTTTTAGCTAAAAGAAAATACACATTCTATTTTTTAAGCAATACTGTATTTCACAGAATGTGATCATCTTTTCCTCCACAAGCTCTAACTGAAATGAACCCGACCCTTTTTATCGTATTGCATTCAGTGATGTCTACGCATGCTGGATTAGTCCAATTCAAACACATTTAAAGGATCAAAATAGAAATTAGTTTGAGGATTTAAACATCTGTGAATTATGACAAAGCTTAAACAGATCTTCTGATCATACTGGAAGCCAATACATAAGTGCTGAGCATACTTTAAGGTTCAAAATGAGCCTCAGTTGGCTGACTGATTTTAAGGATTAGGTAAAACTTGTTGTACCCAAGCACTCTATAAAATACTCTGAAGGAGCAAGATTAAGATTTGTGCTGTCTAATGTTAGACACTAGAATATGTCCAAATCTCTAAGTTAGTAATTTTCAGCCTTTTTGTTATAACCAAAGTTAACAAATAGGCACTGTCAGGGCCTTTTAGAAGTACTTGGCTGATCTGAGGTTTGCACTTTAAGACAAGACCAGCTGAATGCTAGAAATGTCTGCTTCTTTCCACTAGCATTACAGATATCAGAAGATTATCATGTTTAAAATCTGCTAAATACGGTATTTAAATGGCCTGTCACCCTTTATACTTATAATTTCCACCAGTTTCCTACAATTTTCAGTAACAAGAACAAATATTAACTGTTAGCATGCAAATTTTGAATATGTAGATAAGGAAATTACTGAAATAAACTTTGGCTGTGTTGAGATCAGGTTTCCCAGTTAGGCTGTGGACTCTCTGGCTCTAGAGGTTTTTAGAACTCAGCCACACACAACCTTCAGCAGCTTGAGCTGAGCTTTGAAATTAACCCTGGTTTGAGCAGGAGGTTCGATTAGCTGACCTTCAAAGACCCCTCCAACTAAAGTCTTTCTGTGGTTCTAAGAATAGTAATGTCAGTTCTAGCAAAAAGATCCCATGGGTGTTTGATTAATAAAGAGCAAAAAGGCTGAAATAGAAGATATGACTTTTGCTGGATAATTATTTTTCATTAAGCAGAATATTTATGTAGCTTTTCTTCAGTCTCCTTAATGTCCGAAACATTCTACTGCCAGCAAAACAAGAAACGGATAAAATTATGATTCTAAGTATAAAATGTGGCATAGAATGAGATTAGATATATGCTAATTAAGTCAGTAATGTTTAAAGGCTTTCTACAGTGTGTTGAATGTAATTTGAAAAGAAACTTCTGGTCTTTGTTCTTTTCTGTGAGCCCTCATCAAAAGAATAAAGGATTTTCATATAGGATTTTATTCTTTTCAGAATAGGTCAGAAGAGGAAAGATTGGGTTACAGATTGTAGGATTGGTGAAATTTCACAGTGTAGTTGGAAGTCAGTGATGAGTGGTGCTCCCCAGGGGTCAGTAGTGGGCCCAGTCCTCTTCAATATATTCATCAATGACCTGGATGAGGGTCATTTCACGCAACAGAGGGGATAGAGTGCACCCTCAGCAAGTTTGCTGATGACACAAAGCTGGGAGGGGGTGGCTGACACACCAGAAGGCTGTGCTGCCATACAGAGAGACATGGACATGTTGGAGATCTGGGCAGAGAGGAACCTTATGAAATTCAATAAGGGCAAGTGTAGGGTGCTGCACCTGGGGAGGAATAACCCCATGCACCAGGACAGGTTGGGGGCTGACCTGCTGGAGAGCCGCTCAGTGGAAAGAGACCTGGGAGTCCTGGTGGACAACAGGATGACCATGAGCCAGCAATGTGCCCTTGTGGCCAAGAAGGCCAGTGGCATCCTGGCATGCATCATGAAGAGTGTGGCCAGCAGATCGAGGGAGGTCATCCTCCTCCTCTACTCTGCCCTGGTGAGGCCGCACCTGGAGTGCTGTGTCCAGTTCTGGGCTCCCCAGTTCAAGGACAGGGTACTGCTGGAGAGGGTGCAGCAAAGGGCTACCAAGATGATGAGGGGACCAGAACACCTCTCTTATGAAGAAAGGCTGAGGGACTTGGGTCTTTTCAGTGTGGAAAAAAGATGGCTGAGGGGGGATCTTATCAACACTTATAAATACTTAAAGGGTGGGTGTCAGGAGGGTGGGGCCAGACTCTTTTCAGTGGTGCCCAGCGACAGGACAAGAGGTAATGGGCAGAAACTTGAACATAGGAAGTTCCACCTAAATATGAGGAGGAACTTCTTTTCTTTGAGGTTGGCAGAGCACTGGAACAGGCTGCCCAGAGAGGTGGTGGAATCTCTGTCTCTGGAGACATTCCAAACCCGCCTGGACACGTTCCTGTGCAACCTGCTGTAGGTGACCCTGCTCTGGCAGGGGGGTTGGACTAGATGATCTCCAGAGGTCCCTTCCAACCCCGATCATTTTGTGATTCTGTGATTCTGTGATTTAATATTTTAACCTAGTTTAAGACAGTAGCAAATTGTATTGCAATGACGAGAAGATGCATCCTGCTGAAATACTTTAGTCTCTTTAGAAAATAGATATTCCTATCACTTAAATCACTACTTGTTATGAAATAATAAAAAGTGTAAAACTAGGAATTGATTCAGTTTATCTAAATATAGGTATTTAGTATCATTCAGGGAAAGAGTCTGAAAGAAGCTGGGAAATGTGGAATTTCAATTGGTAAATTTGTCATTAGTAATCCTCTACTGGAGGGCTTCAGTGAAGCAAAAAACAACAGAAATGGCAGAAATACTATTTGACTACTGACTGCAGATGAGCTTGACTGAAAAAATTAATTTTTATTTGCATCTGTATAATTTTTTTTTCATCCTATCTCTGAAATAGAATGAGGGAGTGGGATAGCGGGTGGTGGGGAAGAGGATCCAGATAGATAAATATTCCCCCTTTGATGACCAAATCTATGTCTGAATCCGAGAACTATGACTTGGACCTTTTTTATGGGTAACATATTGCAGGTAAATTCAAAACAACAGAATTTCTAAGCAGGCAATCACATTCAATAAGGTTATGCAGCTCTGGGTCCTAATGAGCATACACTGGTGATTACCAAATAAACAGTTAGGAATTCTTGCCATATGGAAAGTTACCTTCAGTGCTTACAATGACTTCACTCAGCTGTCACTACAAAGTGTCCAGCAGTAGAATTACTCTCTTTTCAATCTGTCAGGAAACTTCAAAGGCAAGTTACCATCAACATAGATTATTGTCTTTCAATATTACACCCCATACAGATAAGAAGCTGTTGCAGAAAGTCACATTTCAAGTCTTATAAACTCTTAGAAGTCTCATATATATATATATATGTTAATTTCTATAGCTAATCATTAATTTCAAAAGACAACGACATAGAGAAATACAGAAGACATAACACAGATTGTATGTTATGCAGACGTTATGTCTTTATGTAACACCTTTGATGCATAGATCTAAGAAGAAAGCTCTCATGTCATGAAAGACTTGATGAAATCCGTTGAATCAGATTTATTTTGTTGCCACAACCAATAGCATAGAGTTCCAGCATTAAAAAATACCCTCTAGGGCAATACAGTGGACCAACATATTTTTAATCCCTGTCTTTAGAGAGAGTTCAAGGTTGCTTGTCTACATTGGCAAAATTTAGTTTTGCAGCAGAATCAGCATGGGTTCACATTAGAGTAAAAGAGGTCACAGTGAAAGAATTAATGAACAGTGGTAGGGCTGCAATACAGTTAGAAGGTAGTCAGTGGCGGTTTTGTGGGTGTTGTGGTCTTAGCAATAATTAATGCAGCTTAAGTAGTGTCAGGTGACTGAAGCAACTAGGATGAGCTGATGTGTCTTCATGACCTATGTAACCCTTAGGTAACAGAGGGAACTGTCTCTCTCAGTCTTGGTCACCTCTTTTGTATCTTGGCTTCTATTAAGATCTTTCTATTTGACAGTCTGCCTACATTGCAGCTTGCTGCTATAGCCTGTTGCTGACTTTGCCTGCTGCTGTGAGATGCTTTGAGCCTTGCTCTGTAAGGCTTATTTATAATAAAAGACAAAGATATTGTTGTAATGGTAAAATCATCAGAAGTCAGAAGAGAGGTTGTCTGGAAAAAGAGAAGAAGCTGCAAGAAAAACTTCAGGTAATCTGGAAAATAAGGGGACTATAGAACTGCTAAACCAATCGGCACTTGCCAATTTAAATTTTTTTATGTTCCATGATTAGTCCAGAATATAAGAGACGGGGGCACTCTAGTAGCATATCTTCCAAGAGCTGTCTATTACTGGGAACTGATTGCTTGCTGTGAAGGTCTGCAGGTGGACAACTGGTCCCTGGCCTGAGGTTTGGCTACCTCTGCAGCCATGAGTGTCTGGGCAGACCATGCTAAATTGCTGGGCATTACAAATAACAGAGTGAATAGATAACAAAATTATAGATAGCGCTATGAGGAATGGATGGATTTCACAGATGGTTAAGGGAAATTATGTGAAACACAGCCAAACTTCACAGATATTTAGAGAAGAGGATTAAGGATCTTTTGGAGAATAGTGTCTTGCAGAGCCAGCAGTGCCTAAGTAACCATATCAGTAATATGATGCATGGCTGAGATGATCTAGGTAACAGCATAAGTAGTGCCAAATTTGTATACAGACTTAGCAAAACTGGGACTATTGGGGAAAGAAGTAAAAAGGCAGGAGGGGTGTTTAGTGGGAAGACACAAGGGTGCAGAAGGAGGGGAGATCAATGGGGGAAGAAGCAGCCTAGGAAAATGAAGGGGATAAAAGGGACAGGCTGGTCATGTGTGAGATGCTGGTCTGCATGTTTTTCCTGACAGAGCCCCACACCTGCACCAGTCACCGCAAACTGTCCTGTCTTCATAATACACTGTATTCTTAATGATTTTCTATGTGAAGAGGATTTCTATTCTGCGTGTGGAGGTGCACATGCATGGCCTGATAGTGAATTTCAGCATGTGTTATCCAGTGAGTGGGATAAGAGATCTGGGTGCCTACAACTGCAGAGCCCAGAGTCTGTGTACCAGTTGCTGGATGGATCAAGCATCTATGGAAAGCTAGTGAAGAAATCCATGTGTCAGTGCATCTGTGCATGTAGTTGTAGCAAACACTATTTGATCACAGGTAGGGGGAAGAACTGTCTTGTCCGAGATGGTATTTGGGCTATCATTTACATGTTATAACTTCTGTTCATTCTTTCACTGCAGATGGGTAGAAAAATAGAGGTTTTAAGACTGTTAGAGTGAAACACATGAAATTATGTATCTGGAAGTTCTCTGGACTGTTATCTTCTTCACCAGGCAGCTATGTTTCAAAACTACAGTTCTTTCTTTCCCTCCCTCCCTTCCTTCCTTCCTTCCTTCCTTCCTTCCTTCCTTCCTTCCTTCCCTCCCTCCCTTCTTCCTTCCTTCCTTCCTTCCCTCCCTCCCTCCTTCCTTCCTTCCTCCCTTCCCTCCTCCCTTCCCTCCTCCCCTCCTCCCTCCCTCTTTCTCCTTCCTTCCTTCCTTCCTTCCTTCCTTCCTTCCTTCCTTCCTTCCTTCCTTCCTTCCTTCCTTCCTTCCTTCCTTCCTCCCTCCCTCCCTCCCTCCCTCCCTCCCTCCCTTCCTTCCTTCCTTCCTTCCTTCCTTCCTTCCTTCCTTTTTCCCCTTTTGTGCCATTTTCCTTTTTTGAAGTTAAAGGAAAGGGTTGAACCTCCCTTTCTTTCCAGGATGTGTAGATTTTTCTTTAAAAGTATAAATAACACATCAGTAGCTATTTCACAGACCTGAAAATGTTTCAGATCTTTTTGGTACAACGCTAACAACATAAACTAGAATGCCTTTAACATAACATGAATTAAACATAACAGTAAAATAACAAATTTACAACATTCCTAAAACTAGTAAGGATTCTAATGTGGTTGTAAACCTCACAACTTTATTTCTACAGAAGACTGGAAGAGGAAAAAAATTGTGTTATTATAAACTTTGTCTTATTTTCAGCAAAAAATAATCAAAAACCAAGGATTTTTTATTGAAAACTTGTAGTTAGACTTTTAGAGAGGGAAAGGAGAAAATTCAAATCCATCACTGAAAGATATTAGAAGTGCAATACATTTTTCTCTTCTTTTCTATATTATCTTTTCTCTCTTCCCTCCAAAAGAAACAAATGAGAAAATGAAAGTGAAAAGGAAGAGGGAAAAAAAAAGTACTGTCCTTACTATTATTGCATGACAATAATGGAGAATGTATTCAGCTGAAAAACATTGGGAACCTCAGTGATGTATTTCTTATTTTATAGAACTTCTTTCCTGCTAATGAACTTCAATCTGATGAAATTTTCACTACCACTAGTAATACATCTAGAAACCAGTGGGTAAAATATACTTTCTCATTCTTTTGCAATATCTTTTTCTTGAACAATGTTTTCCTGTAAAGTAACATTATTCTCTATGATCATCATTTTGGATACATAAGAAATTAATTTCCATTGCAGATTATATAATGTCTATTTACTTTTTCAGGCTGATCTTCAAAATGGAGTTATTAGCTGAAAAGAGATCAATAATTTCAAGTCACTGTCCTTTACAAACTTTTCTCAGTTGACTAATAATCAATAGGTCAGAGAAGAACTGTTCTATCATAAGATGTAAAAGGTTAACATTATCCTCAAGACCCCAATTCAGTTAATTTAAGAAAAATATAATTTTCAAAAGGTTAGGCCAAAATGTATCTTGTAAACAAGAACTTCTTTTTTTTTCACAGAAAACGATGTGCCTAAACAATATAGCTTCAACGGATTAAAAATATTTTCAGTTTACAACACAGAACACAATATGTATAAAACTGCTAGTCAAGTTTAATTTCAAAGTTTTCTGTGCATGTTGTGCTTTTCTTCACATAAACAAACCCCTCTGAAGGATTTTGATAATTGAAAAATAATTTGGGTTTCCTAAGTCCTATCCCAATAAAATGACAGATATCCCCCACTGTAAGCATTTCCAGTTCCTCTTGCTACCATCACATTTTGTTTTGCCTATTTTTAACAAGTAGAGACATTATCAAAGGTCCCACTCCCTTTATTGCTCTTCTGCAATGAAATTATGAGAGTTTAGAATGCTATGAAGAGTCTAGTCCTGACCTAGTTCCCTGTAGTCAGGTTTTTATGCTTCCTCTGGTTTTAGTATAACCTTGAAGAAATTGGGATCAAGTTTAAGTTTGTGGTCTTTTCCAAAGTCAACTAATCTTAACCCTCCTCTTCTTATGCTTTTAATAGAATAAATTGTTTAGCTGTGAATAAAGACTGAATAGGAGAATGAAAAACTGGACTTTGTCATCATGATACCTGATATCTATAGCTCATTGTGTGTTTTCAGGTTTGTGGTTTCATTACTAAAGGATTTCGATGATGGTATTACTGCACCCTGCATTGCACAGAGCTGTTGCCTTGTTCTTGTACCACCTCATGCATCACATGAGTAGGTTCAAACCTATTATAGTCCCCCTATAGTAGAAGAGAAGCAACTAAAATAAAATTACATTGTTAGATTGCTTCCAAAGAGACTTGGGAATATTTTATATTAATGTATTTCTACAGAAGAAGAATATTTTTAAGAATTCTCCTTGGAAGAAGAACCTTTTAAAATTCGACTACATTCATTATTACACAAGAGAGAATTTGCTTGCCTCTGCAGAATAAACTGTGGTTCTATATCCATGGTTAACTGTATCATCATAAGGAGATAACCCTGGTTCCTAGTGTTACAAGTGCTACAGAGTCCATCCCCATTTAGCGGTAGTTTAGTGCTAGCCTCCTCAGGAGCAGGGTGGCATATGCAAGCTTCATATCACTTGGCCCAGGTTGCCTCTAGGTCCCATAGGATACTCCTGTGAATAATCTGCTCATTGTAAAATGAATCATCAATTTAAAGGTTAAGAATTCATTAACACTGAATATATGTAAAATGTCATTTTAAGGGAATCTTTCAGCTTATATATATATACACCCATATGTGTTTGTTTAAATAAAGAACTGTACAGACAACATAAAATATTTTTGAAGAGGAGGCTTACCAATTTTCTGTAAAGCCCAGTCAATCTTGTTCCTTTGTCAAAATTTGAATTCAGTTGTGTAGTAATAAAAAACATACTACCTCATCGTTTTGAAAAGCACCTATTCACACTCATCAGCTTCAGCTACCTTTCACATATTGTAAAGTTGACACACTAAGTCCTTTCCTTTAGTTTCACTGCTCCTCCTGTGGCTGACTTGTCACAGAGGTCCAAAGTTTAAACCAAATGTCCTTTCTCAAGGATATCTGGTGCTTACTTTGTTCACAAAGTGGGTTTAGCGATGTAAAATAGCAACTGCCCATGGAGGAAGGTCAAAAGAAATATACTGTAAGCTTGAAAAGGAATATGTTTAGAGAGAAGGTTAAAAGTAGTGTAAGCCTGATTCCATGAAGTAAAAAGTCAAGTTGTATTTCTACTTTGTTTTACATATTCACATTGGTCTGTGGCAGAAAATACACCCATAACTCCTCTGAAGTGACTCTTGCTACAGAGTGCAGTCTGTTCCAAGGCAGTCTGTACACAAAATCAAATATGTTTTTAACAAGAATATATATATGCACAAACATAGACATTTGCACATAGGTAGCCCTAGAAACTAATATAATGTTTTAAACAGAAACAAAGGAAAATTGCATTATAAAATTGTTCACAGTCTACAGATGAAGGTATTCAGCAAGATCCTGAAGCCTGAAGTCTAGGTGAGCCCATGCCAACCTCATAAAGTTCAACAACACTAAGTGCAAGGTCCTCCATCTGGGTCAGGGCAATCCCAAGCAACGATATAGGCCGGGCAGCGACTGGCTTGAGAGCAGCCCTGAAGAAAAGAACTTGGGGGTGCTGGGACGAGAGGCTCAACATGAGCCATCAGTGTGCACTAGCGGCCCAGAAAGCCAATCGTATCCTGGGCCGCATCAGGACAAGCATGGCCAGCAGGTCAAGGGAGGTGATTCTCCCCCTCTACTCCACTCTCATGAGACCCCACCTGCAGTACTGCGTCCAGTTCTGGAGCCCCTACTACAAGAGAGATTTGGACGTGCTGGAACGTGTCCAGAGAAGGGCCACGAGGATGGTCAGAGGGCTGGAGCACCTCTCCTATGAGGACAGACTGAGAGAGTTGGGCTTGTTCAGTCTGGAGAAAAGAAGGCTCCGAGGAGACTTTATTGTGGCCTACCAGTATCTTAAGGGGGCCTACAAGAAAGTTGGTGATGGACTTTTTAGGATGTCGGGTAATGGTAGGACTAGAGGGAATGGATTAAAACTAGAGATGCAGATGGATGTTAGGAAGAAGTTCTTCACCATGAGGGTGACGAGACACTGGAGAGGTGGTGGAGGCCCCATGCCTGGAAGCTTTTAAGGCCAGGCTGGACGGGGCTCTGAGCAACCTGATCTAGTGGGAGGTGTCCCTCCCCATGTGAGGGGGGTTGGAACTAGATGATCTTTAAGGTCCCTTCCAACCCTAACAATTCTATGATTCTGTGATTCTATGAAAAATAGGTGAGTTCTCAATTTACTTATATAAAATGTCAAATAAGATTGTTGTATGTGGAGCAGGTGGCAATGATCAGCAAAACTGAGTTTGAAGGGGAGCAGCTATGGCATTTTAGCCAATACTGTATTGCCATTGCTAGTAACAGGCTAGTAACAAAATTTTCAAGGCCTCAGGAAAATGAAGCTTGTCAGGCTTGGGTTGCCTGAACTTTCCTTGACGTTCTGGAGCTTTGATCTTATTTGGTTTACCTGCAACCGATTTTTTTTTAAATGACTGGGTAGCTATGGCTACCATTTGTGTTATTTTTCCTTATATTTGTATGAGACAACCATGGGTTTTATACAGATAATAACAAAAAGTTGCTATGTTGTCAGAATACCTTTAAAAATTGTTTATGCATCAGGCAGTGTCTCAGAGAATACTTCTGTTAAGGAAAGAGTTGTATTAATTATTCCATTCACTGAATGTTCCTCAAAACATTGTTGAGGCAAACAAAAAGATTCCCCTTAACGCAAACGAGTTTAAAATGGATTCTAAAATTAAGATTCATTCTAAACGTAAACACATAATGCCCCTTTAGATTTTGTGGGGTAACCCAGCAGCCCAGTAACTGCCCCCTCCAGAACGGCAGAGGCTGCCTAAAGGTCCTCTGCTGCACCTGTCAGCCCCATGCAGACGTCTCCATACTTTCAATAGCAAAAAGATACCAGTGTTTAGGTGGCTGCATCATTCCTAAATGTCTGACTTCCAAGGTGCCATACAAGAGACAAGAAAGGGTTCCCTTTCAATTTCCCAAAGTTGCTTACACTTTATAATATTTTAAATTAAATGTTATAGTGACATTTGGATGAAAACCTGTGATGGTATGGATATGAGTCACAAAATAATCACACAATTATTTAAAGTGGTACTCCTTCCTATTAAAATAATTGAATCTTTTTGTTGATCAAACTCTTAGCACTGGATCAACGTATTGGATCAAACTGCTAATACTCAGCAACTTAAGTTCTTGTACTTCAGGACAGTCAATTCAATTAAAACACTCCCATTATGTATGATTAAAAGTCCTCTGCAGTTACTGGCTGGGGCTGACATTATGTCCACGTTATCAAACAACCTATGGATATTCTTTTGCTTTCCTGTTCCATTTATTGCTGTGCTATGTATTTTAACTGTCGAGTGTTTTAAAACATATATACTGTTTGAAAGAGCCAATCTTGTGTTCTCCACTGGGGGCATCTCTCTACGGACAGAATCTATGCAGACTCTTGTGTGAAAATCCGCCTGGAATCCGTCCAATGTTGCATTAAAGTGTGTTGTCCAGCATCTGAAGGGATGTAAAATTTACTCGCCATCTATATTCTTTTTTTGTTCTATCTTATTTAAACAGCTACTTTATTATGTCATTTGTTGTCAGGCCTTTTCTTACTGAGATCCAAAAAGAACCCCACACCATCTCTCTCGCCCTTCACCCTGGTGAAGAACATCTTGTTTATTGGATTTTAAGATATTTGTGTTTACTTGCCAAAATGGAAGATATCAGAAAAGTGACATTATCACATACTGAGGCATTGCTGTTTAATTTTTAAATTTTCTGTTATGTGTGTGCATGTATAGGAGAGAGCTGGACAACATCCATAATAATGTCATTGAATGCCTTCTTAAGAATAAAAAGTAACACAACATTGTAATAAACAACATTTCATATTCTTTTAGATCAGAAACCTAGCCATCCAGTTTTGAACTTTAATCGGATACTTTTCTGGTAGAGTACAAGATAGATAACTGCATATGCATCAAATGAGTGGATTATGACTCTTCAGAAGTTAAAGTTCATCTCTGCAATTAAATCAACTCTGGTAAAAACAGCAGCTTTGCAGAAAGGTCATACATGAGTGCTGAGAGGCTGCAATCCAAAGCATCTAAAATAAACAGCAGATGAACTGCCTAAAAGCTTGTAAATCTAGTCTTTCCTGTACATCTGCTGACAAAGCCAAGATGTTATGTCACGGATTTTTTTTAAATAAACTTGAAAAAGAAGCTAATTTACTTTGGCAGATTATTTGCATTGGAGACACTTAGTGGAAATCTTGTTTGCCAATAACAAAAGTTTTGGGGTTTTTTTGTTTTGTTTTTTTTTTAAACTGTTTCCAAGTGTTAATGAAGCTGGAAACAGATCTTAATGTATTCAGGAAAAGAAACATGAGGTTTTGTGGAACACAGCACCTGAACTGAGAAAAAATGAAATTGAAGATTACAGTTTAAAAAAATGTACCAGCTAAAAATGGGGACACAACTAGAGTGTTTAAAAAACTGGTATATTAAAGGAAGGTACTATAAAACATTTTTCCACAATACAGTATCCAAAATCAAAAGATATTTTTTTTTAAATGGAATTAATTTTCATTGAAAAATAATAGTTTTCATTACTCATTGAAAGACTTACACCATTCTTTCAGAGAAAAACAAAGGAACATATTTCTCCACTTTCAAACATGAAGAATCCTTCAAAAGATTTATGCCGTCTGGAAAAACGGTAACAACTTGTACAAGAATTAATAGGAAGGGATTCTGGGGAACCTAGCATGCAAAACTGCTGAAGAACATATGGCCTTATTTTCATCCAGTGTTTTGCAGGAAATAAACCATTATGCAGGGGTATATCTAGAACATAAATAATGCAAAAGTAATTTTGTGCACTAAGGATATAATGTGCAGACATGTTAAATAAAAAAAAAAAATAAAAAAAAATTAAAAAGGAATCTAACATCCTGTAAAAGTAGAATCTGAAACTCCATGTTTAATTTTAGAACAAATCTGCATAGAGATGTAGTTAAAAGGGAGGTAGTAGAACCTGAGGTAATTATTTCTGGGTCTTTTCCTTGCCCCCTTTATACCACCTAAATCTTTTCTGAAAAGTTGGATACGTTGTTCATGTGGAGTGGTATGAATTTTCACCACTGTGACCAACAGAGAAAAGATGGTCTGTGATATAAGTGAGTGTACCACTGTGCTGGAACATATTGGTGGACTGACAACATTTTATTACCTGTTAGCTGACTCAGCATTTCAGGTTTTGGAGCATTTTTTTTATTATAGTTTATTTAGTCCTTAAATCATTTGAAACATGCTCAAATAAACTATCAATATTTTATAGAGATTTATTTTGCCCTTGAAGTACAATGGTCTGTGATTAACTTGTTCTTCTCATACTTCCTCCAGTTTTTAATTAAAAATATACTAAGGCTTAAAATCACTATTAGGTTTTGTTAGTGTTGACTGATTTTACTCCATCTTCTCTCAGCTAAACTGTTATGTGGTTCAAGAGATGATGGGTGAATCAGCTGATTCACCTGGTGATTCATTCAGATGAAGTAGCTGAATCAGCTTCAGATCAGAATCTTCTTTAAAATAATTTCAGAAAAAAAATATTTCACTGTGATAAAAATAAGAGGAGAAATAGACAAAGGGGAGAAATACGTATCCTTCTTCCCCCCGCCCCCCACAGTAATTGTGAATGGGCTTCATTAAGTATAAATGGGGACTATAAATGTGTTGTGAAACCTGTCCTAATCTCACTCCTCTCTTTTTGTAATTTTTCTTGATTTCTTATTAAGGGATAATTAACCTAAGATGGAGCTTTAACCTGTTATTATTTTCCTGTTACTGGAACATGTGAATGACTAATATTAATCATACCAAATAAACAAATTTGTGGCAGCCCTTGGGAAATGAATGTGGAAGTAATTCTCTGTTCTTTTCCATGCTTGCTTGATTCAGTATTTTCAGTTCTTATTTTCTCTAATTAAAAAATACATGGATCGGTTTGAGGGAGATAAAATCAATCAATTTTTCAACAGAAAATCAATAAAACTAGAAAAAGGGTCATTGTCTAATGAATATAAAAATATCTGATTATGTAGTTTTAAAATATAATTTTAAAATTATATCCTGATAAAAAGGTATATTTTTTCACGACTTCTGAAGCTTTCCAGCATGAGATATTTTCATTTAAAGTATAAGCTTGCAAGCAACAACTACTGGTGTCATGTACCTTGAAATTAGAAACAGATTACTTCTAGATGATTCATAACTGTAATAATCCACCCTTAATTTTTACAGCCACTGCAACAGAACTAAGGTCTTCCTGTGAAACAAGCAAGGTACTACATATGTGTGGGGATGTTTGGTGTTCAACCTGCCCAGCATGGAACAGAAGATCCTTCCACGACACAGAAATGAAGTGTAGGGTAGGCTAAGTACAGATCTGTAGGGTTGAGAAAAGGTAAGAATTTGACAATGTATTTATGTGTGTTTAACCTACTCTGTGAGCTATGAGTTACAGTATGTTTACAGGAATTGTCATGATGTGCAATATGAAGTGTCATTGCAATCTTTTCTTGAAGTAAGTGCATCTACAATTTAAAAGGTGTTAATGCATTAATAGTTTGGAAATGATCCACTGCCTATTTTTAGAAATACTGTGCTAAACTCTTTCCTTTTCCAGCTTATTAGAGACTAAAATGTCCAGATTCCCATATGAATTCCTCCTGAAAAAAAACTTAATACCATTCATTACTCCAGTCCTCTTCAATATATTCATCAATGACCTGGATGAGGGGATAGAGTGCACCCTCAGCAAGTTTGCTGTTGACACAAAGCTGGGAGGGGTGGCTGACACACCAGAAGGCTGTGCTGCCATATAGAGAGACATGGACATGTTGGAGATCTGGGCAGAGAGGAACCTTATGAAATTCAATAAGGACAAGTGTAGGGTGCTGCACCTGGGGAGGAATAACCCCATGCACCAGGACAGGTTGGGGGCTGACCTGCTGGAGAGCCGCTCAGTGGAAAGAGACCTGGGAGTCCTGGTGGACAACAGGATGACCATGAGCCAGCAATGTGCCCTTGTGGCCAAGAAGGCCAGTGGCATCCTGGCATGCATCATGAAGAGTGTGGCCAGCAGATCGAGGGAGGCCATCCTCCTCCTCTACTCTGCCCTGGTGAGGCCGCACCTGGAGTGCTGTGTCCAGTTCTGGGCTCCCCAGTTCAAGAAGGACAGGGAACTGCTGGAGAGGGTGCAGCAAAGGGCTACCGAGATGATGAGGGGACCAGAACACCTCTCTTGTGAAGAAAGGCTGAGGGATTTGCGTCTTTGCAGTGTGGAAAAAAGAAGACTGAGGGGGGATCTTATCAATGCTTATAAATACTTCAAAGATGGGTGTCAGGAGGATGGGGCCAGACTCTTTTCAGTGGTGCCCAGCGACAGGACAAGAGGTAATGGGCAGAAACTTGAACATAGGAAGTTCCACCTAAATATGAGAAGGAACTTCTTTACTATGAGGGTGGCAGAGCACTGGAACAGGCTGCCCAGAGAGGTGGTGGAGTCTCCATCTCTGGAGACATTCAAAACCCGCCCGGATGCGTTCCTGTGCAACCTGCTGTAGGTGACCCTGCTGTGGCAGGGTGGTTGGACTAGATGATCTCCAGGGGTCCCTTCCAACCCTATGATTCTATGATTTTGAGGTTCTGAGCTCTGCGTCTTCCAATTTACCTATATTGAATTCCATTTGCAATGTGCCAGTGTAACATCAAATCAAGTCAAAATACATATTACTTTTTTCTCTCAGAAATGTATTGCTTTTTTGTCATCAATGATTCAGAAAGAAAAATCCCTAAAATAGCCCTCAGCAGGTATCTTATTTTTGTTTTGTTACCTGGAAGATAACTGATAAATACAATCTTAAGGGTGACTAACAAAATATTTTCTTTTAGAAAATACTGAAAAAAAACCCTCTTTTTTTAAATTTTAAAATCTGAAGTGATAGAGAAAAGAATGGATTAATTATGAATAAATTGGAAAATTATTTTTAATGTTATTATTTTTTGAAGGTAAAACCAGTTTCATTACAAATCTTGCTCATTTTATGTATAACCTTTTAAAATGAACCATCTCTTGGTATTTAATATTGGCTAGTGCACCAAAAAAAGAATTTTTCCAAAATTTGCAATGTGTACAAATATTCACTGAATGTTTAAAAGATATTTTTAATCACTACTTTATTAAAGTCAGAAGTCAACCATTCTAAATATAAGACTTCTCAGAACTTAAGTTGTTTGTGAAGACCTAATTTGTTCTCCTATATATCATATGCTTTCTAATATAGCTCTTTAGTTAAATGATCAGATATTTGTTTTAGCTTTTGTTAACAGTATTAATAGTGCCAGAAGATGAAGTAGCAAACATAGGCAGATGTAATTAGTCTTGATTTAATATTTCTGTGCAACCTGAGTCATCATTTCAGAACAATGCAGAAAGAATATAAACCATCTAAATTTTCAGTTAATCAGAATTTTGTCCAGTCAGAAAGAAAATTTTAACTTGAATGCATAGAGGATAGTAGTGGATAGATTAAATATCCTTTACCTGATGGAACTGCATCACTGACTCGTAGTTTTTACACAAGGAGCGGATTTCTTCAGTATTCCAGTCCACCAACTGGGGCAGCTTTTCAGACTGAAAAGGGCAAAATGAAGGTTCTGAAACAAAACATTGACATCTGTTTACAGTTTAGCTTTGCTAATAAATAAAGGGACAAGTGCTTTGTTATGAATTTAGAAGGTGTAATTATATGAGCCTTCTCTTACAGCTGTGTTGGAAGCTGTGCTCTGTCAGGCATGACACATGTGTTGCCAAGTCATTTGGAAGAGAAAATCATAGGGCAGGCAGCTATAACTGGTAACCATTTTCTGCACTTTGTTCATTTGATAAACTCATATGCCTTAACCTTATGCATCCACTGAGACACCTTGCTTTAGGAAGACTTGCCTGATTTTCAAGAGACTAAGACAAGAGACTAAGAAGCTGCTTCTGATCCATGTGAGCATAAATGCCTGTTGTGGTTTGGGCTGGGTTGGCCACTAAAACGAACGACAGATACTCTCTAACTTCTCTCCCAAGTGAGAGAAGAATGAGAGAGAGAGACTTATGAGTTGAAAAGAAACTAAGATACTTTAATGAAATATTAATAATAAAATAATAATAAGAGAAAGATAATAATATTAATAAGAAAATAATGAAATAGATTATATAGATGCGATATATACAAAACTGTATTGAGCTCCCAGGATGACGAATGCATCACTAGTGGGCACAGGTCTCCTGGTTTGAGGTGGGGGAGAGCATCTGTCATGTTTCAGTGGCCAGTCAAGCCCAAACCATGATGACTGTGAGAGCCCCAGACTGGACTCAGCAACGGACATGAACTGGATTCCGGATCTGGATGCAGGAATGCACCGTCCAGAATCAAAGGCAGACAAACAGTCAGAGTCTTCCTTGGACGCTGGCCATTGAAAAAGGAGGCTGACCCCTTTGATCCCTCAGCTTTTATACTAAGCATGATGCGATGGAATGGAATACCCTGTTGGTCAGTTTTGGGTCACCTGTCCTGTCCACTCCTCCCCACAGGTGAGACCCCTCTACGCTTTTCTGTTTTCGACCCTTCAAGTTGGTGCATAACAAAGTTAGTTGACCTGGATCATCATAGCAATAAGTATAAGCAACAGCCTCTCGGCATACCATTCCTTGGTATTCACTATAAACATCAGACCTTATTTGCTAGAAGCAGATACTCTCTGCAAAATATGCCATTATTTTCAGGGAGTTAGAAGAGGCTTAACTGAAAAGTAAAATTACTGAAAAAAAAAACGGTTTCTGTTTTACCTCAAATTAGGGCAATGTCTCATTAGCTGCTGTAAACAACTTCTTCGGAGATAAAAATATTTACTTTTACTAAACATTTCATACCTGACTGTAAATATGGATTACTTGTAGTTGGAATGATAAAAAAGACCTTAAATGTCTTTTTAATACTCTTACCCATGCACTGTTCATTACGGATATTTTAGCCTGTATTAACATACTTCAGATAGTACATACATGACACCTAATTTTAAGTTAGCATATCCCGTCATAAAAAATTTAAGGAACGCATACATAAAACTGAATATTAACTAATGCTTTAGTTATAACAGTTACTGTTGTTATAATTAATATTAATAATGAATATAAAATTTATAAATATATCTTTTTATGTGAGGAGGAAACCATCTCAGGAACTTTGCTGTAGAAATTAGTAAATTAACAGAGTAATTACAATCTGTAGAAATAAAGATGCAAGATGAATGGAATACTATTTAAAACTGCAATACCATTCTAGTTTAAGGAAAAAGATTTAACTTAGAAATCGTTCAAAATAATTTTGACTTGTGCTTTGAAATAGCTGATTTTTATTGTCTCATTGACTGTAAGCCAAGTCATAGAATTCTGCCTAGCCATTTTACCCAAGTAATCGTTTCTCTAAACTAGTAATAGTTTAGAGCAAAAAAAGCAGCAAGGTAGTTAGATCACTACCCAGAATGCAAAAAGTTAATGGCATGATAATGTCTACAATACAGCCAATAAGACTGTTAACTGACTATTCAAATATATACTGGTTTATTTATTTTAAAAACAACTATATGGATGTATGAAATACTTATTAAATGCAAAATTATATGAGACACAGAACTGTGAGACCAAGAATAAGTTCTGCTGAAATCCTTGTATGATAAGTCACGTTTCGTTTCCATGTTTAGCTAGTCTTTTTGCAAGCAGAACATTAATTGCAAACACTGAGTTTTTGCTTGAGTAAGAATGTCAGGATTTGGTCTTTTATTACAAATACAAAAGCTTTATGCTAGCATTGATAATTAAATAGAATGAAAAGACATTTTGCAATAATGTGATGACTTTCATCATTACACAAAATATTAGCAATTGTAAATTAATTTAATAATTCCTTTCAGAATCCATTTTGCAATGTTTATTCAATACTTTCTGGACAAAATTAATTTCCACAAGAGTGGTTCAGTACCTCTGCTGAAGGTAAGGTTCACTTTTTAAATATTTATACCTATATATACCCTGCTAATACATTTCAGAATTGACTTATATCCACTACTAATATCACTATTTCTTATAAAAATTCCCCCTCTCTGTCCAGAGAAGATAAACCAAGACGATGCCAAGATGATTAAAAAAAAAATGAAGAAAACCTAGAGATTTATAGACAAATCCCATAAAAATTAGATGGGCAAATAATCATATATATTATTTATAGACTAGAAGATAAAAAGTAGATTAAAAACAGTCAGCATGGATTTACTTTGTCAAATTAGTCTAACTGTTCCCTAAAATTATTTTGCGTCTGTAGAGAAAGCAAAAATCTTTACCTTAGCAAGGCTTTGAAATTATCCCAACACACTTTTTAATAAACTATCTGAAAAACATGGGATAACTAAAACTACTAGCAGGTGGCTGCATAACTGGTTATCTGCTATCAATGGTTTACTGCCAAAAAGGAAGACTGTAACAAGAAATATTCTGCAGGGATCCATCTTGAGTCTGATTTTATTCATGTATTTTCATTATACGCCATCCAGAGGAACCTTGACAGGCTTTAGAGGGGGATCAACAAGGCCAAGTGAAGGTCCTGCATGTGGGTCAGGGCAAGCCCAATACAAGCTGGGTGGAGAATGGATTGAGAACAGCCCTGAGGAGAAGGACTCGAGCGTGTTGGTTGATGAGAAGCTCAACATAAGCCAGCTATGCAAGTGTGCTCATAGCCCAGAAAGCCAACCGCATCCTGGGATGCATCAAAAGAAGCGTGGCCAACAGGTTGAGGGAGGTGATTCTGCTTGTCTACTCTGCTCTGGTGAAATTCCACCTGGAATACTGAATCCAGCTCTGAAGTCCCAACATAAGAAGGACACAGACCTGTTGGAGCGAGTCCAGAGGAAGGCTATGAAGATGATGAGAGGGCTGGAGCACCTCTCCTGTGAAGAAAGGCTGAGAGAGTTGGGGTTGTTCAGAAAAGGCTCCAGGGAGAACTTAGAGCAGCCTTGCAATACTTGAAGAGGGCCTACAGAAAAGGTGCAGAGGGACTTTTTGTCAGGGAGTGTAGCAATAGGACAAGAGGTAACGGGTTTAAACTTCAAGAGGTTAGATTTAGACTAGATATAAGGAAGAAATTCTTAACTGTGAGTGTGGTTGGTGCGACACTGGAACAGGTTGCCCATAGAAGTTATGGATGCCCCACCCCTGTAAGGGTTCAAGGGCAGGTTGGATTGGGCTTTGAGTAACCTGGTCTAGTGGAAGGTGTCCCTGGCCATGGCAGGGGGGTTAGAACTAGATGATTTTTCATGTCCCTTCCAACCAAAACCATTCTATGATTCTATGATTAATGTTTGGATTGATGGTATATTTAGCTAATTTGCATATGACATGAAGCTGTAAGAGACTAAAAATCTGCTCATTTACAAGATTAAAAGAAACCCAAACAAATAAAACAAACACTTTCATTAAAAAAAGAAACAATGAAATGCAACAGCAAGGACAAGGTATTGTGTTTATGGAAAAATAATTACTTGCTCAAGCACAGCTCAGAACAATTCATTTGGCACCAGTTCTATTAAAAAAGGATCCCGGGTTATTGTAGATACTGTGCTGGACATAAATGAAGTATGTAGTTTTATCATAGAAGAGACATAAGCACCTGTACGTGACAAAAACACATGTAAAACCTCTATGACAGCCTCACTTTTCTCAGCAGTGCTAGAGCTCAGCTGGAGTGGTGTCCAGTTTGGGGTATTACCCTTCAGAAAAAAGAAGTGAACAAACTGGAGAGCAACCTGAGAAGAGAAATATTTGTCTGAAGTTTAGAAAAGATGCCCTACAGGAAAGAATGAAGAAATGTGCTGCTGTTGGTTTTGCCCAAAGGGATAAATTTGAGGGACACAACCTTGGAACAAATAGAGAACAATGCAAAAAATCATCATGGTGTCTACACAATTACATTATGGCAAGGAATGTTCAAGTTAAATATTAGGAAGCATTTTTTAGAAAATTGTGCAATTGAATAAATCACTTAATAAGGCTGTAGAACATCTGTCTTTAGTCATACTTAAAGATATGCAGGACAAGTCACTATCAGGAATAACAGAGGTCCATGTCCTTGCAAATGATCCTGCATTTGAACAGTGGGTATGATGTTGTTCTGGTTTGAGTGACACAGGACAAGTTTTTCTTGAAGTAATTTTAATTTTCAGTAAAGTCTCTTCTAATGCTTGGGAATGCTGTACTTTTAGAAGACTCTAGTGTCTGAATTTTTTAAAATATTTACTTTATCACCAGCTGTCATATGTGAGTTTCAAGATTTCAGTGTTTTCAAGTTAGACAGGTGCAGGGATGAGAAGGAGAGAGACCCGGGCACTTGACCCAAGCTGGCCAACAGGATTATTTCATACGATGAACAGCAAACTCAATATAAATTAGAAAGTTTGCTGAGGAGATCTCTCTCTTCCTTGATGGCTGAAATCCTGAGAACTTCTTGCCTTGGTACCAGACCCCTGGGGCCTTCCCTTCCTCCCAAAGCCATTGTGTTTACAGTGTCTTACATTTTCTGTCCACTGTTGGGAGTGCACAGCTTCCTAATGACATAACTGGCTGAGTATAATCCTTGTATATTTTATATTGGTATCGGGATCAATGTTGGTTCTTTAGTGTTAATAATGTTAATTATTTAGTCTTATTCTACTAAATCTATTTATATTTCAACCCTTGGGTTTCCTTGTTTTTTCCTGGTTCCCCTTCCTGAGTGCGGAGGGGTCATCGGGTGATAGAATAATTGTCTAAATGACAATAAATTGTTGTGGATTCTTCAAGCCATCACAGATGTTCATGAGCTTTCAGCCATATTTGTTTTACGGCTATTGCACATATTTTTATTTTAAAGGAATTCTGCTTATAAAGCTTGGCTATATTCTTTTTATTTATAGATAGCTTTCTGAAATACTCTTTCTGAAATACTCTGAAATACTTTCTTGTCCTTTTCAACATTTAGACAATTGGTTTTATTTACATTGACTAGAGAAGTTATCAGGTGTTCTTGAATTACAGAAAAACTGAACAAGCAAAAAAAATCTACCTCTTCTATGACAAAGGAATAAAAGTGTACAAAATCTCTTCCTTTCTTCAGACTTTTTTTGCTAGGTTTAATAAAAGTGATTAGGAAGAATATTGGAACATCCATTTAAAGCAGCTTTCACTGAACATGTTAGTTGCATTTCTTAGCTTGAGAGTTGAGTATATTATATTCAGTCCATATTTGAAACATATTTCTACACTCTCTTTATCTAGCTACTGAGATGATACTCAAACGTTGCAGTGATTTTTTGGTAATATTTAGGTATGAACAGTTAGGTTGAACTGACTGCACATACGCTATAAAATCATAAGTGTAGAAACACTTTCCACTGAATTGAACTGACAATATGTAGGTAAATTGATGCTTCTAATTGGAAAATTCTTTCAAAATCCACACTGACTTTAATCTTTGTATATATTTTGTCATGTAATAGGTTGGGGGAACCAAACAATCCTCATATAGAAGTGTATTCAATGCAACAAGGTTATAATAACATAATTTTCTGAAATTATCTGGAAAGATGGATGATTATTGCCATTTGCATTAGAATCAGGACTGAGTCTTCAAAAAAGATTTTATCATTGTTGAAGGGCCTTTGAAATAAGTTTCTTTAAGAGCAAATAGTGCAAATGATGATCTGCTTAGAGGAGAGAGAGGAAAAAGGATTTTTGCAAAGTATTTGCAAGGAAAGTTTTCTAGCATAGAGAGTTGAAAAGTATTATATGTGTAGAAAAGGGAAGGAAAACCTGCCATATAACGCATTAAGATTAGGGTGTCTTGGTGATGTAGTTCTAAACTTGCCTACAGATCCACAATATTTTTCACTGCAATGTCTTTTCTGTATTATCCCTATTTCATATTTGCTCCCTAATTATTTATTTTGACACATGTAAGAGTTGAAACAAGAGGAAGCAATGGTCTATAAAGTTACAGAATGTAGTTTTATTAATTTTAAATTATAATGAACATAATTTATCAGAAATACTTGAGTGAAATCCTCAAATTAAGGTTCCGTCTGCGAGACGTTACCTGAGCCTCATATTAAATAGCTAGTATTCACGGATGTCCACCATATTATGGGCCTCCTGAGTACTATTGCCTCTCAATGAGTCCTGGCGACAAGCTACAGCAATGTAATTTCCTCCACTTATGAAATCTAGTCTGTCTACTGTTATTCCTTAACCTAAATTTCAGCCTACAGAATGCTATAAAGTTAATACGTAAGTGAAGTAGTTGTCTTGTAACCAGTACTGAAAAGCTAAAAATAATTTTCCTGTGAACAAAATAACCTAGAATTAAGTATTCAAATCCTATATAAAGCCCTTCAGATTTCTGGCACCAAACCTCGTCTTTGCTAAATAAAAAAACCCCAAAAACAACAAAAAAACATTGTCTTTGCAGTGACATATTAAGCAACTTCACTATGTAAGAGGGAAGTAGGGCAGCATTATTAACTATCACTTTCATAAGAATAGAGCCCAGAAAGGCATTTTGTAAAAAAAACCACATAGGTCATTTATAGCATCCCTCTTCTTTTTAGCAGAGAAAATACGTGTCAAACCAGTAGACATAATGATTTTCGGTATTATTGGTAGATAACATGGGGAAATGTCTTGTGAATATAAAATTGCCTGGTCCAGGTAGAATAAAAATGAGATCATATTTCTGTAAATTGGATTATCAAGTCATATAACTAAACAACGACTCTGGAGAATTTGATTGATAGTTCCTGTTATTCTGGAGACTCTTCTAAAAATCATCTATTACTGTTTACTATTAGATACTGCAAAAGACATGGCTAATGAGGCTGAAATAATCTGAAGATGCTCAAGTGAATTTTATGCATCTGGGTATATTAGTGTCTACACTGAATCCAATAACTAAAATCAGACCCTCGCATCTTTAGATACCAAAGCTATGTTTTAGCTACAACTGGCTACTATTAAATAATGTTTTGCTAATTACACTTCTGTTAATTAAAAAAAAAATAATAATCCTGCCATATTAAGTTAAAAGAAATAAAAATGTTATCCTTTACTTTTATCAGTAAATAAATGGTAGCCATTCAGTCACATGAGTAGTTGGCAAAGATTCTGTGTTGTACAACTAGAAATAGCAAATGTTTTTCCTCTTTTCATTCAGATCATTACATAGTCAGATTAGTGGTTAAATAGCACTAGTTTTCCTTTCCCTAAGTGGCCTTGGAAAGCAGAGCCTGTAATTTAGTAACAGCTGCAAGGAATTAGCTGAAAACAATCTACTACAGATGTAGACAATTCAAATTATAAAACAAACAAAAACAAGCCATTCACACAATCAAAAGCCTCATCCCCCAAGTTTATTCAAGCTGCTTATTCAAGTTGTTTTGATGTTCTTCCCCTGGGTGACGAAGAGTGTGGAGGATGTGACTATAAAAAGTAATTTATAAGTGTTCATAATGTATATAACCATATTATAACCTCTTTTTTTTTTTTTTCTTTGAGAGGTGGGGGTGTTATCTTAAGGCATGGTTCTTACAATAGCATGTAAAAATCACATTCTTCTTCCATGTCAGCTCTGTATCCAATTATTTCAGGTCATAGGTGCCTACTTTAGTAACAAAGAAAGAGTTTCTATTCCTTTCTATTCTTGTTAATTCCTCAGGTTCCTTGCTTCTGGAGAGTTTGCTGAGGTATAATCTTGCTGACGTATGCTCTTCATTGTTCCATTATTATGAAAATTTGAAATTCATAGAACTAAATCAAAATTATTTCCACACTTAAACTATAAAAAAAACTGTGTTTTGACCAGAAGGAGAAGATCTGCAGAAATATTTTTATTTGGTTCAAAATTTTTCGTAAGTATACATTTAAATAGAATGGTAATTTTTAAAAGAAAATAATAATCCTGAAAATTTTATATAAAAAAAAAAATAAATTCTTCTAGTTTCAGGGTAATTGTATTTTCATTTTGTTTTTTTTTTTTTTTTTTCCCAAGAATAATCTTTTTCCTTTTAACAATAAACCAGAAGTACAGTCTTAATGAAATAAGTCCAGTCTCTGATAACAATGCCAGTGGAAAGATAAGAGCCTTCAGTCCAATATGAAGAAAGAACACCTTAAAGATATTTTGCTAAGTTTCTGATTTCTATGCTTCATATGAGCTTCCCCCTACAGTTCATATGGATTTCAGAAAAACTAGTTTCTATCTTAGAAAAATTATGAACCAAAGGAAGATAGCATAACAGCAAACATGGAAAAAAAATTGAAACCAAGGAGCTATGTACCTAAAAATAATTCAAATTATTTTTATTTTCAAAAGTATCATCAGTGCACTAAATCACATCTAAAATTATTTTAGTATAATTGTTCATGAGGTTTTATTTGTACTTAGTAGGATTATCTAAGTGCTGAAGCACTCGTCTACCCTCCTACACATAAAAGAAAATCTATTTTTGCCAGTGCTTCCTTACACCATTGTAAGCACATAATGCTTACGGTGGCAGGTTTGAGGAAGTGTGATATAGTCAATTTGCCAAGCCTCCCCATACTTATATTTTAACTATTGTCCCCCATACCTCAAAGGTTTTAACCTTTTAGCTTGCTTGATTTCAGAGCATGTTCCACAATCGCGTATAACCTGTACAATAGCATCCATGGTTAAATCCACCCCTCGGTCACGGGCCCACTTATATGTTGCATCTCTTCCTTGATGACCTGAAGAGTCATGGGCCCACCGAGCTAAAAATAGTTCACCTTTATGTTCATAGTCCAAATCTGTCTGGAAAATCTTAGCAACCTGATCTACTTTCCTATTGTCTCAGTGTTCCTCAGTGGCCTGACTCATGGGTACATGGACGTCTACATGGCGTACCTTCATGACTAGTTTCCCTAGTCAGTCAGCAATATCTTGCCTTAATTCATCAGCCCAGATGGGTTTTCCTTTGCACTGCCAGTTGCTCTGCTTCCACTACTTTAACCATCCCCACAGAGTATTTGCCACCGTCATGAATCAGTATAGAGTATTGGCCACTTTTCTCGTTCAGCAATGCCTAGGGCCAGCAGGATGGCTTTTATCTTTGCAAATTCACTTGATTAACCTTCTCCTTCAGTAGCTTCTGCAACTCATTGTGTAGCACAGCAGCTACACATGCGATGTTTTCCTACAATACGACAAGACCCATCAGTGAACAAAGCATATGTTTCTCATTATCTGAGAGTTCATTATATGGTGGAGCTTCCTCAGCACGAGTCACCACCTTCTCTGGTGGCATTCCAAAGTCTTTGCCTTCAGGCCAGTTTGTGATCACTTCTACAGTTCCCAAATGATTTGTGTTTCCTATTCGAGCTCGCTGTGTGATTAAGGCGACCAACTTACTCCAAGTAGCATTGGTGGCGTGATGAGTAGAATGGATTTTACCCTTGTACATCCAGCCCAGTACTGGTAATTGGGGAACTAGGAGGAGCTGTGCTTCAGTACCAATTACTTCTGAAGCAGCTCTAACTCCTTCATATGCTGCCAATATTTCTATCTCAATTGGGGTATAGTTGGCCTCAGAGCCTTTATATCCTCGACTCCAGAATCCTAGGGGTTGACCTTGAGTCTCCCCTGGTGCTTTCTGCCATAGGCTCCAGGTAGGGCCATTGTCCCCGGCTGCAGTGTAGAGCACATCTTTAATGCCCCGACCTGTTTGGACTGGTCCAAGGGCTGCTGCATGCACAATCTCTTGTTTAATTTTCTCAAAGCCCTGTTGTTGCTCAGGACCCCACATAAACTCATTTTTCTTTTGAGTCGCTTCATATAGAGGTTTCGCAATCTGACTGTATCCTGTAATATGCATTCTCCAGAAACTTACAACACCTAAAAAGGTTTGTGTTTCCTTTTTGTTAGTAGGTGGGGACATAGCTGTTATTTTGTTAATCACATCCACTGGGATCTGGCAACAACCATCTTGCCATTTAATTCTCAAGAACTGGATGTCTCATACAGGTCCCTTGACCTTACTTCTTTTTACAGCAAAACCCGTGTTCAGAAGAATTTTATTTATTTTTTATTTTATCTTCTTACTTTTCTTGAAAACTACTTCTGCTGTATTACCCCACACAATGATATCATCAACGTATTGCAGGTGTCCTGGAGCCCCACGCTTCTCCAGTGCAGTCTGGATCAGTCCATGGCAAATAGTAGGGCTGTGTTTCCACGCCTGGGGCAGTCGATTCCAGGTGTACTGGACACCTCTCCAGGTGAAAGTAAACTGTGGCCTGCACTCTGCTGCTAAAGGAATTGAGAAGAATGCATTAGCAATGTCAATTGTAGCATACCACTCAGCTGCCTTTGACTCCAGTTCATACTGAAGTTCTAGCATGTCTGACACAGCAGCACTCAGTGGTGGTATGATCTCATTCAGGCCACGACAGTCAACTGTTAATCTCCAGTCCCCATCAGACTTTTGCACTGGCCATATAAGGCTGTTCAAGGGTGAGCAAGTCTTGCTGATCACTCCTTGGTTCTGCAGCCAACAAGTCGCGTTCTGGATGGGAATCAGAGAGTCTCGATTAGAGCAATACTGTTGTCGACACACCATGGCAGTAGCAATTGGCACCTGCTGTTCTTTAACCTTCAGCAGTTCCACCACATAAGGGTCATCTGAAACACCAGGTAACGTAGACAGCTGTGTAGCATCCTCAGTCTCTACAGCTGCTATACCAAGAGTCCACTGATACACTTTTGGGTCTTTGAAATACCCTTTCTTGAGGTAGTCTATGCCAAGGATGCACAGAGCATTTGGGCCAGTCACAGCTCCCCATTTATTCCCAGTTAGGCTCACTTCGGCCTCCAAAACAGTCAGTTCTTGAGACCCACCTGTCACACCAGAAATAGTAACAGATTTTGCCCCTTTATGACTCAATGGCAACAGGGTACACCGTGCACCAGTATCCACTAGGGCTTTATACTTTTGTGGCTCTAATGTGCCAGGCCATTGAATACACACAGTCCAATAAATTCGGTTATCCCTTTCCTCCTCATGGCTGGAGGCAGGGCACCTCTAACGTTGAGGACACCATCTATGATCAGCAGATGAGTCGGAGCAGCCACCCTCCTGCAAAAATTCTATCTTCCATCTGCTTTACCTTCCAACTCAAGCACTCGTGCTTGTAGGGCCAGAGTAGGTTTTTTATCCCATTTATTCATATCCTCTCCATAGTTGCCGTAGCAAAGCTGCAGGAAATCCTGGAGCAGGTCCTGTTTCTTTTGAATCAATTTTGTAGCAGGGTGTTTTTCCTTAATGACTGAGACATGGGCCTGTTGAAGGGAAGAGTGGGATTCTCTCTCCATCACAGACAGTTTTTCAAACAGCTTATTTTTCTTAGCTATTGCCTCATTTTGCTCAGCTATTGTCTTGTTCATTACCTCTATTTTCTCAGTCATTTTTTCTACAGCTGCCACAGTGAGGGGATGAGTGAGGCTATCTTCATACTGGCATACCCTATTAGCCACTTCATTTACAGTTGGTGTATCAACATTGCATCCTCCCCAAACCATTGTTGACAATGTATGGGAATACATTGATGGTGCACTCTGCGCAGATTTTCTTAGCAAAGATTGTTTGCATGGCATTTCATTAGGGTCTATACGTTCACTTGCCAGTCACCATAAATCACCTCTCATACAGCCAGTTCCCTCAAGTACTTGATACCTTTTTCCATGCTCATCCCTCACTTGGACAGCATTCAATACCACCCATAAATGGATGCCTGCCCTTTGCAGCTGATAGCAGTTGCCTCCAGAGACTGGGTGTTTCTCCAAATCACTTTATCAATGCCTCCATCTCTGGCCAGGTTTCCCAACTGCCTAGCTTCTCTACCATTTAAGTCTATGGAATCAGCTCCATTACCCCAGCATCTGAGCAACCAGGAGATAAGCGTCTCCCCTTCTTGATAATTAAAATCCTTCCTCATGTTTCTCAAATCCTTCATAGAGAAGAGTTTAACAATTATCTCTACATCTGAGTCCTCCTCCTGTGTTGACATTGCCTGAGAAGGACCCTTTCCTTTATCTGCTTTAGAAGGACCCTCTCCTGGATATGCCTTAGCAGGACACTTTCCTTCATCTTTGTCAGAAGAACTTTCTCCCATGCTACCTGGCTTCTGCTGGTCTTTGTTGTAAGGCACAGGGGAACAAGTTGATCTTGTTTTCTGCTTCGTGGTAACCAGGGCAACTTGTACCAGCTCAGTTGGAGTTTGAGTACCAGCAGCACTCATTGTTGAAGCAGCTGGAGTGGTGACAGTAGTGGCTGGTGCTGATGCAGGCAGCAGAGTAATTGTTACTGCACACTGCTGAGTGGCTGGTGGGGGGTGGCTGGCATGGCTAATGCCACTGGGACTGGTGCTGGTGGGGGAGTAGCTTGAGGAGTGGTTTCTGTCTGTGCCAGCTGTGAATTGTCCTGCAGGATATGAGTAGCAGCAACACACGTCACACAGTACCCACTGCTGCACCAACATTTAAAACAAAACAACCCCTACAAGGTATTCAGGAGAACCAGCAACAAAATCTCAATTTTTTGAAAGTAACATTCATTTTCAAAGCAGCCCAAAAGGTTTCCATCCCCTAGTTCTTTGACATAAGCATTAAAGGGCAAGATAAACCTTTCCCAGGTGAAACCAAAAGTGTAATTAGTAATAAAATCCATCACACAATACACAAGATATGCAGGTATAGCCATTATCCAACTAACCATATTATATATCTGAATGACAAACCATACAAAAATAGCACATTTAAATCACTGCATACAAATACAAAGAGCAAGTAAACTATGCAACATATTCAGCAAATTCAGCAGCATTGTATCTATTAGCTTCAAACAATGCTCTCTAAAGGCAGTATATAACATTTCAGTTAAGAACAACATTCCCTGAGCAAACTCATACCCCACATTGGGCCCCAATAAATCTGTCATGGTCTAGGCTGGGTTGACCAATGACAAGATGACAAATCTCTCCCCCTCTTCTCACTCTAAGGAGAGGAAGAAAAGAGATAGAGTTAAGAGTTTAGAAAAAAGCTAAACTACTTTAATGAAAAATTAATAATAAAACAAAGAAGGATATTATTAAATAGATACAATATATACAAATATATACAAGATCATATCAAGCTCCCAGGGAGATGTCACTGGTAGGCACTGTGAAAGTTCCAGACTGAACTCAGGGACAAATGGGAACTGGAACACACTGACCAGGATCAAAAGGCAGATGAGTTGATGGGGTCCTCCTCAGACATCAGTCATTGAAGAAACAGTCCACCGGAGAAGAATCCACTGGAGAAGATCTGAAGAAGACAAGCCCTTAAAAAAGCATCATTAGAGAGGAGCCAACCTGATCTTATTGATCCCTCGGCTTTTATACTGAGCATGGCAGATGGATGGGATACCCTATTGGTCAGTTTGGGTCACCTGACCTGTCCACAGGTGTGACCCCTCCACAGAGCAAACAACGAAGTCAGCTGACCCTGGTTGCCACAGCAACAAGTGTAAGCAAGAGCCTCCCTCACTGAACAGAAATGTTGGCTCTGCTCCACCCCAAACCAGGACATCATATTTTGGGGATGAAGTAGTCACAACTAATTATAGGGATGGGATTCATTAAAACACCTCATTTAGGTTATGTATATGTATGTACGTACATGTGAAATATAGCTAAACTCCCATTATACTCAACAGGGATCTAGTCAGTATATACACAGTGAATCCTCATGAGGGGCTGCTGTTCAGCTGCTCATACATAAGCATCCAAAGCCACCTGCAATATGTGACATAGGACAAAATGGAGACAAGGCAGGGTACTCAGGAGGCTCTCAGGTGGACCTGGGTGGCTGATCATGAACAAGTACAGCAGGCTCAAGTTTCCCACCTAGGTAGTCATTAAATATAAACGTTGAAGGTATCATGACTGTTCCTACCATAGGAATGTCTCAGACAGAGACCCTAGTTTCAGTTGTAATCAAAGGAAATGTGTATAATTGTTTGAATGTTATTTTGCTTTGTTTCATTTTTGCTTTCACTTGCTGCCTTGTTTCACTTCATCCTTTGTTGCAGTATGGAATTCTAATTTTACTGTCATTAATACAAGAGAATGAAAGCCACAAGAAAAATGTACATGGCATAATGCCCAGAGTGTAAATACTCTAATACTCTGTTTCTGGACAGACTTACAAGTATCCAGAAGGGGCAGGGGATGGTTGGAGGTGAAAGGGGGAAGGGGAAAAAAAAAAAAGTTGTGCATATTCAGTGATGTTTATAATATAATATCTGAACATTTTTCTTTGGATACGAGGGGAACTAAATGTTTTATATTCTAGTAAAATAATCTACTCTAATTGCAGATCCTTAGAGCAGCATTTCACAAACTGTGTTGCATGCCTCCCTTTGTCTACTACCAAGTGAATTTTAAAAACTTACACATCTATTTTGCTTAGCATAATGATCAAATTTTGGTATTATGAACAGAAGTAATAAACCCACTCCTTCTTATGCCGCCCCTGACCATCTGGTAGTTTTTATGCCTCATCCAGAGGAGCATGACCCACAGTTTTTGGAAACATAATCATAAACGCATGTGTCTCTCTTTGATTAGAGTGTATTTTGGTTTTATGGATGGCAGCTTGTTTATTGACTGTACCGATGAAATCTTATTTTCCAAGAGATGTTTACCACTGAGGTTGGTGCTGCCTGATTGTATGACCTTCAGCTGCAGAAATCCATCTGACATATTGCTACTAAATTAAGCAGATTAAATAAGATGTTCACGTAAATGAAGACAGTGAAAATCTAATGGAGGATTGTTTTTACTAATTTTCTATTTTCTTGGTTTTTTATAAGCCTTTAAATGACAAATGCACTATTCAGCTCATTGTTTTATAAGCCAAAATGTGAAGGTCAAGCTGTTGTAAATACATATTTTAACTATCACAATTCCTTTGGCTTTTATGGTACAATGCATATAAAATGATTTTATGCGGTTAAAAGCATAATTTTTATGTGCTTAAGTGTTCATAATAGTGTCTTAACCTTATGTTCACGGATGTTTAAGCTGGCTAAGATGAGATTTCTCTCCGTCGTTGCTGCAGTATTTCTTGTTTTATAGAAGTCCATACCTAAGTCTTAAAAACTCTGTCAAAATATTGATTTGACCCTGTCAGATTACTTTTGCTATCTATATAATTTTAATATTTCTGAAGAATGAATACAATGGTTATAATAAATATCCATCTACCATAGCCTAAATTGCCTGTTATTCAAAACCACTAAAAAGAAGCAATATGAAGTTTACTAAGATTTCCCAATTTTATTTTTCCTCATTTTCCTCTGTTGCCTCCTAACTCTTTTTTTTTTTTTCTTCCTGCATTCCATTGTCTCATTTTCTTAGACACTAAAAATTTCTTTTCTGTTCAAACCAAAGGTATGCCAATTTTTTAGTAGGTCCTTAGGGAAAATATGTTATGATCCTTCCTCATATAAGTTCTTTCAGCTTTTGACTTAACATTTAGGAACTTTCTGAGGCAGAAGGTACATCTGGACCAGTGTAATAATAACCAAGCAGTGTGATAATAACCAAGCAGTGTGATAATAACCAGTGCGATAACAACCAATATTTCCCCAACCTCTTTTAAAACTCACTCTTTTCCTCCTTAATATCTTGTGACAATGAGATTAATGTTATGGTTAAGTACTTCAATTCTTCCTAACAATTTGCTTTAGACTGTTGTTTAATCAATCCAATCATTTTCCATATTTTTCTTCTTTATCCGTATAATGAGAAAAAATCAGTAACCACTTTTTATTTACTTTCTTAAAACCATTCATGTCTTTACAAACCTCCATCTTATCTTCCATGCGCTGTTTCTTTTCAAGCTGAGAAACACACTTTCTTCAGTGTCATTTCATATGGAAGTCATTCCATGCTTCTGAATACCCTTTTGATCCTTCTCAGTACTTTATCTAAACCTGCTAGATTTTTCTGAGGTGGCTGATTAGCACATGTTATTCAGCATGGAGTATACCATATGACAATATTTGTTTGTTTGTTTGTTCGTTTAATTTTATTCTGTACTCCTTCACATTTAATTTCTGACATGGTATTTGACTATTTAAAATTACTCTAAGGTGAGTTTTGAGAATGGCAATCACTATTTCAAAGACTGTCATTCTGTCTGCACAGTTAGGGTGATATTTTCATGTGTGCTTTACATAGAATTAAGAGCACTGAATTATCTTTGTCATTTGTTATCGCTGAATACAATGAGCTCCATCTGCAACATTTTGCAGTCACCTTTCTTTTTTACTTTCTTGGAAAAATCTTTTTCATCTGTAGAATTTGGCAGCTCATTATTCACTCCCTTATATAAATACAGTGAATATCACAGGTCACTGCATATATCCTCCTGGGACCCCAAGAGTAAGCTCATTCCAGTGAGGAATACAACCATTTATTCCTGCCCTTCATTTTTGTTTTCTTCCTTTTGATGTCTTCGTTTTCTTTATTAACCACATAAAATCATCCATAGAGGAATTTTCCTTGTTTTTTCCCTTAGTGTCTTTAGGAGACTTTTTGAAGACATTATTTTATTGTGTTTTATCCTTTTTCCGTTTTCACTTTCATTTCCATTTGATATATTTCTCTTTCTCTCTTGCTTTCTTGCTGTGCTTTATTTTGCTTCTCAGCCCAGTTTATATCCTTTCTAATTATTTCCTCTGCCTTTTTTTCACTTTTAGCCTCCTTTGTGATGTTTCTTTTTTAAAAAGAAAGTAATTTTTTTCATGTTCAAACCTATATATCTTATTTCTTTGCTTTGTCCATTATCTATTTCAATTTTATTATTTTTCCTCATATTTTTTTCTAGGAAATCCTTTTATTTTCTCCTTTTTGGGATCAATCCATATGCAAATCAAAGAATCATAAAATATCTCAAGTTGGAAAAGACCCATAAGGATGCTTGAGTCCAAATCCCTGCTCCTCGCAGGACTACCTAAAACTAAATCATATGACTAAGACCATCGTCCAGATGCTCCTTGAACTCTGACAGGCTTTGTGCCAAGACCAGTTCCCTGGGAAGCCTGTTCCAGTGACTGATCGCACTCTCAGTGAAGAACCTTTTCCTAATGTACGTTCTGACCTTCCCCTGTTGCAGCTTCATTTCACTTCCTCATGTCCTATTGCTGGTCACCAGAGAGAGATCATCAGCTCCCCCACCACTGCCCCACTTGAGGAAGTTGTAGCCTGCGATGACATCACCCTCGCCTTCTTTTCTCTAAACTGAACAAACCAAGTGACCTCAGACACTCCTCATAAGTTTTGCCCTCAAGATTTTTCACCATCTTGGTTGCCCTCCTTTGGGCAGACTAATAGTTTGATGTCCTTCTTATATTGAGGTGCCCAAAACTGCACATGGTACTCAAGGTGAGGCTACACCAGTGCAGTGTAGGCTGGGGAAATCACCTCCCGCAACCAGCTAGTTATGCTATGCTTGATGGGCTTCAGAACATGGATGACCCTTTTGGCTGTTAACTCACATTCAACTTGCCATCAGCCCAAACCTCCAGATCTTTTTGTTCAGAGCTTCGCTACAGCATCTTTACCCCCAACTTTTACATATAACCAGGATTACACATCCCAGGTGGAGAATCCAGGGTTTGCTTTTGTTGAATTTCATACAGTTGGTGATTGCCCAGCTCTCTCATATATCCAGATCTCTCTGTAAGGCCTCTCTACCCTCAAGGAGTCCACAGCTCCTCCTAACTTAGTATCATTGGCAAGCATAATGCACGTTTGATTCCTGTGTCCAGATCATTTATAAAAACATTGAAGAACACTGCCCTAAATTTGAGTCCTGGAGAAGCCCACTGGCCACTAGTCTGATGTAACCCCATTTACTATAACTCTTTGAGCCCAACCTGTCAACCAATTGCTCATCCAACGTATTATGGACTTTTCTAGCTGTGTGCTACATGTTTTGTCCAGAAAGATATTGTGAGAGACAGTATCAAAAGTTTTGCTAAAATCCAAACCTACCACATCTACTGGCTTCCCTTGGTCAACTAGATGTGTGACCTTGTTGTAAAAAGAAATTTAGTTAATCAGGACTTTCCCCTCATGAACCCATGCTGGCTATGACCAATGACTGCATTGTCTCTCAAGTGCTTTTCAAAAACTCCCACAATAACCTTCTCCACAATTTTATCAGGCACTGAAGTGAGACCGACAGCCTTATAAATACAAGGGTCTTCCTTCTTACCCTTCTTAAAAACTGGGACAGCATTTGCCATCTTACAGTGGATTGGCACCTCTCCAGACCATTGTAAAATAATGGAGAGAGGTCTCGTGATAACATCGGCAAGCTCTTTCACTACCCTGGTATGAATATCACTCATTTCCATAAATTCTCTCTTGGGTTTCATAGATTTATGTGCATAAATGATTATTGCACATAGATTTATGTGCATAAACAAGCAGCAAGTCTTGAACTATTTCAGGTTTGGCTGGGAGTTTATCATTCCCCCAGTCATGGTCTTCCAATACAGGGCTCCAAGGGTCCCATGGCCCATCATCAGTGTTGAAGACAAAGGCAAAGAAGGCATTAAATGTCTCTGCTGTGTACATCCCTATTTCTGAGGTGACTAACATCATCAAGCAATGGACCAATGCTATCTCTGATCCTCCTTTTGCTATTATCTTATTTTAAAAAGCCCTTTTTGTTGTCCCTTGCAGTGCTGACCACCTTAAACTCTAATTGATCTTTGACCCCACAGATTTTCTACCTAAGTTCTAGAAGATCCCTGCTCAGCCAAGCCACCCTTGTTAGAATCAGATTTTTTTCACAAGACTACATTAGTTTGGGGTTCATGGTCCACTATGTAGACTACTGCACGTTACACTTCTAATAAAAGTTTTCTTTTCTAAAAAGAAAAAAAAAATTAACATTTCAAAGAATTTTGTTCAGTCAAGTTTATTGCAGCTGAGAAACTCATACATTGATATTAAGTCCGATTGAAGTGTTACAATTTTAGATTTTTTTCCAGATTTTTTTTTTCTCAGTTTTCTAGGTTTGTCACAAACCAGCTATGTAATATGACAATATGGAAAAGATTTTAAAAGTTTCAAGATGTATTTAGGTATACAATATGCTTTATGGAATAATCTTACTTATTAAAGAACTTTTGAAAAGGACTGTACTACACCTATCTGTATTGTTGGAACCTTAAAAGACAATTCTTAAATTCCAATTGAGGAGAAGACAAAAACAACCTTCAAGGTGAAAAAAAAGTTCCTCATCAGAAATGTTAAAAAGGATAAACTGTTCTGTGGAGTGCTAGAATAATCACAACTTTGATCACCATGGTTATTGATTAGCAGTGTGAGCTAATGAAGTGTCCACTGTTATGAAATTTATCACATCTCTTTCTCTGAAATAAATGACAGTCATTGTTGTAAAGAAAATGGAGAATACAGGTTTTTTGTTTGTTTTGTTTTGTTTTCAGAAATCATATTTTAGATACAAAACATGGGATTCAGTTCTCCCTTGAGCTAGATGTCTGTACCTGAAAAGTCCCTTGTCTGAGTTATTGGAGAGATAGAAACCCTTCTAGAAGACAATTCACCTGACAGGTGTAGGTTATTGGGATGAGATGAATCTTAGCAGCTAAAAATCCTTATTTCTTTCCACTGACTGTAAAGGTAATGAAGAGTGATTAGTTAGCCACTATGCTCATGCTGTGGATGTTTCCATTTGGTCAGACGAACCATATCCACCGTTGTCACATTTTTTTTGGGAGCAATCATTCAACTGGGTAAAAAAAAAAAAAACAAACAACCCACAACAAAACATCCCCCCTTACCCCGCCAAAAAAGAAAACCAAACTACTCTTACATTCTGTTCCAATCTTGCTCTCAGGCACAATGTTTTCCAAGCTGAAACTTGCTGGCAAAACTCCAAATTTTTATTGCTAATGCATAGATTAATAGATTTTATAAATGAAGTTAAATAAAACAAAGTTTGCAGTTGCTTTGCAGTGTTAGAATATCACAAGTTGCAGCCAAATTGCATAGGTGACTAGCATTGATTGTTCACGGAGACCATTATATTTCAGGGACAAATCATACTTTTCATCAGAGTGTGGTACTCATTCACAGAGTATAGTGTATGATTCCACAGCACTTGCCTGAAATTGAAGTATTTCAGAGAAAGCAGCTGTTCTGAACCTGTTGTATGATGTCATCTGTTAGTATAGTAATAGTGATGTTCACAGGTGAAGGACTATTTTGTTCTAGGGATATTTAAAAAACTAGTACATTTTTGTCAGAAGAATTGATTTCTTAGTAATGAATTGATTTCTTAGTTGTGTAATTTAAAGATTCTCATTGAATATCACTTTTTGCCTTCACTTAAGAAGGTAAAAAATAGAATGCTATTTCATGAGATGCAAACTGCATGCACCACATCCAGGTTACAAAGTTGTTTTTCTTCAAGCAACCACTTGGAAACCTCCAGTTTCAACAGCAATGGAAGGAAAAATGTGAAATAATTACAATTTTCTGAAATAATAACTTAAAAAATGATAGCAAAAAATCTGTTGGAGGATTAGGTTTCAATAGTAAGAAAAGGAGACATTGCAGAAGAAGAAAAATATTCTTTAACCTTTAATTGTCTGACCCAGGAACACTTTATGAGATTCTGAGGATAGCTGTCAAACCCGACATCCCAGTCTGGTATGATCACAAGTACTAGATCTGCTTCTTTTGAAAAGAAGTACCATTCAATTATAAATATAGTATAGAAAAGCAAAAAACTGTACGAACTAACTAGCTAATAATCTCTTTTACAACTGCAAAGTATAGACAAATACTTCATTGTAAGTAACAGAGATATTAACGTGCTACTTTACTTTGGAAAGAATGCTACAACAGTGCTCAAAACCCGACTGCTTGTTTGTACTGTGTAGAGTACTGTAAACCACTGTAAACTCTAATGAAACTTGAAATCTTTTTAGATTCCAACCTGTTGTATTTCCAATATTGAAATGATGATGGGTAATACTGTTGTTGCCTTTCCACTAAGGCCATTTTTTTTGTTTTGTTGTTGATAAAGAAGAACACTTCTATTTCTGACTTAGTAACACGTCACTAATATCAGTAAATGATACCCTACACTCAGCAGAAACTAAGAAAAACTTATCCTTTTATAGATTGAAATATTTTTTTGGAAAAAAAAATCCAACAACATTTGAGCATTTTATTAACATTATGTTAATTTTTACTGTGCTTAATAATGATTTTGAACATGCATTAAATCTCACAGCATCATCTTTTGAATTTGAATTTGGTATGATTTAAAATGTGAATCAACCTGTAACCTTTCTTGCCTATGTTTATTCTGTCCAATTTAACTTTATGAACTTATATAGAATCCTGCTACTCCACTCTGATGAGACCCCACCTGGAGTATTGCAACAGCTCTGGAATCCTTAGCACAGGAAAGACAAGGACCTGTTGGAGCAGATCCAGAGGAGGGCCACAAAAATGGTCAGAGGGCTGGAGAACCTCTCCTACGAAGACATGCTGAGAGAGATGAGGTTGTTCAGCCTGGAGAAGAGAAGGCTCTGAGGAGACGTTATTGTGGCCTTTCAGTACTTACAGGGGGCTCATATGAAAGATGAGGACAATCTTTTTAGCAAGTCCTGTTGCAGTAGAGCAAGGGGTAATGGTTTTAAACTAAAAGAGGGTAGATTCAGAGTAGATAAAAGGAAGAAATTTTTTACATTGAGGGTGGTGAAACTCTGGAACAGATTGCCCAGAGAGGTGGTAGACTCCCCATCCCTGGAAACATTCCAGGTCATGTTGGATGGGGCTCTGAGCAACCTGGTCTAGTTGAAGATGTCTCTGTTCCTTGCAGTGGGGTTTGACTAGATGACCTTTAAAGGTCTCTTCCAACCTAAACTATTGTGATTCTATGACTCTATGATTCTATGATTCTATGAATTCATTCTGGGGAAAAAATATTAGAAAGTGTTTGGGTTAAACGAGTTTGGAAATTTTGGTTTTGCTCAGATCAGAATGCTTAGCTAGTACATGAGTTAGTATCCGTTTCAGTATTGTGATAGCCGGATAAATTGTTATGAGGCTTGCTTTATCTAGTTGCCTCTTCTGGTTTTATGATTATGGGTGTCTATTCTTTAACGCTTTAATGGAATATGTGCAGTACATACATTTGCTTAGTTTTATTCATAGTGTTATATACCCCTATTTTAGAAATGCAGGCAACACTATTTCAAACTTAAAATTTATGACCATTCACAATAATATTTTCAAGCCTTCAGGCTCCCAATGACTACAAAGTTCAGTTGTTACAGCCATAGTGTTGTGGATTTACAGGTGTAAAATAAAGAAAAATGCAGAGAGAACACGAGTACAGTTGAGGGGAATTCAGTGTTGTAGTTACACTATCTGAACAAACTGTACAATCTGAAAGACTAAACAAAATGTGTCCACATGGTGGATAATATTTATTTAATCATGTCAGGTATTCACACCAAATGCATTTCAATTAACTGTTCACCCTACGCTTATCTTACAAACAATAGAAAGTGTCAATAGGCACTTTTTTGGTCACAATCAACATACCAAATACAGTTTTCTTCTTAATGTTGAAAGAAGGGATCCTAGGGGAGCACCATATCTCTAGTTGTAATGCAGATGTCCAGAGATTATGTTGGATGAATTCCACAAAGTTATTTGCAAAGTACAGCTATGCTGTCAAGTGTTGTAATCTTTTTCTTATATCCTGAACTAATGTACATATACAACAGTGTAGTATACTCTGAACCATGGGTTGATTAGAGTGAGCACACCACTATAATGGCATATTGCTACATCAGCTACAACAGCACAGACTGACTAACTTATACGTGGTTTAGTTTTAGGTTTCTTATAATATACACCAGAAGAGATAGATGTGAATGGAACAATAAAACAAAGTAGATAACTTGTTTCCTTTGAAAATATACAATAAACTTTTTTAAAATTAAATATGAAGTGGGAACTATAAATTGCTAGTGCATATTGCTGCTCCACAATAAATCAATATTATCCCATGCAAACACTTATTAGGTCTTTAAAACAGGGAATTCAACATTAGTTAAATGCTAAAAATAGAGGTGTTTGAATAGGGAAAAATAGATTTAATTGTATTGTATGTTCCGATGCTTGCTTATAAAGTGCTGTACAGTACTCAGAATATACTCGGTTTGTTTGGTTTTCCATATATATTACAAACTCTCAGAAGACCACCACTCAGAAAGCTTACCATCCTTAGAGTATAGTAAGTCCAAGTCACTTCTAATAGACATTCTAAGCAAGAACCTATGCAGAAAGATGTGATATTTTCTGTAGCTGAATGGGGAAAGATGAGGTCTGAATGAAAACAGAGGAGAGGGCTGCTAGAAATCAGCAAAAATTATACGAGGCAGACAAAGCATGAAAGGAGTTCTTTTTTTTAAGTCAACTTTACTCTCTGAAGTGGGGAGAATGACCAGCAGAGGCTCCAGGACAGAGATATTTAGAGAATTTCAGGGACGACTACTGTGGGTCTGGTCTGCTGACACGAAGGTCTTCCACATCACTAATTTCTGTCAGTGAGAGAAAGTTGATGTCAGTGACTGCAGTATCAATTGAAAGAGTTGTCAAACATTGATGGTTGCATCCTTCAGTTTAACCTATAATTCTTGTATTTGACATGTGCTTTTGTTATATGGAACACTGAGAGTCAAATGTAAGTCAGATTTATAGTAACATGTAGTAACAGGGTCTTGTCTCATGCCATGATTGTCCAGAAGTCATGGAAAGCACTGTAGGTACAGAGTGACATAATTTAGTTATGGGTGGTGCTATATAAGTTCATTTATCTTGGTGCCCAGTATCATTTAATGAAGTCTTCATTGTCATTACATGAAAAAGGACACAATCTACCAAAGTGGATTTTTGCTCTGCATATGCCGTATGCCATATGGATATCACAATCACAAGTCCTGCATTTGGACTACCTGTGACTTCTACTCTGAGAATTTAAACATGCTTGGGAACATTGTTGGGCACTGTCTCCTTTTGGCAAAGCTCCTCAGCCCCAGGAACATCATGGCTGCAAGCATGTTGTCTATTAAACAATTATTCTCTTAGTTTTTCCTGCAACACAGTTGCAACACAGTTCCTGCTAGCACAGGACAGATTTGTGGCAGGGAATATTCTCACTGTTTTATAGTAAAAAGAATCATACACTAGTGTCCAGAAGCATTCCTACACACAATTTTACTTGGAATATGCAGACTTACACCATTCTATCACATTTTTTAATGTCCCTTTCCAAGCTGCTACTCAATGTACTAATACTTATTTTAAGGAAAATTATAGACATAACAGTAAGCTGTCTCTTTCCCTGACTGGTTTGATAAGCAGGAAAGCATCACTGACACTTAGAGTGCCATTCTTTGTCTATGAGCACTCAGTGAAATGGTAGGGACAGTTCACATTTCCATGCTGTGTGCCTGTACTGACATAGCTGGTATCCTGTTAACACATAACACAGATAGCAGGAGGCATCTTTGGAAGGACATCTTAGATTAAAGACATGCAAAGTTTGTTCTTGTTCCTCACACTTCATGACTCTGTTTATGCTCCACGCTCTGGAAGATGTGAGTTTGCAGTAACACACTTTTATTTTTTTCTACAGTTCTTGTCTACTGAAATTGGAGGGAAAATTACTAGCGTTTTCTGTTGGTTTATGTTTTTTTCTATATTGATGAGAGCTGTACATTTCTTCTTATCACAGGAACTATTTTTGCAAGGACAGTACTATTATTGTTTTAAAAGACATAATAAATATCACACACCAGACAGAAAGTAGAACAAATCTGATCATAAAACATAGAGATATTTTTAAACAATATTGATTTCCTTTGAGCTAGTCTGATGCATGTAGTTACATTGGCTGTGTCTAGACTAAATTGTAACACCGTGCATCACAGTGAACCTTAAGAACCTGGTCCCCCAGTAGTGCTGGATGAAAGACACGCTGGAGTGTCCCAGGGCTCTCTTTAGCCTGCATGAGTGGTGTCTTTATTCACAGAAACCAGGAGGCAGGAAAGGCTGGTGTGCATTCAAATCTTACTCTGAGATAGTATAAGGGTACTGCAAATATGGGACCTGGGAAATGCTCCTGGTTCTTATAAAGGAAACATCATTTGTTATCTACCATACTCTGTGGACGATCCCAGTAATAAGTGAATCTTTGCAAAAAGGGTGACACTAAATGAAAAGATGAGTCTTCAGATTTGGGTCTGTGTTCTAAAAGCAAGGTGAATAAGAGGAACCACTGCTTTTGAAAACACAATGTAATTGTCCATTTCTTTCAAAAGCTCTGAGTTTCCTCTTGGTGTCTTAGATCCTGGGCTCTAAATAGGGTTCAAAGTGGAAAGAAAAGTCTTTCTATATCTAGTTGTCTTAAAGATCAAGGTTCTAATGTTTACCATAACAGGCTTTCAAAATAAAGTTTGACAACCAGTTCCTAATAACAAATGTTCAGACGTGAATTTCATTACACTGTCTAATGGCATAAGGTGCGTATTAATACTGTAAAGAGGCAAGTCAATGTCAATCTTTATTGTGTTGGAAGGAGTTCAAAGCTCAAAACTCTGTTGAGTTTTAGCTCAAAGTGCATATTTGCCTCTGATTTTTTGCTTGTAAGTGCAACTCAGGCATACAAGAACATTTATTCCTTCAGCGCATATGCAATGCTTAATCCTTTTTCCTAATGAGTGCCAGGAGTGAATGTACTAACTGAGATCCCAAATTATCACTGCAAGTTCCAAGTAGACGGAAAGAAACGTGTTGTGTCTGCCTGCCTTCCTGCCTTCATTTCACTGATGCAGAAAACTTTTTGCAAATCATTAGGAACTAAGAGAAGTGTAGGAGTGGCTTCCCTGAGCACCCTGTTCATTATATCAAAATCTCATCAAGTCCTACAAACAGATACTACTACATCCCAAACGGATGTGAGTACAGGACTGTGATCTAAAAGAGGCATAAAAGAAAAAAAATAAATTCAGATTTTAGCTCTGTGATTCTACAGTTGATGTCCACAGATAGAAAGTATTTTTTGGATTAAATCTTATGACCACAGACTCAGGGACCAATTAGCATCCTTACCCTTCTAGTTTTAAACTCCAGTGACTTTCCTAAGCCTTTAGGTAGCACACCACTGAATCTCAGTGCAGCCTTGGACTGCAAGCTGCATGAGAAAATGTTACTTCCCTTTCATTTTATTTAGACCCAAGTGCAACTTTGGGCCTGAAAAAAAATAACTAAGTTGTCTGCTTTGGATCTATTTTTTAAAGATTTATTCTTTCACAATTTCAAAGGTATTGTAGATAAAATTACTTTTAACACATATTTATCTTTTTGCGTTATTAAGAAGCTTATTTTCTTATGTACCCATGTGCAGTGGACCCAGTCCAAACCTTAAAGAATGGATAAGTTCACATGAAACTAGGGATACTGCCCCTAAGAAAAAGAAAGATATACAGTGTATAGGTATAGTGGAGGCTATTCTCCAGTGGCTAAATTTCATTCCTCTCCCATCACCATTCAGTATCAACAAATAATGTTTAGCCAGAGTGAAAATTATGTGGGACAAACACAGTATTTCATTTTTGTAAGACCAGAAAGCTAAACCCTAATTTCAGAGACAATACAATGTATGTATTTTGACAGATGCATGTGGACTGATGAACTCAGTAAGGCCTTCTTTCCTCTTTCTTCTATGTGTTATCACCAACTGCCTTGCACTTCAAATTCTGTAATTTTTATTGGAATCTCTGTCCTTAAATATGCATGTAAAATAAAGTAAAAAAAGCTTAAGACTCCTATTAAACAACACATAGATTTGTACCTTGTGACTATAAAATTGTTCCTGATAAATGTGCTATATATTAAAATCCTCACAGGACAGGAAGCTTATGTGTTTTCCTTGTAAAGTCTATCCATTAAGCTCTGCTAACTGTTACAAACAGTAGCAAGTATGACCATCTATCTGGAAATGCCTTTCTTTCTATGAAAGTTGCATTGTGACATTAATCTTTGAATTTAGGGACTAAGTTCTGTTACTATAGTCTCTGAATCTAAATATAATATACACTCCCATTTCTAACCCTGATCCCTATGGCATATGTTAGTAGTTTACAAATTTTCACATACATAGATGCATACTATACCAAAAAATGCACACAGACAAGAAACTGAAAAATCAGTCTCTGCTGTAACATTAAGGTGAACTAAAAAGATACTCCTTTTTTTTTATTGTTTCCTGACGAAAGGTAATATGTTTTAGGGAGCGAAATCGTGAAATCATTCCATGTGGATGTTCATGCACAGTGCAATTTTGCCAGATCATTCTGTGATTTATTTATTTTTCTTAGCATTTTGCTTGGCTAAATGTACAGTGTGTAGTCTGTGTGATTGTATTGGGTATAGGCAGAAAGAGTTTGGTAGTGGGGGTCCTCATGGGGGTCCTCATGGGGGTCTCTGTGAGAAGAGAGCAGGGGCTGCCCCATCCCAGGCACAGCCTGTTCCAGGCAGCTCCACAACAGACACACCACAGGACACAGCTAAGCCCATCAGCTAAGGTGGTGTCACTTCTGTGAAAACATATTTAAGGGGTAAAAATACTGTTTAGTGGAGTGTGTAAGAGAAGAGTGAGGAAAAAAGAAGTGTAAGAAACAATCCTGCAGGCACAAAAGTCAGAGAAGAAGGAGGGGGACAAGGTACTCCAGGTGCCAGAGCTTTGACTCCCCTGCAGGCCATGAAGAAGACCATGCTGGAGCAGGTTGTCCCACTGCAGCCAATGGAAGACCACGCCAGAGCAGGTACTGACCCTGTAGCCCATGGAGGACCCCACACCAGAACAGGTGGTTGTGCCCTGAAGGAAACTGCAGCTCGTGGAGAGCCAATGCTGGAACAGGCTCCTGTCCAGAGCTGTCAACTGTGTGGGGCCCACGCCATAGCAGTCTATTCCTGAAGGACTGTACCCGTTGGAGAGGACCCACATTGCAGCAGTTCTTGAAGAACTGCAGCCTGTAGAGAGAACCCTCTATGGAGCAGCTTTATCCCGAAGTACTGAAGGCTGTGGAGAGGACCTATGCAGGAGCAGAGGAAAAGTGTGAGGAGGAAGGAGCATCAGAAAGCAATTTTTATGGACTGGCCATAATTCCCCATTCCCCATACCACCCTGTGCTGCTCAGGGACAAGGACATAGAGGAGCTGGGAATGAAGGATTGAGGTTGAGTCTGGGAAGAGTGAAGGAGGGTGGGAGGAAAATATTTTTTGTTGGTTTTTTTTTTGTTGTTTTTTTTTTTGTGGGGGAGGGCTGTTTGTTTCGGGTTTTCCTCACTGTCTAAATCTATTTTACTTGACAACAAATTAAATTAATTTTCCCAAAGTCAGGTACATTTTGCCTGTGATGGTAAGTAATCTAGCTGTCTTTATCTTATTTTCTCCCTCTATTCTCATGAAGTTGGGGAGTGAGAGAGCAGCTGGATAGGCACCTAGCAGCCAGCCAAGGCCAACCCACCATAGTGGTTAAGGTTTGATTATGGAGCTTACCAAAGATAGGAGGAGAAAAATCAGTTTATTTGGGACCAGATATCCTATTATTCAATTTATCCGGCCAAACAATTATTTTGCTGCAGTACTGTTTTGATATTTTCTTAAACTAATTCAATTGCGCTTTCATTTGGCAATGTTACTGTGCTGACATAAGAATCCTGAATCAAAAAATCAAAAGGAAGATGGAAAAATCCAGTTTAATAATCCAATTCTGACTAGTGGAATTTTACTGCAGAACTTATTTTGTGTTGTATGTTAAAGTGATTTTGAGTTTTTTGAGTTTCTAATTTTGGGCACATGATAAGAAACTCTTCTCAACCTTTATATTGGACTTTTCCCATTCAGAATTTCATAAATCATGTTAAAAGTTTTAAATTATATTTTTTAGAATATTGTCACAGCTGGTTTTGACATATTTCTTATGTTTAACACTACTGTTCCTACATTAATATAACATTTTTTTGTTTTTCTGTAGCATATATGTCCGCTGTGAGGTGACTTGCTGTAACATATGCATAAAAAAAAACGTTTTCCTACCAACTATGATTCAGACACCAATTTGGAGAGGAAGACATGGAGCAATCGCATTCAACAGCTCCTATTAATTTGGACCCAATGAAACCTCATGGTTCAACAGTATTCTTCATCAAGTGGGCACCCAAATGCTCTACAAAGCAGGGTAGCGTCATTCAACTTTTCTTTACTGATATTGAGATTGATTGGGTCTATTTATGAAGGTACTGGAAAGCACTGGTTGTGCACACAGTCACATCCATTTACATGTGTAGCTCAGTTTTACTTATATACTCTTTTCCCCTGGCAAGTAAGGTTATTTTTTTCAGTTTGAAACTAGTGGTCCTCTTTCTTTCCATTTTATTCTAATTTTTAAGACATTTTATCTCTAGTAAATGGCCTGTTTTGGCTGTAAATATGTGTGGTTAGGCCTATCATGCATACTATATGTAAGTGCTAATACTTGGGAATATAATACATAATTAGTGTAAATCTCTTTTTTTTCTTTTAATTTTTCTTTCTATTCATTTATTTGCAGTTTCTATACAACTTCTCACCATAAGATGGGGTGCAATGAATGGAGCAGAAGAATATATTAAAAACCGTAATATATTCAGTGAACTTATTATGAAATATGATGTCTATTATTTCTGTGACCCTCTTGTATTCCTTCTGGTTACTTCTCATGTGTTTTCTTACCTCAAGCTATGTCCTTCCTTAGATCACTCATCTTTAAAAAAAGATTATTGTCCAAATCATAAGTATGCCATGAGACTGAATTAGATAATGAAGCACTTGAGAGTTAATTAAATGTTTCACCACATAGGTGAAAAATATTAGGATTACGGAGGTGATAAATAACAGACTTGACCTTCAGCATCTCATAAGCCAAAACTTTGAATATCATGATGTCCTGGTTTGAGTTAAAACAGGACTGATTTTCTTTTCAGGAATTTTACTTTTAGTTGAGTCTCTTCTAACTCCCTGAAATTAATGGTGCATTTTTCAGAGAGTGCCTGTTTCTAGCAAATAAGGTCTGATGTCTATAGTGAATACCAAGGAATGGTATGCAGAGGGGCTCCTGCTTATATTTATTGCTAGAACAACCAAGGTCAGCTAACTTTGTTATGCACCAAGTTGGAGGGTGCATAAAACCAGAAAAGCGTAGAGGGGTCACACCTGTGGTGAGGAGAGGACAGGACAGATGACCCAAAACTGACCAACAGGGTATTCCTTCCCATCTGCACCATGCTCAGTATAAAGCTGAGGGATCAAAGGGATCAATCTCTTTTTTCAATGGCTGGCATCCGAAGAGGAATCTGTCTGTCTGCCTTTGATCCTGATCGGTGCATTCCTGAATCTAGATCCGTAATCCAGTTCCTGTCCATTGTGGAGTCCAGTCTAGGGCTTTCCCAGTGCCTGACAGTGACATGATCGTCATCCTGGGAGCTCAATATGGTTTTATATATATCGCATTTATTTCATTATTTTATTATTATTGTTGTTATATCTTTTTTATTATTTTATTAGTAATATTTAATTAAAGTTGTTCAGTTTCTTTTCAACTCATAAGTCTCTCTCTCTCTCATTCTTCTCTCACTTGGGAGAAGTTAGAGAGCTTCTGTCATTCATTTTAGTGGCCAGCCCAAACGATGACACATGAAAAAAAAATGGAGTGCTCATGAATTTCATCAAATGTCAGTATTGAATTCCTTAGATGACACAAACTTTAAGTGCATAGGCAATTTTATTGTATACCCAAATTCCAATTTCTGCTTCACGTATCAGGCTTTGAAGTCTGTTATTAACTCCTTCTGTTTATGCTTAATCAAAGCAGGACAATACTTACCGTGGTATTATTCTCAGTAAACATCCATCTCTCTGTAAGTACTCTCCTGGTAGTGCTAAACCCTCAGAATATATGAATTTGAAGAACATGAATAATCAAACAGCTGGTGCTTGTTGAAATGAAAAGCCTGCAACAAGCTATGTTGTAATGTCACATTGTTCTGCTGCTCTTGTGCTGTGAAGTTACCCACTGCTATATGCACGTCTCCAGCTCTTTGAAGGGAATGAGAACAAAACAACTGACCTTTTTGTTTGAAACAGAAATCAAAAAGTCACTCATTTGCATTCTACAGATTCATTTTAAGCCTGGGGATTTTGAGATTCATTTACAATTAATTGCTGTTAAATGTTATTATTGTACAGAGGAAAAAAAAATCTTAAATGCACAGTGCTCTCTTACCTGCTCTCATTGCATAAACCAGTAAAAATACAAAAATGGTAAGACTGCCATGAATAGAAACAATCTAAATTAGCAGTTCTGAAAATTACTTTCTAGATCTATTGATGAGAAAAATGAATATTTAAAGTGATTGGTACATTTACAAAATTTCATCCACATTATATCATTTTTTCTGCTTTTGAATAAATACAAGTTTCAACCAGTCTCGACACTGAATGAAAAAAAAAAAAAAGGAACTATCGGGTGTTTGAGTGGCCTTTGAGAAGGAGATTTGGCTCTAAACCACTTACACATTTTTGTCTATAAGCCTCTTTTATCTTTGAAAAAAAATACCTAGCTCAGTGCTAGAGATCTCAGCTGAGGGCTCTACAGGGGGCATAGGTTTGATGAATCATGCTGCAGTACACATCTATATATATTCAGTACATACACATTTCAGTACATATATATTCCCCCACAAAAGAATATCTAATCAGAAGCACTTAAAAGCATGTTATAGGAAGAATTTTGCTGCTAAGTAGATGTGGCAGACAGGAGGTCAAATCCAGGAATTAGAATTAAATATAAGGGAAATACATCCAAAATGCAGTGAAAGTAAGCCTAAAATTTGATAAAGATAAGCAAACCAACAAAACAAACAAAAACTTAATGGATCTCATTTAAAGATTAAGAAGGTGAAATCAGTGTCACCATAAGATTGCATATTTTATTCATCTTATAGCTAAATCGTTATTAAAATCAGAACTAACTGGGCAACTATTTTAAATTCTGAAATTTTTAAAATTGCTGTCTCTACTTCAACTTGAATTTACTTTTATTGTCCTCATAATATTTTCAGTGGCAATCAAAAAGTTTTGACAAAACTAAAACAGGTTTTTATTGCATAATTATGAAAATATTTTTAAAGATATTTAAAATATTTAAAGAAAATAATTTAAAAATTCCAGAACTTTTCTAATTTTTGTAAAAATGTTAAATTCTCTCAAATTAGCCTTTGCTCTCAAAAAGGGTTGGCTCCAATTATTTATTTTTTTTTTTATTAAGATTATGACTATATATGGTTAACATAACTTTTTCTGTGATATTCTGGACAAAAGCTCCCTTTACTGAAAGCGGAATACCCCTTCTATGTAAAAATATTTTTATATAAACTATACAAATTTGAAACCCTCAATCACTTCCTTTGAAGTCCCATGTTTTTTCTCTTCTGATTTTTGCCTAACAAGTTGTCCAAATTTATAGAAAATAACACGTTGTGAAAGGACATTTAGAACCCTGAAGCAGGTTACCTTTATGTGCAGTATCCCCAGAGCTGCACCTTGTCTTCAGACTGTCATAGTTCTATTCAGCAACAGACAAGCTGAATTCTTAAGGACAATTTCTAGGTTATTCCTAACAGCTATTATTGAGACATAAACCTACCTGAAATAAACATATTACATTTTTAAGCCTAGGAAGCACCAGCTTGTTTTAGATTACAAAAAAAAAAGAGTATTTTCTGCCTTTAAGTGTATTCATTTTAAGGCTGCTTCTTGTCTTTTTTTTTTTTTTTTCCCCTAATAAACTTATTGTACATTTTCAGCCTCAAATATTGGCAGTTAGTCAAATGGCTATTTTGTGTCATGGTGCCTCATTCATTGGCCTTAAATCCATAAAGAAACTATAAATGGAACAGCTTTTAAAACACTTCACTTACTCAGAGGTGAATTTTCAGCGTCCCTCTGAGAAGGAACAGTAAATTTGATTCATTAAGTTAATTATGTACTTATGTAAAGCATTTTCCAAAGTGATTTCTAAAATCTACACAAGGTCATAACAAGGCTTTTCATTTAGTCATTGTTTTTGAGTTTAAAGGTCCCAAGTCTTTAAAAAAAATATTCTCTGTGTCATGTAAACAGTCATATATTCTCACACGCTTTGTTCACCTTTTCCAAGGTGAACAAATAACCCCAAGCACGCTTTTCACCCATGCAGTATATATAAAACAATTACATCTAGTGCATATTTTATTTTAGTAATACCTGTTTATGTCTTCATCATAACTGCTAAAGCCAGTTGTCACTATGTCTCTTGAAAATTTACTCTCGTGTTGTGGTTAGTCTGTTTCAGTTCCCACCTCAAGAACAAACTAGATTTCAACAACACAGTGACAAAAAGTTCAGCAGCTTCACCTCACACGTGTATTTGCAAGCTTACTTTCTTTGAATGCTTTACCAGTATAGCAAGTGCACATTCGATGACCATAAGGAAAAATTTAGTGATATATATGGGCGATTTTTCCTATGTCCTTGCAGCATTTTAACAGGAATTTTGCACATTCAGTAATCCCATCATACCTCAACAGGATGTGATGCAGCTCAATCTATAACTAAAGCTGAAAAGTATGTGTAAAATAAGGACTTAAATTAAGGGAAGTAAAACTTTTTAGCTTCAGTAGTCTCAGGAGTCCAGTAAAGGGAGGAATAGCTGCACTATCTGACAAGATACTGGATATTGCTACATATAGGCTACTTTTGGGTGGCTTGTCCAGAAACTGTTACTTTATCCTGTTAATAAAGTAACCTATACTGTATTGTGACACAAAAGATAAAACCTCTTGCTTTTACTTTTGTCTTCATAATTTGTGTCTTGCAAAATATCTTTCTATTCTTTTGGAAAAAAAAAAAAAAGGTGGGGGTGGGGGTGGAGGGTGGGAATCATTCCTTGTATACAGACAGCAAAATCACAGATAAACTTCAGCCTGATGTTAGCCTGGGCAGTTTTGCTTAATCCAGAAGGTCCTTAAATACCTTCCATTAAACACAATGTAAAAATGTCAGCAACAGGAAATAGAAAGAGATGCAAGTTTTGAAGAAAACTGCAGAGCATTTTTCCTTATAGGGTGAATGGGGGCTTTATGACTGATTGTTTCAAGGTCTATTCAAAGGCTTAGGAGCTCTATGTCATAACTTAATAACTTTCAGAAAAAGCCAAAAGAGCACAGAATTAACTTCTAGAGAAAAATAAGTCTGCATGAACTTAAGAGAAATATTCCTTGGAAGGTATCTGTAGGCCTTGACCTTGCGGACAACCCACTTACAGTATCATGCAGAAACCTCAAAGAGAGTTGAAGAGGAGATGACTCTGTTTTCAGAATGGACTCAATGGCATTAACTCCCAAGATACACTGATGCTCCTAAATAAAAAAGAAACAGAAACAGAAAGGAACAGAAACACTCAGTGTTGGTGAACAAGCTCAATATGAGTGAACAGTGTGGTGCTGCGGCAAAGAAAGCCAACAGGATTGCATGCAGAGACAAAGTCATTACCCCATTCTACTCAGCGCTTGTCAGGCCACACCTGGAATCCTGTGTTCAGTTTTGGTCCTTGGTATACAAAAAAGATGTGGACAGGCTGGAGAGGGTCCAGAGAAAGGCCACCAAGACGACCAAAGGACTGGGAAGCCTGTCATATGAGGAAAGGCTGAGAGAATTGGGTTTGTTCAGCCTTGAGAAAAGAAGGCTTAGGGGAGACCTTATCACCATATTCCAATTTTTAAAGGGTGGCTACAAAGAAGATGGAAACTCCCTTTTTATAAGGAGTAACATGGAAAAGATAAGGGGTAAAGGGTACAAGTTAATCCTGGGGAGATTCCCATTGGACACAAGAGGAAAATTTTTCACAATGAGAACAATTGGAATAATCTCCCCAGGGAAGTGGTGGATTCTCCAACATTGGATGCTTTTAAGATTCATCTGGACAGGGTGCTGGGCCATTTTGTCTAGACTATGCTTTTGCCAAGAGAGGTTGAACCAGATGATTCTTGAGGTCCTTTGCAACCTGGTACTCTGTGATTCTATGATTCTATAACATAGTTCCTAGTGCTACCATTAATTAAATCAATACACCTGTGACTTTTCTCTCTAGACAGTGTAAAAGTATCTGTTACAGTAAAAGAGCCTGCTGTTTACGTTACAGGCTTGTCACTAATGCCATTCACTGAGACTTTTTTTTTGTGTGTGTGCAAGGGTAGGAAGAGGGGATTAAAGGCCTAAAGATCCCCTAAGGCTAAATAAGGCTAAACCAACTCATATAATATTATAGGAAGATTTCTAATCCACCTATTACTACTACAAAGGCAGTGGATAGTATATGAGATTTTGAACAATGTTGGAACTCCTCAAACCCTTCTGCAATTATGTATGGGGAAAATTCATTTTCTACTTCCAATTATATATGTATAGGTTTATGAAAGCTTATGCAATCTGTGACAGGCGACAGGGCCACTTCTAGGATATAAATGAGATTCCTGTATAAGCTGATGTCAATCTGATATGGCATCCTGTCCTGCCACACAGCTGTCATAGTAATGATTGTCTACAGCAATCTTTTGTTACCTACTCTATTATGCTCAAATTGCAAAAATAACACTGTGACAATGCCCATGAAAACAAGCTTCTCTCATGTCTGTCTCTGATCCATTATCACTCAAAGGTGTTGCTTGCCACTGCATTTAGTCACAAGTCAGGATCTCTCATAAATTATGTGCATCAGTCTCACAGTAACTTTTCAGCATTTAGATTGGCATAAAATGCAAGTTTCCAGACGTAGAGCTGCTTCATAAGGAAGTGTATTTCTAGAATCATCATTGCTCTCTGCAGCTTCCTGAGGAGGGGAATTGGAGATGGAGGTGCTGCTCTCTTCTCCCTGATATCCAGCGATAAGACTTATGGGAATGACTCAAAGATAAGTTGGGGGAGGTTCAGGCTTGACACTAGGAAACACTTTTCAGCTAGTGGGTGGTCAAACACTGGAACACGCTTCCTAGAGAAGTGGATGATGCTCCAAGCCTGTCAGTGTTTAAGAGGCATTTGGGCAATGCCCTTAATAATATGCTTTAACTTTTGGTCAGCCCTGAATTGGTCAGGCAATCTATAATTGTTATAGATCCCTTACAACTGAAATATTCTGTTCTGTTCTGTTCTGTTCTATTCTATTCTATTCTATTCTATTCTATTCTATTTTTTTCTGTTAATCTAATCCAACCTACACATGCTCAAGTCAAAGCAATTGACTGGGCAACTTAAAGTCAGAAACAAGCTAGAGGTAGAAGTGGAGTTCTTAAATAAGAATTGCCAATAAGAAATAACTATGCGGAACCATACTACGACAATTCAACATAAAAGAAAACAGATGTAACAATAAGGCATGTCAGAAGAAGTAGCTAAATAAACACAGGTAAGTAACGACTCAGTTAAATAAATGAAGAGGGAATTTTCATATTTAACTATATGCAAATAGGCAAATTTTTATGAGGTAGGTAATGATGAATAAGATTTTAGAAGTAAGAAATGTGTATATTAGTCCAGAAGAGCTGCATTAAAATACAACTATGCCACTTTATTGCAGATAATGGGTCACAGGTAGGAGTAGATTTTGTCCCTGTACAAAATAAGATGAGCTATGAATATGAAATGAGTAGAGGATATCTGTGGGAAAAGAAGAAATTACAATTATTGCTATTATACCTGGTTTGTTTCTGATGAAAGATGGTTCCATTTGCAGTCTTAAAACAACTGACACCATTGTATCCATCAAAATTTTCCTCACATGTATGTACAAGATTACATCTTCTTCCTAAATTCTTTTTTCTGCTATCCCCTTCCTTTTTTTGATCACCTTTTTTCTCCAAAACACAGCCATTTTCTTCTATATTCAACAACATGGCTTTAAGTATAATTTCCTCTTTATTTTAATTTTTTAATGTCTTCTCTCCCATTTATGGCAGCTCTTTCAAGCCCAGCATCCTGAATAATCAATTCCTGTGCCCTCTGTCAGAAGGGTTGACTTTCCATCTGCTCAGTTATAATTTCACCTTGAAGAAGTGCTGTCTTCATAGCAAGATGGCCTCTTCCTCTAAAAGTATTGTAGGGGTAAGTGGTACAAAAAGACAGGAGGACGTAAGCCCAAGGAGTGTCTGAGGTTCAGGTTCTCTCTAATAAAATTTAAAAATGTCTAGTTCCTATCTTGCTACTGACTGTCCTGCTAGACTTTAGATAAACCAGTGAGTCGATCAGCAACTGCAAATCCTGTCAAAAGTAATTGGCTTCTCATGTCTTAAGGTGGTCTATCTTTTCACATAGTAACATAGGTTCAGAAACTGAGAACAAGAAGAAAATATTTTCCTTTAATATAACACCTATAACAAGTATTATTATAGCTTATTATGACAAATGCTAGTGTCAGCAGATAGTCTTTTTTTCCAAAACATTAGCAAATGAATGTCAGAACAGCTGTGAGTCTGTTGTAATTTTTTACTTGAAGATGAAAGGTTACTCAACTGGTCAGCCTTAATTAGCTCTGAAATCAGGTGTCATGTAACAGTGAAACTGGCACTTCTGTTATCCAGAAAAAAAATAATAATATTTCCATTCTTCTTTTTCTTGGTAATTCTCAAATGCTGACCAAAGGAGCTCCTGAAGAAAGTCTGTCTAGATAGTCACCTGTTACAGTGCACTTGACCATGCTGTTACTGGATATTTGACACCTGAATATCACTACAAGCCCACAGAATTTACAATAATTTGTTTCTAAGATTTATAGTAAGCCTGAATGAGGAGAATTAAAGCCACGGGACTTACTGTTCCAGCAGTCAGTGAAAAAACATGAAGACGTTTCAGTTTGGTGTTTTCCCTTAGTTCCATAGCATGCAATTTGAATACAGAAGACTGAGATGAAGAACAGAAATGGAGGCAACAGAAAGTAAATCTGTATAAATAAGTTAAACATTAGCTAATAAAGATCTAGTTTAGTTTCAAATGTGATGAGTCCCATGGATAAGATATGTATTGCTGGCTTACTTGTACTAGTCATATAAATATAAGCGCTCAGCTCATCCATATCAATCAGGCTTTTTTTTTTTTCTCTTTAGTGAGAAGTCACTCTATATTCCTCAAAGACAAAGTTCCAAGTCAGTCTGCAAAAAGCATTGTGTATGAAAACAAATATCTTAAATTTAAGCGAAAATAAGCAGGATTTGCATATATACTCTTCTGTCACCCTCCAACAGATTCTCCTGTTCAATGTATGTCAGTATGCAATACTACAAAGATAAAACCCTTTCTTGCTTTTGTGGTAATGACATTGGTTTTTGGAGTAGTCGTGAAATTTTAATATAAATTGTATCTTCTTGCAAGATATTAATGTAGTTTCTGTAGCTAGAGTCATTATAGCGCTTGTTATTATGTGCATGCTAATGTTGTTTTCTATTAAGTTATAGTTGCTTTTCATTAAACAACAGAGAAAGGTCACTCTAAAGGTTATACCAGCTTTGCTATGACAGTATCTAAGCTGGAGTGCAACTTTCCATGATGTCCTGAGAGACTGCAAAATATATTCTCATATTTTCATCTACTAATTGCTCCTTCAAGTGACTTCTCTGATTGTAGAGAAAGTACCTCAGCCTTCATTTCATATCCAGACAGATATGTTTCTATGCGTACTGCAGAGAACTATAAACATGGTATGATAAAAAAATAAACAAACAAAAACAACAAGGGCACAGGCTGGCACTGGCAACCTTGGGCCTATAAATAGCTCACAAGTGGTCAGCTAAAGAAATGCAAACCTGGGACCTGGGAAAAGCTGGATTTAGTAGTAAAAAAAAAATAATAAAAGAGTGCACAGAACAAGTTTCTGATATATGTGAAAAATACATAGTAATTTCAGATGTAACGTGGCTTTGCAATAATATCAGATAAAATGTTATATATAAACTGTGTCCATAATGTTCTTAACTGTTGTTAGTATGATTCTGTCATCACTGATCTAACTTTTCATGTGCACCCTATTATTGTGCAATATTATTGACAATAACTATTTGTCTCTCCCTATAAGGCATGTTTTCTTGTTGCCCATAACAATCTTTTGAGTATAAAACTACGAGGTCTGACTCTCTTGAGTATTATGCAAATTAGAATGCAGCAAAAATTGAATGACAGGGGATATGGAAATCATTAACTGAGATTAAGTATCTAGGCACTTAGAGCACATGGTCACTCCAGATTTTTTAATATATGAAGGACAACTATAATCTCTAATACTGAACACAAATTATACAATTAGATAGACTAGGATCCAATACAATCTTTTTTGTAACTCCATTGACCAAAGCTAGTTTACACAAGAGTTAACACTATACCAAGATTACCTCTTACTGTTTGTGTTCTGATTTTGTCTGGTTATGGAATAATAACTTTGAAACGGAAGTCAATTCTATATAGCAGAGAAAATCTGTGTCCTAAACCAAAAAGAAACAAAAAAATCAGATTTGCTTTGCATAGATTCTGTGCTTTGGATGGATGACTCAGTAAGTGCTTTTACAATACCTAAAACAAAAGACTTCCATCCTTATTAGAGTTCCTGAGTGCATGCTTTGTTTTCAAATTTGTTTTTAAGGAAATCACTGTTATTATACCAAATACAACCCAACACATCTATTTCTAATGACAGGATTTCTTGCATCCTTTCATTGACCAGATTCCCTCAGGCAATGGCCAAGGCACAGCTAATGCATTTTTTTGCCATCAGTTTGGTGGTTGCAGACTTTAGATGCTCCTTGGATGTAACCCTCAGGATTTTTTGTCACTTGTTTCACAAACACTGGCTGAATTGAAAGTGATTTGATATCCTCTTTTTATGAATGAATGATATCTTTTCCATTTGAACCTTAGCTCATTGTTAGAAAGAAAAGTTTTGTATTGTTTTAGTCATTGTATAATTCTTATTTATCTGATGTATTTGATTTACTTTAGTCTGCATACTACAGAACATGGTCTCCATTCCTCCACTCATTTCATAGTGAGCCCTTCTTCCTCTCACTGCCTCTGACCTCTGTTACTTCTCAAACAGTTTTACTAGTCAGCTGTGAATGTGTACCCTTTTAGAAGAAAGACTTCGTCCCTCCTACCCCCTCAATTGCAATCAGTCAGCTGGTTTTACTCATTAACTTCAAACACTAACTGACACTGGCTTCAAAGACATTTATTCAAAGGGCTTAGTTTTCATACTGGCATAGAGAGAGACAGCGAGTGTATATATAATTGGCTGGAGTGAAGTATTTTATGTGTAAGTAACATATTTCCCTTCAGTTTGCACTGCTTCTCCACTTTTCTGTGAAGCACAGATCAGAACTCATCTCTTTTTCTAAACTGCTGGGAGACAATGTCATGTATGTTTTTGTTGAGTATATATATAAACAAGTCTATTGGGTTTGCATGGCAAGGTTTTGGTAGCCAGGGGGCTACAGAGGTGGTTTCTGTGAGAGGCTGCTAGAAGATTCCCCTAGAAGCCAATGCCAGCTGGCTCCAAGAGGGACTCACTGGTGACCAAGGCCAAGCCCATCAGTGGCAGTGGTAGTGCCTCTGGGATAACATATTTAAGAAGGGGAAAAAGCCTGTGCAAGACCATCAGCAGTCAGAAAAAAAGAATGAGAATATTAGAGAGAAACAACTCTACAGACACCAAGGTCAGTGAAGAAGGAGGAGAAGGACGTGCTTCAGGTGCCAGAGCAGAGATTTCCCTACAGCCTGTGATGACGACTGTGGTGAGGCAGGCTGTCTCCCTGCAGCCCATGGAGGTTAATGGTGGAGCAGATATTTACCTGGAGTAGGTGGATGCCCTGAAGGAGGCTGTGACCCCTTGGGAAGCCTGTGCTGGTGCAGTCTCCTGGCAGGACCTGTGTACCCATGGAGAGAGGAGCCCACACTGGAGCAGTCTGTTCCTGAAGGACTGCACCCCATGGAAAGGACCGATGCTGGAGCAGTTCATGAAGAACTGCAGCCCGTAGGAAGGACTGACACTGGAGAAGCTGTGGGAAGGACCCCATGCTGAAGCAGGGAAAGAGTGTGAGGAGTCCTCCCCCTGAAGAGGAAGGAGCAGCGGAAACATGTGATGAACTGACCTCCCTGCCCTGCGCTGCTTGCGGTAAGGAGATATAGAACTCAGGAGTGAAGTTAAGCCTGGGAAGAAGGGATAGGGCAGGCAGAAGATTTTTTTAAGATTTGGTTTCATTTCTCATTATCTTACCCTGATTTGATTGGTAATAAATTTATTTTTTTCCCCACAGGCTGAGTTGGTTTTGCCCATGATGTAGTTGTTGAATGATCTCTCCCTGTCCTTATTTCAACCTACAGGCTTTTTGTTATATTTTTTCTCTCCCCTGTCCAGCTGAGAAAGGGGAGTGACAGAGGACCTTTGGTGGGCACCTGGCATCCAGCCAGGGTCAAGCCACCACAAAAAGATTTAGTGGAGTGTCAAGATGGATCTTTTAATTATTTATTACACACCTGTTTCAGCAGTTTCTTACTCCAAAAAATGTCACATTATGAGGAATCCATGAGTGTGTATGTGAGTATATTCCTCTTTCACAATCAACTGCAGAGCTCTGAAAAGTGACATAGGGACTGCATGTGCATCATATATACTACACAGACGAAGCAGAGGATGCATGCTGAAAACACCAATTATCATCAACAGGTCTAGAGCCAGTGCCATCTAATCATCTCTTCAGCGTCCAGCTAATAGGAAATCTGATCCAAATTGGCAGAATGAAGAGCATGGACCTTAAGGTACATGCAAAGCGATCTAGTATTGCTTAGGGAAAAAGACCTCGGAATTGTCTGTTTTTCTGTGTATCATCATTGTCTAGTCCTGCCCAAAGTAGGTGTCAAACTGCAGAGAAAACTGCCTCTTTTCCAAGAGAATTGTTAGAAGTATGTGGTACACACTTCTACTGTCCAACATTATGTCTGCATCAGCAGCAGTTCCCAAATGTTTGTGGTGGTGGAGGAGGATTTTTTTTTTTAATTTATGACTCCACTTCCTGGATTGCGACTCCAATTGTGTTTGCTTCAGCCTTTGAAAACCACTCTTTCAAGTATCTCTGGGCAATTAAATTATCTTGTTATGCACATGTATCCTGTAACACAGGAAGTCGTCTGTCTATCGTTTGTCTATCCACATGTGTTCTGATGTCCCCAAACCTCTGTCTTCATGGACAGCTAATGCATACAGGTTACTCGCTTCACAAAAGTACCTATAAAAAATACAAGTTCTTTTAGAAGACACTTAATATACCATATTTTAAAAAATATCTCCATGTAACCCGAGTCTTGTAAACCCCTGTTATTATGGTTTATTTTTTCAGTTTTGGAAGAATAACTATCCATTACTGTGAACTGTCTGATTTTTTGCTACATGCATCTTTCAGAATAGATCACGTAATATGGTTATAGAAATGTCCTTATAAAATTAGGTTGCTCTGATAGAATGGCTAACTATACTGGGGTTAACTGTTTGTGTTCTAGTCCCAGATAGTTTAGCTGTTGTCTTATTTTAAGAGATGATGTGTTGATCACTCACATGTCCCTTTTTTTTCTTTTCTTTTTTTTTTTTTCTGGTCAAGTTATGAAAATTACTACCAGAATATAAATATCTGTGCATATCAACAGATGAAAAAGTATGAAACCAGGTCATGTTATTAGCATCTCTCTGTACTACATAAAACAAGTTGTGTTGCAAATTAATTTCTAGGAATAAAGAATAATTTTCTCAGGAATAAAATCAAACTTTTGAATAAAATAAATTGGTCAGGATATAATAACATAAATAGCCTTTTCACTATAAATAACAGGCTTCTAGTATTTGGGCATTTTCAGAGGTAGGGGTGATAATAAACCACTAACGTCTTGAAAAACCTAAAAATCTTTGGTATCATATGATTCCATAACATAATATGTGTCATCTGCTTCTTTCCTTTTTCTGCGGGACAACTTTCCACAGCGTTTGCCTCACAGACAGACAGAACAAAGCTGATGCAGACACACCTAGACTCCTGTCCTATTCCCTGGAGTGGGAGTGTGTCAAGGTAGAACAATGGCAATGGAAGGATCAGCCAGTGGGTTCCAGTTTGTGTTAGCAACTTGTAGAACAGCCAAAAATTAGCGAAGCCAACAGGTGGCATTTTTGGGCACTGTCCACCTGGGCTCAGATCCTGTACTGCATTTTCTAACTGGCAAGGCAGAGATTCTGGCTCAATGTGATTATCACTCTGAGTATTAATGTATTGGCTCCGAATTGCAGAGCTGGGCTAGTCATTGCTGCCAAGGCATTAATACTCCTTGTGAATAGAAAATTGAGACAGATTCTTCAACATCAAAATCAATGAAATCATATTTACTTTTGTCCATTCAAAAAGTTAGTCTCAGACAGGAAAATGTAAAAAAAAAATATATATATATACAATCTTAAAACAAACAAACAAACAAAAAAAAACAACAAACAAAACAACCAAAAAGCAGAAAAAAGATACATTCTTATAAACATCAGTAATAAATACAGACATGTAGATGTGAATGCTGGCCAAAAGAAGAGGAGCAAGATCTTACCAGTAGTTTTTAAGAAACCGTGAAATTGAGAAATGGAAATACAGTTTAATACAATCTGATGGGACATTGCAGAATCCAAAATTTTAAAAATAAGGACTTCATACAGGGAGTTTTACCAGGGGATTATTGAATATATCATATTACTTATTGCCAATGAAACACAACTTATGACCTTCTCAATGCAAACTAATTCTCAGCAACGTCAGGAGATCAGTCCTGTAATTAGACCTCCTACACTGCAGCTAACAAATCTGTCAATTGTTTCACTCCTGTGTCAGAGTCCAATACTGTCTGACCAGGCTCTCTCAGATACTCTACATGAGGAGGGTTTAATGTTTTAATACCAAATTTAATTATTTGAAGATACTGGACGTTACACGGGATTTTGATTCAGCAGAGTATGCAGCAGTGTACCGAAGTCACAATACAAGCACAACATAGCAATTGCAATATACAGTTGGAACATATTATAAACGGGATTCCCATCGTTAGTCCCTATACGCTTACTGTCATGGCACCGGGCACCCTCAGTCACCGTAAAGGATTATGTAGGTTGAAGCCAGCTCAAGCCCATTGGTGTTCCCAAAGTTTATTCTGTTCATTGCTCAGTTTTTATACTCTGTGTTGGGCTGAGCCACAAATACCAGCTGGTCTGGCTGGCAGGCAAAGACATTCACACCTTTTTGCAGGAAAGGCCATATACACCATCACAATCAGCTGATCAGCTCAACTTTTTGTCTTAAACAAAGGCCACCCTCTAGTCCCTTTTTTGTTAAGTTCAGCTTTCTTTACGACAGCTGTGGTCACTCCCTCTCTTCTTCCCTGAGCATCACAAGCACATTCCCTGTGTCCATCTTCTGTTAGCCTTCTTCCATTGCAGGGTTCTGGTGATCTGTTACACCACAATATTGCTTTCATGACAGCTGAAGGAGAAGATCAGCATGTTTTTGTGGGTATATAATGCTGTTTGGAATCTGCAGCATTTTCATTAAGTTAGTAAAAAATTCCTAGCTTATACTGCACCTCTAGGACAAAACATAGGTAGAAAGGAAAAATAAATAAACAAATTTTGTCCTGACCCCAGCATTGACAAATCAACTGGGAGTCATTTACTTACCAGGAAATACTGGGTTTGCAGACAAATGCTTCCAGCAGTACCTGGGCTGACAGAGAAGCTTCCAATGACTATTCACAAAACACACCTAAATCAGAGAAAAAAGACTGAGGTACTGAGTATGTATCTAGTGTGGGGTTTTACGTAACTAAGTAATGGATGGATGATGCCAAAAGGTGTGGTAAATCCGTAAGCCAGTGCATCTTACAAGGTACGTTACTCCCAGCATACTTTTCTTGATCTCACAAAGTTTAACACAGTGGATTCTCATTTTATCTGCATGGGTCAAGAAGAAAGCTGTCAAGACAAGTGGCTAGGTGTGGCACAGCATATCTATAGTCCTATGACGGTGTACAATTACAGACGTGTTTTGGCATGCAGTGAAATATCAGGGAGCATGCCTGCATCCTGACAGCCATAAGGTATCTGCCACAATTCCCCAAAGTGTTTCAATGCTAAAAGTTAGTTAAAAAGAAATGGCCTAAAAAATTTCTTCAAACCCCATAATATCACTAGGAATGACTTTCTGTTTTCATTAACAAAAAATAACCTCCTGTAGGTACCCTCCTGATTCACATTAAAAGGCCAAGCAAAAATATTGTTACCTAGAGTGAGTTTTGCATTAACAAAACTTTGCTCAAAGCCTATAGAAAATATAGACAACATTTAAGTCTGTATTTATTGTGTTTCACTTTATTGTTTCTTTTATTGCTTCACTTTGGATTGCTTTCAGCTTTCAGTTCCTATTGCTATTACAATGGGAAATAAAATATCATAGGGAAGCTTATTTATATTGTTTTCAAATCTTCCTTAGAAGGTCTAATCAAATACATATTGGACAACTATGGAGGTAATGTAACCCTCCACAGTTTCTCTAAACTTAGCGGAATTATTTTGATTATAAATCAGAATTATATTGGGCAGAACAGTCAGTCGTAGAGAGTTTACCATGTTCCCAGATTACAGGTGGTAATCTCAGTGCAGCAAACAGTTTTATCATTTTCTCCCTCTTTGTTTTTTATTAATGTGTAAAGCATGTTTATAAGTTTGCTTATAGTACAAAATTACATCTAACACATTTATTTCTGGTAGAAAAAGTGAATAATAAAACTTCTTTGGGGTTTTTGGTATTTTCTAATCTCTGTTAGTATAAACAGAGCTACAGTTTAAATGTGTACTTCAATTATTAAAAAAAACCCAGTTTCAAGTTTTTTTTCCATCTCTGGAAGTTAGAGCTAATCAAATTTCTGTTCTCTGCAAGGAGAAATATTCAGTTGAGGGTTGATCTTTTATTTTATGTTTTATTCAATAATTTCTTTACCATAAGTAAATAGAGTCTAGGTTTTCTTTGAAAATTCTTTGTTGATTCATCAGTTTGTACCAAAACTGCTTGGTAATACTTTATAGGATATGATTTGACAAGTTATATATGGCACATAATTTGCTTCCTTTGCTTGCATTTAATGTATTATGCAAGCAGCAAGCTCAAATCAATACCAACACAGAGGGTCAGGAAGATTTTTCCTACAAAGAAACTTGTTTATATGCATCATGAAATTTCTTTTTCTAATATGAATTTTAAACACACACGCAAGCAAAAAAAAACTTCATAGACAAAATATTATAAAATTTATGTACTCTGAACAACATGCAGTCAAATAGACTATCTCAGTACAGAAATGTGATAAATGCTAAAAGCATTAAATAGTCTCTTTTTTATAAGGGATGAGAGATTATACTAAATTCCTAAATATTCATTATTTATCTGTTGGTTGTAGTTAATCGCTGCCCTTTAGTTGTGCATTAGCAGTCACATGGTAATGGTAGCAGATCTAGCAATGGACCGTATTTGGTTGTCTGCTTCTTTGTTCCCAATACGTCTATGCTCATTGAAAGGACCAGGTAGCTCAGGTGGACCCTGTGGAGGAAAAAGGAGATTGCCCCTTCCTTGAGGGAGATACTGTGTGCGCTGCTACAGAAGCAGAGAGACATTCTGGCGAGGGCAGGGACGCAGTGTACAGGCAGGGCTCTGGCCAAGGGAACACCATGAGGCCTGAGCAAAGCCTTGCTTGCAGGAGCAGCACTGGGACAAGTAAAATAGCCTGCCCCTGATGGAGACAGCAAGAGCTGTGCATAGAATGATATTCATTATTATTATTATCTGATTTGCTTGACCTAATTGCCTTGAGATTTTTCTATGTAAAGAGTCATGTTCCTCATTCGTACCCCAATAAAACCTAGCCTTCCTTATTTTAAACTCCTGATGGTGTTATGTGGGGAGACATCCTGGCACAACCACCTCAAAGCTCTGGCCATCTCAGGATCCTGTCACAACCCCAAGCTACTGGGTGTAAAGACGAAGAGAAAAACAACTTTCCTGTTACTGCAGCCTGTAGGACTGAGGTATGACTTCCTGTAGGCAGCAGTCCTTATGAATTTCATTTCCACCACAGTGATCTATAACTCTCTTCATGGATTTCCATGGTATGTATACTTCCATATTAAGTTTAACTGTGTCACTGTTAGTCCTCTGCATCCCCTATTAACCACTTCATTTTACTGTTGACAATGGCAAAACAAGATATAATTTGTCTTAGCACACCAAACTGTTTATTTTACATAAATATGCTAAATAATGTATGTGATATTTTGTATGTTTATTCATGACATTCTAGATTTGACCTTCCTAAAACACATTAACTTTTTTCTGTTAACTTCTGAAATACAGTTATAGGCTGTTCTGGGTATTGTCACAGACTACCTGTAGTTGTAGTGGAAATGCCCTTTTTGGCAGGTGAATCCCTTTGTTCTAGTTAAAGAAATATTTGGACATATTCAAACAAGGAAAGTAACGGAATCACGGAATCTTCAGAGTTGGAAGGGACCTCTAGAGATCATCTAGTCCAACTCCCCTGCTAGAGCAGGGTTGCCTAAAGCACATCCCTCAGGGCTGCATCCAGGCGGGTCTTGAAAATCTCCAGAGAAGGGGACTCCACAACCTCCCTGGGCAGCCTGTTCCAGTGCTCTGTCACCCTCACTGTAAAGAAGTTTTTCCGTGTATTTGAACGGAACTTCCTATGTTCTAGCTTGTGCCCATTGCCCCTTGTCCTGTCGCTGGGAACCATTGAAAAGAGCCTGGCTCCGTCCTCCTTAAACCCACCCTTTAGGTACTTGTAAACATTAATCAGGTCCCCCCTCAACCTTCTCTTCTCCAGGCTAAAGAGTCCCAGCTCTTTCAGCCTTTCCTCGTAAGGGAGGTGCTCCAGTCCCACAATCATCTTGGTTGCCCTTCGCTGGACTCGCTCCAGTAGTTCCCTGTCCCTCTTGAACTGGGGAGCCCAGAACTGGACACAGTACTCCAGTTGTGGCCTCACCAGTGCAGAGTAGAGGGGGAGAATGACCTCCCTCGACCTACTGGCCACAGTCTTCCCTATGCAGCCCAGGATGCCATTGGCCTTCTTGGCGACAAGGGCACACTGCTGGCTCATGGATAATTTGCTGTCTACCAGGACCCCCAGGTCCTTCTCCTCAGAGCTGCTTCCCAGCATGTCCGCCCCTAACCTATACTGGTGTTTGGCATTCTTCCTTCCCAGGTGCAGGAAGCTTGCTTTTGTTGAACCTCATTAGGTTCTTCTCTGCCCAGCTCTCCAGCCTGTCCAGGTCACGCTGGATGGCAGCACGGCCCTCCGGAGTGTCGGCCACCCCGGTAACGTTCCACTGTTGATTGCTGTGCTTTAGCTTTTACTTACAGTGTTGCCAAGGATACTTACACTCTTTCCTAATAAAAAATTATACTCTTTGAAATCCCATAGTCAGGGATTTTGTTGTTCTTGAATCTCATGTGTACCATGCAGAGCTTTCTGTCACTTAAATGGTATAATTCTGAAATGGATATTTTACAAACTATATGACTATTTTTTTTTTATGAAGCTACAATCCAGAACAATCCTAATAAAATTATAGAATCATAGAATCATAGAATAGTTTGGGTTGGAAGAGACCTTTAAAGGTCATCTGGTCCAACCTCCCCTGCCATGAGCAGGAACATCTTCAACTAGATCAGGTTGCTCAGAGCCCCGTCCAACCTGACCTTGAATGGCTCCAGGGATGGGGCATCTACCACTTCTCTGGACAACTTCTTCCAGAGTTTCACTACCGTCAGTGTAAAAAATGTCTTCCTAACATCTACTCTGAACCTATTCTCTTTTAGTTTAAAACCATTAGCCCTTGTTCTGTCACTACAGGCCCTGCTAAAAAGTCTCTCTCCATCTTTCTTATAAGCCCCCTGTAAGTACTGAAAAGCCGCAATAAGCTCTCCCCAGAGCCTTATCCTCACCAGGCTGAAAAAAAACAACTTTCTCAGCCTGTCCTCATAGGAGGGGTGCTTCATCACTCTGATGATTTTTTGCGGCCCTACTCTGGACCCACTCCAACAGGTCCATGTCTTTTCTGTGCTGAGGGCTCCAGAGCTTGACACAGTACTCCAGGTATGGTCTCACCAGAGCAGAGGGGAAGAAACACCTCCCTCAACATGCTCACCACATTTTTTTTTTGCTGCACCCTGGGATACAGTTGGCTTTCTAGGCTGCAAGCACACGTTGTCAGCTCACATCCAACTTCTCATCCACCAGTACCCCCAAGTCCTTCTCTCAATCTTTTCATCCCCCAGCCTGTATTGATACCAATGGTTGCCCCAACCCGGGTGCACTTGGCCTTGCAATTGGGTGCCCTTGGCCCAGCCCTTCACTTGGCCTTGTAGAACTTCATGAGGTTCACACGGGCCCACACCTCAACTGCTGTCCATTTCCCTATGGATGGCATCCCTTCCCTCCAGCATGTAAACCACACCACTCAGCTTGTTGTCTGCAGACTTGCTGAGGGCGCTCAATCCCACTGTCTGTCTTATTGATGAAGATATCAAATAGTACTGGTCCCAATATGGTCACCTGAGGGCCACAACTTGTCACCAGTCTCAGTGTGGGCATTGAGCCGTTGACTGCCACCCTCTGGATGTGATCATCCAACCAATTCCTCATCCACCAAACAGTCCACCCATCAAATCTGTATTTCTCCAATTTAGAGAGAAGGATGTTGCAGGGGACCATGTCAAAGGTCTTAGAGAAGTCCAGATAGATGACATCCTAGCTCTTCCCTTGTCCACTCCATGTAGTTACTCCATCATAGAAGGCCACAAGGTTGGTCAGGCAGGACTTGCCACTGGTGAAGCCATTTTGGCTGTCTCACATCACCTCCCTGTCCTCCATGTGCCTTAGCATAGCTTCTAGGAGGTTCTGTTTCATGATTTTCCCAGGCATACCTGTAGAAACCCTTCTTATTCTTTGCATCCCTTGACAAGTTCAGCTCCAGCTGCGCCTTTGTCTTCCTGACCCCATCCCTACATAACCAGACAGCGTCCCTGTGCTCTTCCAAGGATAACTGTCCCTGCTTCCACTGCCTGTGCATCTCTTTCTTGTCCTTTAGTTTGACCAGCAAGTCTCAACTCAGCCATGCCAGTCTCTTGCCTTCCTTTCCTGTAAGAAATTCTACTGATTTTTTACACCTGGGGATTGAGAGGTCGTGCAGTCTATGGAAAACGTCCTTAACGATCTGCCAGCTCTGTTCTGCTCCCTTGTCCTGAGGGCAGTTTCCCAGGGGGTTGTATTGACTAACTCCTTGAAGAGCTGTAATTTTGCTTTCCTAAAATTCAGGGTTCTGACTACTCTTTGCCTAATCCATATCCATCAGGACTGTGAACTCCATCATTGCGTAGCCACTGGCTGCCTCCAGTCTTGACGTCACTGATTAGTTCACTTGTGTTGGTGACCATAATGTCCAGCATTGCATCCGCTCTGGTAGGGCTGTCTATTACCTGGTTTAAGAAGTTATCCTCAATGCATTCCAGGAGTCTCTTGGATTGCCTACAGCTCGCCGTGCTACTACTCTTCCAGCAGATGTCAGGGTAGTTGAAGTCCCCCAGTGGGATGAGAGCCTCCAAGCATAATGCCTTCTGTAGCTGGAGTAAGAAGGCTTTGTCAATGGGCTCCCTTTCATCGGGCAGCCTGTGGTAGACACCAACAAAAAGGTTCCCTTTGTTTCCTCAGTCTCTAATTCTTACCCATAAGCTTTCAACCTGCTCGTGGCTATTCTTCGCAGGCAGCTCTTAACAGTCTATCCATTTCTTGATGTAGAGGGCAATGCCTCCGTCCCTCCTTCCTCACCTGTCCCTTCTGAACAGCCTGTAGCAGCACTCCAATCATGGTATTCATCTCACCAGGTATTAATAATGGCAACTAGATGGTAGATTTGTACCAGCATGGTGGCTTCAAACTCCTCCTGTTTGTTGCCCATACTGCGTGAATTGGTTTAGAGGCACTTCAGCTGGGCTGTTGACTCTGTCACCTTCTTAGAGGAGCACCTCTTGATTCCTTTGAGGTATTTCACTGGTGTTTCTCTGTTGGTTTCTATTACCTTAGGACCCCCTGGTTTATCTCCATAAGACTTCGAGTGTGCTACAGTGTACCCAGGATGTCTCTGAGCAACAGGCTGTAGGCTCTCACTAGCACCCCATCCTTCTAAACTTGTTGTGACATCCCACAGTTTGTCATGGGCTATTATCCCACTGCTATTATTCCACTACCCCTTCAAGCCTATTTTAAAGTTCAGTCAGTGAGCCCTGCTAGCCTGTGAGCAAAGACCCTCTTCCCCTTTTCAGAAAGGTGAACCCCATTTGATGCCAGCAGGACTGGTGCCATGTAGGCCATCCCATTATCGAAAAACCTAAAATTGTATTGGTGACACCAGCCACGGTTCCACGTATCAACAGACTGGGCTCATCTCTTTCTTCTGGTCCTGCCTGTTTCTTCCAATGTTGCTGTCTGCAACTGAAAGAAGAGAGGAAAAAATAACCCATGCTTCAGATTCCCTTACCACCCATCCCCAGGCCCTGAAGTCTCTTTTTATCACACTTGGACTATGCATTGTGGCTTCTTTGCGACCCACGTGGAAGAGCAGTAATGGGTAATAGTCCAAAGGATGTACCAGACTAGGAAGTTTCCTAGGAACGTCCTTAACCTGGGCCCCAGGTAGGCAGCAGACTTCCCCAAGAGGATGGCCTGTCCAGCATATTGGACCCTCTATTCTCCTCAGAAGGCAGTTGCCTACAAGTATAACCCATCTTTTCTTCCTCGTGGAGGTGGTCATGATACAGGGGGTAGGCCTTTCTGACCTTGGTGTCACATCTGCTGAAGATGGACCACCATCCTCATCCTTGATTAAATGGCTTTCCACAACCAGAGCCACATACATGATGTGCAGAGTCACCTGGGAACGTGGGTTGGGCAAGGAGGGGATTCGTCTGCCACCCCAAGCATGGACTTGCCTCCATTCACTGTGGGGGGGGAGGATACAGGACCCCCTTGATCTTGTTGTTTAGTTTGTTTTTTTTTTTCTGGTGGCTGTTCCTGTTTCTATCTGTATACCTCAGACATAATAAGATATCATAAGGAGAAAGGGAAAATGAAAGATAATTTCCTAAATATGGTGAAATGTTCTGCTGGTTGAACTCCAGGACAAGGAAGATATACAGGACAGGAAAGAAAGATTTTGTTTTTCTTGTACTGAAGATAATCTGGAGAGTGACATGCTTGTTATTCCATTGGCCAATTTACAGTTAAAGATATGACTAAAAATAAGCAAACCAAAATCCTGAAAGAAACCACCCAAAAAATCCTCCAGAACTTGTAAAACATGTAGAGGCTAATTAACCAGCCTCATAAGCCATCTGAAGTGCTCAAAAAAAAATAAAAGAAAGAAACCCCCCCACATTTATACAGAACCTTAATGAAGCTTTGTTTGTTGTTTTAGAACTTTGTTCCATTACCTCATTAAAGTTCAACATTTTCCAGCTAAGGTGTTTTGTTGGTTTTTTTTTTCAAATAAAGCTGACTGTTATCTATCAACCTTTGGACACTTTTTTTTTGCATTGTATTGTTTTTCTCACAAAAATACAGATCAATCTCTAGTATTTCTAGTACCTAAACAATGAGGAAATCACTGTGAAGCTGTCCAACCATTGTCACAAGCTGCCATCATAGAGAGAGCTGTTTCTCTTGACAAGTGTTAGTCTGAGCTTCTTCAAGATGTTAAAGATAATGGGCAAACAGTCTGGCCTTAAGTTCATTTATGCTTGATGTAACTCATAAACATCAGACTCTTCCTCCTTTTAATTTTTGTTTGAATACTAGTTTTAGCAATGCGAATGTTTTAGTTGTCCTGAAAAATAGTTGTGTGAGCATTTGTTTGGAAGATAAGCATATTAAGAATTTCTATTTTTCTTTAATGTATATTCATTACTGTATTAAATTAAATAGCATCACATTTCTTTACATTAAATAGGAAATTGGTTTTCCCGTTAACAAAAAGTTATTTATGGGGGTTTTTTTTGTGCTGTACTGTAAGATTCAGTGTAAGATGGAGACCAGGCTTGAAGATTTGCACTAAATTAATATAAGAGTGTGTATGTGACAAACACTGTGAGGTGGAATATGCATCATTAACTTTCATTGTAAATATAAAAAAAAAAAAAGATGAAAATGTATTTTATTTATCTGACATGCAAAAAGGGAATTTTCATCCTCACTGAATATCTTAGAATGTAGTAGGAAAAAGACATAATGAGAAAATCTTATTTTTCTGATCATGTATTAAATGAAACTGCTTTAATGATGGTTTCATATCAGATTGTTCTCATGGTTTACATCAAGAGCCGAAAATAGCAAAAATAATTTTATTCTCTTGTCACTAATGAATAATGTTATTATGGAATATGATTTTTTTTATGTCTATGGGAAATTACTTTGGAAAAAATATGGATATTTTTGTGGGTCTTACATGATGTATAGTCTAGCTGCAGGTAGACTCCTCAAAAGATAATTTGTCCTTATTCTCTACATGTTTTCCAGATTTTATTTAAGTTTTGATTAGTAACCAAGCTCTATTAATCAGTTGTTACAAATTCAGTGGAGATTAAGATCATTTCAGTAACAGTGAGTGATGGCATATTTTGCCACAAGTACTAGGGTTTGGGTTTTTTTACTTGGAGAGGCTCATATCTTGTGCTATTGAGTCTCACAGTTTACATATTGTGGAAACATTTCAACAGAAAAAAATATAGGAAATAACCAAGACTTTATCATTTTCCTCTCCTATACCACATCATATCTAAGTCCTTCAGGTTAGGCAAGATAACATGCTTCAGTTTTATACAAAGTCACTTAGGGCATAAGCATGCAGTATGTAGCGCTTGGGGGGAAATGCCTTCCTTATTATAGAAATATGAAGAGAGAAGACAAGACATTTAGTTATTATGACTCATTACAGGGTTATACCAATTGATTCCCTATAAATATATTATCATTAATATGTATAAAGGTTAAGTAAAGCAAGATGTGTTTTACCAATTGCAAAATGAAGACTGGAAAACAAAATTCCCAAGAAATAAAATTTCTGTGGTTTAGACAAATACATTTACTAGTTTCAACTAACATGTGAATTTATGTTCAAGTGGTAAACTGGATGCCTAGTAATTCTTTGGTTTTGAGAGATGGTCCTTGAAGAAGACCAATGTAATAATTTGGTTTCCCTTTGAAAGACAGATGCGGACACTGTGTCATTCCTTGAATAGCAAAGGTGTATGCTCACAGAAAGACTTGAAGGGCTGCAGCTAGAAAAGAAGAGGGAAAGTCACAGTAAAGAGCTGCAAATTCATGCAGAAAGATTAAGAGATTGCTGAAAGCTGTAAAAACCAGAAAGCTGTGCCTTGGATGCTATGGAAGGAAGTCTCTTCCTAGGAACTTCCTAAAAGAGGATTGTGAGGGGTTTGCTGCCATTCAGGGCAGGGTTGAATGAAATGGATCCTGGTAGCATTAGATTGTTCCAAAGGACAGAGTGGCCAGGAGGATAGCTGTTATAAATAAAACCTTTCTTTATTCCTAAACTGGCCTAATAACTTTGGGAAGCATAATTTAAAACCTAATTCAGTTCATCTGTTAAAAACCATTTCTTTGGAGAGGAGAGTTAAAAGACATTGGTCGTTTTTGAGGAGAAATCCTACTAGTATATCTCAAAGCACTGGGAAACTTGGACTCCAGAATAAATACAATAGCCTCCAATCTCTGCTATTGAATACCCAGGGATTCAGTAGAGAAATTAATGTAGATAAGGCTTTCACAGCTTCACTTACTGAATTGTGAAGTTCTCTTTTATTCACATGTACTTACAAATAATTTTCAGTAAGAATTTTTAATGTGCTTGGAGAATTGGGAATTTGTTTACAACAATAGTGAAATCTGTTTCAAATAAGGTCTGGAATTCATAAAATTAGTGAGTGAATAAATAAGGAAACTGTATTTACTTACTCAATATACAGAGACTGTACATTCAACATCAAACCAGATGGAGGCACAGCATACTGAAAACCAGTAAAACACAGTTTTATTCACTTTTATTGTAGGATTTACAACCGAAGTTAAAAAATTATTCAAGATGAAATGCATGTCTATTAAAATAAAGTAAAAAAAAAGTAAGAAAACTTTGTGTGATAGCAACATTATTAAAAAAGGAGGATGAGATATCATGAAATCAAATCACTTCAAAATGTGAGAGTTAAATTCAAAGTTCAAGACTGTGCACCCTAGTCAGAAACAAGTCTTGTGTTTTTTTATTTATTTAGGAATTTGCATTGAGTTGGTAAAAATCTAGTCATATGGTAGATGTTTAAAAAGCAACATATTTGTATAAGTGTACGATCATGTAAGACTACATATGAAGCATGTAAAACCTTATTGATTAATAGTTTAGAGACTTGGCTATTGTGTTTTGAGGGATTACTTCCAGGCTTTCACATTGTGCTTTTTGATAGTAATGACTTCTATGTTTGTAAAGTAACTGTGATTAAGATTTAAATCAGACAACATTTGTTTTCTGTTTCACTTCAAGCATGTTTCCTTTCAGAGTGTTTATTTTTACTGTTGTTTTGTATCCTGCTTCTTACAAAAAAAAGATTTTATTGCAATCATAAAGTCAGTGAGTAGAAATTTAATTCCTTTTATATCTGAATAAAAGAGATTTGAAACATGGCAGAAATGCACTTGTTCCTTTTTTGGTGGAGGACCTATGAGAACCAGACTTTAGGTAGCTACTACGGACTCTCTCCACACATAAAAAATGTGCATTCTCTCTCCTTGTTTTTGACCAACACTAACTCCTCTCTGTGTTCCAAGTACAATGTTGGAAAAGAGCAACTTAAAAGCTCAGAAAAGTAATTTATGCATCTAGCAGCAGGCTAACCTCCATCTTTTCTGCCTGAGAGATACATAGTTATTGTCACAGAAGAAATGTCAATCTACTTGCTGCTTAAATATGATAATTTTTTTTTTAATTTTATTTCCATCTTCAAGATAAAAAAGACTAGAAATAAAAGTCCTTTGGACTAGATGGTGGTCTTGATGATGGTCTAGATAATGGTCTAGATGATGATGTAATAAACATGAGAAGTAAAAAATTTCATTTTTGCATTGACATAGAGACACTGAAACAGATGTCTCACTGGATGCATGCTCAAAAATATTCTTCTGATTCCTTAATATCCTTGCAGATGGAGTGCTAGTGATTTCACACCAAAGGAATACATTTATCTTCTTCAGTTTGCCTTTATACAGCATTTGATATGTCTGATGGCTCTGTGTTTAATTTATCCTGCCTTGCACCAAGTCATTCTGGTTTCCTTGAGTCCACATTGCAAAATGTTGAAATCTTCGCAAATAGTTGTGTGACATAATTTTTGCAGGTTACATGTTTTGAGCTACTGACTTCAGAGATGGGCAGTTTGTAATCATCTCAGGCTGTTACAAAAGACGAAGTTAATGAAGAAGTTGCATGCACAGCCCTGATTTTAGTCCAAGAAGTACTTCTGTTGAGCCTTTAGTAGCCAGGAGAACTGATTTATCAGAAAGAATTCTGGGATTATGATATACCCTCTTCTTTGCCTTTCTCCTGTCCTATAATCTCATGATCAGATTATAATCTCTAGGTTCCTATAATCTCATCATAAGATTATAGGAACCTAGATTTTTCCTTCGAAGAAAGAGATATAAGTACAGATATAATTGTAGAAGCCTTTGCTATCTAAATTTGTTCAAACCACACCATCAGGGAAAGATTGATGGCACTGTGCTTGCAGACCCAGTGAAAGTAAAGACTTTCACTAAACTTCTCTGGCATCTTTATAGTACTTCAAGGGACCCCATGGGTGAACATTTTCTTTTAGCTTTTATTTACTATGAGAAAGAACAGAATAATAATCAGGAGAAATCTTTGATGAAATCTTCATGGATATTTTTTTCTCCTCTTCCCTTCTAGGGATGCAAGTGATGAAGGGACAATTAGGTCCTACAATACAGCAGAGAGGAAAGGTTCATCAATTCAGTGGTAATTACACTACAATTAGCAACATCCTTATGTCTCATATTCTGTGAGCCTGTCCACGTCTAGTTGGAAAGACTTACTCTTCTGAAAATTATCTTTAATGCTTCTGTGCAAGTTCTGAGTTAATGCTGCCTAGTGCAACCCAAGTTTACCCCCTTTAGGATTAAAAAATACAAACAATGAAATAAAGTTTTAATGCCATCATATCATCGGTATTACTAATTGAATATTCGTGTTAGTACACAGTGGTTCATCAGTTATACCAAGATCTCTGGAGAAAAACAGAAAAATAACAATGCATACTGTAGTAATTTATCACTACATTGCACTCAAACTATTAGTAAAGTAGAATGTGGCCTTCAGAGGACCTGAAAGCATCATACATGACATAGAAAGGCAAATTTGCTAAATAAATACCAGAAAGTAAGAATTTCACGCCTGGGGAAAAGCTAGGTGTATAGTGTGGGAACTGAGAACTGTCATTAGAGACAAATCTGGAAGACAAAGCAGATTATTTCTGCATGATAATTATAGGCAATTACCTACAATATTTCATCTCTTGTTCATCTTGATTTTGATCTTCCATCATACCCTGAGGTTTATTTATTTCAGCAGTGAATTTTATAATCTGACAGTTTTCTGTCAACTGACAAAAAAAAAAAGTTAGATAATGAAATCATAGCCTTGTAATTTTATTTCTGCAAATGTTGCCATTTTCAGTCTGCACTTTGTTTTGACACTTTGCTTTAGCTTTATTATATCTCTTCCTTAATTCTCTTATTTTCCTTCTTTTCTAATGCTTCTTGTATTACCAATTCTTTCCATCAATGCTCACACAATTTTCATATTAGTTCTGCTCTCTTTTTTTATCAGAAATGAGTGACATCAACCCAGGACACCAGTTGCCTAGAACAAACAAAATGCCATATTTTTGTAACTTAACTGGAGAAATATACATTTCATGTGGTAATACTATCTGATAATCTGATAATACTATGTATATATGTTTCCTGAAAAATCCTATTAAAAGACTAAATTTTCATTCTTTATACTTTAGATAATCTTTAAAAATTGAATAATTTTTAGTGCCAGGAATCAATCCTAAATTGAACTGCTACCGGGTGGACTTTGTCTTTTAAGTTTTTATTAAAATAATGTAGCCTGACATTGTGGAAAATAAATGGTTTGTACATTTGAAAAAAATCTTTGAATTTTTTCACTACCAAGGTCAACAAGACCAAAATTTGTGGTTTAATGATAAATGGTCATCGTGCTGTCAAGGTAGCATGATGTCATTTTATAGTTCTTCAGGAATTCTGCCCTCATTTAACCAAGATATGAAACTCTAAACAAAATCTCAATTTTCAAATCTGCAGGAGAAAATTAAATTTTAGAAAATTAATTATTCATACAGAAACATCATCATTATTTTTCTGCTATAGAGCTGAAGAATGTGTGTGAGACTTTGCATGAAGTATGTTTATCTGGCATCCAAAAGATCACCTGAATGGTTACTGGGACTGAAATGCAGGATATTATTGGTCTCTTATTCTCAATATTATTCTGTTGATGTCCTGGCATACAAGTGAAAAAGACAGATGGGTGTAGAGTAAGATCTTACCACTGGAACACTGAATAAAAGCAGCTGACTGAATGTGGAAGAAGCTGTGGAAATGATTAATTGCTGAAGCAGGTGGTGTGTGAGGGGAGGAGAAGAAGGATTATGGGTCTATAGTAATGTCTGGCACCGATCATAGACTAAGAATTATTTTTCCTTAAATTACTTTTAAATTTTATTTTCTTCAGTTAGATAGTTACAATTGTTTCAAAAATGTCTATGACATCATATATTCAGCCTTTGTATTTTATTTCTTCTGTCATGCTCATAGACACAAGAGTACATAGAAATTCTACCACTTATTAGTTAGTCTTCCAATGATCTTTAAACATTAATTTTTTCAGCCACAGAAGAATTCACTAACCTTCATGTTAACTTCATTAACATTACAAATGTCACTAAGATGACCCTGGCATCAGAGAATTGAACTAGGGGTGATGGTCAGCCTCCCTCAGCTACACTTCAGCTACCGTTGCCTCTCTACCTGCCTTATTGCTAATTTCAGAATTTTCACTTCTGATATCTTAAGGTGTTTAAGTGTTGCCATGACACTTCAACATATCTGAAATTAACTCAACATCCTAATGTGGCTACTATATATGGGTTTGTTATCACACAGAAAAAGGCAGAGAGATCATAATTTGTGCTGCCAATTTTATATCCTTTCTTCTTGGCTTTCAGCAGGTTGTAATTTATTTCATCAGCTATGAGAACATAGTCTGCAAGATATTTTCTAGGTGAATTTAGCCACTGCATATACACTAAACGCTGACAATAATTTGTCAGTCTGAACTGGTAGGTGACTGTACCATTTCCTAAAAGCTAGAACAAGATTTACAATTTTCATAACACTGTAAAGAAAGTCTGTGATAATTCAGAATTTTCTCCTAGGTCCACAGAGAAGTAATGCATAGTTAGCACCATAAAGAACCTGAAATTGGAAGGAGACTGTCCGAGAACCATAGAAATGGAGAAAGACTGGCTTAGAACAGAAAAAGCCATAATTTTGAGTTGTGGACTTAATACTAATGTAAAACATTGATTTATATGAAATAGATACAAAGGGATACGGAAGCAGTAAGCATGTGTTTGTCTTTCACTGCAGTTAAAAAGAGCCTTGACTGCTTGACCCAAAAGACTGGACATGTTGTTAAGTGCGTGTGGTGCAACAATAGAAAGACTTATTCAACTGTTGCTCTAAAACAAGTGTCAGACTCTGGAGGTAAACATTATTTTATTGTGCAATTATTGTACAAAGTTATTGTGCAAACAGATAGATGTAGATTAATCTGGTCGTACTACAGTAAGTAGTGATGCCTATGTACTTACGTGGCTTGTCTTAGCAAACACATTCTGCTCTGGTATAACTATATTAATACCGTAAAACTCATGGGTAGTAACTCAGGAACTTATGAGAAAAAGAACAATTTTCCAGGCAAGGCTCTAGTAAAACATACTTTTTTCCTTCTTTAAAGACTTACAAAACAATTTAACAGAATTGTTTGTTTCTAGATAACAAAATACATAAAAAATGTTTTCCATTACCTACTGAAAAAGAGGACAATATGAACTTATTTGTTTATCAAATTTATGAACTTTTTTGTTTAGAAAAAGGATAATTTTACACTTAAAAAAAGAAGCAATAAATAATCTCCAACAAAAAAAATCTACCAAAAAATTACCTTCCTTGTAAAAAGAAAAGACAAAGAAACACTACATTATTTGATTAAGGATATTTCATTATAAAAATAGTTTCATTTTGTTGTTAAATGTCTTTATGATATAAACCAAAAAGTATCCATCTAATAACTAACTGATTTCTCAATGGCATAGTATGATTACCTACTAGTGCAACAAATCATGGCAGGTGAGGGATTATGACTAGTTCCATATATTCTCTAGAGCGGTATCAACTAAATTTGACTTTTGTCAGGACTTACATATGTTCTGAATAGATCATTATGAATATGCAGAAGTATTTTGGCTATGAAGTTTCTCAAACCACAGTGGAACACAACCATAGTATCAGGGTAAGATAATGTCTTCATTTTGTTTACAAATATTGAAGAGATTGACTCATTTTTTTGATAAATGTGAACAGTTGTTTACTGCTTGAAGGTTTTCTGAATGTATTTTTCAATATGTTGATAACATTATAGTTGCTATGATGATCTAAGAATATAAGAAAGGCTAGGTTTGAAAAAAAAACAACAACATATTTTATTAGATCAATGAGTAAGTTAAATCCTAAAGTTTTCTCTCTTCAGTATATGGGATTTTTCAAATAATTTAAATGCTAGAGATGTTTGTTGGGTTTTATTTGTTATTTTTTTAAATGAAAGTCATTGAAGTCTGTAACACTGTGCAGACAAATGATATGTAGAAGCAACATTGGAAGTAACACTGGAACAGCCTTGGGAATGTTGAAGATTAGGTGAAGAGTGTGGTACTTTTTAGCATCCTAAATATGTGAAAAATTATCAACTATGGATTGATCTGGCTGTGAGATACATGAGAAAGCTCCTCCGCATTGGGTGGAGAAGGAAAGAAAAATCTATGTAGTTGAGATATTGCAATAGAAAGGACCCCTCTAGCAGAGACAGACATATGATATACAGCTAAAAAGAGAAGCACGCTTTCTAGATCCTGAAATTCTTAATCAAAGGTAGAAAAATGTAGTTAAAAGAATCATCTTTTAAATAGGTACAAGTCATGAGAAAAGGTGGCTTTAACTGCAGCCATTATGGATAAGTCCTTTGGGCTACAGTGTCTGAGATCCTGCATGTGTGTAATGTTCTAATATTTCTAACATTTCTAATGGCCATGTATACACTCAAAAAAGAAAGTCTGAAGGACATCTGCTGTGTGATGGGCCTGAGCTTGAAGAGAGTCAGAAAGATTGCTCAAAGATGTCTGAAGTGTCCTTCAGTGGTTTTGGGGCAAATTTTTCTCTCTTCCCTGAAGAGTTCTGTGGTTATCCTCAGAGAAGATTCAGAGGGGCCGAAGTGCTGGGAGTCAAACTCTTCTGACTCTGAAATGATGAAGCGGTTTTTTTTGGATGCTGAAGCCTTTACTTTGGCAATGGCTGAGCTTTATTTTCTTTGAGACTGACCTCATTCCATGCAAATTAATGTAATGAGGAGAAAGCCCTGCTGTAAAGAAGTGGTTTTAAGCTCTCAACAGAAGACAATGTCTCTGGGCTCATACTACTGGCACTGAAAGATGAAAAGATAAAAGAAGGCTTCAAGGAGACCTTATAGTGGCTTACCAGTATCCTAAGGGGACCTACAAGAAAGCTGGTGGGGGACTTTTTAGATGTCAGGTAATGGTAGGATTAGAGGGAATGGATTAAAGCTGGAGATGGGTCGATTCAGACTGGAGGTTAAGAAGTTCTTCACCATGAGGGCGGTGAGACACTGGAACAGGTTGCCCAGAGAAGTGGTGGAAGCCCCATCCCTGGAAGTTTTTAAGGCCAGGCTGGATGGGGGTCTGAGCAACCTGATCTAGTGGGAGGTGTCCCTGCCCATGTGAGGGGGGTTGGAACTAGATGATCTTTAAGGTCCCTTCCAACCCTAACAATTCTATGATTCTACAATTCTAAGATGGTGTGCAGTCCCTGGGTTGCAGTTGTCTATATGGCATTACCTGAAGCCCTGTGGTCCCCCACCCCATTTTCTATACAGCGAAGAGGATGAGAACGTGCAGGAGGAAGGGAGACACAGACATTCTTGAATTTTACTTCATCATCATATGAGAAATAGACTATCATCCAGGCCCAGAACTAGTAGATACTCAATCCAACAACAGTATTTCTGATCTAGAATTCAACTGTTGTGTATTGGAAACCTGAGGCCAAAATCCTCTGAACCCAATGCCCACTTAAAGGGCTCTAAAGAATTAAGTAATCATTAATTAGATTAGAATGAAATGAGCTTTAAAGTATGTCAACAGATGCATTCACTATCTACTGTTTTATTAACAAGCTAATGAAAGGCAAAAGAATCATGTTTCATTCACGTCCTAGCTTCCTACTTGATACCAAGAATTGTTTTACTAGAACAGAAGAGCAAGTTATTTACATCTATCTCACAAAAACAAAGAACTGTCTTTCAGGAGGCTATTCAAGGTGAGCCTGTGGGAAATGAAAAAAACAGGAACCTCATATAAGCATAACAAAAAAAGTTTTAAAAGGTAAGATTTGGTTTAATATTGGCTGTATAACAGGTAAACAATCAGATTCAGGTAAGACCTTTAACAATATATTTTAGCTTGATATTTTAAATAGTCAATTTGTACATCCCTTAGAAAGAAGAGTCTGAAGAGTTTGCTTTTATTAAAAAGACTAACATTTCCACAATGAAAATCTTCCAATTAAATGAGATTTTGATCCTGACATTAGCTTCTTGGTGTGGAGAAATGATCTCTACTTACTATGTTCCCAAAGTTTCCTTCCTGTCAGAATAACTAATGCAGACGTGGCCCCTTTGTTTATTAGGGTCTTCTTCTAACTAATGAGCCAGGCCTCAAAAGGCATATCTACCCCTACCTTTTTAAAATATGTAGCTTTTGGATATGATATCTCTGCAATTAACTTGTTATTCATTCCTGTGCTATTTGACAATAGCACTTATATGCAATCTGTCATTGACAAAACTGTAGATGATAACTCTGGGAAAACAGGACATCATTAGTCTTTTTGCCATGAGGATGAAAGAAAAGGGGAGAGACGTAATTAATTATATTGGACACTATATACTCTTCACAGCAGCTATAACAGGTTAGCTGGTGTGCTGCCAGATTAATGAACAACTAGGATGGAAGTAGATGGTGCTGGTGACAGCAATGCAATAATGTAGCTTGAGGTTATTTTGCACACGCTATCTACTCAATCCCATTTTTTTTACTTCAAATATCTGATACTTCATTTGTGGAAAAATATATATGTTCTTTTGAGCAGTTACAATGCCCTTTTTCTTAAGGGCAATTTCTTCAGTAAATCAGATTATGCGTTATTCTTAGGCAGATATTTCCTTCTGAACCATAGAGTTCTACTTCCACTCCTCAAATAGAAATCAATGAAGTAGACGGTCATTTAAAAGCATGTCTTTTGGGTGCTAGAGACAAATCATTTAGCTATGTAATTGCAGTTTTATTGATATCTTGGTTTTTTAAAAAAATTATGCATCAGTAGGAAGAGTTAGACACAATGTGTGTTCTAAAATTATTATGAAATAAAAGAAGGAAGGAAATGTTCTAATATCAATGATAATTATTATTGACAGTTTTTTAGAAGATCCAACAGAAATGGTTTATGGAAAAAGGTGCATTTATATATGAAGTTATTTCTTCAGTATAGGTAAAAATTTCTCAATTAAAAAAAAAAATTCAAATTCCCTATGCTCTTATCTCTCTCATGCATTCATGCATACACATACACACTTACACATGTTAAAGCAAATAACTATGAAACTCACACTATACTTTTAGTTGGCTTACATCTCAGCTTGTTATACAGGCCAGAAATACTGCTTGTCCCCAGTGACTTTCACTGAATCTTCATCAGTTCATCAGTTGTCAGTGCTGGTAGGATATGAAATGCTATGTGTGTTGGTAGGATGCTAAATGCTAAGTATTTTCTCATTCCCGAAGGACAGACTAAACATGGAAGACAGAAATCTATGAAAATGTTTGGCAGCAGAGGTTGGTAGGCTTTCTTTCTTTAATATTTCAAAAGTAAGCACATTTCCTAGCAAAAAAAGAACACTTTTTTTGGTGGGGTAAAGGATAGTAAAAATTTTTTGAAAAATGCAGTAGACCTCCAGATTGGTAATGAAAATTGATATTGAGTGAGATTTACTTGACTTAAGATTTAAAATACTTGTGAGTTTTAGTGAGAGTTACATCTATTTGATTCTTCCACTTTTTTTTTTTTTTTAAACTCAGGTTTTCTCAAGGCCGTGAAAAAAGCACAATATGAAAGGTCTTTCTCTTCTGAAACAGGAAAAAAATACAATGTGTATGTATGTAATAAGAATTTTTTTTCAACATTCTTTTTTTTTGAGGTGAGGGAGGGACAACTTTAGGAGACAGGTCCACTGAAGTTCCCAGTAAAAATAGTTTCAATGCAAAACTTAAAGTGAAGCGTGAGATTGACTTAGCTGTTATTTCATTTTCTTTGGTTGAACGGGCAATGTGGCAGCCCATGTATTTCAAACTGAACAGCATTTATTCATAGGCATTATTACTTGATCATCTTTTTAAGTAAGTAGTGGATTTTGAGGGCGCATTGGTCTGTACTCACTAGTAAATTGGTACTGCATGCAAAACATGCAACACACACTAAAGCATAGCTGAAGTTTTCTGAAATAATGTGTTTAAATTCAGAAAAAAACATAGGTAATGACAATATAAAAACAGGAATGAGACAGACCAAAGGTTCAGGTAGCCCTATATTTTGTCTCCAACAACAGTGCCCTTGTATTAAATGGCTCTGGATAAATACTTACCCCACAACCACCATCCCCAGCCCCTCAGGTAATTTGATCCTATATTTAATCCACAAAACCTTTTACAACTATAATTAGCTTGGGTCACAATTCTAAAAATTATATTCTTGTTTTAACAGAATCAATAGACTTGACATTATAATAAGGAAAATGTAGAATATAGATAATATTTTGTCACCTATTTTAGATAATATGCATATCATATAATCTTTTAGAAAAATAAATATGTCTGCTCATGATCCTTATAGAAATCTGAATTTATAATAGAAAAGTAGAATAATACCCACAGCCTGTTAATTCTGGGAAACTAGAGGTAACTTTACAGATCCACTGCAGAACATATCATTGATATGCCACAAATGCGCAAAGTAACCTCCAATTGACCAGCGTGATCAATAAAAAACATCTTACGATAGAGTTCATAAACCTTAACCTACTGCCTAAAAAAGTGCCAAGAAAGCCACTAGAAGAGATGTTTTTCTACTATTAAATCGATCTATATCTTTTCTTAATTACCCTCAGTATCAGTATGACACTGGTAATTTGAGGAGGGGAGAAAGATCTGCCAAGTAAACAAATGCACTTGGTAAATAAGCAGCGCTTAAGGGCTATAGCATTTTAGGAGGTTTCTCATCTGCCACTAAAGCTTTTGGAGCAGGACAAAGAGCAAAGCCTGTTCATTCACTGCAATGCTGAGTGTCAAGGTGTGCTGATAAGTCAAACATTATATTCACAGAGAGACAGGCGCACACATCTCCTCTCTCTTTATTTTCCCCTCCATTTTGCATGCCCTAGAACGTTGTTGCAAAGTGCAGCATTCACATCAGCACTAGGACATAACCCAGTTTCAGCTGACTATAATTCAAAGAAGTTTTAGACATTTCTGTAAGTGATGTAAACATGAACACTTGATGTTGGCAGGTATGTACGCATCAGGAACATGAAATTTTACTCTTCAGAGTACCAATCAGTCAATAGATGCCTTAGGTATGAAAAAAAAATATCTTTGTTCTTAGGTTTATATGTGACCCAATTATTTCTCCTCTTTCTTTTTAGGCCAGTTTGAGAGATTCTGCACTAAAAAATAACCCAGTGCAACAATCTCCAAGTAACTGCTTTAAGTTCACAGCTGCATGTTTTCACATAGCACTTTAGTGTATATAAACCATAGTACATGATTGACATTTTTAAGTTAATTGTGGCATTTTTGCTTCAGATTTCAGTCTTCTCCTCTTTGATAATATCTCCCAAACTTATGTCATCAAAGAAATTAACTTCTCACAGTTAATCTTAGGTCAGTAACATGAAAATATTAAATAACATGTGTCCCAAAATAGATACTTGAAAACTTCCAGTAGATATTTTCTTTAAGTCTGATATTATTCCGACACAAATCACAGTCATTTTCAGTTCCTCAATTTTGATAGTGTTTTATGCATTTTACATTCCTGCACCAATCCCCATATTCACAGCCTTCATTTATAGCTTCCCTCACATTAAATGTTTGACTAATACTGCTTCATTCTTAACTAGAAAATAAACTAACTTTTACAATCTAGGATGAACTTTCTTTTTGAAACCCACATAGAATTTTATGTTTGGTTTTGCTGGGTTTTTTTGGTTTTTTTTTTTCCCACTTATCTCTGTCTAAGTCATTGTTTGTTTCAAAAATAGTTTCAAAGCATCTCATAATATTTCAGCTGGACCAGCAGACCTGCGCTTCTGTGACTCCTTCCCATATACACCCACCCTTCTCTGCTCATACATTTTTTCAAGACCTGTGTGAGTTCTCAAATGTCTCATTTTTTAGTATTCTCAAATTATATCTTCCTGTCATGGTGTCATCTTTGTCTTGACAGAATAATTACAATTAATTTTTACTGACCTGCTATTTCATGTGGCACTTCTTTCAGCACAGATATTATCTGATTATTTCTTCCACAATGGAACTATGCCCTTGATGCCCTTATATGCCCTTGATGCCCCCTTATATGCCCTTGATGCCCCCTTGATGCCCTTATAATATAATAATTCCCATATAACTTCCATTACTATTCTGCCATTCACATTGGCAGTTGTCTTGTCCATTTTAAAGAATTTTTCCAATCCTTAACCATGTTAAATTTTCCCTATATTTTTCTAAAATATTTAAATTGTATTCTGTAATCAATATTTTCCCATTATAGGTTCTCTTCTTAAGTGGCAGCCTCCTCAATATAGCTATTCATTTAGCTAGATTTTCAGTCCCTTCTTCCACTTCTTCTCCGTAGTTTTGGATAGATTTTAATAGATTTTTAATTAGATAAATTCTAATAATAAATAAATAAAATAAATTTAATTCAAATAATTTTGCTTCAGCTCCTCAAATTCGTTCACTCACTTTTACATTGAGAATAGACGCACAAGAGAAAGTAAGAATAGATAACACTTCGGTTAATATATGTTTTGGATGTCCTTAGAATCTAATCTGTTTATTTTGAAGAACAGTTATATAGTAAGCTGGCAGTAGGATAGCATAACTTCAACATGCATGAGTATACTACTCATTGGTGGTACAGTGCATATAGTGTGTAAGCACTTCTGTGCTTAACCAATGGCTGAGCATGTTTTTGAAAATTTTGTGTTTAGATTTTTAATTTATGTCCAAATCCTGGTTTAGGTGATTCTGTGCATTACTGGATTTAGACATCTCATACTGGTTGGCCTTGCATCCTTACTCATTTCTCGTTGATCATGAGAAAATGCTCATTTTTATTTGGTTAAATTTTATAAGAACATGGCATATGTATACCATTCGTTACAAATAAAAAAACCTCCTGAAACATAAGTCAGTGATATCTTGTTTCTTTCTTCCTTAAATGAAAAGTGTATTGCTGACATAAAAATAACAGTAACCAAAAAAAACCTGACTTTGTCTACTGATAAAACACAGTCTTCACAGTTTACCATGGTAAACATCTGGAGGTATGTTTACCTAGATATGACCTGTTGCATGATGTTTTATCAGATCTTTGCCTGCTTTCAAGCACTACTTGATATAAAACCTGTCAGCTATGAAAGAATATATTTTTTGTCGTGTGAGTGATAGCTTTGGAAGAGTTTCACATTGAAAACACCACCTGCTCATGAAGACATAATTCAAACTTCTTACAAATGTATAAATCCACTGATGTAGCTGTAAGATGTATCTTCTTGTGACTGTCACATCACTCACATTTTAAATGTCAAACCTGTCATGTTTCTTGATTGAAGTACTCTTAATGTAAGATACCTGTTATTCAATAGAGACAAGGCCATGCTAGTGAATAGCTAGATTTTTAAAGTGTCACCTAGAGAAAATAGTAACGGGTACACCTTGTACCATGCTCTGCATGTATTGTCTCTACTTGTTTATAGTCATATCCTTCAGATGAGTCACATTTCTGCTATGTATTTTAAGTCTGCCTACATGTTGTGGTAAGGACACAACACAGTGATTTTTCAACTGTCTACAAAACAGCCTTGAATTGAGGACATTTAGTCAAGATACAGAAAAGCATACTGCATGTGAATTTGTTCTTGACTTCTACCAACTTTTTCCATTACAACACAATTCAAATATGAATACATAAAAAACTTGAAAGTGAAAGTAAGGGTATACACCTTCACTTTTTGACTTTCCAAAGAAGGATATTATGGGTTCCCTGTTATGCTGCAGGTAGACGAAAAAAAAAGAAAAAAGTAGGAAACAGAAAGGAAGGTAAAAAATAACTGAAGTACTTCAGAGACCCCATAAGCCATGGGAGGTAAGAGTTTATGAAATTCTGGGGGAAATTTAAGGTATAAAGCCATTAAAGGAAACCTATGGATTAAAGGCAGCTATGATATATCCAAGACAGGTATTAAATAAGAGGTATGCAGGGGTTACAGCAATGAGGGACCGAGTTCACATTAATGTTTATTAACTCCTCTGCTTATCAGCTAATTTTTGTTTGGGTTTTTTTTTAATATTTCCTTGTATTGAAGTTCTTCAAAGAATAGAAAAAGCATAATTTTAGCCAATATCTTTTTTGCCCTTTCTCTGTGCTAAGGGATGCTGTAAGCAGATGCAGCCTGCAGCAGCTCCAGGGCTGGAGTTTCCTCCTGCCCAGGGAACCAGGGTCTCTGCCCAGGCTGGGGGACATGCCTGCCACTTTCCTGTTTGCAGGCTTAACCAGTAGAAAAGTTGAGCATTATCCCAAAGACACAGACACACATATAGACTCACAAACACACAGTTCCGATTACACATACTGCCACAGACAAGGCGCTGCCATCAGCAGCACCCAAACGCAGTACTCACATAAACACAAGTGCAGATAGTCAACTGTCTCTTAGTTGGCTGGTCAGGATTGAAGGTCACTAGTGCAATTGCATGTGCGCACACACACACACCACTCTCCAGAGTCACAAGCACATGGAAATTCATGGATCCCCTGAGTATTGGTACTGCCCCTTTTTCTGGCTGGTACCCGTGCCCAGATCCTGGGACCCCTACCTGCCCCACAGGTCCCTGACTCACATGCAGGTCCCTCCTGGTGCTCACAAACAAACAGATATTTGTCTCACAGCTGCCCCAAGCGCATGAGTTCTCCCAAATGCTGTCACAGCCCTGTTGCCTACCTGGTGCTCCTGTCCAGTACTAGGTTTAGGGGAGAAACAGACACTTGCCTCCCATCCCACCACCAGGCACTTGGCACTCAGCTCCTCACTCACCTCCCTCACCTCATCCCCCATAGCTGATTTTCAGGACACATACCATTTTCATCCAGTGGCTGAGGCCAAGTCCCCCACATGCTCTGGTTGGTGTCCCTGAGACCCCACTGGCTCCATCTGCTGACACCACCAGCCCGGGGCACCTGCACCCCTGTCTGACTGTGGTGTCTGGCCCCAAATCCACTCACACCGCCAGCAACCAGCACCTCATCCCTACAGCACTTACACCCACACGGGATAACAAAGGAGGTGGTGCAGGGAGACCTACCATAGGGTTTAAGGAGAGGACAGGTTCAGGGCTGGGTCAGACAAGTGTGCTGACTGGCCACGGTCTGCACACAGACGTACTGTCTTATACACAACCCTGTCCACTTGTTCTCCCTTTGCTCCTCCCCATCCCCTTCCCTTACAGCTCCTTCCTAAATTTTGCATAGTCCCAGTGGCACTCCCCTTGAATATCCCAAATCCCTGTCTTCTTATTTCCTCCGTCTTACAACTGGTAAGGCCCAGGCAGTTCCTCTCCAAAGCTGTGCCTGGAGTTTCTTAATGGCCCGTCAGTTGGTTACTGGAGACTTTGTCCTTGGCACTGTCTCTGTTATACCTTGTCTATTGGCTTCATGTCTGTGTGTCTTCTTGTTTACCACTTTCCCTTTACTTATTACCTTCTTTGCACTGAAGAGGTCCTTGATGGGGTCACCTCCATGAAGCGGATGGTCTTACCTTCCACATATGCTTACGGTCTGCCCCACTAGATTACTTTTCTTTCATGACTAATGAAAACTAAAACATATTCTTTCAAGCCTTGTTCAGGAAAATTAATTAATATTTAATAATAATAACAATAGTAATGACAATAATAACAACAACAATAGGAAATTGAAGAAAAATCTAATTCACAACAACTTCTAGAGGAGCCAGTAGTAAAACCCTGTCTCTCACAAAGTCGCTGACAGCTTTGCCATTGATTTTATTAGTGTTATGACTTCAAACAATGTCTCTTACATGGGGTGTTGATTAAATGCTTGTGAGCTTGCGGGAAACAGAAGAAAAAAGTAATATAAGCAGTTATACCTTGATGGGCTGACAAGTTGTTTCAGCCTACGTCAAAGCTTCATATTCCTTCTCTCCTTATTCTTTCTGATATTCAAAGTATTCATGTATTTTCACAGTATATTGCACTTTTTAGTGGTTAAATCCGTTTTATTTCTGCACCATTTAAAGAGAAGTTTTAATTTCCATATATCTTGTGGTTTTCTTACAGAAATGTCCAACCGTAAAATTAATTGGAAAGATTACTGTGTAGTAGTTTCTCTTCTTTTTTTTTTTTGTCCCTTTTTTTTTTTTTTTTTTTTTTTTTCCTTTTACCTACATGGAGAGACCTAGAAGGTAAATCAGAGATTGCCCTTCTGCAGCCTCTGTGACTCGGGAGCTACAGTGTGTCTGCAACACGAGGCTACTGTCAGCGTTCTTTTATGTTCAGGAAAGGTTGGGAGGGTAAATATCAGGGTGTCTGCACTTTCGCTGGGCAAAATGAGGTCAGTGGTATCACTTTCACGCTAGGTAAAGGTAATGCTGCTGGGCTGCAGGAAATAAAGGAGAAAATGGGCCTGGTATCAAAGGGGACTCTTGTTAGTAAGGTGAGTAGAGTAACATGCTCAAAGGATTCCCTGTTGCATTTTGGTTGTTAGGTATAATAATAAATGGTGCTGCTGTCTTTGGATTGTGTCCTGCAAAGACTTCTTTTATCTTTGTTTCCATTTCTGACTGAAGCTGTAATTTATGCTTTTGTCATTGTTGGACTGGGGCTTAATTTCCCACTGCATTACATCTCTTGTGTTCGGTGAAAATGCAATGCACAATACAAAGAGGTTAGGAGAGAAAAGAGACTCAGATCCTGATTTCTGCAGTGCAATTTACTTGAGGAAAGCCTTGCTCAGAAATAGATAAAAGAAGTGTGTCTTTTTTCTAAATTCATAATTAATCAGCGGTTTCTATTGCCAGAAGGCAACACTGAGGCAAAGAAGTTTGAAGGATTTAAAGATAATTAAATTTTATTTGAGAGTAAAGTAATATTTCATATAGTTTTTGAGAAATATGAAACTTTTCTTTAAAGGATGAGCCATCTACTTGACTGGTCAAGAGGAGACTCCTTATGAGGGTAAATTACTTTTTACCTGCCTGTAAAGGGGCTTTCTAACCTTGATATAGTTCATATCATATTGATTACTATTAAAAGAATACTCTGCTTTTAAAATACGGCTTCAGACAGACATCTAGTCAAATAACACAGCATTTCCTGCAGTCTTAGGAAAGCCTTGCAGAAAACGCATTTAAAGACCAAATTAGTGGATACTGAATATAAGCAATATTTAAATTCCAGAGGATTTTATAATAAAATACATGATCCTTTTATGTTATACTTCTGTTTCAGATACCAGTGGCATTACTAAAATTCCAGTGCTTCAAATTAAATTCTAGCTCAAACTTTTAAAATCATAGCTGTGAAGAGAAATTAAATTATACAAAGGGATAGTTCTGTCTTTGTTTTTAAGAAAAGGCAAGTCACAGTGGATAACTGGATTCAACACATTGCAGAAATCCTCAGGCTTTTCATTATTGAAGACCTCTCGAGGTGGAGTGGAGAATATGTTTTCCTCTGATACCAGTTTTGCTGTGGTCACAGCTGTTTGTTCTTACGCTGACTAGCTAACTCTGAGAAGGTGGAAGGCGTGTATATTTGTATGCATGCAGCCCAGAGTGATTAAGGATTCTGTGGCTTCTGTCTTAATATTTTATGTAGTTTTTGGTTGTCTGCAGGGCTGCAACCACTTCTCCTTTGCCTTCAGTAGACAGAATATATCTTGTTTGTGTGAGAGGTGAAAAAGTGGGAACGAAGTTTGTGAAAGCATGAGGTCAACAAAAATGCAAACATATATTTCTTTTGCTGTGAACTGCACAATACAGTTAGCTCAACAATGACAATAAAACTGAGTGGTGCTTTGAAATGATAAAGAAAATTTCGTTTCACCTTCGTTAAAAGCATAAGCACATGGAAGAAGACAGAACTGTTGGAAAAAAAATAGAATTCCAATGTGATTATTTAAAATATAATATGAAACCACATTATATAAGTTATATTTAAATTATATTGCATATTGAATATTATATATTATACATTATATGTTATTCATTATATATCATTACATGTGTTACATAATGTTGTATACTGTGTATAGTACCTTTCACATATATTTCTATCATTCATTTTGATTAATAAAATGCAGTGGCAGAAAAGATCATTCTGACTATGTAAATAAAATGAACACTTCTCCAACATCACAAAATATCAATTTCCTAGACTGCTTTTGCATTATCTAATAGTTGCTGCACTCATGTAAAATCAGAGAGAAAAATAATAGCATCACACAGACACTGTCTATGTGTGGCTTGTGACACAGTGAAAAGGAGTTTGAGAGATCCTGAATTCATTCTTCAATCAGCTAAAGAAGAGTGTCTCTCAAGACTGTTGTCTTATCCTCCTGCCCCACAGTTGCAGAAAGCAGCACCACTCTGAAACTGTAACGAAACTCTGATATCTACATTGGAGTCACAAGAAAGTCAATTGTTGGCTTAAAAAGTGTTTGAAAGATCTTTTAGAAAGGCAACATTGAAATGACACATGAAGTGACAAGAGATATTTAAAAACACAACAAACCTTTGGCTCACTTTCACTGTACGTTTTCCGCCTCCCTCCACCCCCCACCCAGGCTCTTCTGCTCCGAACATCTGTTCCCTTTAACTGGTGTTGCCAGAGTTTGGAGCCTTAGCATAGGGAAGTTATGATTTTAATATGTTGTCATTTTGTTCTGCTCAGAGCAGATCTAATTAATGCCTAATTAAGAAACCACCCAAGGTCACTGATGTCAATAAAGCTGAACAAATTTTAGGAAGGATGACAGTTCTGGGAATCATTCTGTCCAAGTCCTAAGCCTGGTGTGAGGCTCTGTGTGTATCCTAAAGAAGGTGCCAGCTTCATTTTGAATAGAGAGCCTCAGCCATTTTCTGTTGTCTTTTTTGCTTGCCTTTTGGATTAAAACTGTAGCACAAAACCTGCAGGCATTAGAGAAGACTCCGGTGTCTGGTATCCACAATTAGCTGTTTCCTTTCAAAATAAACTATTTTATAGTAGAACATACCTTGGCAATAAAAATATCTGCAAAAGTTTTACATGGTAGGGATGATCCTTGGCTCACTGGATTAGAAAGTGATAAAATGGCATTTGTTTCTTTGTCACTTTCATTAATTCAGACTGAAAATTTGCTGCCTCTTCCATGAGCTGCGGGAAGCAAGGAAAGCCTACTGTCTGAAATGTAAATTGATCTCTTTCAACAGAAAAGGAAATACTGCGCTGGAGGTATAGGAAATGTATGTAGTATCTTATTACTGATTATGAGTATTTGCTTGCACTTGCTTTTGGATGTGTACAAATTATGAAAGTTTGACTCCTTATTCCCATTTACAATATTACCCTGAAAAAATTTTTTGTAAAAAGGATAACTAGTACCTTAATTATAAAAGTACCCACTTACACTTCTGGAGTCATACTAGGAAAACATGTATATCGTACGTCTTTAAGTTACTAAACACATTTCCTACTGGGGAAGAACATGTGTAGATATCCTAAATCAGGGGCAGTTTCTGTACTCTGTTCTGAAGCAGCAGGCTTCAGCAGGCATATGGATGGAAATGCGTAAATAAACTATTTATCCTCTAGCAGAGTGGTGACTGCCCAGCAGTTTGACCTTTTTTAGATTGCTTTCCATCAAAAGAAATTTTCAAAGGGAATTCCTTTAGCTTGGTGAGAGGCGGTTGCCTTTCAGAAAAAAACAGATGTGATTGATTGTGCTTATTCTGAAACAAAAAAATAAAAATTAAGATCACTTCCCTTTCATACAAAATCTGTGGACTTCACTGTCAGCCCCAGTGGAAAATTTGGCACTTGTGTAAATAAATCAGATAGAGTCTAATTTCCTTTGAATTCTAATCCTAGAGTCTTCTTCATATAGAGGGAATTTGAACACAATACTGGTTTTGAACATAAGGCATTTTATTGTTGAGGAAAACTAACTCATTTAAGTATGACAGCTTTGCATATGGCATCTTTTCATTTTTATTTAAAAAAGGAGAATATTTTAACTTTTTTGAATGTAGTTCATCAGGAACTTATAGAAAAGATAAAAGCAAGGGTGGATATAGGTCTTTCTTTGGACCCCAGCTTGAGGTTTTCAGTCAAAATGTGTTTATTATATTTCCTCTTCTAGAGGAAAAAAACCTCAAAGCATCAGACATACCTATACTTTTACCTCAGCTCAAGTTATACTATAAAATATGACTATTTTTCCAAAATAAATAGTTAGTTTTTATGTACGTCATAGCAAATCACATAGCACAGTTCTGCTACTCAGTCATTATTTAGCACCATTTCAATCAAGCTTTCTTAACATCTGGCTTTTAAGTTTGGTGGGTTTTATGTTCTTTTTTTTTCCAGTAAGCCATATATTTTATCTCTTGTTCTGCTGTTATTTAGGTTACTCTCTTTTGGATCTAGCAATATACACACAATAAATATTTTAACATAATTTTCTATGTAGAAAATCTTATTATGAAAATAAAATAGCATGAGCTACCTACAACTAGTCCACACTCCTAAACACAGTCAACAAAAAGTGAAGGTCTGGTTAATGTTTTCAATTGTCCTACAGTCTAGGAAGCAATGGCTATAATGTTATATGTTGCCGCTTTGTGTTGAATAGCATAAAGATGAATTAAACTGGGCAGACTGGTACAAAGGATCAATATGCTGGGTACCAGGACTTCCATTCAGAGGGACCCCTACAAGCTGGAGGAATGAACCAACAGGAGCCTCATGAAGTCCCACAGAAGTGAATGCCAGGTTCTGCACTGGGGGTCGAACACCATGCATCAATATGGACTGGGCAATGAGCTCATAGAGCGAAGCTTCACTGAAGTCCTGGAGAACGACGAGTTCAACACCAGTCAACATTGCACTCTTGCTATTCTATGCTATTGCTAACTGTGCTGGGCTGCATTAGCAAGAGCATAGCCAGAAGATCAAGGGAAGCGATTATTTCCCTCTACTTAGAACTTGTTAGACCACTTCTTGAATATTGTATTCGCTTTTGGGCCCTACATTACAAGAGAGGGATTGTAGGACTGGAGACATCGCAGGGATAGACATGGAGTAAAAGAAGCTGGATTGCATGACAGTTGCACAAAAATTGCAACCACATGCCAATGGTTTGATACTAGATGGAAAGCAAGTGATAGAGATGTATTTCCTTTGAGATAACTCTTACACAGGTAAAATTACAGGAAACCATAAAGATCAGTCCTGTCTCCCCTGTCGTGAAGCAGCAGAGCCCAGGCAGCTACTGATTTATGCTGCAATCTCATATAAACAACCTAAAGACAATTTGATATATGCTATCACTTCTGGAAACTTCAAAATATTATATTCTTGGTCATTTTAAGCAATCCCAATGCAATGGTTGAGAGACTTTACCAAACTAGGTTCCTGTTTTTATCCTGCACCCTTCAAGATGCAGTTTTCTGATTTTATTTCCCTATATGGCTCCATGACTTTAGCATCCATGAAGATATATTTCCTTCACAGAGCAACTGATATTTTTCAGATGTATTTTAATATTTTTTAAAGATACTTTATCTTGGTAGGGTTTTCCAGAATTGACTTTCTGGTAGCCCCAGCGTACTCCAATATATTCTTGTTCATTGAACTGAGCATGCATACATTCTTTTTTTATGGCCATTGAAAATTCATTCTACAGAGCAGTCATTCACTAAAAGTGTGTGTACGCACATGTGTGCATGTATAGTAGGTTATATTTTTGCAACTACTTTTCAATTATTTACATCTGTCCTGGCAGTGTTACTGTTATGAGATCAAAATTATTTGCATAATTTATTTTGATTCTATTCAGTATACAACAGTACAATGAGGCACTGAGGGAAATTAGTTTGTTTAGTGTGGGGAAGAGAAGGCAAATCTAACTGTAGTGTTTATTTACTTAATGGTTTGTTCTAAAAAATATGGTGACAGACTCTACTCAAAGGTGCACAGCAACAGGACAGAGGGAAATGGTCACAACTTGCAAAAAGTGAAATTTTGATTGGGTGTAATAAAAAGAGTTCATCAAGGTAGGACTGGTTAAGCATAGGAACAGATTTCCCAGAGAGGGCAACAGTGGAACCTAAATTTTGCTCTGACTCTATGAATTCAGTAAGATAATACAATAAAGACTGAATATGGACGTTCTAGATCTAGTAGATGGGGAAATTTTCTGAAATATGAAAGCAAAGGAGTAAATTAATACATTTAAAAATAGCAAACACAGAACAAATACAGGTTTGTTGTGTGAAAAATCAGACCACAGAATTAATTTCCATGGGAAATATTAAGTCAAGAATTTAGAATTAAGAAGGATTCTTAATAAGGATACAGCAAAAATCCTATTAATATCAAACAGAAAATATCAGACTTCATAACACAAAAGCCTGAGTCAAAGTCTGTCAGTGATGAAATAAGACCTACCAAGGGAAGACTGTCTTGTCTTTTTATTATTCCCCCCACACACTCCACCCCAAACTGATTTCAGTTAAAAGGAAAAGGAGTGAATAATGAATAAAGAAAGACAGCACATTCATTTCAGGGAAATATCAGCAGTGGGCTGCTAGTACTTCTAAAGAATGTTAGGAGTGTTTCTTGTGTTAAATCTTCCATCTCTGCTACTGAGCCATGCGCTTTGTTGCAAAATGAATGGCTGCCACATTATCTGATGGCCTTGAATTGTTCTCAGAGAAGACAAGGAATATTTAAAGTTCGGTGAGTTACAATAGTTCAAGCAATGCTTCAGCATGAACAGAGAAACACACTGAATTGTATCACTTCAACCTGAAAGCGTGCGTGAGAGCTATTTCATTTTGTTAGCTGCACAATGCTGAAGATTTCATATATGAAAAATATAGTACTAAAAAATGCTCTGAGAAGCATGCTTGTATGCATAGCCAAAGCTTAGAGATGTTTAGGCTCAAGATAAAACAATTTTAACAAAAAGGTACTTTATGCTACAATTTGCATTGAAATAAATGGATCAGTTTGAAATTATTCACATGGTTTTGGAGCAGAACTGCTACAAACCTTACTCAAAGAATGTTATGAATACAGTCTCCAAATCTGCAATATGTGAATAACCAAGAATGCTATTAAAATACATCTACGTCTTGCAAGTAGAGAAGCTGTTATTCTGGATTTTCAGACAAGGGATGAAGGAAGACAGTAAATTCACTCAGGTCTGTGCATCACTAACTTCCTCAAGTTCAGCCTCAGAGGGTGAATAAATCTGTTGCAGAATGGAAGTTAATCTCTACCAAGGAGATTAAGAGACTTGACTTTGTAACGGAGACAGAACTACAGCATATTTCTTTTTCAGCCTAAATGTTATCAGAAGATTATTTTATCAGAAAACTATGATACTTCTCTTCAGGATTTGTACTTTGTGTCACCTCTGTTCCAAAGACAGAACTCAAATTTTGAGGTGTAAATCAGTACACCTGATCTGATTTACAAAATATAGTTCTCTATGCAGCTGTACTTATCCGGTTTTGTCCTTATAATTTGAAATCTAACATGTTTATACTTTCAGGTCGCAAGCAGACTATAACTGCTGATAAACAATGCAGTCCTTTTTGAGATGTTATAGACAGAAACAGCACACTGTTTATTTATAGAAGACACAGCTAGCATGCAATATTTTTAGTTCTCCTTTCCTTCCAGGAGAATGATCCTTATAATCTGACCAGAGACAAAGAAATCTGTACACCTTGTACTTATACATAATAAGGATTTATATCTCCCTGCAATTTTGATACTCTAAAAGTAACTGTATGACTTTGCTTACATGCAAACAGCTTTTTTCCATGCTCCTTAATTTTCTGATTGCTTTGTAGGGGACCTACAGTAGTGAAATGAATCTGTTCTTTGGAAACTGTGGTAAAAGTGACTCCTGGACTGTGATGTAGTAAAAGCATACTCAAATTGTTCCATAAGTTTTTTGTGTCATGAAAGTTTGTTTCAAATAATGGTAATTTGTGTGTGCCCCATATACACTTCAAAAAAATAATGCTATTTATGGATTTGGATAATTCTGCTGCCAAAAATTTTGTCTGTTCTTCATGTCTGATAATATAAGCAAGATCTTTGAATCAACAAGGATACTGAAGTGACAATGCCCCTTAACTCAGTGGTTGGTTGTAATGGACTTTTTCGTTCCATGCAAATTTATGTCATCCAAATGTCTTACTAACTATCCTCAAAGTAAGACTCTGCTTTATCCTTTTCTAGCAGCCTTCTCACCTGCTAATATTTGTACTCATTTTGAGTCCTTGACTATGCTATGCAGTTCATCCTAGGTACTGACACCAGAACCCAATCACCAGCTGACCAAGGGGGAATATGAAAAAATAGGACTCACAAATGCTCAGAGAAGCATTATATATCATACATGCATACCTGGCCTGGGAGAGGTGCAGACTTACATTATTTTTCCTCCACACACGGACTCAGGGAAGAGTCTAGTAGTGTACTCTCGGTTCTTTGTGTTGAAATTCTTTCCTTGCTTTCCCAATTACACATTATCTGTGTGAGACTGCTCATTTTCTTCTGGGGAGAATTGTGGAAGGTATGTTCCTAGCACACTGTACTAATGTGGTAAATATCTTTTTTTTTTTTTAGCTAGCAATTTATATGTTGACTGTTGTATCTACTCATTACTGAGCTTGCTTTTTCAAAAGTTTATCTGAGGTAAATGAAACAAAGAATTCTGTGTTTTAAGAAGTTGGGCAATAGTGCAGGAGTGCATAAAAATTGTTCCTCAAATTTTAAGAAAAAAGACAAATTCAGTGCCCCTCAGTATATTTCCCATAATTATTCTCTTATCCACACTCCAACAAAGAGTAAGGCCTTGGCACATAGCTGATACATCTCTTTCTCTGTCTAATTAAGTATTCTACTTTTCTCTCAATATGTAAAAATGTTTCCAAATTATGGTTTCAAAACTTTTTGGAATGTTACAATTTTCCTGAAATGAAGAAACAAGCAAACGCACTCCCTTTGGAGGTCTATATCAATACATATGTGTACTGTTATATGTATATCAATATATAAATATGTTATTGGATACTTAACCTCAATATTTTAGATATCACTGAGCTATTGACCAGCCCTGCTCAACTGCTACTTTCCCCTCTAAGCAAATACATTTCCTATGCTTCTGAATTTCTTGCAGTCAATATCCAAAAAAATGGAAAAACCCTAGCAATTACCATTACTATTCATGGGATGTCTTTACTCTTTCTCTTTGCTCCAAAGCAAAGAGCAGCAAAGGTGAGTGCATTCCCTTGATCAGGTTTTCAAGTTCAGGCAGGCAGCTATGGTCTTTTATATTTTTTTTTTTTATTTTTTTTTTTTGGTATTCCCAGAGTGCCTTAAATGTCTTAACCTGTGTAATGCTTGGGACTTTCCTTGTGCAGTTCTGTAGTCTGCCTTTCCTCCAAACTTTGTAACCTTTCATGCAAGTTGCTGTGGTGTTTCCAAAGCCTCTGTAGTTTTCACATTTTCTCATGTTGTTGGTCTTTTGCTAGTGTTGTTACTGACCTGCACCTGCAAACCCTCATATTGATGCCAGGTTGCCATTGGCTGAAGTGATTGCCACTGGCTTGAGAATCACATTGTCTTTCCTCTCCATTTTTCCTATCCCTTATTTTGCAGGTTAAGTCAATAATATACAGGCATAAAGTTTATTGACCAATCAGCATGCAAAATCCTGCCCCTCTCAACTTCTGTCATAGAATGTTCCAGTCAGCACTAATAAGCAGGAACAACCATTAGGGAGTTTAGGCAGGTCCTGATGAAAACAAAGTTATTATAGAAAAAGCTTTATGGGCAACCGCTTGCTAGAGAGGAGAGCGGTCCAACAAGTAATGCTTGTCTAGGAATCTAGTTGCACCTCTTCCTCACTGGCCACTGGGGAGATGACAGAATCACAGAATGGTAGGGGGTGGAAGGAACCTCTGGAGATCATCTAGTCCAACCACCCTGCCACAGCAGGGTCACCTACAGCAGGTTGCACAGGAACGCGTCCAGGTGGGTTTTGAATATGTCCAGAGACGGAGACTCCACCACCTCTCTGGGCAGCCTGTTCCAGTGCTCTGCCACCCTCAAAGAAAAGAAGTTCCTCCTCATGTTTAGATGGAACTTCCTATGTTCAAGTCTGTGCCCTTTACCTGTCACTGGGCACCACTGAGAAAAGACTGTCCTCATCCTCCTGACACCAATCCTTTAAGTATTTATAAGCATTGATAAGATCCCCCCTCAGCCATCTTTTTTCCACACTGAAGAGACCCAAATCCCTCAGCCTTTCTTCATAAGAGAGGTGTTCCAGTCCCCTAATCACCTTGGTAGCCCTTTGCTGCACCCTCTCCAGCAGTTCCCTGTCCTTCTTGAACTGGGGAGCCCAGAACTGGACACAGTACCCCAGATGCAGCCTCACCAAGGCAGAGTAGAGGGGGAGGATGACCTCCCTCGACCTGCTGGCCACCCCCATGCTCTCGATGCATGCCAGGATGCCATTGGCCTTCTTGGCCACAAGGGCACATTGCTGGCTCATGGTCATCCTGTTGTCCACCAGGACTCCCAGGTCTCTTTCCACCGAGCTGCTCTCCAGCAGGTCAGCCCCCAACCTGTCCTGGTGCATGGGGTTATTCCTCCCCAGGTGCAGCACCCTACACTTGCCCTTATTGAATTTCATAAGGTTCCTCTCTGCCCAAATCTCCAGCCTGCCCAGGTCTCTCTGTATGGTGGCACAGCCTTCTGGTGTGTCAGCCACCCCCCCCCCAGAGCTTTGTGTCGTCAGCAAACTTGCTGAGGGTACACTGTTCCTTCATCCAGGTCATTGATGAATATATCGAACAGGACCAGACTCAGTACTGACCCCTGGGGAGCACCACTTGTTACTGACCTCCAACTAGATGCTGTGATACTGATCACAACCCTCTGAGCTTTGCCATTCGGCCGGTTCTCAATCCACTTGCTCTAAAATCATGTTGTGAATAAGCTTTAAAATAATAATGTTTTAAAAACGTGTTGTCAATAAGCATTAACAATCACTTTCATTTCAGAAATTAAAGCATTCCTGAGATAAAATACAAGTAATGTTCCAGCAGTGTTCATGAAAGTTATTCATCACAAAAGCTATAATGTTTATAAATCCAGCATAAACAGAGGATAAGTGATGACAACCTGTTCTGCAAGTGAAGAAGCAATGTGTACTATGAATTATCTGTTCAGCTCTTTCAAAACTGGACCATTGCACTGCAAAACTGAAATTGGCAACAAACTCTTAACATCCTTTCAAAGCAAGCATTTTATATTAATGAATTATAAATTTTGATATCACCCATTTATCCATTTTTTTCCTTATGTGATTTTTTTTAAATGTATTTTCTCTATCTTGAGTGAAACGGATTTGTTGTCATGGTTTAAACCCAGCCGGCAACTATGCACCACAGAGCCACTCACTCACTCTCCCCCAGCTGGGATGTGGGAGAGAACTGGAAGGGTAAAAGTGAGAAAACTCGTGGGTTGAGATAAAGACAGTTTAATAAGTAAAGCAAAAGCTGCACACACAAGCAAAGCAAAACAAGGAATTTCTTCACTACTTCCCATGGGCAGGCTGGTGTTCAGCCATCCCCAGGAAAGCAGGGCTCCATCACACCTAGCAGTTACTTGGGAAGTCAAACGCCATCACTCTGAACATCCCTCCCTTCCTCCTTCTTCCTCCCAACTTTATATGCTGAGCATGACGTCATATGTTATGGAATAGCCCTTTGGTCAGTTGTTTTCAGTTGTCCTGGCTGTGTTTCCTCCCAACTTTTTGTGGACCTCCATCCTTCTCCTTGATGGGGTGGCGTGAGAAGCACAAAAGACCTTGACTGTGTGTAAGCACTGCTCAGCAATAACTAAAATATCCCTGTATTATTGACACTGTTTCCAGCACAAATCCAAAACATAGCCCCATTCTACTTACTATGAAGAAAATTAACTCTATCCCAGAAAAAACCAGCTCGTTCTCCGCCCCTTATTTCATATCATTTATGTCATGCTTAAGTCCCACGCTACCCAATACATCCTCATTAACCCCCCCCGCCCTTCCCTTCCTTTGATATAATACATAGATATAATTCCCTTAGTCTATGGACCACCCCTGTGAAACATCTGTGAAATGTCTAAAAATGTCCACAAAATGTCCGCCAAGTTCATTTAGTCCATGACTGGGCTCCATCTCTTATGTCACTCAGGACAGGAAAGGTGATGTGTTGCGTGGAGTTACTGAGCACCAAAGCCAGCTCAGGTCAGTTATTGCTTCACTGCACCACTTCTTGTAAGGCTTGTCCTCCATCCTCCAGTCCTCCATCGGCTGCAACATTGACATAACCACAGCCCTTCAACTCGAGTTCACAGTGGAGTTCCAGCCTGTCTAGTACAGCAGCACAGAAACAGCAGCGATGCCCTGACCATCTGCCAGCCCAAGCACATGACCATTGCTGTTATCAAAATGTCCCCAGCCACAGCAGAGTAAAATGACAAGCAGTACAGCAGTACAGCAAGCAGCGAAAGCAAAAAGCAGCCACTAACAGGCACCAGACTCTAATATAGAGTAAGGCAAGCAAGCCCCATGGCAAGCACAGAAGCCTGCCCGTTAATAGCTAAACAGCAATAACAGTTACAAATTCGATCTCGCAGACTGGTGAATTTAGGATGTTGCATTGCTAGGATTTTATTGACAGGTTTCTTATTTGGAACTGTTCTTCCAGTTCTGTTCTCCTTGATCTGATTTCTAACAACTACTTGCAGGTTAGTTTTCGTTAGGATTCAGTTTCACTTTTTTCCTGCATTGGCGAGTTTGGGATTCTATTTTCTTTCAAGTGTCTCCACCAGACTTTAACAAGGACACACAGATGAGATAGAATTGTTACAAAAAAGTCTCTGGAAATGTAGCATTAACAAAATTTGTCAGACTCTGAGTTCTGACAAAAAAAAAAGTCCTCTCTTTAACACAGGTAATGTACAGGCAGCAGTGTGATTTTCTCTTTAAGCGAAATGGCAGAGATTTCTTATAATGATTTGCATCTTCTCAGATGACTCACAGCCACATTTTCTTCGCAGTTTTTTATATGTTTTTGTTTTTGTAAAAGAGGACCTTTCATTCAAAAAGTATGCCATTTTGCAAACCCAGCGAGGTTGGGAAGGAGAGAAGCAGTTATTGAAACTGTCTGTAATCCCTCACCTTCACCAGTGTCTCTTTTATCTCTGGTCCCCCTCTGTAATTCCATTTATAATTTTTTGTCTCTGTATTCTAGTTAATATGACCGTGCTGAAGTGTTCCATAGACAAAACAGAGGTCTGTGACACTTAAAAATTGTAAGTGCTTTAATTGGCATATAATTAGTATTAGTTTGAAACCAAGTATAAGGGTAAGTTGCAGGTGAAACAATTTTTACCAGTCTCAGTTTAATCAAGTGGTTTGCTAGAAAATGCTATTAGGAGCTTTTTCTATCTTTAAACATTACAAAGTATAAAACATTGAAAGTAGACAACACCAATAGCTCATGATTTCCCTAAGGTAAGATCAGTCTGACAACAGGTATGTCCTCCGATTAGGAGCTGGTCACATATTGGGAGAGTTGGGTCTCAGCTTGTGGTTGATCTACTCTCCTTATCCTGTACATCAACCTGTGTTGAGCCAATCTTTGAAGAGTCTCAAGAGCCGGTGATGCTTGTATGATTCTGTCTTTTCTTTCTTTTCTCTGTGTGTACGTGCATTAAATATTAGTGTGTTCCACTATGCAACAATGAAAGATTTATTAGTAGTCTTTGATTAATTTGTGGTATTTCCTTTGTTCTAACATTGAAAATTATAATTTTTCTTAATTAGTAGAATGACATTTTATAAGAATGAATTATTCTTGCTGTGAAAATTCATTATTAAATGAAGTAGCAGAAATAGGTTAGATATTTAGTATTTTCACACACAGGGTAAAAATTACCCAATCTTTAGTTACTCAAATCAGTAAGTAACAAAGCATATAATTGCCCTGATTTAGCAGCTATCTAATTTGAACACTTCCTTTAAAGGTTGTGACTCTTCTAGAGTCTGAAAAAAATTACTCCTCTAGACTCTCTTGTAAAAAAACAAACCAAACCAAACGAAAAAAATCCTAGCTAACTTCTGAAGAAGAGGAAGAGAAGAAGAAATGGTACTTGAAGAAACTGTATATTAATATTAGAAGGAAAACTACAATAAAATTAGGTGTCCATATTTTTTTTAAATTCATATGAGTCAATGCAAAATATTTCCTTTACATTTAAAAGCACTATTATGATGTAGTATAAAGCACTTGAAGTGAATAATTAATTTTATTCCATATTAGGAAGCCTTTGCTAAGTATGCATAAAAGAGCAAAACCACAAAGATTTTGAGGGCAATGAGATCCTTAACAAAGGTAGTTAAACACCTCTAAGCACCGACAACGCCCACCTTTAGCAAACCTGTTTTTTCATCTAGCAGTCCTTTCTTTTTCAGTAACATCACCATGTGGCTTCCATCACAGGATTCTGCTTTGCCTTTAGAAACAGTGGTGGATTGAGGTGGATGGCTTTCAAAAAGTCACACAGAATGGCTGAGGCTAGAAGGCAATTCTGAGATGGTTAAGTCCAACCCCTTGCACACAGCAGGGTGAGCCAGTGCAGGTTGGCCAGGACCACCTAGAGCCAGTTGCCCAAGGCCTTGTCCAGTCAGGTTTTGAGTATCTCCAAGGATGGAGACTCCACAGCCTCCCTGGGCAACCTGTTCAAGTGTTTGACTGTCCTCACAGTAAAAAAACAAAAACAACAATCAAACAAACAAACAAACAAAAACGCAAAAAAACCCCAAACTCTTTTCTCTTATGTTTTGCTTTGTTGAACTATCCACTGGATAAGATGATCCCAATGAGTAAAAGCTACAGGTTACTACTGTGTCAAAGGTTTTGATGCATATGTCAAGTGAATTGCATTTTAGTTATTTAACATTGTTCAACCCTGTTAAAAAATATTTAGACTTTTTTCAAGTAATGGTTTTAAGAACTTCTTTTGACAAAGTTTCATACACAGGAAATATGACCCACAACCGATGGAGAATTTAAATAACTATGCCTTAAAAAGGTAAATAATGTTTTGTGTGTGGTCTTTGACTTCTTTTAAAACAGCTTAAATCTACTGCTGTTGAAGTCTACCCTTTGACATGTATGTTCTATATATGAAAAGAGTGAGTCTTGATCCACTTATTTCTATTAGTTTCTGGCTGGACTCTACTGTAGGCCAAATTGTGAGTGATGAGCTGAGATCATCTTTTCAGGCTGCTACTTCTGAGATGGCTTTTGTAAAGTAAATCCAAGATGACAAGTAAAACCAAAAGGGGACAATTAAGCCTGTAGGTTGATCATTGATGTTTTCCTAACTGATGGACCAGAGAACTCAACTTCTCACAAAGACATTATCGCACTGTCAAGCTTTTGCATTTGAAAATGTCTCAATATTGGGTTATTTCACTGATGTGACTTTTTTTTCTTATTTCTGTCTCTCTCTTTCTCTTCCTCCCCTATTTTGGAAAAAGAAGTATTATGATAATTTATTATCTGTTACCCTCATTTTTTTTCTGTTTCCAATTAGCTTTAAAATCTGGACACAATGTAGAGATTAAACTGGTTTTAATGGTTAATGATTTAATGGTTTTATGGTCTTGTGGAATATATGGTAATTTTTCAAATGCATCAGAAGCTTTTGTTATCATCAGTCATGAGGTTTCATTGTTTTCTGTGAAGGCTGTGTGGGGAAACACAGTCAGTACTGTTGCATTTCTTCCTTTCAGTTCCCATAGAGAAATGTTAGATGGAAAGGATACACAAAATCATATCTGTTGTGTCATTTCACAGGTTTCCAGAAAATCTGTTTTTCACCTGTATAACTGGTATGTAAAGCAGTAAGGGAGCCAGCTCATGCTGGCTTTGTATTTTAATGGATTGACCATTCTGCAAATATGCAGGGGCATGGGACTGTCTCTGAGAACACTTGCTCAATACTTTTCAGTAGTAAGTTCATGGAGGCTTTATTTTATTTTTTCACCTTGCCAGCTAGATCACTGTAATTTTTTGATCATCAGTCAATCTTGAAATGATCTTGAAAGATTGTTCAGATACAAGAAGCAATGAAGAATAGCTAAGAAAGTATACAGTATAAGTCCTTAAAAAACTGAACTTGTTATTCGTAACACCTCAGTATAACTTATAAGGATTGTGGAAATCATATGCTTATTCTTCTATTTTATGAAAATCAAAATCACTGTTAATGGTTTAATAAATACACCAGATGGTATTAAGCACTTTTGGGGTCATTTAATGTATAAAGTTTTCATGGGAAATTCTAGACTGGAGTTTACCAATAGACTATTCAAGCAGTGAAGGTACTTTATTTTTGTGACTGGGGTGGTATGGAAGGTGAATTTAGTCAAATGTAGTCAGTTTTGAGTCATGCTAGGATGCACCTTGTTACACATACAGCCTGCTAGTGCTCATTTTACATTTCACTTTGGTTTTTGTTTTGTTTTTTTTTTTTACTTTTTTGACTTCTAGTGTTTGGAAACCCGCTTGTTTTCTAATATCAGATGCCTACCTTCGGTGGTTAGGCCAGCCTCAGGTCTTTTCTGTGTCATGCAATTTGGATGGTCGTTCTCTTAAGGGATGCGTAGTGAGCAAGTTGCTTGCGATTAGATGATTTGGCAAATCGTTACAGAATATTGTTCAACTTCAAATACCAATCTCTATGGAAAATGAGTCTCTGCATGCTGTAGCATCATGTGGTCTTCATCAGGTTTTGGGTCTTGGGCTGCAGGTGAATTTTTTAATAAAGGCTCTTTGTTGTTACTTTTTCCAGTATATTTTAAAATAAACACATAAATTTTCTCACACTTTTTGTACTTTAAATATTTAGCTAGTTCTGCTTCTGATACAGAGAAGACTCATGAAAAAACTGTGAAAGGCATGTCAATAATGCATATCTTTAGTACATGTGAATTTCACTTAGAGTAATAAAATATTTCCTTTTGATTTATGAATGCTTTATATCTTGAAATGACAAGCTCTTCCTTATAGTTTTAGTTGAAGTGCAATATCGCAGCATAAGTTTCTTTAAAGAAGACTTTTTGATAAGATATTTGAAGGAAATTGATTAATTTTATAAATTTAGAAATATCTTCAACTGTATCCCAGAATGATTATTTTATAGCCATATCGGTTTAGATTTTTTTCAGGTTTTACATAAGATTTAAGGTGTGGATTTTTAAAGTAATCTTTCTAGAATGTGATTTTATTTTATGTTTTGTTTTTTTTTTTTAAATCCCATATATAGTTTCAAATTTTTTCCTTTATATTCAAAATTCTTATAGTTAAGTTAAAAACTTAAAAAGTCATACCTGAGAGTTCAGTGCTTTAAAAATGATATTTTTAATAACAGATTTACAAACTTTTAAAACTTAGGACATTTAAATACCAGTTTTAGCCATTTCCCACAAAGTTTATTTAATAAAATTAGTTTTTTTTCTTCGACAAGAATAAGATTTTTATTTTGATGACTCTTTGTTTTTCTCTTAATCTTGATCCACCAGCTGTTTGACAAAATTATAATTCTTCTCAGTTCTTTAGTGAAGAAATAGAGTTAAAGTAGACAGGAGAGGAAAGAAGAGGATCAATTATATCTAACCATGTCCACAAGAAGATCCTGATCCTGCAACAAGAATGATGTGAACTGATGCCTGACTCCACACACCCAGAGTCATTCTGTGTAAATGAAGGTTTCAGGCCTTGTAATTTTCAAAACTGGACCATAATCCAATCCCAGTTTCATTTATGCACAGACTGTTCCTTCTCAACATTGTGAGATGTCTAAGATTTTAGAGGTTGAAAATATACGATTAGTACTAGTTATAAGCACATATAAGTGCTGCAGATTAAATTGCTGGGATAAAGTAAAATCTCTACATGTTTTTTTATTCTATTTTCTTGGGACATTTTTTACAGACGCAGCAGTAAACTAGTGTACAAGAGTGAAAAGGTCTATGGGACAGGTACTGTTGTCTTGATTTTTTCATATAGAACTTCTTATATTACAGCTCAAGCCTTTAACTGGGACCCTGAGATGATAATGTAATATAAATAAATGAACATAATTAGTGTATCTAAGTTTTCATTAATATATTTTTTTTTCTATTTAAACATTTTTCAATGATAGAAAGTTGTTGTGAACTGGATTGTCATAGTTAGTGACAGTCCAAATATTCAACATACCAAGATCCCAGTGTTCTGTAATGCACATGATTATTTTTAAACACTTTATATTTTCACAGAACCTAGTAAAATGGGAACTTCACTAAAAGTGATAAGTCTATATGATCTCAGTGCTTTACAGTTTAAATTAAACAACACCTAATTGTAGCCAAATAATGCTCTTGACATTTTTTTTCATTCTTTGGACAGTTGTTTTTTTGTTTCTTGTTAACTAAAGAATAACTTAGGATATAACTTAATGGTTAATAAAGATCTATTTAATATTTGTTCCTCAGTTCTATATGAAATGATAGAAAATTCTATGAGGCAGCCCATAGCCTACTTTTAACCTTGAGTTTAGTTTGCTAATGGTCTAAAACTTGATTCAGAATACAGAATCTATTATAAAGATGATTTAGGAAATGCAGCAGTATGTTCAGTCACAAAGTATGTTGGAATATCGTAGATTTAACAAATTCAGGGTAAAACCAAAGAGGAGAGGTAGGAGAGAGGCAAGTACTTGTTTGAAGTATAACAGTCAGAATCGCCAGCTGATTTTTCAAGTCTTTGAAGACATTTTTTGATTATTCTTATATTAATTTTATTTATGAAAGTGAAGAGAGCTTTTTGGCCTTTGGCAATTTTTCTGGATTGAAAAATGAGAAGTTTTAGAAGACCTGTTGCAGTGTCTGTGTGTAGCTAATGGTTATAGTTACCACACTTTTTGAAACTATTTTATGAAATATTGATTGGAGTCTCTATGGAATAATAACATCAGCTAGAGAAAGACTCCAATGTTTTGATTTTACGTTGTACATCACTACCATTGGCTAGTCAGTATTATTTCTATATTTTAAATCATAAGCCAATGGCTCATATGTGTAAGAGAAAAATGGTTGCAGAGTGGCAAGCAATGCCCTTAATTCTAGCCAGTCACAGATTTTGGCTTGACTAGCAATTTGGGCAGGTAGTTAACTGTCCAGTATAAGTAACAAATTACCTGCTTAGGTATTGCCAAACTAGACCGCTAATTTATTTTCCCTGAATGCACCTTGTTAGTAAAGGATATCGTGTTTTACATTGCTTAGGACCTCATAATTCTCAGTAGGACAAGTAAAATATGATCAACAGTATCCAAAAAATCATCCAGTTGCTCATTCAAAGACACTAAAAGAATGAGATACAAGGCTGAGGGAATAAATTTTAGTTTTTCTGTGCAGTCACTGTATAGCTTCCCTGAGAGCAGATTAGGAATGCTTCGCCAACTCCCTGAAAACCTATTTGCTTAAATCACATCTAAATGCAAAGTTGTGATACTATTCAGACACTGTCTAAGAACAGAGGAATTCCAAATCTCTTGAAGGCAGTTTGAAGTGTGAGGATAACAGTGGAAATACAAAATGATAATTGTAGGGAGAACAGAACAGCCACCTCCCACAATTTAGATCTGGCTTTGTTTTTGGGTTGCTTTTCATGCTGTCATGTATTTCAGTTTTGAACATTTATTCCACAGATTCCTGGAGCTGTTTTCTGTACCTTTCCTGCATCCATCCAGTATGAATTCCCAGAGCTTGCGAAACACATCCATAAAATGTGCCATACAATATGCAATCAGTGCCTGTTTTCTTGTGACAGAATTGCTGCTCTTTTTGATATAATTCATCATCATCGATCTGCGCTGAACAGGAACACTTTACCTCCTGTGAATATCTTCTCTCCCTTCCTATATAGCTACCAACCTGTTGGTATTGAAGCGTTCTACTCTATCACCTACCTTATTTTAATCATTTGTCTTAGAAATGGAATATAGTTCATTCATGTATGTGTAGAAATCAACCTTTTAAAATGTTCTTTTTTTCAGTGTAACTATTGGGCAGCAAGTACCGTAGAAATAACCTTGTGTTCAGATTCTGATTTCACCTGTTGAGGTTAACTTACATCTCAATATTTTCCCTCTGGCAACTTATTCTCTTTACAAACATATGACTAGAAGAATTTTGATGCCTGAATTCTGTCTAGTGAGAGTGTGATGGGCCTGAGATGAGGCAATAATCACTACTAATGACTCTAGACCACAGAACTTCACTGTCAGGCAGGTTTCACCAGTTCACAGGAGGTTGTGGACATATGTGGATACTTGAGTTGACGTTACACTAAAAACAAAATCATAGCAGGACAGTACTCCATGTGGTCTGACAAATTCTACAAACCCAATTTTTTATCCTCAGGTGACACGAGATTCAATCTTATTTTAGAACCTTTATTTAATTGAGAATGAAACAGAAGTTAATTTCCTTGCTTGCATCAGTGCTCCTTTACATTCTAGAAATTAAGTTCTTCAAGTGTTTTCTTCCCATTCCTACCTCTAATCCAAACTGCTGGGTTAGCAGTAATTCATTGCCCATAAAATAAGCTGCCCACACTGCCAAACAACTTTTACACTCCCACAAAACCAAGATTATAGTCTAAACACTGTAGAATATTGCACCCATGCTCAAAAGCTTTCAGCTGTAAATCTTGCTCTTAGAATCTGCTGTTGCCAGTCTAATTCCTGAATCCTACCCTAATCCTAGGTTTAATACCATATTTAAGGAAACTGTAAGTTTCTCATTCTGGCAAGTAACATTGTTCATTCAAACTTGACGAGCCTCTACATTATCTGGTATCTACTTAGCATTTTGGTTGCAGGCCAGTTCAAACAATGCATCATTTTTTATTGAACAGTTTTTGTATGCTCTGTACTGACAAAAGGTTGCTTCATTCCTGTGGCCTAATTAGAAGTTCCTTAAAAAACAAACAGAACAGAACAAAACAAAACAGAACAAAACCCAAAAAGCCTACTCCTTGGTATCAGTACTTACTACCAAGGAGTCAAAGGATTCAGCCAGACCAACTTGAAGAAAGAATGGCTAGTCAAAACTGATAATACCTAACTATCATTTGAAAACTTTGCAGCCACCATGAAGATTTTGATTACAGATTTGCAACCACATGAGGGCAAACTTCCAGTCATGATCCCAAGTACTTCTTAGAGCCTTTCTATGGCTTGGTATCTCTGACTTTTAGATAATGATATCTAAAAGTTCCCAGCCCACTACAGGAAATTAATCTCAACGAGAAAGACAATTTCACTTCTAGGAAACTCCAAGTAGTGCAGAATAAAGGTTCTCCAGCAGAAACGTCTCTCCAGCAGTGTACACTATCACAGACACTTCACCAGACCTCTGCTTTCTTCCACTGTCTTTATGTAGAATATAACATTAAATGTGAAGAATATGGACTTTCGTTCAAGGTATAATGATAACTTCCTAAAAACAAACAAATAAAAATTCTAGCTGAATTATGTTCTTATGCATAATGTACCTTAAGCCTCAAGCTCTTATTTGTCCTTAATTTACCCCTCTGTAACATACAGCTGTTTGTTTACAGGTTGCATACAGTGCAGTCGGTTAAATTATTTTTTAGATTTACTTGAAAGACACATAAAAGAGAACAGATATTATTATTTATATATCCCTAACTGGAAAACTTCCAATACTGCATTTACAGCTTCTGAGTATCTCATAGGATTTGTGGGGTTAGTCAGCAATTTCAGTTGGACTAATTCTTGTGCAACACATTTTTTGCCCCTTATAGTTTCCTTATGAGGAATATTCACATTTTTTTTTATTCTTCAGTGCTGTTATTCACACTACCTATTCTCTTGATTATTATTCAATTTTTTATGTGAATCATTTGCTTTGAGGAATGTCCAAGTTTTGACAGACATTTTTCTACCAGTCTTGAGGGAAATCTGACAGACAATTGGTGCATGAAAATAGGCACAGTGAGATTGTGTATACACAATAGGCAGAGTGAAATTTGTTACACTAATCTTACACCCACTGGGCATTTTAACTCTGTAGCTTTAATGAAATAGACACAAAAGATCTTGGTAACATTCTCTGGAAAAGAGAAGACAGCTCAGAAACATGCACATTTCTTGCATGAAGTACACTGACCTCTTTTGTAATTCAACAGAAAACAGTTCTGATGCCAGTTTTTGTTCATCGAAAGCGACTATGGTGCTGTGTTCAGAAATGTGGTGGTGTTTTAAGCTGCTACCAGCCTCTTCCTCCTTGTCCATAGCTGTTTGTTGCAACTGCTTGGCTAGAGGTCAGTGATATGGAGAACTGAGTCAACAGAACAAAACAGACCATGTGAACACGCCTAATCGCCTTCAGTCCAAAGTCAGTAAGTTTAATTTGCAAGTGTAAAATTGTTGTGGTGTTAACTAATTTTTTTTATCCATTCTGTTTTCTTTGGTGCCAATCTTTCTTACACATCAGCCTGGTATATAGATATAAGACAAAGTGCAGGTCAATATGATGTGTTCTAGAAATCCCTGAGTTTGCAATTGTTATGCTGATGCAGTCATATAGGTCCTTATTCCAAAATCATTTCAGGCAGTTTTTTCTCTATTGTACCAGATATAGCCATATCCTAAGGGAGTTTAAGAACAGTGAAATACACATAAAAATGTTCCTCCATGTAATAATAAATTTCTGTATATATGTCACTGAGACAGTAAATATTTAATCAAAATACTTTTCTTATAGTGAGAGAGATGTTACCATATGAGCAAAAACAGTCAATGACCAGGCTTTCCATCCAGGAAAAAAATGCAGTGGCTTGACATCTTGCTAATATTTCACATTAGCACAAAAATAATGAAAATACACTATTTTTGTAGCAACTGACATCTTAAAAACAATACAAACCAATAAAGTTGTGATTTTGACATTTCATATGGAATTTTAATATATGAACAGTATTACAGTAAAATTTCCAGTTAAGTAATGATGTTATTCCTCAACTGTATCCAATCAATCTGCCTCACAACCCTCACTGGAATTACAGCTCTGTTGGCCTCACCTGCCCTTCTTCTCTGGAGCTGATCTTGGACCTGCAGTTCAGGTGTATTGGCTCAATGTACTGATGACCCAAGGTTGCAAGATCAATAGTCAGTTTTTACTAGTCCAGAGGACAGATGTGTGTGCCTGGTCAGTCTGATGAAAAATCAAAACATGCCAGCAGATGTGAAGTCTTCACTTGCTATCTTAAGAAAGGTTTATGAAAAGTTTTTATTAATTCTGCCACACAAGTGACAAGTTGCCTACAGCTCACAAAATATCATACTGCTTGGTGAATCTTGAAGTATTTTTCCTTCCTAATAAACAAATTATTAGTAGTAGTATTAGTATGAATATGAAAGACAATGTTCGGTTATTTGTGGTTTTTTTGTTTTGTTGTTTGGTTTTTTTTTTTTTTACATGGGAGTATTTTTAGCTTTCATGGGCATTTCATCTATGTGATTTAAAGCATGGGAGAAAGAAGGCACTGAGAACTGTTGTCTTGAGCTGTGGAATTTTCATACTGAATCTATTTTATATTTCGTCTAACATTTTTGTTTTCAAGGTTATGTTTATAAGCGCTTTGCTTGCTGTTTTGGCAACACCTGACACATTTCACAGCAAGATGTTGTACCTCATGGTTTTCTCTGATGTAACGGGAACAGACAGGATCAAAGAACAGGTTCTCATTATTAATGGATCAAATGGATTCTTTTCCCTTCATGGACAGTTTTTTAATGTCCAAATATTTATCTGTTACCATCTTGCAGTGGACGTATATTTTATGGGCTGAACTGTTTGTGTTGTATTTTCATGTAAGTTAACACAACTAAAATGATATTCCGCAGGGTATGGGAAAAAAATACCCCACATCAAAGAAGTATTGACATCTGCCTTGGTTGGCAGCATCTGCCCATTTCAGAATCCAGGATGACTACCAGAACTTCATTGGTCTTCATGTATTGATATTGACACTAGGCATAAGAAGAAGAAACTTAGCAATGCATAAAATTAGATGGTAAAAAGGCACTAATCAGAGAGTGTCCCTAATTCATCATTTTAAAAACACTCTGAATGTTTAAACGTGTGCCTGTAAGCAAAGTATTACTCACAAGGACCTCAGAAAGCTCAGAGCTGTAAAATGAAATGCATCACCCAATAAAAAAATGCATAAAATTCAGAATATAAACATGCTTTTATACTTACAGGTGAAACTCAGCTGCATAGTCTCCATTTTAATACGAAATAGAGCTTCACAACTTAAGTTTGTAAACCAGTGGACAATTTTACACGTCAAGGTAGAAAACTTACACAACATAAGTTATAAAGAGATTAAACTGGAAAGGAAATTATATTGTGAGAGAGATTGATATTCCTTTGACAATTATCACATGTTCTGGCTATGAATACATGCTCTGCATCTGAGTCCTTTAAATTTTTGATTTAAAAAGTCAAATATTTAGATGAATAAATCTTTCCAAGTGCTATGGCAAAGTTGTACTCCATTGCCTCACAAAGTGCTCTGGCAGAGTGCAAATAAAATAAAATCTATTACCTTTGAACTAACACTACCTTTGGTGCACACATGGAAGGTAACATTCCCCCTCTTTCAGGTTGTATATATCCCCTTTCCATGACTAGAAACACAAAGAAAGACAACAGGATGGAGGATAACCCTGTCCTCTTCTTTGTCCTGTTGGTAGTACACATATATCTTCAGTATGTTGGACTTATGAGGTAGCATACCTGCAATCACAGGTGTCCCAGTTTGGGGGGGAGCAGACCCAACTTTCTGTTCAGTGGGAGAGGCTCTTACTTATACTTGTTGCTGTGGCAACCAGGGTCAGCTGACTTGGTTGTCTACCCTGTGGAGGGGTTGCACTTGTGAGGAGGAGGGACAGGTGACCCAAACTGACGAATAGGGTCATCCCATCTGCCATGCTCAGTATAAAAGCTGAGGGATCAAAGGGTCTAGATTTCTTCTTTAATGGCTTGGCTTCTTCAATGGCTGTCTTTCTTCAATGACTGACGCCTAAGGAGGACCCTGTCAGTTTATCTACCTTTGATACTGATCTGTGGGCTCCTGAATCAAGATCCGGAATCCAGATCCCATCTGTCACTGAGCCCAATCTGGAATTCTCCCAGTGCCTGCCAGTGATATCTCCCTGGGAGCTTGATATGGTTTTGTATATATTTGTATATATTGTATCTATTCCATTATTTCCTTTTTATTTCATTATTAATGCTTCATTAGAGTAGTTTAGTTTTTTCTAAACTCATAAATCTCTTTATCTCTCTTTCCTCTACTTGGAGCGATAGGTGGAGCGGAGCATCTGTCATACTGTCATTGTCCAACCTGGCCCAAACCACAACAGGTCTAATAAGGGAGAAATTCTTGTTAAAGCATCAAAGTCTGCCACTTCGAAAGAAACAAGGAGGTTTAAAAAATGTTTCCTTGTTAAACCATTTTTAACTGGGAGATTTCAAATGACTTTGTAGTCCAGCCAAGTAATCTTTATAAACAGATTGGAGTGCTCACATTTAAATTTAGAATTTAATTATTCTAGCTGATATAATTTTTATTTTCCTAGAGATAATTGCTAAAAATTAATATTTTGTTCAATTTTATAGCATAAGTATAGTAAATAAGCTGGATTTTCCCTATTAAAATTAGAGGTTCCATTGTTTTTAATTTCAGAGGAAAATATTTCTTTGGTTAGAATAGTTTCTGTAATGACTGATCATAAAATACAAGTTTCATTTGTCTTGAAGTGGAACTTTTTGTGTTTTACTTAATAACAAAGGGTAACTTTTCATACCATTTTATTTGACATTAAATAAGTATTACATTATATGTTTGTTAAACTAGATTTCACACAGATAAGACCCACTGATTCCAAACTGCTAATAATAATAGTTTAGATTAGTCAAAAGTAACATTGAAAAGCAAGGTCAATTGTATTTAATTTTTCTGGCACTTAAGAGAAATCTACTTTTGTTGAAAAATCTGATCTACATCCATCTCAGAGATTCTTAAGGTTGTATTAGAACAACTACCAGGGCTACAGCACATAGTTAAAAGAAATTATGCATAAGTAAATGTGCTAAAATGCAGGTTTATGGGGTTTTATTATAACTGTATAATCAACCTTATGTTCCAATCACTTTAATTCCCTTAGCTTAAATGGAATATTGAAAACATTCATTAGATTATCAGCTGACCAGCAGGGAAGTTACAATAGAGTGATTGTGTAATTGCATTAATTGATCCTTTTGAAGTAATATTGTGTGCATCATAATTTATACATAGTGAGTTTTACTACCACAATTTGATATGGAATTATTCATTATTATTGCCAGAAAGATTTTGGATTAGTGCTTTATTTTTAATTTCTTTACCAAAACCTCTCTTTCGCAGCAATGTTATCAATATAGGACATTAACTTCTATGCCTCATTTTAATGATTTTTCCCTACCACTCTCCGTCTTGCCTAAAGCAGATGAAAATTTTAATAACACTCTCCCCCTGAAAAAAAAGGTAGTTCTTGCTGTTCTATTGTATATTCTTCACTAAAACCTATGCAAAAAGATAATTATCAACTCAGTATATTAGAGAGAACAAGGGGAAAAATGCATAAACATGTTCATTTTACACGGAGTAAAGTTATCTAGAAAAAACTTGTTACTGTATCCATGAACAATGATTCTTACAAATGCCCCAAATTCAGATGTCTGTCCTGCACAGCGAACTGAACGGCTCTCTGAATTCTCAAGTTCTAGTTCATGTCTCCTCAGCCAGACCTCAGTCCTCTCCCTCACCATGGCCTTGCCAGGCAGTTGTGGGGCTCTGAGCTGGCCCCAGTTGGCATCACAAGCAAGGCCCTGTTCTCCCAGTGGATGCTGCAGGGTGGGTCCCAGTCAGCTAAGGCACAGCGGATGTGTTCCCTCTGATTATTTTCAGGTTAGCAATTCCGATATTTTGTCAACCATAAAGCCACGTTCCCATTGCCTTGTTTTCTGGCAGCACTCTTTTCTTCTGTTGGAGTAGTCCCATACTTCTGTTGTGGGATTGTGTCATCTGTCTTGGGATCAGTCCTATAGCCACACTGCTAACAGCCAGTAGGAGAGTAAATCCTACTTTGTTGTTCTACACTCTGTCTTACTGGGGAAGCAACTCAATTACAAGTGAGTTACAAGCTCGAGTTACAAGGTCAGGAAATAGTATTTCCTGAAAGATTCATCATCTCTTTTGAATTACAGCAAGATTTCAGAAATAGGAACAAAATATCTGGGGCAGCCAAGTTAAAATTTGGCATCTAGTAGAAATTTTATATAGATTAGCAGATAATCCTTAATAGAAAAGTTAGCAAGTCTCATTAGTACATTAAAAAAAAAAAAAATTATTCACAGAAAATGGCTATGCATTAATATAGGTAGGTATATATTAATAGTATTGATTAAGGGTAGATTATAGCAAGAACTATACTTGTACTTGACTGTGAGTAGGGAAGTAACACCTTTTCTAATCTTTTCATATGGCTGAAGGAAACATTTGGGTATTTACTACTTGTTTGCAATAATTAGAAATTCAAACTTTCTGAAATTACATAAGGCTACATTTCCTCTTGTTGAACTGGGAACAATTTGTTTCAAAGGTATCATTAGAATGATATTTAGCATAACAATACCTTTCTAGTAACATGGAGTAATAAAAAAGGAATTTGAAAAAACATCTGCATTTATTAAAAATGAAATTAATTGGTGATTTACCTAATTATTCTTAAAACATAGGAATAAGAAATGAAAATATTCCTTGCAGTTCTTGTTTTCAAACTGCATTAATACATATAGTTCAAAATGCAGAACAACTTATTTCAAAAATTTGAAAAGTATTAACCTTGTCTTGTCTACTTTTATGTCATATTAATAGACATGTCCATGATATAATGGAGATTTGCTTTGAGAATTATGCTTCATAACATTGTTGATGTCATTGTTTGCAATGATGCATGAAAGCAGAGGTTTGTAGCTAGGCAAAATATTACTTTTTCACATCTGTTGGAGCTGGAAGTAAAAGGTTTTTTGTAGTTGCAGTAAAGCTAATCCTGTGATAGGCAAGATGGAATTGTGTGTCTAACTTTAAACACCTGTAGCACAGATATCTGATTTAGTCAGGATAGATTTCTAGAACAGTCGATGGCAAGAAACAAGTTACATTAGGACAAACACCATCCAATTCTAAAATTCAGAGGTGCCTATCTCTACCTAAGGGTATAAAATTCACCTAATTTATTACAATAAAAAGTTTATATTCAATTAATCCCTTTTATTTATTTAGCTTTCCTTACTTATGTTTGTACATACTTTTAAAATTTTGAGTTGTAATCTTGATATTAAAAGTCTTTTCTAATAACACATTTTTCTAAGGTTTGTACCAGAAAATAGAAAATTTTGTCATGGAGGGACTTGACTCAGTGAAATTCAACCAAATTTCTGGATTGGAGAAGACTAAGAGTATTAAATAAAATAGTAACTTCCAAATAGATTCAGTGAATTTACTTTTATGACATTTTCTCACGATTATAAAATACAGAGCCATAATTTAAAATAGGTCCAGACAGCAGAATTAGGACTAAACCAATTGGAAGTAGTCATTAGCATTTCTTTAACTTCTTAGCAATGGCAACCGTAGGATAGAATATTCTCCCACCCTGTCTGCCCTAAATAGTTATTAGATCATATACTGTCTTGTGACTGACCTTTTCTTGAGCAGGTTTAGCTTAAGAAGCTGTGCTTTAGGATAACTAGGCGTAAAGCATGGGTACTGGGGCCCATCTAAACCACAAATTCACAGAATCACAGAACAGTTAAGAAGGAGAAATGAGGAAAACGAGCTCGAAGTCCATGCTCTGAACAGGGTCAGCTACGGCAGGTTGCTCAGGGCCATGTGCGGTCAGGTTTTAAATATCTCCAAAATAGTGAGACTACAACCTCTCTGGACAACCTATTCCAGTGTTCAATGACTGTTACAGTCATAAAAGTTCTGGGGTTTAGTTTGTTCAGGGTTTTTTAAATATGTTCAAATGGAATTTCCTGTATTTCAATTAATGCATATTGGCTGTTGTCCTGTCACTGGACACCACTGAGAAGAGTCTGTCTCTGTCATCTTTACTACCACCACCAGGTAAATGGGTAAGATGCCCATGAGCTTTCTCTTTTCCAGGCTGAAGAGACTCAGTTTTCTTGTACTCTCCTTGTATGACAGGTGCTCCAATCTCTCAGTCATGCTCGTAGCCCTTCACTGGACTAGCTCCAATATGTCCATGTGTCTCTTGTTCTGTGGAGACCAGAAATGTGCCCAGCACTCTGGGTGTATCTCACCAGGGCTGAGCAGAGGAGAAGGATCACTTCCCTCGACCTGCTGGCAACGCTCTGCCTAATACAGCCCTGGAGGCTATTGGCTGTCTTTGCTGCGAGGGTGAATCGCTGGTTCATGATCTATTTGTTATCCACCAGGACCCTGAAGTCCTCCTGTACAGAGCTCCTTCCTAGCCACTTGGCCTCCTGTATGTACCCATGCATAGGGTCATTCCTCTTGGGATTCCTGTTTGGCCACTCTTCCAGACTGTCAAGGACCCTCTGAATGGCCACACAATCATCTGATGTATCAGCCACTCCTCCCAGTTTTGTGTCCTCTACAAACTTGCAGAGGGTGTATGCTATCCCATCATCCTGGTCACTAATGAACATGTGACCCATACTAGCCCCAGTGTTGACCTTGGGGAACAGCACTAGGGATTGGCCTCTAACTGGACGTCATGATCACAACCCTTTAAGCCCAGCAGCTCAGTCAGTTTTCAGTTCACCTTACTGTCCATTTACCTACCCTGAACTTACTCAACTTGTCAATGAGGACATTATGTGAAACAGCGTCAAAAGCTTTATGTAAAGTTGAGATAAGGAACATGCACTGCTCTCCTCTCATCCATCAAGCAAGTGATCTTCCCTTTGTAAGTCCATACTGACTAGTTCTAGTCATCTTCTTGTCCTTCACATGTGTATAAATGTTTTCCAGAATTATTTGCTCTATTACCTTTCCATGTGAGCCCGAACAACCTGTAGTTTTCCAGATCCTTCTTCTTTACCTTCTGGAAAATGACAGTAACATTTGCTTTCTTCTAATCAATCAGGACCCCTGTCAATCATTATCACTTTCTGGAGATACCTGAGAGTAACCTTGTAATGAGGTTGGCCAGTTCCCTTAGCACTTGTGGATGCATCCCATAAGATTCTATCAACTTTTGTACATCCATTTTTATTTAAATATTCCCTACCCTGATCCTCCTCTACCACTGGTAAGTCTTCCTTGCTCTATTGCAATAGTGACATTGAGAATGGCACTATTCTCAAGGGTCTAGGATTCCTAAAGGTTGTTTTTACCACTAAAGACTGAAGCAAAGGCGGCATTCAGTAGCTTGGCCTTCTCCATGTCCTTTGTCACAAGGCTTCCTGCCCCATTCAGCCGCAGGCCCTCATTTTCCCTGGTCTTCCTTTTGCTACTAATGTACCTATAGAAGCCAAGATCTGACAGTATCCAATGCTGTCCCTTGTTCCACCTCTTGTATACTTCCTTTTTATGTCTGTTCCTTTTGTCAAAAGCTGATTTGACCATGCAGACATCCTGCCACCTTTGCTACACCTCCTGCACCTCCAGATAGACTGTTATTGATCTTGGAGGAAGTCACCTTCTCCCTAGGATTGTACTCCATGGAATTCTTCCAGGCAGGTCCCTGAGAGGCCATAGTCTGCTTTTCTGAAGTTCAGGGCTGTGATCCTGCTTTTTGCCTTGTTTCCTCCTCTCAGTATCCTGAACTCCACCATCTCATACTTGATGTGGCCCACCCTGCACATCACCAACCAGTTCTTCCTTGTTCATAAGTATCAGGTCCAGCAGACCCCCCGCTTCATCAGCTCCTTAATTACCTGATTCTGTGATATAACAAACATGCTTTTATGTTTTAATTTGTTTGTAAACTCATCATTGTAGGAAAATATGGCAGGAACAGTTGTGAAAAGGTTAAACAGTCAATGAACTACTTTTTGTTTTGGCAAACATGAGCCAAACTATCACAATCTAGTTGTTTAAATGTCAAGTATCATTTATATAGAACTGTGATTTAGTCGATATGGCAAATGAACACAAGAGAGTATTTTCAGCAACTCATTTTTATATACTACATCACTTATTGCTAATAATTTTTTTCACATGAATTCACAAAACACGAAAGGGATAAAAATAAGGAAAAGTAAAAAGATAATAAAAAAGATTGTTTCTTTCATTTCTGGCAAACAATACTATTGTGAGTAATCAATTTTATGTGAAATATCTACTACCCAGAGACAGATAATATGTCATAACTTCATTAGTTCTGACAAGCAATATCATTCTCTCCTATATGACATCAGTTTTGACCTACATTAATATTTGACAAAGTTTCAATTTTGCCAAAATTTTGGAAGCTTGAATGGTTAAAAGAATGAATTCAGGACTGACTGTCAATAATTTTCTTCTCTGGTTGAGTTATGCTAAATGTGATAAGGAACAGCCAAGATGGTTTACCAAGGGCTAACTACACCTAGCCAACTTGATTGTATTCTACAATGAAATGACTCTGTGAATAAGTGAAGAGTGTTTACTTTGTTGTGTGCTTCTACCTCAGCAGAGTCTTCAGTCCTTGCTCTTAGTCCAATTAGCAATTGAATGCTACTGGTATTCCTCAAGTGGCAATACTCTTCTTCCTCAAGAGGCCTGTAATGGGAGCATCATGACCTTGCCTCGATCAAGAGGTGGGTGACTGAGTTTGATGAGCTATAGCCAATGGCAATGCAAGGGAGACTTGAGTGTGACGAGCCTTGGCACAGGCATAGGACAGGACAGCAACACCTGAAAGAGACGGAAAGGTACAGCATGACTGGTCATGAAATGATTTGATGGGTGTCATGTGCCAACATGTGGCTATAAAACCATTAGTAGTGGAGATGGGGGAGAGCATTGTTAGGCAGTTGCTTGACAGCACCTGGAAGCAAAGGAGAGTGTGGAAGGGTTACGTATTGATGCTCAGCATAAGCCTGGTGAGAGCAAGAATTGCCTTCACCTCAGCTCAACTGAGTGGAGATAGGGGTACCTCTCAGGGAACTGTAGGCGTGTATGTGTATGCATGTGTGTATAAAGCTTCCCCTGACAAAGCCTGTCCCTCACTTAGTCTACTTAACAAACTGACCTTAAAATGTCATGTTGCCTGCTGTTCCTTTTCTTGCAAGGAGAAGGCTGATAAGGTTTAGTGTTTTTATTAGTGATCTAGACAATAGATTCAGGTGCACCCTCAGCACCCAGAAGATCTCTCTCATTGTATTTAATTTGGACACAGAGTTTAGTATTTCATAAATTATTTTACATATAAAAGTGATTAACACCTATCATTTTTATCAATATGTAGGTCTTAGGTGCTTGGAACTCAATTTAGTGATTGATTTTCTTTTTCGATGTTGCATTCATCTTCTACTTAATGGCTTTTTGTCTTAATGTTAGATGAATATATTACAAATGCACCTCTTATTTCACAGCTTGCTTAGTTATTTATTTCATTTCAAATGAGAAGTCAAGGGCAAAGCAGGCAAAACAGAAGACCTCTCAGAATAGCACAAGAACATGATATGAGAATAAATATTCAGCCATATGATCTCAGTCTAGGTTGTAGGCTCCGTTGTGAGCCTCTGTTGTGCCTCATGTTGCATGCTATGCACATATTAAAAAAATCAAAGGCACAGAAAGCAATGGATTCAGAAGTGAGAATGTTATCAGTGTCAGTTTTTCTCTAGGAAAGTATTGTGTATCATCTTCAGTTATACTAAGACCTAACAAACCAACTAGTCCCTTCCCCTATGGCTCATGCCTTAAAGAGGCACCATATTGTATTTGCTTATGAGAAAGTGCAAAAATTAAAAAAAAAAAAAAACAAAAAAACCACAACCTGTGAGCATAAATATTTAGGCTTTAATTCTGTATTTTTTCCCAATATAGTACAAAACAATCATGAATCATCACTAATGTATTTTGAACTATTCATTAAACACATGGACATATGTCCATTCTTTAAGAGGAAAAAATGCCTTTCTTATTTAGATTTGTTATGCAATTAAATACGCAAGTTTACTATTGAAGTGCTCTGAAAAAAACCAATCTATTTTTAAAGCAGAACTGTTGTGCAGTGTTCATGTTAATAATTAAGCATGTAAAAAGACTGATGTTTTCTTCATTTCAATGATGAACCACCAGTCAAGTTCAGGGGACAATAAAATGTTACACATTCAGAGCCACAGCTTCTATATTCAGACCTCTCAAATCACAGGCTATTTTCTATTGACACTTTGAGACCTTAATTTAAATAATTTTGTTTAATTATGAAACGTGCTGCATTAATTGTTCAAAATAGATGCAGGTGAAAGTAACACAAAATTTTGTCTACGAATCTACTACAGAATGATTACATTCTGCAGGCTGTGGAGTACTCTGTGCTTAGCATCAGATGATTTAGAGCACTTAGAATTTCCCTTTGGTTCATGTTCACAGTTAGGATCTGAAACTCACACATGCATCCATTTAAACAAGGTTCCAGTGTAAAAAACATGAAGACAATTTGGTACAGACTAAACACCTGGGTTTTAACCTAATTTCTAAGAGTAAGAGTCACACTTCCAAGATGTAATTTCTCATTAAAGATAAGTCAGTGTTTAGGATACCCTCTATGAATGTGCAAAAGACAAGATTCAAGACACTGCTGGTTTTAATTCAAATAGAAAACTTGGTGATGAATATTCCGTATCAAATGAAGGTATCTAAAACATAACTGCTCTACACCGGTCTCCTGACTGGTTTCAGAAGTTCTCTGTTTCAGTCATGATATGGGACGATAAAAATTATGACATCGCATAATTTTTTTTCAGGGACAAGAGAATCATTGATGACATCTCTAAATTCTTAGCAGCAGTCATTTGAACAGAATATTCTTCCATTCATTGCTTTTCATCAAATTTAAATCTCTTCATTCTGTGCATATAGTACACTACCTCCCAGAAGCTGGTGTCTCATCCCAAACTCTCAGTTACACCTGACAGCTGTGCCCTTCTTCATCAAGATTACAGCTCCTTTTTCTCACTTCTTTTTCATATTATAAACTCTATGTGATATTTTGTAAAGCTGAATCATACATCTTCCCACAGCTATTTTTGCTTTCATTCACACATGCAGAAACTGTATGGATAAAATATGATAGAGCAGTGTCAATGCTTTAGCCTGTGTCCCAGCGAAAATGCAGTATTCCAACTCAATCTATCTCAAAGAATTTATAGTGTTTAATGCTCTCTTCTTTGTTCTTCAAATGGCAGGTCTAAGTACAGTCAGCTTTCATAAAGTATAAACTGTGTAACACACTCAACTTCAAGAAACAATCCTGTTACTTTTCAATATGATTGTGTTGGCATTTAATAAACACTAGCTAATGAATACAATTATAAAAAGATGAAGCTGACTTCAACATATTAACATGTATTTTAAAATGAAGTTTTCAGTGCAGATTTGTAAGAAACTATATAGATGTGTTTTACCGGTCTTTAAAGGTTTTTAAACAATGTTCTTTATACATTGCAAATGCAGCTATAAGGTAGTGAATGTCTACTCTGTGCCTAATGGGACTTCTGGCAGTCTAATGCAGAGACTGAATAGTATTTTAGATTTGCAATAGATCACAGGACACTTTTTTGACATTCAAAGGAATTGCTCCTGTGGATTCCCAAAAGTCATACAGTTAAAAAGCTGAAGAAATCTTTTCTTCATCCTTCCTCTTGTTTGGATGACACTGAAAGTCATTATTATTCTATAAGGGAGAAGAAGGAGCTATGAAAACACTAGAAAGTGAGTGTTTGGGGGGGATATAGATGTTACAAGAGTATAGGTTCTTTACTCCTGACTCAGGCTGATAAGCATCATTAAAAAAAAAAAAAAAAGAAAAAGCGTCTTTGAGAAAAGAGATACAGTATAAATATGAAAAAAAATATATATTATGAAACAATAACTTTCTCTCTGAGCTGTGGTTGTTAGAATTCCAAGAGAAACAATTAGGCTATATGCTAACTTTATAATATATAGCCCTCTTAATGGCACATGATTAATATCAGTATATGTAATTTGCCTTAAAAATTCTGCTTCCTGGTTTCTACATAGTTACTTCAGTCACTGTATATAAAGAGGCTTTGAAATCTTTCTCCTTTGAGGATTCCACCATGTGTAATCTCAAAAATAATAATAGCTGCTCCTAAAGATAAAAATAATGCCATACTGATAAAAAGATCAGCAAAACAGTAGTAATCTGAAAGTAATGGGGTAAGGGTTCTTCAGTGATGACATACCAAAAAACAGAGAAAAATTGTGAGAAAAAAAATAGAAATAACAGTTAGAAGGAAAGATTAATGACCTGTAGATAATATTAAAAAGAAGAAAATAACATTTCATGGAGGGGAATACGAAGGAACAAAGACACAAACCTACTGCATCACATGTGTGAGCAGGAAGACAGCAGCACCTTTTAAAAATGTAATATAGCATTGTGCAAAATCTTGTTTTGATACAAGAACAAAATAAATTATTTTTTTAAAAAAGTAAAGAAAATAAGGGAACACAGTTTTCAACTGCAATATCTACACTTCTGTAGACATGATTCAGTCTGAATCTGTTGTGCTTCAGGACAACCATTTACTGCCTTGGTAAAAAAAAAACAAAACACAAACAAAACAAACAAAAAACCCCGACATACAAAAGGCTCCCTGTTCAGGCAGATTACACATAATTCTCACATTGTGGAAACGTTTCTCACATTCCTAGACAACATGAGGGATTTGTCTGATGCAGAATACTGAACAAAATAGATTAATGAAGCAGTCCAGTGTGACTGTCTCTCTAATGTATAAATAGCTGGAGTATGTGATCATGCTCTTGCTGTACAGTGAGCTGTATATATATATACACACATATATAAATCAAGTAAATCACTCACTAGTAGTGAAGGATCACTAAAGGAATCAGACTTAGATGGCCCAATGATCTTAAGGGAAGAAGAGTTAGGGGACAGTGATTACCACCAGTGTTAATAATGGCCATTATTTGCTTCTTTGCTGAAACAACTGTGTTGCTTGCTTCAGAAGCTCACAGTTTAAAAAGGAAACCTGAACTTTATAAAATGATTATCTAGTATCTACAAATTGGAAATGCCACTGATCTCTAAAACAGAGATCAGGATGTCTTTCATGTTAACATAATAAAAAATATCATTTTTTTTAAAAAAAGAAATACTTCTTTTAATTAACCACAGAGGATACCGCTTTATTTCAGAACTCAGGGAAATATCAGTCTCAAATAAAACTGCAATTTTCAGTCATTTTGTTCTGATAATATGACCTACTTGCAAAGGACTGTCCTACAGTGGAAATTTGAAAATAAATCCAACTTCTATAATTTTACAGAATAACCTTATTATTTGTTTATCTATATTTAAAATGGCTCAAGTTAATGACTACTGATTTGTTGTGTGCTCAAGAACTGCTTCGTGTTTCATCTTTTAATTGTTACGGAACTTTTGGATTCCTAACTCCCTGGATAATTCCCATAAACACAGGAGGCAAAAATCTCTTCAGGGATAAAAACAAAAAGCACAGTTTCACTGAAGTAAGAAGAGTACTTAGTTTCCTAATCACTGACAGTAGCATACACTGCTCTCAGTGGTAAAGTACCTGATAGGACCACCTTCCCATCTAAATCAATGTAATTTTATTCTAGTACTCTTGTACTATTCACCTTCCAATTTCTTCTTACGTCACTGAATTAGAATAAGTAGTCAGCTCACATGGTAGCTGTGAAAGGCTACATAGAGAATAAGAAAAATACTGCAGACATGCAGTAATAATAACAATAATAATAACAGTTATTATCATTATCATTATTATCATTATTTCCTTACTGTGTACATAGGATACAGTTTTCAGGGTATCTTTGTTCCTTATCTGTAGTTGAAGGCACAGTATCCTCTTCCCCGAATACAAGAATCCCAGAGGATCTGAGGTTGGAAGGGACCCCTGAGGGGTCATCTTGTCCAATCCTCTTCATGACATAGAAAAAATTTCTCTGTTGTTGTATGCCATGCTATTTGGGGGCTAAATTAATCCAATCCAATTGACTGGATGCTTTGCAAATGGAATATATTTGATTAATGTGGCACATAAAATGAAATAAACAAAAAAGAGTAAAATGTGGAAAAGCAATCTGAATACAAAACTCCACTGTGTTAGGTAAGCACCTTCATAATTAGATTGCAAAGTAAGTCTCACCACTTTGGTTCCATTTCTGGCCAAAAATATTTTCATTCTTGACCACAGTGCTGCCAAGTGACATAACTTGAACAGGAAAATTTAAGAAGAGTCCCCTTATTTTCTTCCTTGACCTCTCCTGGCTCGAATTTTAATTTGGAAAACTTCCCATATACACCTCCTATGCATATCATTTTACATCCAGTTCTCCTAAACACACTGCTCCCCAGTTACCTTGCTTTTGTTTATTTCAAGAGTGATTTTTTTTTTTTTTTAAATCAGCCTTCTAATACTCTTTTAATACTCAATACAAAGCATAAAAAGCCCAAAACATCAGATGGGCTTACAGATTCAAGTCTGCAGGTCAATTGCTAAAACATTATATTTCTTTGCACTTAAGTCTTATACAATGGTTAACTCTTGAGTCCATGGTCCCTCAAAGAGAAGACAGCTTTATACAAATTCTAACAAATTCTTTGTAAGACACATTACGAGAAGTTCTGCGGATAGCACAATCTGAAAACAGCTTTTTCTTATTTTTTCCATGTGCAAGTGGGCTATTTTTTAAAAAAATAATAATGAAAAAATATTCTGATTTTTCTTTCCCTCCTACAGTTCGTGCAATTCTCTAATTTTCAGCATGCTGTTGAAATACCAAAAACAAAAGCAAAACCACCCTGCCATTCTGCATGGGGGAAGTGCATTCTGCATTCATCTTCTGGAGAGACAATGTGTCTTTTGACTATGTTCTTGGGTTGGTGTTTTATTGTTTCTGTTGTTTGGAGGGGGTTTGTTGATGGTTTTGTTTGTTGTTTTTTTTTTCTTTAAGCCATATACCAATTTTTATAAATTTTAACAAAAAAAAACCCCAAAGGAACATATTACACGAATAATGGTTTTGGCTAATTGTTGGCTTAAGTACCATCTATAATATCTTTTCACTTTCTTTTATTTAAATTCTAACGTCAGCTGTAGCTGTAGTAATTAGTTTGAATTTTGAAGTGTCACTCCCTCCAAAGTCAATTTTCACTATCCTTACTCCATATATCAATTCATAAGGAGCACAGAGGGTAGCAGAAGAAAAACCCTAGTTTGCTTCAAAAGAAGCCAATTAACAAATCTCATTTAGTGTTAATTGCAACAGCAGTCCTCATCATAGTTTAATCAACACCTTGCTAAGGCAATCTAAAAGAAAGAAAAAGATAGACATTGATTTCATTCACAGATAGAACTGTATTGACACATTTCAGACTCTGAACATCTTACATTCCCAACAGGCTGGAGTGGTTCCTTTCCATACAAATTGTTCTATAGAACTTGGAGGTTTTAGCCTTAAGAAAATAAGGACATATCTGATCTGTATTTTCTGAAGACACTAAGGAACAAAGCTGTATGTTGTACTCAATTCCTTCCAATGGTATATTTTTAGAACTTATTCCACTGTCCTAGCTATAAATCTTGACTTCATGTACAGATTCGTTTTATCTCTCAAAGTCAAATCAGGTAACCACAACTTTCTGCATGTTAATATTGGCCTATACAACAAGTAAACATCAAAAAAACTAAGCAAAAAGTTCATTAGGTGTGACTGCATCCTTATTTAAAAAGTACTGGCAGTTTGTAGCTGTGGCTGCCATTCAGACCCAGACTAAAGAAGCTGCAGTTGACAAGACATCTGAGTTGCTCCAAGCCAGAAGTTTTCACATTTCACAAGTGCATCAGTCACTCTACTGTGGTTCTCTGAAGCTCTGAATTACTGCTTTGTGTGTTTGGCTTAAAACTGTAAGAGAACTCCTTTTTTTTTTTCTTTTTTTCTTCTTTTTTTTTTTTTTCCTGTGCCCTTGAAGGTTTAATAATAGACATTGAATGGTGAAACACATTTATATGTAACATCAATGGCACGTACTAACAGTCTGTAATAAAACTTGATGCCACTTTTTCACCTGTTAAAATGGCATCCTTCTGAGGAGCAAGATGATGCTCTTTAAATAACACCTACATAAAAGCATTAAATCCTTTCATAGGATACATTTAACTGAAATGAATTGCCTGTCCTCCGAAAGTCTGTGAGTCTTTCTGACCATTGAACAAGTCAACATAATTGCAGAAGACCTGATGTTATATAAATACATAAATTTCCATTTGAAAAGCTTTCAAGCAAAACAGCTGCTTTCAATCCTATTCTACATTCAACCCAATCCCCAATCAGCCCAATCCAATTCTGATTGGGCTTTCAACCTGAAAACATAAAATCCACAATTAAAATTAACTTAATGATAAAAAAACCACAAGATGTACAGTAATGAAAAGATCAATATAACATTTATTGTTATGAGACATTTCCATGAGTAAAATCAAGATATAAAATGCAGGGTAGTTCAAACCTAAAATCTAGTTTCCCAATACAGCTCACAACTGAACTAGAACATATTTATAACCCTTGAAATTTAATTAATATTGGTAAAATGTTAATAAAATTCCCTGGTTTCAGAGGAGTTACAGGGTTTTTTCCTTCACCTCCAACATGGTCTTTCTTAAAAATGCCTAGTTTTTATTCTAAAATCTACAGCACAAGATTAATTTTTCCACAGTTCAATGGCCACTTTTGAATATTTTAATTTTGTGATCTGTCTGCCATTTTGTTAATTTTAATATTATCTCAGGGAGGGGAGGGTGGGGTTTGTTGTTTTGTTGTGGTTTTTTTCTTTAGATTAACTCAGTGGCTAATTAACTTAAGTCATTTCACTCTCTGTGCCTATGTGTCTTTCCTAGTCACTCCATTACACATTGAAGCTAGCAGCAAGAGCCTGTGGGGTAAAGAGAATTTATCTCCTCTTTCTGTTGTGGTGGCCACAGCATCCAAAAAACATCTGCACCACAAATAGCATACAACACAAGGCCAACCTGCCCTCATGATCACGCTATACGCACTCCTAGGTGGCATAGCAGTAGACAACAACAGCGAAAATCTAGAGAATAAACATATGGATGAATTGATTTCCAGTGAATCAGTATTACATTGTCTTATGTGAACTTGTCCAAAGAAAAAAAAAAAAAAAAAAGGGCATTTGGTCATTTTCCAGCTTTTCCTTGCTAATTTGAAATCTTTGCGCAGATCAGTGGAGCTTAGTCCTATCGTTCTCTCTAGAAAGTTTATGCAAAACCAAATTTCAGAGACTTAGCAATGGTTTATGCTGATCAGCAGCATTATTTCCTGACATTGTGGAAAGTAACATGTCAGCACTTTTAAAGAAATGCTGAACACCATTGTTGTTTCTCAAACTGCGTAATTAGCAATTTGTGTCCATTGGTGCATCACTATGAAGGAAATTTCAAATTACATGGACATGCCACTGTGAAATTAGTGTAAAAAGACTGTGCTAAAGCAATGGGAGTATTTGTGGATTCTTTTAATAAGGCAGTCTATATTTGGCATACAGGTAATTAAGAAAATATTAATGCAGTGTTCTGCCAGACTATTCTGGTCATCTGATATTTCAAACTGCCTTGTTCATAAATTTCAGTCACATGAAAATCATTACCTTGAAGAAATTTTCCAACAAATCAGTCAATATTTGAAATACGAGACTGACACTTTTTTTAATAGTACTCAGTTAAGTCATGTTTTATAGTAGACAACAGCCAGTAATACTAAAAACTAACAAGGTGTTTTATCTTGTAGCACAAATGGAAAATGATGATGATAGGTATTGCAGAGATTCAAACAGGGAAGCCAATGAAGCTTGAGTCTCCTAATTGAAATTTGCAAATAGCTTGGATCAATTTATTTATTTTTTCTTTGAACATAACTTGTGGAAGCAGAGATAATTGCCTTTTTCAAGAGCCTGAGCTTAGACGATGCTGTTACCAACATAATTTTAATTTAATTCTTCTGCTTCATTCAGAAATGAACTTTATAATGATTATTGCTTAAATCTCTAAACATCTTCCATGGGGAAAGAGAGCTGCCCCCAACTACTACCTTTCCTCTCTGTGTGACACTTACCTTGAAATACAGTTTGTGGTTCATTTGGTCCTTTGGCCAGTTCTTCTGCTTCCTGTGCTATTTTGGGGGAGCCCCTTTGGATCTCTTCCTTATTGTCCCCATGAACATATTCTTCTGCAGTGGGCATTTTGTTCTAGTTTTCCATTTTTGAAGACAAGTTTGGCTGTGTCTTGCAGCACCACGCAAAGCCCAAAGTCTGCCCCAGTAATCCTGGCGCCCTCTTGGGCTGGGCCTGAGTGAAGGGGATTCTCAGTGCATCTCACAAGATTGGTCTCTTCTTTATATGTGACATAATTTGCACCGGGGACCCCTTGTTGAGCCTCCTTAGAGAGTACCTTAGCCATCAGCCATGTGCTGACTTGTCCATGTTCCCTTTTAGTGCCCTGCCTCCTCTGACTCCTGAAGGTCACCCCCGCCATCCTAGACACGTTAGGGCTTGTTCTGTAGCCTGGTCAAGTGGTGGACTTCAACCTGGCCTTCTACTTTTGTTTCTATACACGTTTAAACTTCAATTATTCATACAATTAGCTCTTATTAAGGAATGTTTTATCCACATCGTACCTACTTTTATGGCTAAAGTTATTTAATTTCTATAGCTTTATAAACATTTATATGAATATATATATATACACATATATACATATAGTATATACTAAAAAGTGTATATATATATATACATAAATAAAATATATGGATACACATATTTTTACATTATTTATGTATATATTTCTATACAAGTACATATTTTATATATTTTATAAATTTTTATTCTTTTTTTTTTTTCTGAGCACTCCCAGGTCCAACAGAGGCAAGCAGCCAATCACATGGTTGGCAGAGAAAACACGGGTATGACAGTGTCCAGAAATGGCTGTCAGCCAGTCACAATGCAGTATGAAAACATGGGGAATGACAAAATGTCAAAAGTAATGACATGGGACTTCCTTTTATGACCTGCTTCTGGGTACAGTGGAAGGGGCAGTCAGCGAGTCCTGCCAGACAATCACAGGCCTGCCTCAGAACATGTGGGTATGATGAGGTCAAGAAACAGGTGTGAGCCACTCACAGAGCACTATGACATTTAACAAAATGGCAGCTCCCTGCCATAAAATGGTAGTGGCCTGTCCTAAAATGGTAGCCAAAACAAAATGGTGGCTCCTGTGTATGTAAGGAAGGACCATCCAGGTCTGATGTACCTCCAAACAAACCAGAAAGGATGGTAAGTCCTGCCAGCTAAAGAGCATGTGACCAGGAGCGTGACTTTTGGGGGAAATGGCTGCTGGGAGTGCTCAGGATTTCTGCTGGAGGTAGCAGGGGAGAAGCTTCTTGTTATCCTATGTATTAGTGGTCCTTAGTACTCACAGCTGTGTTCAGCTTGATCCAGAACTACTAAATAGGCATGCTTTTGTTTCTTCTATTAGTGTAAGCTGGAAAGCTATTTTACTGGGTTTTTACCACTTTGAAAGAAGCAGGTTTAGTGCAATGGCTCATTGAAAATATTTTACTTTGCTCATGGAAGTGATTTACACTTTTAAAATAAAAATTTCCCATCACTAATAAACTTTTCAGTTACTTCTTATTTCATTGCAAAAGTTTGAGCACTTGGTTCATTTTACTTGCCAAAAGTACATTTTGAGGAGCGGAAACACAATAAAAAAATATGTCTTTATTCAAATGAAAGAATCAATTTGGATGGCACGTTAAAAGATTAAAAGGAAATAAAGATACAAAGAAACTGAAAGAAAGGAAGACTTTTAGACTTATAAATAATAATACCTTCCTTGAAAAAAAAAAAATACCACAAAAATTTTAAATACTCTTTCATGCTAGAATAATGGAGTTTTGACTTACAATGTACATTACATAATATTTGTAATGAACTAAAGCATTGAATAAAGAAGTATGATTGTAATTCCTACACCCATGAGTTTCTTTAAAAGAGAAATTAAATATAAATTATTACTCATTATTTTTATGGAAACATTTCTGACTCACTGTATCACTGAAAACAGAGATCTGTCTTTACAACAATGTTATAATTCCAGGACTAACCTGCTTTGTAAAGTAAAAAAATTAGCATCTTCAACATTAATACTATATATCAATTCTCTTCTTCCAAAGATTTTAAGTATTTAAGCTTTTTTTTTTTTTAGTTTGATGTTTATTCTGCTTAACTCTTTAGCAATAAACATTTTCCCACTTTATAACACCAAAGCATGAATCTCTTTTTTAACCACTTAATTTTAACCACTCCATCTAGTTGACAACTAGTAAAACTTCAGGGTTTAGGGGTGCCTATTAAAGCAACAGAAATATATATGTAGAAATGAGCTGTGATAGAACCTGATAACTGGGCACACAAAGAAGCTTCTGAAGTTGGGCTTGGATTGGGCTTGGATTTTTATTTGTGTGTTTAAGCAAGCCATTATCCCTTCAAACCCATGTGTCATATAAATGGGTATCATATATATCCCTGTCATATCTAGCTCCTCTTTAACATGGTTAAAATACAGATTTGTGGTAGTTAAGTCATCTGTGGACTTCTGTACTGAAAAGCAAAGGAAACTTTTATTACAAACTAACTGACAGGTTGAACAGGGAATACTCGGTTGATGAGAACTGGCTGGGAGGCTGAAGGCTGTAACCAGAAAGATCACACTTTTGGGAAGCAAAACAGAAAGGGGCCCAGTTCTTCAATGATCTTAATCTGTGATACAGAGATGAGATTGTACAGGCAATTTTTAGAAGGCTGGCGAAGTTTTGTCTTTCTGTAGTACATGCTGTGTTGCAGGAGGCATCAGAGAACAATCAGCAAGTGCTGTTTTGCAGATCAGATAGGGGAACTTTAGCATATGAAAGACATCATATTTCTTATTATTTCAAAACGGATATATCTCTGACCGTGCATAGACCAGTAATTCTTAAATACTGGTAGATGTTTTATATTGGAAATATAAGTGGTCTGGACAGAGAACAGGCAGGACAGAGGGACCGTTTGTACTTAATATCAATGGTGACTAATACCTGAGCTCAGCCACCATTCATCTGTGAATGTCTCTTGTCAGGAGACAGGGCAAAGCATTTGGGGCATACCTCATGCAAGTTAGCAGGCTCTCCAAGTCATAATTTAGTCTTATTTTCCAATGTAACAATCAGAAGGAACATTATAAGTGAGAATAAAGCTTGTAACACTCAAAATAATCACGTTATCAATGTATGTGAACACAGAAGAACCTTCTTGGAGAAATGAAGGAATCAAATTAGAAAAAAAATTCTTAAATTCTGTGTAGAGGGAGTCAGAACATAAGGGAAACACCAAAAAGCTGACTGGTTAAAAATGGAAATCTCAGCTTTGTTCACATTCGTTCACGTTCATATTGTAAGTGGAAAATATGTATTGTCAGGAGTCACAGTTGATAAAGGGAAAATTTTAAGTAATTTTGAAATAGCGATTCATACATACTAAAGGCAGATTGCAAGAGATGCAATCAACAGTTAAATATGAAACTGAATGATTTATCTCAGTAACATACTACTTTATTTTATCCTGATTCTTACCTTCTTAATGACCTTTGTTCTGAAGGTAATGTATGCTTGGTGTTTATGCATTAAGAAAATGCTGCATGCGTTGCCATGGTCATGATGAATACTATTTTTTAGTACAAAAAGCCATTGTACTGAACTATAAAGTTAGGAATGAGGAACGTGTCTCAAACTCTGGTATGAAATGGCACTAGATTAGACAGTCTAAACCCTGCTCTTTTCGTCTTTTTTAAAAGGTCTTATCCCAAACACTAAATTTTCCAATTGGAAATTTTAGTTTCTCATTATGCAATATTTACTAAAGACCTTGTTTAAAAAATCCCATATTGTCCCGTTAAAGAGTATAAATAGCTTCTAGTAAACAACAAGGAAATTAAAAGCTGGCAAGTTGAGAGGAACACTGTTTGTGTCACTACCATTAGAATGAAAATGGAAGTAAAAGGTTGTATTAAATAAGAGGCTTAGTGAAGAAAACCTGGAAATTACATTTTTTTGCAGAGTGTCTGTATTTGTGATGATCCATAATGAGGAAAGTATTCCTCTCTGCAACTAGTCTATTCGCTTTTTATGTTAGAAGAAAATAATCATTAAAAATATAGCTAAAATCATTATCTCTGGGAGTTATCTGAGGAGAATCGTTGGAATCACAGCCTATTTATAAAATGTACTAAAAGATACAGTTGCCTAACTACTTGGTGAACAAAGTTTCATGACAGTTCTACAGTCAAAGTTTTCATATCAAAAAATCATCGATAAACATACAAAATAAAAGACTAAATAAGGTACCAATGGAGATCAATCATAGGTAAAACATAAAAACCAGTCAAGTATTGGCCAAATAATGTTAGAGGCAGAACCTGAAGCCAAATAAAAATTGAATATTTGAAAAGATCTTTAGTGGTGACGTCTTATTTATTTATGATTTCTCTACCACCTCCACCTATTGGTTCTTGGGTTTGTTTGTTTCCTTATTTTTTATTTTAATTTTTCAGCTAGAAGCTATACATAAGACTATATGTATGACTAAAGGTGAGTGTATAACTGAAAAAAAGCCCTCAATTTATCAATTTTGTAAAATTACTTCAATAGCAAATAATTTGAAACAGTTTGATTGCAATTTATAAGGTTGAATAAAGAAGTATTTCTAAAAAGTCATGGCAGTGGCAAATTATTCATACATTTGAAAAAACAGAAAGATAACAGTCCATCTAAGTTATCAATATTTTAGAGATGAAAATATAATGGTCCTGATGCTCCTTAATAGGCAAAATCTATGAAAAATATATGCACTAAAGTGTATCATGGTATATTTTATCTGTTACACCATTAAACAAAGGACCAGCTTCTACTCTGCTTGTGCTCTGCCTGTTGAGTAAGAGCTGAAAATTGTCTTACTGCTCTCTCTATGAACGGAGATAAACATTCAGATTGGAAGGTATTTAGAAATATTAAAATATTATTGCGTTTGTTCTAAGTAACCCTGTGAAGATGCAGGTTCAGGCACAATGACACACTAGTAATTACATTTCTAGACCAGATCTGCCAACTGTTCTGAGGCAGAGTGTGTGTTGCCATTACTCTGTAGAGTTCTACCTTTTTTTTTTTTTCCCTGAAAAATTAGTGCCACTGAGCTAGATTACATGCTGAAAAGTTACTTAAGGTTATTACTTTAGTTACAAACATAGTGGCAGAAATTCAGGACTTTTATCTGTTATAACTAAAAGGGAAGTTATCTGGCATTTACAGGCTTTTGTTCAAAATTCTGATTAAAAGAATAAGATTAAGAATGAATAATAATAAAACCCTTTAGTCCAGTTCTGTTAATTTCTGAATTTAGATCACATTTTTTTCACTTGAAAAATCTGTAGACTTGAAGACTAAGCTTCAAGAAACCCAACTGTCCTTTTTTGACTAGATTAGAATTTACCTTCCATACTATATGAAAATTGGGAAACATTGGGCACAATTCCTCATTACAAATTTAGGTGGACATCTCAACCTTCTTTCTAACTAACTAAAAGAAATAGTTACTTTTAGGGTTCAAATCACCTCATTCTCAGGTAGATATTTTAAAAGGCCCGATGAACCGTACCTCAAAATGTCTCTTTTCTCCATTGACTATAAAGGAGATTAAGATGAGAAACTCAAATACAGATAATTAAATCCTTGATTTCTAGCATAAAACAAATTTACCTCACTACAGGTGTCCTTCTGCTTAAGGGACATGTTGAATATATTGACAGGACTGAGTTCTGGAGGGAAAGTATTTGTACGTGCTATTTTTTATTAAGCATAGATAAAGTGTTTTTCTCTCCCACTTTTTGGCAGTAGGTCAGTAGGGGAAAGTGATTCAATTCACTTTGCAGCTTATGATCAAACACATTTGTTCCTATTCACTGAGCTCCAATTCATTCAGGAGCTAGGCATAGTTTAGGCAAATATGAAAAAGTTAGAATATGATGCTGGTGCTTAGGTGGTAGGGCATCTCTTTAGCAGACAGATGCTTAATCAAATGTTCCAAAGAACTTTTAGTATTAAATAGTCAGCAGTGTTGTGCCTTGTTTGGAGTAAACTCAGACAGGCTGCTCTGCAAAAGTAGAGCTAGGCAGTGACAAAAAGTAGGGGCAAGAACTATACATTTAAAAAGAAAAATTAAATTTAAAAAAATATATTTTTTTAATGAAGGCATAGGTATGTGTGAAAAAGAGTTATTTAACTCTGTTGGACTTAGACTATTCTAAATCAATCTTAAACATGTATTTAGAAAGACTTAAAGATAAACTTACTAGCAAATATTCCTAGGGACTTCAGAAATATCCATTATCCAGGTATATTCTTTCATTTTTTATGAACACAACTCCAAGAGGATTATTTAAAGTTAGACAATTTCAGGCTGAAAGGACAAGTAGGGAATCTAAGAAACTTTGGTCTTCAAACAAAAATAAAATAATCCTCCTTTGTTTATACCCTTTATTTAAATCAACAATTGAAAGAATATTGGAATAGTGATATAAAATTATGAAAGATATCTGAAAAGGGTTACTACTTTTGAAATGAAATGATGCTTATGACAAGCAAACCACCCTGATTTGCTATGAAATATCTTGACATGAATGTGTGAACTGCACACCAAACATCTAGTTTCTCAATGAAAAGAATTTTTATAATGGTAAATTATTGCTAAAAAAGTTTCTGGATCTATCTGTACAATGCTATGGAAGAGAATTCATAGACAAGAGAGCTATCAGACTTCCAAATCAGACAGTTTCTGCAGTGTGGAACATATCATATGTGGAAACAAAGTCTGCCTGGGAAGCAATCTATTTAAGCCAAACTGCAGGAGGATTTGCCCAAGCCAATAGGTCTCATTTTTTACTAGTAACAATTAACGCAATTTTGGATCATGGTTAGTTAGTCTACACTTTCAAACTCCAGTATATCAAAGCTCAGACAGTGAGGCATATAACCCATCATGCTTCCTTTTATGACTCCATCACAGAAAGATAAGAGTGTGACATCACCCGGAATGAATACCTTGGTTACGGAGGCACTCTGCAGGTGAGAGTTCTGCGTCCGTCTCTCCCAAGATAACCCAAGCTTTGAAAACGCAGAGCAAGTGGGTTGTTTCTTAGACTACTGCATAAACACTCTCTATAAGGCCATAACAGAAAGTAGTTGAGGTTATTTATGATCAGAATTACTAAATTTTGAAAGTTTAGGCAGTGCTGTCTGATATGTGGATATAATGTGAGAAGCAAGCCTATCTATTCAGGATATCTTATTACATCTGGGTATCTACAGGAGCAGGAAAATTTGTGAGTTGGCACAAATACAGATCAATCAGTGAAGTAAAGTGAGCGATCTGGACTGTTTTCTGAAAAAAGTAGCTTTTTAGGAGGGATGTATGCAGAATGCCTCTGACCTTTTAATAAGACAATAAATAATAATTACATTTTGCCCACAAAAAAATTTCAGAGAGTTGCAAGCGCTGTAACTCTGTCGATTTGGATCCCAGGATTATAAGTGCAAATGCTATTGCTTGAAAATGCTTGCTGTATTGTAGCCGGAGACTTTAACATTTTTCAATAGTATTGACTCTGTCATATAATTAAAATTTCAAAGGTCTGTGTGATTAGAGTTCCATGTTTGATCATATTCACCAACGGTGCCAGACTTCAGGCCTATTAGATACTTTAACTAATAGTGGACATGGCAGGTCACACACACACACAAAAATACTAACTGAAAATCACTGGCATGAAAAGGTTTGTTTATAAAAAAATAGTTACAGTTTCATCAACATATTATTCAGAGTTAAGGTCAAAACATAGAGAGAGCTGTGAAAGACAAAAAATCTAATTAAGTCTGCTAATTTTTATATTTATTGCTCCATGCACACTGTCACAGGACTGGGAGGAGGGTCAGAGAAGGAGAGCAGAGCTTCTAAACACACATGCTGTCTTAATCCAATTGCTGCTATGATGATAATCCTTCTACTGCCAAAGTGGCATCTGTCTGTCCCTTATGGTTGTGTCATACATCACTCCTACTCAAGTTCTTACATTTTCTCAGATTTTGCTTTGAAATTGAGTTTGGCGTTACGCAAGCTACGTCAATTTCTGCTTTTCTTAAATCTTCATTTTGTACTGATACCTGAACAACTCTTAGTTTAAGAGGTGAAGAAAAGGTTCTAGAGCCTTGATACTGGCAGTAAATAACAATTAAGAAGTAAATAACACAGACTCAACGGTAGGCAACCAGCAGCATGGTAAAGTTTCATGAAAATGATTCCAAGACAATGAAATCCTGTTAGGTACCTATGTGTCTGATCTGCCTGTTACTTCAAAGATTTCACAGAAATAACATGAGAAATATACTGAGGTACACTTTGAGGATGGAAAGGTCTATTTTATGAAACATCACTGTAAACTTTCAGATTAAATCTTGACCTACTGCTGGTTTCCCCTATAAAGAAATGACAGCCTAAGGCAAGTAGTTGTTGAGGTATGTGTTTTCCATTTCTCTTTTCTATTTCCCATTGCAATTCCCATTTTTACACTTCTTCAAAATAAGCACAGCATGTCTCCCCTTCATAGATTAGAAGTGACACACTGCATGTTCACTGCTGCTATGCTTTACAAGTTCTCTTATGTCCTTAACTATTCTCTTTCCTTAAAAAAATCAGCATATAAGATTCCTAAAAACTAGTATCAGTGAGGAATACTCTCAGTGAGTCAAAGCACTGGTGATTCTGATGACTTGACTGCTAAACTCTAATTGGAAGCTGGCATAAGGACATTCTGGACGCATTCTAGCAACAGGAAGTCTTCCACTGATTTCAGTCATGTGTTTTCAGTATAACAGCTTTTGAGAGAGAATACCAAAAGCAACATTTTAAGAGGAACTTCTTAAAATCTTTTTAGTGGATCTTCATTTAAAAAAAAGCTAGAAAAATTATCTCAAATTTTTCAAATGTTTCACAAATATTAACAAAATCTAAAGAAGTCCACTAGCATATATGGCTTTGATACATTTTAATTAATTATTATTAAGGAGGCAAATTCATAAGAAATTTATAAAATAATACATAAATCCTCTTAAAGAGAATTCAATGAGACTAAATTATTAGTGTGTGATAACCAAACATCACCCCTTTTAGGGTGTATTTTATGTCTTTAATGCTAAGTATTACAATTAGTACATTATATTTTAACAGGGTATTTTTAGTGTAATTATTATATATCAAAAATGTTACAAATGGTAAATCTATAAGTTTCAGCTATATTACAGGTCCAATAGAGAACATAACAAAACAAAAATTGTACACAAGTATTACCTGAAAAATGAAAATCTGGACTGTATTTCACCTTTATGTGAAGTATCATTTATTCTTCATTCTTTAAAGGAAGCTCTCTTTCATATGGTAACTATTTAATATGGGATTTATAAATTTTGCATATAGAAAAAAGTCTTCCTCAATTCCTTTTTTTGTTTGTTTTAATAACAAAGTTGTCCATATTGAAATATCCTCACCATAACTTCCTCTAACTAGGAAAAAAAGAAACAAATATAAGAAGAATGTAAGAAAAATAATGAGCACACTTCAGATAGCAAAGAGGTTCATGAGGACATGATTAGCAGAAGAAAGCTTGCTGGAGGGAACAGAGGAACAGTAAGGAAGAAACTAAGGTAAAGGAGGAAATCAGTGCACAAGAAACGGATACACGTTTCAGAAAAATGCAAAGGAGTAAATAAAAATAGACAAAAATCTTTAAAAGTAGGATTTCTTATAAGGAAATAAAAAAAAAAAAAGAAAAACAAAGTGTTTATAAGTGAATGGATTGTATTGGGTTTGCAGCTTCCCCCATGTCCAACACAGACAATGCCAGCCGGCTCTAAGATGGACATGCCGCTGGCCGAGGCTGAGCCCATCAGTGATGGTGCTAGTGCCTGTGGGATAACATATTTAAGAATGGGGGGAAAAAAAAAAACAAAGCAAAACAAAAAAACCTGCATGAAAGCAACCAGGAGAGAGGAGTGAGAGAAACAACTCTGCAGACATCAAGGTCAGTGAAGAAGGAGGAGGAGGAGGAGGAGGTGCTTCAGGCACTGGAGCAGAGATTCCCTTACAGTCCGTGGTGAAGACCATGGTGAGGCAGGCTGTCCCCTTGCAGCCCATGGAGGACCCCACGCTGGAGCAGGTGGATGCTCTGAAAGAGGCTGTGACCCCACGGGAAGCCTGCGCTGGAGAAGGGTCCTGGCAGGACCTGTGGACCCATGGAGAGAGGAGCCCATGCTGGAGCAGATTTTTTAGCAGAACTTGTGACCCCATGCTGGAGCAGTCTGTTCTTGAAGGACTGCATCCCATGGAAAGGACCAACGCTGGAGCAGTTCATGAGGAACTGCACCCATGGGAAGGACTCACATTGGAAAAGTTCACGGAGAACTTTATCCCATGGGAGGGATCTCATGCTGAAGCAGGGGAAGAGTGTGAGCAGTCCTCTGCCTGAGGAGGAAGGAGCAGCAGAGACAACGTGTGATGAACTGACTGCAACCCCCATTCCCTGTCCCCCTGTGCCACTCAGGGGGAGGAGGTAGAGAAGTCAGAAGTGAAGTTAAGCCCAGGAAGAAGGGAGGGGTAGGGGAAGGTGTTTTAAGATTTTATTTTATTTCTCATTACCCTACTCTGACTTCTAATTGGCAATAAATTAAATTAATTACCGAGTCAAGTCCATTTTGCCCATGATGGTAGTTGCTGAGTGATGTCCCTCTCCTCATCTTGACCCATGAGCCTTTTGCTATATTTTTTTTCTCCCCCGTCCAGCTGAGGAGGGGGAGTGATAGAGCAACTTGGTGGGCATCTGGCATCCAGTCAAGGTCAACCCACCACATGAAAACCTGATAACAGTTATAAAAATAGAGCACAGACAGAATAGGATATCAGTAGATCAGGAAGAAGCAAAAAGGAAAAGAGGCAGGGTAGTGATATGGTAATGCTATGCAAAGGCTGTGATGACAGCTTTCTATGCTGCAGGAGATCAAAAAGACAGAGTGGTATCTTTCCCCAGCATCTATAGGAGACTTTGGCATACACATTTAAAATTCAGTTTTAAACCTGAAACGACAGTTCTGAAATTGGAACCATGCAGATTTCTTGTGTGTTCAAAGAAAAAGGATAAGTTCAATGTAGCATATGGTTTATGAAACAGAATTACGATGTTTTTAAACCAAATCTCACTCTCCCCTCCCTCTCTAATCAAGTACTTTATTATTCAGTCAGTAATATTTTTACTGTAATGATCTTCAGTTGTTCAGGGTTGTAACTTTTTTCTAATATGGTTTTACAACCCTTTCTTGGGGGGAAAAATAAAATTAAAAAAAATATCAAGAGCAGAAATAGTATTTTTTTTCCTCTACTATGCAGCGCACATTTGCAAGGCAAAGAGCTGCATTTTCTTCTGCTGGAACAAATGAGAATTCACAAGTCCAATCTTCCAAGATAGATTCAGAAGCACCAGGCAAGAGGATATTCTTGGTATAAGTATTATCCTTCTCATCACCCATTGAAACTGGGTTACAGTGTATTCAGTATTGCAAGAGTCTGTGTCAGCCAAGGGTAACTGGTACTGCAATGACTGCCATCACACGTTTTTAGCTGCTGGAGCCTTTTGGGACTTACACTTTTATGAATTCTGCTTCATTTAAGTTGCTTGATCTGGTACCATGGCCAGAGACTTGGCTTTAAACAGTCACTACACCAGTGACATCAGTATCTGCTCTTCTTCCCATCTTTTTTTTGCTCAGTATTCTAACAGAATGAAGGAGGGGAGAAGCTTCATATCATCTCACCAGGGAGACTAAGGTTAACATACCACAACTTGTGCATACCCAGGACATTCACGAGAGGGTAGTCAACCAAGGCAGAAGATGTTAGAGCATACACTCAAGACCATAACTGAGTACACAGTAGATTAGGGCAGAATATGTGCCCTGACCTCATCTAAAGATGCATTGTAAATATATCCAGTGTGTAAAATTCAACTCTAGTTCTGGATGGGACATTTTACTATCTCAGTCAGAAGTGCAGTAGTTTCATTTTACCCCTTAAAAGAAACTGAATAACACAAAAAAAAAACAACCCAAAACTACAAATTAATTTCTTACAGAAAATCACACATAAATCCATATGATCACCATGACGATTTTTAATGTCTATGGGAAAACATAAGGACTTTTTTCAAGTAATTTTTCTTGCAAAATTAATCAAAATGCTGTTGTTTTTGTAGAACTGTTGTGTACTAGATGTTAGAATGATATAAATGCATCGTTTGCTGATCTAACCAACAAGCTTGACAATAAATACCAACTGTGAAGATTATGTGTGCAGACACCTGTCCACCCTCACCTGGGATAGACTGCTAGCTTGTTTGTCATAGGTCATCAAACCACCTTCATCCAGCAGTTGAGGTTTGTCTGTATGATAGGAGGAGGAAAGGAGAACACCCTTGCAGTGAAAATGTATTACTGGCAAGTCTAATCAAAGAGAGAAGATACAAACATTGTTACTCTAGGGCCCTTGTCTGGCAGTTTTGTGAGAGTGAATTACTTATCTCCATTTATGTGACCTAGATTACATTTTGCATTTCAACACTAACCCAGTTTTTTGCATTTCAGCTCCCATAGTATGAACGTTTCCAGCTGGGCTCTGTCAGCCTCTGTTCCACCATAAATCATATCTGCCTTCTCATCCAAAGGTGCTAACTGATGAGGCAGAAATAACACAATCTCAGCTGGCTTTGTGGCCTACTTACAGCACAGCTACAGCAGGAATGCAGGTTGCCTCTCTGTTCTTCAGATAAAGCCATAAAGAGAGTTATGTCCCTTTCAACTTAGTGTTTTGGATTCCCTCCAGCTCCTGAGACTATTCTTTTCACTGAGTACAGAAAATAATGCTTGTGCTGCAAATAGTCAACAAAGTCTTAGCAATACTGGAAATTGGTCCAATGTCATAGCTATGAACAACTAGTACACAGATTTAAAAGAGTTCATTTTTCAACTGCTTGCTATTTGAGTTAATATTGAAAACCAAGATAGCAAATTATGTGGTTAAACTTAATGGCTCAATATTATGTTTTAAAGTTAAACACCAGGTTTTAGAGTTTAAGCCATTATATATTAAAAATTGAAATGAAACCTGAAGGGGTGAAAACAGAAAATCATCGCATATTTTTCTGCTGTAGGACTGATCAGTACAATACCTGTGTTCCTGTGTTTTGTAAATATCTCTCTCTGCTAGTGAAAAAGGCAAATTAAAGGCAGGGAGGTTTCTGTCTCTTTGTTTCTTTGTTGTTTCCTACTACTAAGCTCCAAGTTTATCCATGTCTTGCCTTTATTCCCTTGTATTTTGAGCTACTAAATGTTGTTACATTTCCTGCAATCCTGCATTTCTGTTTCTCAGTCTATTTCTAGAGAGAAGGTATGTGAAAGGGGATTTCTTTTGTGTGTGTGTTTATGTGGACAAAAAGATATTTTTAATGTAAAATGAAAGAATAGTTGGAATTAAAGGTGCAGATGAGTACAAATGGCTGTATACATATATATAAAATGCATAGCATACAGTTCATATATGTATGATAATGAAGTTATAAATATGAAATATATATATGATTTTTTTAAACAACAAAAATACTTTACATCTCATTCTTTATTTTTGAGAAAAACAGACTCATGAAACCTCCTTTGTAAGTATTTCTTATTATCACTCATCATCACGGGTACATAGATTCACAGCCCATAGGCTGTGATTCTATCTAAAAAAAAAAAAACAAAAAAGAAAAAACAAACCCAAACCAAAATAAAAAACACTTTCATAGAGGTAAAATTGTTGGATTCCATACTTACTAAGATATTAAAGCAAGTTAGTTATTTTTTTTATGAATTTTACCTTACCCTCATCCCTTTATTAAAGTTAAGACAATAACACATAGTAAAAAGTATATTCAAGTACAGATCAGATTCAGCATAGTATGCAGAAAAGTCGGTTGGCCCTGGTGGTTGGAATGATACAACCACCTTTGGTAACTCAAAACTCAAGTAATTAAGGATGCAGACTTCTTTGATCTTCACAGGGATAAACAGCAAAAATAACATCCTGCGTCTATCATGGCTGAGAGGAAGATGACAGTTTGGCATGATTATGAAAAAGAGACAAATGACAATCAGATATCCAAGCCATAAAATATGTCCTTTAGAGATGGTTAAAAACTAGTAGTATTGCATAAGGACTTAGTAAGACCTCGTCTGTAACACTGTGTGCAGTTTTTATTATTTCTGAAAAAAGGAAGATTAATCCAGACTTGCACAAACGCAGAGGGAGACTACCAGCATGATCAAGAGTCTTCTTATGACAACAGATTTTAAAACTTTGGCTTGTTCAGTCCAGCAAAATGAAAACTCAGAGAGGATATGGCTGTTCACTATAAATAACATTGATATTTGGAGTAAAGATCACAGAGGGAAAAATCTGTTTCAGCTACAAGACAATGTTGACACAAGATCAAGTGCCATAACTTATCTATTAATATGTTTTTTCCCTTGATGACAATCATTCTTATTTCCTGTTTTGTTTCTGATTTACCTCGTCCTTACTTTTTATCACTTTGAGTTCTTTTCCAAGTGTTCCAGAGAGGAAGAAGAAAGACTTCTGCAACTCCTGTTGTGTGTGATGATGTGTGGAATGGGCTCCTGCCAAGGCAGAATTTTAAATAGAAATTATTTGGAAATGCTTGTTGTGCTCTTTTCAGAGAAACAGTTTCTTGTAAGCAGTTAAATTAGTATGTTGGCAAATTAGTTTGATAAACTGTGCCACATCTAAAACTCATAATTGTTGTTTCTATTTTGCAGTCCTTCCTTTGATACCTACATAAGAGCAAAACATAAAGTTTTGTATGCCATTGTGTTGCTCTGCTACCAGTAAACTTCTAAGCTGGTTAGACAAACTGGAAAAGCTGCAGAATCAAGTGTATCTCGTTGAAAACAGTAGTTGTAGATTTTTTCCTGATTTCTCAGTGTAGCTTTTCTACTGATTGCTTTTCTGTTCCTTTGGAATCCAGAATTTCTAAAAGCTATGTGAAGACACCACATTGTCTGTTTTACTGGATGAACATATTTTTTTATTATTATTTTTAATAGAAACCATAACTAACAAGTTATATATCATATTTAAATACAAAAGAAATGAGAATGTTTCCAGTGAAGTGTCTTATTCTCTACTGAGTTCCTCTTGTGTTTTCTTTTGATTTGGAGGGCTACCTCAGATGATGACTTAAATATGATTGTAAGCTGTAGCATTGTATATCTTTCCCATCTTAAATGCATTCAATAATGCATTTAGACACGTTACTGGGTCTGACTGGGATGAAGTTAATTGTCTTCAAAACAGTATGTATGGAGCTGTGTTTTGGATTTGTGGCCAAAACAGTGTTGATAACATACCAGTGTTTTGGCTATTGCAGAACAGTGCTTGCACAGCATCATGGATTTCTCTTCACCCTCCTCCTCCCCAGCAAGTAAGTAAGCTGGGGTGAGCAAGAAACTGGAAGGGGACACAGCCAGGACAGCTAACCTGAATTGACCAAAGGGACATTTCATACCATATGGCATCATCCATAGCAATAAAAGGGACAGAGGAGGAAGAAGAGACATTTGTAGTTATGGTTTCTGTCTTCCCAAGTAATCATTTCATGTGCTGAGGTCCTACTTTCCAGGAACTGGCTAAACATCTGCCTGCTGATGGGAAATAGCGAAGGAATTCCATTTTGCTTTGCTCCTGTGCTCAGTTTTTGCCTCACCTATTTAACTAGTTTTATCTCAATCCACAAGTCTTCTTACCTGCTTTCTGTTATCTCCCCATCCTGCAGGAGAGGGGAGCGAGCTGTGTGAAGGGCTGGGTGGGTGTTTGACTGTTGGCCACAGTCAGCCCCCACTATAAAACAGTAGGACAAATTTAATCTCAAGTGGCAGGATAGTGTTTCAAAGAATTTTAGGGAAGAGAAAAGAAGTGGAATATAAACTACTGAGTGTACCTATAAAAGACAAGAAAGAAGGCTTCCTGTAGCTCCTCTGTTTTTTTCAGCTAATAGAAGATACAAGAAGGTACAAGAAATTTCCTTGCTTACATTTGTAAAACATTTAGGCTATAACACTACTCCCACAGAAGAGACTGTGACAATCATTTTGAGACTGCCAGTGGATAAAATTCTACCAAAGACAATGACAGACATTTAAGAAAGGGGAAAATGCAGAAAAGCAGAAAATTATGAGAATCCTTAAAATAAAGAAACCTCCATCATAAAATATCTTTGAATACTGTAATAGATAATTCTTGTAATTTTCTACAATATTTATATACATCCTTGATTACACTGTATTTTCTTTGGCTCTCAGGAGTTCTCCACAATAAACATTCTGGACTTTGCTCTAAAATTACAACTGAAAATATCAACTATTGAGACATACTTTATCACATCTTCTATGACAAAAAAGTAATATATATATCTCTTGTCACACAGGAAGTCAATATATGGTCAAATAAAATGCTGTACTTCTTAAAAGTTTTTGAAGAAGATGAATAAATAATGTGACAAACCAATTTTTGCTATAAAGAGTGATGCAAAAGTATAGGGAAAAATAAATCTCATTGTGTAACCTGAAAAAATCAAAACTGGAACATCACTGAAACAGATGCAAAGGTCATAACAATGGAACTTGCATCCACAGTGACATATATGCAAAATACAAGGAGATTGTCCAGGGGATTGATAGTGATCCTATTTATAATGGCCTGGCCAACAGAATAAGAAAGACAATTCTATGGTCATAGGAGGAAATATCCAAAGAACAATAGAAAGAAATATCTTTCAGATAATAAGTAAGTAGAAAATGTGGATAGTTATTTTCATTCTTTACAGAAATTTGATTTTTATTTTAATTTTTATCTGCTATATTTAGAATATTAAGTATCATTTGCTACCTAATTGCACCATAGAATAAAATAACTAAAATTATAATTTTGTTAAAGGATATATTTTATTACAAGGAAAAAATACAATAATTGACCTAATGTAAGAAAGGGTCTTACAGCAATGATACGGAATGAAGAGAGAAAATTTTGTTAGTAGAGCTTCAGTCAAAATTGTTCCATAAAGTCAAGAGAATAAGAAAATTAACCACATGCATATAAGTATATGTGAAACTTGCTAAAAAGCCAGACCAAATGTTATTATTTGCCTAATAAAAACAAATAAACAAACAAAAAAAGACAAAAAAAATCAACAAAAAACAAACCACAAACACTGATATGCACTCTGTTGGTAGAAAGAGTCTAACAATAGCCACAAGGAGGCTGTCATAAAAATATAAAACGATTAGAGTTGGAAGGAACCTTAAAGATCATCTATTTCCAACCCCCCTGCCATAGGCACGGACACCTCCTGCTAGACCAGCTTACTCAGAGCCCCATCCAACCTGGCCTTGAACAACTCCACAGATGGGGCATCCACAGCTTCCCTGGGCAACCTGTTCCAATGCTTCACCACCCTCAGAGTAAAGAATTTATTCCTAATATCTAATCTAAATCTACCCTCTTTCAGTTTAAAACTATTAAACCTCATCTTACCTCTACACTCCCTCATGGAGTCCCTCCCCATCTCTCCTGTAGGCCCCTTTTCAGTACTGAAAGGTTGTTATAAGGTCTCCCCAGAGCATTCTCTTCTCCAGGCTGAACAACCCAAACTCTCTCAGCCTGTCTTCATAGGAGATGTGCTCCAGCCCTCTGATCATCTTTGTGGGCATCCTCTGCACTCGCTTTAATACATCCATGTCCTTCTTATGTTGGGTGCCTCAGAGCTTCATGTGGGGCCCCAGAGCTCGATGCAGTACACCAGATGGGGTCTCACCAGAGCAGAGGGGCAGAATCACCTCCCTTGGTCTGCTGGCCATGCTTCTTTTGATGCAGCCGAGGAAGTGGTTGGCTTTCAGGGCTGTGAGTGCACATTGCTGGCTCATGTTGAGCTTCTCATCAACCAGTATCCCCAAGTCCTTCTCCTCAGGGCTGCTCTCAATCCATTCTCAGTCCATTTGTGCATGGGATTGCCCTGACTCACATGCAAGACCTTGCACTTGGCCTTGTTGAATTTCATGAGGTTTGCACGAGACCACCTCTCAAGCCTGTCGAGATCCCTCTGGATGGCAGTCCTTCCTTCCAGTGTGTTGACTACTCCACGCAATTTGGTGTCATCAGCAAACATGCTGAGGGTGCACTCAATCCCACTGTCCATGTCACCAACAAAGCAGTTAAACAGCACTGATCCCAGACCAGATCCCTGAGGAATCCCCCTCATCACTGGTTACCACTTGGACATTGAGCCATTGACTACAACTCTCTGAGTGTGACCATCCGGGCAATTTTTATCCACCGAGTGGGCCATCCATCAAATCCATGTCTCTCCAATTTAGAGACAAGGATGTTGTGTGTGACAGTGTCAAATGATTTGCACAAGTTCAGGTAGATGACATCAGTTGCTCTTCCCTTATCCACCAACACTATAACACCATTATAGAAGGAGCATATTGTTCACTCATGCAGCTCACCTGTCGTTTTTGCCCGATTTCCTCTTTGTTGGGATGCATTGCTCCTGAGCTTGGAGGAGGTGATCCTTTAATACTAGCCAGCTTTCTTGAGACCCTTTTCTCTCCAGAGCTTTATCCCATGGTACTCTACTAAGCAGATCCCTGAAGAGGACAAAGTCTGCTCTCCTGAAGTCCAGAGAAATGAGCTTGCTGTGCATCCTCCTCACTGCCCTAAGGATCTTGAACTGCAGTGTTTCATGGTTGCTACAGCCAAGGCTGCCCTTGAGCTTCACATTCCCCACCACCCCCTCCTTTTTGGTGAGAACAAGGTCCAGCATAGCACCTCTCCTCCTTGGAGAAGGATCCTGCATATCCAACTGGATTCATTCACTAAAATTACTTTTAGCAATTTACTAAAGCTTAGAGCTTGCAGTGTTTCCTGCTCTAGGATGCATAGACACATGGAGCAGCTAGACCTGTATTATGATCATACACAGTTATAATATGAAGAACACCATTGAAGCAAGATTTTTGGTGGAAGCAAGCATTACTACAACTCACAAATGAGACACGGCTTTTTTTTTTTTTTTTTTTTTTGGTCAGGTGTTGTAATATGAATGAGTTAATGGACAAAAATGAAATGATCTATCTTAAATAATTTAGCTAGTCTGGCTGATTTGGACTGAGATTAATTCAGAAGAAATTGTATGAGTAGCCCTGCTCTCTTCTGTAGAAAGATCTCATTCTGCATAATGAATATATTGGTGTATTATTTAGTCATTACTGTAAAATCACCGTTCAGCACTGTTTAGTGTGTTTGGTGTTGGTTTGTTTTGCTTTTTTTATTTTTTTAAATCTAGACCAGGTTTGCTAATCCCTGGGGCCTGCCTTTTTTATGTATTTGGTGTTTCTGTTCAGGTAGTTGAGCTCTCAATTTCCATGTGACACACAGGTAGATCATATTAAACCTGGAAGTGGTTAGTTTAGTAAGCAGAAACACATGAATATTTTCCAAACTGTGACACATGCATTGATAAATTAAATGAATATACAATGTTCATTCAGTTTTATATATCCATGCCAATTTTTTTTTCATAGTTTTAGAGCTCTTTCTCTCCTTTCCCTTTCCTGTTAAGCCTCCATCCCACAAAAGAATGGATGGCTATGGAAATGAAGAACACGCTACATTGTCAGTTTTTGTCACAGCCTGAGCCTGTGAGTATCCAAATTGTTCTCTGGTTCTAGCTTTTCTAAATGAAAAAATTATTGTCCATGTCCTCAAATATTATATGAGGTGTGTATGCAGTTGTCCTCTAATCTATTTCAGTCAAAAAGAAATAGGCTAGCTTAAATAATTTAGACAGTAGCTACCCTGACTTATTCCAACTGAAATGAATTCAAGAGAAACTGCATTAGTAGCCCTACTGTAAAATCTAAGAAAGTGCTAATCTGCAACCCAAGGGTGCAGCTGTAACAATAGCTTTTCTGTCTGTCACGCCTGGAACAAGAAGTACCTATGTTATGACAACTTGTGCCCTCTTTTACAGTTAGTGAAATGACCCAATTTCTGAATGAAATGAAATGAAATGAAATGAAATGAAATAAAATAAAATAAAATAAAATATAAAACAAAACAGAACATAACTAGTCCTATACAACCCAAATAGTGTCAGTTAGCTTTGTTCATGGGCATAAGTCTGATTTGTTTCTATGATCAGTGATTTTCCAGCAAAGGCAGGAAAATGTGATCTTTCAGTAATATGACACTAAAGAAAGTCTATTTCAAGGTGAAAAAATCCTCCAGGTGGATTGCTGTCTTTCGTGTTCATTTGTGATCTGCAGGTGCTTGACAGGAAATGAGCATGGTTGTGGCAGGACTACTTCTCTTTGAAAAATGTCACAAGGTGTTACTGATGGAAAATTTAAAAAGCAGGGATCACGTCTGAGCTGCAGTATAGTACTCAGCTTACAATATCTGTTTCTGTCTATCAAGCTTGAAAATAGAACATTATTTTCATTTCTTCTTCTGTATGTTCTCATGACAGCTTTAGACTTATTTCGACATAAAAGTAGAGAATGAATACTTCACACACAAAAAAAAAAAAAAAACAAAACAACCAACAGTTATCAACACTTTATCCACAAATATGTTAGCAAAAATTAAATTATGACAAAATTCTGTCATGTCTCCATCTGTTTAGTTCTTCTGTTAAGGAAGTCTATTAATTGGTTTTTTACTTTGTTACTGCTTAATGTTGATGTTGATTTCTGGAGATAGTTTAAGATATTTGAGAGGAAATTAATTCTTGGACTCTAAGCAGTAGTCTACAAAATATTATGAGGCCATCCATGAATCAATTTGTAACAACAGTGCAATTATATTTGCAATGTAATTTTTCTGTTGTCCTATAAAGTATCTATGATGGTGTAGTTTATTGCATTAAATAGAGAAGTTATAAGACTGTGTACATCTCTAGAAAATGCTTAAGGTTATTAAGTGTTTTATTATTCATCATAATAGCATTTCAGTTGATTTTTTATATACTCATAGAATCATAGAATCATAGAAAGGTTTAGTTTGGAAGCGACCTTAAAGATCAGTTATTTCCAGCCCCCCTGCCATGGGCAGGGACACCTCCCACTAGACCAGGCTGCTCAAAGCCCCATCCAGCCTGGCCTTGAACACTTCCAGGGATGGGACATCCACAGCTTCTCCGGGCAACCTGTCCCAGTGCCTCACTACCCTCATCATGAAAAATTTCTTCCTGATATCTATTCTAAATCTGCTCTCTTACTAGTTTGAAGCCATTAACCCTTGTCCTATCTCTACATGCGCTTGTAAAAAGCCCCTCTCCAGGCCACTTCGGATACTGAAGGGCCGCTATAGGGTCTCCCCGGAGCCTTCTCTTCTCCAGGCTGAGCAACACCAACTCTCTCAGCCATTCTTAATAGGAGCAATGCTCCACTCCTCTGATCATCTTCATGACCCTCCTGTGGCCACATCTTTCAAGGAAAGATGACCTATTCTGGAACTTTACCTGTCACCACTAAAATTTATTTATTATTTTATTTTATTTTATTTTATTTTATTTTATTTTTATTTTATTTTATTTTATTTTATTTTATTTTTAAATCAGAGATTGCATGCACAAACACTGCAGAGAGTAAGCTTATTTGAAAGAGAGACTAGGGCAACTCAAGTTTCTCTTTTATATCAGCAGCACTCATTAAAGAGTATTCTCACAGCCACAAAAAAGAAAATGCAGTAACTTCTTCCTTTCACATGTTGTCATCCATACCTCATTAGCACTGCAGCTAAAACTATTTTTAATAAATGTTTCAGACTGGGATCCACAGAAAAAGAGGCATAGGTTCTGTCAATATGCAAACTGATATATGAAATAGAATATGCATATATGAATATGGATCATGCAAACAAATTAGATATGGAATAAGATAAATGCCATAGAACTACATTTAGTAAGTACACAATTTTTTTAAGTAACATCAGTTTTTCTATAAATTTCTGCTGTAATATAGTATTGCTTTGATGAGTCATTCTTTTGTTCTGACACAATAAAAACAAGCAGCATTCATATTGTCATAATAATAGACTTAACCAGAAAAATCAAGTGAATCCACAAAAGCAGTCTTTCCAAGTATTAAAACAGCAATCCAAGATCTCACCCGGGCAGTGTTTCAAGTATGATGATCAAAGTAATACTTTTCAGATCAAAATTCATGGCCTTGCAAAAATGCATTGTGAGTAAAACTGACTTATTGAGGCCATCTAGTTTGACCTTCTCTTGTTAAATAATGACATCTTGCAATTCCCTTTTGTTTCTTTCTTCATATTTTAGAGACAAAATAGGCACGTTGGTATGATATGCTGGAAGAGGTAAGAACTTTGAGTTATTAAACATGGATGCATGAGATGCTGGTAGAAAGATGGCATAATTTAGTTCTGCTATTGTTTTATCACTGTCATGCTGAATTAAGAAAGCAAAGAAATAAATACATATCAAGGCAAAGAAACAATTTTAATAATTTTTGCCAAAACTGCACAAGTATTGAAAAGAAATCTTGATTTTTTTCTGTTTCTTAATATGAATATAGCACTTGAAGAAAAAAGAAGTGTTGTTATATGGCCTTAAGATAGTTGTAAGGCAAAAATTCAACTCCTTCAGAAAAAGTAACAACAGCAAAATGCTGTCAACTGATCAAACTCATTTTTAGCTCCTTAGCGTTCATATAGAGTACAAAGAAAATATAAAACTGGACACACATGTAGCTATTCTCTGTAGCTTTTGGTGAAATCTACATTCTCTTGAGAGCAAGTTGCTGTGACTGATAGTGACTTGCAAATTCCAGTTGACTGCATTCTCTATTAATAAATAACATTTCTGCTGGGAAGGTTTTATAATCTTACAAGAATCAGAAATAGTTCTCCAAAAGCCTATTGTATATGCCTTCAGCTCCTATGTTTAAGCAAAAGTCTGTTCTTTTGAAGATTCTAGACGAGAAGGTGCTGAGGAAGGATTGTGACATTTACAGAGTCTCTTAGGAAAGTAGCCCAGGTAATTCTTTTCTAAGTATTGAAAAAAAGTGTTTTGAATTCTAATGCTATATAATAAACAATTGGAAAAAATACAAATATTTGGAAAACAATGATTTATAGAAATTAATGTGCAGAATAATTTCATAAAATATGTTCATATGCTTTTTACAAACAAGTCAGTAGATAATATGGGATTTAATTTGATTTCACAAATGTTTTGTTCCTTAATTAAGAATATAAAAAATAGCTTTAACTATCTAAAATATTGGCTGTCTTCTTTGTGTTTTTCTTTTTTCTCAAGTTGATATAGCAAAATGATGGAGGAAAGTTAGGGATATAATCAACGTGTCTGCATGTTGCTTTAAAAAGTTCTGCTTTAGACATAATGCAAAGATATAAGATTTGGAGGGGGCTGTTCAGACTACACTACATTAAATAAATGTTCTAAATTACTCTAAATTACAGAAACCTATTTTGCCCCACAACTATCATGGGAGCATAAGCAACCAAGCTTTATGTATTTAAAGTTAGCCTTTCTAAATACTGAAGTCCTTTACACTTCTCCCAAGGGAACTTCTCATTCACTGAGGGAAAACCTCAAAAGAAAGAGAGTATTTCATATGAGTAAAAGAGTGCAACTACAACGTACACTAATTTCACTTTGAGGACAACTTTTGGGCTGTTGATAACTGTGGGATGTGTTAAGTACCAAGCACTTTGTAAAATGTGTCCCCTTGAGTCCAAGAATAAGAAGAGACTAAAAAGCAGAGACTGAGCTGCAGTGTCAGAAGCAATGTTATACTCACTAATCTTTGTTTTATCATTAAATACCTGCTAAGCCTTCTGTCTAGGTTTGGCTTTTATTTGGCAGATTTCTTAATAATCATCAGATTATTAAGAAGGCATATGAGGAGGCATATGAGTATTTCATTATTCACTAGGCATGTTATCAGTATCGACTGAAAAAAAACAGCTTTTGCTCCAGATTGGTTATATTTCACCTAACTATCATATTTTCTTGCACGAGATTATTCATTTTGTTGTAGTGTAAACTAGAAAGTGGTCATTTGTAAACAAAGCCTGGGATTAAACTGCTTTTAACACAAGATTATTTACAAGCTGAAAACCCGAAATATGTTTCAGTGAGTTTGTGCAGGTGTTAAGTTTTGGTATGTTATGTTTTGGTTTTGTTACCAGTTCCTTGAAGTACGGAGATGATTGCTTTGAAACCCCCGGAGAGAACCAGATGACAGAGTTTCTGAAAAGCTAAGAACCTTTCTAAACAAACACGCTCCCTGCAGAGAGAATCAGAGCTGTTGATCTTCTCAGCAAAAACACTACCTAAATGTAGCCCCAGTTAATTACATCCTGTTGACAAGAGACACCTAAAACCACCGTGCATTTTATCATCATGCAACAGCATACAAATGACAAGTTTTGACAAGTATCTATTTGTTGTTTCCAGAATTTGCATTGAATATGACAAGTGTACTTTAAACTATTATGCCTCAGTGCTATTTAATCAATCATCCTTTACTTTTGAAGTTAATTCTAGTTCAGATAAACATGCCTAGATCTGCAGCTTGTGTGATATCAATAGAGGTTTTAGGTCTTAGGCAGAACATTAACACAGTGGTTGTGCCCGAAGCTATCAAACACTTGATTAATGCTTTTACATCCCTGAGAATAATAGAAATGGAAGATTTTGGTTTCATGCTATAAATTCACTCATTTGAGGAGAATTATATCATTGCCGTTCTATTTTGCTATTCTAGCTCTCTCCATTAGTTCTGCATGCTGTTGTTTCTCATTTGAAGCTTTTATGGTCTTGGGTGTTATTAGACTCCGGTATGAAATTCAAAATATGCTTTTTTGTCATTGTACAAATACATTTTCTAGCTCAGTGGCCTGCTTTTGCAGGAAAAAAAAAAAAAAGCAAGGGTATAAAACCCAAATCCTGCTTTCCTGAAGCAAGTTTTATTTCAACAGTACTGAGAAAATGTCTAGCTGGGTCTGTGGATTGAAATACCATGAAGTAGTATATTTAACCACCAAGAGTCAACCAAGAAGAACAGGGGAGGTGATTCCAGGTCATTTAACTTTTTGGTTAGATAGTTTGCTTAAATATAGAATATAGAAGCATTCTTTCAGAAGAGGAGCAGAGAAGCTGAACACTGTAAATGAGCACGTGGATTCATGAAGACAAGTGAATCTATGCACAAAGTAAAGTTAACCTCCAGAACATTGTGGTCAGCCTAGAATCTGATTTTCATCTTCCTCCTTAGTATGGAAGTCAAAATCTGAAGTAGAGAGAAACTCTCCTTAAGAATACAGCTTTATTTCTGAACTAGAAGTGAGAATACAGGGGTAATCTCTTCATCTAACCTTTGTCAGAAGAGTTCTAGGCACTTTGAGGTTTTGCTCCCTAAAGGAGTTTTAGAGTGTTTACTAATACTGTCAGAAGTATTTTTAACATTTTCTGACAGCATTTTCTTCTATGTGGGTTCCTTTTTTTTTTTTTTTCTTTTCTTGGATGATTATAAAGTGAGGTTTCTGAAACTCATACTGGTGACGTAGATGACTAAGGGACTGATATTAATGGCCAAATGACCAGTTTAGGACTAGAAAACTCAAGATCCCCTATTTCTTTTTAACATAGATACTCTACATTCAGAGGAAGGGGGAAATGACAGAGACAGGATCTGTACACAGTCTTCCAGGATTGTACTTTCTGTATTGCATGTAAAAAAACCAAAATAACACACACACACAAAACTGAAGAATGTAGCATACTTTGTTAATTGTTTGCACACTTTCTTCAAAGAAAGGTGTTCCACACCACTTACCTGGGGGTTGAATTTGCTTGAGCACTAGTGTTGGGTATCACAGTGAGATAGGAAAGGCTTTAAGGACAGATGGATAAGCTTTTCGACTTGCATGTCATGAATGCATTTTTGTTTCACATATACATGTTGTCTCATATACCTCTTACACCACCATTTCTCTTAATGTAGGATGTCCTACTGTGTCGTCTGTCTTGACCAGCAGCCCCTCTAAAACACTAAAGTTCTGCCTCATTTCCTGAGGAACATTGAAATGAATACATTGAGCTGCCTTTCTAAGCAACAAGTGATTTTTAGCACTGTGAAGTCATTGTAAAGAAAGGTAAAATAAAAAACAAAACAACTTGAAAAAAATAATACAAATATATATATAAAAATATCCAAGTGGATCCAGCATAAGAGTCATCTCGCAAGAACTTAGGCATAGGCACATAAGTCAGAGCAAAAAAGTTCTCCCTTTTTCCTGTTATTGACAGCCTGAGCAATTCTCTATGGAATGTAAACATGCTGTACAAAATGTATGTAGTTCATATTTCTGCACTCACAGCTTTTAACTCAACCTTTTGTTGTTTCTTTCACTAGTACTCCAGTATTATCTAAAACTAAACAACATATTTTTCCACGGACCAAAAAAATAGAAAGGAAAAGCAGACATTACTGAATGAAAGCTTGCGATTAAGAAACTGGCTGTCTGGTAGCTTAAAAATCTTGAATACACAATGGATTTCATTTTGAGCTGCACAGTCATCACAACACTTCTGTAGCAGCAACTTATACTGTGTGTAAACAACAATACTTATCAGAGTTTACACTTGCCACTAAGACAGCTTAAATGAAAAAGGCTGCCCTGCACTGCCAAGCATTGCCCTCGAGATTACAACTATCCTTGCTACAGAACACCAGGTGATTCCCTTTTACGTCCTTCTAACAAAACCATACTTAAATGAGGGGTCAATAAGATGGGTATCTCTCAACTTATAGTTGTCATGTACAAGTCTACATTACCAAAAGAAAAATCAGTTTCCCCAAGCATTAGCCTTCAACTTGTTCACGTTTAATTGTAGAAGCATATTTAAAGGTTAATAATATTTAAATTAGATTTACCCCCTTTTTTGCAGGAAGTGTTTTTGGCTCTGGCCAAGACTAAACTTACTGTCAAAAGTAATCCTGACCTAGTATTTCTGACAAGGATCAAATCCAAAAAGGCTAAAAAATTTTGCTCTTGCAAGTTCATCAGTTAGAGCTGTTGAATCAAGATTCACATACATTTCAGATAATCATACAGATTTCAGTAAGAGAACTGAAACACTAAAGCATGGATCATCCCACAATCACATCAGTCTCAGCTGAAAGAAATGTATCTAATTTTTTAAAAAGCATATTTTAAGGATCTCATTTCATGTATTAGAAAAAGATATTTTTACATTGTTATGCTGTGTCTGGTAAAGACACAATAGAAATGTTCAATTTAGTGTGTCAGAGATTAACACTTCCAAGTGCCTGTGGGCTATCCTACAGTGGCAACCGTATTCCTCATACAGCAGCTAAATGTGACGGAGAGGTCTTGCTCTCTGCTGTTGGCTTTGGCTGTTTTCCCATGCGCTTTTCTTTCTCTCTTTTTAATCATACAGTTGTATTTTGGAAAGATATAATCAAACAAGGCAAAAGGAGGCACCAAAGATCTCTCTGGAACCCATGCTGCAGTAACGATAGGCATAAGTAAGGTAGTTTGCTAAATATTTCCATTCTTGTTCTTTAGGACAGGAGCCAGGAAAAACAGAATAAGCAGCAGTTTTTAAAGTCAATATTTTAAAACCCTTACCTTGTTTTCACTTGCCCAGTATCTGTTTCCAAGGAAACAGAAGGAGAAGCCGGAACCAGTAGCAAAGCAGTGATACAAGCAAATGCACCGGCTTTCAGTTACTGGCTTCTTTCCTGTTTTTCTAGCTCCTGAAGTCACAGTTAATAAGGCCTTTGATAGTTTAGAATAACACGAAAAATGAATATAGCTTAGTCAATACCTACATGCATATAAACAAAAGGGAGTTGGCCACACAGGTGGTTTTCAATATGGAGGTTTTTAGCTGGCCGTGGACTGGGGGATGGAGTTCGAAATAGGAGAACATATGGGCCCAAGAGATAATATTGTAGTGTGTAAGTCAGAGTAAATTATAGCCAAACAGTATTAAAGACTCTTCCGTGAAGTACCTAACAGATAAATAGAAACAGAATTGCAGACTTAATTATTTATTACTTTTCATGTGCCGTCTACTCTCCAGATGTCTACAGGCTAATCAGGAGGATGTTGTCTCATTTCCTCACCTTTGGTGCATTCACTGTATAAGACAAAACATAGGAATTTATGGCAACTTGACCAGTTAAGAGTTTGCTGAATTTTCAAAGGAAATACAATCTTAGGAACTATGTTGTAGAGACTGTGCTGCATGGTCTGTACAGCATAACAAGGTCAACAGTTACTTCTACAACATTGCTTTAAGAATACACACTGAATACCAGCAGAACTGTTTAGACATTTTACTGAAGAAATGGTTTGCTGTTCAGAAAATGCCAATTTGTTGAAAGAAGAAAAAAAAAAGAAAAAGAAAAAAAGATTATTTGTACTGCATTTTATCCTTTGGTCAAGGATAATTAGATCTATATGGAATAGCCATTTGTTATTCCTATCACTGTTTTTGGTTAAGTCAACTTACCTTGTATTATGCGTTACACTGCACAATTGTGCAAAGTTAAGCAAAAGGTAAAATAAAGCAGGTAATAGTTAAAATATGGCCAGTTTGGAGGGTTACATGGTAGTGAATGTAGATATATACGATACATAAATACATGTATGGTTATAAATGAGTATACAAGCAGGATTTTTACACTGCAACTAAACACAGAGAGGACTATTTGCTCTCTATCTGGACTTCAAATTTTTATCTTTGGTGATTACTGTTGTGTCAGATCTGTTCCTGGTTGCTAAAGGCTGAATTCTGCCTGACATAAGAAAGTCACAAAGATGGGACTACTCTTACACTCACGCACAAAATGGAATACAAGCCAACAATGTGATCTCAACTGCAGTACACTAACAAACCCATGTGTCAATCTCTTTGTTGAAGTAAAGTAAATGCCAGAAATAAATAGGTATCCAAGCAGCAAAAGTGCTTAAAAATGTTATCCGAATCCCCACATAGCAACACTGCATAAATCATTATCAGACCTCTTCTGCAGCACAAAAATCCCTCGAGATTCATGAAGCTTCCCCATGTTACCCCAGAACCGTTGCTTTCTGAAGTGCCCTTTCTAGGGAAGTATTGATTTGCAAGTAGCTAATAAGCGTGATCCACACAATTGATTTATGGATCACATCCTCTGTTATTTCCATTTATGATTATGTTAATTAGCTGTGCTTCTCCCACCTATGTTACGCTCTAAGTATTTCAAAACATTCAACAAGCATTTCTTTTAAACTCTTGTTTCCATTCAATTTTCAGTTGTCTGAAAGTTTTGTAAAAATATAGTTGTATCATAGTGGCTGGTTTGTAATGGATTCTGGAACGTTTCAGCAGTTTGTCCGGATCAAAGTGTTTTTCAAAATTAGTTTTGTTACATATCATATTGCTTCATGTCAATTCCAAAAGATAACAACTCTTCCCTGTAAGCAGTTTATAAGAGCAGTAACAACAGCACTGGGAAAAACATATAGATAAGCCTCTGTGTCCTGCTCCTGAGCTGGGAGGCTCCTGCAGAGGAGGATAAAATGTAAACTGCATCTCAGAATGGTGGCAAATTACGCCTAGGTGGTTAGACACACTGGCAGGATTTTTGTTTATTTTCATCAAAATAAATAGCTGGTTTACACCTTCATTGACAATGTTCAATATATTTATATTTTACATGAACTGGAAAGATAAAAACTTTTAGAAATTCACCAATGTTCATCAAACTACATTAGCTTAGGAAAATGTATTTGGTTTATGTGCCACAGTGCTGGCATTGGGGAGCTATAGGGTGGACTCTGTGAGGAGGGCCCAGGGCTGCCTTTCTTGGACACAGATGCTTCCAGACAGCCCCAGCAGACCTACCATAGGGCACATCTGAGCCCCTCAGCCAAGCTGGTGGCACCTCTGGGAAAATGCATTTAAACAATGCTGGATAGATAGAGGAAGAAAGAACAAAAAGAATGAAAAACAACAGAAGAATCACCAAAGTCATAAGAGGAGGAGGTGCTCCAGGCACTGGAGCAGATATTCCCTGCAGCCCAGGGAGAAGATTACAGTGGAGCAGGTTGCCTCCGTGCAGCCCATAGAGGATACCTACACTGCAGACCATGAAGGATGCCACAGAAGGGCAGGTGGATATTCCTGAAGGAACTGTGGCCCACAGAAAACCCATGCGAGATCAGGGGAAAATGTGAGGGAAGAAGCAGAAGAGAGAAACTGCTGTGTGCTGACCGTAACCTCTCCAGTCCACCCTGCACCTCTGGAGGAGGAGTGAAGAGGGAGTGAAGTTGAGCCTGGGAGAAGGAGGGGAGAAAGCTGTTGTTTTAATGTTTGTCTTCATTTCTCACTACTCAAATCTATTTTAGTCAGTAATTAATTAAATTTCCCCAAGTCAAGTCTGTTTTGCACACAGTAATAATTTGTAAGAAATCTTCCAATCTTTATCTCAACCTGTGAGTTTTCTCATTTTATTTTCTCCACTTCTCCCAATGAGGAGGGGGAGTGAGTGAGCAGCTGGGTGGGCATTTGGTTGCTGGCCAAGACTAACCTGCCATGGGGGAAAAAAGACCAGCATTGATACTAATGAAAAAAGGAAGATAATCTTTGAAAAAAGATCTATTTTTAAATGGTGTTTTAGACTCCATCCATAAAGACAGGATCTCACAAACTGTCAATCAATACGCTTTCATTGACCTCAATAGTCCCATAAAATTTTCGAACACTCACCCAAGGAGGTTTTACAAAATTCTGAACAGTTGTACTTTAAAAGTGGAAAACAGAACAGAAAAAAGAAAATATTAGAGAATCGGTGCTACAATAGTAAATAGAGTAGACCAAACTAGACTAGCATTACACTGCCTATTTCTGATTCCAGCGGAAATCTGCTCTCAGCATGATGAGGTTATCATTGACTAGAAAACATGCAAAGACAGTAAATTAACCTCTGCTGAGCTTTCTGATGCCTTTATTAGATTGCAGTTGGCACATAATCCACATAGTTTACAGTCCACTCAACCTTACATACATATTTTTGTGTCTGTGTATATATACACACATATACAAACTAAAAGTGCTTTTCAGTATTCCAAGCATTTATTACTGCTAAACTTCCACATGAATTAAAGTTAAATAGGTTGACTTCAATGAATTATTTAGTTACAATTACTTTTAGAAGATCTATCTAAACTGTTTAGGAGTTACTTTACATATTGTATTAATCTTTATAATGTATTTGATTAAGCTATCTAAAAGTTTATTCTCATATCTTAAATTATGGATATCCTGTCCTTCAGATGAAAGCAAGTGTGTCAAAACTTCAGTATTTTTACATTTTAAGCAAAGCTGGTTTGACACAATTTTCTGCCATTTTTTCCACTTCAGTAAATTCATTTCATTTCCATGTATAACCATTGAAAAAATATATTCTATGAAAGGTAAGAGACCTTCAAGCATCCCCAAAGCTAAATCCATTGCAAAGCAGGCAGATCTGGAAATGTGCAATGATTCATTTTATAGTCTTCTTGCTAAAAATCAGGCTTGACTTGTTTTTCCCTTTATCATAGTATATACCTCAAAACTTTATTGATTGGAATAAATTGACGTTGCAGTCCTGTGCCTCTTTTGCTTTGTATTGTTTTCTTTGAAGGAAACCAGTCATTCTGAAATAACCAAAGAGGTAGAACTGTAATTGACAATCCAGGGAATTTCAAACTATTAAAGACCCTCTTAGCTTAAGAGCTTACTGACACACATTCCTTAAGCTCCTCTTTTACTCTTATCAAAAAGTCATTTAAAAATTGGATATTATTTCAAAGCCACTAAAAGAAGTCATCCAAATGTCCTCATACACAGAGATCAATCAAGTTACAAGAAAATGCTCCAAAGAGACAATATGAATGATTATAGGACAAGAAAGACTGAAGCCTGTTGTTGTAACTGTGTTAGCAGCTAAACAGGATCAAGGATTGAGCAAGCTATTGCAATGTAAGTAGAAATGACCTAAATACACATTGAACCACAGTTTAGTAATATCAGCCTAAGCATATGATTTTTTAGTTCTTTTTTATGGTTGGAAATATCTTCATAGTTTGAAAAGTGTACTAAGGATTATTAGATGTTTTGTTAGCAGTTCTGTAACACATTTCTGACTTCATCTTACAGTATTCAGTTTTCTACAGAGGATGTTCCTCACTCAAACAAATTAGGTAATGAATTATTATACCTGAAATTTAATGTTACAGGTCATTTTCCTCTTTTCTCAGACTACAAACCATATTCCATTGCTTGGAGTCTAGCACTCTAGCATGAAAATGTACTCTCCCAGTATTTTTGAATCATGTAAACTGTATATAATTGGGACTTGGGGAAATATGGGAACCCAGTGACCCACAGAGTGATAATTATCCTCTTGGTTCTTCAGAAGGGGCATCTGCTGAGGGTGGCATGTTGCCTCTTTATAGAGGAACAGTTTCCCACACATAAACCCCTGTTGCCATTTGGGGTGTTAGAGGTTACCTTAGAAATTCATATTGAGCTGTCACCAGACACGTGCACACTGCCCTGGAGATCTTAAATGACCCTAAATGTCTAATTAGGAGCATCTGAATTGATCCCATTTGAAAACTGCAAGTTAGCACTCTAAAATCATGGTTGGTATTCCTCAGTGTTTGAGCAATACTGTGGTTATAAGGTTCACAAGGAGAATCTGCCAAAAAAAAAAATGAGGACACTCCTCAACCTTATATCTTCCTCAGAAAGAAGGAGCTTTAAATCCTGTCACCTGCGAGTGCCTTTATAGGTTAAATCAATTCCAGATTCAGACACTTAATTTCAGTTGTCTGCAATAGAGGACTGGGATTCACCTCAGTAATAAAGACATATAAGTGTGGGTATCTACAGTTAAGATGGTGTTTAAGCCCATATTAAAGTCAATGTGGAGTAGTTGAAGAAGGTAGCAGAGCTAGTCAAAGGACCAAAAAAACCAAAAAACATCTGAACTAAAAAGCTCTCTGAATTCCCTGGGCTGGGAATGTAGACTACCATCTCATGTAGACACACCTGTGGATGTCTATGTTAGGGCACAGAAGGGTGGTACTCCCTGTCCAGGGCCTTATCCTACAGCACCCAGCAGGGCTGGACTGGGCTGGGGATGTTCACCAGGGCCAGCCCAGAGTCCACTGACTTTTTGGCACGACCATGGTGACAAGTCAGTGCCAAGGTTCAGGCAAGAAGTCATGTCCATGGACTGGAAGCAGGATCAACAGGACCCAGGACCAGAGACAGGTATGTAAATATAACATAGCTCAACATAGTACAACAGATTCAAGTTAAAAGCTTCTCCAAATCAAAATTAGGGAGACCCATTGGGACTTTTTATCAGAGTTTGACAAGGGGAGCCTCCACTGGCATGTCTTCCATCTCTTTCTTCAAAATAGCTTTTACCAGCTCGCTGTATTTGGGCTTAACTCCTGTCCCAGATAACTGGCTGCGCTCTCCCTCTTTCCTGTTGTTCAGCCAACATGCACTCAGGAATGTAAAAATCACAGGAGCAAGGGAGTGCAGGCTTACAAAATTCTAAATCTCATCTAAGTGTTGGGGGATGGAATGATGGGATTCTTATTTAAATATATCGTATGTATTTTACATTAAAATGCACTAAGATTCCATCCACGATAGATGGAAACATCTAATTTTTTCTCCAAGCCAGACATAAAGCTCAGAGAGAAAAGAGGCGCTCAGACAAACATGCATATATAACATTTTCTGTTGCCTAGGATTTGGACTTTTTTTCCCTTTACCACAGACAAGCTTAGGCATTTATCTGAGCTGACATGGATTTTCTTGCTGGGACAAATGATTATATTTTAAATGATGTTATGACTTACTTTATCTGTACCTCACTAGAACTACATTCTCACAGCAAAAAGGAAGAAGCAAGTAGTGTATTTTCATGTATTTTCAAGTATTTGCCTGAAACTCGTTAAAATACTATATAAAGAGATAACAAGAATTGTTTTGTATTTTAACTGAACTGTATCTCCCTTTCAGTTTTCTACATTTTCGTGAACTCTCTGCCTTTGATTTCAGAGTAATGCAATGTGACAAGATTGCCACCAGCCATGCCAAGCTAAGCTAGCAGTTTGAAATGGTAAAGTATTTTGCAAAATATGTTTAAAAATGCATGCAAAGGTTCAGACACAATATGCCACCTTTTACTGCTTGTAATCAAACTGCAGTGAGCAGAAGTGGCCTTATATCCCCGTATGACAGACTACCATATTCCTCATAACATGTCTTCATGCATCTATGCATAAGGCAGAAATGTCTTGTTCCCCAGCCATTAATAAGTAGAAGATTGCCATTTCAAGATTTTAATCTCCAAGATCTTCATAATTCATGAACTTCATTTTTCTAACCCAGCAATTGGTGTGGATTCCATCTGGTACTGTGGTCACAGGTGGCTTTGACAGCGTCAGGTGCATGGAACAGCAATGTGTGGTAGCTGAAGACAGCACCGCAGGTGCTGAGCACAGACATAGGCTCTTTTCTCTTCTCAAGATAATAGGCTTAGTGATTCCTATTGTAGTTGTGAGACAAAGGTTAGGGTTTGCCTAATGCTTTCTTCTCATGTTCCTGAAATGCAGTAAAGATGGGTAGCATTGCTATTACCCTGCAACACTAAAGTTCTCTATTCTGAGTCCAAAAACACTATCTGATCAGCACATCACAAAAGTGTTTAGTAACCTTTTCCATTAGTTCTACCTAAGGCTAGAAAGATGGTCTAAGGTGAAAACAAAAATCCATAGGCATGCTGAAGCTCAGCTGAGCTGTCAAGGTGAGAGAGTAAAACTTCAAACTTCTACTAATAGGGATTTCAGCAGAAAAAAAAAAGAAAAAAGATAAATTAAACCCTAATTGACTGTTAAGAAGCTTCAACCTGAATGTAGGTAAAGATAATAATTGTGAGAGCAGGAGGCTTGAAGAAACAAGTGTTAATGATTTCTGCTGGAAATGGCACATTGAGAATGTGCTATACACGTTATCTGAAATTTTTAATCAAAAGTAACTAGTACTTTTACATTTAATCCTTACTGCAAAATATTGGGACAGTGGATGATTTAGATGGATTTGTTAAACTTTGTATGGATGTACTCTATCTTGAAAGTGGAAATAATTGAATAATCTGTCAGGAAAATCTATTTAAAACCAGACTGTGACATTTAGCTGCTCTTTCAGCAGTAAGTGGAAACACACTCTGTTGATGTGAGACCATAGCACAATTGCACACCTGTAAATTCTACATAATTGGGGACACAGTCTGTATGTGGGTTGTTTTGCAATTGCTACATCACTAATCAGAAGTAGCAATTGACCTTTCAAGACAGGTCAAAAAAATTTAGTCTGAAATTCCCAATCTCTTTGCTCAGAGGAAAGCCAGGAGATACCATAACTCTGCAGGTTTCTGGTGTAGTTTTCTATTTCGGTCCAATTTCTTTCAAAGGGGAGCTCGGCATGTTGTAAAATCCCAATCAGAAAGGGAAGCAACCATTTAACACTACATTTAGATACTATGAGACACTCCCACTTGGGCAATAAACCACCTGAAGCAAGGGAAGCATTGTTTGGAAAAGGGAATACTAATTAGAAAACAAAGCAGAAAGCATACAAAGACTATGCTATATAAATCTTTATAGGTATACCTCAAATTGAAAGTATTATTTTTGGTTGTGAGTCTAACCCTCTAATCCTTTAAAAAAAAAAAAAACAAAACCCACAGCACTATCTCTGTATCTCTGTGTGGAGGATAGCAATAGAGATGGGACACAGCATTCACGGAGTAGGAAAAGATGGGGAGGCATGGCCTCAAGCCCTGTAAGAAATTTATTATATGGTTTTAAACAACTACTTAGAAATAAATTCTTAAAGATACATGGGTACTACAACATCTAGATTTGACCCTTTAATACACGGTGCAGAGGTATTGAACCAGTAACTCAGAAGATGTCTGCAGGCTGGCGAAATAATACTAATTTTCTCCCAGGGAAATTCTTTCCTTGGGAGAGGTGGGTGGTTCTAGTACCGAGTATCCTTCTTCCAGTTCCCTTGCATATAGCCTCACCTGAAATGTAGAAAGGGACTGAGAACCTCCCCCAAACAAAGACAGCCGGCAGCAATTTGCACTGTCTGTTCCTGGTCTGGTTCTGAGGAGTGCCTGGGAGGACAAAACGGGGCTGGTCAATCAGTCTGTTAGTGAAGGTTACAATCAAATTTCCAGAGTGATTTTCTGAATATGAGCAGCGGCCCTCAGATTATTATCCACTGCTGATATTTCAAGTAGGTAATGATGAGATAGCTACCAGAAGTCTAAGGGCAAGGAAGAGAGTCTTCGGAGCCGTGGGACGGCTGGTTAAGGGATCAGGAGCACAAGTAGTGTTCTCCTCTATCCCACCAGTTGCAGGGATTGATGAGGGGATAAACAGGAAGAGTCAGCAGATTAACTCCTTGCTCAGAGACTGGTGCAACTAGCAGAACTCTGGTTACTTTGATCATGGATTGATATATAGGACACCAGCCATGCTGGCAACAGGTGGGGAAAGCCTAACCCAAAGGGGAAGAAGGATTCTGGGACAGGAGTTAGCAGGACTCATTTATAGGGCTTTAAACAAGTTTTGAAGGGGGATGGGGATGTAACCAGAGTGACTAAAGTGGTGCCTGGGAGCAGCATGCCAGTAATGGTGGGTAAAAGCGCTAGCAAGGTCTGCAGCCTGTTGTCACGGTGGAGGTGGGAGATGATGACCCATGTGCTAGCAAAAACATGAGGAGTAGTGATGCGTTGGCAACTGCAGAAATGTCTGAGTGCGGGCAGATGGGAATAAGGGCTTGTCTCCCAAATAAAGTGGCAAGGCAATGAGCCCAGCTGAAGTGCATCTACATGAATGCACGCAGCATGGGCAACAAACAGGAAGAGTTGGAGGCCACTGTACAGCAGAGAAACTATGATATAGTTGCCATCACAGAAATGTGGTGGGAAGACACGCACAACTGGAGTGCGGTGATTGACGGCTACCAACTCTTCAGGAGTTGGATTCAGGAGTGGATTGAGAGCTGGCTGTGTGACAGGACTCAGAGGGTTGTGATTAAAGGGGCAAGGTCAAGTTGGAAGCCTGTAACCAGTGGTGTCCCCCAGGGGTCAATACTTGGACCAGTATTGTTTAACATATTCATCAATGACCTGGACGAGGGGACAGAGTGTATGCTCAGCAAGTTCGCTGGTGATACGAAACTGGGAGGGGTGGCCGACACTCCAGAGGGCCGTGCTGCCATCCAGCATGACCTAGACAGGCTGGAGAGCTGGGCAGAGAAGAACCTAATGAGGTTCAACAAGGACAAGTGTAAGATCCTGCACCTGGGAAGGAAGAATGTCAGGCACCAATAGAGGTTAGGGGTGGATCTGCTGGAACGCAGCTCTGAAAAAAGGATCTGGGGGTCTTGGTAGACAGTAAACTATCCATGAGCCAGCAGTGTGCCCTTGTCGCCAAGAAGGCCAATGGAATCCTGGGCTGCATAGGGAAGAGTGTGGCCAGCAGGTCGAGGGAGGTCATTCTCCCCCTCTGCTCTGCACTGGTGAGGCCACAACTGGAATACTGTGTCCAGTTCTGGGCTCCCCAGTTCAAGAGAGCAGGGAACTACTGGAGAGAGTCCAGCATAGGGCAACAAAGATGATTGAGGGATTGGAGCATCTCCCTTATGAGGAAAGGCTGAGAGAGCTGGGACTCTTTAGCCTGGAGAAGAGAAGGCTGAGGGGAGACCTTATTAATGTTACAAATATCTAAGGGGTGGGTTTAAGGAGGATGGAACCAGACTCTTTTCAGTGGTTCCCAGTAACAGGACAAGGGGTAATGGGCACAAGCTGGAATACAGGAAGTTTCGATCAAATATGAGAAAAAACTTCTTTACGGTGAGGGTGACAGAGCACTGGAACAGGCTGCCCAGGGAGGTTGTGGAGTCCCCTTCTCTGGAGACTTTCAAGACCCGCCTGGATGCAGTCCTGAGTAATGTGCTCTAGGCAATCCTGCTTTAGCAGGGGAGTTGGACTAGATCATCTCTAGAGGTCCCTTCCAACTCTGAAAATTCCATGAAAATTCTGTGATTCCGTGTCCCTGCATCTCTAAGGTAAATTTCACATTAGTCAGGTATGGAGTTCTTATGATAAGCGTGGAGGCTCCAGTCAAGTAACTGGAGAAGGACAGCAACATTCCTCCTTGGACAATGGTTGGAGAGATGTGTCTGCCTCCCTATAGAAATCAGAATTTCATTGATTCAAGAGAACCTGAACCGATAAGTCAGACATACTGTCTTACTTGAAATGCACAGAGGTATTATATATAATTCTTCTGTGATATCTGACACCTCTAGCTTGTCATGACAAATGGTACCTTTTATTAGAAGAGGTGATAGGGTTAGAAAAAAAAACAAAACAAGCAAAACCAAACAAAAGCGGGCAGACATACTTTTTAACCTTTGGACATTTCTTCATGCTTCTTGATAAGAATGAGGAAACTAAAATGGAGATCATCAGAATACCATTGAGTGAACTCAAAATAGTCAGATGTTAAATATGGGAACTTAATTTGGGTGCTCAATCTCATGTGTCTAGTTGAAAATAGGAACTCTCAGTTAGCATCCTAATCCTTGGCCACAAGGTCACAATACCTGCCTAGACCTCACGGCCACATTAGCTGACCAAATACTCTACATGGAATCAAAGAATCATAGAATCATATAATGGGTTAGGTTATAAGGGACCTTAAAGATCCTCTAGTTCCAACCCCCCGGCCATAAGCACGGACACCTCCCACTAGACCAGCTTACTCAGAGCCCCATCCAACCTGGCCTTGAACAACTCCACAGATGGGGCATCCAGAGCTTCCCTGGGCAACCTGTTCCAGTGCCTCACCACCCTCAGAGTAAAGAATTTATTCCTAATATCTAATCTAAATCTACCCTCTTTCAGTTTAAAACCGTTACCCCTCGTCCTATTGCTACACTCCCTCATGGAGTCCCTCCCCATCTCTCCTGTAGGCCCCTTTTCAGTACTGAAAGGTTGCTACAAGGTCTCCCCAGAGCCTTCTCTTCTCCAGGCTGAACAACTCAAACTCTCTTAGCCTGTCTTCATAGGAGATGTGCTCCAGCTCTCTGATCATCTTTGTGGACATCCTCTACACTCACTTTAATACATCCATGTCCTTCTTATGTTGGGTGCCTCAGAGCTTCATGTGGGGCCCCAGAGCTCGATGCAGTACACCAGATGGGGTCTCACCAGAGCAGAGGGGCAGAATCACCTCCCTTGGTCTGCTGGCCATGCTTCTTTTGATGCAGCCGAGGATGTGGTTGGCTTTCAGGGCTGTGAGTGCACATTGCTGGCTCATGTTGAGCTTCTTATCAACCAGTATCCCCAAGTCCTTCTCCTCAGGGCTGCTCTCAATCCAGCCTGTGTTTGTGCATGGGATTGCCCTGACTCACATGCAGGACCTTGCACTTGGCCTTGTTGAATTTCATGAGGTTTGCACGGGACCACCTCTCAAGCCTGTCGAGATCCCTCTGGATGGCAGTCCTTCCCTCCAGTGTGTTGATTGCTCCACGCAGTTTGGTGTCATCAGCAAACACGCTGAGGGTGCACTCAATCCCACTGTCCATGTCACCAACAAAGCAGTTAAACAGCACTGATCCCAGACCAGATCCCTGAGGAATCCCCCTCGTCGCTGTTTGCCACTTGGACATTGAGCCATTGACTACAACTCTCTGAGTGTGACCATCCAGGTGGACCATCCATCAAATCCATGTCTCTCCAATTTAGAGACAAGGATGTTGTGTGTGACAGTGTCAAATGATTTGCACAAGTTCAGGTAGATGACATCAGTTGCTCTTCCCTTATCCACCAACACTGTAACGCTATTGTAGAAGGCCACCAAATTTGTCAGACTTAATTAATGAAACCATCTTGTCAGTCACCAATCACCTCCTTATTTTCAATAAGCCTTATTGTGCTTCTTATTGAAAGTGCCTTTGGAGAGTTTCCAGGACAGAGGTGCCACTGACTGGCCTGTAGTTCCCCTGGTCTTCTTTTTTTTCGTTTTTGAAAATGGGGGTTACGATTCCCCTTTCCCAGTCAGCAGGAACTTCACTGGACTGCCATGACTTCTCAAATATGATGGATAGTGGCTTAGCAACTTTATCCGCCAGTTCCCTCAGGACCTGTGGATGCATCTCATCAGGTCCCATGGACTTGTGCACCTTCATGTTCCTTAGATGGTATCAAACCTGATCTTCTACAGCGGTTTAACATTCTCCCAGTCCCTGCCTTTGCCTCTGCAACTTGTGGGTGTGGCTAGAGAACTTGCCAATGAGGACCGAGGCAAAAAAGGTTTTGAGCATCTCAGTCTTCTCCATATTCTGGGTGACCAGGTCTCCCGTTTCCTTCCAGAGAGGGCCCACATTTTCCCTAGTCTTCCTTTTGTCACCGAAGCTTGTCATGTTATCCTTGATTTCCCTGGCTGGATTTAACTCTATCAGGGCTTTAGCTTTCCTAGTCTGATCCTTGGATGCTCGTACAATTTCTGTGTATTCCACCCAGCCTACCTGTCCTTGCTTCCACCCTTTGCAGGCTTCCTTTTTCTGTTTGAGACTCTCCAGGAGTTCATTGTTCACCCATAGAGGCCTTCTGGCATTTTTGCCTGACTTCTTCTTTGTTGGGATGCATTGCTCCTGAGCTTGGAGGAGGTGATCCTTTAATACTAGCCAGCTTTCTTGAGACCCTTTTCCCTCCAGAGCTTTATCCCATGGTACTCTACCAAGCAGATCCCTGAAGAGGACAAAGTCTGCTCTCCTGAAGTCCAGAGAAATGAGCTTGCTGTGCATCCTCCTCACTGCCCTAAGGATCTTGAACTGCAGTGTTTCATGGTTGCTACAGCCAAGGCTGCCCTTGAGCTTCACATTCCCCACCACCCCCTCCTTTTTGGTGAGAACAAGGTCCAGCATAGCACTTCTCATTGGCTCCTCTATCACTTGGAGGAGGAAGTTATCACCAATACACTCCAGGAACCTCCTGATTCAACTTTCCCTTCAGCAATGCACAATAAAAGGTACTGAATAATTTACAGGCGCTGGACTTTACTGGCCTTTTGAAAATAAGTGAATTTTAGGTTGTGTTCAGGAGGGACAGAAGCCTACTAGTATGGAAGTACTATTGATGTGTTTTGGCTTTTGGTTGCTCTATGACCCATCTCTGTGTTTTGAGTCATCACCTTTTTTTGGCCCACAAGTTTAAAAACCTGAAAAATCACAAAATGCTCAGATAGGATTTAATTAGAAATAAAAGGAAGCTTAAATACCACAAATGAAGGATTACGGCTCATAGCTTCTATTAATTTTATAAACTAAAAGCCTCTAGGATTTCTTATGGGTAAGACTCAAAATACGCAGCATGTTATTTAAATAACTAGTAAGGAGATAGTGCAGAAAAATAAACAGTGTATGTTCTATACAAAACAAAAGATGAAATGTTAAACATTTCACTTCGCAATTTTTTATTTACTTAATGTGACCAGGTATCAAGAATGATACTATAAGAGAATAAATAGCCCAGGTTTTTCAGCATGTGTATGTGAGTGTGCACACCTGGGAGGCTTTAATGGTCTACTGCACTTTAATTTTGAAAAACAATGGGTTTTTTTAAGTTTCACAAGAATTTGAAAGTTTCTATTAAACTCAGCATGCGGGTCAGCAGGTGGTGGTTTTTTTAAATATTAATGCGTTAAATGATTACTTTTGAGCAGGAATTTTAATTAAAACTGAAAATGACAAAATGCACTGTTTCAGGATTGAACAATAGCATAAGCAATTTTGAGCGTTATTGTTTTCAGCATAAGAATGTCTAAAAAAAGAAAGAGAAAATATTCTTTATGCCTTTGTAGTGACCCAGAAAGTTTGCTTCCTTTAAATTTTGAACCACATAAATTGACACTGCTTGGGATTTTTCAAATATATATTTATGTTGATATTATGCTTTTTTTTTCAGATATTGCTATTACATCTAGAGAAAAAGTTCATTGTATTAAGTGGAATCAAATTATGTACCTTAAAAATAGTATGGTTATAAAAATACAGATATGACAATGTTGCTCATAAGTAAAAGATTTTAAGACTCATGAGTTTTTTCTCTTCTATGGCTGAGGGAACAAGCTTAACCCCTATTTGAAAATAAGTAACACTATCATTATATAAAATGGGAAAATGGGAAATTATATAGTTGCTGATGGGAAATACAGAAACAAGCTACCTGGACAGCTAATGACATAATAATTACCATTGAAAACAAGCATTAATATATATAAGTACGAGCATCTCCAGTAATCACTGTATAAACTATAGATTTATATTATTATGCATTTGACCAACAGTATTCTTGAGTCAGCATTCAAACAAAGCTTTTGAAAACCCTGGTCTTCCTTTAATGCTCCTGTTCAAGAAATTATATATGAGTTATAATGTCATGGAAGAAACAGAACAGCAAGCAACAGGACACTGCTAAGCTTAATTAACTAACTGGACCAAGTGAGGAATAGGCTGTTAGAAAAAGCTCTGTGAGCACGCGCGCGCGCACACACACACACGCACACACGCAACTACAGTTCCCTGAGCCCTTCTCCTGTTCCCAGTACATCAATCAGGCACAGTGGAGCCAGCTGGGGGGAAGGCAACTTGTTTTCACCAACCTCGGGGTCAGCGTCTGAGCATCACTTGGGCACCAATGTGTAGCCCTTCTTCGTGGTCCTCTGCCTCCACATGCTATTGAATGGCCACACAACAATGTCCTTCCCATCTCCCTTAGTGGGCGTTTATTAGCCAAACGTTGGCAGATGCTGCCATGACCTGTCGCACTGTGCCTTCCTGGCAGTTTCAGGTATTGCTCTTCTCTCACTTGTTGACTTCCCTATCCACAGGTCTGACGGCGCCAGACCATAGCTGCTGGCCACTGGTTGTCATACTCAGTCCCTTGTCTCCCAATCAAGGCAAGGCTGTGACGGTCCTGTGACACACGGTTTAATGAAGGTAGCAACTACAGAGTAGAAATTAACAAAATTGTAGAAAGTCACTGCTGAATTAGACAGTTTGCTCTTTTGAATTTTTGTTTTGTTCAAACTTGGAACAAAAACAGCTTGGGAAGGCAAGGTTGGTTTGTTTATTTTGGCACAAAAAAGACGATCTATGTGGAACAACCTCACAATATACTTTAACCCCAGAGTAGATTTTGGCACAGAACATTTTATGACTAAAGCAAACAAAAGTGGGAGTGGTGAAAGCCAAAACTAATACTGCAGTATTTTGTTTTGAGACTATGTTTGTGCTTGCACACTGAGAGAGACTGGGGTACAGCCTCAGACACCGGCACCCAATTAGCCCTACTGCTTATTCATCAGAAAGCTTCTTGCTGTCTCTCTGACTGTGCTCAGCAGCTCTCTCCCACACAATGCAGGGTGACTGTGGGGTGAAGGACAGCACATACCAGAGGTTACTCACCCTAGGCAACATACATAAGGCCTCCCTGTTCTGTGAGAGGATGAGATTAGCTCAAAGGGTGTGCAAGTTGCCCTTTCACCTGCCACAGAAAGGGGCTTGGGCAACTATGAACCTAGGCACAACCTGAATAACCATTCATAGTCCAGCACTGGAAATGTCTTTCTGTTTAGGTTTGAGGGTTTTCTGGAAGCAGTTTACAGAAGGGAAGAAATAAACAACCAAAACCCAACAACAACAAAAAACAACCCATAAGTTATCGTAACAAACTGTTGTTAGGTAAATCTAAATCCAAAGGGATTCTCTAAGGAAGGGATTTGACTTCTGTTGGGGCCCGTGGATAGTTTTCACTTCAGAATACAAAGCAGGATTCAGTTACCTTACACATAGACACTTACTTTCATTTCAGAAGAACCTGGATCTCCCATGGGTGCTACTTCTTTTCTTCCTGTTCCATATGGGCACTTTGGATATTCAAGGTCTCCCAATTGGCACTGGAGCCTATGTAGAGGCAACCAAATCTAGCCTGCTTGTACAACTATTTATGCAGCAGCATTTCTCAAAATAATGTGTTGCACACAATCAGTCTGAACTTGTTTTCTCTGTATCTCTGAGTCAATACAAGATATTACACTGCCTCCTCACTGTTTTCTGCTTAAATGTTGTCTCACATTGTGCTGTTAGGTCATAGCTTAAGGTTACAAGAGTAATTCACTTACCCTGAGCTGCCTCGCCCACAGACCTCAGGGACATCCACTTGTAAATTATTCAATAGCCTCTATTGTTCACTATCACCTTAAAAAAAAAAGGATATGACTGCATGAAGGATGAAACTTCCAGGCATCTGGAAGTTTCTTTACTATTGCTCACAATAGTTCACCTTATTCTGCCATGCCAGATAAGATATATGCCTCCTCAACACCTGCCCCCACTGTCTCCATCCCCCTGAATATCAGTAGGAAGAGCTGACTCACTCCCATTCTCTTTTCCAACACTTGCTAATTTTCTCCATAGCTTCCTAGGATCATCTCCTAGACCACTCACTGCTGCTCAGCTGACACATAGAGGTGCTGACTACAATCTGTACCTATGCTCAGACATGCAGTACAGACAGGAAACAGAATTTTCTTGGACATATCGTTTCCATGTCAGGCTTAATGGGGAGAGGACAATATCTGCATGAAGATATTTCTTTGGTTCCCTCAATCACGGGAGAAATAATGCTGCATCAAATGGCATACATTTTACTTTCAGCAAGAATCAAGAACAATTGTTGTCTGGGATGAAACATTTTGCTCTTTTCATCTACATAAAGCTGTGAGCAAAGAACTAGTCCCCAAAATAATTATAATCCCAGGAAGATAATGAGTCATTCACTGCCAGAAGTCAGGGAAAGGCAAAACTGTCTCCCAGCTTACCCCTAAACCATCTGAAATCAGGTGTCCAACACAGAGCTCCCTGCTATGCATCAGTGAGCTGAGATGAAGACTCACATAAGCCAGGTGAAATCAGGTGAGGGGGGTGAAAAGGGGAAAGCGGTTTTGGCAGAATCATAGAACCATAGGATCTTCGTGGTTGGAAAGGACCTTTGAGATCATCGAGTCCAACCAGACACACACAAAAAAAAAAAAACAACAAAAAAAACCCCCCACACCCCTACAATCTCTGCCACTAGAGCATGCCCTGAAGTGCCACATCTAGAGGTTTCTTAAATACCTCTAGGGATGGTGACTCAACCACCTCCCTGGGCAGGCTGTTCCAGTGCCTGACCACTCTTTCAGGAAAGTAATTCTTCCTAATATCTAATCTAAACCTCCCCTGGCGCAGCTTCAGACCATTTCCTCTGGTCCTGCCATTATTCACCTGGGAGAAGAGGCCAACACCCACCTCTCTCCAACCTCCTTTCAGGTAGTTGTAGAGGGCAATGAGGTCTCCCCTCAGCCTCCTCTTCTTCAAGCTAAACATGCCCAGCTGCCTCAGCCTCTCCTCGTATGACCTGGTCTCCAGACCCCTCACCAGCCTGGTTGCTCTCCTCTGGACACGCTCCAACACTTCAATGTCCCTCTTGTACAGAGGGGCCCAGAACTGAACAGAGCACTCGAGGTGAGGCCTCACCAGTGCCAAGTACAGAGGCACAATCACTTCCCTGCTCCTGCTGGCCACGCTATTCCTGATACAAGCCAGAATGCTGTTGGCCTTCTTGGCCACCTGGGCACACTGCTGGCTCCTGTTAAGCTGGCCATCCAGCAGCACCCCCAGGTCCTTTTCTGCCGGGCAGCTTTCCAGCCACTCTTCCCCAAGCCTGTAGCGTTGCTTGGGGTTGTTGTGACCCAAATGCAGGACCCGGCACTTCACCTTGTTGAAGCACATTCCATTAGCATTGGCCCATCGATCCAGCCTGTCCAGGTCCCTCTGTAGAGCCTTCCTACCCTCAAGCAGATCAACACTCCCACCTAGTTTGGTGTCATCAGCAAACTTAGTGAGGGTGCAAACAAGTCGAGGAGAACTCCATCACTAACTTCCAGGATCAGTCAATGGGCTGAGCCTTTCTTCCCCTCCATAGGGATGCCTTGGGGTAAGACTTAGACTATACCAAGTGCTTCCTCGGGAAACTTAGAAATCTCTCTAGAGAATTTCTCTCCTACATTTATAGCCAGGCTGTGTTGTTTATAACTTTGTCGCACGCTTTGTATATTTAATAATACTTTTATTTGGACATACTTTGCAGACAGTGTATTTATCACTGGCAATCGTAAGAACCTATATATCTGTTACTTAAATAAACTGCACTGTTTAAGTAGCTAGTCATCTAGGTTTCTCACTGAACGCGACCAAAGACTCAAGAATGGCCGTGCTAGTTCCTGAGCACGACTAGACTGAAGGTGCAGTCCACTATTAGTGTATCCAAATCGTAACAGTTTAATACATATTAAACACAACTGGACTGATGGTGGTGAATTGGGCATCACTCAGAATTTAAACCTAGCCACACCTAGCCTCCCACCTTGGTGAGGAGTGTTAGAACGCAAGGGGGTTTATCGTCTGCCAAAACTGCTTTGCCCCTTTTCACACAACAGCCTCTCAGCTTTGGTTCTTCACAAAAAGCTCCTTTGTTATCTGTCTCTCCCTGAACATAGCATGTGGGCAACATGTGAGCAACACTGAAATACATCAGAAAAGAAACCATCAATTCTGTCCCATTACATTAGTTTCCAAATCAGGAGTGAGGGACACTAGCCTAGACACTAACACAGCTGACCTAGATAGAACAAACCAAATATATATTTCAATGCATTTTTGCTTTAAAAATTTCATGTGTGAAAAAGTTAAGGAAACCAATTAAAATTACATTTAAGGGGACCGAGCCAGGACATGTATTCAGATCATTCAGAAGCTAATCATAGAAGATGATTTAATAACGGAAAGACCAGTTCCCTTCTTTTCAGTAGGGAAGATAGAAAGAAAGCACATAAGATTGTTTATGCTTTTTTACTATACTTATGACACTTAGAAATATGTAGCAAAACACATAAATACAGGATTTGGAGGTGTTTTGTGGTCTTTGTATGGGGAAGTACATCCTTTATGTCCACTTAAAATGTCAGTAACATCCTGAACTAACCAATGATGCATAACGTCTCTTTTTGTCTTACTTCTTCAGCAGATTGCATTGCTGAGGGTTGCATTCAAATGGCAATGCCAACTGTTCACATTTTAATTTATTTCTCTCACCAAAGAGAAAGGAATATGTATTTTCTTCTGGAAAAAATCAAACTCTCAATTTCAGTAAAACTTCTAATCCAAACTCAGAAAGACTCTCAGATGCTGAAACAGTCAGGAACATAAATTAATATCAAAATAAAGTGACTTATTTTTAGTTAATATTAATAAAAAACAAATATGTTCATGAACAGTTAACAAAGAAGCAAAAGAAGCTCATCGAACATGTTTTTCATTAAGAATGGATTGTGTATAATTCTTCTTATGGCTTAGAGATGAAAAAAGAAATGTATTACTGTATTGTAGTAGAAGATCACTTCTGCTAATTGAAGTTTAGCTGTTGCTTTCCTTACTGAGTTATTTTTGGAATTTTTTGGAACTTTTTGGATTTATGTTACCTTTTTCCACCTAATAATTAAATAGTATGTTTTTATCTTCTTTACCTGTATTAAGTCAGTCGTCCTACCTAACTACATGCATCTAACATAAAGTGCAAGCACCACTGAGGTGCTATCATCTAAGCTGTTAAATTAGGGTTTAAATGGAACTGATTTCTAGCTCTTATGCAGTCCCTCTGCACAGAGGGAGGGAAAGGGGAGGCAATTTTAGTCAGTGAGCTTGGTATTTTATCCTGCTAATTAATTATTTTGAGATTAACAGACTTCTACTGCTGGCCACTCATCATCCAGCTGTGTAGCTTGCTTCTATGGCATTTGTTCTCTTTGCTGATGTTTGTACAACTAAATTAGTTTGAACTAATAATTTAAAATGTAACAATGCATCTCCTACGGTATCTATACCTCATGTAGATCCTATGCAGCCTTCTGTTGTATTCTAAGGTTTTATACTGGAAACTCAAAATTATGCAATGGACAAGGGAATGACGGGAATGGTAAATTAGTCAGGATGTCAGCTCACGAGACGTAAACATACAAATGATATTGGTTTAGTGGCGATTTGGTGGGGTTTTTTTAGATTGGTTTGTTAGCAGTAATTCAGATCAGTTAGAACTTTGTATCTATGATGTCAGTTGTTCAGTATATAAATAAAAAAGCAAAGACCTAGAGACATTGCTTGGATATAAACCCTTGTGACCTTCCCACAAGTAGAGCACTATTTCAGCACATGGATACCATACTGCTGTGTCTGCACTGCACTGCTCTGGACACTACAAAACCAGCCACTGTGCTGCGGTGCACTCAAAACCAAAATGGACACAGCTAATTGTCAGCCAGGTTATAGGGGATAGAGCAGAGGAAGTTATATCTTCTTCCTCAGGGCACTAATGGGTATAAACAAATTTTTCCTTTTATTTGTATACAAGAATTTTTATAGACCTTAAAGAACTGTGTGCTCAAAGGCCTTGAGAGAGGTGAGATGAGAAGAGAATAAATAACATAGTGGTCCTGTTGTGATTACACAGCCTGGAAGTGGAATTGTATATTGTTAAGCTTTTGAAAAAAATATCTAGATAGGTATCCTGTCAAAAAATCTAGACATAAAACATTATGACTTCAACACATAACATCTGAATTTGAAGTTTTAGATAAGGTCTATTATTAGAGGAGTAATCCACCATCCCATTATTATTGCCACCCTTCTTCCTTGCTTTTGAACCTTACTCTCTTCCTGCTGATTTTTCCCTAAGACATATTACTTTCATGATGAAAGACTCCCTAAAAGGCTACCCACTAGGCTCTTTATTGGCCAGGTTTGAGGTGAAAAGTCAAAGTAGGAGAAGTGGAAAGTGTAACTAAGCTGCTGTTCATTCATCTCCTTTACAAAACTATTGTGATGCTTAAAGAAAAGTCTGTAAATATGTACATTGCACATCCCAAAAAGTCAATAAAATATAAATAGCATTTTTTACATCTCATGACTAAAAGGAAACTTAACAATCTTATACATTCTTGTGTGGCTGGATTTTTTAATACATCTCTCTCTTCCTAGTGCTCCTAAAATGCAGACAAGGCCATATATTTTAAGAAGTCTGAACAGAGGTCTCTCCTCTGTTCCCCATTTCTCACTGTTCTGTCTGCCAACCTGCTGGTGAGCAATGGGATTACTGTACTACCAGCTCTCTTCCCTCATTTCATTACAGTTCAGCTTAGCCTTTCAAGTAAATTTAAGCAATAATAAAAGGGCTTTTTTCATTTTATCTTTTCCCACAGATTCATGCTTTGTTTCATTAAGAGAACAAAATCTAATAGGGGGTCTTGAACTCTGTAAAGGCAGGACAACAGCTGACATAACATTTTCCCTTACCTTATTACAACTGAAATTTTTCTATCTGTTAGTCAATTAAATTTGACAACGAGAAACTCACCTCAGAATACTCAACAGCACAGCTCTGACTGAGAAGACCCAGTTTCAAAACCGCTTCCTGCCTGAGTAGGTCTTCCAATTTCAAGGCAATGGTTGTAATTCCTGGATTTCTGCCTTAAAACAAGAGCACCTATTCCTTGTGAAATCCATGAGTAGTTAAATCTAGGCATTTTATCTTTTGATGTGCTTTTACTGAAAATAGAAATAAAGGAAAAAACTTGTTTGCTTTGTCTTTCTCTTTAGGCAACCAAATGGAAAATTTTCAGATCATGTGGATCTTTATCACATTGAAAATATCATTATTCACACAATTCTGATTATAGAAAGAAAGTGCCTCTAACTTCTGTATCAGGTGATAATTTAAATTTTTAATATACTGGAGCATTCACTGCAAGAGAATAACAGGTTTGTCTAACAGTTAGTTTTCTTCCTTGTTAAGTAATGTGTGCTCAGTTCCTACCTGAAATTGTCTAGTTTCAATTTGCAGCTGGTGGAATTTGTTTGCTGCATTGAAGATGGTTCTATTACTTTAATTCTGTTCTCTGAAACAATTATAATGTATGGCAATAGAGACCATGGCAACACATAATCTTGGTCAGATGCCTTTTGTCAGGTTTCAAAAAAAAGTATCAACTTGTTTAGCTTCATCACTGAAGCTGATAGACGCAAAAGTCATAGAGTATAACAAAATATCTTTGACCTATATCATTTATGACAAACAAGCAAATCTGGGAAGAAATTTTTTTTAGTCTTCTATGCTTAATTGTTCTGCTGAAAAAGCCAGAAAATAATTTTTGTTACAATGCCTTTTTATTTATTTTCATTACTCTTTTTCTCCAAGAGCTAGAGAAGCCATCAGTATCTTTTAAGGAGAGCCATCTTTTTGACATTAACTAAGAGACCACGTTTTCCTGTAAAAACACAAAAGAATAGTACAGAAATATCACCAAAGTGACGGCCTTTACTGGTTTTCTTTGCATGTGTTAGAGACAATAGATTCATTCTATCTTTTGACTACTATAATCTAATGAGGGAATTGGTTTCAACAATAAAAGATAAAAAAAAATAAAACCACACTAAAAAGAAAGGGAGAAAAAAAAACAATAATGTGAGTTGAAAGTGGATTTGGGGAGAGGGATTCATGATTAAAAGGATTGCATGCTTATAGTTAAGGCAAATGGAAAAAAGGACCTTTATAAGTAATCGAAGAGCCCTGACTGAAATAAGCTGAATTGATGAAATCATTCCTATTGACATTTTCCTATAGTTAAAGATTCATTGGGGAGAGACCACAAAAGAAGTCCTGCTCTATGTCCTTTCTAGGAGAACATTCAATATTTTAAGGAACATATCTTTATCTTTCATATATTCAAGATATCTTTCATATTTTTTATATTCTTTCTCTTCTGTCACGTACTTTTTTTGGAGTATTTAAATGGTCACTAAGAGAGAAACCTGTTCTTTAGTGTAATGCATAGGTCATATGAGGTATAACAAAGGGGGTCTTTTTTGTTCTCTGGTGTCTATTCGTAAAATGTAGAGAAATTTGCAAGGGATTGTAACATGAACCTTCCCATAGTTTCCAGAATATGGAATCAGAGCCTTAGTTGTCAGGGTACTGCCCTAAGGTTCTGACATCTGGCTTTCAGTCCCTACATAAAGACTGCTTGCTCTTCTATACAAAGTAACAGAGTAAAAATCCTTACTTCCAGACAAACTAAAGTTAGGTTATACTCTTAGACACTGGAAAATGTAGTATTAAGTTTCTTGATGCTGAGTTAGATACAGAACTTGTTCCCTTTGTGTCCATCTGTTACCTGAAAAATTAAAGCTTTTGCTTTCAACTTTGTGGATCTAATTTTTCATGTCCTTTGGTTTTATTCCAAGTATTTTTCCAAGTATATTTATGTTCCAAGTATATTTATTTCAAGTTCAATATTTATTGCCAGGAAGAATCAAATGAATCATCTTGGACAAAAGATTTTTTTCAAGAAAAAAAAGAAATATGTCTTTCTACATTATTTTCTCCTTATCTTTATGATTTTGCAATAAACTGAAATTCAAACAAGTTACTTTCAAGTAGCGTGAATACTCAAATCCCTTTTCGGTATTATCAGTATGTTTGTTTCTGCCACTGCTCAGATTAAAAAAAAAAAGCTAGAAGAAAAACCAATACCTATTTTATGCCTCCCAGGTATCTTATCATAGCAGAGCAATATGCAGCTAAAAGGGGCATGACCAGTTTCTGCTTCCTTTCAACTAATTTGGCACTGCAATGAGAAAACAGAGCTAGAAAACTGCACCTCCAGATGCATACTGAAATGGTTGTAATCCTCTTGATACTGTATTTTGGATTGTATTTTGTATATTTTGTGATGATATTCAATACTTCTAAATATTCATATATGAAATATCTAATATTAAAACATTATTTTATAAGGATATTGTGATCTGGTTTATCTGTTTTATTGACCATGAAGACGTTACTGGAAATTGGATTTGTTATAGATCTAAATCCTTATGTGTGGTATAGTCAGGCCATGCTGTCTTTGTCTTGTTTCTATCAAATCTGTTGAATAATGAAGGGAGTGATCAGTATTCAGGCTTGAAAGATTTTTTTCTAAGGGCTTTCCTTGGAATTTCAACCAGATTGAAATAGATGTATACAGTAGGTGGAACAAAGGGCAAAAACGTTAATCACCAGCAAAAAAAATAACACCTCCACCCCCCCCCCCAAAAAAAAAAAAAGAAAAAATAAAAGACGGAGTGAAGATGGATCTCCTCATTCAGTATTATCATTTATGAATTATAGAAGAGAATGACCTCAGCAGCATGATTGAAAAGACAGAAAATGAGTATGATTCTGTTATAGGTTATTGCTGGTCAGTGTCTTTGTTCACTTTGATTTTTGTTTTCTACATAGTGATCTGAAAAAGTGCAAATGTTTTCTGGGGGTTTTATCATGTTTAAAAATAGCACAGGGCGTACATAAAAGAACAAAGCAGCCTCACTTTCACAGATACAGTTTAGGATGTAATCTAACAGCAAGTTCTAAAGGAACACCTGCACTGAAACCTTGCCCACCTCCTCCTACTTATTCTTCTCTGGCAGCAAGCCTTATCTGGCCTGCCAGCTCCCCTCTGCAAGCAAGGACAGCTGCAAGAGAGAAAGAAAGCTCATCTTCATCAAAACACCCTTTGAAGCTCTTCTGAGGATAAACATTCTTCATTTATTAACAGCTTAATGCTTTGATAAAAGCTCACTTTGTTAAGTAGTTTGGCTTTCAAGAACTGCCCACGTAGATATTTGCATGAAGTTTATAAGGACTTTCAGACAACATGGGATTGCCGGAAATATTGCTGAAGGCATAGAAATAAAAACAGAGACCATATTCCTACTAGGAAAAGAGAGGAAAAATCAAAGGAAACTTATGTTCAGCAGCCTTTACCATTTTCTGAATTATCATAGTTGTCTCTGTATAAAAGTGCCATTATATATAATGCTGAATAGCTTTGCGCTTGATTTTGAGTAAGTCAATGAAAAGGAAAGTTTAACATGATGTATGCTGTTATACCTATAAGGCAGCAAAAATACAACGAAAACTTCAAACCTAGTGCAACTTAAAGTAACGGTCACTTACATAACCAGAGGGAAAAGGAATCAAAACAAAAAATACTGCCTATTCATAACTCTTGAGACTAACTGGTTTAGGTCATAATTTCTCCTAACTGCAGCACCAGGTGAGTAAAATTCAGTATGACGTGAATTCAGAAATAACAAAATCTTTTAAGTTCTAAATCATTGATATCTGTCTTCACAGTTGCCTTTAAAGGACTGCTGCTGCCGCCTTATCATAATGAAGCTGAAAAGCTGAAATACCCTGAAGTGACTATCCAATTGACCATCCAATGAAACTATCCAACTGCATGAACTAAATTTTTTGATTTATCTTGTTATGAATGAGTTCCTGATTTTTCCATGGCAAAACCCACTTACTCTTACCTTCATGTTTCATTAAATATTTTATAGTGACACATTGCAAAGAAAAGCATTTATTTTGGTGGTAGACAGACTTTCTCATGTGAATTCGGATTAACCACAGAGATTTTTATATTTTGGAATTGGAGCAGTTTAGAATAACTTGTTTAGTGTATACAAAATATAGCACTTAAAAGCATCAAGTTCCCAGGGAATTTAAGAAGCTTTCTTTGAAAGATATTCTGGTCTTGAGAAATGTTAATAAAGAAAAGTCCTTTTGAAAAATTGATATTACTTAGAATCATAGAATCATTTAGGTTAGAAAAGACCCTTGGCATCATCAAGTCCAACCATCAACTCCACTCTACAAAGTTCTCCCTTACACCATATCCCTTAACACCACATCTAAACAAGTCTTAAACACATTCAGGGATGGTGACTCCACCACCTCCCTGGGCAGCCTATTCCAGTGTCTGACCACTCTTTCTTTGAAGAATTTTTTCCTAATGTCCAGGCTAAACCTACCCTGCTGCAGCTTGAACCCATTCCCTCTTGTTCTATCACTAATTATCTGTGAGAAGAGACCAGCACCAACCTCTCTACAATGTCCTTTCAAGTAGTTGTAGAGAGTGATGAGGTCTCCCCTCAGCCTCCTCTTCCTCAAACTAAACAGTCCCAGCTCCTTCAATCGCTCCTCATCAGATTTATTCTCCAGGCCCTTCACCAGCTTCGTTGCCCTCCTCTGCACTCACTCCAGCACCTCGATACCTCTCTCATATTGAGGTGCCCAGAACTGGACACAATACTCAAGGTGTGGCCTCACCAATGCTGAGTACAGGGGGACAATCACCTCCCTCCTTCTGCTGGTCACACTATTTCTAATACAAGCCAGCATGGCATTGGCCCTCTTGGCCACCTGGGCACACTGCTGGCTCATGTTCAGCCGCTTGTCAATTAGAACCCCCAGGTCCTTTTCTGCCAGGCAGCTCTCCAGCCACACTTCCCCAAGCCTGTAGCGATGCATGGGGTTGTTGTGGCCCAAGTGCAGGACCTGGCACTTGCCCTTGTTGAAGCACATTCCATTAGCATTGGCCCATTGGCCCAGTCTATCCAAGTCTCTCTTTAGAGCCTCCCTACCCTCATGTAGATCAACACTCCCACTTAGCTTCGTGTCATCTGCAAACTTGCTGATGATACACTCTATGTCCTTATCAAGGTCATAATAAAGATATTAAACAGAAAGGGTCCCAACACTGAGCCCTGAGGGACACCACTTGTGACCGGCTGCCAGCTGGATTTAACTCCATTGACCACCACTCTTTGGGACCGCCCATCCAGCCAGTGCTTGATCCAGCAGACCTTCATAGCTAAGAAAAATAAAAAAAAAAAGATTACAAAATTATTAACTCTTTCTTTGTATTTATTTAGTTGTCTTCTATGTTTGTTTTTTTTGGTTTAATCTCTTTCTTATTGCATTTTTGAAAACTTTTAAAAAATATAAGCATTTTGAGCTTGGTCAGATTTCAGAAACTATTGACTGACAGCTGTTCTTTGTATTACAAGCTGAGTAACTGACCAAAGTAAGATTAGATAACAAAATACATGGCCTACCATTGAAAAAAACCTGAAAGGATTAAGCACTGAGGAAATTAATTGAAGACCCACTATAACAATAGAAGAAATAGGTAAAAAAAAATCTATTGTAGTATTTTTCTAGAATGCGTCCACAGGAAGTCAGTGAAATTAAGACCACAAAGATGATTAAGGATTAGAACATCTTTCACATGTGGAGAGGCTGAGAGAGCTGGGACTGTTTAGTCTGGAGAGGAGAAGGCTCAATGGGGATGGGTCTTATCATTGTATATAAATTCCTGGGGAGGGCGTGAAGCCAGGCTCTTTTCATGGTGCCCAGGGACAGAACCAGAGGCAATGGGCACAAACTGAAAAACAGGATGAACATCAGGAAACAGTTTTTTACTGTAAAGGTGACTGAGCCCTGGCATAGGTTTCCCAGAGAGGTGGTGGAGTCTCCGGCCTTGAAGGTAATCAAGGGCTAAGGGCTAAGGGCCAGGAAATGCTATCCATCCACCACGATAAAGAATGTTGATGGACTACATACGACAAAAACAAAGCAGTTATTCCCGGGTGTTAGCACTTTGTTAACTCTAGAATAATTATAAATCATTTTATGAAATTCAGCAATGTGATAAGTGAGTATTTACTTTTAGCTATAGTTTATTTAACAAATTTTAGCTATAGTTTATCAAACTATTTATCGAACTTTTAGCTATAGTTTTATATATAGTTTATTTATCAAATTTTGTATATATGGAAAAACATGATCTTCTTAGAACAGCTGTACCAGATTTACTTAGTTCCATAGATAGTAAATACTGCTAATGTCTGAGACATTAACATAATCTTCCTTGTAACTGATGGACACTCACTGGGGTTGTAATAAATCTCAATATGAATGAAGCTTAAGTTTAAATTTTCATAGGCTAAAATTTTTGTTTGAGAAAAAAAAAAAAACAAACCTCATTAATTTCCTAGAAAGATTTCTTTACCTTCTTATTTCAAAATATAAATAATGATGAAGTATCTAGTTTTCACGACTACTACTAGGAAAAAAAAGAAAAGGTTACACAGCTTTTGGGTTTACTAAAGATGGAGTCAACTGTGTCAATAATTCAGCATACTACTTGTATTTTGTTAATGTTAGTTTTGGCATGAGTCCTGAGAGTTTCATACACCTGGGAAGAAAAATAAAGCTACTGAAGTAATTTATATGGTAAAATTCTATAGTCTGTGTTTCCAGTGTGAAGGGAAAACTTTAAAGTCTGACTTGATGCATTTTTCCCTAGAAGTAGTCAACATTTCTCACTAAACTAATATCTCGAATAATACTTTTAACATTCTTTTAAATCATGTGGCCTTATTTTTGTTGTTTTATTTGTATTACAAGGACGGATGCAATTCAAATTTGACAATTCTGCTGTCAGTTACTTTGGGAGATGAGTTGGAGTTGTTTAAACTGTTAGGTATAACTATGTTCAACAAACACACGTATACACACTAGGAACAAGGGAATGAGTTCCCTCTGTGGTTCAGTGCTGAACATTTAATGGAAGAGTACTACATACTGCATCTTTGCCTTTTAGTAGGTAACAGAGTAAATCAAATGGAAAACACAGATTAGAAAAAAGATCCTGAAGCATTTCACAGATTTCCTCTGGCTCTTCAAAGCTTACATGAGGGATCAGAGAGTTTGGAGCTAGTCAGAAGAGTTTGAGTTTTTGCCAAGTATTTCACAGAAGGTAAAAAATATATTCTATGGATTAAGCACTAAACACCAGCAGGTTTAGGGTACTAACAGTACCTTTTATGCAATAAAGTATAAAAATATTATAATCATTATAGTGATTATTATCTATTACACTCTCCATCTTTAGTGTGTTTCTGAATGACAGAACATGATGCAAGTAAGCTTTGTGCAGGTACAGCTCAGGATAACAAGGCAATGCAAGGAGAGGAAAGGAGCCAATGTTCAAGAGGCAACGTGTAAATTCAGATTAGTCAGGGAAGAAAAGAATATGTCCTCCAAATGAGGGGTCTGGTTTGGCTTGGTTTGCTTGGGTTTTTTTCACACTTCAGGGGACTAATAATTAAGAATTGATATCTAGAAAATATTTTCTAGCTTCAATCATACTTACCAAGCATAGGAAGAGAATTCTGAAGCAAGACTTTCAGATATATGTATACACATGCTGGTGATTGTCTTTGAGCCTTACTGACTTCAAAGGAACATTTTCTGTGAGTAAAGTTTCCTGCTAGTGATTACAGCAAAAGGATTGTGATCTTTAAAATGTAGAAAGGAAACTAAAAAGTGAAAAATGACTGATGGGTACCAAAAAAAGAATTATTGATGAAGCAGCTAGAGAGAATATGCAGTACTTGATCGCATCAAACTTTTTTGACACACAACCTGAGTCTATAAGGTAAGAAAATTGCTGGAGTTAACAATATAGCAACATAAACCAGATTTGTTCCAGAGTATAAAACTTTCCAAGACAAGAAGTGTTATGGGAAGAGCTTAGTTTCCCTCATCCCATTTTTTATTCACAGGAAAGGTCTATTTAGTTCAAATGCAACAGAAAACCTGCTAATTTTGATAAAAAACTTAGCAGAAATGTATCAAACATTTCATAAGCAGATATACAAGAGATGGGAATAGTTTCTGAAACTACTTCTGCAAAACTAGCCTGAGTTCAGAGACAGTTAATTAAAGTATACTAACACCCCTTTTTACATACCATCTGCTACTTTTATCCACTTTTCTATTTTCCTGCACTTGTTCCTCCCTGATCCACCTTGATCCCTTCTTTTGCCTTTTCCTCTAAGCACTCCACACTCTTATACAAATGACCACAATGGCCTTAAACCACTCCATAACAACCTTTGCACAATCCCCAAATGCTTTCCCCCTGCATCCCATAATAAGCCCGATCCCCATTTTGTCAGTAGTCCCCTTCAGTCTGCAATGCTTTCTGGAGAGAGTTGCTTGGCTCCCCTCAGTGAGTTTCACATCAAGGCAAGGAGCTGCTCAATCTTTGATGGTCTGAGGAGTCACTGATTTGGGTGCCCTGCTTGACCTCACCAGACTACAGAGTTTCCTCTGCCCATCACTGCTCCTTCAGTCTACCTGGGTCTCTGTGTGTGCTGCGATTAGCCCTGAGCAACATAACCTTAAAGTATGACAGAAGAAGCCGATTGTAGATCAGCCTGAAGATGAGCATTGCCAACAATGGAAAACGCCTATAACCCTGCTGCATGAAGGGGTGGTTATCAAAAACATTGTCAGAAATGTGATATCAACACAGAAAAGATGGGTGATCAAAGACCTTGAGATGTGTATTTTGACAGCATATTCCACCAAGTTAAGCTACAGTCAAGACCATCACTCTTAAAGTAAAGAAGACACACTACTTCTTAAAGGGCAAGAGGTGTAAAAAATACTTGCCCTTTTTCAGATCTTCATCTCCCTGATCTTCTGGGCTTAGCTAACCACACCTTCTCATAATCATGACGCCTGATTCAGCATCATGCTGTTTCCGAAAACAAACCTACACGATAATCTTGTCTTTGTCACAAAGAATTCTATAAGATGAAAACTTATTTGTTTGGTAGCATGAAAAATTTTAATTGTACTTTATTTCATCAAAATCATGATTTTTAATTTTAATTTTAATTCCTCTCATGCTTTGAAACAAATGCTGATTTTAGAAATAAACATGCTCAGAGACAAAAGGTGAATTTGGTGAGTCATCATTAGAGTAAAAGCTTCCTACAAATGTTTAATGGGAAACAATTAATGGGAATATATTAAGCAAATTATAGCAAGCTTGAGAATTAAAAACAATCCCCCTATACCAAAAAAAACCCAACCCAACCAAACCCAAACCTTTCAGTGTTTTACAGACTGGCTAGAAAACTGAATTTTGATATTTGGATTTCCTCTATACACACTCCCACTATGTGTGTGTGGCACAGGGTAGCTTTACAAAAGCAGAGAAGGAGATATTTTAATCCAAATGAAAAGATGCATTATACTGCATAAAAATTTCTATTCTAAATTTAAATGCTTAACTGTTTATAATTCTAGTCTTTATATTCTTTATTATCTCAAACCGATATGTAGTCCAATGGTCAAAGCTTGTTATTTTATTTCCCTAATGTTTGCATTAATTGCAATTTTTATCTTAAAATTTTTCTTTTCAGATCATGTCACTCCAAAAAGAAAAGTAGCAGCTGTACCTTTAGAAAGTAGAAAAAGAAATATTAGAAATAAGAATGTTAGAAATAAGAAAATACTTCAGATGGCAATATATTGTTGCAATTTTCTAGAACAATTAAATGCATGAGTTCTTTTCACTGGCATTTCTGTGAGGAATATAGTGAGAAAAATAAACAGACCTAGCTGGTATGTAGATATGGTTTTCACAAAATAAGATATATCTTGAGAATTTTAATGTTCAAAAGACTGATGTAGCTGCAATCACCATGTCAGACCTCTGAAATAACCATCCAAGCAACAGCTGTTGCTGTGGTTGACCAGATAAATGATCTATGAGCCTAAAAATTATACAGAATTGAAAAACAGTGTAATAATTATAAGATCAATTTGTGTACTTTTTTCTATAAATAGGAATTTTCATTATTTTTTAGCTAAATTACCTTGATTTTTATTTTAAATCTCTTATATAACTGAAATGACATTTATAAAAAAGTGCCTTATAAATTTAGAAAAAAACTATATTTTTTTTAATCTATGAAGAACACTCTGTACAATTCAAGTTAAACTCAAATTTGACTAAATAAGATTGAGAGTGAACGAGTAAAAATAAGACTGAGAACAACAATATGATGGTTACAGTAGTATTTATGTTCTGTTTTAACTTCACTGAAATATTTCCAATGATCTCTCGTTCATGTTCTTTCATACAAAATTTGATGGTCAACAATGCAATGAAACAATGATTGTGATACATAGACTGTCTAATCTCGATATTAAACAACATCATCAATTAATGCCTGTTACTTCCTTATGTTTCTTTCTGTATACAAGCAGAAAAGGACTGGACCAGACAAGAAAGTAAAATCACAGTACAAAGATATTGATTTACAATTCAGTTAAGAGGATTATTTTTCACTCTACTTCTTTAAAATACAGGAATGAATATCTTGGGACCTTCATCCACATTGGATAAAGTATATACATGTTCAAAGAAGAACCAAGGTAAAGACCCCATAGCCTAACAGAAAGCAAAGGAATTTTATGAATATATTTATTTTTTTTACCATATTGTAATGATCTCGGTAATCTCTTGGAAATCAGTTACATGTACTTGCATCTAAATGTTTCTGTTCTAAGTTTTTTCAGGCTTTTACATTTCCTAACTAACTTATGTCACTATAGGAATTTCTTTTCATACGGTTTCTTCTGACAAATCACTGCATCTGAAAATGTTATCAGTCAAGAAATTACATAGATGTAACTCTGATTCAATTTTTTAAAATGCATGTCTGATAGAATATTTATATGGGAAAAACTTTATTAGAGATATTTACCTAATTCTAGTAGCTCTGACATTCGATACATGAAATTCAGAAAAAAATCTGCAGTAACCTCAGTTACTTGGAAACTGGGTTTCTATTAGTGAAGTAGAAATATAGAACAGTTGAGAAAACATTTTAAACATTATTTTCTGCACTGACGTGCCTTGTAGAGTCTTAATAAATGTTTGAAGAGTCTTATATAACAATCTTTCATTGCAATTGGAGAAAAAATATCCCAATTTTTCATACAGTGTTAAGAAGTGATGAATATAAAAATAATAAAATACAGATTTTGATAATGTCACCACATTTGACTTATCTTGCATGAAAAGGTCAGAGTCAGAGTATTTTGTAAGATTCAAATGAAATCTCAAGACATATAGGGCAGAAAATTCGGTAGTTACTTGGTTATATTAAAAGGTTACTGGTGCATAGGCAGAAAATGTGTCTTTAGCTTTGACATGCCGAGTGCGCTATCACAAGAGGTGTTCCTATCTGGTTGCTCTTTTAACCTGTATTTTTGTGGATACATTAGGATGGATTAACGCTATCAAGGAGATTAAAAAAACCCCCAGTTTTATAAACAAAGAAACAGTATGGGGTTTTGTGCCTTATATTTAAAACTCATTTTTCTGAAAGGTACTGTATCTGTTCTTACCCGTGTCTAGCAACAATAAACTATGAAAGAACTTGAAAGTAGGTTGAACTACTTGTTTTAAATATCTGCATTTTGAAATGTGGGTTGTGAACTAGCAATCAAGCATTTAAATACTAGTTTTATAAGCATAAGTGTCAAATAGATGGTAAAATATTTGCCCTGTAGGACTATAGTTAAATTAACTGAAAAGCTAATTTTTGGAAATAAAACCTGTTGATTTTCTCATTATTAAAATATTAAATATATATATATTTTTAAAACTTGCACAAAGGCAACCCCTGTTTTGTCTATTATTTTGCTTTGAAAAAAATATTGTTTTTATTTGAGAAATTAACTGCTTCTACATCTATCTTGGGGATTTTTTCATAAGCCAACAAAATACTATAATGAGCTACAGTTTTGATATGGTGTTAATACAACATCAAGTAACAAAATCCCAAAGGAAACTAAATCTTATCTCCTATGACTAAAACAGTGGCAAAGAAATAATCATGTAAAGTGTTTGTTATACGATGTACAAAAGATAAAATTCACATTTTTGCGTAGTGCCTGCAAGAACCTTATCATTCCTAAGTCTTAACACGGGGTCATACAAATATCTTTTAGCACTTAGCACCAGAAACCTATTCCACAAATGAAGATTTGCACTGTACTACACTGCCTGTTGTACTCTACAAGCCACTTCCTGGGCTTTTCCATTAAAGAAGAGATTCTGTGACCCAAGCAGTGATGTCCCAGGAAGGAGTCTGGAGGTGAGCAAGGTGTTTCAGTCAACAGGGACATGATTCAGCTGCGCAGACACGAAGTATCCCCTGCATTGGCACAGGATAGCCAGATGCGATGTAGGACCCGAGGAGTGCCATCTGAGTTGCTTCAGCTACTGCTCCAGCAGAGTTTGGGTCTCTCACACACCCTATGCCATGTCTCTTAGCCCTACAGGGAGATCTCATATGTCTAAGGTATCCCATATGGTATGAGATACCTCATATGTGGGCAGCTGAATTAAGGGTATGGAATCTAGAGCTACCTAGCTCATCCAAAACACCTGCACTTGATCAACTGAGTGGATTTTGATACAAAGATAGTACTGATTGAATTTCTATTGGCAATTACAAGAGCTTAGCCACTTAACTCACACATACATTGCTGACACATAATTTAAGTATCAAAAAATGTAACTGAATACCACCATTCCAAGAAATCTGTATGGGAGAAGCTCAAAATGAACTTGACAACAATAAAGATTTTCATTGTAGGGTAATTTAAATAAATTGATATGACTTTTTTTTTTTTTAATTTGTAGGGAAGAAACATCATGTCTATATTGAAGCTAGAATGGATACTTCACAAAGCTTAAACACGAGATTTAGCAGACTTAAACTTCAAAGGTCTTCTAGAAAAGATGTTGCTGTACAAAATTTTATCAAGAATATTTGAAAATCAGGAAAACTTTCTTCCGAAAAGCGTGATATTAATTTTAAGGATGGTGTTTCTGTGTTCCTGCAATGTCCTGCAATGCCCATATTGATGATTCTTGCCCTAGCTATTGGGACACAGAAGGTGCTTGCTAAAAAAGTAAAATAAAATGTAATACCGCTGATGAGACATTTCAGTGGTTTGTATCCATCGTATTATGGTATTAGAACACAAGATCTGCTTCCCTGGATCAACAGCCTGGCCCAGTTTAGTTTCTGATACTGGATACGTTTAAATGCTTTGAGGAAAGATAACTGCCTTCTCCTTGTCTCCACTTTGACCTTGAATTGACAGATTAGTCAGAGCCTTGAGACATGAGGTTTTGTAGTACGTAGATATGTTTTTGTTTTATTTCATTTTCAAAGCTGTAGATTTTCTTGGTATTTGTATAATGTCTTTAAAATGTCATTAAATTCACAATCGTGTCAAATTCCTGTGGGATTGAGTTTAATCCTGCAATTATATGAATGAAACACGAAATTATTTCTAGCTATTTTGAATTTCCTATCTTCAAGTGTCTCTTAACAATTGTGTAGAGGATAAAAAAGTTTTCATATGTATTCTCTATTATATATGTTATAATACATAATTACAATACATCTTCCAAGACTTGTCCAGCTTCTTTGCCTGCCTTTTAGTGCAAACAATTTCACAGACTTTTCTCAGTCTTTCTACAGATGAAATATCAATAATTAGAAAGAGCTGGAAATCGAGAGAGAAGAATGTGGGAAAGAAAGTAGCAACGAGCCAATCACAAGCTATTACTCAAGGAAATCATAGATCAATAAAATTATAGGCTTTCCTTCAACCAAAATATATTCTGGTTTTGGGTATGAGAAATGCTTGTGGCAAACAGCTTGATTTCATCTGCTCTGATGTTTCAGAGTCACTGGTAAAGTGCTTTCTCATCTGCCCACTTCACCGGACACAGAACAGAATTGCAGAGGGAAATAGGAGGCAGAAATGGTCCTTTCACATCCCATGGTCTTTCCTTCCTTTTAATCACCCCATCTAAGGTAGGAGTGGGCAACAAATTAGTGATTGCAGTCAGTGAAGCAAATAGTCCTCCATAGGCAGTGCCTGAAATTACTATAAGGCCAGTAGAAGTGACAGAGAAAGTTCTCCCACCTCCCATTCCTCCAATAGTACTGTCGTAGGACAAGACATCAAAGGAGAAAGCTTCTCTCTTCATCATGTCCCATTGATCTCTACATTTTTTTTCTCCTATTCCTACTACAAAGCTATAAAACTACCAGTGGCATATTGTGCCTTGTACATATAGCAGGTGGCTCCGGTGCCCATACTGTCCTACTCCATGTAAGTGCTGAAAAGTTTTATCCGGATGAAAGCATTTGTTGATCATTCAAATCTGAAATATGTTTCATAGTGCATTTTGTTTATACTCTAGTCAAAGCCATACATTTTTTCTTTATGTTTGTTGGTTTTATTGTATTTTACTCTTCTCTTATTAGAAAAAGATATTTTTTTTCATTTGTTGAATTATTACTCACTTACCATGGAATAACATTTCTGTCCAACAGAAATGAAGAAACCAACCAATCACAGTACTGGAATCAAAGCTTTTTTCCATCATGGGGTGTATTCAGCCTACCATGGTAGTAGCTCTCACTAGAATAGAGAACTTCAAATCAGTTAGCTAGTTAATGAATTCTGGCAAACAAGTAGACAAAAATGCAATTCTGCATGTCAAAACTGAGTGACGTAAGCACAGCCCCACTAATGGAAATCACCTTTTCCATTAGGGTCAAGAATTTGGAAAAGTAAATTAATAAGAAATTTCAAGTTGTGGAAGCCATAAAATATGCCTAATACCAAGCATTTTAGGAATAAGGAGTTTATGAATAATTAAACTACTAATAGTAATACAAAGGTTAATGAGGCTGGAAAGGTTAAACCAGACATTAAAAAATGGCACAGAGAGGGTTATTTTACAGCATTCATTTCCTGAAGCTGTAACAGAATAGACTGTGTCAAAAGGCTATAACGTAGTTTTCCTCATTCTGTTACAATGGAAAGCAAATGGTTTGAATTTCATCTTCCTCATCCTGATATAAATCAGAAGAAACTACATGAAGTCAATGGAATGTCTCTGGGGTAAAACTAGGGACACAATAGTTGTAGTCAAGATGTTAATGGTTCAGATAAAATGGTATAGTAGAGGGAAAAGACATTCCAGGAAGAAAAGAAACATGAATTTTGAATTGTAGGTAAGTGAACGTATACAAAAATGATGAATGTCAAATAAAATTTGAAAGCATAGTGTCATCATATTTCCTGCTACTTTCTTTCATTATTCACTGGCCTTGTCTTTCGTCATGGGGTTATTTCTTTTCTATAGGGATTTATATCCACAGACCAGGATTTCTACTCTACGACATACAATGTACTCACTCCCACAACGATGGCCCCTGGCCCTCTGCCACCACATGGACCTGGGGAACCAGGCTCTCACCCTGACCGCCTGATGTGTCAAGCGCAGCTGGGGGTCCAGCACTTTTGTGTAATGACTCCATTGTGGACTCAGCCTGTTGCACTGTGTCCAACACACAGGGATGTGTTTCTGCCCCACACTAAGGGACTGGTTTTTTAAACTATTTTTCACTTTCTGTGTTAGACTGATAGCCTAAGTCTCCAATGGGTTTTCTAATCAGGTAGCCCCAAGCCAATCTCTTTGACTTTCTCTTTATCTAAAGCCAAAGAACAGTTGTCACCAGGCTTTTTGTCACGCTCTAGTTTCCCTTCCAAAATTCGTTGCAACAGTGTGAGGTTATGCATTACACAATTTGTCCGATGTGTCTTTGTTTTCCAGATCATCTAGATTAATCTAGTCAGTTAGAGCTGGTCAGATGTAGTCAAGGTCTCCTTCGTCAGGGAAGTGCTTTCAGGTAAGCTTCAGTCCATGACACTGTGACATTATGAATAGACCTTATGTCTACAGATGAATTTGTGTTTGAAATCCACTGAAAATAAAAAGTATATAAATGCACATCTTTTGTTATTGTGTTTTATATATGTAATTTACATAGCATCCTTGTTTATAATATTTCCTCTTCTCCACTCTTCCAAAATATTTAAAGACAGAAAGTTCTATTTTGTTTGTGTCATTTGCTAAAAAATTATTTTTAAAAAGAATTTTCAGCCTGAATTACTTGATATTTAGGGAGGAGAGGTGCAACTTTTAACATGAGTAAACTTCTTTTAAAATTAAGTTTCTATATTGCCCTTGCTGTAATTGCTTTGAAAGAATCTCCCACCCCATTTCCACAAAAAAACTATTTTTACAAATAACAGATCACATTTTACTCATGATTTATGATCATATTGTATAAACAGTGTGAATAGGCTGCTTTCTACTATTCATTTATATGCCTTTAAAATCCTATGGTACAAGTTAATTTGAAAATCACAGATCTAAGTATGATGATGTTATAAACTGCAGCCACGTTTCAAAATGTGTGCTATTCATCAGCATTTTGTGCATTGTGATAGCACTAAGAAGTCTTATAAAAGTTCATTTGCTACAATTATTTTTGGAAAGTTAACTCTTTTATGGTAGTAATTCAAAGGGTCTCATTCTCCTAATGTATTCTCTTTTTAAAAAAATTAAATTACCATTAACTGATAAGCTTAAAAAAAAAATCCAGCAAGCAAAAGCTGTGAAAAGAACAAGTCCTTAAATTTGTGGATGCTGAGAAGATAGATCAAACATTCATGGAAATTTAAGGAATGAAAGGATGTATTACAGAGATTATATCTGTTAGCTAATTTGAAAACGAGTGAATTTTTAACATAGAATGCACTACAGTTAAAGGTTTGTGAAATACTGAATTTTACTTTGTACGTATGCATGTACATATTTTATTATTTGTACTAACTCAGTTCTAGGTTCAAAAAAAATTGAATATAAAAAACCACAGGTCTAAATATTGAAAGGCACAATGAAAAAGAAAAGAACCCTTTTTAACAGAAAAAAGCCTGTATTCTACCTTTTGTCCTGTGTTGTATCATCCTGAACAGAAAAGAAATAGTAGCAGAAAATACTGTAGCTAATCTATAAATATAATTATGCGGTGGCTTTTCTATACTTAAAATGAATAAGTGCTCTAGCGTATGTGTATAAATACAGATGGTGCTGTATTAAGGAAGGAAGAAAGGGGGAAGCAACTGTCAAGAACATGATTTGTTTTCTATAAGCAAACCTTAATAATTTAAATAGACATCAAAGACTCAGTTAATGCAGAGGTATCAGCAAGTGCCCTAGGAAAGCTAGAATGAAATATGCAATTAGGTAAGTCACTACAGTAAGCACTGAAAGTTGAAGTCACAGAAAGAATGTGTCTCAGAAGCAAGTGACAGATAGGACCATACAAGCAATGTGCTTTTCCTCACTTGTTTCACTGATCTCAATTACACCAAAGGATTTCAAGCACTAACTCCCAAGTCATGGCAGTCTGACTAGATGATGTGATGGCAGGTTCTCAAATAGGAACTCTTAATTCAAAGAACAGTTATGTGACCTACATGATCAGGTTAGTTTCTGAACAGATCAAAAAGATATTAAAACCATGGGAACTGAGGAAATCTGTTCTGGAGCAGAATTCTGAAGAATCCTGGTGCTCTGAAACTTTTATAAACAGGGGTTTTTTTGGCAACTTATATGCATAAGACTTCCTTCAAAAGAACTTCTTACCTGTTGAAGGAGCTGAAAGAAAACTTTGTTTCACCTCTGTTACTACTAAGATGAATGGCAGATAAACAATGCAGACAGTGGTGAATTGCAAATTTTCATTTTATTCAGGATTAATTCCTCGGTGCTTTTAGAGACGTGTTCAGTGAAATTCCTCAGAAACTACATGCCAGAGAATTGAAATATACGTTATTATATGGAGATTTCTGAAAGTGCCAGAACTACCTTCTACCACTGAAATAATGCAGAACTATTGATTAGTAAAGTAGCTGAACAATTTACTTATCAGTTTAGAGGCACTGACTGCTTAAAATATTTCATCTTACCTAAGAAGGCCTAAGAAGAATGTGTGTTCTATAAGCCTTTGGCTTTAATATCTAGAGGAATTTAAAAAATACATATGGTGCATGAGAAAGCTTTTCCTTTCTCTTTCTCTTCACAGTGCTTTGAAAAAATAATTTTGGTGCCACAAATGCTCGCTTTTTTATTTTTTATCTTAACTTGCTTTGTTTGATCATGCTGTGAATCAATGAAGTGCATTTATTTAGTTTGTTTAACATCTATATCAGATAGTAATAAATAATACTTTGTCTAGATCCCCACTTCAGCAAAATATTTCTCTCTGTTGTGTTTGATTCATTCAACCTTACTTTAGTTTGTGAAAAAGTTAAGGGACTACCGTTATCACCTAGGCTTACTCCTTAGTTCATGGAAAGAGTTATTCATTGCACACCTATTTTAGAAGAGATGAGCAGTCCCCATTGCCTACTGAGAAAGAATAGACTAAAATTATAAACGTAACTTAAAAATTTACCCAGATGGCTACAATTAGTTTTGATATAAACACCATTTATTAACTTCAGCTGAAATGCATAAAACAATCTGTATATATTTCTATACCTTTGTCCCATAATATTTTAATGTTTATAATTTTTGATGTCACTAACACGATGTGCAACACAGTTTTCTGATTTCTCAGTATCTGATTACCATTCCCATTTTCAGATTCTGCAGTAATAGATTATGACTGCAAAAAGGCACAATCAAATGCAATGTTCATAAAATCATACAATGGTTTGGGTTGGAAGGGACATTCAGACATCCTCTAGTCCAACACCCCTGCCATGGGCAAGGACATCTTTCAGAAGAACAGATTGCTCCAATCCCCATACAAACTGACTATAGACACTTTGAGTGATGGGGATTCCTCAACTTCTCTGGGCAGCTTGTTCCTGTGTCTCACCACTATCATTGTAAAAAATTTCTTCCTTATGTTCAGTCCAAACCTACCTTCTTTCAGTTTAAAACCATTGTCCTTTATCCTGTCACTACAGGCCCTGGTAAAAAGTCTCTCTCCACCTTTCTTATAGGCCCCCTTTATATATGGAAAGGCCCCAGAAAAGTCTCCCTGGAGCCTTCTCTTCCCCAGGCCAAGCAACCCCAATTCACTCAGCCTTTCTTCAGAGGAGAGGTGTTCCAGACATCTGATCATTTTTGTGTCCCTCTTCTGGAACTGTTCAAACAGGTCCATCTCTTTCTTGTACTGGAGATTGCAGAGCTTGATGCTGCACTCCAGGTGGGGTCTCATGAGAGTGGAGCAGAGGGGAGAATCAGCTCCCTCGATTGGCTTTCTGGGCTGAAAGCACACATTACTGCCTCAAGTTCAAGTTTTCATCCACCGGTATCTGCAAGTCCTTCTCTGTAGGGCTGCTCTCAATTTATTTTCCAGTCTGTGTTGATACGGGGGATTGCCCCAACACACGGGCAGGACCTTACGCTTGGCCTTGTTGAACTTCATGAGGTTGTCATAGGCCGATCTCTCAAGCCAGCCTATCAAGGTCCTCTGGATGGCATATTAACTGCACCACTCAGCTTGGTGCCTTCTGCAAGCTAGCTGAGGGTGTACTGTCTATGTCACTGATTAAGATAGTTTTGGTCCCAGTATGCCTGGTTTTCTCTCCAAATCGAGAGTTCCCAAGCTCTAAAAAAGATGTCATTAAAGAGTTGTCAGCTCTTTTCTGCTCCTGTATCATTGAGGGCAGTTTCCCAAGGAGGTCTCAGACACTAACGGCTTAAAAAAATTAAAGCTTCTTTTCCTAAAATTCAAGGTCCTGACTCTACACTTCACCTGTCCCATATCCTTCAAGACTGTGAATTCCACCAGGACATCTTCATTGTAGGCCAGCCATTAGTTAAAGGGTGTCGTTAAGCAACAGGTTTAGTAATTATTCTCCTCTGGTTGGGCTATCTATCACCTGGATTTAGAAATTATCCTCAATGTACTCCAAGAGCCTCCTGAACTGCTTTCAGCTTGCTGTGCTGCTATATTCATACCATCCTTAGCGTTTTCATCCAAACCCCCTTACATAGCAGGGCATTGTTAGTATTATATTTAGAAGTAGAAATTGCGTATATTTATGAATAATGAACTCCTCAGATATAACCTTGACTCTATGATGATAAAATGTCAAAAGGCACTCTCCCCCCCCCCCCCCCCATAATTAAACAGATGCTGAACAGTAACATCAGTTTTTCACCTCTTTAAATACTTCTGCTTCACAGAGGAAGGTAACAAGGATAACAAGGCATAGAAGTGTGACGTTACAGATACTCTCCATATTTTTCAGAGAAACACATGAATATGAGCCTAAAGATCCAGAAAATATTTTCAGGTTTTTAATGCCTTGATGTGACTTAACTGTGGTTACTTTGTTGCTCTGCAGACAGAAAAGTATTCGTAAAAAATACATAATTGATATCGTTCTGGCAAATAAAACCTATTAATCTTGAGATATGTTGGATAAAGCAGCCTGACAATGGAAAAAATAAATTTAAAAAAAAAAACACCAAATAAACCCCAAAGCATCTACTTCTTTATACCCATGTGCATATCTATTTACACATACATATTTAGACACATAAACACAACCAATATAAAGAATTGAACTCATTGATAGATTTCATATGAGTAAATATTATTATAATGATCACATCTTAATTTAGCTGGAATGTACTTAAGAATCTTAGTGCTATAACTTAGGCAATGCTTTGGTGAAGAAGAGGTAGCCAGCTGTCCACGCAGAACAAAAGCTGGGACATACCAATTAGATCAGCAGAGGGTGAAATTCAGCGTGTGTGTAGTTCTGTAAGTATTTGTCGATGAATGAGTGAACATGACTTTTTAAAATGTGGACATTGCTCCACTAATTCCTTCCAACTCTGCAGGTCACCTTGCATATGATTTTTAATACCAACCCCTGTCGATCATGCTGTATAGTAGTACTGTTGTCATTAAAATCATTACAACAGATTCTGACTTTGAATTCAGGTGGGTGTGTCCTATGGAAGACAATGGATTACATGGTGAGCATCTGAAGGCATCTAGGTATGCTTTATCTGGGTAGGCCTTTAAACCATATTTGAAGAACAATGATCTACGCAAGCACTTTAACTTCACTATATATAATCAGCATATAGCTAGCTATCACATAATAGGAATCTAACAGTTTTTAACTCTGTTTTAAACCCTTTATGTCTCTGAAGTAAAAGGCTGTGGAACTCTTCTCTTTCTATCAGACCAACAGATATCTCTTACAACAGACTATCTTGTTGGGTTTCTCATTGTTGGAATTTTTTGCTTAATCCTAAAAGGTTGAAAGATCAAATGCTACATTTAGCGAGTTTACCACACACAAACCTGAATCTGTTCCACCCTGGTGTCAGTGCTGCGAGGAAGGGAATTATTTCTTTCTCTTTGACATTTCTAATGTACCATGATATAACATTCAGATACAAAATTAAGAGAGAAATTGAATGACCTTTCTTCATTTTCTAATCTTCAATTTGATCACATAAGATTTTTTTCCTCTTAGAACTTTCGTTTTGTTTTTAGAATATTCTATGTATTTTGCTTTTTATTACCAAATTGAATATTTTCTTCACATTACTGTTGGCTGGAGGAATAACAGCTGAAGGGATTTCTGTCTTTAAAAGACTTGCTTAAGGTCTAAGAATTTCCAAAGGCACCTAAGTATAAGAGAAGATATTCCAGGACTGCAAAGTAGATATTCAGTCTGCTCACATCTTAATAGTAAAACATCTCCCACAGGGAAGTGGAAGATATGAGTAAAATTCTTCTTTAAATGATTAAAGACAAGGAATTCAGTTTCCTAGGAATTTGTTCTTTCAAAGGTGAGTGTTCTCGCCATTGATCAGATAGTGAGCAGTGAGGCTATATCACTTAATATTTGCTGCTAAAGCTGCAGTAGTTTGTATTAAATGCTCAAGTGCTCACTTGCCCAGAATGGGGAACAGTGAGAAACTGATTCTCTGATGTGTTCAGTGACAGTTGTGGCCTAATGAATACAACACTCCAAAATACTTAAGCATTTTATAAAACATAGAAAACTTAGCTGGCTGTGATTAAAAAAAAAAAACAACACACACACACACACAAAAACCCTAACTATGAAATAGCAGTTTAAGAACACTGAGATGCTGTGTATCAAGCATTAGGATACAACCGTAAAGACTAGGGGAACCCTGAGGATTGAAGTGTGTGAACAGAAAAAAGAGAACAGGGATTGAATCACAAGTGTTAGTAATGACTAAGAACAGTTTAGGTCATCATGTACCATCTAATCTTCACTAGGTATGTTATTGGTATATTTTTGTTAATTCTGTTCAAGGAAGTTAATTCCTTTTCAGTCTGTGACTCTCCTTTCTAGTCTCTGGAGTCTTCATCAGGGAAAAGTATTTTTAAAAGAAGAGAAAGTGACAAAAAATTTTGAAGTATTTCTCCATATAGCTTAGGTTAAGAAAAAGAATGTGACCCGAGGCATTTTTTTACTACTTTTGAAATGTTACTACTTTGAGGAGGAAAAGAAAAATATGAAGTTTCCCTCTTTGCAGACATCAGTTGTCCCCGAAACAAAAATATTTAAAAAAATAAATAGCCTTTCTTCAAAGGAGAGGTGTTCCAGCCATCTGATCATTTTTGTGTCGCTCTTCTGGAACTGCTCAAACAGGTCCACGCCTTTCTTGCCCTGGGGACCCTGGGACTTGCTGCAGTACTCCCGGGTGGGTCTCATGAGAGTGGAGCAGAGGGGGAGAATCACCTCCCTCGACCTGCTGGCCACGCTTCTTTTGATACACCCCAGGATACGGTTGACTTTCTGGGCTGCAAGTACACATTACTGTCTCAAACCCAAGTTTTCATCCACCAGTATCCCCAAGTCCTTTTCCGCAGGGCTGTTCTCAATCCATTCACCCCCCAGCCTGTATTAACACTGGGGATTTTCCCAACCCCTGTGCAGGACCTTACACTTGGCCTTGTTGAACTTCATGAGGTTCACATGAGTTTACTTCTCAAGGGTGGGCACAATGCATAGGTCATTCAAGGACCACTTCTCTGTCTGCTTTTGAGTAAGTGTGTACTCCAAATAAAAATGTGTTATTATGTGCTATTATGTGTTTTATGTTTGGAAATACTTTGCAGGCTACACAGAATACACACAGACAAATATTTAGTCTTTTCATTAGGTTTTATTAAGTTTAGGTTTTGGGGGGAAGCACAGGAGTTTTCTTGTGTTGAACAATACTATAGATTTGTATAATAGTATTATTTTTTACCTAGAAGAATTATTATTTGTAATTCGGCAAAGGAATTTGGATCAAGAAGATAAAAGAAGAATTTAAAGCTGGATATGTTTGAAGTGTTCCTCTAAGCTGTACTTGACCTTTTTCTGTTTACTCATGTGTAATGGATGAAGAATTCCCTTGTTATTAGAATGGATTTCAGCACATATCTTATCTCAAATATCAACTGCCCATGATATATCCTTTTGGTTCCTGAATTTATAGCCTGTGTCACCATATTTCCTTTTAATAACTTCTTCAATGGATGTGCAGTTACCCAAATTTTACTCAAATTTAATCCAATTTTGTATTTTTTCAAGTACATTTTTGAGCCATGTACTTAACTGTTCAAATTGTATTTCAGATTAGATCAGCCAGTTTAATTGAAGGATTGAAGTGGGCTTCAACAGGGCATTAGACTAATCAGTTGTATTTTTCTACGAAATAGAGGAAAAATAATTATACTCTAAGAAAGTTATCTAAATCTCAAGTGGATGAAGAAAATACATGAGAAGATGCTACTGTATTTCAGATAACATGCAGTATTTTCAGACCAGGGTTTCTATTCATAAATATTGATGCATATGTGTATGCTTGGGCCTATGCTTATATGGTCTACGAGCATCTAAGAAATCTATAAAAAAAAAAAATTCAGTTTTATTTTTAAATATGCCTAAAATACAAACCATATAATATATATATACATGCACATGTATATGTGTATACCAGTATACAGAGATGCACTTAAATGTACACATAAGCATATATCCTACATACACATGCATTTGATATATGTGCATTATATTCATATGTACCATTATAGGAAACTGAATGAGCTCCTTAGAAACTCATTCTTCTCTCTGAGCAGTGTTATTGTCCTAGAATACCCCTGAAATAGATCAAGAGATTTTAAGAATCAAAGAATCATAGAATCATAGAATTGCTGAGGTTGGAAGGGACCTTTAAGATCATCAAGTCCAACCATTAACCTACCCTGACAAAACCACTTCTAAACCATGTCCCTAAGTACCACAGCTACCCTTTTTTTAAACGCCTCCAGGGACAGTGAATCCACCACCTCCCTGGGCAGCCTATTCCAATGTTTAATAACCCTTTCAGTGAAAAAATGTTTCCTAATATCCAATCTAAACCTCCCCTGACATAACTTGAACCCGTTTCCTCTTGTCCTATCACTTGTCACCAGGGAGAAGAGGTCAGCCCCCATCTCTCTACAACCTCCTTTCAGGTAGTTGTAGAGGGCGATAAGGTCTCCCCTCAGCCTCCTCTTCTCCAGGCTAAACAACCCCAGCTCCCTCAGTCGTTCCTCATAAGGCTTGTCCTCCAGACCCCTCACCAGCTTTGTAGCCCTTCTCTGGACACATTCCAACACCTCAATGTCCTTCTTGTAGTGAGCGGCCCAAAACTGAATGCAGTACTTGAGGTGGGGCCTCACCAGTGCCGAGTACAGAGGCATGATCACTTCCCTAGTCCGGCTCACCACACTATTCCTGGTACAGGCTAGGATGCTGTTGGCCTTCTTGGCCACCTGGGCACACTGCTGGCTCATATTCAGCTGGCTGTCAACCAACACCCCCAGGTCCTCTTCTGCCGGGCAGCTTTCGAGCCACTCTGCCCCAATCCTGTAGCGCTGCATGGGGTTGTTGTGACCCAAGTGCAGGACCCGGCACTTGGCCTTGTTGAACCTCATACCGTTGGCCTCAGCCCATCGGTCCAGCCTGTCCAGGTCCCTCTGCAGACCCAACCTACCCTCAAGCAGATCAACACGCCCGCCTAGTTTAGTGTCATCTGCGAACTTACTGAGGGTGCATTCGATCCCCTCATCCAGATCATTGATAAAGATATTAAAGAGAACCGGCCCCAGCACCGAGCCCTGGGGGACACCACTTGTGACCAGACACCAACTGGATTTAACTCCATTTACCACCACTCTCTGGGCACGGACATCCAGCCAGGTTTTTACCCAGCGAAGAGTATACCTGTCCAGGCCATGAGCAGCCAGTTTCTCCGGGAGAATGCTGTGGGAAAAGGTGTCAAAAGCTTTGCAAAAATCCAGGTAGATAACATCCACAGCTTTTCCCTCATCCACTAAGTGGGTCAGCTTATCATAGAAGGAGATCAGGTTTGACAGGCATGACCTGCCTGTCACAAACCCATGCTGACTGGGCCTGATCACCCTGTTCTCCTGCATGTGCCGTGTAATGGCACTGAGGAGGATCTGTTCCATGACCTTCCCAGGCACCGAGGTCAGACTGACTGGCCTGTAGTTCCCTGGATCCTCCTTCCAGCCCTTCCTGTGGATGGGTGTCACATTTGCCAACCTCCAGTCAGCTGGGACCCCCCCGGTTATCCAGGACTGCTCATAAATGATGCAAAGTGGCCTGGTGAGCACTTCTGCCAGCTCCTTCAGTACTCTTGGGTGGATCCCATCCAGCCCCATAGATTTGTGCACCTCCAGGTGCTGAAGCAGGTCCCTCACCATTTCCCTTTGGATTACATTTTCCATGTAACATATGAAGTAAGAGATAAAAAGATATTCAAAAGAAAATCCAAACCATTTCAGAGGAAAAAAAAACCCATACTCCAGGCATTTTAAAAGAAAACTGATTCTGAATAAAATATGGATGAAATTTATCAGTTTGGACCTTCTAAAATAGCATAAATAGCTCAGAAAAGGATGAAAAGCTTAACCTTTATGCTGACGTGATAAGGATCGGATTGGGAAATTCAGCCTGAATGCTGCCCTTAATGCTAGAATCTCACCATTCATTTTGTTTCACAAAAATGCAAGAGGAGAGAGAAGAACAAACGCTTTGGTAGCAGTCATTTCACATCTGTGCCTATGCAGTGGAGGTATGAAATATAACAACATAACCAACAGAAGGAGTTAGTTCAGGTAATTGGAAGATATTTTTCCAAGGCTAACACCAAAGTAGTATAGGTAGGAACAAAATTTTACCTGAGGTACACACCCTGAAAGAAGTGAAGCTTTCCTCTGTCTAAGCTGAATAAAGAGGACGGCTCTGAGGATGTAAACACAGAAAGAGAATAGCTGAATACCCCTTCATTTCTTAACGCATCTTCCGTCTCAGAGGCTCCAAACGAGCTTAACAAAGAGAAAACACAGGCAACTGGATGCAACGTTATCAAAGTAGAAATAAAGCAAGCACAAAAGCAACTGCAGGAATGAAGCAATACATTTTTGAATGTCTTGAATTACTGCTCACTGTAGTCATTTTAGGTCTTGTAAATACTTTATAGTACTAAGTATAAAAATTTAATATTTTAACTTTGACTCAGTAGCCCAGCATTATTGTTCATCTATGGTAGAAAAAGATTTACTATTTGGTATTTATAGAAATGGTCATCACCTTTAATTTAATTACAAGGAAGAAACAAGCAAAAAAAAATAATCCCATATCACAAAGCTACATTTTCTGTAGTGCTCGTGCTTCGTGCTGCAAGGTAATTACTTTCTCCTGTTGTGTAGGAGACTTACTAGTACAGCATGGTGGGAAATAACTATTCTATGACTCTCAGGTTTCAGTCTACAGAATAACTGTCTGTTTCACAAAAACCAACACTAGAAAGTTAGTCTCCCCTCACTACTCATTCAATGAATTTTTAAATAATTACTGAATACAAGGATTTAGAATAAATAAGAGGAAAGCTGAAAGGTGAGTGAAAGATAAAAATGAAAGGGATAAGAGAATACATATTCCTTCACCTAAGCAACTATTAAGACATAAAGCGTGGGCTGAGGAAGACAAATGTGGCAGCAGATGCAGAACATCATGCATCTTATTCATTGTTCCTAGTAAAAGTTTTCTTCAAAGCTAAGCGTGCATCACTAATTTTATAGCAAAACTTTAACAAGAATGTTGTAATAATCCCCAAATCAAGCACTACCATATCAGGAAAGACTCCAAATTACAGTTCAGTTTAGGTACAACTATAATCAGAGTGACAAGGGTTCATTTTCTCAATTAATTTTCTCAGTCTTATCTCCTTGCTCTAATAACTTGGTAGATACACATATAAAAGTCTTTAACATTAAAATTGGATGTGTTGCTTAATTTTTAAAATGTGCATGGAATTCTTTTTTTTCTTTTCCTCTCTTTTCAGTATGTTTAAAATCTTGTGTTAAAATTCTTGTGAGTAACTATGGAGAGGTAGTACATAATCCTTACAACAAAATGTTCCTGTCTTGATGGTGGTTCCCTTCTTACCAAAGAACAGGGAAGAGTAGAGTACCTTTGTGCTTCTCCAGGAACTCTTTGGAACAGTCACTGAGAATCCAATGGAAGCAGATAGCCCTCATGGAAATCCTACTTTACCAGTGATGAAATGTTCTTCTGAGCTATGAAACTGCAAAGCACAGCAAACTGTAGCTTTTTTTTTTTTTAAACTTGGATGTTTTCCTAAACCATTTTCTAAAGAGCAGGTGGACAGCCTCAATCCTGTCAGACATGTGGCATCACAGGAAATTATCTAATATAAAGGGGAATTCTCTGATGATAATTTTAATCCAGTTTCCTGTCCCTCTGTACTTCAGAGAAATATGTGGGGATCTTATCTAATTAGTGAATCTGATCCTGACTGTTTAGCATTGTGCTGATTCATGTATATTCTTACATGATATGTTTTCCCTAATGAGAAACCCCCAAAAATAATGTTGGGTTATAATGGGATTCATTCTCTGATGTTAGAGATTGAATCAGCTTTCCAATATTTTAATTTTTTTTTTCATTCCCCTGTTGAGGAAGAGTATCTGCTTCATATCTATTTACTTCAGACCTGAGCTTCAAATATTGGTGGTGTAGCAGTATTTCTGTCACCCTCTGCATGAATTGTAAGTAGACAAGATTAACCTTCAGTGGATTTCAGGGCTCAAGAGGAAGATTTTATACAAAATTGTTAGGAGCCAGAAAAAAATTGTGTATCTGAAAGATAACTATAGCAAAATGTTAAAAAAAGGACAAGTTTAGAATGCATTGGTGGCAAGTGGAGTATTAGAAATATCAGACCTTGTCTTTCTATATTTTCTTCATGTATCTCGAGAACTGTATAAAACTCACATTTTCATACGTTTTACCAGAAACACCTAGACTGTTATGCTGCGTAGTGCTTTCATGGTTTAATCATTTTAACTCCACCAATCAAAACTGTCTGGGACTCATTTTCTGTGAGGAATTACTTTAAAACCATCTTGTAAATCTTAAATTTGTGCATACCCCTTTGTAAAATACATCTGCGCTTAAAGAAAAAAAAGATGTTTTATCAGAATATTTGCAACAGTGAGCAAAGATTTATAGGAAATTGGCTTATATTTGTAAGATAAGACCAGGAGGGGAACTAAAGTCGAATTTTGATTAACTTTTCATTTCATTATGTATATTGTAGTATTATAAATACAGAAAGTACTAATGGTTTCTACATATACATTACTTGAAAGTAAGTTGTTCTGCTCAGAGCAGATTGGTCAAGGGCTTATTTAATAATACTAAGTAGTATTTATGAAGGATATATCTTTGTTCAGACATTCATTTAGCCAATGTTCCATTGCAAAGCAGACTTGTTTCCTTCATGAACCTAATTAGATTTTTTAACAGGCAAACAAAATCTCAGGCATAATAATGTTGTCTTCTTGAGCAACTAGCTGTAACTCCATTAACAGAGTGCATGGTGGCACCATACAATGCCAGAAGCTCATTACATTCCTACAGTCATTGCAGTGGGAAGCACAGAGTTTGTTAACATCGAATGCTGAAAGCACGTCTAGTAGGAAGCAGTGATTCTGCTTGAGAGGCATGAAAAGCAATTTTCTACAACGAAAGAACAGAATTTGGACTGGAGTCCCCAACAGATCCATGGGAATTCAGTGCTCTCAATACAACAGAATGCTTCCTACCAAATCACTCAGAAGTATTTGGCCAGGGTCAACTCATGAAAACCAGAGCAGTATGGCGTATTGACAGGCTGTGCCCTATAGAGAGGGCATGTGAAAAATATGTAAAGAAAACACACTTCAAAATAAAAACAGAAAGTCTCAAAAGAACGCTTCAATGCACTAGTTATATGCTTTAATGCATGGTTAAGACTGTTGCTGAATAATGACCTTTACAAATGTATCCATAAGCAGGAGCTGTATATAACTCAGTTTATGAATAGGAAAAAAACTTGGCACTACTGTAATATGGGCTGGCCACTCAGAAGAAGGAAGAAAATAACTAATACTCATTTCAATTTCATATAAGCAAAATTAATCCCCTCACATATTCTTGTATTTAGACTCCATACATGCTTTTTCAACTCATTTTTCCCATAAATTTTGTACCTTGAGAAATTACCGTTATTTTAAGATTTTTAATACAATTAAGTTCGGCCGCTTTCTTTACTGTACAGTCTGTCTTACAAGTGGCATGGAACTCAAACAAGGGGAAAGGATTTTCACCTATATTATTACACCTCACAGCAAGCTGAAGATCTTTACAAAACTCTAACATTTTGATGTTGTCTTTGTGAAGCGGGTTAGATCACACCTACATATTTCTATTTCATCTCGGTCCTGAAAGATTTCTCAGTGTTGTTAAACATGAATTCATAGCTAAGGGCAGAAGAATACAGATAAGGGAGCGTACATACAATGTGTATGCTTATACATACGCATAAGTGTGTAAGGTTAAATGCACTTACATACAAAAATGTCTTATAGGAAGCTTTGAATGGCTCATACAATGTATTCTAAGTAGAACACAAATTCATGACAGGCAAAAACCAAAACAAAATCTGAATACTTGGGTAATTTTTTTCTGTTCTCATGACCTTAAAACATAAGGGATAGACAGGCTTATTCTTTTTGGAATGGGGTGATCATCTGTTTGCGGGGATTTTTTTCCCTCCGAGGGACTGACAAAATAAAATATTGTATTTGTTTCCCTGGAGGAAGTCTATTTTTATGCACAGAATCGGTTAAGGAGACAACCTTTAAATTACGCCTTCAAATTTTGGCTAATATGGAACATTAAGATGGGACAGTACTTGACTTGGCTTTCTACGTTAGTAGGAATTCCTCCCTTCTTAAATTGAATTGAAGACCAACCTGAGTATAAATCCTAACACGAGGAGCCAGAGAATTTCTTTTAGACAAGCTTGGGATTTATATGTCTTTTGTTGTTGACCTATATTATATAGTTTATGCTGTTTCTCTAAAAGATACTGAGTGATTCATAAATTTCCTTCAGGGAATCTTTGCCCTCATCTTCTTCAAAGACTTGACTTATCTATCTGTGCAGAATGGTAAATCCCCTTGGCGGAATGAATTGTTGAATTTTATGCTTTGGCATAAAATGACAAAAATGACCAGTTCTAATTACCCACTTAACTTCTGAAAAAATGACATCCTTAATTGGCATGTTTTCTTAATCCATTTCTCATAAAACCAGTACACAAAACTGCTTTTTCTTACATCATTTAAAAAGCACAACAAAACCAACAATGTCCTAGGATGTAACTCTGGATAATGTAGGATTAATTTCAGTCTGGTTTGAAGTGATGGCACATTCACATCATCTAATTTTTTTTTTCCTTTTTCCCTACATTCCACAAAAAACCTTCCTTTTAATTTCTTGCTGTAGCCAGTAAACTGGAAATTTCCAGGAAAAAATATTTGTGCTTAGGGAACAATAATTAAAGATCTATCCACACTGGCAATCAGCATCTAGGGTTGTTTTCCTGGAGAGTTTTCTTTTGACAGAATGGCTCTAATTAGTTCTTGTCAACATATATAGAAGAATTGTTTAAGAAGATGCTTAAAGAAAACAGACGTTTCTGTTTCCCTTGTGAGCAGAAATTCTACACAGTCTTCTTTTAGTTTAATTTTAAAAATTAAATTAGTGGTGAAGCCACAGTTTCTAAATGTGTTTAAAGCAAAATTTTTGAAAAAAAATACATTATAGTGACTGGAATATGAGATGAACTGGATCATCGAGTAACTTTTACTGCTTTACTTCTATGCTTCTTCCCCTTTCAGAGGAAGCTGACTGTAAGAACCACAAGAACATCACTCCATAGCTTTGTGGCCTTGCTCATCTCCCTTTTTGGAGTGCAGTAGGACACAGAGTTTGGCTAACAGTGTGCAATACGACTCCGACAGGATAAATGTTACTACAAAGTGAAGGTAAGAGATCAATGACAATCCCATTTCTTTTAAAAGGAAAGGATGTGATTTAGAACAGATTTGGTTAGTGACCGTTTTGGTTTGATCCTGGGAAAAGGTGAGCAAGCTTGGAGTTCCAGACTAAGCAAACTGTATTAAGAATTGATATTGCAGTCAGAAAAATGCCTCCCAAAATGCTTCTAAAAGCAGTCCTACAGCAAAGGGGTGAACTGTAGCATGCTGTTTTCACTTGGAGTGAGTTGACTGATCTGTCCAGGTGCCTAGTCTGACCAGAGAAATCCAAATGTTTAGCTAGATAAAGTGTTTTCATCGTGTGGTCAGTCCTCGACAAACAACTCCACCAACCCTAAGCCTTTTTCCTTCATAGGAAACATATATTCTACTTTTTAAAATATCCTCTAGAAGGAGCATATTGTCTTCTATAGGACACAATTAGACAAGCTGTGCTGGAGCAATTCTAGAAATAAATTTATTCCTCAAAATGTGATGATAAAATGTTCTTGCCACAGAAATGGGTATAAGACCTGAGGGGGAAAAATGAAATATCTGCTTTCAAATAAGGCCAGGTAGTTATTTGGTGCACTATCATGCAAGCACCCTAACCTCTCTCACAGATAACACCTTGAAATTAAATTTTCACACATGAGCAATGAACTAACTAACTAGCTAACTAATTAAACAAATAAACAAACAAACAAATAGAAATATTCAGCTTTGGTAACTTTCTATCTAGTAGAGACAAACCAATTCTCTTTCTTAATCATAATCTGCTGAAAAATGCCATAAACTCAGATGCTACCTGTCTATTGATGCCTACATTTTTGTTTACAGGGCACCCTGCAAACCTGGTACATACTTAACGGGCATTTCCAATGCAAAGCCAGTCCTTTGACTTTGTGGATCATCTGGTGAAAATAGGTGAAAATAACTACAAGGAAAGTGTATAGGAAAATAAAACAATTAGAAAACGTCACGAATCATCTATTCTGCAGATCCTAAATGCCACTCAGATGAAACCAACTGCAAACAAATTAAAATCAACAGTGTTTTCATCATTATAGAAGAGACATTTACCTCAGAACTCTACAAAGAAAACAAATTAATTTTGGTAAAAATAAGAAATTAATTTTCAGAACATTTTCCTCTAGGGCATCTGTTAAGTGATGGAAGAGCATGGCTCGTGCTTTTCTAAAGATACGTTCTAAAGTCACATATCCTTCTCCAGCAGCCCAGGAGTCAATCAGCCCACTCCTGCCCGGCTGCTGGAGCTCAGCACAGTGCCCAGGGACACAGGGTCTCTGCCCAGGTTGGGGGGCATGGCTGCCACTTTCCCCTCTGCAGTTTCAACCAGTAACAAGGCTGACTACATATCCCAGAGACATGGACACGGACATTGACACACACACACGCAGGCACACCAAGGATATTGACACAGCCGGTCTCAGACTGCAACAGACAAGATGCTGCCTTTAGCAGCACCTAGGGACTGGACTCACATCAGACCCAAGTGCAGCCAGCCACTTCCCATCTCCTTGTCCTCATGGGCTGGTAGAGACAGAAGGTCACTAGTGCAGACGTACATGCGCACATCCACACACACGCATATGTGCTGTCTGGCCATAAGCACGCGCACACACACACACTCGTGGATATTCCCAGTACTGGCATGGTCAGGTTTTACGTCTCTGTGTGTTTGTCCCCCTCCCTTTCCTCATCATCTCAATTTGACAAGGTCCTAGGTCAGATAATCTTACTGAAAAAGTAAACATTTCCATACCTTCCATATCCTTAACAATTAGTGCATCTGACCTGTGCATCTCTTGGTCAGCTTTGTGCTTCTGTAGGGTCTTGCTTATAGCTTCCTCCATCTCTTATAATGCCTTTTTGCATTGAAAAGACAGTTGTCCATTGAGAAAGACTTTGACCAGATACCTGGAAAGGAGCAGTCAGTCTCTTTCCACATACTTTTACATCATCCATCAGTAACTTCGTGTACAAAATCTTTAAGCATGAATTTACACTTAAATATCTGGGTGCACGTTTTCCTGTATAGTAGACTTTATGTAGCCTATCTATTCACTCAGAGACACAGTGAAGAGAAGGTGGTGCACTATCAATTTATACCCTATTGTATAACTCTCCTGGTTTAAGAAAGGTAGTCACTTTCATTACATTAATCTTAGATGGAATTATATTAAAGAAGGACTACTGCTATTTCAACATCTGAAAAAATTACACATGGAATATACCAAAACAGAATACATCTGCTGGCTAGCCGACATCCCTGAGGTGTTACAAATTAGATAATCTGGAGTTCACTTTTGGATTCATCATCAAACCGAAAGATTTAATAAAACCTGCCTTAAGAAAGCAAATCTACTAGATGTCACATTTCATGAAGTTGAAGAAATATGTTCCCTTTAGTAAATATCAGGAGTAGAAAAATATAATTTCTTGCAATATAAAAATTTCAAGTGCTCTTTTTCTTATGGAAATTGTTGCACAATTAGGAAAGGCAAGAACCGAGGTCAGTTGGCAATTTACTTGATCTTTAATTTAGGAGGGAGGGTTTTTATCAAGTCTTTACCTGTTTTTACAGTAGCTGACATGATAAAAGAAATTTATCATGAAACTTCTTGATTGGATCAATTATTAGTACACATTTCTTACAAAATAACATAAACAGACATTACATCAATCATCACTTTTTTCTGTCTGGCTATCTACGCTGACAAGAATCCAGGAAAGATATATGTTTATCCTCATTCCCCCTTGTATGCATTCATACATTCTTTTTTTTCTACAGAATGTCAGACCCAGATTTTATTTTCTTTTCAACCATTCAGTACTATAAATTTTATATGAACCACTACTGAAATCAAATAAAGCATTATTATGTTAACATCAGATAAAGAGATTTGACACAATTGATCCTGCAGTTCTATTAGCCTTACTTTAATATTATACTATCACATTTACTCTCCATCCTTCCTTCTCCAAATCAAATAATCTAAGCCTTTCCATCATTTCACTGAATAAAGCCCTTTACCCCATCCTCCTCACCAGTGAAAATTTGATTTACTACCTAAATTTTGTCTAGTTCTGAAATATCACTTTAAAATGTTAGATGCAGCATTTAATGTATGGATGAATTACTGACATAATAATGAAACTGTAACATTTTCCATATTACTGTATGATGTTTGTCTCTTTCTCAACAATGTCAACATCCTGATCATGCTTTCAATGAGTCTTGCTCACTGAATAGGGTTTTTCAATGGACAATTGTGGTACCACCAATTTCTCTAGGAAGGATACAATCCCATCATTTTGTCTGAATGATTTAACTTGTTAGTGCCAATGTGCGTAGGCTGATGGATCGTGTTATTGTAAGTGACCTCTTTCAGTGTGTAGCAATGAATTTATTTGTAAAGCATATTTCATTCTGTTTTAGCACGTTTTTTCAACAGTAGCTATATGCACCAAAAATACAACATTCATGCCTAGCTGTTCTAACACTTCAATTTAGATTTGCCAAAATTTTAACAATTCCTATTAGTTGATATTTGGATTCCCTTTCAGGTAGGATTCTAGAGATCCAGAGATGTAATTGCAATTCTGCTGTAACTCAATTTTCTCACCAGGCCAAGGAACAAAATTGAGCCAAATGATTGCTGAGCAAATAAAATTATGTATAAGAACACAAAATTACTTATAAGAACATACATCTTTTTAATGCTATTGTGAATATCAATGCATAATAGATATAGATAATTCTACATAATATTTGGAAACCAAATAATATTACAAATGAAGGCAAGAGACAACACATTAATTTTTTGAATGTCCTCTGTGACCATTGATGTAAAGTATTTTGTAATCTTTCTTGATTACAAAAATCTCATCTATATTTTTAAAATAAACATTAAAGAATCATTTAAAACCTTCCTGATTTCTAACCAGGGCATTAAACCCAGTCTTTGTCTGATGTATAAACGTAAGAAAACAGGTGACTAAAATTGCCTGAATTTAAAGACTGATTATTTTCTGTCTTTTTGCAAAAGTCCAACTTAAATGTATTGAAGTGTATTGAATTCAGCTACAATCAAGAATGAGAGTAAAACATCAGTTTTTAAAGAATGCTTTTTAAAGTGGGTCATAAACAACAAAATATGATTTTTTTTTCGTTTCAAATAGATACAGAAAATAATAAGCACTTATGATATAAAAATAACATACCCAGAAGACTGTTCTTTACTAAGTATCATGAATCTATTTAGCTGCATATTTATAATACTTTTTAAAAAAAATTGTGCATAAAGTGAAAAGAAAGGAAACATTTATTTATGTTAAAATGGTAATTAAGACAACAGTTTCCTTTTGTTGATAACAGAATGATTGCTTTGATTAAAGCAGTAAACCCCACCCCAGTTGGGTAGTATCTGAAACATAAAGCTAGCCACAAAGCTTTTTAATAGCTGCAGGAATAGATATAGAGAGCCACATATAGAAAAAGATGATGCTATAGTCTAAAAAACCTAAATGGTTTACTTTTTACTTATGCTTCGGTTTTATGTCAGAAAGAAATCCTGTCTATATGTATAAATAATTATTTAGGAATTTATTGGATTTTATTAAAATAAGTTCCTATCTTTAAAAGATCTTTCATTGAAATTATGATTTTTGAAAGACTCTATTGTACTCTTCATTCTACAGTAGAAATCTACTGTGCCTAGTAGCCTTAAATCTTTACCTTTTCCTAACTTCAGCAGCATGTGGAATGCAGAAAAAAATTGCCTTGCAATGCCTCCTTCCATTCTCTTTCTGGAGAAAATAAATATTGTCCTAACCCAGCTTGTACAACTTGCTTTTCTTTGATATTCAGAAACAAATCCTTAAGTCCATGTTATATTTTCAATTTGCTCTTTAAATGAAAAAAAAATGTAACTCCAAGTTTCTAAGCAAAAATATCTTTGCCTGACCAACCCAGGTGTCTCAGAATCCTTTTCAAATACACTTTTGCTTTTTGCTTCATTTTATGTTCTCTTAAACAAAAAAAAAAAAAAAAAAAAATAGTCATAACACATGCCTCCTGGATGTGATCAATATCTGGCCATTGTCTATAGAGGATCTACTTAAATACCTGCAGGCAAATTCAAACTTGTTCCATCTGATTAATTACATCTCAGCATCTTATGTCACTCCAAAATGCAAATGATGCTGTCAATTCCCACCAATTCAGCACAAGAGAACCAGCTTTTGTTGCAACTTTTAAGACAAATTGTCCCAGTTTTTACATAACCCCCAAACTATATGTATAGTCTGTTGTAGTTCCAGCACAGTTCTTCAGTCTTCAGCACCATCTGTGCTGTGAATTACCAGTCTGGTTTGTGCTTTTAGCCTGTCAGTCTAAGAGGAGAAGAGAGGTAGTGCATATCGAACTGAGATCTTAGATATGGTTATTTTAACTTGTTGAATATCAGAGCCCGACCAGTGATGAAGACTGTGCTTTCACGTTTAATTTTGTCTCAAGCTAGATGTGTCTTCTTTGGAGAAATATTGACAATTACACAGAATCTTCATTAACATTTGCTGCTCTCTGTGAGACTCTTGGTCAGAAACAGCACAGTGCTAAAGTAGCAGAAGTATCCAGATTTCAGTGATATGTTGTCAATACATGTTAACAGACATTTGCCATTATGGCAGGTCTGGAACAGTACAGCTATTTTTTTAATGCAGCTAGGAATGATGTTGTCATACATCTTAACAGAAGTTATTTTCCCTCAAAACGACCTTGAGTGAGTTGGATGTCTTAAGCAACTGTTGGAAAATGTCCATATTTAATAACAATAATACTAAATGACACTATGGATGAGCAAAGATCATGTGGAAATTATTACGTAGAAAATGAATCTACAGTTATTTAAAGAAAATAAATATCGAAGAATGAAAGGATTTTTTAAAATTTTTTTTTACTATAAAGAACATTATTAGAAATAAATGTAGATGGCAAAATGGACAAATCAAATATGCCAGGCATTGAACTTGTCTCTGAAGGCAGTGATAAGATACCTAATTATTTGAGATTTTCAAAAATACAGCAGGCAGAAGATGGTCTCAAGTCAGGTAGGAAACAATTTGTTGTTTGGCAGAAAGATCTGTGCTAACAGATAAATTTTATTTCTTAGCTTTAAGATTGGATAAAAGTCTTCTCCAAGACAGTGACAAAGTTATAGCATTCAAAAATATATTAAAATTAAGAAAACAAGTTACCAAATGTAACCATATCCAGTGATTTTGATATTGCTGTTTTCCTTGAGATACCTATTTAGATGTAGTAAAGTCATTTTTGGTGTGAATCTCAAACTGTATTATTATTACCTACTGTAATGTGAACATCTAAGCTTCAGAGAGTCTAAAAGCACTGACATAGTTTCACTGTAGGACTCTAAATTTAAATGTGAGATTAAATCCTCCAAATATGGCTATAAAAGTTTTGTGAGACATTTATGTGTGAAGATATGTATAAGCCAGTTAATAGTCATTGATAAATCTTACATCTTCCATTACTTTTTGTACAAGCACAGCTCTTGTGGTTTTGCTTTAAGGGTCACTGGATTTAGTCTGAGCCACATTAGGGTGAAAGAACAGATTGCGTTAGTGTTGTCCTTGTCATCACATTACCAAGTTAGCTTCCCATTTATTTTAGTCTTCCAAAAGGACAAGTGGAGAAGAGTCCCATCTTGCATCCTGCCTGATGGTTAGACCCTGAGGGATAGAAATGTTTTGCTGAAATTCTCACTGACTGAGAATTATGGGCAACCCAGGTATTTCTTCCATGAGCTCTGCAATCAATAGGTTTTTATCCAAAGGTGTGCTCTTCCTCCTCTATTAGGTATACACTTTCAGAAGGGAACTCCACAAGGAAGACAGGCATTTCTTCAGACATACTGCTGTGACTGATCTTCTATAAGATTATATTGACTATTTTTTGATTGTGTCTCATTCAATGTGTACAAGCCGTGAAAACCCTACAAGACTGAAAAAGGGCCCCATAAGATCAAGTCTTTCGCTACACAAAATGGAGGTTCCTCGTTTGAGCTATCTGGATCTCTCTCCAGAAGAAATGTTCTGTTTATTAGGCCTTTGCCTTGCTGGGATCAGGCATTTAGATTTCAGTACTGTGATATCAAAATGCAGTGGAATTAATGTGGCCATACATTCTCTTTTTGTTAACAAGCCCTTTTACACTAAATAACTAAACGGTAAAATGAAAATATTTTAACTTTGTTCACTAAATTCTGTAAAAGAAAGCTTTGGTTTAGATAGTACAGATTCACAAGTATTCATCCCATTTTTACACTAAAGATTTTGAAAATCCTCAACAGAATAACAACTCAGTTATCAGCTTCTGGAACTGAAAGAGAAGAGGGAAAAACTGGGGATTTTTTTCAGTATTTTTCAACATTTGCATTCTTGACACATCTTATCATGCAATGAAAATTCAAGATACATTCCATGATCCCCACTCATTTGAAGTAGAATGTACTTCTAATTCAAGAAGATTTAATCCTGTACTTTTGGAGAGCATTTATCTTATCTAAATCTGAAGAGTTTAGATTTGCTGTGAAGACTGAATAATTCATCTATTTCATGGACCATTGAAAACCAATTAGTTGATTATCCAGATTCTTTTGGAATACTTTACACTTCTCTAATTATATTTTTTTCTAATAATTCCCTCAATAATAAATTGTAAATACTTAGCTATCATCATGAAATAAGCCTCTGTCATTATTTAATCATTTGAAGGGAAAAACTTAAAAAGGTTGCTATAAAGATTCATTATTTTTATTCTTCTTTGAACCAAATGAGATTCTATATATTTTTAAAAGTGCAAAAATATAAAACATTATGCATGAAAGAGTTGTTTGGTATGAACAGATAGAAGCAAATCATATTGGAGAACATGCAAAGAGAAACAATGTCATTAGCACATGTTTTTTTCCCCTGAATATCACCATCAATGCAATCTGTTGTTTTTTTAGAAAAAGCATGTACAGATGGAAGAAGTCACATGGAACATCTATTTTCTAAGCACCACTCAAAAAATAACAAGGCTGTACCATGAAAAAAAGTCACTGAAATACCAAAATAGTAGTGAAGATGAAAAAAGGGCTAATGAGGAAAAAAAACTACATAAAAATCCAAGAGTATAAAACTATTTCTAAGAAAAACTCATACTAACCTCTGCATTTTCTTGGATATGAAAGCACTACTGCCTTGTACCACTGAATTGGAATACTGCAACAACATCAGAATTCAATCAAGGACAACTTTCTGAAGTGGGAGCGTCATGCCCTGAGAGTATCCCCACCTCACCGTGAGGCATGGCGATGAGGCTTGTGTCTCATTTGGGTTTAAATTCAACTCTTCCTCTTCATCTCCATTTGATCCCCAAGTACCTCTATCTCCTGTTTCTGGATCTTAGTCTTCACTCAGGACTGCCATGAAGGCTTCACAGTCCTGTTTCCCTTTGTGCTTTCAGCTCTCAATGTGCTCAGTCCTTTGTGGAGCCATTGTCGCTGTCAACTCCATTAACCCTGGAGCCTGCTGAGCGTCCCTCGTGGCAGCACTCTCAGCAACAAATAGTTTTTCCTCAGTTTGTGACCATCTAAACATTCTTTCAGCTTCTGAAGATCAACTTCCTGCCCTTGAAGTGCAGACATTAATAGCCAACACAAATAGATACAATGACTACCTGTTTTTCTCATACTGTTCTTCTCTTATCTTAGAAGACGTCTTCCACAGTGATACTATATTGGACCTATCAGATCTTCATCCCAAGGAAGAGGACTATGGATTTCTACAGCCAATTCTTTCTATGGTCTGAACCAGCTGGGTACCATAAAGATATTTTGTGAGTCAGGGGCATCCACCTCCTTCCTGTCCCCACCATCCTTGTGGTCAAGCACAAGAAGTCTTTAAAGCCACACAACCCCTTTTTTTTGCTAAACTACTGATCCAGAAACAGCTACAAATTTCAAAACACCCTTGTATAATTAATCCAAGAAGTTCTAATCACATAGACACTCACACACACACACACAGAGGTAGGTGTGTATTTATCAGTTGTTGTTATTGGGGTCATTTTACAAAGGTTGGGCTATGCAGACAGACCACACAAAAGAAATCTATTCTGAATTAGGGATGGCATTTGAAAAGTAACATAAAAAATCAATGAGACCTCTTATAGAAGGAAAGGTAATTTATTTTATTTTTTTTTTTAAATCTCTAAGATAATTTTAGCCCTTCATGCTCTCACACCCCATACGGAAAGCGTCAAGATATATGTGTGAAAGTGTTCTGGCCAGGATCAAAACAGAGGATGCTGTGTGCAGTCTCGTTTGTATGAAAAACAAGATGAGGCAAGCTACCTGTTAAGACCTCATTAGATATCTGGAGTTCATCTTCATTGGTGACAACAAACTGATTTTCAACTTCCTCTTCAATCTTGCTTGAGTGGATGCTGCTTAGGATCACTTGCATTGTTGTTTTGTTTCACTGTTTCTAGGTTTCAAGCAAATTTCCCGAGCTTCACAATTCTTAATTCCCTTATAGAATTATAGAATCACAGAATGGTTTGGATCAGAAGGGACCTTTAAAGACCATCTAGTCCAGCTCCCGTGCTGTGGCTGATTCTGGCTTTTTTGCCACTTCCATCCCATTCTTCATCACCTTGATACCTCATTTTTATGTCAGTTTGCTCCTCCTCTTCATTTGAATGAAATCACGGATATGATGCTAATATATACTTTCTGGTTTTTCTTTCCTTGTTTCTTCTGGTGCTTCAGTTTACACATGCACAATTCTACATCAACTTGATAATTCATAGCAATCAATATTTGTTTTACAAATCTCTACAGTGGGATATTCTGGGAGACTTCAGCCAGCACTGGGCACCTAAAGGTTTAGGCAGCTAAATCACAGAATCACAGAATGATTGAGGTTGGAAGGGACCTTTGGAGCACTTGCGGTCCAACCCTCCTGCTCAACCAAGGCCACCTAGACGATTACACAGGAGAAAGTCTGCATAGCTTTTGAATATCTCCAAGGAGGGAGACTCTACAACCTCTCTCGGCAGCCTGTGCCAGGGCTCTGGCACCCTCACTTCAAAAAAAGATGTTTGCAGATGTTCAGAGGGAACTAGCCACGTTTCAGTTTGGGCCATTTGCCTCTTGTCCCGTCACTGGGCACCACTGAAAAGAGCCTCTCCCTGTTCTCCACACCCTCCCTCCAGGTATTTCTACACATTGAAAAGATCCCCCTGAGGCTTCTTTTCTTCAAGCTGAACAGTCCCAGCTTTCTCAGCCTTTCCTCATAGGAGAGAAGTTCCAGTCCCTTATCAAGCCTTTGCTATCCACAAAGCATGAAGCATTTGGAAAACAGGAAATAAAGCATTTAAACTGGAAGACTAAAAGGTTAGGAATTCATGTTGCTACATGGAATTCTTAAATAATTTGTTCTATCTAATTTATTAATATATAGTAATAGTGTAATTTGGTCACAGCTTCTTAACAAGAATATGTTAAATAGTTTTCTCAGTCTACCACACAACAAGTTAATTAAAACCATTGGCTAGAATTAAAGTCATTTGCCAAAAATTTAGCTATATATTAGAACAGATCATGAAGAATTCTCCGTCGCTTGACTAATATTTACTGAATGTTACATAAATGACAATTTTATTTTTGTTTTTAAGTATATACCCTAGTTAAAGCACAGCTCTTGAGTGTGGAGCATGATGTACTATAAAGACATACTATAGTAATTACACATTCTGATCATAAAATCCAAAGGGACACATTCAAGGGGTGAAACCATTAATGTTTACATGATATGGCCCTATGTCTCAATGGGAGCAAAGAACTGAAACTGATATCTTTGAAGTATTTGTAGGAATCAGCTCCCCTCTTTTCTTGCTTGCACCGGACCCAAATGCCTCGTCCCTCATACTAACCCAGTTCCATTCCTTGTTCTGTTTAGTCTTTATAATATCCTTTTTTAGCTGTTTTGAGACTCCTTATTTGCTCCTTGTCTGCCATCCATGCCTTATCTTGGAGAGGAATCAGGAGCCCTTGACTTAAAAAAAAGCAAAGATATATTTGGCTTTTCTTCTTAAAGCAACATTCCCATTTCTGTAGTTCCAGTGGAATTTAATTAAAACTGTTGCATTTCTCTGAATCTTTCAACTCAACCAGTACAAACAACCTGATAAAGGAAAAATGCCCTCTAGAAGAGAGCTCTCACCAGAAGATAATAGTTAGCATGTTGGGGCAAGGTTTTATTTCTCACAGAAGAACTCAGGAAGGTACTACATCTTCTATAACACTCTATGATATTCAGGATGTGCTATCTGATTCCAGCTCTTGATTTGCAGTAGCAGTAGCAGCAGCAGCAGAGGTAAAGGGCATTATGTTATGAAGTTTTTCCATACCCTCAACATAGTGGCATGAAATTCAGCAAAGATGCACAGAAGGTCTGTTGCAAATGAAAACAGAAAAATCTGGCTAGATGATATGGTTCCAAAAATGTCTCAGCAGAGATTCACTGAGCTGCAACAAAAAATGCCCTGAGGCTCTGTCTCATTGAACATAATCTATTCCAGGACTACAAGAACCCTTTTTGTATTAATCATTGAGAAATGAAGGGTCTCTGCAAGACCCAGGACATTAATATAGAAACGAAGACTGGGAGTGAGAGACAAAAAGGGGCACTATATATTTAATTTAGAAGAACAGAGCTAGAAAAAAGGGTCAGATCTGGGAAAGGTAATAGGAATGAAAAGCCACAGAAAAGAAGTGGAGAATGAGGTCCTTGAGATACTGCAGAGAAATCTGAGAGGTAACTTTCTGGTTGGATATCCTCTGTATCAACACTGGGAGAATTTTTGCTCATCTAACATCAGGACTAGCGTTCTTTTGCATTTTTTATTTTTTTTAAGATTAGCTTTGCATTCTTTTTTGATGTCATCAAGTTATATTCTTTTTCCATTATGTCTGCATAGAATGGACATTATGTCAAGCGTTATAAATACTAAGATCTTCAGCTCTGTGAATTGTTTACATTTTTGTACTTCTTGATGTTTTACCTTTGCTGTATTTATACCACTTCACATAATCAGATTTAATGAATTTGATCTTGTTAGTGGGATCCTAAATAATTTCACAAAGAACTTGTTTCCCAAATTCATCTTAAATTGAGCCAATATTCTTCTTTAGAACCATTTTAAGCTAAGCTCTATAACTTGTTGTTACTTGTTGTTGTAATTAAGCTTTTATCCATAGCTATTCTGAAGTCTTATTTCAAGAGCTGCTACATGGATTTCATCAGGCCAAGACAGTAGCTAGCAATTTGTTTTAACTGTGCAAATACCAGCCTTAAACATACCTTTCACTTTCACTTTTGACATTTCTCACCTGTCTGTTTTAAAGCTTTTTGAGACACCAGCAATAACCTGTAAAACCAATTTCTTACTTCAAAGCTACTTGAACTTTCTGGTTTGTACTTCATGGCTACACATGGCACACCTGGCACTTAGAGAAAACAGCAAAAATAGGAACTCTAGGGATGAGATACCTCATGAAAACCCCTAAAACCCAACACTGCCAAAAAAACCCTACAACTGTACTCTGTCCTGGCTATGATTTTTCATTTTGCACTGAGAAACTCTGTTTTCCTGTTTACTAGGGTGACTGGTGGACTTTAAAAGTATTCTGGTTTTGAGAGTATTAACACCAGAAAGACTTTTCTGTTCATGAATGCTGTCATATATGTAAAGTACAAAATGTTTACCTGCTTTACACAGAGTAGAAAAAGTTTACAAATGGTTGAGTTCTGGAGGTTTTAGGTAGCTGTTTGTGTGAGGGCTTTTTGGTCTAGCTCTAGATTTCTAAAGAGATCTAACTCTTTGAAAAATACATTGATTTCTTTTTTAATAGTAGTTATCATAAGTTTTTCTCTGCATAATTTTATATCCTTTTCCCATAACGAGGGTATGTCCATACAAAAAAAAAAAAAAATTCCTTGTATATAGAGAACCACATGCTTATTGAAATTGGTTTTACATTTTTAGCACCTGAAAAGTTTTTTTGAAGAATGGAACAGTTAAACTGGAGGAGGAATGAGCTGAGATCTTAAAGATAAAATCTGAATATGCATCATGGAATTATGCAATACTAAGCAGACATAATAACAGAGAAGAGCAAAGCAAAAGCAAACACCAATAAAATAAACAAGCAGTGTCCCAGTTGTGCCACTATTACCCTTTGCTATTGAAAACCTGTGAGACTATGGGAGCAGTGTGAATAAAAATAGTTTCTACTACTAGAATGCCTAACAAATGATGATATCTTGTTAGAAAATCTGTCCTGATACATGATGAATGATACATGAGTAAGATACCAGTAACTAGCTTTAACAGGTATAATCTACTCACTAAGGATACATCTTGTCAGAGAAGTGGAATTTAAAATAGAACTAAAGAGTGTTGAAGATATCACATATTCCAGTAAAAAGATTATATAGTCAAATTTGTATTCCTACAAGTCAAACTGTAAAAGAACACAAAGTATTATAACATGGGTTTCTTTGACAGGAAGTGAAAATTTTGTGACAAAAATTACTATACAGTTAGAACTTTTCTCTGAGCAGGGACCAGATCAAACTGCAAAAAAATTAAGTTTATAAAGAAAAAGATTAAAAGGGACTTGAGCAGTTCTACTTATACTGTCTTAAATAAAGAATACCCAATATATTTCAGAAGGCAGCACACTTTAAAATGGGGAAAGGACATACTTTTTGCCTCTTCCAAAAATATTTTGTAGAACTCTGATTCTCTTAAATGTCATTCAGGCAGTAACTTGGCATAAATCAAAAAGGAATCAGACCTCCATCAACTTTCCAGACGTGAGGGATCAGATAGCCATCAGCTTTCTGGACACAAGGGTTTATCTCTTGGGAAGGAGGAGGAAGTTGGAGAGGGTTGTTTTGCTTCCTTTGCGTGTGTGTGTCAGGGGTGGGGTAGGGTTGGTGTGTGTTATTGGATTGTTTTTTTTTTCACAGAAGACACCTAAACTTTATAATTTAGGAGAGTTAAGAAATGCCTATACCATCCTTTAGAGCATTATTGCAAGAACAGACAAGTTACATCTATCCTCTTGCAACCATATATTTTACTGCAGCACAATTCATAGTTTGGATCCCAAAAGATGCGTAGGTTGAGCTCAAAACCTTGTTTATGGGCAAAGAAGCACACCTTGTATCTATGTAAAACCAAGAATTTATTATTACTATAATTGAAATAGTATAATTCAAGAATCATTATTAGTCCGTATCCAACTGTTATACAAAAAAAAAAAATAAAAAACAGTTAAAATTGTTATACACACACTTAGTTTCTACTCTTTTCCTGGTGTTATGTTCTAACTTTTTGTGCTTCTTTGGGTCCTAAGGCTGTTAGTTTCATTCAGCCGTTGGTGGTGGGTGTTGCAGTGAAAGTACTCCCAAAATACCAGGCAGGACGGAAAATGAGACAGAAGTACTGATTACTGAATCCCCTTTACAGTGCAACACTGCGGGGGTGGGTAAAGCTTACAAAACTCAGGACATATCTTGTAATAGTGAATGGGAGGTTTACATGTAACTGCTACTATCAGGACTTCATCTGTTAATACCACTCTGTGCACAACTCCAAGCAGACATACTAAAGACAATACGTCTCAAAATTGAATAAGCACAAAGAAGAGTTACTGCAACCAATGGCAAATGAAGAAGCTTTCACAGGAGAAATTATATCTTATGAACTAGGCTTATACAGACAGGCTAATAGAGAGACAATAGGCTTCCATGGCAGAATATTTTGGTTTGCCACATGACCAGAATAAAACTTTCCTGTTCGAGATAACTGTGTCAGAGAATTACTAACAATTTGATTTTTTTGGTTCGCTTTGGTTTTGGGGTTTTTTTTGGGGCAGGTTGTGGTTTTGGTTTTTTTTTTCTGTCCCAGATAAAGTCATGCCCCTTGTTGCCATGATGCAAACAATATTCTGCCTTTCAAACAAAATGATAGGTCTTGGCAGTCTGTTGATCATAAGAAAATGATGCCATGCCTTTGAGAGTTATGAAAGGGATTTTCAGCTAGCTACTGCACACCAGCATTGTTGCAGGATCTTTGTGATTCCTAACTGCACTGTCCCCTCAAAGTCTCATTAACATAACTAAAAGTAGAATTTATTCAGTTCTCAAGTTGTTTCAAAGGGGCTTATTATGTGCTTTTCCCCTTGGAGCACTAATTCACCCATTCAGTTCATCAGAACTGCAACACTGAGAGGGAGCACAATTGCATACCACCACAAATTGCTTAAGTATTTCTAGAAAAGAGGATGCCCTTTCGATTTCTTTAAAATAACATGGATTGATTAGTGTCTCAGATAAGTTTTTAAATATTTATGACTCTTTCTGTTTTGTTATATTATCAAAATGTAAATAATGAGTTTATTAAGAGCTACTATGGTTTAGTTGCAGGCATGTGGGTAGCAAACAGCTGAAGTGTCTTGCTTTACTGCTGTTCATTTTTTGGTTTATAACTGCATGAAGTAAGTTGAAGCAACCTGTTGTGCACTCATAATTAAAAAGCCTTATGCCAATTGCTTCCGTTAAATAATAACTTTCTTCTTAGAAAAGTGCTTTCTCATCATTAAGGACTCTGTTGCCCTTTTGGCTAATACAAGTAATTTTCCTTGATATTGGTAGGATTTTATCCACAGGGATCAATTCATTCACCTATATGAAGGATTGTCCTTTACTTATGTGCTCAAAGCTGTCCTCAGGTGCCCCTCAAGCGATGCCCAGACCTTTAACTAGCAGTACAGTAGGAAGGTGTGTGCTGCTAAATATATGAGGACCAAACTCAAATCTTGGGTGCCAAGCTGACCATATTGTTCAGTTGTTGGGGCACTCCTCAGCTTTGCTGTGAAACTTGGTTTCTCCAAAACAAGTCTGATATTGGAAGTACAAGCTTAATACAGTGTCACCATGAATTCACTAGTGCCACTTGGCCTCAGAGCTCGGCATCTTTTAGGCCTTTTATTTAGCAATGTGAATATGCATAGTGGGGCTTGTAGGTGTACTTGTGTCCCAATACACAGACTAAACATTTGCTGGTTGGTTGATGCAGAAGCTGCGCTTCTGTTTTTGATGTGTCTATGGACAACATGGTTATGGTATTTACATGCACTGAATGCCATATGTATTAGTAAGTTTCAGGGTTGTTTTTTCCCCTCTTAGGATACACAATCCACTGAAATATTGTTAAAAATTAATTATAAGTAATTCATAATTATTAATTAATAAGTAATTATAAGTAATAGGAAAAAATATGTAGAATCTGAAAGAGAAAATAAGAGAGAGAGAGGAAAGGAAGGGAGGGAGGGAGGGAGGGAGGGAGGGAGGGAGGGAGGGAGGAAGGAAGGAAGGAAGGAAGGAAGGAAGGAAGGAAGGGAAATATTTTCTTAGGTGTGTTTAACCTGTGATGCCATTCGGAGCAGAGAAAGTGATCGAAACTTCTGACAATGAATAGATTCTGAAGTATATCCTCTTTAGATTTGCAAAACAATACATGACACTTTGCTTTGTCTTATGGCTTTTGATACAGTGAGAAAGTGGTGTTTCTTTAAGCCAGTTGGCTAGCTATCAGCCATCATTTTTCCACAGCAAATAATTCAAATGTGAGACAGATCTATGGACTGCCTGAAAGAGCAGTTTTATATGGCTTATTTATGCTTTTTCCATGTTTCTGTTTAAAGCAGACGGGGATAAGGTAAGGAAAATATATTGTATAATTCTTTCTTCCAAACTCAGAGGAAGGACTATACTCTTTTGTTACAATGCTTCTCAGAGTTTCATTTTTCACTAACATATTTATTCCCATCTTCATTTAGTAACAAATGTGTTAGGTTATTTACTGTAGGTCCGGAGTGCTTTGCCTTTTTATGATAGAGGTTTGTTAAATTGCAAGTCCATTTAAAAATCTTTCCAAAGAAAGATATTTTTTTTGCCTTTTTTTTTCTCCCCTAGTTCTTCTGTTTATATCTAGACTTGTTACAAATCTTTTACACAGCTTAATCTTTAATTTATTTTCTGATGGTTCTTGCCAAATACTTTGTATTGTAGCCTAAAATTAATCTAATTGTTTCAAAAACTTATGGTTAAACTGTGTCAAAAGTTTGATTGCAATTCTCAAATATTTTTTGCATTATTTTAAATGCTTATGTTTTTCTTTAATTTCTTTCCTTTTTAGTGTCTTTAGTATTTCCCTTTTTTACAGGGTGACTTGCGATAGATTTTGTTGTTTGGTTTTTTTCAAAGTTTCACAAAAATATTAGGGACAAGGGATGTAACACCAGGTAAATACCACAACCACCTCCAGACTCCTGGTCTCTACATATTCTTTACCTCCTGGTTTCTGGGTATGCATGTTGTGTATGCATCTAAGAAGATTACAAAGTGCCTGTGAACCAAGAACTGAATCTCAGCAATCAGTACAACACAGACTGTAGGACATAACGTAGCATGTTTTCAATTTAGATCAGTTTATGCATGCCTTTTAAAGGAATTTTCAGTTGGATTTGATTACTGAAGACCATCATCTAATGTTCTGCTTCTCAAAAGCAGGAAGGTTCATCAAGTTGTTATTAAGAAAATAACTTCTTTCTGCATACTATTTAATGATCAGAAGCATACAAAGCCCTCAAGCTACACTCATCTCAGAAATATATTAGGAATTTCATAATGAAAGCACTAGAATTTGCTGCCGTTGTTCCTTCCTCCTGTATGCCCCCCTTTTAGTCATAAGCAGTAGTTTGGTTATAATACCTTTATTTTCACTTTAAAATAGATATTTCATTGGAAAAACAGATAGATCTGATATTTATAACAATTTTATTGTATATTTTTACTCGTTCTCTAGACATAAAAATGATGTCTTAAAAAAAAGAAAACAGATTTCAGTGGGAGATTGAGAAACAACTTTTCTATTGCACTGGCGTGTCAAGTAATAATTGCATTTTGCACAATTAATTGTAGCTCAGAAACAGAGTTCAGCACTTAATAGTGTCTTCACTTACAGTCTGGTACAGCTGGAAATCAAAAAAACTAATGATAATCATTTAAGGTTTTGTTTTTCTTTTCTTTTTGTTTTTCTTTTTTTTCTCAGATGAGTTCTGTTTAATGTCTTCCTGAATAAGCCTGACTGACATGGTTTTACTAACAGTTCTAAAATTACACTGGACTAAAGTGGACAAGAAGTGTAAGTGCTTAGAATAAATAATGCACATCTTACACAATATATTGCTGCAAGCAAACAATTTAGGTGGTAACATAACTCAGCTTCTAGCTCAAGACTTGTTTTTCTCTGTTGTCAGGAAATCTTAATGAAAGAAGAGTAGAAAAAAAACCTGTGCATGTGAATTTGGAGTGCAGACAAGACAATGCATACAATCCCCCTCCATTTGAACAGAGTCATTTATTACTATGGTGCCAAGAAATACTAAAGAAATCAGACTGGCTGGGGTTGCTTTCCATTATTTCTTCTTCCTATCAGACATCTTCTATTAGATTACATAGAATCTTCCCCAACAACCAATTTACAATCCAGAGAATGGTGTTACAATTTAGTAAGTGTTGCTTTTCCTCTGTTAACTCATTTTGAACCCTTCTTTGTCCATTATTTTAAAGGTCTTAATCACACTTGCATGAAGCCTAGAAGAGTGAATAAATGAAAAAGAATTTTTTCCTTTATTCCTATCATCGACTGAAGCCAACCCACTAGCAAGTTAGACCTCTGTGCAAAAACTACCACTTAGCGCTGGTGTGGCTTTTTATTAAGTCATAGATTAACATTGCACTGTTTTTTCCAGCTGGCTTCTACACCACCATACAGAACCTCCAATTTTGTCACTACACACAATGTCAAAATGTCCCCATGAAAAGAATCACCCACTCTGCCACAGGTGTTCATGACAAAATGAGGTTGACTATTTCAGGACCTGCATATGGCTCTTGTTTCTCTCAGTATCCCTCTAGGGGGAACCAGGCTGTCAGAAGGATCTTTAAAATTATTTTTCTACATGTCTCTTACTCAAAAAGAAGTATTCAAATAGCAGGGGGAAATTAATGTAAATAAGCACTGGCAATATTAATTTACCTACCCCAAGGGAGGGTTGTCATACATTGTCTTTAGCAGTTTCACTAGTGTTAAGCATGATGATGCTCCTTTCAGCCCCTTGGGGGATTCAGTGGGTCTAAGAGGAGGTAAAGATGGTAAAGAATGAAGTACTGTCCGTGCCAATTTGCAAGCCAGAATTCATTTAATCCTACTTTCTTTACTCTGTGAAGGCAGGGCAGAAAGCTGGCACTAAGAAGGTAGGGTCCTGATGGCAACTCCCACTGGTGTACCTGGAAAATGCTGATCACGTGTTCTAGTATGTGCCAATGTCCGAAGTATAAAATTGGACTGAAAATGCAGGAAAAAAGGAATTTCCTCCATCCTCTTTATTTACTTGTCATTTAATTTTATTTCTTTAATTTGTTTAACAGGATTAATGAAGTATTTGGTTACAGGAGTTCATGATCTGGCAGTAGAGCTGGAAGGGATAAATAATTAGATTTGAGAAACAGGTAATTCTAAATGCAAAAGCAAGATGCCCATGTAACTTCGTCATTATTTGGCACTCATGACTCCTGGCAAAGAACTTGTTAACTTGCCAGCAGGCTTCAAGCCCTCCCTTTTGTCGTTCATAAGTGTGAAGAGACAAGAGAATGTATCTGGACCGGAAATAATTTCAGAAAGTTCCATTATATACATTGTCCTCTGTGCTCTGGTGGTCTGCCCAAAGAATCTGTGGACCAGCTAATCCAGCTCAGAGCTGGATTAATTCTAACACTGAACATAATACTCCTCTGTCACTAAAAGGCTCATTTTTGATCCAACACAGTCAAGGAAAATGCTCCATGGCAATGGAGATGCTCATTATAGGGAAGTATTCCTCACTTGTTGGTTTGATGAAATGGAAACTGAACCTCATACAAACAGACCATATTCTTGTTAAATTATTCCTTTTGATAGCACAAGTTTGGTCTCCTAATTTCTTATTGCCTTTTTTTTTCGTATTGGTAAATACACCTACATTAGCACTAACTGCAGCACTATAATTTTTACAGTCAAGTTTTTTGTTTTCATAGGTCCTCTACGTAGTCTATCTGCAGAAGGAGAGGATGAATATATCTTCAAGTAGATGAGCAGCTGTGATGCAATTCCACTTGGTTTCAGTAACAGTTTAAAAAGCAGTGTAATAGCACCTGTCAGTATAATTAGATTCTGTCAAGTACTATCATACATTTCAAGCCTAATACATTGATAGGTGATTTTTAGTGTGTGTATTTTATTTATCAAGAATTATTAAATGTTACCTTTAAAGTAGTAGGGAACCAGTGAAGGTGTCATATAAATATGCATATCAAAGCTGCCATATAAATATATATATATATAGAATGAGAAATCTTTTTTTTTTTTTTTTAACTGCTAAAGATGCTAATAAAAATAAAGCAGAACTCCCAATGATGTGGTTTTACAGTCATTATAAAACATGATCCGGGAAATGAGAATGTAGCAGCATTCTGAGGATGTTTGTCTGGAGCTGAGGCATCTAGAAACATTAAGTAGTGCTTTTCGTTTCAGCAAAGGGCAAGGACTAATTTGCATTCTTCTATGGTTCTTCCTACGAGCAGATCAACAAAGCAGTGTTGGCTTCAGTCCTGACAATTCTGGCTGATAGCCTCACTTCCCTGGCTGCATGGTGTGTGACTCATGCTTTTACAAAGTGTATGAGGGATAAAGGGATTCATCCTGCACCCATTGACTTCAGTGGGACAGTATCAAACACAAAGACTCATTGAAACTCAATGGGACTTAGAATCCTAAGCAGAGCTGTACAAGAAACTGATTATTTAGTTGTGGTACTGATTTTTTTAATTAGGTTTAAAAGATAAAAAAGAGGGATGATTAGAAAAATATCTGTGTTAATTTATACAGAACTATCAAAGGTCAAACAAAGCATTACATTTGCCCTAGATAAAACTCTCCTTGTATAGGGGGAAAGGAAAACATTTTTTTTTATTATTTTAAAAAGTTTCAAAACTTAGCAAATGTTGATATGAAATTTTCAATTTAAATAAAATCTTTGTTGACTGAATCTGTTCACAAATAGTTTCAGTCTCTCAAGATTTTTTCTTTTTAAAATAAGTAATTTACTGAAGAGTATATTACTCAAACTTGTCATACTAGATTACTTTATCAAGTTGAGATGTACAGGTTTGTTTCCTTAGTGAAGATGACTTGCTTTGAGGAAGGGGTTTGTCCTTCCTCCAGTATAGTCCCTTCCCTCAGAGTCTCCTCTCCTTACCACATAGCTGACTTCTGAAGACATTACCTAATCATCATCCTGCCTTTTTAAAAAGAAACATGCACATTAATACATTGTGTAGGAAAAAATCAGGGCTTGCAACTCTTCATCAGAGTGGAAGGGTTAATTTATGAGAGTAAAGCTTTTTTATGACTTAAAGTCTCCTCTGCCACTTTTTGCTTGGTAGCTGCACTCATATATTACTCCTTTGAAAGATGAAAGAACAGAGAGCTTGTATCTGGATGCCTGGGACCTTACCACAATCTCCTTGTAAAATTAAAATCAGTCAACTACGAAGTAAAAACTCTAAAAGAAGAAGACAAAACACTGTCTGTAATTTGTTATACAGACTTAGGTTAGACATTTGACAAGTCTTTTCCCAGGGGATATAAAAAAAGATACTGCCTAGTTTATGAATTGACTTGGAACATGCTTATAGAGATTTTCCCTTTTCAAGCTAAGACTCTGATAGATAGCTATGATTTCAGAGTGATGAAGACATAAAATGTTAAGGGACCTCTGGTGTATTACTAGTTTTACCCAAAGCTTTGATGAAAACAAGTGCAAATATACATAATTTAACTCCTTTATTTCAAACTCACTTCAAAACAGTGTAAGAACAATTAGTAAAAAAAAATAAAAATGTTTAATTCTTTCATACTGTAATCTTCATATGAAATTTTTAAAGGTTAAAGACCGCTTACTATGTATGAATTTCTATGTAATGGCAAATTAACTACTCAGATAATTAAGCAATCTGCTCGAAGTTCTCACTCTGATTTTTGAAGTGCTAATAAGACTAAATTGCTCAAATCCAGGAAAGGAATTAAGATATGTGAAATGTTAATTAGATGAAGAAACAGAACTAAAAAGAGAAGCAATGTGAAATAGGGATTAAACAAGAATAAATAAATATTTCAGCTGGGAATTAAAATAAAAGAGAAATGAAATAGAGACAAAATAACAATATATAAATTGATGGCCCCCATGATACAGTAGAGTATAAGATCTCATTTTAAGGTATGTTGCTGAGATAGCACTATGGCTTCCTACTTACTATGTATGTTGGAAATACTTGGGATGTTCTGAGCTGCTTGAGTGTGGCTCCACATCGTCATGGATATCACAGATGAGACTCAGAGCCAGGCTGTTGGAACCTGAATTTACAGGTAAAATGGCTCTGTAAAGTGTCGTTATAATCAAAGGTCTAGGCAATACTATAAGGCTAAATACGGAAGGCTAAACAACTACTCAGCTGACTAGTAAGCTTCTACTTTAGGATGAATATGGTAGTTCTGTAAATTCAGCTGACTATGGACTAGACAATAGAGTAGACACACAATCTAAAGTGTACTGTAGACCCCTATATACTACATTTAAGCATCTGAATCTGAAGGAGAATTTGTCTCCCGTTTACCAATTCTTCTCAATAGATGTGTGCAGAAGAACATGCAATACTGTTAACAGTAACCTTGACTTAACAGATCACAGAAATACATGATTAGATTCTATTTGCGGAACATTCCTGCTTAATGCCTGTTGACGCATAATATACCTCTGTGTCCTTGAGGCTGGCGTACATAAGACAAGAAATATTGGAAACCTTCACACTTCCAGAATGGAGAATACCCAACATGGTTGAAAAATACACTGGCTTTTTGCTGAAACTTTGTTTAGTGGGAGATAAGGAGGCATGGCTGTTTGCTGTCCCCAGAGGAGCACATAACTCATCTTTCTAGGGCTCTTCACTGGGATCCGGAAGGAACATGTTCTGCTGTGATTTGGCCATTTTCCCTATGTGTGACTCCTAGCTGTCCCTTCCATACAAAACCAGTCCAGCTAACGCTGTTTCCATTTTCTCCTCCAAACCATGGTAAAATCCATTTTTCTTCCCTCATATAGGCTTTTTTTACATTTTGTCCCTGTTCCAACTGTAGGTGCATGACCTGCAATAATCACAAAGCAAAATGGAAGCTTAAACTGTTTTCTGCATGAAAAACTTAAAATATAATTTAAAGGGGAACATGGTTTTGGGAATAGGAAGATAAAGGAGAAGAAATCAGTGTAAGACAAGTACAAGGAAAATTTTGACAGGAAAATGTCTGTTTTCAAATAGTTTCGGTTTGGCAAAAATACATTCAAAAAGTCAAAGCTCCATTCCAGAGCTCCATTCCCTGAATTTATAAAAAAAAGTGCTTTAAAACAGCTTGTTATCATCCTTACCTACAGTACATCCGAATGCTCATATCATCCATACAGAGCAGTTTTCTGCTCGTTGTTCAGAATTTTTACTGAAGACGCAGGTTTTCCCTGTGCTCTGCTCTCAAGGTTAATAGTCATGTTGCTATTGACTCTCTGGTGATGACTTCATCTTACTACCTGTCTTCTGGAGGATAAAGAATGTTGCACAGAAATTAATGTTCCTGCAAGCATGACTAGCCAAATGTAGCAGGAACAGTTTGCTGGAGTGGAAACAGGTTGGAAAGATTGCCAGTCCTTTCCTTGTGTTGCTCATCCAATGCCTGATCACCTTTACATTATGAAAAAATAGCAAGTATGAATATGAAAAAATAGGAGACCTGGTTTGGGGCACATTTTAGGGGTACATGACAGATTGATCCCTAACATACATGACAGTTTGAAACATAAAAATAAGAAAAATGAATGTCAAGTAAATACAATTTAAAACTAATACTTCATTAGGAGAAGTTGCATGTTTTCAACATGCAGCTGATATCCAAGCAATTTTATTCTTACACAAAGACTAGGAACAAGAACAGTACATAGCATGATTAAATATTAAACAAAAAACAAACTGCTGTGTCAGGAAAATTGCTATGAAAGTATATATTTAATAGGACAAAAAAAAATGCAAGCAACTAAAAAAATACAATGTTGGGGTGTTATAAAACTATGCTACATAGCACTGAATCAATGCTGTATGAGCAGTTAATATTTTTGGGTTCTGTTGAACAAAAATGCATCAAAATACTTTCGATTTACACAGGAATAGTAATAAAGCCCCATTGAATGCTGTTTCTGAAGCAGAAATACTGTAAGTTACAAGATGCTGTCTTCTATTTGGAAGATCTTTCTTTTTTAATAAGAAATATATTATGTTAATAGTTTCTACATGTTGATTCAAAAATAGAAAAAAATCAATCAAACAAACAAAAAAATAAATCCTATACTTTGAAACAGTTGCTTTCTATTTTTTATCTTTCCATCCCAACAATTGGAAAAATATCGGTCAGTTCAGAATGAGATGAGGGGGAAGATGAGGGGAATGAGTTTATCTATTTCATTCAGGACATTTGAAAAATTTTAATTATAACAAACTCAGTCCCAAAGATAACTTTTCATAGAAAGAAATAGGTTGAGTGATTTGTATCGTTACTCAGGAGAAGATATCTACTTTATTTGTTTCAGTGAAGTTTCTTCTGATTTCTTTACCCCAAGCAGCAGTAGTGGAGTTTATATTATATAATGCTAGTACCTTGCAATATAAAGTGGCACAATTCAGCAGCAGAAACCCAGGACAGTTTTGGATTGCTTTTTCAGAAGCATATTAAACACTTTAACACAGACACCTACAGAGAGGTATTCATCACTGAATAAGGACAAATTATGAGAAACTGCAGTGACAAGTAAAATGATGAAATGTAATTTTGTGCATTATATGATGGAGAAAGACATCCTATTGATAAGATCTATTGTTAATCTTTGAATTCCCAAGGGAAGTGACTAAAGTCCCATTGATCAAGACATGATGTTCAATTTGACAACATGCTAGTAAATAATCTATGAGAAATAATGTAGGATGGATTCCTTAGAGGATCTAATCAGATGACTTTTGTTTTTGTTTTCCCTTGAATAGTTTGATGTTTTGCATATGGGACACTCGTTATAAATTGTTTGACTAGCAGAATAATGGGAGAGCATTTCCTCCTTACAATCTGTGGAAGTTCCTCTCCTTTTAAAAGGGCTCTTCCTCACTCAAAGGACAGAAGCAGAAATGACAAGTTTGGCAGTGTCATTGAGGATTTTCCTTATCTTTGTGTTGCTTTTGCCTATCAAATCTTTAAAACATATAAAATCAGAGGGAGAAACAACTAGAATATTTTGACTTTCTGCAAAAGCTGAAACATTGGGATTGCTTACTTCTTTTCATTTCACTTGAAGACTACAATAAACAGGAAGAGAGGAAAATCCTTCTAATTGCTCAATTTACATTTGATTTTTTAATAGTATCTTGTATGGCTGTATAGTCCATGGATCTGTGAATGTATATTATAATTCTGGGGCCATCACTAGCTAGTTTCACGGGAGCAAGGTTCATGTCCAGACTATTTAAATTCAAAGCCTCAATTCAGATTATATAGAATAACTTGTATTACTGCAAAACAAAGATAGTTTGCATTTTCAAATTATGAAAGCTGTTTGCTTTAACCTCTGACATTGTTTCAGAGAACAACAAATATCAAGAAAAAAATAAGGATATCTGAGATAAATGCTTAGATGAGTTTATAATACCTGTAAAATTCATCAAATGTTTCAGTTACAGACCTGTAACATCAATATACTTCCAAAATTGTTACTTGATTTTTACATATTTTAGGTTTTCAGCAGTACTGACAAGTGAGATTACTTCAGAGATCTGATTGAGACTAATCAGGCATTATTTTTGTCGAGGTAAACCAACATCACTTGTAGACATGGATATCTGATATAAAAAGTTTAACTTAAAATCTTTAGAGAAAGCTAAGTTGATGAGGGACATGGTGGTGCAGAAGAAAAAGAAAATAGCAGTTTCCAAAATGACTGGTTTTCATCTATGGGTAAATGATGACATTAAGGTTTTGAAGATATTTTTGTCTTGTTCAAATATAATGAATGATGAGTCACAAGATTAATAGCATTAGTCGGTTGAAGGCAAGAAGCTGTTATTGCTGTTCTTACTATTACCATCACAACTGATCTGCCAAGCTGTTATTGTCAGCGTATTGCATCAATTTAGCAAATTTCATTAATGCAACATTGCATGTGAGGCCAGAAGTATGTAGATGATGGTAGTGTTAATTTGAATTATTTTGGGGAAAAAAAAATTAAAATAATCAAGTATATACAGTAATCCTTTTATTTGCCTCTTTCCCAATTATTATAACTTAATTTTTGTCCTTTAACAATGGGGTTTTTTTCTGGGATTACAAAAATATACACTTTAATATCATGATGGTCATGTTACATTGCATGGCTTTGCTTGTTTCTTAAGTCAAGTCTTTGCTTCATTCATAAGATCCTTAAGCTACAAATTTTAATGGTCCAAGAAAACTCCATTCCTTACTAGTAATTAGAGCTAATAGATCTCTGACTTGTAGTAGACTCTAGTAGTAACATAAAAATAAGTCACAGAAAATTCTTAAGTAAAAGAGCAAGAGAAAATTTGGGAACTATGGGTTAAGGCATTGCTTTCCCAAATTCAATCTGCCAATGAAGCTGACCTTAGTGAAAACTAGCAGCAGTGTAACATAGCACAGACTTTATTTATTCAGGTTCTTGAAAGCTCTTTGAGCGAAAGGTCGGTCATCAGCTTTGTTCAGAAACTGCAAAACAAGCTCTGGAGAGGAAAGGGATAGAACTTTTATATGTAATGGACTGAATCCAGAAAAATTCCGTAGTGGATGACTGAGAATGGTGATGGATCAAGGAAATCAAATCAAGGAGGATACCATGAAATTCATGTTCTTCCTTACATTCTTTTTTCAATCTTTTTGTTATTCTTTTCGCTCATGCATAGGGTAGTATCTGTGTTAAAGTACAGTGTAGAAACACAGTTATTTAGCAGTAAGGAAGTAAAGTAGGTTGGTCTTTTTTCTTCTGGAGAATACGAAGTAAAAATCTGGGTGAAGAAAACCAAAAGGGTTTGTATAGAAACAATTTTTTCTACCTGCTGTTCATTCATACACTTTTTCTGGATTCAGCTACAAAGTATTAAGAGCCCAAAGGCAAGTCGGGCAGTATTCTCTCTCCTTTCAAAAGCATCCAGGAGAGGTGATATTTTCAAAACACCTGGTAGGTCCCATATGGAAATTTTTCTGTTTGGCCTCTAAAGAAAAACTTCTTGGTAGAGACGGGAAAGGGGAAACATTTCCACGAAGCTTTGGGTTTTATAAAAAAATGAAAGTTCCAGGTTAAACAAGTCAAATTACCCTCAACCATTCTGTGATCCTGTGATTCTGTGAAGTCCACGGCAACAGTCTGTAGCAAAGAGTAGAATATACTCTTACCTAAAAAGTGGAGTAGGAGGATTTTATTAGGGAACAGTTTTCTGCTTTGAGCATTGTCAGTAAGAGCAGGTTCAAGACCTGAATCATAGATGTGGAGAAGGACTAGAGAACAAGCAGAGCAATTACTTCCATCCAGATACAAATATTTCATCTCCTTCCAAATTCAAACCAGGTTGCTCGAAGAATGGATGTGTATTAGCGATGTTTTCTGCATTTTTTCTATAGGTTGATATGGCAGAAATCATGATCATTTGTTTGTTTCCTGCTGTGATTTTATATTGCTGAGATATTATATTTGCTGGCAACATAATTCGAAGGCAAACACCAAGAAAATTGAAGGGTTCAGGGAAGAGATGATGTGTTTCACTCCTGCCAGAATCTGAATTTAAAGAGTGAAAAATCACTGAAAACTTGCTGAAATAGCACTAAGATCACAGAATGTAAAATAGACCCCTTAAGAAAAACAAACAAACAAGCAAAAAAACGAAACAAAACCCAGACAACAACCAAACAAACAAAACCCCTCACAGAAAAATACTGTACCTTACATGTGTCAATGACAGTATAGAGGAATAGCCATGTCATGGTGAAAAGGTTAATAAAAGCAGAGAAAAAAAATAATACCAGTGCTGCTGCCAAATTGAAGAGAAAAATATGTGGCAAACATAGCCCTTATGTGTCTGGTCAGGCTGACTTTGTACCACCAAAAAAAAAAGCAAGAAAAAAAAATTCTTGTTGAAAACTATGCAAGTTTTCAATTGAGTTTCATGTTACTTTTATAGATTAATATGCATCAGTAAACTATACATTTCTTGGAAAGCAGCCTAGCTAAAATTCTCCCTATCCTAAGTTATCTTCAGATTAAGACAAATATGGGGGCAGTGATGACACAGGGGCAAAAACTGATCTGAGAACTGCAGTACTATGGGAACTAACATTTTCAATTGTTTGTTTATACTTCTTTCAAAGCACAGAGTAGAGTACAAGAAATTCTAGCATCTTCATTAGCAGTAAGTAGATAACAACAGCAACAAAAGATATCTGTAGGAAAAATATACAAGGAAGACTTGCTGTGACAAACCTTCGTCTGCTATAAGTAGATAAAGGTCCACTCAATTCAATAGAGTGATTTATTTTATTTCAATATTATTAATAGGAAAACTACTGTTGCTCTTGCTTGCACAAACTGGTTTTACTTTGCTCCTTTTATTCTGCTTCTATATTAAGTGCTATTGTGGCATAAATGTCTATATCAAATCAAACCCACGTTTCAACATTGTCTGTGAAATAAGAAGCATAAAGTGAAAATGTACTCTAATGAGGTCTAGACATGTCACCTGTGTCACATAGGAAACACTCAAATTCTTGTTTCATTGACAATTATTTGTTTATTGCAGGTGTAAATAATAATAAAAAATCTCACCTTGCTCACTTTGAAGCAAACATACAATTCAGATTAATATCATGTCATATGTGATTTTTCTTCTTTTGTCCATTTTGAAGCTTAAATTGATTTATTTTCAACTACAGTTTGATGAGATATGCCAACTACTGCATGTCTCTTTCCCTTTATACTTCTGTGAGTTGTACTGAAGTTTTTAAGAATGCGCTTGCGTGTAAGTCATGGCACGATGTAGGTTTGTTAATATCGTGTTATGAGTGTGATTGTGTTTCTTTGGTACAACATTTCACTCTTTTATTTATGTCACTTAATTCTTTGGGACAAATGAGCGTGATTTACTGATTGTGTATAATACACAGGGTAAATTGAGTAAATTGCTCGTTCATTTATCTTGGCCTTCTTTATGCCTTATGCTGTTTAAAAATAGAAAACTGATTTTACAAAATATAAAAAATCAAAGTCACTCTGATTTCATATTTTTCAAAGATAACCAAGTTTTATTATTTCTGAAAAAATATACTGAAAATTTCAATATGAATACAGTTCAATTAAAAATTTCTAGTGTAATAAAAAATCAATCATTTTATCATTCCCCCTTCCCTCATATTTTTAAATAGAATAAGAATAGGAAATTCTTACAGATAACTATATGTAATTTATATGTGAACTGAATCTAAATGTTGAAATGTACGCACTGACAGAAGCAGGCATAAAGTGGCATTTAATTTGTATTTTGTCTAATATTGTGATTTTTGTTATTTCCCTCATATGAGTCACTCCATTTTACTATGAATTAGAAAAAAGTTAGAATTATGAATATGTATCCAACTAAGAGACTTCCTATATAAATAGGAAATCTTTCCTATATATATATATATATAGGAAATATTTGATGAATTAACCAAAACAATAAGTTTTCCTAACACTGGAATAAATTGTTCTTTGATGTCAGTGAAGTAATCTGAACAGCTCTTTGAGAAATAAATCTTTTCCTGGGGCTCCATTTTCTTCTCTGAATGTGGTATTTCGATAGTACTTTATGCAGCAATGTGCTCATAAAAGCATGTGTTGTTTTATGATAATCAATAATGTTCCCAATCTTCAATGACAAATTATGACTCAAACTATTACATGACGTAAAATTGGAGACTTAGTATGTGAGTACCAGTTCTAGTGGTATTTTTAATAAAAGCTTGATTGACGAATGTTTTCTAGACAGATGCAACTAAATCCCGTAAATACATGATAAATACTGTCTTAACTGTAACTTCCTTGCTATAGATAAGCTAAAAAATTCCAATGTTTTATGAATATGGCACCAGCGGTTATTTTTTCAGCTTCTAACAGAGAGGAAAAACACACTGAAAAGTCCTCAGTTTACAAATGACAAAGAAACTGCCACGCATATATCTGATTTTTAAGAGAGCATGGGTATTGTTCTTGGTTCAGCAGTGTTGAATTCAGTGGAAATGTTGCTAATGGTTATAGAGGGAAGAGATTTAGACAAATATGCACATGTGTGATTAAAGAACTAGTGGAATTAAAGCTTTGCATAAGAATGCACAGTGCTTTCCAGAGTCACGAATGGGGCCCTAACACTTGCAGTCTTTATGTCTAAACGTTATTTGCTCATTTAACCTTGTAGGAGAAAACCAGTTATGATAGCTGAGTAAACAAAGGGAAATGCTTTCCACAACATTTAATTGTCTTCAAGAGTGAGTTTTGATGTGAATTCTTGAAGTCTTTTCATGTTAATAAACTCTAATTCTGAAGTAAATATTTAAATGTAAAGTAAAAAAAAAGGGGGGGGGGGAGTAAGGTACTTAGAAAAACAGTCCAATTTCAGGAATTATGGCTTTCAACCTCTTAGGGAGCTAGGGGGGAATTTTCTCAACTACAGATAGTGTCCAAGAAAACCCTTGACAGATCACCACAAGGTTATTGGTATGTCTTCATAGCATGAGGTACCTCTTCATACTTGAGGTTGTTATTCTTCATTCAGTCCATTCTCACTGGTACAGTGTTTCACTATTCTACCATCTGTTAGAACTTCTACTGCTTGAGAATGCTTGTTCAGGTGACTGGAATAAGAGCTGTGATTGCAGGTGTACAAGTCAATGAATTCTTCTCCCAGAAATGGTAAAGACAGGAAGTGCTTGCTGGTCATGGCCTGGCACTGGGACAAGTAACACCTGAAGACCCATCTAGTAGGTCCCTTGAGGCAGTGGTTGGAAGACAGTGAGCAAGCCAGGACAAACCAAGTCACATACATTATGTCCAAACTGCCTTTAGATGTATTACTAAATCTACATTCCTGCTCTATCTGTCTCCCTCCAGGCTCAGGCTAAAATGTGTACCTCCATGTGTGTGCAAGGAGGAGGAATAAGACGGGCAGGACAGTTGAATAATAGTTACATAGTCTTAGCATAGCCTAGTGGGTGAAGCACTTCACGAGTCCTCATAAGTGTTCTCAGAAGAGTGACAAAATGAAATACAGTACAGGGAGCAGGAACTCAGTATTTCCTCTTCCACTTAAACATTCCACATTTAAGTATTAGAAAGGAAAAAAAATATATATATATTTGAAATGGGAATGTTGATTTTATTATTCACAAAGTGTGTGCTGGAATAGCTGTCTTTCAGTTGTGAATAATGTAGAAGATATTATAATGTTCTACAGCATTCAATGTATTCTTCTGTATGCTTAGAAGAAAAAATCTGGACAGAAAATTGTACCTTGTTTTCTAGAATGAACAAAAATTACTTTTTCATGTGGTTGCAGTCACTCACCTTTTTCATGGAAAACTCACCAACCTTACCTATATGCCACTACAGCCCACGTTACCAGAAGAGATAAGAAGAAAGAATCAAAACAGCCTGAATACTCTAGAAAATGCCAGAACTGACATGACTATATAATTTATAATGTGAGAATTAATGCACGTTGCACAATATTTTTACATTTGCACCTTCTCATAATATCTACATTTCACCATCATTTGCTGCCCATTACTGCTGTAGCTATTATGTACACACTACACAGATTTATAACAGACATTACACACTCCTACATAATATTTCTCCGACAGATACCTAAACGTAAGAGAAAGAATGCAAGAACCTTGTTCAGCCCCATAGTTTATCTGTGGCCATTTTATTTATTTCTAGTCTTCTGTTCTTATTTTAATTGTGTATAGTATTTTCTAATAGTTATCTTCTTCATGATATCACTCATTCACTGTATTTCATTCTTCTGCTTTGTTATGCATGGTCTTTATGGCACCCATGTAAATATAAACCCTGTTTTCACCTGTTCTGAGTTTTTATGTCATAGCTCTTTTGTATCTTTACCTCTTGTCACAACAGCAGTTTCTTTGTCATGAAATCTCAGTGCAAATATTGAGCTCACAGAATGCTGTTTCAGAGATATTCAATACAGGCAGTCCATGATTGTAGCTTCCATTTTCAATTCCTCTTCCAAAAATCCTTGTGGTCATTTCAATTACTCTTGGTGGAACCGGCCGCTAGAAAACTGATTCACTGAGTATGAAAATCTTAGAGAAAGGCTTCTGGCCTGCCTAGTGTGCTCTGCTGAAGACCATGCACAGTCAGATTTTTCTGCTAGATGAAGTCTGTGCATTGCTGTATCACTCTTTTTCTTGATGCCAGGGAGAACCACTACACCTGTTACGCCATTAAATGATCCAGATGTTGGTGTGGTTCTTGTCCCATTCTGCATAAACTTATGTCTTAAACCCTCCAGGCTTCAATGATGCAACTTACTGTTGCAATCAGGGCTGGGCATAAATATGATTTTTTTTTTTTTAACCTTCTGCAAGTACACATATATTTGTGCTTACAGTAGTCTGAAAAAAATATTAAACATCTACATTACCAATTCAGTTTTAATTATTGAAAATTAATTCTTTACCTGAACACCAAGTCAGTCTTTCCCTCTCACTTTCTCCATCAGTTTTATCTCTGGCTCTACAAACTTGAGACCATAGCCCTTCATCTTTTCTGCTCCAGCATCTCTTTCTCCAAGCACAGTGCCATATCTATTCTGCTCCTACCTCCTCTGTAGGTGCCGCTTCTCCCTGGGTTTAAGTCCTTTTATGTCTTTCTGTTGTTCCTTTTCTTCTTGATAGCTGAATGACTGCAGAGTGACAGAACTACAGTGACACTCTCCATTCTCTATCCTATTACCCTTTATTTTTAGGTTAGGTATTAGTAGGGTGCATAGAGCAGAAATTGGAAAACTGTTTCTTCATTCACAGGTGTGGATAGCTTGAAGGGTGGTTGCAACAGGATGGAGCAGTCCCGAGCTGCTGAATGCTTTCTAGTCTTCCTCCTTATTCCCAGCCTAAGCAGCTGAACGGGAAGAAGGAGCTCCACTTGCCTGGTACAATAATCTTTTTTATATATAAACAAGGAAGCAGTCAGTAAGAGGCGATTTCCTAAATCACTAAGGCTATCATACTCGTATCTCTATTTCCTAAATCTGCAAATCACTGTGCTCTGAAGTATTTAAGTATCGTCTATTTGAGTGTGCAGATCATCCGATATGTTGATATTAAATGTCATGAAAAAAAGCTATTAATAAAGAGAGAGAATTAAAGAATATCTGTGTTTTCCAAATGCTTCAACAGCAATAAAAGCATTTTCTTTTGGGGGAATGGGGAAATACATTTCTGAACATTTGTTGAGAATGCTTTTTCATTTCATGTTTACAAACTCCAGTTTCAGTTTACAAGTTCTTTTTTCATGGCCTCCTTTAAAACAATGTTATTATCTGCTTCCCCTTCATAATGATTGAAAGATAAGGAGCTTTGATCCTTACAGATTATTTTATTGTGATAAGGCATCAGGTTATGAAAAGCAGATTTAACAACCATGTTGACATCTAGATACAGAAGTTCTGATTTTCTTGGAATGTCTTATAATAACTAAATAGGTTTGCTTTTTTTCTAATTAAGTAAATATTACTGTTTTATTAGAGGGGTTTTTTTTTATACATATAGATGCAATATAAATATTTTTGTTTCTTATTCTACTTTGGCTAAAGTGTTTGCAGGGGTTACAAATAAGATAGCTTACAAATGTTTAAAGAACCTCCGAAAATGAAAGATCTCCACAGCAGAACTTTGCCTTTTGAGGCTCAAATCTTCTTTGCCAATATATAATACTTTCAATAATTTACAATAAGTTTTCATGCCACACTTTTATGTGAGGCATTACAATACTTCACACTTTTCACATACACCCAGGATTAAAACCATCAAGTATTTCTTACTTTTACTAACCACATTGCTCAGTTCTTATTTTGCTGCCTTTTTTGATTACCATTTCCAATTATTTTATTCAATATACCTCAAAATCAGTTTAGAGAAAATTAGTCTGATTAAGACCTTGCAATAAACAATTTTATGCATACATGTGAGATTCAGATATTCAGAACAAAATAATTATCAAGTTGACATGATTCAACTGTTCAATAAGGAAAAGAAAATATTTTCCTCAGGTTTGAGGACATCCCTGTTTAATTTTGTTTCTCTATTTGAAATTACTTTATGCAAATTTCACTTTTAGCCCCTCTAATCCTAAAATTTTGCATATAGATATGTTATGCATATATATGTTCTATTTTGCAATAGAACATTTTATTTAAGATCATTGGATGTTCTGTCTCTCTCATTCACAAATGCATTAAAAACTCAATGCAGCTATATCACTTTAGGTTAAAATTCCCTTTTCTACTAAATGTCAATAGATTTTTTGTGTTGTTTTTTTTTTTTTAATTCATGCAATGTCACCAAGAGTATAAAACATGATAACTTTATGTAAATACATGTTTTACTTTGATTCTTTAGTTCTAGTGGGTGATTTTATATAAATTCTTTCTTCTAAAAATTTCACATTTACAGGAAGTCTTAAGAGCCTTTAAAACTTTAAGCTAATGATTATTCAGTAAATAAAAAGGAAGAAAAGAGAAATTAAATGAGATTTAAAGTACCATCTTTAAAAACTTTTAGTTTAAACAAACTTAATCTCTATCTTACTCATCGTGGAGAGTGTATTGTAAAAATGGTTTTATTAATTTGTACTTCTGAAGACCATAGAAGACCTGTCTTTAGACTAGTAGCTACCACAAGTGATGTGGATCAGATTCAGTATTGGATGCAAGTTTTATTTTCTCCAAGGGTAGGATACCTTCTGTAGTTTTGTCTTTCATAAATATGTAAATATTTTGTGTTGGGTTTTTGTTTTGTTTTGTTTTGATTTGGTTTGTTTTGGTTTTGCAAAAAGAGGCTGTTTCAAGTTAACTTGTGGATCGAAAGAGGTATGTTCCTACATGCCTTCAAACTGAGAAAATCTCAAAGTTTAAGCTTTGAAGTACATGATGAGATATCCTAGAAGTTCTCTTATTTGATCCGATATCAGAATTTTCCTGGAAGTATGGAAAGCATGTGCTGTTGTGCGTCCCTTTCTTAGTTAACACAGGGGCTTGTAACTGGAATAGCCAAGACTAAAATGGTAAGAAGCCCAGCTTCGGCATGTAAAGCTTTGCTATATCTGATACAGAAAAGAAACCAGAAAACATACTTATCTGTTTATTTTGCAAAGTGGAGTGACAAATCTGTTGTTCATGGCTGTAATATTTACTTAGAAGATGCAAGCAGGGAAGAACTGTGCAACCTAACACTGAAATTTATAATTCATTCCCCCCAGATCTTGTAATGAAAATAATTACCAAAGTAAGTAAAATAATGCCTATAAAAAAAATAAAAATATGCTAGGCATTGCCTAGATTTGATAATGCAAAATGGTTAAACTAAAAGGAGTTCTTCAAAAATAAAAAAGCTTTAAAGTTGTGAAGCTTTTTTTTTTTTTTTTTAAATTTTGTTGTATATGTCCACTCCCAACATCCACAGGTGCCTGGCATTTTAGGTCAGCGTTAGGAACGTATAGCATAGTACAAAGGGTGCATATTTTTCCCACTAAAATATATAACAAAAGATTTCAGGCTCTGAAGTGGACAACAAGTAAATTGCAGTGGACTGCTGAATTGTTAAACCACCAGGAGCAGAATTAGATTTACTATTAAATGTGTGCCTGCTTTATTTGAAAGAAAAGAGAAAAAAAAATATCCTTTTGTCACTATAATCTGCTTTGCAAAGTCAATGGTGGGATGTGCCCTTTCCCTTTTTAACAGTGTTGAGCAGAATTTAAAAATGAGTAAGTGTTTTGTAAATTGTTTTAGGACTTGGCAGTGTAGGATGCATTTTGGGACTGAAATCAAAGGCACTGCACCATGAACTGAACTTAGACAGCAGGATGAATTAGCCTTGATGCGGTGGGAAAACTCTATCATTTTATATTTACAGGCCGTATTGCTAAATTGCTAGCCTGTTAAAAACAAGAGGGACAAGGACTAGTGCCAGGACTGTGGGGAAGTGTCAGAGAATGGCTTGCATCCACAGATCTCAGTGGTTTGCTTGGAGGCATGGGGTGCACTCCTAGATCGTATCTTTCAGTATATACCTTCATGCAAAAGGAATCCAGCTCATCTGTTCCAAGACTGCTTGTAATGCTCACGAAAGTTTAGTTTGTGAGGAAAGTTTGATAAATGGGGATTGTGAGATTTTTCTTTAACAGTATATTCCTCATCCAAACAAAAATACTAATGCAAACACACCTTGGCAGTCCAGTATTACTTCCTTGTCCTGTGCACTATTTTCTGAACTTTTATTCTCAGTATTAGGTGCTTTCTGGTTCTTTTCTCTTCCTGGTTTCTGGTTTATACCTTTCTTCTTCTCAGTTCCCTCTGAGTTCAGTCAATCCAGACTCAGATCACTTCCCAGCTCCTCCTCATCTGTCCTTGGTTTACAGCCACGTTTCCTCTGTAGCTCCTGCCATCCTCCTGACTTGGCTTTGTCCATTCTGCATCACTTCCTTTTACCCACATTTCCATAACCTCATTTTTCACAGATCAATGGGATTCATTCTTTTTCTCCGAGGAAAAACTGGGGACTAGGTTCTGCAACAGAACTGCTGCAGCTGAAGAGTTAGTTTTACCAAGTAAATGAAAATAGACAAGATAAGTTATCTTCTCACCTTTCCTTCAGTTACATTTTTGTGTGCATCTTCTGAGCAAAAGCTGGAAAAAAATAAGTGTTTAAAAGGACCAGTTCCAAAATACCTGTGAAATGCATTGGTATTTTTCATACTGTGACTCGTAAATAATTGAAAATAGCTGAAACCTGGCAGCGAGGAAGCAGATAATAACTGTATATATATATGTCATAATTATATCTGCACATATAGGTAGGTGTAGAAATACATCCCAGATACCTAAATATGTAGCCTTCTAGATCCAAAAAGCCTCGGTTACCAGGAGTTCCTACAAAGGTTCTTTATTTGCACATAAATTGTCATATTGCCTATCAAAATATTTGAAGTGGTATATCTACCAAAAACTTTCTTTGCCCAAATTAAATATCCCATAAAATTATATTGTTTCAATGTTTTCACAACATTTCAAATCTTGCAATGCCGAAACTGGTCTGAAATCAATTGTTAAAGTTGTGGGAGCATATAATAATCCCAGAACTCAAAGCAATACAGTTTGGCTTTTTTTGTTCATAAAAAAAAAAAAAGATAAACGTTCTCATTTACCTCTTTGAATCAGTTTGCGTTTGTTTTATAAGTTTCTTATTTCTTCCTGAAGAAAAAATTAGCCTTAAGAAATGCTAACTTAGATGAGACTCCACCCCATCAAGAAGGAAAAGAATCCTATTATACCTTAATTTTGTTTTCTTAACAGCTGAAAAAGAAAACAATAGAGAAAGTAATAATTAGTCATCTGCTTCATCCCAAAAGCAACCGTTCCTGTGAAATTAAAAGGGACAGTACCATTTTATCTAGTCATAAAGGTATCATCAGGACAACGTGAAAGAAGACTAACAATGATAAGATCAGTAAGAATTTGACAGTTGTAAAAAGCTGTATGCTCAAGCATGTTGTCTCTTAAAACATCTTTACTGTCTCCTTCAGGCAATCACTGAGATGGCTAAAATGTGTTAATTTTCATGGGTTAATTACTCTATTTTTAAGGAAAGCAGAGATGATAGTGAAACCCTACAAGTTCAGAATGTGTAAACCCCACCAACTATGCAAAAAAGCATAAATCCAAATAATTCCAGGTGACAAATAAAGATGAGGTCAGATCTTGAGTTCAAAATAGAGAATTATGATCAGTTTAGAATAATAGAATCATTTTGTTTGAAAGAGACCTTTAAGATCATCAAGCCCAAACATTAACCTAGCACTGCCAAGTTACCACTAAACCATGTCCCTAAGCACCAAATCTACACATCTTTTAAATACCTTCAGAGTTGGTGACTCAACCACGGCCCTGGGTAGCCTGTTCCAATACTTGATAACCCTCTCAGTGAAGAAATTTTTCAGAATATCCAATCTAAACCTCCCCTGGCGCAATTTGAGGCCATTTCCTCATGTCCTATCGCTTGCTACTTGGGAAAAGAGACCTACCCCACCTCGCTATAACCTCCTCTCAGGTAGTTGTAAAGAGCGACAAGGTCTCCCCTCAGCCTCCTTTTCTCCACGCTAAACAACCCCAGTTTCCTCAGCCACTCCTCATAAGACTTGTGCTCTAGACACTTCACCAGATTCATTGCCTTTCTTTGGATTCGCTCCAGAATCCCAATGTCCCTCCAGTAGTGAGGGGCCCAAAACTGGACACAGTATTCGAGGTGCAGCCTCACCAGTGCCAAGTACAGGGGGACAATCACTTCCCTGGTCCTCCTGGACACATTATTTCTAATACAAGCCAGGATGCTATTGGCCTTCTTGGCCACCTGGGCACACTGCTGGCTCATATACAGTCAGCTGTCAACCAACACCCCCAGGTCCTTTTTTGCCAGGCAGCTTTCCAGCCACTCTTCCCCAAGCCTATAACGCTGCATGGGGTTGTTGTGACCCAAGTGCAGGACCTGACTCTTGGCCTTGTTGAAGCTCATGCCATTGGCCTTGGTCTGTTCAGATCACTCTACAGAGCCTTCTTACCCTCAGGCAGACCAACACTCTCACCCAACTTGGTGTCATCTGCAAATTTACTGAGGGTGCACACTCGATCCCCTCGTCCGAACAGAACTGGCCTCAGTACTAAACCCTGGGGAACACCACTTGTGACCAGCCGCCAACTGGATTTAACTCCATTCACCAGAACTCTTTGGGCCCAGCCATCCAGCCAGTTTTTAATCCACTGAAGCATACGCCCATCCAAGTCATGAGCAGCCAGTTTCTCCAGGAGAATCCTGTGGAAACGGTGTCAAAAGCTATAGTAAAGTCTAGGTAGACAGCATCCACAGCCTTTCCCTACTACAAATGTGTACATTAATACAAATGCACACATCTGTGCTTTTTGGTGTATACCTATTCCTCCAGGATTACCTGCAGTCTCCAGATTTTTAAGTGTTATTTGCCAGATTCATAAGAATTTTTGGAAATTGCTGAAGTGTTTCTGAACCACAGTGATCATATTAATAGAAATTATTAGCATTTCTGTTTTGTGGTTGGCATTCTCTCTCACATGGTATTTACTGAATAGGTTTTTCCATTTCTTATTGTTCATCTATTAGTAAAGTCCTGAGTACCAACGAAGCTTGTCAACCTGCTCTGCAGAGGTCAGTGCAGTCACTGAGATATTATCACTACCCTGAGGAGATATTGTTTTCAGTTCATGTTAGCCCCTAGTTGCATGGCAGCCTTCTGGAGGATGAAACAGTTCTCCAGAGGAAAATTCTTTACACGTAAGGTCTGGATGGTGTGTTCATAGCAGGAGCTGAAGACCAGGTTCCTAATATAGGTCCCAGCTGTCCAAAGTTCCCGCAGGTCTGAGAGCTGTTGGCAGTTGTTCCACGTGTCCTTGACATATGTTATTTCACATCACACAGACTCAGCAAGAAAAGGTAAGTAACTTCATACTTACTATTTACTGAAGCAGCAATTTACAGAGCTGTTGCAAATAAAACACCGTATCCTAGCTATGTGCATATAAACCTAATGATTTACCTTATGCCTCCATCAAAAATCTTTTGTTGTAAGTGATTGTTTTGGGAATATGATGACACATCTGCAATTAGATCACAAGATTCAGGCAACACTGAGTATTACTTTTCTTACATATGCTGGAGCTTTAATTTTTGGTAGTGAAAATTTTATTTGATTAACTTTTAATCACATTCTTACTCTTACTGGCTTTCTGCTAAATTAATGGTGCAGAATCTACAGTCTGGGGAGCAGCATAAAAATTTTTCAATAAGCTCATTACAATGAGGGAGAGAGTAGCATTAACCAATGCTCCTTGAGTGCTGTCATTTACTTTTTTGCAGCTGATAGCCCTACAGGAAACTGAGTAAAGAGCTTGGCTGGTCCTCCCTGAGTACTGGGAAAAGCTGGCAGCACATTGCTCTTTTTGTCCTTCACTGAGAAAAGAAAAAAAATTTATCAACCACCAAACAGTTCCTATTCCTTGTTTCTTGGTCCCACCTCCAGCTTAGAGGGACCTCTAACATATACCAGTTGTCAGTGATTTCTGAGGGCTCAAAGGCCAGGGGTTATTGGGGAACTTCCCTCCCCATGTCCCCCTACCCTGCAACAGGAAAGTGAGGAAAAAGCAGATTTGGAGAATAATCCCTCTGTTGGCCTCTACGTGCAAGGTGCTTCTTCAGGCAGGACCTGTGGCTGATTTGTACTGTCATTATTCCCTATTTATTGAGTCTGGCACTTTGTCTTTCTTGGAATAAAATTATTAGAGTGTTTCTTTTGTTATTCCCTGACAGAAGCGCACACTTTACTTTCCTGTATTATCTACCATGGCAGCGCTATTATCTGGCTAAAGTAGGGCATCTTGGGATCTAATTTTATAGTTCTCAATACCCAGATGAACACTGTAGATTACGTTCAACATATCTAAATCCATATGGTATAGCATTATGACACAAAGTTTCTGTTCGAAGTCCCATTATAATCTCATTATCTGTACTGATTTCATTTGACTAGTCGCTGTAAAAATGTATCCTTTGAGATACCTTTTTCTGTTGGCCTTTCACACAGAAGAAATCCATCACATTATTTTAAGGTTGTATCATATCACAATCGTATCATATTTCTTCCTGTCAAATTAATTTAGAAACAATTTGCATTTGATGCCTATTTATTTTAAACCCTTCTTCCTGCAGTTTCTTTGCTGTTGCTTATAGGCATTCTTGAAAGCACAAATCCCATTAAAACTACTTTTGCAATATCATCTTCATTTCCTGAGATCCACAAACTCCACTCTAGGTTCTGAAGTGATATACCTAGTGACTGAAGTGTACTAAGCAATCATGCAGCTGCTCTCTATTAATCTGCACATCGTTGCCTTTAAAAAATAACCACCAGTGCAGGATACTGGAACATGATCCTCAGTATCTGCAGGTTCTATGAATTTTACCTTGGGTCTTGTTTACATGATGTAGTGAAATTTTAATGCATGAAAATGGTAATTGTATTTATTTCCCCAGACATGTGAAACAAGTCCCCACCAAGTGAAAAGCAGTATACCATGAATTCTTGTCATACAAGGCTAACTATGCCAGCACCCTATTAGTGTGTTCTGATAGGAGAATCAGGAAATATGAATGGCTTAGAAAGGTTTTTGTGTTTTGGTGATACAGTGTCTTTAACTGTATCTAAACAAGAATTAAGAACAATGACCTTTTAGGGTTTGAGAAATCTTTCTGTGGGATACCATGACAGACTAATTTAATTTATCTTTGATTAAAGATCAATATAGAGAAGAAATGAATGCCAACACTGAATAATAACAATATTATAAACTGCAGAGTAACAGAAGAGCCTGGCTCCAAGCTGACACTTCCCTCTAAGGCAAACACTATGCCAAACCAAAGCTGTTGGTCTGGCACGAAGTGCAGACAGCCATAGAGATTGATGTATGTCAAGGATGATGAATATTGTTATGTAAATACTTCTTCAGTGGAACTTTTTTAACACTAAAAGCAGCAAGGAAAATAACAGATGAAAAATGCTTTCTCACAGTCATACAGCATAGGATGGAACAAATCTAGGACTAAACTTAACTGTTGTGACAGCAATAAAACCCACGTGGTAATATATTAGTACCTCTCAAGGAAGTATTTGATGAAATAGTGACAAAAAATATGAGATTACATGAAATGAGTGAGGGTTGTGAGTTAGGTACAGCAAAAAACATGACATCAGACACCAAAAGCTGAGAAAAGAGGAAGTGGTCTCTGGAGATGCAATACTTTTAAAACAAAACAGAGATAAAGTTCACTATATTTTTGTGCCATATCTTTGAATGTTGGAGAGAAACATAACTCTGCTGTCTAATCTAAGTCAAAGTCAGTATATGCCAGTTCTGTGTCTGGCTCTTCATTTAAACCTGGACTCTTGGGAATAGGACTACACTGAAGCATCCTGGTAACCCATAATCCCTGATAAAAGGCAGTAGAGGAAGAACTTTTTATGCTTTCAGCACTTGAGGGTCTTCATGGAGGAGGGAAAATAGAAGGATGTCAACTATTTCATTTCTCATCTACATAAGTGGATATTCCAGAAATTACTAGAACTTCCTGGAAAAGTTTTGCTATTCTTTGTGGGAAAGGGGTGGAAAATGAAGTTGGGAAAATGTAGGTATTGCAAAAATTTGTCACATTTCCATTGAAAAAAATGGAATGTACCTAATTTATTACATGCTTATTTTACGTTTGATTAGTTGGAATATTAATGCATATTCTCCTTAATAACCACTGTGTCTCAGAGGAGCTGCAGTTCACTTGTTTTATGACAACATTCTTTCTCTGGTCTGGACTTTGTGACTGGATTGTCATCTGTGAGTTATCTGTGTTTCTTTACCACAGTAAAATTTGAATGAAGTAGACTGGGTGGGCTACAAAAAACTGAGAAAGCATAACTTCCTTAAAACATAACTTTTAGAAGACACAGTGAGGAAGGACCTTGGTGGCCACAGTGGAACACCAAACAAAATAGTTTGAATCAAAACTTCATCCCAAAGTGAAATGTTATTTATTATGCTACAGCTCAAACAAGATGTTTAGACATTTCCAAACCCCTTCCTTATTTTTCATTTGCATTAATAAAAGGTTGCTTTTCAGTCTAATTTGAGGTGCTGAGAAGCATTTTAACATATTATGATATTAAATACATAATATCATAATTTCTAGTGGGATGGAAATCCCAGATTTTACCAGCTGCTAATGGTCTCTGGAGGGATTCAGGCTGATGAGGTTTGTGATGTCAAACAGCTGTAGATGAAAATACGAGAAACAGTTGACAATAATTAAATAATACAAATGTAAAACTACAAATCTGAGACAAGCACATAATCGTGATGGTATTATTTCATATGATTCTTACGTGATATTAAATACCATTAAGTTGTCATACTCTTAGCAAAGTCAAAATAGAAACATTCTAATCTGCAGATTTATATTTCAGACAGTTAAGAAATAAAACAACACAATATTTAGTTAGCATGAACAAACTTCTGAAGCTTTTCTTTTTTTTTTTTTAATGTGAAATTGATTAACTGAAAAAAGGTGATTTATTGAGTTCACCCAGCAATTTAAGGTGAATGATTCACAGAAATGACACAATTGTAACCCCTTTTCTTGTGTATGAATTATCTCAGAGCAAGCCGTGGAATTTCAAAGTGTACCTGTAATTAAACATATTTGCTGAACAATTCTAAATCTGCAGTTTATTTGCAAAAGCTTTATATACAAATTTCATATTCAAAATTCAAGCTGCTTGATTAGGTCAGTAGGCACATAATGTTTCTATCTCAGAAGCTTGATTCTTCATATCAAAAATCCGATATGAATCATTCAGAATTTGCTTTTTGCAAATACTCTTCAATAATATGCTCAAAATTCATCAAACATTATTGTTAGTACCTCTATTCAGCAGAATAGTTACAGAAAGCAAACAATACCCATCCCAAATTGCTAAAATGTCTATGTACCTTTCCAGTGAAAGGAAACCTTGCTGATAAATGGAATTTAACAGTGTAAAAGAACAAACTGTATTTACTTACTCGGCTTTTGAAGGAAGAATGATATTAATGTACCTGCAATATATGTAAATCCCTTAAATATATATGAGTAACTTATATTGCTACTCCTACATATTTTTTTCTAACAAAACTCATTGTTTATCTAAATTTTAAGTATAAAATAAAAGTATTTTTACTTCTGGAGCCTGGATTTATTAGGTTTATCTGAATTATTTTGATCCCTAATTTGGAAGATACATTTTTCAGCTGCTAAGCCACACACTAATATGGGAAGCTGCTTTCTTAAGCTTTTTTTCAGTGCTACAGAAAATACTAACAGAACAATTAAACCATTGCTTCAATGGGAGTTGCAGTGCTTACAGGTAAAAAATATATGGAACTTATTCTCTTATATCTTCATTGTCTTGAGTTTCTTTCCTTTTACTGGCAGGCTTATAGAACTACAAAAGCCATGAAAATTCAATGCTAACTTAAAAGTGCAACCTCTGTTATTTTAATATTTTTGTACTGTGTATCAAGGCATTGTTTACATTAGATAATGAAATGGAGATGGGGCAGAAAACACACCTCTGAAAGACTTTCTACACAAAAGGATGAACACGTAGTTCTTTGCACAAAGCATTAGAAAATACTGTGATATTTTATTATTAAAAATGCTGCTGAAAAGTTTATACATATGTGTCCAGCCATATATATCTTCTATCATTACTTAAGGCAAAAAACAAAAAATTGCAAAACAATAACAGAAGAAACCATTAAACCCTGCGTGCCTCTTAAGGTCAAGAATATAAGCCTGGGAAAGTAACTTTTGTTTTTCTTTTACAGTTTGCAAAGTATATTTTGATATCATTATATAGAATTCTATGAAGACCCTATAAATCTGTTCCCTCTATAAATCATACATCAGTCCAGATGTATCAAATTATTAAATCAACTTGATTGTAATTACTTTTAAAAGCTAAAATCATTCACTTACAGGAACTTTTTTTTTTTTACCCAAATGTCACAAGCCTGACACAGTACTGTACATATTGCTAGCAGAAGACAATTGGAAGTACTAAACAAATACTTTAATTCACATTACAAACATACCCAACTGATTATGATGCCAAGCATCATTACCTTTTTTTATTTTTTTCTTTTTTTTCTTTTTTTTTCTTTTTTTTTTAACCTTTTTTTAAAGAGTTATGAACTGCTGCATCTCAGCTGAGGCATTACATAGGTGGTGGAAATGGCCTGGTATAGAGTCAGCGTTACTCAACATTATGTGATGGATCAGTGAAAAAAAAAATCAACAGTTTTCCGTTTGCTACTAGTTGTACTTTGGGGTTCTTTCTTCATCACATTCCAACCTGAGCATCCAGGTCAGGTTTATAGCACATTTATTACAGGTAAAGGATTATATCAGCCACATGTTGCATTTTTATCATGTCATTAACTTTCTTTTTATTTCTTTCCTTCAGAATCTGTTTTACTGCCTGCTACAACAAGGAATTGTGCAGATGAATAGACCTCAGTGAATCACCTTGTCTTTGATTTTATTTGTAGGGGTGACTATTCCAAGACATTTTATTAGAAAACAAAAAGCATAGAAAATAAGAAGAGGTACAAGGCATCTTGTGTTAGATACTTATGGGACGTATGATATTGATGCAGCTTAGTCGTGAGTTAATAATAGAAAATACATCTGGGATAATCATGTTCAAGTGCAGACCAATTTGTTCAAATATCTTTGGTTACTATCTCTCGATGATGGAGTAACTTTCAAAGACAAAATATAAAGCAATCTTCATCTGCGAGAACTTATTTCTAGCTTTTCACATTCAAATCAGTTGTTTGAATCAAACCGCTAAGTTGCTTTGTTTGGTAGCTCTGCTTGGCACCTTGTTTTCTAGTTAAGGAAAGGCAGAAGGGAATAATCAGCTACGAATTTTGCCCTTCCCGAGAGTGATGCTCTCTGGGATTTTCCCTTTTATTCAGACGCAGAACAGCTGATGACATCTCTGCTTCTCTCTCCCCAGTGTTAACTGACTATGGGACTGCTGCGTAATAAATCAGCAAAAAAAGTATTTTCTGACAGGTACGCTCTCACAAAACAGGATACTGGGCAGAGAAGTTCTTTACACACTGATCATTTTGAACATTTTAAAAAACAGCCAGCCAACCAACCCACCATTTCCCCACTTTCAGATTGTGGGTTTATTTCATTTAGCAAAGCTAAGAAGGTGCTTTCTCAACTGAGATTCCGCTGCAACGCTGGTGAATATAGAGCTAGGTTTCCTCAGAAAAGGCTGACCAAAACACAGGCTTTCTTTGCTTTTCTCAGGGCACAAAACTCTTCCTAATGTATCACAATAACCAAGAACTACAAACTGGACTTTGAATATATATTATCGGATGTTTCTTGGTTCAGTTCAACAAGCTTAAAATAGTAATTATTTTCTTTTGAGGTTTTTTTTCCTCCATTTTCCAATCCATTGCTGAAAGGCTAACACAAAATTAAATTATAGAAAAAAAAGTTTCAGAAAAGAACAACAATCTCCTATGAATACTTTAACATGCACTAGTGTAACCTGTAAGAGAAAATATGCAGGTCACACAGACAACTGTATCCTCTGCATGACACCATGGCCTCATATAAATGAAATATGTTAGAAAAAACTCATGTTTTTTGTTTACCACTAGTAATTAAGAAGAAATTCCTCCTTTGGGCTTGGAGGAAACAGAGGTGATATGACTAATGTATATACACATAGGTCACAACAGAATGCACAATCTTTCTAAAAGCTCTTTTCAAACTGAAAACATCAATAAAAGCTTCTTTTTTTTGTTTGTTTTTAAACTCACAGCTATGTACATTTTTACAAAGTATCTTTAAATATAGTTCAGGCTGGCAAGTCATCTCTTTGCACAGAACTATACGTATTTTACTGCATAGTCAGTCCTCCTCTTTTTTTTTCATTTTTGTTTTTAATAATAAAATTCTATTTCCCCCGTCTGGATTACAGCTTCATATGCTGGGTAAAAGCCCGTGGTGATGTCTTTGTTTTAACAAGGGCCATTCATGGTATGGCACATAAAGAATTTTTTTAATTATTTTATTTATTAAAAAAAAAAACAAACAAAACCAAAACACCTGTACAGTCACTGTCTCTGTGTTCCAGAAGACTCTGCTTTGCTTCCTACACTCAAAACACCATTTTAAGTGACTTCTTCTGGCCTCAACTCTCAATCAAAGTGGCTGAGATCTTAAAGCAGTATCGTAACAGCAATGTACACTTTTCACATTTCACAGGGTTTGTAGTTGATCTTTAACATCAGAGAGAGTTTCTGTGGGAAGGATCAGTAAGAAAATAATGACTGTCCTTCTCTTTTACTTGTTTTTACTTTAGATTTTGACAAGGTGTTCAATTGATGGTATTATAACTTTTTCCTCTTCTTTTTTTCTTTTTTTTTTCTTTTTTTTTTCTTTCTTCCAAGTGGCTTGTGAGGGTACAGGGGGAAGGGCTGAGCTATACCCTAGTGGTCGAATGTCCATGGGGCAAATTTGTACTGTTTTGTCCTCCACTGAAGGTGTTGAAAGTATGCAAAGGCTGCATTCCTGTTAATGTATTTGGAATCATGGTTATGGTGTTGGGTGTCATTAACGGGATGTCGTCTGGGGACCTTCTCAAAGTAAGCGTGTAGTCAGGCGGACAGGTTAGTCTCAGTGTGTCATGGGCCTGCAGCGATTCACACTCGTGGTCATGTTCTAGCTGTTTCATCTGCAATGACATAATCTCTTCATTTTGTATGTGCGCGATATCATTGGTTGTGTTCCTCTGGGGGCTAGGCCGCCTGTGAGTCTCGTGACGCCGCTTGTCCTTCTTGTAATATAAAGCAGCAAAAGCTAAAATATTGAGGAACAGCAAGGATGCCCCCACAGCAATAGTGACGCTCAGCTCTGTGGAGTAATCTCGCTTGTTTTCTATCAGAACTGTCGTATCCTCTGGAGCTGTTTTATGGGTGTCTTTTGAATGTTTGGGATTGTTGGCAGGTGTCATTGCTGGACGCTTGGTGGCTGGCCACAATTTACCAGGAGAACGTCGCGTCACATAAGGAAATGATGTCATGTCAGGAGGGGGAACTTTAGTTGTTGTGGAAACGTACTGAAATATTTCATTCAGGTTGTGAAGGTGCGGTACTAGCTCCAACCAGAAAGCAACTTTTGTTGCTCGGTAGTGGTCACGAACTCGGGGTTTCAGGCCAATATGCAGATAAAGCTGGTCTTTAGGATTGTATTTGGACCAGGCCACTTCTTCAAAGCGGTTGGGTTTTGTGTGGATGAACTTTGTGTCCTGTGGAACAGGCTGGTTTGGATCTCTACAAAAATAAAAACAAGCAATATTATAGTCAGTAAAAAGAACAAAACCAAAAACAAACACCAAAACCCCCTCTATCCTTTAGTTAACCGTTTATCTGATAATTAACATAACCTAAAAGCAGAAGCTAAAAAAACCTCCCGAACTTAACAACAGAATAAAGAAACAAAAGAAAAATTACTTACTGTACAGTGATTCTCAGACACTATAATACTTTTTGACATGAAAACAAAGAAAGGGTTGTGTTTCAGGTCCCAAAAGCTCATCTGAAGTTCAGTATCATATTCCAATGCTATTTTAGATAGGTAACAACTACCTTTCCCCATAGTAAAGGTGTAGGTTCAGCTCTTCTCAGTGTTTGATATTAACTTTACCACTTAAGATACCACTAGTTCCACTGCTGTAAGTAGTAAATATGGATATCTAATCCCTATGGCAATGTTGGAAGTCCATGTGACCATAAGAATTTATACTAGCTGTGTATATTACATAAAAAACTTTAAAACACAAAGTAGCAGGGCTAATACATGTAATTGGGAACTATTTCTCTTTGTGTTCCTTTACTGAACTATTAGTCCCCTTTCATTCAAGTATCTACTTTAGGGAGAAGCCTTTGAAGTATTTGTATATTACAAATCTTAATTTGCATTAGGAGATTACTATTTGAAAGTTCTGTGTGCTCATTGCTACTAAATAACTACATTTACTGGCCGTAAAACAGTGAGCCTTAATTCTGTCCTGGTTTGTAGGGATGAGAAATATATTAGCTGAGATCAATGTGTTTTATAGTAGTTAAGTAGTAGTAGAACTAAGAGTAGTATGTTACTCAGAGATAATTTCAAAACTGGTAAGCCAAATATTTAAATGAAATTATACTTTTCCCATCTTTTCTTTTTTCTTTTCTTATAGGTTCAGAATAAAGACAAACCAATGGCACAAAAAGCATTTAAATGTGTCTATGTACCCTTATAATTTCAGTAAACCTTACACAGATATGTTTTCCTCTTGGCATGAAAACATATAGAAATGCAAAATTAATAATACTTAATTTAATATTCTGTTGGGCATGAGTTTGAATCTTCTTTTACAGCAAAGCACATTTTCTGGGACTTTGTGATATATTATACTGAGAGCACATGATTCATTTTCTCCGAGAACTTTCCATTCTCCTTTCCATTCCCATATGCATTATTTTATTTCCTGTGAAAATGATTCTAATATTTTCCTTTTCTTCCAATATACTGTTATGCATGTTACGGGAATACAAAGACCCATTGCTACAGATTTTAAAGCATCTTAATTTTTTTCTTTTTCCATTTTCAAAAGTTCATGAACATGATTGCCTCTCTTAGCATTCCTTTTCTGTTTGTAAAGAGCTACTCTTTAGTTCATAAACCAGACTGCCAATTTAACTTTAATAATCTCATTATTTTTGTTTTCATCTGTTTGCCTGAAAAAAAAATTATCTTACCTTTTTTTGAGTGAAAGGAAGATTTTTTTTTTTCTATATAATTTTGGTACTGTGTTTTACTTATGCTTGGGGGTTTAGGTGTCCAGGGTTTTTTTATATGGTTGGTTTGTTTTTTTAATATTGTACTGTATCAAATCTTTCCCATCTCAATAAGATATAAACTAGGGGTTCCAGAACTGCAAAGCATTTTTCTTGTCAGCAACTTAAAATCCTGCAAGAGTTACAGCACAAAATACATCTTGTGTTCTCTCCACTTGCTGTTTTGATTCACACCACAAAAGACTCTGGGAAGAGTCCTACAGAAGATGTATAAATTAAGCTAGCTCGTGTAAATGAGTTTGCACTTGATACACAGTACTCAAGATGAAGAAGCTGAGCGCTCATTTCAACAAACAAAGCTGGACATGCACTTTTTTTTAGTTCTTTTTTTTTTCTAATGGCCCTATAGAAATGACAGCAAATACCTCCATCTACCTCCATCTCTTCTTTTTAACTATACCTATTAGGAATAGACAATTATGCCGCCACCTCCTCCAAACACAAGAGACGAAATTAAATTACATGAGGGTAGTCTTGTATTTCAGGATTTGTTTACATGGCAGTGTGTGGGCATGAAGCTGTCCATTGAAACAAGGAACAGAAAAAAAAATCAGCCAACCCTACAAGTAATTTCTTTGCTGAGGGTATCAGAACCCTACCATTGGCATCAGTTCTAGGGTTGATTACTTAATAACTGAATAAATGGTCTGAATATTCTCTCTGAATTTGGAGCAAAGGCATTTAAATGATTTTTTTTTTTTCCCCACAAGAAAATGGAATAACTATGTCCAGGCATAAATAGAGGATCTAATAATGCATCTTGGTTTTACAGGCTAATGATAATTTACCAAAAATATTCAGTGGATATAAATAAGAAGAATTTTACTTTCTTGGTCCCTCCTCCTATGTACACTATTCATAAAATCATAAGGATGCAACTTATGACATGTTAAATTTTTTTCTTGAGAAGTTGGGCAGCTTACCCTATTATGAACACTTTTCCAGTATTATATATAGGCATGAAATATAGATGTACATAAAATCATTTCTCCTACCGAATCAGATGTTTGACAAAACTTTTGATCTCTTACTTTAACTTCACATTTCCTTTTGCTTTTTCTAGCCTCTCACATCACCTTTGTGTTTCTGGACACTCTTGAGGCTCAAGTGTGTAATCTCAGAACAAAAGGCTGCTAGGAGACCTTCCTTTAAAAACACATTGCAATCCTGTTGGCAAAAATATACTCTGAAAAATATATTTTCAGTTCTGTACTTCTTCCAGTAATGGCTCTCATAGGGACTAGATAACTTGTTTCCCAATCCTACTAGTTGGCAGGGAGCCTTTTGTTTTTTCTTCATCCTATTGCTAGATCAAAGTTGATGATGGTTGTTATTCATTTTGCATTCCAATTATTTATTTTCACCACCTAATTTAAACAGCTACTCCATCAAAAATGCCCCCGTAATGAAATGACTGAACTCCTCTTCCATGTGATAGAAGACCATATGAGGGTGTTCCTTGTCCTATCTAAGGTATTTTTTTATTAATGTGCAGAATCATCTGATTTCATCTGTCACTTTTTTTCCACACGTTTTACTTAATTTAACGTGTTGGTGTTCATTGATTTTTTCTCAGGTGATATAAAGCAAATGTGTCTGCAATGAATGCTGCCTGGAGAGCAACACACGTTCCTGTTCAGAAGGTGATTTGGTAGCTGACCTGGAGGGCAAATGAGGGAACTGAGTATTTCATATCTGGGGATATTGGCATGGGAAGAATGATGGGAAATCCTAGAAGCAAAGAATTTTTTTGTTTGGAAGAGACCTTTAAGATCATCAAGCCCAAACATTAACCTAGCACTGCCAAGTTACCACTAAACCATGTCCCTAAGCACCAAATCTACACATCTTTTAAATACCTTCAGAGTTGGTGACTCAACCACGGCCCTGGGTAGCCTGTTCCAATACTTGATAACCCTCTCAGTGAAGAAATTTTTCAGAATATCCAATCTAAACCTCCCCTGGCGCAATTTGAGGCCATTTCCTCATGTCCTATCGCTTGCTACTTGGGAAAAGAGACCTACCCCACCTCGCTATAACCTCCTCTCAGGTAGTTGTAAAGAGCGACAAGGTCTCCCCTCAGCCTCCTTTTCTCCACGCTAAACAACCCCAGTTTCCTCAGCCACTCCTCATAAGACTTGTGCTCTAGACACTTCACCAGATTCATTGCCTTTCTTTGGATTCGCTCCAGAATCCCAATGTCCCTCCAGTAGTGAGGGGCCCAAAACTGGACACAGTATTCGAGGTGCAGCCTCACCAGTGCCAAGTACAGGGGGACAATCACTTCCCTGGTCCTCCTGGACACATTATTTCTAATACAAGCCAGGATGCTATTGGCCTTCTTGGCCACCTGGGCACACTGCTGGCTCATATACAGTCAGCTGTCAACCAACACCCCCAGGTCCTTTTTTGCCAGGCAGCTTTCCAGCCACTCTTCCCCAAGCCTATAACGCTGCATGGGGTTGTTGTGACCCAAGTGCAGGACCTGACTCTTGGCCTTGTTGAAGCTCATGCCATTGGCCTTGGTCTGTTCAGATCACTCTACAGAGCCTTCTTACCCTCAGGCAGACCAACACTCTCACCCAACTTGGTGTCATCTGCAAATTTACTGAGGGTGCAGACTCGATCCCTTTGTCCAGATCATTGATAAAGATATTGAACAGAACTGGCCTCAGTACTAAACCCTGGGGAACACCACTTGTGACCAGCCGCCAACTGGATTTAACTCCATTCACCAGAACTCTTTGGGCCCAGCCATCCAGCCAGTTTTTAATCCACTGAAGCATACGCCCATCCAAGTCATGAGCAGCCAGTTTGTCCAGAGGAATGCTGTTGGAAGCGGTGTCAAAAGCTTTACTTCTTTAGAAGTTTTCTATTATCGTGAATTCCATATAACATGCTGAAATACCATTCATCTTTTAACTACTTCTGCGAGAGCATTAACGATCAGTAAGGACAATGGAACTGTTACTTTAATGCTCTTAAATTGTTTTATTCTTCTTGTGTCATTCTCTAACTTCACTGGAGAGCAAAATGTCAACAGTTACATACTAAGTCATTCTCCAAAACACTGAAAGGCCCCTTGATCATTTATTTTCTTTCAGCAGTCCTCTTTTCTCCATATGGAAAAAAAAAATATATATATAAAAAAACTGTGTGACATTTCTTCATGCTTCCACTGATTTTTCATATTGTCACAGTATCAATAATGGTACAGCCATTACCACCTGAAGCACTGTTACGCAGGCATATTTTCCCTTGCCTCCTTTCCTCACTTATCACCAGGTCCCACTGTTGCCACGCTCCCAGTCAGCTATTACAACTACTAAGGAAGCAAACCGTAAGTACACTGTTTTATTTGACTAACACAGATTGGCCATTGGAGACAGTTATTTCTTCAGACGAAAACATCAAAAAGAAATGCAACAGCCTCATAAAGGAGTTCACAGAGAATTGATTTGAAAACACACTTTAATCATTGTAGGTTTAATTGTGTCTTTCATTCGAAAGCCAAAATAAATATAAAACACAGACATCCTTAATAACTGAGGTTTTTTCTTCAGAATCAATGGTAGTAAAATAATTCAGGAGTGCTTATCCGAATTACAAAGAAAACAAGGATACATCCTTTAGGCTTTTATCTTTCCCATCACCAACCTCAGTAGAGTTGGATAGATGGGAGCAAAAATAGAGTATTGTAACTCCTCAAAAGATGGTAATTTTTAGAAAACCAATAGGCGCCTCCAATGAGAGCATGGCTTTATATATACTCTATTAAACTTCAAATCCTTCACAAGAGTGTAGCTGGCAGCCTATCTGTGAAGTATTAGCACACATCTCCTCATGTCATTCACTGTCCCCCTGCTGATGTGTCTGTGAAGGATGTAACATGGCTTTAATTAAGAGAATATTTGAGCATATAAAATTACCATTACAGTTAGGATAGTACTACTGGCAGCAGACTGAATCTTTAAGTGTACCTCTTAATGAAGCTCTCACATATAGTTTTGCACGTAGAGGAATCAAAAGCCATATTTTCATGTCATTTTTGTAGCCCAAATGTAGTTTCTCACACCTACTCTGTGACAAATTGCTTTTCTATTTCTAAGGCATGTTAGAAACATAGTTTTGAAAAGCCAAAATGACTGTTAATGAAAAAAAAGTTATAGCAAGGCAGAAAATGGAGGATCAGCAAAACACAGCTTCCAAGTATTAATTTCAAGCGTGATCCATATGCCATTAAACAGTCACTTTATTGTCACCTCCTATTTGCTTGCTTCAGTAACTGACTTCAAAGTAAAACACAATAAAAGCACTGTGCCTTATGCTGTGTCTTTGACACCTAGTGATTTTACAGGACTGACCTGCCCTTCAAACCCAGTCTTGGCAGCAGGCCCATTAAGCAATGTGTGTTTTTTAGCAGCAGGTGGCATGTCAGTTAAAAGCCCAGCACAGTCCATCAGAATGATGCACCACCTGAGCTGTAATTATACAATAAGTACCTGGATGCAGCCTCTGTAGGAGAGTCATCAAGATGGAAAAGTGTCAGAGACATTAAAATTAAATAAATAAATCTGCAGTTTTAATGTTCAAGGGTCACCTACAGGGAAACGTGGAATAATAAACTCTCGCAGTCAACAGATTTTTCATAGGTGTTGCCATGGGTACAAACACAAAGAAAACCAAGGTCTATCAGAATAAGGATGGGAAACAATCAATTGAAAAAAAAGGTGGGAAAAACACAAAACAAAGACCCAAACAGCACAGTCTTGAACCATATACATTTTTTTGAGAGTTGGAGACCTGAGTGGGCACATGGATTTCAGATCGCATGTGCGAGGGTAGAGAGGAGAACGGTTACCCTAGGTATGTCCCCTGTTGCCCTAGGTTTGGGGTGCTACAACATTCCCTTTTCCCTTGGAGGGACCAGAGGTGCAAAGAAAATGTAATCTTAAAATATTATTTTCCTCCAAGTATTCTCTTGTACTATCCAGAAAAATTAATCATTGTTCATGTAAACAAAGAAAAAAAACAGCAAGGTAATGCATCTTGGGTTGCACTTTTCCTTTCCTTGTGAAAACTGATATTTTACAGCTAGAGGTCATTTTTAATGACACATCTTTCAGACCGTCTATAAAGGGGCAAGTTTGTAACAGAAGATACATCCCACTCCTGCCTCATCAACAATGGTGAAGTTTCAGAAATGACTAATGGCTCTCCCAAAACACTTGTTGTGCCTTTAGGTGTAGTATGACAATGGGTTCATAACCAGAGAACTTGGTGATGGCACGTACAGCCTGCTGAAATTAGGTTTCAAGTAGCAACAGCTGGAAAGTGCTTGCAATTCCGATTAATGGTGGCAGCTGGGGCTGTGAGAAGCTCCTGTCAGCCTCAAAAATTGTTTAAATATGACTACAGGGAATAGTCATAAAGTAATTTTAAATAATAGTGAGACGGTGGAGATCTTGCATCTCCATAATAATTTCCATGATGTATATACATGAGGATCTGAAGTCCTCTATGTATATGTGTCACTTCATCTACACAAATAAAGGCAGACTGAGGGCATAATCATCTTTCTGAGTGTGCAGTACAGCCAGCATGTGGCATTCTGTGTCCATAAACCAAGCTTTCGTCCTGAAGTTTGTCCATCCCGGTCCTGATGACTTCTTGTTGCCAAGTACATCTAAATATTCCACAGTTCATTCACTATTGTTGCAGTACTGTGGGATTTCTGCGCGCAAAAGTGCCTGTTTGCCTAAAACGCAGTGCAACAAAAGCTTTCCTTTTGCCTTGTAAATTGACCTGAAGCAGTTGGTTTTTACTCAATTCATGCTCAAGGTTTTTGTTAAGGCTGCAAAATCTCTCTCCCTCAAACGTCATTTGGCTTCATTAAAAGCTGCAAGAGCTGCTGAAGCCCCTGAGAATTTCACACTAGGCATCTCTGAATTTTTCTTCTATAGCTGCATACCATTCACTGCAGTGCAGCAGAGCTGCAGTTTCCAGAGCCCAATCCTGCCATTAAACATTCATTGGAAAGATTTATAGCCCCTTTGTGCCACAAGTATCTTTGTTTTAATTCAGTACCAAAGACTCAAGGTTAACAAAAGAGCTCTTGCTGCTCAAGTAAAACACTGCAATACTCTTTAAAGGAATGCTATAGGAAGAGAATAGAAATTATTAATAGCGCTCACAGATTAAGCTGCTTTGAGGGTTCTTTACTTGGTATTTACAACTCCATTTCAGCAAAACACTGATGTCTTTGTTTTGTTTTATAAGCAGAATTAATTTAAATTTTTAACCTTCTCAAAGCAAAATTTATATCTGAGTCTCTTCTTCATTCCAGTCAAGTACTTATTATTGCCATTATAGGCCTCAGAGGGAAAAAATCTTTCCAGTGCAGCGTCTTCCTTTCTGTTCCAATCCCTCCCTGAGTTCCCATCCCTGTGAAGGTCGCTAAAAACACAAACTTCCTTTCTTTTGTAGCAGATAAGTGCTATCTGCCTGACAGTTCCTTCTTCAAGTAGCAGACATGTTGCCTCTGATTTTTCCGTATCTTAGTGTGATGCTTTTTCTCTAAGACATGCTTTGTCTTAATAATTGCCCTACTTTTTGAATCAAAAATAAAATGCATTATTATTCTCACTGAGCTACTGGAAGAAAAGAGTTTGAGGGAACACATTAATTAAAAATCTATTAAATATGAATAAGCCCCAGTTACCTTCTCTCTTACGCAAATAGTGCTATAATACTGTTGCAAGATCAGGGTTTGAAGCCACTGCTATAGGATACAGACTATTTTAGGAGTATGTTATCAACAAAAAGGAATGCTGGAGGTCAAACTTACCCAGTTTTGGCGAAGTTAGTCCAGTATGTCATAACTACTGCACTGAGCATGACATCATTCTTGGAAAAGTTGCAGTTGAACAGTTCTGTCGGGCCAATCATAGGAATCCCAAACACATAAGGAACTTCATCACCATGAGCTGAATCAGCCCAGCTGGGTTTCATTTCACTTTGGCAATGGTGATAAAATGCATAGAAATATGTTGGAGACCCATACTGAGCATGCAGGTCAGCGGTAGCAACGGCCGGAGCAACCCACTGATGGTCTGTAAAAAGAGCAACCAGGGTCTTCCGTCTTGTTTCGGGGTTTTCTTTGTCTGCCCAGTCGGTGTACATGAATTTAATGGTCTCTCGCAGTGTATCTTTCCCTTCTGGATAACCATATAGATTGTCCACAAAATTGGAGACAGAAAAGTCAAAATCATTGGGGGATACACCATCTTCATTATCTACAATGCCATCCACAAATTTTAAACCTTCCCCTTGATTTACACCCAGCATTATATCGTAGTTAAGGAATTCCCCTTGCTCCATGAGAATCTGAGGGTCATCTGGAATCACGTCTCCATCTATGACAGGCCCAAAGGCAATGTGGTACGTGGCTGGAGTAATGGTCTGTTGAATGAGTTCTTTGTAATTCTTATTCCGAAGACATTCAACCAAATCAGTGGTATCCAGCATGTCGCAGCCCACTTTATCTGCCAATATCCGAGTGTACTTGGCAGGCTGGTAGTTCACTGCCCAGCTGGACAGGGCTGTTCCACTCTGTATGATTGCCTTTTGGAACAAACCTGCAGGTGCAAATTGTTTAAATGCAAATCCGATTATATATTAAAAACTATATAAATAAATTAAAAGCAGCTTTCACTAAGCAAAGAAAGCTTTGATTGTACAGTAACTAAAAGATGCATATACCTAAATTTCAATTCAATTTCCATATATTCTACCGACTCCTCCCTTTTTACAGTATCTCTAACAGGCTACTAATTAAAATCTCTCTTTTCTTGATGCTCACACATCTAAAGCATGAAGGTTTTCTGCTTCGAGAACAAAACTCATGCTTGTACTGCAGTTTTCTTGCATCTTTAATGGAAGTCCCTGGCTTTAGCACAGTAGTAGTCTGTAAAAAATTCTTTAAAGTAGTGGCAGCTACAAGCAATCATACCCTCTTTGCCATGTAAATGACTCTTATAAATGCGCTCTTCAGTAGTTTAAAGGTCAAATGAAAATTACACACTCTCATTTCCCTCACAGAAGCAATGCATCATAATTTGAAAAAATCTGCTCTGCTAAAATCAATTTAATAGGCTTGAGTATTCTACTCTGACATAATTTTTTCTTTACCATGTGAATTTTGTGTGTGTGTGTGTGTGTGTGTTAGTACTGCCTATATGTTGCATTAAGATATATTTACATTGGAAGAGAGTAAGACATGATCCAATATTTTTTTTTCTGGTTGTTTTATATGTATTAATATAAAGACAGATGAAAGACCCAGACTGAAGAGCTTCTTTATATCACCAGAACACTGAAAAGCAACTGGAGCTTGCTGGTGAATCCACCCGATCTGTTTTTTCCTGGTAAGATCACTAAAATGGCCTATTTTAAACTAAAATACCTGAGCCTCTTCTGCAGATGGTTTCTACTGTCAAGCTCTTGAAAAGTCAAATACAGCAACAGCTACAAAAACATTTAAAGACCTTGAAGCATTTATGGGAAAAACTGGCTGTGGTCAATATACCTTTGTGATGATTACTTACTGCACCCGTTACAAAATTTCAATTACATGATTAGTTAAGTTTTTTATAGTTCCATCTGCTTGATTTTGTCATGGCTTACTCAACAGTTATTCAATGGACCCTATTTGTATCAATAGACTAAATTGTCAGGCATAATTCTGTGCATTTCCAAATAGGGTATGTTTACCAGCAGCGCTGCTACAATTGCTTGATAGGGCTTAGTCTTCTGCCATAGATCATACATATCTGTCTGTTTTAATGTGATAAAAGTAGCATTGACCTATAAATACAATCGATATTTTGGTCTTGTCTTCTTTTATAAATTCTTTGTAGATTTCGTCTTACCACTGGGAATTTTTATGTTTCGGTACTGGTGCTGTACATCCTTGGGTTGGTTTCTTTGGAAGGTGAAGTGTTGAGGGTAGAAATCCCACAGCTCAAACACTTACCAAAATCTTAAGAATTCCGTGTGGGATCACACAGTACTTGTGGGGACTTGAACACATTTTTTTTAATAAGGTTAAGTTATGTTATTATTAAGTAAGGAAGCATCTAAATACACGTTAGGAGTATAGACAAGAGTGTGTGAAAATGAAAAAGGTCACTGCCCCTTTCCATTTTAATTAAGGCATATTCTTTGATAGAAGAGCCAGTGGAGACTGTTGATAAAGTTAGAAAAAGTATATTGCCCATGGCGTTCGTTGCATGAAATTTCTGCTATAATAGCATTTAAATTTTCATATAAAAATATTTGACTAACAAAAATACAGAATACTAACTAGTAGGTAATTTTAAAAAATTACAGACCAGTAATTCTAATTCAGCCTACCTGATATATCCATTTTTGTTACACTATAATGTTCAAAAAAAAAAAAAAAAGTGCTTTGCTCAGAAGATTAAGATTATTACCTTCTGAATAGTGAGAGAGTGTCAGGAGACTGACACAGGAAGCTCCCGCCCCAGATCCAAAAATAGTAACTCTTTTTGGGTCTCCTCCAAAAGATCCAATATTTTCTTCAATCCATCGTAAAGCTTGTATTTGGTCAAGCAATCCATAATTGCCTTTTGCAGCTTGGTCTCCAGTACTTAAAAAACCTATAAGGCAAAAAAAGATAATTTTAGTTCACCAGATACAGAATTAGCTACAGGGTATTCACATATTCACAACACATCTTCCCATCTTTTCATCTTCTGGGCTTTTTTTTTCCCTTCTTTTTTTTAAAGGTCACAGTCCTAGTTAAATGTCTCCAGTGCAGGCTGGGGAACTCATTCTGTACACTGTTTGGTTTTGCTTTGTTTTTCCCTACTGCAGAGGTCACATTTGCGAAAGATCATTATTTCCTTTTTGAAATAATTCTATATCATTGCAACAATACGGACTGAAGATTTTAAACATTTGATAACTATATGTGAGAAAGTACAGAAACTTACAAAATCATTTTTGTGCAAAGAAGTGAGATACCCAGACTTCCACTGAGAACAAGGCTCTCAAACACATTAATTTAAATGCTCCTTACCACGGCCCAAAGTTGGCCTCATCTAAATAGCTCTTTAAATTATTGTACTTGTGATATAAATATACATACTCGGAAACAGAAAAAGAAGGATGAAGAGAGTAGTAAAAGGAACAGGAAAAAGGCCTAGGAAAAAAACACACTCCAATTTCACAGAGGATATTTATTAGGAAGATAGCAGGCAAATCCTTGAAAATTCAGCCTCTGGTTGGGAGATTTTATCTGAACAAATCGGGTTTTGTCTCTTTTCTTGGAAATTGCTGGGAAAGCTGTGCTGCTATTTTTTGTTCCTGTACTGTGGTTATCAGATTTCAGAAACAAAGCATGACACTTCTGCTGCTCATCTTGCAACTGAGAACAGAATGACCAAAAGACTAGGACAGATTAATTTTGTTTTTCTGAAACCAGCTAAGGTGAAACATTGCAGTTATCCGCACTGCCTGTCATTCACAGTTAAGACCTTGTGCTACATCCAAATTACCACATTGAGCGATGTACTCTATCTTCTCTTTTTAACTCCCACAGACCTTTTTCTGTCAGACAACTGCAAGTCAGAAGTGTATTAGAAATACCTTACAGTGTATGGAAATTTTCAGATGGACATCACCGATTTAGGCATCAATGACAGCTGCTTATCAAGACAAAACAAAGAAATCACTTGGCTGGTGTTTCCAAGCTAATTATCAGTTCAGACAAATTTGCCAGAAGAGGGCTCCAGGACTCAGGAGATCTGTAGTCCTGGAGCAGTTTGAGATGAGACAGTGTAATCTTGAGCCAGTTTAGCCTGCTGTGACAAGACCTTCATGCTCCTGCAAGGGAAGCCTGAGGTCCCTAGGGAAAAAAAGGCCTTGCAGCACATTTTACCTGCTTTGACACAGGGGAATAGATCTCTCTGCACTGGCTGTAGCTATTTTTTCAGTGATAGGAAGAATGAAAATTCACAAGGTGGAAGGGGTTCACAATATGGAGGAAGCAGAAGAGAAGGAAAGTGGAGAAAAGAAGAAGAAATTAGATGTCTCGGACATTTGCACATGTATTTCCATAATGTTTTCCATTGTAAAATTCCTACCGTGAGATGCAAAATCCAGCCTCGAGGTTTAAAGGCAAGATTGCATAAGAACTGAACTCTAAATACAGAATGCTATATGGCCTACGTTATTGTGGCATAAATTTCTGCATGCAAGGTTAGGCATGATTGAATGGAATGTATTACCTTGCACCCAAAATAATCCTTTTCATATTTAATTAGTAATTATTAATAGACATTTAATGTCAGTGAGTGCCTGATGAGTCCCTGTATTTTTCACAAAACAGTTGCTTCAATTGCAGTAATACGCATCATATCCTTATTGCTAAATAGCATTCGATACGGCTTTCTCATAAAAAAGTCTCTAATAATGGCAAGCACAGTAGTTACAACAGTAGTGACATCTTTTTTCTCTCCTATACCAATGGGGAAAAAACAAACAAACTATTAATCCATAATTGCCTCAATTTTTTTCACAGATGTGTTTTTCTCTCTTTCGCATGCCTTTATTATCTTTTTAGGACTGTCAAAGAAAGAATAACCCACTTGCTGGCTTTGTTGCTGCAGCTTACCGCAATGTTCTATAATATTCTATAATTAAGCCTTTATTCAATCAGAACTATGACCTCCCTGGGAGAAACTGACTGTTGTAACCTTTAAAGCAGCATGGTAATTAATATTCAGAGCCTAAACACATTTTAGCTCTTCTAGCACCATCAAGCTGAAGCTGGTTGATCTTTGTGATTTTGAATTCTTTCCAAATGTACAAAAAGGTGACTGAGTAAAACTGCAGTCAGTGAATATCTGATGTTAGACAAATGACGATTCTTTGTTTCCTCAGTTCTCTGCTGATTCTCATTAATTGCAAGAACAAATTTTCTTAAGTTAAAAACTAATCATCATGGCAAAGTGTCAGCCCCACATGACACAAACTGAATTCATAAATCTGTCTTCTCTTGATGAGGATATATTTTCTTTCATGCTATGAATACCAGATCAAAATGTTTGTTCAAAGCCGTTTCAAGAAATTCAGGCAAGGAGTAACTATTTGTCCAGTAATATATGACACTAAGAGATTTTATTATTTTTTTTCTGTGATCACTGTGAAGATTTAAGAACACTATCTTCATGTGTTTCTCTAAAATCCTGAAATCCTGAACAAACAGGAATGCAACTTTTTTTTTTTTTCCTGAGACGGGAACTTTTACTCTATGCCTTTTATGTATATGTTTTTAAGTACAGTTAAGAATATTTCCCATTTTACGGTTTGGCATGATTTGAAGGGTATTCTGTGATCTGAAAATCCTTAGGTTGGGGTTTTGATAGAACCTGGAGGTTCTTCTTACTAGCCTAATGCAACAGAGGAAGGAATGGCAACAGCTGAATGTGCAAAACAAAGAGGTTTGAGGGTTGGGTTGTTTGTTGTTTGGTTTTTTTCCACATAACGACGCAGAAAGGAATTCACAGAAATATTCAGTTCTTGACTTTCCTTAAAAAATTATTTGGAAAAGTGACGACGTGGCTCCCCCAGTACAAAATGCCATGGATACAAACAGCTGAAAAAGAGGAATGTGAGTGCATCCCATCTGTGTTGAGTGAAATATCCTAAGTTGTCTTAGGGGACATTAGTTCCAAACTTATTTTGCCAGAGGGAAAGATGACCACCAGCCAGACTGAATAGTAACCAGGGAATGAGAGTCTTCTGAAGCAAAGGGCAGCTTGAAAAGAGGGGAAAAAGCAGCATGGCTATTTGCAAAAGTACAGAGGGGGATGTGGGAAGAAGGCAGCATCTGGATAGTGCAAGAAGTGGTCGCTGACATCGCAAACTCCCTCCAGTCTGGACAGAGCACCCTCCCCTGGGGCGCCTGCACCCAGCCAGGGTTTGTCCATGTGGTCTGACACACAGGGACCCCCTTGGTGTGTGTGAAGCCTCCTGGGGCGTTTTTTTTCCCTGTGGGGGCCGATGAGTGGTCAGGAGTGGCAGGAGCTCACCTGACGCTGGGGCAGCCATATGTCCCACACGGAAAATGGGGGAACTTCTGCTCCCTGCTGGTAACCCACATAGCCTGGGGGTGGCTCAGTGCACATCTAGCTCTGTGCATCTGTGTGTGTGAATTAGAACTTTTGGGGGTTTAGTTATAGAAGGGTGTTTAGAAATTTGCAATTGTTTACTAACCTTTCTTAAGTGTCTAGTGTTGTCGTTTACCTTTTGTATTGCTGATATATGATCCTGAAAGTATAGATCACTGCCTGCTGGTTAGTTATATGTCATTAATAAATTAATAAACTGCTTTGATACCAATGTGATTTAAACCCATCAATTGAGAAGCTTTTCCCTATGACAGTTTATTCTTGAAAAATAAATAAAAATGCATAATTTTATAAGAGGAAGCATAAAGTATTCTTGATTTGTTTTGCTGTATTATTTGTAATTAATGTTGCATTCTATTTTTTCCACATTCTTTCATGTAGAAAAAGTAATGCTGCTTTAAATTGAGGTTTCTGAAATAACGGTTGTATTTATTTTTCTCTAATTCTATTAACGGAAGCGTTGTAGATGAATGCTTTAGTTCTAACCAACTAGATTAGCTACTGCCAAGGAAGAAGAAGACTACAAATGGAAATTACTGGGATTTTTTCTTTTCCACAGCCTTTAAAACTGAATGGACTCCTAAACTACATGCTGTCACTTGCACTGTTTTGATAATGCAGTGAAGACACAAGGTTACACACAGAGCTCCTTTCGATCCCACTTACATGAGAGGAAATCCCTAGGTATGTCTTTATACTTGGTTTTCGCACTATGTCACAGAAATCTTACTAAGAGTTACTAAGAGACAAAACAAACCCCAACAAACCAGTGGTGATATTTCCCCTTTACTACTAAAAATTTCTGGGGACCCGCAGTGACAAATAGCAGGGGCCAATATCTATGAAATCCACCCAGACAGTTTACTTCTGTCCAGCTCCAGCCTTACCTCGTGGCTGGAGACCATCCCTATGTTAGCATGCCGTGCAGACCTGCAAAAGAAAGTCTATAACAGGTAGTTGGGCTTCATGTCCACACTGTACACAATTCACATACTATTTTTTACTAAGGCCTAACTGTTGCCTGGTCCCATAGGCTGAAAGAATGACCACTGGTGGACATCGTGCATAAGGGGGAGCACGTCTTCCAGCTGAGGTTCACCTGGAAGGGTCCAGGCTGTACTTTACAGAATCTCTCTGCAATGTGAAACAATGCGCAAGGAGGTGGTGACAATACTGAGGTTTTCTGTGGAAATGCACTCTTGATCTGAATTAAAACGCTAGTGTGAACATGCTCAGGATCAAAATTATATTCTTCCAACCACAGAATTTCAATTTGCAAGGAGCAGGCTCAGGTGCACCCTCATTTCAGCTGTGGACCTTGTCCAGATAGGCAAGTAACTAAGTAGGCTGCCTAACGACTATAAAGTATTTAACTTGCAGTAAATATGATATTGGAATGTAATCTATCCTAGTATTTAGACAAAAGTATTTTCAACTGAAAGTTATGTGATGATTTATGGATAGTTTATATAGATAGTGTGAGAACAGGATGAGCATGTCAAGAAGAAACATCATTCATAACTGACACCTTTGTGTCACATAGAGCTCCAGACAAAAGGAGATATGGAAGGATATTTGGATCACTGTAAACTTTAGCCACTAAGAACTCTGTGTCTAATCTATTATTTTTGGTAGTAACCTGAAAACTACTGTCGAGACAGAAAAAACCCTCCAAAAGTAGCTTCAGCTTTTAGACGTCTAGCTTTGGATTCGTTGAATTCCCATGAAAGTAATTTTCTTCCTCGGTACAAAACAGACAAATGTATATGACAAGCTTAGACCTGACACCTACCTTTTAGGCAAGTTTAGGCGAAATCAGTCCCTATCTAGAGCATAAATCATCTCTAGTACTCGCAGCTCCTGTTGCTTGGGACAGACGGACTGGCAAAAGGGCAGATTCTGCTCTATCTGCTATTGAGATGGAAATATTTAATGACTCCCCTGACTTCACTCCAGTTTTCCTGGATTTAACCAATAAAAAGTGAAGAGGAATTTGTTTCCATTTGAGGACATGTTTCATTGCTCTTTTTTACTCTGAAGTAGCTGTGCAGGAAAAGGGAGGGTTCATCTTTCAGGAATTACTATCTAGCCGTTGACACGAATAATAAATTCACTTTAAAAATAACAGAAAAAATAATTAAAATACATACACTTAGGAAAAAAAAAAACAAAGAAAAATGGGGGGAAAGAAAGCACAAGCCACCATTAAGTTAAATGCACTAAATTATGACCTAAGAACTATGGCTTCAGCTTTAGAGACCAATACAATCACGAAGATAACTGCAATCTTGTAGCATTTTGCATTTATTTTATTCCTATGTAATGATTTTTTATTCTATTTAAATTATTCAAAAAATAAAATGCTGTGACAACTTTCCTTTTCCAGTTCCCACACAGTAATACCCAATATTACATCACTGCAGAAAAAGGCCAGTCTTTATCTTCATATTTTGGCCCCAGGGCCTAATCCATATCAAATCAATTTGATGTCTGGCTCAAAGGCTAAATTTCAACTGTGAGTGTTCCTCTATTGCTTTGTGTCTTGTCTTCTTTTTTCTTCTTTTTTCTTCTTTTTTTCTTCTTTTCTTTTCTTTCTTTTCCTTTCCTTCCTTTTCCTTTCCTTTTCCTTTCCTTTCCTTTTCCTTTCCTTTCCTTTCCTTTCCTTTCCTTTCCTTCCCTTTCCTTCCCTTTCCTTCCCTTTCCTTCCCTTTCCTTCCCCTTTCCTTCCCTTTCTTTCTTTCCTTCCCTCTTTCCTTCTTTCTTTCTTTCCTTCCCTCTTTCCTTCTTTCTTTCTTTCCCTCTTTCTGTCTCACTCTCTGTTTCTTTGTCTTCCTTCCTTCCTTCCTTAAGATTTAAATAATACAACAAAGCAGAAGGCTAACCAGTTGTATTTTATTTTTTTTTCCCATTTAAGGGGGAAAAATAAAAATAATGAAAGAATAAAGCTCATATATTTTAGTAGCTACTACAATCAATTTTAAAAGAGCACCTTGAAATGAGGTACACTCTTCATTGAAAATGAAGTACTTCTACTTCTCTTCTGCCATTCACAGGTTTTCTTAAAAATGAAATGTTTAATTTCTGAGACATAACCATTACATAAAGACTAATGCCAAACTTAATAAGACACATTGAACAGCCAAGATATCACAAGAACTTAATAATCAGGAAATCTGTGCAAAATCAACAAGCGTTTTGATCTATTTGTGTCCTTTTTAAACCTCTGCTATATTGTCTGGCTTCACATTTCTTTTGTCTTTGTGCCTCTTCACAACTGCTGCCCAGACCTGTATGATCTGCTATAATTTATTTTTCAGACAAAAGTCTCACAAATAAGATTGATTTGTCCAGCATCTGATCAGAAACATTACAGAAGAAATATAAATAAGATACAAGACACTACACTTCAAAGCATAATCATGTCTTTTTTGTTTTTATTTGTGAAGTGCCAGAGTAGGACCTTTTTAAAGCAAAGAGCAAATGGCAAGCATACAGCAGAGTCTTCATGTTTTTTAATAGCTTTTGTCTGTACACATCACATTTATCACTGTAAAAGTGTACCTGCTGAACTCAAATATTATAGTGTTCAAATGTGAAGTGAAATCCATTGGGGATATCTGAGTACATAGAGACCACAGCTGGTTCAGGAAGTCCCTGAGATATAAATAGTTGGAGGACAGAGGAATATTAGAGGGAATTATCATATAAGTTTGTCCTATGCTTACCCTTCCCTAACCGTTCCCAAACAGCCCCAACAGTGTTTGGAGACAGGATGTTTGACTAGATGATGTTTTGGTTGGAATCAATATAACTGTATATTCCTTTTTGGGTTGACTCTATGCAAAACTTTAACAGTAGCGTTTAAACTTTACTGCAAAGACAGTAGGATGCAAGACAGAGTGATGGTGTCCTTCGTGCATATTTAGCAGGAAGAAAAACATTGCTGAATTTTTCCTTCAGTATGAAAGGCCAATGCAAAACTGAGCAAGCACCACTTCTGCACAGACTCACTATATGCAGAATGAGTCAGAGGCAGTTATACAGTAACTAAGGCAAATGGGAGGACTGTGGAGCAGCTATGTATGGGTCTGTGCAGAAATAATGTTACACAGATACTTCTTCATCCTGAAAATAAAACATCAATGGTTTTCCTTTATCTGCAAAATAGTTTAAAATTTGCAGGTGCCACTGTCAAAGCAAATTTCTTAATACTCGGCAATCCAAGCAGTAGTACAGTTAAATTTTAACTCAAGGTATTATAATTGAAGAGAAATGTGTAGTGAAGGCAACTCAACTTACAGTTTTCATATGAATTAATAGATTATGTTAAAATATAAATGATAAAGATGTCTTTAATTTGATTATCCAACTCAGGCTTACACAAGAAAAAAGTCTCTTCTGATCCTACCTAGATGGATTCTTTCAAATTACTTCTGTTCTGAAGACAAAACCTAAATATTCTTCTCTAGAAAGAACATCTCATTACCACATGCAGTACAAGAGAATAGATCAGAGAGAGGGTGAAGTGAGAATATTATTATTTGTTTTATATTGCTTCAGTACTGAAATCTGAAGTGTATTCTTTATAATTCAGGAGACTAGTCTTAAATGCATAGAAGCCTTTTGAAAATGTCCTGGATAGCATATGTTTATAAGAACACTTAGGGGGTAAGGAAAGAGAAAAGACAATAGGATGCATTTTAACAAGATCGTAAACCTATTTTTATACACATTTCTAAGCAGTGAAAAGTTTCTTAGAGAGCATAAATTTATCAGAGCACTAGGGAAGTCAACAAGTTTCCTTCAGTTAAGCCATTATTTTATTTCTACAATGAAATAGTGTTAAAGAATCCAATCGAAATTTGTACATGACACCTTAACTGCTTTTAAATTTGCCTCGTTCATTGTAAAATGCTCTGAAACTATTGTGTAACGAGGTTAGGCCAATGAATGTTATCTAAAGCATTAGAGATCAAAGACATTCTCAACATTGAATTCTATTGTCATTATTCATGATGAGTAGCACATAACTCATATGAAGTGTCACTGAAGAATTGTTATAAATGTAGATATTTTTAAAAATAGTAAATAAAGATGACAGTAACAAACATTGCAGAACACATTCATTGATCTATTGTCTTCTTACTTACTATTTATCCCAATATTCACCAGTTAAACCTGTCTCTACACAAAATACAATCAATAAAACAGTAGGTCCAATAAAAAGATTGCTGTTGAATGCATTATAAACAGCCTGATTAAAACCAAACCAACACGAGCTAAAATCAATCAATTGCTCTGAGTGTCATTGACAGGAAAAAAAAGTATAAAAAGAGTATAAAAAAGGTATAAAAAAAGTATAAAAAAAGTTCTATGCGGTGGAGAAGCTTATGCTTTGAAAATATTCTCGAGTCACTGATCTAGATGGTCAAATACAAAGGCATTTAACAAGTGAAATGCACTATGAGTACAGAAAAACAATTGAATGAGCTGCTACTACTTTTTTGTGCTGTGTTGACCCTGGCCAGCAGCTAAGCACCCACAAAGTTGCTCATGCAGTCACACCCCCCACCAGAAATACACTAGGAGAAAATGGAAAGAACAAACACAAGAAAAGTTGTGGACTGAGATAAAGACAGTGTAATAGGTGAAAGAAAGAGGGGAAAAAAAAAAACAGCTGAAGGAAAGGACATCACTCTCCACCTCCTACATGCAGATCAATGCCTTGCCAGTCTCTGAAAAACAGATACTTGGAAGCCAAACCCACCCCACTTCTTCCTCTGATGTTATGTCCTCTAAGCATGATGTTATATGGCATGGGATATCCCCTTGGCCAATTTGGGTCAGCTGTCCCGACTCTGCTCACCCTCCCAACCTCTTGCCCATCTCCAGCCTATTGGGTCTGGGGTAGAGTGGGAAAAATAAAAAGCCTTGGCCCTGCACAAGCACTCTTCAGCAATAGCCCGAACATTGGTGTGTTATCAACACTGTTTCAGCCATTAAACCAAAACACGGCACCAAATGGCCTGCTCTGAAGAAATTTAACTCCATCCCAGCTAGACCCAGTACATTATTTCACAGTTGTGGCACAGATCTTCATTTCTAAAGCATCTGGTTGCTTTTTAGAAGCGCCTATTTCATCAAGAAGAGGTGTGTTGTGTTGTAAGTCTATGAAAACTGGAGATTTTTTTTATCATTATTATTATTATAAAATATAGATGAAACCTACATGAAACTAAGACTAAATTAATATACTTTCAATTTTTTTCAATCAGATGATCAATATTATGATGAAGAAACAACACCTTTAGCTGGTTATCTGTAATAAAGAAAACATAATAGGACACAGGAAAAAAGTTACGTATTTTAAAGACAAGTGAAGATATTAGGTTTACCCCTACAAATTACAGGAAAGTTAACCTAAATGGTAACCAGCTGTAAAAACAGCAAAGAGATTTTTATCTTTAATTATCAGCTTCAAAAGATTGGAATCTTTCAAATAAAGGTGTTATAGGACATTAGGCATAATTTTTTCTTGCTAGGAAAAACACTAAGTGACCAAGAAGACAATATTATTTCATTAATATACTGGTGTCAAAACCCCAGTGCCTACAAGTCTCTGTGAAAAAGAGAAATAAGAGCTCACAATGTTAAGAACTTAATTGGGTTATTTTTTGTTTGGTATTTAAAACAAAGTTACCCAACAGTTTTTGTTAATTGCACTATAAACCCATATATTTCCATTGAACTGCAAAGCTCACCTAAACACAAATTTCTCTACTCATCAATAGGTTGTTAGTATAATGGTACTATTAGGTCTGCAAAAGGCAGGTGTCCTCTTAAGACAAATATTTAGTTTAGCATTTAACCAAATTAAAAGTCACCCCAAGTAGCCCTCCAGTGAATCCTGTTGGCAGTTTAGGAAGTAGTCACCAGCACTGATACATATCTGCTGACTTCCAGTTTTATTTTCTTATGCCATAGCTACCTTTTCTCCAGTAAGAACACTGCTCTTTGCTGTCTTATGTACTAGCAAGCACCGAAACTAATCACTTTGTCTTGAGTGAAATTATTAGAAAATTAAGTTTTGCTTAGAATTAGCATTTTGTACATATTAGATAAAGGCCATTAGGAGGTCAAACTGAGTGCATTATTCCCATTGCCTTTTCACTCAACTTGTTTGATCTGAAACATTAATTAGATACATGCCCACTACACACAATGGAAAGACACTGGAATTGCATGTTTCTGTAAATAAACTAACTAATTAAGCAACTAAATAACTAAAATAATACTGCTATGTTATCTAATAAACATAGCAGAGCATCTTTGATTCTATAAATTCGGTGCAGTCAAGGCAGATGCATATTGATGCAGCAGATACCTTACAGGTAACATCGAGCTCATAGGGCTTCTTGCAGGAAGATGAGTTGAGTGTAAGGATTCCATAAATGGCAAAGAAATGGAAGTAAAATAATGCTCATTCTCTGCATTGGCCCTATAGTGGGAAGAGTCATGCAGCCCAAAAAAAAATGTGGCAAGGGTCACTCCAGTTTGGGATTAATTATAGTCTCTTTCAGCTGTGTCTGTAACACTCTTAACACTGTCTTAGGCATTTACATATTCATCCTCCTTGGAACACACAGAACAGATGATCTGGAAAAAATCTTTAGTGATCAAAAAAGCCTCAAAAATGTCTCAAAGACATGCATGTAGCTGGCACAAATTGCAGTGAGCTGATGTGATACGAGAGTGGCCCCACTATCAACAAAAAAACAAAGGTCAGTTATGAACTTGTCCCAAACCTTCAATGCATGTCCCTCAAAGGAAAATGAATTTTTGTGCCTCTGTTCACATTTTTCTTGCGTGTCTCATTTTTAGCTTAGGACTGCATATGTAGTTGGAAAAATGAATGCACAAAAATATCAGAAAGCAGAGGAGTAACACATATTGAACAACTAATATACCACAGAAGACACATAATTAAAAAAAAAAAAAGAAGAAAAAGAAAATATTTAAAGTTCTTTAGTTCAAATGGACTACTTGCAGAGGTAAGCACTTTTACAAGCAAAAAGTAGGACAATGCAAGGAAGACGATGCAGCATCTAATACAAAATATGTTCCCAGTAGGTAGCCTGACATCATTAATCTATTATAGAAGGCTATGTGGTTTCAAATGAGGTTTGACCACTTGGAAGAGGGTGATGGTTAAGAAGTGATCACTAGCAGTGGTTTCACTTGTCTTCTGCTCCATGGACAACTGTCTTATCCTCTTAAAGACCATTCTCAGCTGCAAGAAGCAGACATAATGGTTTCCCTCATTGGGCTGTGCTGCTTCCAGTTCTCAAGTATAAACTCCATTCCCCTAAACTTGCAAGCACTGCATAACATTTAGACATCTTAGACTATAAAACTGAAAATGAACTGTGCTTTTTTTCTTCTTTTTTTTTTAGTTCGTAATATTTAAAGGCAGCAAAATATCATACATATGGAATGCAGAATACTAGCTTCGGAATTAAAAGCCTATTAAAATTAATGTTATCCTTTTTTAGTTAGAATGGAAATAGCTATGTAACTAAGCAGATGAAAAGAACAGACTCCTAATTTTCCAGTTAGAAATTATTTTTTTCATAATATTTTGTTTCAGAGTTTAAGGCTTTAAGGGAGAATAGCTGTATTGCCATCTATAACAATAGCAAATATATATACTTAATGCGCAAGCTCTTTTTAATTGTTAACATGAGAGAAATACTTTGGTCACAAACAAAGCATCTCATTATATGTCCATAAATTTCAGTTCAGTAATTTGTGGCTGCTGCACCATCCTTTCTTATGCTTACAGAAGAAGAGCATGCTTACAAGCACAGAACGAGAACACAACAGCTGTACCTGGCCCAGTGCACCAGCTATTATTCACTCCACAGCATTTTAAAGGCAGAAGCTACTGCGTCAATGCCAGTTAATCTATGATGAAGAAAGCATCCAAGTTAACCCTTCTTCTCTTAGGAAAGATTTTTTGTGTTGGTAATATTCGGCTGGCTTGAAGCCTGTACACTCATCAGCGCCCTGTGTGGAAGCTGTCTGTTGGTTATGGATCAATTCTAGACATTGCATTCAAAAACATACTTTGAACACTGGTGAAGCAGAATGCTCGTTCTTGACAAGCACAGAAAACAAGCACATATGGTACTGAGAGAAAAGAGAAATTGATTGTGCAGAAATAAATCATGTGCACTATTTCTCTACCTTCCATTGTGATTTTAATTTCCCAAAAACATCTACTAGTAAGTAAAACAAAAATTCATAAACATTTATTTTGCATCATAAACAATGCTATGTTTAGGCTCGCATAAGAGTTGACCTTTTCATGATGTAGGCTGCGGTGGATTTTTAAATCATCAGACTATGAGTACACAATTTTAACTTAATAGTTAGTTGTTAAAAATGAGCAGGAATGTTGCATTATTTCAATCTTAACAAGTGGTTGTTCTGAGAAGCTAATTACATTCTGACTTGAATTGAATTTCTGAATTGAAAAAAAGATGATAAAGCCCTTGCCTTATTTATTTGTGGTGCATACCATTATGAAGTATGGTGTCAATAACCTGTAAACCAGGTAGCATGCTGTTCTGAAAGCTCATGTAAAATGCATTAGCTTTTTCTGAGAAATTAGACAAAACAGCTCTGTTGGTAATATTTGACTAGAATTTGTAATATCCTTAATAATCTGAAAAATGCTCAGCTTCTTGACAAAGCAGTAAGGAAAGGGACTGAGGAGAAATGAACCTTACCATTTGCTAGTCTGACAGTGACTAATCACTGACAAAACTTTTAATAAAATACCTGGAAGCCAAAATAAAGTGAGAGTATTATTAATTTTTTTTAATGCTACATACTCTGTATATATCTTCTAAAAATGATTAATAATTATACTATATAGACCTCTTTGAGAAAAGCATAGCAGAAATGATATTCAACCAAAGTAAATGATTCATAATTATCAATCTTGTTCCACAAGCTTTTTTGTACTAAATGCTCCCTTAAAATGAAATTTCCTATGCAACATCTAAAATGCCTGCTGAAGAACCCTGTCAGTGGATGCGAGTAAAGTATCCCACTTAAACAAAACCATGATGTATTGAAGCAGCAGATTACATACATAGAACATGTATTATTTTTTTTTATGCTGGAGGATATTGGCATATGCCAATATCAAATTTCCCTTGGCATCTGTTTTTAAGAAAGGCTTGAAGAAAAATAAGGTATCTTCTGTAAGGATGTCTTAGATGTCTGTATCCCAAAGTTTGACCCTATAACCCTGCAACTGGGTGGGCTAACTAGGCTGTGATAAAGCTTAAACTTCATTCAATGCCAGAATCCACAGACGAGAGCAACATTGCCACTGCGTCTCCCAGCCCTCGCATGTAACTTACATGTGGCCTGTGCTGAGCGGTCTGCTAAGCAGCTTCGTCAATTGCTAAAATAAAATTTTTCGAAAAAAATTTTTAGTGTTCATGCACTTCTGTCTCCATCTACTATTCAAAATAGAGCTTTAGCAGACTTGAATAAGATAAAGTAATATTTCAGGTTTTACATGAACAGATTTCTAGAACTCCTAGTAATACACTCAATTATTTATTTATATTTTGGGGGGTGACTTCTGCTGAATTTACTTTTTTTTTTTTAAAAAAGAAGTTTTTGACAAAACTATCTTTTCTAAGACTTTGACACTGAAGTCTACAGAATATATTAAAATAGATTGTCTCAGATTGGTTTTGCACATCATGAATCCCCTGTGAGAAATAAATGGATTTAAATAATGTGCCTCAGCATTCACAGTTCTAACAGAGTGAACTAAATCAATTCTGCTGCACATTCAAACACACGGAATATTCTGAATTAGTATTTCTAAGGATGAGTTTACCACCACAGTAGAACTATTATGTGCCACAATTACTCTTCTTAAAAAGGAAAAAACAAGTATAAATCCCTTCTTATCACTTCGATAGCCTCAGTTTACTGAGGCTATCACTTTACTGAGGCTTATCACTTCCATAGCTCTCATTTACGCACAGAGAACCTAAATATTTTATAGTTTGGCAATTCTAAGTTAGAGCATTCCTAGAGAAATATCAAGCTAAATCAGTGAAAACTTGGAGTTGCTTCTTTGCTTTAACACATTATTTCATAATTTCTATCAGTTTTCTATAAAGTTATGAATAAATTTGGAAGGTCATGATTAGTCTTGCCCTAACACATTATCATAATTGGTGACATTTTTTGCTTTTTGTATCAGCCTTGACCTACATCTGTTGATTTGAAAGACAGATATGTATATATTCCTCATTCAACTTCATGGTTGTTAGTTTTAAATTAAGTATGGCTTTGAAGATTTCACATGGCATTCAGTTAGGCTTACTCTCAATCATACTATATATAAGCATAAATCACAAATATATTATCATAAAAATACAATATATAAATAACAATGTAACCATAAAAATAAATTAGGGAAGGGAATGTACTTGTTAAGTCAACTATTCCATTATGTGGTCCTGATGTGAGATTGTTCTACTCATGGTTCACTATTTACTTATCTGATAGTATTTTTATCTTTGTATCTAATTATTAATTTCTTTGGTGCTATTCTTTGATTTTTTCATCCTTATTAAAATTGTAATAACAGGTGAGGTAAAGCTTATCATTAAAAATAAGATGAAATAATGAAATGTAAATTTTGGACGTTTTAATATAAAAGTCACCTGTTGGTAGCTGATTTCATGTTACAATAGCCATTATTTCATAAGCATAGCAAAAACTTCCTTTTTTTAAGTGGTATATAATGGCTTACTGATAGAATTACTCTGGGCCTTAGGGAGGAATTAGACTTTCAATTATTACATTCACAATTTAGAAAAGGAAATGACAATTAGATTTGTTTAATTTAATCTTCCAGGTAATGTGAGATTTTGTCCACTAGTATATTTATACTTGATTGGGGTTTTGGTGCTTTTTATATTCTTGCTTCTCTAATTAATAATATATTTTTTATAGCACTAAATCATTATAAAGGCGAGCAATAATGAATTATTATTCTTTAGTTTTAAAAATCTTTTTTTATGAATCTCAGGATAAACTTACTTTTTTCAGCCTGATGGCTTTAGTTATTGCATTCTTTATGTTTACATATTCACGTAGTGATTTCAATACCCTATCAGAAAGCTAGAAATACTGGAATGAAGAAATTGAACAAGAATTGACTTTACAACACATTCTGGTGTTTCTAAATATCTCCAAATTATGCTCTAGCTCCTAATTTCTTCTTCAGGATGGATTTCAGTTTTTTTTAACTTCTGAGAGATAGATGGAGATCATGCAGTGACAATCCCCTACTCTCAGGGGTGAACTATAGGAAGTCTCCCCTTAGAGACCTAGAGAGAAAAAAACCCCCACACTTTTTCTAGGGGGCAAATTAAAACATTGACTTGCACTTCCACTCTGAACTGACACTGAAGGAATCACTCTTCACACCAACAAAGGAGTTTAATGGGATTAATCCCTAAAGGGCACAGCAAGCGGAACCTCAACACCTCCTGATTCTTGCCACCAGGGGCAAGGAAGGGAAGTGCTCACAGAACTGTATTAGAGGGGACTCATCTTCTAATCCAACAAAGAGCTGTTGAAAGAGCAGGGAAGGAAGTGATCATTTACTGCTCTCTAAAGAAACTAGGAGGAAGATGAAAATTACAGAGATTCCTCTTGGTAAACAGCGCAGGTCAGGGGGATGGCTGGAAAGACTGCTGCTGCCTATCAGGGCTAGGCAAGGTTGTGACAGCAGTCAACATGCTTCTCAAATCTACGATATTTCACATCCTAATTTGTACTAACACATCTTTTACAAAAAAATGAAACATGCTATCAAAATCTCACACATGAATTTTATTTCTGCGGAATCAATCCAGCTATCCTTCTGGCATTAACTGGCATGCATTAAAGCAGCAAACACTCTTGATACACCCACACTCAATATATCACCAGTAAAAGATGAGAGTCTACTAATTTCTACAGGAAATGATCCTCAATGCATTGAAACTAACTCAGATCCTTCACAAAACAAAAAATCTAAGAGGTTGTAGGGCTCAAAATCTAGCAAACCAGAATAAAATAAAATAGAATAGAATAGAATAGAATAGAATAGCGTAGCATCATCTAGGTTGGAAGAGACCTTCAAGATCATCGAGTCCAACCATCAACTTAACACTGCCACGTCCACCGCTAAACCATGTCCCTAAGTGACACATCTACACGTCTTTTAAATACCTCCAGGGATGGATAACCCTCTCAGTGAAGAAATTTTTCAGAATATCCAATCTAAACCTCCCCTGGCACAACTTGAGGCCATTTCCTCTTGTCCTAACGCTTGCTACTTGGGCAAAGGGACTGACCCCCACCTTGCTACAACCTCCTTTCAGGTAATTGTAGAGTGATAAGGTCTCTCCTTAGCCTCCTTGTCTCCAGACTAAACAACCCCAGTCCCCTCCACCCCTCCTCATAAGACTTGTTCTCTAGACCCCTCACCAGCTTTGTGTTCTTCTTTGGACTCGCTCCAGCACCTCAGTGTCTTTCTCGTACTGAAGGCCCCAAAACTGAACACAATATTCGAGGTGCAGCCTCACCAGTGCCAAGTACAGGGGGACAATCACTTCCCTAGTCCTCCTGGACACACTATTTCTAATACAAGCCAGGATGTTATTGGCCTTCTTGGCCACCTGGGCACACTGCTGGCTCATATACGGTCAGCTGTCAACCAACACCCCCAGGTCCTTTTTTGCCAGGCAGCTTTTGAGCCACTCTTCCCCAAGCCTGTTGCATTGCATGGGGTTGTTGTAACCCAAGTGCAAGATCTGACTATTGGCCTTGTTGAACCTCATACCATTGGCCTTGGTCCATCAATCCAGTCTGTTCAGATCCCTCAGGCAGATCAACACTCCCACCCGACTTGGTGTCGTCTGCAAATTTACTGAGGGTGAACTCCAGAAAATTGATAAACACATTAAAGAGAACTGGCCCCAGTACTAAACCCTGGGGAACACCCCTTGTGACTGTCTGACAACTGGATTTAACTCCATTCACCACCACCCTTTGGGTCCAGCCATTCAGCCAGTTTTTTACCCAGCATAGAGTTCACCTGTCCAGGCCATGAGCAGCCAATTTCTCCAGAAGAATGCTGTGGGAAATGGTTTCAAAGGCTTTACTAAAGTTGTGAGGATATGGTAATTATGACCCATCAGTACCAGGCATAAATGATAAAAAAAGAAATCTATATTTGCAGCAAAAGAAAAGAAGTATTTTATAAAGGGTGGTATGATCATTGCCAGACTTTAGGTTGGTTACTCAGGTGAGATAGTCAGATCTTCTGAAATGATTCTCCATAGCTGAAAATGTATCTGAGAAGCCTGAAAAGCTTTGATCAAATTTGGTTATAAAAACAAATTTATTTCCTGGAACCATTCCTTCAGATTGTTAAAGAGTAGAAGATTAAGAGAGAAAGTCCTAAAAAGGGTATTAAATATACAGAAAAGCTGAAACTGCTTCTGGACTTAAAAATGTACATGTTATTTTATGCAATGTAAATGTTGAGTACATGGACTTTGTTGTTTCCATCCTGTATCCTTCTGGTTATGTAACAGATGTTATTTTGGAGACAAAAAAAAGGGGTAGAAACTGTTCAGTATTCATGTTTGGGTATTTCAAAATAGGATTACAAAAATGATTTTCTATTTGTTATTTTCAAATAAAGAATGTAGCAGAAATAATAGTTTCTTTAGAAACCAGTTCTGAAGACTAGGAGTTCACATTTTGCAGTTTTGGCTAAGATCTTTGTGCTGGTTTCTGCAGAAAGCCAGAGATGATCAGTTGATGCTATCCTTTGATTCCAGGAATTCATAAGCTTGAAGAAAAGAGAAGAAAAGTGCTTGGACAAAATTAAATAATCTTCACACTTCATATTTCTCTCTACTCTCACGTATTCAAGAACATAATCCTAAAACTAAGAGACTTGCAGTCCACTGAAATTTAACAAAAGAAGTTACTATAAACCACACTAAAAGCACTTTCATTGCATGTTATCTGTCCGTAAATTATTGCTCAGCAGAAGGAATAATATCCAGGAATGACTAGACAGAACATTTTTTTTTCCCCTCCACTCTATCCTGTTTATAAAGAATACTAACAATAAAGTGTTAAGTATTAAATAATATGGGGGAAAAAAAAAGTTGTGAATTTGTTTTCGTATTTGGATCCCCAGAAATAGCTATTTCTCATCTGTCTATATACAGCATTAATAGGAATGAAATTATTCTTCCCAGTGAAGAGAAGCAAAAGTGAGGGTAACTGTAGAAAAGTCTCTTCATGTTATGTTACATGAGACAAAATTAAAGGGCATTTTCATATTTATGCTTGTAATATGTTGAAAGTTTTTAATATATTTAATTGATTTTGACCTTTTATTCAAAAATATATTTTTTGTTTCTCTTTAGCCTTAACAGAAGGGTAAACCAGTCATTCATTTCTTTTGCAGTATGTGCCTATTAAAATTATTATTTACTCTCATACTTTACTACTAAAATGGAACAATTTTGTGTTGCCTAGATACAGAACAGATGGCTACTTCATGTGACCAATATACATGAACAAACAAAGCAATCACAGATGAAAATTACTTATTCTTTATTCTACTATTTTCTTTACCCTTCTTTGCCCTTTTTTGTTACCATTGCTTTATATATTGTGACATGCTGAAGATACCTACAATTCTAGCAGGATTTTATGGTCTTTATTTTACATTCAAAGCGTTTCACCAGCTAATTTTGTAAATGCGTTATTGTGCCCATTCACTGCATTGCTGGCACAAAGAGGCAACACAGCAAAGCTGTGGCATTCAACATTCCTAGCTTGACTTACTGCTCTAGTTTTACTTGGATGTAAATATGATGCAAAGTGTCTTTCTTGAAAAACCCAGAGGATTATATTAAGTTGTATTTTCCAACTTACATCATGCCAGAATTGTAAAGAAATACTGTTTCTCTAAGTCTCATCCAAAAACGGACATCATAAAATTAAAAAAAAAAAAGAATAATACATTATTTCAAATATGTGTTTGCAGAACTGCATAACCTCTTACAGTTATTATGCAGAAATTTTAATACCCTTTCTTGATTTTAATTTGAACAGTACTTTTTTGCCCTTTGCACGTTTTCTGTACATATTGATCTCTAGTGGAATTTTTATATATATATACGTGTGTGTGTGTTTAGTTAGTGTTCATTAAGTAACAATTTAAAAAAAATTCTGTCTTTTGTCAAACACTTCAACCCTTTGAGTGGTCTTTATTTCTAGAAAAGGAATGTAAGAAAAACAAACTGCTAAACTGGGAGAAGGCTGCAGAACCTACTCTTTGGACTGTGGTTGCCTTGTTTTGGTTTTGTTACTTGTTTTTTTCCCATGGGAATTTAAATACTAATACATATGAAATAAAAAAAAAAAAAAGAATTTACTCAGATCCCACCATATTCCCGTCTCTAAATGTTTTCATCATTCATGCACACAGATTCCTTTTGCCTCTTCATCTTATGGCCCATGATTTTTCTAGCCCGTCTGAATAGTTACCCAGTTTACCAGAAAGATTAGATCATTACTTGGAATATCTCCTTTGGGGATGAGTAAGTCTACAAAATAGGTTTCCTACATCTTGGGTGAATACTACAAGAAAATTAGATAAGAAATATCTATTTCTATACACTGCCTGCTCCTGAATGCAAGTCAGACTGGTTCCTAAGGGGAAGGCTCCCACTGGTGTCTCCTTTCAGTAGAATGATTGCTTTGTCTTAACTTAGGAGAAACCTACATTAGAAAAAGTCAATCTTTCCTAACGTCTTCAGAGCTACCTATCTTTCTCCATAGACTGCAGTACTCAATTAAATATTTTATTTTTGTAGAATAGACCCTAACTATGGAGTCAGGCATCTCCAAGGTCCATGGAGATAGTGTCTGAGTTGAGCATCTAATCAAGCACAAGTAACTAAAAGGCAGGGCTGCCAAACAAACATCTCTACAAACATATAAAAAATCTCTTGTGGTAAATTTTCCAGCACTGCTTACTATAGAATATTCCAAAGAAAATGAACTTGCTGAATACATATGGAACCCTCACACCTGTAAGACAGAGAGGGTTTTGCTTTTGCATTGCAGATGTATACAGAACACACGAGTAGTGGTAAAACAGCTAGTGCTAATTGGAATTTGCCTAACAATTAGTGGAACTTTTAAAGCAGCCTGCATATTATGAGAATTCTTTTATGTGACTTGGTGAGTTGTTTGTCATCATTGGTTGAATTTGTTGCATTATGTAAAGAGATAATTTTGCTTGCATGCTACTTTGGGATGAAAGCGATGACTCACAAGCACTATTTGTCTGTTTGCGACAACCAGTCTTTGTACCACTATTCTTATTGAAGATATCAGAGTTCCTAACAGGATGCAGAATTTTTATGGTGCTTTCTTCATTCTCTAACTATTTCATGGCAGGTCACCAAATATTTTTGTAAGTGGGTCATTGAGCCCATTCACAGTTTTTCTTTTTTCCCTATTTTTATCCAAGATTTTTCATCTCATTAGTAGCCCCCTGAAACAGAGCTGCAGAGGCGTATCAGTGCATGGATATATTTATCTGTGTTGTCTAATACCAGAGCACAGTGTCTGAGAATGAAAATTAGAATAAGAAAATATGCAACCTCCTGGACATAAGCTCCGTGTATTTTTAATAAGTTTGCTTAATATGAAATATTTAATATACACACATGTTAAAAACAAAAACATAAATCTAAATATACATAATTTCCTTTCCAGTGAGAAGATTGATGTATACAAGTATTTTAAGTTTCATAGGCTGACATTGCTTCCAGGGTCTTAAACATTAGATTATACCCATTCCATTTGGCAGAAATTTTCAGCTACACAGAGAGATTAAAATCTGAAAGTGTCAGGTTCCCTTGTATTTCCAGTTTCCCAGCTCCTTCACTTCATAACTCCCAGCTCCCAACACCCTCAGTTCCCAACCCCCCACTTCAAGTTGGACAGGGCTCTGAGCAACCTGATCTAGTTAAAGATGTACCTGCTTATTGCAGGGAAGGTTGGGCTAGATGACCTTTAAAGGTCCCCTCCAACCCAAACTATTTTATGATTCTCTGCTGTGATTCTATGGTAATTGGTATTTTTTAAAAAATCCTGTTTACACAGAATTTTGAAGAACCTAAGACTCTTCTCAAATCAAGTGAAATAAATGGTGTGAATTGAGGTTAAAAAAACAGATCTTTTTTGACAGTTTAGTACCGAGGCATTTTATCTGAAATTACCACAAGTCGATGTCAATGTTTCTTCTGGTATCACACGGACAATTAATATTGCAATAAATAGAATAAGTGCACAAATCCCTACTGCTTTGCTATTCTGGAAAACAGTCTAATGGAAAAGGTGGCTATGGGAGAGACATACAAACATGTATGAGCACTCTCTAGCCACACCGTAACTACCCTCTGATGAGTATAGGCCTACATAGTAATTTCTGTGGTAGGATTAGTTTTATCTCACTCCCACCTGCCTTCTCTTCACCTCTTCTCTCTTTTGAAAGGTTGGTGATTTTTTTCTTTTGCTTTTGGTGGGGTTTTTTTGGTGCCAAGTCACGGTAGCATGCCTTTGAGAGTTAGAAAGTAGAATTATCCTTATTTTACGAATGAAGAAACTGGAACAGAGAAACTGAAAGCCCAAGACACAGAGAAAACCACTTTTAGAATTAAAAATAGAATAAAGAAGTACATGTTTCCCAGTTCTAAGCTCAGCATGCTGTAACGTGAATGTTTTCATTAATGATCTGAAAGTAAACAGAAAATCACTGATAATAAATCTTACAGAGGACTGATCCAATGAGGATAAAACACCCAGGCAGTATGATACAAATCCATTTAGTATTCTGTTCTTTTTCTTCAAACAAAAATTCTTTATCCAAAGTGAAGCACAGATTTATACAGGAACAAGGAATGGAAGCCATAGCTACAGAATGCATGTGAATGTGAGAGAAGCAATGGCCAGTACCCTTCAAATCAATGACTAAAAAAGCCCTAGGGGTTTGGGAGTTTTTTTAGAGCAACTGAAGAGAAGACTCCAGTGTGATAGACTGATGCTATCTTTGGAAACATAAGGAGGAAGCAGTTTGTAAGAAAAGGGGGATGACTTCATCCCTACTAAGAACACTGCAATCCATTCTGAGGTTTTTATTTTAAAATATTATCAGTGCTAATGAGGGATACGCCAAAAGCAACTCAGGAAAATGATAGAGAAAAAAACAATAGGATCCATCTCTTCTACTTTCAAATGTTGCCAGTGTAGACAGCTGAGTTAGTCCTCTAGGTCTCCCTTTAAAGTCAATGGTAATAAATATCAACTATGTTTTAAGTATGCGCATTTAAAGAAAGTAATCCTATTCTTTAGACTTTGGAGCCCCAGTCTGCTGAGGTTTTGCAAAAAGAAGATAGAGAAATGACTAATTGCAATGTAAAAATACCCTTCTAATCACAAAATCTCACTTATTTAGCAAGGAAAAGTCATAAAAACAACAATAACAAAAAGTCTATATGCTAAAGTGAGACAAATTCAAATGAGATATTAATCATGCAGGTTTTTTTTAAAAAAAAGAGGAAGTAATGATGATACTTTAATCTAATGGTTAGTGCATACATACAATGCCACTAAGAAGTAGGTTTGGTAGTTTAAAATTTAAGTGAGGAAGTATTTTATTTCACAAAACATACATTTGCCTACTGAAAGACAACTTTGAAGATGTTGTGTGACTATATTATTACAATTTCAAGGGACACATATTATCTTTCAGTCTGCCCATAAAGAAAGGAATTGAAGGTTATATTCTAATCTAGGACCAAGAGATGACTCATTTTAAATTTCTGCATACCTGTTAAAAATGACATATAAGTTCCTATGTACAACGAGTGAATGGTGTAGCTAACTATGAACCTACTTGTAGCAGTTACTGGGGAATGTAACGCCCTTATAGAGCGAGAAATAGACTAGCAGCACTAAGCAGAAGAAACCACTCGTCAGATTTGACCCTTTGATTTGATTAAATATTTCAGTTTTGTAGATTGGTGGAAGCTCCTTTTCTTACAAGGAAGGAGCAATTCTTATTTCCATGTAATTTTTCTATTAATATGCAATTCATTTATTTTGTAGCTGTGGTTTTTTTCTGTCCAAATTTTCCTTCCCTTATATCATTAATTATACTAGAGGCCAGGCATTGGAATGTATTCAGTTCAGCTTCCTGAATTGCACATCCCAAACAGAGGCAGGTGATCACAATGTTGTGAATGTATATTGCTGCTACTGTGTGATAACAGAGTGATCTTCATGTGGTAACTTCTGATCACCTATACAACAATCAGGGAACAATTTGTCCCTTCGTCTTGTCCTGCACAGTTTGTTTAGGATGGCAGTCCAGCTGCTTTCTGCCATGACATTAAATCAACAGTTCTATAAGAAATTGTGCTTCCTCAGAATCTCTGAGAAATGTTGCCTTTTCATTACAGCAACATAAACCAGTAATTCTATTTAAAATGAAAAGTGTTAAGTTGCATTACAAAGTGGATATTAGCTTTGCCTATGATTTCCTCTGAATGCATGCTACAGCTAACCCAGTTTTTCTGGTGTCTTTTGTAGGGATTTTGTGTTACTTACTACAACTGTAGTTGAGGATTATTGTCTTCTAATGGTGAGTCAATTTTTTATATAAATCTAGTCAATGTTCTGGGAAATAAAGAGAAAAATTAATCGACTAAGTTTGTAACATAATTCAGGAAGACTGAGGGCAAGGGGAGGAATTCAGGGTTTTACTTTATGCCTGGTATAGAATCCCATATTCCTTAAAAATTATTAATTATTAATAATATAGAAAATGTAAGAATCTAACTGTGTTAGTACTGTGCCATGAATATAAGAAAACATAATTGTATTGTTGCTGTACCATGAAGAGTCACATTTATATGTTCTTCCTGTCACTGAAGTAAACAAAAAATATAAAAAGATTTTACACAGAAATCAGCCCTTTCCTAAAAGATGATTTGAGAAAGACAAATGAAAAAGTAAAAATAATTATTACATTTAAATATAAGACACAATTACAAAGACAGTAACTGGTTGGACCACAGGTGTAAATCACTGAAAAAATATGTTTCAAATCTGCATCTTAAATTGGATTTTTACTAATCTGTTACAAGGAACCAAAGGATGCAGAGAAATGTCATGGAATGAACAACAGAGAAAAATGAATGAATTTGTAGCCAGCATTTTCAGTGTCTGGTTATTTAATTTTAAGACAACAGCACAGACAAATCTATTGTATCTTTTAAGCTGAGCAATTCATTGTGGAACTTATGTACATTTGTCTACTTATTAAATGCCTCACAATGTTTGTAAAAAGGACATTGCCATGAGAATGCACAGAAATGAAATTAAAACAGCCCAAAACAAACAACAGATTCACTGGTGACTTAATAGGCCTTCTGTGTGAAGCAAAATAAAATGCTGAAATGGAGAATTACCCTAACCTTTCTAGCCTCACACAGCGATGATAATATGTTTTTGTTTTCGTTTGTTGTTTTTTTGGGGGGGGTTGTTTGTTTGGTTTTATTTTATTTTTTTTTAAGGCAGAAAACTTGCTTAAATCCCAGTCTTACAAATACTTATGGACAAGGATAGCTTTGCACACATGATTAGGTCTTCTGAAATCAATGGACCCGCTCACATTCTTAACTGTTTGAAAAACCAGACTGCATATCCTGTAAGAACCATTTCCAAAATGCAAAATCCAGTAGCCGCAAATTTAATGTTTACCATCTGCCAGCAAACTAGGCTTTATCTAAAAATAGCAGACTGTGATGCACTTTCCACTAGAGAAGAGGTTTTTCTATTACTTATTTCCCTGATTAGTCTAAAGCTAACTGATGTGAAACTGTCTTCTCCAGTAGCAATCACATCTATATTACAGGAGGAACAACTCCCCCAAACGGCAGCCTGTTTGCCAAACTGAAAGGCAGACATAAGAAGCATGGCTCCTCTAGCAGTAACCAAATCTTCTTTGACTTCAGGAGAAGTACCATCACACAACAACCCTTTCACAGTAAACTTCACTAGTATAAAAAGTTTCACAGGTAAGTCAATGAGATCACCGGACTTAAAGAATGAAAAACATTGCTAAGAAAATGACCCAAACTTGAAACTTTATAAAAAAAGCATAAGTTAGTATTAAATGAGCATTCCAAAGAAATATTGGAATCATGATATAATGATGTTATCATTATATAATTAGAATATAGTTAGAACTATATGTATTTTATTATCTCATATAAGATGTATTTTACATTTGATATAAAGACATTTGTGATATTATTAAGTTGCAATAGCATGAAGGAAGAAGTTATGCTCAGCCCTAGACAGAGGAGAATCAAGGGGAAAGGTTAATTTAAAAGCAACAATTTGGAAGAAAACTGTGAGACAGAGAAATCATAGCATAGAGAAATCATAGCATAAAGAAATCATGCAGAAATATTGTTGACAACACATTGAGGGATTTGTACAGATCCCATTACAGATAAGGACTATATCCTTCTAAATTCCAAAGAAAAAAACCTCATAAAATTACTACATATGTATGTGAAAAAGCAATAAATTATTAAGCTTTCAGAACAAGGAGTTATGGACAAAGGGGAGAACTGTGGGAACTTCCTTTTATCCATAGTAGTAGTAAAACATCACCTAGTACACATAATTCATAATATTAACTATTATGATTTCATTTTAGTCCTTGTTGTTGCTCTCAAAACAATGCAGAAGCAAAGAACAGTTGGAATATACATACTGAGCTTTGAGGTAATAGGTACTGTCATTGGACAGCTTTTAGTGTTCTTTCATGTGTCTTTTGCTTATCTCTCTCCGTTTCCTTATAGTTATTACCATGATAGGCTGGCGATTAGTAAGAACTGGATGACAATTCAAAAATATGTACTTTACCAATTGTCTACAGTGACAAAGGAAGAAAAAATATTAGGGAGAGCTTTTCCCTCTGTCCTTATAACACTTAATTGCAAACAATGCTGCCTACTGCTATTAGGGAAGACGAGAAACAGTTTTCACCTCAAGCGAGAATGACCATTGCTGCTTCGGGTGTTTCTCTAGAAACTTTTGAATACAATTTAGTCAATTCACACAGATTTTCTTTCATGTCATTTTATGTTAGGACCGATAGTTAGGGGTACCTGGGAACGGGTAGTCCCAAGTTTTTCTCCCTTCTCCAAATTAGGCTAAGCAGGGATTTAAAACTGGCTCTCTTATGTAATTTTCCCACTTCTTCCATCTCCAAGAAAAATGATACCTTGGTATGCGTGTTTTAGCTGCGCTGTTGAATGACTGTCTCCCAAACAGTCATTCTGTCCTTGATTTGCTAGTGAATTGTATTCTAAATAAATGGATTTTAATGAAAACTTTTACTTTTGACAGACCAGAACTTCCCAACGTGGCTATCTGCAAATCAGGAAACAAGATAACAAGAAATATTTATGGTATATTGAATTCTGCTCTTGATTTTCTTTCCCACTCACCTCTATATTTTTGCATTTTATTTTGTCTTCATATTCTTTTTGATACCTTATAAAAAATTTTGATTCTTTCAACAAAACAAATAATACAGAAGTTGAACGGCATAACAGTCCAAAGCAAAAGATAATTTCTGATTTATGGTCAAGTTATACACTCATGAAGAGCAGTTTTGGATCTTTCTAGCATATGATCAGATATAGACGTATTCATGATCATCAGCTAAAGACTTTCATGTTACTGCTTTGAAATGACAGCATTTATGACAGATTGGAATACTGTAGGTTATGTGTTTATGTGTAACTGAGGGCTTTGAATAATTTCAGTTCTTATGTTTAAATATTTTAATTTCTTTTCACATCTCAAAATAGGTTCCATATCATAGAATCATAGAATTATAGAATCATAGGGTTGGAAGGGACTTCTGGAGATCATCTAGTCCAACCCCCCTGCCAGAGCAGGGTCACCTAGAGCAGGCTGCACAATGTTCTGTGTCTGTGTGTTTTACTCAGCTTTCAAAGCCATGTTTAGATAGTTCTGACACTATAATGTACTGTGGTAGACATGAGAATCAGACCATAGCTATTTTAAGAATATTTCTTTACTATTATATGGTCACCATGAAGCCAGCTTGATAGCTGTTATTAAAAAAAAAAAAAGCATGTTATTTCAATAATAATACATTCAGCAATAAGCAGACTAAATTAATGAAGTAAAATACTTGTTTATGCCGCTATCCTCACTGTCTTTTAAGACTCCTTAAAGAAAGAGTTGAGAAAAGGGAATGTAAGAGGGAAATATGGAGAAAATGTTTCTAAATACTACTAAGAAGATCTAAGAAAGTCTTTTTGTGAATAACTTTAGATTGAGAACCTAAAGAGATCTTACTTCTTAAAGGATTAGGCAGTATCTGAATAAGAGTTTCAAAAATATCAGTTAGCTGTTAACATCAGTACTTGCCTGCTTTAAATTGTATCCCTAGACTTTAGATAGGTAAATTGAACAACTGGTGAGAGAAAGTGTAATCATCTATAACAGAAAGGGCATTGAGACAGTTTGAGGATGAGGGGTAATGGCTTCAAGCTGGCAGAGGGTAGATTTAGATTAGATATCAGGAAGAAATTTTTCACTATGAGGGTGGTGAGACACTGGAACAGGTTGCCCAGAGAGGTGGTGGAGGCCCCATCTCTAGAGACATTCAAGGCCAGGCTGGATGGGGCTTTGAGTAACCTGGTCTAGTGGGAGGTGTCTCTGCCCATGGCAGAGGGGTTGGAACTAGATGATTTTTAAGGTCACTTCAACTATTTTATGATTCTATGATTTGTGTAATACACAACAAAACTGAATGTTGGGTGCTTATATTCTTTTGACAATAAATCCAAGCACAGGCATGAAGTCTGCAAATCTTTGGAAGTGAGCCCCATTCTCTCAGGCTTACCTGAAAGGGCAGTCTTCCTTTTCAACAGCATAAATCCCAAATCCATGCAAGTCCATAGGAAGATGCCCATTGGCTCAAGAAGATTTGGATTAAAAAAACATAATAACAGATGCAGCAGTTTTCATTCATGATAAACTTCCTTAAAATCAATGAGTGTTTCATTTAAAACTCTGAATAAAAAATTTAATAATAATCAGTAATCTGAACTATGCGCAGGGACTAAAGGTGTTATCTGTTTATAGAGTTACAATACAATTAGCACAACAGTAGTCTTTTAAAATAGAGCCTTAACAGACTCTGTTCTGTGGTGTTATGTAGAACGTTAAATATATTAAATGTCTGTTCAGCCGTCGACAGTAGACATAGGAGTGAAAATAAGCTAAATTTTATACATTAAAATGTCAATGTCAGTTTGAAGCCCCATTAGGACTGGAAAAGTCATTTTTTGCCTTTAATACTGAAAAACATGAGTCAGTTCAAACTGTCAACACATTTTCGATATGTTCGCAGTCATTTTCGGAAGCCCTTTTTCTTTTAATTCAAATATTTTTTAACATAACAATTGAAATTCAAATTGGAAATGTTATGTCTTAGATTGTTGCCTTCCTTTCAGATTTTTACCATCCTGCCCTGCTTATGAGACTTTGCTTGCCCATATAGTCTGAACAGATACACTGCAGAGAGCAAAGACGATACAGAGCTGAATTCTCTGCACTCCAGTGGGTCTCAAAATACTCACTGAGGTAGTAATGAGAATGACATGTCTACCTAAGTTCAACCGAAGATATTAAGGCATTACAACCTTAAACAAACTTAGAGACTTCAGGGAAGCTGTCAAGAGTAGGATTCCTCTTCATCTAATTCTATCAAAGTTAAGGACCTTGCTAAATCTTATCATCTGGGTTCTTCTTTTAGTCAGTCAATGGAAACTGCCTAACGGCAACTCTGCCCATTTTTTACGAAGGCTAAGAGTTATGAGCTTTTTTTTGAGTCCTTCTGTACAACAGTTAATAGTAAGGGATTACTACCGAACTCTCGGGATTTCTGAAATGTATGGTTAAGTAAAACACAGCTAAATTCTACAGCAGCTACATACGCATGAATGCTATATGAGCATCTACACAGTTATAGATGCAGAATTTATGAGACAGGTTTTATACAGGATCGTCAGAGCTCTCACATAATCTTGCACTGGACAGTGCAGCCAAAGGATAGGCATTTGTAGTTGATTTCAATATGTTTTGAGTGATCTACCCTTTCATATTCTTGTCCTATTACCCAAGAGAACTCAGTGGCAGAGTGACATGCAGTATAATCAGTGCTATAAAAAGATACAATTTTCTTATCATCATGACCAGGTATCAAGGAATTCCAGTGTCTTCAGTATCTGTTTCTATATAGCTCCCTCTGCAGACACATTTACACTGAGATGGGAGTGGGACTGTTCCTTTCCAGTTGTGGGTTCTTGTTTTTTTCCTTCACTACAGCTATACTCTTCTCAAATCAACACAAGCTGTCTCACTTATGAAGATGAGAATATAAACTTATCAAAAAAATCGTTCATGCCTTTTAAACCCAGAAATAAATTTTACTGCAAGAAAAAGATGATTTTGTGAGATTACCAATAAATCTGCTGTGCTCAAGGCTAGACAAATATTTGTACTACGTACAGACCTCATTATCAGCCACATTTCTAGTTCAAGTCTAAACTGACACTACAGAAGAATAATATATAGGCTTAACAATAATGACATATTTGGATGTCTATTCCATTTCCACTATTAGTGGTCTTTAAGCTCAGAAGTCATTTTGTTCTTGCTCAACTTATTTTCTGTGGTAAAAATGCTTATTTCAATTCCAATTGTATTTGCTACCTAATCCCTTGTAAGGACTCATAATCAGTTTATTTCTATGTTTCACCTACTCTTCACAGAAAAGAAAGTGATACCAATGCCTTCTGATTCATGTTAGTACTGTGGCTTTCACAGTGAAGCTGTTAAGCAAATCTAGATTATTTCAATGATTAAATAAATGTAAAATAGGCATGACTTTTAAAAAAACAATATGTAGTGGAAGAGGTATTGTTTTATTCTTACAATATCTTTCTAAAACATCTTTTTCATAGGAGACTTAAAAGCCTCCTATAAACTATAGGCTTTGTCTTTTATTGTTCAATAACTCTTCCAAATTTCCAGAAACAGCACCAAACTGCTTTGGAAAATCAATCCTTCTGACAGTTAAGTATTATCAATGGATGTTACAGTGGCTGAATACCCAAACACTGAAGCAAAATCCTAACTTATAATAAAATATTCATTGCAGATTACAAATGAAAGCATCATTTCCATTTTTATTATTCCCATAAAATGAAAGATTACTGTAATTTTTTCAACAGACATAAGAACAGCAAGAGATCAAATCAGTTCCCTCAATACTGTTCTGATAGGAAAGGATTAATTAAAAGATCCCTATGAAATTAAGGATAAAATTCAGTATGCTGTTTGATAGTAGGTTATGAAAAACTGCAATTGATGGAATGACACCATTTTGTTATGGGAAGAGATTAAAGTAATATGTGATCAGTTTGATGTAACTTATTTGTCTTATTTTTATTCTTTGATAGGAACCATTTTCATACAGATGACAATTGAGTTATAAGTGAATATGAAAACAATACTATCAGACCTGCTAGTGAGAGAGATTTTGGTCAGCAAATCAGTTCTTCAGATCAAACTTTTACATGTTTCATTGCATAAAATAAACTGTATTTCCTTTATGGCTTTCTTTCCAGTTTCAGTTCTGTAGAATACAGAATTTGTGAATATTTGTCTGAATAAATGTATGCAAATGAAGGAAACAGCAGTCTTTCAGCCTCTTTTACTATGGACTTCTTGTCAAACTTGAATTACTTGTAACTCTAAAAAGAAACAAAGTATCTTTTCAACAGAGAAGAAAAATTACAAAATGAGAAAAACGGAAATGTGTTTAAATCATTCATAAGTGAAAAAAACCCAGCTCTTACTGTTATAAGTACAGATAACAAATGGTATCCTCCCTTTGCCTTCTTTGTCATCTGATTTATCTTTCTTTACCTCTTGGGGTTTGTTTAGTTTTGTTTTGTTTTTTGTAGTGTGTTTTCAGAACAGTATCTCCTTGTTCTTTGTTACTTTTTCAAGTACTGTTATGTGCAAGAAGCACTGAGTCAGTTTTACTGGAAGCAATATTTTGGAAACAACTACATAGCAAAGATTTATTATAACATTGAAAATAAATTGATAAACCATTTGAATCAAAACAGAAAAAAATCCTTTTTTTGTTGTTGTTGTTTTGGTAACATATGGTAGCTAGGTCACTTTTCCCTGTTATACTATTTCATTATATTCCTATGCTATTTAGGAATGATAATCATTGTGTAGGTTAACAAATAAAGCAAAGCAGACACAAAAAGGATGCAGACAAGAACCATCTGAAACTGGTAAGAGTCCAAGCAACCAAACCAAAGGCTGCACTGCCTGGAGACTCTCCTCCCATTTGACATTCTCTTGACGCAAGCTACTAGAGGAAGCTGTCCCCAGATGTAAAGACATTAAATGGCTCATTTCTCCTCAGTCTTATGCTTGGTACAAGACAGCAGAGACAAGCCAGCAAGGAAATCAGACTACTAGAAGCAGCTATGTAGAAGCCAAATTTGGGCATGTAAATAATTATCAGTTCTTGAATGACATTTCTTTGTCTTCATTATTCTAAATCTTCTACCCCATTTTCGTTTTTCTTAACTATCCTTTCTTCAGCATATTCACCTCGTCTTATCATTGTTCATCTCTGCCTATTTTCTATTTATTTGCACTATATTATCGTCCTAAGAATGCCTTCTCTTCAAATAAATTATCATCCATTACTTCTCCCACCACCATATTCTTTATGTGCCTCTGTTTTCTTCCTTTCATTAGCCTGTGACCGCCTGTCTAAAGTAAGATTTCAGGAGAGAGACTGTCTACTGCTCTGTGTTGGTGCATTCTTTAGCAGGGACAGATATCGTTCTTGTGAGACCCACAGAAAGAAAACATGATTAATCCTAAGGGCGTGTGCCGCCTAAAGGAAGCACAAATATCTCCCCTGACACCACCAAAGGTTACTCATATTTCATGGCATATATTCAGCCTACATACCAGGATTACAAAAAAACCAAAACAAAACGAAAAAAAAAAAAAACAAACCAAAACCGAAACTAAAACAAAACAAAACAAAAAAACCCACCCCAATCAAAGCCAAAGCCAAAAACCTACATCAATCCCTTGTTAGTGAAATTGAAGAGGGAAAAATCAGTTGCTCTCCATTTTTTCAAAAGATCCCTAAATCAGTACTGTCACAGCTATAAAACATGGTATTGGCAGTCATCCCTAAGAATATTGTGGGTCAAAGGCTTAAATAGAAGGATACAAACACAAAGCAGAAGAAAATAGTATTTTCGGTCTTTGGAAAATAAATTATATAAAGGATGAATCTCTCACAGGATTATTAGGGAAATAAATGCATACAGAATTGTTTATCAAGTTCATAGGCAATCACAAAGGACAGAATTGAACTTGCAAATTTTATAAAAATATATGTGAAAATAGCATTTACAGCAAGGCATAATCCTTGAAAATCAGTAGAGCTTCGTGATATTTATTGTCTGTGAGAAATAGCAACATGTATTCCTGCCTATAGCTAGAAGGTATCATGCATGAATCTTGCATCTATAAGAAATCAGACTTAATTTTCAGATATTAGCAATGTAAATCCATGTACCTAGCACCAAAATATTGCATAGCAAATAATACTGATACCATTGGCAGTAAGAGCAATAGTCATAGCAACAGCAACGGCAATAGCGATGGTAATAGTAAACTTCAACAGATTTTAAGTAGGCTTTATTTAATTCAGGAAAACATTTTGTTACTGTTTTCTGTTAGGTCAGGATTTTACCCATAATGTTTACACAAAATGCACAAAATTTATTTGACTTAGACACTCAGATTATTTTAATAAAATTAGGAAAGCATTTTATGCACTAGAACACTCAAAAGGAGTGTTTCACTGTTTATGTGAAGTGCAAAAAAAAAAAAAGCAATATCAGTTTTAGATGTTACTCTAACCCTGCAATTCTTTCCTGCCGCAGCACGGAAAGTCCTTTAGACTGAAAGAGCCAATTTTCAGTTTCAAAATGAAGTATTTGATCATCTTAATATATGGTGTCATTTCTTCTCCTCAATTAATCACGGAAGTAAAATATTCAAAACTGTTGTGAGTAGGTACATTGTCCAAAAGCTCTGCAGAATAATAAACATGGAGAAATCAAACTCTAAGGCCACACTTGAAAGTTCAACAATTTTGTGCAATAAAAATGGAATATAAATGCGTTGAACATTCCTTCTTCATAGCTCTTAATGTCTTTGTTTTAAGGAAGAAGAAACATTTTCTCTACAACTGAATATACATACACTTCAAGTTTAAGGGGAGTTTAAAGTTTAAATGCTGACTTATTTCAATGGATATATTTCATATGATTTTATGTAAGAAATTTCCTAGTATTTTTTAATAAAATAGAAATCCTTAGCAATTCTTCACATGTTCATAAAGAATTTATGGAAGGCATAAAGACTTTGTTGATGTGCAGTGTTGTCTCTGAGGGAGAGAACCATACATTTCCTTTTATGTGAAAGATTGTGGCAATAGAGTAGCTGACTGTACATAATGATGAACAGTCGCACTGAGAAACTACTCTGGTGGGAAATACTTCTATTAGGAAATACCATTTTGCTGAATATTGCCAGCAGTTATTTTTTATGGATTCAAGGGATCAGACTAACACTCTCTGTAGGTAAATTTGTGACTAATGTAATTATTAAGTATATTGGGGTTTTAGTTTAGCATTCTAATAAAGTAAAAGAAGCAATAACCTTGCATTCCTTAATAAATCTTCTGATACAAATGGCTAAAGATTTGGCCAAATTGCTGATGCAAATGGGCGATACTTCAGCTACATAAGTGTAGCCGTGTTATTTTACATTGTCAGAGAACGTTGCTCTTTTTGCAATATCATAAGGCAAAATCCAAAGACAAACCCAGTATACCGGTGCCAACGTAATGCAGTACTAATGCAGAAAATAAAGCTACTGTGTACGGGTCAATTGGGGTAGAGCCTGGTGGCAATAGTTGAGTCAGAGATCTTTTCAAAGCAAAATAAATAATATGTGGATTGTGAAACGACATAATGAGACTTCTATACTCACGTAAAGTGGAGTTAAAAATAATCTTTTAAAAAACAAACAAACAAAAAAACCCACAAACAAACAAACCAACCCAAATCAAACACCAAAACCTAGGTAGATAGAGAGGGATGTCTCTAGCATGCAAAGAGAATGTTTTATAAGGATTGAATTTCTGTATTTTTTCCCAGATTGCCTTTCTGGGACAAGACAAAGAAAATTTAAAGGAAACTACCTCTGCTAGGTAGACTGAATTCTATCCTTCTAATCGATCCTCTATAATCCACTGGATGAACCTCTGTCATCTTTAGGGTATCAATGGAAGCTGAGATGGATGTCAGAAAATGAAGACAATTTCTCTCTCTGATTCTTGGTTCTGCTCAACCACATAGGAACTGAAATCACATTTCCTGCACTTCAGAAGAGTGCTCCAAACATTAAGCCAAAGAGTATCCTAGGCAAAATCCTTCTTACAGAATTTGTTTTCCTACTGACACCAAGCTGAACAAACAGGAATTCAAGAGCCATGAGGCAGCAAAGGAGACTCACTAGAGCTAAAGGGAATAAACAGAAAATGTTCTAAGGAGCTCAGGTGTCTAATCCATTGGATTATATTTCTAGCTAGGAATTAAAGTACTTAAAACCCACTGATGAACATTTTTAGCTGTGAAACAGACATACTTATTCACATCACTGTGGCTGGTACATTTCCCATAAATAAGATTTGGACTCTAAGTAGACCAGTCAACAGAAGGCTCGAAATTATTCTTAGAAAATAATACATATGATCAAAAAGAAAATAAAAAGTCACTCCTAATGCTAGGAGGCCTAATGTTAGAGGCCAATTCTGAGAATTTTTGAAAGTTATTGCTATATGATTTTTAAATAAAATATTAAAAATAAATAATGTTTATGAAGGTTATCTGAATCTTTATTATACCTGAATCCTTTTGCTGTCTAGACTGCATATTTGCATTTTGGTGGGAAAAGAATGATCTGGACAGAGAGTAAGAAAAAGTCTCAGGACTGAATTTCTTTGCTATACAGTGATTCTCTTTCCATTTATTTTAGATTGTTGTTGCAAGGCTCAAATCAGTTATTTAAGTTGATGTCATTAGAATGGTCAGTATCCTATCCCTGGATAATAATAATGTTCACATGAATCTGTTCACTCCAGTAATATCATAGAGTCTTTACATCTTCAGTACTTTATTCTTTTCATATAAAAAAAAAATCAAAATTCAGATGTGTTCAGTGTCGAGGTTAACAGCTAAGATAGGTGTCTACACTCCAATTTTAAACAACAGAGCTCTAAACAATGCAGCTAATGGAATTGAGTGTATCAGTTGGTTGGTTCAAATGTAGGCATCTACTTTAGTGAGAGATTAATGGGTCCCTTGACTTCACTGATTTGACCTAACTCTCATTCAAAACCCACAGTGAAGACATCTAAATTTCGCTCTCACAATCTAGCCCTGAATTCCCCCTTCTCCTAAGTAACTGTAGGCTGTCTGCTACAATGATTTTTAGCTTTTCCCTAATTAAGGACTATTCAATATTTTTGCATCTTTATATGTAATTTGTCCACGTAAAAGAAGTTTCACTGTGCACGAAATATTAATTGATTCAAAGATGGTAAAATAATTCAGCTTAAGAAGTTATATATGTCATTGCTTAAAACAAAAGCTCAGCCAAGACGTGAAGAAGTTATCATGTTTTTGTTCTCTTTTCTTTCAGGGTCCTTCTTTCCTTTCTAATTGGAATATAAATTTCAAATGGAAATTTGAAAAATTAGGCAATTTCTACCTATAATATGTAATAGAAAAGGCACAGAACACAGTTCACAACTATTTATATCAACAAACTATCCTGTGCGTATGAGAAATACATATAAACACATGCTGCCCTCTCCTTACTACATAACTTTTTTTATACAATTTTTTGTACAATCTGGAAGATAAATGACACCTTTCACCTTACAACCTTTTGTCATTGTTTTTAAGCACAGATGAAAGTTTCAAAACCTGCCCAAATGAACTACCTTGAAAATATACATAGCAAACCCTGTAAACTCCACCTATATTGCTAAGGTACCCTCATCATAAAATAGTTGCACACAAAAACATAGCTTTAAACCTTATATATGTATTTGAGTATTGCGTTGTATAAACTGTGGCTACGTATACAGAGACACTTAACCCACAGCCAAAATTCCCAAAGCACCTTAAAATGGCTTGTCCCTACAATTAAAGGTTTACTCATAAATTTTCCCCTCATCGACCTCTGATTCTCCAGGATTACTGTTGGGCTAGTGCTCAGGGAGAGGATCATAGCCCAATACCATGCATGCTGGGTTTAAGCCCAGAGCAGGACCATCTCCTGATCTCGTTGATCCTGTGTGAAAGTCAGGTGCCCATGCCAACTGTACATAAGTAAAACAAGGCGATAAGGAGATTGCAGAGAGAGATAAGAGTATAAAAAGTTGTGAATAATATACATTCTTTCCCCCAGCCCAAGCTAATACCAGTATAGGCCATATCTTGTACAGGCATGGACTGAAAACCTTTTAACAACGATAAGAAGGCCTGCTGATATTTTGGTGTAAAAACAAAAGAGGCAAGTGAGGTGTATTGTCAGAGTATTGCTACAAATTGGGCAGGCTACATGCATAAACAAGTGGAAGATATGAAGAAAGATAATAATAATGCAAAGTAGAGCTTGAGTTCAGTCTTTAAAGGTTTGTTCATTAAGACATCACATTCAGCATGCTCATATCCTTTATAAGCAGTTGTTGAGCTCTTGTTCATCATGTTGTCTGCTTACAGTGTTAATAAAAGTTATTCCTGCAGACAAGGACTAATGGTGCAGATGGTTTTCTCTGCCATATGTCCTGGACTTGTAGACAAAGATGAGGATGTCTTCTAAATCAGGAATATTCAAAAACTCATTAATATTCCATTTACGTAAGTAGCTGATGGGTACACTGATGCTTTTTTCCATTTCTTTCGCATTTGTTGACTGTCTCTAGAGTATCTTTGTGCATTAAATACTTTGCATAGCAATGCTGTTTCTAGTTTGAGCAAATTAAGTGTCAGTGAGGCTGTAAATCTCATTGTTCTGGAAACGCAGCATGTCACCCATTTTCTCCAACAGTATCATGCACTTACATAACGTTCCTCCCGGAATCTTATGGGTAAAAAAATAATTGCTTTGCAACAGTAGATACAGTTCAATTAATTAGGTGATTTTCCACCTTTATATAGAAAAACACACAGAAATTTATCAATTGAAATAGTTTTTAATTTCAGCCCAAACTATATGTTTGGGTTTTTTTAAGCCAATTGTTGTGATTGTGGTCAATAGCTTTATTCCCTTTTAAAGGACAGTTGTCTTGATCCGCATGTTTGTTAGAATACAAAATAACTTAGAGAAAGGAGACAGTGTATGGGTAGAGTTTGAGATCAGTCTATAGTAGGTAAAGTGGGGGATCTGGAGAATGGGATCAAAATTCAAGCATATTAAATGTCATGACAGTATCACAGTAGCTTTTCTGGAAGAAACTGTTTTATGTGTCTAGGTATTTGATAACGGAAACAATTGAAAAATTCTGTGAAAACTAAAATTATGTCTGTTAGAGAAATTTCAGATTATTTCCATACTGCTATATCCTATAGATTCTACATCTATTTATATGAAACACTGCCTTGCACTTGCAGACCAAAAAGGAAGGCAAAATGGTCTTTTTCATGACTGTCAGTCGATATATTCACCAGTAACTCCATTTTTTTTCCTCACTGGGCCAGTAGTAGATAAATCACTTTTAGCAGCTTCAGTAATTAAAAGCTGTACTTAAGTGCCCAAAGTAATTTCATATGTTTATTACAAAGAAAGTGACAAGCTAGAAGACTGTTCCTCTATGAAAGATATTTATTCATTTTTTTAATGAAACAACAGCTGCAAGTACAACGTGCCATATATAGAATGCAGGTCGTTGAACAAGCCAAGGGACAGAGAAATAAATGTTCAGATTCCTTTTTTGTCTGTGTTTCATTTTTCAATTTGGTTCTCTGTTCCTTTCTCCTTTCTTGAGCTGCTCCAATATCTTATGCATGTCATAGTTGAACTACTTTTTACACAAAACCATTTTTTGAGGTGGCTTACACTAGAATATCTAATGTAATCTGAAAGTCATGCATGTAACATCTCAATTACAAACTGAAAATTGCTACACATTCATGGCAAAAAAGGAAAATGATGTCTTATGCATATAATTTTATTAATTTGTCTTATTGCCCTTAGATATCTTTTCAGGACCTTTTGGTTACAATGAAGATATTCTCCTCAGTCATACAAAGAGTTCTCTTATTCATTGGTTTTATAGCCATGAATCCAACTGTCTACAAGACCATTATGTGAGTAAGACATAGCTGCTAGTGGGGTCACACAAAAAATAAACTCATTTCAATTTGTTGTTTTCAAAGTATATAAATTTTTACAATATTTTTCAATGTTCTGTTCCTCTGGTATAATGTTTATTTGCCATGTAATAATGTAATTTGCCAACTGTGGAAGGAAGAAGATGAAAACCCAGTATATGCACATATTTGCGTCCTGTTCTGTCCTGGATTTAGTCATGCTGAAGGAAATGGTGACTCAGTCACCCCATTCTGACAAATCCTTTTATTCTTTGCATTTAATAACTAGGGAGACAGATTTTTTCTTAAAGGTCAGATGCCATACAGTGGAGCTACATCTTCTGCTGTCAAAGCTGTTAGCACTGTCAGGTCTTCTCCATGTTTCTGAATTGAGGTGTAGTGTTCCCATTATGTATTGTGTACATTGTCCCCTCTGGGAATTGTGTCAGAATTCCTTTCATTCAGCATGTCTTGCATTGTAACTGACACCAGTGTGTGTGTCACTATGCCACTTCTATTTGGTGTTTCACACATATAATGTCATTTTTATCTCCAAAGTTTACACATCTTGTTGCAGTGTTTCTTCAACCAACTCTGGGAAGAATATATAGTTGAGAAGGCTGGCTAAGGATATTTGATAAGGTTCTATATTCTTGGGAATCCCATTTAATTAGTGCTTACCAGATTGCCAAGCGTAGAAAGCTCTAAAATAACTTACAAAGTTTGGTTTATATGTTAGCATATTTTGCTGGTTTGGTTTTGTTTTGTTTTGCTTTTTTTTTGTTTTCTTATTTGTGAATGACAGATTCTTTCCCAGGAACAAAAATTACTTACCAAGATAATGAACAACTCATTCCAGAGACTGCCTCTAAATGCACCAGAAGTGAATGTAAGTTTTGGTTCTACCTTTGTTGTTGAACAGTTATCTGATAAATGAGACCAAACCAAATCCTTTTTTACAGAGCTCCAAAAGTTAAGAAAGACGACATTTCCAGGTTTCTTATTCAAGCAAGTTCTAAGCAGTTCCACTTAAAAAATAAACATACAGTATAAAGAAAGAATGCAAAAGGTATTCTCTGAGTTATAAAATTACCTCATAACAAAAATTTAACAGGAAAAATGATGCCTGTACACGCACTATAGTGTCAAGTAGTAAAATGGCTCGGTTCATATCATTGAAAAAACAAAAATTCCATAAGGCCAATTATGTTTTTTTCACAAAGTTCTCATATTCTAGTATCTAGCAAAATCTGAATGTTACAGGGGTAAAAAAACCCCACAACAACTAAAACCAAAAGGATGCCTAAAACTGTCAAGTAATAGATAACTCCAGCCTGAAATACTATTTGAATAGTGCAAGAAACAGCACCTCCTTCCTGTACCCCGAAGAAACTATTTCTTTTCAGAACCATCACCTCAACAGGTGATTATGAATCATCTGGAGTCCTTACCATTGTCTTGCTGGTCACCCCATACAAAGAACCGGAAAAGAGCTATCCTCTCCAGTGACACACCTGTGTTTTGAATTCCATTACACACAAATTGTAATCCCCTAAACATTTCAGGTCTTCTGGAGTCTTACCGAGTAAGGTTTTTCATAGTTCAAATAGTTGTTACCGTTACTTGAATATTGAGTCAAATTGGTGATTGCCATTACTTGAAAATGAAAGCACTGAAAAAGGGATTTTTTACTCTATTTCACCAGCTGGAGCTTGCAAACTTGTTATGTTCATATTCCATTTAGCACATGAAAAATATCCTATTTCTTTTTTTTTAATAGAATTTCTGACTACTCTCTTAATATAATCAGCTTTATCTGCTGTAATTATCAATTTCTTAATAAGTTTCTGTAAGAACATTATTCTCCTTGAAAGTCAGTTGGTATAATTTTAACTGCCTTTGACTTCCTTCAGATTAAAAAGGTCAGGGTATTTTCTGTTTTGTTTTTTTTTTTTTTAATTTGTTTTTTTTTAAATGGTACTTTTCATTCCTATTAATTTTTTAAAACCCTTCAGGAAACAAACATTAGAACTTAAATCATGTTTTGAATTCATGACAGACAAGGTTCAAATATTTTTTTTTCTTAAACTATTATCTAATTGTGAAAGGTCACTCTTTAGATCACCATCTCTTGTAAAAAATATAGCCAGAAACTTTGAGGACTGGTTTTGTTTTGGTTTATTTGTTTATTTGTTTTTTCTCTTGCACTCTGAAGATGGTAGAGTTACTCTAAGGAGATGTTTGTACATGTGGCAGGAGTATAGAGGACATTGTTTTAGAAATCCCATTGGCTATAAAGCATTCTTTTTTCATAACCAACAGTAAAGGAATATCTCTTTCACTACAAATTTTATGATACTATGTACATCTCACTGTTTTTTAGAATGTATTTGACTGTATTAAAGCAATTAAAATAATTATATTGTTAAAATTAATTCATGTAGGAATGACAGGACTGCAAAGGAATAAACAAGCTTCTGGTATATTAGCATTATTAAAGTTTCAATTATTAAAAAGCATGCACAAAAAAAGCGAAAGTAGCTTCAAAACACCACAACTGTTGCAACTAGACGCTAGATTAGACTCAGCAGAACATTTTGTGAACAGTTCCCACCATCAATAGAAGACTTCAACGTTTCCTGATACTACAACATGTTGAAATAATTTTTTATGGCCAAAACAGAAGGAAAAATGTGATTCAGAATAATGTCACCCTATCTCAGTGGAATATTTTTTGCGAATATTAGGTATATTTTACCTAAAAATAAAGACTTTTATATCTATCTGAGCTACTGTGACATTTTTTGCAGTAATTTCAGAGAAGGCAGCAATTCTAAGACTTTATTTCCTAATTCATTACCCAAAATTAATCAGATTAATTTTGCCTATGTCTACTATGTGGAGAGGATACATCACATACAGATAGACTTACAAGTTGCAGATTTTTCCAGTCTACCTAATGAGCTGAGCTCCCAATTAGACTTCACCTCCTAAGTCCTCAAGACATGATATTGTTGCCTCATGTAGAACATATTCCAAGTCCATAAATCCAAGCTTGTAGATACAGTTAGCATCATTAAACATTCAAATAAAAAAATATTTCTAAATAGGAACACTTAAAAAACCAGCTTGATATTTTGCCATTTTGAGAATCATGTAGGGCAGTATAAATGACCAGATCTTCTGTTAGGATTAGATGACTTTGAGAATTTATTTTCCATTCCACTTTCATGCTTCAGTATTAAAATTTTGCACAGGCAGTCCATAGTCATATAATTGAACAACCAATTTCTATTCATTCTGGTTGAAATTCAGTTTCCAAGACAAGAAGTGTACTCTGCTTTCTTTTATTTAGTATTTAAGTTAGGCCCTTTTCATAGACACAAAAAGGTGATCTAGTCTACCCATGTCAAATATGAGCCTTATCCACCGAGGATGGGAAATACCATGCGATGTTATTTACTGGAATTTCAGGCTAAGGTGTCCTCTTCTGAATACAACAAGTAAATTAAGTAAAACAAAGTGGTGATTTCAGACAATGCAAAGAAATACCTTGTTTCCAGAAGCGTCCTACCCACCAAGACATATTGAATCCTTGCATACTACTCTCTACTGTTCCTTTTCATCAAGCTGAGAGAATATGTGGCTGAGAATGCAAGATTTCAGGAACAGCAGAGAAAAAGAGCAAGATGAAATTTAGGGTAGAAAAGGGCAGAAGTCAGATTCAAATCCACCTGAGCACAGAATTACTGGTTACATTTTCCACAACGTTCAGCACTGGTTAGGACCCCATTTTCATTCTTCTGAAGTGAGTACTGTAACCACCAGACAATTATCCACCACAACCACCAGGTCAAAAGAAGCTGGTTATAGTCCTGACCTTATCTATCTTCTAAGGTTTCTCCAAGAGTTTTAGGTCCTCAGGTCCTTATCTGAAACCTACCTGTATTGGATCTCAACTGTGTAGCAAGTAGGTAAGGAAGTGACATCCCCACCACCACCCAATTAATCTTAGGTTTTGCCATGATTCATTCTTTCTGTTCTTTCTCAAAAACAGTCTGTCTTGTTTACAGTCAGAAAAACAGCTGCTGTGAGTTGAAGCTCGCTCCGGGTGGGTGGTGGTTGCTTATTATTTGCTGTTTTGTTTGGTCAGTTTATTTTTCAGCTTGTTTTTCCTATAACCTCTCACATTCCCCAGCACTGAAAATATACAAATACTATTATATTCAGTGCTGCTTGACCTTTAGATACTTAGTTATTCCTTTTCAGACCCTTTTCTAACTTGAGTCTAGACAGACTCAAACCAGCTAGATATTCCAAATCAGATAATACCTCATTAAAGATTTTACATATCATGTTAACATGTTTCAATAAAATAATGATGATAACATATATACACTGTATATCTTTTTAATAGAGTGATCTTCCTGCGATCTCTCAAAAACATTTGGTAAGATCAGGCTTATCCCCGATAATACCAACTGGAAAAAAAAAAAAAAAAAAGGCGTGCAAGGAGAGAAAATACATTATTACATACCTTAAAAAAAACTGCCTAATAATAATGGAGGAAAGAAAAATTAATGCTTTCCCAATAAACAAAATGTAATTCAAATCAAATTTCCAGCAAGCCTTTGCAGGTTTAAACAAAACACTAAAATGCCTCACTGGATCAATGAATTTGTTATAATTGCATCCTTGGGTTTAGAGGTTGCTTGTTTTTTTCCCCCTTTTTCTAACAGTGAATTTCCAGTGCATTTTAAATGAACAGAGATATTTGTAGGATTGAAGTAGAAGTGAAATGTTTTGCTGGATCTGAGCCAACTGCTCAGCACCTTACAGAATCAAGTGTCAAATTAATTTATTTGGTGATTGAGTCTGCCATTCTGAAAAGAAAATCTTTATATATATCTTTATGTGTAGATCATCTGGTAATATGCTCTGACACAGCTGACTGAAAACAGCCTTGTAGAGAACAAGGTGGCTAATGTAATCCTACTCTTTACATATTAATACATTTTTTCTCTATTTGTTACTCTGCTGTTTTATATTGAAATTTGCCTTTGTCAGGCCCATGAGGGCACCACCAGCTCTACCTGTCCCTGACCAGCCACGCAGGGCTCCCCGCACCCCGCCCAGGGCCCAGACCCCATGTCAGCACCCCCAAGGCCATCAACCCTGGCCCCAGCAGGGCCCGTCTGCAGCTCCCGACAGCTCTGCCATTCCCGGCCCACCTGAGCTGGGCCCTTCTCCCGGCCTTGGCCCATCCCCAGGGAGGTGCCCGATGCCCAGGGCTGGGGCTGCCCCGGTGCCCCTGGCTGCCCTGTGCCTGGATGGGGGTGGGACGGGCCCTGGCTGCCAGGCCCTGCCATCACCCACCATGGGGAACCCCCAACACTTCTGGACCCTGCAGCCCCCAGACAATGCTTTCCATCAGTTCTTCTTCTGTATATTTTTGTATCTACAATACCAAACATTTCTTGGGCCCCGCCAAACCTAACAGTTACTTCCAGTTTCTGTGTGGCACCGATCTTTAATTGATCTTGTTGATTTTTGCCCATTCTGTTAACTTCTTACAGCATTGTTGGTATTTTTCAGAATTTAAAAGAAATAAATAAAAATCTGAATACAACCTTAAAAGTTCTGTGTATTTTAGACTAATCATCATTGTTTGGAAAGTAGTTTTCCTTTCAGTTGCTAACTTAAAATAGCTTTCTGTAATCATCTCACTACATTCTGCCCATTTTCTCCATTCTCTTTTTTTGTGGTTTGTGCCCACCATAACTTCAAGAGAAATATGTAAGCCTATATAAATATTGTCCGTATCTCTCACTGTGTTGTTTATAGCCTATAATCTTTTTCCCCCACTCTCTTTTAAAAGTTCTCAGCTCTTACAAAAAAAAAAATAATAAAACCACAAATGAAGATTTCTTTTATAGCAATTATGAAAAGCAGAAGGGTGGAATTTTTTTTTTTATTTTTTTTTTCCCAGTAGGAAGGCATTTAACTTATTTTAAGTGAAGGAACTGAATTCAAGTACTTACACAAGGAACATAGTCTTTCCTGTTTTCCTAATAGTCACTGAGATTTGAACGATCTTCTAGAGAGTGATTCAACTGAATCAGGCTCCTGTTCTGGAGCATTCCGTGAAGGAGACGCTTTCCCTTGCTGAGTGTGTCTGGAGGCTGCTGAGACATGGCTTCTGCTTACTCTCACTGTTTCACCGTTTTCGAGTCAGCCCCTGGCTATAAAGTTACTGAAAGCCATAAAGGGGGATTTCAATATGAATTGCGACGGTCTATCAGTCATGCTTGTAATATAAATATGTTCATGGAAAGACCAAGATCTCTGATTTTATGAGGGTACTGCTTTTTACACTTTAACTCTTTAGGAGCCATAAAAAAAACCCAAAGACTTTGCAGAGGAACCTTAGATATATCCACAGAGAAAGTAAAAAGAAAAATGTGTCTGCCAGAGCTTTTCTATATAATCAGTATCCATTTGAAGGCCCAGAATTCACCTATAATGCATACGTCCTTTGTCCTGGCAGCAAAGTCTCCCTTTTATGCAGAACCCCTTCCATGTAGTCTTGTTCCTGGCTTCCGCTGTGAGACCTCAGGCCTCAACCAGACTTCATTCATGCCCATGGTCTCTTTTCTTTTAAAGGACAAGGTGCCATTAAGTATTTTTAGCATGGCAATTCTCTTTGGATTTGGTTAGATTAGTTTCTGCGGTTAGTTCCACCCAGTATATGACATGTGCTTCCCTCTTCTTGGCTAGTGTGCAGATCAGCTCATGTGGTGATCTATGTGAACACAACACCTTGTATACACAACTGAGTACATTCTTCAGGGCAAGATAAAAGGATAAATTATATTTTCTAACTAAATGAACGGAAATCATAAGAAACATATATGTCATATCACTTTTTGTTATTATGCTATAATATACTAACAAAACACAGTCAGTATTCATAACACTGAAGAAGACTCCAAAAAAAACATTTCCCTTGATGTTTATAAAGCATGTGTTCTCACTGGTAATTATTTAGTGTAGTCTTTTCTGCTCTATTTGAAGGCTGGGATTAAATTTTAGGACATAATCTCCAGTAAGTAATTAACGATCAATAAACATTAGACAGAAATTTAATAACACTATTCAACACACAAATTAAGTATATATTGATTGTGAAAAGGTCATTTCTTCAAGATATTCAAATGCAATTCACTTTAATTTGATCACAAAGACATTCATGAACAAATGAACATGTATTCAAGTTCTTATTCATGCTTAAGGAACCACTACTTTGAATAGCCAGAGCTTGGTATAGACACAGCTGTGATAGTTTTTGTTTGTCTGTTTCATGGCCATAAAAAGTTCTGTCTTCTAAAGCTACCGGTGAAATCCCTACTTCTTCGCTGAAAATATTACATGGGAAAACTTAAATTGCAGAATTTGATCCTTCAACTTTGTGCTAACATCTACGTGTGAAAAAACAAAATTCAGAAGAGAAAAGATAGTATATGGCAAAAATACAGAATAGTTCAGAATGTGCCCAGAATGCATTTTAGAATGATTACATTGTGTTAGTGCACCGACCTTTTGTACACCATGCTAAGACCAATATATAGAACTGTTTTTCATTAAAAAGGCTACCTGTTAATATCGGGGGGGATTGTCAAACAGACTCAAACAGATGCTGCTCCTCAGAAACACATCATTGATTTTGTTCTATTTGTGACAAGGTCTTTAATAAGATTTTTCTCTCCATGAGGAAATAAATGTATGTTATTTCAACCTATTCCACAAAAAATGATCATGGCTTTTGAAAAAAGTTACATACCTATCTGTTTACAGAAGACAAGCAGAGAGATAAACAAGTGAAATTTGAGCCAAACAAACTGGGTAGATGAAGATTAGAATCACAAAAAAAACAAAATATTACTGATGAGAAATATACATAAAAAATAAAATATACATAAAAATATATATAAAAATACTACACCTGTTCTATTTTCCATACAAAGTCTAGAACTTGCTTACATGAAATCTAGATTTTCACTATCACAAATTAAGTTTGAATATCCTTATCCAAAAAATTTTCAGCAGATTTCAAAATAGCTCATTTAAAGAAAAAGTTAATTACAATTTATAACACAATGTAATTAGAATACAGAAAATAAACAAAGCTCTCAAACATAATTGAGCACTACTAAAGGCATGACTTCAGAAAATACAGATCTTTCATGTATCTTTAATACAGATGAAAAAATATGCATGTATAGTGTGTTGTTATTTATTTACGCTTTCTTTTAGGAAAGCTATTTTGAAAGTATATAGTATTTATGTGCTTTTAATTGGTTCTTTGTTCTTGGATCAAGCTAGGTTTTCCAGATCAGATTATTTTCTAACTACATGAGCCTGCCAATCAAAGCACCAGGGCTTTTACGGGCAAGTTCGTAGCCAGCTTAGTTATAGCCACAGAACACAGTATTTCTGTATTATACTTATCTGATGATAAGCCTTCCCTTCAGTGTAGACTTATAGCATTCATTCAGTTGTTCTTGCTGTTTAGCCTCTGTCATATAAAAGCACTGAATCTTTAGCTAACGTTACAAAAAATGCAGTAGGAGGCAATCTGCATAGTAACTAAAAGGGCGTAATATTAAAACAACACATTTAAAAATATATAAATACTTAAAAACTACTCTAATAATTGGAAGTCCTTTTGTCTTAAGCCTCATCACCAAATCCAGCCTGAAATCAACAGGATAATTATCTAGTTCTGATTTGGTTGTATCTGCCTTTTCTTTCACCTGGCATCTGAGTATTTTCTCTGCTCCTGGCATTCAGTTTGCTCTCTTTCACTTTTGATTTTTAATTTTTCTTTTTTTAGAAGGCAATCATGCCCTTGAACATAACTGTCCAGGCAGTCCATGTGCAAAATACACAGCATCCTTCAGAAAATGATTATGGCACAATGTGCAATCAGACCTTGAAACCATGTCAAAGGTAACATTCAGCCCTACCATCCTTAGGCAGTATGCAAGAAATGGTCTGATGCTTGTACTTACGAAAAAGAGTCAGCTCTGACTAAGAGGATTTGAATGTGACTCCTGGGTTACCAGGAAGAACAAAGAGGCACAGTATAAATGGGAGGAATACATGAAAGCAGTCAGCTTAAGGAAATACGACATTTTATGTCCCTGCATCAATGGGTCAAAGATTACTGCTTTATGTGGCATAGCTGATAGAATACACTGAGAAGAGCTAAAGAATAAAAATATCAGGGGCTTGAAGCAGAAAGTTTTTGTTTTCTTTTTTTTGCATTGCAACTGGTCTTTCACCATTTTACATGGCCTGAGTACTACCCAAAAACCACTTCACACAGCATAAACATGTAATGAGGCAGACCAAAGCACAGACAACTCAACAGAAAAAAACATTACAGTTTCAAAAATGTCTTTTCACTTTTTAAGAGCTCTACATTTATGATCACTTTGATTGCATTTGAGTAACCATCTTTTGAGGGATGTTATGTACAACGTACTTGGTACCACAAGAAGACAATGAGCTGTATAAGGAATATGGCAAAGTTAAAGTAGTATCTTTGAGAAAAAAGAGATAGAAGAAGCAGGTGATAAAGGAGTCTGCTGAACACATCTCACCCCAGTTCTGTATCAAAGGGCTACCATTTCACAAACCTGTGTGGTAGAGTTTCTGACACAGCCATCATTATTTTTAGAGATACTGCAGATTTATATTTATTGTATTGAAAACATGTGAGAATGGAACTCTAATCTATTACTTTCATGATTGTTTTAAATTTTCAGATGAAATAATGACAAAGCTAAAACTTTTAATTAAAGTTGCATATAACAAAAAATAAAATGCAGAATAAAAAAGCAACTAGTGTATGCTAAAAGAATCTAGAATCAGGAGGTATGGCTTTACACAAGATCTCACTCTTACAGTTCAGGGTGGGGAAATCAGACTGTTTTTCCCATAAGTTGAACAGTAAATAGTGTTAAAAACATTCCTGGAGTACTCATATTTTGGTAGATTACAAATAGGGAATACTTGCTGTCACTCAGTAGGTTTAATCAGGAAATCTCCTTTTTTATAGGACACAGAAAAGTGTCAATGCCCTAGGGAAATGTCCATGTAAGAAGAAATTTCTTTCAACACCTGCTATTAGAAAAGTTTGACCTTATTTCCACTGTACCCAAAATTAGGGAACTATGTAAAACCAGAAAAAAAAAAAAAGAAATGTAAAAGGAGTATAGGAAGAAGTTAACACTCTAGTCAATAGGTTTGTCACTACTTTGCTGTTATTTTGGCTATTAAGATCCTCATATTTTAAAATGGTCAGTATTTTAATAATCACTGTATCTGCAAACCATACTTTCTTCTTGGCAACATTATCCTAGTCTGAAAAATAAAAATGTAAAAGTTGTTACAACTCAGGCCCAGAAGATATATGCCAAATGTTGGTGTTTCTTTAGCCAGTCAATATTTTCAGAAGCAATGTGCTCTTTATATATTAGTGGATATTTGTTAAGAAATTATATAATAGTCACACCTGCAATGTCTCCAAAACTGTGGATTTTCTTGTCTGTAATTGTTTAAAGCAATGAAGGCTCATTATTTAAAAATGTGTCAATACTTACATGTTTTTTATTAATTTTGTAAATAGTTTTCTCAGATTCAAATAACCACCAGTACTGTGCATAACACTTTGAAAAATAAGCTGGGTAGGTTCAAGCAAATACTTAATTTTCTATTCAGTAACCAAACAGGAAGGGGGAAAGGCAGAGAAAGATTAGAAAAAATCCATTTGTGTTAAATAAAAGAGTATATTTTCTTGTCTTGACATGAGTTAAAAACCTCTTAAACTTGTTTCCTATGGAATTAAATAATCCCATATGGCACAAAAGCTCACCTGGGGATCCTTTTAATAAAAACAAAATAAGCATACTGAAATCTATTTTGGTCGAATTCACTCTGTCTGTAGCTGATGTGTTGACCATGTTGAAGGTTTCTATAGCAGGTGCTTCTAAATAGTCATTACCTATTACAGAACATACTACCTTAGGATTCAAAAAATGGGACTTGAATTCATTACTGATCTTCTGAATGTCTTTATGAAGCTATTGCCTCTTTTATGTTCTCACTACTCCCGGTTACTTTCAATTTGAGTATATATATTTCTCTTTGTGGATACTCAGTAAGTGAACAGTTTTATCTGAGATGATGTATGTCTTAATGTACAAAGTTCACCAAGTTTGGCCTAAATAAACTTCTTTGAACACTTTTTTTGTCTTGAAGAGTAAATTTTACTTGAAGTTATTTAATAATATTCCACCGTTTAATCACTGTAAACCAACAGAAGTAAATATGTGATTGTCTGAGTGTCTAATACTCAGAATTCTGGGTTATGCCCTAAACTGTAACTCACAAGACATTAAAGAAAACTAAAAAGTAAAATTTATCTGCAAGCACTGCTTCCCTGATCATCTTCAGCTTGAAAAAAAATTCTGATAGCCCTTCTAGTACATATCCCACATATTTTGTAAATATTCTCGTCTATTGCCTCACATGCCTAGACATGAAGGGAACTGTGCTATTTCCTGCCCTTTAAAAGAATCCATGTATTCAGGATTCAAGTTACATGGACAAAAATTGTACCTTAAACCAATATATTTTGGAATATTTTGCAAGATTTTGTAAAATGTTGCAGTTGCTAAAGTATGAGTAGTCACTTACAGACAACTTAACCAAATTTGTTTAACATCTGCAGGTCAGCCTTTCCACTTGCAGGATGTCATCATTGCCAATTATTTTTGATTTATTATTCTATTTCTTGGAACTATCAAGGAAAAAAGAAACAGGAAACATGCAAAACAATTATTTAGAATACAAACTTACACTGAATTGGATGTAGTTCTTTGAATATTGGTATAGTTCAAGCAGATCCTGCAGTTGTCCTTACATATTAAAAAAAAAGAAGACAGAAAATCCCAACTTGCTTACCAGCGTGCTGAGTAGGGTTTAACTTTGTTATCGTACTCTTGAGTACAGAAACTTTCTGCTGAACCAGCCTGCTTCAACCAATGCCATGTGGTGGTGATCAGGGAGACTAACCAAAGACCCTGCTTAGAAATTTTTTATGCAGTCTTGATTTTCCTGTAAACAGTGAGCATGGTCATTTTACCACTAAAGGGAAGATGCTCAGTTGTTTCCTAAGTCAAATATATTATATTGTATGCATATTAACTATACTAATATCTGACCAACACGGCTATTTCTTATTTTTCTGATCTTGTCGTCTATTTACTTCCTTTTATAAACAGCAAATTGCAGAGATGATTCATTAGAATTTCCAAGGCGGTATCTCTATATATGTTATTTCCCTAAGCCATCAATTCAATTTCCCTTAGGCATGATATATCAAAGTCAAACACACAGAAAAAAAAAAAAAAAAAGAAAAAAAAAGTGTAAAGAGTAAAATGTTACCTGTTTAGAACTTCTGAGGTAACTTGTCTTTTTATGTTTCTAAAAGTAAATTTTCCTCATTGAGATGACAGAGAAGATGTTTCCAGATCTGGGAATTTTAATATGTTCTTCTTTTAGGTACCATCTTTTGACAGATACCAAGATGCAGGCAATTTGTCCTTGATGAGTCAGCTGTACAGGTAACTGATTATCAGACTGAGATACTTCTTTGTCTGAGTGATTTGCTTCCTGTTATTATCTTTGTAAATGAGAGAGTCAAGTTATTAAAATGAAAAGAAGACCTTCTCTGCAGTAAGAGAAGATGTTGCCTTTTCAGGAAAGCAATCTGAAGGTGAAAACTGGATGCCTTAAACTGAAAGGTAAAAGTCCTATTGATTTAAACAGCAGGAGGATTTCATCTGAATGTGAGAAAAATTTGTCCCACGGGTTATTGAATATATTGAATGGAGTGATGAAGAAGAAATAATAATTCAAGCTCTGTGTTATTTTAGCAGGCGTGCACAATGGATTTTTTCTTCTCTATAAATTTTCTCTTTCAGAAGACTGTATTTGAAGTAAATCTCTACAATATATTCTCATAAATGTTGTCCATGTACACATCCTCCATGAAGGTCATAAGAGGGAGGACGGGGCAAACTATTGAATTTTAATAAAAATATCCTTTATGAGGATAGATTTTTATTAAATAATGTCATAAAGGGGCCTAAGAGATAAAAGAAATCAACAACACTCGTAGAAAAGTAGAAGGCTAGCTAGGCTTGATTCTGTCTTATCAGACACAGGCATGGCTAGCTGGCTTCCGCAGGCACTATAAAGTTGTCAGTAAAATTAGCTTGCATTTCAGCTGAGCCTTGACTACAATCACATGAAAAATCAAATAAATGAGAGTCCATAGGTTTTTCACAAAGCCCCAATTTTTCTTTCCTGATAAAATAACCAAGCAATTTAAACTCCGCACTTCTGACAAGCAGCAGAAACTTCCATACACCAAGATAAGTGATTCAAATGTCTTTCCTTTAAAAATGGATTTTTAGCATTTGTAAATGAAGATGAGACCATTTCTGAAAGAAAACAATGGTGAAATGGGCATCGTCGAGGCCAAGCAAATGCAAACTGTCATGAGCTCTGAGCAGGCAGTTTGCAGGCTGGGAGCTGTATTGTATTTTCATTAGAAGGTGTGAGAGCAAGCCCATGGATCTGTTGGTGCCAATCTGACTGAGGATACTCTGGCCGCTCTTAGTCTCATGCAGAACAGAAGGGAAGCTCTTATTTCTTCACGCTTTAATAATTTCTATGCCATTAACAGTCAGGAGCTGCAGTCATGGACAAGGACAGCCATTGCATTGGATAAACTAAGCATCAGAAAGATGGTTTCTTCCCCAGAGACTTTAAGATGTAAATTGGATAATCACGCCCAGAAATCCTGGCTATGGCTGTATGGAGAAAAGCAATTATCCTCCTATCATTCTACTACGACGAACAAACAGGTTTGCCCCATTTATCAACCTGTAATCCAGGTTAGAAGAAAATAGAAATCCTCCGCTTCTTTGAGAAGTCATCAAATGAAGCAATGTAATTCCTCCCAAAAGCAAGGGAAAAGGAGAGATGAAATTAGGGCCTTATGAGTCATAGCTTGTTCTCTCTTCTATTTTAGGAGCACAACATGTGTAAGCTACCCTTTATTCAAGGATATTCAGAATTGAATTCCTTGTATTTTTGTCAAGGACTAGTTCAAGTCATTGATGAAAAATTGAGAGCCAAGGGCAGAATATGTGTTTGATTCCTCATATTTCCCACAGTAAAATAAAAAATATAAGTAGAGAGTGTGGGGTGGGTTTGTTTGGTTGATTGTGGGCTGTTTTTCCCTTTGTCCAAGAAACAGGAATTCTGGTGACATTTCTTTGGCAAAAGGAAAATTATACAAATGTTAAGAAGCTTCACAATCACATCTCACAAAAGTTTACAGCAACTAAGTACTAAAGGCATCAAGCTTTAAAAGACTCTCAACAGAACAAAAGTTTCACTGATTATGTCTTGCTAGGACAAACACAATCCCAGTGAAAGCATACGGGCATGAAATTTTTGTCATGATTAATTAGTCTCAATCTGGTAGTGTCTGTGGGCTAGACAATCTTCTGTGTAAATCAATGTATTATTTGATACTTTTCTACTGTTTTGAAGTACATTTTGATAGACTCAATTAGTTATGGATGAGATTGTAACAGAAACATGAGGGAGTTAGCTACTTGCTATTCAAACGTAAAAATATTTTCATAGAGCACAAATATTTGCAATCAGACATTATTTCTTATACATGGAACACAAATGAAATGTGAAAAAGCATACTTATGATATTGTTTAAAAAATAGAGTCACATACCTGAGTAAATATTAAACATTGGTTTAACACTTCTAGCAGAAACGAAAACACAAACTTATGCAGCATATTACAGAGATTGGTTTTGCTTTTCTTTACATGTCTAAGATGTGATTTTATGCAAATTAACATTGTCTCAGTGAAGAAACCTATGTTCCTTCTGGTTTTATTCTCTTAAACTCTGATAAAAACTGTAAGCTTTTATTTTACCCTTTCACAGACCCCAAAGAGGGTACTTAGTTTTAAGCAAAATACATAATACATTCCATAGATGGCATGGGAAATGGGAAAAAAAAAAAAAAGGAAAATTCTGAAACCATTTTTTTTGCCTGTTATAATCCTTCCCACTTTTTCAACAGTAATTTTATTACATTTTACATCGCTATACATTCTGCTAATCGATGTAAGCTCTAAATGAACCAGTGCTATCGCAGGAGACCTGGCACTAATGAATGCCAAAAGAACACATTATTTTGATTCCCTAAATGGAAGTAATCATTTTCAATTAGAAAGCAGAAGTGAAAAGATGAAAACTGATGTCCTGTCCCAGCTGCTAACCTCTACCTGCAGATACCTATGGGAGAACGTGCTTAACATCCACCACCAGGAAAAGCTTTATTCACTCAATACCAGCACCTTATACAGGCTTTTGGAGCTATTAAAGCAAAAAATTCATTGTCTGTTCATCCTCAAAAACACCCAGGGAGCATATTCTTAGCCCTGTATACTGTATATTCATACAGTGGCTAGTGCAATAGAGTGGAGGCTTGACAAGGTATTGTAAAGCAGTAAACTTATTTTGATCCTTCAGAGCCAGTCAGCCTGTGATGTCAAGGAATGACATGGAAGTCTGAAATAATTCAGAAAAAAAATGCTTATGTTTTGTGCTGTCCTTGCAAGAGTACATCTCATTGCCTGGTGCAATCATGCAACTTTAACTCTTTGAAACATTGCACAGTGCTCCCCTGGTTCCTCACGAGCAGCATACTGACATTACCAGCTACCTCACACACACTTTTGCCATTCCGCTTTTGTTATCAGGCTCATTTCCAAAGGATGGTTAGACTGAGTACACTTTAATTATTTTTTTTCCTACTAATTTCTGTATAAAATATTGCAACCCCCTGCAGTTATGGAAGATTTAATACAAAATGAAAGATTTAACATGTATTTCTTTTAGTCACCCAGAATCTTCATAATAATATTAAAAGCATGCATTTACAATTTTGAAGAAACTATAAAAAACTCTGTTTAAAAACACAGATATCATGTTGGTGTCTTCCTATGAAATAAAGGAATTAAATACATTAAAATCTTGACCCATTTAAGTTGACTAGTAAATTTCTTATTTACTTCAATTCACTTAGAATTTCATTTAGAGTTCTTTTTCTATAGTAAGCTGCAACATAAGCAATGTATGTATTATCACTATATTATCATTGCATTTCAGCTTGATGCTCTAAATTAGAGTTGCTAAAGTCTGAAAATCTACAAAATATTGTGAAAACATTTTCCATCTGCATTAAGAAAATTACCCTATACTTGTTCTATTACATAAAAGTATTCCAAAGCTTTCAATTTCTTTTCACTGACATGAAGTCAAGTGTAAAGTTTCAGGTTTAAATGAATAAAATCCTTACGATCCACTCTGACAAGAGAACTTACGCATGTTGCATAACAAAATTTAAAAAGTAAAAAGTGAGAAATGCATATTATGGGCAATATCCAATAGACTCCTTATGATTTATCCACGACAGGTTCTAGCCCATAGATATGAACAGCATTATAAATGAAATCCAATGTTCTGACTGACTTGGTTCTCCAGAACTTGAAGAAAAACAAAAGCAAACAATGAAAACATCCTGCCTTTTCACTCAAAAATTTCTTGCACAGATTCAAGAGCGTTTCCAATTTCCCACAGTCTCTTTCCACCATTTTTTCATTTTTCTTGTGGACAATATAATTCCTTAACTGCTAAAAAATAGATATCATTTATGCTTTTGTAAGGGTTTTTATAACTGCTCACAAGGTATAGGCAAATGGAAATACCAAGCAAACCTAAGCAGTATCTGATTTCAATAAGAGCCTTAATAAAAAACTTGACCGCCATCAGTAAGTCTTTACAAAACGTATCTGGAAATGGGCTTTCATGCAAGTTGCTAAAAGCAACTTGTCCCTTTCAAATGCAAGCTCAGCTCTACATGCCTTATGATATGCACTCCAGTTGGTGCTCTGTTATGGCTTCCAACCTGTTTTAGAATTCCCAAAACTGTGAACTTTAATCAGATTAACTCGTCAAAAAAAGAATACTAGTTGCATGGGGAAGAAAAAGAACATCTGTGGTCAGTAAGTTCTAAGTCCCTGACACAAATTGTCCTGCACAACTGCCTGCTGGCCACCACAGGCTTAGATAAGCGTGAAAGAAAAAACAACTGGATAATTTATTAGAGTCGTTCATTTCTGCAAAATTAGATTTTTGAGAGAAACTGCAGAGCAGGCCAGCACATACTTTGAAGCATGAACAACTGGTAGGTTGTTTCACTTTCTCCCCTTAGAATTTATACTGAAATACTGTACTTTTGAGAACAGTAGCTGTATCTCCAAATTTAAATACATTTGCCAGTAACAAAGATGAAACGGAAGGTTTTATAGCAAGAGTTGTTGTTTTTTTTTCCCTGAATCAGTACATACCGTATTAGTTGTTGCAGGAAATTTGAACTTCACTTGAACAGTAAAATCACTTTCTTTTTTTACCAACTGTCATTTTATAGTGACTGTTGCTTAATCTCAGGCTATTACAATAGCTTGTTACTCTTCTTTTATCATCGATTAAGATCATGACAGGAAGGCAATACTTTAAGGTTTATACCAGGTTATCACTATCATTGAGTTAATTTCTGAATTTTGTAATAGTAACATAAAATCCACAGATTAAATACAAAAAAAATGAACAATAGGTACCAAGCTATACTCCAAGCTCTTAATTCACTCAGCCTACTTTACAGGTATATGTGAGGATGGAATTTGACCCTAACTTTGATCTCCCCTTGCAAATTTTCAGGTAAAAGCTCCACTCAGTACTAATAAATTAAAACTACACTTAAAGTGTAGTTCCAGTCTAAAAAAAAGATGAAGTACTAATACAGTCAAGATTTGCTACTTTTAAAGTACAGTTTCACTCCAGTCTGTCTTCAAATTCTGAAATAATAATTCCTGTTTGTTTTTCTTCAAGTCTTTTTTAAGAGATGTATTACTAATATGGAATTGTTACTACCCAAATAAGTATAAAAACACAGTTTCAAAGAAGGAATTAGAAATGCACAGAAAAGTATAGATAAATCAGATAAAAGCATATTTGAAAAATAAATGACACTCCAGGAAATTCTTACTTGTCAGTGTTATTACAAAGGGGAAAAAAAAGGAAATTACTGAATTAACAGTGAAATTAATATATACTATGAAAAAATAGTCAGATTTCCATAGTCAGATTTCAATTCATAATATTGTTCCAAATTAATCTAGATAAAGTCACACTTACCTTGATGTTGCCAGAAATGTTCAAGTGATGATTGCCATGCTTCCACATGTATGCTATACTAGGAAATGTAAACTAAGTAAACTAGAACTACCTCATAGCATGTTAAGTTTTAGTGCAAATAGGTCACTGATTAATATAAATATTTCAGAGTATCAATAATGATATTAGGAATTCAAAATATCAAAGGAAAAAATAGGGAATACAGATTCAACATTTCTTCACATAAGATTTAGAAAAAATGTCCTTTACATTTAAAAAAAACCACATTACTTTTGCATAAGCTGATTAATTATGGAATCTCCACAAAATTTTCATGGATACATAAAAACACCAACAACTTAATACTAAAATATATCATGAAAACACAGTTTTGTCCATCAATCAATGTGACAACAATTCACTGATACATATACATTTTATCATGTTCAGAAATCTTACCAAATAAGCTTTCAATGAAATAAAAACAAACCTTACAAAAATCTGCCTACATGTTTGTGGATTTCAAATTAGTTCTGATGCTATAAAAGTAAGCTATATGAAAGCAGAACAATCATTTGTGGTTGTAAGACACACCCACAGTGCTACCATGTACTCACTCTATGAAAAGAACATATCTAATGTTTGAAACTCCGTGAATGTACATAGAGCTTCTGATGACACTGTAACTTATGTACTTGTTGCTTCTGATGTTTGAAACAGAAGATGTAGTGATATGACAGTCCAAAACCAATGGGATATAAATGGAGTTTATCAGCTGCATTTGCACAAATACAATTTCTGTGACTTGACGATAGATGTAAAATAGGAGAAAAAGATAAGATTTACAAAAAATAATTAATGAATGGCATAATTCTGATGTCTACAAAAACATGTTGATAGCAACAGAATTAACACTTATGTGTTATTGCTGAGAATTTAGGATTTCCACTGAAGTAGAAAATCAGCTATGGCAACTGACATTAGCTGACAACTTTTGGCCAACTAAGAAAACAGGACAGGCACCAAACTGGCCAGGAAATCTTCTGCATCAAGCTTAGAGATGTAGGTGAGGCGATGTATTGAAGTTTGCACTGGCTTCAGCAGTGCAAACAGTCATTATAAACTAAATTGAGCTTAAATAAATCTCCTTTCTTGTGTAAGCATGAAACTGTGATTTACTTAGTGCTTTCCAGCTCCTGGGTCATTCTCTGTGTACTAATCTAACCCCGGACTTTTCTACCAGCAGATCACCTTTAAGTTTCCTGCACTTGTGGAGACACACGCACTGGAGATAGAGGAGGGCTGTCTGGAGGCACAGAGGGAACAGATATCTGCATGTCTGAATACAAAATACCTACAAAGGAGTCACTGTACAACAATTGCACTAGTGAAGATAAAATCTGACGTATTGTAGACTATTGTACAGTGCCAACATGAAAGAATCTGTCTCAAGAGGTCATATACTACTTACTTGCTTTCACTACTGCTGAATAGAATAGAATAGAATAGAATAGAATAGAATAGAATAGAATAGAACAGAACAGAACAGAACAGAACAGAACATAGTTCAGTTGGAAGGGACCTACATAGTCAGTCAAACCCTAAGCAGTTAATTTACAACATACGCTGTTTCAGTGCGTTGATGCTTTAACCTGCAAACCAGGCACCCAGTGAAGTAAAGAAAGCTAAAAGTTCTCAGTAACTTGCAGAAGTACTGAGCCTCCTTGTAAACTGAACTATGATTTATATTACATTGCCTAATATGATCATTTATAGAGAGCTATAATTGCATGTGCATATAATTTCTAAGAGGAAGTCCAGCCTTTTATGACAGAGTACTTAAAATGGATGTTTATTGCCAAAAAGGGATATAGATAAGAGATGGACTATTCTTATCTGCATGATTTGGAATTCTAAGGGGAAGAAAATGTTAAATTGAAAGTGGTCTCGGAAATGCTAAGTGAATTTTACAATTTTGAACTCTGAGTGCGTCTCATTTACTGCAGTAGATGTTTCATTTAACTCTGGCTTCCAAAATACCTGATTCATATTTCTAGGATTCATCTCAGGTTTTCCCTTTTCCTTTTTTTCTGTAATAACACTCTGGCTTCCAAAATGTCCGATTCATATTTCTAGAATTCATCTCTGGTTTTGCCTTTAATAACTCACACAAGAACACCACATTCGTATTCGAGTATAACTTTTTGAAGATTGCTTAAGATTTTTTTCTTCAAAGTGTGTAACACCGTGACTGAATTTAACCACGTTCAAAAATTATACCAGGGCTTTGGGGCTTTGGTTTTACTGTTTTGGGTTGGGTTCTTTTGGAGGGGGAGATTTGTCAGATTTCATTTTTACTGTTACACAAGCTAAACAGGGATTCAGCATATTGAAGTCTCAATATGAGACAGACAATTCAGGTCATGTCACTGTAAAACAATAATAATCATAAATCCCTCTTCTGTATTTTTCCTGTCGATATAATCCTGAGAAGGGCAGGTGTTTATAGGTAGGTTGAAAAGATGTTACTTCTTCCTAAAGTATATCTATGAAGACTAAGAATGTAGTTAATGAAGAGGAATTGACCAGTATTTACACTGAGTGAGTCAGGCCATTCAAACCATTCCATTTTCTAACGGGATGTTTCTAATACTAGAACATTCCTTGAATTAGGATATCTATATTGCCTAATCCTCCCACTCTGCTGAATTTCCATTATTTCAGTTAAATAATTCCCTAAATAATTTGGGAATCTTGATAACTCAACTCAATTGTTGAATAAGTTAAACTTATTATAAAAAACACTATCATCCTACACAGTGCTCAAAGCATGGTGTGGGAGTGGGGAGACAGCAGGATTTAAGACTTCTGTGTGTTACAGTATTGAATTTATCAAGATACGGGAGCACTGCCTGGCACTGGGACAAGTTAGCAATTTCCTCTAGCTCCAGCAGTGTCTTCAGTAGTCACCGTGGTAAGGTAAGAGTAGGAACAGTAACTGCTGAACCGGGCAGAGGCAGGATCCTCCCAAACCCTAAAGTACACAAGAAATTAAACACAGCACTGCAGACATCCACTTCTAATAGGGTCCACTGAAATAAATAAAAGGAAAAGGTAAATCTTTCTATTCTACTGACCCAAAAAGATCCTATCCAGGCAATATATTTTGGTAAACGTAAACTTATATTCAAAGGGAAAATATGGCCTTCTAAATAACATCAACAATTGTTACACACATGCTTGGGAATCTAAAAATCTCAGGAAGAATAATTCCAGAAGTATTTTTATCCAAAGGATAGACAGGGATAATTAAAAAGCTGGAAAGTCTTGGGCCCAGCTGTCTGCTATTTTGCCACTTGAACCCACAGAGAGAGAGCGAGCAACCTATTCACAGGGCAGCTCTGCAGTCCTCCAAGAGAGAGAGGGAACGTGGTTCTTCTGTACTCTGGAGTTACAGATAAATATTGTTCAGTGCACAATCTAAAGGCTTATATTTTAGCCAGATGCAAGAAGAAAAGATGGGGATGAAGATATTTGTCTCTATCATCCAGTGAAAATGTTTTATAGCCTTGAAGGTCACCACATAACAGCTACTGCAAGTAAAGCTTTTTTTCTGTCTGGTATGCCTCCTTTCTGGTTAACTTGAGACTAGAAGTTTCAGTATCTCAGTTATAGCCAAGAGGCAACCAGACTTCTGCCTATAAAAGATGGAGAAACCTTGTCTTTATGGTGCCTGATAAAACCTGGTTTTAAAATTCAAAGGGTGCAGTGTTGTGTGTTAAAACCAGGTCTTTTCAAATCACAAGACTTTTACTAAGTTATAGGATGATCACAAACTCCATTAAATATAATTAAAATTATATTATACCCGAAGACAGTAAAAGACACTCATATGATTTATATTTCATTAACTTCACAAATATTCCATGGCTGTATAGATATTTCTTGAGGCCAAACTCAGTGAAAGATAATGAGGTAAAGTAACTTTTCTCTATCAATTTCATTTTCCCTCATCTATAAAGACATATTTCCAAAACCTAGGCTTTCTTAAACAAATGTAATCACTATTATCGATTCATTCCCTGGATGTCAAACTGGGATTTGTCCCCACAGCTTAAACCTCAGGAAACTAATGTTAGCAGTGGCAGCAGCAGCAGCAGTCGTCTTCTGCTGAGAGCAGTGTGAGGCTTGCGAGGTCCCCAGGGGTGTCTGGGCCCCCAGCACCCTTGGCCTGCTGGTGGGGGAGGTTCAAGCCAGCAGGAGACGGTCTCATGAGAGGGGTGGGCAAGAGTGGGATGGTGCCGGCTGTCCCTGTGACCAGTTCAAACCACGGGAAGCTCCCCAGCCCCTGGGGAGCGCCAGCCACAGGGAGCATCGCAAAGAGGCTGGTGCAAACAGGGATGGCGCCGGTTGGGAGCAGTGTCAGCAGTTTGTGAGGCAGTTCGTGTGGCAGGGCACATGGGAAGACCTGCCAGCTCTGCCAAGTGACCGGGCTGCTGCCTGCTCTGCTGGCCTGCAGGCTTAGGCTGCAACCCCAATGGTCACCCCAACTAGCTGATGGCTGTGCAAGCCTATCCAGAAGCTTGAGGTCTCCAGGGAATTAGAAGAACAACATCTTTCAAAGGAATGATCATTTTATAAGTGGGCTATTTTTTTCTGAGGACTATAAGGAGACTGTGACCTGCTGAACAAAAGTAGTGTCCACCAACCATATCTGCAAGGCTGTGGCTGAAGCCTGAATGGAAGCAGTACAGCCTACGTATGCTGACATCTCCACTCAAACAGACCCCCCAAGGACTGAAATAGCTGTCCACATGTTAGGTTGCATGGAGCTTCTGTATATGGAATTCCCTCTAGCAGCTAAAGGTGGTGGTGGATGTTATAGCTGCAAGTATGCCCAGCTGGAGGAAATCCTCAGAGAAGTAGCTATGTTACCAGAGGAGCTCAACAGGCCACACAGTACCCAGGAATGTGAGCAGAAGATCAAAACATGGTATTGTGCACTGTCCCAGCCTAAGCAACAGTCCTGCCTTAAGGCTGTGCAAGAAGAAGGTAAGCCTGAATCCATCCTTGAGCTGTCTGACACAAGTCATTCACAAGATGGAGGACCCTTGTGTCTGCTCAGGGCAGAAGAACTTTTTCCCATCCCCTGAAGTGCTCCTAAATAACAGACACAATGCTTTGGGGTTGGAGAATGAAGAACATGTGCGTAACAGACAGGATCCAGGAAAAGCCAACCATGCAAACTTGATCTAACCATCCACCTACACTAGAACCACTGCCACCAGAAAAGTAAATAAGGTATTAGGAATTGGAGATTCCCTACTGGGAGCCAAAGCACCCATTTGCCATTGAGACAATTTCTCTAGATAAGTTTGCTTCCTACCAGGAGCTCACATTCATGACACCTCTGAGAGGCTGCCAAGCCTGATGAACCCTACGGAGTATCATCTGTTCCTACTGTTCCACGTAGGGTCCGATGATACTGCAACAAGGCAACTTAGACTATATGCCCCTCAGAGCAATAGTAAAAGGATCAGGAGCACAGGTGGTCTCCTCTGTCCTCCTAGTCACAGGAAGGGGTTCAAAAAGCTGGAGGTAAATCGAACAGGTGAATGCTTGGCAGTGTAGCTGGTGCCATACCAACCTCTATGATCATGTCTTTGGCTTCTCTGATCATGGATCCCCCTTTGAGAAGCCAGGTCTCTTGGAAGCTGATGGGATTCATCTGAACAAGTGAGGGAAGAGCCTCTTCGCCAACAAGCTGGCCAGACTTATAAGGAGAGCTTTAAAGGAGATTTAGCAGGGGAAGGGAATGGAGTTTTGCGTAACAGAGAAGAGATGGGGGCTGCTGATATATTAGGAACCCACAGGGAAACACCTATGAAATAACCCACAGGAATTAGGGCATTTTCCTCTAAAAATGTGACATGGCCAATAGCCCAACTAAACCAGTGCACACAGCATGGGTAACAAACAAAAGGAGCTGGAAGGCACTGTGCAGCTAGAAATCTATGATCTAATTGCTGTCAGGGAAACATGGTGAGATGAATCACACAACTAGACTGCTACAATAAATGGCTTTAAACTGGTGGGGTGTCATTACCCTCTATATCAAAATATGGATTGACTATACACAGCTGTGTTTGAAAAACTGCAATGAACAGGTTGAGAGTTTATGGGTGAAAATTAGAGGCCAAGACAACAAAGGAAACCTCATGGTTGGTGTTTACTATAGACTGCCCGATGAAGGGGAGGATGTCGATGTAGCGTTCAACTACAGGAAGCATCACACTCACAGGCTCTGATCCTCCTGGGGAGCTTCAAGCACTGTGACATCTGCTGGGAGAGCAGCACAGCAAGCTGTAAGCAGTCCAGGAGACTCTTAGAGTTCGTCAAGGATAATTTCTTAACCCAGGTGATAGACAGCCCAGCCATAGCAGAAGCATTACTGGACTTGTTGCTTACCAACACAGAAAACTAATCAGAGTGGTCAAGACTAGTGGAAGTCTAGGCCTCAGTGATCATGCCCTGGTGGAATTCACAATCTTGAGGGATATGGGCCAGGTGAAGAGTAGAGTCAGGATCCTGAATTTTAGGAGAGCAAACTTTCAGTTGTTTAAGGAATTAGTAGATGGGAGATCCTCGGAAACTGCCCTCAGGGATAAAGGAGCAGAACTGGCTGGAAGCTCTTTAAGGTTCATATATTTCAGAGCGCAAGAGCTCTTGATTCCCACCTGTAAGAAATCAAGTAAGGAAAGCAGGAGACCGGCTAGTCTCAGTAAGGATCTTCTGGTCAAACTAAAGAGTAAGAAGTAAATGCATAGGCCAGGGACATGTATGCTGGGAAGAACATAGGGATGCTGACTTGGTGTGCAGGGATGGGATTAGGAAAGGTAAGGCACAGTTGGAGCTGAATCTTTCAAGGACTATAAAGAATTATAAGATGGACTTCTACGGGTACATTGCTCAGAGCAATTGTATCCTGGGATGCATAAAAAGAAGCAAGTCTAGCAGGTTGAAAGGTGATGCTCCCCCTCTACTCCACTCTCATGGGACCCCACCAGGACTACTGCATCCAGTTCTGGGGTCCCCAGTACAAGGAAGACATGGACCTGTTTGAGCAGTTCCAGAGGAGGGCCACAAAAATAGAAGGCTGGAACACCTTTATTGTGAAGAAAGGCTGAGTTCTCCAGTTCAGCCTGAAGAAGAGAAGGCTCTCAGGAGACCTTATTGGGGCCTTTCAATATACAAAAAGGGCTTATAAGAAATATGGAGAGAGACTTTTTACCAAGGCCTGTAGTGACAGGACAAGGGGCAGTAGTTTTAAACAGAAAGAAGGCAAATTTAGACTGAACATAAGGAAGATGTTGGTTATGATGAGGGTGCTGAGACACTGGAACAGGTTGCACAGAGGAGTTGTGGGTGCCTCATCCCTGGAAGTGTTCAAGGTCAGGTTGGATAGAGTTTGAGCAACCTGGTTTAGTGAAAGGTGTCCCTGCCCATGGCAGGGGATTGGAACTGGATGATCTTTAAGGTCCCTTCCAATCCAAGCCATTCTATGATTCTATGATTTGTCTGGCTGATTTCATCCAGTGATTATCTATGCAGTCCTAATATATTTTCTATCTACTGCTTTTAATGACACAATATAGACTGAAAGGAAAATAATTATGTGCCTGAAGAACAGAACCAACATTTATGGTAAGTATAATAACATCCAGTATTCAGGTCCATTCAAGTGATAATTTTTCAGAGGAAGGAAAAAAATATATATAAAGCGTCTTCAGGAACTCATCATTGTGGTCAATTCAATGCATATTCCTCCATCACAGGATGTGATAATAGTGATAGAATTAGACATCTCTGACATTAAAGTCAGGTTTGTATGTGTAGTCTTATGTACAAATCAAACGCAATTGAAACAGAGTAGATTTACAGAAATAAGTGTATTTTTCAAAAAGAAGATAATCCAGACTAGAAGAAATGGATACAAATATTGTCGATCCTTAAATTTTGTCATAATAATTATGCTATTTTTTTAACTTTTATGAATAATCATATTTCTTCTCCATATGGTTATTTACCTGAAAAACAGTTTTGTTTTCTTTTTCTGTTTTTTACTTAGGAAGCAAGTGAAAAATACATGGAATTCACCTAGCTTATTCCAATGTCCAGGGAGAACATAATGCATTCTCGACGATCACATTTACATTTCACCAACTAAGAAAAAACCAGAAATATGCTCATAAAACATAATTTGTCTAATTTTTTAAGTGCTAAATGCATAATCTGAAGATTTTCTGTTGTTCTAATTCAAGCATAGACCTCCTATAACAAAGAATAAATCCCATAGTGCCTCAAAAGTTACATTTGCCACTGTTGAGAAGCAGTATTTAATGCCAAATATAAAACTGTATTTTTCGTAATCCATTTAAAATCTTCACAGTTATTACATTTCAGTTTTTTCTATTAATGTCTCTGTATTCTGCTTTTTTTCATGCGACGATGTAAAAATATAGCATTCTGTCTTTTTTGTTTGTTTTCAATATAAATACATAAAATACCAGTTCATCAATGCAAATATTGCATTTTGTCCTTTAGATTGATATAAAGCATGGACAATAACTTTTTAAACTACTTATAATTATCTGTATCCTTCAACGATTTCAGTTTTAAGACACTGAAAGAAAGCCTTTTAAGAGATCCATTAAATAACCTTTTTTACAGATAAATAACTTTTGCCAAGCTTCTGGGTATACACTTTATTTAACAATAACAACACTCACTTTATTTTTTTTTAAGAGTCTTCAGTTCTTCACTTGTATTTTTACTTTCCTTTTTTTTTTTCCTCTGTGTGTGCTTCTGAGTACCAAGATTGCATACATAAGTATACTGAAATATCTTTTTTTTATTCCTGGCTTTATGTTTAAATCTGACTCTAACATAGAAAAAATATTCTTTTGTATTTAAACAAGAGTCAAAATCAGGGACATGAAGAAAAATTCTCAGCACTCTAATGAGGTAGAATATTATTGAAAGAAATTAACCACATTAATACACAACTGAGCAAAAGAAGTTTCCTGTGTCCCAAAATAGCGCATGCCAAGAATATAGATCAGATTTGCTATCAAGAAAAGCAAGATTAAAAATCTTTGTAAAAGCCATGCTAAATCAAAAAAACACCCACAAAAAATTACTGTACTTTACCTCGTGTATCTAAAATCCTGGAAATATGAGCATTCTAATAGTCTATATGCTATTCTGCACTGACTATATGTTTTTTTCATTAAGATAAAATGTATTTCTAGTGTCTGCTGTTATAAGTAAATTTTTAGCTTAATTTTCTATGGAAAAGTAGAATAATAGACCTTCACTTGGGGAGAAACCTGGTACATGCAAACATCCAGGAGTCAGAATCACAGAAAAGGCAGAAAAGATTTTTGGCCTGTTGTCATGGATCTAAGTTTATTCAGTTATTCAATCTAACGCTGACAGAAGAATATTTATAATGTCAAGAAGATGCAAATTTTTTTTCTGTTTGAAAGACAGAAGTATTAATTTTTCTCATTATTATAATTCATGGTTATGGAGTTCCGTATATTTAGGAAGTTAATTTTACACCACTCCTTGAAACCCCTTAACTCCATATTACCTGCAACATAAATTCCATCAGTGTTTATAGCCTGTTTTGTCTGTATTACCTCGACATATTCTACCCTAAAAAAACAATTTGCACACAATAATAATAAATACAGGTAAACAGTCATATTTTCCCTCTTCATATTGCCAATTGTTTTGAAATTGGAGAGTACTCTTTCTTGATAAATTTTCTACCTTTTTTTTTTTACATGGAATCAAAAGATTTTAATGAGAAATAGGTACTAGTTTTCAAAAATTGTGAAATCACTGAGACGGGAGCAAATAGGATATGATGACAAATTTAACGTAAATCAGTACTAACATAAATATAAATATCCAGTCATTGTTGTCTAAGGTGAAGGCAGCTGTCAAAAACAAGGGGACATGTAGCCTAGCTCAGTTTCCATAAAATATTGAACAGAATTCAAAATTAACATAATACAGTCAATCTACCCACCACCAAGAATGTTCTGTTTAAAAAAAAATTAAAACGGCCCAAGGATCTTTGATCGATTGTTAGATAAATTAAGCAATAAAACATTTCTGTGCAATTGGTGATGAAGAAAAGAGTCACTTACCTAAAACCCCCAGTCTGTAATTGAGAGTGACAACAATGACATTTCCGTAACTTGCGAGAATGCTGCCATCAATCATATTTCCAGTACCCTCCATGTAAGATCCACCATGGATGTAGACCATAACGGGTTTCTTGCTGTTCTGATCATGAATGTCTGAAAAAATTCAAGTAAGGAAAACATAATAAAGTAATAAAAATAATGAAATACAGCATTAGTAATTTATGACAGAGCTAAAAATATTCTTAGTTGTTTCCTATGTTTTCGGTGTCATCACCACCACTTTAATCAGCTAGCTTACACAGTTCAGGATCATCCTACAGGCTTAATATTTATAGGTTGAATATCTTTCTTGGTTACTTCACATACTATTTCCTCTGAACATGTATTTCTCAGAACACTTAAAATGCCTTCAGTATTACAAGGAATTTACTATGAATATAAATGTCTAAAAACTTGAAGAGAAAAATAAATTATGGAATAATCTTGTCTTTTTTTTAGAATATTCTGATTCAAGTATATGCCAATTTAGAAGTGTCTGTACATTTAATGATAAAATTACAATAATGATCCATACTTTCCCATTCCTCACTGAGACATAATTGCTGAAATTATATTCCAAATAGTTCAGTAAGAGATAATATCACAAAATTAAATTGTTCTGATAGAATTAAACACAGTAAACTGTTCCTCCTTTCAAATATCCTAGAAGTTAACAAACAAAGAGAATTTATGTGAATTCACAGCCCAGATTTTTTGTATTTAAAGCAAACGATGTCTTCTGTGTTGTATTTCTCCTTTCCATGGTAGCTAAGCCTTAAAGAACAGCCTTGAATTAATGCTCCTTAATAGTATGGCTGATCTTTTGTATACACAGAAAAGCTCTTGACTTATCAAGCAGATAAGCAGCTGGGTCTTTATTTCTAAATGAAAGTTAAATGAAATTGATAGCAATATTTTCATACTTCAGAGTGAGTTATAAAGATTTGGGGTATATTTAGGACTGGATTCATATCTCTTCCTCTAATAACTTCTGATCCCAGGGATGGTTCAGACTACCTAAATTAGGAACTTACTTTTCCCTTTTCTCAGGTTTGTTAAGAAATACTCTAAGATACCGAAAACATGATCAGCAATGAGGCACGACATATATAATACTTTGTACTTGTAGGACTAATTTGAGCATATATAAAGGTAAGTTATGGCTGCTCATATTCCTATGGCCCACTTTTACCTTATTCATGTGTATGCACTACCCTAAATAGAAAAAATTGTCAGCTGAGTGCAAGGAATGTATGTTCAGGCTCCAGTGTACACTTGTCTAGTTGTCAGAGTTTAAGGCTTCTCATAGAATCTGCCTTCTTTTCATAAAAAAAGATACATACTTTATATGTTGTATTTTATGTGTTGTATTTGAGCAGCAGAACAAAAGATTTTGTGATAAGATCTTTTTAATTGTTGTGACTATAAGAGTAATGCAACTATTAAACAGATCATATAAAGCAATGAGGTACATTCTAGTGGACGCATTTTTTTTATTCTCAGCGTTTTCAACAAAGTACATGAAAGTGTGTTATCTGTGAAGTCTCAGCTAAGTCCTCAAAAAATTAAAGCAACAATTATTTAACACTTCCCCCTTCTCTCTCCAAAGTCTCATGTCATGATTTGTTGTATTTAATCCTTTCTCAGTGATTTTTTCACTGCTGAAGTCAATGGGAGTTTTTCTCTTCCCCTTCAATGGGAACATGGTTAGCTTCCACACAAAGGAAATGAGCTCCATACTTCATGTGCTTAGGTCTAAAGTGGATGCCTTTGTTAATGATGAAACCCTAATGTTTTATAATGTTTTAAGAAGTCTAAATAATAATGTATTCATAATCCAATATCTATCCTACATTTTTAAAAGAATTTTGCTTTTGCCTGTTACTTATCTTTTGCTTTAAAATTAACTACAGAATTTGGTATATCAAATGATGATACCATAATTTAAAAAAAAAATCATACGTTGCACAGAAATAGGAAAGTGAAATTCTGAAAATAACAGTAATTTTGGAGTATTCTGCACAGCATTTTTGTGTTATAAGAAATAGTGTAATTCAGCAATGGAGGTGGTGCAGTAGAGGGCAATCAGTGTGAATCAAAGACCAGAGATTTTTATTACAGTATTTTATATATGGATAGAGTAGCCACAATTGAGCTGAACTCCCAGGAAAAGAGGAGACGGTGTCCTCACTGCAGCATGCATGATTGTAAGGGGAACAGAGAGGACAAATGTTTCAGTTATGAGAACTGACGTCAGATAGAAGAAAACAAGAAAAAAGACATTGAATAACACTTCGGATTGGCCAAGCATGAAAGGAATGAGAAACACATTGCTCCAATAAGCTACTTAAGTCTGTTATCTTCTCAATTAATTTGAAAATATTTTTCTGAATTTGGTACATATATAAAGTGAAATAAACTGTCAGTGTAACTTTAATGAAAAGGAAGGGTGAGAATAGAGGAAGATTTCATAACTTCTTTCTATTTCAGTGCATCCTAAATAGCTTTGCTGTGCCAAGGCAAGAAAAATGTATTTCCTTGTAAAACTTTTTTGGGGTGTTTCACTCTGAACTTTAACATTTCCTTTCAGGGAATCCAATCCAACTCTGAAAGAAGTCAATGAAAATGATTGTCATTGATTTCAGTGGGAATGTGGTCAGAATCAGAATGAATGTATCATCTCAGAGGCTAGCTGATTACAGGAAAAAACAATAAAGCAACATCAATAGCTTCTTTTTGTGTGTGTGTCCTGAAATAAACCACATCCTGTGAGAAAAAAATAAATAAGTAAATAAAAACAGCAAAGACAAAGCACAATTCAAGTGCATCAATGTACAGCATGTGCACTGGGGAAACAGTGGAAGTGAAAGGAAGGATATATGTGAGTTTCTTATATGAATTTCAAACAGGTGAATTTACAAAATGTGGGAAAAGAGCACATGCATGTTTTTAACTTCCATTTTCTCAACCTAAGAAAGAATGGGGGGCAGGAGGGAGGTATGTGGTTTCAGATAATATTTATGTTACTCACTTCACACATACTTAGGAATAACCTTTACACCTATGTCAAAGGGAAGTGCAGTCATCTATGCTAATTTGGATTTTAAAAAGAAAAACAATGGAAGTAATTTCTAAAGAAGAAAATAAAGAAGCACACTGAAATGTGCTTCTGCAAATAAGGGACTAAAAATCATGTTGAAATAACAGCAATAACAATAACAATAGTAATTATTATTATAATAAAAATTAAAAAGTTTATGTTCATGCATCAGGGTCGAGCTTTGAAAAAACAAAAAATACCTTCATCTTCACCACGATCATTACTGGTTATATCATCTGCGCTTTTCTTTGTGTTGGCTCCTGGGATCATAGTGAGGAGGAGAATAAAGGGAAAAAAGAGAATTCAAAAACAGCAGATTCTCAAAAATAAAAAAAACACTAGTACAAAAAAAAAGAAAAATGTAACAAAAATGTCAAAATCTGTTACATTTGAAATTGAAAAACAAAAAAATGCAAACTGCACATAAACATAAAATGTCAAGAAGAACAAATTGAAAATATTTGAAAAAATGTATCGTATTCTGTGACAATGCAGTTACTTCAGCTAAAAGTGATTTCTGCAAAAACAAAATTAATGTGCTATTAAAAAAGAATAATACAAACCAAAAAAGTGTATTAAAAGTTTAGTAAATTATGGTTTCTATATAAGAAATGCAATTTATTTCATTTTGTTTTGTAGCCTTGAAGAAATAATTCCTTCAGTCACTATCTTCAATGGCTTAATATCTTATTCATCCTCATTAAGATTTATTAAAAATTACCTACAACCTAAATTTTGGATGGAACCAATGCAAATAAAATTGTCATTGTCTCACACAATTTGAATGGACCAAGACAAACCATAAAGACCTCCTTAAAATTCAATCTTGTTTCCCATATAAGCAAAAAGATATTTAAAATAACAGACCGTAAACAAAGGTGAAACAGAGTTGAGTCAATCCCAGACATGAAATTGGTCCAAAAGTAGCCTTGGTTCATATTATACCACATTTCATGCTCTTTAGAAAAACCTAGAAATTAACTGAAGTTACTTACCATGATAAAGAACTTGCACTTATTTATTAGAAGATTTAGTAAAGAATACATTTTAATTTGTATTCACTATGCTTTTTCAAAATACTTTTGAGGCATATACTCGCACACACACACACATACATACACATGTCCATACGTGCCATAGTTGTACTTATGGGAGCAAGAGAAAATAAACATAGTTTTCCCCACCCCTCTCCTTGGGTAATACCTCTGTTTTCTGACTAAAAAAAAATAAAAAGACCTTACACCCAACATTTCATTAGACTGAACTTACTCCTGTAGCAAGTATCCCTCTGTAACGTAAAAGGTTACTTGATAAAGAGTGAAATACGAAAAGGAATCTCAATTTCTAATTTAGTTTAGAAATAAAGAATGGCTAGGAAACAAATAAAATGGTCTAAGTTACCACTCTAACCCTTTTTTTCCTGAATTGCCTTTATTTAGAAGTGTGTTTTCGAGCCATATTGAAACAGAACAGTATACTTCACTAACTTGTGTATGTATGAGTTTGTGTATGAAGCCTGAATATGTCACAGACATCATATTTAGCTAAAAAATTAATTTGTTACTTCCTTTTATTCTACTATTTAAAATGCCCCTATATCCTTCAAAATTCAAGTTTTCAACTAAATCTGAATCCATGATCGTAAGTAAGACAGAATGCGGCTAAGCGTCACCAAAGTACTTAAGATTTGTTAATACATACAGTTTTGGGTTCTGTGCACTGGTTTGCTTGTCTTCTTGATACAGACAGAATACAGATTTTCAATAGAAATTTTGGAAACACTGCCGTTATATATGCGGTGATTGTGATTAGTGAGTCAAAATGTAGTACACGAGTGCATTCGATTATATGTATTCAGTATATAATTAACTCCGAAAAATATCACTGTCGATGAAATATAGATGTTCTCTAATCTATCAATTTCTTTGAGAAATGTTATATATAGGCTCTAAATCTCAGTCACCATCCAAGTTTTGTCCTTTTTTTTAATATTTTTCCAATTTAGTTTTAGCCCAATGAAGGTTGAATCTCTTCTCAAGTGCTACCCAAATAAAATTAATTTTGTATTTAGATAAAACAAGTACTCCACCTGTAAAGTGCCCTTAAACTATTTCAGATTCATGTAAAAAATTAATGAGAAGTAATTATTCAAATCCACCTAGATATAAGTTTGAAAGCAGATAACAGAAGAAATTTTGATCTTAGTTGCCCCAGTGAGGTAGTCTTCTAATTGTTTGATAAAAAAATATGATAATCACAAGCCAAATATAAAATCAACTAGCACATATAATTTCTATGAATTTAAAAATAACAAAATCAATTTGATCATATATATAGAGAGAGCCTGTAGACAAAAACTGTATGTGTAATTATTTAGACTGTAATCCACATTTAAAGTAATTTGAGTGCAATAAGTAGATGTGTCCCAAAACATTTTAGTTCAGCTACTACCAAATCATATATATATACACACATACATACATATATATATATGTATGAGTAACATATTGCAAGGATTTTCTCTTTAATGTGCTTCCAAAAGTGACTCCAGTTCGGTATACTTCAGAAAGGACAACGCAAGTCTAATGGGAATTCAGAAAATGTCACCACACCATGCTACTAGATGTGATGAGACGCAAATACCACATAGCACTGGTATGTGACATAAGGTTATCTGTAATATTTGAAACATTCTTTATTTCTTTTGTTTTGTTCTTCGCAGCTTGAAGAAATCATGGAGCAATCAATTTTCAGAACAACTTAATATAATTCTAAAATGTATTTAATTACAATGTGAGTGGGAATGCTGTTTCTCCTATGTGTTGTGGAACAATCTTCCACTTGTCTATTAATAACTGAAGTATATTTTTATAACTAAGTTCTTGGGTTTGAGGGGTTTCTAAATTAATTTTGAGATCTGATACAATGGATTACATCAAATAGTTCTCAAACTGGGTTTCTGTGTTCCTACCACATTGGATTTTTTTCATACTGTGGGTATTAGCCATAGAATGACATAATCATTGAATCGCTCAATTGTTGAATCATTAATTTTTTTAGGTTGAAAAAAACCCTATTAGATCATCAAGTCCAATCATTATCCTAACACTAACAAAACTACCAGTAAACCATGTCCCTAAGTGTCACATCTACACGTCTTTTAAATATCTCCAGGGATGGTGACTCAACCACTTCCCTGGGCAGGCTGTTCCAATGCTTGACAACCCTCTCAGTGAAAAACTGTTTACAGATATCCAATCTAAACCTCCCCTGGCATAATTTGAGGCCATTTCCTCTCATCCTATCACTTGCTACCTGGGAAAAGAGACCGACCCTCTCACTATAACCTCCTTTCAGGTAGTTGTAGAGAGTGATAAGGTCTCCCCTCAGCCTCCTTGTCTCCAAGTAAACAACCCTAGTTCCCTCAGCCCCTCCTTATAAGAGCTGTTCTCTAGACCCTTCACCAGCTTCATTGATCTTTGAACATGTTCCAGCACCTCAGTGTCTTTCGTGTAGTGAGGGACCCAAAACTGAACACAGTATTTGAGGTGTGGCCTCACCAGTGCTGAGTACAGGATAATCACTACCTTAGTCCTCCTGCCCACACTATTCCTGATACAAGCCATGTGGGTAATAAAGTTCGTATGGAACTGTTTGAGGAGAACAGAATTTTTATTGTTGGAATTATTTCAGTAGCACCAAAACCATTTAAGATACTCAGGAGCATTTTTTAGAAAAATTATATTGATCTTTTGAAAATATAAGCTTCCAGAAACATATTATCTCATACAGAGAGGAGAAATTTTGATCTTCCAACCACATTGTCTGTTTTTTTGTTAAAAATGTTGATTCATTTGTCCTGAAACTTCTATAAGAAGATGGTCATAAGAAAAAAAAAAAAAAAAAAAAAAAAGACTAGCTATCCCTGTAAGGTTAACTTGAGGTTGCATATCAAGTCATTAATCTAGGAGACAGGACTGGAACGTGACTTGGAATCTCCCATGGCTCAGGAGAATTCCCTGTCTGCACCAACTGCTTGTCCCACAATCAAGCTTTGTCCCCCCAAGCTTCCCTCTGCTTGAGGGCTTCTTTTATGGTTGAGGCATTTTTCTTCCCCATATACAAAAAATCAACAGATTACCAATTTTAGCCTTGGATTCCCATACGAACATTATCACTGCTTTATAGGATTGGCCCTTCTGCAGTCTAAAAAGTGTTTACTCATTCATCTCACATGAAACATAGATGCTAAATCTTAACAGGAATCCTGGAACTGTCAGTAGAGCAGAGAGCAGGGCAGAGAGCAGTGATCTAGTGCATTAAAAACTGAATTCCGGTTTGCTCTATTGACGAACCTAGTGTTTGACTGGAGTTCTTGTTTTGCAAGCTTTGTGTTTCACTTTTCATGCCGATGAAAAGTAACAATGGAAAATATTTCAAAATGTAAATAAGATGGGAAATTATTTTCCAAATGTTCAAGGTCAGGAACCATTTAATTACGTATATTAAATATGTTGTAGATATTGTAGCTCTGCTGAAAATTACATTTGTATAAAAGTTCATGTTTTAGAAAGTTCTGAGAGGCCTCAATGTTTATGACAACTAGAAAAAGATGTGACATCATAACATATCTATTAAATGCCAGGTGATCTCTTTTCCTAAAATTCCATTCATTGCTGAGTGAAAAATGCATGGTGTAATTCCTTACTGAACTGTGTCAAACTTCTTTTGTAAAGGATTTTTGCTTTACAAAAAATGTTTCTTTTATTTATTTTTTTCTTTTATTTATTTTTTCAGGTTATAGTGTGATAGTAAAGATACAGAATAATGTAGGCATATATGAGCCAGTTCCGAACTACTGCGAGTCAACGTAGCCATAATAAAGCAGAGTTTCACGTGGGCGACTTTTTTCCTTCCTAAGTAGCTCTATGAGTCATGCAGTCGTAAACTTCAATTTAGTAAGTATCTCTCCTTAAAAGTTTTTCATGCTGAAACACTAACCCATGTGCTTTAAAAAAATACTTGATTTCATTTATGTATGGATGTAAAGTCACCTTGTATTCTCAGATTTATTCTCAATGCCATGCATACATCTATCAAAACGAAGTCACCCTGCTGTAAGCACACCCTCTGGCTCACATATCCTTTGATAATGAATAAAATTCTCATTCAGAAACAGATTTTCTGGGTTTACAAGTCTTCCCAGATGTATTCACAACTTATCCTACATCTTCCTCCATTCAGATAATATGTATAATCTATATATAATGTAGTCAGGTCCCATGCATGCAGTTTACCAGTGCTTGCATTTTAGGTATCCATTCTGAAGCCTCTAATGGCAGCAAAAAATTATCGACTACTGCTTAAGCTGATGCCATTCCTTTGCATTTTATATGTAATTGCTCCATCTGTCACACAGTATACCTTTAGACTCCATTTAATTTTGGGAAAGCGCTCAGTTTTCAGAAATCACACAGCACATTATTACTTGTATGACCTCCCAGTTTCACATAGAGCATGCTCAACCTTCTGGAAACTTCCAGCTCAAACTAGATTAATACAGGATTTAATAGTCATTTTCTCAATGATATGTCTTATTTATGCAGCCATTTCAATAGATGTCAAAAGCTCTTGGTTTCCCATCCCATGAGAACTATTATAATTTTACAATCAGCTTGAGCCAACACTTCATTGCAGGCTTGAGGGAGCAATAGAAAAGCAGAACTGTACTTTCCTTTCTGCACTTCTCCCAAGGCTGGTGAGTTAGCTTTACTTTGAGTCTCACTTAATACGCAAACCTTAAGCCATTTCACGTCCAAAAAGAGGGGTCTACCAGTGGGGTAGTTTAGCGGTCATAACACGGTCCCTGGCTCAAGACTATGGCCAAGGCTCTCCAGCTACCTGTATAGCCGCACCAAGAAGTTCTCATTTGGCAGATAAAGATCAAAACAGACATTTGGCATTTCAAATAAAAACAGAGGAAAATTATTATTGAGAATTACAGCTTGTGAAATTGTCTTAGAATTTGACTGTGGATCACCTAAATTAGGATAGATCACAGAGAAAGACAACATATCTATCTATATACCTGTGTGTTGATTTGAATTGTAGAAAGAGAAATATATACGTATTGTCTTGATTTAAATAACCATTATTTCTTAATTATTTACTGAATACTGGCAGCTTGTGTGTGCAATTGTGTGGGGGTGCATACAGATGTGCAAATATATACAAATACATGTACATGAAAATGATCTATATAGTTAATAGTCTTCCAGAAAGAACACAGGTTTATTCCCTGGCACTCCCTTCCCGTAAGGGTGTTAAAATGAAGTTATAATCTGTCCAAAATGTGCATAACTACAGCAAACAGCCACATTCAATGATTTCAAAGCAGTCCTTACTCATAAATTAGATGCTTTCCATCCATCTCCTAAATAATATAAAGACTTAAATTCCTACTGTTCTAGATAGTTTTTGATGTGGAAGCCAATGAAAGCTCAGAATTTTACTTAAATTTACCTGAATTAAATTTGTTTGGTTTTGTTTTAATTCCTATATTATCACTGGATAGCAGAAGACACACAATTACAGTGGCCATTATTCTGATACCATTAACGTTAACAACAGCACCACCAAAACCATTTGGGTTGCAACTGCTAGCTCTATATCACAGCAACATTTAATTAAGGAACATGTAACATAATTGAATTTGTACTCTTAATGACTCCAGCTGCAACACACGCAAAACAAAAATCTCCCAAATTCCAGACCACAGCAAATGTGTAGGTGCTGCTATATAGACAGGAAATGTTTCTTTTCAAGAAAAGATAATTAAATGACGATTTTGTGTCATATTTGAAATTGGATGGACTGTAGGAAAATACAGAAAAAATCCCTATAGAGTTTTGTGTTCCATGCATTAGCAAGGATTAAAACAAAAAGAAAATGTTATTTCACAGGCTTCTTTCAAATAGTTTTAGAGAAACAATAAAAAAATCTACATAGATACTTCTATTGCAAAAGAAATATTCTAAGGTTGAAAAAGGGGTTGTATGAAAAATATTATATTCTAATATTTCCTCAGCTCTGTACTCTACAGTGTCTATAGTTTTCAATTACATGACTGCACATACCTTTGTTTTCAGAAAAATTGTTTGCATCTCTTAGTGCATTAACTTTTCCATGTACAGAGAATGAAAGGACAAATCCTTAATATTTTACAAAATGTCAGTACTGTGTATACTGTTCCTACCAAATAAAGACCAAAATAATGACTAACCCATGCCCTAAATTATGTGCTTCCCACAAGCTGGTTTCCTGGACAACAATAAGTGCATTAAATCAGTGCATCCCTCAGTTTCACATGCTTTAAATGAGGCTATATATTCCTACAAGTTAATACAGGGCAATGGAATATATTAATTGTTTTAATATTAATTGTATTCCATTAACTAATATAGTTAATAGAATATATTAATTTATCCTGAAAAAATTATAAATCTAATAAATTTTATCTTTCATCCTGTCTTAATCTATTTTGGTACGTTTTTTACTAAAAAAAAAAATTTGCTTTGAATAAAAATTACTGAGACTAATACCTTTTAAACCTATTAAATTAAGGTTCAAGAGATTGCTTTTATTGATAGTTATTAATAGAGAAATCATTATTTTATAAGATTAATAACTAATCTAGAAATGAGGTAGCTACATAAATTCAGTAATATTTTTAATACGGATTTTTTGTTACGCAAGTTACACCGTATCTAGAACTTAAAGTCTTCTAAATACAGTACATTGCTTTGACATAACCGTCTATAATGGCTCAAAAGAAAGAAGGCATTGTGCAGTCTATCCTTTCAGTGACCTCCAACAGATAAGGGGAGTGTTTCTTGCACTTCCAGTGTAAGTCTGGAATCTGCTCTATTTGACGGAGGAATGGACTGAGCCTGCAATGCTTACTGATTGAATAATGAAAGACTCGTTAAAAAGCATAAATCTACCGTATAGTTATTTAAATTAATTCAGAGAGAAGCGCATATTTTTCTGCACAAGCACCAGGAGGAACACTGTCAGTATGAAAGTGTGGCAGTGACCTCAAATAGCTTACATTTCTCTGCTAAATTGGTGCACTTGATGAGGTGTGAATGTAAAAATGCTAACATGTCTGAGTGCACAATACTGCTATGCAGAAGCACAGAATTTGCCTTCACCCATCTCACCTCCCTCATCAGCTAAGCCATTTTGAAATTTGCAAAATATACCTACAATCTACTTTCTTAAATTACAACATTCTAAATACAGCAATCAGTTCAAAATACTGAAATGTTTAAAAATACTCTTTCCCTTTGTGTTACATATGCTGGCTCTGTGCTGGTAAAGCTCTTGGGTGCATAGTTTTAAGCATATGAGAAGTCACGTTGACTTCAATGAAAATAGCACTATGCATAAGCTTAAGCACTGTGATGAAGCTTCAGTCCTGTCCAAGGGACCAAGAACATGAGTAAGTCTACAGTAAACACTACGGTAAAGACCCAAGAACATGAGAGCCCCTTTAGGATATATAAATTGCAGTGTAATTTTCTTCAGAAGAATGTGTAATATACTGCACTGGCAAGTCAGCAGGTGTAAAATATGGGTAGAGAACATTTAGCTGCAGAGGGTCCTAAGGCTGCTAGCATAATGATTATACTACAGCTAAGTTTCCAAGAATGCGTAGGACTTTTAAGTTAGATGGCACAAATCAACATTTGTTATTACTCAAAACTCCCAAGACTAGATGTCACTACACTCTAGGTAATCTAGGTAACTAGTCTTTGCAGAAAGACTTCAGTAATGTTGATCTAACACTACATATAACTAAAGGGTAAGCACTTTCAAATAAGCTTAATAGAGTGCCTATGTCCCGTTTAAAATGAATGTGAATGAATGTCTAAAAACTGAATTAACAGACAGTTTTAATAACTAAAGGTAACTGTTATACCCTCTCTGCAGACAGGTGAACAATGCAAGACTATGCTCTGCATTTAACAACTGCTGCTGAAGTTGGTTGTGCAAAGTCTCCCTTTGAGTATCTGTAGGCACCACTGGAAGCTGTGAGCTGAATAATCAGCTCTTAAGAATGCCTCTAATTATTTGATGCAGCTATTTTAATTCTTCATTTTGAACACAAGCTCAATTTGCAGTTGCCTTTGGAGAATTCAGGAAACAATTGCGTTTGTTAATTCAGTGGATCCTGTGAGAATCTAATTTTATTCCATTGTAATAGATAATATAATACTTTGGCACCATATTCACTTCTAATTTTGATGTTTACTGGATCTCTGACATTTTGGTTTTTATCTGGGAATCACGGAAGTGTTAGTTACTGATAAGTAGGAGGTCTGTATAAGACATCCAAAGGAGATACATGCAAAAATTAATTCAGGGGTTTTTTTTAGTATTTTTGTTTGGCTTTGTTTTTTTTTAGCACATAATCCAGTGTTTTCCGTTTTTTCTCTGCTAGATTTCAGTGATATCTTCATCTACATGCAATAATGTATTAATTCCTACTAGAATTAACAATATCAAACCAGCAAAACAATTAGACTATCAAACAACTAAAATATTAATAAAAGGAGTTAAAAATTAAAAATTAAAAATTAAAAGAAAAGATGGGATAGAACGTACTATAGCTATTTTAGGCAAAACCAGATCTACGGTGGATATGATTAAGAGCTTTATAATCTGAAATATGAATATTTAATTATTCTAATACTTCTAAAAATAGTATGTGCAAGAAAAGATTTTCCCTACGATTGGATAGCAGATGCCTAGGAAATAAGGTAGAAGCTGGAAAGTAACATTCATTTAAGCATTTTATTCATTATTACTTAGTACTGAACACATATATGACTTTGCTAAACAAAAAATAGCATCCTTGTTCCAAAGATCTTACGCTGTGAGAAGACACCAAGGGAAATACTGATTTGGTAAAATTTTTGGATGGTTTCACAGAAAAATATTAGGGAAGAGGGATGAGGAAGGGGAAAGCACAGACCAAAATTGCAGCGTTCCATATTATTTATATTCTGACTGCTTCAAAGCATAAGTTCTGAGCATATTATGAAGATGTGAGATTTTATCTACAAATGTTAAAGCGGAACAAGGATCATTTTGATTCATACATGCTACATAATTATTAATTATATTAAACTAGCATCAAAACAGCTGGTCAGAATCATGATTTAAACTTTCAAACTTCAACACCACAGCATTGATCTCACTAGTATCTGATACATCTAATCTCCATTACTTGATAATATCAGTTAGCTGGTTTTGATGCATACTATGTTTGTGGATTATGTATTTTTCTGGTGGAATAATCTTATCTTTATTGACCAAAATTAATGAGAATTCATGTCTCATTTTGTTTTTTCCATTTTGTAATATTCCAAGCATAATTTAAGCTTAGTATTTTCAATGTTGGGGTTCACACCTTACTCAAAATTTAGAAAGGAACAGCAGTAACTTGTAAATTATCATTATGTGACAGAAGTAGGAAATTAGAAGGAAATAGTGCAAGTCCTGTATGGTACAGTTACTGCATTGCATGTGTCATTTGGTACCATACAGTTTTATATAATGCTATAATATCAGTATAATATAATATGATTTTACTATTCCACCTGAAGAAAGACAAGTTGAATTTTGCATTTAAAGGGAATCATATATGAACTATATAGAATCGTATGTGAAATGATACAGTTTATGTATGCAGTAACTTCTGAGAAATTAAATTCCAGTCTTCTTTGGCTAAATATAAGCAGTTCTTGTGAAAAGGAACAGGGCAAGCTTTTATTCTTTTTGTTTATTTAAGCAATATTATTGTATGTGTGCTGATGTTATCTGTTGTCATATGTACTTCAGTTCCTACAGGAAAAAAAAACAAAACAGAACTTAGTACCGCATTTGTATTCAGCTGTAAAAGAGATACGAATATTTCCTTGTCTCAATCAGTGCAATTTACAATTTAAAACACCTACCACCTATTTGAGGAAATTAACTATAATTGGCAGTTTTGCTTAGGAAAATAAGCCACGGAGCTTAAGTGTGTTGAAGGTCACTGACAAAGTGAGTTAGTGAGGTTGTCTGAAGGTAGAACTGGCACACCATCAGTCCAAATTATACCTGCCTGCATGTTGTCGTTACTCTGTCAGTCATATCACTACTGAAATACACTTACAGGAACAAAATGGAAATTCTGGCACCACAGGCAAATTTCCTACCACTAATAGCAACAACAAGAAGGTATCAGACTTAAAAACACAGCAAAAAAAGACTCCTGTGATCAAATCTCTCAGGGTATTATTTCAGTTTTCTCTGGCATTGACAAAACCTCCTGTCCAGGCTCAAAGCCTCCTGACAAAGACTATGCGGTGTAGCAGACTGAGCTTACTCTGTGCCCTTGAGATCTCCCTTCCAGTCTAAAGAACACACAATTTCTGCCAAGGCAAAATTTGAAAGGAAAAAAAGCACTATGTGAATGGTGAATTTTGTAAATTTATCCTCTGCTGGGAAAGTGATAAAAGGCAAATATCATTAGTTTAACTGTGTGTGCATGTGGTTACATATGTGTGTCTGTGACACTTGCCATGTTCTCATGCACTTTTTAACCTTCCACACCCGGATCTTTTAGCAACAAAGGAAAATGCTGAGAGTGTCCATTGCATTGTGTTTTGCTTTTCAGGTATCACAGTGGGTAATTTCATACTTCTTACCAGCAAACCTTGATAAAATTGGCCATAGAAAGTGGAGGAAAGAAAAGAAAGAAAATGAAATGAGGCAAATCATGCCCAACTAATCCAATGGCCTTCTATGATGGAGTAACTGCATCATGGGAAGAGGGAAAAACTATGGATTTCATCTACCTGGAATTCTGTAAGGTCTTTCATATGGTTCCCCGCAACATGCTTGCTGCTAAATTGGAGAGATATGCATTTCATGGATGGATTATTAGATGGATAAGAAATTGGCTGCATGGCTGCTATCCAAAGGGTTACAGGCAGCAGCTCAATGTCCAAGTGGAAACCAGCAACCAGTGGTGTCCCTCAAGGGTCCATACTAGGACCAATGTTATTTAACATCTTCATCAATGACATTGTGGAATTGAGTGCACCCTCATTGAGTTTGCAGATGGCACCAACCTGAGTGGTGCAGTTGATTCATTAGAGGGAAGAACCTTGACAGGCTTGAAAAGTGAGCCCGTGTGAACCTCATGAAGTTCAACATGGCCAAGTGCAAGGTCCTGCATCTGGGTTGGGGCAATCCCTGGTATCAATACGGGCTGGGGTATAAAGGGATTGAGAGTGGCCATGCAGAGAAGGACTTGGGAGTGCTGGTGGATGATAAAAATTGGACATAAGATGGCAATGTGCTCTCACAGCCCAGAAAGCTGATTATACCCTTGGCTGCATAAAAAGAAGCATGACCAGCATTACTGAGGGGTGTGGGGATTTTTTGTACATTTTCTAACACCTAGGACGCATTAGTTTTGGCATATGTTTAATAATTCTTGCAACAAAACTATGATGGGACATTCTGCAAAATTTACATCTAAAGTTCAGAGCAAACATCTTTCTACATTTTAGCATTTAAATAAACCTTTGCTGTCACCCACATTTTAACTCTGATGATATAATTTTCCTAGTGATCAAAGTGCATTGCCCTTATCTGTCCCATATTAACTTTACCACATTTCATTTTACTATCTCATTTCACAGGTCTCTACATAGCTTCTCTCTTCCCTTCATTATGAATTTCTGTTGTAAAAGGCAGCAATTCCAGTAACAACCCTTAATTTGTGATTCAGACTCTTGCCTTTGAAAATAGGTTCCAAATCCATTAATATCAGCAGCACAGTACAAAACAGACCATTAAAATAATTGATAGTGTTCCCTCTCTCAAGAGTAGCTCACAGATTTCCACATCAAGAAACTGACATCATCCAATAAGTTATTTTCTTCCAACTCTTTCTTCATTCCTTTACATGTTATTACATCCTTTTCTCCGCAGTGGTTAGCTGTCTAAAATGATGCTCTTACTTCTTCCTTACTAGTCTTTGCTCCTTCTTTTCCCTCATTCTTTTATTTCATGATGTTCTATTTTTTCAGTTAACTTTACCCTAAGGTCACACTCAACCACCCATAATACATACTCTACTACCCTAGACTATCATAATTAATTCAACCCCATGCTGTCTTCAGTTATTGCCCATCGTCAGCATTCAGTAATAATTGAATGCTATTTCTGTTACTCTGAATTCATATTTGTTGATCTTGCTTTGTTCTACATTTACTCTCTTTCTCTTCTCTAGGTAGCTAGTTTTACGAGAAGCAACAAGATAGTATGCATTTCTCTTGGAGTACCCAGGAATTAGATATGTAAAAGATAGTTACAATAACCCATATTTTGATAAACTGAAGTGTCAGAAGAATAAACAGTAGCACCTATATCCTTAGATGCATTAAGGATAAACCAGTATTTTATTCTCAAAAAGGGTTTGATGGTAAAATTATTGATCTTCCAGTGAAATACTTCAGTTTGTAATTAAAATAAGCTACTATAATAGAAGATTAGTAGGAACAGATAATGTGCGTATTAAAATAAAGAAAATAATTACTATAAAGAAAAAAATTACTATAGCCTAAGGAAAAGAGCAATTAAAAGCATCATAAAGCATTTAGATACATTGACAGAAAATAACCCACAGCTGTCTTTAAAGAAAAAAGCATCAGTCTTTGATCTGTTAGAAATCTTTAGGCGTCTTCATAGAATATTTTATGAAAGAAACTTGTTGATAACATTTATTTGGTTTTCAAAAAGTACTCAATAAACCTTTTTCTGTGGGAAGATGTTGAGAACATGATTATTCAAAGAGAAAGAGGTGAAGTAATGTCATGGATTAAAAACAAGCTACAGAGAGTATGTTAAATTGTAACAAGAGGTCAATTTTCAATGTAGCAAAAGATTAATGGTGTAGTGAAATATTCTCTACATTAATCTGATATTGTTTAGCATTCTGTTAATGATCTGGAAAAAGGGATGAATTATGATATTGTACAATTTTTGGTAACAGAAACTACATGAGCCAAGGCCAGAGAGAATATGAATATCTTCAAAGAGAGTTTATAAAGCTAGATAAATGATGGATGATGCTTAAGGTGATACTTTTTGAACTGAAGTCAAACACACATCTAAATGCCTACGAAATTCTACTCTACAGTCAATGGAGATAAAGAATGTCTGCCCCAGGCTAAGATGAATTGCAAAGAAGGTGTGCTTTTTTCTCTCTTTTCTCTCTGAATAAAAAAAATATGCTTAGCACAGAGATGGAGGTACCCATACAGTAGTATGTTTAAAAAATAATGGTCATATATAGTGGAAATAATAACTTGAGCCAGACACACAATTGTTAGACTCCAAGTTATCCATAACTTCCAAAGAAAAAGACTTGCACATTACCCTAATCATAGTAATGAGAACCTTAAAAAAATAGCCAAATACGACGCTCAGAATGTCACAGCATAGCACGAATTCTGAAAGTACTGTAATTTTGTACATTAATGTATAATAATTAGGTATGGCAGGTCTTATTCGGAATGATACATTCACAGTTTCATTTTCACACAGAACACAGCAAAAATAGAAAGTCTTCCATCAGTACTCTGTATTGCTGGAAGATAAAATTGGTTTTGTATGAAAAGAGATTCAATTAGAACCCTCAGTTACATCTAAGGAACAGAAAAATAAAAGGGATACCATTATTGTATTGTTCACTTATAGCATGTATGAAGTGAGACTTAACTTTTCTGTGAACACAAGGAGTGCCGAATTCTTCTAAATAATTGAATATATTTAAAAGCTATTAATCTTCAACAGCTCTACAATAGTAGATGCTTAAAAAAAGCAGTGAAGTCATAATGTACAGAAGTACCATACATTTATTAGGATTTTGTATTAACTTTTAAGCGTGTTATACCATAAAACACCAACAACTCAACAAAAGACAAAACAGACAGTTATGTCTAATTTTACTGAGCTAAGCAGGACTGCTTTATGTTCTATATTGAGCTTACAGGACAGCGATCATGAATTGTATTTCGCAGCACAGATCAGCTACAAGACTATCTGGGAACAAAATTCCAGTGAAGTTTAGTTGAGACTGAAGTCTTTTGCACCATCAGGATTCCTTACCCTGATGCACGAGACAGATGCCAATTTGAGAGAAAAGAACAGGATAAAAATTTTTGGTGTGTTCTCATACACTTTCAACTTCAGTTTTTGACGGTCTCATGGAGTAAATTGACTTTCATAACAACGTAGTTTTTCAAGATGTGACAGCAGTGAAATCAACAGCAGGTGCTCAAGTGATATTAGGATCAAAGATTGGACTTGTTACTGTCCCTTGTCCTCACCTGGAATCATTGAATCATAGAATAAAGTTTTCTGAAAGGTTTTTTTGTTTTGGTTTGGTTTTATTCCACTTTTAAAACTTACTCTGCTATTTGAACATATTCTCTTCCAACTTTAGCATCATAAAAAAAAAATACTATTTTGTTAGGGGATAAAATGTGGGCCTCTGTTCATCTTTAGAAAATTGTGCATGCTTCACAGTTGTCTTAAAAGAGACTTTCTCAAGACATAAGTGCCAAGCACACGACTACTTGTACACAAGTAGACAAAAGAAGTGCATCTTTCTTAGTTTCTAAGGTTAATTCAAATTTGCAGAGTATGTATGTGCCTGCTAACTTACTTTCAGAGTGAACATATTAATAAAAGGAATACACAAAGATCTGTCGTGAAAGAAGCGATGGGAATAGGAAGCACAAGGTAAAGCACCCTAACATCTATACAGAAGACAGGCTGCGTGCCTGCAGTGGTGTTGAGAAAAATCTATCAAGTTGCAATACGAAAAAAAAAAAAACAAACCAAAGAAAAGCTGTGAGCCTGGCACTCCTTCCCACATGCAACTGGCAACGTAAATCAAAAGTATTTCAACTCTCTGGGTTTAGATACACAATTAAAAAATTGGAATAAGGTATTGGTACCCTTCATATCTGTGAAACATAGCGTGATTATTATTTTTAAATTATCATCAGAAGTCTACGATAACTGACAAAGAACAACTGTATCTATATGTACATAGAAAAAAACCCCAAAACACATCTATCTTTCAAGGACTGAGGCTGCGCTGACAATAATTAGAATGGAGAATAAAAGTAAGACATGAGCATTCACTGACTGGCAACAGGGGTGGGTCATTAATTACTAGACAAAGAATGACAGCACATTCCTGGAAAGGGGAAGAGGGACACAAGGGAAGGCTGGTGTTTCTTTATATCTCCAATGTATCACGACGCTTACATCATGCTGCGTTGGGTTACATCATGTTACGACTAGTGATGTAACCCGTCGCAATGCAATGCACACATCGCATTCAGTCAGCACTTTTTCAGCTTGTCCACATGATCACCATGGCCAAGAGAGGTTTGGTTGTGTTGACTAACAGGTTACTGTCAGGTGTTTCACACTTACTATAAGTGTGTTTCCTCTTTAAGGGTAAAATATATCATTCTGTTCAATCAGAGTTTCTTATTTTTTTTTTTATGGAATGCGTTAAATAGGTCTTTAAGGTAGGCTTTAGGGAAAGGTTTTACTATATGGCATGGGTGTAATGCTCTTTTACTACCAAGTCAGACTTCAGGTGTAGGTGAAGAAATTATTTCCATGCAGCAGCAGGCTGCTGAAGGTATCAAAACAGCCCCATCACCAGTGTGTCCAATGCAAATGCTGGAGTCTGTAGCAGCTAAACTGTGACTGGCGGTGGAGCTGGTGCCCAGCAGAGTACTCAGCGAGCTGGGGCAGCAGCAGCAACTCTGATTAGAGCCAAATATTGCACACCACCTATAATAATTTGCCTAATTGATAAGACTAAAACCAAGCAAGCCTAAACTTTGTCTCAGCTTAACTCTTCTTTTATTTTCTTTGCCTAGCCTTGATGCCAGTCCCTAGTGCTTGAGCAGAAGCATTTGGATTTAGCTATGGGCAAGTTTCCCAGATATGTTCTATTTGAAAATGTGATATTTTTCACTGTTGTTTTCACTGTTATAGACCACGTAAAGTTCGTTACTTCCCAATTTTTTTTTTCCATGCTACCCCTTGGGAAGTACTCTTTTTTCTAAATGTTTAAACATAGGAGAGATGAATGGCATATTCACAAAACCATTAACTTTTTTATTAATCACATGGTCCTTAATACTCAAGTTTAGATGGAGAAATGGCCATTAGCATAGGATGCAAAAAAAATGGCATCTGATGTCATATGACAGTATGCTCTTGCTTTTTCTACTGCAAGATTTGAGAATAAATTATGTCTAATCTACTGAACACACTGCATTTTCACTGTTGTTTTTGTTTACATTCTGCTTAACTTTGCAAAAGGTGTATACAGAGGGTGTTTAGAGTCTTGCCAATCTTCTACTCTGCTCTCCACCTTGCACACTTTGCTCATAGCTTGCACAAACACACACACACAATACCAGATAATATCAGTTTCTCTTGAAGAATTGGTTGTAAATGAAATATCTTTTAACGTTGGGCTTTAATTTAGATGTGAATATTCATCCTGTTCCATTGGCAGTTATAGTCATGAAAGCATTTACAATTTCTTGACTAAATCCCACCCTTTCTGCATCTTCTGTCATCTGCTTATTACTGTCTTCTTGCTAGAAGCTAATTCAACTATACATGTGATCTCTCCAGAGCTCATCTCAGACAAAAATATGTCAAGTTAACAGAGAACAACTCTTTAAACTGATTAAGCTAAAACACTCTGACTGAAATGGGTTATGAGACAATCATCTCAGTAGCTTCACTAGCAAAGGCAGCAATTGCTGTCTTGGAGGGTGACAAGCAGTGACTTTGTTTGCTGGTACAGCTGCAGTAGGAAAAGAATGTATCCGCTTCTCTGAAATATTTAAGCAGGTGAGAAGTCATTAGCAGAGAAGGAAGGATTAAGAATTTGCTAGAACACTAATTCAATCTCTAAGAAAGGAGTTGGAAAGCAGAGTGCTTTTATGAATATACATAAAAGAGTGCTTTTATGTCATCAGGAAGCAGGAGCTACAATTAACAGTAGAGTAGATCCTAACGAGAGACAAGCCTCACGACACTCACTACCGTTGATTCTCAAAAATATGTGACTAGAAGTTGCAAAAGAAATATTTCATCTGATTTCTGTTCATATTCTTCCCAGTTTTTCTCTTTTAATGACAAGAAATGCTATATGTAAGTCAAATCAAATACCCTGTCTAAAAAAAAACAACTAATGAAATGCCTAGAATCAGATCACAACACAGTGAAAGTGACTAACTATGATAACAAAAGAAAGACAAGCACATTTCAGGAATGGTGTCTTGATTCTGGTACTTCAGAAAAGTCTATATACATATCAGGCATATATCCCCTCTGAAATCAAGACAATTTGGAGTCAGTTTTACTGAAAGTAGAATAAGAATAAAGGGTTACATCTTAAATGACCCATGCTAAAAGGAAAAAAAAAAAGTAATGTAAATACAGTGGCGTGGGCAGAGTAATTGTATTAATATGGGTAGTTTTATGTGCCGAATACAATCTTTAGATGCTGTGTTTGAACAGCAATCAATTTTTAACTCTGCTGTGTTAAAATAACAGAATCCCTGAAGCAGGAAGGGAAGAAAAAGGGGACTGAGCTTGAAGGTTGTCCCTAAGGCACTACACCTTCCAGGGCTACTTCTGGGACAGTGCTAATTATGCATTAGCTTTCACTCAAGGCTTTGCCTAAAGGCACAATGTAGCCATAAATAATTATTCTTATCATCGACTCAAGCAAAGACTCATTCTTTTCTAAAGCAAGAATGTTAAACTCTGAATCAGGTCCGAATCCCATAAAGATTAAGTAAGCTGAAAAGTCTTCCTTTGTAGTTTATCTAAAGCCTTTAAAGGAAAAATGTAGGTTTATGGATGAACTTCCTCTAAGGCTTGCGCTAAAACATCTACATTTCCTTAAAATTAATAGGACAATTCATTCTGAAATCTTCTGTCACCTTAGTGAAAAGTACTATGCCCTTCCTGCATCCAAGCAGGAAGGACTCATGACAGGAAAAGCCAGTCATAATAATCAGGCTTCTACTAATGAGAAATACATAGAATCTAGCAGAATGAAAACTTCAGTTGTTCAGGAGTTACCCACAAGAGAAGTCATTGGCAAAACGACGTCTTGCTTAATGAAGTTTCTAGTATCATATTTCACCTTTGAAATGGAAAAAAACAGGTGGAATATACAGTCTGAGACTAGACTCTATGATGCAGAAGTTGCAAAATTGCACCCTGCCATAAGAAAATCAATTCTGAGTAGATAAGTGTATTCTTCTTTTTATCGATGACTATTTTTTCACAGATATTTGTTCATAGTCACATTCACATATTTGCAAACTAACCGTGATGTCAAATGTATTTGAAATTTAAAACGAAGTACATCAATAGCTGAGGTACAGAAGGGCCACGTGGAACCTAATAATGCCTTTAAAAATTCCAGGCTTATGAATTTTTGACCCCACCACAAATTTTTTTGTGTAATGTGATTTACTACCTTGAATGCTGTAGATATACTCTTTTCACTTCATGTACTCTGAATAGAACACTGAAAATTGTTTATCCTAAATTATTACATTGTCATTATTTTCACTGCTCCAATACTGAAGTCCTAATCCCTATTTTAAACACGACAGTCTTCCTGTTTGTTGCACTTGTAGAAATGCATTTTCATGTAAGTTTCAAAAACAACTACTGGCTTTAGGATAGGCATAGATTGCATTCATTAACATTATGAAACAATATGTCTGTTTCCACATGAAGTATCATCATTATTTTTTTGTAGATGTAGAGAGATGAGGACTATTTTATCATATCCATTTGCTGTAATAAGACAATATCGGACAAAAAGTAGGCCTTCAACAGCTTGGGAAAAATGAACTATCAAAGGTCAGTTAGTACATTAAAATCCTGCCTCCTCAGTCCTCATTAAATTTAGCATCTTCTCTTTTCTATTGTATGCACCACATGAGTGTGTGCTTGGGGATCCTAAAAGTTCTAAGAGGGTTAACAGGTAGTGGAGAGGCAAATAGGTTATTTATTTTTTGGTCCTTGCTTACCGTCAGTACAACCAGGCATAATGGGAGCTTTTCCATAAGACCTGTTAGGGTGACTGTCATATTTACTCTAAAAACATTGTTAGAATGAGAAACCATAAGTATGTCCAGGGACTGCTTGTTCCATTGCTTATACATACTGCAAATGGAGACCTTGAAATGATACAAAGGAAAGCATGAGTTTAACAAAGAACTGTCATTTCAATTCCACCTGCACTTTAAAAAAGAAATAAAAATATTAAATTACTATAAGAAGAAACTGCACATCTTGTGGTGCTTACTCCTTACTTCTGGTAGTCCATTAAAATAAATGGGATACCTATAGATAAATAGAAATTATTTTCTAGGGACTGATTCTTGAAGAAGCTATTTTAACAGCAGAACATGGTCCCAAAAATCCCTAACAATATACCATGTTGCTCATGTAAGTTACCCTTAATTAGCAGCACTGAAGTCCCTTTCCGAAGTTGCTATACATGACTGGAAGAGAACGTGTAGAAAGCAGACAGCAAGTCCTACCAATAGGAGCTTAATTCACAGTTCAGGTAATAAAAAAAAAATAACCATTTTCACATGAAACCTCTGATGAGACATCCCTGATGTGGTGTACAAAGAAAGAAATGCTTGTTCTTCTTGACTACCTTCCTTTATCGCCTGGTTGCCTCCGATCACGCTGCAAGACACTAGCTTCAGGCCTGTTCCCTTGGGAATTCATTCCAGAAATAGCGTGATGGCCAAAAGCTGCTGTCATGTTTATTTTTTAAAATCCGGGACAACTTAATCAAAGTCCATATGTGGCACACATGATAGAAAAACCTGGCTACATCTAATGTTACATAAAGTAGTTCTATTGCCTGGGGGACAGGAATTGAACAGGAAACCAATGACCTGTCAGAAACACTTCAGAAACACTAGGTAAGCATTCAAGCAAACTTCAGAATAAATGGTCATAGCAGACTATTTTCATGCTTTATTCTATGTTCAAAGGCACAAGAAAGAGTCAGAGAGCAACAAAAGTCAGAAATCCATGCACAACTACATAAACTACTCATTCAAATGAACTGGAAACCTGCAAAATATTAATTTAAAGAGAAGAAATAAAGAATATCAGTAAAGAAATAGCTTAATTAAAATAACAAAAAGAGCACACATAATGACACTTTCATTATTTTTTCAAAACATCCTGAACAGCTATAGAGCTTCTGACCAAAATTTGCTCAGAAAAAGTAAACTGCATATCATTAGATCTTGTGGCTCTTGTGATTCATGTGAATCCTCAGTTAAGGAAGTTATGTTTGGTTTCTCCAGTGTATGGCTGATGTAATAAGTGTGACAACTGGGAGTAGCCTCAAGTCCAGGCTCCAGATTTCACGTCCTTAACTGTTTTGTATTTTGTTCCTACAAATACCAATGACTCTGTCTTTGTGAAGATGGTTTAATACCTAATTAAACTCAAAGTGAGACTTCTGCTCTCTTGGCATATACTACATATTTAGTTACTAGGAATAGCCTGAAATCAATATAATTCCTCACAGAAGTAAATAGTTACTGTGCAATGCTAGAAAAAAAACCAAAAGGACTAAGGAGCAGAGAACTAAGACCTAGTTATCTATGTATACTTACAGGCTTCAAAATTTTGAATTTCAAAACCCAATTTAGGCCCCTAAAAAAACCCCAAAAAACTGAGCCTCAGTGGGCACTAGAGAGGGGAAGCCTCTCCAGGAAACAATTTATGCAATACGTGATAGGCAGGATTTATGAGCCCTCATTAAGTAGTTTAGTCCTAAACCATGTACCTACAATTCTTTTCTAAACATAGTTTCTAATGTCCAGCCTGTTACTTAAAGAAAAAAACACCAGCAATGGTTTACCAGCAAATGGTAAACCATTGACTAGATAGAAACTGAAAAAAACAACTTTGAAATATAATGCTAAAATGCAGATTAGCTTTCGGAAGAGTAACATAACTTGTAAATAAAAAGGTTACATTGATAAATATATAATCCAGGCAACACACAAAAGTTTTAAATGTGGGGAAAAATAAAATGGCTTTGAGTCCAAACAGGCTAGCACCAAACAGGCTTATTGGCGACTAGAAGCAGAAAAACTAGATCACGTTCTTCCTACCCAAGCCAATTAGCTCTGCTAAGTGGCAAGAACATTAAGTTTAGGTAGAGCAACTCATTATGATCCCCACACAGCACTGCACACTGTAGATATAGAGGTTTATTTGAGGTAAGCTTGGGGTAAGCTTAGGGTAAGCATAGGAATATTTAAAACAGTATTGTATTTTATAATGACAACATTCTCTCAAGGTTTTGCCTCTAGTAGCTCAACCTTATTTGTATTATATTCATTCTCTGAAACACCTTATATTTCTGAGGGTAGCTTTTATATATATGTGTGTGTATAATTTCATGTGATTATTAAAGTAGCCTCTTTAAACAAAATGAAGACATTTAAACTCTCCAACTAACAAACAGATTCTTTTCTTTTTGATGGCATCTGCTTTGAATAATTACCAGGAATTTGCCAGTATCAAATATGCAAAAAAAAAAAAAGAAACCAAAAAAAAAAACACTGCAGGAGAAAAGAAAAAAATCCATTTTATTACAATATTACAGATGTACATTTTTTGTTACAATTTAATGAAACAATACAGTGGTACAACAATGGCTTTCTTTACCAGGTACAACCGAGGTAAATGTAGTATTAGTTTAAATGTATACCTGCATACAGAGTAACACATTTCTAATGACTCTCTAATACTGCCAAAGTGAATTACCAACTGGTAATTAACTCAACTGGTTTATTTCATGAAATGAATTATTATTTTTTCTACTTATTGTGAACAAGAAAAAAAAAAAATTAAAGCAGATTGGTTCCTCTCTTTCCTTTGTAAAAACAAGCTGCAATATTACAAAAATTTAGTCATAGAAAAATATGGTTCAAAGCCTAAACTTGCACTACAATTTAGATTTCCAAATAAAAATTCATTAAGTCTACCTTAGGTAGCTTTTTACTTGGTCTTCAGACGTAATAAATAAATAAATAAATAAAATAAAATATATACAGTTGTGCAAACTCAGCTAAAATAGTTCAACATGACTGAAAATGCACCGCCAAAATATAAGCTAATGAATTTGAATTCACCTCATCCGTATCGGTCTATTCCTATTCCTCAGAGTAAACACACCATTTATTTATCTGTATTATTTTCAGACAGCTTCAGACCAATGAAGTCTCAAATGCCATGCCCTTTTGGTAATTCTCAGTGACAATCAACCTGGCCTCACAATCCCCTGCACTAATTATAACCTCACACACCACTGACACTGAGCTGTACTTAGGAAATGAATCTGCAAGGCGGTCTGCGGTGAAAAACTCATGCCTGGGGTGCACGTCCACTGACCCCTGCCCGGAACTACACATCTATGCTAATCATGCCGTGAGCCTTTCCACCACAGCTGACTGTATTTAGGACTTCATGTGCAGGCTTCATGCAGGGTCTCACATTTCTTTTTAATTTTTAATGTTGAGAAGTCTGAGGAAATCTCAGACTTTCTGATATAAGTTCTTGTGTAACAATCAAAAGATAAATTCTACGTCCAGTCAGAGAGATACGATTAAACAGCAGAGAAGGGTGCCACATAGGCATGAAGGACACACCTTCAGAATATCCTCTTAAATCTACAGTGTCCTGCTTCACCCAGTTTTGGCTAGCGTTCATTTTTGCAGAAACACCTGCAACATTTGAGTTGAACATTTGTACAAAGTTACCATCCTGACAATCTTTCAAGGAAGCTGATATTCCCACAATGGTTCAGGTGTCTTTTTGTAATACTGGGTACTTGCTACAAAAAGAACTATCTCTGAAAATGCGATGTAGCTAAAATGAATTTTCCAAAACATCTGACATATAGTTACATCATTAGCATTATCACTGTGTTCAGTTTGGTCAAGGACAATGTAATAACAAGCAAACTCTCGTTATGTCATACCTTTGCTTTTCAAAATAGGTAATGGTAAGCAAACTTTCGGTCCAAAATTTAACAAGGATTTATCCTTAGATCTCAGTAGATTTATCATTGAGAAAGTAATGAACTATTTTCTTATTCTAATTACGCCATTAAAACTCTTTTCTATGCAAAATGCATAGAAAATGCTGTTACTCTGCTATTTTACTTAAGGTTCTAGAATAGAAAGAAAGAGTCCTTTTGGGACTATTCTACATCGAATGTTGTTATTTATATGATACTGCTCTTCTTACTTCACAGGCAAACAGTAAACGTGGTCACGGGGAGTTTTGCTGCTCTCTGTTAGTTATTAGTGCTAACCGATACTACCCTGTATTCCATGTGTGTTGAAAATTTCCTGGTATTTTTTTTTATACTAGAGTACATATGTTATTCTTTACAAATAACAACTCTTTTATCAAGCTTACTAGTTACACAAATTGGTTGGAAATGTCTAGAACTCAACAGTGTGAATGACAGTGTTGAGTGTGTATGGATAAAAATCAAGGGGAAGGCCAACAAGGCAGATATCATGATGGGAGTTTGTTATAGACCCCCTAATCAGGATGTAGAAACCGATGAAGTATTCTATAAGCGGCTGGCAGAGGTCTCGCGATCATCTGCCCTTGTTCTTGTGGGGGATTTCAACTTCCCGGATGTCCGCTGGGAATACTACACAGCAGAGAGGGAACAGTCCCGGAGGTTCCTGGAGTGTGTGGAAGACAACTTCCTAACACAGCTGGTGAAGGAACCTACTAGGGGAAGTGCCCTACTGGACCTACTGTTTGTTAACAGAGAAGGTCTTGTGGGGGATGTAAAGGTTGGAGGTCGTCTTGGGCAGAGTGACCATGAAATGAGAGAGTTTTCAATTCTTGGTGAAGGGAGGCGGGGAGCCAGCAAAACTGCCACCTTGGATTTCCGAAGGGCAGACTTTAGCCTGTTTAGGAGCATGGTTGAGAGTGTCCCTTGGGAGGCAGTTTTGAAGAGCAAAGGTGCCCAGGAAAGCTGGTCATACCTCAAGCAGGTGCTCTTAGAAGCACAGGAGAAGGCCATCCCCATGTCCCGAAAGACGAGCCGACGGGGAAGAAGGCCAGCCTGGCTAAATAGAGAGCTTTGGCTGGACCTCAGGAAAAAAAGGAAGGCTTACATTCTCTGGAAAAGGGGCTTAGCAACTTATGAGGATTATCAAGATATAACAAAGGTATGCAGGGGGAAGATTAGAAGGGCCAAAGCTCAATCAGAACTCAGCTTGGCCACTGCAGTTAAAGACAACAAGAAGAGATTTTTCCAGTATATCAACAGAAAAAGGAAAACTAGGGAAAATATAGGTCCACTGATGAATGAGACGGGTGCCCTAGTGGTGGAAGACACAGAGAAGGCAGAGTTACTGAATGCCTTCTTTTCTTCGGTCTTCACTGATAAAGCCGTCCCTCACGCATCCCATACCCTGGAGGCAAGGGGGAAGGTCTGGAGAGAGGAAGATTTTCCCTTAGTTGAGGAGGACCGGGTCAGAGACCACTTGGCCAAGCTGGACATTCATAAATCCATGGGCCCTGACGGGATGCACCCGCGAGTGCTGAGAGAGCTGGCAGATGTTATCGCTAGACCACTCTCCATTGTCTTTGCAAGGTCATGGGGAACAGGAGAGGTGCCTGAGGACTGGAGGAAGGCTGACATCACTCCAATCTTCAAAAAAGGCAAGAAGGAGGACCCAGGGAACTACAGGCCGGTTAGTCTCACCTCTGTCCCTGGGAAGGTAATGGAGCGACTCATTCTGGATGTCGTCTCCAAACACATAGAGGAACAGGAAGTTATTGGAAGTGGTCAGCATGGATTTACCAAGGGCAAATCATGCCTGACCAATCTGATAGCTTTCTATGATGTTATAACGGGTTGGCTGGATGAGGGGAGAGCCGTAGATGTCATCTACCTTGACCTTAGCAAGGCTTTTGACACTGTCTCCCATAACATCCTCATTAGGAAGCTGAGGAAGTATGGGCTAGACGAGGTGACAGTGAGGTGGATCAAGAGCTGGCTGAGTGACAGAACCCAGAGGGTTGTGATCAGCAGCACAGAGTCCAGTTGGAGGCCTGTAACGAGTGGTGTCCCTCAGGGGTCAATACTTGGACCAATTTTGTTCAATATATTCATTAATGACCTAGATGAGGGGACAGAGTGTATCCTCAGCAAGTTTGCTGATGATACCAAGCTGGGAGGGGTGGCCGACACTCCAGAGGGCCGTGCTGCCATCCAGCGTGACCTGGACAGGCTGGAGAGCTGGGCAGAGAAGAACCTAATGAGGTTCAACAAAAGCAAGTGTAGGGTCCTGCACCTGGGAAGGAAGAATGCCAAACACCAGTATATGTTAGGGGCGGACCTGCTGGGAAGCAGCTCTGAGGAGAAGGACCTGGGGGTCCTGGTAGACAGCAAATTATCCATGAGCCAGCAGTGTGCCCTTGTCGCCAAGAAGGCCAATGGAATCCTGGGCTGCATAGGGAAGACTGTGGCCAGTAGGTCGAGGGAGGTCATTCTCCCCCTCTACTCTGCACTGGTGAGGCCACAACTGGAATACTGTGTCCAGTTTTGGGCTCCCCAGTTCAAGAGGGACAGGGAACTACTGGAGCGAGTCCAGCGTAGGGCAACCAAGATGATTATGGGATTGGAGCATCTCCCTTATGAGGAAAGGCTGAGAGAGCTGGGACTCTTTAGCCTGGAGAAGAGAAGGTTGAGGGGGGACCTGATTAATGTTTACAAGTATCTAAAGGGTGGGTTGAAGGAGGACGGAGCCAGGCTCTTTTCAATGGTTCCCAGCGACAGGACAAGGGGCAATGGGCACAAGCTAGAACATAGGAAGTTCCGTTCAAATACACGGAAAAACTTCTTTACAGTGAGGGTGACAGAGCACTGGAACAGGCTGCCCCGGGAGGTTGTGGAGTCCCCTTCTCTGGAGACTTTCAAGACCCGCCTGGATGCAGCCCTGAGGGATGTGCTTTAGGCAATCCTGCTCTAGCAGGGGAGTTGGACTAGATGATCTCTAGAGGTCCCTTCCAACTCTGAAGATTCCGTGATTCCGTGATTCCGTGAAACATCCCATGACAACCAGGATGGAAGGTCTTCATTCTTGTGACTGCCATATGCATAGCTGGTCTAGAATTTTTCTGAGAAAGGCTGTAATATTTACTTCACAATCACATATTTCACTTGGTTTCATAGGCCAAAAAGCCTCCTGGAATGATGCCTCTCCTCTACAAATAATTGTGCTGTTAATTAATTTCAGTTCCAATTTCGATGCCTTGTGTTGATAAAAGTTTCGCAAAAAACATCTGCAGTCTGAATAGCAGAGATCCAAGCTAATGTTGCCTCTGAGTAAAGCAAGGACTGACTCAGGAACTCTTCTTTCTCTACTTCAACAATTGGCAGTGCAACCAGCGTGACAATATTAACCAGTCCAGCCCAGCTGGTGTGTAAGTCAGGTCTACCCAGAATGATGCCTTCTCTTGCTGCCTTGAATTGCAGGGATGTGGAAAGATCTGGGAATACTGTGAAAGGCAGGGAGTTGACTAGCAGACCAAAAGTACAAATGCCTAAGAAACAAGTATTATTTTTTTTGTATCCAAATGATTATTATTTATTATTACTATGTAAGAGCTCTCATAACACTAAATACTAGAGACGGCAGGGGCAGCGAAAAGGCACAGTTCTCTGTTCTCACAAATTTCATCTGTTAACATACACAAATTAAGACATGGTGATTCCACAAACCATATTAAAAGCTCATTCCAACTTGTGTTATGAAACCCTTTTTTCTGATTTTCTTTTGCTTTTATGTTTTTCTTATTATACACAATGGTAGTAGTGTTTCACTCACACAGTTTAGCATTGGTGGCCCACACAAAATCTGTTGGCAGCAAAGAAACAATACTATCCACACAATGGAAGGGTGAAAATGCATTAAATATTTGTACTGCATTGGACTAAAGCATAAAAATTGTACAATTAAAATTGCCAGGGAAGAAAGAAAGTCTTATTTATATAGTATTTAAAAAAAAAAGAAGAAGAAAACAAGATTTAATGAGAAATAGAGTGAGAACCGAGTGCAATGAAGTTTACCTATATTCTAACAAATACGTCAAGAAAAGGAGTCAATTTTAAAAGTGGCAAGACAGAAAAAACCTGAAGACTTGAGGTAGAATTTGATAGTGTCAAAGGAGGTTTAAAAGAAAAAGAAATTTATCTTAGCTGCTTTTGTAATTGATATGGCTTATATTGAAGTATTTACTTCTTCAAAACTTTAAACTTTCTTGCTGAGGTAATTTCATTTCCCACACTTAGAGCTAACAATAGGTAAGTATTACAGAACAAGAAATTAGAAACTAGATATCTTCCTCCCCCAAAAGCACCTGAACAACACTTTCTATGATGCTGTCTAGATCAACAAACATTCAACAATCTGATGCCCTTGAAATGGAAATGACTAAGAAAAGCCACTCTGGAATACTCCATTGTAATGTGGTTGAAGCACTTTCCTCGTGTGAGGAACATGTGGATTCATTATCCCTTAGCAGAGGAAACAGACGGATTGCCTGCCATATTCCAGATGTATGCCTTAAATGTTGATAGTGAACAAAGAGAATCCACTGCTTTTCTGTTCTCCTCTTACCTGAATCCACCCCAGAAATAAAGTGTTAAAGGTTGAGAATATTTGCTTTTAAACCTAATATTAGCCTAAAGGCTACAACATAGTTCATACCATAAACATGTGCAATGCAACAAAGGGACTTTGCCCCTTGGTGGCAAAGCTGTAAATAAAATACAAATCAAAAACTATTTCTCCCATTTTAGGCAACCACTATTTAACTCCTAAAATTCAGGTTTGCTAAGGCAAACCCACACCATTGGCATTAATACCTCTGTAGTCTGCATATGCACCAATAATAGCACAATGAAATCACCATTTATAGGATTCATTACACTTAGGATTTATTTGACATACTTTGAAATAATATAATCTTAACACAGAATAAAACTTTACTCTGTACAACAATGCTTTTTCTTCTACTTTGATATTATTAATTCCAATTTATTCCACACATGCTGCTTTGACCCTGTCAGTAGAAGAAATACATCAAATTTCCAAGAAATGAAGCTGAGTAGACATGGCAACAACAACTATAATCTATGGTCACAGGTACATTTCTCCTCTGACACTCGCCTCTAAGCCTGCTGAATATCCCCTGTGCCGTCTCACACACGCTTCCCATAGGATGACTGAAATTTTTTCTGTTAGGAATGTTATTGTCTAGCCACACTGGGAATGGGAAGGTTATCATCTAGCCACCCAACAAGCATTTTCTGAATCACTGAAAGAAAAGATACTAAAACTGTGTTTTAAAGTTTTTCAAAAAATAATCTAACTCATAAAGCCTCTACTATTATATTTTATATCATGAAACCCTGTGAGCCCAATGACTTGAATTACCCTAATGCATACCATACAAGGACATATTCCTGATATGACTAATACCCTTTCACTTTCAGTAAGATATTGTTACAAGATTGAGTTGCTCTTACTGATAAAAAATACAAAATAAAATAAAATAAATTATAAAATAATAAAATAACAAAATTGGGATGCTTGAAGTATTCAAAGTAGTCTCACTTCAAAGTCTCACCCCTTCGTTCTTCTTATGCCTTTTCTGTTACATTAAGGGGTCTCTTACTGCTTATTATTTTCTCCCCGTGAAGGACTTAAACACTGTAATCAAGTCACTTGCAATCTTCTTTTTGGTAAACTAAACAGATCGAGTCCTTTAAGTCTTTTGCTGTGAGGCATTGTCCCTGTCTCTTAAGTCGCCCTTTTCTGAATTCTTCAGTCTTACATATTTTTTAAAAATGCAAGCCCTATAAGTGTCCTAAAGAATACTGAGATTTAAAATACCGACTGAAATAATTGTTGTTGTATTTCACGATAATAAAATACTAAAATAATGACTAGAAAAAGAAAAAAATGCAATAGCTTCCAAGTATATCAAATTGGAGCATAAATCTGACAAGTCACATGGCTACTAATATACTAGTTATTGGAATATACTAATTATTGGCAATAACACAAGGACTTCCTACCTGGCATTCATTCTGCTTATTGTGAAGCTAAATTTAGATCTACCTTTGTCAACAAAAAAGATCAGTACCAGCATTATACGCTCTGTGGTTGTTTAAGCAGAAAACAATTGGGGGAGGGGGAAGGAGTAAAAAGAGAAATTTTATTTATATCCAAATACAGTAAATTGAAGATTTCATTAAAAAATGACAGAATTAATTAAATTAAAGAAAAGCCTTCCTAAAAGCCAGCTAAACTGCCATACAACTTGGATACTGCTCTGCAGGCTTTGAGCCTGTTAGTCTGCTAATTTAAAAGGTTTAAACCTATTTGTTGCTAATGACTGTGCTATGCTGACAGCTCTAAAGACAGAAATATTCCATTTATCTGCAGGATGGGTAGCCGAAGAACATAAGTACGACTGTAGTGAGACAGATCAAAGGATAGAGTTTCTTTCTTACAGTGATACTTGAAGCAGTAAAATGACACTTGCATTTTATTTTCAAATACTTATTTCCAGTTACTTATAGGCTTGTGCTTGAAGAAACTGAGGTAAAAAAAATAAACAAAGAACTACTAAGCTAATTAATATTAACTAAGGAAGTACTGAGTTTCGTAAGAGCATAAATTTGTATACCTTTATCAATCCAGTGAAATCTCAAGCATACAAGCTGATACCAAAACCTCCAGTGAATGCAGTGCTGTAATTGTGCAATAAGTAAGCAAGCAACTACAAGTGATGATGCAAAAATCTTGATAACTTGCTGTTGGTTTTTTGTTTTATCTTTAAACAGGAACTTCCATCTGGAGAGTTACAAACAGTGAAGAGAAGGATGAAGGAACTCTTTACGAGGGAGTGTAGTGGTAGGACAAGGGGTAATGGTTTTAAACTGAAAGATAATAGATTTACATTAGATATTAGTAAGGAATTCTTTACTGTGAGGGTGGTGAGACACTGGAACAGGTTGCCCAGGGAAGTTATGGATGCCCCATCCCTGGAAGTGTTCAAGGGCAGGCTGGATGGGGCTTTGAGCAGCCTGGTCTGGTGGGAGGTGTCCCTGCCCAGGGCAGGGAGGTTGAAACTGGGTGATCTTTAAGGTCCCTTCCAATCCAAACCATTCTAGGATTCTATATGATTCTATGAATAGGTGGCTACAGATGTGCAACAGATAGGCAGGCAGCCATTGTGTGCAAGAAAGTACAGCACTATTATTTTCAAATGCTCCAACCAGAAATACTGGAAATGAAACTAATGAATTGAGGAAAAAGAAGTCCACAATATAGCAAAGGTGTAACAAAAAGCTTTTTAAAGCTCCAGGAACTACTGATGTTTCTATAATAAAGTTCATATGATGTACCAATGAAGGAAAACAATCAAACAAAAGAAATGGCTAGAGTACATCCTGGGTAGTATCACAACTGAAGAAGAACGAGAATGAAAAATTCAAGTGGCAGAATATGCAAGACGCTTAAGACTGCAGAACATGAGAAGTTTCTAATCACCCAGGCAATACATGTTCATTAATAACTGCAAAATTAATACATTCAAATGCATATGTAAATAGATTCCCTTGAATTACTCAGATTTCACGAATCAAAGTAATTATGATGTTCTCTGAGATGGAAATCTCTCATCAGCCCTCAGAAGGGATCAGGTCGCACCTTCAACTAAAACATTTTGTCTCAGATTACTAAAGAATGGGTTAGATAAGAATAAATTTAGCAAAAGTAATAAATTTTATTTATATGTGTGTGTGTGTATACAAACACACATATGTATATATACACACTTGGGATATATTAGATACTCAGAATTTGTTTATGTAAAAACCCATTTTACCTTTTCTTGAAACTAATACATTTAACCTAATATAAAAATATGCCTGGACCTCATTTCCACTTATTGCAGGATAATTAAACTTTTAAAGTATGACGCAAATTCTTTACAAGTCAATGTTGTCCTATCATACAGCTGGCTCCAAAACTAGTCTCTGTGCAGGTAAAACCCTGAGAAGACATCTCAACACAACCATACAATACATTAGGACTTTTCTAGAAAACATAAATACACCTGTGACTAAACAAAGAACGGCTTTTGGCCTACACTAAAAGATGAAAGAACTACCAAACATGCCTATTCAGACCTGTGAATAGAAGTCCAAAAGGAGAAAATAAAAAGCTAAGGGGTTGTTGTAGAAATGTACCTTATTTGCAAAGGAAGTATAGATATACTAAAGGGAGCATAGCCAAGAAATAGTGAAGATGTTCTGCTATTTAGGGAAAAAAAAAAAAAGAAAAAAAAAAGAAAAAAGTGGGAAAGGTCATAATGAATTGTCTGTATCCCATCATAACATTTTTTAACTATTTATCCTTTGGTACCTTTACTATTATTTCTGGAAAAATGCAGGTTTTCTTTACCACTTCAGATCTACTTTGCCATGGCCCAGTCTCACCAGAAAGGAAGAATAATGCCCTCTTTGTACTCTTTGGTTGGTAGAAATTTGGGCCAGGCCTTCCCAGTGACTGTAATAATTACTGCCTTTTTTGGTGGTTGCTGTTGCTTCCTCCTTCAGCAGCCTTGTCTAGCAAGTCAGTCAGTCGTGCTCAGTGAGGTCCAAACTAGGGAAATGTATTGTCATGGTCATTTGCTAACTGTTCACAGTTCCCCAATTTGCTAGAGCTTTGTATTGCTCTCCAAAGGTACTCGACTTTCTCCACCGTTAAGCCCGAGTATTTAACTTGGGCACACTGAGTGACTCAGCTGCTATCAGATATTCCTTTAATGGGTGTTCTGACAGCATGCTGGGCAAGATACAACCTATCGCCTGCTGAACTTCAGAAAACAAATACAGTGCTTATATGTTATCCAAAAGAGCATACAGCTCCCCTGTAAAATCCTAAGGGCTGTGCTCACTAGAAGTTCTCCTTTGAGGGGAGAAATGAGAGGTCTACCATCTTCCTTAATCTAATTTCCTTCAAGCTAAAGACCTTACAGACCACTTCAGAGAATAAAGGAACACTTTAGTTTTCTTTACTCATTTCTGTGGCCAGCAACTTTACTTATGAAGTGTAACTTCTCATTAAAAGTGTAGAGTTTGTCCTTAGCTCTCTTATTTGAGAGCTATGCCATGCTCTTACGCAGTAGGGAGTACTGAAGTGTAATGTAAATTGCCAGAGTATACAGGTAATTTTGCAGGAAATATCAATCAAATATGGAAGTAATTTTCAGTAATTATCAGGCAAATAGTTTAGTGTTTTTTCATTGTTCATGAAAAATCCACAAGAGTGTATGTACTTTCTGGGCTATAGGCAAGCCAACATATTTTTGGAAAACAATACATAAGGCTCTTAAAACTATTTCTTCATAAGCTTCAGTAACTATCATAGGCTATATATGAGTGGCATTGAGGCTGCAGAAGTATGTCACTCTCTGTGTTGTTAAAAAAATTGCTAAGAAATGCTGGTCTCAAAATTTCCACAAAGAATATGGCAAATCACAGGTACAACCTATCTGTGATTTCCAAATGACCAAATTATTATTACTGACAAGAAAACAGAAAAATTTGTTAATTCACTTAATTAATACATCATATGAGGATGGGAGGAATCACCCTTGTTTTATGCTGATGAACATACAGGGTGCTAGCCCTTGCTGTTTTATTCTGTTTCAACTGAACCCATTACCTTCAGATATGACTAGGATAAAGTTGCCAATTACATATTCATATGTCATCTTGATTACTAGAGCTGACACATGTTTAAATTCTCAGGGTATGAATCATTACCATTATAACACATTAGATAAACTGTGGCTGTTCATAGTATGTGTACCTTAAACTCACAATAAACATATGACGAAATGTTTAAGTATCCTTCATTAATGCTTTTTGCATATAGGTTAAAAGTCAAGGCATTTATAATACATTAAAAATGTGCACGTAGTCAACTCATGTAGCTATCTCTTATAGTGCAACAGCCCAACTGTGTCTGAACTCTTTTCAGTCATTCTTAGTTGTGGGGAGACAGAACAACGCGCCTACCAGTAAAGAGGGAAAAATCCACCATGGAACCATTCAGACTTGGAAATCAAACTATGGTTAGCTAACTGATCAGACAAAGCGAGATAGGGCATATACAATCAAATGCTGTACTAAGGAAGTGGGAACTAGGGAAAGGTATGATACTTTCTAGTAATAACGACGTCTTGGGTTATGTAAAAAACCACTGTTTTCTAGTTCTACACAAAGTAAGTGTGTTGCGTGCAAAAAGAATACAGTGTCTTTGAAGAATTAAGCTCTAAAACCAAAAGTAGTTGGTTCCTCCCTGTAAGGGTTGTTTAACGGCCAGAAGAAAGTGAAAATAGTCAGCATGGGTTAGGGTCTTTGGACTACAGTCTTAGCTGACTGAAAAGGGCATTAAACAAGGTCCATGCATAAATAACATATCTGGTGGTCCCAAAGTGCTGCACCCAGCATACATGTACATATCACATTAGGTCCAGTCTCAGGAGCGTGTTTATAGGTCACGCGAAGTATTCATTTCAAAATGATCTACCAGGGTTATGCCAACTAGGTCGTAGCCAGCTGGCAGATCTGCTAGAGCAAACACTTTATATTTTACTCAGGAGTAATTTCTTTATTAGTTGAGAGATAATGAAGAAAATTAAAGGACTCACAGAACCATTCCAAGCTATTACGTTGCATCTGCAAACAGCATACTTTCTTCCAAAATCCATTTCTGACTTCATGCTTTTGGTAAGCTTTATGAGAGAAACCTATGCGTCACATAATAGTAACAGCTTTTTTTCATTCATCAGTAATTTACCTGATTCCTTCTGAGTTTAAATACATTATACTGGCAGTTTATATGCCTTATCCGGCCACAAAGTTTTTCCCATCTTTCAGTATTTGAATGCCTTAGGATCCTCTTCTGGCATAAGTCTTATTTACTGTATGTCTTCTATCTCTTGGAAGAATTATATCTGCCATCTCATTTCTGACTCTGCTTTCTGGAGATTGAGAGTAAAGAATTAAATGTAAACTTTGATAGCGAGGCTTCACTCTTCAATCAGTAAATACGTCAGATCATCTTTTAGATGCCCTAGTTTTAAACCTCTTTACTGAATTCTTTAAAATCTTCATGGTACAATGGCTCCACAATCTATTGCCCTTTTGACCTTCCAGAGTTTTGCGTAGAGGTTACAATACAATGGAATGATATGCAAAGTGTTGCCAATAAACGTGTCACAGAGGGGAATAAGTAGAAAAAAATTACGCACACAAATAAAAGTAAGAATGTAGTCTTTTAGGTTGTAAGTATATAGGAAGTAACTTGAGCCTCTTGTCACCCAGAGGCATTTCCTTCTTGCAGTTGTTTCTAACCCCAAACAGAGAAAATCAATATGATCCTCATTTTCTAAATGGACAACCATAGCACAACAGCAGCAGATAGTTTCTTTCTGTTAGAAATGCCCTCAGACCACTTCAGTCCCAAAGGACCTAAGCAATACAATTCTTTTGGTAGATCAAAAAAAAAAAAAAAAAGGAACAAAAACCCAAGCAATTTTGCTTCACATCTCTGTATTAAACAAGAAATCTGTAAAAAATCTCTACAAGAAGTTGAGAAACTGGAAGGTAAATTATTAGGCATTTGTGGTTCCAACTAATGCCCACAAAAGAAACAGAAAAGTTACAAAACAAAACAAAACAAAAAGGTTATTTGTGGTAAAACAACATGTTCCATGTTCACTATGTACCTCATGAAAACAAACACACTTTAAACTAGCTCCACTTATAATGGAGAAATAACTGTTTTATCAACAGGTTTTAGGAAATAACGGTGACTATCTTATCATTTCTGTTGAGGCAAAGCAGGAAAAAGATCACAAGAGAAAAAAAACTAATACAGACAAGCAAATCCAAAAGCTATTAATTTGGATTTTGAAAGAAGTCAGTTAATAATCCCAACACTAAGCCATCCTGGTTTACTGTATTAGATATGCAGAACAAGCATGGTAAAATAGCATGCATTTAGAAGTTTGATACAATATTAAGAAATAACACATCCAGAAGCAGCACTCACAAAATGGCTTAAACTATTAATTTCATAATATTTTTAAAACCTGATACATGCTTGTACCTTCTAAACTTATCATTGTTTACTAAGTACTTCAATTATTTAAGAATAATAGAAAATTATCTTCAGTATTACAGGCCACACTTTCAAAGGTGCTAAAAGATGAAAAAATTTTTTTCACTGGCTCCCTAGATGCTCAGCCATTTAGGCCACTATATGCATTTAGAGAATGGACACTTTCAATAACTGAACGTTATCCCCTCTCTTGAATCTTGCTATCCCAAATACTTGCTGGGCATATTTATACAATGGGGTGTGGGATGAGCATTTCATGATGACAACCAAAATGCAAGCAAGAGCTGTTCAGCTAAAAATGAAAAATGAAAACAACAACAACAAACAGCAACAACCAAATTAAAGAAAACCCTAATGCACCACCGTAGAGTACATTAGGATCCTCATGTACTACCCTACACTAGCTATGCTTGCCAGGCATATCTGAGTGGCCCACTGAAGGAATTTCATACACAAGGGCTAAGACATGAGAGAGAAACAGGCTTTCTCTCTTCACCTGATCCGTTCACACCCACTGCACAGCTAATTTTCTGGTCCACATATCTGATAGCTGTCTCCCTTCCAAAATTTATTTGAGAGCAGTAGTTGATGTTTCCTCACCTTTTGCTACTTCTTGTGTGTAACTTTCATTAAAAAAAAAAAAATAATATAAGGATATCGGGATAACACCTTTTGTGGAAATAGAAACAGAGGCTCCAACTATTTTATGGTATACACTTTTCAAGTGAGCAAAGGTACTCACTTATAATGTGCGCAAAGAGACAGTGACAAAAGCCAGTGGCAACAAGCAGTTGCAAGGAATAGTAATACTGAATAAAGAGAAAAGAAATATGGCTGGAACATCCCTCAGCGGTTTGTTATGAAAATGGCTACAGTTAAGAATAAAAGTTTACCTATTGTTCCATGTACTATGGTTTAGTTCCAGGAATAATACTGAAGATTTTATAGATAATCCTTTGATAATGCAAATAAAGAATAAATGATGCAGTGTGGTTTTTAGAAACTTTTCCCATTTTTTAAATTCACCTTACTGCATTTATTTGTATTCAGTTCTTTCTTCAACCTGTTTTCATTAAAATATTCGCACTGAGAGACTGTCATACTATGCTGCTCTCTTCTGTACAATGTCTGTGTCATTTTTTTGACTTAAATACATTTTGAGGTAATTGTTAGTGACAAATCATAGCATTTATTCCATACGGATGGTTTTACACACTATCACCGTAAACATCTGATTTGATCCGACTCCCAAGGCCCCACCCTAGTCATCAATTGCAACTCAGCCTATTGCACCTATTCCCTGAAGGCAGCACAAGGTCTATTGTTTAAGTACAGTGAGTCCTGATGATAAGAGGATCTCAAAGCAGCAAGATCACAAACATACTAGTCCTTTTGAATCAGATAGGTTATGCCTGCAAGCAAGATATTTTGGAGGGGAGACCCTCCAAAATTTGATTAATTTGGCATTTTGGTTGACTTAATATAGTTGAGTTGTACTGTTAGTTCCAATGTGATGATAACAAAAACTCTGTACTGTCAGTGAGGATGAAACTTCAGCATGCTTAACATTTTTTTCTCAGTGAAATAAGAGCATGCAAAATGCATTTGGCATTTTCCATGATTCAGCTGTTTAACTGTAATACAGAAAATGGACAGTCAATGGCGTAATTGAAAAAAAAAAATCTGCCTCTGTCTAAGTTGAGGTTATAAATTAGAAGAAAAAAATTATTCCTTTTTATGTAGGAATGTTTCCACTAACTCGCCATAACTGAACAGATCAGATTCTCTACTTTGGAATCAATTCTGCCACCAAATGCCTTGCAAGAATTTCAAACCAGGTATTATTATTTGTTACTCAATTACAAATTGGGGCATTCTCACTATGCTTCTCATCTAAACCTTTATTATTCTATAATAATTTAGTTTCATGTAAGTTTGCCAGTGTAAGTGCATATTTTGCTTGGTTAGGTTTTATTCCATATACAAATTCCTCAACCCACAAAAATAGAACCAAAACTTGAAATGTTATTAATTTTCAGCTTGGGAAAGATAGGTAGGATCCTTTCCTATCTGTTTAAAGGGCATAAACCAGCTCCTGTTTGTATGTTTTACTACTGTATTCACCAGCATCATTTGCGGCGCTCTCGATGTCGAGAGATAGAAAAAATTAGTTTGCTGGTAACTTGTGCTCCCTCTTCTGGCTGAATAAAGCATGAAGAGCAAGCGAAGGCATGTCTATTGGGGCAGTGTTACAAATGCAGAATTATTATTTGAAATTTCCTAGCCACACTAAAAATACCACATAAAAGATAATTTGATTCTAATTTATTTGTAAGAGGTTGAAATGCATATATTTGGACTGGGTTTTCATTTGTCCTACTGCATATTTACTAAATCTGACAATGTATCCATGATTTCCAGCTATGATTACTTGTAAACATTACCAGTGATTAATCGGATAGTCATTTGAGTCAGCACAAAGTAATTTCTCTCCATTAGATTAAATATGTCACACCCTGTCAATTAAAAACCCATTTAACACCAACCCAGCAATAATAAGCATTTTGGAACGAGGCACCAGAAATACTATTTGTGACTAAAATTCCCTATATAGAGAGTAGAAATTTGGCTTAACATTGCAAGTAAATTTATTCTTCACTATAAGTTTGCCTACAGCAAGAACTGTAAAAGACAAATTTTCCTTTTATTACAACATTTCTGTAATGGATTTTTAACACATCAGCACCAGATAGCTGTAAGCATTACTTCATTTTACGGTTTTGTAATAATTATTTCTTATTTTTTGTCTCTTTGGGTACCAGGAGCAACGTCCAGATTAAAAAAGCCCTGAACCCTAACAATATAAGTTCGTTCATATTCCTTCAGATGATGATAATATCACAAACACAAATGAAATATGCTATCATTAACATTCTCTTTTTTAATTCTTTTTTCTATTTGGATAACAACTAATACATTCAACTAATACTACCACAAAATGTAAGCATATGTAATCGATTATATGCCATTCTGAGAATTTTATCTGGCATCATAAGCAAGAAGCACTGATGTAAAGATTTGAATGCTGGAGATATTCTTTCACTTTAAAAAGGATGACAAACCAAAGTACTGTGCAAAAAGCTATTATGTTCAGAAGAAATTTCTGTCTTCATTTCAGTTGCAAACAATTTTTTCAGGAATTCTGAGGAGCAAATGATGAGCATTTGCTTTATTTCAAATTTGTGTTAATTTATTTTGTAAATACCTAAACATTTCTAGAACAAAATTGCAAATTTGCCTGATTCATACACTACCTATGACTATCACATTGATGTGGGAACAATTCCTTTAAGTATTTCCACAGATGTGGACTGATTTATGAGCCTTGTGAGTTAGTTGAGCTACTCAGCAAGTGGCGGTTTTGTCTGAAGCTGCGATTAATGTACTAAGTGAGGGAAACTGAACCAAATTTGAAAGAAAAGTTAACTTCCAAAACTTTCTGAGCTTTGCAAAAAATACATGAAGGAAGATCAATGAGATCACAAAGCCTTAATAGGAAATCAAAGCTGATAAAAATGGTACAGCAATGACGCTGCTGAGATCTAAGCAGATTCCACATTATTCGCTACTCAGAAGTCTGCCAAGGACCCACCGTGCTGCCCTAGGACAGAGACATTGCATCAGTGCTACTAAGTGTCATGTTGATTTGTGTTTTGTCAGAAAGCAAGACGACACATAGTACAAAGCAGTAGCATGCAAAGACATGATTTACAGGAGTGCAGAGGAAAACTACATTTAAAAACAAACAAACAAACAAACAAAAAACACCAAAAAAGCACCAAAAACCAAAACACACCAAAAAAACCCCCAAAACACCCTGAAGAGACAAGCAGGGCAGAATGAAGTAAAATTGCGTATCTGATCTGTCTCATGACCCACATGACTAAAGACTGTTTCTTTTGTGTCACTGAGCCAAATGGCACAGCCTCTGCAACTCCAAAGGCATTGTTCTTTGACGAAAAGGATGATAAAATTTGTCTTTGAGGAAGAAACATTAATTAATTATGTTTTAAAGAACATTCTCCCCCTCTTCTAGCAGGTTTTTCAATGATGAGACTCTAGGAAATCTGTGCCAAAAATCCTATTCAGATTAGACAATGTCATATTGAATGCTGAGTCTTCTTCCTAGGCTCCACTGCATAGACATTCCTGAAAAGGCCATTTGGGTGCAATCCTGTAAAGTGCCTGTGGAATAGGCAACTCCCGGAGGGAAGAGCAGCATTTTGAAATCAGCAACTAAATCTGAATTTAGCTCTAAGGATTTAAGAACTTTATTTCATCTAGATTAGAGTCCTGTGCTTTGGTGTCAGAAGGTATTTGTGACTGTTAAAAGCAAGAATGTGAAATAAGGGCCTGGATTATCCACAGCTTTATCCTGGTAGGCAGAGGATAGTCAGACATATGCCTTCTTCTTTCTCACAGATGCTGCAATGTTTCTAGATTAGGAGGAGGGGATATATTGGACCCCAACAGTGAAAGAATTGGCTTGAGGTGCTCTGACACAGTGGGGAGTTTACCTTTCACAATGGAGAGCGATTTTGTCTCTGATGCTAAAAATCTTATGTTTATGTTCAACTGGGATTATAAGCAATAATTCCAATGTTATCATTTCATATTGTAATTGTTATGTACTATTAATCCCTTTCACTTTGGAAAGCAATACAAGCTTTTTACAAAAGGATATGTCTCATTGTGTATAATTTTTGTACAGTATAAGCTGAAATGCATTTAAATAACAAGAGAAATTTAATAATGAATTTTTATTTTTCCAAAGAAAACAAAGAATTGACTGAAAGGGTGGAGGTTAAAAATAAACCAGTCGTTGACAAAAACTGTGACAATCTTGAAACTGAGAACAAACTCTTGTTATTTTCTGTTTTGTCTCAGAAAAACATTACTTGTGATATGAAACTGTTCAAACATTATCATCTATTAAAAAAACCCCACTCCTAAATGTTTTTTTAAAACAGATTTAAAATATTTTTTAAAAAATATAACTAAATTTAATTAATTTGCTTTTAAAAATACTTCAGAAAACAGAAGTAAAACTCTATGTTTCTATACCAATTACACATATTGTAATTGACTTTAAGAAACACATAATAAGGATTTTGAGGAAGAATCAGCACTATAAATATGTAAACAAGAGATACTGGATTCTTAATTTCTTGAAACTATATATTTAAATCCTGGATTTGATTTCTTAAGTAGCTACTTAAATTTACAAAAGCAGTGAAGAAATGGTAGAACAATTGCAATTTTGAGATTACCTGATAAATACGAGATATGCATCTACTGACACTTGAAACTATATACAGCTTAGGAGAATTGACTGTACAGAATTTCAGTTTATTTGGAAAATAACAGTTACTATTACTATTATCACCTACTAATAATTCAACAAAAATAATTTTGTACAATATTGTACTTATCTTGTACACTATGTCACTATTTTGATGTATGGACCCTTATTTCTCATAATAATAAAGAATCCATTGAATAGCTTACATATTTTTAATTCCATGCCATCAAATAATTGTAAAGATGGCACTCACCTTTCTACTATCTTTTTCTCCCCCCCCCAAAAAAAAATAAAATTATCAGTTAAGTTTTATCAGTATAATTTTGATGAAAAGACTTTTTTCAAGTTAAACAGATGCTGCAATTCAACTGCCATGTCAAAGAGAAAGCTGCAAACACGGAGTTATATCCTAAACAGATATTTGACTAATCTGAAAAAGTGGCACAGTATGCAAGCCATAGAAATCACCTAAGGCACATCTTCTTTATCAGCTTTGTTCAAGTTTTTCATTTGTTCATTTCTTAGTCAAATAGACACAGAGTCTAAAGATAAAGTTACCTCTCTTTCTCATCACTGCCCCAAGAATAAACACTGTTGAATCTCTTTGCTCTTGCCCAAGACTTTTGTCTTCCTGGTAGCCCACAGTTAAATATACCACTAATGCTGGAGAATGTTCTCAGTTTCCCTAATCTAATGAAAAAATTATGACCTACCTGTTCAGCCTTAGTAAGTTTTACAGCCTACCACCTTTGGTTGTCACATCAGCTGTATTTATTGTGATGTAAATGACACAAGAGGTCACAGAGCACTTTTAGTGAGCAAACCTCTGAAGATGCTAAAAACTTCGTTAGTTAATCCCTAACTGATATCTAGTGGTTGAGTAGCTACCCACTTGTGTAAAATGTACCCTTTATCCATGCTCCAAAATAAGTCAAGTGTATATGCTTACTATTGATCATGCAAAGACAACAAAAAGTCATCTTTTTTATTTTACTTTCTGTTTTGATCTGAACAGAGCAGGTTTTAAACAAACAAAAAAAGATTTGTTCATGGTGTGGTTTTTTTTTGTTGTTGTTTGCTTGTTTTATCTTGCCTTGCTATTAATACAGTTTTGAAGTTTATCATGAAAGAAATCCAAATTAATGGTCTTTTCTGTTTGTTTTTTATTATATTTTTTTTCCCAGTTATGATAGGAGTTAGCAATCTCCTTCAGCATCCACAGATTCAAACGATAAAGGCCAGGGATTAAGAACAGCCGATTAACAGTCTGTGTCCTCTTCAATCTAGCATTTCCACTGTAGATAAACCCATATTCAGACTGAAGTTATAATAAACAGACTGTCCTCAATATCATTTCCCTAGATGACCTCCTCAAAACTGACATTCAAGTATTCTTGTGGAAAATTACAGTTTACAGTAACTGGAAAAGCAGACAAGACAATATATACCCACACAAGTGATTCTGAAGATCAAGCCAAATGTTTAGAAAGCAATTTGGATAAAATGATAATTTTACTATAAATATTTTGTTTCAGTTCTGAGTAATTTCTTATGATTATAGGTTTGACATATAAAATAAAAACAGTTTGCTAAATTTTATCTTTATTGCTTGTACTTTGTATCTTTAAAATAACTGCATTATTATTTACTCTTCTTATGACCACAAAAAAAACCCTCAATGGATTTTAGTGGTTGCAATTCTTTCCCTTCCAAAGGAAAAGGAAAACAAATATTGAAATTCTCCAGTTACCCTAGATTCTCTTAAACATAAGTGTTACTCTAAGGAATGTGTCAGTAGAAACCATTTGTCCAGCGATCAACAGCAAAAGAATAAAAATCCACGTGGACGGAGTTGCAGAAATATTCTGTTAGGTATGTATTTTGCTTTCTATCACGAATAATATTTTCACCTAAAATAAAAAAAAAAAGGCTCCTAAACTCAAAGATACTTTTTGCTTTGTAAGAATATTTTAACATGGAAAATTCTGTCAGGATTCTGCTGCTATTTTACATTTACAAAATCCATTTACATTTACAAATCCAGAATCTTATGGGTCAAAAGAAACACTATGATTAATACGGTTATAAACTGTGTAATGGGGCATTTAATTTCTTTACTTAGACGCTCCGACTAAGGAACTATGTAATTTCATGATATTTAATTTCAGTGTACTTCTTCAGACAAAAGCAGCAACACTTCAAACTTTTTTATTTTAAATAACTAATCTTATCTACCCAGTTAAAGTGACTGTATTCCACTCTTATTTCCATTAGTTTATACCGGCAGAACTCCAGTGAAGCAATTCTGAAATCAGATGAATGCATGTGTGCATTTATTATTCAATTCTTTATTCAAGGTACATCATCAAAATTTGGTTGCCTTTGACCAACCCATGCAAGTGATAAGAAACAGATCATGCTATATAGTAGAAAAAAAAAACAAAACCAAACCAAAACAAAAACCCACAACAAAATAAAAAACCCCAAACATGAATTGCATTTTGATTAGTTATTCTCTAAAATTGGTTTGATGTCAGCACTGCATGTGAACACAGTTATTTCACTAGAGTTGTTCATCAATTCATTTCACCAAAGTTTAAAAAAAAAAAAAAAAGGCATAAAATGATTCAGATTAAGTTTCATAGTCAGAACATTAATTAGGTTTGGATGATTCCGTGCACATTTTTTCCAGACACAAAACAGTTTCAAAGCTCTTTTAAATAAATATGTACTTGAGAAAGAACTGAAAATGTGAATTTAACTCAAAGTAACTCACTCTGAGATCTTGCTTCAAAAACTAATTTCACGGTTCGTCTCCATAACAACGTAGCTTATTTTTGCCAACTAAGACTCATATAATGAAACATAATGTCTTTAATCAGATTGTATGGACTACTATTTAAGGCTATTTATGTTTAGTATGATTTGGAAACACACTAATTCTTAGGACATGTGATTTGTAGGTCAGTTCTCTTTAACCATCTTTATGAGCAGAAGGTTGCATACTTTCCTCACAAAAAAAAGCCACACTAAGTTATATTTAACTAGTGATGAGATATACAGCATACAATTAAAACATCATGTACTGCATTGATTCATTTTTAAGTTTCTCATTCCCCCTTAGAACCTATTAAAAATGCTTGTCATATTGTAAGGGAACAATCTTGCCTTCAGCTCATCACTGACACCAAACCTTGTCTCTCATTATTCAGCTACATACTCTTTTATGCATGGGTTTATATTTTGAAGAGGATATGTAAAAGAAAATAGATTCCATTTACAAACTGTTTAGTGTAAAAAAAGTAATCTAAAACCAGGAGGAAGAGTAAGATACACTTTTTGCAGAATTAAGTGGACAAAAAGGTCTACAACAGGTAAAATTAAATTTATCAGTATTTTCTATTTTTAATCTAACAGTAAATGCCATTAGCTATTACATGCAAGATGAGGAATTTTGCAGGTTATTAGTCATTCATCACACGGTATTTTATTATTATCCATTTGATAACAAATATTCTTTTCCTATACATTTGTATATATTTTTTCATGTCTAATCTCCTGTCTTCCTTAATTGATGGATGAAACTTCCTATTACTAAATTGGAGGAATATATGAATTTATCAACACTGGGCATTAAAATAAGACTGACTTAGCAGAACTGATATTCCTTCAGTGAGAACAAATAAAATCTTAACCTGAAATGCTTTCTTAGGGCAAGTTTACCCTAGTGACTAATTAAAAGCTGCAGGATAAAATCCAGAACATAAACAAATTTGGGAAAAAAATATCTATGTTATTATCCAAGGAGTGAGATGCAGTGCAATGAGTCTGGAAGAGGGAAAAAACTGAGCGGAAAGATCCGCTCCTTCATTTACGTGCATGTGCACGCACACATGCATGCACGCGCACACACACACACACACACACGCATGCGAGCACACAGAGCCCCCATATGCACAGCTTTTCTTTTTACTTAAGCAGCTTGGTAGTATTTATGTTTGCAAAGCTCCCAGTATTCCCAAACCTTACCCCTTTATTTTTAGCTTTCAAGTTTTTGCTTCAGCTGATGAGAACAGGAAAAGAAGGTGGTATGTTTATTGCTGGCAAACAGCTTGGAAATTCTGAGTAAAGAAGCCAATCAAGGCAGAAGGATTATAATAATCAAAGTACAAAATTTGCATATTTAGAGTATGGTTACTGAGAAATAACAATGCCTTGGTTATGCAAATCAAACCCTCAGCTTAAGCAAAGGGATTTGCATATCTGGGAGAAATCCGTCACGTTATGCATCGGTAACTACATTCTAAGTGGTTGAAAGAACTGGCTTTTAGCAGAATATTAAATATAATTGCCAGTAGAATTTTTTATTTCCTTGTGATAGAGAATAAACTTAACTCATTTGGGGCCTGATGAAAACAGGTCGTCTTGTCTGTAGGAAGCAATACCATTGAGAACAAAAAAAGATACACTCAGCATGCCAGAAAGCTAGAATCTTTAAGACTGAGGTCATGAAAATGTTCAGAGTTGTGTGCTACCAATTGTGTTCATCCTTTTTGTTTATAGAAGGTAATTTAAAGTAGCTCTCTTGAGAAAGGGTTGCAGAAAACAGATGAAAGTTTAAGGCCACCTGTTCAGCTCTGTGTGATAAAGTCATGTTTAAAATCATTTTAAATTTAGCAAATGAAGAAAAATAACTTGGACTGCAAAGTTTCATAGGTAAAAAGCCTGGGAAAAAAATGCAGACTGAACTTCCATAACAATTTTCCATTCTCTATTAAAATCAAGCACAGTTAGCAGCAGGCTCAGAGGTATTATAATAAAACTAAAGAAAAAAATAATTGGGGAAATGTTCCTTTAAAAACTAGTATGTGGCAGTATTTGTACCATTCATGCATGGGAAAATAAATGCGTGGCTTCCGGTTAATCTTTATTTCCCCCCTCCTCTCTTGTGAATGATGCTCAGCTGTAGTTCAGATAAAAACTTAAGATTGGCTTACACACCTTGACCACTGCCTGCAAAGAAAATTGTGGTTTGGTGTTACACTGAAACATGAGAGAGAATTCATGCAAGCGTGTTCAATCTACAAAGTACTACTTATAATGTGTGTTCAGAGGCATGATCCGTTTCCAAAGATAAAACCTGGAGGAAACTGAGCAAGTTGCTTTAAAGACCTGGCTACTACTCCTGTGCAGAACTGGTGAGTGCACTGCAGTGTGGTCCTTAGAGTACTTACCATCCTCTGTGGGCACATAGATATTCAAATACAGACAGTCTTCATTTTGATCTTGAACATATGTCACCACAGTATCCAGATTGGCTGTAAACCAGACTGGCAGCATGTCGTTGAGCAGTGACCTCTCATCCAGGTACTGCGGGCAGACGGCGGCAAACTGTGTGGCGTTGCGGACACCCGTCCAAGAAGACGGTGGCTCTGGGGGCTGAAATCGCCTTTCTCCAGTTGGAGGAGAGGCATAAGGAACACCCAGGTACTGCTCCACTGGACCAAGGATCTCATTAGGCAAAGGTGTTCTTAAGCCACGTATTTTGCCATAATTTGTGGTAACAACTGGATATTGTGCTTGGCCATCGATGAGAGTAAATCTTATAGCCAGTGCAGTTATCCACAGGAGGAAGTTAGAATTCAACATGACACACACTGGGGTGAAGATCAAAGGCAGCCATAGGAGTCCCATTGGTTTCGACATTATTTAAATCAACATCAGCAGGGCTCTTTTTTCCACAGCCAGGAGAAAATTAATAAGTCAAGGAAAACAAAAACTAGTAAAGTAAAAAAGTAGTCAAAGAGAGATGAAGTGAGGGAAACGTCACCTTGTTCAGGCAGCGAAAAACCAAAAGCTGATGTGTGGTAGGTGCCTCAGCTGACTGGCCGTAGACAAATCCCAATGTCAGAAGAAACAAGGCAGTGTTTGCCCCTAAGGCCCATCCCAGATTTCAGTGTTGGCTTAATCCTGGCAATGCACAGCACTTCCCAGCAAATAGTGTGGGGACAGATCCGCAGTTATTCCACTTTCCCAGTGAAATGGCTCCTTCCAGTGAAGTCCAGCCCACTCAGTCAGCCTGTGGCCGAGAGAAAACAAGCAATTCAAATCAACAGACACATTCATATTGGCATAAATCTAAAAAAAACCAAAAACAAAACAAAACAAAAAAAAACCCAACAACAAGCCAAAGAAGACCCACAAATGTTTTATAACTTCAGACACCATGGTTAGTTATGTTTCCAAAGACATAAGGTAAGAGAGCAGAGATTTGAAGCCACAAGCTTGTCAGAGGTTATACCGCAAACCAAATATTTCTGCTTCTGTATATGCTTCCAAACCACAGCCTAAATATTGCTGCTTTCAGGAAACTATCATATTTAAGTGCTGCTCCAGGGAATTTTCTGCCCCAAATAAACAGCCTCTCCTTCTTAAGCATATTTGCATTCCCATAGGAAACATTCATTAAATGTTTTGCTGCATGGGATAATCTCTCTTTGTTGTGATATGACTTCTATACAGTATTTTTCACAGGTATGCTTACTCTTCTGTATGACAACCTAATCTACCTCCATCTAATTCAGAAATTCCAGTTAATGTAATAGCATCACATTAGTTCAAATCAAGTGTGAGAAGTTAGTCAAAATTAGATACAAAGTTATTAGTTTTCATATCTGTTTTCTTCATTCTATGTCTGACAAACAGAAGCAATGGAAAATTAAAAGAAAAAAAAAAGCATGATACAGTCTCTCAAAAGTCAGATTTTGATCTACATAGTGTTACAACTATGCAACGTTACCTTCTTGCATGCTCCTACTTTTAATTTATAGACAGAAGGCAATGCATACAATAATTCTGTTACTATTTAATGAAATACAAGTCATATATATGTGCAACCATTACAAGTAGTATAAATAAATTCAAATTACAAATAACCCCAACCAAAACAAGCCATCAAAAAAACCCACCAAAAAACCCCAAAATAACCACAGGAGACACCTATGCTGATTCTTTTAGACAAGAAAAGTATTCGAAAGAAAGATATTTTATTCTTTCAAAACCCCTGGAATTCTTCAATGACTTAATCTCAGCACTCGTACCACAAACTTTTAGAAACACCTGAACACCAGAGGTCAGAAAAATATCAGATACATATTATCTATGGTGAACCAAAATTTATATGGACATTTTCACTGGTAGATAATAGGCTCAGATGCTGCCTCTGAAGGACTTGCAATCTAAGCATAATTTCTGAAGGATGAATCAGTAACAGCTCTAAGTGTCGTGTCCCCAAAGGCACCACCATGGCCATCAGTCCCTGCCTGAGCTATGCCGCAGGAAGCCGCGTGCCCAGACCAATCTCCAGCCTGGATCCTGCACTGACTGGGTCCCCAGGTTGACCTTGGACCTGACTCCTCATCCTGCCTGGCCTGACAATTGTTGGGTGATGGCAGGGTCCTGTCCTTGTCCCCAGCCCAGCCTTGATGGGCTGCTTTAGGAGAATGCCCCATCAGCATCAGCAATGCAGTGCCCACAGCTCCTGGCTCATCCTCCCTCTTGGGAAGCCCCACTGGCTTCTCCCTACTACTCAGAGTGGTCAGCCAGCTACCGGTCATCCGAAATTCCTTCTCAAGCCCTGCCTTCCCTTCTGATTTCTGCTACTGTCTTTAACAATGTAAGTCAGCAGCAGGCAACTGATTTTGGGTAGTGGTCCCTCATGCTTTCTCCCATCCTGACTTTGGTACACCTTTCTGACTAAGCAGCACAAAGCAGATTTTCCGGTCGTACCCAACGCAGGATTTAGTCTGTTGCCAGGGAGGAGCAACAGATCCTGTTCCCTTGATATCCACACTCCACAAGTTTGTAATAACATTATGAGAAAAAGAAATGTGGAATAAAGCACTGAGAAAATTGACAAGGTGGAAGGAATGACAGTGATCCAGACGATGAAAAACAGATAGAGAAAAAAAAACTTGTCTGGGCAAACAGCAAATGAAAACAAGAGGAAACAAAACAAGAAAAGAAAATGGGAAGGACAAATAAACAAGAGTGAACATATTACGAGCATGGATAGAATGAAAAATGACAACATGAAGGAAAGTGGAAATCCTCAACTGATACATATCCTAGAGACAATAGACAACTGTAGAAAATGTGACTTAATAAATAATATTTATCCATACTAATTACAGGGTGTCTTTGGATCAAATATCTGGTTATATGCTGTTATTTTGAGCAGGGTGAAAGGACAGGAAAAGGGAAACATTAATTATTGACCTGGAACTGAATTTGCTATCTGATTCCTTATCTGAAACCCAACAAAAGTTAGCTTTGTGGGTATTAAATACACTCATACAACTTGTTTTATTTTCTCCTGTACCTTAACAGGAGCATACACAGAATTTGCATTTCTGATTCATGCACATATAAACATTTAGATTTTAAGGAACTTAAATCCATAAGGAAACAAAGCGTTGGCTAACACACAGAATATAGCCAGCTCGCTCAGCCCCACTGTCTGACCTATAACAGACCTGCAGCCTTTGCCAACCAGTGTGAAAACATAAACAGCAGAGAGTGGCAAATGCATTAACATCGGCAAGGCAGATATCATAAAAGAGCAATTCTAAAATGATAAGTTAGAATAAAACCACTATTTATTGTAACATGGTTATTAAAAGTCATTGTTGTTAGCCAGTTAAAAGGAAACAGAAGCAATCAAAGCTTTTACTAATTTCTTATTAAACAGATCTCTTCAAAAAGTTTACATGAGTAATAAATTATGTATACAATACATTATGTATACGATAAGCCTATAAACAGAAGTCTCACGAAGAAAATTATTTTGCAAAGACAATATTAGGCAGAAAATACACCATTTCTCAGTTTATTGGCTTATTACTAGAGAAATTACCATTTTCATAATGTTAGTTTCACACATGAAATATATACACATTCATACACAGAGAAAGAATTTTCAGTAAGAAAATCAAGAGATAAGGAAGAATGCACGCTAGCTATACATTCATGAACTAGTTGATTTTGCTGTGTGCATCATCAAAAAGCCTGGAAGATGTAAACAGTCACAGATTGCGAGATTAATCTTAAATAGAAAACTGTATGCATTTTAGAATGTTTTTAGATATTATACCAAAACCAGTTTGATGCACATCTATATGTATCCAGTCAGCTATTTAATACACCTTTGCGTACTGAGCCTACAGAAAGAAATGCACTTATCATGTCTTTGTTACCACTAAGAGTGTCATATTTTTCCATACTTTTTTTTTTCTCCTTCAAGCGTTAGAAAAATGTGTACAAACTCGCTTGCAAAAAGTTTCTAGTTGGATGCATCACCCACTCAAACAATCAAAACCAATCAATCCAAATCAAAATATTCAGTTTAAAATTGCAACTTCTGGCAACACAACACGGAAAGAGAAGTCGAAGATCCAAAATGACATACATTCATACACGACTTCTTTATTGGCAGAGGAGTATAATTTGAGGCTAACAAGACATTTATGGCCTTTGAAGTAAATGCAGATTGAAGTTAACATGGATGTGCATCTACTAGAAACGCTGCTTGTACTCAATTATAAATCTGTGCCCCAAGCCACACTTAGAGATGCTTAAGTAGCCTATGAATCAGGCCTTCAGGGCTAACCTGATGGTTTCCAGGATCTGCAATTAGCACTTTTTTAACTTGAGACAATAAGTATGTCAGTAGCTCTGTACCTACTTGGGAAATGTGAAACATGACTCTTTGCTCCAGGGTAGAAAAGCAAACTCTAAAGTGATTTCAAGTTTTTTTTGACGTGCTTGTCCAGGTCAGGGGCAGTCACAAGAAAACCAAACACAAATATAAATTCTATGAGCACTGGAGAATGAGATCTGCGCACATTTCCTAGGGTTTCTCAGGCTTTATCTAAACTAACTGGTGCAGTGCTTTCAGTCGCTGACCACCTTCAGTCTTTCTTCCTCCCTTCTGCCAAATTCCCTGAGGCACGGTTTTTCATATGTACATAGGTCGCATCTCAATACAGAATCAGGGTTAAACACCCAGACTCCCCTCTTTAGACATGTGCTCTGAAAGCATACAGTCGGCTTGATTAGCTGAACCCTAAGAGTCATTGGCTAGTCACCAGAACAAAAATAACAAATAATGTAATCCGTAGAATTTCAGATTCTCCTCATAGTGATATCTTGTACATTATTTAATGCATTTCACAGAATATGGGGATTTCATAAGTATTTCCTTTACCAAGAACACGAATTGTGGCTTTTCTTCTTTGCTTTCACTCCCTCCCCTTGAAAGATATAATTTTGAAAGTTATGAAATAAAGTGGGTTTATGGTGGTTTGTATTTGTTTCGGGGTTTTTTTGCGTGTGTGTGTGGTGAATTTTTTGGGGAGGATTGTTGTTTTTTTTTTTAAATAAAAGTAGTTTAAAAATATCCTATTTCAAACATACATAAAACTCTATAATAGACAAATGTGGTGGGAGGATACTGTAAATGAGAACTACCCAAGGCATTTGGGTACCCAAGGCATATTTGTGAATATGCCTACAGTATTAAATTTAGCAATACATTTATATAATTTGGAATTTTAGCAGAAAACTAATAACAGCTGTTTTCTGTAACTCTACCTCAAATTCAGCACTGCAACCTCTTAATCGTCACTGTATTCAAAGTATCTGCTCAATAACAAAAGAACAGTTCTTCCAAATACCAGTAAATGCATACTGGTTCTGTCTACCATCTTTCAAATAATAATAATTAAAAAAAAGAAGTTATAATTTCTTTAGGGTTTTTTTTTCCCCTAGTTTCTAGGACTATTTTCTTGATACATTGAAATGAGCAAAGCTTCATTCTTCCTCATGCGACATAAAGTTATTCCGAAAAGCCAAACAAAGTCATAGTGAACAACACAAAGCCACATCAATCATGAACTAGTGTGCAGTTTCTGGACTGGATTACTTAGAAGGTTTATGGGAAGATTATTAACTGAAATTGGCCAATCATATATATTTTTAAATCTCAGAACTGTAACTATAGCAATTTCTGACTTCAAATTAACATGCAGCAGAGTCTTATGAGAAATTATTTTTCCTAATAGAAGCTATATGTTTATTTTTTGGGGGGTTTGTATGCATTTTCCCACTAAGGATAGATTTTAACAATGAATTATTAATTATTAAACAAACAAACAAACAAAACCACTGCAAAACCCAACCAAATCCAGATTTACAATAACCCTAACTTAGCATTATAAAATTCACTAGTGATGAGTATCTGAACTAAATATCTACATTAGTAATGAATTAACCAAGTTATATGCCAGTATGATTCCTGTGGTAGTACATCGCTGTTCAGTCACAACAATTCAGTGGGTAATAGAGATCAGAGGGGCTTTTAGGGATTCAGAATACTATCATTTCTCTTTTATATAACAATCTACTGTATCTCCTATTAATTCGCAGTTAATATGATCTTGAAGATTTAAAGATTAGAAATGAAAATAAAATATCAGTGGTACAAAGTTAAGAATTATGATGTACCCCTTCTTAAAGTGAAAATAAATGCCAACTATACAAACATCACTATGGACCTTGAAGCTGGTCTTAGATCTATGCTTAGAAATAACTGGAAGACACAGGTAGATCACTTATTTTTTTTTTTTTCCAATATGGAAATAAAGGCTGAAAAACAATACAAATTATATACAAGCATTAAATTAACCAGTTGTTTTTTGTTTTTTTGTTATTTTTTTTCAAATAACACCCTCCTATGAATTTCTACAGCAAGTCTCTCAGATAGGCTTGGACAATGTCAGGAAATCCCTCAGGTTAGAAACTACAATTACTATTTACTTTTCAGAAAATGGACAAACATCTATTTCATATCATTGTTCCTTGCCTGCAGCTACCACTCTTATTCTGAATTTCTAAGTCTCATACACTATGAAAAAGAAAGATGGGATTATAAGAAAAGGCTGTGTGATCCCTACATTGTTTTAAAAACTGCAATTCTCTCAATAATGAAAACAGTTTGAAAAGCAAGCAGAGGGAAAGAAAAAACATGATCATTACTCCTTTTCAAAAAAAAAAAAAAAACACAAAGAAATACACTTAAGCATTCCATAAAAAGTCAGGTGTTTGGATCTAATTATAAAAAGCTGTTGTTGAAAAATCATAGATATGATTTCCCTTATTTTTTTTCCTGTATTTAAAATGATAAAAAACCATTATGGCTAGAAGGACCCAAGACTCATTGGAAGTACTCAGTTAAGACAGTTGCACTTCTATCACTGACTTTCGAACTCTAACTTCAACTGGTATTGCATGTAAGAAACATGGAAAAAATTCAGTGTTTAGACAATTTTCATGACACTTCCTGCTTCTTGAGATAAATTGAAGACTGCAAATAAATATGAGGTGTCAATATTAGGAGGGGAAAAAATGGCATAAACTGTTTACAAACATAAACTTTAAATTACTAATTATCCCAAAAATCCAAGTGTGTTCCACACATATCAAAATTTGACCATTCGTGGTATGAATTTAAGCATCCTACAACTGAAGGGACACTGTAGCCATTCAAATGTCAGAACCTCGAATGCAAGGGGGGTCATGACATACTCTCAGATAATAAAGCAACAGTTAAGTTTAATTGCAAGGTAGTGTGCCAGGGCACTAAGTTGTTTTGTTCAGAAAGAGCCCAATGCCTAAAATATGACCATGGACGACGATCACAAGACACATTTATTTGTTTGATAGTCTTTGTCTAATTGTGGCTGCAAAGTCTTAAGAAAATATTGTTCTTCAAGTACATATTTTAGGGAAGTGTACAAAAAATAGCACCGGTACAGTCTAGCACAACTGCTGACTTAATTTCCAGCTTTTACTTCTGATATGACCTTGTAAAAGAAATGTAACACACTCTGGGTCTCTCTTTATTTCTTTTCTGCACCTTTGTTTTCTTGAATTCAGATGTGTTACTCCAAAGGAAAAGGTTATGATCTGAAAGAGGATGTTCAGCCCAGAGTTTCTGTAAGGCGAAAGCTCCTGTAGAGTAAAATTTCTTCTGCCTGGTGTTAAAAAATCATTTATGGATATAAAAATAAGAAAACACGCATACAAAGATCACCTGTTTATACATTTTTTTTAGGTTTGCAGAATAGACCTTTATAATTTGAATAAACCTACAAAATATCAAAGTTCATTACCTATTACCACTGCAAGATATAAAAATAAACATTTCTAACATGGAATGGGTCTAACTGCTCTCCAGTAAGAAATGTCAATTGACTAAAAAGCAAAATTCTTAAGGGACTCTATCAGGTCTTGTCTAAATATTAAACAGGGAAACTCACAGGTCTCATTCCTCTCTTTCTCTCTTCACCATTAAGCCTATGTGTGTGCCCTCCTCAAGGATGGAAGAAACTGAAACTCTTGTCTGAACCAACTGAGAAACTGTCTTAGGGACTGATTGTTAGGCAATTCGATCTCTTGAGGCTATTTAATGACTAGAATTTGATATCTTCCTGTTGTCATTCCAGTCTAAGAAGAGGAAACATTACAAATGTTACAATAACTAAAGACAGGGTGGGAAAAGCAATTTGAATTATCTGGGCATGTAGTCTCCCCACGCCAATATATTATATGGCTAAAAAAAACCCAGTTGCTGCTCTATTATACAAATTCCCAGAACTGAATTACACACCAGACACAGGCAGGACATTTTCATTGCATTATCTAGTTCAGTTATCAGGTGGCAATACTGCCTTCATTCACATGATAATGTCACAATTATGCACTCATCCTGGAAATGGGAGAGTTGAGTGACTACCCTCATTAACCTGAAGAAGTCTAAACCCACATCTCCCATCTTTCAAGTTACAAACATTAGATTTCAAATAAGGCTGGGATGGTTATGAAGACTGTGTGAAGCATTGTCAATCCTAAACCGAAACACTTTTTCTCTGAGATTCTCACCCCCGACTATGAGAAAACTGTAACATTGCAGCCACATAAAGTTAAAACTCCCCTGGGCAGGTATTCTCACTTTCAAGCAAGCCTCATGCAGTTTGTAGGAGAATCATTTCATGAAGTACCATTTGGGACTGTGGATTATCTTTACTACGCTATCACATCATCAAACTTTTTACAATTTACTCTTCGCCTTAAATTTTCTTTCTTTGCTAGAAAGTGGAGAACGTCACCAACAGAAGGGAAGAATGCCCTCCAACTTCTGTTCCTGTGCTGTTCTCCTCCTAACTCAGTGGGCTTTCTCCTGCTAAATGCTGGCTTGAGCCCCCTATATTTAAGAGAAGAGAGAGCTTGTCTCAGCAAGACAAGTCTCCACAAAATGTTATGAAGGATGACATCACCAGAATCACTCACTAGATCTTAGCAGACAATAACAAGGCAACACTACTATGTGGCCTGCTGCCTACTGCCTTCATCTTTCCTGACCAAACACTGCCTAGAAGACAGACCACGTCATATACTCTGCTTACTGTCCTGTCTGTGCTGAATTCATAATGAAGTGTGAAATTCTTAACTTTCTAGTTGACATAAGCACTGAGAGTTGTGACTTATATACTGTGGATCCTTAAAAGCTAAGCAGAATATTACTATACAGAAGTCTCATTATGCATCCAGATCTTAGTCTGTTTATAGGCCAGTGCAGTAAGCACTGGAATTTAGGTCGAAGCAGTAAACTAAATAGGACTAGAGCATGGGCTCCAGCACTGTCCTGACACAGTATTCATACCTTCCAGCCAATGTACAGGCATGACGAGGGAACAGGACAGGCTGGAGGTTCTCCTCAACAGACTGTACAAATAAGGCAAATTTTTTTTTTTTTTTTTTTTTTTTAGGTAAGAAAGACTTTCACTATAGACGTGCAATCTATGCTATGCTATGTGGTCTTAGGGACAGAGAGCAGGGCCTGGAACACTTTATTTACTTAGAAACATAGCCTCATGTGCAGAACTAGACATGTATTTCCTTCCCACTGACAAATGCCTCAAGTCCAAAGTTGACTGTACCTGCTTTAATACAGTATACATTCTTTGCTTAAATATGGAAAATTAGGAAAAAAATAGAGGTTATATTCCCACAGAAAATTAATTAAATACAGCTGTCATTTTACATCCAATATGTTGACAAACCTGTAATATGAGAGGATGTACACCACAATAAGAACAACAGCAAAAGTGGGATTAATTTGTAAAACAACAATAAAAACTGAGTAAATATTAAGCAGAATCCAGTAACAAAATCTAGAAACCTAAGAAACAGACTTCTGAAATGCCATTCCTTTGGAAATGCAAAATCTAAATTTTTTTTTTTACACAAAGTAGCAAGAAGATACAATTTTTTACACAAAGTAGCAAGAAGTAACAAAGAATAATTCCATACACACACAAGCTTGAAAAAGATGTCTCTATATCAGTTACTTTAGTTTTGGGCTGGTTTTTTTAATCATTATTTTTTCATCTTTATCTATTTGTTGCCAAAATGAGCAGGAGGAAAAGAACAGAAAGCTAGGCTGGGATGGGAAAAGAAAAGGTGATTCACAGGTGATTTTCTATTCAGTCAAAAACTTCTTCCATTTCCAACCCTACTCTCCCCAAATGATAAAAATCAGATCATCTTTCATGGTCTTTTAACAATTGCAAAAGAAATCTCAGAATTACTAAGTGAATGCTTTTCTCTTAAGTAAAAAAATAAAATAAATTTCTCAAAATGATCTGCATGACAGCCCCTATCATTCTACTACATGCATAAGTTCAAAGCCATCTCACATTTAGTTAATTATATTTTCTGGCATCGAAGGCTTTTCAGAACCCTAACATAATATATCATATTTGCTTTGCAGTGTGTAGAACCAGTATCCAAGTAGAAAAGGAAAGCCAACAACAAAGTAGAAATTGTCATTTCTCCTCCTGCTCATCCTTCCACTCCCATTATTGGAAAGTTTCCATCTTTGCCTAGCATAATGAAAAGGCACCTCCTCTACTTTGGACGCAACACTAAAGCTTATCATTATCTCACTAACTTTGTGTGAAAAAGTTAGGTATTCTATCTAAACCAGAAGTGTACACTTCAGGCAGCAATTCTTCCTATTGTAATATAGGTATTTGATATTAAATATCAGTTGAAGCCAACCACTATGAAAACATCCTTAATATTATGTTTAAGGAGCTCAAGTCATTAGTCTAGATTAGACAGCTAACTGTCCCATAGCTGAAGTACAGTAAGATGATTCCTTCTCTCACCTCTTATCAATATATACAGAATTAACTCTGTAATCATGATGGATACACAAAGTTAAGAAACTCATAATTTTCCTGTTAGTTTGTCATGGTTTCAGTTGGGATGGATTTAACTTTCTTGCTAGTAGTTGTTGTGGGGCTATGTTTTGGATTCGGGATGAGAGCGGTGTTGATAGTGCACTGGTGGTTTTGGTTGTTGCTAAGCAATCAAGGCCTTTTCTGCTCCTCACACTGCCCCACCGGCGAGTAGGCTGGGAGTACATAAAACACTGGGAGGAGACACAGCTGGGACAGCTGATCCCAACTGACCAAAGGGGTACTCTGTACCATATGATGTCATGCTCAGTATAGACAGCTGGGGAAAGAAGAAGGAAGGGAGGGACATTCGTAGTTATGGCATTTGTCTTCCCAAGAAACCGTTAGGCATGATGGAGCCCTGCTTTGCTGGTGATGGCTGAACACCTGCCTGCCGATGGGAAGCAGTGAATTAATTTCTTGTTTAGTCTTGCTTGCATGCACAGTTTTTGCTTTACTTATTAAACATTCTTTAACTCAACCCACTAGTTTTCTCACTTTTACTCTTCTGATTCTCTCCCTCATCCCACTGAGGGGAGTGTAAGCAAGCAGCTGTGTGGTCCGAGTTGTTTGCTGGGGTTAAACCACACCAACTTTCATATGTGAACCAAGTTCTCATGGCTAAAATCAGGAAGAACATATTCTGCTATGAGTTTCTAATAGATTTTGTCTGTTCTTTCACTAGTTCTGCTGATGGTTGGTTAAAGATAATGCAGATGACTGGTAAAAAAATCAATATACAGGATTTAGGATAAAGTTCAGGTATTTTCTTGCCTACAGTTAAATTCCTTTTTTCCTGCATTTATTATTATTATTATTATTCCCATAGCCTGTGTTATTTTGAAAACTCTGCTGCATGCTGTCTTCCTTGAACCAAAATCATATCTCAGTGAACACGTTTATCCATTTTCACCTAACATTATTCTTTACTAACATAGAGCTGATAGGTTTGAGGAAAAAGAGTATTATGTTAGAAATGTATGGTTGTTTTCCTTCTGTCTCTCAACTTGATAGAAAATAAATTTCCTATGACTTTTTTGATGCAACGAGTACTATTTATGAATGACTTTCTAACAGGACCCATGCAACACTATGATTACTGTATTATTTAGCACACTCTACCTGTTTTCGCAAGACTGCAAAACTACATGGGCACTTTAAAAATTGCAAACAGATAGAGAAATGGACCATATGATTTTTCACAGATTTCTTTTACCATTTAACACATACATACAGCAATACTCTAACTGCAGTGTAGATTCATACATGGTATAAATTTCTTGTCATAGTTGAAAAAAGAGAACAGCAGAAGGTAAGCAAATCCACTAGCACCTTTCATAATGAGGAGAAATAACTTTAAACATATGATTTTGTGACAGAACATCATGCCCCAGTACCTTTCCAAGACCTGCCTTATTCTTGTTCTCTCCTGCTTGAAAATGTGTCATCTTATAAAACTGTCTTCCATCCTTTTCCTCTTTTGCACGTGACCTTCTCAGTCCCCTGTCTAATTCTAAAATCTTTCTCAGAGACTGTACACCACTAGCTTGTGCTTTTCTATAAAACATAATTCTTTCCTATGGATCTTTTTTTCTCCCTAGTCATTTGTTTCTAACTTCCCTTTGTCTTTTTGTACATATATGTAAGATATATAGAGAAAGATACATGCCTATCAATTCAGTCATTGTCAAATCAATTTTTATTTTGTAAAGGGAATTTATTTCATTTATTTTGTAAAGGATTTCTGGTTTTCTTTTTCTTTTTTTTACCCTTTTTTTCTTTTATCTTATCCATATGGGATGATATTGCAGAAAAAATAGAGTACAAGATAATTTGCAGATGCCAAGTTAACTAGGAAGTTAACTAGGATCTATTTTTTCCTGCCCTTGGTCAACAGATTTAGGTCAAGATTCAAAAAAGTATACCTTGTCACATGTAAGGAGCTATGCCTTCCTGCGTGCTTCTACTATATCATCTTAAGAAATCTCACTAATAAAACATAATACCAACCAAAAATATCTATGACAAACTAATGCAGTCAATTAATAGAACAGATGGAGGTCAGGGCAAACAATTAAATCCCTTTGACAGTGGAGAAGATTATTCTACCTCATATTGGAGATATGTCAGTAATTCCCGTCTGATCTGACTTACACTTTTATTCTTCAAAATAATTCCTTCCATAATGCCTTATTTGGCATGAGAGAGAAAGATTCGTCATCTAAAGGTCTTGCTGACTGCTGTGTATAATTTTTTTTTTTTAAAGTGGTGGGAAAGTGCACATACGTTTTATCAGCAGTATTTTTACTGATTCCTAGAACAAGAAAATAAAATATCCTTTTTGGTTTTGTTTAGACAGCTGCTACTCTCCTTGAAGTCTGTTCCTAAAAAGGATGATATAACTATCACCTTGGCAAGTTGCTAACCACTTTCTTTTTGGAATTTAATATTGTTTCCCATATGCATGGGAGATAACCATCCAGGAGTCCTGATTCATTATTTCTCTGGCTCTGATTTCCTGGCATATTGAAATCTTATAACAATTACAGTATATTTGTAACAATTATCTTCCCTAAATTCTTGCACCAAGATAGTTGTATTTCTGGATGTCAGATTTGCACTGATAATACTAAAAACTGTAAGTGCTGTTGTCATATTCTGACAATATCGATTACATACTTCATATTTCAAACAAAAAGGTTTGCACAACCAGAAACTTTGAGTTATTTCTTTGCTTCTTTTTTTTTCCCCCTGATTTCGATGATTTCCTGCCTTTACATTTTAAACGCTAAACCATAAACAACCTTAGGTAAAAATTGTTCAGCTAAGGATTTAAGTGAAATTATCAGATAATTTTTCACAAAAAAAACCTCTGCATCAAACTAACACCATTTTGTTTTTAACTACAGATCATTTGGGAAAAAAAAGTCTGATGTTTCATTCCAGAACACCATAATCATAAGAAGCACAAATCTTTTGATAACTCTTCAACTCTTTTTAAAAAAATTAACTCATAACATACTATGGTAATATTTCAAAGGTAACAAGCTCAGAACCCTGTTGCACTAATACTATGCTAATATTTAAAAGAACTGAAAAGTCTACAAGACACTGAAGCTGCCAAGATAGTTCACTATGTAACACTTTTGTCCAAATAAACTGCTATTTTCTTTAAAAGTAGATATATGTTCACATGCAATAAATAGTATGTTTTACTCACGATTAGGTTATTATAGTAACTAGAAACAATAGTCACATGAATATTGTTGTTAACAAACAATAGCCTTCCAATTGGTTTGTTGAATACCTATGTTATCTTACAATAATTCAGTATCAGACAGTTCTTAAAATAAAATGTCATTGAAACAAGCCAATAAACTACAATTCCAATGAAAAAAAAAAAAAAAGAGCTTCCCCAAGGATAGCTTGCATTTTCAAAGCAAATTGACATGGAAATAGAGCATTTAAAATAAATCTTTTGGAAACTAAATTACAGCTAAATCAAAGTTCATTTGTGATCAGTTTATGCTGTGATATGATTTTAATTAACATGCATTGCAGAATAGAAAAATTTCTTTATAAGTTTTATTGTATTTATAAGATTCCCAATTTTAATAATTTTCCTAACAGATCTTCATAATTCTGTCGAGTCCTGAATTTGAGATTTGGGTTTTGGTTTGGTTGTTGGGTTTTGTTTTTTTTTTTTTAAATTCTCTAAAATCAACAGAACTAAGGTACTCGGAGCAGAATAACATTAATTTCATATGTACAGATAACTTAACTTCCTTCCAATTAAATTGCCCTAATCTTGGCAATGTGCATGCACTCACTTTGCAAAAAGCATCCCAGTGTAAAAGGACAGGAAAGCCATTACATGAGTTTTGATAGCTATCAGATCACCTTCAGAAAAGCAAACCTGGACATGGAGATAACTAGATAACTTTTGATTTTTAAAAAACCCTCTTTTTTGTTCCTTGAATTAAGAATCTATAATACAGTGCAAATGTTTTTCTATGCAGTGAAAATTAACTGGTAACTTTAATTGGAAATTAGCTACAGTAATAGTTATTTTCTGTTATACCACTCATTACAAAGTAGGTGTGCTTCATTTGCCTACTCATGTGTTACATCTGGGAGCTCTTTCTATTGTTTTCTTGGATTTACATTTCAGTTCCTTCTATGTGTATGTGTATCTTTTTTGGAGGGATGCATGCAAAATGGAAAAATAGTTTTTAGAGCTTTACGCAAAGCTTTCTGTATTTTATATTGAAAAATATTAATAAATTAGAACTATCTACAATGAAAGAAGGGAATTCAGATTATTGAAACACTTTAGTAATATTTCATAATTAAGAAAAAGTTATGCTCTTTGCAAGGGTTCTTGCTCTGTAACTTTACATGCAAAAGCTATTAATCTTAAAGGCTATATACAAGAAGTCCAAATACACTTCTTTTAGTCTAACATCCTATTTTGGTAACATTATTCAAGTAACAGTAGACTGCAACTCAGTGTAACAGTTAGATTATTCATTATTCATAGATAATTTTCAAGGATTTGCATTTCATCTTTACGAACCAAATTCATGACATGTGTCTACCCATAAGTAGTTACAGTGATATGACACAGCATAGGAAATATCACCTATGTACCTTTAAAGTAAAGCACAAATGATAGAAGCAACACAATTTTTCAGTACAATTAACTCCACTGACTGCAAACTACATTAGAATTAAATGGGTGGTTTAGTTCCAGATAAAAGAGCTTTGTTTCCACCATGGAGAGCAAAAACACAATTTTAATACATATTTAGTTGCTGATTATTAATTTCTTACACCAAAAAAAAGTTGCAGATCTTTAAGATTATAACTAAGCACCAAATTCTGTCAGTTATTTGCTAAAGTCATATTAAAACATAAAAATTTATGCTGGTTTTGCTAATATTGTGTGAATAGTTGTGTAAGCTTTAAATCCATGCTCATGCTGTGAGCACAGATGGGCAAATCTCCATCACTATTGATGCAGCTGCAACCAGGTGAAAAAACAAACAGTATTAGTTCATACCTGTTCAGGAGTAGTAGAGTCTACAATGCCTGAAAACAGATGGAATCTGAATTTTACTTGACCTGAATAGTTTCCACTACATACAAATAATTCTGAACTTTTATATCAAGCAGTGGATAACAATATTACCATACTTCTGTTGTGTTCCCTTTCTTTGGCTTTTTCCTTGGGAAAGAACAACGGAATGCAAAGCAGTATATATGAAATAAAATGTATTTTTTTGATAATGAATCTTGTAGAAAGAGTATTTTAGATAATTTTGGCTCCCATATTTAAGATTCAATAGAAAAATATGGTATATATTTGTTTTGTACATAATTTCAATAAAAAATCAAAACAAAATACTGCTGTAAAATGTACAATACCAGATATCTGGGTTTAAATTGGCATGCAATTAAAGCTAAATGTAATTTATATTCACATACACAAACAAACATATTTACCTTCAGAATCAAATAGTGGTTTACAGTTCTAAGATATTTCTACAAGCAGTTAGGCTTCCTGATGGCAAAAGCATTTTATCTTTTTCTTTTGAAAAAGAAAGAAATATGCCATCATCTTCCCTAGTCACTCAACAGCTGTGTCAATTTTGTTTTCAGGGCAGTGATTAGCGTAATTGTGGTGGATTACTTTCATTTGGCACAGAATAGAAATAATTCAGTATTTCTCATCATTAAAGAACTATGCTACATTGTTTCCCCAAGCTATGCAATACTAGGATTTTTTAAAGATACTTAATCAAATGAAGTACCCAGTACTTGTCAAAAACAAAACCCAGACTATTTTGCTCTCCTCCAGCCTTCTTTGCAACACCCACATTCCCAAATTCATTCCTAGCAGCATGGAACAAATCTGTCTCATTTTGTCAGCATTCACTTCACCTAGAAGACTAAGAAAACCTCAGAAGATCTCTTCAGTCCTCTGCTTCCCATGAAATGCACTTCCATGGGGCTGAGGTCACATCCAAAATATCCTGGGTATCGAACACAAGATTTATATTCCAAATGGTATCCAAATAGTCTTCATGTGACTTACTAGTTAACCTCAGAAGTGCACAAACTCACAGAGACCCTCTCTCTTGCATTGTAATACTCTCTGAGGTCCAGAGCCACAGAAAGTTCCAGGTAAATTTTTAGATGTAACACTCAAAATATCAGTAAATATTCTAGGCACCTGAAAAGCCCACTGAAACCACAATTTTATCTAGACACACAAAAATACACTTCTGTACCTGCCCAGATGTCCACCACCTCACACGTTTGTTCTCAGTTCAAAAACTAGGGGCAACTTTCCGTTTTTCAGTTCTAGATAGTAGGCACCTGTCTTTTTTCGCAAAATGAAGTAGTCTACCTGTGAGCTAGGGATTTAGAAATTTTAGTTAATGCAACCTAGATACATATCCAGAACATGGAAATACAGGTGTATAAGACAGAGTACGCAGCCCTTCTACACAGAGCTAGCAGATATGACACAGGACTTAAAGGACCCTCTGGAGGGGTGCTGGAAGTTTTATTCCTAAAACTGCACTAGAAGACCGTTTTTAAGAACCCAAACCTCTGCCAAAGAACCAAAAGCCTTAATTCTCATGATTTGTTTATCCTGTTTGATAAACAACCTTGAACCATGCCTAGCACACACATCCATGAAATTAGCTGAAAATAGCAATGAAAGTATTATTCAAGAGGTTTCAGCTTTATATAATTTCTTAAAAATTCAGAAATAAAAAAAACACCTTTGCGATTCTGTCATTACTGATTTTCCACCTATTTTATCCCAGTTCCAGTTAAAATGCTGAGCTGCCTATAGTGCTACCTGTAGTGCTATATGTGTGTTAAAACTAATCAGTTATGTATGTACTAGGCCATTTACTTTAATATTTTACTTTTTTCATAACCATGCATAGATAATTACTGTTTGTTATTATACAGACAAATCATAAAATCATAGACTGGTTTGTGTTGGAAGGGACCTTAAAGATCATCTAGTTCCAACCCCACTGCCATGGGCAGGGACACCTCCCACTAGACCAGGTTGCTCAAAGCCCCATCCAGCCTGGCCTTGAACACCTCCAGGGACGGGGCATCCGCAACTGCTCTGGGCAACCTGTTCCCGTGTGGTTGTGGTTTAACTCCAGCCAGCAGCTAAGCACCACGCAGCTGCTAGCTCACCACTCCCCTCCAGTGGGATGGGGAGGAGAATGGAAAGAAAAAAAAGTAAAACCTGTGGGCTTGTGGGTTGAGCTAAAAACACTTTAAGAGTACATCAAAGGAAGAGATTAATAATAATAATAATAATAGTAATAATAATAATATACAAAACAAGTGATACACAATACAATTGTTCAACACCTGCTGACCGATGCCCAGCCCATCCCTGAGCAGTGATCACCCTTCCCTGGCCAACTACCGCCAGTTTATATACTAAGCATGATGTCATATGGTATGGAATATCCCTTCGGCAAGTTTGGGTCAGCTGTCCTGGTTATGCTCCCTCCCAGCTTCTTGTGCACCTCCTCGCTGGCAGAGCATGGAAAGCTGAAAAGTCCTGGACTTTGTATAAGAACTACTTAGCAACTTGCTACTTAGCAAGTAAAACATCAGAGTGTTATCGTTATTCTCATACTAAATCCAAAACACAGCACTATACCAACTACTAGGAGAAAAATTACTTCTATTCCAGCTGAAACCAGGACACACAGTCTCACCACCATCATTGTATAAAACTTCTTCCTTATGTCCAATCTAAACCTACCCTCTTTCAGTTTAAAACCATTGCCCCTTGTCCTGTCAGTAGGCCCTGGTAAAAAGTCTCTGCACATTCTTATGAGCTTCCTTTAGGAAAGGCCACAGTGAGGTCTCCCTGAAGCCTTCTCTTCTCTAGTGTGAACAACCTCAAGTCTCTCAGCCTTTCTTTACAGGGGAGTTGTTCCACCCTCTGATCACCTTTGTGGCCATCCTCTGGACCCACTCAAGAAGGTTCATGCCTTTCTTGTGCTAGAGACACCAGAGTTGGATACAGTAATCCAGGTGGGGTCTCATGAAAGCAGAGTAGAGGCAGGGGAAACTACCCCCCTCGACCTGCTGGAAATGCTTCTTTTCATGTGTCCCAGGATATGACTGGCTTCCTGGACTGCAAGTGCACATCACTGGCACATATTCATTTTTTCATCCACTAGTATTGGCAAGTCCTTGTATGCAAGGCTGCTCTCAATCCATTCATCCTCCAGTCTGTACTGATAGCGAGGATTGCCACAACACAGATGCAGGACCTTGCACTTGGCCTTGTTGTACTTCATGAGGTTCTCATGGTCCCACTTCTCAAGCCTGTCAAGGTCTCCCTGGATGGCATCTCTTCATTGAAGCGAATCAATTACACCATTATCTTGGTGTCATTCACAGGCTTGCTGAGGGTGTACTCATTCCCCCATCCATGTCATTGAAGAAGACAATAAACAGTACTGTTTCAGTATGAACCCTTGAAGGACACCACTCATTACTGGTTTCCACCAGTAACCAATGTAACCCTTGGTTTCACAGCCTACATTATAGCCAGTATATGTAACAGATGATCTAGATGATCACAGAGATCATCTTCTGTCAGTTGTTTCTAAAAGCAACTTAAACTGCAGTGTGCAGAGCTCAAATTAAGTCATAGGGCTCCAGGAGCACACAAAATCTTCCTGTTACACTGAGCTATTCCTTTTATATAAATACTGAGGAAAGTCATTGCTGAATGGCTACTGGGAAGGTAGAGAGATATTTAGTAAAAGATGCAGATCATCTTCCCTTGCCATACTACTGAGTCATTCAAACAAACATAATATATCGTGGTCTTTTAGTTAATAATGAGGATGCAGTGTGTTTTGAACCTTGACAGGATGAGGACAATGGCTTACAGGTAATTGATTTACACTGAAACCTTATATTCAAAAGCCTTACTGTTCTTCGAAAAAAACCAACACTGATGTACTGATGTTTTCTGAAATCCTTTTTTTTTAAGAATTCAAAGTTCCCTGTAGAAACTGATGTAACACCGCTACTTGTTCTTCCGTACAATAGATTTAAATTATGAGTCACAGCGATAAAACATTTTCAAGTTCAAGCATTGCAGATAGTAGTAAAATTTGCACCCCGCTTCTTTGAGTTGAACATGACTCAACTTTAAAAATCACCGCTAATCAAATAAATGAGCTGCCTATGCAAAGCACAGTGGATTATTTTCTATTTCACAGAATCACAGAATCACACAGAATCACAGAATGGTTTGGGTTGGAAGGGACCTTAAAGATCATCTAGTTCCAACCCCCCTGCCATGGGCAGGGACACCTCCCACCAGACCAGGTTGCTCAAAGCGCCATCCAGCCTGGCCTTGAACACTTCCAGGGATGGGACACTGACAACTTCCCTGGGCAACCTGTTCCAGTGCCTCACCACCCTCACAGTAAAAAATTTCCTCCTGACATCTAATTCAAATCTCCCCTCTTTCAGTTTGAGGCTGTTACCCTGTGTCCTATCACTACACTCCCTGATAAAGAGTCCCTCCCCATCCTTCCTGTAGGCACCCTTTAGGTACTGGAAGGCCACTATAAGGTCTCCTTGGAGCCTTCTCTTCTCCAGGCTGAACAACCCCAACTCTCTCAGCTTGTCCTCATGGGAGAGGTGCTCCAGCCCTCTGATCATCTTCATGGCCCTCCACTGGACCCGCTCCAACAAGTCCATGTCCTTCTTGTGCTGAGGACTCCAGAGCTGGACACAGTACTCCAGGTGGGGTCTCACCAGAGCAGAGTAGGGGTGCAGAATCACCTCCCTCAACCTGCTGGCTACGCTTCTTTTGATGCAGCCCAGGATGCGGTTGGCTTTTTGGGCTGCAAGTGCACAGCTTACTTGCTTACTCATGATTCAGTGAACTCCCATTAGCCGTCCAGTCTGTATAACATGAAATTTCACAATTTTAACAGTTCTTCTTTGTTGTTGTACAGTGCTTTACACAATGTAATGTTCAAATTAATTTTCTGCAAAATCAATTGTATTTATGCAATTGTTACTTAGATAAGAATACTTCTTAAATATGTAAGGCAATCATGACTCATACTTTTATTTTCCAATGGACCTCACCACTGAAATTGCATTTTAACAAAAAAAAAAAAGTCATTAAAAAATTGTCAAACTATCTCCCGAATCTCCCGAAAACTTTTAGTAAAACTAATGATATTAGGTAAAAGTGTTAAAATTATTCAATTGCGTTGCCGCTTGAAAGTAAATTTAACGAACTGCGATATTTAGGTGTTTGTTATTTTATATTTGAATAATATTTGCAAATATTTCATATTCACATTTCTTATTTGGGTTCTGCAGAAATCCACATATTGGTGGAGATCATCAGAGTTTACCTACATTGAAGTACTTTCAGTCAGTCATACTGAAACACATAACCAAATATTGCAATAAAAAATGAATGGATACATCACTTACTTAGAATTCAAATGGAGGTAAGGAATCCTCTATATTCATTAAAGAATCTGAATATCTCTACTTTTAATGGCAAACACACCACAATATCAGTGATGCAATGAATTTGCTAAGGTTAGATTTACCAGTATCATTTCGAAGCAAAGCAACTGATGCAACTTAATTTAGATCAAATGAGCCACAGTTAACTACATCAGATTTAGGATTTCAGAATAGTCTTCCTGAATACAAATTTATCATAGAATCATAGAATTTCCTAGGTTGGAAGGGACCTTTCAGATCACCTAGTCCAACCATCAACATAACTCTTGACAAAAACCATCACTAAACCACATCTCTAAGCACTATGTCTACCCGTCTTCTAAATACCTCCAGGGATGGTGCTTCAACCACTTCCCTGGGCAGCCTGTTCCAATGTTTGATAACCCTTTCAGTGAAAAATTTTTTCCTAATATCCAGTCTAAACCTCCCCTGGCGCAACTTGAGGCCATTTCCTCTTGTCCTATCTCATGTTACTTGGGAGAAGACACCAACCCCCACCTCTCTACAGCCTCCTTTCAGGTAGTTGTAGAGAGCGATAAGGTCTCCCCTCAGCCTCCTTTTCTCCAGGATAAACAAACCCAGTTCTCTCAGCCGCTCCTCATAAGACTTATTCTCCAGACCCCTCACCAGCTTCATAGAAAGATATGGAACATCCTGCAGATGGAACATCCACATCTAGACAGACTCTGGTTAAATCCTGGTTAAATTCCCAGACAGTAGGTAATAACTCAATTTATACTATTTAAATATCTTGAAGAGGATGCAGTTTCCAATTTGGAAAGCTACTGAAATGTTGAGTATCAGCCTCAATTAATTCACATCACCAGAACATTAGTTCTGGGATGTTCAGCTGATAACTTCATTAGTTGATCCTGTTTATCAATTATGTTTCAATATGGAAAACACACCTGCTATCTTTCTAAAAGCAACAACTTAAAATTGAGTTCTTTCCTTCTTTCTGTTTCAAAACTGAGACAATTAGTGGGAAGAGTGTACATAGTGACACATAGACAATGTCAGCACAGCCTCTACATCATAGTATAGGTCTTAGGAGCCTACTTAATTCATAGATTTCAGTCCATGCTAATACTTCACCAAGAGAGAAAAAATGTGGGCAATATTTTTATTCCATCTAAGAGTGTAAAATACAGTGAGATTCTGAAAAGAAAACTAGAAATAAGAGTTGAAGGCCCTGCTTAACCGGAGGTTGGACTGCTCAGCTGAGCGCACTGCCATTTACAGCCATAAACCCTGAGAAGAGGAAGCAAACCAAAAATTCTGATCAACAGCACTGAATCACGAAAGCTGAAAAGTAGGCTGAGAAGAACTGACAGCTCTATGAATGAGAGTTATATTGTGCCCTGATTTTCCTCAGAGAATTAAGAACTGATCCATTTCCTAAAACTCCCAAGACTAGAGTTGGAACAATTTATTTCTGCCTTCTAATATGAAGGCTTTATTATTCCTTCACATTTGTTATCATAAATGATACAAGACAGAAGGCTTGATCAGAGTCTGAGAACATGATCAAGAATCTGACAGTATGTGGCTACATCAAAGAAACTACACAGCACCCCACAGACTACCACAGGGCTCCATCTGCACTCTCAGCTGTCAGGTCGGGATTTTAGAACAAAATTCCACCATTTAAACTAGCTTATATATGTGATGGAAGATCAAATTCTGAGGACGAAGCATAGGCCATTTGTTTGCTTTCATTTTTATTGCTATACTATTCACTGCCAACAAGCACTTTTTGCATACTCTAAACATAAATTGTCATTTTCTCTTCTTGAGAAAGATCATTCTGATCATTGGATTATGTGGAAGAATTTTAAATGGAGTTCTGGATGAGAATCACAGCAAGAAAAAAGTCAAAGTGATCAAAGCATGAGAATTTCTTTCTGCACTTCTCTTAAAGATAAGAGTACAATATACCAAAACTCACAGTTACAATCTGCCTGAGCTACTGTATCTAATTATATTTTTGAACCAACACTGACAAATGACACACACCATTCTCAGAGTTCTTCTGTTCATCCAAATGGATCCCTATTGTCTGCTGAAAATGCATCTTCGAAGTTAAGTTTGGCTTGGATGCTACACTTCCCTAAAAGCCTTCAGATCCATTTCAATTTGTCTCTTGAAAAAATTCTCATAGGAATATAACCTTCTTCCAGACAAAATAACAAATTCCTTAACATGTATTGCCATATTTCTGTTGTGTATTTTTTGAGAATCTTGGGGTTGGCACTTGAACATACATGTTTGTGGCTACATATAATTCAGAAAATTGTCAAGCAGAGAAGCTGAAATAAATTGGACGCAAATTTACAACTTCACTTTCTACTCTCCTTGGTTTTTTTATGCATAGTCCAATTATTGTTTCATGTGAACAAGGAAATTTTCAAAAGGCACAGCTGGCTTCTGATGTCCACTAACTTGCAGTGGGAGCTAAAAACCAGACATCAATAGGCTCTGTCTCACTTTTCTATTTAAATTTTGCTTGCTTCCCTTTCTTCTCCTTCTCCCTGACTTTCCCTCTGTGCATTGTGAAAAAGAACAAAATAAAATGCCGATAAAACAGTGAAAATTAAATCACACCATCCCTCAGTTTCCCCTCCAGACTCTCCCCAGCTTCTGTGGTTTATGTCAGTGTACAGTGATAGATCTTGAGACGAGACTTTCTCTCCCTTCTTGGAACGTGACTGTGGCTAATTCTACTGCAATACAACATAAATCTACCACAAATTGTTAGTTTCAAAGACATTAAGTGGTTATTTCAACTCTGAATACAGCTTTGTTTTCTTTATATCATCCTTGTATTCCTTGTATCAGTTACTTGCCTTTTTCCTGAAAAAATGTCACGACTTGTCTGAGGAGAGTAAGTAATTGAATCCTATGCATAGTATTCATGCATATGTGTACTATTCACTATAGTTACCATTAAGAGTTCAGCTATGATCATGATCAGCATGGATGCTAAACTATTAAACAGGCTTCTGTTCATAAAATGTTTTTCATTCAATTACATTTAAATTGCTACAAAATGGAATAAACATGATTCAATGATGCAAAAATCACAGGAGTTTTCAAAGCTGTTATTTTCTTTGTCTGATTTTTACACTTCACATAGTGGTACCCTCAGATCTCATAACTAACCTGTCATACTTTGAATTTTTTCTTATTCACAACTTTATTATCACATCACATATATTACTATTCCTTCTCCTTGAATTTAGGACCCAATGATAACACTGAAATTGAAACATCATTGTACCGCATCTAGCACAGTGATTACAGAAAGTCACATCTGCTTCAAAGTTCATAGAGCATATAAAGTGAGAAAGAAGAACTACGCGTCAGAGATACTTTTCTGGTCATTTGTACATGTCTTTCCCTTCTCATTAATCAATGCGTTAGGCACAGTATGAAGGAACGGTAATTAGTTTATTCTAAGATTTTTTTATAAATGGGATATATATTCTCACACAGATTTTTAAACTAAACCCTTGTCACATATTTCATATTGATATCATACAAATGTTTATATATGTGTATATATATACACATATATCTATATATATGTGTGTCTGTGTGTACGCTATGTATTAAAGTATGTTCTCTCATATTTTCCTAATAAAACGAGAGGAAAAGATTTTTATGGTCACAATATGAAATAGTAACCAAGCCCCTTTATTTATATGGCCCCATAAGAACTTTGGAACCCAACCTTGTTTTGCAAACTGAAGACTGTCAGCTCTATCTGGTACAGTGTGTCCGGGAAAACCCAAACCTTACTCAGTAGCAGTGCCACATTAGCCAGGTTTAATCGCGTATCTTTTAACTACAAACTGATTGGTATCAGTCCATATTTACAGAACTGAAAAATAGTAAAAATTCATGCTTATCATGAATAAGCACATAAACAGCATTAATGTTTAGAATGGATTTTATTCTATGTCTCATTGTATGAACACATGGCAAACAAGCATTGTAATCGGACGTATACATTGCAAAGATATATTTCAAACACATTTAAGAACACCAGCAATAGAGATTTGCTCTCATTTCTTTTATATATTTTTGCAGAAAACAGAATTGTTCTGAAGATACTTTTAGTACTTACCACTGTGTCGTATTTTTGAGAACGCTTCAGAATTCCCCCATAGGAGGCAGCATGATTTCATTTCAGATATAGCAGAAGTTTTTCCTGTTAGGAGGAAATATATAGTGCTCTTATTTTAAAAGTTATTTAAAAGTTATTTATTAAATCATAATAAATAATCATAATACTAATCATAATACTAATACCCAGAGAATAAATACATACATTAATCATAGTGTATTGGCTTCTGTTATAAAAAATATTAGTAATATTTTTTCTTTGCAGATTGATCACTGCTACAAAAATATGATTTTTTTTATAACTATACACCACAAAAGTATATATTTTGTGGAAAAAAAGCTAAGGCAAGCACTTAAAAATAAAAAATAAAAAAAAATCACCACAAAATCTTGGGGTTTAGTATTTTTTTGTTATTCCTATACCAATTATTTCTCTAAATATATATTATACATATTAAAATATAAAATATAAAAAATATAATATGAAAATATATTAAAATATAAATATTCACATATTTTTAAAAAGCTATTTGACTATTATTTTTCTTTCCTATGTGTAATTCAAAACTGTAGCTTATACTTCAAATGACATTTCAATGGACAGACTGTTTAGCAATAGTCTATCCATTTTAGATAGACTATGCAGATAGACTAAATACCAATATTTACCAACAGTCTTCTCTGTCAGGACTATCTTGAGACACTGCAATTTAAAACTCAAACCTTAATAGTGTTAAGAAAGCTATTTCAGGTAATTTGCATAGGTTCCAAGACTGTATTAGCTGAAATACTTCTCTTCCCTCAAAGGCCAGCAAAGTTGATTTTATGGCATTTATAGCTGCACACATTTTGCAGGGGTAATTCGTGCACTTTTTTTTGTTGTTTTTTTGTATCTCTCAAAGTACCAAGGCACTTCATATCATTTTTTATTTTTTTCATTAAATTGGTCAACACAGAGGAGCATTTTGTGTGAAAAATACCATTTCAAAACAAATTACAGGAGCAAGAGTGAGGCCATCAAGTATTCCTATTAGCTTGCTAATACATCAGGCAAACTTATCATTTCTGAAAAATTACACAATTCGTTTGGCCACAGCATAGTGCCTATTAACACTGTAGAAACACTTCTGCAATAAGCTGACAAATATGTTCCACAAACTTATACGGCTTTCATGGTCCACCTGCATCAGTAGAAACAGGCACGATTTCCAGATAACAGATAAAGTGTGGGCTATCATCACAAGCAATGTATCTATACATACACATGCATACAAACACATTCTTTCTGTGTATTCATTTATACAGTAATTTAAGAAATAAATTAGCTTTTAGCAATAAAGATCCTAAGGTTCATGACACTGAGTTTTCATCTTGTATTTCAGAAAATATTCCCATACTACTTGAAAAAAAAAAAAATCAGATTTCAGACTTCACTTTTGAACAAAATCAATGGTGTAAATAAAATCAGGCTTTAACCCTTACTTGCTACTGGCAGGTTCCACAGGCTTAATCACACTGAATAACTTTTTCTCATGAATAGTTTTGCCTCACTACAGCCAAAGCACTCCCTATAACTGCAATTCATTTTAACACCTGCAAACACAGGCCTTGATTCCATGTAAAGAAGGTGATTACCTTGAGAAACTGGAAATAAATACCAGCGGATGGATATCTGAATAAATGGCTGAAAGGGAGAAATTTAGGAATATGGAAGCAAAGCGAAATTCCTTATGAATAAGCAACGTGTGAAACACTCCAGCTAAACTGTGAAAGTGTCCATCTGGACACTTGCTGCAGGGGAAGCCTGGCAACACCGCAACTTTTCATACACACCCGTTGAGGAATCAGAAGTTGAAGTTTAGGGCAATCTTTATTCCGAGCTACAGTAATGTCTTAAATCTCTCCACATGACAGTGGCTCTTTTACTGGAGATTGCACTGCTCACGTAGACTTTGACAGTCATTCCAATTATCCAACAGTAGTAGGTGATTAAACCTAGGATATAAGAAATAAGGAAGGATTTAAGGAATGGCTGGAGAGTGAAACTGTACTAAGGCTGACAGAGCTTCCCTTCTCAATTGTTTTAAACTTGCATTTCCTTATTTCAGCAGCCTTTATAGTTTAATTCCTGCTACTAGTCATGTCAGCTTTGCTGGTAAACATGGGGATTGTATTTACTGTATGTCCATAGCACCTAAATAGTCTCCAGCTTTGAAGCATAAAAATGAATGAAGAAAGTGTTTCTTGTGAACTAGGTTTTCCAATTTTATCTTTGTACATATGTGCTTATCCTTTTCACCTTTAGTTTGTCTTACAGATCTTCTAATTCTCCATGGTAGATTGATTTTAATTGTAGATGACTAGATTACAGTTTAGACTTTACATATTCTAGTAAACCACACTGTTCTCTCTTGACCATTTACAGGTCATGTTTAGACTTTATCTCTGTAATAGTCAATTGCTCTCAAAAAAACAACTGCAAATACTGCACTTCCTTTGTATCCATATGCTTTTGGGGCACATGGACACACGTGAGACAAAATAGAGACGCCATGTAAATATATTTTTCTTTTTTAAAGTGTCATTTTATCTCCATATTTGTGACAATTGATCTCCTCATAATTATAAAAATTTAAGAAAAATATTCAGGAAAATTGTCAGTCCTTCTAAGCACATTTTCCAGAAGTCTAAAACAGGTTTTCTCACCAGTCCACAGACTCAAAGGTGACAAATCTGATAGTGCTATAACGACCCATTTTAATGCTACTCAGTTTAAGCTTACTTAATTGACTCATTTCTCAGAATTATCACAACGGTCTCTGATTTTATAGGTGACACAACAACGAGTAACTAAGGCTGATGTTCTGTCATCATATTTACACAGTTGTCTTAGTCTTTGCCTAGAGAAATAAAATCTCTGTCTCATAAAAATTTTGTTTGTTTTGTTTTGTTTTAAACATGATGATCCACTCTCTCCAGCTAGCCCAAAAACTTCTGACAGCTGTTGTCAATACCCAGATATAGGCTAAAAATATTTGTTTAGTCTTCAATGCTCTGTTTTATTCATCACGATGACTGGACTACTGTAATTAACTTCGGTTTGAGCAGACAGGTTCATGAAGTCTCTATAAGAAAATGTACCATTTGAAATGCAGTCTAGCATCTTTAAATACATCTTTAAATCTGTATCCCTTTTTCCCCATTGATACAGTTTCATATCAAGTTCTTTCTTTTGAACACTTTGATAATAAGGTCTCTCCACTGCTAAATTCAAGAATTTCATACGTAGTGACACATTCTACAGCAATTAAATTTTAAAATTTTTTGAACTGTAAGTAGAAAATCACTGAATAAAGAATGGGTAAATGCATCTGGGCAGTTCTGTGATGTTCTCCCAGCACCAACAGCCCAGAAATCACAATATCAGATAAGCAGATGACGCTATTATTTTAACTGTTTTTTGCCTGGACAGTTTGGGAGGAGGAGGGTGTTCAGAAGAGGAAAGCCAGCTAGAGGTAGATCTCACAGCAGGAATAGGATGCAGACCAGCTAAAGGAGTATCAGAGATATGCAAATGAAATCAGCTTTCTCCCTAATTTAGGCATTTGAAAGCTAAATAACTAAATCTGACCTCAGGCTTCCTTTTATTTTGTGAGAAAAAATAGGCATCCTGAATGGTATGTCTTATTTATCTCCATGAGTCAAAGAGTGTGGGCTTTAAGTAAAAAAACAAACAACCCACTTGTCACATATACCAACTGAGGTAATGTTGACTTACAGATATCTAAGAAATAAGTGATGGCATCTTATCTTCTTTAGTTAAACCAAATGTAAGTAAGCATCAAATAATGCAAAGTCAAATGTAACTTCTCCTTTGCTAAATGTGCAGTAACTCTCTCTTTGCCTAGGGAGAGGAAACTTCCAACAAGAAAAAGCTCCCATTTTGGGGATCCCTTTTTCCACTTTAATCAAAATCAGCGGACCAGAACAAGACAGGAAGCCACTCATGCACACACTCCCCCTTAAATGAACATATTCCAAGTTCTATTCCTTGTCTTCAAGCAGATCAGAAAGATATGGTGGATACTGTGTTGTTTCTTTCACCCTCTGACATAGTAGTTTCCTCACAATTCTCTGCTCATCTCTTTCTGCTCTAAATAGTTAAACCTATGAACCTACCTGTGTCTCTGATCTTGATTCCTGCCTGTCCCATAAGGATCACCATGTGGTAGTACGCTCAGAGAAATCAGGAAAAAGAGACTGACACTCCTCTGAAGTCAGAGGTAAGGGACGGTATCCTCAGCCACAAGCAACTAGAATATCCCACAGAACAGATGGGTGGCTTCAGGGAGAAATGACAAAAAAAAGAAAGAATAGGAACGTATGAATCTGTGGCAAGGTCTACAAGGTCAAGAAAAATACTAGCAGAGACCAGAGATGAACAGAGAAAGCAGGCAGAACAGTCTAACACAAACAACAACCAGAGACCGCTCTTAGAGAACATGAGCTACTACTAAATATACAACCGCAGCAGCAGAGGAACGATAACACAGAAACAGAAAGGCTGAGGCCGTCTCCACAGGATGCAGACCAGGAAGGAGGAATGAAGCTGTTCATAAGGCACATGTTCATAATGTTCATAAGGCACTACAAACAAGTGATATGAATTTGCAGAGGTCCCTATTTTTTCAAAAAGTACTAACATTTCTTGAAAAATCTTCTTGACTTCAGAAATACGTAGATATGGGTCTTTGCTAATAAGACTGGCAAAACACAGGTTCATTTCTCATGTGGGCTACATCAGTATCACCATGAACTACCTATCAAAATAAAGACATTCTGTGATACAGCAGATAAAGCAGATTAAAAAGTCCTTAACAGAAAAATGAATGAGGGTAAATATTTGAATAGCATATAATACACATTTCATTAGAAAATTTGAATATTTTTGCAACACCAACAAGTGGAAATCTAAAGGATGAAAGGATGACAATATCAGTACAATGAGATTCCAAACAAACCTAATAATTAATACTACAGGTCAAAAACCTGAAAAGCTCCAGAATAAAAAATATGCTGAAGGAGAAAAAAAGAAAACCAATAAAAAACCAAAACAAACCAAAACCAAAACACAACAAGCAGGCTGGAAACAAAGACTTCAGACTCAGTTTGAATCAGAACAAAACAAAAGAAATCTGAAGAATTTGCAAACTGCTATGAGAAGTCAGGAAGAATTAAACTCATGAACCCTGGGCCCAAAACAGCAACACATGCAAGAGAAATGCTGATGATGCAGAAGGATTTGCCATGTTAAGAAATTCTGAATGGTAAATGGAACGATAAATCCCCTTAGGGGAACTCGAGGCCAGAAAGTAGCAATGCCAAGAAAGCATGTAGAATAAGACACGGTAAAAACGAAGGACATAAGAAAGGCTAAATCTAAGGTCAAACAGAAGGGGAGAAAGTGCCAGTCCTGTGTCAAAAGAAAAGGTTGATTCTCAAGTCAGGGATAAGAGAAAGGCCAAGCCTGAGATTAAGGAGGAGGAGGAAAAGGAGAATAAGATACAGCTAAAGAAGACAGCAGAAAGGGGAGTGGAAAAGACCTAGCCGAATAAAAATAAAAGATTAAGGACAAACCCAAAGTCAAAGGAACAGAATCCAAAGAGTGCTTCAAGACCATGCTGAGATATGCTGAAATTAAAGATCAGTTGGAACAGCAAAAGCTCCACATAATAATCCTCAAGCCTGTCACGGTACAGCTTTCAGAGACTGTAGACAGGGAATCAGATGAATAGAAGACAGTATAATCCACCCAGTGTCATGAAGTTCAGATCATATATTCAGTCCTCACTTCAAGTATATATTTAAGTCTCCTTGGGCCTTTTAATATTATTTCTGTGTTTCTGAAACTAACAGCAAGAAATGTGCCAAAAGGCACTTAAACATTTATTACAGCAAGGCTCTCGCTATGCTCGAGGTAACGTTGACTATCTGTGTCACTTCCAAATTATGACTAGTAAAGCAATTACCCTTGATGAAATCACATATATATCTCTGTGCATGAGCAAGCTCTTATAAATATATCTGCCTTTCCCCCATATGAGATGGGAGGTAATTCAGGAAGAAATTCTCTTAAAATTTTCATAGTCAGAAAGACTGGAATGACTGAAAATTCATTCAATGAAGATTCGTAAGTGAAAAAGTTCTTATCTTTACACAAATGATGTGTCAGATACTACCATTGTTGGTTAATGCACAGTCAAAATATAAGCCACTGAGCTGTTTTTCACACACCCTCCCCAAAAAAATGCAGTGTAAAGTGAGAGAAATTACAATCCCAGCTATCAAACTGAAATCAGCGCAACAAAATCTGTTTGCACTTAGGTCTCTGTCTATCTAGCTGCATAAATTTCCATTCCTATACTATCTAAGCATCTTTCCGATGGATAGGACATTCCAGTTCAGTGTTGGTATAACTGAGAAGTTGCCAGAGATACAAGGCAGATGTCCCCAACGGGCCACATCGCCAGAAGTTCCGAGACTTCCGTCTCTTGAAAACTGAGCTCTTATAATTTTCATCTTCACGGTGCTTTCCAGTTGTCCAGAATGAAATTAAAATGTTTGTAAACCAAATCATAGAATGTGACCCACCTATATTGCATCTCCAAAACAAATATTCACAGAACACCTTTCAGTCTAGCATGTCCCCGAGGGCACCACCAGCCCTGACTGTCCTTGCCCAGGCAAGATGCCCAGGCAGGTGCACCCCTCACCCTGCCCAGGCCCCAGGACCCCATGTCAGCCGCCTCGGGGCCGTCAGCCCCTGCCCCAGCGATGCTGCAGCAGGGCCGGTCTACAGCTCCCCACAGCCCTGCCCTGACCAGCCTCCTGAGCTGGGCCCACCAGCAGGCCCACATCCCAGCCTTGGCCTGTCCCCAGGGAGGTCCTCAATGCCCAGGCCTGGGGCTGTCCCAGTGACCCCGTCTGCCCTGCGCCTGGCTGGGGGTGGGACAGGACCTGGCTGCCAGGCCCTGCCGTCACCCACCATGGGGAACCCCCAGTACTCCTGGCCCCTGTGATGCCACGGTACAACGTTACCAAGTTCAAAAGTGAAGTGAACTGCTCATGCAGCATAAAATTCTAACTTTAACCAGGCACATGATGAGAAACAAATAAGGAGGATTTCCTTGCGGCAGACTTAATTCCACCCATAACAGAATCACCAAAATCCACATCTCCTAAGCCTGTGATAAGTTTTTTCCCCAGCCATCTTCATGGAAACTATGTGGATTAAAAGCAAACAAACATACAAACAAACAAAAACACACACCGAGCACTGCAGCAGAGTAAACTCATACAATCAGTCAAGAATAGAAACAACTATTTACCACTGTTTTTTTTATAACATTCCTCTATTGCTGAAACTTCCATTTCTCCACACAGACTAACTAAAACCTCCGAGATAAACCTAAGCACTAAATTCCTTAACTCCAATGAGTACTCAAAATTACAGACTCCACAGAGACATGAATCTTACTATAGTCTCTATGTTTCTTCTCTGGAGAAGCCCTCATTTTTTGTTATATCCTATCTTTACGTTTTTTTACCTGACTGAGCCACCTACTTAGCACCTATACCGGATACAGAGGTGCTGCCTCTCAAATAGTGTACCTGATAGATTAATCATGTTGTGAAAGGGGTTGTATTTACATTTCCTTGGGAGGTAACACTCAGAACATTTGTTGCTAGCATGTATTCAGTGTAAAGTTTCCTGCTTTTGTTTCAGCCCCTTAGTCTTCTGCATCCAGAACCTCATCATTTTTTTGAGTTATATCTGTTGGTATAATGAGTGATGATAACTCTCTTTACAAACCTTGCTAAACTTTGAGATTACCTAACTGAAATTTTAACACAACAAATTGTCTTAAAATTGAGCAATCAAAAATGAAATAAAATAAGAATGGCTTTCATCCTAGTAGAAAGCATTATATAAAGAAGGGGCAATGAGGTTACTGGTTCCATCTCTCTGCATTTTGCATTAAATCATCAGGTGAAAATAAATGTCTTGATCTGTAATAAATATATAAAGGTGGTCATCACTGAACTACAGCCTCAGACCATTTAGATGTAATTCGCATTCTTTTACCTTGACATTGGACCTCCTTCCCTATCACTTGCCCTTTCTCCTTGAAAAAGGTATTTCATAATTTATTTCTTCTAAGTAGTTTTTACCTGTGTAGAGATTATCATCACAAGCTAGGGGCAGACATAACCACATCCTTCATAGACCTATGGACTAAAACCCACACAAGTTAAACTGGAAGGAATGTGTTTTTCCAGCCTCCTTCCTCATCTCAAAAAGGTTGGCAACAAAGAATGAACAATGTTAACTTGTTCAATAACTTGTGATTGGGTTCGGGAGTAGACAGTAACAAACCCAAAGTACAACAGCAATGTGATAGGATCATCTTAGCAGTCTTTAAAAACAAACAGTGTAGCTAGAATCATTCAAGTATTGATTAAATAGATTTCTCTAGATATATTTTCTTAATTAAAAACTTTATGTGATGAAGCAACTAATCCCAGAATCCATTTCCAGGGACATGGAGGACAAGGTAGTCATCAGGAGCAGTCAGCATGGATTCACCAAGAGCAAGTCATGCTTTATTAGATTGATAAACTATGATGGAACACCTGGCTTTTAGATGAGAGGAGAGCAGTGGATATTGTCCACCTGAACTTCATTAAGGTTTTCCACACTGTTTCCCATAAGATCCTCCTAGAGAACCTGATGGAGTCTGGACTAGACGAGCAGACAAAGGCTCAGGGGGATCTTATTAATGTTTACAGATAACTGAAGGGAGGGTGCAAAGAGGATGGGGACAGGTTCTTTTCAGTGACACCCAGCGACAGGACTGGAGGCAATGGGTACTAACATAAACACAAGAGGTTCCCTCTGAACATCAGGAACCATTTTTTTACTATGAGGGTAAATGAGCACTGGCACAGCTTGCACTGAGAGGCTGTAGGGTCTCCCTCCTTGGAGATATTCAAACACTGTCTGGACATAGTTCTGGACAACCTGCTGTAGGTGTCCCTGCTTCAGCAGAGGCATTGGACAAGATGATCTCCAGAGGTCCCTTCCAACCTCAACTAGTCAGTCATTTTGTGCTTCTGTGATATGTAAATGTGCCTTTTTTGAGAAAGACTGAATATGCCATCAAAATGAGAGTCTTGCCTGACTCAAAGAAGCCAGACTCCTGTTGCAAAGGTTATAGCAGATGTTCAGTGTTTGGTTATGTCTAATTCATGCCAGTGAATCACTTCATCAATTACTCAGATCCTTATTTCTCCTTATGGAGCAGTGTCATTTGGTATTAGCAACTGAAGACCAGCTTAAACTATAATCTCCCACATCTCAAGTGAGTATCTTTGTGCAGAACTGAGCAACAGCCTCATTCAAGTCAAGTAGAAAAAGGATTGCTAGTCCTGTATCTCCAGGGGTTGTTCTGTCCTCAAATGAGACAAGGGAAGAAACATATTTTAATTCTTTCCCACTTGATTTAAATCATGATACAGAATCATCTGCCTATCAATGGAAAGTCACAGAGTCAGAATAAGGGGAAAGAAACAGCTCCATCCTTTTCCAGCACTACAAAGAATTCAGTGACACGAAACAGGACATAGGTACACTTACACCTCTTTCGAGCCTCCCTGCCAAGAAGAGAAAAGCACTTAAGTCTCTATCTGGCAACCATAGCCTTGTGTGCAAATACAAACACATTTGAAACCCGCAAGACTGTGTTTCACATGACTGTTATGAGAGCACCTCCAAGTTTGACGCTTAATGGCTCTGTCTCCACTGGCTTCCCCTAAGCCTCGTCCCCACAGTTGTCTACATCACAAGGCCTTCTAGTAAAATCACAATTCCCTTCCTTTTTACACATGTGGGGTTTCCTTCCAACAGATAAAATAACTGTATGTAGGAATAAACAGGAAGAAAGAAGTAAAAGGGACTAAAGAGCAGTTCCGGATCATGGCTCAACCTGCCCATAGCCCAGTCTGCACCAACTGTTCCAAATCCTACCCCAGCTTGCAGTCTGAATACGGACAGAATTTACTTTGGTAACAAAGACCAATGACAGAAAATTACAGAGAATTTATACCTAAGGTTCATATTTCTCTTCCTTCAAATTCAGTGAGGAGAAAATTCTTTTTTCTGGAAACCTTTCTTCCTCTAATTAAATTCCATTCTGGCTTATCTGGGCTCTACTTGAAACTATCAGTTTTCCCTTCTCTCACTATCTGTTTTCAGGAAAGTTTTGGCAGTTTACCAAAATCACAGTATATAAAAAAGCAAATATTTTAAAATGTGTATCCTTTTTTACAAGCAAAACATGACATAACAGCAATGATGGCAGCTGCTACCAGCATTACTATTATATTGGGAGCGCATGAAGAGACTAAAAGAGAAGGGATCCTGTCTTGATCAGAATCTAATGACCAACCTCATTCCCTGATCTCAGGAAGCAAATGAGGCAGGGACAGGGGGTGAGATGGCATTTTTGGGGCAGAAAACTAAACTAGGTTCCCTCTACAACTGGGACTTGGCACCTGCAGCCCAACCTCCTTCTTCACTACCAGATTACTGTCAGCTGAGCAATGTGAAGTCCTCAAGTGGCAACAGGCCATGTTGAGTGTTGAAAGTATGACTTTAAGGTGTTTTGCAGAAGGTGTGGTAAATGTTGTACTTAGCATCTTATGGCTTTTGGTTTTCTTTTCTTTTCCTATAACTTACAATATTCTGTGAAGACCATACAAAAAAAGCAACAGAAAACAACAAAGTTATAAACTTGAAAGAACATTATTGATTTTTGCAAAATTTTGAATTCGAAAGCTGAACTGAATTTACGAAGGCAATCTTAATTTGATCCCCTTATGATTTGACATTACTAAAGGATATAATTTGAAAATAAATTACCTGGGTTTTTTTGACTTAACATTCTGGATGCACAATCTGGAAGAATTTGTGATTTTCCCAAGAAACCTTAAGCATGCTGCTTTTTAACTTATGATTGTTGTATCTTTTTCATCTGAATTATACTTGCAGACTAATATAATGCATATATAACAAAACATATCACCATTCAACTTGTTATTGCCATTTGCTATACATCTTCTACAGTGTAAATTATTTTGATTATTTCTCTCTCACCTCATCTTCTTAATTTGCTGGGTGCGCTAGAGGAAAAAACAAACAAACAAACTAACAAAAAAACCCAAACAAACCCAACCAAAGGCATTACTATATGCCTATCAACATTCTGAACATATCTAATGGTGTAATAGCTTTCCCTTCATGCCTCTCCTGGTTTTGATTATCTTCTCTTTTAAAACTAATGGCTCCCTATCTATACGTACATATACCCACTTATATATTCTTATTGTAGCAAACTGATTCACAAATTCCTTAAACAAATCTCAGACAAGTAAACACTGAGCCAAGAATTTAGCAGAGAACTCCATGTGCCTTCCTCACACTTGATGACTTGAGGCTGTCTTCAAGCCATATATAATAGGTGAGAATGTGGCCCTAAATCCTTTTGATAAATTTGAGGTATTCAAAAGATATTTGTGCAATAAATGCATTTTTTAATGTTTCTACTAAGAATTAAGTCAAATGCAGAAAGTTAAACTCATTAATTATAACTTAATCATTCATTATAGTTTGATTGTGTTGAATGAACCATGTAGCAAATGTTAGATAAAGGTTAAGAGGGATGATAGATTCCTGGAACACCCACAAGAGATGCATGAGCCCCTGACACTGGATTATCTCAATCCTCAGCTAATCAACCACTCCGTGTACTAACTGAATCTATTAGATTTAGAATTCTCCAAAATTAGCACCAGACAGTGTAAAATAATTAATTAAACAAGCTAATAATAAACACAGTAATAATAAAAGCCCTTAAATTTCCCCAGAGCAGGAAATCAATATGTTGGTAAATTTATTTAAACTCCATTATATGAACTGAGTAAGTTGCCTAAAATGTTTCCAGTGTCTTGGAATATTTGCTGAAGATTGTAAACCTTCCCAAAAGACTAATAAATCTTCTCTTGTCTCCCATCAGGGTGAGAAATGAAAAGATGTCTCTCACTGTAAGGCTATATATAAAGTCATTGTTCTATATTTAGAACATTCTGTTTTCGGCTAGACCTTGCTTGCTCAAGGCTGTCAGTCATCTTTAGATCTCCTGCCTGCAATAGCAACAGGCTATATCATACAATGTTGATTACAGGTCATAACAAAAACAAATTTATGATTGTCAGGAGTCCAATATCTCCACTCTCTTTCCACTTATCTGGTTGAGAAGTCAATTGCTTTCCTCTGCCCTGCTGTTACTTGGAAGAATACAGATATTCAGGAGTGAATGAGTTATGAATACTACCCTTTTAGTATTTTAGTTCCCAAAATTGAAGAAAGGCTACAGTTGCTCTGAGCAGAAACTAAAAGATTGATCCAGAGCCCTTTGAAGTCAATAAAAGTCCTCATGAGATCAGTAGACTGCAGAAGTCGGTACAAGTATTCATGTCTCATATTTGCTGTCTCATACTTGGCTGCAGCCTATTGGATACACAATTTTGGGAGAAAATTCTAACAGGACATAGGTAACTATACTCAGCGGTAGTTGCTACTGGAAAATTAAAAATCACACCTAAGAGCACGGTTGTGACAGCAACAACGATCACAAGGTCTCAAGTACAGCATTAAAGAGAAACATATTTTAAAAGTCTCTTGCACAAAAGCAAAACTGCTGCCATTTTGCAAACCACAAGGCAAACTTTACCCCAAAAAGCTTTAAGAACTGAACATATACCCTGAGTCATAAAGAGAAACAAAGCTAATTCTGAACAAACTGGTATATCACGTGCTACATTGTAGTGCTGTGGGAAGACAACAGTTCAGGTCCCAGAAGCTGAATGTCAGAGAACTTTATGCCTCAGCAAAGCACCCAGCATCTGGAGGACCGAAGAGCACCGTTGTGTCCCTGTGCTGACATGTGTACTGAGTCCGGCTCTCCAAGTAACTTGGAGTTACACCTTGAACAGTGCTGCAAAATATTTGTAGAAGTACTACTCTGAGTACACACAGGCTCCAGAAACATGCATGTGTGGTCAATATTAACATGGAGGATAATGATGAAGTAAAAGCTCACACCAGGCAGCTAAGTGGCCTGATTTTCAAAAGCTTCGAAAAACTAATACCTCAAAAGACCCCTCTGGTGTCAAACCACTGCAGCAATAAAATCCTTGTCTTTCTTGAGCACTGCAAACTCCAAATGTTGTGTACGTTATTTTTCAAAAAGTAATTGCCTATTTGTAGAAAATTTTCTCACCATAGGTAACTATGCTAACAAAGATATTCTGCATGTGAGTAACCATTTGAAGTTTTTACAAATACACTTGATTTTCCGCTAATACATAACCTGTATTATAAACACATAAAACCATTGCAGTTTGCAGTTCTTTTTCATTCTTTTTTTCTATTAACCCAAGATGCAATTGAGACTCATAGATGGACAAGTGACAAATGTTTTTGTTGTAGTCATCAGCTGGTTTTAGTTAATAATTCAGTTATTAAATCTCATAAGTAAACAATAGGACATCATGGAAAATGCTTGTTGTTATTTTTTAATAGAGCTCTTAACTTTGCATTATGTTAGGGAAGGCCTTCAATTTTATTGCTTTTTTTTATTATTCTCAGAAGTTAAAACTGAACTTGAGATATTGAGAAAAAATCCTACCTATAGAAAAGACAGATCATATTCTTTTGAAATTAGATTCTTGTTATGTAATTGCTTCCAAACATGTAAACAGAAATTATCATTATCTGATTATCTATGCACAAAGAAATGCTACTGTTTCACTCAAGAATCCAACTGGAATATATGCTCTCACAAAACCAAACCTCCCTAGCTGGTATTCAAGAGGCAGATGTTCACAGTAAACAAACCACTACAGATGGTCATTTTTTATCCTTTTTTAGAATTTGAGTTTGAATTTGTTGCAATTTACTTTTTTTTTTTAAATCACTCATTTAAAAAATGAAAAAAAAAAAGCTATTCATAGAACCCATTCAAGATTATCAAGTTGATCCATGCAATCTTTTGTTTGGCGATAAAAAACATCAAAATATTAAAAGAGCAGAAGAATACATAGACATAGGAATAGACATAGACGTACTATTTTTTTTATTAGAACTTGAAATTGCTTTATTTGAAAAATAATATTTTACTGTGAGTTTCAACTAAAAAAAAATCCATAATCCAAACGTATCTAATCCTTTAGCTCTTTTCATGTGAGAAATAGTAACTGTTGCTGTTGAATTGAGAAACCTGTGCTGCAACAACCACTATATTAGCTGTTCCCTTGATTGCTATCCTTTGGTAAAATTTTAAAATGGAATTGAAATATTTGTCATTAATTAGGGTTATATAACGTGCTCAACCATGATTATAAATAATGAAGCTAGTCTTCTGCTTCCAAATTTTCATATTGCAATTAATTCATAACACCAAAAAAAAAAAAAGTTAGAGGTTTAGAACATTCAGGGTTGGCTAAAAACGGAAACTGCTGGTTTTATTGCTGCTTTTGGAAGTTTAAATTTTATGTCTTGAGTTAAATACATTTAGGCAGGCAACCCACGTGGAGATTTTCCCTATGAAATACCTATGAAATTTCCAGTGACTATATCGTGAACTTAGTCCTCTAAATGTAACTGCTCTACATTGCACTTCACTACATTCGCACATTCAGCCATCTCCACTGTTTTCTGCTTAGCAAAACTTGCAAAAGAATAAGAGATCGTAGTCTGAATCCATAAACCTCAGCCATAGTAAAATATATCCATTATAATTATTTCCAATAATGATGGAATACTATGCCTACTGTATTTACTTTTTTTTTTTCACACATTTTAAACTCAGAATAATTGAAAACCCTATGAAACACCTCCATACATTTTTTCAGGAGTGTGCCTCACACAGAATTTACTTGTAGATAACCGTCATACAAAATGATCTCTTTCTTTCATGCATAATGATATGCATCTGATAGTCATCTGATCAGATATGCATATAACTGAGTAGCTTCTATTTTTCATATATGACTAAACCCACTGAATGAAAATGTTGGATGGAAGAAAGAAGCTTCTTGACCCCAATAACCCACAACAAACTGTGAAAAACCTGCTAGCATGCAAAAGTTCAAAAAGGACAATAGTCTTGATGATTCAGGCCTCTGATAGGTGCAGCAATAACCTCAGATTAAAGCTAGAGCCTAGACTATCAATGGCATTCAAGCATATCAGACATGCAACAATCCCACACCTTCATAAGAAGAATGGGTTTGAAAATGACACAAATGGTCAAATGTCAATAACTATATTGCCATGAAAAGCGCAGTCCTTTATGCTAAAAGGCGATCTGTAACTTTATATAACAGAAATAACAATAAAACACAATTGTAAAGGATCTTTGCTCTAGAAATAACACGAGTGTCTCAGAGAAGGCCTTAGAATAGAAAAGGCAACAGCATATAGTCTGCGGAATACTGTAAACTGACCAAGATCATATTTACATTTATTGATCATGTTTCACCTGATGAATTTATTGCTTACAAACATTAATCACAAGTGCTAATGTCATTCTAAAGAAGACCTTAAAAAAGGTAAATTGCATCCCAAAGTCCTTACTTCTTCCCAGAAATTGCAATGAGAGTCTAGAATAACTAGTTGCACACAACTGTCTACAGTTTGAAAGCAGACTTCTGTCGTATGCAAAAAGCACCATCCCACAGGGAACTCAAGCAAGTACTTTCCTTAAAAACTTTAGAAAAATCTTACCAATCATCTGCATTTACTTTTAATGATCCTACTAGACAGTTAATCTAGTCACCATCCGATAGTATCTAGACTGAAGGATGAGTAATAAATATTAAGTTTAGTTGTAGTTTTTCTTAGATACAACCAAAACTCACTGCATTTCAAAGAGATTCGGAACTATAGTACTGGGTTTCCGTGGCATCTGAGCTAAACCAGCGGTATAAAAGCCTTATTTAGAAAATAAAGGGCACTGGCAAACAGATACTGAGTTCTCATTGATCTCACAGAGAAATCTTTGAGATGCTCATTCACCAGTAGAGAAATCACTGAAATCCAGAGGCTGTTGGTGTCTCACGCCAAAGTCATATTTACTGAACCAAGTGTAGGGGAAAAAAAAAAAAAGTCAGCACGAAATTTTTGTCATACTGCTCAGCACATGAGAGAATGAATTGATTATCTATAATGTGTGGCCCTAAAAATATAATGCATTCCTTCCTAGCTCTCCCAGTTTGTTTAATATATTCAATAGGTATTTGATAAAAAAATTTAGACACAGTCTCATTTAACACATACACAGTTCACAGTAGGAAACAGAGTAGCAGCCCTTCAAGGATCTTTCATCAACTGCTAAAGAGTGAAGCATATGGTAAAATAAAGGTGGGGGTTTTTTCGTTCGGGTTTTGGGTTCTTTTTTTCAGTTCATTCTTTTTTTGAGGGGCGTGGTGGTTGTTTTTTCCCCAGTTCTTCTATCAGAATAGTCCAGAATCTACACAGTCACAATTTCTCAGCTTCTTTAGTTTGCATCAGCCAACCTCTAAGAATAATTAGTCTGAGGCATCCAGCCACTGGACAACTGATCTTATGATCTAAAGCAGTTACTTGGACTATTAAGAAACTTTTGTATACTTTCAACGCACAGATTTTTCGGGAAAGAAAACTACTGCTAGGCTTAAAGATGTGATGAAAAAAGATATGCTACTGTTGGGATTAGTTTGGAAGACTGAATCAGTTGGTATCCAGCTCAAGAAATTCTGTGGGCACTGCTGCTTGCAACTACAAAAGCCAAGATCATCAAGGATAACTCTTTACTGCCTGTTGTGATATCTCAGCTTCTAGTGAATTTAGCCATCTGATCCTGCAACATCATTCCTCAAAGCACAGCTTTCTGAATGTGGCATTTCTGGGAACAGCACCAAGATATGACAGCAATCACTGTATGTGTTGTTAATGCCTGTGGCTAGATTTTGTATTTTGGAATACCTTGAGGAATCGGGTAATGTGAATATCAGGCAATTCTTGTGGTGATTTACAACGTCATAGTGCACCTAAATGTACCATGGCAGTTACTGTTTGATAAATGCTATAGTCTTATGGGAAGAGAGGTCACCCTTCCTTGCAAAGGATACATTATGAAATGCTAGAAGATATCAGGGGATACAAAGTCACCTTATACTTTGAAACAGTGTGCAAAAAAGTACTGGTTGTAATTATATAAATATAGCAAAACATAAGGTAAATTCAGGTGGGTTATGTCTTAAAAGATCACTAAATCATTTAAAAATAAAGGTATTCTACTGATATGCTATGACTTTGCCTAGACCAAGCTAGACAAACAAAACCCTTGGAATTGTCTCTACTCTCCCTTTTTGAGGAAAAGGCAATATTCAGGAGAAAGTTCTAGTGATCCTAATTTTCATATCTCTGCTCTTAAGCTTAAGTGACCTAATAGAAGTTTTGATTCCTGAATGCTGTTAAGGCATGTTTTGCTAGCACCTCAGCCTTAGTAATGCCAAGGCTCTGCAGTTCACAGCTCTGTAAGCTTTCCCCTAAGCCATTGAAGCAGTGTTTTCCAGATCCTCCATAACAGTATTTTTCTGTTTCCCTTGATGTTCTCAAACTCTAGCTCTTGTGTTGTTATTCTCACAGTCTTGCAACTGCAAATCCCAATAGTTTTGTTATGGTAGGCACTCGTGGAAACAACTACCCTCCTTTGCCCACCCTACCGCACCAGCTTCCCTTACCTTCTGTTTTGTAGACCATAGTTTATAGTAGAGAAAACCAAAATATAGTGCACAGCAGATAATAATCATTTAAATATTTAGTAAAAATTATCCAATAATAAATTTTAATAATCAATGTGTAACACTTGAATCTAAAAATTACCTTCCTCCAATTGGCACTAATAGCATCAAGAATTGAAACAACCAGTGGGAATTTTCACATGGTCTTGAGTATGGAGTGTGAGGGGAGAAGGATGTAAAAAAAAAAAAAAAAATCATCAGCGTTGCCATCTTCATTGTTTCTACCTGCTGCAACAGAGGAAATCTGCAGAGAAAGGTGTTCGTCAGGGACTCCCCATCATTGACACTGCTTTTCCTGAACAGCCCCTGGGAAGAGTGGTCTTTTCTTTCCTCTCTCCCATTTGGTTCCTATTTTTCTTGTATTTTCTGCCTAAGGTAACATTCATCATTAGACCACACTAATAAAATTCTGTGTATGTAAGCCTGTCCCAACATCCTTTGTGTAAAAATACTTATGAAAATCTAGAATGAGCTTTCTTTCCTATAGCTCTAGACTGCCAACCCAGGAAAAAGAAAAGAGCTGAAGTCAATTTGTTACCTTCAAAATCATGGCGGATAGGCCAGAGTGACTCCTGGCATGTCTTTAGTTACATACATACCAGAGAACCCAGAAGCATTTCCCAGTCTGAGTGCTTGAGGTATATCCTGATTCTGTATTTGGGCAAGGCTCACATTCTCCTCTACTCCTTCACAAAGTGGCTGTCATGTGCATTTCTGAAGCAGCATTAAGTAGTGTTGCAGGTTTGGAGTTTTCTTAGTCTAGATACCTGAAAGCCATTTCCTCTCCTACAGAACATAAGCCAAATCAAAACTACAAACAAACAAAAAGAAATTCATTCCTTTGCTCCTCTCCACCCCTTCCCCACACGCACAAAAAAAAACCAACAAACAAACAAATACAAAAGCACAAACTCAAACACAAAAAACCCACAACAACAAACAAACAAACAAATAAAAACAAAAACCAACAATCCAAACCCCAAAACTACTCTCAAAGATAGATGAAAGACTCTGGAAAGCACACAACATTATAGACAAAGTCTAGATTCTTTATCTTTTTCTGATCTATTCTATGTATTTTTTTTGTGGAAAAAATGTTTATTTTATTTCAAATAAGGACAAAATATTGTTCTACGAAAAAAATGAGCTCTTCAGCCAAACTTTTTTTCAGTCTTCCCTAGAAAAGTACTTCTGGGCTGAGATATCTTCTTATATAAAATCCAGTGCTTATTTATTCATGGAAAGTATGTACTATAAATAATCAATCCTGGTGCATGTCAGAGCAGAAAAATAAGTTGGTATAAGGTAATAAAGTAGGTTGTAGAGGATTTTTTTTCCTCCTCTATTTCATTTTTCATCCTCTGTACATGAAACTTCTACCTGTCTAAACACAAAATCTGAGCACATACCGGAAATTAGCAGGGAGTCAGAATTTAAAACATTTCCACCTGACTTTAAATTCTGATAAAACAAAATCTTCCTGTTTAACATCAATCATCTAAAGAGAACAAATAAATTTAAAAGATAATTTTATCTCTAAAAGTCATTTGCTTAAGTTCTAAGGCTATTTACACATAGTAAAATGTGTGTCATGTTCAAGAATCTCATTTTCACCACCTCCTGTCATTCGCCTCTCTCCTTGTCTTAACTTTTCAGAGTCACAGTGTCAAGAAGGTTAATGCAGTTACATGAATTTGTGATGGACCATTTCACTCACATTCACTAGGGCAAACACATACGGCTGGCTGGTAAACAATTTACTCCGCAGAGAACAAGTTCTTCTTAGCTGAAAAGAGACTCCTGCCAAATTAATACATTAAATGATGAGATGTTAGCTGCAAAAGGAGAAGAAAAATCCTGGAACCTGACTATCTTTTTTTAAGCACTAAATTAATACTTCTAGACACTCAAATATTAGGCACAGTGCCACTGAAGACAATGGTATAAACCAACGTAAAAACAGTGTTAATGGGTTCTTAGTCATGCTTGTAATCTTTTAAATATACAGCTCACAGCAAGTGAAGAAAAATGCCTCTTTAAACTGATGATGTATGCAGTACGTCCATTTATGTGTAGAGGGGAAGCTCGTTTATTAAGGACATGAAAGGAAGGCTAGTATTATTCTGAGGAAAAACTGAATTCTTCTGGCTGCTTTATGTCCCACCAAAGATCTACTATTTTAAAAGATGACATTTTGGGCTAGGCAGAGGTATGTGAATTCTGTTTTGGTTTTACAAGTGATCAAAGAAAAGATTTGTAACTATGGAGTATGACTAGATGTGAGGTAATAGTGCAGCAGCCCCTGCACAGACTCTTCATCAACTATTACATTAACATCTTTGAGAGACGTATATGAGCAGGATGAAGATACATTTTACTCTAATTTCTTCCTCCCCCTCCATGTACCAGTGACAGAGGCATCAAAACCCACATAGTTTGTTAAACCTGCCTTTATATAATCCCAGGTAAATTTCTCCACATTTTGCATGCACTTCTCTGCAAGACTAATTTCTCTTAGGAACTGCAGGTTAATAGTAAAACTTGCCATACTGGGAAAAAAACAAAACAAAACAAAACAAAATAAACCCAACAAATCAAAAAAGAAAAAAAAAACACACCCAAAACCCCCATGTGTTTGAAATTAAACAGAAGAGATGACCTATTATAATTCTTGGGGAAAATGGGATAAAAACAAAAAAAGAAACAATCCTAAATAGAAATATATTCCGTGATGATACCGCTGGATATGGATTCCTTAAAAAGCAATGGGGATATTTTAATAAATGCCTTATTTGGACAAAAAAATATTTTAAAAGATTATTCAGAAGAAAACAAACTCAATTTCAAAGAGTACAATCTAGATACCTACGGAGCAATGATGATACTAAAAATCATATTTTTACCCTGATACATACAGTGAACTTACTTCTAATATATTGCAGCCCCTCAGACTAAACCAAACTTTTACACCCAAAAGCATCACCTCCTTTTGTAAGTCTGCCTTGACTCATCTCTCGCTATCAGAAGCTCTCCAGAATCCAGTATTTGAACTGTCATTCTTCTTACTAGCCTACGCCCTATGCTCTAGTATGTCTGCTGTCCCTATGTGTCATCCCCACATTCCTATCCTCTTCTTACATTCTCATATTGTTTCTTTAGTGAGCACCCTGTATTTGTTTTGAGACTCTGTCCCAACTGCAACTGACTTCTTACTTCATCCCACTCACTCTTCCCCGTTAATATTCTTTTTCTGTGAAAGATAATCCTATTAACCTTCCTTTGAAACTGGTAATCTGCCTGCAACTCACTGCCTATTTACAGTCTCTGACTAGGATGGGCATCTTGAGGCGATGAGAAGTAAGACAAGGAAAACACCACACCAAGTTAGGGATGAGTCATTTAAGAAGCATCTTCATCTTGCACAAACGAAAAGGTAAGAACTGGAATATTGCAGTCTCCTCATCTTAGACATAATTATGCTCAGTGCTTAGCTTTCAGGCCTTAAGAGGTAGAAGTTGTGTTACACATGCCATCATTGTTGTTAAGAAACCCATGAATTTTCTTCCAAAATGGAACTGGACCATTTCTCCATCATTCTTACTGACATCTCTAGCTCCAGACAGTATGTTCTTCAACTTTACAAGTTCTGGTTCCTCTTGAACATGCCACTGGTTTCAGAAAGCAGTGAAGTGTCAAGCCTAACCAAATGGCCACCCTCCAGGGGCAAACAAAAGCCCAAACATCAAACCAATATAAACACTAATCATTTCTCCTCAAAAGCCATAATTCAAATAGTTCACCTACAAGATCTTGAGGAAAAAAAAAAGACATAATAAATGCAAGATTAAACAAAGTAATGCATTTTCTTAACTGTTAACCTGTTCAGATTAGAGGAGTAAGCCCACCTATCCTGCACTATAACTCGTGCACCTGAACTAAAGCAAATATTATTACAATAAGCATGAAATATGCTAGTTCTTCCCCAAGGAGATCTCCTCCAGCTCCAAGATTAATTTCCAGTTATGCCAATTGCTATTATTTAATCTGTCAAAACCAGTGAATCTGCATCATCTGTCCCCCCAATTCACCACCTGCACATCAGAAACTACACACATGGAACATTTCTAATTTGGGCAGCAGACCTACTGCTGGCTGTGTTAATACAAATTCACAGCCACAGGCGCCACAGCTCATCTGCCCAGCTGTGCATAATTTGCAGAAAGTTCTACCTCCCCTCACACCATTGTGTACTGAGAACTTATCTTTGCTTTCATGTAGATGATGTAAAATTGGTATGCAGACATTATAATAATTACATTAGTGATACATCTTTGTCTTGGGAGACTCCAACCACCAAATCAGTGACTATGTACCTGACTGAGAAGCAAAACTTTGATTGACGAATATTGTCTTGAAGTAATGCATTGAACTGTCTGCTCTGAAATTTGGGTGAAGGGAACAATTCATACAGCAATACCTCACTAGCTGTTTCCTCTGTTTGTTGCTGGAATTTTTTTCTTTATTTGCCTGAGACTTCACGTGAAATCCAGATACCGTCCTACTACTTTGGTAATGGTAGATGTACCAAAGATTCACATTGGCTTCACCTCTTCTTCCACAATTCCTCTGGAGTCCAGGAGAGGATTTTTGTCCCTTTTTTGTCACAATTGCCTATAAAATAATATTAAAATCTATGACCTAAAACCAGTACAACTGAACATCCAGGGAGATAACATAACAGTATTACAAAGCTAGCTTGGAGTGAAGGCAAAAGCTATCTCTTCAGCATAACCACAGCTAACAAGATGACCACATGGAAAGGTGTACAAACTGGATGTGTGTACTCCAACAGTTTGGTTACTAACACGTATCCAGCTTCTGTTGAAAAGCAAATCCAAGGAACTTAATGAAGAAATCAATTGTATAGAAGGCTGTACAACCATTTGTCTTCATAAACACAGTCATCAAGAGAACATGAGTTGAGACAGTACATGTTCCTACATCATCTAGGATACTTTTCTAGTGTGCATGATCACCCACACATACAACAAGCTCTTCAAGGAAGGGTTGAAGATGCATTATTTTTTAGAGCTTTCTGCTTGCTTTCTTACTTTTCAAAGGTTTGAAGGCAATTTCATTTGCAGAACTTAATGTGAAGTTGGCAGAAAACTTTTAAGCTGTATGACATTGCCAGTTCTATGCAAATACTCCATATAATTCTATGCTAATACCACTGATTCATAGGACCTGACAAAAAGGCTTTTGTCAGAATCTGTAGACTGAATCCAACAAGACCTGGTCCCATGACACTAATCTGTCAATGGTCTGCTAATCTCAGTCCTATTACACAATTAATATTAATGTTAATACTAATGATCTATGCTACACCCAATAAGAAAATGAGTAAAAATTCATTGTACATATGGCTTATCTCTTATATGGTCCCATAGGAATAATATGCTGATTTTGTTTATTTGAAAAGACAGATCTGGAAATCTTTATCATCATATCAGAGAAGGAAGGATCATATCTCAAAGCATAAACATAATCCCTATATAATTTTTTAGGTAATTTGCAATATGTTCTGTATATACCCAAGTGCTCGAAAGAGGTATTTCATGGATAAGTAATATAGATTGGTGGAGTAAAGTATAGTAGTAGAAAGAAAGGACAAAACATTTTATTTATTTTCAGAAAAAGAATTTTCAGATGTGTAATTATAATACTGGTAAATTTTGAGTGATTCCTATCTCTTTTTAATAGCAGAATTCTGCATAGTGTCTGCAAACAACTTTATTTAACAGATGAAAAACTGCCTAGAACATCTACTTTGCAAGCTTAAGATTTACGGAAATATTAAAATTTAAGTCTAGAATCAGGACTACAAAAGTCAGCATGAAATGAAGATATAGAAATAGACACAAAGAATTTGGTTCCATTCCAAATTCTTTATTTCAAAATGAGGCTAGCAGCTTTGTCCTTGTTTTATTACATTTGGATGGATAGGAAGTAGAGCTTTTATATATCAGAAGTCAAAAGTACTACATGTAACATAGTATTTGTTTATTGGAATAGAACAAATAGGTATTTGGAGATGATTACTGCACAGTCTGTTTCGGAATAAAAAAACACCAAACAGAAGAGCTATTGAAGTGCGTCCACTTACTTTCCACCAGAGTTCAAAAGCATAAAAGAAATCCTGTTACAGAAAATCTAACTAATTTATTTGAGCCCCTTCCATAGCATGCCTTAACAGTTTGGGGATTTTTTTGAAAGAAGACTTGTTGCCATTAAAGTGACTATGTTTTCACTAAGGGTCCAAACTGACTTTAAAACATAAAGAAGCTTGATCCGCCAACCCAGAGACGTCTGGCAACATTATCTCAAGATCACCACATGATGGCACTGATCAACATGGCTGGTCAGTCTTACTTGGAAAGACCATTAACTTGATAGCAAGACTACAGAGTATGGTCCCAAGAGTTTGAAAATCTGTTCCTTCCAGTCTGTACTGGTCCTGTAACCGACCCAGACACTACAGCAACAGGCAATTTGAAAATAATCAAGCCATTAGACCACTTCAAGCAACACTTTGGGACAGAAATCCTATTCATTCTTGTCCTATTCCATTTCTGGCTGTACTAGACCTCTTCTAAACAACAGTGATTACCTCCACTTGGAGGACAAAGGAAAGGTCTTACCTCTGGACTCATGTGCTCTGAGAAGCAGTAGGCTACATATTTTTGTCTACTGCATTCAGTAGATGCAAATATGAAAGATACTGTTAGATGGAGTTTGCTATCATCAAGTCATGCCACTACTACTTCATCTGTCATCTATTATGGGGAAATATTGAACTGGCTTAGTCTCAATAATTTGTGTAACTAAATCACAGAATTATTTTTTTATTTATTTAAAAATAAATTCATATACAAATAAAAATGAGCTAATTCATTCTACACATGAAATCATAACAGCCACTGCAGAATAAGCTATAATTGACTGCTGGCTAATCTGGGAAGAAAGTCAAACATTTTATTCTACAAATCTTTTATATAGTTAGATTATTATGAAATTATTACATTTTATCTACTAAAAGAATCAGTCTTTAGTACGATTCTGTCTCAATCTGTGCAATATTTAAAAATAGTCCTTCTATAAGCAATGAAAAAGAATTCTTTCAAAGGAAGTTATTTGAATACCACTAAATTATGACAGCTATGTATTCCTCTAGTTTTCAGAGTGAACCGAATCAGTCCACTATGATACTGTCTCAAATATTTTTTTTCTAGTAAAAGTGCCATTCATTTTCAAAGCTTACCTCTCTTGAAAGGCTCAGCCTCCCCATCAAGTTGCAAATCTCAGTGAGCACATAAATAACAGAAGACAGACAAGCATGGAAAATCCTAACCCTCTCCTGAAGCTAGTCGGTGGCATACACTTACCAAGATACGTCTTATGACACTGAGTGGTGTGTGGGCTCAGCACAGAAGACAGCCAAATGAAAGAATCATACATTATGACATGAATAACTACAATTTATTTTTAGATTATTACAGTACAAATCTGAGCATTCCTAGCTAGGGATCTTTCCGGCATGTGGTTATGCATTCGGTTTCAATTAGCCATGCCACTGGTAAAGCCCCACTGCAGATCTCACAAGAAAAGCCAGTGTTCTACAAGGGCTGCTTCTATTCCGATCCTCATGCGAGCTATGCGTGCAAGCCACAAAGTAACCCTCTTTCACATACAGCTTATTTTTAATGTCAAAATTCATCCCCATGAGTTTACATGAGTTAAAGAGGGATGAGTTTGCCTGTAACGTCTCCAAAATAATTTCTGACCTTTTAAATTCAACCACTGCAAACTGTCTATGAATTATATTTTTCAATTTTCTCTTATATCCATTTTCAAGTTGTGAAAATTTGTTTAGCATTAGGATTGTGCCCTATCTCGTTGCAAATAATTTTCCAAGAGTATTGTCAATAAAACTTGTTTTTCCTCCACTAGACAGCAAGGCGTTTTTTTTCTTTGGTGTTTGGAGGGAGGTTTACTGATGCTTTTTTTTTTTTTTTTTTCTTTCAAATCCAATCTGGGGAACTACTAAAACAAATACAATGAGAAGTAGAGAACTGTTAAAAGGTGACAGAGTTGAGTACATAACCCTGTCAGGTGTGAGGACTGAAATGGCTCACAGCATAAATGCTTTACAAACATTGCTAGAGAGCACCTGAGTCGAACTGTGACAGAGGATAGCTGCAGTCAGACATGAAAGCCTTGTATTGATTTGTGCAGCTCATGTTTATGTTTTGGTTTTATTAGGGGGTTTTTTATTATATTTTTAAAGACCTCGCAGCCTTATAATTCAGCGCACATAACTAACCAATCTTACTCATGCAGAAGAGATCTTGAATCTCGATGACAAGTCTTCAAGTGACAGAATGACTAAATTATATGCTGGTTATAGCATGACGCTTATTCCTGTCCTACCCAGGTGGAGCTGTTCTTTACACTATGTGATTCAGCCATCAAATAGCAGCATGCATGTTTGAAAGGCCAAGAGGAGGCTGTATTGAGAACCTGTCAAAAACAAATGTGCAAACCTCTATGCAGCAGCCAGTAAATGTTCCTTGAATCACTCTTTTGTTAAAAAAAAAAAAGCCAAACAAATCCTTGTTTCTAGATGATATCTTAAATACAAAGCTTCAGTTAAACAGCTTCTCTTTCTGCCTCTTGCCTTCATCTCTACGTGACATGTCCTCAGCTGAAGGATGCCTATTAAGATTGACATTTTTATCAAATGTAAAAATTGTCAGGTGAATGATCTGCCCAAGAACATGGGATCAGCTAAAGTCTTTGTAAGAATAAAAAATATATAGGATAGCACAGTGTCTCCAGTAAACCCACCCGTTTTGACACTCGTCCTAATTTAACCCAGTTGGCCTCTTCCATTCATGCTATGAGGCTTGCTTTTGTTTGCTTGCATTGTGATGCCCTTAAAAGAATTGACACTTCATCACTGACTTCATCACTGCACTTTGCTGATCAAGAAAAAACATCGGGAATTTTTGAATTTACAGTCTACGTGTTTATGATACAGTGCTGCATTAAAAAAAAACAAAACAACAAAACTGTGCAAGTAATGACTCCCTCCAGAAATGCAGTATTTTCTTGTCTACACGAATGTTTTCCAGTAGAGACTAAACCTAACAGCTATTAAATTCAATGAAAAAAAAAAAGGAAAAAAATAAAAAAGGATTTAAAATAGCTTTGAATTAGAATCCTCTTGAGGACCAAGGCATTTTGGATGCCAAGCTGAATTTCAGTTTTAGTACCTGGTACAACTTAATAGGCTGTAGGTGCACACAGCATACCAACAATAATTGCATCTATATGATATATGGGCATATGAATAGAGAAGAGAGAGAGAGCAATAACAACTGTATTTATACGCAAGGGGGTAATAATTGCAAAATGATAAAAATGAGAAGGTCAAAATTAAATTTCATTTTATATTATTCTTAGAAAATTACATGCCATCATAGATCTTGCTGTTTCGAGTTACCAGAAACTGCATGGCATGTTTTCATGTTCCCAGTCTTTAATGATTCATTGGAATATGATTCATAAAACAATGCATGCAACCCCCCCTACTCAGTAGTGTAAGCAAAAAATATTTGAAATGTCCTGCCTTCATGCACATCTATATAGGTGCTACCTATTTACAAGCCTACATAGGGGATAATAATAGATAGAATATCAAATGCGTATTTTTTAAGTAAAATGAAAATGAAATGCAGCGTTCATTTGACATACCGAACCAGCTCCCTGTTACAAAGCAAAGTTGTGTTCTTGTCTAGGTATTAAGATTAGTGGAAATAATTACTTCTTTTCTTAGGGTGACAGAAAAATAGAAAATAGTGTATTTCTTCAGTGCAAACAGAGGGTATATACCCCTAATAACTAATAAACTTAATCTGTGTCCCATGGCATGTGGACAATTGCCTTTCCGTTTATATGAGATATCTAAATTAGCAGTTACATTTACGTTTTAGGAGGAGAAAAATACCAGAGATTTCCATTTTGGGGTTGCTGCTTGTAAATTCATCCGGCTAAGCTTTGCTTTCTGACCGCCCGCTTCTAAACATACGCACGTATGCCCTGAACAGTATTAATCAGTTAAAAAAAACAAAAATCGGTCGCGAATTTTATAGGTGTTTGCTTCCAACGCTGTTCAAACATGGCTCAAGAGCTTTTTTTTTTTTGCTTTTTTTTTTTTTTTCTTTTCCTTTTTTTCCTTCTGCTTCTTCTTCTTTTTTGGTGGCGGCTTGTCTTTAAGCACCGACCACCTCACCTCGCCCGTGCCTCCCTGCCATCCGTGTGACACGCGGAACCCCGGCGAAGCCCCCAGCGGCGCGGAGCACCTTGCGCCGACCGCGCTCCCCAGGGCCGCGCCGCACCGCCCGCCGCCGCTCACCGCATCGCCGCCGCCACGGCTCACAGCCCGGGCCTGGCCCCCGACACCGGCCCGACCGCGCACTGCCGGGGGGGGGGGGTGTCCTCCGCCTCTCAGCCTGCCTTTGACGGACTTTTGCCCTCCCCTCCCCCCACCCCCAACCTCCGGTCCCGCACCTTTTCCCGCCTTCCCGCTCTCCCCCCCCCCATCCGGATATAAAAAAAAAAAAAAACAAAAAACAAAAAAAACAACCAACCAACCAACCAACAAAAACACCAATAAACTTCCCGTTGAAGCTCCCCGGCTGTTGTCCCCCCGGGGCTCCGGCGGGCCCCGCTCGGCGCTGCGGTGCGGGGCGGGGGGGGGGTGCGCGGGCGGGCGGCGCGGCTGGAAGGGTCCGCAGCGCCACCTGGCGGCCGCGCCCCGCCTCTGCCGCCCCCCGCCTCTGCCGCCCCCCGCGGCCCCCGCAAACTTCGCTCCCACCCCCCTCCCCCCCAACCCCCCCGCGCCACGCCGAGCGGCCAAACCGGCCAAGTTTCCCGGCCGCGCCGCCATCTTAGCCCCGCTCAAGACACGACGGCGGGACACCCCCCCGCACCCCCCCTCGCTTCCCACCGCCCTGCCCGCTCCGCGACCCTGCGCGCCCGCGGAAACGTGTGCGGGGGCGGGCGTATTGAACGGCGGCTCCCCTCACGGACCACCACCGCCCCCCCCCCCTTCGCCCCCCGCTGTCTGACAGGCGTCCATCAGGGCCGCTGCGGCGGGGCCGCCCCCGCTCCCTGGGGCGGCGGGGAGGGGGGGCTGGTGTCGGCCTTTCCCCTTGGGGAAGGGGCGAAGCCACGGCGGCCGCGGAGGAGCCTCAGGCCGCCTCGCCCCCGCCCCAGCTTTGCAGAGAAGGCGATTTACTGTCGAGCCGCGGGAGGGGGAGTGGTGGTGGTGTCTTTTTTTTTTTTTTTTTTCTCCTTTCTTTTCTTCCCCCCCACCCCCGCCCGCCACCGCTCCGCGCACGCTGGCTCTCCCCGGTGCCAGTCCCCGCTCCATCACGTGCGGAAACCCATGCCCATCACAAAAGCGGGCATTTTACCCGAGACCAGAAAGAAAGAAAAAGAAGAAAAAAGAAGGGAGGAAAAAAAAAAGGGGAAGAAGGAAAACCCACCACGGAAGAGCTAAAGCCAAAGCGGGTGAACCGCTTAATCCAAGAAGAGCCAAGATTTCCTCTGAACAGCCGCCTCCCTTGTTCTCCCGCCCACCCCCGTCCCCTTTTGCTTTTTTGTGGTTGTGGTGGTGGCGAGGGAAGTGGTTAACCAAAAACCTACGTGTTGGTTTTGTGTTTCCCTGAAAACCACAGGCGCACACAGAGCATGAGGTACCGCTCCTGCCCCTCTCCGCGCTTGCAGGAAACTGTGGCTTCGCTCTTTCTCGCTCTCTGCCTGTACTGCAGATATTTTTCCCTCCTCTCCTCCACACTCTTCTGTTTATTTGGCTGTAAGGCAGAGCTACTTTGTAAACATCTCACACAGAACCCCAGAGCCTTTCCAAATAGCTGATTGCAGCAAAATGCCTTCAAACAAATTATGGTGCAAGGGGGATATAGGGGACGAGACCGGAGCGGATAAAAAAGAAATAAATTTGCATAAATATGCATATGTGACAACGAGATCGCGTATGATGGTGGAGATGGCAGAAAGAAAGTATCGCTTTATAATGATGGGAAAAGTAAAAGCACAGACGACTGCAGCAAACTGCTCGCCCTTTGCCAGAGTACCAACTGCAACACCTCTCCCTCTCTCCCCCACCCTCGCCGAAAAAAAAAGGGGGGGGAAAGCAACAGAAAAAAATGAAAATGAAGACTCAAAAGGCAAATCCATTACTCCTACCTTAACACTGGAACAGCTGCAGAAGCATAGGGGTCTTTTTTACAGAGCCAGATTCTTTCAGGAAATCCTCTCGGGCTATCATGCAGCCGGGATTATTCACACACGGTTCCTGCTCTCCTTTTTGGAATCCAACGCGATTCGCTTCTCCAAAGGAATGCAACGACCACGAAGGGGGGGGGGGGGAATTAAAAATAACAACAAGAAAGACAACAACACTGGATTTGAAGGAAACTCGTGTTCTCGGTTGTAAGCGACCTACATTCAAGCAGAAAATTCATTGCAATCAGTGCGAGAGTTGGGTCTGCGAGTAGGAGCTGTGACTGCCTATTGCAGAGAGACCAAGCCGGGGAGAGACTGATCTGCAAGGCAAGGCGAGCTGGGAGAGAGCGGGGGGGGGGGGGGGCAAGAGAGAGCGAGGGAGAGGGGGGGAGAGAGGTCCAGGCTGTACCAGGCGCTCTCCTCCTGCTATTGGCCCAAACTGAATGAAATTTACAAAGCCGGCAGCCAATAGCTCGCCGCAGTCGGCCCCATCGCTACAGAAACCGCATCTCCATCCACGGCCTCTTGCGAGGAGCCGGCGCATCCCCGCGCGGAGCGGCGGTGGCGGAGCCCGGCCTGTGGGGCTGAACAGGTGGGCACACGGAGAACTAAACGCGTCTGTGTGTGTCGTGTCTGTGTGTGTCTGTCTTGGGGGCGGGGGGGGGGGGGGGGAGGGTCGTCACACAATTCAGACTGTCGCTCTCCCCGCTCCGCCGCCGTATACAGCAAGTGCGGTCTTTGTTAACCCTTTAAAGCTGCAGTTTCTACAGGACCAGCCTGTTGTCGCCGTATTCACCCATGTGCAATTACGTGGAGCTAAGAGTGTAACTGCGTACCAAACACTGAAGCATTTTGTTCCTGTTCCCCTTCCTCCCACGCAAAACTAACAAAGTAGATATTTGCCCAATGCCCAATCGTTTTAAACAGATTTTTTTTTTCATAAGCAGACCAGTTATTTAATGTCCACATTTTAGTTAACTATATCACTGTTGTAAAGGTCAAGTGTAAGGGCTGAAGAGGGGTCCCTGTGGTTATTGCTAAGTACTACAACACAGCGTCTCTGCTTCACTTCCTGTGTGTAATTCAGTCTGAAGTCTGGTGTAGCAAATGTGTGCTCAGGCCTCCAACAGATACGCCTTGTTTCACTCCACAGCATGTTCCTTTGATCAGTTTAATAACAGCACTTAACATTACCCAGGGCACGAGACACTATACTGAGACCAGGTGAGGACTGGCCGAGTTCTCCGAGAACAAAGCAGAGAACAAAATAAAAGGGTCTTGAAGATCGTTCCATAATTTGAAACAAAGGTCATATCCATGCCTTGATGAGACTTCCTGCCCCAAGACTTAGGTTAGACTTCATAAACTGAGTCTTTGACATTTTAAAATGTTGGAAAAAAAAAAATAAGCAGCTTTGCTTTTCTAGATGCTTTGTTTCTACCACCATGTCCAATCCTCAGAAGAGAGCAGATAGGGCTTTGTTTTCTCATATGTGAATTCTGGCTGTGATATTGGGCTTATCAATCACTTCTATGCTCTCCTATTTCAAGTGGTAAAGGGATATATACTATCTGATTTAAAGATACCATCTAGCAGACAACAGTAGGCCTGTTGTCTGTCTGTTCTTATATAGTGTTCTGTTATATGGTGTGAAGGATACTTCCTTCAGTATTACTTAGGAAGGCATGCTTTGGTTTTGAATGTCATACATCTAAGTACAGGTGCAATTCATTGACTTAAAATGTCGTAAGCAATGCAATGGCTACATTAAACTGTTAACTTATTTTTCAGTGAAATAATTATTTTTATACTACTTAATTATATGTTTTGCCTTATTTATTTTAAGTGACTCTAGCAACAGGTGTTCATGCAAGTGGATTTTACTGCTTTTGTTATTTTAATAACGTACCCAGAATGTGCAACCAATCATATTGCTTGACTAAGTGAACATTTTGACACATTTAGAAAAGATGTCATCTTGCACTGCCATCTGTCCCAAATTTTGCAGGACACTCTTATTTTGATGAGTATGTCATGCATTTTACAAGATAAATTTGGAGGCTATTAAAGTATGCGCTAGTAAATCTGAATATGATCTCCCACCTGTGTTGTAATATTAGGAGGCAATTTATTACAGGTTACCAAAGGATCATCTCTAATGTTTGCAACTAATGTTTGCAATGATGACCCAAATATTCTCAAATACAGCAGTAAAGCTAAACTTTCCATAGACTCTACACAAGTATACGATTGAAGGATTTAAGTAAAGGGCGTTTGGTCAGAACAGTGGAATGCACTTTTCTCCTCTTGTAACTTTCAAAAATCTGAATTGGAAGCCATGGCTTATTTGGGAGGGTATCTGTAGCAATCCACTGCATATTTATAACAGCAAGCAGGAGTCCAGGAGCAATCATTCAGAGAGAAGAATGCCACTTGCTAAGTAACACCATCTCTTCTTACAAAGAGGCATTGTATTCTAGTATTAACCCAACTTGACTCTACTTGTAAACAGTGAAATCTAAAGAAATCACAGTACATGACAGTCTGACTGAAGACAGGCCAAACTCTGCTGGGTTCCATCCCATGCAACCTCTTTTTGTGTCAGTCATACTGAGGCATGACTTGGTCTCCCATGTCCAATCACTGTAAAATTTCCATGAGTTCATTTCTAAATCAAATATAGTGTGTTGCATACTGATACTCGAATTAATAGTGATAAAGTATAACCGTTTAAAAAAAGAAAGGAAAAGAAAAGAAAAATTGCCTCTCAAATTTTATCAGTTTGGTTCTTATTCATTCCAAACAATTCATAGTCAAAATGCAAACTTGAAGCAGGAAAAGAAGGGTTTTCTACAATTGCATAAATAGCAACTGACTCTGTACCCCTCCCTGTTGTCTGCCTGGTCTTCTTACTCAACTATTCATAATGCCAGTAGACTTTCATTCCCTTTTATGCAAGGGTGAGCCACAATGGTCCTAGTACACTTTATGTGGTTGAAATGGGATATTTCACTAACTTCATGGTGCAAAAGGCCTATCTTCAGTGGACCGAAATCCACAATGAATCTCCTACTCAGGTCACTGGTTGAGCTCCCTTGCTGGACACAAGGGTGATAATACAGAGCAGGCATAGTCCTTCCTAAGTAAATGAGAATTGCAGAGGAAATTCATGCCAAACTGCAGAACAGAAAGTAATTAAAAGGAAATACAAGTCTACCAAGTAAATGGGAAAAATACAGAGATGATTTTGAAATGAACATGCAGAAAACTAAGATTTAAGGGAAATAGTAAATGTTTCCCAGTCCCAAAATACTGTTTACTATATTTCAAGAACGAAACTTGTTTCCTATGTGGCTTATCTTCTTACAGTTTGCTGATAAAAGAAAAAGGTGATTCGTAACTATTTTCATATTTTTGCAGAAAATTACACAGATTAACAAAAAAACCCCCAAAACACAAAACCAAAACACAACTAGAAAAGTCGCATATATATTTTCAAATTCAAAATCTTTCATTTATAGTAAAATTAAATGCTCACTGTACTGCTGTTTATGCTACATGCCAGATAAATCAGATATATACTGTAGAGTCCCACCTGCATGGCCATTATGACAGTTTCAGGGTAGTGTACTGTGAGAAGGAATATTCACTAGACCTTCCTAAAGATACAGTTTCTCATGATATGCGCTTGAGTTTTTAGTTCCATTCTAATTGCATTCTTTTTAGCATTTTTTATTATAACTTCTAGTTTTCTCCTTCTGAGAAAGGTCTAAACCTAAAATATTGTAGACATAAATAATAGCACAGAAAGATCACTTCACCTGTTTAGGTCTTTTTTAGAGAGCAAAATAGAGGAATTTGTAGCTATGCAACTTATGAGATGCAACCTGAAACTTCATGAGCTGGGTACAGACATTGACTTTTAACCGAGCCAATGTTTCAATCCTGGAAGAGTGGAAGCAGTTGCTGGGCTTTGGACTTCCTTGTGTAAAGTCAACGCTAGAAGAGACTATTATAATTATCTACAGAGATCTTTCATGTAATTTAGGCTGTTTCATCAGTTCGTTTTTATTGTTGTTTTGTTTTGATTTTCTATAAAGCTGTCTAGTTACTGTTGAAATAAAGTATGTGAGCTCTTCTTTTTTTTTAAAAAAGGGTAAATATTTCATCTTTGCAGATACTACAACATCTGAGTATATTTTACTAATACATAATTACGCTCACTGTCAAAATCATGTTCCTGATTTGTAGTCATCCAAAACTGAACTTCACTTTGGCTTTGTCTATTAAATTAAAGAGCCTTTTAATATTAACTTCTTTTTTAAACTTGCATACTGTACAGATCATGATTAGTCAACCTTCTAACCTTCTTATTGTTGACATAATTAGATTCTGTTTCGTTAGTCTCTTACTACAAAGCAGCCTTTCCAGACTATGATTCATCCTTACAAGGCTTCTCTCAACCTTCACCATTTATCAATATCCTTTTAGAAGTGTAAATTCTGGAACAGATATGGAATTCTCACTTGAGTCCTATTAATGCAGTATTTTACTCCAAAGTCTCATTTTTATTTTTACAGGGATCACATTTGGTCTTGGCCTCTATGCGAGCTGGGAACTCGTGGTACTGATTACTAGTCATGATTTCAATTTTTTTTTTCCCTGATTTACAAAAATACATTCTTTCGTCTATGGAAAACTGTTTGCTTGTCATTGATATTTTTCACTATAGATAGCATTTGATAAGTTTTCCTGCAATTGTTTAATGTTTTCGTTGAGGTCCTTACTAAGATCTTACATGCTTAGCTGTTGTTCTTTTTTTTTTTTTTTCCCCACAAGAAAAAGAGAATGACAACGAAAAAAAGGTAATACTTGTTGTGTGAAGACCCTACCTCAGTTATCAATGTGCTTGTCTGAACTGGAAACTAACTGCTGCTCTTGCATACCCTCTCTTTGCATTCGTGATCATTCAAAACAAGGTTCTTCCTTTTATCTGAAACCAGACCTAATTAAGGATTCAAAGTCCAGATCAGTATCTGACAACACAATAGCAACATTTCTATAGCATAGTGTCTTTAATCTTCAAAATATCTGTCAGACACAAATAAGTTGATCATGAGATAATTTGAACGTTATTTTCATTTTGCATGTTTGGAAACACGCAAAAAAAAGATATACAGCCTATTTCTGTGCAATATATTCTGGACAGTTGAAAACTTGCTCTACCCACGCAGTTTGCCCAGAAACCACAGCATCTAATCAACACAGCAGAAGGCCTGAGGTGATACTTATAACGATAGTGAGTCAAAACAATCCCTATGCATACCCACAGCCTCCATCCTTACTGCCATTTAAGTCTGCATCTTTGGAGGACAGACCCTTATATCTTCTGTATTATGCACTACACAGGCACAGTGCAATCAGGCTACATGAGTGCTACAGTAATTAATATGATTAATAGCCTTAAAAAAGCTCTTACCACACTCAAATAGACAAAACCATGTCTTCTTCGATAATAAGAAGCCAAATTATTCCCTGAGCTATATAATCAGCCAATTTTTAAAGAGTTTATATGGTTACATTTTGATTCAAATTAATACTTTTTGGGGAATTCCATGTATCATTCACATAAACGCTGAAAGTGCAGTTTGCCCTACATACGGATAGAAATCTTGATTTGATCTTGACAAATGTGATCTGTAACTTCCATTGATATGAAAGACTGAGCTAACCAGAGGCTAGTTATCCACCCCTGCTTCCATTCACTTCTAGATTAGAAACAGACACAAAGTGCCTTGGAGTCAGACCTTACAAGCTCTGTGTAACCTTTTTCGTTCTAAAGTGCTACGCAGACTGATAAGTTATTAATATTAGAAAGAATTATTTATAGCATAATTTAAGGATTACAGACAAGCATATGCCTGACACCATATAAGAAACAAAAAAAAACCTGGATTACTAGTATATGTATTCATGTTAAACTTTAACTGCACTCAAACAGCACAGGGAGAGCAGAAATATCATTAAATGAAAGCAAAGAGAAATGAATTGCAGTCCCTAAATACCAAATGCTAATGTCACAGCTCACATTCATTCAGAAGTCAGCTCTCTTCAGCAACTTAGGTTTCATCTGCAGCCGCAATGTTAAGGATCTGAATGTTCAAAACCAAACATAATAGCTCTGCAGGTAACTTCTTTGACAGCTGGTGGTCTGTAAGACATTGCTCACAGACTTGTGGGCTTCAAAACAAGACTCAAGCTGCAAGCTTCAAATGACAAGTAAGTTTTCTGCAAAAATCATTCTTGGAAGTTGTTAGAAAATCTCCTGCTTTTAGACTACAAAGAGAGACAATTAGAAGATCAGAAGTGTTGGAATTATTTTCCTTTTTGCAAAATAATTACGTAAAAGATGGTCTCAGTAGTAGGTAGTGATATCTATTCCCAAATGCCTTTTTCACTGGCTTATATCATTCATGTTTTTCCTGGCCAAAATAATCCTGTTTCTTTTGCTACCCAAAGTACAGTTTCAACAGGAATGTGGAGAGTGCTTTCTATCTATCTAAACTAACCTCTATTGTACTGAAGTCTTTTAAGAATATATATTTAAAACTCCTCAGACTGATGAAGGCATTGAATCCAAGTCTTCTAACTTCTCTCACTGAATGCTTGAGCAAAAAGAGTTGTTATATAGTGACCAGGCAATTCTGGAAACATTAATGTCTCTGACAGTGACTTTCATGAGAATATCTGGGTATGCATAAATATGCTTTGAAGTGCCTCTATCAAGCCACTTACCAGCCCTGGGTGCGAGATTCCCAAGCTATAAGAACACTGTCAATTTCTGCCTGTCAGCTGAGCCACCTGTTTGTCAGCATGTTGCTAGCCCATCCCAAATGTGGGGCATTTTCCTTCCACAGATTCCAAGTAATGTGTTTTACTTTGTAATTAAAAGAGCTAAAGGCATTTATAGACAAACACAAATGAAACTAGCTCCAGCTTTAGCGCCATACCTCTGCCAGAGATCATCATTCCTTGAAATTAAATCAGCAGAAGAGAAGCTTGCATATCTTAACCACTTAGTGTAAGGCAACAGACTAGATTAAATGAGCAGTGAATAGGCGTTTAAACTAACCTGTAAGAGAAAAGGAATATTTGTTCTGCCATGCTGGCTGGAAGGATGGTCTTCCACAGCAGAACAAGAGCAAACAACTTGGCATGGGGGAATAATGTCTCTAACTGTGGATGTTGCAATTGTTTGCTAAGTGAAAGAAAATCGGAGTGCTAACAGAGCACACAAGCTCAGCCAATGCGAGGTAGCTCATTAAGTCCCATCAATTTGGTGACATTTGTTTGTATGCCCACAGTTAGTGCTCTGGGGTTCTGGCTGGGTTTAGGAAGAGTTAGGTACAAGCTGGTCATGCTGAGCGGGTCTGGGAAGACCAGAAAGAAACTCCCAAATCTAAACGGGAAGTACCTCATGAATTTAAGTACTTACAGCACAGGCAATCACTTCTGAGTAACAACTTTACAGGAGTCTGATCTCCTCAGAAACACTACTTCAGTTTGTGAGCCATTTAAAAAACAAATTATCTTAATTTCAGATATGAAAAGACATAAGATCCATTTGCTTAAGAAGAACAGTTTGAACAAATAACTGAGATAAATAAACAGATGAAAGCCACTGAATGGGTTAAATTTGTTATGTCCAAGTCGCTGCCAAATCTTCAGCTAAGAACAGGAAGTTTATTGGCAATTTTCTGAAAGAGGAGGAATCCAATGATAAAATGTGAGCCATTTGTCTTCCAGCCATTAAAGGAAATTCACTTTAAGGATGTTTCTGGAGTGGCTGCTGCTGCTGCTGTGCCCATTATAATTTATCAGTGTGTCTGCTGCTAGTATTATCATCAGTAGGGGCTCAGGTGGACTTCCATTAGTGCTATCAAAGTCTTCATTGGCAAAATATTCCACTGACCTAGACAGGATCTATCAAAAGCTTTCAAAGCCTCATCTGCCGCAGATATTTTTTTCTGCTAATTATTTTCAGCAAGTTTGTAAGATAATTTCTCAGGATGAGTTATCTAGGGAAAAGCAGCAACAACAAACATATTTACTAAATAAAACTGTGTCAGTCATCATCATGTTCATTTATTTATAGGTTGTATCCTTCTCAGCCTTCATCTTCTTGTGTGATGTTTAGAATATAAACTGGCTGGGAGAGATATTTTCTTATCTGTCTCCACTCAGGTCCTAACTTTGATAGGGGTCTTTGGACACCATCACAGTAGGCATGTTTAAATCTGATATGACTATATGTAACAAATGTAACTAGGGACACTTGTTTAACCATATGCTGCATTAGTTTTATGGCTCTGCTGCTTGCTTTGACTTAACTCTGTGTTAAATTCATGCCAAGTAATGAAAATTCAAGCTTGCGTAGTTTCTTTGTCTTGTATGTCTACATGCGTGACAGCCTGGGAAAGGGAGGGGGAAGGATACATCTAAGACTAGACAATCTAAAAAAATCTCCTAATTCTTTGTCAAACAGCAACACAGACAGTGTGCTCTACAGGACTGTAAAAGAAGATGCATTGTATTACCCTGTTAAAAAAGGTGACCTGCGCAAAATCCCTAATAACAAGCTTAACTGGTCATCACCTGCCCTTCTTGACCTCATATTATTAATTTAATTGTAATATTAATTGATATCTTATTTGAATTAACAATTATATTTATTGCAGTTTCATCTCATGAGTCTTAGTACAACCACATAAAAAAGACAGTGTCTACCCTGAAGCCCTTATTACATATATTTAACATGAGAGGCAACAGGTGGGCGTAGCAGGCAGGAGGGGAGTTGCCTAAGATTACAGCAAAATCACTTTGGAAAGATGGTAAGCAACTATCACAACCATCACCTACAAATTTATTTTTTACAAAAGAGTGATTTATGGCTCTCTGTTTTCCTTTCTCCCAACATATCATTGCCCCTTTTAGCACTTATTATTTCCTCGTATGGCTGTCAGTCATTCCATGCAGCTGGCAGGGTGAGTGAAAACAATCTGCTGTGATCAAATGCAGTTACTGTCTCTCCCTACCCCTTGATCACTCACTGGACTCAAGACAGCGAGGTGAAGGCGGTGGATTTCTATCACTGTTTGACATGACTCACAAAACACTTTGTAACCCACGTCTAAAAGTGCACTTGTCAAGACCAAAGGTGGAAAAAATTGCAGTTTGCTTCTTCGCTTCAACTAAGTCACTTATGTGAGCAAGCTGGGAAAGAAATGCTGTATTCTGGCAAATGTTACCAGAGCGTGCATATAATTTTCCAACACATTTTGAATAATTGATGGTTCAATACTTTAAAAAATCCTTGTCTCCTGCTTTTTTTGGATGGCTATTTTTAAAGACAATAACTTACATAAATGATTTCTTAAACTTGGATTCCTTGAAATGTAAAGAAACAGCTAGCATTGACACTGTTGCTGATGTGTCTCCACATGGGTTGACCTTTGCAGTTTGGGAGATCATAGTGAATATGGTAATACTGTAGTGGCACTCTATGTTAGCAATGGGCATTATCATCAAATAAATTGAGAGGACTCCAAAGAAAGCCATGGCTTATATCTCAATAGACTACATTTTTACTCCTACTCAACTTGCAGAGCGAAGTCAGTGTAGCGGGATTTCTAGGTATCTACAGGAGTAATAGATAAATAAATAAGCAAAACCAATCAAGTTGAAGCCCTAAGGTTACACGAAGTGAGGGGTGACTTGATAAGGTCACAGAAAATTGAAGACAATGTGTGTTTGCTTGCAAGTTCGGTTTGGAGGAAGCACGTCTTCAAATAGCAACTGATGCATTTGAACAATACAAGCAGCTGTTTATGTCTATTCAGAAGGTGGTTTCTAAGTGTTCTGGCTTACAAGATACTATTCAGGTGGTTATTACATACATCTGGCTGTCCTGCCACTCTGTGAGGTGCTGCTGTGTCATAACAAGGTCAACAGAATGGGTAGCAGGTCTGCTCCTCAGTTTTCAAACATTACCATTTTTCTGTTAACCAGGACTAGCATTCACTATTATAAGTGGCAAATTTTGTTGTAACACTAATTTACAACAGTTTACCTTTATACATTGGGCTGTGAGTGAATGAGGCAAAAATCTCCCATTTGTGGATCCCTTTGGACTTGACTCGATTAGCTGTGGGAGCATTACACTCTTACTACAAACATGTTTTAAATTATTTGGCATCCAGGCTTTGCCCCTCATGAGTACAACTTGCGTCAGTTTGACAATGTAAAGGAATTGAATGACATCTTCACATCTTCAGGCAGGAGTATCTTGATGCGAGGAAACATTGTCTTTTTGCCAACTCCAGACATCATGATGGTATGTCAGAGGTGGAAGGGGCTTGAGCTGTGGGCACTGAAGGATTCTTTCTGGCAGAGCAGCTCCTTGGGCATTTCTGTCTGTCAGTGCAGATAATGTAAACCCTAAGGCTGTGCTAGAGGCCAGCTGGACCCAGCTATCACCCAAAATCCAATTTGTATGTTGAACATTGTGCATGGTATGGACATGCCATGTGTGTCTACTGTTTGTCTCTACTGAGTAATTTCAGCCATAGGCAACATTTCTGTTCAAAACACAGACAAGATAACCAAAGATGATAACAGATTTGCTGGTTTGCCACAAGCTAACATATCTTTGTGATTTTTTTTTTAATGGTTTGTGCTTTCTGATCTCCCTAATCCCAGCTGAGAACTCAGATTTGTAAACAGTGATACAAAAATAATCTTATTTGGAATCTGTGTTACATTTGTCAGTAGATGACTAACCAAATAACACACAGTAAGCAATAGATGGGAATCAATTGACCTAAAAATATTTAGACTTCCAGGCAAAAGGCATATTCTTTTGATAGGTTATACTTCTTCTGAGTATGGGGGAAAAAAAAAGAAAACTAACTATATACCTTAAGTAAACATTTGATGCTAGCCAGTAAACAAGCTCCAGCCTATAGGAATCCTACGGATTATTTGCAAGTCGGAAGTATTATAAAATGCTTTATCTAATTTTATTTACCTTTCAGTATTTAACATTTATTTTACTGTGTTTTGGTCAAATATTTGTTAGAAAGTAACCAATGGGAAATAATGCAAAGAATGAAGAATGTTAGAGTATTAAATTAACTTAAATAAAATAATATAGGAATATCTGTTAAACTGATTAGGAAAAATCTTGGCACTAATAAAGCCAGTACCAAAGGCAAGTTAGTGTAAAGGAGGCTGGGATTTCACCTAGCACTGAAAAGTGGAAGAAAAAATGGGAAATATTTTAAAGGATTACTATTTCTTTTTTTTTTTTCCTCACATAGGCCACACATTGACAATATTGGATTGAAAACCCACTACTATTTTCTGTGATGACTGTGTCTGTACTAAGTAATCAAGAATAAGATCATATTTTCTTTGCATGGTTTGTGCCTAATGAAAAGACAATCCCTATCGTAAAAACTCTATGATCTAACAAGCTAATGCAAAGAGTAGTGGAAAGATTCCCATTGACTTTAGCACACATTAAATTGTTCCCTAAGTATGACTGGAATGTTTGATCATTTAACGGTGCATGCTTTGGGGGGCCTGCGAATGTGGAGAGAGAAAGAGGGCTTTCTTCCTCCCAAGTCATGAATAATTATAACACTTCAAATATTGTCACTTGTTCTTTTGTTGTGATTGTCAAAAAATATAATAGTTCTTTACAGGGAAAAAAAAAAAAGGAGAGAATATACAAATGAGTATCTGTAATGAACTATCATTCATTCGGGATATAATAAATTATTTTCCCTCAGGCATATTTTCGTACCTTTTGAAAAAAAAAATTATTATGGGAATCACTCACTTTATAAAAATTAAAAGCAATAATGATCAACTGATATTCATGATAGGGATTTGGTGATACTGAAACTAAATACATCCCCAGATCCATAGGTCTTTTCTCTGGGATGCTCGCCTAATTGGTCTGAGGTAATTCTATAATTATTACTCATGTAAAGCAAGTTTAGTATTTTAGTTTTCATCTGTACTCTTTTCCTTTCTGAGAAGTTTCCAAAAATTTAGATAAAGTATTAACAAAGGAAAATAAATTGTAGGAAAACAAATGGTCAGATCCATTCAGTAGGTCCTGGCTGTGGCTAATGATTGTCACAAATTGAATATCAAAAATCAGAAAGTACCGTCTTTCACTGACCTCTGCTGTAGAAACTTTTTTTTTTCCCCCTTTCTTTAATATAGGGGATTGGTCTCTGCTAATTGGCCATCATACTTAAAATTGAGGTAATTATAGAGAAAGATTCATGACTGTTACTAGTATTCAACATACATTTCCGATACCACAGGCTTTCATTGCCAAAATATACCCATGGGAAATTTCGTGATGTCCTTCCCTAAATGCTCCTTGAGTTCAGATTTAACCAATAAACATATTTCATCATCTAATCTTAGAGTCTTGAAAGAAATAAAAATAACCTTTTTAGATGAGTAGATAATTGAGAATTTTGATCTGTGTAGTACTCTTGACATTCCAAATGAAAGCACAGTGCATGTCACTAAAATGCTGAGATAAAATACAATTCCAGTTATTTGGCCTGTTCGTTATCAGAGTTGTACAGTTTAAAATTAAAACATCACACTGTTTGTGTATGATCATCCAGCATCATATATAGGTATACAATTGTGTGTGTGTAAAAATATTTACACTATATTAAAAGTAAAATCCTCTGAAATATTTGCATTTCTAATCATAACACTTAAAAGCTTCCAGAAGTTGTTTGACAAATATAGATATTTTTCACTGATGAAAGATTCTCATTTACTGCAATACTTCCCTATTACATAGAGTGTACAGGACGTTGTTAATGTTTAGAATATACAGAAATTAAAAGCAAACACAAGACAGTTTCCATTCTCTCTCTTTTACAGCTCTATCAGAAGATAAAATGCTGACCTTTCAATTTGCCAAATGGAGTAGAGAACCTGTAGTATGTTTCTGATTCCTAATTCAGAAGTATCAACCTAAAGTTGCCAGCAGCCTCCTGTCAGTGTGAATCCTACACTCTGGCACATCAGCTTAAGTGCATGGAAATGGCTTTGTGAAGTCAAATGACTTCTTTAAGGTCATGGCTCTGAAATAGATACTAAGGTTGTGAGTCATTGCATTATTTGATAATAGAACATGTTCTTTGTTTCTCTATTTACGTTATAAGCTAGCTCTTTAGAGCAGACTCTTCTCTCTTAGTCATGATTGTTCAGCACAGGCTAGCTTGATATTGCCCAGCCCTCAAAATAATGAACAGAATATTGTGAAAAGTAAAGGAAAACATTATTTGGAATAAGACTGAAACTACTTGTACTACATTATCACAAGGAGTCCTCAGACCAAAAATGAGGTCCTTCATACGCTAGGTTAAGAACCAGCAAATTGTGCCTGTAAAGATGTTCTATCTGTTACTGAATTGAATAAGCAAAAGTGTAGACAAATATGCATTTATATAAACATACACGCATATACTTGTTGATGTATCTTAGGTGTCAGTAATATTATTGACACTCATGGTCCCTGTTCTTACTGTTCTATCTCATATGAAGAAAAGATCTAACATTTCAGTAATATTAAGGTAGGAAATTCAAATGAAAAGAATATTTTAAAGTTTTTCTTTGTGACATATTTCCCTATAATTAAAAGCAATTATGTATACATGTTACAAATATGCAAAAGTGTGTGTAGACATCTACGCAAATTCACAGTCACACCAAATTTTGTTTTAGTTTTTGAATGTAAAATAACCTACTACTCTGAATCAGTTCACAGTGTTGTGTCTGTGTCACTTAATTCGATTACCCAGTGTTCAAGGGTAAGAAATCGCTGCAGAAAATCAACCAGACAAAAAACCAATTAATGCTTATTGGCTGAGAATTGGCTGAGCAGAGAGAGGGTCTAGGAGGTGGACTAATAATTTTACCCTGAACAGTGGGTTTATTGATCACTTAAGTTTACATTGATCACTTAAGTTTACATTTCTCAGGCCAAAAATAAAAAAAAAAAAGAAAAAAAGAAAAAAAGAACAGAGTAGCTATAGCAAAGGTAGTGTTTTTCTTTCAGTTTTAAAATATCTTCTCTTTTGAATACTAATTTTGCACACAATGTGTATTGGGTTTCATTCTGAAATTATATTTTATATCTAGTAAGGAATTTCAGGGGCTCAAAAATCTGCCATCCCAGTTGTACAATACAGCATTTTTTCTTAAGGACATGACACTTCTGTTCATGGATGCATTTGAGTGGGGGAGAAGAGTAATCTGATTTCAGAAACCTTAAGAAGGAGTTCAGAATCTGACATTAGAAATCTTTGAAATATATTATAGATTCTTGTATGACATGGCATGTATCCAAATAAATCTCTGCTCATGCCTTACTCTATCACAACCACAGTGTGCAACTGGTGGTCCAATCTATATGGAAAGAGCTGGTTGGGGATGCATTATTAGCAGGATTTATAATCCTCTCCTAATTTTGCAGAACCAGAGTTGTGTAACTAGCAGCAGCTGTTAAGAAAATTTTGCAATTAGTTTCTGAAACTTCCCTTCAGTAAAATTTCCATGGTGCTACACTAATGGATTTATATGCTATAAACATAAATTACAAGACACCACAAAGAAAAAGTATAACTGAAAATGTGGCTGAAGTCTCTAAAAGCCTTTAAAAAAAGATCACATTTCCACAGTTTTTTTACATTGTGTGATATTTATTGCAGCAGAAGCCTTAGTCAGACATGATCTCATTCCAGAAGGATTCTCTGCAAACTCAGAACAAGGGTTGTGTATTTGAAAAATGTGGCAAAGGTAGTTATGCACAAGAATGGTGGTTCTTAGGCACTATCTCTTCTTTGGTCATCATAGAGAACTACATCCCAAATCTCACAATTGCACTGAGCGGAGCTCAAACGGACCCATCAGCTTAAATTCCACATGCTGCTGGGTGTAAAATTGTATTTCATGTGAAAAATGGCACTAGAATTTGGCTGGAATTTAAGAGAGCAAGTCAGACAACACATCAAGACAAACTTTATTGTCTGTAGCACAAAAACCCCCAGTCACATAAAACACCTGGACAAGTCCCTATTCTTACACTGTTAAAGTCAAATATCTAAAGCCAATGATGAAATTAGTATAGCTGTATCTATCATACATGTAGAAAAGCTTTCAACCCCTGCAGGCAAAGTTTGACTTAAAGTATGAACTCTTCTCAAGCTAGTTCTACTACAATATTTGTAAAGTTCAACCAAAATCATGTCATACTATTGTTTTTGACACAGGAAAACCGACTTTTTACACTTTTTTATTACTTTAGGCATTTATTAAATAAGATATTGCCTTTGAACTAACACAGCTTCTTCTGATGGAGCTACTATCAAGATATCTTCTCAATATATTAATAATCTTTTATGTCAGTTAGAATTGACACTGCAGGTCTTAATAACATAGTAAATATTCTTGGTTGTATCGGAAGACTGAGGAATATCAGTACAAGATGCTGCTTTTTTATACACTATTTATTTCATCATGGAGTTACAAGGGCACATAACACCCTGCATGTGTTTTCTGATAAATTATAAACCAATACATAGATATGGTAGTCAAATACAGTAAATAATCAACAAAATAAAGAGCAACAAGAAAGATCTAATAATGTGGACATGAGTAAAGGCTGAATTATAGAAGAGTATGCTAATAATCAATAGTAGTTACTGCTTTTTTGAAACTCCATGGGAGGACAAAGAGGATATTACAGTTTGAAGAACAAGTAAAAAATGGCTCAAAGGGAGTCTCCACTTTTTTTAAAGGTTTGCTTCTCTTCAGTATTAGAAGACTGTAATTAACTGTGAATGTTTATAATATTCTTTAAAGAGAGGAGGGTGCAAAAGTGAGGTGCGGAGTGAAAAGAATGTAGACCAGCACAAGAGATCAGTGGAAGGAAAGACTCACTAGCCACATCTGTATGAGCAGAAAATAATTTTTAGCCATGATGAGGCATTTCTTTAAAAAATAGAATCAGTTTTCAGTTTAAAGCTTGGAATTTTCTTTCAGTTGAAGACCTTCAGAAGAAGTTTTTAGTTTAAAAACAAACAAACAAAAAACCACAACAAAAAAGCCAACAAAAAACAAGACCAAAAGAAAACCTGTAAGCCTTTACTGAATTTTTCTTTGAACGCTTCTCACAGTTTCATTAAAAACAAAATTCAAATTAGAATATTTGGTAAGTTTAAGTGACAAGCCTATGGGATACATTATTGAAAGGAGAAGGAAAAAAAATCCTTTAATATGTTTTGTAAGAAAATTCCTTTAATATTTTTTGTAATACCTGAGTCAGATTTTTGACTTAGAATAGTAGGACTGATGCTGGGCATACCAACAGGAAGCAACTATACATAAAAGCAGAGGAAATGCCTTACTGGGTCAGCCCAATAGTCCTTGCAGCCAAATATTGTGTCTGGCATTAACAATAGAAAACCTTATTTAAGCACATGAGCTTGGTCACTTTGTACTCACCAAACATCTGTACTTTTTATATTAGAAAAGATAGACAGGACACCCCAGACTGGTCCTTTAAATGTCCATTTATTGATCTGTTGCATGCAAATTTTTCTAGCCTCTTTATGATCCTACTGATAACATCTACTGCCACAGTAGTGGTAAAATAAAATGCATGTTTGATTATAGTCAGAAAATGCATAACAAAAAAGTCTGTTTTAAATATATCCCAGCACAGAAATCTCAGCCTTGGGAATATACAACATACGTAAATTATTTGGTAATGATATGAATTAACCTTACCTATAGCTCTCCTGCAGATGATGGGATAAGTTATTCCTTCGCCATATTTTTACTTCCTTGAGATTTGAATATTCACCCCCTACAATGCAGAAGGCTTAATGCAGTCAAACTTTGTGAAGTGTTTTGGGATGTTAGAGAAGAAGAATCCATACAAGTGAAAAGTATTATTTCCCATGATCTCCTGTTTGATCAACACCACCCCTTTGCTTTGGAAAAGGTTAGTGAAGTGTATTCAAGTTAATTTACAAACTAATTTAACTTAACAAGGCAAGAAAGAACAAATGGAAAATGGAGCTAAGACCTCCATTTTTGGTTTAAGATTTGCTCTAGAGAAGTAGACCAGAGACTGAGATTAAAATTGGAACACAGCAGCAAAGCTATTATTAAAACCATTTGTTGTTAGATGATGGAGAAAGGGAAATGAAATAAAGTGTTGCTAACAGGGACACATTCAACAAATTTGTGACCTTTTTGTTAGCAAAATGCAAAGTTCTTTCACATAAAGCATCAGTATAGTGCTACCACTGTTTTCAGTGTATGTTGACTGAACTGTGGAGCTTGGAATGTACACCTAAAGCAAAAATTCATCATATTCACAAAGCAGCATGGATTAGAGGAAAGAGGTGGGACAAATCATTAAATCCTTACTTGAGCAAAGCTCCTGTTTGTCTCAGTGGTATTGTGCTCAGATAATTGTTGCATGCAGAGATTTTAATCTGATTAACAAGGTATGGAAATATACACCAGAACAGGGCAGATACACTGTCATCCACTTTCTGATTTCAACACTGAAAATCAGATTAGATAAGAGTTTCTGTCACTCTGTGTTATGCTTTTACATTTTCCTATAATTACAGGTGTAAATGGCAAGAGCTTCAGGAGAGTTTCTTTAAATGTAAAAAGTTTTCCTCCTCTGCCAATATTTGAGCAATGCCTCAGTAACCAATTAAGACTGAATGACTTCACTTCAGTCAGACAGTAAGTGAATTAACCTGAACCTGTGGTCAAGTTCACAAATCCCAGCCTAGACAGCAGCCAGTTTCTGTGTTCCACGAATACTCACGCTTGTCACAAGCTGTCTGCATCCAGTTTCTAAAGGAAATTGGTGTGCAGACTGGCTCACTCCATATTTAACGCTAGCTTCAGCAGTAATTAAAAATTAGAAGTGATCTTCAGGAAATCAATTAATTATGCATGCAAAATGCACCATCTAAATTTGGACGCACAATTAGATGACTAATCATAGTTTGAAAAGGTTGAGAATTGCAGTTGCACACTTATAAGTATGCTGGTGACCTATCCTATCCCTGATGCCTGTACTTTCCTGTTTAGAATCTTCCTAATTTGTTTGCTACTAAGATTTGTTAGTCAGATATTTGACACACCTGTTACACAAGAAAATGCCTGACAAACTGTTTACACGAGCAATACTAGCAAGTGTCAACATCAAGAGTCCAGAAACTTCAATATCTGAATTTCTTTGCTCGCTAATGGGGATATCCTTATCCCCATTTTTTTTGAGTTTCATAGAGTCATAGAATCATAGGGTTGGAAGGGACCTCTGGAGATCATCTAGTCCAACCCGTGCCAGAGCAGGGTCACCTAGAGCAGGTTACACAGGAACGCGTCCAGGTGGGTTTTGAATGTCTGTAGAGAAGGAGACTCCACCACCTCTCTGGGCAGCCTGTTCCAGTGCTCTGCCACCCTCAAAGCAAAGAACTTCCTCCTCATGTTTAGGTGGAACTTCCTATGCTCAAGTTTGTGCCCATTACCTCTTGTCCTGTCCCCGGGCACCACTGAAAAGAGCCTGGCCCCATCCTCCTGACACCCACCTTTGAAGTATTTATAAGTGTTGATGAGATCCCCCCTCAGTCTTCTTTTTTCCACACTGAAGAGACCCAAATCCCTCAGCCTTTCTTCATAAGAGAGGTGTTCCAGTCCCCTAATCGTCTTGGGTAGCTCTCTGCTGCACCCTTTCCAGCAGTTCCCTGTCCCTCTTGAACTGAGGAGCCCAGAACTGGACACCAGGTGCGGCCTCACCAAGGCAGAGTAGAGGGGGAGGATGACCTCCCTCGAGCTGCTGGCCACACTCTTCTTGATGCACCCCAGGATGCCATTGGCCTTTTTGGCCACAAGGGCACATTGCTGGCTCATGGTCATCCCATTGTCCACCAGGACTCCCAGGTCTCTTTCCACCAAGCTGTTCTCCAGCAGGTCAGCCCCCAACCTGTCCTGGTGCATGGGGTTATTCCTCCCCAGGTGCAGCACCCTACACTTGCCCTTATTGAATTTCATAAGGTTCCTCTCTGCTCAACTCTCCAACCTGTCCAGGTCTCTCTGTATGGCGGCACAGCCTTCTGGTGTGTCAGCCACCCCCCCACCCCCCAGCTTTGTGTCATCAGCAAACTTGCTGAGGGTGCTCTCTATCCCCTCATCCAGGTCATTGATGACTATATTGAAGAGGACAGGGCCCGGTACTGACCCCTGGGGAGCACCACTCGTCACTGACCTCCAAGTAGACTCTGTGCCCCTAATCACGACCCTCTGAGCTCTGTCTTTCAACCAGTTCTCTATCCACCTTACTGTCCATTCATCAAGCCCACTCTTCCTAAGCTTCCCTATGAGGATGCTGTGGGAGACTGTGTCGAATGCCTTGCTTAAGTCAAGGTAGACCACATCTACCGCCCTCCCCTCATCTATCCATCCAGTCATGCCGTCATAGAAGGCTATCAGATTAGTTAGACATGATTTCCCCTTGGTGAATCCATGTTGAGTACTTCTGATAGCTTTCTTTTCCTCCACGTGCCTTGAGATGACACCCAGAACGAGCTGTTCCATCATCTTTCCAGGGATGGAGGTGAGGCTGACTGGCCTGTAGTTCCCCGGCTCCTCCTTCTTGCCTTTTTTGAAGACTGGAGTGACATTGGCTTTCCTCCAGTCCTCAGGCACCTCATCTGTTCTCCAGGACCTTTCAAAGATGATGGAGAGCGGCCCAGCAATGACTTCTGCCAGCTCCCTCAGCACTCTCGGGTGCATCCCATCGGGGCCCATGGACTTGTGAATATCTAATTGACCTAATTGATCCCTCACTTGATCCTCCTCAACCCAAGGGAAGTCTTCTTCTTTCCCCGTTACTTCCCCCAATGCCTGGGACTCCTGAGGGCTGGGTCGAGCAGTAAAGACCGAAGCAAAGAAGGCATTCAGTAACTCCGCCTTCTCCGCATCCTCCATCACCATGGCTCCTGTTTCATTCAACAGCGGGCCCACAACTTCTCTGGTCTTCCTTTTCCTTCCAATATACTTGAAGAAGCCCTTCCTGTTGAGCTTGACATCCCTAGCCAGGTTTAATTCCAAGGAGGCCTTGGCTTTCCTCGTTTCATCCCTGCACGCTCTGGTGGCATTCTTGTAATCATCCCAAGGGGTCAGTCCCTTCTTCCACTTATTGTAAACTTCCTTCTTCCACTTGAGCTTTTTCTGAAGCTCCCTGCTCAACCATGCAGGTCTCCTACATCCCTTGGCCGATTTCTTGCTCTTAGGGATGCACCTATCCTGAGCTTGGAGGAAATAGTGTTTGAATATCAACCAGCTCTCTTGAGCCCCCCCACCTTCCAGAGTCCTAGACGATGGGATCTTTCCAAGCAGTTTCTTGAAGAGGTCAAAGTTAGCCCTCCTGAAATCCAAGGTTGTAATTCTACTTCTTGTTCTTGTACTTGTAATTTTACCTCTTGTACTAGTAATTTTACTTCTTTCAATGCAAGTCTCTCTAGAAACTTGTATTTGCAACAAATCAGTGTTATTAAAAATGAACCTCCATTTGGGCTGGCATGTGGGGTAGTATTTATCAGGCCAGATTTGCATATTAAGCTCTGGGGGAAATGATAAGTTACATCTGTCCTGAAGCTACTATGCCACTTCAAAACCAATGTTATCTAAAGGCAAATATCAACAAATTTGGGAATAAATCGTTACTTCCAATGCTGCATGTTCTGATATATTTCCCAGTGTGGCATCACAACGGGTTGATCTCTAGCCATTTTGCAACTTTAATAAGCTACTGCCTAACCATCTGACTAGCTCACCCCAGATTAATTCCAGTTTTATCTTTTCAGGGATCACTTAATCTTCTGATGGAAGTTCCCAGTACAGTTAAATTTGATTTGCAGGAAAACTTCAATTTTACAATATAATCAGTTCTCACCACTTCACTCAAAGGCCTTTTAATCTTTTTGGTTTGGTTTGGTTTGCTTTGCTTTGTTTTGTTTTGTTTGATACACTTATATCCAGAACATACAACCATGATGGAAGTGTTGCATTTCTCACTGTTTAAGTGCAAGCATGAAGGGCACAACAGCTGTCATCAGCTTTGAAAGGGTTTTCATTCAGCAGATTAAAAGTACAGAACGGGGTCAGGTTACAGAGCAAGGAAGTGATAAGAGTGGATGACGAGCACTCACTTCTCCCAGTGTGTACTTCAGCTTCCACTGCTTTTCTATGGAAGCAATAGGTCTCTTGTATATCTGACTACAAAAAAAAGATTTAGTGCATGATTATAAAAAAAGCAGAGGAAGAGACTAGCTTTCTGCTTTTTTCTGGTACGTTTTATTTCACTGCTTCTGGAATCACCTGACATAACACCTGATGTGAGTGAAATACAGCCCTGAAGGCAGACTATGTATCTATTTAAGAGTGTAATAAGTCACATTATATAACAAAATATGACAAACAGCATCATATGTCACTCAAATGCTGAAAAGTTTGGGTAGGAAAAATGAATTTTTTTTAGATTCACCATTTCAACATTAGTATCTGTAGAAAGTATTTCCCATAAGAAATATCACAGTGGTGTGGTCAGGTTTGCAGTTTTTATGGCCTTTACCTCCCTCCCATCAAAGGGGAGAAATATTAAGAATATAGGCCAAATTCCCATGCTGTAATCTACAATGAGTTATATTTTACTCTGAAAGTTATCTTTGGTAATCACATTCTTTTGAAGGGAACAATTTGGAAATAAAATATCAGTCAAGTTGGAACCTTTTCCCCTCTTTATATGGAATAATATTTCTACAAGATCAGAGTTAACAAAAGCAGAAAATTCCTTGGAGATGACTCTCCAACTAATGTCCTATCTGAAATCCGACAATTTAAACTGTGCCGTCTCCACCAAGATAATTTCATGACCCTCTCAAGTGTGTAGGACAACAGAAAGTAGAAGTAAATTGAATAGGAACATGAAGCTGATATTTGAAGTTATTATAGACAGGATATCCTAAATCCAAATACAAAGGATATGTTACGATACACTGACTCGGACCGGATGGTGCCTCCTTTGGTAAGTATTCCTATTTCTCTCACACTACTAAACATATCAAATAGCAGCAAACCCTGTCCAATTCATCTTCCATCTAGAAACTGAGCACGGCGACTATGGTCACAACATTGTGTTAATCAAAGCCATTTCTATACCTTCTGTGAGTCATACTTGTATTGTGATGACCTGCGAATATGACTGAAGGCCCAAATCTGTCTCATGTACATGATGTGGTATGCTGCTCTCTAAGTATTTCTATGTAATACAGTTCTATACAATAAGGCAGATAAAGATTACTCATGATATCAATACCTCTGATGCTTTCTTTAAGGATTTTATATGCACTGGAAAATGTATTTTCAAACATTTTTAGAAACTGAAAAATGTTTTTAACAACTTTGAGTTTGTTATTCAGTCTGCTACTATCACTTTGGTTTTACTAGTAACCAGAAAGATACCACCCTGATATCTACATCTGCAAAAAGTAGACCTCACTATTTCCTTCTCCTATGTTGTATGTGGCTGGAGAATTCCAGTCTACACAGTCTTGGCAATGCTACTTAAGCACTGGTTTAAGCTGCAGAACAAGAGTTTCACCAGTGAGTGACAAATGAGCTCATCTTGCACTCTTCTGAGATATACGTGTTTTTAATGTACTTATACACCTCAGTTGCACTACTAGTAAAAAAGAAAGTCAGCTTATACTTCTGACAAGGTTTCAGAACAAAGTAGTGTTAGACCATAAGAGGTAGAGATACAGTGAAAACTACTTCTAATAGGGATCAGAGTGCTTTAAGTGTTTTATTACACTTCCATTCTTCAGAAAAGCATATTTTACAATCCTTTCTCAAAAACGTAACATCTGTCTTGTGTAACTATCATTAAAGGCCACTACTGCAAACATATTTATCATTTTATTGGGAGATAATATTCAGGACATGAATGATGAAAGGAGTAGGATATCAGGTAACACCTCAAAATGTTGTGGTTGTATAACACAAATAAAAGACAAATATTAGCATAATGCGTACTTAAAAAAGCCATTTCAAAACCCTTGGGTTTTCTTGAGTGGTTCTAAAGAAGAATATGTCCAACCCTTTTTCCTGGAATAGACAAGCAATTTATACAGTGTCTTAATGTTGTAAATGAAATCTTTGTGCACCACTATCAGTACCACCACTGGCTGTCCCTGACACGTTATTCCTTGTAAATGAAGTTGTTTTTACAGCACACTATCCAATAATAAATGAACAACAGTGCTAGACAGCCCCAGTGCAGCCCAGAAACCATTGTGCTAACAGCACACATATAGCTAGCTTCTTCATATGTGCTAGCTTTTATATATATATATATGTGTCTATGTCTATATATATAGTCTTTTCGGTGTTTAAAACTGTTCAGATTTTGGTGACTGGAAAGTATACAACATCCGAAGAGAAGGGAAAAAAAAAGAAGAATAAAAAAAAAGAAAAAAGAAAAAAAAGAGATAAAACTGAAAAAGCAGGGTACCAGGTGGCAGCCTTGTTGTTGCATTTATCTTATAAGTAATGTGTCAATTTTTTCCATAACAAGCACATCCTGTATTGTGTGTGTCCTCTCAGTCATTGATGGAATTTCTGTGCTTTTCCAATTTCTCACAATGACACTTTTCGATGCCGTGATCACGGCTGAGAGCAGAGGTCACCACACTGCCTCCTGGTCAGCAATTTCAGGCATAGCAAAATAAAAGATGTGTCAATTTGTGTTTGGTTGTTTTGGGAACTGGGGGTTTCTTTTTTATTTGTTGTAGTCTAAATGGCAGGTTTTCTGGATGAAGCCATTCACCACTCATTCTTCCTTCTTTCAAAAAATTAGTGATACAATTATATTTAGGTTTCTGATCTTACCTTTATATGCTCAACAGTTTCTTTTTCATGTTTAGTTCTAAAGGCACAATGACACACATAACACACTGTTTTAATTTGTTATTTGCAGCATTAAGAAAGAAGATACTCCTTTCTGTTACACCTTACCTAAGATTGTGTAATGAATCCTTGAAATACAATTGAAGAGAGAAAAGAAAAAAAATAATTTGGAGGTTCCCTTATGTTCAACGTTGCTTCTCTGCTCTTAGCAGTAGCAGTTAAGAGAAAAATCACAGCATAAACATGTTATGTCCATGGAGATATTTTCCATATATAAATAACAAAAGCTACCTCTGATATGCATTCTTTTTTCTTTCCCTATTCCTTCTAGGTTTACAGCACTTTGCCTCCAGTTAGCAAAATGAACTAATTCTGTCTCCTAATTGAGACCGTCAGCTTCCTCATCTAAACAGAAACAAAGTGAGACCTTACAGAGCCTCTGCTACTTCATTTCATAGTCCTGAGATGACAATAAACATCTAGAAAAGTGCGTTTTTATGACTAAAATACTGTTTAATCCAGATCGTTTCTACAACCCACTCCTAGATCCTAAAATTTAAGAGTTTATAGTGACAATGGATGCTCTGAGATTCGTAATTTGTTTTACTTTAGAGTCATCTTTCCTATTCACCAACTGTTAATGGAAACAAAATCCAGAAACAACTCAATGTTATCCAGGCAGGGTTTTCTAAACTGTTGCTAGAGCTGGTCCATGTGTTGATAAGGCAAATTCAGAAAACTCTAACTGACAAGTAATTCTCATGGAAGTCCTCCAACCTTGTTAATATCTTAATATCCTTGAAACTCATTACATGGAGTATAAAATCAATTTGCCTTAAAGCACATTTTATTTATTGAGATATGCTAAACACTGATTACAAAACTTTCATTACTGACTTTCTGTGTAACAACTGTACAGGTACAAGGAGCTTGGCTATTTAAACAGACACATTGGGTATCAATATAGTACTGCCAAAGGAAATCAATACAGTTTTTACCATATGCTACTCCTTCCTTTGTTTCAAACAAAGGTTATCCCCTAAATGTGTGAAATGAATAATATAATTTTACCATGCTTTTTTGCCTTCCTACTCTGGCTTAGGCAGAGAAAATGAAGTTTAAAAATATGCCCACGCAAGACAGTATTTTATACATACTTCTGTCTCCTTTCAATACAAAATGTCTACCTAAACTTCCTCTTTAGCAGCCAAAAAGCCTGGGTTTTTTTAGTTTTTTTTTTTTTTTTTTTCCTCTTAAGGAAGAGAGAGGATAAAATATTTTCCCATGACAGTTTTATTCATCAACAGGTACATGAAATACCATTAAGCTCCTATGGCAGTATCTCTTTTCATTTCCCTTGCATATGAAAGCCCAACAAATACATAGAAATAGCAACTCTGAGTTATTTCCACTTCAAGTCTTTCCATGCCAGCCTAAGTGGGATGAAACAAACCCCTCAGAATGGCTATTAATATTTGGTGGATCTATTGCTCTTCATTCAAGGAGTGTTCATGAGTGAAGTGTGAAATAGAAAGATCTTCTTCAAGGCCAAACTTTTTTCTTTCCACAGCGAATTCTTCTTTTGCCTCCCCCTCCACTTACCAGTACAAATACAAAATGCAAGACTCGTCCTGAATGTAGGGGAGGTTCTTGCTGCTCATGGCAAAATAAATAAATAATTTGATAAATAAGTAAGTAAATAAATAAATCACATTCTTACTGGAATGCAAGAAATACAAAAAACTAGACGAGAGAGATTGGAGACAGCCTGAGACTTCTGTAGAAAACAGCAAAAAGCAAGGCAAGTCCCTGACCTCTCACCAGCTGTGGTAACACAGGGAAAGCATCTTTTAGGCTATTAAAGTATCAATATCAGCAGAGAGCTATGCCAAGGCAATTCATTCAGCTCTTTTAGGAGAGTAGTCTCTTACGAGAACTGAATCAAAAAAGTGCAAAGAAAATTAAGTGACATACCACATTAGAGCAAGGAATAGTGCTTACAAACACTTAAACATATAGACCAGTGCCTCCATTGAAGAAACATAAGAAATATATCCGATTTTTCTTTAACAATAGACCTGAATTTCTCTGCTAGAAAACACTATAGCAATTTATTACTTTAAAAAGTTTTAAGTTATATCTGCCCTAAATACTATTCATTGATCTTGCCAGGCCAAATATTTTTTTGGCCAGATATGGCAATATTACAAGCAGTGTGGGATTACCAGTGTCTGTTCAGTGAATCCAGAGTGGTTTCCTTGCTGATATAGATTTACATAAACAAGTATAAGAGTAATTGCATGAGAATGAGAATGAGTAGAGTCTCCCCTGGGGATAAGGCTATAACTTTTTTAATATAGTGAGGGAACGCATTTAAGGTCACGTAACTTTTACTCCAAAATCTAAAGCGATCAGGATGCTTAACACTAGTGGTATTTCTTCAGAAAATAGAACAGATTTCTGAAAATTCATCTCAAAAATGTCTTTGAAGATCTTTCTCCGGATAACCACGTTGTTAAAACTGGAATGATTTTCCTTGGTATATTAAACCTTCTTTTATTTAATCTTTTAGCTAGATGTAGCAAAACAGGGCAGGGGGGCGGGGGAAGTCAGGAGAATAAACAGGGCAACTCCATTTTCTTCCTCTCAGGGGCATGCTACTGTAAGCTTTGTTTAGGTGTTCGTAGAGCTACAAAGAAGCTCCTCTGTTGTCACCTGGTTCTAAGCCTGCCAAATCAAGTACTTCCAGGCAAACTCTGGCCAAAAGCTGTTTTGTTTTGTTTTGTTTTGTTTTTAAGACTATTTTTCCTTACTGTTTGGAGTCAGACACAGGAACAGAATGAAACTCACATTCAAGTTAATAAACTCCAAAGTGTGCTCACAGTAGGTGATTTCGGTGGCTTGCTGTGGCATGATTTATGCCATTTCACTACTTCTTCATTCTTCCAGGCTCAGAATGCATATTATTTTTCATACCAATTACATTAGGGACGCCATAGATCCACCTAAGCATTACACTGCATTATTAGCAGGTATGTTTTCAAAGCACTGACCACAGTCACTTAGTTGTAACAGCTTTGAAAACTTGCACTGTCTATCACACCCACCACTGCCCACCCCCCCCAAGAAAAATAACCTTCATCTTCCCCCCCCGTGCAGTGTTATGCTTCCTGAGGAACATCTATGGACAGATGCTTTGGCCTTTAATATTGTAACTTAAGCCTTTACATCCTCATGGTCAGAGAGTGAATGTCGAAGTACTCTGTATGCATGTACTTCCTTGTAGCTTATTAATGACAGCTTTTTTTCTTCTTAATATTCTGCCCATGTTCCTGTTCACAGGAAGGCTGAATGATGTAGACTGTTTCTTGAAATCTTTGCCTTGATGATTTTTGCTTCCTTTATCCACATCAGCATGAGGTACAATCAAGAAATAAAAGCCTATTTTTGAGATACTGATAGGAATAGCAGAGTGCTTCCCTCCTCACCCCTCCCCTGCACTCTCTCCCTTTTCTTTTTCGAGTAAATGATAATTTTTATGTAGGGCTTTCTTTGGGAATCAGATTGATTTTGTCTTCCTGTTCAGTGCTCATCTCTACATCCTGCCAAAGGGAAGTCTGCATACAAGTCAGCTTCTTCCAAAAGTTCATTCCCATTCTGAAAACTCATTCCCAATCTTCGTGCTTTTTGCAGTAATTTGCTCTACAGCTTCAATTCCCCCTCCCTCCCCCCCTTCAATTCTAAACTTTTTTATGTTTCTATAATGTGCAGCTAGCAGAATACTTGGTAATAATGCCAAATGCATTAAACTTTCTGCAGTGACCCACTGAGGTAAGCAGAGAGTTATTAATTTTTTCTCTATTACTATTTTGGGATGAGGTTTATAACATATTATAAAGCATTTGGTAAGTTACCAAGCATTGCTCAAAGAGTTTGCTACTCTGTGATACAGCATGTGAGTTTCCTTTTATCCTACAATTTATATTAAATCATATAAAATCCTTGAAGAAAGGGTAAATAAACCTCTAGATTTTCTTCAGCAAAAATCAGCTAGTTTATCTGACTTAAGTCTAAGATGACAACTGTGCTTAAAGAAAGTAATGATTTATTTTCCCTTAATTTTTTGCTGGAGGTAACCAGATTCACAAGCCCAGGAACAGTATTCCTATACAAGTTTATTATTAATGCCATACAGTGTATTTTTGATCAGCCACACATAAAGAGGCTTTGCTCTGAATGAATATCTTACGATGTGTCAGCAGCCCTAGTTTTAAAGGAGAACATGGAGACAATGGTCCAACTATGCCCCTAAGCATACCCAGGAGGCCTTAAATCTGCCTGTTTGCCTAAAACACAACATTTTAAATATTTTCCTTTCTTTCCTACATAGTATACGAAATAGATAAAGCCAATATCTGAGAAGATTTAAATGTTACCTGTATCAAGGGTTGAAAATGCAAGAAGAACCTTGGATCCCCCATTCACACGGATACAGAAGCTGGCAGCCTCCATTGGACACAAGAGTTCTGGATTAAGCTCATGAACACCCAGCCATCCAGGTCAGCTACAGATTGACAATAGTTGTTCTTTTCACGGAATTGCTTAATAGTGCTTTTAAGGACTCTATTCCACTAGAAGCTATATACATAGAGGGATAAGGAAACCAATATCTGTCTAATGGCAGATTACAGTACAAATATATCATGTTTGCTGTTGTAACAGATAAACGTCACTGCTAGCATGGCAAAGTGGGCAGTAAAAGGCATCCACTATCAATGCCTATTTTAACTTTGCATATGACTGTTCCTTTGTCCATAATGGTTAGTAATATTTGGCATCTAGCAGGATTGTTCTAATACGAGAAACTGATAAAGTAAATCATGCAAAGACCATACGCATAAACCCCGTTTCCCTAGATATACAATTATCACTTCCTTCATTCATTCTTTTGAGTCTATCTCTCCAGAATATTCTGTACCCAAGAAATTCTGCTGCACACCTTCTTTACCCAGTTTACCGAACAATCCCTAACTCCTATTTTAGCAATGAGCAGACTTCGCAGCCCCCAGGAATTCTCTTCTGATCAGGCCTTGCTGGGCAGTGCAAAGCTATGGGTGTTAGCCACTGCTATTTTTATTTGTTATTGTCTCCAGTTGTTTCAATACATAAAAGGAGTTAAAATTGCTCTTTCAATTTAGAATAAAACAACTCACCCATTTCCAATTGTTTTTGCAGCAAAGATAACTTTGAACATGCAATATCAATACAATTTCTTCATGCCTGTTTTCTATAAATCTTCAAATGGTTTGGAGTTGTGCTTGAGGTTGCAGCGCTTTCAAGAAAACAGTGTTTTTTCAAATAGACCTATGGAGTCATTTCAGTATGCCTTATACTGTGTATACCTTGTGGAAATTAACTCAAAGTACATACCTTCCTTTCTTACACAAAGAATTCAAAACAGGCACGCTGTTATATTTTTTATCTTACAACACGAAGAGTTTATTATGTGTTTAAACAGTAACTTAAATTAAAATTTTATGCAAACACAAATCTGACGTCAAGCAACCAGGGAATATTCTCTTTTGGGATGTTAAGCCAATAACACAATAAAAGCATGACAGAGAACCCAGATAAGCAATTCTAGACAACAGTGTCATGAAAGTGAATAACCCTATATCTTCTTTCTTTTTTTACTTATATGTATATAGCAAGAAAAGAGAGAAGTGTGTATTAGTATAATATAAATTTTGGGTTATTTTTTATGCACATAAATATGCATATCAAAAATAGTGTATGATATAGAGGGAAGGAAGCCAACTTATACTCACCAGCTATAGTAGCCTTCCTGAGAAATCTGAGCTAGAAAAGCAAAGTGTGAGAGACAAAATTACAGAACACACATGAACAGAATTCTGTCCTCATAACAAGAGCTTTCAAAAACTCTCCTTAGAGGTTCCTGATAGTTAATCTTACTGAAAACTTGCTCTTCAAGAAATAAAACACCAACCCACAAATTTTCAGGGGTCTGTGAATAGCACTGGTAGAAATTGCAATCACAGTACTAGACTTTTTGAGACAATTTGAAGAAACACTAGGAATGGTATCAGCAGCTTTTAGAACTTTTCTTTAGTATATTGGGTAGCAGAAGCTGATGGCTTATATAGGAAAGCAATCCCGGAATACTCTTAAGCCCTTTTAACTTCCAGAATATGATCCTGTAAATAGAATAGGTTTTTACTGTAAATAATATGCAAATTGAAGTGCTATTCTCCCCTCCCTGCTTCCCCCTGCCCCAAATTTTGAGAGCACATCCCTGCTCTTTTTGACTGCATGGGGACAATTTATAGTGAAGACACCAATTAAGTGTGATTTTCCCTTTTGATGTGGACAGTTTAATTATTCTGTGAAAACAACAGAAATGGAGATCTATCTTTGTTCACAATCAGGCAAATGAACACAAGCTTAAACAATCATTAACATCAAGGAAAACTTTTAGTGGATTGAAGAGGGATATACTAACCATGGTAAAGGATGGATGGATGGATGGATGGATGAATGGATGGATGGATGGATGGATGGATGGATGGATGGATGGATGGATGGATTTCACAGTTGTCTACTGTGAGGGTGTTACATGTCACACAGAAATATAGAAAGGACATTTCTATGGCAGGATTCATTTCATGTTAAAGTTCTTGCCTCAGATAGATGAAAAATTTGGTTTCAGGAAAGCAAATGGAGTATTGTGATCAATCAGAGCAGTCACTGAAGCTGAAGTTTGTCACAAGCTAAACCTGTCTATATTTAGTTAGGTACTAGAAAAAAAAGCCAAAAAAAAAAGGGAGGATAACTGTAGAACTACACAATGCAATTCTTTCTTCACAGTCTTGATTCCATTATCCACTTTGGTATTCTTTCAGAAACTAGCTCCCTGCTGTGAGGAATTTGCAAGAAATCTGCATTATAGTAATTGTTCACTGTAATTTTCTGCAAAGACTGATCTCACAGAAAAATTTCTTCTTTTCCTTCTTTTTCTTTTTTTTTTTTTTTGTGTCCAGTTGCCATTGTATAATTAATGTTGCACGCTAAGATACAGGACTCAGAATTACCCATATTTAATAAAACATTACAAAAGTCAAACTGTGTAACTGTTTTATCATTTAATCAAATATTCCCTCTGGGTGGTTGTCACTGGAAAACTTCCATGACAGCCAAGGAAGACTTCTGCTATATTTATACACCTTCAGTCTTTGATTGGTGTTTGAAGCATGTCCAGAGCATAGCCATTATAAATTATTTACATTTATAATAAATTAGGATATCTTTATTTTTTTCCTCTTGAAATATCAGTATTTCTTCTAAATTATTTACATTCAGCCAGTTCCACACGACAAGAAATTTAATCTTGTTTTGTTTTCCCACCGGGCTTCCCCCGCACTCTTAAATTTGATTGTCTCATAAAGCTGAGCATGTAAGTTAACTTCAATGCTATTTCTGTATAAAGTTTCTAAACATGATTGCACTTGATTCAATGAAGAGAACTCATTACTTCTAGTGTCAGCAGGATTGGTCTTAGAAATTTATAAACTGAATGCACCTCTAGTATTACTTCACTGACCTGACACCTTTTTATTTAGGGCCAAATATACACTTGCATATTTACACATGGATTTGTTAACACTTTGGATCACACTTTTATTAAGTGTCCAGGAGCTTTTACTGACCTAATCCAGTATACCCATAATTCCACCTAATTATTATAAACCTCTTCATGGTTTCTCTAGGTAGCATTTATTAGATCAAGTCAAGCACTGTCTGAAAGTGGCCATTCTATTTCCAGACCTAAGGCAAGGCAAGCTCAGAAGTCTGTGCCATCTTCCCGTCTTGCAGTTCTAGAAGAAGCATGAGATTTTGGCAACTTTGTCTCAACACGATAGGCAGGCTAGGTTTCTGAAGCTTCCATGTAAGAAACAGAGTAAAATCTTGTATATTCATTAGTATTAGAACTATAGAATTACTTTAGGAAATTCTATTTATATGTCATCTTTTGGTACATATTTTCATGGCATCTCCTTTGGTTTAAAATCTAGTATGAAACAAATTTTATGTATACAGTATCAATATAAATTTATAAATAAAATATAAATACAAATGATAATAAGTCAATAATAAAATAAATTAACCATATCTTTTTTTAAAAAAAGTTAAGACAATATATTATAGTTATACATTACTGCAACATTTTCTTTTTTAACTTCAAATGTTATTATAAAGATAATGAAATAAAGTTTTCCTTCCTTGGGCCCAGAAGCTGCACGAGCAAGTAGGAAGGGAGAATCACGCTCTGCCAAGAAGTTCAGCTTGTAAATAATAAGAAAATGGGGTAAAAAAAGGCTGTGTAGGAATCTTTCTGCTTGTTGCAGTAGAGATGGCTTTGCTAGAGATCATGCTGTGCTCCAGGATTTCTGTATGCTTCACGGACAACTTATCTGACAGTGAGAAAAAATACTATACTCTGCACTCTACGCACAGTGCTAACAGCTAAAAACCCTAACTTCTATCCAATTGTGCTCTAATTTACATTAGAAAAATTCTGTTGACTTCCTTACAGGTGATTCTAAACTAGTGGGGGAAGTAAATGAAATGAGGCACAGAATTGCTTGCTACAAGAATCTTTTCCAGTTCTAGTGAGCATGGTCATCTCCTGCTTGCTTTGGCCATTTTTCTCCCTGTGAAAAGTACTGTAAGACCCCAGATAAAACTTTAGGATAGGCTAAAAACTCAGTTAACTCATGTAAATAAATTAATTAAATGAAATTAACCATAAGATTTAGACATTTAATTCTACAGCATTCCAGGGGTTTTCCTAATAATATACTTACAGAGTATACTCATGAAAAGACATAATTACTTGCTTTAAAATAAATACATGCACAGAAACATTGCAAAGCTGATAAGAGCAGACTTTTTTTTTAATTTCCTCATATTACATCGCTTTATTAGAGACACAAATGATTACTCAAGATAGAAGCCAAAGAGGAATCATAGGTTTTCCCTCTAGACAGCTTTATTGGAAGAACGCAATACACAGTATGATCATGAGCATTTCCTTAAGGCAATGTGCAAACACTGAAAAAGATTTGGGATAAGCATAAGAAAGCAGTGAATACAGTGAGTCCTCAAGATGCTTCACTAATGTCATTTTAACTACAAGTTAGATCTATAAGAGAGATCTGACTATTCCCACCTCTATTTGGATAAATTCACTTAATGATGCCTTGTTGTTATTTAGTTTTTAAGTCTTTATCTGTGTCAAGTCTTTGAAGTGACACTTGGTGTTGAAGTGAAAATGTTTCTTTTCATTTTCATGATAGATATGCCAGATTAATTTTGTCAAGTTCTAATACCTTTCACTTCATCCAGTACCAAAAGAAAGAGCCCCTTTTTTGCCTTCGAAGTATATTTTTTTGTTTTTATTTTTTAAAAATATAGATTCCAAAGGGCACTTAACTCCCAGATGAACAGACTCAGTAAAAAATTATTTTTGAAACTGAAGAGTGATATAAGCATTTCTGCACAATCATCCTGAAGTGTTCTGATTCAGAAAGTATCTAAATATGAGAAATCCCCATGAAACTGAAGCAAAGCCAGAGCTGTGATTATGTACTTTTTAACTTGTGGTCTGTATTTGCATTCATTTTTACTGTAAATGCAAGCTGTAGAAAGAAAAATACTAAGTTATTTTGAAACTGAAAACGTGCAATGCAAAAACTGGGGCAAAAATGTGTTTTGGAAGCTGGTAACAGCAGTATGTTGCATCCAGTAGTAGAACTAACAGGGACAGAGTCACAGGACCAAACTAGAGATATCCTCTGACATGTCCCAGAAGGTGAAAGCAATCTTAATAATTGATGTAACATTAATCAAGTGACATATGATTCCTGCAATGTAATAATATATGCTGGTTCATAAATGGGCACATAATTGGGAACTACAGACACTTGTATTCTTGAAAGGGGAATGTCAGGAGGTAAGGAGGAGGGGCAGATGAGGCGTTTTAATGGATGCATGCAGCTGTGATATGTGGTGTGGCTGCTACCCCTGCTGTGAGAGCAGCCACCATTGATAATGGTACCCACATACCCTGATTTCAGTTCCTTCTTATGTGTGCGCAGCCTTATCTAACAACACTTATGTGAGACATGTGACAAAACTAAAGGTATTGTGAAGCTCTTTTGAATTTGAGCATAATAACTGTGCAATAATTACTAAAATGGCCAAAAATACAGCATTGTTCACACATTAAGGAGAGTTATAAAATCAAAAGGCTTCTAAGGTAGAATAGAGCCTTCTAAGGTAGAATAGGCATGCAAAGAATGCAACATCTGCGATTCCCTGTACAAGATTTCTTGTGAAGCTACACGAGGGACAGGATGGAATGTGACCATTTCGTGGCCTTGCCTTGTGATGAATAGCAAATATGGGAACGAGAATGTACTATGGAACAGATAAGCTGCCTACTCGCTATCCTGAGCCAACATTTTGTCAAATTTTGATGAAATGCTGTCCTCTGTGTGAACTTTGCTCATTATAATGTACCAAAACACACCTCCATCCCAAAGGCTACCTGCCTCCAAGGTGCGACCACTCCTTCTTGAGTACACCAATCATAATAAAAGTATTTATGACTAAAGTCACTCAAACTCCACCTTGAAGATAAAAATTAGTATAAAAATAGCCCGAGAGAGGGGGGATGTCAGGGAAGACACCATCGCAAACAAGTCGAGAACTCCATCACTGACTTCTGGGATCAGGCGACGGGCTGAGCCTTTCTTCCCCTCCATAGGGACGCTTTTGGGTAAGACTTAGACTATACCAAGTGCTTCCTCAGGAAACTTAGAAATCTCTCCAGAGAATTTCTCTCCTACATTTATAGCCAGGCTGTATTGTTTATAACTTTGTCGCATGCTTTGTATATTTAATAATACTGTTATTTGCATGTGCTTTGCAGACAGTGTATTTATCACTGGCAATCATAAGAACCTGTATATCTGTTGTTAAAATAAACTGCACTGTTTAAGCAGCTAGTCATCTCGGTTTCTCACTGAATGCGACCAAAGACTCAAGAATGGCCGTGTTAGTTCATGAGCACGACTAGACTGAAGGTGCAGTCCACTATTAGTGTATCCAAATCATAACAGTTTAGTACATATTAAACACGACTGGACTGATGGTGGTGAATTGGGCATCACTCAGAACTTAAACCTAGCTGCACCTAGCCTCCCACCTCGGTGAGGAGTGTTAGAAAGCAAGGGGGCTTATTTTCTGCCAAAACCGCTTTGCCCCTTTCAAGCAACAATAACTCCAAAGAAAAAAACAGACTAGGAAATACTTATTACAACAGACAAGGACATGAGTGTTTTTGGGGTGGTGGTGTCAGCAAAGAGGAAAATTTCTGGTAATTTCTTTGATAATTGCCTATTTTTGCTCCCAACGTCTTTATAAATCAGCAACAGCAAGGGGGAGCTCTGACCTGCCTCCATCTGAACTCATGCGTTCTACCATCAAAGTTTCCTGATTCACTATCATTTTCTGTGGAAAATGAAGATATTATCTTTCAGCCTCCATTGTATTAAGCTACAGATCCCAAACTTGTTTTCTCTCACAAAGCAGATTTCTTCTTCTTCACAGTTATCCAGATTATATTACCTTTTGATTCCTTCCCAACTGTGTGCCATTAGCAAATTTCACCAACATGTTCCTAGCTATGGCATTAGATAAAAAATTTAAATGTGATCAACTCTAAAGCGATCTTTGAGGAAACTCTTTCCAACACAAGATTAATCACAAGCCTTTATCACTCTAAACACTCTCTTTATCAAAACCTGTTTTGAATCTTCTCCCCTAGTCAATGAATGCATGAATAAAAACTTCCTACTACCTCATAAGATACTCTTTTCAAGATGAACTAGTAAATTCTGTGTCCCTCCATACCATATATCCTGGTTCAGGATTAATGTCTCTGTGTTAACTTCATCTAGAAAACCAGTCATTTTAAAGAAAGATATCATGTTACAGCAATATAATTTGCCACTGGTAAAACATCTGGATAGTAGAATATTTACATGTGTCCATTTACATCTGTAATTCTTTCTGAAAAAAATGTTCTAAATTCAGCTATGTTAACAAGCTCAGAACAGTCTGCATATTCAAGTACCACCTCTTTCAAAATCCTGACAGGATATTGTCCATGTAACCTAGTTTGAGCACAAGGCATTCTTTTCATTCTACTTCACATGTAATCATCAGTCTTTTTTTCCCTGCATTTTTTCACATTATCTATAGTGCTTGCATCCTCAAACTCTTCAATATTATTTTCAAATCATACCTAGATTATCTTTCTCATTTCATAATGCCATGCTCATTCTTCTTTTTACTTAAGTGGCTGAAGAACTTATTACTATTTATTTTTATTCAGTTTGAAAGTCATAAGACTTCTAACTGTCTTTTTGTCTCCTCTCTGCATTACAATCTTATGCATTAAATGAACTTCAGTATATATAGAAAAATAACTTTATTAAACATATAGTTGGAAGACTTAGGGGAAACTAAAGCACCAGACAAAACAAATACATATTTTGGCAGCTCACCATTACAAAATTAATATCTTCTATATACTGTAGAAGACTGAGTGAACTATTATTTTCCATCTGACCCTGACTGATGTAGTCAGTGGTTCTGAAAAGTATTTGTTGTATGTCAAGTGCACCTTGTCTCTGAGAAAGCATGAGCTAGTCTTTGCAGAAAAGAAGAACATGTAACTTTAGCTTCATTCAGAATTCAGATATTAGAAGTCCGTAGATTTATTTGGTTTAGGGTTTTTTCTGTTTGCTTGTTTGTTTTTAAAATCAAAAGCAGTCTTGTAATCTCTTAGTTCCATTTGTAAAAAAGGATGAATGATACCTGCCTGTCTTCCTCAACAAGTCTTCTCACAGTGATGGCTGAAAAAAATCAAAGAAACATGAAACAATGGAGAAGTTAAAACTTGTAATTTTATTCCGTCTTTAAGTCAAGATCAATCTTTCTTATACTAAAGCTCTGTTCCTTCCCTCTGCTCTGCTCTCATTTGGAAGTCAGTTACTCCAGTTAGTCTTTCCTGAACACAAAAGGTAATATATGAGCAAGCACAAAGTTTTAGAGCCTTTTATTGTGATAAGATATTAAGAGACAAAACACCCCAAATTTCTAAAGGGAAAAATCCGTTGAAAAAATACAAAACCCTGCTCCAAAATTCAGGGGCAATTTAGAGAAAGCAGTTAACACCAGCGACAGATCCACAAACTAATTATTTTTAGTAGGACTTTTCAAAAGAAAATTTGAACCTGAGGTAGAAGTTTGCTATGGAAAATATCCATCTAAATGGTTAAAATTCAGAATTTCAGTGTGTTGTGGAACATTATTTCATCATCTGACATTTTCTAACACAAATTGAAAATTCAGCGGATCTTCTAAAAAACTTCAACAAAAAATAGTTAATATAGTAGTACTCTACCTTTTAAGATTTGTATCAGATAAGTGAATCACCAGAGATGCTGGGGATTCACCATACCTTTTAAGATTTGTATCAGATAAGTGAATCACCAGAGATGCTGGGGATTCACCATCCACAGTGATGATGTGAAAGTTGCAAAGAGCTAACTCTTGGAAGCCAAAACGTCCTCCTTGCAAAGACATTTTTCAAAAGAGTAGCCAATGACAGTTGTAACATATACCTGTCTTGGGCAAAAATATGCACCCATCAAATCTGTGACTTACAAGTTCATTGCATGACCTTATTATTATCTCAATATTTTCCCTACAAACCTACAAGAAATACATATAAAAAAAAACCAAAAAAACAAACAAACAGAAGAACGCTGGCTGGTTTTCTTTTCTTGTAAAAGGCTGCTATAATCACTGAATCAAACCAAGTATTATAAACAGATGATTATGTTAATTTCAAATGGCTTGGTTGATGTTTATGCCGCATTTATGCCTGTACTTATTTTATTATGAATGCTTTGTTAAACAGCTATAACTGGTCAACCACCAGTAAAAGTAAATTCATTTTAAGGTTTATTGCCCAATAAATAATTTGCTGAGGCTTATCTAAGTCATATTAAATAAATTCCTAACCCTTAAAATAGAGAAAATTCATTTGCAGCAATTACTGAGGGTTTTATAACTGTCATGTGCTGTGTGTTTTACCATATACTTTACAGAGGGCAATCAGATTCCTACAGATAGGTAGCCATTAAAATTAAGCATTTTTATTGTGCTGTTAGGTTATTTCCAAAATGATGCATTTACTACCTGTAGAAAATTAAAGCTGTGAATAATGCACCAGGCTGCCTCACCCAGCCTGGCCTTGAACACTTCCAGAGATGGGGCATTGACAGCTTCCCTGGGCAACCTGTTCCGGTGCCTCACCACCCTCACAGTAAAGAATTTTTTCCTGATATCCAATCTAAATCTACCCTCTTTCAGTTTGAGGCAGTTACCCCATGTCCTATCATAACACTCCCTGATAAAGAGTCCCTCCTCATCCTTCCTGTAGGCACCCTTTAGGTACTGGAAGGCCGCTATAAGGTCTCCTTGGAGCCTTCTCTTCTCCAGGCTGAACAACCCCAACTCTCTCAGCCTGTCCTCATAGCATAGGTGATCCAGCCCTCTGATCATCTTCATGGCCCTCCTCTGGACCCGCTTCAACAGGTCCATGTCCTTCTTGTGCTGAGGACTCCAGAGCTGGACACAGTACTCCAGGTGGGGTCTCACCAGAGCAGAGTAGAGGGGCAGAATCAGAATCACCTCCCTCGACCTGCTGGCCACACTTCTTTTAATGCAGCCCAGGATGCAGTCAGCTTTCTGGGCTGGAAGTGCACATTGCCTGCTCATGTTGAGCTTCTCATCCACCAGCACTCCCAAGTCCTTCTCCTCAGGGCTGCTCTCAAGCCATTCTCCACCCAACCTGTATTTGTGCCTGGGCTACTTTTATATGCTACTTTTTTTCTTCTGGAAGAGAAGAAACAGAAAATTCAGCAACAGCTAAAATATTGACCAGCAAGAGGAGAGAGAGAGAAACAGTTCCACCTGTGACTCCTAAAGACAAAATGGCCCTTAGAGTCATGGCAGCAGTCTTTTCTCCTAGATGTAAAAGAATAGGTAATAAAAATATAGCAAAAAAAAAATTGTCTATGGAAAAGTTGACAAGGTATTCACAGAAGATAACAATAGGCTAAGGGAGAAATATCTTTCCTTCTTAGAGCAGAAATAGAAGACTAGCTTTGCAGTTATCGAAGTAAAGTTTCTGATTGAATTCCTGGATATAACAGAGAATACTAAAGTAATTTGGGACAATCCCTTTGAACTTTCTGTGCCCCTGCTTTTTAAACTTCAAAGTAGAGTTATTAATAGAGACAGTTCTCTGTTTCAGAGAGATGGATAAGAGAGTAACTTTTGTTTGTGAAAAGCCTGGCCACATCCATTTTGGCTAAAGGTACACTTCTAATCGATGGAATTGACTAGATTTTTTGAGATGGGCCTTTACTTTGTTGGTTTCCGAACATACTAACTATGTAATATCTTGCAATATCAAAACAATATTGTCTGGCCTGCTTCCACCACAGTCTTGCTGGATTCATGAACAGGTGCAAACACCTAAAGTTGTGGTAGATTACTTTTGTGATGTTTGGAATAAAACCTTCCCGAAATTGTGCTGTGTCAGCTGAATAAAAGGTCATTTAGCTGCTTTCTCCTCACTCCCCCCACTCCCACTAAGAAGCCTATGATGTTCAAAATTCAGTTTGTATGGACAGTAACAAAGGTTCCTGCAATTACAAGGTGAACACTCTAACGAGTCTTATCTGTTTTGGGGATAAAATCAGAATATCTGTTAAGAAATTATAATGAAGGGTAGATATATCTGTTTTCTTTGAAAGAAAAGTACAACAGAATTACAACTACAGTTGAAAAAAGGAAACTAAATTAGTTCTACATACATTGTTAGACTCTCCTGAATATTTCTCATGATTGCTGCCTTAAGCTGAGTTTCATAAAATCATATATCATATTTAACATAATGAGATGTAAATGCAATACCAGTTTGTGAACTGCCCCACTTTGTTAATTGAAGTGATACATTGATTTTCATATTCAATTATTATAATTGTAAATATAAATTAATTGCAGTTGTCCTACCTGGAGGCTGGTATTGATTAATAAGATTTTTAGTCATTAACAAAATACCATCTTTTTTTTTTTTTTTTCTTTCTCAAGAGAAACTCCTATCAGTTAAAATCTAAAGACTTTTCAACTTTTAACATCTTTTCCATTCTGGAAAGTCTTATTGATAACTAAACTCATTTCGTACAGAGAAAATGAAAGTAATACTATATGTTTTTTGAAAGGTTAATAATATCTTTTGCAATAAAATGAAGTCAGAGATCTTAGGTCATTGCTGAGAAGTTAAAGATTTTGAGGCAACTTAAAATTTTGTAAGCCCTTATGGTTCTACAGTGCATCATTCCAATACCCAAGAACTAAGTAGGTAGGCATAAGCTGCTTTTTTCTCATAATAGTGCAACTTAAATAGAAGCATTTGGTTTTCAGATTTATAGAAGAAATTTGTCTTTTTTTATCACCTTCTTGGTAGATAACGTATTGCAAATGGAAACTTTAAAAATATGCTAAAAATATCTGCAGGGAAAGAGCCACTAGTCACCCTACTTTGACAGCGGTATAAAATGTGCGAAGGGACCAGAGCAGACCAAGTAAGCAGTTTTCAAAGTTAAATAATATTGTCACTATCATTAGGTTGACACTATTTTGGTAACTGCAAATTCTGGCATTTGCCTGTAAAATTATAACAAGTGTTCATACAAAACACTGTTAAATTTATATGTTTATTTTCACAAATTAGAAATAATTTTTATTATTTACCAAACAGATTGAAAAACAGATTTTTTCAGACTTAGAGATCGTGAAGCTTTTTTTTGTTTGTTTAGCTAACAGAAATCATAGCTGTAACAAAAAGCATCTTCTCTATAGATAATTCAGGGCAGAAATCTGACACTTGTTGCATTTCATCATGGAAACATCTTACCCCATGTAGGCTATATGATTTTATTTTTTCTTTGACTATTTTAAGAGGGAATATGTGCCTTTTTAAGCTTTGCAGCATCATAACCATATTATGATCTGCAACATCAGCACTCCATCTGTTAAATTACGTGGCTGTTCTATAGGAGGAAAAAAAAAATGAAAAAAACCCTGTGTGATGCCTGTTTGTAGTTTACAAGATCAGTTCAATTTTTCTTCTCCAAATAGACTTAAAGACAACCCTGATATAAGCAGTGAAATTCAGGCTCTCCACTGAAATTACAGTGTCATGAAAGTAAGGAATCTTAAGCAACTTTCACTGCTTTAGTTTTAGAGAGAAAACTGTACAGGTAGATCTCAGTTCCATAAATCTTTATAAAGCTTTAGCATTACATCGATGGTTAGCCTCGTTAAACACAAAGAGTGCAAGGCTTAGGAAATACATTAATAATTTCAAGACTAGAGACACACTTTTTAAATAATTCAGAGATCTTTAAAGATGAAAAATGTTTTATAGACATTTGTTATAGACAGGGTATTTTTCTTTCTTCCCATATGCATTTTTTCCTTCAGGAAAGTGCACAACAAAAATTTTCCTATAGAAATCAAACAGCAGAAGCTGATTACATTAACCTGTAGACAGAAATGGCTAGGAATTTTCCAAAATAATATTTTTGAAAACTAAGTATGGAGCAATCTAAGTCAAAACTTTGCTCAGAGAAATTTAATCAGGAGTATTTTCTTCCACTGAAAGTTTAATTGATGGAATAAAAAGATCTGGGGAGGAAGAGGAAAATCATAGAAACAGAATAGTTTGAGTGGGAAAGGACCTTAAAAATCATCTAATTCCAACCTCCCTGCCATGGGCAGGGACACCTTCCACTAGGCAAAGTTACTCAAAGACCCATCCAACCTGGCCTTGAACACTTCCAGGGACGGGGCATCCACAACTGCTCTGGGCAACCTGTTCCAGTGTCTCACCACCCTCACAATAAAGAATTTCTTCCTAATATCTAATCCAAATCTACCTTCATTCAGTTTAAAATCATTATCCCTTGTCCTATCGCTACACTCCCTGATAAAGTGTCCCTCTCCACCTTTTCTGTAGGCCCCCTTTAAGTGGAAGGCTGCAATAAGGTCTCCCCGGAGCCTTCTCTTCTTCAGGCGCAACAACCCCAACTCTCTCAGCCCGTCTTAATAGGAGAGATGCTCCAGCCCTCTGATAATATTTGTGGCCCTCCTTTGGACTCACTCCAACAGGTCCATGCTTTTCTTATGTTGGGGGCCCCAGACCTGGCTGTAGTACTCCAGGTGGGGTCTCATGAGAGCAGAGTAGAGGGGCAGAATCACCTCCCTCAGCCTGCTGGTCACACTTCTTTCGATGCAGCCCAGGATGCACTTGGCTTTCAGGGATGCAAGTGCGCATAGCCGGCTCAAGTTGAGCTTCTCATCTACCAACACCCCCAAGTCCTTCTCCTCTGGGCTGCTCTCAAGCCATTCTCCACCCAGCCTGTATTTGTGCTTGCAATTGCACTGACCCCTGTGCAGAACCTCGCACTTGACCTTGTTGAAATTCATGAGGTTCACACAAGCCCACCTTTGAAGCCTGTCAAGGTCCCTCTGCATGGCATCTCTTCCCTCCAGTGTGTTGACCACTCCACACAGCTTGATGTCATCGGTAAACTTGCTGAAGGGGCACTCAATCCCACTGTCTGTGTCAACAACAAAGATGTTGAACAGCACTGATCCCAGTACCAACCCCTGAGGAAAGCCATTTGTCACTGGTCGCTACTTGGACATCGATCCGTTGACCACAACACTTTGAGTGTGACCATCCAGTGAATTTCTTATCCACCATGTGGTCCACCCATGAGACAAGGATGTCATGCAGGACAGCGTCAAATGCCTTGCACAAGTCCAGGTAGATATTGTGAATTCCTCTACAAACTTGTCTAAAAATGCAGACAATAGGCTTCTTGACCGTATCAGTGTGGGATACAGGAGATTCAGTTCGGTTTGGCTCAGATATACCTAAGTGTCCCTGCTTGCATAGCTTAATGTAAATAACTCACTGTCTCACTGTAGGAATTCTGTAGATATACATCCCTAATTCAATACGTATTGGAATATCTAATTCAATATATAATATTGTCAGAACAGCTGGCTTCGTTGTTAGGTAATAGGGAAATGTAGAAACATAGGATACTAGGGCTGATATCAGAAGATCATCCACTTTGATCTTCTGCTTCTAGACATGATTTACATATCTATGTGATACCTCACAAAAGTTTATCCAGCCTCTTTGTAGATGATGACAACCTTTCCTTCCAGGCAGTCCACTCTAAAAATTCGCTGTTGTTCTTACTAGAAATATTTTCTCAAATATAAATCAATCTTCCTGACCATGAATTAAACCTCTCAGTCTTTCTTCTCATTACCTATGATTGTTCCCTTCCTTATGACAGTAGCCTTTCACATGTTTGCAGAGTCATCTCTTTTTTTTTCTGTCCTTCTGTGTCCATCTGTAAACTAAAGAAATAAGTCTTTCATTTTCTTTTCACAGGCAATCATTTGTAGCCCTATGATTATTCTCTCTGCTGTACTCTGGACCACAAATCAGCACCATCTTTATCTTTCGTGAAGTTTGATGCCCAGAACTGGACACTTAGGATGTTCTAAACTTTGGCCCCCAGGTTCCTAGTTCTCTATATTGACTAAATACGGAACCTAGAATCAGCTGTGCTTTGTCAGATGAACTCTAGATTTACTCTTTCTCCTTTATTCAAAAGATTTGTTAGAGGTCCTAATAAATCCATGTTGGCTTTCATTGATTGTATTGCTATGCTTACAAATCAATTGGTCATCATTCCAGTATTCCTGTTGGAACTAAAGTAAATCTATAGAAAATTTTCTTGTCTCACTTTTATACATATTCTCTCCGCTGTGACATAAATCTGGCCACACATTGTCTGCTCTGGATATTCATGGATAATATATGTGGATATTGAAACATAATTCTGTCTTTATTTGCCTCTCTGGCTATTATTACATGAGTAAATTGAATTCAATATTCTTTGCTAGTTAAATGGCAAGAGTTGTCTGTATTCACAGGATACCTTAAGAACAAACTATCATTACCTTATTTATCTCCTTCCCTAATAAGACTTTTCTAACTCTAGAAACCCACAAATGACAACTTCCCCTCCTCATATCACGTGGTCTTTAAGGAGATTTAAAAGGATCAAAAAGTATTCCGGTCAGCAGAAACACAGAAGTTTGAGAATTCTGGTTTTGTTTCCAACCCAGTGCCTTTTTAATATCATATTTCTAACAGAATTTTTGCTTCATGCCAAGGTGTAACTCCTTGTCATGTTCCTCTACCCTAGAATGTCCTTTTCCCTTTCCTTTCTATATGACTACACGCTTCCTAATTGATTCCCTACATCCCATAAATACTGAAAAAAAATAAAAATGGCCCAAACACAACATTGCTTCCATCAAACACTACAGTTCCTAATTGAGTATTATACCTCTGCCATATTTCAGTCTGTTCCGCCTATTCAACCTGTCATCTCTTTGAAACCATGGAATTATTTGTACAGTTTCTATCACAATGTGTACTCTTTCTTGGTTGGTATTTAGGATCTAGTTAGTGTGATAAATGCAATTAGAAATTAAACATGTTTTATTTTTCTAACTTGCTGTCACCTTTGCCAGTAGTGAAAATATCCAAGGGTGGAAAAAAAGAAAAAAAAAGTCAAAAAAAGGATCACTGAATGCCTGGAATTCTTCAAGTACTTTGGCATTTTAGGTTTTGTTTGTTTTTTGTTTTTTTTTTCTCCAGAATCATAACCTGTTCTAGTTTGCAAATAATATGGACAGCTTGGACAGAGGGCCCTTACTAGGACTAGGAGAAAATCAGGTTCAAGACCACCTGAGAAACCTGAACATACAGAAGTCCATGGGACCCAATGAGATGCATCTCAGAGTCCTGAGGGAATTTGCTGATGCAGCTGCTAAGCCACTCTCCTTCATATTTGAAAAGTCATGGCAGTCTGGCAAAGTACCCTGTGACTGAAGAAAAGGGAATATCACATTGATTTTTAAAAAGGATAAAAAATAGGACCCTAGGAACTACTGATCAGTCAGCCTCACCTCAGTGCCTGGTAAAGTCATGGAACAGATCTTCATGGAAGTTATATCAAAGCATATGGATGATAGAGAGATGATTAGGGATAGCCAACATGGCTTCACCAAGGGCAAGTCATGCTTGACTAATTGGTGGCCTTCTACGATGAAGTAGCTACATCAGTAGACAAGGAAAGAGGAACTGATGTTATCTACCTAGATGTTTTTAAGGCCTTTGGTATGGCCCCCCGTAATGTTCTTGCTGCTAAATTAGAGAGATATGTATTTGATGAATGCACTGTTTGATAGATAAGGAACTGGCTGGATGGCCACATTCCAAGAGTTAAAGTCAAAGACTCAATGCCCAGGTGTAAACCAGTTATCAGTGGTGTCCCTCAAACATCAATGCTGGGAACAAAACTATTTAATATCTTCATCAATTACATAGACAGTTGGATTGAGTGCACCTGCAGCAAGTCTGTGGATGACACCAAGCTGAGTGGCACAGTCGATACACTAGAGGGAAGGGATGCCATCCAGAAGGACCTTGACAAGCTTGAGGAGTGGGACCATGTGAACCTCATGAAGTTCAACAAGGCAACGTGCAAGGTCCTGCATCTCGTTCATGGCAATTCCCAATACCAGTACAGAGTGGGGGATGAATGGATTGAGGGCGGCCCTGCAGAGAAGGGCTTGATGTCTACCATGCTGGTGGATGAAAAATTGAATATGAGCCAGCAATGCGTGCTCGCAGCCCAGAAAGCCAACTGTATTTCAGGCTGCATCAAAAGAAGTATGGCCAGCAGGTCAAGGGAGGTGATTGTCCCACTCTAGTCCACTCTCATGAGACCCCGCCTGGACTACTGCATCTAGGTCTTGGGTCCCCAGCACAAGAAAGACATGGGCCTGTTAGAGCAGTTCCAGAGGAGGGCCACAAAGATGACCAGAGCACTGGAACATCTCTCCTCTGAAGAAATGCTGAGAGAGTTGGGGTTGTTCAGCCTGGAGAAGAGATGGCTCCAGAGACAATTCGTTGTGGCCTTTTGGTACATGAAGGGGGCTTACAAGAGAGAGACTTTTTAACAGGGCCTGTAGTGACAGAATAAGGTACAACAGTTTAAAACTGAAAGAGGGTAGATTTGGATTGGACAGAAAGAAGAAATTGTTTACAATGAGTGTCATGAGACACTGGAACAGGTTGCCTATAGAAGATGTGGATCACCCCATCCCTCGAAGTGTCCAAAGTTGTGTTGGACAAGGCTTTGAGCAACCTGATCTAGGGAAAAATGTCTTTGCCCATGGAACAGGGGTTGGACTAGGTAATCTTTGAAGGTCCCTTCCAACCCTGAAAATTCTGTGTTTCTATGAAACTATGGCTTACCATTTGGAATAAGTATAAGTTAAACCTAGAGGAATTCAGAAAACTTTGTAGAGACACAAAATCATAGTGCAAGACAGGTAAGAAATCCAAAGAACGAACAAGTGCTGAAATAGTTAATGACCTCTTCTGCTAATGTACCTGGGTTTACTATATACTAGTTATAGTTCTACAGTCCAGAAAAAAAACTCTTTTAATGCTGTTATTCAGATATCACACAGAAAGCAAGGACTACTGATTTGATCTGGGAATATTTAGTCATTAACTGCAACAATGATTTTTATTTTTTTTTAAATAAGATACAATATATATCTCATAAATTCATTCTGATACTACAGAGATTTAACAACTATATCATTATACAGTCCTATGCAAATATATTAAAGTAGAGGGAGATTTAAGTAGGACACAGCTTTATGCTGCTTTTCCATATATGTGGGAGTGTTGCTACGTGCATTTAAAAAATGTGAATTCTTAATGTGCCATTCAAGTTGTTGTGTAATCTTCTTAGAAAAATGTGGTTTCATCAGTCCTTTGTCATTGGTATCAGAAAGCAAAACAGAAATGTAACATCCCTGTATTCCTCAATTAAGATAAACTGAAAGCTGTCATTAAGAAAGCAACTTAACATTTTGTTAACTTTATTATTTAATTAGGATAGAAAGGCATACCATTTCAAAACAGAATTTGAATTTTTAATCTTTTTTTGGTTATTTTAGTTTTTTAGGCTGCTGAACAACAAAACTGGTGACCATGTGGATATCTTTAAAATATAGCTTTTATAAGATTGTCCTAAAGACCCTGATTCAGCCAGCCGTAACTTAGCCAGTGTTTGCAGAGCTAATTAGTTCTCATGTGAAAAATTTTAAAAGATATGGAAAAATACTCCCAGAAATTGGCCAGATACAGGGGGAAATGAACATCATAGACACTTGCATTTTTTTTTGTTTTTATACCCAAGGTAAACGCTTTAAAATGTGTGAATAATGTATTTTCCCTAGGTTTTATAAAAACCTTATGCTAAAACCCACAGTGGAATTTGATTTAGAAATTATTATTTTAAAAATAATCTCTAGTTAAAACCTGTCTCTATAAGTCAGTAAAATGCATTTTTGACTACACATTTTTAAATTATGCCAATAAATCCTAAATGCAAAGGATTTACAAATCTTCCTTGCACTTGGGATACAAATGACGTATTTATAGATTGGTACTTGAAAGCTGTTCATTTAAGATAATAATTAGAAATCCTTATTCTATTTGAGGTTGACATTCCAAAAAAAGTAGCCCTTCAATACTATATGTCAGGACTCACAGAGCAAGACACTTTAAGACAGACACTTTAAAAAAACACCTGTATTTCAGGTGAGCACTCTGACAACTCTGTACACATAAAATGAGGCATAAAAAAAATTAGAACACTGAATTATTCCTTTCAAACCTGCAGTGTTTTAGAAAGCCGAGGGCATGGAATCCTTCTTCATACACAATGAATTTTAAACAGCACTTCCCTAGCCCTCAGTGGATATTCACGTTGGAACAGAAATAGGTTTCACAGAATACGCGGCACAAGGGAGAAGCTGTGATGCTAGCTGTTGCTCAGGTACAGGAATTGCCTGTTGAACAATCCAGCTGCGGTAACCACCATATTCCCTGCCCTGAATTATATTATATGAGGCTGCACTTCATCCATTCTCTTCACTCTAAATCTGGGTTAATAGATCAAGGCTGCCAAAACTGTGTCACTTTAGGATCATTCATAGTCGGGGGGAAAGGCTGTGTCAGGTGCTATCCCTGTCATGTAATAAACAGTTATAAACTGAAACTTCTGTAAGTTAGTTAGTCACCCAATTTCTCTCTCATCATCGTTTCTGGGTTACTGGGAGTAGCTGCTCACCTGCTTTAGTCTCAGGTACTAGCGCTATCCAGGGACCACAGCAAGGACAGGAAAGGACAAAGGTAAAACTTGTGTCCTTTTCATACAGGTATTCGTGAATATGTTGACTGTTGTTGATCACCTGTACCTATGTCTGTGAACCTCACAAAATCTTTCCTGCCTCTGCGGTATTTTATGTGCTATGCAATACAATGAAATGCTATCAAAGGCAGAATTCTGTTACCACTTTAACATGAATGCTGGTGGCACTGCAAGTGATATTTTCAGAATAAGGTGCTTGTTCTTGCCTTATTAAATTCAATCTGCCAGGTGAATTTTCTGTCAGAAGAAGCGTTAGAATGGACTGCTGAAAACTGGGTTTATGTTCAGAAAAGTGGCTGTCAATGTGGAGCTCGTTATTTAACATGTTGGTTATTCTCCGTGTAAAACATGATTACTTTCCTGTCAAAAGTAGGCTTAATTCTGCTGTGAAGACACATTTTACTCATTCCACATAGATGTTATTTGTGTTGATATTTTATTTGATTCTGATTCAAGAATCCTTATTACAAATCATGAAATTCCAGAAAAAGGAGAGAGAATGGAGTGATTGTCTAATCTCAGATTTAATTCATTGATCAGACAAGATGGAAAAAAATCCAAACCAAACCGAAAAAAAGCTAAAACCTGATCACTTTGATACTGAGCAAACTTCAGCAGAAAATGCTGAGTGAGAGTCAGGGAAGAACCCTGCATTCTCACACACTGTAAAAACAGTCACTATCTAGAATACAGTCTTGTTTCAAGGTCAAAATAAAGTTAAGAATGTTTTATCTAAATTCCCCAATGCCGAATCCCTAATTTCTCCTATAGGTTACATCCACATTAGTAGAAATGAGCTAGAGTGACCTGTTTTCATAAAGTTGCACTACATTCTCCCTCTCACCGCGCTTCCTAACCGGGAAAAAGAAAGGTGGTATCATCCATACTACATAGTAAAAATGGTATTTGTCCCATAATAACCTCAAAACTATGTTCAGGTAATGCCTGGGAGAGAGTTCATTGGCATGAGCCAAAACTGTGCCAGAGGTTAGACTGTGAGGAGTGAGATGGGGATCTGTATCTCCAGCTTTATCAAATGTCAAATTAAATTAAATGGAAGTATTTTTGTCTGCAGATTAAATCTTATCAACATCAAAAGATTAAAATATTCTGAAAATTTTATTTAAAATTAAAGCAAACCCTCTTATTCAATAAAAAGTCCTCCAGATACCTGAAAGTATTGGGGATCAATGTCCAGATGTGAAAGGAATTAGGAAGCAAGGAAAAATAAAGATTTTCTGGCAAAATACTAAGCATTTTCTCATAAAAATTCACTCTGAATGGCTAAAGTAAAAATCCTAACCAACAACATCAAAAAAATTAAGATAACTACCTGAAACAAGTTTTCCTTCTGTGGATGACCTTCTAGGTGCAGTGACTATATTAGGAATAGCACTTTACTACTTCAGAAGTGCAAGATACTGTGTTTGTGGCATGGAGCAGGAACTGACATTGTATGTCCAGTGTTTGTATGTACTGGCTGGTGAGGGAAGATGATTTAGCTCAAGAACATTGAGAAGGTTACCTCCTCTGCCAGTTGTCTGCTCCATCCACTGGTTCATGGACAGCTGACTTGGTTGTAGATAAGTTCCTGACAACTAGAGTTCATTGCATGGACTAAAGACAAAGACAAAAAACCTAAGACAAATCAAAATCAAACTGACCTTTGAAAGGTTATAAGATAAGTTTAAATAGCTTAGCATTTGATTCAAATGAAGCTTAGCATGGGTGGAGGGCATAAACTTAGGGCATGACTGTCAGAAGCCACAAGATATGCCACTCAATTTTGTACAGCCTAGTTCTTACCTAAAAAGAGCTCCTATGACTTTCTAATAATTTCTTTTCAGTCATGACTAATAGCTGAAATAGTATGGCAAAAACCAGCATGGCCACCTTAATTATCTTCTTTTTGTGATACCAGTGAGGTAACACCTTCACCTAAAAATTTGTTAAAGTTATTTTCATTTTAATCCATTTTTTATGTTGTCAGAATTGTACCAAAGTGTTTTTGTGTAAAGAGCAATGGAGTCTGTTAGTGGTCATTACTGTAAAGCTCATGTCAAAAGCTCAGTCTCTGAAGTACATATCAAAATAATAATATAAGGTATTTGTTCTCAAAAGGAATTAGTTTTCTAAGCAGCAAACATGAATAGTTAATCAATGCTTAATTATATTTATCTGCATTTGAATACAATAAATAAATAATAGTAAAGTAGCATCTGAAATTCATGTGGTAAAACATTGTTCCAAATCCTTTATGAAGTGTCTTGAAAGCTCCTTGTGTGATGAAGTGACATTATATATCCATTGTTTTTCCTCTGAGATCAGTCAGGGTTCAAGCACTGTCAATAAAATAGCATTCACAGCCACTTACCCATCTTTCATGTAATAGCAGACATCATCAATCATTTCCACTTCAAGAAAAGTTCAGATCTGTCTACGTGAGTTCTATTCAAGCGAACATTGCTATCATATTTGAGTTCCTTATAAAAAGGATCTTTAATTTAAGATGTGGCTGAACAAGAGAACTGTATTTACCCCTACTCTCCAAAATATTATTGAGATGCATTTTCCTCTTTTTTCTTTTTCTTTTCTTTTAGTGTGTATTTGTGCTTTGAGCTTTTCCTTTTGCTGCTGTAGCTGTATTCTGGGAAGAATAAATAAGTATATCTTAGATTCTGTTCTAACAATCATGACTTCTGGGATTTGTCCTGTTTTTACTAAAATGTTACAGTTATTTTTTTTCATTTTTGTAAAATGCAACTCCTGAAGGAAATAAGGGCCACTAATCAATAGAAACTTTTAAGTAACTTTGTGCTCATACATAAGTACGACTTGCAACAGCTTAGCAAGGAAATCACTAACAAGCAGACACTCAGTCCTTAAACAACAAAAGGCTAAATAGCGTTGCCAGCAAACACCAGTGAAAGAAGGTAATTTTGAAATCCCATACTGTCCAAAAGCAGAGAACTTCAGAAGCTCTCTTTGATTACCAGTGTTCCTCAAAAAGTCCTGCAGATTAGTCATTAACAACAGATTTCAAGGTTTTTCCTACCACTAGGATCAATCACTGCTGTCCCCTTCTTCGGATTAAAACTTTCTCATTGCTTGTCTTCCATTTCTTGATTTCAGCCTCCATTGAAGATTAGTAGCCGATAGTGATATCCTGGCTACAGAACAATCTAGTGCTTGTTGCTTGCTTGTGAAGAGAGTTTGTTACAGCAGAAACTGATGAGTCTTCACTGAAAGGAGAAGAAATTACATTGAAGGGGAAGCAACTCATCCCTACTGTCATTGCAAAAGAAGTAATCAGATGAGATATTCATTCAACACATTAATTAAACAGTAGCCCTTACCACTTCTATGAAGAAATTTGTTCGTGATACCGACTACTGTTGACTACTTCAGAAATACTAATGTACTCATCCAGTTGATCATCTAAATGAGATCATTATCCAGTGTCACCAATACTCACTTTCTCTGACATAAACAGAAGCTTCCTTAGGACTCATATAGCACATGAGGGAAGGAAAAAAAAGAGATAGCTTAACAATTACTTTCTATTGTTTCTTTTCTCGAAAAATGTTTGGATGTTCGCTACTTTTAGACGCTCTAGTTGGTTTGTTAAGTGATTCTAAAACCACTGTAGTTTACTAGATGCTATTCTAAAAAATACCTTCACAATTTTTGTTGGAAAAACTCAAATATGTCACAGATTTCTTCTAATCACAAGGAACATGTTTCTGAATGATGCATGGTTTCTGTTGCTCTTGTCACTTTAATGGCCTTTTGTCTTGTAAAACTTAAGACTTATTCCTCACAGAATGATATTTGGTGACTGTTTTCCAAAAGGAGTAACTCAGATTTGTAGATTTTTTTCCAAGAAGCAGGAAGATAGTTTTTAACAATCTGAGGTACTGATTTTAGATCAGTGCATAAATATTTAGAGTTGATAGGATTTTCCTATGTTAATAGCGCACTTAAATTTTAGATCAGAGTTGTACTGGTCATAGTTTAATAACTGTATTTTTGAGGATAATTCTCTCTCTAAACTAGACTTAGTTTTGGACTAGGCTGAGATGAAGTTCTGGTCAACTGTGTCTGATTTGGTCTTTAATTTTCCTCATCATCTCAAATTTCCTTGTTTTCCCATTGACCTGCTACAAGCTATCAAAGTTTCCTAGCAGTTCAGGAGTCTAGTGACATTCAGCATTTGTACTAGTAACACTATACTATACCATACCATACCATACCACACCACACCATGCTACGCTACGCTACGCTGTATATTTATTTGATATGATTTTCATGTCCAACTCTCTTACCCATGCAATTTAGTAAGATTTGGGGTACTTTTCTTGTGAAAAGAAATGCCAGTAAAAAGTCCATTAAGAATATCATAGAATCATAGAATGGTTTGGGCTGGAAGGGACCTTAAAGATCATCTAGTTCCAATCACCCTGCCATGGGCAGGGACACCTTTCACTACACCAGGTTGCCCAAAGCCCCATCCAGCCTGGTCTTGAACACTTCCAGGGACGGGCCATCCACAGCTCCCCTGGGCAACCTGTTCCAGTGCCTCACCACCCTCACAGTAAAGAATTTCTTCCTAATATCTTATCTAAATTTCCACTCTTCCAGTTTGAAACTGTTACCCCTCATGCTGTCACTACACTCCCTGATAAAGAGTTCCTCCCCATCTCTCCTGTAGGCCCCCTTCAGGTACTGAAAGGCTGCTACAAGATCTCCCTGGAGCCTTCTCTTCTCCAGGCTGAACAATTCCAACTCTTTCGCCCTTTCTTCATAGGAGAGGTTCTCCAGCCCTCTGATCATCTTCATAGTCCTCCTCTGGACTTGTTCCAACAGTTCCATGTCCTTCCTGTGCTGATATGTCTCCTTACTGCCCATCTGCTCTTCCCCATTGAGACAAAGAAGATGAAGATTCTGGTCACACCCAGGTAGAGATGATTTCTTTATTTTGTATCCTAACTAGTACTGTATATAGTTTACAGAGGGGGACCAACTTATGGTGTAAAGGAAGAAATAGAAACACAACCCAATTCTTAGAGAACAAAGCTAATATTTATCAGATAAGTGGAAAGGAAGGTAGAAACCTTCTCAGGAAACAGAAAAGAAGAAAAATGAGATTAGTCTGTGACGACAGATCTCAGATCATGCTTCCAAAAACTACTTTAGTTTAGAACAGTTTTTGAAGTTTCTGAGTTTCATTGCTTTGTTTAGCAGGACCATCAGTACAGTAGAAGGTCTTGTCCAAGGTTGACTGTAATAAACTGAAAACGTTACATCAACTACAGCAATCTTTGGAACAAATTCAGAGTTTATGATATATGTTCATAATGCACAGAGTTGAATTTCCCTTTCAGTGATAATATCTCATGAGCCAGATCTTGTAGATAATTACATGGGTCTGAAACTCATAAGCAGTATTCATAAAACTTTTGAGCCCAACCTGTTCAATAAAAATCTCACAGCTGTTCTGGAACATTTCTGAGCTGCAACCAGAACCAAATCCTCCCAGTAGTTCTGAATCAGACACAACCACAGTGAGATGACTCCTTACCTAGTCACTGATGAGAGACTGTGTGATTAGGGCCATTAGGGCACATGTCTGTCTCTCATGAAATTTTATCTTTAGTATCAGAAATAGTAAAAATAAAGATGTATCATTGACTTAAGTGGAAAATGGACTGAAAGCAATTTTTCAAATGTACAAGTGGGAGCTGGCTACTATCACTAGTGTCTGATAAAAACTTTGCCTATGATTTTTTTTTATACGCCATGGTGGGTTGACCCTGCCTCAATGCCTGGTGCCCGCAAAAGCCACTCTATCACTCACCCTCCTCAACTGGATAGGGGGAGAGAAAATATAAAAAAAGGCTTGTGGTCAAGATAAGGACAGGGAGATCACTCAGCAATTAGCCTCATGGGCAAAACTGACTTGACTTGGGTAAAATTAATTTAATTTAATTTTTTACCAATCCAATCAGAGTTGGTAATGAGAAATGAAAAAACTAAATCTTAAAACACCTTTCCCATATCCGTCCCTTCTTCCAAGGCTCAACTTCACTCCCAGTTTTCTCTACCACCTGCCCCCGAGCAGCGCAGGGTGTCAGGGAATGGAGGTTGTGGTCAGTTCATCACACGTTGTCTCTGCTGCACCTTCCTCCTCAGGGGGAGAACTTGTCGTCCTCTTCCCCTGCTTCAGTGTGGGGTCTCTCCCATGGAAGACAGTTCTCCATGAACTTCTCCAAAGTGAGTCCTTCCATGTCCTTCAGGAACAGATTGCTCCAGTGTGGGTCCCTCACAGGGTCAGAAGTGGTCCCAGAAAACTTTCTGCAGTGTGGGGTCCTCTGTATTGGGTCACAGGTCCTGCTGCCCTCAGGGTCACAGCCTCCTTCAGGCATCCGCCTGCATTGGGTCCTTCACAGGCTGCAGGTGAATATCTGCTCCACCGTTAACCTCCATGGGCTCCAGGGGAACAGCCTGCCTTGCCACAGGTCTTCACCACAGGCTGCAGGGGAATCTCTGCTCCAGTCCCTGAAGCACCTCCTCTTTCTCCTCCTTCTTCACTCATCTTGGTGGCTGCGGAGTTGTTGGTTTCACATATTCTCACTTCTCTCTTACTGCTACTGCCGTGCAGGTTTTTTTCCCCTTCTGAAATGTTATCCCAGAGGCACCTACCATCATCACTGATGGGCTTGCCTTGGCCAGTGGTGGGTCCATCTTGGAGCCAGATGGCACTGGCTCTATTGGACATGGGGGAAACTTCTGGCATCTTCTCACAGAAGCCACCCCTGTAGCTCCCCCACGACCAAAACCTTGCCACTCACCCAATACATACTCTTAAATTACGTCCTGGCAGCAGAATATCTGTCAGTGAACTGTGGCAAGTAATAGGTTTTTACACTATCCTCCTTGTCAGAGGTCATTTATAAAATAAATTCTTTAAGGAGTTCTGAAAAAAGGAAAATCCCATTGATTACTTGCATTTAAAACAGGAAAACAAGTATCTGAATAACACAGCTTTTCCAGATACAGAATTATTTCTTTTCTAGTTCAAAGAATACACAGTTTTGCTGTACTGATATTTTTTGCACATGGTAATTAGCTTTGTCATATAAATTATGATTATATTTTTAAAATCTTAACATGCAATTTAGGATGTTCTTGCAATATAACTCATGCAGATTTTATTAAAGAGTCAGACTAATATGTTTCTAAAGATATGAAATAGTCAATTACACCATAATTTCTAATTACTTTGGGGAACTCTGAATACTCTATGCCTAAAATTATAACGATGTATTGCTGTAGTCATTATTTGAAGATTTGCACTTTGATACGGGTGCACCGACCCCATTTTTGTCATTGCTTTTCTTTTATTTAATGCCACCTTCCACTAGATATAACACACAGATGTTTTTATAAAAAGTTGGGGATAGGGAATTTATTTGTGTCAAAGAATGAGGTTTGTGGTTTTTTTTTCTTTTTCATTCACATATCTTTTGACTCACTTATATCAGTATGATAATTACAACTAAAACCTCTTTAAAAAAAAGTATCTATTTACTATATATATCTTGCACAAAGCCTTTTATTGACTCTAGCAATGAAATATGTACTGCATTCTGAGATAAAACTACATGCATTTTCTTATCTGTTGATATGTAACTCATCTGTGTTTACTGTGATCGTCTGTTTTATATAACAGAGGCAAAACGACTCCCTGAATTAAATCTCCCTTCAGTGAGAATATGTCAGAAAAATATTTATTCGTGATATTAAATTTACCATTGGTAGAGGATGCACCACAAAATCTGACAATGCAACATTGGCAATGTATACCTGCCATGGTTAATAGCTGTCATTTTTTAAAATCTTTGCTGTATTTCAAGTCTGAATCTGTCCTGTTTCAAAATTTCACGGAAGAGCAACATATTGATCTTCACAAAACAGTTCTGCCAGGATACAATTGTTGAAGGTTTTATTTCAATTGATTTGTTCCTTTATATATGTATTATAGAAAAACCACAAAATTTGCTTCTAGGAATCTGTAAAAAAGTTGATGGCATTGCACAATGCTTTATAGAGTTGCAAGAAAAAAAAAAGCATGCAAATAGCTTTAGATATTTTTACACTGTATATAGATATCAACAGCATTTCTAAATCTCATTTTTTTGGGGGATGAGCATGGTCTGTTTTTTTTCTTTTATTCTCTTTGTTGCATGGAATATTTGGGCTTTGTCCCACAAGATATGAATCTAGAGAGTTGCACACCAACACTTATTTCCTGAACATAAGCAGACTAATTATCTTTCGGTATAGAGTCCTTCACACCAAGGCACCAAGGCACCTTAACTGATATGTAATACCAGGACTCTGCAGTTTATTAGCATTTGGAAAGTGAAATTTACTGGAACATAGATTGGGGAAACCATGGGGAAAATTCATTGGCCATTTCAGTTTAGCACAGCATGAATTCTTAAGCATGGGTCCCGGTGTTTTACTAAATAAATATGTCTCCTGAATTCAGGTCCTTTCCAGACAGTGATTTCCCAGCCTGTGATCAGTGTATATAACCAAGTTTCAGTCCAATTCACCCTAGATCTTCTGATAGCTGGAAGAGTGAAAAATGCATTCATACTACCTGCAAACCATTATCTCCCAAAATTTAGCTTGTTCTTTTTAGGTTTTAAATAAAAACTAGAAATATACACCAGATGAAAGAAATTAATTTCACCAAACAGCAGCTTCATGAATTTTGACTGGAAGGCTTTTCTTTTATCCCCAATTATTATTTTTTGAGATGGGTAGCCATTTTCTCCAGATCATCAACCTGTTCCCGTAGGTACAGTGATGGTGAGCTATGATATATACAGCACTTTGTAGGTTTAAAGCCAATTGTAAATTTATTAATAATCCTTGCAGATTACTATTGCTGACCTTAAGAGAGGCATAAAAGTTAGTCTGTTTCCTGAGGGTGTGCTGATAGGCAGTCATGACATCTCTTTTTCCAAGAAATATAATTCAATACTGATATTTTGAAGGCTTTCTTTCTATCATGAGAGCAAGTGAAGTGTAAATCATGTGTGGTAAACCACATAAAGGAAAAGTAAAGTGACATCTTCCTAAGCAAATGATTTCAAATTCCAGTTAAATAATGAATCTGTGAGTAATAACTAAAGACAAGACAAAAAAAGTACTGTAAGCACAAACAGATTCAAAAGCGATTTAAACTATTTAAGATTAACATATTTGAGGCTCATTTCCCAGACTAGTAAATACTTTTTAAAAATACTTCAAACAAATAGGGATGCTACCAGTGTAAGAGACATGATGAAAGAATATTTTTTAAAAAAAACACAACACAAGATGTTTAGTTCCAAGGGAAAAAGCAGAAACAAACAAACAACATCCCCCCCAAAAAAAACAAAACACAACAAATAAACCTCCCACCTTTTACACTGTGTGTTTATAGAGAAACAGCTGTGGAGCTAGTTCTCCAGAGAATCCAGCACTTTGCTATAGAGCCACCAGTTCCTAAATGAACAAAAATAAAGGATAGATGTCAAGTGACATCAAGAGCTGAAGAAAAGAAACATGTAAGAGCAGCTCTTGGGGAAAATACAGAGAAACTAAAGTTGAAGGATGTGATCACAAAAGCTAAGACAGCTAAAAGCAAAGATTAGTAGCAATGGATAATGAATATTCTCAAAGGTTAGCCCTTTAGAGACTAATCATTAATTACTGGACATGTTTAATTGAAACAAATATCCTCTAGCAAATAAAAATTCCTTTCCATTTCAAAACTGAAAATCGAAACCCCTTTGTCTATAAGCAGATAAATCTTTGGATTCCCTAAACTTAAATTATGACCAAACCCACCATTATTATGCTAAAAATAAATAGAGCAATATGAGCAAATCATTTTAATTATCCTCTCATGTATTTTGGCATTCTCCATTTATTACATTAATAAGTAAGTATTTTGTTGTAAAAATGTGTTAATAGTGTGCAATAACATTTTTTAAGACTCAGAAACTGCTGAATGTAATAGGGATAAGCAATATGTTAAGATTTAAAAATGAAGGCATAATTTCCTAAAACAAAGGCATCGAATATTAAAGAATGAGGGCCCATCACTTTATAAATGGTTAGTCACCAAGCCTTCCTAAGACTCTAAAAGACATAAAGAGGGGTAAGAAGACCAAAATCTGGTTTTCCAGATACAACATGATACCCTTATTGATGGAACAAGCAAACCTGAAAACTAATGATCTTCTGTCAAATGGTTTAGCATACCAGGTTATTAAGAATATTCAGTCTTCCTCTGTTACCTTAATCAAAAAGACTTAATGATACCTGATTCAGCAAACATGACACTGAACAAAATGAGATGTAGTCAGTCATAGAAATTTATTTCCTCCCATATGAATATATCAGCTATATATGTGTATGTAGAATCATAGAATAAAAGAATGGTTTGCATTAGAAGGGATCTTAAAGATCATCTAGTTTCAAACGCCTTGCCATGGGCAGGGACACCTCCCACTAGACCAGGTTGCTCAAAGCCCCATCCAGCCTGGCCTTGAACACTTCCAGGGATGGGGCATCCACAACTTCCCAACGCCTCACTACCCTCACAGTAAAGAATTTCTTCCTAATATCTAATCTAGATCTCCCCTTTTTCAGTTTAAAACTCTTACCCCTCAACATTTCTCTGCATTCCCTGATAAAAAGTCCCTCCCCCTTTTTCCTCTAAGCCTCCATTAGATACTGGAAGGCTGCTATAAGGTCTCCCCAGAGTCTTTTCTTCTCCTGCTAAACAACTCCAACTCTCTCAGACATGTCTTCATAGGAAAGGTGCTGCAGCCCTCTGATCATCTTCGTGACCCTTCTCTGAATAAGGAAGCAAATAAAAATGTAAAAATCCCCGGTGGAGGAAGATGTGGATGAGGAGTCCTTAAGCAAATACAAGTCATACTTCACAAGCTATAAGCCATATAGAAGTTCATGTGACCTGTTGAAGGACACTGAAGATACTGGTCTGGATAATGACATGGACATTTGAAGGTTGGCAATCATGGCAATCAAGGAAAGTGCTTGGTGACTGGTCCCTTCCAACCTACCTTATTCTGTGATTTGGAGTTCAGGCATCTTGGCAAAGTCATTTCAGTCTTCAGTCACTGGAAAGTAATATAGATTGTGAAGGATTTCCCCAAATCGCTTTTTTTCATGTGAAAAGGGAGTTTTCTATTTTCATTTCCATTTCCATTTTCTGTTGGATGGAGGCTAAATATTTTCTAATCATCTCTGTTGTACAGAAAGAAGTACTAAATAAGTTATGAATAAAGATGACAGATCCTAAGAAATTTCTGTAAAAAGACTTAAAGGAAAAAAATAAAAATGCAACTGCTTGATCAATCAACACTGTCATGCCATTAAGGATAATTTGGTTTTTGTGTGGCAAGATCTCTTGCAGAGCTGAAGGAACAGCAAATATGGAGATGCTGGACTGAGCATGTAACTTACCAATAGCTCTAAAATATATCAAATTTTTCCTACCTTACAAACTTACAGAAAAGACAAGTCTTGTACAGGACTCCCTTGTAATTTATAGGTATGCCTATAAAAAAAATTCTCACTTAGACTCCTCTGGGAAACTTCTGATGACTACCATTGGTGGAAAAACCTTTGGTTTGTTTTTTGCCACTCTCAAGGTGAAGAAAAAATTGTAGAATGCTGGAATATACGTACAAAAACAATGGTGATGTATAAAAAAGTTTATTGTTCAGTTTCTGAAGTGTCATCTCAGTTACACATAGAGAGCCAGAAATACGAAGCTCTTCAAATCCATGCTGTTAAAGCAGTCCACATCTTCCTCAGTTTTAGCACACTTCCCTGAAGAAATAAGCTAAGAATAGTAGGAGTACTGCATAACATTTACATAGAAAGGATTATGTGTGCTTACAAAGACAGTATTTGTTTTCTTCTATGTACCCAAGTTTTACAATGAAACTGAGTAGGCACTGAATCACAAAGTTCAAGTAGAACGCATGGTAGAGGGTCAAGTGACCATCTTTTTACAAGTAGTCTAAATTATTTTATTATTGCTGCAGAGATTAACCACTTAAACACCAGAATCAGCAGACAGAAATCTGACTTACTTTCAGAAATTATGTTAAAAATGCATTGCTTAAAAGCGGTGTTTCTGTCATAAAAGTTTTCCAAATTGTGCTGAATTTTGTTTTTTTTTCATCTGTGACAGGCTAAAGCTATCAGTAAAACAAAGTTTATAAGGAGAGAGTTTTTGTTTGTTTGTTTGTTTCGTTATGGTTCCTAAAATTGTTGAAAGACAATCCTAAAAATGACGATATTCCCATCTCTGAACCCAGGCCAAAAATTCCACACAAATTTTCACCTGGAAAAGAAAAATGTCATAGATGCTACAAACACAGATAAGGATGTTGATTTTCCTTGGAAGATGCTTGTGCACAGGAGATATGGGAAATAATGCTAAAAACAATAAAAAAAATTAAAAAAAAAAGGAAAAGAGAGATAGGGCTTTCTCAGCAAAACTAAATAAAAAATTCAGGGGAAAAAGAATGTGGCTGTTAAATTGGTATCTGACTTTTCCTTTTTTGAGGGCATTAAAGAATTCCATATTTGTTACAGCCTTTGCTGCATGCATACTGGGTTAATTTGTTTGGCTGAAACCTCTTAATCCTAATTGTTGATTCAAAAAGCAGATCAAAATCAAAGCAAAACCCCAATATTGATCTACTACCTCCAGAGTCCTTATTTGGTACTGCTTCTAGACACAAACTATCCTGAGGTCTTCAGCCCAAACATTAGGCTAACTTCCCACATTTAAATATTCGTGATTACAACATGCCTTCTGTAGATGTAAGATGGTTCAACCAAATAACAAAGTGGAGGATGTCTATCCTGAGAATAGGAACACTATTAAAACAATCCTTATTCTTGGTATGACTAGATACAGATTAAACCCAAGGAGTCTACAACTGCATGGAAAAAAAATTGCCTCACTTTTCCAAGACTTTTAAATTTTTCTTCCTTTAGTGAATTGTTGATTTTTCATGAGGCTGAAGTGTTAACCTGACAATTAACTTCTCTTACTTTAAGACTGGAAAATGCAGTGAGAGTTACAAAGTCACTCTCTGTGTCTGATGACCTTGTCTCTTTTCATTCCTCTTTTTTCAGCAGTGTCCTCTGTTTTGCCTGGTAAACTTTTTATTAAAAACAAACCCCATTCCTTTTTTAAATTCCCTGTCCTTTTTATGTGGACATGTGGTCAGCTTTAAAGCCACAAGATGAAAATCCCACATCAGGAGATCAAGAACTTAGTTACTAGTCACCTTGAATCCAGGAGACAAAAAGACTCAAAACCAAAAAAAAAAATAACCCCAAAACAAAACAACCAACCAAACAGAAAAAGAACATGAGCAGTCTGGTAAATTCATCATCCTATTGCATTGTTAAGGAAAAAGTATCAAATCATAATGCCTCATGCTCAATATTTATTTTCTCTATGTACTTCTGTTATCAATAACATTGCTACTAAACAGCTGTACCTCCAAAAAAGTGATACTATAATAAAAGAAGGAAAATAAAAGGGAATATAGAAAAGCTTATTAAAATGCACATCAGGAGGTGTTTAAGGTTTTTGTGGGTGGATAAATCCACCAATATTTCAGCCTCCTAATGCATGTCCTTTACTTTATTGCTAGAATAGAAGATTAGCAGCCTACAGTGTGCTCCATGAAAATTAAATCAGTGTTTCTTTTTCTGACAGATTGTTTTGAGTGAGATTTTATTAACATTTTAATTACATTAACAGAATGAAATGTAAATATATTGTGAGCTTTACGTACCTTGGGGTTCATAAGAAATGAAACAGTTTTACAGAGGTAATTTTTGAGACTGGAAAGGAGAGGAGCAATTCATTCCTTAAGATGGTGGATGAACAAATGCTATTTAGAGAAGTCTACTGAAGGAAGGCCTACTAAATATAACATTTTATATATATATTTCATACTAAATATCTTTCCAAACAGTAAAAAAATAAATCCTTTGCTGACTTAAAGTTGCAGTTTTTGAATAAGAGAACCATAAGAAAAAATATAGAGTTCATGGCAATAAAGAATCTGAGAATAGACTAGAGAATACAGAAATTATAATTAATAATTTAAGATAAAATACTAAGGGCTAAAACTCCCACGAATTCTTTTCAAAATATACAGAAAAATAATGATGGGATTCATTACCCCTAGCCTGGGAGGCTAAACATGATGTATGTATGTTAATCATTATGGACTCCCTTAAGAATTAGTAGAAAGAAATGACCACTCCAAAAAGCTATTCTTCTCATCATAAAATATATGCGTATAATGCTGGAGATTAATTCCCTTAATGATTTTTTATTTTGTCATGCTGACTTTAAAGGGAGTCTAAGGTGGCCATCTAATTTTTAAAAATCTAAAGACAAATAGAGGCACAGATGTAGAAAAAACCCAAACAACATAAAACCATAAAACAATTTTTAAAAGTAACTACATTAATTAAATAACCAAGTTCTCCCTGTTCTTCAGTGCAACACTAATATTTCAGATATATAATATATATAATATTATAATCTATATAATATATTATAATATATATAATAATTTTGTTGACGCAGACATAAGGCTCTCAAAAAAAGTTGGTTGTCTCTCCTGCTCCAGATTCAAGATATCTATATATTTAGCTTGCTTAATTTCTAAGATAAATTCAGAAAGCAGGGGTAAATCATTGGATTTTGAATTCAGCTACAAGAGAGAAACATACTTTTGTCAAAAAAATTCAGTCAGTGCACATAGCAATCTTGCCTGTATCTCAAATCTCATGCTTATCTGGATCAAAAACTTGCACTCTAAGCCTTCCAAGTTTTTCCCCCAAACTTAAGTACCTTGAAAAAGAAATCATAATTAAGCACAAGATCTTTAATTATACTTATATACTTACAGTTATTTACATTTATACATGTTGTGGGAATCAAGATATCTGTGGGCTTTTGCAGAAAGAATAGATTGAGGAGAAATAAGAGGTGGATAAAAAGCACCCAGGTATGTTTGATTTAGTAAATAAAATAGGTCATGCAGGGATATGTGTATGTCCTAGTTTCATGTTACAGTTCTTTATAGAAACAAATGTCAGAATAGAAAACATTAGAAGGAACTATATCTGTGGCATTCTGGTCTTGGAATCTGTGCCAGGATGAAAACTGATACGGCTTTGGACATGCTTCTTTACTGAAATGGTAAGTCTTCTGTAAGAAAGGAATAATTCATTAGATCACTCAAAGTATCATTTTGTGTTACTTGAGATGGGGAAGCCCTGAAGAGTCTGCTAAGCTGTAATTCTCATTAAGAAACACTCACTGGATTGCTCCTCCTATAATTTACTTAAATGTAATAGTTCTATGTTGCTATGATGCCTCTTAAACTTGACATCTAGCTGACTACCAATGTAATAAAATTATGTCAATAATCTTTTGTTTCCTTGCTTTTATTGATCGGTGTGCATGGTTTATGTTTTATATATTTGGATTATACCAATATTCTAGTCTTTGAGACAAGGACTATCTTGTGATGACTATGGTGACTCAACCACCTCCCTGGGCAGGCTGTTCCAGTGCCTGACCACTCTTTCAGGAAAGTAATTCTTCCTAATATCTAATCCAAACCTCCCCTGCCGCAGCTTCAGAGCGTTTCCTCTGGTCCTGTCATTATTCACCTGGGAGAAGAGGCCAACCCCCACCTCTCTCCAACCTCCTTTCAGGTAGTTGTAGAGGGCAATGAGGTCTCTCCTCAGCCTCCTCTTCTCCAAGCTAAACATGCCCAGCTCCCTCAGCCTCTCCTCATATGACTTGGTCTCCAGACCCCTCACCAGCCTGGTAGCTCTCCTCTGGACACGCTCCAGCACTTCACTGTCCCTCTTGTACAGAGGGGCCCAGAACTGAACACAGTACTCGAGGTGAGGCCTCACCAGTGCCGAGTACAGAGGCATGATCACTTCCCTACTCCTGCTCCCACGCTATTCCTGATACAAGCCAGAATGCTGTTGGCCTTCTTGGCCACCTGGGCACACTGCTGGCTCATGTTAAGCTGGCTCCACCAGCACCCCCAGGTCCTTTTCTGCCGGGCAGCTTTCCAGCCACTCTTCCCCAAGCCTGTAGCATTGCTTGGGGTTGTTGTGACCGAAACAAAAAAAAACCACAAAAGGCTGAATGAATTCCTCTGAAGTACCAGAATTAAAGGGCTTGACATTAACATTTTACATGGACTACCTTTTTTGGTCTCACTCCTCCAAATGATCATTTTCAAAGGTGATAGTAATAGATAACAACTAATAATAAAGAGACAACTATGTCCTCATTTTCTGCTAAGGGATGTTGCAAGTGGCTGATCCTCTGCCTGCCCGGTGCCTCTGCCCAGACCTGGGACTTCCTGCTCACTGTCAGTTCCAGCATGGAGTTTGCTGAGATTGACATGTGCACGACACACACACCTGGTTTTGGGGAGATACAGACACTCATACCCCACCAGCAGCCAGCACCAGGGACCCAAGCTGTAACTACTGCCCTGCTCCAGCTGTCAGTGCGAAGACCTTCACTTGCCCTGCTCACCCCAATCTGCTGACACCACTGGCTTGGGGCACCTGCGCCCTTGTCTGACACTAGTCTCTGACCCCAAATCCACTCACGTCCCCCCGGCAGCCAGCACCTTGTCCCTACGCCACTCACATCTGCAAGGGATAGCAAGTGAGGAGGCACAGGAAGAGCTACCACAGGATTTAAGGAGAAGAGAGGCGAGGCTGGGGGCATGAGGAGCAGGGCTAGGTCAGACAAGCCTACTCACCTGACACAGTCTGCACAAAGCCAGACTCTCTTATACACAACCCTCTCCTCCTTTTCTCCCTTTGCTCCAACACATCCCCCTCCCCTACATGCTCCCTCCTAAGTTTTGTGTAGTCCCACTGACACTCCCCTCAAGTATCCCAAATGCCCATGTTCTTGTTTCCCACTTCTTATAAGTTACAAAGCCCAAGCTTTCCTCTCCAGAGCTGTGCCTGGAGTTTCTTGAGTGCCCATCAGTTAATGTCTGGAGATTTTTCATCCTTGGCACTGTCTCTGCTTTCCCTTGTCTATCAGCTCATGCCTGTGTGTCTTCTTTTTTATCGCTTCCCCTTTTACTTATTATCCCCTTTGCACCAAAGAGGTCCTTGATGGGATCACCTCCATGACCACTCTCACTTTCCACATATGCTTACAAGTTCTTTTTTCAGACATAGTATTTTCTGGAATACTTTGAATTTTGAGAAAAAAGCAAATAAAAAAATAAATAAATTTTGAAGCTTACTGTTTACTATATATGGTTAACAAACCACAGAAGTATAACTGTTTCTGTCAGACCCATCCAGACATCCAAGACATCTGTAATAGCCTAGAGTAGGCAAAATATCACATAAGGTCAAGGTTAGCAAACTGTTCATTATGAATTATAGTGGATTATTTAAAAAAATCCAAAGACTGTAAGGAAATAAATTTTATGTGACAAGATGAGAAAGAGTGTGTTCTTTATACCCTGAATTTCTCCCTTGTCGTGGTTTAACACTAGCCAGCAACTAAGCACAACACAGCTACATCCCTGTTGGGATGTGGGCGAGAATCGGAAGACTAAAAGTGAGAAAACTCGTGGGTTGAGATAAAGACAGTTTAATAGGTAAAGCAAAAGCTGCACACACAAGCAAAGCAAAACAAGGAACTCATTCACTGCTTCCCATTGGCAGGCAGGTGTTCAGACATCTCCAGGAAAGACATCTCCATCACGGGTAATGGTTACTTGGGAAGACAAAATGTCGTAACTCCGAACGTCTCTCCTTCCTTCTTCTTCCCCCAGCTTTATATGCTGAGCATGACATCATATGGTGTGGAATATCTCTTTGGTCAGTCAGGGTCAGCTGTCCCAGCTGTGGCCCTTCCGAACTTCTGGTGCACCCCCAGCTTACTCACTGGTGGGGTGGTGTGAGAAGCAGAAAAAGCCTTGACTCTGTGTAAGCACTGCTCAACAATAACAAAAGGACCTCCCTATCACCAGCACTGTTTTTCAGCACAAATCCAAAACATAGCCCCATACTAGCTCCTATGAAGAAAATAAGCTGTCCCAGCCAAAACCAGCACATCTCTCCTTCCCAAAAAGAAGTTTATTATATTGACATAGTAATTTCAAAATCTGAAAACTAAATTCCATCATTTTCCTTTGTACAATCTTACTCAAATACTTTTGAATCATATTGAAGATGCTTGCAGAATTTAATTGAGGCATAGCTACTTTTCTGAACTTAATAATCACTCCTTAAGGAGCTCCTTAAAGAGCTCTCACAGATGAGAGTTCAGGATTTTGGTTAAAATAGGGATACCATACTCATTCCCTGTATAATACTTTTCTTAGTGGCATTATAATACTCAATTGCACATAAAATATGTTAATATACATGTATTATAAAATTTTATAATTTTTATAAATACTTTGGTGATTTTCCAGTCTTGCCATTCAAAATTTATGCTCTTGTGGAACAGAAGAACTTATTTTTTATGCATTTAAATTAAAAACACATAGTCTATAGGACTCTTATGACACTTTGGAATGGAAAAAATATTTCCCTTCATTTCCATCTCTTATGTATACTGTAAAATTCTTACACCTATAGAATCATATAGCAATCATAATAGCAGAAAATACAGCCGGTATATTTATATCAGAGTAGTTTAGAAATATGATGAGACATGAAAACAACCTCTTTATATCTAGAGTGACCTATAAACAAGAGAATACATTTTGTAGTCAAAATGATTTAACTTTGTAATAATCCCTTTCTTTCCTCATGTGGGATGAAAACATTGTCTTGGGTATATGGAAAATAGATCTTAGGCAATACAGTTACGGAAAATTTTCTGTTCTGAATAACTGACAACTGAAAGATCATGTTAGGCTAATATCATAGATGTCTTTTTGTGTCTGAGTTGCTGCCCTTTGAATTTAATTCAATTTTTTGTGGAATATTTTGTATATTGAGCTGACCAATCTTGTACATTACATGTTTTGCTCAGTAAAGAGAGAAACACCCTTTTCTTTGTGGTGCTTCAACTGTTGCGTGAGTCCTCATTTGCAACCCAACATTCCGTAGGCTTTTTTGGCTGATATCTTTTACTCTACTGCAGCTTCTTGAATATGTATGCTTCAGTGTTTTTCACTATCACTAGATAAATTTCTAGACTTTCTTGCCTTTCACGTATCTCTCTTTTTGTTATCTCTCTTCTACTGTTTTGCATTTTCCTGGCTAACTCTCATTTTGTTATCTCCTTCGTATACTTTTCCAGCCTTCACAGGTAACCATAGTGTTAGTGCATCCAGTTACCTCCGGTTTTGCAATTTGAACAAAATATTGAAACAGCACTGAAAACTGAAATGATTTTTTGATTTGTAGCATTTCTTCTTCTTTGTTAATCAACATATTAAATAACACTATGCAACCATTTAGCCTTGCAAAACAGCAATTCGTGTTTTAATTTACTTTTTTTAGTGAAACCTTATATTGTGTATATAGTAATTATACTAAGTAATGTAATACAGTTAGAAAGTCTTAGGGGTTGCCAGCTGTTATGGGACTGGGGTCAAAGGTATGCTCACCTGTCTCTTGCACCACCAGCAGCAAGTGTGGGCACATAGTCTCAACTCTCACACTCACATGCACACCCACATGCACTGCACTAGCACAACTGACCACAAAGTTAGCACAGGCAGAGAACAGCACCTTTACAAGTATCTACATAATCAGGAACAGCACAGATGTCCTAGTCCTGTTCCTCTTTTCCAGATGGTCAGGACTGACGTCCACTCTAACACATACTCACACACACATTTCTCCAGGAGCTGGTCTTCGACATGGAATCTATCTAACACCTGGCCCCAGGTGCCTCTCTCTTCCAGTTGCTCGCACGTGGACCTTCAGGCCATAAGTATTTCATGGTCCTACTCCAGCAGTAGCTGCTCAGACCTCCTCTCCTACTTGCTAGCTTGTCCATCTTGAGGTTCACAACTGTTCACACACACTCAGAATAGACAGGGCATCCACACAAAAGAGATGTGGGGCTAGGAATTAATAAGAAAGTGGGACAGACTGCACTGACTAGATGCAGGGCTCTCACTTAAGTGTACTGACTAGCACCTGTTTACACACATCTGGTTCCTTTTATCCCCTTTTGCCTCTGTTTTTCCATACTGTTTCCTCCCTGATCCACCTTGTTCCTGCCCTTTCCCTGGCTTTGGTCCTTCCCCTAAACATCCCATAAAAAGATTTACGCAATCCCCTTCAGTCTGGCATGTGTTCTGGGGAGTTTTTTTGGTTGACTCCTCTTGGTGGGTTACTTACGAAGAGATTTTTTTCCCTTTGACAGTCTTAGGAGCAGCTAAGTCAGTGTGCCCAAATTTTCACTGACAAAGTTTTAACTAATAAAGTTATTAGGGTTCAGCCACCTATCATTGCTCCTCTGATGCTTGCTAGGTCCGGTTTTAATTTGTTTAGTGTTTTGTCAGATCCCCTAAACAAGGCATTTGATATTTTCAGGAGTCCTTATGTAGTACGTAAGTCTACAGGATACTTTGAAAATGTTGGCCATTAATCTGAAGTATCAGGTGGTATTTTGACGTTTACATAAAATAAAATTCTTTTCCAGAGAATTGCATCAGTATGAGCAGTGAAAACAGAAGATAGTATGGTAAGGTTGGACTTTTTTTTTAAATTTTTTTTTTTCTATGTATGTGTTTGAATGACAGATAGCACAAAGCTGCTGTATTACAACCAGAAAAGTACTGTAATGGACCAATCATTATTTCAACAACAAGCGTTTTGCTAATGGAGTTTCTGGCATGTAGCAATACATAACACCAACTGGTTTGTTTATATAAAAGGGCCTACTAAACAAGTTTCAGCAAATGGAAATTGAGGCTTGTGGTGTCTGAAAGCATGAATGAAAAAAATATATTTTCCTTTCTTTCTGCAGTCAAGAAATAACCTAACAACATTTTAGAAGCTTGGATTTACTTCAGGTTCCTCAGAGTGTGAGGACTTGAACGTTTAACAACGGCAGCAAGACTGGAGCAGAGCACATAAACTTGTACATACACTTTTTTTGGGCCAATAACATAATAAATCATTCTAATCTTCCTCCATGCTTTTTTCTTTTACTCTTAAATGAGCTTTTAGCCACATGCTAAAATTAATATTGATAGATTTCTGAAGCTTCCTTTGGTCTGTCTTAACTGTGCTTCCAACCTTCTTTTTTTCTGTGGTGCTAAATTAGCCCATGCCATTTCTGCTTTTAGCTGCCAGTTGTGCTTCCAGGGTTGCAGACATAGTGCAGTGATATACTTGGACTGATGCTGGTCAGGACCTGAAAAATCAAAAACATCTAGTTCAAAATTTGAGGACAAAACATAACCGAAAGAAATATGTAAACATAAAGGCAGGCATGGAGTAAGGTGGGGGGGGTGGGTGGAGGGGCGCTGAGGGGAGGGGGAGGGAAGAGACAAAGAAAAAGAAAGAAAACAAAATGTTTAATTTTATTACCCACCTGACAAGTCTTCCCCCTTCAAGAGCTGACTGACAGGAGCATTGTCTCAATTGACTTACAGGAGCAGGGTTTTACAAAGGGTTTTATTTAATTTAGTAGAGATTTGTATGTCTTAATCTGAAAACTGGATTATTTTCCCAAAATTGGAAGTGACTCTAGACTAAAATATCCACCGGTGGCACACCAGTTTAAAAAGTGGAAAAAAAAGTTACTGCATGTAAACAATTCAAATTCTAACCAATAAAATATGAACAGCAAGTATTATCAATCTGACAGGAAACATGACTTTAATAGAAAGACCAGTTGTTCTTGGGGTATCCAGCCCCCTGATCTGGAAGACAGGGATGGGGAGCAGAATGAAGCCCCTGTAATCCAAGGGGAAATGGTTAGCGACCTGCTACACCACTTAGACACACATAAGTCTATGGGACCGGATGTGATCCACCCAAGGATTAATGAGGCAGCTGGTGGAAGTGCTCACCAAGCCACTTTGATCATTTATCAGCAGTTCTGTCTAACTGGGGACGTGGAGGCTAGCAAATGTGATGCCCACCTACAAGAAGGAACTGGAGAGCTACAGGTCTGTCAGTCTGACCTTGGTGCCAGAGAAGGTTATGTAGCAGATCACGTTGAATATTATCACATGGCATGTACATGACAACCAGATGATCGGGCACAGTCAGCGTGGGCTTATGAAAGGCAGGTCATGCCTGACTAACCTAATTTCCTTCTATGAGAAGGTGACCCACTTAGTGGACAAGGGAAAGACTGTAGATGTTGTTTACCTGGACTTTAGTAAAGCCTTTGACACTGTTTCCCACCGCATTCTCCTGGAGAAGCTGGCTGCTCATGGCTTGGACAAGTGCACTCTTCGCTGGGTTGAAAACTGGCCGGATGGCTGGGCCCAAAGATTTGTGGTGAATGGAGTTAAATCCAGTTGGTGGCTGGTCACAAGTACTGTTCCTCAGAGCTCGATATTGGGGGCAGTTCTGTTTAATATCTTTATTAATGATCTGGATGAGGGGATTGAGTGCACCCTCAGTAAGTCTGCAGATGACACCAAGTTGGGCGGGAATGTTGATCTGCTTAAGGGTAGAAAGCAGGCTGGATAAATAGGCCAAGGTCAATGGCATGAGACTCAACAAGGCCCATGCAATACTACAGGCTTGGGGAAGAGTGGCTGGAAAGCTGCCTGGTGGAAAAGGGTCTGGGGGTTATTGGTAGACAGCCACCTGAATTTGAGCTGGCAGTGTGCACAGGTGGCCAAGAAGGCCAAGAGCATCCTGGCTCATATCAGAAATAGTGTGGCCGGCAGGATGAAGGAAGTGATTGTCCTGCTGTACTCAGCACTGGTGAGGCTGCACCTTGAATACTGTGTACAGTTTTGGGCCCCTCACTACAAGAAAGACATTCAGGTGCTGGAGCATGCCTAAAGAAAAGCAACAAGCTGGTGAGGGTCTAGAGAACAAGTCTTATGAGGAGGGGCTGAGGGAACTGGATTTGTTTAACCTGGAGAAAAGGAGGCTGAGGCGAAACCCCATTGCTCTCTACAACTACCTGAAAGGAGGCTATAGCGAGGTGTGTGTCAGTCTCTTCTCCCAAGTAACAAGTGGTAGGATGGGAGCAAAAAAACACAAGTTGTGCCAGGGGAAATTTAGACTGGATATTTGGAAATTTTTTTTCACTGAAAGGGTTATCAAGCATTGGAACAGACTGCCCAGGGAAATGATTGGGTCACCATTCCTGGAGGTATTTAAAAGACATGTAGATGTGGTACTTATGGACATGGTTTAGTGGTGGTTTTGGCAGTGTTAGGCTAATGGTTGGACTTGATGATCTTAAACGTCTTTTCCAATGTAAATGACTCTATGATTCTATAATTCTATTAAAATATGTACATGATTAAATAGCTTGGGTTCAATATTTTGGTTGTGTTTTTCCTAAAGAGTTGGGAAGATATTAAAAAATATACCACCATCACTATTGATAAAGATAAACTGACAATATAAATTGATATGCAAGGCTGCCACTGTTATTGGCCATGGATTCTGCAGCTTTTGCTGTCCTCTCCGGTCATTTCCCATGTCCCGTTCAGTTACTTTGACTTAGAGCCCAGCCAGTGGCCTTATCACACACCTGCAAGCTTAACATATCATGATCTCGAAATACATTATTACGTAATATTTTTAAAATATGAAATATAACAGTAATATGAAGTACCCATAAGTAGCACTTCCATCAGTATTCCAGTAAATACAGAATAATGTGCCAATGCAGAAAGAGATTTAAAAACCCATTGATAAACTGGATGCTAATGGATTGGCAGGAGCAGGAACACAGAAGAAGTAGCTCCAAAGGAAGGCCACGCAACATACCCTAAACAACCTGTGGGACAACCCAGGGCTCAAGACAGTGCTGGTCCCAGAAGAACAAGTGATGAGAAATGTAGCATCTACTTTTAAGATGTCTCCTAGAATAACTCTAAGAATTATATCTGTCATTTGTACCAAGAAAATTAGTATAAAATATGATAAACATAATTATCAAAAGATGGTCAATTACCACGCACAAAAATGTTTCTAAAGACTGACCTAACGGAAGAGTATTTGAAGGGGCCAAGTTTGTTGCGGGCAAAGATAACGTACTTGGTATGACATATTTGAACAGACAAGCCTTTATTTATTTATTACCAGAAGTATTAAAGCAAAAATGGATCCCTGCGATAAGAGGTATGGTTTTCTTTTAGAGTAGCAGCTGGTTAAGACAGGAACAAAAGTATAGAAGTAAGCAACCTGTTATCAACAGTGGAAGGCAGGTACTACAAGGATCACCTGAATGTTTGTACTAGAACTTATGCGGTTCAACATAGCCCTACATTATCTGGAAAAAGAAGGATAAAAATGAAATAAACCAGCAACGGTCACAAACTTGTTTAGGGTAGCCATATGTAAAGATGATTGGCAGATAAAATTCAGTGTTAGAAAAGTACAAAATAATGCACCTCTGACTTTTCACACACAGTGACAGACTGTAAATCAGCCTTTACAGCTTGGGAAAGTTCTGATCCAGGAGCAGAGAGAGCACTGACTTCAGAAGTTGAATGTTCAGTAATGAGGCAGGGGGAGAGAAAAAAAATAAGCTATAAGAATGGAATAGAGAACAAAAAGAAAATATAATCATGCCACTTGCCATGCATTGTGTATCCACGTTTTTAGCTTGGGTTACTGTGTCCCAGGAGGATGTAGGGTAGAACTGACAGTCTTTTAAGGGTAGACAAGATATAATGAGGTGTTTGCTGCTTGGAAATGAGGAATTGGGGAAATATGGTAAGTATTTTTAAAATCAAATGTGTAAAAGTTTTACAGGAAATACTCATTTGTTAATTATATAATGCATAAAGAAAAAGGGAATAAATTATCAGGCAGATTTTTTATTTTTCATTTTTTTTGGAAAGAAACAAAGGTACTACTTCATCTAAGGCATACCTAACTCATGACAATTGTTACTGGACACTGCGAAGGTGCAAAATAGAAAGGTTCTCAGAAGTTAGCAGCGGGTTGGTTTAGGGCTCCAAAAGCTTCTAACATCGTGGATGCTGACATTTATTAACCTATCATTATGCTCAATATAGCATTAAATTTTTCTCTTTGGACTCCAACAGAGACAGAAAAATGTCTATAAAAAAGCTTCCCCTTCCCTAAAAGAACGTCGGATTACCAATATGCCATATATACACACACAGATAGCTCTTTTGGGGGATGTGCTATTAAGCATTACTATGCACACATTCAAGAGGTGTATGTAGTACTACTCCTAGATTGGAACTGTATGTTAATTGCTAGATTGGAAGATGTTTTATTAAATTTAAAAGAATTCTAACTTAATTAGTGAAGACAAGCACCAAAAAGTACAACTGCAGTTGATGGATTAAAGACATAATCAGAAATGTATCCTCTCTACAAATTAGATACAGATGCATTTAGGGGATTGGTATCAGTAGTACATTTGCCACCTTGCTCCTGGTTCAGAGATTAAAGTCCCGGCAGAAAATAAAAAAGTTCAGCATGCAGTCAAACATGTGATTAGGCTGTCATTTTCTTCCCATACAGCTGCATGACTGGCAGCAGCCATCTAGATTGCTAAATATTGCCCATGTCAAACAGAGATGGGATTTTTTCTCCATTTCAAGTCCAGCCATATTCAAAGTGGTATCTTAAACTAAAACCAACATTTTTTCCTCTCAAAAACCTGTAATGAAGACCTCACAGGCAGCTAAAAGAAAAGTTCTCTCTGACTTATTAGCACCATCATAGAAAGACTAAAGACTGTTAAATAAAATTTACAGAAATATTCATGTCACCTAAAATTTCTTGCCCTGGCAGATCAGTCTATCCAATCATGGGTTTATCAGAGGAAAATGAGAAAGATTGCCAAAGTAATAAATGAAAAAATGCAGTGTCTTAAATTTGTCACAGGAAGGGAGGGCAATATAATTTTTTTTCTGGTTTAAATGTCTAGTACCCCTCACACCAGCAAGTATGTGACATAGTTAATTCCTTAATATATACTCAACAGTACCATAGTTGTTATGCTACTTTTTTTCCTAAGTCTTGTCCACTGAAATCCTTTTCAAATCTGCAGAATCTTCCTGAATGTCTTTATGTCTTTACTGCATTTTCACAGGAGAGTGTAACTCCATTCAGTCTTCATGAGCTTATCTAGACTGTTAAACTCTTATTGCTTGTATTTAAAAAAAAATAATTAGCAATACAAGGTTTGGGGGAACAATTAATCAGACTACCTGAGGTACCTGGAAAAACAGGCCAGATTTTTGGACTGCAAGAACCAGCTTAGGTCTTAGGACCTCTATTTTCTTGAGCTATATACGTCTATTTTTTTTTATTATTATATTTTTTTAAAATTATGTACATTATAATGTTCGGGAAGTAGCTACAACAGAATCTGTAGTCTTCATTTTATTTTAATCAACGTATCATCTATAAACCTTCAAAAACCTCATCATTCAAAGCTTAAACTGAAAAATCTTTAAAAGAAAGCACTTTTGAAACAGCTTTGAGACAAAAGTCTTCATAATTAAACATTAACTGAGTATCAGTAATAAAAGAGCATTATCTTCAAACATCTTACATCCTCTGATTGTCAGTTGAATAAAAGGTTCTGGGATAGTGATGTTCTTTAGGACAGAAATAATAAAGATAATAAAGATTTCCTTTCTTCTCTTTGATTATCCTAGAGAATTTACACATTTTGCTTGGAAGTGAGTGATCCACTGCTTAATAACTAATTAGCCCCATCCTCCAAGATGATTGCAACTTATTTCACTCTAAAATGAAGTACATATCTTTAGTTTGTCATTTGTTTAAATAGTATAAATAAGTATGTCTTTAGTTTACTGCCCATGGTAACCTGTTCGCACATAGTAATCTGTAGTTAAACAAAAATGGCTTATGGGAACATTTCACAACAGTGCTTTGTTCAGTTGCTGATACTTTACTTGATTGTAGAACTACTTTATCATATTGATATTGATCTTCAAAACCCTTGACTAGCTTCAGTGCTAATTACAAGTGAGATCATTTCTCAGTCCCTCAGTCCATGGCCCATACTGCCAAGAGACACGGTGGTAATGGGGTTCAGACCAACATCTGAGTACAGGGAAATATCCAACATGTCTTATTATGAGACCCTTCCTTCAAAAGAAAAGCATGAGACAGAATATCTTCAGACTTTAATGGAAGATAGGCTTTGCTGTATAATAAATAAAATAGATCTTGAATTGTAAGTGGTGAATGCTGCTTACATTTCAGGGCTCTGTCCATGCTTTATTAACAACTGCTTCAGAAATATGTGAAATGGAAAAAAAGGAAGAAAGTCAGATTAATATTACCTAAACAGAACTGGAGTTCATAACTTCTTAAATTTTAAAATGATTGTGAATTATAAAAAAACAGAACAACCAAAAAATACCTTTCATTTTCCTCTCTATAATGTTATCATAACAATTATTGAAAAATTAGAAAAAGAACCAGGAATTATACAGATACCTTAACGGCACATGTGGAGGCCAAATAAAGGTAAAGATAGGCAAACTTTATTCCTGGTTCAGAAGATGGAAAGAATTGCTGAGAATTATGAACAGAACTAAATTCTTCCTTCTCCTCCTCTGTCTCTAATTCGTAACTTATGTCAGGATTTTCTATGAGAGGTTGCCTGCCTATCTTGCAGCTTTTATGAATTTGATACTTAAGTATCTAATTCTTCATTGGCATTGTGTAACTGTTCAACAATGCAGTAGGCCACAAAGATAGCTTTTTAATCAGTATTGCAACACATACATCATGTTTTTAGGATTGAATTATAATGAGCTTGCTACAAGTCACCAGGACATTTGTGGCAGAGGTGGAAGATGACTTCAGCTGTTTATAATTCAGCAGTTAGGCCAAGAGGTTCAGTACCATTTAATGCACAGAAATCTAAGAAAATCATGGACTGTATCATAGATTGGAAGGGACCCTCAAAGATCATCTAGTCCAACCCTCCTGCCATGGGCAGGAACATCTTTGATTGGACCAGGTTACTCAAAGCCTCATCCAACCTGTCCTTGAACACTTCCAGGGATGGGGCATCCACAACTTCTCTGAGCGATCTGTTCCAGTGTCTTGCTACCCTCATTGTAAAGAAATTTCTTCCTTATATCTCGTCTAAATCTACCCTCTTTCCATTTAAAACCATTGCCCCTTGTCCTGTCATTACAGGCCCTGGTAAAAAGTCTCTCTCTGCATTTCTTATAAGCCCCCTTTATTTATTAAGCCTTTGCTGTGCTGAGGGCTCCAGAGCTTGACGCAGTACTCCAGGTGGGGTCTCATGAGACTGGTGTAGAGGGTGTGAGTCACCTCCTTTGACCTGATGGCCATGCTTCTTCTATGTTATGGTCCAATTTAAAAACAAAAGGTCTTGATGGAAAGAATATCAATGAGAGTTAGACTGGGTAGCTTTCAGTTCAAAAGGGCTTAACATTGATGTTGCTGACCTCACAATACAGTGAAAGAAGTTTATGTCAGACAAAAGGAAACAGAACTGATTAGAAATCTCTAACAGGATTAAGATGTTAAACTAAATAAAGTAAAAGCACTATACAAGCAATTCATTCCACTGTAGTCAAATTATATTTGCTGTATCATTTTAGAATCTTTATTCAACATGAAAGAAGGAATCCTCTGCTTAATAAGTAAGTTGCACCACTAACTGAGAGCCAGCAATCAACTAGAGGTCTAAAGGAATCATAAACAATTTAACAAAGTTTTGGATATTTTAATTGCTTGTGCTTCTCTTTTATAATCACTTTCATACATAATTTCTCTTTTTCCAAGTGTCTGAGCATTGTGTGCATTCTCCTGGGAGATCTGAAGCCAAATTAAATTTTCAATTATAAATACAAACATCTGTGTCAGAAACACTTAAATTATATGATAATAAAAGACTTAGAATTTATTGTTCGTGTCTTTCGTGTGTCTAAAAAACCAAAGCAGATATTCTTCACAAGCTTTCCTCCATCATATCGAGTAAATGACTTTGCATATTAATTGATTCTTGTATGCTGAAAATAAAATTACATGTAAAAGTGGTATTTTCAAATACAAACATGACTGCCTGTAAATATTCTAAGCACGATAAAATACCAGCTACCTGGTTTCATTCCTTCTAGGGAACTTCATTTAGCATCTCTAGTTAGTACTAAGAAACATCTGTATCATCAAAAAAGTTTAGAAAAAAAGTCAAAGGGCTCAGTTTTTAATTAGAATAGGCAAAATAACTTGTGCAGCATAAAGACTATTTACAGAGAAAAGGAAATTAGACATTTGCATTTTAGAAGACTAAATGTGGAGGGGCAGTCAGAATAAAAGCTATTCAATGTCTGGCCACACTAACAGCAGGAAATCGGTGTCTTTCCAGTTCTCTTGTTTTATCTACAACTTTACAGTTTTCATCTACAATTCATATATGATGTATAATTTTTTTTTTTTTTTAATGGGAATACCACAGCAAAAAAGAGTGGTTAGGGGTGTAAAAATAAGAACTGCATGAAGCTAACAGTTATCCTATATCTTTTTCTTTCATTAATAGTTTCAAGTTGCAAAGTAGCATCGTACCGATGAAGAGGATCCTTGTGCTATTTCAGATTTAGCAAAAGAAATCATACTGTTAATGACCTGTTAGAATTCAATAGATAACAACAAAAAAAGGAGGTGAGGGGAGTGAAAAAAATAATTAGAGCTTAAAAATCCAAAATTCTCACAGATGCAGTTTCCTAAAAGTGGACACCTTGTGGTCCAAAGACATTGCTGTACAAAGTAGGTATCATGTAGACCAGTGAAGTAAGAAGTTTGAAATTTTGTATCCAATAATCTATTTGTCTATGAATCATTGGAGTTTGTGTACGACAGTCCTTCACATACTGTAACAGAACCTGACTACTCTAGTTTTTTAATCTTCCTGACATTATGACAGGCGGATGAAATTTATTGTCTGAGGTTTATTCATCAAAGAGTGTAGCATTACATTAACCAAATGATGACTTCCTGAATTATTCCTGAATATAATGAAAAGGTCTGGAGAGAGGAAATCTGAAAAAATAAAAATAAAAGATGACATGTTTCACTTTTTTCAAATGTAACGGAGTAAATGGCATTCTGAAATTTACTTAAAACTAAAGAAAACCTAACAAAAAACATAAAACCTCAAGAATTAATTAAAGCACTTCGTGCACAAAGTAACATATAAGTGAAGCAATACCCAGATAGTCTCTTTCATTCTGTCGATGGAAAAAACCAAACAAGTTATTTGAACAACTTGAGTTATAGCATTGCATTTGCACTGCAATCTGTCCAAAATGGTTTTAATTTTTTCTAAATGTAAGTCTAAAATACACCATTTGGGGTAGGTAACTTGCATTTAAAAATAACAAGTTACATATGAATATTTCTTTTTGCAGAGACGTAACTGAAAGAAGTTAGTCAGGACCCTCAAACACTGGGCAGCACAATGTGGTCCCCAAAGTGGTTCTGGCTGCCATAGACAGCATCTACTTCTCAGCATCCCTGTGGCCTCCATGCAGTGTTTGAGGTCACCTGACAAGCGTGCAGCCAGATTGCTACTTGTTCACGTTATAATGGTGATGAACATATAAATTATGTGCTGCTGCACATCCCATTATGTGACTGTGAACATCTAATTTAGCAGGAATACCTGCACTTCAGGCATATAATTTTGCTGTGCTTTGCATTGCTTTGCAAGGACAAGTCATTAAGCTCTCACTTAGCCTGTCAGTTCACTGACTCTGCTGAGACATGGATTCCACCATAGTACATATTCAAAACATGGAATAGTATCTCCAACAATACCATGACTTAATGATGACTGAAAAGAGACCATTGGAACCGGCATAGAAAAATGCTTGTACAGACACTGGTGCTAGCAGGCAGCTAGGAAAATGCTGGCTGAGAAACTTTGCAGAGTAGCTCTTACGTATATGGCAAGTGTGTTTAACCACTTGTTACATTCAAGTCTAAGGCAGACATAAATCCTTTTCCACTGTCTATTTTTCCAGAACTAGAGGATACCTTCATTTAAATATAGATGAAACATAGTGACAGCTCCTGCTAAAAATTCTTAAGATCACGTGTCAGAAGATATTTGTATATAGACATTACAACAGCATGTTGTTAACACAACATGCACCAGCTCAAGCTCTCTTCCTATGATCTATGAAGGCCTATGTAGTCACGAAGGGTGGATTCCTTGCAGATTCTTGTTTGAAAGTGCTAGCTACTTGCCGCATTAAAGATGTAGGGTTATACAAGGTCCTGTGAGTCTGAAAGCATGTGCTGCAGATAGTCCTGTTGCTGTGATTATGGGCTTTAAGTCTGCATAATTAGCATGCTCTTGAATACAGTCTTGTGCTATGTTTATGAGACAGAAAGCTACAGCCATAATTGCCTTATATTATCCCTTAGCAGTATCTATACACCAAGTTCGAGCCTTAGCCATGCCTGAATAATGGAAGATAATACTAAAATAATTAGCCCCCTGATCTTGCATTAAACAGCATAACTTGAAAGCAGCTCATGACCTGCTCCTTTCTTCACATGTATTCCAGTAGCTAGCAAATCAAACTTAGTGTCATTGTGGAAAAAATCCTCTTTCTGCTCATGATACCTTTTTAAAGGTGGTAGAGGAAGAGGAGTAGCAGAGGAGAAGGACATCTCTGCAGGGTAATTACCCTCCCTTTTGCTAAAGAAATGCTCTATTTTCAAGTCTACACCATTACTTCCTGCATTGCCTACAGCAGTTGGAATGGGTTTACGCTTTTACTGTTGTCTTTTTATTTTGTTACTTCTTGCCAGATCATATCAGAATGTTAATAAGGATAATAATGACAAAAATATGTTAAAAAAGAATGATTTTATTATCATAATCCCCGTTAAGTTGTCACTAATACTATGTTTGCATAATAAATACAAGTGAATAAAACAGTCCGGGGACTTTCCTGTGCTGCCAAGACTAGGTGACATGACACGCTTGTGTCCACATAGCTAAGGTTTATTCCCTCTCACAGTAGGGTGTCAGGGTTCAAACTCCTTTTGAGATAACCTTGTGGCCTGTGCTGTTCCCTGGGCATTGACTTGTGCCCACACTGCAAAGCACTTGGAACAGTTTCTAGCTGGGTAAATGACTGGAGGTCTTTGGGCTACTTACATCATGTTCCTAGCAAACAACATATGCCATATGTTAGGGCATAAGGAATGCTGGAAGAAAGCCTGAGGACTAAGTTAGGTAGAGAGTCTGAGACCTGGCATCATCTGGTTCTTATTGCCTGCAGGAACAATAGCTTGATTTTCTCAGAGACAGAGTCATCCCATTCCAGAAGGGATCCTGACAGTCATCTAGCCTGAAAGCACTGTAGGCAATAGGGTGAGGGGACAAGAAAAATAAGGTTCAAGCTGAAAAATGTAGGAAACCCCACAAGTAGAAGTAGTTGATGAAGTAATATGTAAAGTAAGAGCTGCTTCTTTTTTCATATTCTTATGTTTCTTTCTTAAAAGCAGTAAGTAAACTGGTATTTAATCAATGGAAGAGCATAAATGGTCAATAAAATTAATTCAATTCCTTTCATGTCTGGGGTTTATTCAACATTTAAGGGTGATAAAAACACTGTGGGCTTGAGCTTACAAAAACTTCAGATGGACATCTCCATGATTGAAAATAGTTGTTTGGATCTCATAACTGATACTTTTCTCAGCAGTATATGAATATTGCTATCCACGATCATAGAATAATTTGGGTTTGAATGGACCTTAAAAGGTCATCCAGTCCAACCCCCAGTGCAATGACCAGGGACATCTTCAACTAGATCAGGTTGCTCAGAGCTCCATCCAACCTGACCTTGAATGCTTCCAGGGATGGGGCATCTACCACCTCTCTGGGCAACCTGTGCCACTGTTTTACTGCCCTCTTTGTAAAGATTTTCTTCCTTACATCTAGCCTAAATCTTCCCTCTTTTAGTTTAAAGCCATTACTTCTTGTCCTATTGCAACAGGCCCTGCTAAAAAGTTTGTCCCCATCTTTCCTGTAGGCTCCCTTTAAGTACTGAAAGGTCACAATAAGGTCTCTCTGGAGCCTTCTCTTCTCCAGGCTGAACAACGCCAACTCTCCCAGCCTGTCCTCACAGGAGAGGTGCTTCAGCCCTCTGATCATTTTTGTGTCCCTCCTCTGGACCCTCTCCAACAGGTCCACGTCTTTCCTCTGCTGATGCTTTATTCATGCTCCTTTTTTAGTCTTTTTAAAGGAATTTAGAAAGAGAAAACTGCTGTCCAGCTTCTGTTCCATCTTTTTGCCTATTTGCCGCTCAATAATATTCAGAAAGATCTAGAGGTTGGTTAGTCATTTTTGTAAAATGTGTGAGTATCTATTTTCTCATGTACCAAAGTTGCCCAGGCATCTCTTTTTCCTTTTTGATCTACTACCACTATTGATTATAAAATGTAGTTTCATTACCACCTTGAGAGGTCTTTACCAAGTTGTTTTGCTGCTTAATTTCTTCCTCCCCCAATGTTCTAATTTTGATGTAGTTAACAGATTGACTTCAGTCCTAGTCTCATTTTGGATGTACTGTGATACAGGGACAAGTCTTTTTGTGATATATATGCTCTCCTCCAAGAAGTGAACTGTGATCACAAAGCATCTCTGAAGTTAGGTTGCAACCAGACTCTTTCTGAAATGCAGGCACTACAGTTAGTGATGACATCTGAACATTTCACACTGCTGAGACCAAAGAATGTCCTCCTCTGATCTCGGTAAGCATCATCAACCTTTGAACAGGTAATCAGCAAGGCCTGAAAAGCTGTGGGTGGAGAATGTAGATCTCTCTTTCCTTTCTCACTTTTCAACTGATTTAGTATTACTAGAGACTTCCCTCTCTAGTGGAAGTTGCTGCGCAATATGAAAATGAGGAATTATGACCCCCATTCTGGGGCTGTATTGCTCTAAGCCATAAACCCCTTTATTACAATGAATTCCTCACCTGATCTCCTTCCAGCCATCTCCTTCAGTTCCACACTGAAAGTTCACGTTCAGCAGCTCTCTTCCTTTTGGCAACTTGCTGGAGAAGATATCCAGTCCCAGAACTTTTCTCTACTCTCTAGAGGCAGAGGAAAACCATGTGCAGATAATACTGTGGCAATTTCCTGGAAGAAGAAGAGGAGTAAAGGCACATACGGTGTGAAGATTTGTTTCTGAAATACTTTATTATTACTATTATTATTATTATTATTATTGTAATATCACTTTGGTTTTTCATCAGACAATGTGATTCTTCTTACTAACATTGCAGGAAATCCCAATCTCATTTTTATTTCACAGTAAGTATCATTCTTGGAAAGACAGAGTGTCTTGGAACAGCAGCCTAAGGACAGTCAATACCTTTCTAATTTTATGGACAACCTCCAGTAACAGCTCTGCAACCTCTCACTCACTTTGCTTTGAAAATCTGTAAGAGCTTTTAAGAGGGCAGGATCAAGGGAAACGGATAAGGCCTCAGTTTGGGTGTAGGCCTGTAAGGATCCTCAAGTGAACCAATTTCTCCAATATTCTCAGCTTCAATTTTGTTTTTTTAAGGCTGAGAAACATCAGCTCTTCCCTCAGCTAGAGAAACATTTTCAAAATGATTTCTTTTTTTTTTCATCTTTCTTTCTATGAATCACTGCAATTAAATATTCATTGCAGTATTATAATATTAAATAGGGAACTCTAATTAACAGCTAAATTGCTTCTTAGCTAGTATACACTATAATTCAAAGATACACTGAATTCCAAAATAAAAAGAACAAGAAAAAAAAAACAAACCACAGGGCCCCAAACAAAATTAAAAAAAAAAAAAAGAAAAAAGGAAACCAAACAAGAACCATCATACAGTTCGTTAATGGCATTTTATGTACAGTTGAGTCAGATTCTGCAACACACTTCTTGACACAAGATGTGTAAAGGTACTGAAAACCCTTATCACTACAACTGGCTAAATTATTTTCAACAAACAATAAATCCAGCAAAAATGGACTGCTGGGGAAGTTGAAATAGTATTTGATTCATTTAAATTAAAGGAGTTATTTCTGCCTCAATGAAACTGAAGGACATACATCTGTCCATACAATTAAATGCATTACACAGCTAAGATTGCATTATGACTTAAGGCTATAACCTTTCCAACAAAATATGGAAAAATGAATGCATGATGCACCATGAAAATGTATTGTTTCAGCCTCACTTAAAACAAAACAAAGCAAAGCAAAACAAAATAAAAGTTACCTACCAAAGCTAAGATTCTTGCTCTTGGTAGGATTTTTATAACTTGTTCTAACAGGTAGGCTAAATCAATGGAGTATGAAGCCCTTAGACATAGCATACTCTTTCTTCACCGAAGGATGCCTGGAGAGAAGAAAATACTCCCAATTATGGCAGAATACCACTTACAATATAACACTTAACAGTACATTTTGGTCTGTAGCGGGGTACCTGTGTAAGTATGTATGTATTAAAAGATGATAAGCAAGTACAAGTCACTGTAGAGCTACCTTCTCTAAGCAGAAATGAAAAGATAAAATGCATTTGGTTACAAACCCTGCAGAATCAGGGGGATGGAACAGCCACATACGAAGAATAAACTGGACTGCATAGCTACAGTCTTGCTTGGTGAGGAGTCTGTCTATCCAGCTATGTCTCTATTGACTTTTTTAAACAGTTAAACAAAATGATTTATATTATAGAGTATTAAAACCAAGAATAACAGCAGAACCCTGAAAGCGTAGCAAGCTAATACAGAGAAGCAAGGAAAATATAAAGTGAACACATTCTTACAAATAACTTAAAAATCTATTAAACAATTAATAAATTAAAAAAAGACCATAATCTTTTTTTCAATCATAACACTGCATGAATTGATTATTTCTTAAAAGTTGAAGCCTGATAGCAGTTATACTTTAGGGAAGCAGTGGATTACATAGGTAATTTACTGCTGCTACTTGCAGCTGGAAGAGTACCCTAAACAGTCAGGATGTGAATACCATGATCTATTAACTGGAAAGTACTGAAATGCAGCAAAACTCTAAACATACTTTTCATTAAAGAAGGCTGAAGATCCCTCTTTCACAAAAGATACTTGGCATGGTGAATGGTAGAATGGAATGGGAATTAAGTCAAAAGGAATTTTTTATAATTGCAGGCTACTCAAGAACCTCTTACAAGAGTTAATATTGATAATCTGCAACGAAGCTTCAGAAAATGTCTTCCTAGCTTCACTGAATTGCATTTTATACCTTAAATCAATGGGTTTTTTTATCCTTTTTTTCCTCTTACCCCCCATCTGATGTGAAAATCTTCACTTTGTCATTAGCTTCATATCTAAGGCGATTAATTGGCCATTGCCATTCTGCAGTTGTGCAATGTCACTTATGTAATGTGAATTAGCAAAGTTGCAACTGAAGCCCAATGACTATTTGTAAATGATGATACAAACAACAGAAACCCAAGACAAGACATCCAGACTTCTTAGACTTCATGTAATTTCTTCAATGTAAAAACCTAAACAAACAAGATCTCTGAAAACGGTAGGAGTCTCAAAAGCATGGAAGGGAATCTTAATACAACTTTAAAGGTTGCAAAGATAGATTACTGCTGCGATGACTGGCTGCAAATAACTTTTTTTTCATTTTCTGGGGGTCCATCTCTTTGCACAAATGTCATAAATAACAAGCTGAGACCCATCCCCAAATGTTAGCTTGTGCATTATAGAAAACTAACCTCAGTCATTATTAGGAAGAGATTGAAAAGAAGCCACTGTCATTAGGCTGGATACTATCACCAACGCTGGTCACATCAGGTGGTCCTTTCCCAGCCAGAGTGAGCACCCTCTCCCTTCTGGTCCTCCTAACTGGAATAGCGTGTTCACCATATATGGTATGGTCAGAGCAACAGGTTGAGTTTGTTGCTATGGTTTCCATTGCAAGGATCAAGAGCAGAACTGACCAGTGGGTACCCCAGGACATCACCCATCACTTGATTTGCATTACCTTTTATGCCCTTTCCCCTTTCCTTGACCCTTAATTTTGACACTCTTCTACTTCCCTTTCTCTGCCTCAATCTCCTTCCAAATAAATAACCCACTAACAATTAATTTTATCACTTTGATCTTAGTTTTGCTGCACCCATACCCAGATTTGTTAAATCTGACACCACCATCCATGCAGTCTTGACAATAAATAGTTTTACTGACAAGGTTAAACTGGTCTCTACTGGACCTGCAAGGCCCTGATCCCTAAACAGGAGCCCCCCACCCTGCCATCCCCTCCAATGAGAGATTTCATCCATCTCTTGGATGACCCCCTCCTTTACCAGCTGTACAATCCAAACATTTTTCATGGCACTGTCTGTAACTCTGTGCAACTCTGACACGTTGTTGCTCATCGGTCCAGCATACACTCCTCTCGTCTCCTCTCCTCTCGTCTCCTCTCGTCTCCTCTCCTCTCCTCTCCTCTCCTCTCCTCTCCTCTCCTCTCCTCTCCTCTCCTCTCCTCTCCTCTCCTCTCCTCTCCTCTCCTCTCCTCTCCTCTCCTCTCCTCTCCTCTCATGTCCCAGTCAGTTACAATTTAACTCAGGCCAGAGCCTAGTAATAACCTCATCATTCACTTGGAGCCCTAACATTCATTATGACTTACCACATCGTTTGACATCCCAGAACTTTTCTGTAAAAGATCAAAAAATTAATATTGTTCAGTAGTATAGTTTAGTTAGACATTTCAAAATTTCACATGCATATTGAGCCCAGTAGTGAGTTTGATTATATTTAAATAAAAATATAGAAACTCTTTAAATTCCTCCTAGCATTGATTACAAAGCAGTTAGTCCTCTTCGACAGTGATGCAAGAACTATGTATTAACTCTATGTGCAATAACACTGAGCCTATAAATTACAAGCATTCTCTCCAGCATAAGCAGAACCAATCTATCAAGCTTAACTTAAGCAAAAAACTCATGGCATTTTTATAAACTACAAACTCACTGTGACTTGTGATCTGGATGCCTACACTGGTTTAGAAATTGCTTAGATATTTGATTGACAGGCAGTGGGAAGAATGTACAAGAGGAAAATCACACTGTGCTTGCTTTGTGTTCCTCTGCCTAGACAATGTTTACTGACTGCTTTTGGAGACAGAGCCCTAGACCAGGGGAACTTTGGGTCCCCTACTTGAGTTAACATTTTCAACATGAAGCCCATGGCCATTTGAGACATAACCAGTTATTAACCGAAAACTAATTAAAAGTCAAACAGAATAGTCATGCGGTCATTCCGCATGGATGGCTATCCCCAGAGTGATTTTTTTCTTTCTTCAGCCATCTAATTCTGTGTGAAATTACCCACAAAGATGATATCTATTTCTCCTTCCCAGCTGGGCAGGTAGTTCTTTACATTCCACTAAGATTTGTCTCATGTCCCTTGCAAAAATTCTATTAAATAAATAAATAATTAGATAAATAATAGTATTATCAATTTAAATATTTATTACCACTAAAATAATAATTACTTGGGAAAAAAAATCCCATTATCTGTTACACTAACACCTTCATGTTGTGGATAATTTAAATATCAAACATCTGCTTAACTAAATAAATTCATCCATTTGAAATATCTATGTCTCTTCTCAGCTTATTAATAATGTTCATTCCTGCCCTTGAAATGCACCACACATTGCCAATTAGCTTAGAAAATTTGTTGCTGTTCAGGCATGTGTAAACACAAGAGCTGATTTCCCCACATGCCTGGTTCTCTTTGTTTACGTCTCTTGCATACACGTAGGCACATACTCATGCATTCTCAATATTAGATATCAAGATAAATGCTAGTTATAACATTTTCTGTATGATCTTAAATAATAGTATTTATTTTATATGTTTATAATGATTAATGATAAATTCAGTCCATCAAAAATACATTATTGTAATAAAGAGAATGATTATTCTTTAATATGGAGAAATTGATACAACACAATGCAGAAAAATATGTGGTATCCTATTATTAACTCTTCTTTAAATAACTTCTTTATACAGTGATTTGCACACAAAAAATGCAGGGTTATATTTGGAAGCAGTGTGGAATGTACAATGAATGACGCCCCCCTACAGCCAGTTGAACCACATTACACAGAGACAGATACCTTTATACTGAGGACCCATCTGACCTACTTAGAACTCATTTACCATGACGCAAAGGACTACAAATGTGTCTAAAGTATTCTGACTTGAAAACTGACAACTAAGATAGAACAGTTTATAGCCCTGTACCCTCTCCTTTTAGCTCATGTACTTTCTTTGGTTGGCCCTTAAGCAGAGCTGCATTAATGGTTACATATTATTACATCAAATAATACAAATGCAGATTTAACATATAAGAACCATTATGGTAAAAGGTTAGGGGTAACAAGTATTGCTAACTGAATATGAATATGACATTGTAGTGGAACATCACTTTATTTTTTTTGCAACTGCGGACAATAAGAAGAAGATCGTGCTTCTAAATGCTGGGAACTAACACACAAAAGGAGCAGGCCTTCAGTTGAGACATGAAGTAATAGAATATGGGAGTCAAATATTGATTTTCAAAAACAGAAATTATGCACTTCAATGTATTTTCTAGGGATAAACATTAAGAATCATAGAATCATAGAATGGTTAGAGTTGGGAGAGAATTTAAAGATCACCTAGTTCCAACCCCCCTGCCATGGGCAGGGACACCTCCCACCAGACCAGGCTGCTCAAAGCCCCATCCAGCCTGGCCTTGAACACTTCCAGGGATGGGGCATCCACAACTTCCCTGAGAAACCTGTTCCAGTGTCTCACCACCCTCACAGTAAAGAATTTCTTCCTAATAGCTAATCCAAATTTCCTCTCTTTCATTTTAAAACCATTACCCCTTGTTCTATCACTACACTCCCTCATAAAGAGAAGAAAAAGAATATTTATTTCTTTCCAGGTTATGAGATCAGTATATGAGTATGCTTTGAAAGTATAAATTAAAAGTTCTTAAATTAAGTGATTTTCCCCTCCTCATTACTTTGAAGTATCTATAAAAATTACTAGACGTTTCATTAACAAACCCAAATCTAAATGGAATACTTTTTTTTAACCTTTTTTTTAATCTTACAACATTTAGCAATATGAAACATTGAAACTTTCACTTATGTCACTAGTTTTTCATTTTCACAGTTCTTCATCAAAACTCTGGTATGTACAGATCACAGTTTTTTCTCTTTAAAATGGATATGACAGTGTTTGAAGAAAGGTTAAATCAATCTGAATATTAACAAAAGTCATTTAGATTCAGACATCCAAAACAGAAACAGAGACACGCAAGAGCAGCTTGTAAAGCATTAGGGACTGATATCCTGGCTGGCAGGAAAAGTTACATTTGTAAGACTTATAAGGATTTTAATTCTTCTTTGGAAAATAAATGATGTAAGACAAACGATTGGCTGTAACATACATCCTGGAAAAGATGCATCCAGTTTGTCTGACTCTCCTAAGGGCTGATCTTGCAGCTGTGATGAGCTGACAGTAGCAGTATATGCAGCGTTTAAATTAACAGGAAGGGTGTGGGAGGGAGCATAAGGACTACAGAAGAACCCATTTGCTGAAAATTACAAATTCTAGCTACTCACGCTATTACAGAAACAAGCCATTCTTACAGACATCCACAGTCTTTAAAACATGCAATTTTATCAGTATTTACCATTCTTGTTTGCCTATTTGCATTTAGCATGCTTTTTTGTGATTCCCTTTTGGCAGAATGAGTGAATGTCAGCTTTCATTTTGAATTTCTGGCCCCTGTAATCAGTATAATACATACGAATAACCAAAATTGCTCTCTTTCATTCATTCTTACTGAGTCTGTTCTACTTTGTTTCTATAAATGAATATCCATTAAGTCAGAGAAAGAGAGTAACTTTATAGTTTACTGGTAGTGGCACTCACCTTGAATATAAAAGACACAGGTTCAAAGTTACTGTTTGAAATCAGACGGACCAGGAAGACAAACTTAGGTCTCCAGTGTTCCAAGTGAGTCACATTTGCACTCTTGAATTAGTGATGGGTTAGGTTAGCTCTTGTTGCCCACCTCTTCCTCTCCATTTTGAACTGGAAAACATTTCAGAGAAAAATTGTATTGGCATTTGAACATATATTGTGTAGAGTTCTAGGTTTTAATGGGATGCCTTATGTTACCAAAAAAACCCGCACTAAAAAATTCCTCACCAACATTTCAATTCTTATCTCATCATTTCTTATGAGATCCTATTATGTTAAAAAGGTATACTGCTACTTTATAGAGTGTAGACTATATCTTATTCTGTAGTAGCTTTTTAATTGGTACACAACAGAAAGGAAAATGTCATATGGAAAACCTTTTGGTGTTACATGTTGATTAATTTTCTGCAAATAGGACCACCTGAAGAAACACCTGCATGGTAGCCCAGCTCATTCATTCATTTAGCCCTTGACAGTATATCTATGCCTTTGTCTGGTGCTCAGCTGACATGGTTTTCTCATAATGTTCAAAACCACTCATGAAATGTCCCTTTGTTATGCATACCCAGTATATACTTTAGGAAGTGGAAAATTTTGCTGAGATCGTCTTTTGTGGAAAGATCATTTTGCACTTGCACATGAGAAGAGAAAGGACAAAGATCTATTTGCAGGAAAATTTTCTGGATGTCATTGTGAGGATTCTTGAAATTAGGAAGGGAGCTTGTTGTCATCCTTCTCGCATTCCCCAACCATACTTACTCCCCTAGCTTCTGAGAGAAACACAGCATGGCACACATTTGTTTCTTGTAGATGCAATTTTCTTTTCTCCTACTCTTGGTAATATTCTTCATTGTATACAATTTTATTTAAGCTGAGACAGTAAACTACTTTTATGTTCCTCCTGTAAAGTTGTTTTAAATTAAATTTCTCTTGAGCTCTGTATGCATTTTAATCTTGGGAGTGTTTTTGTTTGTTTGTTTAATTAGAAAGAACAGGAAAACTACTGAAGCATTATTCTATCAATTTCTGCTGAAAATTAGAAAAACAGTCAGGATTGTTTTACAGAATCCGATTTGTTGATATTCAAGACTCATAAGCAAGCACTGTAACATTTAAAATACTTTATATTCTTCTCTACTTTCTTCTGAAATAGCATTTTCAATTTTACTGTGTAAGAGGATTTTGGTTTGCTGTGCATCAGTATTAAAGCTCAGAACATGAACATGAAAATATCAATTCTAGAAGAAGTTCATACAGTTCAATTGCCTTAGATGTCTACTTTTCCTACTCCTTTCAGAACTGATTTGTTCAAACATTTATGGGGTGATAGAATGATTACTTTAAGTGTAGAGGTAAATCCTACTCCTGGTTAGATAAGCATAGTTCCTATTGCAGTTTGTAAAAACTCTACTAGGATAAAGGCAAAATCATAATTCAAAAGTATGTGTTGCTTCAATCCCAAATACACACTCAAGATCATTCTTGACAGGGCTGATTTCTAAAAGTGTTCAGATCTCACAGCTTCTTTAGTCCTTCAAAAGAATTCTTAAATGAATCCAGTGCATATGTACATTATATGAAGATATACTTGTAGACAAATTATGAATACCCATATCTTATATAAAATTCTGCCCCTACACCATTTTCTTCAATGTAACAGAATGAGTACTTATTCAATCTAGTTGTTTATATCCTTTAAATTATTGATTTATTGCACATTTTGTAATAAGTGAAAATCAATAGTTCTTAGATGGTGTGTAGAGGTATATTTCGAATCTACAGTGTGTTTTATATAGCATACAATTTTCACAAAAAATATGTCTGGTACAAAAAAAATTCCTATCCTCTATCTCTTTCATTTCTTTAGTTTTATTCGCTCCTTACAGTTATCTAACAATATCAAGGTTCTTCCCTATGGCCTGCTGGTATAAGCAAAGGTAAAAAAAAAATATTGTATAACCCAATGGGTACTTATGCCATCATCCACCTCAAGCATCTTGCAAGTTCAAGGATTTTAATTCCCATTCCTGAGGCTGAATCACCAGAGAATTGCTCACCAATGGTGAGAGAAACCTTTACAAGAGCTTGAACCCATGTCCCAGCAAAAGTAAAATTATCACGAATGAGGAAAACCCTGTTGATAAATTATTTATAAGAATTGCTTTGTTCCTCAAATTTGATTTCTTTTTTCATTTCATATTCATTAAAACATTGACGCAGATTTTTACTATTCCGTATTTTCTTTTTGATTGGCTTTCTATTTTGCTAATCAAAAGAAGTTCTGCCTTCATCAATCAGTGTCTTAACTTAATGGCCACAGACAACATGTAGTCCCATGAGAAACAATTGCTTACAGGCAAGAGAAGTTAAAACTGCTTAACTCAAGCTTTAACATAATTTAAAACTGAAGCCATTGCAAAGAAATGTGTTACGCCACCTGCAGTATGTTAACCTCTCAGTACTGCGTCCATTGGTCAACAGCAGCTGGATGTTTATACAAGATGCTTATTTTCTTCAGGTTTTTATTATATTAGAATACACTAAATGATATTAATTTACATACTATATATGTCAAGTTGTGCTTATATGGACGTTAAAATTCAGTGTAGAAGATGTTGAAAAAAATACATTGGATTTGTACTCCACAAATATCTTTTCACAGCTAGTTGCAATAACTTACTAAACCCAAAACTCAAAAGAATGTTAAATGACTGATGAATACACTAGAATAAAACAGATCTCTGCTGGACTAAAACAGGAGTAATTGTAAATATGTCTGTTCTGTAATAAAAAGGTGAAAAATACTGACATTTAGAAAATGTTTAAGATGATACTGAGGGTGAGATTTATTTCAAATTCAAATGCTTAAATTTGGACGTCTACATGGGGACACCTGTATATAAAGTATGAGTTTAAATTCCTTTCATGGTCAATGGAACTATTTTCAGGACTGCATCTAGCGATTACAGACCTGGGGCAAGGTTTAATTTGCTTGTCTACATCTAAACATTTAGTACAGTTTGGGATGACTTTGATTGTCCTATTTGGAGCTCAGGTTCATTTACAAAAATGTATAGGTTACCTTCCAGTCCTGTGTCGTTTCCTCAGTGGGCACTCAATACCTGTGTGTGGACAATCTGTGTTGAACCCTTGACCTTGATGTACTTTAACATGAATTTGGACACTAACTGGGGTAAAGCCAGCATCTTTGTAGATATCTAAATTTGTGATTTGAATCAGAAGCATCAACAGCTATTACAAAGATTAAGAACAATGATATGCACGATAAAACCAGAATGGGACCCACTTCCAGGCTGGCTTTAAATCCACTTACAGTCTTTACAGTAATTTAGTTGGCTTTCTTTCCACAATTGCTAGTCAACTTAGAGAAGGAGGTGTCCAACCTGCGTAGATTTGATCTGTCTTTGTAGGTTTCCAGGGCTGCCTGCTTCTCTCTCATTCAGTTTAGGAAGGTATGGCTGATAAACTGAACTGCACTTTATATTTTAACAATAATATGTCAGGGTGATGGTACACATTAAGCTTCTAAATTAGATCCATTGTATTCTTTTTGGACATATATATAAGTATGCATACACAAGTGTCCTCATATGTGTCCTTATATATGTGTGCATATATATACAAATATATATAAATATATACATAAAAAGTATAAAATACATCTTTGTTAACATGTAATAATTGCCTCTTCAGCATATTAGATTTAACAACATCCTTACCACTTGAAATTAGACAATAACAGAGTTAATATATACATCAATACAAACTGAATTCTGTCCTTTCATCAGCTGACGATGCAGAATACTCTGGAGATATGGCAAATGGCCACTTATGGACAAACTATGGTGTCTTCTCTTTGCTAATAAAAACCTTGTGAGCACCTTTAAACATGAGCAATCTGTGTAAGCCCCAAATTCAAACACTTAGTCTATTTTATAGCCACAGTAACGTGTATGTTATATTTTTCATCCCCTTTTCCCTTACACTGAGGATAATATTTAATACTCTAAATTCTTCTATTCATAGTTAGCCCTCATTTCTGTCAGAACCCAGCAGAAATTTATGGCCCCAGTTTGTTTCTTGTCTTACTTCACAGCATTTGCTGGAGTCTTTTTCCCTGCTGCCTTAAATCATACTGGTTTCTTGATCTTCAATAAAACAAAACCAGAATAAAACAGAATTTGGGAGACACAACTGCCTTATTAGACTGATATATATATTTCCAAATGTTGTAAATGTTGGGTTCAAATTCATCGTGCTTGGAGAGGCTTGGGGGCATTTTTTGTTTGGTGTTTTGGTGGGGTTTTTTGTTGTTGTTTGGGGGGGGGTTTGCTGTTTTGTTGTTGGTTTAGGGTTTTTTGTTTCTGTTTTTGCTCTGTGTATATGAGCCAAAGGGCACTATCTCATTAACGATTTTCTTTCTCTGTGATCATAATTAAGGGTCACTAAGCCTATCCTGCAGTCCCTGAGGGACAATGGATTTCAAGACAATCTGGATGAATATGTTAATATCTGATTAGATAGAAGACTTGACCTTGATACAGAGGGGTGGTTTTATGCTCAACTATAGCAATGTTGATACTTTACTATAATTTTCTTGTAGAAATACACAGCATTTCAGAGCTTGAACTCAATAATTAGAGGTGTTTGATCCCTAGAGATATGTAACTCCACACACACAACTCCGAAGATTGTTCACCATTCAGCATATTCAGAATTTTATATACTTAAACAACTGCAACAAACTGTGGCAACTTTAGGCCCTTGCCATAAACTCTTTTAATATTCAAATATAATCTCAGCCTTGATGATTTAAACAAACATAATAATAATAATAATAAAAAAATAAAACCAAACAGGATATTTTTCTAAATGGTACTTCAGGTTCCTTTTGGAAAGACAGGGAGATGACATGCAATGATTATGATCGGCAAGTTTTTCTGACATTTCTTTGTATTTTCTTTCCTCATAAAATGAACTCACTGCTGAGCTTGTCATAGCCAAGGTAAAGCATGGCTCTATCCCCACAATTTTTGCAAAATGTTGAAACTGTCACTATTTTCACAGAGAAGAAAGACTTGTTGTTTTGTCCTACTTTCCAAAATAGTAGAGGAAACTGACCAAAATAAAAACAGCAAAAGAAGCTTTAAATTCTGTTCTCTATCAGTTTCTTACTGATCATGGAGATGACTTTCTTCTACTGGAGAGTCATGCCCTATAAGTAGTCATTTTTAATCAAGAAAATAGATGCCTCAGATTTTGACAGATGAGGCGCTTTATATTTTTATGCCAGTATTTTCTTAATATAAAATGATTAGGTACATACCTTATTGATTTTTGAGCCCTGCTATTGTAAAGATTTATGAACGTTCTTCAAGCACTCAAAGTATGCTCAATGACTTTGCTGGGACTACTTAGAATGCATACAATTAAACACACAAGATCAACCTCCAGGATAGTACTTTGCATTGTTTCAAACAGCTTTCAACACTGCTGTAGCTTTTGGGTTCTACTTATACCTAAACCTTGGTTCTCTTGAAGAGTTTCTTTTTCTCAAAATTTGCTGTACACAGAACTTTTCTGCTTCTAATTTACCAATAAATAATTTGCTTTTACATTTCTAAATATTTCTTCTGTACTTTTGTATTTCTTGGAATCTTCTTCATGCTTAGTGATGCAAAGAGAACACAAAGAAAGCAAGAGCATAAATACATCCCGCAGAGACAGTCTTTGACCCTGAGGTTTTAAACTTCTGATATAATTCAAAGAAATGACAGAATAAAACTAGTTTATTCTATTTTCTTTTCAAACAGCCAGCAGATTACACACGGCCATGATTGAAAAGCTCAACAACATAATATAGAAACAAACATGTTTGCTTTTTGTAATTAATGGATGCTTACTTTCCTTTAGTAGCAGAGCATATAAAGGTATACTTGTTCAAATATTCATATATATATATTTGTCATTATTTGTTCAACAGAAAACAATATTGTGGTTACTGGATTTCGGTCATACAACTTGAAATGAACTGTTTCAGGAAATGAGCATTAATGGTTACTAAGGTATAGTAACGTAAGTGCAATAGGAAAATAAACCATTGATAGGTCCTAAATTTCTCACCCTTATCCTATTTAGGACAAAAAAAAATTGCTCTCCTTTCCAAATAAGTCACTAAACTTACTAAATTCAATGATTAAAGATTAAATGTTCTGACATTTTCTGAACATTATTCTGTACTGAAGTCACCAGTCACAATCAATGAACTTGAACTATTTATTTAAAGATGTATATTTTGCAAAGATAAATAAATAAAATCACAGAAGAGCTTGATTCTTTGTAGTACCTGCATATATCTTAGTCGCTTTTTTACATGGTTGCCAACCAACTGGCCATGCCTTGAAATGTGCTTTATAGAGGCTTATTGTGATGCACCAAGGATGAAACATTAACCATCTTTGGCACTTCAGTCAGGTTGGTCACACAAACCATTTCAATCTGACATTTTATTCTCTGTAGTCAATCACATTAGTTAGTCACCTCAAACACAGGGAAGCACAATGCAGATTATGTGGAATTAGGGAGCTTTACTAGGAAGAGCATAAAATAGACTCTTCTATGAGTTTTCTATATTCTAATTATTTATTGAGATACAATAGTATCATTAAGAAAGTGTTGTGTACACTTGATATATCTATATATCAGAACTAAAATTTGCAGTTCTAAGAAAGAGCAACAGTATCTCAACAGACATTTTAAACCACTGAATAGCAATCATTATGAAGCTGTTTCTGAAACACGTCATATTTCCATATAGTTCTGCAATTACAGAGTTTACCCACAGAAAATGCATGAAAAAAACCCATTCATAATAAAGACTTTGCTTCCTAAAAGAGAAAAATTTCTTTGTTGTTTGCAAAAAAAATTAATTTCAGATATGTTTTTATGATTCCGTTTAAAACAGTAGAAGCATTGCAAGTGCTTATAAGAGCCAACCAGATTTGAGACTATGGATTTGATTTTGCATTTGTTAATGGTGGTACTGCCACAGCATCAGTTGTTGTCAATTGCACATTACCCCTATTAAATTGTCTTCAGCAATAACAAATAATAGGCCTAATTGTACTGCTATCAAAGTCAACATGAAATCATTACCAACATAATTATGGGTAGGATTAACTCCAAAAAAGGAAGAAGCTTTCCTGGCTTTTCCCTTTTTTAAAATGTCTTTATCTTTAATTTAGAAACAGTGTTTTCTAAAATAGAGACAAAAAAGGACTCCTTTTCCTCACAGATCAGTATTAAAAAAGAGGTCATCACATATTCCGTTAGAGTACAAGGAAAACATGACTCTATAGAAATAGTAATACAAAGAGGAACAAAAGATATCTCTTCCCTGGATTTAATGATCCAGCTTTAACAAACACAAAAGATAACAGGAGGGCAGATCACCTCATTAGCATTAGTTCAAAATTCAAAGACTCCTTCACCAGTCAATTTTTATTTTGGGAAGATGCACAACTCCATTTTTGTTGTAAGAAACAAGTAAGAGATATGACTAACAAAGTTCTACTTCCAAAGTACAGAGTCATGATGTCACATAAGCTTAGGGGAAAAATTAATAGGAAATCTTGTACACTACTCCCTGACCAACAAGTTCCCATGAAATTCCCAGGCACCTCTGTCCTTAGAATTTGAAAGTTATTCCTCCTCTTCCTCGTCCTCCTTCTTCTTCTTCTTCTTTTCCTGCTTCTGCCTCTTCTGTGTAATTTCTGAAAAGTGTAGTTTCTGAAAAGTAGTGACTTTGTGAATATCTAAAATATTACCTTGTTTCCCTTCAAGCTTTTCTTCTTTAGGCTAACTAATACCATTGCCATCAATTGTTCCTCATCTGTTCAAATGTTCTGCAACTGGTGTCTAACTTGTTGTTCATCCAGCTGCATTTACAGGGAACAAAATTGTGGAATTTTGCATATATTTTTACTGAATTGCCTCTTAATCTTTGTTTCCAGTCTTTTTCTTACATCTATCAAGACCTCTCTGCATTTCAATCCTGTCCTCTTGCATTGTTAATGTGCTTCCTGGTCAGCCTTTACCTAGAAATTTAGTACAACAGAAAGCAAGTCAAAGATAAAGTCAGCAAAATGAAATCCAAGACAGAACCTTGAGTAGCATCACTTAATACACCCTTTCAGTTTTATAATGAGTGATTAGCAAATTGTCTCTGTTTCCCTCACTTGCTTACAAGGCTTAACACAGAATAGATCTGAAATTCAAATTATGTGACAACTGTTTCTTCTCTGACTAAAAGATTTGTTGCCTTGGCGTGAAAGGAAATTAAATTAATTTGGCATAATTTGTTCTTGACAAACCATATTGATTCTATTTATGTCCTTGTTATTGCTATATAATAAAAATTATTTTCCCAGTTGTCTGAAAAAAGTCTTTTTATCTGAACTTTCTAGTGTAATGGGCTATGGCAGATGTCCCCAGACCTTGTTACTCTACAATTTTCTCATTGCTTTATTGTTTTACATTAATCACTACTAACAACAAATACAAAGTAAAGCATAGGTAAAATCTGTTCTCAACTCACGGACCATTTAACACCATCTCACAACAGAATTATATACACTTTTTGTGTTACTGTTTTCCTAATAACTTGCAGTGTTTCTTAGGAAAAGCTCCTTACTTTTATGTTGTATTACACATACTATATGAGAATGCAGAAATTTGGAGTTACTTGCTTAGCTGTTTGGAATGTATCACTGGTCATATATCATACTGGCATATGAAGGATGGGGATTCATCTCACTTAATTACAAAATTTTAAAAATGTGGCAGCCAGGTTCCCTCTATAGGCACTGAAGAGAGAGAGAGGCGCCTCTCAAGAGATTCCATACTTTCAGATTTATGCCTCAATTGTTCATCTCCACTGACCAGGGGAGTAATTTTTATATGATATTTGATGAAAAAGTCAGAGAAATGAATGTCAAGATGTAATGTGAAAGGTAGTACCTAGCTGATACAATATGTAACTGTTGGTTAGAACTAGATATACCATTTAGGCCTTCCTAGCCTTCATGTGTCATTTTAAGGGAACTTGTAAGGCTCATCAGATTTCATTAACTTCATAAAAATATCCTTTAACATGATAAAAATGCAGATAATATTGATGTAAAATTAAGATTTTTTTTTTTGACAATTCATTAAGAAAATCAGATGTGGAGTCAATTTTTAAAATACTTAGAAAACAGAAAATCTCACTATTTATTGTAACTGCATGTGCATTTAATGTACTCTGTGTTGAAACCTGCTCTTAGGTTTGCAATTCAAATCTTTGTCAATTCATGTGTTTGCATTTTACAAGATCTGTGCTTACTTGAAAGACCTTTGACCTTGAAATGCCAATATTAGTAAAGAGCAAGAACTTAAATATATGGTTTTAAAACAGGACCATGTTTTAAACCAACAGTACACTGCATTTTGAATCTACTGCTGTAGAAATCCCTTTCCTAGAGGGGAATGTGGGAGTCTTCAAATGCCCACTAGAGTTTAATTCAAGATCCCCTTGTGATACTCTGACAGACTCCTCTGTTCCTGTTCGTTGATGCATTTAGTTTTGTAAAACTTGCAGTATATTATTAATAAATTACATAAAGTAAGAAATAGAGGAGAAAAGCTATTAAAACATTTATGCCACATGAAACTTACACATTAAGTAGATGGAAGTATCACAGAGTTCTGCTTATAGTGATTTTTAATGGTTTTCCCACTAGAAGTTTGAGAGAAATCTTCTAACAAATAGTCCTGTATCTGAATCAAAGTTTTCTGGTAGCTTCAGTTACCTGCTTTCCACTAGTTTTTGGAATATTTGCCAGTCTGTAGCCTTCATGTTCCTTAGAGAATACAAACAGAAATATTGCCCAAGTATCTGATAAGCACAATACACGTTTTTGAAACTTGTAACAGAAAATGCCTAAATGGTATAGCCTTCAAAGTATACTTAGATATAGTTTATTCAGTTTTACCAATTCTTTGTTAGAACTTGAGCCAAAATTCAGAGGAATGAAAAAAAATCCCTCTGGCATGTGTTGTTGCAGGTAACTGCTTTGGACATTTTGGTTTACACATGTCTATTAAGGGCTTGATTCTCTTGTTGCGTAGTTGCTTCCACCTGTGATCAACTGCTATCACTCTGGCTAAGAAGCACTTTGCACAAGAGGCATACCAGTGGAAAGCAGGCGTATATTACTGGTGTAAGGTCTGCTGAATTAAGTGAAACCACTCCTGGAGTAAGCAACTATATGGCTAAAGGTGTCAAAATGTAGTTCACTCTGACTTCATGTTTCTTTCTGTGCAGGTTTACATTTACTCTGTGTCACCAGATCTGTTTATATCAGCATGAGAGTATAGGCAAGTGTGGACTACATTTTCACAAATGGTATTACCAAAGAAGACATAATCTGTCACAGGAATGTATGATCTATTTTCCCTTCAAAGACTGTTTCACCCGGTTTTGTAGCCTTTACTCATAACCATAAATAGATCATTGCCTTCATAAGGAGCAAAGAATCAGAGATAGTTATTTATTTTGGTCCAACAAAAGATCAACTTTGCCTCTAAAATTATTTTCCTTCTTTACTTATTTTTTTTCAGGAGGCATGTTAATTGAAGGAAATTAAAAAGAAAATTAAAAAAAAAAAGTAAATTACTAATTTACTGATCTTAAATTCAGGCTGATACCTTGGAGGACATGCAACATCTTGTACCTAACATATTCCAAAATTTGACTTGGAAAGCTGGTACTGGAACAAAAATATGGGTCTTCTGCTTGAAATGAAAAATTATTTTACTTTAGCTAAATAATTCTTTTACCAGCAGTGTAGTTAAACAATTTACTACTGTGTATTTCATATCTGACTTCTAAGTTATCTTTAAAAGCGTCTACAATTCAGCAGTCATAAGATTTATCTCCATGTGTGGCAATAAATCAAGAAGTTCACCTTAGCTAATGGGTACTCTCCCCCTGTTTTTGTAGAGACTATCTGAAGACAGTGCTTATCTGAACATCTCTTTTCAAGGAAGAGTGCTTTTAAAAGGGTGGAGTTGATGTTGAGCACACAATAACATGGAGTTCTAATACAAAGAACAGCAAAGAAAAAATATCAGCTAAATCAGAGCAAAGCCAATGCTGACTTGTTTAAAAGCACTAACTCTTCTATGTGAAAAGAGGGTGAAAAATATCAAACTCAAGAGCTTTTAAGGTTTTATGAAAGAATAAATTACTTGAGAAGGAGCATTTGATTATGTAAGTGAAGAGCGTATTACAGTTGTTATAAGAAAAAAGGGTGAAGGACACCATTAACATGAGGCTCCACAACTTTGAGTGATTTTTTTTCAGTAAAGAATTTTTCCCTTTCATATTTGAGGAGCAAGGAGATGGAAAGAGTCAGTTTATGATAAAGGCTGTAAGGGAAGGACAGTGACTTATAATTCATTAGGAATATAAAAACCATTCAGGCTTGCAACAGGATCATTCTATAACCAAGAAGTACTTTTCCCTGAATGCTCTCTCCTAAACAGCTCGTATGGTGTGAAGGAGGGAGACTTTTTTTTCCTGGTCATCTGTGCAGGCTTTTAGGACAAATGGTGAAGCAAAGCTCATTCCAACCATTTGACAGTGTCTACAAGCTCATTTGCAACACTTTTGATTTTACAAGTCTTTCCAGCCCCCAGATGCCCTGATTACTTTTCAGCAACTTTATTCCTTACAGATTTCACTGCAGCCATGGGTCAGGAGTCTTTACTACCTGCATACTTTGGAAGACTAGAAGAAATAAATTCTCTGTCTTATTTTTTTCCACCTTATAAAAATAAACTTAACACACTTCTTAGTGGGGCATGTGTCCAGGAAGATTTTGACTATCAAACCTCACCAATTTTTAAAACGTGTAAACAAAAAAGTCAGAAGTTTGGAATCAAAAAGGAATGGCATGGACTTCCTAATTTTTACTGAAATAAATAAAGGAACCAATCTCTTTTTAAAAAGAGATCGATGTTACAGGCCTGCACATGTTTGTTTATAGAGTGAAATCTGTGCATAATTACCGGTTCCACTGAAATCATTGATGCTATAGAAGTTTATGATAAAGACCTGAGCTGAGACAACAGTTACAGAAAGTTGGAAACAGAAAGTTTGAAGAAGAAATACTGGCCAAGTCATGTAAACAAACCTGTGAAATATATTGGTTGATTTAAGTGGAGATGGTATATAAGCAAAAGTTTTTCTTGTTACTGTGGAAACAATAATAAAAGGCAACATTTTAGAATGGACTAAGGCCTTTAATATTTTCTCATGCTGATTTTTATAATTAGATTCCTATGTTTACTAGATAAAGCTAGGTATACCAATGAGGAACCAAATCCTTCAAAAGCCTTTCTCATACCCTTAAGAATCAGGCAGCCTACTCCAAACAATTGTTACAAGTTTTAAATGTAAATAGCTGTTTATTTTCATATCTGTGCATGCATTATAGATAATGTTTCTTATAATTCTTTGTAAATGCAAACATAAACATAAACATAAACAATGAAAACTCCAATAATTATTAGTTTCTTCTCAAAAAAAAATAAAAGAAAGCAAAAATAAAAGAAAAAAAAAAGAAAAGAAAAAAAAAGAGAATTGAACTGCTCCCTATAATTAGTAACTGGTTATACTAAATGATTGTTAAACTGAATAAGAGGCAGGTGCTGATCTTTTAAGTAATCTGTATATAATATTGTTCTATATTGATAGAGTTATTGTGCAGAAACATAACCTAGCCCTGAGAAATCTTTCATGTCTACACAGCGCACTCTAAAGCAGGATGGCCACATTAACAAGAACATGCAGTAAAGCGATCAGAGTCTACTTCTAATCAGAACTAATTAACCTGTGGAGGGTACTTCAACAATTCAACTGTCCTGCTTCTGTAGCAGGTGATTCAGAAGTATCTCTGTTAATAGTGCAGGTAGCAGAGGCAGCCAACTGAGGCAATAGTTTTTGCAGCAGTCTCTGGGCTCTTCTTCAGGAAGAGAAATAGGCTGACGTGCACCTCATGAAGGTCAACAAGAGGAATTGCAAAGACCTACACCTGGGGAGGATCAATCCCATGCAGCAATGTCTTTTGGGGACCACCCAGCTGGAAAGCAGTTTGTCAGAAAAGGACATCAAGTTGAACACGAGCCAGCAATGTGCCCTTGCTGCAAAGAAGACTAATGGTATCCTAGGATGCATTAGAAGAAGTACTGCCAGCAAGTCGATGGAGGTGATCCTTCCCGTATACCCAGCCCTGGTGAGGCCACACCTGGAGTACTGTGTCTAGTTCTGGGCTCCTCAGTACAAGAGAAACATGGACATACTGGACAAAGTCCAACAAAGGGTCGCAAAGATGATTTAGGGACCGGAGCGTCTCTTCTATGAGGAAAGGCTCAGAGAGCTAGAACTGTGCAGCCTGCACAAGAGAAAGCTCGGGGGGGATCTCATCAGCGTATATAAATACTTGAAGGGAGGGTGCAAAGAGGACAGGTTCTTTTCAGCGGTGCCAGTGGCAGGATCAGAGGTACTCACTGAGGTTCCGTCTGAACATAAAACCTCACTTCTTTACTGTGATGGTGACTGAGCACTGATGCAGATTGCCCTGAAAGGTTGTGAAGTCTCCTTCTTTGGAGATATTCAAAAGCCATCTGGAAATGGGGCTGGTCAACCAGCTCGAGGTGGTCCTGCTTGCACAGGGAGGTTGGACCAGATGACCTCCAGACTTCCCTTCCAGCCTCAACCAGGCTGTGATTTTGTGACTCTCTTAAGAAATCATCTAATTTTTATACAAATGTATCATTTCAGAAGTGAACCCACTACATTCATTTGAAAATATTAAAATGACGACTTCTGCTGTTAAGGTTCCTTCCAACCTAAACCATTCTATGACTCTAGGATTGTTTCTGGTTTCTTTTTCCAGATCTGCCAGAGTTGTGGACTACAGGTTTATGAACTATATCCTGATCAAAGACTAAAATTTGGTCTGGATTTAAGGAATGTAACTTCACAGATAAAACTATCTAAGTTTCCACATGCTGCAAGTATTAAAATTCAAGCTTTATTTTCTGCATTCATTATTTCCTTTAAAACATTGACTATTGCCTCAGCTAGCACAGCTCTTTGATGCAGAATGTTTTGCTATAGGCTAAGTGTAGCAATTTACATTGTACTTTCAAGCTCAAAATGCTTCCTTTTCATTAGGATAAGGAATGTTTTTGTAATTTTTAAAATATATACCAAACATTTATTTTGCTGAACTTTTCACAAAATATATCTAATTAGGACAAGCAGAAATCAGTGATTCAAAAAAAGATTTGTTGCCTTTTTGCCTTTTTTTCAGGTAACCCACTCAAACTCTTTTACTTAATTTCATAAGACTTTCCTTTGAAATTTTATTCCAATTTGCTCTTCTTTCTCTGTCCTCTAGTACCCATTTGTGTTCCATCTAATGTCACACAACAATTAATTTTGATTATAAAGATGAGATGATCTTCAATAGAAAATCTTTTGTCCAGACCCTTTTCTAATTTAAAACTAACTAAATAAATATCATGAGTGTTCATTAATACAAAGAAATATTATTATAGCATTTTTTTTGTAATTTCATCAGAATGATAGAAAATATCCTGATCACATATAGGAAACGGGGTATTTATTTATTTATTTATTTGTTACGCTTTCCCACTTAGATTTTGCCTGTGGTAGGAAATCAATTTTACCTGTATTTTCTTCAATGTATAAAATCAGGCTATATTTCTGGGTCACTGGCTCCCTTCATTTGCCTCTATCTAGCTTTCTTTTCCTTCTTAAATCCATTTCCTTGTCTGCCACTATCTAGTTTTTAAAACCATACAATTCTTTACCCTTTGATAATTGACAGGCACGTGTGAAAAACTCACAACATCCTCTGTCACTGGAGAAGAAAGCAAGCAAGCAAGAAAAGGGAAATACAACTATGGTATCACTTTCCTTCTTCAATTAATGTAAAGAATAAAAAATTGAATAAATATAAACACCTGTAAAACCAAACATGTAAATTTAAACAACCCTGCTTTTTATTTCTTTCTGTAATGTTCTAGGGAGAGGAATAGGTCTTAGATTTAGTATTAGATGTACAGCTGTTTCCTTCTTTTACTTCCCTGGAGACTTTCTAACACATTTTGTCTCATCGATTTAACACAGTAGCCAACTTCTGAATACTCAGAGCTTAGTTTTACCTCTTTTTAAACATTTTCCTAAGTGGTGCCTAGTGCTGATACACATTTTAGGTCAACTAACTGTGACATCTCTGCATATGACTGCAGGGCCAAAGTCGCGGCATGTGTAAAGCCTGAGCAATTGTGCGTTGTGACTGAATGTAGGGAAGAGTTGAAAAGGTGAAATTCTGTCTTCAAATTAGGCTTAAAGTGTGAGTCTATAATGCAACAATGTTTTCATCCATTCAACCCTCTCACCCCAGCGAATCCCCTGTTGTTAGTCTGGTATGTGAATCGTTCACAAAGCCTACCCTCCATTACATTACGGATCCCAAATTAAGTTCACATGACCTCAGGAGATACGAGACAGCTCTTTGCACTGAGCTATGAAGTTCAAGCCACCCATGTACAATCTAATTATTCAGGATGTAGAGGGCAACTCATTTGAATAAGGACATCTGTTGAAAGCTGGATTTACTGATAAGGACTGTTAGATTACCTCTCTGGACTGAAAACTTTCCAACTAATAAAATGCCAAGAATATCCTGGGACCAACTGATAATATCAGTAATTGTTTGATTAGCTTAATTTTTGGGTTTTTTTGTTTGTTCATTTTGGGTATTTTTAGCATTCAAATTATATTTAATCTACTATGTATTCTATATGATCCGTTTTTTAACATGCTAATTCCTCTTAAGGACATGTTGGACACTGGAAAAAAGTACAGAAATACAAATAATAATAAGTACATGTGCATGTATGTAACAATCTGCAGGAAGGACAAGACGCATATTATCTCCAGCATCTCAGCGCTGATTTGTTTAAAAGCCAGTAGGACCAATAATATGTGCTACTTGTGCTATAAGCATATATAAAACTGTTTTTCACACATCAATAAAGTAAAATAAATCACAAACCCCACTTACTAACACTGGTCAGCAGCAGGAATGGAAAACCTTGTATTAGAGCTTTTCTGTGTTGACAGTGTTCTCCACAGACACCTCAAAAGTTCATGTACAAGAAATGAACCCACAGCCACCTTAGATTGCCAGCTACTAGGGTTTTTGACAGTACCAGCAGAAAAGAAAATACAGTTTTCTGCTTACAAAAAACATTGCAAAACTATCTTCTTGTGCAGGTGAATGGGATTTAAAAGTCATCCAGGCATACCTATTTAAGGACTGATTTAAAAGAAAAATTGCGTACAATGGACCGGGCAGGAATGTAACTTATTAGTATATGTCATATTGGCTTTTTTTTCCCATAATTTTAGTTATTTTAAATAAATAAGGTGTCAACCTTTTCAAAAGACCCGTAACATAAAGAATAAGAATTAATTGAACTTCAGATGAATTGCAGTAATGAGAGCAATAGAAACTATTTTAAAATGGTTTCTAAACTCTCAGGAAACATATTTAATTACTACTGCAATTAGCAAAATTGTGTACTCAGGCCTACACTACTAATTCATATGAATAATCTTTAGACTGTTCACTTGAAATACTTCCTGAATTTCCTTTGAGTGAAGAGTTGGTTAATTTAGAATCGTTCAAGAATTCCTCAGCTAAGTTGGTTGTTCATATTTTAATGTTCGTACATCTTTAATTCCAACTGACATCTTACAAGCTACAGTTCACTTGACAATTAGCCAACACAATAACCTTCTTGAACATTTCCAAGACATATTCTGTATCCAGAAACTTTATATCAGTAATTCATACCTAGAAGAATTTATGTACCATGAAAAAGAATACAACTTCAGCTGAAATCAAATGTTAATCCGTCTGCAGAAGAGATGCATAATTTCAGTGTTTTTACTGTTATTCAAAGAAACAAAAATATGTATTTAATGGCAAATGTGCAACCTCTGAAAAGAATTAAAAATAGAAATTCTGTTTTAGTTTCTTTTCATAGTCTTTGAGAAGGAAAGGAAGGTCTCTGTTAACCGGAAAAAGGCAAATCATAGAATCATGGAATATTTTAGGTTGGAAAGGACCTTAAAGATCATCTAGTTCCAACTCCCCTGACATGGGCAGGGACACCATCTGCTAGACCTGGTTGCTCAAAGCCCAATCCAGCCTGGCCTTGAACACTTCCAGGGACGGGGCATCCACAGCTTCTCTGGGCAACCTGTTCCAGTGCCTCACAACCCTCATAGTGAACAATTTATTCCTAATATCTAACCTAAATCTACCCTCTTACAGTTTGAAGACATTACCCCTCGTCCTATCACTACATGCCTTTATAAAAAGCCCCTCTCCATCTTTCCTGTAGGCCCCCTTCAGGTACTGGAAGGCTACTATAAGGTCTCCCCAGAGCCTTCTCTTCTCCAGACTGAACAACCCCAACTCTCTCAGCCTGTTTTCATAGGAGAGGTCCTCCAGCCCTCTGATCATCTTTGTGGCCCTCCTCTGGAATTGCTCTAACAGGTCTATGTCCTTCTTGTGCTGAGGGCTCCAGAGCTGGACGGAATACTCCAGGTGGGGTCTCACGAGAGCAGAGTCGAGAGGCAGAATCACCTCCTTCAACCTGCTAGCCACACTTCTTTTGATGAAGCCCAGGATGCACTTGGCTTTCAGGGATGCAAGTGCTCATTGCTGACTCATGTTGAGCTCCTTATCAGTTAACACTCCCAAGTCCTTCTTGGCAAGGCTGCTCTCAATCCATTCTCTGCCCAGCTTATATTTGTGTGTGGGTTTGTTCTGACCCACGTGCAGGACCTTGCACTTGGCATTGCTGAACTTCATGAGCTTTGCACTGGCCCACCTCTCAAGCTTGTCCAGGTCCCTCTGGATGGCATCCCTTCCCTCCAGCATGTTGACCACACCACAAAGCTTGGTGTCGTCAACAAACTTGCTGAGGGTGCATTAATCCAACTGTCCATGTCCCCAACAAAGGTGTTAAACAGCAACGGTGCCAGTACCAACCCCTGATGAATGCTAGTCGTCACTAATCGCCAGGTGGACATCAAGCCATTGACTGCAACTCTGTGAGTGAGGACATTCAGCCAGTTCCTTATTCACCAAGTGGTCCATCCGTCAAATCCATGTCTCTCCAATTTGGAGATCAAGATGTCATGAGGGACAGTGTCAAAAGCTTTGCATAAGTCCAGGTAGATGATGTCTGTTGCTCTCGTCTTGTCCACCAATGCTGTAAACCCGTCATAGAATGTCACAGAATTTGTCAGGCATGACTTGCCCTTGGTGAAGCCCTGTTGGCTGTCACGGATCACCTCCGTATTTTCCATGTGCCTGAGCAGAGTTTCCAGGAGCATCTGCTCCATGATTTTGCCATGCACAGAGGTGAGGCTGACCGGCCTGTAGTTCCCTGGCTCTTCCTTTTTTCCCTTTTTGAAAATGAGGGTTATGTTTCCCCTTTTCCAGGCAGTGAGAACTTCACCAGACTGCCACAACTTTTCAAATATAAAGGGAAATGGCTTAGCAACTTCATCTGCCAGTTCCCTCAGGACCCACAGATGGATTTCATCAGGTCCTATGGACTTGTGTACCTTCAGGCTCCTTAAATGGTTTCGTACTGGATCTTCACCTACAGTGGACAGTTCTGCATTCTCACAGCCTCTGACTTTGCATTCTGTGACTTGGGCAGTGTGGTTAGAGCCCTTACCGGTGAAGACTGAGGCAAAAAAGTCATTGAATACCTCAGTCTTCTCCATATGCTGGGTGACCAGGTCTCCTGTTTCCTTCCAGAGAAGTTAGGCAGCAATATGAATGTGAGCCCATGGTTTGTGTGCTGGCGGCAAAGGCACCCAACAATCTCCTGGGCTGCATGAACAGTGGCATAGCCTGTAGATTGATGGAATGGCTTTAATCCCTCTATGTGGCACTCGTCAGACAACATCTAGGTGCTGCATCCAGGTTTTCCCATTTTTTTTCTGATAGGAAGGATATGGAGGAACTGGCCAGAGCTCCACAGAGGCTTCCCCAGGTGATGGGGGCTAGAGCACTTGCCCTGTGAGAAGATACTGGGAGAGCTGGGCTGGAGAAGGGACCACTTCAGTGCAGCCAAGAGGCCCCACAGCTGACACAAGGGTCATCAAGGAGATGGAGCTAGGCTCCTCACAGAAGCTCGGGAAGGGAGGGCAAGAGACAACAGGTGTATGTTGAGACAAGAAAGTTTCAGGCTGGATATGAGGAGAAACTTTTTCCTCGTGAGGACAGTGAGATAGTGGAGCAGGTTGGTCTGAAAGCTGTGCTCTGTCCTTGGAGGGTGTAAAGTCACAGCTAGACCAAGCTGTGAACAGACTGGTATCACCCCATACCTGGCCCTGCTTTGGGCTCTGGGGTGGCCTAGAGATCTCTTGACGTCCCTGCAAGCCTCATTTATCCTTTGGGACCACAGAAAACAAAGATATGCATTTGAATTATTCTTTGATCCTGTATTGTGAGATAAAGAAAAATGACACAGGGAACCACAGAATCACTGGAGCTTAAAGACAGAATAAATAAGACTGGAAATAGGGTAAATGACATGCCTAAATGGTTATTTTCATAGCATTAGAGAGAGAGAGAGAGAAATGAATACAGATAGTTACATTTAGAATTTTGCAATATATATAAAGTACTCAGCACTCACCCAAAGAAATACTGCATATTTGCTAGGGTAAAATGTGCTCTGTGATTGCAGAAAATTATCTTCCTTTCAATTTCAGTTCAAAGTTATGCATTGTACTCCCATATGGAGATGTGTCCTGTGTTGAAGGTGTTGTAAAAGTATATGATTTCTAAAATATATTGTTTTACCTGGCACAGGTGCTGAACCTTAATTGGTTTTCCTCTGTCCTTTTTAGTTATCTAATTTTTGTAACTCAAATTTGAGCTACATGAATGTCTGAAGACCAGTGAACCACAACAGATTTGGCCCTTTAAAAAACCAGTAGTTTATTGCATAAGAACCTGTGCCATTTTAACATGGAAAGGAAAATAGCTTAGCAGTATACCGAGATTGATTGATCCTGGAAAGATTTTGGATTTTCTTGTGAACAGTTGGATTGGTAACACAGACAGATGGATTGTTACTGCAAAGAGTTGGTGTGTTGCTAGGGAGAGTTGGAATGGTATGCCAGACAGGTGTCAAATTTGTGAACTGGTGTTCAGAATAGATGCTACATAATCTATATGCATATATATATGTATGGACAATGGACATATATAAATACATATATGTATAAGTATATACAGGACAGGACAAAAAGCAGGACAGATGGAATTCAGAAGGTGAAATTTTGTTTGCAGACTGCATCAATCCCAGTATGTACTGAAATTCCATGCAGCTCTTACTACGACATCTTAATTATCATTTAAGGTAGTATCGCTCTCATGCTTCATGGGAATTGACTTCACTATTATAGAGCTCCACAACCAAGGCACAAAGACTAATTATTGCATTCTATGTAGCACTACAAAAGGTAAGTTTTGGCTGAGGGCGGTGGTTGTTCCATGATAATGAGAAATAAAACCAAATCTTAAATCACCTTCCCCCCACACCTCCCTTCTTCCCGGGCTCAGATTCACTCCTGCTGGCTCAAAGTCACTCCTGGCGGCTCAACTATCTCTGCCACCTGAGCAGCGCAGGGGCATGGCGAGTGAGAATTGTGTTGAATTCATCACATGTTGTCTCTGCTGCTCTTTCCTCACCACTCTCTTCCCTTGCTCCAGGGTGGGATCCCTCCCATGAGAGACAGTCCTTGACAAACTTCTCCAGCGCTGGTCCTTCCCACAGACTGCAGTTCACAAACTGCTCCAGCATGGGTCCTTCCCACGTGGTGCAGTCCTTCAGGAACAGACTGCTCCAGCTTGGGTCTCCCACGGGGTCACAAGTTCTGCCAGAAAACCTGCTCCAGTGTGGGCTCCTCTCTAGTGGGTCACAGGTCCTGCCTGGAGTGTGCTCCAACATGGGCTTTCCACAGGGTCACAGCTTCCTTCAGAGGCATCCACCTGTTCCAGCGTGGGGTCCTCCATGGGCTGGAGGTGGATATCTGATCCATTGCTAACCTCCATGGGCTGCAGGGGGACAGCCTGCCTCAGCACGGTCTTCACCATGCAGGGGAATCTCTGCTCCGGCACTTGGAGCGCCTCATCCCCCTCCTTCTTCACTGACTTTGTTGTCTGCAGAATTGTTTCTCCTCTCTCCTGGCTGCCGTTCCACAGCAACTTTTTCCCCCTTCTTAAATATGTTATCACAGAGGTGCTACGATCTTTGCTGATGGGCTCAGCTTTGGCCAGCAGTGGTCCATTTTGGAGTCGGCTGGCATTGGCTCTATTGGAAATGGAGGAAGCTTCTATCAACTTCTCACAGAAGCCATCCCGGCACTTCCCCCACTACCAAAATCTTACCACGCAAACCCAATACACCAGTTTCTAATAGTTTATGCATTTTTTAAAAAGATCTGTTTAATAGCCACCCTTATGTTTTTTCTAGCCTACCACAACAATTTCTAAACAAAGAACAATTCAGTAAGTTTATGTGTAACTAAACATTCCTCAACGTTACAGCTAGGTTATGCCATTATAACTCCAGTATTCAGCGACTACTCTCTCACAAAATACAGATGTTGATTTCTGTGTATTAAAGGACATTGTACATTTAAATATTCACATAATGAAGGGGTAAAATGGCCCACATAACCATACACTGTGCCAGATGACATACTTTTATAGAAAAAATAATGTCTCTTGGTCTTCTAACAGTTTACAGAATACGGTGAAATTTCAGAGACATTTCCTGCCTTTTATTTAAAAGCTCTTGGGGTTCTTTAGTATTCTTAGTCTTAGATTGTTATGCTAGATATCCCATTAAGCCACAAGAAGAGGTCAATCTAGAATATTTGTTAGATTATTATGCTGTATTACCTTCACTGTCCCTGAATGGCTCTACAGAAAACCTATAAATTCACATGCTTCATTAAGTATAATGGATTCTAACTTTTTAGGCTATCCTGTGCACTCAGCCTTAAAAATAGAAGCAAATGCATCAGTTGCATTGAAAAAAACCCACCACAATTCACATTTGCAGTGTTTGATTGTTCATATAAATCAGGTTTTTCTCTATGTAGTGATGAAATCATGAGAACAGAATAGCACCTGTTCATTCTAGAAAGACACATGATACCATATATACATAGCACACCATGAAGTCATAGCAGTAGGAAATTGAAAAGTTACCTGTTTTTTTTTCTGGATCATTTCACGTAAAGTATTTGAGCTAATGTTAATTTATGAAAGCAATATCTCTCCTAAAATAAACTTTCCAGAAGTACCCAAAGGCTCTGAAGAACAGATTTCTGACTGATTTAATGCATTTTGTTAGCTTAATTTTGGAAATTTCCATCAAATATGAGAGGAGTGTAGTTTTTAAGCTAATGTAGTTTTTAAGACAGTTACTGTCTTTACTACTATTAGGAAAGTGTTGAGTAATTGGTCTCTGTATATGCAAGCTACAATGAACTGTTGTACTTTCCTACAATTTGTACTGAAGTGGTATGGTACGTTCTTTAGCCATTTTAATAAATTTTAATTATTATTAGAAGTATATTCGTGGCTATATCCATCTAAATATCATGAAAAAAAAAAGTTCAAGGAAAAGTTCATAAGACAAATGTGCTCCATATGTCTTCTGTAAGTACAATATGTTTCAGCAGCATGATCAATATTTTTCTCAATAAATATATTATCAGTGCAGGAAAGAAGTAATAGAAAAGATTTCATAAAAGATTTTTTATTTTAAAAAAGTGAAAATACTGATGCCCAAATTATGTCATTTCTTGCAGCTGTTGAGGAAGGGATCTGCAGATTTTGGATTTGGACCAAAGAAAAAAAAATCTTCTAAGAACAGATCCAAAAATTTGTTCCTTCTTATTTGGCTACCCTTTAAAGAGAGTGAACAAAGTCACTGTATAGAAGAAAATAGAAACAGATGGAAGAATACTCTCAGAAAGTATTTACCCAGTTTCTAGTGCATTCCCATCTGCCCTAAGTTCTTTTACCTTGTTATAACAAACAGAGAACAGAACAGAAAATCAAAACCAAAAAGCCCTTACGAAGTTGAGTCTGAAAACTGCCATGAAATGAGTCAGTCATTTCTACTCATCTAACAGAAACCAAAACAAAATTTGTTATTGTGAGTGCTTCCCAATCCATGCTACACAGGCTGCAGTTCTTGAAATTTCTGTTATTTTCAATTTTTTCATGGACACAGATTTCTGTTCTACTTTTTCTTTTTTTTGCTAGGACATATTTCAATAATTATGCCTATCAGGTTCAGTTTTTCTAGTGACTCAGAAAGGCCAAAGCCTTAGCTATGGACAAGAAGGAAAAATATGTGTTGGTTTGAATACACTAGAATACCACAACAATCACATTTAATTTTGCAGCTTGTGTTCTGTGTGATTATGAGAAGCTGGCACTTAACTAAGTTGCAGTATGAGCTATGCACAGATCTGAATCTTCCGTTGCTGAAATAAGAGCTGCTGCTGAAAGTAGGTCATACAGGAATTAATATGGATCTGGAAATACGTTATTTTCGAATAGACATAAAGTGACACTTCTGTCATGTCAGAACTGGTTCTGACATTGCTGACACTGGTTCTGACACTGCTCTGTTTCACTAATTGACCCTTTCTCATTTGCATGCCAGCATTTATGGTGATACCATATCGAAATAAAACAAGAAACAGCCCTTCCTGTAGTGTGTTCATGACTAAGAGACTGGAGCATCTGGCATATAAGGAGAGGCTGAGAGAGCTGGGACTGCTCAGCATGGAGATGAGAAGGCTCAGGAGGATCTTATCCATGTGTATAAATACTCCATTAGGGGAATAAGGAAGACAGAGCCAGGCTCTTCTCATTGGTGCTCAGTGACAGGGCAAGAGACAAAGGCCACAAAAAGAAACACAGGAAATTCTGTCTGAGTGTAAGAAAGAAAACACTTTTATAATTTGGGTGAACACTGGAACAGGGTGTCCAGAGATGTTGTGGAGCTTCCATCCTTGCTGATAGTCAAAACTTGATGGGACATAGCTGTGAGCAACCTGCTCTATCTGACCCTGCTCTGAGCACAGGGTTGGACTAGAACTCCAGAAGTGTCTCCAGCCTCAGCCATCCTGTGATCTTGTGTGCTGTTATGTGTTCAAGGTATAAGACAGAGAAGGGAAACTCACACTAGCTGTAAGCCAAAACCCTCTTTTGCAGAAGGGACTTAAACAGTCATCTTACTAACATCCAGTAACTTTGTAAAACAACAAAAAAAATCCCTGTAAAATCATCTGAATTAAATTATCTTATTTGCCACTGAGTAGGTTAAAAATAAGCATGGAGCTCCTGCAAGGTCGTTCAGAATTTCAGAAGCACCCTTGTAAGTTAAAATTACATTGGTCATTTATTTCTAACAGAAAGTGACTAGTTAACTCTATTAGGCAATTAAAGGGAAAGTTTATTTCCCAGACCATAATGCACTGGACTGAACAATGTTCTGCATGCCCACTTAATTGAAAACATTGGTCAAGAATATCATAGTATTTTATTTCAGTGTGTGAAAGAGATTAATACTCAGCATTGTCTGAAGTATTTTGACCAGGAAAAAGACTAAAACTTGCAATATAGGCAGTGCATTTTCTAAGAGCTATGCAATGTCATGCCAAAAGGTTGGAGAGGATAGTAAAGAAAGAGGGTATGGGAAGAGAAAAGCAACCCACACTCAAGAGCAGAAGGGAAGAAATACAGTGTCTGTACAGAACTGTAGCAGAATGAGGCCATATGTACAATTTATGACTCAACCATTCCCCTATTTCGGGAGAGTAGTACTATGCTAATGCGACAAAACTTTCGTGCTAGCCAATGTACTACTATATGCTATTACCCCACGGAGCATTAGTCCAATAGTCTGTCTCATTTAGGATCATTCAGGATAGCATATCATTTTGAGAACAAAAGTTATTAACAACGTGATAACATAATGTTCTCCTGCTACAATATCTTTTCAAGAATGGAGGTATTGTTAGCTTTTCAAGTGTATTCCTGTTGCATTTTAAAATGTCTGATGTACTGTATGTAAGGACTATTTTTGATGGGAGAAAACCCAAATTGTCTGTTTCACATATAGTGTTGGCTTTGTGCAAAAATAGCTATTTATAACCTCAGCTGTGTTTCTAATGGCATAACTATGTGGAGTTGGCTGCCAATGACATTACATTTTTCATTTATTCTGACAGTATTTTAAAGGCTGCATTTGACGTGAATCATCTGAATTTGTATTTGAGATATTTCATTTTCATCATAGCTTTTTACAGGAATAGATGACAATGTCACCAGTGTTAGTTGTTTCCTGGAAACATTATTATTTAGCATTTCTGGTTTGACAGCCTTGTTTTTCACTTCAGTCAAATTAGTTATCACATTTAACAATTATCCCTATTACAAGTTATATTCAGATCAGGTACACATGATGAAATTGGAGAATGTCACTTGTAAAGAGACATGTTGTTATTAAACTCAAAATTTACATAGAGTAGCTGTACAGTACAGAAAAAAGTGTATCATCTAAATGAGTGATTTATACTGCTTAGAAGTACCAAACAGCTGCTTAGCTAAAAGCTTGACTTAAAGCCCTCGGAAAAAATGGAGAGATTTTCATTGATTTCACTTCTTTTTGGATCAGGCCCAAAAATGCAGATTTTTAGCTGAGAGAGACCAAATATTCATTAAACTGGATATTATTTTATCAGGGAAAAGAAGATCCCCAGTGGTAAAAAAACTTGTCAATAAGGAAAAAGAAAACACCACCCAAACAAAGATCTGTCACCGTGTTTCTTTAATCATACTTTACACCTCATGCAGCAAATAAAATAAGCTAATGTAATTATTTAATTCTGTAGCTTAAATGACCCATACAAAACTTGTCCAAAACCAATAATTTCACTTACAACATTCAGCAACCATGAGTTTATACAATATTTCGGGGCGGGGGGGCGGAATGACTGAAATAACACTATTTTATAAAACAATTAAATTATTTATCATAAATTAATTCATTTATCATTAACAAATTTGTATTCTGTACTGCAACTGGAACTGAATATTTTTTATAAATAAACTTAATGAGGGGAAGAAAAGAATATGTGAGTTGTAGTTGCAATATTAGCATTTTTAGTTTGTCCTTTTCATCACACATTCACATACACGTAATTTGTCAAACACAAACTGTATCCTCAAAAGTAGCTATGAAAATTCTACTCTTGTTTATACTTAATCTTGCTTGTTCAGTAAATTAGTGATAGCAAAAATGAACAATCAAAAAGAAGCAGCTTATAGAATATATTTAAAAAAAGAAAAAATTCTATTCACTAATATTCCTAACTACCATTCAGAATATTTCACAGCTCTCCAAATTTTTATCTCTACTTGATCTTTGGCTTGGCTGATCTGTAAATTTGTCCAAGTTCATTGTCCTGTTATGGTTATGTCCAGAGTATAATATTCTATATGGAACTGTATGAAGTTTGAATGAATTGAATGCTAGCTTGGATAGTAAAAATATTCAATTAATGACATTCAACCCCTTCTAAGAACAAAGAAAATCTGACCATATAGCTGGAGCGTTTGGTTTTTTTTGTAATAATTATATTTAAAATGAGCATGTTGTTCTTTAAGCAGCAGCTAACTACATGCAAAATCTTTCACTAAAATCTTACTTATGCTGTTATGGCAGACAGCAGTCACTAGAGTACAGAAAAGCACAGAAAAGGGGGGGTGCTCTTCCCCACCTTCCCTTCCTTTCAACAAAGAAAAGGATGAAGAGAGAACTCCATGATTGCGTGTCACCAGCTCATGCTCCATTGGCCACTACCAAAAACATTCTGCTTTATACTTGGTATTTTTTAGTTCTCCTATCTAATTTTTCAACCAGTCTGAAACGTTTGTACTTCTCTTGAGAATTATATGGATCAAAATAGTAGTAAAAGATCAGACTTCTCAAAGCCAAATATTTCCTTTTTTCAGAGACAGCCATGTTCCAAGAAAACTTACATGTGAAAAAGTTAGAATTCCTATTTGAAGCCAGAGATTCACTTCACTGTATCCCAGTGGTCACAGTGGTAATTTTTGACAGTTCCTGGTGGGAATCTGTCTGAGATCATTTCCAGATATAGCCTTTTATTTGGTGAAAGATTTTGAAATATGTTTGGATCATCACAAAGGAATTTATTTGAAATAAATCAACTTGCACATAGTAATAAAGCTATTTCCAAAGTATCATTCATTATAATTCAAAAATTGCTTTCAGCAAGAAATAGCACATCATGACACAGCGTTTTCAGAAAGATGTTTGTCTTGTTTCTGTATGTTAAGCAATCTTATGTTTATCAGCATCTTTTAAAGAACTGTAAAAAAAATATGTAAATCAATAAGCTACTGATATAAAGCAGTTTGAAAATGCAACTGCTTGAGAAAGACACAGTAGTAACTCCTGTATTATCCATGAACATATGCAGTGAGTGGGTTTCTTTACCTGAAGATGCGGAGTAGGACACTACCTTCTCTTTTCACAGGCTGCAATATGTAGACAAAGTGTTGCTTAAAAAGGGGACTGTAATTAAGCCATGGTATCTGTGACAGAAAACATGGCTGACGACTATGTTGGAATGCATTATTAAAAGTGCCTGCAACTGAGCCATTGAATCTGTCATAGGAAACATGGCCAGCAACTAACTTGGAATGCATTATTAAACCATATTGTCCTACCAGTTTCAGTATTATCCTAAGTTTACCAACATGAGCAAGTTTAAAGTGGCAAGTTAGGAAGTGGGTTTCCAGTACATTAACTATTCACTGTGTTATTGCCCATATGCAGGGTCTTCTCAGCATTATGAGTGGAACAGGGATTTTGGTCCTCGGATAACAGGTTTGAACTGGGGCAAGTCCTAGGACAGTTTTAGGTTATCCCCTGCCTTGTTTGTATAGCCATACCACTGAAAAAAAAAATAAAAATAGGTAAATACATCAACAATGTAATCACAGAAAAGAAGGAAGCGGAGCCAGCAAAATTTTTTACTTACAAGTTGTTGATTCCCTGTGGGACTGTGTGTGTATATTCATGGGACAGCTTAGTAGCATGTTTACATGGACAACCTGGACCATCATGATTATAAGACATAACTTTTCCTCTGATGGTCACCTGATGTGGGACAGATGCACCCTTTATTCTTCAAAGGCAGTACAATCATCCTTCTGCAGCTGAGATTATTTGTCATTCGGAAAAAAAAAAAAAAAAAAAGAAGCAGAAAAAAAAAAGCCCTCCCCACCAAAACCAGGCTTTTGGTCTTAATAGTGTTTTAAAGGACAACAGTATCTATATGCTTGAGATATTGAACTAGTTCTGGTGTGATATGAGGATATATGTGATTGTCAGTCTTACTGTCCAGTCACAATAAAATAGATGGCCTCAGCCTGCAGGTAGTTCAATAACTAATTTAGCTTCCAACTTTAGATCTCTAATGATGCATCAATCGCATTGCATTTAACTTCAGGAGCTGCCAAGTTTTGCCACAGTCTTGGTATGCTTGCAATGCATTTAAAGATCCTTCTATTTTACTGCAGACACACTAACAAAGCTTAGGATCATTAGGGAAAAAAGCACTATGATCTACAAAGTTCAGATGAAAACTTCTCCAATTTCTGACAGTGATCGGAGTGAAGGTTTTTGTCTCTCTCATTAGCTTGTTTTTCTAGGCTATCATGATGATCAGAGACAGAATGCTTGAGCAAACCAATTACTCTTGATTTATTGGATTTATTGAAAACATCACATTTTGTTTGAATGTGTAATGTAAATTTTAAAAAGTACTTTTTCATAATATCCTAAACTGTTGCACAGACCCAAAATCTTAATCTTAGTATATAGACGACAACTTTTTTTTTTTTCCAAAAAGGTAAAACTCTTCAAAATGCAAGAGCTGATTCCATCAGTTCGTTCATCAGTACGCTGTTTGAAGTAAATGTTAACTAATGGCAAGCCCCTATACCCTTGTAATAAAGGTAGATTTTATCCTTAAATGCTAACATAAAGTATTTAATGAAGATAGGAGAGTGACATGTGTGCAAATAAGGACAAAAAAATGCACTGTAAAGAGAGTGAATAGATATCTTTCCTTTTAAACAAAGCTCATAAAATAAGGTGCTGCTTATTTCTCCTTCACTTGGAATGTACCATCAGCTTCATGAACAACACCGCAGCTTTTTTTCCACTTCTTTCATTTATACGCTCTTCCCTGTTAAGAAGAGCACTGTGTTTAGAACACAATATTCAATATTTTCTTATTTAATACATATTTTATTGGACCGATTCCTAGAAGCAGACTGGAGAGACAAGCCTGTCAGTTTTCAAAATGCCACATATAATTTAACAAGTGGGTAGTCGTTTGGGATACTGGCAACTAGCCAGTGAACATTGTGCGTATTTGCATTTGGCACAGGGGCAGGAGGTAAAGAACAGCAGATTTCGCGACTATGAGAATGTTTTTTAATGTTTAATGGTTTGTAAATGTTCTAGAATTTATTACTGGTGGAGTGGGTTTAGTTTGGCTAGTGGGATTCATGTATTTTTACAGTTAGAGAAATAGTAAAAAACTTTATATCGCTGTAGATAGAGTTAACTTCAGCAGCGTCGTGCATTTTTTTTCCCGGGATGTTCATGTACATACATTTATGGCATCTTTTCTCCCTCAATTTCAAGACAAGATTCCTAAAACTAGGAGGAAATACTGTCTTGGCAAATTGCACAAGGAAGAGAGCCTTTTTGTTCCTAAACAAGAAGAATCCATAATAGCTTTGCAAAATTTTCCTGTTTTCAACTAGGAAAGAGTTAATTTTCTTCCTTGTACCTGTTGTGTTTTGGATTTAGTATGACAATAATGTTGACACACATACTGCTTTAGTTGTTGCCAGGTGATGCTTGCGTTAGTCGAGGACTTCTTTCAGTTTCCATTAGAAGCTGGGAGGAAGCATAGACAGGCCAAGCTGGCCAAAGGAATATTCCATACTCCAGAGATCATGCTGAGTATAAAAATGGGGGCTGGCCAGGGGACAGGAATCATCAGTCACTGCTTGGGGCCTGGCTGGGCATCCTTTGGTAGGTGGTTAGCAACTGAATTGTGCATCACTTGTTTTGTATATTCATTTATCATTATTATTGTCATTATTTTATCTTCCTTTGCTGTCCTATTAAACTGTTTTTATCTCAACCCACGAATTTTACTTCTTTTTCCTGATTCTCTCCTCCATCCCACTGGTGGGGGAGAGGTGTGAGTCAGCAGTTGCATGGTGTTTGGTTGTCTGCTGCGTCAAAACACAACAAAAAAAACTGTATTTACAAAAACTCATATACTTCTTGGGCGTCACCTTTACATATGTAAGTATATCTTAGGCTCTGAATTGAGATTGCTTTTCATTTAGCTTTATTTTGTTTATTTTGTTTACAAAAGTGATTAACACAAACTATAGCACCTGGGTTAACGGACCTTTTTCCCTTTCTACTTAGAGAAACTATTATAAAAAGTACAATTTTTTGAGTTATGCCATTCATATACTAAAGTCATACATGATGTGATATGAAAAACTTTATAGAAGCACAGTCCAAGGGTTAGCTGTCATTTTGCCTCTCCTGTGAATTGCAACTGCCCCAACTCATGTGAATAGTATTTTATATCCTATCACACAATTATATATATTTTGAGTATACTCACAAAACAATAATAGAATCACAGAATGTGTTGGGTTGGAAGGGACCTTTAAAGATCATCTAGTCCAACCCCCCTGCAGTAAGCAGGGACATCTTCAACTAGATGAGATTGCTCAGAGCCTCATCAAGCCTGGCCTTGAATGTCTCCAGGGATGGGGCCTCCACCACCTCTCTGGGCAACCTAGAAGAGCTGATTTTTCTCGATGAGAAGTTTATTTTTTGAAAGAGAAATGTAATCTATGAAATCTTTAGGTATTATCTCAGTATTTTTCAGCTTCAGTGATTTATCAGAAAGAGATTTATCAAAAAAACTAAAGAACACCTTTTGGGTGATTTAACCTAATTAAAAAATTTTAAATGGTTTACAGAATGTTTCTACACAAGGACGTTTTCCATTATACCTTGCAGTTCCTGAAATGATTCTCAGGCTGTCTATACTTCTGCCTACTGTGCAGTGAGCAGATACCAAGACCAGATGCAGAAAAATCAGCTCCTGCAGTTATAGCTTGAAACCTTGTGCATATCGTTTAACCTGCTCCTCTGGCACAATCTTTTGCAAAGAACTTTACACAGACCCACTAACTGCATTGCAGAAAGAATTATGATTTTTATGTGCATATATGTATATATATAGTATCACGCTACTGGGTTTTTTACCTTGTGATACTGCATGTGCCAAATCACACTGCAGTAATTCCAGTTACGCTGGTGAGTTCAATAGAGGCAATCCAGATTTACAATGGGATGACCGATTGAAATCCGTGTAATGACTCCTTTCCTGAAAAACCCTTAGTTTGAGGCAAGATTCAATACTAACTTCCATTTAGATGGAAACTGAGAAAATATGATAAACACTACCTTTATCTCCTCCTGTATATAGACCAACCCTACAACACTTTCGTCCAGAAAATTATTTCTTACAAACAAAATTCTTGAACTATATAAATTCCCTCTGTTCATTTTCTATTATTTACATGAATTATCTCTCACTGATAGAGGGAAAGAAGGGATACACTGTTATTTAACTAGTTCTGTCTCATGTCTTTAAGCACATAAAAATACAAGATGTCTGGTAGAGGATGGGTTTTGGTAGCCTTCCCCCTATAAGTAGCATTATGTATAAACACAAATAAACACAAAAAGAACTATTCCATCTTCATGAACTTGAAAGACATTTCAAGAAATTAAAGCCACAGTTACTTTTGTCTAAAACAAGTAATTAATTACAAATTCATATTGATTTGTGTTGCTTAATATTCATGGAAACTCATTTAATGTTTTCTGTTAGTAAATTTAGACTGCTATTGATCTTACTGAGGACAACATGAATGCAATTAAACTTACATAGCTCTGTTTTGGGCTGAAAATAAAGATATTTTAACTGGATATGCATTCATACCAAACCAGATTTTATTATAATTGCAACATAAATAATATATAAGATTTACAGATATGCATATCTTTAAAATCTAGTCCTTTTGGCAGAGCAAGTGCAATTGAAATTAAAGAAAACGTTTTTAATTCTCTGGCGGGGGGGTTGGACTAGATGATCTCCAGAGGTCCCTTCCAACACTATGATTCTATGATTCTATGGTCAACACTGAATTCAGACCAGTTGCTTAGATCTTTGCCAAGTCTGGTCATGAAAGCCTCCAAAGGTGATTTCCACAGGGTCTCTGTGCAACTTGTTCAAATGGTTAATTGAAACGTAATGCAGCAAAAATAAAAAATCTGTTACTCTACTTAAAACACAGGGCTGTTAGTATATTTTAAGGACTAATGTGACATTCCAAGTGGTCTATAATTCCCAGCGTCATCCCCTGTGCCTTATTCTTCAGCATTTCCTAAGATTTCCACATTCTATTAATAACTCACATTAGTGGTTCAGAGAATTCTCAGACTTTTACAGTTCTTTCGCATACATTACATAGACAAGTTAGTTTGCAAACGTGCAGTTTTAGCCATGATGTCTCTCATTTCTTTGCTATAGCATCAAATAGAATCTATACAAGTCTGTGTTTGATTCAGATGCAGCAGAGAAGCATTTATCAAAGTTTTCTGAAATGTTTTCAGTACTTAGCAATGAATATACATGACCTGTGATTTTTCCTGTTCTTAACAAACATTGAAAATTCTTCAGTTTTTTAACTGGTTCCTCAAACAATTATATACCTTTTAAACATGCAATTTATAAATCCATGAGTTTTTAGACATCATTCTTATTAAATAATTCTTCATTTTAATTATTTCCAATCAAGTATAATACTATCAATTGTCCCTTACAGAATATATACACATTGTTTGTATATTTAAATATATATGTGTATATAAAATATTTAAATATATATGTGTATATAAAATATGTTCACTGTCCTGGTTCACAAACATAAACAATATGTACATATCACAATCTTGTCTAGTGCCTCAACATCAAATCCTTACAGTTGTCCCTTTCTGTTGACCATGACCTTGCAAATCAAGCAATATTTTTATGAATGGAAAGACTTTCATGGTAACAGATGAAAAGAGTGCTGTTCAACAACTTACATCACATAGCACAGTGAGCAAATAAAAAGTAAAGGAATATGACATAGCAAAGTCATTTGGTACAGTGATAGAAAATTTGGACAAACAGAGGAAAAGAAAGAACAAGTTTAAGAAAGGCAAAGTAGATAAGCAAAAGTAAAAAATTCAGATAATTTTAAAGACTCATAGAAAAAATGTTTACTGGAGAAAAAATTTTATTGTCTTTTAAGGAGGATTTTGAGATCTACAGAGGGAAGCCTTGAGGTAAGTATAATTTTAAATAGAGAGGAATTCAGTCAGAATTTTGGTGACTTTTTTTTTAATCCTAGTAGTAGACCTTAATTCATATAAAATAGTGAGATATGATATGATAATCTTATTTCAATCTAAACAAAGCAGATGTCATATTGATTTGCTACTTAGCATTCAAGTTGTTCCTGCTAAATTTTGACCCCCTGGGAGGCTCAAGTTAATCTGTGTCTCATTCCTTCAATATTTGATGACCTTATAACTTATTAAGCCTAACTAAAGTTCAATTGATGTAACCTAACTGATAGTTTTGTGATATAAGATATGTAAACCTCATATTTTATAGCAGCCTAATAAAACAATTACAATTAAATGATCTGTCTACATAGATGTAAAAGTATACACATTTACCAACTACAATGATGTATTTACATAAAGTATATAGATCAAGATCCTAATCAATTTGAAATAAGCAATTGCAAAATATATACCAGTGATTAACTCTTTAGTGTATGCTAAAATGTAGTTCACTACTGAATTGGCCAAATGCAAGACCTGCTCTAAGAAATTATTCATTTTATATTTGTAAGGGAATATCATTCTACAAACAAAAATGTTCTTAGTAACTCATGTGGAATAGCATATACATAATTATAATGGATAGAATAAAAATATTCATAGAATCATAGAATAGTTAGACCTTAAAGATCATCTATTTCCAAGCCCCCTGCCATGGGCAGGGACACCTCCCACTAGACCAGGCTGCTCAAAGCCCCATCCAGCCTGGCCTTGAACATTTCCAGGGATGAGGCATCCACAGCTTCTCTGGGCAACCTGTTCCAGTGCCTCACCACCCTCACAGTAAAGAATTTCTTCCTACTACCTAATCTAAATCTACCCTCTTTCAGTTTAAAACCGTTATCCCTCGTCCTATCACTAAACTTCCTGATAAAGATCCCCTCTGCATCAAATATTCTCTAATGAATGTCCTGTGTTTGTTAATTTCAGGCTATTACCCCTCTACCACTTAACCAAGGGCTCTGCTCTTTTTCTTTTTAACTTTATTTGTGAGAAGATTCAAGAGGCTTTGTTCGTGTTCACCTCCCTCCACAGGTTCCTGAACCCTATGAGCTGTGCAATGGGAGTAATGTCCATGTGTATCATCAGCAATACTTATTTACCTGTCAAACCCAAACTTAATTTCTATGTTCAGGAGCATCCTTCTCCTGACTGATATTTTCTTGCTCTTTCCAAGGCAGCTAAGCTTGTTTACTTTATTTAAAACACAGAACAAGTGGCTTTGCAATAGTTCTTCTATTTGGAATCCTATTGGGTAGATTAATCAGCTTCAATGTCACAGACTTGTGTTTTTTATTTATATTCCTTTCCATAGAATCATAGAGCCATAGAATCCTAGAATAGTTTGGGTTGGGAGGGACCTTTAAAGGTCATCTAGTCCAGCCCCTCTGCAATGAGCAGGGACATCTTCAAATAGATCAGGTTGCTCAGAGCCTTGTCCGACCTGACCTTGAATGTTTACAGGGATGGAACATCTACCACCTCTTTGGGCAACCTGTTTCAGTGTTTCACCACCCTCATTGTAAAAATGTTCTTCCTTATATCTAGTCTAAAACTTCACCCTTAGTTCCCTCTTCTCCCATCCTATCACTACACTCCCTGATAAAGAATCATTACCTTTTGTCCTATCGCAATAGGCCCTGCTGAAAAGTTTGTCCCCATTTTTCCTGTAGGCACCCTTTGAGTACTGGAAGGTAGCAATAAGGTCTTCCTTTTCTTCTCCAGGCTGAACAACCCCAACTCTCTCAGCCTGTCCTCATAGGAGAGGTGCTCCAGCCCTCGGATCATCTTGGTAGCCCTCCTCTGGACTTGCTCCAGTGGTCCATGTCTTTCCCGCACTGACAGCTCCATCACTGGACACGGTACTCCAGGTGGGGTCTCATGAGAGTGCAGTAGCGGGGCAGAATCACTTGGCCTTGTTGAACCTCATGAAGTTCACACAGGCTCACTTCTCTAGCCTGTCGGGATCCCTCTGGATGACTTTACATCCCTCCAGCATGTCAACACCACCACTCAGCTGACACTCAATCTCACTGTCCATGTCATTGATGAAGATATTGAACGGTACTGGTTCCAATATGGACCCTGAGGGACACAGCTTGTCACCAGTCTCCATCTGGACATTGAGCCATTGACCACTATCCTCTGGATGTGACCATCCAACCAGTTCCTCATCCACCAAACAGTCCACCCATCAAATCCATCTCTCTCCAATTCAGAGAGAAGGATTTGTGGGGGACCTTTTCTGCCTAAGTATTGAAGACCTCACCTTTGATTTAAAAGCAGGAAATAAGAAAGTCAGTCTAAACTCAGTTGAAGTTTGCATACATACTATTTGTGTGAAGACTGCTTTTCCCCTTTGCCCAAATCATCTTCTCAGGTTATGAAATTCACCTGATCTGAATTAATCATTGGTTAAAAGTTATTTCTTACAGAACAGAAATTCATCCTCCCACGGGTTCTTACAAGTTGGCTTTTTTGAAAATATATTTCTTAGCATTGGATAATGATTCAATACTTCTAGGTATTTAGATATGTACAGCTTGAAAAAAACACCTTTCTTCATTGTGCAATGAGTCTGTACAGTTCATTTTTATCTGCACTTCCTGAAATTTTCTGTTGTCTTTCTTAAACAGATCAAAGAAGGCAGTTATTTCAGACATCACTGTGCAATTGTACTAAACTATGAAATGAAAATTAATGTCCCATTGATTGATAATGGCAAAATAATACCTAATATTTATTCTCCATAAATTACTAAAAAAAATGATGTTATAAAATTGTTGAATACACAGTATTTCTATTGCAATGTTATAATTCAGGGAACGTAAGATGAAATTGTGAGTCTTTGAAGCAGTAAAGAGCAGTTTATGTTCTATACCTTTGAAAAAGTATAAACAATAGTTAAGATTAGTTTAATTCAGAAATGCCAAAAAAAACACATTGTACATTTCTGTGTAAGGTAAGACATCATTTGATGGTGTGGAGAGAAAGTTTATTTGGGAGGGGTGTATTATTTTTCACTAAAAGGGGTCCACCTTAAAAACCTGGTTAGTCATCTGTGGAATAATTACTAAATTGGCCAAGAATACAAAAATACAGCATTGTTCACACATTAAGGAAAGTCATAAAATCAAGAGGCTTCTGAGGTAGAATACAGCCGCAGCTAGCACACGAAGAATGCAACATCTGTGATTCCCTGTACAAAGTTGTTTGAGAAACTACACGAGGGATGGAACGGAACGCGCTTGTTCCGTGGCCTTCCCTTGTGACGAATAGCAGATATGGGGACGAGATGGTACTACGGAACTGATAAGCGGCCTACATGCTACCCGAGCCAACATTTCGTCAAATGTTGATGAAATGCTGTCCTTTGTGCGAACTTTGCTCACCACAATGTAACAAAACACACCTCCACCCCGGAGGCTATCCGCCCCCAAGGTGCGAACACTCCTCCTTGAGTACATTAATCATAATAAAAGTACGTATGACTAAAGTCAATCAAACTCCACTTTGAAGATAAAAAAATAGTATAAAAATAGCCCAAGAGAGAGGGGATGTCAGGGAAGACACCATCGTGAAGAATTCCATCGCTGATTTCCGGGATCAGTCGACGGGCTGAGCCTTCCTTCCCCCCCTATAGGGACGCCTTTGGGTAAGACTTGGATTACACCGAGTGCTTTCTCGGGGACTTAGAAATTTCTCTAGAGAATCTCTACCCTACATTTATAGCCAGGCTGTATCGTTTATAATTTTGTCGCGCGTTTGTATACTTAACAATATCTTTATTTGCACGTGCTTTGCAGACAGTGTATTTATCACCGGCAATCCTAAGAACCTGTATATTTGTTGTTTAAATAAACTGCACTGTTTAAGTAGCTAGTCGTTTCACTTTCTCACTGAACGCGACCAAAGACTCGAGAGAGGGCGTGCTAGTTCAGGAGCACGACTAGACTGAAGGTGCAGTCCACTATTAGTGTATCTAATCGTAATATTTTAATTCATATTAAACGCGATTGGACTGATAGTGCTGAATTGGGCATCACTCAGAATTTAAACCCAGCCACACCTAGCCTCCCACCTCGGTGAGGAGTGTTAGAACGCAAGGGGGTTTATCTTCTGCCAAAACCGCTTGGCCCCGTTTCACGCAACAGTCATCACTGTACCTACAGACAGCAATGGACTCCAGATTAGATATTAGCACTTATAAAACAGAATGTAAAGCCACAGTTGCTTATCTCTCAAAATGCCAGCTCAGTTTTCCCCAGCAGTACAAAAGACAACACAGTGTGAAAAATCATTAGGAAAGGAACTGAGAATAAATCAGAGAACAAATTTGTGATGTTAACAGTATCTTGTGAGTCCACTTCTTGAATATTATGCACAGCTCTGTCTACTCCACCTCAAAAAGAAAATCCTTTAACAAGAAAGGTACAGAGAAATCATTAAGGATGATAAGGCATTCTGTGCAAGTCAATTATCTTAAATTCAGTAGAACGACTAAATATTCTAGAAATCAGATATCCTAACTGAAGAGCCCAAGAATGAAAGAAGTCTACATATCCCAAGCATATGCAGAGAATAAACAGAAAATACTTATTCTCAGAACTGAACTAGGAAGACATCTTAAAAGGTAACAAATCTCAAGAAAGAAAAAAAGGAAAGACTTTTTTTTTTACACAGAGGATGACTGCATCGTGCAATGCATTGCTGAAGTATACCAAGGACAACAAAACATGTCAGATATTAAAGGGAAATATCTATTGCTGGCCATCATGTTTAAACATAATAGCCTAGATGCAGCCTCCAAATTAAAAGGCTTTGAACTGTTGATTCCCAGAAGCTGAGTAACATAACAGAATTACTTTTTTCCTTAACTAAGGAAATCTTAACTAAGCACCTCATACTGTTTACACTCTGAATCATCATGTCAAACAGGATGGTCTTATTATCAGACCAATCAAGGTACTCTTAAATATTCACAATAAAATGTTTAATTATCTTAATTTGGCCTGAATTTCTACTTATTCCATTTGTCATGACCTTGGGTACCTCAGACTTGTTGGAGTACATGAGGCTCCTCTCCCAAGAAAATAAACTCAGAATGAGATAACACTAAGCAGATGAGAAAAGTCCATTAAAGATCTCCAGTCTTTTTTTTTTTCCTTAAGAAATTATGAAAGTATTTAAATCAGAAAAGAAAAACAAAAGAAGAAGCAAGAATTTCTTCCTGAAGTAGGCGTGTCTGTATCTTCTAATGGAATATCTTTGCTATATTCAGAAGTAGGTAACTCACTTTCCAGTAAGTATCTCTAAGCCTTGATATATCCTGCTGGTAGAATTTTTAGACTGCAGAAACGGTTAAGATAGCCAAAAGAGAGCAACATTTCCATTGCATTCATACCGAGATGTTAAAATATGAATGGAGGAGACAGATTGCATATTCCAAAGTATTAGAAGAAAGTCAGATAACTACCTGACAAGGCTCCTTAGAGTGCAGAAGGTGTATTGCTTTCTGTCAAAAAACGTGTAACTCACAATTGATCACAAACGTAATTTTAATTGGATTTTTTTCATTTACTTTCATATTGTGAGCAAGAAAACAAAACACTCACAAAAGGCTATTTTCTCTCAAGCAAATGTGTGGTCTTGATGGACTTAGTTACTTAATTTGGTGACAACTGTACAAGATAAAGCATGATACTACTAACAACAGCAAGGCTAGCATTAAATTTGCATTAAGCTGCTACAGACTGCCATAGCACCAGAAACTTCATGAGAAGCAGCAGCAAACTGAGAAAGTGAGCTACATTCATACACAAATTAGGTGATCGTCATTTCAGAATACCTTGCTGAGGTAAATTTCAGATAGTCTTAGCACATCCACCCTTAAGAACTGAAGAACATACATGTCTAATCTCCAAGGTTTCTTCTAGAAATGATCCTGCGTTCAGGACACAGGACACAAACTAAACTGTTCAGAACAAAATCTAAAATGTTTTCAGGGAAAAAAAAATGGTTGTAGAAGAACAAATTTTGTATCAATTGCTTTTAAATGTCCATCCATAGCATGCAAAAGCCCTCATAAATCACATTCGTAATTCTAGTAGTACAACTCATAAGGACATCCTTCGATGCGTTGATCAGAGCAGTTGTGATGATTATAGTCCAGAGACCTGAAACTGTCATAATATATAACACGTAAGTCTTCTTTCCTTTTTTTTCACAAGAATAGAACAGCCTTGCTGCATGGCTGGATCAGATTCATCGAAATGATTTATTCTTTAGATCAGCCTCAAAGGCTTGTCTTTTTAGTAGGGAAGGAAAATTTTATCTGAGGGCTCAATTGTGAGAAGATTGTACTATCTTCCCCTGAGCTTTGTCACACTGAAAAGTTAGAGTCACACTTGCAGGATACCATGGAAGAAGTCTGAGCAGAAGGACTAGATTCTGACATTTTCCTCAGGAAACTACCATTAGGGCTAAAAAAAGCAAATAGGGTGCCTCAAACTTGAAACAGATGCACCTGGCAGTTAATATTCATCTGAAAAAAAAGAAAGTTGCCCTTGAAGCCCATATCTATGTTGTATACATACATATTGGGAAAAGGGGAATGTCTATACCACTTTTTGAGCAGAACACTTCCTCGAATGTCTTACTGTAGCAACCATGAATTGAATAGAAGAGCTGGAAAGCGTTACTTCTCTGTGTTGGAGAGGAAGTTGCTCTGAAACAAGACTAAATTACAGAAATCATCAAATCACTATTGCTAAATGAAATTGGACAACTCATCTTGTTTGTGCATCACTTAAAAACAGGAATATTTAATACAATTTATATTCACGGTGCACATATATTTTTAAATGGCTAAACTGTAGGGCACTCAGTGTGAAGCACTTCTACGTGGAAGGGAATTGACTTGAAGGGGGGTGCAGAAGGTGAAACATTTTAAAAAAATAATTGGTATGCATGTGATATTTGCATTTCGTATTAACCTTCACTTGCACAAACAGAAAACCTTCAAATGGTGAAGGTCTCAGTTCAATTTGCTTGTTTATAAAATTTAATTTAACCAAAAACCTGCAAGAGAGCAGAAGCTGAAACAAAGTCTATTGCTGATTGGTTTAATGTGAGGGACCTGAAATTGATGTTGACATTTTTCCAGCCTGGAGCAATCACTACACTGCATCTCTTAATTGGCTACCCAAGCCTTTCTCTTTCTCTCACACAGTGGTAAACTCATGCTTGCAGCTGCAGGAATCTCCTGTTGTAAATACTTACATGGAAAAACCAACCAAGCAAACAAAAGGCTTCTCATCCTGGATAATCCAGTTAGTCTTTTAGATAACTTTGAGCTTCACAAAAACTCTTGGTGACCTTCTGCTTTGTGTGAGAGCATGAAGTATGACATTATTAGCTTAATGTGCCAGCTTGGAAACTGTATAAGGCATTATAGTACAGTCACAATATTATCTACTAGATTGAGCCAGGTTTATTAACAGTGACAACCATGACAACAATGAAAGGCATGCAAAACCAAATTCAGTTATCAGAACCTTATAGGAGGTTTGCAATCACACTAGATTTTTTTTTTTTTTCTGAAAGATTTACTTTTGGAATTTTCCATAAAAGTGACCTGGTGTTTTTGTTATTTTCACTCAGTCTCTCTGTTAGAACCTGTTAGTTCAGTAAAATATTCTTTTTTTACTTAGAGTGCCTTTGTCTGACAGCAGCGTCTACAGTCACTGTCAGACAACATTGGGAGTTGCATTAGAAATTTTGTAATGAGACTTTTTTTTCCTTAAATCTTCCAAATAAATTCCTTCCTGTCTGTAAATAAATACTAATAAAAAAATCACAGTCCCTTGCTATAGAGACTGTCAAAACGGATGTAAAAAATGGCTCATGGTAAATATGTAAAAACAATTAGGTTTGGGATCTGTACCCAGGAAGAAGTTCGGCTTCAGAATTTTGCAATATACATCTGTGATTCCTCTCCAATAAAAGTGAGAGAAAACCCAACCAAACATAAAAGACCAGCAGCTCCTTCCAATACAAGGCTTCTTTCCTGGAAAATGAAACTCTAAATAGCTTTGTGATAGCTGCACTAGGAGAAGTGCACACTTAACTAAATTAATGTTTGTGTGAATGTCTATTTACTTCAGGTATAAGTCATTTGAAGAAATATTTTCAGTCTAGTCCTAAAGTGTGGGTTTTTTTGTTTTGTTTTTTTTTTTCCCCAGAAGTATGTGGATTGATTGTTGGAAATTATTACTTAAAAAATAATTTGTGAAAGGGATTAAGTTTAGAATGTTACACCAGGCGATGGGTTCTAAAAAGTTTTAAGTTGTCACAGTAAATATTTGTTTATAATAGAAACTTTTGTCACAGAAAAATTGTTCCACCATTTTAAAATGAGCTTACTTAATACATCAAGAAAATAATTTACTGCACTAAGACTACAAAAGGCAAATTAATTTTTCTTTGTTCCTGTCTATAACTTTTCTAGGCAGCACTTTTTGCTCGAGCTCTTCAGAAATTTACATTGTTTTGCAACCTCTTAGAAGTAGGATTTGGGGATTTTCATCAGATCTTCTTCACTATTCGGATATCACTAAATTTATCCAAGGTATGGAAGAGACAACCTAGCTTCTTTATTAAAACAATTGCCAGTCTGCAAATCAAAATAGAATTTCAATAGCTTAGACTCTAGCTACGTGATAGATCTAAAGATATAACCGTTAACAGAACTTCCACCTGTAGTCATATATAGTAAGTTGATTTTGGCTGTGTCAACTGAAAACCTCATCAACAACCTGAAATAAAACAGGAATATGGGCAAAACATGTAAAGTTTGCAGACATTGCTGGAGTCACAACTAAAAAAGGCAGGTTATTTCCGTTGGTTAAGACACATTCATGTATTTCAATACAGTTAAAAGAAAGTTATATTTTTTTAATCTAATAATTCATGAAAGACAGTATGAAGCTAGTGATAAAAATTATGTTGTTTAGTTAGTAAAGCAGAATTTGAGATAAGCACTCCATAGCAAAGAGTTTATTTTTTCATTATAGCTATTTGGATTGCTCTCCCACACTTGTTCTTTCTATGTCAAATTTAACCTCTTCTGCAGTCTCCCAGGAAAATCTTAGAAAGATATCATCCTACAAGTGTGACTGAAAGGAAGCCTCCAGTGTTTTTAATCCTTTTGACATCTGTGACATCTGTTTCACACCCTTTCATTAAGTTAGCTGTGAAAACCATTGAGCTAAATGTGAGCTATATACACTTGTCTTGGACTGTGTTAACAAAACAGAGTTCAGTGACTCTGTCAAGAATTTTTTCTCTTCTTACCACAAACAATTCCTTCAGCTAAAGCACTTAATTTAGACCATATATAGATATACACAAAATAATTAGATTTATATATATGGGGAAAAAAGCAACACATACCTCGCGCCCCCTCCAATATTTTGATTTCTCTTGCTGTAGTCTAGAATATTTGCCCAAGCCAGTGCCTCACAAGTAGGCTGGAGGAATAATAAAATCAAGATGCTTACAAATTGTTTTAACTCCTGTAGCTCTGAGCTCAATTTTTGCATTCTTAGATGCAAAGACTTCTTTCTGATTAATAAAAATAACTTTTGATTTCATAGATTATCCTCCATTTATGACTTAACGCATTCTGTGTTTTTCATAAAAATAATTGTCGCCATTTTATACAGGTGACCTGGATAAAACAGAAGAATCTTTCAGAGGACAAAAATGGAACAGGAAGGAGATAAGACATTCAGAGGCAGTTGGTGGGGAGGAACAATCATTGCTGCAGTTTCTCATTCTGGAAGATATACGTATAATAATGTCAGACGGGAATGACTACTGTATGAACATCTTGAAGCTACATGCAGTTGGAATGGGTTGCTGTTTTTAAAACAGAAACCCTTTTAAAAATTAAAAGTTCAACATATCTAATGGCTTGTTCCTCCTTCACCCCAAGGTCTAAGTTACGGGTTGATCATCTAGACAGAGAAGAGCTCATGAGAGAGTTCAAAGATCTTGACATTTTATTACCTTACACACTCAATTTCAAAACCAGCCCAACTCTTCTCAAGCCAAAAATTGTGATAGGATAAATTTTTCTGAGAGTGCTTGAGATATTAATGAAATCCACAACTCGCATTCTTTTGAAAATAATTCCAATAGTGAAAAAAAAATAATCCTCACACATACTGTTTATTATGAATAGTCTGGCTGAATTTAAACATCTTTCTTTTATGTGTGAGATTTTAGGTATTTTAGACTACATTCCTTAGCAGGCTTCTCACAGCCCATTCAAAAGCAAAACTGGACAGCTTTAATCCTTACAAATACGACTCCGGTGAGTATATCATGGCAGGAACTATGTCATGATTACTGTGATAAATCTGTATTAAAAACTTGTATGTGGGCTAAAATTGTTAATTGCAAACACGGGAGAAAATAAAATAATTTTTGAATACCAGACACCAAGTGGATTTCATTGTGATTTTTCATGGTGAGGTAACACAATAAGACTATAAATGTTTCAATGTTTCAACACTCAAAAACTCGCAGAAGCAGCATCTTTTTCAAAGTACAAATGGTTTTTTGGGGTTTTTTGTGTGTTTTGTTCTGGGTTTTTTTTAAACATTAGTATTACTTAGCTCGGTCTGATGCACAAACAGCAAAATATTTCTTCCTGATGATTTTTTAAAGTCATAATAACAAAACTCGATTATAAATAATAACAAAGGAAGCTTCTACAGAATAAAATAACATTCAGTGAGCTCTTACCTTTCACTTTAAAGCTTTGTATTCACCAGTGCAATTGAGAAATCTATTAATATTTTAATGAGTTTGATGTGGGAGAGAAGAGCAATATCAAAATCAAAGGCTGAGTTTCAATTCTACTACAATTTCAGTTTCTCAATGCAAGCCATCCAAATCTGGTAAGTTTACAAATTTGGCCTGGAAATATTGTAAACAGAACAGTTCCTCGTGACACAGGCAGTATTTTCAACCTTTTCATAAACTCAGAAAAGCATCTCTGGTTCTTCTATGGTATCTTTTGTCAGAAGCCTCTCTACTTTTAAAATATACTATTCTAACTTGCTTGAATATTGCAAAGGGTGTCTTTAAATTTAAATGTAAGTTTGAATTATGTTCCCTTTAATACGAATTTTTTTGGAAGTTGTTCTTGAAAGTGGTATCACAGAGGAAATATGAGATAGAGATGTCAACACAGCATATCAAATCGACAATTTTCATTATGTACTCTGATCCTGCAATTCTTGATTGTTTGCAAGGATAGGGGTTTTATGGTAAATCTTGTTGCAAATGTATAAGTCCTGACTTTGTTATTGAAGGCCGTGGTAGATAAAAAAACCCACCAAACTAATCGAATATAGATTGCCAGTTCACTTAGTAAAGTGACAGAACATGTAGCAAATTGCATGACCTATGTGAAACTCCTTTGAATTATGTGGCACAATAATTTGCCTGTGTCAGTCTACTGACTGGCACTTCTTTATGAAAATGTCAAGTTGGAGTTTGTAGTTGTATCTTCATCTAAAAGTAAGAAGCCATTTTCTCATCTTTATAGTTGCAAAAGACATTCTGAACAAATATGAATCAAGAATAACCAGAGAATGATGTCTGTCAGTTTTAACTTGAGACACTAAAACCTAGTTATTAAAATGTTATCTCTTCCCATACCTCAGTAATTCTTTGATATGCAATATTAATTTATCTTAGCTTCTGCAGATTCAAATGTAAATGTTTCAAACCTCAAATTCTTCTCATACAAACTAACATTCTGTTCCTGTACCATCCTCTTCACCTTTTAGCTAAGGATAAGGTTTTATGAAAAAGCTGGTCTTGTAGACCAACTGGACAGTGACATAAGTGGCTCTTGATGCTCATCTGACTATGCACTGAAGCCATTCAAAGACATAAGACATCAAAAGCTAACTTTATAATAAAAAGTCAATAGTTTCTTGAATGTTTGGTGCCCAAAATCACTTTAGAATCAAATCACTGCCAGTGCCAGCAGGTGGAAAGGGGTAGGAAAGATTATGCAAGAGTGCAGAGAAGAAGAGCTGGAGGGATTGAATCATTCAGCAGTTACTTGCTTTTGGATCAGCACAGCTCTGTGGCAAATTACAATAGACTGAAAAGTCCTAGTTGGAAAAATTAGTACCCTTCCAGTGTGGACTAATGAGAGGCAGGCTTCTACAGGTTGATTCACATCTCAGGCAATCTCAACCACCTCTTAATGAGCCTGTCTCTTTCCTTACAGAGAAAGACTACCACGTGTAGCTCCTGAATTTAGTGACTAAAGTTCGGTGGTGAATTGAGACCTACCTTCTACTTCCCACTTTAAAAATCTTTTACTATCTGTGTTCTCTTTTTCATCCATTATTTCTTTAGCCTGCAGAAATTTGGGTTACTTCAAGATGGTTTCGCTGTTAAATGGAAGTAATTCTCCGTGTCTTCACCAGAGAGAAAAACAGAAAAATTAGTGCTTCTTCAAAATTGTCATTAAAATCAAAATAATGTGCATGACTGCAGAAAATCTCACACTCTAGTGCTATAACCTCTTTTCTTTAACAAACAGTACAATCTAAATGAAGGGTTTCAAGTTCAAGACTTAATTATTGCACCTTGTTCAGCAATTAAAAGGGAATTGCAAAAGAGACACTATGGCGTATGTCACAATTAAACATGCATTTTACAATAGTATTTTTGCTCTTAATTCTTTCTTGTAATGATGCTGATCAAAGCAATAGTAGGAAGTGAAAATGGTCTTTAAATAGAGGTGACTAACCTTTAACACAGACAACTTGCAGTTTCTTAAATCAAATCTTTGTGCGACTAAAAAATTAATTATAGCACTATGTTTTTTATGGATATGAAACCTAGCAGCGGTGCTGTGGTGCATAATAAGACAATCTTAAGACTCTAGCTTATACTCAGGCATCTTTTCCGTAGCAAATGTTTTATGCCTGTGGAGATAAGTGTGTTGACAACCATATTCTGCCCTAAAAGCTTTGAAATTAGAGCCAACAACAGGCAACTTTAATGGCTCCGGGACAGTTTCATGATCACCTCAGATAAGAAAAAGTGAACGCATAATGGCAAAATTACACATCCTTTCCACGTTGCAAAGTAACTGTTACATATGTGCACTACATTTATTTGTTGGAAGATGCTTCTCCGAAGCTCTTTTTCAAGAAGAGTGGTTATATTTAACCACCACTGTGGTTACAATTTGAGGTTGTTATTCTAATATCACAACACTTCCACTGAGACCTGCAGTAACTTCTCCTGGAAATGCTCAGTAAGAGTCTCGGGTTTTTTTCTATACATGGAACTCTTTCAGAGTTTCAATCAAACCCAGGACCAAATTCAATTCAAATATCAGCTGTCTACATACATGTAATCACCTATGCAATTTCAGCAAACTCTCATGTTTCCTTTCTTTAAAGATATACAGGGTTCTTTAGTAAAGTCTCTTAGCTTTAGTTGCTGCTGTACAATCTGAAGAGCTTTTAGAAGTTTACCTCAGCAAGGCACAAATCAATTGTATAGCAAAATTGCATACTTCCGTGTTTTATCCACATCCAAATTCACCTTTATGTTCTTCTGTACTCTGAAACAATAAAAGGGTGTTGCTGTGCCTACAGGGTTCGTAAAAGAAGGACTACCAAACAGATTATCTCAGGTGAAGTTTAAAAGTATGTCTTTTTTGTATGATGGTGATGAGGAAGAGGAAGAATGTGGAACGTTTCTTTTATTGTATAACTCCAAAATATCATCAGAGTCAGGACCTCAGGGAACCTTTCTTTAAACAACAAAGAAAAGACAATTAATGTTTTGTTGCATGTGAACTGTTCCTACATGCTACTGTTTGCTTCTCACAACGCCAGCAACAAATTAAACTACAAGGTGTATTTTTTGTTTGATGTAGCACATTACTAGAGTCACTGAACCAAAACACCATGAGATAAGCAGTCTGCAATAGACTTTACTTGTCATCAGATTCTTCAGTTTCTTCCAATTACTGAACAATCACTTCCTATATTTCTTTATTAAAAAAAAATAACACAAGCTATTACTTAAAGTAAGTTTTAAATGTCTAATTTTTCAATTACAGTCTTTCATAGCCCTTGGATCAAACTGCTGTGACAAAAATCAAAAATTCTCTCTACCCCTCCTTCATGTCACCACCATACCACCAATTAACTGCAAATACAATAGTCAATATATTTCATCTAGGAATAAATGAAAAGCCAGTAACTTTCAAGGTCTGGATTTTCTCTTTAGAAACATTGTGTAGTGGCAACAGCAAGATTTCTAGTAGACATCCAGGGAAAAACAAACCCAACATTTTCCTTTCTTTTTGGGTCCCTTTTAAGAAACAATTAATCACTTTTTTTTTTTGTTTGTTTCCTTGTTGTTACTTTCAGAACAAAATAAATAAAAACTGTTAAAGACAATCTATACTAGTTATACAGTTCATATGAGAGTAAAGAGGCAATAGTAGCCAATGGAATAACCCACCGAGTCAAGACTCAAGACAAGATACCTTTATTTGTGATTTGTCACAACATCCTTAAGTAATTTAACTTCTGTATCATTCTTTTGCATTAAAAATTGTCACATTAATTATAATTTTACAGGATCGTTATGCTTTCATACTGACAATGAAGACCTAAATATTAATTGTATAGCCCTCACATCAGTAGTATCCAACCTCACAATGATCCAGTCCCATACAGGGTACACCACACCTTAGTTGGCAGTAAAATCAGTAATAAAAGCCAGTGTGAAACTGTATCATCCATTTTGTGCATGTTTATGTTGATAAATATTCTGCATAGGCATAAATATGCCCATAGCACAGTACTGAAATCCAGCTGATGGTGGAAATGAACGTGAATTGTATCACCGAAGCAAGCTACATCCAACTTATGCGGACGCACATCACCACTAAATGCCCAACATTTGGAGGAGAAAGTGAAGAATACCTTGCCTAACTTGAAACTGCCATTAATATTCATAACAGAATACAACGATGTATAAAACTAAACTTTAATCAACACCACACACCTTTTTAGTGGTAAATGACCCTGCATGGAAAAAGTAAACCATCCCCTGAATTGAAAACAAAGCTTCGTTTTATCTTGTTCATTTTCAGACCCACTAATAATCACTAAATCCTAGGCAACTAATGGTGTGAAACAATTTAAGTGCTAATCAGACATCAGTAAAAAGAAAAGCTTACTGACAACCTGCGGTGGTGATGTCTAATCTTTGTTCATTTGTGATCAAATTCTACCATGACATTTCAGTATTGTCACTTAAAAATTACAGAGATCTCTTGTGTGCAACATTAAAGCACTGTTTACATTGTTTTGAGGGCTTTGTGCTAGATCAAGAAAAGGGGGGAAAAAAACAAAAGGAAAAATATAAAAAAAAGAAAACCCGAATGTGTCCCTGTAGGTTTTACAACTGGGCCATGAAAGGCATTTAATTGGGAAGTAGATTTTCATCCGGATAATGTCAACCTGAGTTATGGATGTCGGATTTTCAAATACTTCTTAACCCTAATAATATGTTTTGTGGAAACTTATCAGGTTGACAAACTTCTGAGCAAATCCTACTTACAAGGCACGTACCAAGTACCTGTCATAGTCCTACTAACTTGCACCACGGGCTAAACAGGAAGCTTCCACTCTTAGAGCTGACAGAAGCAGAGTGGACACACCAAACAATTGTACAATGATTCTGTTTCAGGGCAAACTGCAGTAAACAGAATAGCCATCAAGGTTTTTATATATTGCAGGCCTTCGTAACACCAAATGGAAAAATAATCCATTAGAAAGATTTCTGTTAAAGGAAAAAATTATGGAATGTTTAGATACTCCTGTTTTTCATTCCAGATCAGAAATAGTTGTAAAAACTTTGGTTCAATATCAGAATTTTCTACAGTCTTGAGTTTTTCTAGCTTTTCAGCCGTTTCCTAACTTTACAAAAACAATAACATCTGCCATCATTTGTATAATAATATATCTGTACTTTTTACCTGAATTGACAGATTCTCCACCAGAAAGCAAAAATAGAAAAATGTCACTCATTTAAAATATATATACATGTATATATATTCTGTTTATCATATGCAAAGAACAAGGCTGTGCTACTGGAGAGGGAGTTACATGTCAGAAAAGAGTTTGTAGTTGTCACTGGCAGTTCTTTGAAGTCACTAGCTAAATATATAATAACACAATAATTAACAAGTCTCGGGTATTAGCAGAAAGGGGACTGAGAACAAGGTAGAGGTGTATGCAAAATTTTGATTCACCAATATCTGTCCTGGTCTCTGGTAGAACTCTGGTCTTCATCTCTCAAGAAAGATGGGGTGGAATTAGAGAAGGTGCATAAAAGAGCAACTAAAATGAATAAGGGGATGAAGAATTTACCTTTCAAGAAGGGTACCAAAAGGCTGTGACTCCATAGAAACAGAAGGGTGAGAGAGGGTATGACTGAGGCTTACAAACCAAGAAGTCAGTGGGTAAAGTTAATGCAGAATTCCTATTCATCAAATCTTACAGCACTAGAAGTAGAGAACTTGCAGTGAACTTAGTAGGAGATCTATCTAAAATAGGGGTCTTTTAATTAAAAAGTACATTTTTAATACAGTGTGTGTTAAACTTGAAATTTACTGTTACAGCAGATTGTGGAGGTAGGAAGAGGTGGTTCAAAAGGGATTAAACTTCTCAATAGGAGATCTGTAAATAGACAGTAAAGGGAGAATGTAGAAATGTATTGTCTACTGATAGTAAGCCCAGGGTAGTTGAAAAAATGGCTAGAAAATTTTGGTGTTCCTTCTAAATGACATTGTTGCAGATAGACTATTGTCCAAGGTGGACTTCTGTTTTCACCTAGTAGGGCACTACAGTTGTTACCACAAAAGCTTCTATACAAATGAAACGCAGGGAAACCTTACCTTGAACTACAAAAATGGAAAAGCATGCATATCCAAACCCAGTTCTAGTAGCTCCAATTACATCCTTTTGAAAGTTTTTTCATAGAATATCCTGAGTTGGAAGGAACCCATGAGGATCATCAAGTCCAACTTCTGACTCCACACAGGGCAACCTAGAAGTTAAACCATATATCTAAGAGCATTGTCCAAACTCTTCTTGAACACTGACAGGGTTAGAGCCATGACCACTTCCCTTGGGACCTTGTTCCAGCGCTTGACCACCCTCTCAGTGAAGAAACTTTTCCTAATATCCAATCTGAACTTCACTTGATGCACTTTTAAGCTATTCCCTCAAGTCCTGTCACAGGACATCAGAGAGAAGCTATCAGCACCTGTGTCTCTGCTCCCCCTCATGAGGAAGTTGTAGACACCAGTGAGGTCTCCTCATCTGTAAACTGAACAAACCTGGTATCGTCAGCTGCTCCTCATAAGTCATGCCCTCTAATCCTTTCACAATCTTTGTTGCCCTCCTTTGGACACATGCTAACGTTTTCATATCCTTTTTATATTGTGGAGTCCAAACCTGCAGACAGTACTTGAGGTGAGTCTGCACAAATGCTGAGTATAGCAGGACAACCACTTCTTTCGACAAATTAACTATACTGTGTTTAATGCACCCCAGGCTATGGTTAGTTATTTTAGCCCCCAGGGCACATCGTTGACTCAAATTGAGCTTCCCATCAACCTAACCCCCCAGAGCCCTTTCTGCAGGGCTGCACTCAAGCCTCTTGTCCTCCAGTCTATACACACATCCAGGATTGCACCCAGGTGAAGAATCTGGCATTTGTCCTTGTTAAATTTCATGCAGTTGGTGATGGCCTAGAGCTCTCAGCTATCAAGACCTTACCTCTCTGTAAGGACTCTACCCTTGAGGGAATTAACAGCTCTTACTAATATAGTATCATAGGCAAAGTACTTAGTCTGAACTCAACTCCTGTGTCTAGGTCATTAATCAAAACATTAAAGAGAACTGTTCCTAAAATTGAGCCCTGGGAACACCACTAGTGACTGGCCACCATCCAGATGTTACCCCATTTTCTACAATTCTTTGAACTCAACTCTTCAGACAATTGTTCACCATTGTATGTATTATGTACATGTCTATCTGTATGCTGAACATTTTGTCCAGAAAGATACCATGACAGACAGTGTCAAAAGCTTTGCCAAAATCCAAAAAACCCACTTCTGCTGCCTTCCTTTTGTACACTAGGTAGGTAACCTTGTAATAAAAGAATATTAAGTTAGTAAAGCATGACTCTCCCTTCATGAATCCGTGTTGGCTTTGACTGATGACTGCATTGTTTTTCAAGTGTTTTTCAATAATTCCTAGAATAATCTTCTCTGACATTTCACCAGGCACCAAAGTGAGACAGCTATTGTTGGTATTAATGAAACTGATTCAGAGCTTTGCATAATACCAGGCACTCTAGTACTTCCCAGATTCTGAGGAGAAAAAAAAAAAAAAGACACTTCCCCCCCAAAATCCCAACACTCACCCCCCCAAAGTTATAGAAAAGAAAAATCAAACAAAAAGCAATAAAATAGAACTGAACTAAGAAATCTGCAGCACTGAGATACCTTCTGCCTGATGATTGTCTTTTGGGCTTTCAAGAGGCTGTACTGTTCCAAAAAACTTATCAAATAATATTGTCTAGCTGTGATGAAGCAGAAGATTCAAAGAAAAAGAAAACTAAAAATAAAAAAACCCACAGGTTTCAAACAATTTAAAGGTGAAAATGGGAAAACAGAGGTTTACCTACAGATTTTTGCAGTCAGCTGTGTTTCAAATCTTTCATAATATTTCCTGCTTTACTATTAATTTTTTAGCATTTATTAATAAGATTTCGTCTTCTGGTACTTACAGGAATAGTATTTAATAGTCTTAAACAACAAACTGAGTTTTCTCTTGTATTTATAATGGAAAGCATATAAATTTCAGATAAATTACCTTTTTTTTTATTTTTCTTATTTAGAAAACAATATAGCATGGGACTTCCACTGGAGCTGAGAGATTTTATTTTTCTTTTTTGTTAAAGAACTGATTTCCAAGAGGGATTTAAGCAGCATTCAGTCTGGTGTTTTATTTGGCAATCATCTCCTGCACCAACAACAGAAATGTCATTACTGTTCCAGCTGAAAATGAACACCAAAATGTTAAAATAAGATAATTAGTTTTCAGCTGAATCAATGAACTGATTCAGCTCACCAGAGAGCTGACTTCTAGAAATCAGAGTGGTAGCTCGGTATTAGATCCTGAAGCCCCGGGTACTAGACATGAAATGAAGGACTCGGTGGTAAAAATGTTGTTAGTCTTATGGATTCAGTGAGAATTGCATGTTTGTCAATACATTTTAGGACATCATTAATTTAAGTAAGTTTTGGATATTAATCTAAAAAAGAAACACATATACAGTCTTGATTGCAAAGGAGTTCGTTGCAAATTCTTGTTTCTGAAAGGAAATAAAATTACAATTTACTTCTTACTCAGAAATAGTTAAAGAAATAATATTATAATCGATTTAATACAAACCATAGCACTCAAAAAATATATGTTTCCTACAAACTGACTAAAATGTTATTTTACCATAATATTTCTGCACTTCTATGTGACTGTTATTGTTTGGCCATTGACAATGCTACAGTATTTCAGCAAAGGAGAATGTATCTGTGAATACTTCAAAATTATGCAATGTATACAAAAAATATGGTATTTATTATGGTAAATATATGGTATTTAATTCTAGAAAATGCTGCTAGTGATAATAGCAATCCTCCATTTTAATTACAATGATCTTCCTCAAATATTTATGTAATTATTCAAAAATTGGAAACTTAGTAAGCATGATAGTTGTGTATGTTATACTTTTTGTACTTTCTTCAGAGAGTGAACAACACTTGCTTTTCCAGACCAATGTTTTAATGAAGATTTTCTTGAATTGGATTTCACTAGAAGTTGGGAATAACAACTTTCGAACAAACACCTGTTTGTTGAATCACTTCCTTAAAACATTCGTCTTTTAGTGAAGTTTTTTGCAACCTGACCTCAGGATCAGCTTGTAAAACTGAATGAAGACAAACTGAAACTCCCTTAAATGACTTTCAGATGTAAGGAACACAAAGAACCTGATAACAAAAGACTCTAGTTGCTCTTTCTCAGTTTCAGTTCTTTCTTGGTATTTTCTATGGAAATAAATCCCATTACCTGCCTCTTTCTTCAGCCCTTGATTCAAAACACTAACTGCCAAGCAAGCAACCACACACATTTTTTCAACTGTTTTTGTTGCTGCTTTTAATACTACTGGAGGATAAAGGCTCTTTATTATTACTCTGGAATCACTATTGCAAATGCTATTCAATCTGCCCATTCACTTATACCACCAGTTTCACTTCGGTTCTGCTTCAAAGGTTCACAGAAGAAAGAGAACTGAAGAATGGTGCTTCCCCACAACTCTGTAAGTAGTAGTCTTCAGACCACAGAGAAAAAGAAAAAAAAAAACACCAATCAAACACCAAAATAATAATAACCAAAAATCAGATGGGCCTGGCACAGTTTCTTATTTCTCACTTTCATATTCTCAGAGCTAACCAAATCCCAGAACTGAATATGCTTAGAACAAAGGCTCTGACACCCACTGCTAAATTCTTCAGATTTTGATCTATGATCAGGGGAGTGATAGATACTTTCAGCACTCTCCAGGTATCACTGAAGAAGTACATTACTAGAAAGCTGGGAAACACTCTTGGTACACCAAGCCAAAGCACCGGTTGCCCATGGATGTAAATAAAAGACAGTGAAGCTCCAAACACCATGGCATGTATGACCAACTGTAGCCCCAGCATGGCCAGGCAATAAGGCGGTCTAGTTTGAAATGACATAGGTACTGATGACCATGCAGTAGAAATAAAATAAGAAGTCCAATTCCTCGGCTACCATTCAGATCAGCAGATAATCAAAAGAAACCCCTCTGCAAAGTATTCAAAATGTTGCTTCTGTGCTTTGTGAAAAATGCTTAGATGTGACAGTCATGAAAGGTGCCAGTGCAGACCATGTGAAAAGTGAACATTAAAATTCTGGTTTACGGAGGCACGTTCCGGATAGTGACCCTTTTTTTTCATTTTTTTATGTAAACCAGAACAGAACCACAGCCCTTGGATGACTAAGGAAAGATATGCCCAGACATCTGGGAAAGTAAATAAAATACAAATTCACTGGCTACATGGAAGAAAAGAGAACTGCATCCACTTGCCCACCATTAGTAGATCTGATATGATTTTTGACTGCACAACTATGTAACTTTTCCATAATCAATGGCTATGTTATCAGTAGCTATTAAAAAAGTATAAACCAGAATAAGCCAGTGTTGGATAAATCAAGGAGGAATATTTATAAGGGTATTCTGGTTTTTATAGGTTTCAATATAACTTGCAACAAAATAATGACTATTTGTATGTATAGCAAAAATAAATTTCAGTTTGAAGCTTAAGCTCAACAGAATCAATACCTAGCAGGAAAATTTCCCATTCAAGTAAGCAAACTGTTATTACTGTTACTGAACCTAATACATGAATAATTTCTTGAGCTTTTTTAAATGGAGAAACACATGATCTGAAGATAGAACACCTGATCATTTTGTAAGACACGATTCCTGATGAAAGTAAAAAAGTTTTTATAATAATTTATGAATAACCTGAAATAATTTATTTCATGGGTTTTTTCATGTTTTATTCTTTTAATTTTCTGAAGAATTAGCATGTTTACAAATAAAGTAAATAATTCATGTTCAGAAAAATTTCTTTTGCTAAAATCCTGTTGTTGGCTATGATAATTAAAATGCAATGCACATGAATTCTTTCTGAAAGGCTTCTGCTTTACCATATATGTTTTTATATAAGAACTACTTTTTTGATCAAATAGTGTATGAAAAATTACTTCCAATGATTTGTCATAAAAGGGAATCCATTTGGTAATAAAGCTAGCACTGCATGTGCAGAAGGTCAAACTTTTAGTACAGTGTAAGAAATACATAAGTAAAAGTCACTGAAAATATCTCTTATTCATCCTTTCTGATAAACTTACAAATGCAAACAAGGGACACCTAGTGTAAAAGATACCACCTTGTAATACACAGAGCATCCTAAATCGCTTTTCAACATGAGCACATTGAACCAAAAATATTAACGTGACAATACCTCAAGTCTTCCAAATATTCAAAGGTGTTCTCTGATTGCAAGTCTCTTTTTAAAAGACGCAGAAAAAATAGTGTACAACTATTACAGAGACTTCAAGACAAAATAAGCAATTTTAGGCAGTCTGTTGTGTTCTTTCATGTGATAAATGATCTAGGCAATTACCAAAAAGCAAATAATAATTTTCATTTTACTGTGGGTTTTGTGAAGACAGAATGATGTTTACTAAGTTAATATTAGCCCTGATGACTACAATCAAGAACACAGTGTCAAAGTTCAAAAGATTTGATTTTACTACACTTTCATATACTGGAATGCTTTTCTAAATATTCATAATGAAATGTCATTACTGCCTTGAAAAGTCAATAGGCAGTTCACCTTTCAGTTACAAGGTAATGAGAAGTTACCAAAATATTTTGATATTTTAATGGCTTTGGGCATAAGTGGGTACAGATCTGCAACAAACAGAAAATAGATCCTGAAATTTCTTCTCATAAAGCTGAGTTTTCTTAGACAAATCTTATTCAACACCACATATTTTGTCTATCATAACTATATGGGATAAAAAATCACCCTCAGAAAATAAATCTTGGGAATAGAAGGTAATCTTACCTTCAGTCATTTTTTATAAACTACCAGTATTCTCAAAATATATTTCACAGTTTTTTTCTTGTAGTCCAATGGCAAATGAATTTCTATATAGAATTTATGAATTCAAAGACTTATGCAGTTCTTTATACTCATTATATAATTGTGAGCTTTAGACTTTTGTGATCATACAAATACAGGAGTTTGCCTCAAAAAAGTTGGTTTTGGAAAATGAAATATCTTTCTATAAAACACAGGTCCAGATTTAGTCATTTCATTACCAGGCTGCTGAGCCCTAAAAGAGAGGCCTGGAGCACTGCGACATTTCAGCGAGCAAAGTCTGAGATATGAAGTCACATTAATGAATTTTGATTTAGGTATGAAAATCAGTATAGAACAGAACAACCTAAAAAAAATTTTTAAAGAAGCACAGATTTCTTTGCTTTTTCTTTAGTTTAACTAGTTTTAGTGGCTAAAACTACCTTGTTATTGTGCCCATGAATATATGTCCTTCACCTTTTTTTGAAATAGTCCTAATCCCCTTCACAAAATCTCTCTGCCTCAAAATAACCATTTATATGAGAATTACAGCATGCAAGTCCATTATTAGATATACGACTCAATTTACCCAGCTTAAAAAAAATAAAAAATGTAGTTTTGAGTACCTCACCAGTTCTGGAGTCCATCTACTATTTTCTTCTTACTTCTCCTGTTTTTTCCTACACCTACGCAGTAACAGAATAAACACAACTGTATTAAAGGCATAATTACAGCGACTATAAAAGTTTAAAAATACTGTAAAATGTTTAAAATATTATCCTGAATATCAAATTAGGGATAAGACGTGAAAATTGCTCTAGTATTTGCAGTACTTTTATGTAGCACCTGTAAGCCAGTAAGGACTTCCATATTGCTTACTAGTGATATTGATGACAGAAAATATGGAAAATGGCAATGAAGATGACCTCTTAGTTTCCTACTTGGTAGAGCACCGTGCAGTTTTTTGGCACATAATGCCATATTACAAGCACCTGCAGTCCCCCTGCTGCCCTATGACACCTGAGATCAGTTCATTGGAAATGGACTAGCTGTCTACTGAACATTAGCTGAATAATTTTTAACTCGTCAATGTGGGAGATTTTCTGGAGAATTTGGCCAAGCAAAGAGTTTCTACCCAACCTGCCTCAGGACCAGGTTCATGCAGTCCCATTTGGAAGACAATATCTCCAAAACAGAGTCTTCTAACACCATAGAAAAGCATCAGCTAAAACGTCATAATTTCACTGGCTAATCCAAAAGCCATAGATATGTCCAGTTTCCAGACCCGTTCTTGCACCTTCGAGCATGTATCAAAATACTGCAGTTTACAGGAACCATGCTAAAAGTCATGTTATCTGAGAGCAAACATACTATCAGACAAGCAAGATTTACAAAAGAAAAATCTATCAGTTCTTAATAAGCACAGTCATGCTGCTTCTACCCATAAAATCCATACAAATTGGATTTTGAGATGCTGGGAGAATATACTGACGGATCTACCACTGTGTATCAGCCCTTTCTCTTATACGTTGCCTAGCCTAGGCATCACTAGCTTGTGCTGGCAGTGAAAGAATTATGGTCTAGGTAGACCCTTGGTATGTCTCAGTGAAACCATTCTAACAAGAGGGTGAAAGCTGTGAAGACTTAAAATTTGTTTGTAATGGTCCTGTCGGACTTTACAAAGACAAGGAGAAAACGCCTGAATATCCTAGGGATAGCGGGAAGAAAGCTAGTGGTAAATGGAACAAGTCACAGTGTGAAGCATTTCAGCACTGTCTTAAAGGTTATTATCTTATCTCTTAAAGGTTAGAAAAATACAAAATCTATGAAAAAAATCACTACTAAAATTGAAGTTCCCTTGTAAGTCATTCTGGAAAAGCATTTTCTCTGAGTGCCTTCATCTAACTGGCTGTGCCAGAAGAAGCACTGTGAAGGATAAAACTGGTAGAAACGGAGCAGTACATTGTGCTTTCAGCCTAATAATTTGGAAAGAAATAGAAACCCCCACGCACATGATACATTTCGGTTGGTCAGCATATGACCTGTTTGTAATATACTCCTTCTGTAACCACTATGCAGTCAGATTTGGCAGTATACTGAAATCATATATAATTCTGCAGTAAGTTCTACTTTATTTGTGAAGATACCACATGTTGTACTGAACAAGGATGAGGGACAGAGGTTGTGAACCCTACTAAGAGCTGCAAATTTTCTCATGGAGTTTGAAGGACTGTGGACTGACAATAAATACATTTACCTCCTTGCTAGATTTAAGCAAAAGTGTCTACAATAGAAGGCAGCGATTGACACACTATCCAAAAGCTCCACTGAAGATCTAACTGGACATGACCACATCCAAGAAACAATTACTGTTATTAGTCTCTTTGTACATTCTTTCATTCTTTAGTGGCTTCAGTACACCTATTAGGCAGGGGGAAAAAAATTATCCTTGGCAGCCTTCCTTAAATTTCCTAACCACATCCAGGGAAAAAAAAAATCCTTCAAGCTTTGGTTATTTCATGTGCACACTTAAAATATAAATACTGAATTATGAACAGAGAAACAGTATGGTACAATATCACGGGGTACTCATTTTACCTATGTTTCCAATGGAAAGAACACAATATGTGTTCTTAAGTAAAGTAATCAAAAATAATTGCTTTGAATACTGTGATGATACTAGTTCCTCAGCTGACCTCTCAATGAGTTAGTCTCTTTTAAATGACTGTAGTTGCTGGACTGTCAATTTTCACATGGGAAGGGTCTGTACTTGAACCATAATGTGATTTGAGTTACGTAAGTCAAGTATGAGTTTTGACTATAATTTTAAGTCCAGGCAAAGGATTTTATATTTTCCTAAAGTATTATTAGTAACTCCTAAACCAAATTCTGTAATACCTGATTACAGGAATACCAAAGGAATTAAAAACAAGCAACAAAAAAGCCTTCAAAGTAAGGAATTGAACACAAATCAGAACATGGGCTGGTCTTTGATCCACCAGAGACTAAGGATTTTGCTACTTCATATTAAGTATGTCAACATAGATGAAGAACAATATTTTTAGTTATCAAACTTGGAACTAATTATGATATAGTGAAGAGCATACGGATACAATATTAAGAGTAAATAGAAGTAGAGCAAATGCTGATCTATCAAGAAGTAGAGCCGAGTTTTGTCTGTTTGTATTTATCAAAACAAAAGTTCTAGACAAAAATTAGATTTATCATTTAACACTTCCTATTTGCCAAAGGTTTATTGAATTATATCCTTTTTTTAAGGTATGGAGCCCTTATACTAGAACGTCTCTGTTCCTTAAATAGGAATCTGAAATGGTAAAACTGCTTGCAGACACAAATTCTTTCATGTAGATTCCCTGATTCCTTTGCTCTAATATTAATGAATTGGGATATTTTTCCAAAATATATTTATACTGTAGACATCTATTAGACTCTAACTCTGTCCCTGCTCCACAACTGTATTTTAACTAGATTTTACCTCCTGATATATGTTTATAGGTATCACATTTTTCATTGGCAATCAATATATTTCTGCCTTCATTCTAAGAAATCAATCCCAAGAGAGCTGAAAATGAAGCATTCTCCTCCTCACTTCACTGGTGGACCCAAACTAGTAGACTTCTGCCACTAACTAGATTTCACAACAGATTAGGATTAAAGAAATACCATCCTCATTCCTGACACCATAGCGATCAGAGCACTTTGTTTTGGCTTTGATATTAGATATCTGACTTCTAACATCTGAAAAATCCTATTTTGTGTTGGTGTACCTCCAGATCTTAAATTTGATAGAAAAATGGAAAAAAAAAAAGAAAAACAGAGTTATTGAAAATAAGAATTTCTCATATCTAACAAAAGAACAAAGCTTGTGAATACTTACTAGATAAAGTTTTATGTGAAATAAACTGAAACCTCCTTCACATCTTTCCTTTTCTATCCTGTTTTGTCTTTATTCGATTTCAGAATACCTTAAAGGCTATCTTTTGCTCACAAGGAAATGGCCTCTCACTTTAATTTCTGTAGAGACTTTCAAAGCAATGATACATAGTTTATAGGTCTCTCAAATATCAACTGAAAAACCATTTGATATAAGGCTTCTTTATCTTGTAATCAAATCTAGTTTATCCTGTCAAGCTTTCAAAATCAGCTTTGATTTTTGTTAATTCAGGGAGATTAAGTCTCCTTCAGCAAAACTCAGGGATAAAAAAAACCCAAAAGGTATTTGGATTTATCTACTTGTTAAAGAAAGAAAGGTTAAATTATTAATGTCTTAAACTAATTAGAATGCCCTCTGTACTCAGATGTGGAAAGGAAATAGGAAGGAAATGGGAAGGGAAGGCATTATAGTATTTTTTAATGTTTTGCCAAAATGCTGTCACTTACTTTCACTTTCATTTCACATTTACAGATTGCTGATACTTAGGATATTGGCTTTCATGAAAAACATACAGGAGCTACTCCTTAATAGCATGAAGACCACATTGGGAAGGTAAAACAGCTTTGTTTTTTGTGAGACAGGACTCTGGTTATCTCGTTCCTCTAACACTAGTCTTGTCTTGCGCTTAGTGTATTTATCTAGTACATGAAAGGAATGAAGATCCTTCTCTGCCTGAGGGATTTAAAACTTCCTCATCTAAACTACATAAATATACACAGTACATAAATATAATGTGCATTAACATAAAAAATGCATAATATTGCAAAAAATGCAAAAATATTCCCTCCTAGTCATTTTGAAATTACACATTGTTCCAATTCTTTATGGAACAATCCCTCAAAATTTATGAAGGATAAGTTTTCTCAAAAATACCTCACTTCTAAACATATTTTTGTTACACTCATTCTGATCTGTAATGTCTTTGCTTGTATTTTACAGGAGCTCTTTCAAAGCTGTTTGCATAAACTGTGTGTTACTTTTATCAGTTTGATGTAACAGGGTTCAAATACATATATTATTATAATGGAAAAAGGAATACTAACTAACTTTATTATTGTTGAAACAGAATTAGGAAAATAAATCCTCTGTTTATTCACTACCATTTTCTGGAAAGTCAGATAAAAGGTATTAAGGAGTCTGAGATTTTTTTTCCTAAATGCAAACAAAAATATCTGTCAGGTATCACATGTTCACATTCTCACTTAGATCAAAGAATAAATATCACAGGTATAAAAATACCATGTTCACCCAGCAACTTCTGCCGGGCAGGTGCTTCTCTCTCAAATAAAGGTGCCTGTATTATACATGCTGAAGTAGAACAGATAGGCTGGAAGGAGCTTCTGGAAAGATAATTATCCTTCTATTTCAAGTTTAACTGTTAAATTTAGCTAGAATTTTTTGTAGAAATGGCATTTATATCCCCATCATTCTATGCTTCTGTGTTGGCATTGCACTTACACAGAGCTTCTAATTAATGTTTTATCATTGAAAGGGTTTCCATTTGTTCTATTAGAACACTAATCAGAAATACATATCCATTATAAAGAAGCTCATCTAGCATAAATTTGTCCCCGCATCCATGTGGAGATGTAGTTTAAATTGGATGCAACTCAGATACAAAGAAAATAATTTTTTGCATTGGTAGAAAAATAGTTCCATATTCTCACTATTGTCTGAAGCAAGGAAGGAACAATCCAAAAAACACCCTCATTTTACTTTCAGAATGCATCTCCCTGAACAATTTTCACCTTTTCAAACTACCAAGTATTTTATTTCTCTAAATTTGTTTATTAAGGCTCCTTAAATTCCCCAAGCAATATTTCCTTGCTTTATATTTCTACCATCAGAATTATTCATTAGCTTCCTCATACTTAAAAGAAACTCCTTATCTCCATGGTACATCTTTAAGCGTTGAGTTATTAAATATAAATGTGATATCAAATATTGGGCAGAACTCAAACCAACCCATTCCTGAAGAATGTATTTTTATTTATATACTCTCTCTTTGCCACTGTTGATCATGTTTCTATATAGATTATATATATGTGCGTGTGTGTATGCATGTATACAATGACACAGTTTCAAAATGAGGAAATAATTCCCAATTCTCTCATCCAAATTAGCATAGGAGGCAAGATATTAACTTTCAATCTACTAAGCCTGAGCAGGAACATCACCTGGGGTCTCCCATTGGATATGGAGAGATATGGATAGGATATGGATATGGATAGGATATGGACAGGAACAAAAACACCTGTCTGTCTATCACATCACAAATATCCAGTCTTTGAAAAAAATAACGCCAGTGAAGTCCACATGAGAAGAGCGATTGCAGATTGTGTATTTCAAGGAAATAAAAGCAAATTTTCGCAAACATCAGCCAAATATAGAGGAAATGAAGAGGGATGACATTATGGAACTTGCCCTTACCAGTTAGCTAGCCCACTGGATACTCATAAACAACCATTTTCCAGCTTGCTGGCTGTTTTGGATCCCGTTCAACATGCCCTTCTTCATTGTCACTGAACAGAGAAGGCGAACAACTAGTGAAGGTACCAGTCTCCTTTCCACACAGGCTGGCAAATCCCAGGACAAGAAGAAAGTAGGTGGTGGAGAAAGATTTCTTCCACTTTTAAGTATAGATATTCAATAACCTGTGTAAACATTATTTGAATATTATGCATGGGAAAAATAGAACCACGGATAATCGTATTTTTCAAATTCTTACTCATTTTGCATAAGCTGATTTAGGATCCAGAAGGGGGTTACAGGTAGTTTTTTCTCTTCTTGCGACTCTGCTAAGACACCTTTCCTCTTCCCCTAAATGGCACAATTTACCCTAAACATAACCCTGTGCTGCCTCAGGTCACTGACGTACAGTCCTGCTACAAACAACTTTTCTGTATTTAGAAACATGGTACACTTTTAAGGCATATGATCCCATGACCTTTCAAATCTAGAATACGTGACTGGAGATTCACTTCAATTCTCAAGAAATTCTGAGATGTCAGATTTTTCTTAACTAAAAAGTGAATTTGGAGAATTTGTGTATACTTTGGAGCTTAGCATAACTTCTTTGAATATTCTGCATTTGAGTTTATTATGATTAAAGTTCCAGACTGTGTGCACAAGTAAAATAGCCCCTAGATATTTTCAAATGTTATATTGCACATACAGAAGAACTAATTGGCAGCAGTCCCATGCCAAAGTGAACCATGGTATAGTTATGAGATGTAAAAATGTTGCTATTCATGTGGATTGACCTATATATCTCATAGTTTTTTTCGTGCCTGAGGAATAAATAATATAGTATGCAATTGCCTATCTAAAAAAATGGAAGTTACACATGGCTCCTGTTTGTGCATATCTTCTCATTCTCTCTGTATAATCAAAGTATCAGTGACACCATCTTGCTGTATCGATAATTTAAAAACATTACGCATCCTCTGATTTTTCAGAAACATTAAAATTCATTTTTACCATGGAAAACTGTAAGATACATTCAGATTTAAAAACCGCTCTGTTTCCATTTTCTTATTTTTCATTTTGCATTATGCACTGTGATGCCCCTAAGGAGCTGCAGCATGGATGCTGAAAAGACTTTGCCTACTGGGGCTACCTCCCCACATAATTCTATGCACAACCATCTGAGAGAAAAATGTATTTGTAGCCCTTGTGAATTAAGGAGCTGAGAGAAAAAACATTTTATTTCACAAATCGAAATCCCACTTCTCCTGCCAAAGAAACATCATAACAAGTGCTGTATAAAACCCCCAATTTTGCTATCCTAAGAGATCTTTATATCTAATATGTATCACATAAGAATGTATTTCCCTATTCAATGCCCAGAAGTTCATCAATATAAATCCAAACTATCATCCACAAAGATGGTAAACTATTTGTTTCAAGGAAACATTATATAGTATTTCTAATATTGCCTTGAATTAAAAAATGCCATTAATACATAGCTGGCCAGGAGGAAACTTTGAATATTGATTGTTTACTGTTAATTTAAGTCTGGTAACCACTTTTGTTGACCAACAAATAGCGTCTATCTGGCTTTACACATTTACATTCCAATGATTCAATGATTCCCCTCCCCCCATACCTTTTTTTTTAATTTGGAATTTTCCAATACTTTTTAAGTAAGCACTCAGCATCTTAGCTCATATTTACAGCTAGCAGTGTATCAGCGCTCTCTAGTTTTACCTATCTAGGGATAAAAATATATGTTCATTTACTCTCCATTGCAATCCCTCTTTTTCCAGACAATTTTTATGTTATTTCCATCATAAAAAAGCAGAATTTCAGATCCAATATTAAATTCTTTTGTTTATTTTCTAGGTAGAAAAATCAGTGGAGTTTCTGATTGCTGTGATCTCTGACAAATCAGTTACTTTGATGCTATAAAATGGTAATTTTTCTCCATTGTTCAGTTTAATTTCAATATAATCAAATGGTTTCTTATTTTTTAATCATAATCCTAACATTTCTAATTGTTAAACTGAGTCACACAGTTATAAAAGTAGAGAAAGTCTCTTTGGAAAATCTCTCTGCTTTAGTTGAGATGACAGGCGCTAGTAGGACAAAAAATTTTGTTTATTTTCCTTAAAGATCTTTTCCCATCTTCCTTGACCATGCACAAACTGGAATAGATTTATTTTTTGTTTCCCAAGAAACATGAAGGAATGAATAAATATGCATGAAATTCTTATGCATTTTCTTGTTTGGTATATTGAGCAGCTTTATAGAAGGCCACTGCCAACTTCAGTTTAGCTGCTATGTGAAATTATATTGCCCTTGACACTGATTGCTGCATATTAAACTTTTATTCTGCAGAAACATATGCTAATTTAACTTAATAGACTGGGCATAGTTTTACTGATTTCACAGAGCAGGGGTTGTCTCAAATTAGTGTCATGACTGTTATTTCTACCTCTGTTGAACCACTACATCAAACATCATACATCATATAACACTATGTTTCTGTTGAAATAGCCAGAGCTTACACACGACAAATTTTTTGTTCTCTTTATGTTAACTGTAGGAGGACAAACAATACCTGATTTAGCATAAAATTAAGAAGTCATGAACAAACTACATTTGATCTTGCATAAAGCCTGACAGCACAATGGTAGCCCACCATAAATTTCTGAAAGGATTTGAAACAGCAGAGTGCATTTATATCAGATCAGCATTTTGTGTCATGCTGCTATAACACTTTTGATACAGTAGTGGAAACTCTAAACAAGATTTATTGTAAGACTGAATCACGACCTTACTACTCATAAAGTTAAGCCTCATATTTATTTTCAGAATCATTTTACAAATTATTTTTATAAACGTCTATAAATAACTTTAATAAACAGCTAATAAGCAGCTAATAAGGTTCTGCTGTTTGTTTTGTGGGAAAAAGGAGTCGAAATTATGAAGGCCCAGCATAAGGGGAAGGGAAAATCAGGCTAGAAAACTAGTCCTTTAAGAAACCTTTATTTTCTTTACAAATAAACCAAATCTTACTACTACAAAAAGCCACCTGTGGAGACATACTAATTTTAGATTTACAAAAAAATTTCTTGTCATACGTACTCAGTGAATCAACTAGGAAATGTGACCTCCTACTCTTGTTATTTGTGAATAGAGAAGGACTCATGGGGGATGTGGTGGTAGGTAGCTGTCTTGACCACAGTGATCATGAAATGGATGAGTTTAAATTTTTTGTTATATGAGAAAAAAGGTCAGCAGAGTTGCTACCTTAGATTTCAAGAGAGCAAAGTTTAAGCTACTCAGGTAGCTGCTCAGCAGTGTACCCTGGGAATTTTCCTTTGAGGGCTTAGGAGTTGATGAGTGCTGGTCAATTTTTACGAACCACCTTTTAAAAGCAAATGAGCAGGCAATCCCATGACGTTGAAAGTCAAGCAAGCTGGTCAGAAGACCAATTTGGCTGAACAGGGAACTACTCTTGGAACTCAGTCAGAAAAAGATGCTTTATGATCTCAGGAATCAAAGTCAGGCTTTGCAGGAAGATTAAAGAGCTCTGGTTCACATACATGGGGAGAAGACACATAAGGCCAAATCTGAATTAGAGTTAAAACTGGCCAGTATTGTCTCAGACAACAAGAGGCTTTTTTAAGTGCTTTAATAGCAAGAAGAGGTCTAAAGAAAACATTGGACCAACGTTCAATGAAAAAGGTCACCTGACAAATAGGAATGAAGAAAAGGTGGAGGCATTCAATGTTTTTTTTGCCTCAGTCTTTAATAATACTGATAAACCTTGGGCTGTCCGGTCCTCTGAGTTTGATTACCACCATTGCAGGAACAGTGACTTTCCCTCTGTGAACACTGAGACTATAAGGGACTGGTTGTACCACCTGAATGTTCACAATTCTGGTTGTGAACATTGGGCCTGATGGGATTCATCCCAGAGTACGGAGCTAACAGATGTTATGGCAGGAACCCTCTCAATCGTCTACCAAAGGTCTTGGGAGTCTGGGGAGGTCCCAGCTGACTGAAAGCTAGTCAACGTTATTCTAATTTACAAGAAGGGATGAGGGACAAACCAGGAAACTACAGACCTGTAAGTCTAACCTCAGTTTCTGGAAATATTATGGAGAAGATTATAGTGGGTACTACTGAAAGGCATTTAAAGAGTAATGCAATCATCAGACACAGTCAACACGCGTTCACAAAGGGGAAGTTCTTTTTAACTAATTTGATATCCTTCTATGATAAGGTCACCCTCCTAGTGGATGAAGGGAAAGCAGTGGATGTATTTTTTCTGGATTTTAGCAAGGCTTTTGATACTGTACCTCATAGCATCCTTCTGGACAAGTTTTCCAACTGTGAGACAAGGAGGTTCACAGTGTGCTGGGTGAAGAACTGGCTGAAAAGTTTGTAGTAAAGGGGGCTACATCTGGCTCGTGACCGGTCACCAGTGGTGTTCATCAGGGCTCAATCCTAGAGCCAGATCTGTTCAATGTATATTTATCAACAATCTGGATGGAGCAGTTGAATGCACCATTAGCAAATTTGCTGGTGATTCCAAACTGGGAGGTGCCGCTGACTCTCTTGAGGGACTAGATGCCTTGCAGATGGATCTAGATAGATTGGAGCATTGGGCTATGATTAATGGGATGAAATTTAACAAGTCCAAATGCCAGATTCTGCACCTGGGATAGAGTAATGTTGGGCACAAACATACATTGGGAGAGGGGTGGCTGGAGAGCAGCCCTGCAGAAAGGGATCTGGGTGTGTTGGTCAACAGCTGGCTCAATAGGAGTCAGCAGTGTGCCCTGGCAGCCAAGAGGGCAAACTGCATCCTGGGGTGCATCAAACACAGTATAAACAGCTGCTCAAAAGAGGTAATTATCCTGCTGTATTCGTGAAGGTCCTTGAAAGCACCCAAAGGAGGGTAACAAAGCTGGTGAAAGGGCTGGAAGGAATGTCCAACGAGTTGCAGCCAAGGACTTTGGGCTTATCTAGTTTGGATAAAAGGAGGCTGAGGGGCAACCTCATTGTTCTCTACAGGTTCCTGAGGCAAGTAAGTGGAGAGGGAGCTCCTGATCTCGTCTTCCTAGAATCCAGTGACAGGACATGTGGGAATGGTTCAAAGCTGTACCTGGGAAGCTTCAGATTTGACATTTGGAAGCACTTATTTACCAAGAGGGTGGTCAAACACTGGAACAGACTTCCTAGAGAGGTGGTTGATGCCCCAAGCCTGTCCGTGTTTAAGAGGCATTTGAACAATGCCCATAATAACATGCTTTAACTTGTTGTCTGCCCTGAATTGGTCAGGCAGTTGAACTTGACAGTCATTGTAGGTCCCTTCCAACTGAAATATGCTGTTCTATTCCATTTTATTCTACACCGAACACATAAGGAAAATCTAAATTTCTGCCTTTAAGTTTAGAGACATAAAATGCATCCGAAGAAAAACTAAACTTAGTTCTTATTTTCAATCTAGAAGAAAACTTATTCAGAATTCTGCAACTCTTAATTACCCATTCACTCATATAAAAATGACCACTGCTGTGCTAAACCTGTTGAGATCTTAAAACCCAGCTGAGATCATCTCAGAGTAACGTTAAATGAGATTAATATTGATTATCATGTGTTTTATATAATAGATTGAGAACATTTATTACATACCCATTACAGAAAAGTCACAATGGGGATCTATATATCTTTATTTATTTTAAATATTGCTACTGAGACTTTCCTTTGCAGATATTTCATGCAATATGAGAATATTTTTCTCTCTGATTACCCTATTGTATTTTAAAAGGTCTACTGAATCTAGGGATTTATTTTTTTTTAGCTGACATGGGCAAACAAAACTTTCTAGAGAGTCGTGCAGGGTAAGAGAGATTTACTCATTTAGATTTACTTAGATATTTAGATATTCTCTAAGCTCATATCAACAAATGTAGATAAAGCAGTCATGATTTCTGTCTCAAATAGACTTAAAAATAAATGTGTCCTGTGACATCTCCACATAGCATTACACCTGCTCAAATAAGCATGGAGTTTTCATGCAGTGTGATTCTTTCTTCCATATAATTTTTGACTGTTCTAAAAAAATGCAGTCCTACAGTCACAGCCTGGCTCATACTTATAGGGAGACACAAGGATGAATTAGTAGTACTGCTTTTGGGAAACAAACGTAACTTTAGTGTTGACATCCTATTTATCCCCTGTTGGGAAATAAAGTATCTGTATGTATTTTGTGTATTGAAATGATGAATTATAACCATTAAACAAAAATGTAATGCGTTTGTTACAGCCACCGAGTAGACAAATTACCATTATGCTGTGCAAGTAATACTTTACAAACCCATTTGTCACACAGGAGAGGTGTCATATGCAATCTGATTCACCCTGCTTAATGTATTAAATGAAACCTTGATTTTCTTCAGCAAATATAAAACAATAACAACTAGCTTACATTCCAGAACCTGTGATAAATACTTTGTTTTCTTAAAAAAGCAAACAAGCAAAAATTCAGTGTCTCTTGTGCATTTGCAAGAAAAATCTAGGATTACATCGCATTTTAATTGGCGCTAAGTATACCGAAAGCTTCTATGTATCACACAAATCACAGCAATTACCACATTACAGTTACCAATTCAATAGAACTGACTAAAATTTAAATAAATTCAGCATTATAGATCTTTTGCTGATGTAAATCAGCAAAGATTTGGCCAATTTAAGTACAGCTACACTGATTTATAATTGGTTTAAGTGACAGTACTTCTATCCATGTCAGTACAATTTAAACTCCAATTTACAGCACTGGATGACAAGGTCATAGGTATGATTTCCAGAATACAGGGCATTTACTACGATCTTAAGATGAAGTAGGATAAGAATTTCAACAAGTACAAGAGAATATACTTTCACACTGAAAATGAGATTTAGGTAAAAAGTTAATTTCTGGGTTCAGGAAAGGGATCTAGAAAGATCCCTTCAACAACACACCCTCATGCTGGAGATGCCTAAGTCACCATCAACTTCCTTGCCCTGAGTATCAACTTCTAAGTCAAGTGCCAACCCCATGCAGCAGAACTCCCCTGCTGTTCTACCTTGAACTCTCCTGGTATTTAGAAAGAAGGACTAAATACAGACATCTATACTATGGACTTACACATCAAACTTATTTATTTAGATTCTTCTTTATTATCAATAGAGAAAAATTGGGATCTAGAGTGAAACAGCAGATTAATCTCACTCTCTTACTAGCTCACGTTCTATGTCCCTAGATATTTCAGAACAGGAGGCTAGCTCTGCATACAGTGTTATGCAAATAGAAAACCTTATATGCGTTCAGCACAGTATACAGCATGGGTACCTCAGAAAAAAAAAAGAAAAAAAAAGGAAAAAAAGAAAAAAAAAGGATTTTTATAACAGATGAGCAGTTATATGTACTGCTGTACACCTGTATTTGTTTTCCTTTCCAGCTTCAGGATACAAATCATCACTTCCTTCCTTCCTTCCAGCTGGGCTGCCAATAACACAGGCAATACCACAAGCATTATGGAATCAGAAGAGAAGGTGTAGTTTGACGTTACATGGCTGGATATAGTTGCCATATCTACAGATGTTGAGTGCCATCAATTGAGTGCCACAGGATATCCCAATCCTCTGCATGTGGCAGTTATAACACGGGAACAATAATTTAGCAGCCTACCAGAAGGAGACCTGGAGAATGAAAAATGACAGTAAATGCCAATGTATATGTAGATATAGTTGTCCTGAAGTGACTGTAACTAGGACTCTCAAGAAGACATTTCTAGATTTGGATTATTATTCTTTACACCATGTTACATAAATTAATGACTTAAATTGTGTTCTGACTTTTGCATTTAGAACTTGTAAACCCATGCAAGTTTCTAGTTGATATTTGTTGAAATATAGCCTTTTGTTTTAAGCTCACCACACCGACAATGCTGCTTCTTTTTTCCCCCATAAAAAACCTGCTAGAACCAATCATGAATAGTGACTGTTGTCCATTGATTTGGGTCAGAGATGCAGAGATGAACTAAAAGACTAACCACCCTGTCAGTGGCCTTAAGTTAGAACAACAGAAACTCTACATAGATTACAGCCCTTGAGCAAATGCAGTAGCAGAAAGAAATAACACTGCAAATAAAAAAAATCTCTTCTAAAAAATCATGTCTGCCCCTGAGTCTATTGACATGAATGAGAGCTTTGGCATTGAGCTCTTGAGAGGCGTAATCCTTGTGATGTTAGCAAGTTAGCTAAATTAATGTCTTTTAGAGACTGCTAAAGCATGGTCCAGGAGCCACGCAGGAATTCAGTAGATTTTATCTACAAGAAATACAAAAGAGACTTGATGTGTAAATGTATATTCATACAATTCATATTCATACATATCTTTGCCCTCCAAACTTAGCTGCAACCTCAGCTCCGTTGAGATTTTAAAAGAGCAGCTAAATACGGTTATCTCGATCTCAAAATTTCACACCAAGCCTATTTGTCTAAGCATATCTTTATAGTCAATATACAGAAACTGGTATCTAGACTAGCACTGAGCAGATATTTTAGCAGATAAGCCTTATCTAAAGATTCTAGCTATGCCTTTGGAGAGCCCAACGCAGCAAGCTTGCTCTGTGCAAAGAGAGAGTAATAAAAGTGACCAGAAAACCCCAGTATTTTAAGAAAATTATGATTTAGAAGTCCTGTCTATATAACAGAATGGAACAGGTCAGAGTAATAACCACACGGAAGCCAGAAAAAAAGAATTACCTATGCATAAAGAAAGGTCATTCTGTCACTACTTCTCTATAGGAGAGTTCGTGTTTATGTGTGAACAGGATAGAGAATATGTATGTTCAAACAGGGAGGAAAAGAAATATCACTGTAAATAGTCTGGGATGCAAAGAGCTCAGAACAGGAACTGAAATACCACCTTTGCAGGCTATTATATAAAGTTACCATGAATCAGGATGGTGGCATTCTGGAGCACACCATGAGTTTACAAATTCCCCACCTCCAGCAACCCACATGCACTTTTTTACAACAGTTCCCAGCAATTTTGTATTCTCATCACCTGATTTCCGAAATCCTTAATGGATGTGAAAACACAGAAAACCATATTTAGATATATTTAGATGATGGGAGCTATGTAGCAGTGTCAAAATCATTGGTGGCTCTGTTCTCCTTCCTGTAGGAGATGACAGCAAAAATAAATTAATCTCTGTTTGTAGTTTTGTAGTTCGATACTTTAAGTGACACTTTCATCTTTGATCTTAAGTTTCCTTTCTAACTTTATAAAAAAAAATAACTCTTTCACATGTTTTAATTCTTCTTCCATTCCCTTCTGTATAACAAGAACAGTTCCATGAACTGATATTGTTCCTCACAGATTACTTAAAAACTTCAGGAAGGCATTCAGAGCCCTGTAAGACAGGCAAATAAATTCCTAGAACTGAATGAATTGAAACAATCTTTCATCTGCTTTTCTTGTCTCAAAATGAATTTCTTCCTATAGACAGGGTTAACTCCTCATTTTGTCACTTTTTTATATATCAATATACATTGGTGGCCTGATAAGCTCCCCTTTCCTTTCCCATCACTCATTTATCACTGAGAAGGTTAAAAAAACCCAAGCTACATACCCTTAGGGTATGTTTTTCTGAGTTCTGAGTATGTTTTACAGAGTTCTCTCTTAGATCCAAGACAGGTAGTTTCACCCCATGGAAAAGTGAATAAGCATATAAAGATTAAAGCATGTCATTTTGGCCTTTAACCTGTTCTTCTTGCTCCTTAAAAAAGGAAATGTTCATTGTCAGCAGATGCACCACAAAAAAACTGGTCTTCAGTAGGACCTCAATTTATTTTAACACTAAATTTTTTTTAACACTGGTACTGACACAAAAAAGTCATAAATCATGTTACCTTACATTTTCATTAGTTCTTATTTTGGTTCCTCTAAAGCATCTTGAAAAACGTATCAAGACTGTAAGAGATGTTTACTTTGCCAGAGTCAGCAGCTCTCTTGGGTTCCTGTTCTCTTTCTAGCACCACTGTGGTGGTCCAAATTGAAATCGTAACACCAATGAGCCAGAGCAGTTGTCTTGAACTCTCAACTCTTTGTTCACAGCAGATGCCTTTAAGGTAGACCATCTCTCTTCAGTTCTAATTGGAATAGAAAAGTGTCTATCTTGAGAAATATCAAAGCTGATCAACATTATTTTATTTTTAATAAAATATATTATGCCCATTTCCCCCCAAAAAATGGAAATTTCAAAGTATGAAGTCGATATCAAGTTAAAAGAGTGGTTAAACCTGTATGGTGTTATATGCATTCAAAATTTTCTGACTTATACTGATAGCATAATACAGTTCAAAATCGATCTCTTTTCAGTGGATTAATGAAGAATAACTTTATGTTGGGGAGGGGGGAAGGGGGCAGGGGCTTAAGTATAATGGAAAACATGGTCTCCACACTACATTATTCACTATTAATGCTAGATTCTCATTCCTCCCCAAAGTGCTGTATGAACATTTTAGAAATGATCTGAGCATTAGATTCCTCTATGAGTACAGTTCGGTTTGTTCCTATCATAGCGGAAGGGTGATTCAGCTGTACTTTTTTTTTAATCATCTAATAAAAGTAACTTCAAAAATTCAGTTACAATAACTACACATGTACATGGGTGCCTTTAAACTTCAGTCTACAAAAACAATGTGTTTTTTCAAGGGTCAAAATACTGACTCTGAAAATCACATTGTAAAAAAAAAAAAGCTTTATCAAGGTAAAGAGGAATTATACATAAATTCCACCTTCTTTACATTCAATAATTACAGAGCAGCAGATGTTCACATGCTAATGAACAAACAAACCTGCAGGTGTGGCAAATGGATCCTTACCATCTGTCCTGGTTCCGGTGGGGATAGGGTTAACTTTTCCTGGTATTCCATGCCATGTGAGCCACGCCCACCCTGAGCTGCCGGGGGAGGGGGCAGGAAGTTGCTGCTTAAAAGCGGGCTGGGGCGGCCCGGGTCCGAGCGGCGAGCGGCAGGGGGAGCGGCGGTTCCGTAATCGCGTTTGTATATTCCCCTATCCGTGTTGTTGTTGTTGTTGTTGTTGTTGTTGTTGTTTGCCTGTTCCCTTTGCTGTTCTATTAAACTGCCTTTGTCTCAACCCAAGAGTCTTGCCTTTTCTTACGATTCTTCCTGTGTTTGGAAGGCACGAGCGAGCGACACGTGGTTCTTTGTTGCCGTCTGAGGCTAAACCACGGCAGTCCTTTTTGGCGCCCAACGTGGGGCTCGAAGGGTTGAGATAATGACAGAATCCAACTAGAACGTGGAAAAAAACGGTTTTGGTTTGTTTTTGTATGCATTTATTTTATTAGGTAAGTAGTCACTGGTCATCATGTTGCTTGGTTTGTTCTCATGGCTGTGTTACATAAATTCCTATATGGCTTATGTACTCCCTGCGATGCTGTTTACCATGTCTGGAACAGGGATGAGGATTATCATTCTGCTGTCCTGTGCGATATCTGTTTATGATATGATAACATCACTGTTCAGACGGCTATTTTGGGGTGTTTATGCGGTTTTGCTGTCCTGTCCGTACATTGGACACCGTCTCTCAGAATTTGTTAATAATTTCCCCAGCCCTTCTGCCTCCCTTTTCTCCTTCGGGTCAGGTATGACAGCTTTTGAGAATTTTGAATATCCTTGGGATACTCAAACTAGCGTGTTCGTAGTGCTATGTCTCCTGAATACGTTCCAGGTCTTGTTTAGGGTTAAGCGACTATTTAAGACTACCACCCGGAGATCTGCTCCGAGGCTGGATAGTCAGGGGTGGCATGGCATGTGGGAGAGCATGGGCAGGTACCTAGAGAACTACTCACCTCCAATGGTCTGGGACTTCACCCCTGAACAATTACAGGACCCTGATAAAGTGGTAGAATATTTGAAGGGAAAATGCTGTGGCTATTCTAGAGAGGCACAACTCACCGCGCTGTGCTGGGCCCTGGCCAGTATCTACCAGGCACTGCTCAGAATTATGCAGCACCCTCAAGGGGAAGAGATGGAAACCAGACCTGAGGCGGCCCCTGCGGCTGCTGCAGCCCCTGCGGCGGCCCCTGCGGCTGCTGCAGCCCCTGCTGCGGCCCCTGCGGCGGCCCCTGCGGCTGCTGCAGCCCCTGCGGCAGCCCCTGCTGCGGCCCCTGCGGCGGCCCCTGCGGCTGCTGCAGCCCCTGCTGCGGCCCCTGCAGCCCCTGCGGCGGCCCCTGTGGCGGCCCCTGCGGCTGCGGCGGCCCCTGCAGCGGCCCCTGCGGCTACTGCAATCCTTGCGACAGACACTGCGGCTACTGCAACCCCCGTGGTAACCACTGCCACTGAACCAGGGAACCAACCCATGCCAGTATCAGTTGCCCCCATACAGAAGAAGAAGTACACAAAGAAATCAGTTCGCTTAGTAAGAGATGATGATGAACCAGGGCCATCACGAGAGCAGGAGGAAGAGGCAGAACCAGAGATAATTACTCGATCCCTATCCTTGAGTGAGCTGCGGGATATGCGAAAAGATTTTAGCCGACTTTCAGGCGAGCACATTGTCACCTGGCTGCTCCGGTGCTGGGATAATGGGGCCAGTAGCCTGGAATTAGAGGGCAGGGAGGCCAGGCAGCTGGGGTCCCTGTCTAGGGAAGGCGGCATTGACAAGGCGATCGGGAAAAAGACCCAAGCCCTCAGCCTCTGGAAACGACTCCTGTCAGGCGTGAGGGAGAGGTACCCCTTCAGCGAGGATGTTGTATGTCAGCCAAGCAAGTGGACTACCATGGAAAGAGGTATCCAGTACCTGAGAGAATTAGCCGTGCGGGAGATGATTTATTATGACTTGGACAATGCAGACTTACCCACAGACCCTGATGAGGTGCGATGCACAAGGCCCATGTGGCGGAAGTTTGTACGGAGCGCACCATCGTCATATGCCAACTCCCTGGCAGTAATGGAATGGAAAGGTGAAGAGGGACCAACGGTGGATGAGGTAGCTGGCCGGCTCCGGCGATATGAAGAAAGTCTCTCTTCCCCCCTTGTCTCAGCTGTGGAGAAACTGTCGCGGAAGGTCCAGCAACTTGAAGAGAATATGTCCTACTCCCCACCTGCACGGGCCAGCATCTCAGCTATTAGAAGTAGGCATTTCCCCACTCAAGAGAGAGAGTACAGAGGGTACACACCACGAGGCACCCTGTGGTTCTACCTGCGGGACCACGGAGAGGACATGAGGAAGTGGGATGGACAACCTACTTCGATCCTGCGGACACGGGTACAGGAGTTGCAAGGAAGGACAACCACAAAAGGGGATCCCTCCAGGAAAAGTGCCGCCCCAGTTTCCAGTGGGCCGTTCCCCAGACAAAGCAGAAGGCTTGATCTTGCTTCTGATCCTCTTGAAGGAACTTCCAAGTCATTTATGCAAGAAGTGAGTAATGGATACTATGACCAGTATTAGGGGGGCCCTGCCTCCGGCCAGGTGGAGGAAAGGGATAACCGGGTTTATTGGACGGTGTGGATTCGATGGCCTGGCACATCAGACCCACAGGAGTATAAGGCTCTAGTGGACACGGGTGCGCAGTGTACTTTAATACCATCAAGCTATAGAGGGGCAGAACCCATTTGTATTTCTGGGGTGACAGGGGGATCCCAAGAGTTGACTGTACTGGAGGCAGAAGTGAGCCTAACTGGGAATGAGTGGCAAAAGCATCCCATTGTGACTGGCCCAGAGGCTCCATGCATCCTTGGTATAGATTACCTCAGGAGAGGGTATTTTAAGGACCCAAAAGGGTACCGCTGGGCCTTTGGCATAGCTGCTTTGGAGACAGAGGAAGTTAAACAGTTGTCTGCCTTGCCTGGTCTCTCAGAGGATTCTTCTGTTGTGGGGTTGTTGAGGGTCAAAGAACAACAGGTGCCGATTGCTACCACAACGGTGCATCGGCGGCAGTATCGCACTAACCGAGACTCTCTGATTCCCATCCATGAGCTGATTCGTCAACTAGAGGTTCAAGGAGTGATCAGCAAGACTCGCTCACCCTTTAACAGTCCCATATGGCCGGTGCGAAAATCTAATGGAGAGTGGAGGCTAACTGTAGACTATCGTGGTCTGAATGAAGTCACGCCACCGCTGAGTGCTGCTGTGCCAGACATGCTAGAACTCCAGTACGAACTGGAGTCCAAGGCAGCCAAGTGGTATGCCACGATTGATATAGCGAATGCATTTTTCTCAATCCCTTTGGCAGCAGAGTGCAGGCCACAGTTTGCTTTCACTTGGAGGGGCATCCAATACACCTGGAATCGACTGCCCCAGGGGTGGAAACACAGCCCCACCATTTGCCATGGACTGATCCAGACTGCACTGGAACAGGGTGAAGCTCCAGAACATCTGCAGTACATTGATGACATCATTGTATGGGGAAACACAGCAGAAGAAGTTTTTGAGAAAGGGAGTAAAATAGTCCAAATCCTTCTGAACGCTGGTTTTGCTATAAAGCGAAGTAAGGTCAAGGGACCTGCGCAGGAGATCCAGTTTTTAGGAATAAAATGGCAAGATGGACGCCGTCAGATTCCAATGGATGTGATCAACAAAATAGCAGCTATGTCTCCACCAACTAGTAAAAAGGAAACACAGGCTTTCTTAGGTATTGTGGGTTTTTGGAGAATGCATATCCCAGATTACAGTCAAATTGTAAGCCCTCTGTATCAAGTAACCCGGAAGAAGAATGATTTTAAATGGGGTCCTGAGCAACGACAAGCTTTTGAACAAATCAAACAGGAAATAGTCCATGCAGTGGCCCTGGGGCCAGTCCGGGCAGGACAAGATGTTAAAAATGTGCTCTACACTGCAGCCGGGGAGAACGGCCCTACCTGGAGCCTCTGGCAGAAAGCACCAGGGGAGACTCGAGGTCGACCCCTAGGGTTTTGGAGTCGTGGATACAGAGGATCCGAAGCCCGCTACACTCCAACAGAAAAAGAGATATTGGCAGCATATGAAGGGGTTCGAGCTGCTTCGGAAGTGGTTGGTACAGAAGCACAGCTCCTCTTAGCACCTCGACTGCCGGTGCTGGGTTGGATGTTCAAAGAAAGGGTCCCCACCACACATCATGCAACCGATGCTACATGGAGTAAGTGGATTGCACTGATCACGCAGCGAACTCGAATGGGAAACCCCAGTCGCCCGGGAATTCTGGAAGTGATCATGGACTGGCCAGAAGGCAAGGATTTCGGAATGTCACCAGAGGAGGAGGTGACGCGTGCAGAAGAGGCCCCACCATATAATAAACTGCCAGAAAATGAGAAGAAATATGCCCTGTTCACTGATGGGTCCTGCCGTATTGTGGGAAAGCATCGAAAGTGGAAGGCTGCTGTGTGGAGTCCTACACGACGGGTTGCAGAAGCCAGTGAGGGACAGGGTGAATCGAGCCAGTTTGCAGAGGTGAAGGCTATTCAGCTGGCTTTGGACATTGCTGAGCGAGAAAAATGGCCAGTACTTTATCTCTACACTGACTCATGGATGGTGGCAAATGCTCTGTGGGGATGGTTACAGCAGTGGAAGCAGGGCAACTGGCAGCGCAGAGGCAAACCCATCTGGGCTGCTGACCTATGGCAAGATATTGCTGCCCGGATAGAGAATCTGGTTGTGAAAGTACGCCATGTAGATGCCCACGTACCAAAGAATCGGGCCACGGAGGAACATCAGAACAACCAGCAGGTGGATCGGGCCGCTAGGATTGAAGTGGCTCAGGTGGATCTGGACTGGCAACATAAGGGTGAACTATTCATAGCTCGGTGGGCCCATGACTCCTCAGGCCATCAAGGGAGAGATGCGACATATAGATGGGCTCGTGACCGAGGGGTGGACTTGACCATGGACACTATTGCACAGGTCATCCATGAATGTGAGACATGCGCTGCGATCAAACAAGCCAAGCGTTTGAAGCCTCTTTGGTATGGAGGGCGATGGCTGAAATACAAATATGGGGAGGCCTGGCAGATTGATTATATCACGCTGCCACAAACCCGTCAAGGCAAGCGCTATGTGCTCACAATGGTGGAAGCAACCACTGGATGGCTGGAAACATACCCTGTGCCCCATGCCACTGCCCGGAACACTATCCTGGGCCTTGAAAAGCAAGTCCTGTGGCGACATGGTACCCCAGAGAGAATTGAGTCGGACAATGGGACTCATTTCCGAAACAGCCTCATAGACACCTGGGCCAAAGAGCATGGTATCGAGTGGGTGTATCACATCCCCTATCACGCCCCAGCCTCTGGGAAGATAGAACGATACAATGGACTGTTAAAAACTACGCTGAGAGCAATGGGTGGTGGGACTTTCAAACACTGGGATACGCATTTAGCAAAAGCTACCTGGCTAGTTAACACCAGGGGATCTAACAATCGGGCTGGCCCTGCCCAATCAAAACTTCCACGTACTGTAGAAGGGGATAAAGTCCCCGTAGTGCACATGAAGAATATGCTAGGGAAGACAGTCTGGGTTAGTCCTGCCTCAGGCAAAGGCAAACCCATCCGTGGGATTGCTTTTGCCCAAGGACCTGGGTGCACTTGGTGGGTGATGCGGAAGGATGGGGAAGTCCGATGTGTACCTCATGGAGATCTGATTTTGGGCGAGAATAGCCAATGAATCAGATTGTGTGCTGTTAATTGCTAAGTAACACTGTCACTGTATGTCCTCATTGCTATCAGTTGTACTACAAGTAAGGCACAGGGGTGATGGGATAAGAACTGATCTCAGCAGCCGGCGCCCAGCAGTTTCCTCAAGATCTACATCTTCAGCCTACAGACTGCGTGCATGAGCCACACCAGGTGCACCAGTCACAAGCTCCGAAAAATACAGCATGCAACAGACCAGCACCACCCAGCATCTCACCTGCCCTGAGAGACTGTTCTAACAGATGGAGCCCAAAGCCGTGGATTAAAAGAACTCAACGGACACTTTGGAGGGATGACCCATAAACTAAGGGTATTATATGTGTGTATATATATATATATATAACAGGGGAAAGTGGTGGCAATTCATTGGAACCTGCTGGGCATGGCATAGATGGTATGGAATAAGGGGTGGATAATGTCCTGGTTCCGGTGGGGATAGGGTTAACTTTTCCTGGTATTCCATGCCATGTGAGCCACGCCCACCCTGAGCTGCCGGGGGAGGGGGCAGGAAGTTGCTGCTTAAAAGCGGGCTGGGGCGGCCCGGGTCCGAGCGGCGAGCGGCAGGGGGAGCGGCGGTTCCGTAATCGCGTTTGTATATTCCCCTATCCGTGTTGTTGTTGTTGTTGTTGTTGTTGTTTGCCTGTTCCCTTTGCTGTTCTATTAAACTGCCTTTGTCTCAACCCAAGAGTCTTGCCTTTTCTTACGATTCTTCCTGTGTTTGGAAGGCACGAGCGAGCGACACGTGGTTCTTTGTTGCCGTCTGAGGCTAAACCACGGCACCATCTTACATTTTTAGGGACTATGGAACTGATTAACTCTAAATAGAAAAACAATAACAATACCATGTATTTTTAAAGATACACAGCAATTTTCTGATTACTAAGAACACTGATGCATAAGATTTATTTACTGAACACCTCTTACATACTTACCACCACCTAGATGCTTATAATTTATACTTGGCAAAATGCACAATATTAGAACCATAGAAGAGTTTGTTCAGGTTCCATGGAACTGTAAAAAGGAAGATTTGTTGTAGGAAATCAATGTAAATAAAGTAAATCCTAGGAATATTTGCTGTTTTCAAGATGTAGGAGAATTAGTACAGAAAGTCTAAGTGTAAGAATAGTTCCTGCCTGACAGAAAGGAAAAGTAAGATGCAGAAGAGAGCGGCAAAAGTAAATGCATAGCTGCTATAGACGTGAACTAAATTGACACAAAGTAAGGATTAGGGAAGAAGCTTGGACTCTTCTACTTTTATAGACATGTGCATAATGTAATCCCTTCATAAATACAACAAAGTTCCTTTTTAGAAACAGCTTTAGGCTAGGCGTAAACTACTTAATAATTTGTGGAAAACAATCATGTTCTTACTCCAGCTTTCTTTTACCAAGCCAAAGAAGCAACATTTTTTGTTGTAATATAGGTTCTATATGTCCTAGTAACCTCTTCTGAATCTAGTCATGTTTAACCACTTTTATCAAAACGAATGGCCAGATCTGTAAATAGTGTTCCAGATAATGTCTTATTCTTGCCTAGTGACATGGTACTAATATTCTGATAACCAAAAAAATAAATGTAATTTTTTGACTGTTATGTTTTTATAAGATTACATGAAAAATTTTCAGTGAATTCCCAGATGTTGCTGTGGAATAATCCAAACTATTTCTACTAACTTTCATATGCAACAGATTAAATATCATAAACATAGTGGAACCAAAAACAATTAAAACATAATTGGAAACATGAATAACATTAAAGACAAATAACATGAAATAACATGACTAACAGGAAAATATGTTTTCAAATGTAGGGTTTTTTTCTGTAATACAAACACTCTAAAAGAAAGTTTACAGGATTATTCTGACTGAAGATGCCAAACATTTTTCCATCAATCCTCTCTCCATAACCTGTTTCACTCTCAACCAACTTTAAGTGATAAGTCAAGGAAAGAAAAAGAAGTGCTATTGAATTTTTACCTGAAGAAGTAAAGAATGTCATAGATTTTCAAGAACATTGCTGAGTAATCAAGCCCCCCCCCCACACTTTTATAAAACTCAATCTTAAAACTTATGACAACGTGAGTAAAAAGTAACAGAAAAGAAACAATTTGATCATTTTGCTTGCACCCATTTAAAATTCACTTTTATATCTTAAGGCAGACAGGTGTTTTGTGGAAAGCATTTAGAGGAACATGATCTGGTAGAGCTCTTATTTGGTGCTGGATGCCAGATTAATAGCACATAGGGATGACATGGGGGCTGGACTACTACTAATTGTGTTCTGATAGCAAACACCTGAGTTACCTTCACTCAGACAACCACGATGTTTTCTGTTAGTCAACAATTTTCTAATGCTATAGCCTTTGAAAAATATTGAAGACATAACTTCACTGATGTCTTCATTTCCCATCTTTTCTCTAGCAATAAATACCAGACTTTCTTTTAATTTCATCTCTCACTGCATGAAAATTAACCCCTTTTCCAAATGCCAAAATGTCCTAAGTTTGTTGCTTGTTAAAAGTTGAAAACCCAGACTTGGAAGAGAAAAAAGAAAAAAAAAAAAAAAGAAAAAAAACACACAAAAGAAAAAAAGAAAAGAGAAAAAGAAAACAGAAAAGAAAAAAAGAAAAGTCCTAAACTTTTTTTCTCTTTGTTTTTTGCCTAATGACAAGAACACGTGCTCCCACCTTCTGACTGATTTTTCTAATTCCCTCTCACAGGACAGTCCTGGAACCAATTCCAACCTCCCTGAAGCAGTTCCCCACCTTTTCCACCTGCTGCAACAGTTTTTGCCTTGAGGAACAGTTCTCCAACCTTTCAGTCTGTAAGTGCCATCTCTGTAGTATTTACTCTTTAATACATAAAAAAAACCTTAATTAATTTTTACAAACACCAATAGTAGAGCATACTTACCAGGATATTGTAACCATTTCTTGTACCTATGTGTTTTTTCTGAAGGGTGGTGAAAGGAGATTTGGAGAGAGTGCATGCCTTATATCATAAGGTAGCTCAGTCAGGAACAGAACAGCAATGAAAAATTTAAAAACTAAATGCTAGTACTAACAGTGCTGACTTGACAAGTAAACAATATGACCACAGACCATGAAGAAATCGCAAATGTTTAACTCCTGTAAAGTCTGAAAGTCACAAGAAAGGCACCAAGACATTAGTGAATTGAAATTTTGATAAGAGGTGCTTCAGGCATACTTTGAGGAATTTGACAATAAAACATACAATAAAGGTTCATGGACATCAAAATTAGTATTCCCATATTAACCTAACCGTACTCGCCAGATCTTTCTTCTAGGTACTATCCCAACCTGGTTCTATGCTCAAAATGTGTTCCAGTTTTGTGATCCCTGTACCCAGATTGTTCCACCCCAACCAGTATCAAGTCATCTCAGCCCTGAATCCTCCTCCCCACTTTCTTGGTGCACTATCCAACTGACTGCCTACCAGGTCTCTCCACAGAGGTAATTAGTGTATTTTTTCCTGACTCTGACAGGAGCGTCTTCATGCTTTACTTGTGCTCTTCATCCATTTCACTCTATGCCTTCCAGTGCGCTCATCCAGAGAGCCAGAGGCAGGGCAGAAGCCTCTCCAGACTTTGCTGCTGGACACACTGCAGCCATGCACTCCAACAAAGCGGTACCTCCGCTGTTAACGAATCTCACACAAAATAGTTATAATCCAGTGGCTAGAGAGAACTGGCATGCAATATGCAGGCTCTTGTCTCTCTGGCCTGGGATTAGGCTCTTTCTAATTTATTTCTTGAGGGAGAAGGCTAGCAGAAAAGAGATTGTATCTGTCCTTACATCCATAGTCTGCATTTGCTAACCAAAGTTAGAATCCAGGCCTGTGTCTCTACTTTCTCAGGTGAAGGCTTTAACTACCAGGCAATTTCCCACTCCAGTGTAATTCTGCCTCTCCTGTCTCTCTTGGATCTGAGAAAGCTTCGTGATAAAGGTGTTATCAAACCAACATAATTTTGCAACTGTTCAGATACATTTGTACCTACATTTTATAATGACAAAATGAAAAATATTCTGACAGCTTTCTGCTACCTAATAAACAGAAACCCAATGGTAGTATCTAAATGAGCTTATGAACTCACAATAAATGAGTTCTTATCCTGTCCCTATTAATTTTAAATGCAGATATTGGTACCTTTGGCAAAAGCATATAGTCTCTCCATCTTTCCCAGTTGTGTAATAGAGGAGCATTGTTAGCATTCATTAATAACTGTAATGGTTTATATACAAGGAAAATTAAATGCTTTATTGTAAAGTCTGAGAGACAAAATATTATATAACTCAATGTAGCAGTGCTAACGTTGGTCTGGTAACCATAATTGTTTGTCTAACTTCTCATGATTAAAATCTTAAGTTCCATTGACTCTTCAATTTTTGTTTTACTGTTAAATAAGGAATTTGCAAAATGAAACACAAATTCGATCAACACCTGAACTTGCCAGTGAACAAGGCTTTTTTTGTTTTTGTAATTTTTTTCCTCAAACAAAAAAAAAAATCTCTAAGCAACACAAATTTATCTTTTTAATAGTGCTGATACTTTTTTATTATCTTAAGGTTACTCAGGTGTCTGCATCCTTTAATGTCTAAGAAGAGCCGGCTACCTAACTGAAATGGGCACGTGTTTAATTAGTTTGACAACTGAAATCTTTCAAATGGTGACTGAATTGCACAGGTACCTCCTATACTAACCCTTTGACCAGAAATTACACACATTTAAATTGCCAAATAGATGAAGTCCCATAATGACAAAGAACAACAGCTTGAATTTCCTTAGAACATAGTTGTGTTGGCATTACACATGAAAGCAGAAACCCTCACTGCATTTGATCAACACTGTATATTCCCATTTTGACTAATTTATTGCAATTAATTAAGATTTTTAGTACTTTAGCTTATGATTTTATCAGTTGCAATACATTGTAGTGTTTTACAACAAATACCTAATACATAGTTTATGAATCAAGATATAATTCCAGTGTTCTTCTCATGAATAGAAAATGTAGAATCAGACTGAGCCCCACCACCTTTTTTAACTATTTCTAGGAATAATTTTGACCAGTAGAACTGTAACATCTAGCACAAGTAAACATAGAAAAGATGTTAGATATAACAATATTTTGATGGTGCTACATAACTTTGAACAACATTCATCCTTAATACAAACCTGTATCTTTTATTTTCATATTATTTTAAATATAGGTAAGTCATATCTTTAGATACGTGACTCATCCATGTGGCTAGTTCTCAGAAGTAGGCCATGGCCATGCAAAAGAAATAGGCCAGTATAATAAACTGACCAAAGCAGAGAAGACAAACAGCTTAAACTGAAAAGCATTGCCATTTTTAATCTTTATGATTTTTTTACTGTATTATATTTTATTTCACCCTTCTCTTTCCATTAACAGTTTATAAAATAAATGCCTGATACTCTATCAGCAATGTTGATTTTTTCACACCTAACCTTAATAACCTTAACAATAATATTAATTTAATTATAAGCTTAATAAAAACACTTATTAATTTAGTTACCTAGCTAGTCTGTGAGAAAAAACTTTCTGAAAAGCAATAGGCCAGGTGAAGTTAGATGACGTGTGTTATTCATATTAGACAAAATCTTACTGTGCAAGTTGTCATACTTCTATTGAGTGGAACAACTTGTTGCACTGTGGTATTAGATATATTGCTCTTACCAATTCTGAAGGACCCAATGGGATATCTGGGAAAGGTAGGCGCCTCTGAATTGTATCTAAAACAGGCAATAGTTAGCTCTGAGGCTTCAGCATCTTGCACGGAGTTTCAGTGACACACTTAAGTGTACTGTAAGTTTGTGTCCTTGAAACTATCTCTGAAGTTATGAGTCACTTCTGTGGAAAACTTGGGAGTTAAGAAAAACATGTGCATGAGTAGGAAAGTACATCCTCAAGTACGCCTGGAGGAAACAATAATTCCTCCTCCTTTTGCACAGAGTGTTAAAGATGAGTGTATTCACCCTTTCCTGGGCTGAGTGGAAGCCTGCAGCCCCTTCTTTCATTCCTTGCCCTCCTGAGAGACATGTTTGGTGAGACAGAGAATATGAGTTTAAACGTTGTCAGCTATTTCTCATCAAAGGGCTTTGTTCCAAATGATTAGGGAGGGTCAAACAACATTTCATCTGGTGCCTAAGAGTCCCTGGACAACAGTGCAGCTAATGGAGGCAGTAGCCTGGACAAAAGGGCACACAGAAGTGGGGCCAGAACCTCTGAGGGCAGTGCACACAGGCTCTGCAGTAGTGGTGACACACCACAGTCATGGCCCCTGTATACTAGCCCTGCAGCAACTACCCCTGGCACAGCTGAGCTCCGAGCCAGAGCAAGCTCATGAGGGAAGATGCAGCTCTGCAGCTCCAGGTTGTAGGGTGACTGTTGCCTCTTGCCGAGGCGGAGGGTTCCCTTGTCCTGTTGCAGAGAGCTTTAGGCTAGGAATACTATGGGAAAGAGATAATGACTTGCAATCCAGAGGGAGCGGTAGACCCAGCGGGCCAACAAATGCAGTCTGATATGGACAGGAGAGATCTCGTAATCAACAGAACAGGGCAGAAGGGGTCCACTCCAATAGTGTGCAAACAAATAAGTGCCAAGACACCAGCATTACTGGGAAATCTCTCATATCTGTTCTGGGAAATCATCACGACTGTGTAACTTTCTTAAGTGCTTTACACTACTGCCTGCAGCATAGGGAACCAACAAGAAGAATTAGAAATATGTGTGCAATTACAGGGCTACAGACTCATTGGGATGAGTGACACATGGAAGGACAGCTCACTTGACTAGAGTGCTGACATGGACAGATACAGATTCTTTGGGAAGAACGGGCCAGGATGACAAGGAGGGAAAGTTGTCATTTCTGTGAGAAAGTGGCAAGGATGCACAGAGCTTTGCCAAGGGAAGGGTAACGAGACAGCCTGAGAGCTTGATGACCAGCATTAGTGGGCAGACCAACACGGGTGACATTCTCTGCATGTCTGCTACCAGACCTCTTGATCAGGAATAAGTAGGCGAGTACTTCTTCAGACAACTGGAAGAAGCCTTAAGTCCACAGGTCCTGGTTCTCACGTGGGACTTGAAATACCCCAACACCACAGAAGGACACAGGAAATTCTGGAGTCTTCTGGGCCTTAATAAAACCACATCTGGAGTAATGTGTCCAGTTCCGGGCTCTCTCGTACAAGAGAGACATGAACACACTGGATTGAGTCCACCAAATGGTCACAAAGATCATTAAGGGACTGGAGCATCTGAGACAAGAGGAGAGGTTGAGAGAGGTGAAGCTGTTCAGCCTTGTCCTGGTTTGAGGCAAAACGGAACCAACTTTCTGTTCAGTAATTTTATTTCTTAGCTAGGCCTCTTCTAACTCTCTGAAATTAACAGCATGTTGTGTTTGAAGCGGTTCATTCAGAGTGATAAGACAGTTTGTGCCAAGGAAAGGTATGCAGAGAGGCTCTTGCTTATACTTATTGCTATAACAACCAAAGTCACCTAATTTTGTTATTTGCCCTGTTGGAGGATCGTAAGCGGAAAAGCGTAGAGGAGTCCCACCTGCAGGGAGGAGCAGACAGGACAGGTCACCCAAAATTGACCAACAGGGTATTCCATCCCATCTGCCCCATGCTCAGTATAAAAGCTGAGGGATCAAAGGATCAACTCTCTCTTCCTTCAATGGCTGACATCCAAGGAGGACCCTGTCTGTTCATGTGCCTTTAATCCTGATCCATGTGTTCCTGATTCTAACTCTCGAACTTGGTTCCCACCCATTGCTGAGTCCAGCCTGGGACTTCCCCAGTGCCTGCCGGTGACATCATCCTGGGAGCTTAATACAGTTTTCTATATACTGTATCTATTCCATTATTTTCCTTTTTACTTTATTCTTAATATTTTATTAAAGTAGTTTAGTTTCTTCTAAACTCATAAATCTTTCTTTATCTCTCCCCCTCCTCCCCGTGCACGAGAGGCTGGGGGGGAGCATCTGTCCCTGGTCATTGGCCAATTTGGCCAAAACCACGACAAGCCTGGAGAAGAGAAGGCTCAGGGGGATCTTAACCATGATGATATTTATACTGCTTTGGTATAAATCTGCAAAAAGAGCAGCAAAGAAGACAAAGACAGTTCTTTTCAGTGGTCCCCAATGAAAGGGCAAAAGATGATGGGTGTAAATTGAAACACAGGAAACTCTGTCTGAGCGTAAAACCCCACTTTCTTTATGAGGGTCATCAAATACTGTGCTTGAACTGGATAATGCAGGGGGATCATGGAGTCTCCATCCTTGGAGATACTCAAAACTCAACTAGACGCAGTCCTAGGCAACCTGCTTTAGCTGACTCTGCTGTGAACATAAGACTGGGCTAGATAGAGGATCTCTAGAAGTGCCTTCCAGCCTCAGACATCCTGTGATTCTGCCAGTCGGACCTAGCTTACTAAGGCATCGGATGTGCCTGCCCACAAGAAAGAAATGTCACCCTGTAACCAGGGATGGAGGTTACCTTCCCCACGTATGCTTTTGTATCATTCAGTTATGTCAGCTTAATAGATGAAGCCAGGGTCCCCAAGGCATACAAATAGCTAAGTGAGAATGGTAGACTCCTGCACAAGTTTGTGGGTGTGCATGTGTTGTGGTTTGGGCCAGGTTTGCCAATGACAAGATGAAAGATGCTCTCCCTCACCTCTCGCTCCAAGGAGAGGAAGAAGAGAGATAAAGAGTTATGAGTTTAGAAAAAAGCTAAACTAATGAAAAATTAATAATAAAATAGAAAAGGATATAATGAAATAGATACAATATAAATATATATACACAAAACCAGATCAAGTTCCTAGGAACATGTCACTGGAAGGTACTGGGAAAGCTCCAGACTGGACTCAGCGACAAATGAGAAATGGAACACACTGACCAGGATCAAAAGGCAGGTGAGCTGATGGGGTCCTCCTCAGACATCAGTCATTGAAGAAAGAGAACCATTGAAGAAGAGCCCACTGGAGAAGATCCAAAGAAGAAGTACCAATGCAGAACAGCTTAAGACAAACAGCCAACAAACAACCCCCTGGAGAAGAGGGAACCTGACCCCTTTGATCCCTCAGCTTTTATACAGAGCATGGCAGATGTATGGAATACCCTATTGGTCTGTTTGGGTCACTTGACCTGTCCGTGCCTCCCCACAGGCGCAACCCCTCCACAGGGCAAACAACCAAATCAGCTGACCCTGGTTGCCACAGCAATGAGTATAAGCAAGAGCCTCTGTCACTGAACAGAAAGTTGGCCCAAACCAGGACAGCATATTTCCCAGAACGCTCTGGAGAACATCAGATATGAAAGTCATGAGAGGTTCAATGCAGGCAACACAAAAATGTTAAGTTGTAAAAGTGAGGAGATGATGACAGAAATTAGTCTTTCACATGATTAGTTTGAGGACAGAACAGATAGTAGAGGGACAGATGGTATGAACTGAAAGGAGGGGAAAAGAGATGAGGAAGAGTTAGCACTCTTGGAGATGTTTAAGAATTTAGTAACTGAAGGTGTAATAACAACTGAGCCTACCTTAAGAGCTTCCTACAACTGACCAGCAGAGAGCATAATAAGGTGGCCCAATGCAAGTGTGAAGGTGGAAAACCGTTACTGAACAGGAATGAAAGAAGGAATGTAGGATGACAATGGGCATCATAAAGTGTGGCTGGTCACCAGTATCAACAGAGAGGATCAAGAAATGATAGCAGAGAACAGGAATCTGAGTTAACATGAAAAAAGCAATATGAAAATTTCAATAGCTCAATGGAGCAGGGATGAGAGGAAAGAACAGTGGTCCACAAATGATGGCTTATTCTAAAATGTTGCTAAACACAGACAAGTTATTATTTTCTAGGAAAGTCGTTTACTTACCAGAGAGTAGTATTCAAGCTGGATAAGCTATTTACATTTAGACTGATGGCTCTATCAGAGTTCACATTTCATAACTAGTGTACCAATATTAGCTGACATTGTGTACAGATGCACGGTAAGATGGACTAACTACAGTTATCAACAGTGCTGACAACCATTTTCTGAACATTAGATTATCACTGCTGTCAGTTTCAAGAAAATGTGCATTAAATAAATATGACTGTAAACTAAAGATTGCAAGAATTAAAAGCTGTCTGCGAAGTTTATGTAAAATAAATGTAAACTTTTTGCTGGGAAATCTCCATGGGAATCCATTTTCATTCACTACTTCTCTGTGTATACTCTGAAGCATTTCATTTTCCCAGTAGGTAAATTAATTAAAATCACATAATAATACTAATCCTTGAGCACAGATCTGTGATAACTTATTATGAAAAAAATATAAAATTGATACGCATTACTTTAAACAAAGGATGCCAAAAAGAAGTGAGAAAGCTCAGCACACACGTCTTCTGATTTGCAGATACCATAGAGATGAATCCTTATAATTTCTTCTCGTCCCTTCTTTTGAGAACAGTCTCATGATATAAATAACAAAAAGGACAATGTATAAAGATCATCCCATTCACATAGAAAGTATGGATAATCAATTTACAATTAAAGAAATAAAAATTGTAATTACTAGATGTGTCTTTTAGAGGAAGCATTTGGACTATCCACAGACAATTCTCTTCTACAGCTCATTCATCACATGTTCAAATGTCCAGAAAATTTACGTGATAAATTATGAATGTGCTCTGACCATGTGTTATATATAGAACATACAGATCTTTCAGTTATTTTGTAGAAGTGCTCTAAATCTGAAAATATTTTGAAAATAAAAGTCATCAGAGGAGGAAGGTTTTTTTTATCTAGAAGGTTATTTTGTTTCATGGTTTGTTAAAATGAGATTTTTACCTTTTGTTTCAAATTATAATTAGAACAGTAAGAATTAGAGCTGTTAGTGTTAATTCTCAGGAGTGTGATACTCAGGCTCTGTGGGAGGCAACACAGAAAGTAGTCTCTCAAGTGGATTAATAGATGACAGAGAAAGCAACAGCATATACAAACACAGACCAGCAGAGAGGTTTGGAAAGAGTTAGGGTAAATATGTGTACTCTGTGAAATTAGGTGATAGCACTTAAACACCAATTTACCTGACAGCAGTTTGCGTTTCTGCAAGTTCTTCTTGGTGGAGGCTATAATCAAGGTCCTAAATTCATCAGGCTTAATTTTACATTTCTGAAGTGGCAAAGAGGGCACTTTTAAGAAGACATTATCACTTGAACAGCTTTTTTCCGCTCTTACTGCTGTTAACCATTGTCTCTCACTGAAACACTATGGCCTATTTAATGAGTGTAGAATTTACCTTGAGTCCATAACAAGACCATTTACTTCCCATTTGGTTCTACTCTGAGCACTCAAATGGGACCTAAATGTCCATAGACCTTGTACTTGCCCTTTGAAAAGGATGAATTCACTGTCAATGAAAAATAAAGATGCCCATTAGACAACCCTTTAGTATTAGAAGGTATTCTTCCTGAAATCATTACACAAGGGTGAGCTGTTTGTATAGCCACAGCAGAAGAGTTTTCCTAGGATTGATCCATTATAGGTTTCTGTGAACCTGTTTATGTCAGTGCATGTAGTTTTACGTCCTCCCGTAGCCTTAGAAAGTGTCATGTCCTAAAATACACAGGGTTATTAGCAAAAGTAATTCTCCAGTCCCATGTTTTGTTCTGTCTAGGTGGAACTTTGCAACTGCACAGATTTCCGCAAACAGTAGAATTCTGCAAGTAATAAGGAATCAAAAGATTGGTAGATATAATTATTTGGAAAATTCAGTTCTTCAAAGCCATAACCCTTTATTCTTGGAGACATAATAGAAAAGTAGAGGCTTCATTTGACCCCATTCATGTTTATTGTTACTAATACTGGAGTCCTTTGGCTTTTATTCCAGAGAACAAAAAGCTTTGCCTTTGTCGCTCTCTATATCTCATACTATTTGAAGTGTCATAAGGGAAATCAAATGCAACTAGCCCAGCACTGAAATGTAAATAGAGTATAACAGATCAAATTTATTTCACTGTAATCCAGTAGGACAGGAAACAAAGGTAAGAATAATACAGGGAATTTATGCATGCAGAATGTGTTTACCCCAACCTAAATATAGCTAGAACTTTAGCATACCTTTCTACAAGAAAAGATCACCCCATACTGACCACATACAGCTTATGTATACAATGTGTATCTCCAGTAGATCCAGCATCTCTTGCAAAGTACCTCTTCGAAGATCACTATTTTAGTATTGTGTCTAAGATATAGAGACATCTGACATGCCTTGTGCCAGCCTTTGAAGATGAGTTAGAAATCTTTAACAAGGGACTAGGTGTCACCCCAGGGTGCTATCCTTTGTTATCAAAGCATAGAAATAGGCATTCCTCAATGTAAGTGTTATAGATTGAGGCCCAATAATTGACAGGAACCAGTCCAATTAATCAAATTAGTTTATTAAGCAAGCGGCAACAAGCAAAACAGCGCTGGGCGGCCGGGGAGTCTTTGCTCCGCCAACGGCACACACCCACTCCCCGAAAGTAGTTGATTATATACTCTTCTGGTTCCCGTATATGTGTCAATCCTGGTATATTCCGTGTCTAAGCGATGTGTTGCTAGGGGGTCGGTCTTGTCCCGCCTCCTGATGGTCGTGGGGCTGAAGGCTCCTCATCTTTATCAGTGTCCTTGGGGAGACTCTTTTCAGCTTATCTCACAAATTAGCTCTTCCCTTTGAAGTGTTAAAACACACCAGATGCCTGTGATTTAGGCCTTGAGGTATCAAAGTGCACCAGATAACACGCTGGATGCCTGCGATTCAAGTATGTGAAGAGTCGAAACAGTGTAAGTTTTCACCAGCCTTTAAGAAAGCCTGATTTGATTAACAAACATGATTCTATTTATTACATAAGGAAAAACACTACAGCAGGGAGCGTAAATGGAATCTTAAGGAACTCATTTTACCATTGATTATAGAAAAGAACATAGCATGGGATGTGGATGCCTACATTATAAATATCTGGGTCTGTTGCAAACCACTTACTTTGCTATAACAAGATCGTGGCCACTAGATCAAGAGAAGTTGTTTTCTCTCTCTACTGGGTACTGGTGAGGCTACACTGGTAGATTGTGTTCAGTTTTGACCTCTGCTGTTCAACAAAGACGTAGATAAATTGAAAATTTCCCAGAGGAAGTTGCTAAGGTGTTCACAGTCTAGCTGGCATCACCTAGGAGGGGAGGCCAAGAAAGCTGGGCTTGTTTGTCTGGCAAAGAGGAGGCTGAACTGTCGTCTAGCAAAGGACTGCAGTTACCTGCAGGGCAGTTGCAAAGTTATAGAACTAAACATTTTTGGTTAGTGCAAGGGGCATTAGTAGAAGGAACAACATCTGCAGATTGCAGCTTAGGAGGCTCAGGCGAACACCAGGAAAGAAAATTCACTGTGCAATCTGTGGCACTGGAATGGTTTGCTCAGAAGGGCTATGAAACCTCTTTCCTTGGAAGTCTTCAAGATTAGATTAGACCAAGCATGCTGACTGAACCAATCTACTCTTGGCAATAGTCCTGCTTCAATCAGAGCAATGGGACAATGATGTCCAGAGATCCCCTCCAACCAACATTTCCACAATTCTGTGATGTTTAAAACAGTACAGATTGATGCTGGATAAGCTGAAATAAAATTATTTATTTATATTTTGTGTTCTATCTTAATGGTGAAATTCTGGCCTCATAGATCAGTATAAATTTGTCCCTGACTGTTGTGGGGCTGAGAGGAAATGTTATTTGTTACTGAGGAAGAGCAGAATCGTGCTTTAACTTTTGCTACAGAAAAGAAAAACTTAGAGAAAACCTTGAAACCTTAATAATGGCCATCTTTTCTTTCTCAGTCATGCTTTGATAAATGTCAGAGACAGGTGCTATACAATCTAAGAAATAAAAGAAGTTAGTAGCTTTGTTTCACATAAGTATAAATTCAGCACCTAAGCACTATTCAAATATTCCATTTTATGAATCTAATAGTTGATCTGCTCTTGCGTACTGTGTGTGTTGGAAGGGTGAATTTTCCAACTAAATAAAACACAGATATTTAAGTCTATTTTCTGTTCTCTGTTCTAACACAATTAAAAATAACTAATACTTTAAATCTCAGCTTAAAAACAATCCCATAACTTTATGCACATTAGCAGCATTAATTTAGTACCTGCAAAGTGCATATTTAACTTCCAACTGAAAATACCAGAAGATTCATCCCCTGAAAAATATCTAAATATAGATTACTTCATTACTTGTAAATCAGTCTCAAAAAGGATGCAGCATGTGAAATGCTAAATGAGAACCGACTGGTTAAGTACTGTGCCTCTTGCAATCAGAAGGAATAACAATTACAGCACCAGCTACTAATCCGAAGAAATCAAAACACAGTTAGGCAGCCACTAAATTCTATTATAAAGTGTAATTATTATTATTAGACTTCTTTCAGAAAATGAAGGGATGGAAACGTTATGCAAGTACTTAACCTTTTTTAGAAGCTAGGGCGTTGTTCTTTACTGTGCTACTAAATATATTCATCTTTAAAAAGAAAAAACCCTCTAAATTCTGAAAACACGAGCTGTTTTTTCTCTCTACCATTTAATCAGAATATTGAGATATTCTATTTTTTTTTCCTGAAGTGGATTAGATTTAAAATGAAGAGATGTTAAGCATGCAGAATGTGTAATAAGGCTTTGTAATTAGCACAAACTAGAACTAAATGTATTACACTAATTATGTAGGTATTTCTCATGTGGTTTTGCGGGTTTTTTTTTCCCAAATACCTAGATGTTGTGGTTTAACCCCAGCCATCAGCTAGGACCATGCAGCCACTAGCTCAGTTCTCCCCCTCCTGGCCCCAAAGGTGGGGAGAAGAGGGAAAAAAGGAGGGGAGAGGAGAGAAAAAAACACACAACTCGTGGGTTAAGATAAAGACAGTTTATTCGAACAATAAAGGAAAATGAAAATAACAATAATAATAATGATGGTAAGAGAATATGTAAGGTAAAATAATACAATGCAATTCACTATCACCACCTGGTGAATTGGTTGACCAACATATCTCGAGCAGTGATGACATATTCTCGCCCATCAGTCAACCCCCATTTATATACTGAGCACATCTATGGTATGGAATATTCCATTGGACAGCTTTCATAGAATCATAGAATCATAGAATCATTTAGGTTGGAAAAGACCCTTGGGATCATCGAGTCCAACCATCAACTCCACTCTACAAAGTTCTCCCTTACACCATATCCCTTAACACCACATCTAAACAAGTCTTAAACACATTCAGGGATGGTGACTCCACCACCTCCCTGGGCAGCCTATTCCAGTGTCTGACCACTCTTTCTGTGAAGAATTTTTTCCTAATGTCCAGCCTAAACCTACCCTGCTGCAGCTTGAACCCATTCCCTCTTGTTCTATCACTAATTACCTGTGAGAAGAGACCAGCACCAACCTCTCTACAATGTCCTTTCAAGTAGCTGTAGAGAGTGATGAGGTCTCCCCTCAGCCTCCTCTTCCTCAAACTAAACAGTCCCAGCTCCTTCAATCGCTCCTCATAAGATTTATTCTCCAGGCCCTTCACCAGCTTCGTTGCCCTCCTCTGCACTCGCTCCAGCACCTCGATATCTCTCTCGTATTGAGGTGCCCAGAACTGGACACAGTACTCAAGGTGTGGCCTCACCAGTGCTGAGTACAGGGGGACAATCACCTCCCTCCTTCTGCTGGTCACACTATTTCTAATACAAGCCAGCATGGCATTGGCCCTCTTGGCCACCTGGGCACAATGCTGGCTCATGTTCAGCCGCTTGTCAATTAGAACCCCCAGGTCCTTTTCTGCCAGGCAGCTCTCCAGCCACACTTCCACAAGCCTGTAGCGATGCATGGGTTGTGTTTCCCTGTCTATGCTCCCTCTTAGCTTCTATGGGAAATTGAAACAAGTCCTTGACTAATATAAACATCACCTGGCAGCAGCTAAAACAAGGTGCATTATCAACATTCCTTTCATACCAAATCTGAAACACAGAAACCGCTAGAAAGAAAATTAACTTTATCCCAGTTGAAACCAAGACATTAATATATTCTGTCACTACAGTGCAAAGAAAAAAAAATCATGGTCATGATGTGTATACAAACTTATAACTTTTGGGATGTATGTATGTATTGAAGGCATAATTTTACTAACTAAATTGGAATCCCGTTCACTTTTTTTTTTCTTAATTTTTTTTTTTTTAAATACATGTAGGAAATTAAATAGGTCTAGAGATAAATTAATGGATGCTACAGCTATAAATCCTGCTCTGGCACTCAGGCATACCTCTCTTCCTGGCTAAGGAGTATTGATTCATGTGATTCCTTGCATATTGCAAAATTTTTATTTCCTAGCCATTTATCTATGCAGTGAGCTATCTGTCCCCTTGCCCTCTTGTTGTGGGTTACCCCCAGTAGGCAACTAAGCACCACACAGCCATTTGTGCCTTCCCACCAGTAAGATGGGGGAAAAGGAAAGGAAAAGCAAAAGCAAGAAAACTTATAGGTCCAGAAAAAATTCTTTAATAAGTGAAGGAGAAGTGGAAAAAGAGAGAAAAAAAACCAACTGATGCAAACTAATGCACTTACTACCTCCCATGGGTAGACCAACGCCCAGCCAGTTCCCGAGCAAAAAATGGCTAATCTCCCTAAAACCCCCTCTTTTCTCTTTTTGTTGCTGAACATAATGTTATATGGCAGGGAATATCCATTTAGCTAGTTCAACTCATTTGCCCTGTTGTGTGCCCTCCCAACCTCTTGTGCACATCCCCCCACTTCCCCCCCCATCTATTCACTGAGTGAGAATCGGAGAAGCCCTGACACTGTGCAAGCCCTGCTCAGCAACAGCTAAATATGACTGTGTTATAAGCATTGGTTTTGGTCACCAATTTAAAACACAGATCCATATGAGCTGCTATGCAGAAAAGTAACTCCATCCCAGCCAGACCCAGTACACCTCTACACACAGATAGCCAAAATGCTGTTTAAAAAAAAAATAAAATTATCTTCTGTGTTGACTATAATAGGAACTTCTTTGAGAAATCCTACAAGCTAAGAAAAGAAAATAATCCAGTGCTTCTATTTTCTAGTAAATTCTTGTTGACTATTTCTAACCAAATCACTCCTCCTAAGATATTTCCGAATTTCATTCAACGAATTGCTTCTAATAAGTTCCTCACTGGGAAGTGAATCTGTATTTGTTGGCTATTGATCCCTTTTCTGAACTGCATGTTCCACGGAATTATATTTCCCTTGAGAGTCTGAGCTTAGTAGGGGTGGAAATGAGATTGAGGTGTTTTCCTGAAAAGTTGTTGCACTGACAGGTTTTCGTTGGGCCTAATTTGTGATGGCTACCTCCTACAATAAATCCTACCCATCTTCCTAAACTGATGTCTGCCATTTGTTGCTTTATTCCAGGCATTTGTTAATTAGCTTTATTCATTCAGAAATTTCTGTAAGTAATTCTCAGACTGTCAGCTGCTTGAGGACCGCCTGGCTCTGACAGCAGCAGCATGCTCTCCTGGCTGGCAGCTCCATCTGGGGCTGTCAGGGTGCGACTCTTCGCTGACCAAAAGTGACCAAACAGTCACTTTTTTTTGCCTTTCCACCAGGTAGTAAGTTCATTACAGGTGGAAGAGGGCTTTTGCTCACAAACTAGCTGGGTTCATAGTCTTGAAGGGGGAGGGGGACAACGTCAGTCTTGCCTGTGACAAGCTGTGAGATGACATGTCAAAGTTAGAGGAACGGGGTGCTAGCGAGGGCCCGCAGCCTGTTGCTCTGAGATGTGCTGGCTACACTTCAGCACACTTGAAGTCTTACAGAGATGAGCCAGGGGTTCCTGAGCCAACAGGGAAACACCAGTGAAATACCCCAAAAGAATTAAGAGGCATTCCTCTAAGAAGGTAACACAACTGACAGCCCAGCTGAAGTGCCTCTACACCAATGCACACAGTATGGGCAACAAACAGGAGGAGCTGGAAGCCACCATGCTAGTAGAAAGCTACAACCTAGTTGTCATTACAGAAAGTTGGTGTGATGCATCCCATGACTGGAGTCATGGCTACAGACTGTTCAGAAGGGACAGGTGAGGAAGGAGGGACGGAGGCACTGCCCTCTACACCAAGAAGTGGGTAGAGTGTGAAGAGCTGTCTCCGAAGAATAGCCATGAGCAGGTTGAAAGCTTATGGGTACAAATTAGAGATTGAGGCAACAAAGGGAACCTTTCGGTTGGTGTCTACTACAGGCCACCCGATTAAGGGGAGCGTATTGATGAAGCCTTCTTACTCCAGCTACAGGAGGCATCGCACTCGCAGGCTCTTGTCTTGCTGGGGGACTTAAACCACCCTGACATCTGCTGAAAAAGTAGCACGGCAAGCTTTAGGCAATCCAGGAGACTACTGGAGTGCATTGAGGTTAACTTCTTAAGTCAGGTAACAGACAGCCCTACCAGAGCGGATGCAATATTGGACCTGATGGTCACCAATGCAAATGAGTTACTTGGTGACATCAAGACTGGAGACAGCCTGAGCTGCACTGATCACGCACTGGTGGAGTTCACAGTCCTGAGGCATATGGGTCATGCGAAGAGTAAAGTCAGAACCCTGAATTTTAGGAAGGCAAAATTCCAGTTCTTCAAGCAGTTAGTCAATAGGACCCCCTGGGAAAATGCCCTGGGGGGAAAGGGAGCAGAACAGAGCTGGCAGATCTTTAAGGACACTTCACATAGTGCAAGAGCTCTTCATCCCCAGGTGTAAGAAATCAGGAAAGAAAGGCAAGAGATTGGCATGGCTGAGTCAAGGCCTCTGTGTCAAACTCAAAGGCAAGAAAGAAATGGAGAGGCAGTGAAAGCAAGGACAGGTATCCTGGGAAGAGTATAGGGGTGCTGACTGGTTATGCAGGGATGGGGTCAGGAAGATGAAGGTGCAGCTGGAGCTGAAGTTGGCAAGGGACGCAAAGAATAATAATAAGGGCTTCTACAGGTACATCAGCTAGAAAAGGAAGGTCAAAGAAAGCGGACCCCCCCCGTGATAAGCAAGACTGGTAAACTGGTAACAATGGTCAAGGAGAAGGCTGAGGTACTCAACAACATTTTTGCCTCAGTCTTCACTAGCAACTTCTCTCCCCATACCTCTTCAGTGGATGGACTGCAAGGCAGGGACTGGAGGAACAAGGTCCCTCCCACTGTAAGAGAAGATCAGGTTCATGACCACCTGAGGAACCTAAACATACAGAAGTCTACGGGACCTAATGAGATGCATCCCAGAATCCTGATGAAGTTGCCAAGCCACTCTCCATGATATTTGAAAATTCATGGCAGTCACATAAAGTCCCCAGTGACTGAAGAAAGCGAAATGTTGCACCCATTTTTAAAAAGGGTAGAAATGAGGACCCTGGGAACTACCAACCTGTCATCCTCACCACTCTGCCTGTGAAGATCATGGAGCAGATTCCTCAGAAGATATGCTAAGGCACATGGAGGACAGGGAAGTGATGTGAAACAGCTAGTGTGGCTTCACCAGGGGCAAGTCCTACCTGAGCAACCTAGTGGCCTTTTAGGATGGAATGACAACATCAGTGGACAAGGTAAGAGCTACAGATGTCGTCTATCTGGACTTCTATAAGAACATTGAAATGGTCCCCCCCAGCATCCTTCGCTCTAAATTGGAGAGATATGGATTTGATGGATGGATGGTCGAGTGGATGAGGTTAACTGGTTGAACCCAGAGACTAGTGGTCAACAGCTCAATGTCCAGATGGACATTGGTGATGAGTGGTGTCCCTTAGGTGTCCATACTGGGACCAGTACTGTTCAGTATCTTCATCAATGACATAGACAGTGTGATCAAGTGCACCCTCAGCAAGTTTCCAGATGACACTAAGCTGGGTGGTGGTGTTGATATATCTGAGGTACAGGATGCCATCCAGAGGGATCTGGATAAGCTCAAGAAGTGTGCCAATGTGAACCTCATGAGGTTCAACGTGGAAAGTGCAGGGTCCTGCGCCTGGGTCAGGCCAACCCCCTGTACCAATACAGGCTGGGGCATGAAGGGATTGAGAGTAGCCGCAACGAGAAGGACTCGGGGGTTCTGGTGGATGAAAAGCTGGACATGAGCCAAAAATGTGTGCTTGCAGCCCAGAAAGCCAACCATATCCTGTGCTACATCAAAAAAAGCAGGGTCAGCAGGTTGAGGGAGGTGATTCTACTCTCATGATACCCCACCTGGGGTACTGTATGCACCTCTGGAGCCCTCATCACAGAAAAGAAATGGACCACTGGAGCAAGTCCAGAAGAGGGCCACAAAAGTGTTCAGAGGGCTGTAGCACCTCTCCTATGAGGACAGGCTGAGAGAGTTGGGGTTGTTCAGCCTGGAGAAGAGAAGGCTCCAGGGAGACCTTATTGCAGCCTTTCTATACTTCAAAGGAACTTATTAGAAAGATGGTGATGAACTTTTTAGCAGGGCCTGTTGCAACAGGACAATGGGTAATGCTTTTAATCTAAAAGAGGGTAGATTCAGACTAGATATAAGAAAGAAAATTTTTATGCTAACGGTGGTGAAACAGTGGCATGGGTTGCCCAGAGAGGTGGTAGGTGCCCCATCCCTGGAAACATTCAAGGTCAGGTTGGACGAGGCTCTGAGCAACCTGATCTAGTTGAAGATGTCCCTGCTCATTGCAGGGGGATTGGACTGTGTGACCTTTAAAGGTCCCTTCCAACACAAACTTTTCTATGATTCTATGATAATAATGTAGTGGACCATCCTGAAATACTACAGTATTACCTTCAGTAATTACATACTTAGTACACTGTGACAAAAACCCACATGTTATTACAGGAAATGTGTTACCTAATATTGTTATCTTGCACACTCAGTACCAAAATTTTAAGATGTTTAGATTCCCATTTTCCTCTTATTGATTCTTAAATGCTCTTTTTTTTTTCTTTTTTCTCCCAATGGAATTCCTGTTCTTTCTGTATTTTAACTGCTCTGAAAACCAGTTTGCATTTTTAGTTAACAGAAGTGCATAAAAATCTTATCAAAGATAGGACAGTCATTCAAGAAAGCCAGAACTTTTCTTGGAAATGTAATTGCTTAGATATTGATTGGGATAACAGGTATGAAAGTTTAGGAAAGCCTGATTCTAAAGATAATACAAGGTTGTTTCCTTGCATAATTCACTTAAAATCTATATTAAAAATGGAACAGCAAGCCAAAAGCTGTGGTTTGGGCTTGAAAACATCTTGTTTTAATAACAACAAAGGAGGAAGATCCATTTATTGTATGATCATAGCATACACTTGATGCTTTTTAATAAAAAGGAAACCGTGTTATTTGCTTAATAATGTATTTACTCTTTTCTTGAAATAATAAAATCAATAAAGCAATACACACATACACTTTCATATATGTAGGTAGCTGAGAGTATAACCAGACTACTAGTCAGCATAAAAATATTTCATTTTCAGTTTTGTCCCAACTGCACTTGTATAAAAATGCGTGAAGTGTTAAGTCAGTTAAGGCAATGGCTCCCTCGACATTTTTGTAACATTAAAGTGGACTCTATAACACATCTCCAAATTCATCTTGCACCACTGTTTTTTCTGTTCTACAGGTTTTTGATTTTGCTTTTTCCTAACCTGGGCTCCTGATCAGCTTCTCTAGTGAGAACTTCAAACAAATGTGGTTGACAAAAGTGGTTGACAAAGTAGTTAACATGAATGGGAGGTTGGAGCCCTGAGAAGGCAATTATGCTGCAACTTGCTTGAATAATGGCAAAATAACTAGTACTTTGTGGTTTGGTTTTGGGGAGTTTTGGGGTTTTTTTGGGTTTTTTTTGGTTTGTTTGTTTTTTTTTTTTCCTAAGAATAACAGTCAAATGTTTTTATTTAGTGCTTTTTTTCAGTGCTCAAGATGCGGGTAGGGTCTTTGTAAAATAGAGACAATGGAAAAAACAAGAGACTGACATTGTGAGAGTAAGACTCCACACTAAAGAATGATGCAGACAGCAACTGCTTCAGGGGAAGCTCTTGAAGAGCATGGACCTGAATCTCCTTTGTTTTGCTTCTCAGCAAGCCAAGTACACTTACAAGTGCAAGGTGGAGGTAAATTTTTTGCCATTCTAGCCTTGGGAATGTGTCACGACTAGATTTCACCACTGTAAAATTACTTTAAAAGGCACTAAGTATTGGAGAAAAAGATATATTAGTTCTGATTGCTCTGGAAATCTGAATGGCAACTTTCAGAAGCTTTTGTGGATTAGTCTGTGGTTTGAAAGAACTGTTAGTTTTGCCTTCAGGTCAATTGGTCCAAGTCTCAGAAGAGCAAGGCCTTGGACTGTCCATATCAGGCCATCGATCTACAACAAGGTAGAAAGTGTTGTAAGTAGAAAGTGCCTGTGAAAGTTCCAGTGAAAGGAGTTCCTGCCCTCCCATTGGAGGGGGGGACCGGAGTGTTGCCGGTCATGGAGCACCACTTCTCAGTCATTCTGGTACCAGTATTTGTGTGATAAAGTAACTGATGTGATAAAATATTTTTGAAAGAGAGATGGAAGTGAAAAATCTCTTTTTAAAGTGTATCAGCCCCTGCCTGTCTCCCAGGTTGAACTCAGAAGCAGTTGCTTTGGCACAACTGGGAGGTGTCACACAACAGCGTGGGAGTGAGAAGCCGAGTGGTAGGCACTGTGATGGAGTGTTGCCACTGAACACTTCGAATGGTGAAACTATGGATTCTGTTCATCACCTGTAGCTCCTTGAAAAGAAATGTGTTTGGGCTCTGGAATTTCCCAAAAAGCTTTAAGCTGTTTAAATGATGTACCTTTATGGAGGTTTTTAGTCAAGTATGGCGAAAAGTTTAAAGTCCCTTAAATCACAGAAATTTAGCCTACAAAGTTTACTTGTTCTGCGTAGACTGTCTATGGAGATTTAAGTTCCTTAAACCACAGCTAGAATTTCTGGTGCTTGTGGTCCCTGTGGTCTCCAGCAATGAAATTTTCAGACTTTCTAAAGGGCAGCTGCTGGGAGTTAGGAGATTTTGAGTTTTGATGTGTCTTTCGAGTTTTCTGAAGGGGTTGCATCTGTGCTAGTCATTTGAAGGTTTTGTAAACTTTGCTGAAAATCATTGTAAATCTTCTTAGCTCTTCATGAGAAGAAGACACATTTGTTGCCATCTGTATTATCAGTGAAATTTTAAAATTATCCAGGAACTGAAGGTACATATACTGACTCTCAAAGAGTATGTCTTCGATACCCCTTGAAACGATGTAGACCACATGACCACAGATATGTTTATGCAGTTGATGATTTCTGATATGTACCTATATAAAATACAAGAAATAGCATTCTGTATTGGGAAAACAAATATGAAACTAACAAAAATTGTTAATTTTAATTAGTTAGTTAGTTACAACAAAAGCACTAGTTCTAAAACCTTCAAGATTTTTATAATGTTATTTCTCTCAGTCTAATCTAGCTTATTTTTTACTAGTGGGATATCTTTATTATACAGATATCTGAACACAAATTCTGGATCTCTACAGAAGTAAACCTCTTAAAGGAAATGCTTAATTTATCTTCACTGTCACAACAGGGGAATAAATGCCTGTGTGAGCCTCCAGAGTAAAAACCTATTTGTCTAACTTAAGAACTTAACTTCTGTAAAAAGTTCCTCTGTAGTTTACAATTTAGGACATTCCCTTGATTCCCTTTTAAGCAAAATTAATTTATGTCCTGCCTAGATGCAGATTTCTGGAACTTTAAGACTAAGTGGAGCTACAGTATGTTTCAGGTTCTACAGAAATAAATAGTATCTTGATTTCTGCAATTTTAAGATAAACATAGGGAATGGTGTTCCTCTTGGTTAAACTTACCCTGTTTTTTTAAGATAAGGTAGAATAAATTGCATTCTGTCATTCCCATGTTTGTCTTAAGACAGTGAGCTTAATTTTTTAAACAGATAAAACTCAGAGCTATAGTCAGTCCCAGCCAGCTAATTAACAGAAATTTCAACTTGGTTGGTTGAAAGGAACCAACATCTAGACAATGTGACTACTGGTAAAAATTTCTAAATAGGTCCATTGTGAGATGGAAACTATAGTTTATACAAATAGGAAAAAGAGTTTGTATGGAATGAATCAGAAATATTTTCTGTACAGCAGCGAATTTAGTATTTCAATGATGACTAGATAATGTCTTGTATAGTTTATTAACAACCAGTAATGTATACAGTAAAAACAAGCTCAAAGCTTCTGTAAGCTGTCCTTCAGTATTCTCAAGCACGTAGAGATGATATTTGTATATTAACAGTAAGAGGGCACTGCGAAGTTTCTCACCTGAAGTAATAATTCATCTTTTTAAAAAGTATTTCCCTTCTTTGGTTAACTACGTCACTGGTCAAAAGAAGAGTCGAGTTAAGGATCCACAGGTTAAATGGTATAATGCTCATGATATCTACATGTATCGCCTTAACAAACTTACAAAGTTTGGTTCAACTCCCTGAGCAGAAGAGTCTAATGATATTTGCAATACCATGTGTATCTAAGATGTTAGTATAGCAGAAGAAACACAAGATCTATGGGAGACGAATAAAACCGAGGGCAGACAGGATACATGAGGTCACTTCAAATATTACTAAAAGCCTATATTTAGAAAGTCAAAATGAGTAGTAGGTAACTGGTTTAGTGTTGTCTGATAGCTCTGTAGATTACATTGTCTGTTTTAACTACATCTCCATTGATACAGAGCTTAGACACTTGACTAATCTGTTGATACCTTCCTACACATGCCTAAATTAGGACATCTGTTCTCTAAGTTGAATCCTATCCCTATGATGCAGACATCTGAAGAAGTGATTCTGTATCCTAAGCCTGGGCACTTAGTGTTTGTATCAAAGACTTCAGGATGGGACTGACAGATATAAACCAGGATTTACGGGACGCCTGCACCTTTTTGGTGCACAGTCTGGAGCCCAGGTAGAGTACGCTAATGAGTCAAACACAACGCTAGATAACTGAATATGCATAATTGCATCTCTTTCCTCCCTAATAAACATCTGAACTCAGGTGAGATGGAACACACGCACAGATTCATAGTAACATTATTATTTTACCTACTTGAGGCTATATTTTTCTTTAGTAAGAAAATTAAGTATAAATTTAGTTTTGGTATAAACACATTTTGCAAGAGAATGCTCTTCAAAAGAAATAGACATGGTTTTATATATTTTGTATTACTTTCATCTAAATGCAAGACTACTTTTACTTTTTCTGAGAAACAGTTTTCTCATCACTTGAATGTGATGTTTTATTCTTTTGCTCTTGAGTTGGTGTTTGTTTCAAGCATCATTATTCTAATTTCTGTTAAAAAGGATCTGTACAGCTAATAGCATTTTATGGACCTAGGGTTAATAAGCCAATTATTAATATAATCTTTCTTCTTTTATTGCCAGTTAGAAAACAAATTTGCTTCACATAACCAACCAACAGTACGACTCACATAATTAGATGTTCTTCACTACAAAATGTTAGAACACCTTTGTGTTTAACAGCTAACTCATTTCTTAGACACATGGTGCTAAAAACAGTTCAAATAGGTTTTAGTGTAAAATTACTATCTGATTCAGAGAAAGTATAGTTATTGCTGTGCTGAAAACAGGACCTGATTGTTCTTTTACAGTTGTATTCACCTGCCTTATATTTATATCATATACCTCATTCAACATATACAATTCTGTCACTTTGACTTCAAAAATAACATATTTTGTAGTTACACAAATTTACGTAGAAATGTTCAGCTCAAATATTTACAAATGCACAAAAGTGGAGCCACATCTGAGAATGAAACAAGAATCAAAAGGCAGGCAAAGAGGTGTTGGAAAATACACTATAAACAGAGCAGCAGCTTGGGACCCTTAATATCTGAAAGATCAGAGTACCTTAATTTAAATTATTCATTGCAAGGATGAAGCAGGACACTGGGGAATTTACGTATACGAGAAGAATGACATCTGATTTAGATAAATGAACTTCTTATTTGTTTGTTTTATACATATTTACTACAAGTGGGTTTGATGAAGGGCCATTCTTATTAGTACTTTGATGAAAAAGCGATGTCCTATGTAGAAAATATGTTCTTTTTCCTACGTTTTTTTCAGCTTTAATAAAACCTGCAACTTTTCTCATGAACTTTGATTATTTTTTTTTAGTTTAGTTTATTACTTTATTGAGATGAACAATTTTTTTTTTTTTTTTTTGACAAAAAAAGTTTTCATCAATGAGTTTCTCAGGAATATAATAACACAAGTTATAACCTCAAAGCAAGACTATAGAACAGAGCATATAATTTGTATCATATGACCTTTCAGAATCAAAGATCTGAGAAGCCTAAGTTTCCTGATCAAGTTGTCAGAGTGAAAAGTTGTGAGATTTGTGAGCCTTGGTCCTGTTTTGAAACACAAGAGCATATTTTTATTGTTGAGTTGAAAAATAGGAAAATGCCACAAAAATAATTATCTGAGATGTATTTCTGAAATAAATACAGCAGACAACTTTAATGTTTGTGTTATAGACAGATGGGAACAATAATGAAAAAGTACTACCTTACAGCTGTTAGTTAAATTAAGATTATATTTGACAATATACTCATAATGTTTTAAACAATTTCTTACTGAAGACGGAATACACATATATGAATGTGAATTATATACTATGTTACATTTGCAGTACAGTAGATTTAGTTAACTGAGCAATAATTTTGAGCTACTGGATACTTTGCAGTCTCAGAATTCCAAAATCATGAAAATACAGTGTAAAATAAAACTGCTAAATAATGGGGAAACTTTGTGCTGTTTATTAAGCTTAAAAGATCAGTCCATGCAAAGACTCTGAGTTATTTAATGACATTTTATAAACATCATAATAGTGAAACATCTCTGTGCAAAGAATGCAAAAAAGGCATTGTTTGAATCCATTCCACTAAGACGTGGCATTTGTCACTGTCATTGTGCCAGTTGGGGATTGAGATCCTGTAAGAAAGGCCATTACTACTGGACATTCTGTGTCAGAGCTGCACTGTGTCAGAACTGTTTCTCAGGTAGTTGCTGTAAGCGTGCCTGTGCTGGCTGCAGTAAGCGTGCATGGACACAGCAAGTAGAGAAGGAAGGAGAGAGTATTTGTAATCAAAATACTTTCTAGGTGAATAAACCTTGCTGTTTCAAGTAAGCAGGAATGCCTGTTCCATGAGTGCTGTAACTGTATTTTAAACAATGTGTGCTAATTCTTCATCCTTCATCCAACCTTACAAGAATTAAGTCTATTATAGCATAAAAATGCACTAAGTGTTGCCTCTGCCATGAGTTGTTTTTAAAGCACAAGTTGAAGGCAGTGGTGCATGAAACAGAGAAGTAGAAGAACTTAGGAGAGTGTAAGTATGCAAGTGCGATCTACAGCAATATGCTCTGTAGTCTGAAATGAGACTGGGATGGCCTGGAAGTATCTTAAGAACACGTCATGATGCAACAGAAAGGGCATTGCAGTGTGGCACATTCTCACTAGTGATTGTTGTTTCTAATGTTTTGGTCTTCATGTTCGATGCGTGCATTTTTGGCTGAAGTCAATAACCTATTTCCAAGAATCGGAAATTAAAAGGCAAGCATCAAGACATGTATGGAAATTAATATGGACAAAGAGAGGTAATTAATAAAATTATTGTATGTCACTCAATAACGAAGAAGAGAATGATCTACTCTTCCTTCTTCTCTCCTCCACATACAAGGAGTTCATGTGCATTATAGGGAATTATCAAGCTCTAGTCATATGATTTCTATGTTGTTCATTGATACCTCAGGGCTCCTATATCTGTATCACCTGGCTCCTTTGCCCACACTGAGCATTAGATACACATTATAAAGAACTAACAAGACTATCTAATTTTAATCATAATTAACTAAATAGTGCTGAAATTGAGGTTAAAAAAGACAGACAAACTATTAAGGTTTTACCAGTTTGATCCCAGTTGGAAAAAAAAAAATATTTCTTAACCCAAATAGGTAGTGATTCACACCACCAGTATCTTCAGATCATGGCCTTATAACATGACGGGGATCACAAACTAGCAAGAAGCTGTGCCTCCTCATCCTCCAGCCCTGAATAATGAAATTGCTATAAAATAGAAACCAAAAATGCACAACTACTCTATTGCTTTGACTGGTCAGTGTGAATCAGACATCTCAAGGAGGAACATGAGAGTCTATTCTGAAACATTTCTTTTTTTCTTAGCTCCTTCCTAGTCCATCCTTTGTAATCCACATCACTGGTCAAAGTGGTTTTCCTCGGAATGAAGCACGGTTTCTATTTTGCAGAAATAAATTAGTTTGGAAAACATTAGTCAAAGGTTCTGACACCATATTTTTCTGTGTGGCTAATCTACTTTAGTCCAAAATGGAAACTTGTGTTAATAACGCCATTCATAGGTGCAGATTGAGGTCTTACAACATATCTGTAACTGGTGAACAGAAAGCTGTAAAATTGTCTGGTTGCATGAATAGTCAAACCTTCAATAGACTGATTGTTTTAGCCCATGTCTGCACTACTGTAGCTGTGCTGATGTCAGTGGAATTTTTACCTGCACAGAGAGAAGTAATGCAGTGATAAAACAAGCTAAGTTATTTATCCAGAATATTCGCACCTCTTTCATAGCTGTCAGACTTTTATCTCTCAGTTAAGACAAAATACTAGTAACAGCCAAATACATTTTAGTGCTATTTTTATCTTTATGTCTCATGGAAGTAAAATGGAAATAAGGATGAAACTGAACTTGTAAAAGATTCCATTAATCTGTAATTTTCATCCTCATTAAAGTTCAATTTATTTCCAGATCGTGAGGGGAAAATATCTTTTTGCATGTTTTGCCTGAATAGTACTCAGTGCAGGACTGAGAGAAATAAGTCAAAGGAGTTTACTATTAACTTAAGCTTTCCTTAACCAGAACTTCGAGACTGAGAACATTAGCAAACCAGATTTGTCCAACTGTGATTATAGCTCCTATTCTTCAGTATATAATTTTAACTTCAGAGATTTTTCTAGAGTCACAAAATATTCAGGTAAAAAAGATTTATTGTGGCTTGATTTTTTTAGTGAATCCTTCTGAATTCCTGGGGAATTGGTTTCTCTGATGGGGTGTCTTGTCTTGCCATAACCACTCCGAAGACAGTGATTTCAGAGCCTTTCTGTTTCTTGTTCTGTTGTTGAAGTACCTTATATTTATAAAGTTTTTCCTTGACATACTAAGAAACAAGTTATCTTTGCTTCTGACTCATCTCTAGTGATTACTTCTCTTATTCTGTTAAAAAAAACCAGTGAGAGTTAAAATAGAGATTTGTATATTTAATTCTCAACTAAGTCATTTGTGTGTTCATATGCTCTACTTATTTTCAGCAGCATTTTCTTTTTCTGTCCTTTAGAACACAATCTGGTAACCATTGTAAGCCTCTGACAATTTTTGACTTGTTTTCTAATAAGATCCAAATGTCATGCAGCAGTTACTAAAAATTTCTGAAAAAGAAAGATATTGGTTTTGAGAAAGGCATTTTGCTCCTTAGAGTGGCACCACCTTAGTGAAAAGGTCTGACATAAAACTATGGAGCTCTGGATTTTCTCTTTGTTGTTCTGACATGATATTTCTTCAAAGCCAGAATTCTGGACATGGAAAGTTCCCCTCTGTATGTAGATCCTCTGCTGCATATGCTAAGATATTTCAACTCTTCGGTGCATTTCATTTGAATAAAATTGAATTGAGTATTCTCCTATTTACAGAAAGGTCTTTCATTTCTAAATATAAACATATTTTCCTTCACTTTTGTTTGCAGTGAAAATTGTACAGTGTGCCATTGGTGATGTACACCAGTTGAGCAATATTTCATAATTAGTAAATGTGTTAAGTAGTAATTTCTTTTAGAGGCCAAACCAATTTAGTCCCCTTCCACAAAGTATATGTTCCTAGCTAGCAGCGGCAGCAAAATTGTAAAAGGTAAACCTCGGATGTATCAGGTGTCATTTCTCATTAGTCATTATTAATTATCTGAAAGGCATGAGTTTTAAGGCTGTTCTGATCTGTACACATAATGCAATAAATTATATAATAAAAATATATTATTGGTTATTATCTTTCAAAAAGGACGCCCTAGTTTCAGTTCTGAAGAATGTAGTGCATTTTTTTAAGAGGGCGGAGGTTGATTCGTAACCAGTTGCAGTTCTTGCTAATATGCTTATAACTTTTCACTTGAACTCTGCTCACAAGTCTACCGCCAGTGTCAACAGATTACAATGAGCTAGTATGATGCATTTTTTCCTGCTTGCATTCCTTTTCCTTTTCTTTTTCCTTTTCAACACTTCTGTTATTCCTAGGAAAAATGTTTCTTCCCATGTATGTCACAACTCTGAATTGCTGGATTAGCCATATTTTAATCTGTTTAGTTTATAAATTTCAGTACTGGTAAATTTGCAAAGTATCTACTTGGAAACAGGCACCTAGCAATCACATTAGAGATCTAAGAATCCTCCCCATCACCATGGGACTTTTTTTTTCTTTTTTTTCTGTTGGTGTGTATTAGGTTCACATGAGAAGTTTTTGGTAGTGGGGGGGCTGCAGAGGTGGCTTCTGTGAGAAAAGATCAGGGGCTGCCCTCATATCAGACAAAGCCAGTTTCAGCTGGCTCCAAAACAGACCTGCCGCTGCCCAAAGCTGAGCCCATCAGCATCTCTGGTGGTGCCTCTGTGATAAGATATTTAAGAAAGGGTAAAAAATCCAGCACAGTAACTGTGAGAGAGGACTGAGAATATGTGACAGAAACAGCCCTGCACAAACCCAGGTCAGTGAAAAAGGAGGGGGAGGAGGTGCTCCATGGAGATCTCCGTGAAAAGATCCATGCTGGAGCAGTCCTTGAATAACTGGGGCCTGTGGGAAGGACCCATGCTGGAGCAGTTCATAAAGGACTGTCTCCTGTGAGAGGGCCCCTATGCTGGTGTAGGGGAAGAGCGTGAGGAGGAAGGAGCATCAGAGACAAAGTGTTATGAATTGTTTGCAACCCCCATTCCCCATCCCCCCTCAGCCACTTGGCAGGGAGGATGTAGAAGGGTCAGGAATGAAGCTGCTCTTGGAAGAAGGAGGGGAAATGGGGGGTAAGGAAGAGGTATTTTTAGTTTTGTTTTTGTTTCTCACTATCCTACTCTATTTTCAACTGCCAATAAAATAAAAATAATTTCCCCAGAGGTGATTGTGTTTTGCCTGAGATAGTAATTGGTGAGTGATATACTATGTATATATAGAGAGAGTATATATGTTATTGTGGGAAACATACTTTGACATTTTAGATATGGCTGGAGTGGAGAGGTTCAGATTGCTTTTTATTATGACTGTTTCTTTGTTCTAAGGAACAGTGACATCAGAGAGATCCAAATTTTTGATATGAACAAAGTAAGACTTACTCTCTACTTTCATTAGCTTTTCATGCTTCATTTAGGTAGGTGAAAATCACTGTCTTTCCTATTCTTTCTATAAGTATTGAGTTCATTATGTGCTAACTTGGAAAGGGTGACAGCTTTATGAAACCTGTCTCTCCTTCTGCTCTGTCTTCCTTCTTTCATTCTCCTTTAAATTCATGAGGTACAAATTGTTTCACTTGATCTCATTGCAATAGGGTTGTTTTGCAGACTACAGGTGGTCGTTCAAGGGCCCTTCACCTGGAGGTCCATGATGGTTTTATGGGATATGGGTAAATGAGCTCAGAGTTAATGATCATTGGCAGGGCTTTTCTTGGATGCTTCAGAGGCTTTGGGGTAGCTGGTGGGACCAGACACATATTGTTACGTATGACAACGAAGTCCCTATGGATCTCTGGACCTTACTTTAGGGCTTGGAGTGTTAAGGCAATCAAGCCTGGAGTCCTTCAAGTGAGCAGCTTCAGGAGTAGCTCCGTGGCAGTGAAGTGGCTTGTGAATATATCCAACACATTTCACTGCTTTCTAAGTGCCAGAGGGGGAAGCTTTACTATGAATATGATAGATTGTTAGTTTTATAATGATTACAAAGAGAAATTTCTGCAATAAAATGGTGTTTTGCAGTATGCAGATTTCAGGACAAATCACTAAGTGTAAACTATAAGAAGGCCAGATTACAAAGCTTATGAATCAGTGCCTACATTTTCAGTGGGCAGCATGGCAAAAGCTTAAGACCCTGAAAACATAACTCCATACTCCTAAGTGCATTTAGAGCTGTTATATGTTTAAAACAGCAAACGGCTAACTAAAATAAGAATAGAAATGTGACATCGTCCAGATAAGACTTACAGAGTGAAGATACTGGAATTAAGTGTTGGGGAAGATAGACCCTAAATTCAGTGAAGTTAATACAATTCTATTTCATGTATAAAGAGTAAAATACTCAAAGCAAATACTACTTGCATTCTGTGAGACATAGTGCTACCATCCCTCTTTGAGGGATTAGAGTCTTGAAAGCCTACTCTGAAGTTTATAGCTTACATCCATTTTCAAACTAGAAATGTATAAGTGCAATCTCTTTTGATTCAGGGACAATATGATACTCTGTGTTAATATATTAATACAACATCCAGTGCCAGTAGTACTTCAGAAGTACAAAATAACACCTCACAGATCTTCATATGCTTATGCAATCCAGGCACCTTTAACAAAGCTCATAACACTCCTTAGAAATGTAGCTCAGAAAATTAATGTGTATTTGAGTGGATGTCAAGAAGTTAAGTTACATCTGTGCACTGTTTTTTCCCAGGTCAGTTATCAAAAAGTATGCATAGTCTTGAAAATTACATATGTTTTATAAAAAAAACTGTTGTCAGAAGCGCTACAGGAATCATATAACTTTAATATGCAAATTTTAAATGGAAACTTGTGTCTCCATGACATGGGGGAAGGGCCAATGTATTTGAAAGATTCTCAAAGAATGGTTACTATTTTTAATCTGAAGAAGCATTCAAAGTTTCACATACTTTCAGCTAATGGAAAAGTTTGAGCTCCACAGAACTTGTGGGTTGCTATTCCCTGTGACATGTACATTCCTGATGTTCCATAGGACATATCCTTCTGCCAGAGAGCTTGGCCTCCTTCCATGGGAGAGGTAAAGGCTAGCATTCCTACTTAGTGCTAGCAAGCAGAAATAAAAGCTGACTGACTGAAGCTGACGTGCTTACTAATTCAGTCTTAAAATGTGGGCTTTTATGAAGACACGGTTTCTTGCAGAACAAATAAAATCTCTCCAGTGAAAGGTGATGATTATTTCTCTTTCACTTCAGAGAAAGACTTTAGTAACTCAAAAGCTCGCAAAAAGCAGTAATAATCACCCTTCGCAGATGAGATATCCTGTAGATATAAAATACACAGTTGTCACCTCTCTGAATCTTCAGTTGTGGAGCTGACAAAGTCTAAGATTTCCCTTCAATGTAGACACATCTTAATACTTTAAAATCTCTTTTTTCTTGTTTTTTTTTTTTCACCCCTCTTTTCTCTTGTAACCTTTATATTGCAGATAAACATGCAGCTGCGAGAGGAGGTGTCTCTGTTGTAGGGAAAGGTGAGAGATTGTCTCAGCGGAATCTCCTGTGGACCAACAGATCTTCCTAAAAGGTCTAGCTGAAGGTCCTTTTTCATTGTGCAAGGTCTGCTTTGTCTTCCTTTGATTTCTGTGGCAAGCAGTCATGCCACATGGGTGGCAGAGTATCTCAGTGTTAAGGACACCTCCTCCCTTTGTTGGGATGAAACAATTTCCTTAACAAAAGGGCAGCCTGACATCAAAATTCGAATTCTTTTGACAGCCAGTATAGGCAGCAGGTGTAGATTAATGGAGCTGACATCCATAGTGTTTTAGAGCAACTTCACAAATTCTTTGAATTGTATCCAATAGCCAGTTTCCTAAACAGGGGGCTTGCATGTAGTAACTTGCTGTCATTCTCTGGAGGAAAAAAAAATTATGTGTTAACAAGATATATGAACTTTATAGCTGCTGGAAAGACTCTTCTGCTCTGTGTGGAGGAGAACAATAGCCTTACCTTTCCTGAATTAAAATAAATAAATAAATAAAAATTTATCATATGGAAGTTTTCAAACTGTATAATTGTAAGTTTCTGTGACAATACAATTCATCAACAATGTAATTAGTTCTCTTTTTTTCTGCTAATTACAATATACTTTCAGTCCTGAACTTAGATTAAGCACAGGATGTGGGTGAAGACCTATGTATCTTTAGTCTCCAAATTTTCTTACTATATTATTCTTTCACTTTGATCCAAGACATTTAACATTAGAGAGTATTTTTTTAAACTGATTTGTTAACATAGAAACATTCGTCTCTCCTTCAAAAATGATCTTGCGATGATTAGTCAATGTTTGTAGGGCACTGTGGAGATTTTCAGCACCAAGTGTAAATTAAACGCTATTATTTCTTTGTCTGTTCTTATAAGACCTTCCCCTCCCCCCCCGCTTTCTAAGCCTTTGAAGGAAGTAAATAAGACCAAAGCCTTTTTTAAGGAAAGTCTTTAGGAAAGGCTTTAGGGAAGTTATGAGGATTGTATGTTTCTAACAGCTAGATAACTCATCCCTTAATTCTCACTCTTCACAACCACTGCTATCCCACTCCTTTCTGCAGTATGGCATGAGACTGATGTAACTAAGATGCAAGAGATGACACAATGTGATGAGTTGTTATGCACCTTATTTGAATTGCTTCACTTTCCAACAGCTTTTGTGGGTTGCTGCCATGCTTCTTGATTCAACTTGGAGAATTAAATTCAAAGCTAGTCAAAACTCAGAATTCTGTGAGAAAAATTCAGCAGTTCTCATGTCAAAAGATAACCTTTGCAGTAATTCCTTTAAGAAATTTTTAACATTAAGAAGTACCTTATTTTCTGAAAAATTTTGAATTGAATAAAAGATAGGTTTGTTTTATTTTAAGTTATAAAACTGATTATGTTTTTACTATTTCTTAACTAGTCTGTAGCATCATTACATAAGGCATAAAATTGTAAGTTACTACTGATATGCCACAGTATGATTAATAATAGAAATTGTCTTTTTATATAAATATAAAAGAAATAAACATGCCTGCTACATATTTTGAAATCATCTTATTTTGTTCATAAAACTGATTTCAGTTTATATTGAAAATGTTTGACAGAAATGAAAAGAAAATAACCAGGAAAATATATAGCTGATTAGTTTTCTTATTTTATTTTCCAGTCATTTTTCTATATCAATTAAAATAGCCTAAATGAATTTCCTCCCTCCCACACCAAAGCCAAGAGTATTGGTGACTGTGATAATTTTGTTCCTTCCAGTAATGAACTACTCTGGGGAAGGAAGAAGCCTCTGGTTATATTATTGCAAAGCTAAATAAGTTGCCATGCATGGAAGATATAAAGTTTTCATGAGTATAGCTCCGTCTTTTACAATATGTATAAAATGAGACCCGAGGAGCTTTTTGTAAAACAAGAAGAAAGCCAATGGCTCTTGAGGAAGGTTTGTTACTAGAGCAACCTATTAAACATTGCTTTATATTATCAGCTTAGCATATAACTTGCACTGCTGCTGATAATTGCTTTTACTTATAACCCAGAGGTTATTTATATGGAAATATTGTAGCATGTTCTGGAATCTTGAAAAATATGTAACTTTACAACAGCTACCACCAGCTAAGGAAGTGCATGGCTATGATTCTGGAACCTGCAGTAAGAAATCCCGTCTTAGTGGGAATTTAAGATTTTATGCCTTCTAAGTCATGAAAAGATCAGAAAATGGAGGGAGAGAACATACACCTCTTTGGAAAAAAAAATAAGAAATAGCCCTTTATTACTTTGGAGGTTAGGTTCCTCAATGTTCATAAAATACTTGAATAAACTGAAACTTTATGTTTTATAATGCTTCTTTATTCTCAGCTAAAATACAGTCTTAAAAATTACCTCAAGTAGTCTCACCTTGTCAAAATTCTGGACGCAGATGAACTGACAAGACCCTTAGCACTGCGGGTACTAGGAACACCGCTCTGTGGGTCTTCCTCATTGAAACAGGACCGTTAACTGATTTGGGAAATAATCAGGTCTAACTGTACTACGCTGCCATGAGTCTCCTCTTCCCAGTACCACAAACACTGGTACAGTTCAAGAGCTCCAACAACCCAAGTTTATAGTCATGTTTGTTATAATATCATACAACAACCAACTAACCGGTGGAGTAAAATGTGTATCAAATCTCAAACTCCAGTAAGCAATAATTGAGGTAGAGAAGTGCAGATGATACAATAGTCAGACAGGACAGGAGGCAGAAACTGCCACTTCTGATAGAGCCATCATAATAAGTCCCATTGTTATATCGCACTAGTTGTTCTAGCCCCTGGTTTTCTCATATCTGACCTGTGTGTTTTCCTTTTGGAAAGAGCTCTTGTTGTGCTTGTCCTGCATCTGCTTGTGTATTCAGTGTGGACAATTCCTCTCTTTGTTTTCCCAGTTGTTTTTGGCCTCAGTCAGAGACAGCTTTTAAGTTAAATAGCCATCTGGCAACTTCACTCCCCTTCAAACTTCTCTGAAAGGAAACTCATTTAGCAGGTGCACACTAAGCCATTGGCAAGTTATTGACAAATGAAAAAAAGAGGTCAGCCTAGACTGACATGAGCACCCTTCTGAGCAAGAGCATTACATGCCTTATAAACCAGAAAATTGACAGTCAGAGGACACAGTTTCAGAAGCCGGACAGATATTTCTAGATGTGCTATTTCTTTTCTTTTTTCCTTTCTTTTTTTTTTAAACTACAAAGATTAGTATGCCAGAAATAGAAAACAAAGACAAAGATGTGCAACTACTGGGTTTTCCATTTATACTTTTGTACTCTGTTACATAAAGCATTTGTCTGGGAAAAAAAAAAAAAAGAACGGGCAATAATCTAAATGAGGCATGTGAGGCATGTTCAATTACACTGCATTTCTAAGTTAATCACTTCCAGGTATCTAAACTACCTATAAGACAGAATATCCAGTTATTTATGAAAGATGAGTAGGAACAGGCCATCTGAGTTTGGCAGACAAAACGTTTTCTAGAATGGTTAAGGTAAGGACAAGACAAAATTTAGAATAATGGGGGTTTTTTTAGGTAACAACTAGTATAAGAAAGAATACCTTTAATGAAGGAGATGGGCTCTGATCATAGGAAGTATAGCTTTAGGTGAAATGATTGTGTCATTATGCACACTGTTTTCAGTGAGTGAGTCAAACTTTAATAATAATTAGGCAGGGCTTCAGGCTCTGACTTTCAGAGTATGCTGCATCAGATCCTGCGGGCTGTTTTTAAATTCTTAGACACTATGACTCTGATTCAGACACTCAGCTATTTGCTTCACCTAATGAAGAAAATCAGATCTTCTTGTAATAGGCATGTGTTGACACTGAGGAAACAAAGTAATTATTGTCGTGTTCTTCTAGGATGCTACAGAGACGTCTAATATCAAAATCCTGCCTAATATTGCTCTCAAGTCCGTGTCTAGGACAAGTATTTTGAATTTTCTGAGTTGAATGAGAACATTTGGAGCTATGATTCATTCCTAAACACTGAGTGCTTAGAATTATGCACAAATGTCTCCAGATGAGCTAAGCAGAATGTTGCATAAAACTTCATTTAGAGTGTAATTTCAAAATAGTTACACTGCACAGATACAGTCTGAGACCTTACACTGGCAGGAGTATAATCAGTCATGGGAGTATGCATGTCTTGGACTCTGAAGGACCAAAGCATATAAGCATTTGAAACTATTTGAATATTTTTCTATTTAGAGATAAATGTCATAGGCCCGGGAATAACTTCTAGATGTAGAATCATAGAATCATAGAATTGCTGAGGTTGGAAGGGAACTTTAAGATCATCAAGTCCAACCATTAACCTACCCTGACAAAAACCACTTCTAAACCGTGTCCCTAAGTGCCCCATCTACCCTGTTTTTAAACACCTCCAGGGACAGTGAATCCACCACTTCCCTGGGCAGCCTATTCCAATGTTTAATAATCCTTTCAGTGAAAAAATGTTTCCTAATATCCAATCTAAACCTCCCCTGACATAACTTGAACCCATTTCCTCTTGTCCTATCACTTGTCACCAGGGAGAAGAGGTCAGACCCATCTCTCTACAACCTCCTTTCAGGTAGTTGTAGAGGGTGATAAGGTCTCCCCTCAGCCTCCTCTTCTCCAGGCTAAACAACCCCAGCTCCCTCAGTCGTTCCTCATAAGGCTTGTCCTCCAGACCCCTCACCAGCTTCGTAGCCCTTGTCTGGACACACTCCAACACCTCAATGTCCCTCTTGTAGCGAGGGGCCCAAAACTGAACGCAGTACTCGAGGTGGGGCCTCACCAGTGCCGAGTACAGGGGGGCGATCACTTCCCTAGTCCGGCTCACCACACTATTCCTGATACAGGCTAGGATGCTGTTGGCCTTCTTGGCCACCTGGGCACACTGCTGGCTCATATTCAGCTGGCTGTCCACCAACACCCCCAGGTCCTTTTCTGCCGGGCAGCTTTTGAGCCACTCTGCCCCAATCCTGTAGCGCTGCATGGGGTTGTTGTGACCCAAGTGCAGGACCCAGCACTTGGCCTTGTTGAACCTCATACCATTGGCCTCAGCCCATCGGTCCAGCCTGTCCAGGTCCCTCTGCAAAGCCAACCTCCCCTCAAGCAGATCAACACGCCCGCCCAGCTTAGTGTCATCTGCGAACTTACTGAGGGTGCATTCGATCCCCTCATCCAGATCATTGATAAAGATATTAAAGAGAACCAGCCTCAGCACCGAGCCCTGGGGGACACCACTTGTGACCAGACACCAACTGGATTTAACTCCATTTACCACCACTCTCTGGGCACGGACATCCAGCCAGGTTTTTGCCCAGCGAAGAGTACACCTGTCCAGGCCATGAGCAGCCAGTTTCTCCAGGAGAATGCTGTGGGAAATGGTGTCAAAAGCTTTGCAAAAATCCAGGTAGATAACATCCACAGCTTTTCCCTCATCCACTAAGTGGGTCAGCTTATCATAGAAGGAGACCAGGTTTGACAGGCATGACCTGCCTGTCACAAACCCATGCTGACTGGGCCTGATCACCCTGTTCTCCTGCATGTGCCGTGTAATGGCACTGAGGAGGATCTGTTCCATGACCTTCCCAGGCACCGAAGTCAGACTGACTGGCCTGTAGTTCCCTGGATCCTCCTTCCAGCCCTTCCTGTGGATGGGTGTCACATTTGCCAACCTCCAGTCAGCTGGGACCCCCCTGGTTATCCAGGACTGCTCATAAATGATGCAAAGTGGCCTGGTGAGCACTTCCGCCAGCTCTTTCAATACCCTTGGGTGGATCCCATCCGTCCCCATAGATTTGTGCACCTCCAGGTGCTGAAGCAGGTCCCTCACCATTTCCCTTTGGATTACAGGGGCTTCATTCTGCTCCCCATCCCTGTCTTCTAGCTCAGGGGTCTGGGTACTCAGGGAACAACTGGTCCTACTGCTGAAGTCTGAGGCAAAGACGGCATTAAGTACCTCAGCCTTTTCCTCATCCTTGGTCACTATGTTACCGGCCCCATCTACTAGAGGACAGAGATTATCCTTAGTCCTCTTCTTATTGCTAATATATTTATAGAAACTTTTTTTGTTGTCCTTGACAACAGAAGGCAGGTTTAGTTCTAGCTGGGCTTTGGCCCTCCTGATTTTTTCCCTACATAGCTTCACTACCTCTTTGTAGTCCTCTTGAGTGGCCTGCCCTTCCTTCCAAAGGCCATAAATCCTCTTTTTTTCCCTAAGTTGCAAGACTAGCTCCCTGTTTAGCCAGGCCGGTCTTTTTCCCCGATGGCTTGTCTTCTGGCACATGGGGACAGCCTGCTCCTGTGCCTTTAAGACTTCCTTCTTGAAAAACATCCAGGCTTCCTGGGCTCCTTTGCCCTGGAGGACTGCCTCCCAGGGGACGTGTCAACCAGGCTCCTGAAAAGCCCAAAGTCCGCCCTCTGGAAGTCCAAGGTAGCAGTTCTGCTGACCCCCCTCCTTGCTTCTCGCAGAATCGAAAACTCTATCATTTCATGGTCACTGTTCCCAAGACAGCCTCCAACCTTCACATCCCCCAGAAGACCTTCCCTGTTTACAAACAACAGATCCAGCAGGGCACCTTCCCTAGTTGGCTCTCTCACCAGCTGTGTCAGGAAGTTATCCCCAGTACATTCCAGGAACCTTCTAGACTGTTCCCTCCCTGCTGTACTGTATTCCCAGCAGATGTCCGGCAAATTGAAGTCCCCCACGAGGACAAGAGCTCACAATCTTGAGACTTCTCCCAGCCCTTTATAGAATATTTCATCTGCCTCCTCATCCTGGTTGGGCGGTCTATAACAGACTCCTACTATGATATCCGCCTTGTTAGCCCTGCCCCTGATTCTTACCCATAAACACTCAACCCCATTATCACCATCATTTAGTTCAAAGCATTCATAACACTTCCTGACATACAGGGCCACACTCCCGCCTCTCCTTTCTTGCCTCTCCTTCCTGAAGAGCCTATAGGCATCCATGGCAGCACTATAGCTATGTGAGTCATCCCACCACGTTTCTGTGATGGCAACTACATCATAATTATCCTGCTGTACAATGGCTTCCAGCTCCTCCTGTTTGTTGCCCATGCTACGTGCATTAGTGTATAAGCACTTCAGCTGGGCTATATGTCCTTTCTCCTTTTTACTGGAGGGAGCCAAAATTCTGCCACCCCCAGACTTATTCCTAAGGAGCCCGGTTACGCCCCCTATCTTTTCCAAGTCTAGTGCCAGCATGCCGCTTTCAGGCTTTTTGCTAGCAAGCTTGGATCTATCCCCATCCCCCTTCGAACCTAGTTTAAAGCTCTGTCAATGAGCCCCGCCAACTCCTGCCCCAAAACCCTCTTCCCCCTCTGAGACAGGCTTTTGCCGTCTGTTGCCAGCAGGCCTGGCGTCCTGAAAAGCAGCCCATGATCAAAGAACCCGAAGTCCTGCCGATGACACCAGTCTCTGAGCCAGGCATTGATCAGCTGGCATTTCCTGTTAATCTCCTCATCAATCTTCACAACTGTTGGGATAGAAGCAAACACTACTTGTGCTCCTGATCCCCTAACCAGCCGTCCCAGGGCCCTGAAGTCTTTCTTCATTGCCCTCAGGCTTCTTCCTGCAATTTCATCATTGCCTAACTGAAAAATCAATAAAGGGTAGTAGTCAGTAGGCCTAACTAGGGTAGGGAGTTTCCTCTGGACATCCTTAACTTTGGCCCCAGGGAGACAGCAGACTTCCCTACAGATTGGGTCTAGTCTACATATGGGACCTTCCACTCCCTTCAGAATTGAGTTCCCTGCTACAAGGACCCGTCTTTCTTTCATAACTGAGGATGTTGTTATATGAGGCGTAATCCGTATTGGCCTTGGTGACAACTCCAAGTTCAGCAAGCTGTTGTCTTTGTCATCCTCCAGTTCCCTCTGCAGAACATCGTATCTGTTCTGCAAGGGCACCTGGGATGGTGTGGGGGTTACCTGGGAGGCACGCCTGCAGTGCCGGGTGGGGACTCGTCACCACTGGCCCCTGTCCTCTGAATCTCCACATTCAGCCACGTTGCTAGAGGGTGGGGAGTGCTCTGTATGTGGAGCTCTGTCTGCCTGAGGTGCTTCTTTCAGGGAAGGCAGGATGCGACTCCAGTTATCTATCTCCTGTTCACAATCCCTTATACTTCTCAAACGACTTACCTCCTCATGGAGCTCCATCACTAGGTGAAGGAGTTCCTCTACCTGGGCACACCTCCCATAGGTCTGCTCACCGTTACCATTCAACACCGGTGCAAGAGCAGGGCACACCCTGCAGCCTGACACCTGGGTGGCAGCACGTTCCCATGCAAGCTCTGTCTGGGTGGCCACATCAGAGCTGCTCGGTGCAGAGCTCAGGGATGCCATGGCCTTCTGCCGAGTTCTTACCATGACGTCCTGGCCGGGTCGAGAGGTTTTCAGTGACTTACTGTTCAAAGAGCTGCGTCCGGTACGCCCGCTCTCGCTGCAGTGACGCCCTGGGTGACGCCCACCGGCTGCCTGCGTCCTGGGTGCGCATCGGGCCGACTGCCCATTTAGAACTGCTCCATGTGGCGTTGTCTCCACCCCTGCCGCGTCAGCAGCCCACCCCCGAGCTGCCGGTTCTGGGATGAGCTAGCCACTTTTCCCAGCTACGAAAGCCCCCAAAAGAGCCCTTTGCCAGCCTTATCGGCTGTGATCCCCTTCCCCAGTGCGGCCTTACCTGCACTGAAGCTGGTCTCCTCGGTGACACAAATTTTTGAATAAACAAACACAATTTTTGTATAAGAAAAGATTGTCATGAACAAGACATTTATACCTTTCAGACATCAGCTCAAAATGAGGCTAGAAAGAGCAGTGGATAGTGGTAGGTAAAGGTCGTAAGAGAGTCCTTGTGGATGTTGCTTCCACGGACAGGGACTGACTGATGTGCTTTTTGAAGGACAGTGCACATCTAAATGAGTCAGGACTTGTTCTAAACCAAAGAAGTCACAAAGCAAATATCTCGTATTTCTATCTGTAGACACCAATGTCACTATTACTAATATCTTGACACCTCTACCACTAAATTGAAAGGAGGAAGGGAGCACGTAAGTATGGTAACATGTAAACACAGCAGGTATTCATGAGATGATCTAGGACCAAGCGCTATGCATGTGTCTCTCACTAGGCTGCACCAGAGGGAGTTATCCCTAAGCAGTGAGAACATGAGTTCCTCTGCTCCTTTTTGGGCCTGGATGACCAAGGATGATCTTCTGGAACCTACACGTTTAGCAATGTACTAGTCTGGTGTGTGTGTGGTATGCAGACCCAGAAAAAAAGAGAAAAAAAAGTGAAATATCTTTAGGAATGCAACATGATTTTTTTGAAACACTTTGTGAAGTGGGACTTTGTGTGAGAGACAATTGGAAATGGAAAGCTTTAGAAAGACAATAATTAAAATTAATTTAAATAGACAACTAGAGTGCAACCATCCACATCCAAGCAAATCAAACTGTGCATTTCTCTAGAGAATGTGTTATAGGATCTTTTCCAATATCTCTTTAAAATTAAATAAATCATGCTTTAGAAGTGTTTTATTCCCTCCATTGACTGTAACTCAGAAGTCTACTATATATATTTAGATAGTGAAAACACAGAATATGTGAATAGCCCTGTAGAATAGATATCAAGAAGGACTTGCCCTCTCAGACAATAACTTGCTGTACCATTGTTATAGAGTATTGCTGAACTGTGGTCCTGAAAAACAATGTTCTGCTGAAGTTCCTAATGAATCGACTGCATAGTAGCAGTGGAGCGTCTGATGATGATCCCATTAACTGTACCATACTTGTACTTCCTGTAATTTGAGCAAGTTCGATTGCCTTTTCATTTTGTCACTGCAGCAGACAGAAAATTTTGCAAAATTTTTCTTCTGAAGCTTGACTGAAATTTTTTTTGAGGGATTTTTTTTTGGGGGGATATATATCTGAAAATTCCTCAGAAAGTTTCTGAAAATACATGTAACTGTTAAGGTTGTCTTAATTCTGAAACTAAAATCTGAAACGTTCTGAATAGCCATGAGTCACTGAAGACTCCCTTAATCTCTATCCATATTGTTATTTTAGAGATAACTAGAACTACCGAGAAAACATGGTTACAAACTCCCTGGGATTGAATTATTATGTTACCACTTTACCTTTTCCAGAACCTGAGTTTCTTCTGAGATGTGCAGTATCTCATGTGCTTATGTTTGGGTTTTGTCATATACCAAGATAACTGATCCAGTGACATTGCCAGGATCTTACATGGATCTTCACACTTTTAATATTTTACAGGTAGCTGCTATTTTTTTTTATTCACCTCTATACTCCTTTATTGAACAGACATATATGTTCTTAAAATAAGATGATTGTCTTTCATTACCAGTTGTTCGTAGTAAAATAACTCTTTTAATTTGCATTTAATACTTCTCATACTGTAAGTAATTCTTCGATAAGACTCTTGTTCCAAACTGTTAAGGACTTATAGGGCTTCAAATAGTTGAGTGTAATGATAGCCACGTTTTAAATTATGTTGTCTATTTGTAACTAGTTAATTTATATTTATTTGTTTTCTTCTGTTGTTTTATATATGTTAATCACTGAAATCGATAAAAATTAATAAACTTAGATGATGCATGACTTCCTTTGAAGTATTCTTCAGTCAGAAATACATCTGCACAGAGAAAATAATGGCCTAATGGAAGAACTATGCATTGAGTACTTATGCAGTTTCTTCAATGCAGTATTTCTGATGGACCTTGTGCATTTCCACAAGTCTCAGAGTGTAGCTACAATGAGAAAGTGCCTTCAGTGTGTTGTAGAGAGAGCTTTCTGTAAACAGTCTCGGGCATTGGTAGCAGTACAGCTACACCCTTCAGAGCTTACAGTGGGTTACAGAAGTCACTGAAAAGGAGACTAACTTATCTTAAGTCAACCTTGATGTTGCTGTAGCTGTAGTAAAGCCATAAAAATATACATTGTTTGCACTGTTGATAAAAGGTCATACTCTTCAGAAAAGCAAAGCATGTAAAGTATTATATGCTGGATTATACAAAAACTAATTTAGCAAAAAATAGTTGGTAGACTTGTGATGCTAATAACATCACGTTATAAGGAAAGATGTGACAGCGTCTAAATTCCGTGTATGAGATATAGTCAATAAGCAGACAGAAATGTTAAAATTTGAATGTGCACATTTGATCACATAAGAATCTATGTGATTTAATTAAATACAGGTATATAAATGCTATGTGAAAACAAAGCAACTGTAGGTGAAAAGATCAAATGTTTTGGGATGGCTTTAGATACTTCAAATGATGTTGAAGTATTAGCTTCTTGTCTTAGCTTGATTCTTTTTTTTATTTTTTTTTACTGATTTACTGAAGTTGAGGCAAAGAAATGTTCACAAGGCTGTGAAAACCAACAACAAAAAAATTTAAAAAAATTGAAAACAACATCCCTGAAGTCTCAAATCTTCTGCACTGGTCCAGTTTGTGGTCATGCTGCAACTAATATCCTATCCTGTGTATATTATCATGAACTGCCCCCCCTCCACCCACGTCCCGTGGGGGAAAAAAAAACAACCAAAAAAAACTCCACACCAAAAAAAACCCCACACCAAAAAAAACCCATGTACTGAGCTTAAATTTTGCTTGCAATATGAATTTTCTCTCAGTACTTACTTTCTCTGCAGCTGGTACTTCATTCTCAAGGCTTATTAGGTTTTGCTTCATTACTGTTTATCTTGGTTCATAGGAGTCCTTCTTAGGAGAAAAAGACTACATTGTGTGAGACAATATACAGACAGAAAGCACTAAAATTTGACTAGACCTAGAACTGTGTTTACAGCAGAACTTCAAATACATGGGAAAGTTTCAGTTGCCTCATTTCTAGAGTCTTAACTGTCCAAACACTTGAGTGGGTATACTTTTCATCTTAATCCCTCAAGAGCAATTCAATAATGTGAGGGCAATGGCAAGTTGAGGAGAATGATAGATCTTTAGCTGTAGCATTTCCGAGTATGATTTAATATATTTGATGCTGGGAAATGGATCCAAATAGCTTAAATATATTGTTGTATTTTTCTAATGGGTAGGGTTTGTATTGATTGCATACAGTCTCTGAAAAAGACTGAACTAAGGCAAATCGAATAATTTTTCCTACTGAAACCCGTGATTATTTATATTAATATACAGTCCATGTGCTAAAAACGCAGCTTTGGGAAACAGAGATCGCATTTGGTCTGCAAACAATTTTTAATTCAGAACAAAAATGAAAATAATTTAAAATATTATATGATTCAGTTCAATAGTTGATCAAGCAGCGTGACTCATTTCTCCATGTGTGATCATCAAGGGCAATTACATCTATATCCCTAATAAATCTCCAAAAGTCGGCAAGTGAGGGAGATAGGAAGTTTATTCAGAACGGAAGAGAATACTTAGAAACATGGGAGATTACCCTAAACACAGAACCCCAGCTCTCTGCTCTTTGGCCTATACCTTAAATTGTAGGGAGGAGACACTTAGCAACTCAAGGAACATGTGCTTGTAAAGTTGAAATTATAATATCATTTGTTATTATCTTTCCATGTGGCTTTTTATTTCCAGTCTTCTAACCAATATTCTATATTTATTTTTTGCTTCTGAGGAATCTTTTCTTAGTTTTACTGTAAGGCTTCTCTGTTGAGAGGAGCAGGTTGAGTCAGGGTGAGACTGACAAACCCATGCCGTGCTGTCTGCATTGAAGTAGCGAGTCCAAGCAATGTAGTTTGTGCCAGCATCTGGATGAACTTGCACATGTGCCTTGGGAATTAAAAGAACTGAAGAATATTCCCTGCTAAGCTGCAAAAAAAAGAAACTTGGGAGCTAAAATTACCCTTACAGTGCTGAATTTGGGGAAGGCATTTCCTGTGACAGGTGTAAACCCTCACTTGCTTCTCTCCAAGGACAAGGTGGCTGAGAAACCATTCTAGATTTGGATGTACGTCAGATGATTAGTTCTTTCTCTCCTTCGCTCTTGTCTTGTCCTCTTCACTTCTGGTTCAGTTCTGTTCTACTTGCTGAACTCATCTTACCTATTCCTTCACTCACTGAAGGATTATATGGTTCCTACAGGGGATGTTTGTATTGGTGGGGTTGAAAAATGTATGATTTACTTGGCACACATAGCACAAAAGCACTTCCATAAAGCCTGACAAGATAAGCTGGTTTTTTGCATCCATAGCCTGGTGCTCGTAAGAGCAGGGATGGACAGAGGTCATTTTGAGGCATTTGGATTTGGTACATCAGCACATGGGAGTGCATAATAAAAGTATTTCTATAGCCTCCAGTTCTTTACATCTACTTCCATATGCCCTGTTTATTTGACGATGTTAAACCACAGTCCTCCATAAAATGAAACATTAGGATTTTCACTGGTTCTTTTTTGGGGAAGCAATGATTATTGATTTGTGTTTGAGACTGCACACACAGTGATCAGTTGAGACCACGTGACCTGCCGTTTGACAGAATTTAAATTGGTCTGAGTGTATAATAGTGGTCTCTACAAGGGATTGTTGCAAGCAATTATGGTATTGTACACATTTCTTAATACCATCATACCATAGTATTTGTCCATAGCAACTCCATTTACAGCTCGTTGAAATTCTACTTCAATGATATGTTATTAATATATTCAGCTTCTGTAAAAAGACTAGGATAACTTGCATGTTTTCTAGCAAGGCATATCTGAGGCAGTTATGAACTACTCCCTCAATTTGTATTTAATATTAATATTATTCATCAGTAATATACAGATGTATTTATAAAAACAGATGGACATCAGACTCACAAATATGTATGAAGCAGTTACAATGGAATTAAATATCTATTAAGGTTTCAATTTTTATTGTTAATTGATATAGCTATTAAGGCTGTTGTAACCTATTGTAAACTAGTAAAAAATTATGTCTTTATTTAAAAAAAAATACATATTTTGCTTTAAACACAGTGAGAACTATAGAACTGAAACAATTTGTTTACCCAGGACCAGAAACTAGAGTTCTGTACTTTATATTTACCCATTCATTGATCTTGTTTAACAAAATTTATTTTTTGTAATTCCAGTTTTATGGTATTTTTTGTGATTAAGAGAGAAAACATTAATCTTAAAATCACTTATTGGGGACTTCTAAACTGTTATTATCTGAGATCTCTGTATTACACAAATGTCTTCCCAGAAGGAAGACAATGTTATATCAATATTCATAGAGCTCAAGTTTTAAAAACACATTGTAACTTACTTTCGTATTCCTTATTGCACAGAATAAATTATTTCACCCCACATTTTTGTCCATTTAGTTCTGATCCAGTCAAAACCATTACAGTAACCGAAGATTTAAAAAAAAAATATATATAAGAAATCATTTGGGAAACGATAGAGTGTTGGGAAAGGGTAAAGTGTTTGGGTATAACTGTAGTTGCATCTTTTTCTGATATAGAGATTCTATGGCTAATTATGCTTGTGGGAGGCTGTATGAATTTGGTACACAAATACTTGGACAAAAATGAGTGATGTGGAAAACCCGTTGTTCACAGAATAATGCTAAAATAATGGTGCTGAAAAGGAAGGATTTTGTGGTGCAGTCAAAACATAAGCGGCATTTCTTACTGATTACTGTGAAAATCAGTTTGCTTAGAAATGTTTTGTATGATATGAAAAAGGTTAACTCAGTAGTCTTGGTGTCCAGAAATGAGGACTATGGTTGTGTCAAGTCAAACCAAACCCACACTAACAAGATCTACATGACAAGGTATTGTGGAGATTATCATAAAGAAGAAAAATGCAAAACTTGGAAAATAAAGTAGCTCTGTTTTGGACATGTTAGGTGAATTCATAAATGGAGAACTAGAACTAAGTATTTGTGGGGGAGGCAGTAGGAACTAATGGAGGTAAAGCTGTGGTGATGGGGAAAATCTGTAAGTCCTCCAAGCCAAACCCTGAAACTGTAAACATGAATTTTCTCAGAGAGAAATCTTGATGAGAAAATAGGAGAATCTATGAAAGACTCCCAAAAACGGAGCAGAAGATTGTCAAAATATACATGGAATGGAGATATAAGAGTGAAGAACGATGCACAAAAGCCTAGGATAATCATAATGAGTGTTGGCTTTTAAAATGTTGATAAAAGGTAGTCATATTTTCTATTTCAGCATTTCTATACCACAGTGGTATAAATAGTTTAAGAGAATGAAGAGCCAAGAGAGGAAAACAAAATGTTCTTCCAGCTTCACAGTTTAATGAAATCTGATACTGAAAGCCACTCAGCACAGAAATTAAAAAACATATGTAAATAAACTTACTTTCTCTGAGGAACATTGTCAAAAAATTACATGCTCACGAAGATCAGAGAATAGTGCAGATGAGCTGTTGTTTCTGCATTCTAAAAACATTAGATTTTTTGCAAAAAGTATTGATCACGTGGAGTTGGGCCTGCAGCAATCCCATGTATAAAATATGACTTGCTTACCTGAAATATGGGATGGGTGAATCTTAGTTTCCTCAGAAACTAAAGAAAATATCCTATATCTCCAATTCTGCCATATTCAGATTGTGCACTGCATGAATGGTATCTTGCTGCTAAGTTTTCAATTTGAGGCTGGGCTACTTGGGTGAAATCTCTGATACATTTGTATGGATCTACTCTTTTGTTGATGATCCAGCACTGTAAAATTTAGCACATGCTCTTACTGTCATACGTGTCTTTCCTTTTGACAGTGAGAATGAAGTTTCATTAAGTTTTATGGTAGTTTCCCGTAATGGAATTCATAAATGGAAAAATTTAGAAGCATTGGTGACTCTTCAAGTAGTACTGTTTATTTTAAAATTACTTGGACACCTCTGTTGGAGTACTTCATAACAGCAAAGTGACTGTGACTCACGTAATGTAGAAGAAAGAATGCTGGAAGAGAAGATCAGCTAAAGACATGAGTAAATATGTTATCTGTATTTTTGCTGCAGATACATAACCTATTTCAACCCAAAGGCTTCGGAATGGAGCTTCTGACACTGGTATGCCAGGGAACTCAGACAAACACTAAATAAAAAATAAGATAACATGTTTATTTTACACTGGTGTTATTTATGCATTTCAGTTTAAAGGAATAATTCCAATTATTCCAATAATTAGTATTTCATAATAAAATCTATTTTATAGTAAATCCAGCCTTCATAAGAACTTGGACTACACTTATCTTTAACTTGGACTACACTTATCTTTATAGACTTACCTGATATGTTAAATATACTGAATGTATTCCTTCTCAAGGCCATTGCATTTCTTTATCTTTTCTGTGAATAGGATTCATCTCATCCCAACTCATCCATTTAGGGGTTGCATGTGAGCTAATTGTCTAAGGTTCTTTCACAGTTCATACAAACCTAGGTATTGTGGCCAAAAAGTTGTTCAGTTCATGCTGAAGCAGACAGTGAATGGCAGATTGGTTGCATTGCTCTTAAACCAGTTTTCCTGAGCAGAACTGTGGTACAGAACAGCACAGAGGCATTAAGCCATGGTATTTAGTTCAATTAGTTTATAGTTAACACTTGATTACTTCTTGACTGGGAGCTCTGTTTTTGAAAATACTTGTTTTCCCCTTATGTACAGCAAGTCAACCACTGTAGATACCGTGAATTTCCACAATTCAGCAGTCTTTCATGGTTGGTTGTTGTCTCTGCCTCCTTTCTACTGTGCAGCACAGCTGGAGGTTTTAGACATTTATTTGAAGAGAAAGTGAAAATGTTGCAAGTCACTTGACTTAGAAATAGTCCTTAGTTGCCCCGAGATTCTGTCTTTGGTGAGTTTCTACTTGTTGTGAGAGAAGTTGCTGAGGATCTAAAAATGTTTTTGGACTAACTGGCTGCCTTCTCTCTGATACACAGGAAGTTGTTAGCAATGGTATTTTTTAAGCCCTGGATGGTCTTCCTGTTCTTCTTATGCTTGCTACAGTGAACCTTGTTAGCAGGATAGCCTTTTATTTCAGTTTCTTGAGCAAAATGCCCTTGGACTGATCCACAAACAGACTTTCAACCAGGTTCTCCAATATGATCCTTTTATAGTCTAGTGTAATGTTCAGAGCATTGATTTAGAATGTAGGAGATCAAAGTTTTTATTCTGCCTGAGGAAACTCAGATTTTTCCTATTTCCTGGTGGGTCAGCTAACCAGTAGGCTACAGGGTTTTTGGGATGTTCAATATTAGAACCAATCAATATTGCTCCATCTGAAACTTCACAGAGAAGAAGATCATTCAGAGATAGGAAACACAAGGATTACTAGTCTTTTGTTGCATGATTTACTAAGCAGTCACATGGAAAGGGGAATAATGTTTTACTGGCTGATCCTAGGATTGTTCATGTATTTCATTTGTGCAAACTACCAGAGAAAAATACATAAGAAAGTAAGGAAGCAGGGACAAGCACTCAAAATGCATCCCTAAGCAGCATCCCTAAGGGTAGATGCCTATACTATATATCCTTCTCCTTGCCTAATGTTTTGTTCATGTGTTGATCCAGATACGTAATGGATTTTCAGGAAAGTAGTACTTCACATTTCTTCACATTGGAGAAGAGGTGGGGGTCTATTTCCCTCTGCCAGTATTAAAATTTTTAGGCTAGGCTGACTTTAAGAATCATTTCTTCTGTTTCTAAGCATCCAGAAGTCTTTAAAGATAAAGATAGCATGGAATAGTTACTATTAGTTATTTTTAGTACTACTGACTTTTCTGTCACATTCTGATAATGAGAGGATAACTGTAAGGCCACCACATCTACGTAGCTAGAACTAATCAAGCAGGATACGTAGTGTATCACAGTAATTCTGTGGCTTTCTTTGAGTGTGATGGGTTGGATTTATTGCGGTGATCAGCACAAGACTGTTTTGTCCTTAAATGACTTTCATCATGACTAGACTCTCCTTTTACATTTTGAAAGACTTGTTTCAGTGAAGAAACAGTTCTCGTCTTAGGCAACATTGTGCTTTAGTTTGTGCTATGGAGTTAGGGAGTATTATTAATTTTCTTGCTTACAGATGAGGCAGAATGTTGATCTGAATGACTTTCAGAATCACAGAATCGCAGAATGGTTCAGGTTGGAAGGGACCTTAAAGCTCATCTAGTTCCAACCCCCCTGCCCTGGGCTGGGACACCTCCCACTGGACCAGGTTGCTCAAAGCCCCATCCAGCCTGGCCTTGAACACTTCCAGGGATGGGGCATCCACAATTTCCCTGGGCAACCTGTTCCAGTGCCTCACCACCCTCATAGTGAAAAATTTCTCCCTGATATCCAATCTAAATCTACCCTCTTTCAGTTTGAGGCCGTTACCCTGTGTCCTATCATTACACTCCCTGATAAAGAGTCTCTGCCATCTTTCCTGTAGGCCCCGTTTAGGTACTGAAAGGCTGCTATAAGGTCTCCCTGGAGCCAGGAATAGGACAGGTCCTGTTGACTCAGGCAAGTCCCTGCCTCTCAGTACTTATCTCCTAGAGAAATATCCTTGGTAATAGAATGGGTCGAGGAAACAAAACAAACAAACAAAAAAACGACCACATTTTTTGGTGCAAAATTTACTCTTGGCAAAACCAAACAAAATGAAATGAAACCAAACCAAACAAACAAAAAAAAAGAAAAAACTGGAGAAATTCTACTAAAAGTCGAGACTGATTTGAGACATTGAGCTGGCAGGGAGTTGGCAGCTTGTCCTGGGAGATGGGGTTGCTGATGTCTCCCCTGTGTGAGGGCTAGAGACTTCCATTCTATTGAGCATCTGGGTGCTCCAAGGTATGACATGGTTTAAAGTCTTTCTTTCAGATCTTTCTTTATGACACTTGATGGGTTCAGTTCTCCAGAGAGTCTTTTAGTTAAAGAAAGCACATAGAGTTTCAAAATATTTTTTGGGGGGGATAAATATGCTATATAGAGACTTTCTTTGCACTTGAAATCAAAGATTTAAGTTACATTTTACGTGTTTCTGTTGCAGTTTGAATGGGCTTTTTCCTTCCGCATTTCAGGTTTCCATTTTCATTATAGTCAGAAATCAAAGCTCTTTCAAAATGTTAGAAATTTCCACACATGGAAATTTTGACCACCTCTCTAGGCAAGCACAGCTGTATCTTTGCAGATTGAATTGGCAGAGATGGCAAACAGTGATTCAATGGATTCTCCTTCAGACACTCATTTTTTCTCTCTGAGTAAAATCACAGAGGAAAAGCCAGAATTTCTCCATTTGCAGAGGATGTATGAAGATCATGAGATCTGCAATGCAGTTTTTAAATACTTTTGTGTGTTTAAATATATATTAGGATCAGAAAAGTAGGTAGAATAGGTAGAAGAGGGAAAATTAAAAGCAGAAAGAACAAGTAATGGAGTAAAATTCTCATGGCAATAGAAGAACTAGTTACAAGACGCACTTTAATAATTCTAGGCTAACCTTATGGACATACCAGAGAAAGATATATATAAATTTCAGATAGAAAATACAGGTAAGAAACCATTTAGTAATTTTCAATTTACTTGTTGCTGGCTCTGCTATCACCAGCAGCACATGGAAAAGTAGTATTAAAATAGGCAAACTAATTGTGCTTTACAAAAGATACTACAAAATTAGAGATGCATTGTTACTCTCCTGTAAATTAGTTATCTTAAGTTTCCCTTAACATCTGTTTCCCTTTGTTATTTCTTCATCGTTTTAGATCTCCTAACAGAAATTTATGACAATAAAGATAAATTAGGACCACAGCTTTTACTAATAAATGCCATAGAGCTAAATGAAACAATACCATCTTCTGTACTCAAAAGATTATTTTTAATTCCTTTATTTTTTAAGGTAAATTATTTTCTTTTTCTTCCTGATCAATCAATATGTAATGGAACACATTCTTCCTAGCTTCTGACTCCTATGCATGTAGCAATTATGCATCTACATGATCTCATTTTTACTCCTGGACTGCTTTCTACAAGGATTGCCTCTCAGGTTTCCTTACATTTTCCCAACTTTCCTAGTTCTTTTAATTTTTTTTCATTTTTTTTTTCTTGATCTTCAAAGCAAAGACTTACTATTAGCCTGTAATCCTGTGCCTCTCTAAATGTTCTAAATTCTGTATTTTCTACAGATATTGGAAGCTGTTGCATGACTCTTAGATATGATTTCTCACTCATGCTTTACATTTCAGGATTACTGTTCTGGAAAATATGGTGTAAAAGGGTTTTGCCATTTTAGTTCTTTGCAAGTTTAGTATTCTGTACAGCATAATTTCAACAGTTTTGTTCGTTTGTCATTTCAAGTATGATGATTTTTTTTCTCCTTTGAATTTTATTCTAAACACTTTACTAGTTTCTGATTACACTTCAGCATTTGTACAGTCCTTCCTGTTAAATATCTATGAAGAATCATTGGTCATACAGGTAAAACGGGTTGGAAATATTCCATTGAACTTTTTTAACAAAAATGTGGACTTATCAAAAGACAATTCACCTTGAGAGAAAGACTTCATCGAAATGAGTGCCCTAATAAAATAAAAAGAAAATTAAAGAGGAAAATACAAATATTTTCTAAAACATTCTATTCTAACTTTTTAAAGTTTCAGTCATTAATTTGTAATATCTTCCTTCTGAGAATGACATAAAGGTATATCAAGAAAAGTTAAAGAATAAATATTTCAAACCCGAAATTTCTCATCTACCTTGATCAATTTTTCTAGTTTGGAGTGTGTTTTTAAAAACCTAAGATATGGATTCCCTGTCCCATTTCAGGATAGAAAAGAATAATCATAATCTAAGGAACTTTCATGGAGCAGGAAGCCTTTTTTCGATGCAGAAATAGGTTAAAATAGGCAACTATGGCCAAATGTGCCACAGCTGAACGCAGTGCACAATTTTGGCACCTCAGAGTACAGTGGGGTTTGCCAAGATGGGAAAATATGTCATATTTCTAGTGGCATCTGCTCCTGACTTGGTGAGAAAAGAAGTAGTCTGTGGCAGTGGCATTTGTAAGGAGCCCAAATGGCCAGTGTCATCTATAGGTCTGAGAGGAAGAAAGCCCTGGAAGCTGGAAGGAGATCTTGGCCAGGGGAGAAAGGCTGGGAGGCAATTTCCTACCACTTTTAGGGCATTTTGAATTATATCTATTATACCTGTATGCCGTATTTGTTTTAACATTAATAAGTAGTATAAAAAAGTATAGGACGATTTTTAAATGTACTTTCAGACAACATTTTAATAGCATAGAATTAAGACTCAGGATTGCATGTACTTTATTACTAGAGAGGCATTAAGACAGAATCTTCGTTTTTCACATCACCTTTACTAACACAAATCTTTGCATATGATCCAATGTTCTCCCATAAAGGCTAAGACAAAATAAAAATAATAACAAAATAATAAAGCTGTAGACGTAGAACTGTCTCAACAGAATTCTCAGGCTACCGGAGAAAGGCATAAACTTGTAGATAACGTAGAGCTAAATCAGACTTTTTGGAGTCCTTCAAAGGATTGACCAGAGCTCTAGCACCACAAGGAAGTTATCTTTTGCCTCTGGAAACAGTGATGCATAATTCACCTTTTGCTCAAAAGGCTGATCATTAGCACACAACATCATAAATACAACTTATTGCTTTCACACTGCCAGCTGACTTAACTTAAGCACAGAGAAGACTGAGAGGGAAGAGAAAGGGGATATTGTGCATTGCATAAGAGTGCAGGGATAGTACCATCGTGAAGTCAGTGGAGGGGAGTTGTGATTATGGAAGTATTTTCATCTTCACTATTGGAGGACTGTGCCCTGGGAGAGGAGAAACCAAAGACAGTGTGAACTAAACACAGCTGTGGTATTTGCTCTACATGACTAGTAAAGGAACCGCAATGAAAATGGAGCCACTTCTTTATACCCCTATGTATAAGTTGTATCTCTACACAAAGCTGTTGGGGAAGTACTGGTGTTGATTGTTTTTGCAAGAAGAATGAATTAATTTCTTATTTATTTACCATTAGCTTGGTGGTACTCATTAAAGCTGAAGAGTTAATTATTAGATGAACCTTATTAATACAAAATTATGGCACCTGTTACACCTACTTTCCAAGGCAACTGTTCCAGCAAACGCTGCATATTCATTTATCCACCTTTTCAGACTGTATGAAAGGGGTTGTAATCTGTACATACTGAATACTAGCTTTTAAGATAGAAATAAAAGAGAGAAGCAAAGATACCCAGCACTACAGATGTTTGGACATGTGCTAAGCTCTTGTATGGAACTGCTTTGAAAGATAAGAAAAATTTGGATCATGTGTAAATTCTGTAATCCAAAACTGAAAAGGCTTAAGGCTTTGCTAAGACAATTTTGTGGATAGCCTCTGATAAACTGAAAAGATTTATGATGATGCAGGATTATATGTTAGAAGGCAGGACAAAAAGAAACTTTGTGGAAGAAAAAGTAGATATTCTATGCCAACTATCATGGAAAGAAATACTATACTGTGCAGTCTCAATCAAATGAATCAGTAGATCACAGATTTAGGCTGTTTGACCCTGTGGATGCAACTGTATTGAAAGTGATTTACATCCTTAGAAAAGAATGATCAAGTTTGTCAGACTCCACAGAAACACTGGAAATTGTTGGGAAGACCACAGAAAATAGACTTTTCCACCTATCTGAAAAGAATTAGATCACAGAGAAAAATTTGTAGGAAATAAATGTGTTTTATTTAATGAGGTGAACTGTGACAGTTACATGCAAAGGTATTTGCATGTGTCCTCAAACTTGTTTTAAAAAAATCAGGAATACATCAGCTTGCAAGGTCAACTTTGATAGTCTCTATCTTTAACTTGAAGGTCCGCAGTTGAGTTTCCAGGTGCTGGGCAATATGGCAACCATGATAGAAGTGGGGCTTTTGACAGATTGCTGTTAACCTCAAAATCCCATAGGGAATGTTTTTCGAACTGGAAAAGTTTTCAATTCCCCAATGTCTTTGGGGCATAGACTCTATGTTGAGCACTATCTTCAAATGATGACTGCAGATGCACAATCATGTGGTGATGGCAAATGAAAGTGCAATCTCTCAGCTACACAGACTTTTTGTGTTAGTTCCAATGGCAACAGTTCTTAATGTTAACTTAGTGAGAAGGAAACACTCTGTGCCAAACTTGTCAATCAAGATATGGCCACCAAAAAAATTGCTGCTAAAAAGATGCTAAATAAATAACAAATCTTACCAAGAAATTACACTTAGAAAGAATATTTCTATCTCTATTACTGCTAAACAATAGTCCCTTTATTGACTGTTGTCTCTTGAGGTGCAATGAAGTGATGGACAGGGATCAGGAAAAATGCAACTTTCTAGTGAAGTTTAAAATACATTTTTCCTCCTCCTCCTGTAAACCTTTCACTGGCTAGAGTTTTATATGAAGCAGCAAATTTATAAACTGTATTTAATATATGAACTGACAGATGCTAAGATGAAGTAATTTACTTTTCAGCTTAGCAAACTACTTTTCATCCTTCCACCACCCTCATTTACATTTTCCTTTCAAATTTCTTGGTACTTTTCTACTTAGTTTAATAGATATTATCAGTGTATTACAATACAAAATGTTTGTATTACAAGTGTACTCTTAGTGCATCTGACCAAAAAATAAGAAAAAATACAACATGCATTTTCAAATTTTAGAGGAAGAACTAGGAGAGTAGGAGCAAAACCACAGTTTCACTGTGGGTTTGTGAGGGGTGGAAGTTTTTTTCAGCATTGGGGAAGGAGTGGAAACAAAAACTAAAAGAAAAGGAAGAAAAAAAAAATTTAAGCTGAAAGCTAGAGAACTGTGATCAGCCAACAGTCTGAACAAAACTTTCTTTGCCAGAGTCTTGATTAGTGCTAAAAAAGGATTGGCATCACTATTATCCCTGAAAACTCATGGAAAACTCTATCATTTTGCAGCAGAGCCATCAGAATAAATTTTGACAAAAGTCATAGCAATTAATGAAAGAGTGATGACAATTCAAAATTCTTTAGAAGTTTTTATTCATACTGAAAATTAACACTGAGGAAACGGGGGGGGGGGACGACGATATTTACATCATAGGATAAAATCAGGGGAGAAAAAAAAAAACAAATTTAGGCCTTGGGTTAAAATATTAGGAAGAAATAAAAAAGGACCCTAGAAAAACCTTTCACAGGAAAATTCCTTAACTTTTTTTCTCTGGTGAGGATGCTACACACTCTATGTAGTTTTAATGAACAGGTTGCCAAGGAATACTTACCAACAAAATGAGAAAGTACGATATAATCACGTAAACAGAAAAATATAGCTAGTTTATAGTATCTACATTGCGAGCCTTTGAAGGAATATAATTTAAAAAAAGAAAAAGAAAAAGAAAGAAAGAAGCGGTCACTGTGGCCAGATATCCAGAAATACAGAAACATATGAAGTCAGTTTATTAAGGTTTGCATCCCAACTGATGAAATGGGCAAGAATTCTGCAAAAGACAATATTTTCAGATACGAAATATGGGATAAATATATGCCAAAGCAGCTGTCCCATGCTCCAGACTTGAACAATCTGTGTTAAATATCATTTCTCTGGAAATCCTATTGAAATATTTCTGGAAGGATGATTTTTATTCCAATGAATTTCTGAAATAATCTTTCATGAGTCTCGCATATTACTAAGGTCTCGTGTGTGCATCTAATTGTGTAGCTATATTGCAATTAACCTTCTGCAGGACAGAAAGCCAAAATACTGAGCAACCCTTAATTGCATTCTCCTGGGTACAAAGAATAGCTGTGGAGAAATTTTCAATACTCTTCAATTTTTAGTGCCCAGTGGAACTGGGCATCCTAATCTCCTGTGCCTCTCTGTGAATAGGAATACTCTGGATAATGCTTTCCCCTTGGAATTTGCCTTGCCAATATATTAACAACTCTGTGCAGGTTATTGTGGAAGCTTCGTGTTCCCTCTTTGTCATCTTGTTCTGGAGTGGTGGGCATTGTGTCAGTCCATAAAATATGGCAAGAGAGACGTATTTCAAATCGTACCCCAGAAACAGAGTGCCTGTAACTTACTAGTCACTGCAAACTGGAAATCAGATACAGCCACAAAGAGCTGGGTCTCACAGGTAGCAAAGGTAACTCTGTCGTGAGCTGGGGTTTAGCTTCAAAAAACAAAATGGAGTGCACATTTTGACTGGAATGTCTTCTCACGACTGGGAGGCAAATTAAACCTCAGTATGTAACTCTATACTGAAAATATTTTTTACACAAACTACGAGTTCTCAGCTGCACTTTACACAAATATAAAGTGAGCCAAAAAATTTGTTTCACTGTTAGTTTCTGAAAAATCTGGTAACACTGAGTTTCAGATCAATGACCTAGCTTTTCAGAATTGAGGAATGTCATGATGAGTATCAAAAAGATTTTGGTAGAAAATTCTTACTAGGTGTAATAACACAGTAAGTATGCATTACTGTCAGTGAAAAGCTCAAATTGTCTTGATGGTGACCACAAAGGGCAATCTCTGGGTTTAGATTTATGAGTTCCTACTTCTTAGGCTCAAGCTGGCTCTTATGAACACATCATCGGTCAGCTAAATATTTAATATTTACGTTGAATTGTAGAAATAACTAGAACTTCTCAAAAAACTGATAGCATATAAAATTGGTATAGCTTTGTTCCATTAAACCTTTTTAGAAAGGTTATGAATTATATTAATAAATATGGAGGAGTATTCTGAAGCAATATCTCACCAGAACAACTCTAAATGTCTGGTTAATTATATCTATTATATCTCTGCTTCTAATATATTAATTAGGAAAAATATAGTTTTCTAATATCAAAGAGAACTGTGATTCATGTTTTGACCCATAGATTCCTTCCCATTTTGTTAGTGTCTTCATTCAAAAAGATAATCTATAACAGATTGAAGACACTTCTTAGAAAAGTTTGTTTTGTTTGTTTTTGTAACTCTTTTTATAAAAAAGGGAAGGAAAAAAAAATCTGCTAAGAGAGGAAAAAGTGCCTCAGATGTAAAACCATGTGAACCTCATGAGGTTCAACAAGGCCAAGTGCAGGGTCCTGCACCCAGGTCGAGGCGACCCCCAATACGAATACAGGCTGGGGGGTGAAGAGACCGAGATTAGCCCTGCCAAGAAGGACTTAGGGATACTGGTTTATGAGAAGATGGACATGAGCTGACAATGTATGCATGCAGCCCAGAAAGCCAACTGCATCCTGGGCTGCATCAAAAGAAGCGTGGCCAGCAGGTTGAGGGAGGTGATTCTCCCCCTCTACTCTGCTCTGGTGAGACCCCACCTGGAGTACTGTGTCCAGCTCTGGAACCCTCAGCACAAGAAGGACGTGGACCTGTTGGAGCAAGTCCAGAGAGGGGCCACAAAAATGATCAGAGGGCTGGAGCTGTGAGGGCAGGCTGAGAGAGTTGGGGTTGTTCAACCTGGAGAACAGAAGGCTCCAAGGAGACCTTATTGTGGCCTTTCAGTACTTAAAGGGTGCCTACAGAAAAGATGGGGACAAACTTTTTAGCAGGGCCTGTTGCGATATGACAAGGGGTAGTGGCTTTAAACTTAAAGTAATAACTCTCAGGACAAGTTATGGAGAAATATTCTTACCTTAAAAAAGGGCAAAGGAAATCAGTAGGACCTTTACTGTTTCCATATTCTGTCAAAGTTAATAGAAGAAGAAACTAAGTTTTTGGGTGTAGCTCATCTAGTTAAACACAGACTTCTATATCTGAATAGTCAAGTGCTGCTGTGAAAACGCTTGGCTCAGACTCGAATAACCTGGATTCAATGTTATATTCCCTAGTAGTCTCCTGGATTGTTTTACGAAAGCATATAACATTGCTATGTCTAAAATGCCTATTTTCAACAGTCTTAAAGACATCCCCAAGGACAAATTTCCTGGCGTTTGATGCAATTTTGGCCTCGGTACACATCTGAGCCATAATCAGAGCACCCAGGAAACACCTGTTAGAGTATGTGCTCCAGAAACCAGGCAACAGTTGTGAACAGTCTTTTCTTAAGAGGCCTTAGATACTTAAAGTATCCCCAGAAGGATGCACAACAGTGTGTGTACCATGCTGTCATATTATATTAATACACGTAGGCAGAAGACTAAACTCTGCATCATTTACAGATCATGCGTCTATGATGCCTGTGCAGCAGAATAATCCCCTTCACACTGTGAAGGGATAATATGCCACATAATCAAAACAAGCATGAGCACAATGATTAATAGAACCAGAGCTGTCGTAATGTATGCAGACTAATAAGCAGAGAGTTATTCGCCTGCCATAGAAGGATCCCTTTTCCCCTGACATGGTGGCTTTGAAAGACAGGATATCTCACTTTCTCTGCAAACCTTATCCCTTTGCCAGATTTTGTTGAGATCTGGGCTGCCCAGTGATGTAGATTTTCTTAGCCAGGAGTTAAGTCAGAATATCACAATCACATTACACTTTGAACGGTAATGTAGTGCCAAACTTACTTATACTTATTCCTGAAATCCTTGGTAGCTGCTATTTCAGTGTGTAACTGTAAGCAGTGTTCAGTACAGACACAAAATGGAGAAACGACTAAGTGTCTTTAGCTGGATATGCATATTCCCTCTGCTGCACAGGTTTTGATGCTGCTGCCTTCTAGCACAGCTGTCCCATGCTTCCTATCTCCTGCATGCCCTGTCCCTCCCAAAGCTGAAATGCTAAGGTAAGCCTCATGATCACATGGCTTTTTTTCCATAGGACACTTTGAACTATCACCCCATGCTGACACAGAAATCTCTGGAGTGTGCTGGGTACAATTTTAAATGTTTGTGCTGGAAAGGTCAACCATGGCAAGTGCATTTAAGGATCTGCTATGCACACACCAATAAAGAAGAACTGATCAGCTGATGGCAGCATTGACTGATGTGACCACGAGAGGGCAAAATTTAAGAGCCTGAGGAAATTGAGGAAGACCAGTAGATGACTGAAGATCCTAGATTTCAGCAGATCACACTTCAACCTGTTTGAGTGGAAGGAAGTCCTGTCCTGAGATCCATTTCAGAGAGCAGCTAGAGCAGTGCCCCTTCCCAGGGAAGGTGAATCAGGAGCCCACAGACGATGCAGCACTGGCCAGGCAGGTTGCTGTTCTGCTGCAACAGGGCACAGTGTGTGCAGGGTGAGCAGAACAGGGGTAATGATAACAACAGGGTCTTTCAATGCTCCAGTGATCATCAGAAAAAGTTGAGATATTGAATCAGGCCCAAGGTCACGCTAGGAAGGCGAAATAGCAGTTCAGAAACAGCTGGATACAGGTTTACTTACAGCATAAGTCCATGTATCCATGCAGTCTGGGGACTGGCTAGCTAAGGAGCTCCACAAAAAAAAAATACTCTGCTGCCTGAATTGGCAGTGTATCTTGCAGAGAAGATGGCTAATTGAATACTGGACTGCATTATTAGGATTACAGCCAACAGGTTGGAGGAAATGATTTTTCTTTCCTACTTACCACTTGTGACTCCTCATCTTGAATATTTTGCCACTTATGGGCTCCCTGATGCAAGAGAGTTATTGATAAGTTGGGGAGAGGTTAGCCTTGAGGAAAAAAAGGCTAAAGAGGGATCTAATCGCTCTTTTCCAGTATCTAACGGGTGATTACAGAGAAGACAGAGATGAGCTATTTTCAGATAGACGTGAAAAAAAAAAAAAGAGGTTTGCAACAAGTTGCAAAATCAGAAATTCTGACTGGATATAAGGTGGCAGTTGGGGACATTACCAAGAACGTTGTTAAAACACTGGAACAGGTTGCCACAGGAGGTTGTGGAATCTCCATCCTCAGAGATATTTAAAACTTGACTGAGTAAGTCTCTGAGCAACCTGATTTAACTTTGAATTTAGCCCTGTTTTGACTAAATGTCTTCCAGAGGTCCCTTCTAATCTAAATAGTTGCACAATCTTGGAGCATGGCAAAGGGCTAGGAACAGATTGATGCAGCCCACAGGAAACTGTCTCATATCCAAGCCAAGTTTTAGCAAATTTATGGGTATACATAAGAAAGCTAATCTGGACATGTCATGCACATGCTGTGGGTAGTGGACGACACTTGTAGGTCAATTCACTCATTCCTAGCCAGGGTCTGCCCATGTGCCAACTCAGTTCCCCGTCTCTGTCACAGTCCTGCCCAGTGACGTGCAGCCTGGCTTGCATACAAAATCCACCATCTAGAAAGACAGAAAATAGTGCTATCATCGTCTTTATGGTTCCTGGGATGCGTCCCTTTTTCAGGGATGTGGCCAAATCCGGAGCAGATCTGGCATTAGCTGCATGCTAAGAGTATCTCTTTTGCCACTGTATAATCATTAATGAAAGTCAGGTGTTGGGCCAGCTGGAAAATTTCACTGGCTCCCTCAAGGAAGTTCTGGCAGAATAATGTTATTAAGACAGGTGTCCACTCCCTGCCTCATCTTTTCTTCATCCGTGTGGAAGATATTGCAAAATATTCAAAAAACAGTCTTGCCAACCTCACCTGGACGTTCTCAGGAAAGCACAACTTTGTTGACATTTCTAAAAATGAGCTAAAGGAAAATATACCCCAAAACACATTTTGCCCTGTAGTTAGCTTAATTTAGGTATATCTGTGCACTGAAGTACTATTTACTTTATGCACTATTGTCATGTCTGACAAAAAATGAAGCTTATCAGTTTTCCATAGGCCATCAGCAACACCCACTCCAGCAAAGACTCTGAGAAATCGGGAACTGAAGTACTAAAAATACCTTCTGAACATGCTTGGAGCCCAGCTACAGTTCAGGAGGCTGTTGTGGTTTAGCCTCAGACCGCAACAATGAACCACAGGGCCTCTCTCCCAACCCTCCACAGCAGTGGGGGGAATATTGGAAGAAAAAGGCAAAAATCATGGGTTGAGACAAAGGCAGTTTAACAGAATAGCAAAGGGAACAGGAAAACAACAACAATAACACGGATAGAGGATTGTACAAACACAGTTACGGTACCACAGCCCACCGACAGGTACTGGGACACCCCAGCCCCCTCCCCCGGCAGCTCCAGGCTCCAGAGTGGGCATGGTTCACATGGGATAGAATGCCTCTATCCCTGCCAGAGCCTAGGGACAATTAACCCTATCCCTGCTGGAACCTAGGCAGAGGCCAAAATAAAGATTTTTGTCCTGGTTTGGGGTGGAGCAGAGATAACTTTCTGTTCAGTGGGAGAGGCTCTTGCTTATACTTGTTGTTCTGGCAACCAGGGTCAGCTGACTTGGTTGTCTACCCTGTGGAAGGGTTACACCTGTGGACAGGCCAGGTGACCCAAACTGACCAATCAGGTATTCCATGCCGTCTGCCATGCTCAGTATAAAAGCTGAGGGATAAAAGGGTGAGGTCTTTTTCAATGGTTCTTGGTTCTTCAATGGGTTTCTTTCTTCAGTGACTAATGTCTGAGGAGGACCGTGTCTGTTCTTCTGCTTTTGATCCCAATCTGTGTGTTCTTGAAGCTACATCCAAAATCCAGTTCCCATACATCACTGAGTCTAGTCCGGAACTTCCCAGTGCCTGTCAGTGATACCTCCCTAGGAGCTTGATGGGGTTTTGTATATATTGTATCTAGTTCATTATTTCCTTTTTATTTTACTATTAATATTTAATTAAAATAGTTTAGTTCTTTCTAAACTCATAAATCTCTTTATCTCTCTCCTTTCTCTCCTTGGAGCAAGAGGTGGAGGCAAGCATCTGTTGTCTCGTCATTGGCCAACCTGGCCCAAACTACAACAATTTTGGTGTACTGACTTTTGGGTCCTGAGGGTGGTAGAATAGAACTTCATTTTCTTTTTGGAAGAGCATTGCCTTGTACAGAGACACGGTTGGTATTTCCTCTCCCTTCTGTTTTATTCCTGCTGCCTTTTGCTCTATGGAGGCATTTAAAAGTCTTCCAGAAGAGTCTTTCTTTAAGATAAGTATTGTTAAGACCTCTGTCCTGAACAGTTAGCACTGTTGCCCAAAAGCTCCTGAGCTGTGTCTGCTGCCTATTTTAAAAAATGTGTAGGGGAAAATCCAGATGTTCACTTCAATGGGAAGAATCTCTGAAGATTAGTTGTGGGAGTTTGCTTAGAAAAAAGATGTATTTGGCTCGGAAAAGTGCTAGAGTTGGAAAGAAAGCAAGTGGCCAGAAACAATATCTGTATGCAGCAGAAACAAAATTGAAGGGTTCACTCTAAATCCAGCAGCAAAGGCAGGAGGAAACCTCATTTGGTCATCTGTACCTTCAGCCATACCTAATTCTGGTTGTTTTAAGGAAAAAACCTTAAATTCCTTCTTTTCCCTGCCTCATGCTCATTCCTTATTCAATGCTTTTTTTTCACCACAGCAAAGACATAGGAGTTTGAAATTAAATTATCCCATAATGCAACTCTGAACTGTGCACTGGAAGAAATTCCTTCTGACTACACTGCAGTTAACAACTTGTGCCAGAGGCATGCTATGTAATTACCATACACTTTCTTGACTAGTACTGTCGGGAGAGAAAAGGTAATGTGAGATCAACTGAAATATGAAACAATAAAATGAATTAAACTGCACACAGCAAGAGGAGGAAAAATAAGATGGGAGTTGTTTTTGTTAAATGTTTACTGTTCATGCACTGCCTGAGGCTGAAATTCTTGACTGTTAAGGATTTTGCAGTTTTATGCATACCATCATAGGATTTTAAAGGATTGTGGTACGTATTGCAGTTCTTGTTGAAAGTGCATATTCCCTGCTTCTCAAACAGAATATTTGCTTTGGTGGATTATTCTGCATTTCTTGAAAAACATCCTTCGACCTTGTAGCTCTAAACACAACCATAACTAGACTGATTCATCCAGAAAACAAATGTCACCAGAAACTCTTTGTATTCCTTCTCACTTTTTAAGATCTTACTCTCTTCTTCTACATAATTTACTTGGCAAAATCCTCTGCAAAGCCTCTGGTTTCCAATAAAGGAATAATTGTAGTAGAAGATTCAGAAAAAATTCTGTCTGTATTCATGTTTTTGTAATTACCTCCTCAAGCTCTGTCTTCTATTAGTTATGAATTTATTTAGAAAACAGCCTGCTCATCAATAGTTTAGTAACAAAAAAACCTCCAAATCTATCTTTATATAGAGGAGAACATGTGGCAAAAATTCCATTAAGCCTTGAAAATATTTTTTTCTGTAGTATGGATACAAGTCTTTGGGTCCCTTTGGAAGGCTAATGCAAACACAAGTCATTAGCAGAAGAGTAAAACTTTTTCTCCCACCACCGTCCTGTCTCATGTAACATAAATGTCAACTGAAAGATTACAACTTATTAACTGGTACGCACATTATGCAAGCAAGATAACATAACTTAGCAGACATAAAGTATTTTGCAGCTTTGTGCCTAAATAGGGTATTGCTTGTACAGTCTAAACTAGATTTAATATTCTTTGATTGGTCAGGTACCTGATTTTTTTTTCCCACAATAATGGAATGCACATGTGTCTGCACACCATTTCCACAATACTCAGTATTTAACTTTGTTACTAATACAAGCAATTTGCATTAGAATGCCAGTGTGTCATATCTACCTGGCTGATTAAAATTCACTGAAAAATTTTAAATTCACATTAAACTGCAGGCACTGTTTCTTTTTGTGCAGGTAATTTTCCAAGCTTCCTCAAGATGCTGGCCAGAAGTCAGAATTTCAAGCAGGTTGCCTCACCCATGCAGCAAATGCTAGTGATGATGGTACACCCCCCCCATGAGGGGTAAGCTTAAGATTCAGTTACAAATTGTCTGGACTAGAAAACCTTTGGCAGGAGAAGCTTTTTATAACAAACTCAGAAGTCTGGAGTTTCATTTTAATGGAAGAGTAACTGTTGCAATTCATTTGCAATTATATGACCTAGTGATCCTTTACGATGTGATATGCTTAATAAAAAGAAGTATTAGAAAGAGAAGGGTGCGGACAGAAAGAAGTAAATTCCCATTTTTACACAAAATATTAACTGTAAGTGATGCAGAGTATGAAGTTTTGTCCTGAGGGGTTCCCTTGAGGCTTAATCTATGTAACTCCAAACACCCACTACAGTTTCATTGAAAATCTATGTCTGCAAAGAAATAAAAAGAAAAATCACAGGGACATGATCAGAAGTTGAATAAATAGATAAATTGAATCTGTCCCTGTATATCTTGTAATTAGTCATCTGGTTTACACTACAGAAGTTATGGGTAGGAAAGTTGGGAAATTCTTTTGGGCTCAGCACAACACCAGACTGGAAAATCTGTCATCCCAAGCATTGTCAGCCTCCCAAGACAGTAGTATAATTGAAAGGCTGATTTTTACTTCTTGGTCTGAAGTCCTTTTTCCCCGACAGTGAGAATGTAGTTGGTCTGCATAGAATATTGGCCGCTGGAGTAAAGGTTGTTTCAGAGGAGGAAGCAAATCCATTCTGTAAAAGGGATGTAGGGCTCAATGACCACATGATGGGGTGTGGCAATATGTGTTCTGTAGGCTTATAGTAAAGACAAATTGAAGCTTCATTGATCCTTTCTATTCCATTCCTTCTCTCCCAGTATGAGAATTTATTGTGTACATTTATGTGTACATAATATACATAATATGTGTACATAATTTATGAGAGTACATTTATGAGATCTATATTTTTTATTTGTAGTTAATCAGTCCTGCTTTTCCAGAAATGTTAGCTTTAGGAAGGACAATGGTCTGCTGCAGTTATAGTGCTTCTTGGGGATAATTACTTGCATGGATTCTCTCTCCCTACCCAACTTCCTTGTCATTTTAGAATTTTCTGAATCATTCTTTTATGGATATGCTTAGGCCCAATGACTATTATTATCTAAAAGCAAAATATTAACTGTCTTTTCCTCTCTTTCTTTCTCTGAAAATGAAATTAAAGAGTTAATATGCTCAGTGACTACTGTATTATAATTGCTTCCTAACCATTATAGTTTGTTGAACAAAGCAATCTGGAAAAGTTAGAATGCTTCCCTTCTATGCTAATAAACATCTATCAAAACCATTTTAGAAATATTTTAGCCATTTAATGACAAAGACATTTCTGCCATATATTTACACTTAGTAGAAAGAGCTGTTGTATATGTTCCTCTTGTCTTTATGGTATGAAAAATGTTTTCAGAAGCTTTTAGATGACATGTAAGTGGCACAGAGTATATAATTGCAGAGAAAAAAATGAAATGGCTCTCAAAACAATGCCACCGTAATATTGCCAATCAGATATTAAATAACAATGTTTGCATTGTTTACTTGAAACAAATCTTTAATTATTAAAAACGAATCTGCTGTGGAAAGCCAGAAATGTATTTTTGTATTTAATAATTAAATGTTTCCAATTTTATTACAGAGCAAGATAATTCTGGTAGTAGGATAAGGCTAGAAAATGTTATATGCTCCCAACTGCACTCCTTATTTTAATGTTAATATCCAAAATGTTGTGGAATACTTGTACACAATAGCCATTCATTTAATGAGACCTTTCATATCAGTGAACAAACTAGGATCCAGCAGGGATTTGTTTTCCTTTTATTTACTTCATTAGCAGCACTATGAATATTGCATGTAAAGCCAGCTGGAAAAGCAGAACACTTTTGTATGCATACCTTCTTCTTAATGAAGCCACAGGACAATATTAAATTAGCTATGGAAGCTGGTACATTTTATTGTAGTATTTGATTGCATGGCACCCTATCAGTGTTAAGCTACAGCAAGTGAATACATTACTGTCTTCCATTTGACCACATTTCAATACCCTACAACTGTGTTATGAAAGATTTATCTTATATACATTATTTTAGATAAGAAAAAAAATTTCCATATGGAATTCCATAATACTAATTCCAGTCCTGGAAAAACCTTTAAATGGAACTGTAATTTATACTAATGAGAGAACAGAAAAGGAAAAAACAGATCTTCCTTACTTCAAGAAAAAAAAGATGTGGTAAAACATCTTTTATGTAAAATTCCCATTGATTTCACCAGGGACCTCTACCTAATAACTGATTTATAGTAGGAAATTTAGATGCCATTATCTCCACATTAATTAATTTCTGCAAAAATGAGACACACATTTCTAGGTTTTGTATCCATAAAATGAGGAAAAGAACAGCCATTTATTATAGCATCTATCAAATAAGACAAAACCTCCTACTTGTTAACAAGTACAAACAGAAAAGTTATGTGCAATCTTCAGAAGAACTGAAGAAGATAAGATTTCATCTATGCAACATGGGAAGAGGTAGGGAAAGGTTGTGTATGAAGTTAATAAAAATAATGTAGCTAAAATCACAACCGCATGCTCCTTTCTTAAGAGCTACTTACCCCAGAGTGGAGGGAAAGAAGAGGAAAGAAGAGGGGAATGAGACGATATGCAGTCTCTCACATCTGGTAAAAAATCAGTGTAGGAAGTCAGTGAGCAGGACTTTTCAGGAACTGCTCCAAGTAACAATCTACCACTCTGCTTGCGTCTATGTACTCCCAACAATTTCTAACCTGAAATCTCACAATTGTCTGTAAGTCTTCTTTGGAACACAAGTCCTTGGGTTTCCCATGATAGCGTTAGCCAATGCTGGCCACTCCAGCTCCCACATCACAGAAAAATTCCCAGGCTTTGGAAAAAGATGGAATTGCACAGCAACCAATGGGACGGAACAGGACAATTGTCTCAAACCTTATGTAAAGATTCAGTTTAGCTCCACACTTCCTGATAACACGCCTATGCAGGAGAAAGATGCTGTGATGTGATTGGTCATGCTGAGCTCTTGTAAGTGCCAGTGACTGTTCCATTTGCTCAGACTGCAGCTCAATAAACTTGAGTATTGTGGGCTTCTAGTTCAGGCCAGAAATGTTATTGAAAATGTAAGGCAGTAACTATTCCATTTTTCTGCCTTATCTATCTTTCTATCTCTCACAGAACATGTCCAGATTGCCTCTGTGATGCTGCCAAGAAAGTAATGTGTCCCTACAGGGCTCACTCAGAATTAACAGTCCAGCAGGAGTTTCTGTCCTAAAATAGACGTGCAGTCATAAGTCTATGCCTTGGCATAGCCAGAAATGTCTTCCTAGCCAAGAAGTTATGGCCAGCACTGGGACTTATCTCCAACAAGCTACTGCAGATTTCCGCCCTTCCCTTGGCATGCAAAACATAGCTTTCTCTAAAAATGATGTTAAATGTCTTCAGAGATGCTGCAGGGCTGCCCCAAAATGCTGGAGGCAATGCCGCTAATTTCAGGATGACAAAGGCCTGTTCTCCAGTGGACCAGATCCATTGGCATATGCCTCTGAATGAGTCAGAGCATTTCTGAGTTTGGAGGGAAAGGGTGTGGTCTTTTGTGGAAAGACAATGAGGAGGTGATAAAAAAGAAGGGTTTTGGTGAGAGTGCTTCATGCCTATGAGCAACGTAGATCAAGTTATATATGTCATGTATATGTGATCTATAGAGGCCCATCTTGTTTTCTGAGATTTACTGGGACGGGCGTGTGTACTGTTCTTACCAACCAAATATAGAATCATAGAATCTTGCTCTTGCTGATGAAGTTTTGCTAAACCTAGAGACTAGTCAAATGTGTTTGGCAGTGCTGTTTTCGCATTTTTCTTGGAAGCTTATTGCTGCCCTGTGGACTCCAGTCCGGAAATACTTGAAGAGGCAGGTACTTCCAGATCCACCACAACTTAAAGTAACAAAAGTTACATAAGTGTCAAAAGTATACCGTAGATATCAAAGAAACGGTAAGTGAATCATTCTAAGAGGCTCGAACTGTCCTTATTGCTTGTGTGGTGCAAGTATGGTAATACTGACGTGTATCACTATCTGCTAACTGAACATAACTGCCTTGTGAATGCCGATGTTACGCACGGTCACAGAGTCTGAGGGAGCAGTCAAGACTGATTTCTGCCAAGCACTAGGATGTCTGGAATATCGTACTAGATGGGAATCATGTGCTGCTACATGAAGATCACTGAATCATAACCTACTACTAAAAGCAGCACATAATTAATAAACAACCGATGGACTGAAAAATAGTTGCTTAAAACACTCAGTGAAAAAAAACATTTTAGATAATTTGTACAAACTGAAAGTTTTGTCTTTTGAGTAGGAAAGAGGCTGTTTACTGTGGAAACGGCCTACAGCAAATAACTTGGTCTACAGTATAAGGTAGTTGGTCTGTGGATGTTGAGGGCTGAATCAGCCATCTGCAGATTAAGGCTTCAGTAAAGCAACTTTTGTCTAAGAGTGTAGGGTGCTGGGAAAAGTCTGATATGGTGCTGTAAGTTAACTTGTAATGTTAAGTGATCTCTACAAAAAGGCAGGAGTTTGGAAAGCCAAAGCTCAGCTGTAGTTGAAAACAGTAAGAGATGTGAAGGGCAAAAAGATAGGATTCTTTAAAAAAAATTAGTGGCCAAAAGAAGGCTTAAGAAACTGCCAGCCCAGGGATCAGTGGGACAGGGAACATCATGAAAAGAAGCATGGAAAAGGCAGAGGTTCTCAATGTCTGCTTTGCCTTAGTTTTCATTGGTAAGGTGAAAGCTTGCCTGTAGGACTAGTGGCAATCTGCGGGAGTGAGCATTACCCAGAGCAATGGATGATGGAGTGAGGGAGCACTTTGGACTGTTGGGCATACACAAGTCCATGGGATGAAGTGGGTGCATCCAGGGGTTCTGAGGGATGCAGCCAATGTCACTGTGAGCCCACTCTCTATCATCTGAAAGATTGTGGTGATAGGGGAAGGTTCCTGAAAATGAGAAAAAGGCAAAACTTACACTTATCTTCAAGAAGGACAGGAAGGAGTGTCTAGGGAGAAACACTGGTCCTCCTCACCTCAGTACCTAAGATGATGATGAATCAGCTAATGCTGGAATCGGTTGCCAGTCTTATGAAAGGCAAGGAGGTGAGTGGCATCATCCAAGATGGATTCACACTACAGGAGGTAGTGCCTGACAAAACTGATTACCTTATGCAGTTAGATGACTGGCCCTGTGGACAAAGGGAGAGCTGTGTGTGTTAATTACCTTCACTTTAATAAAGCCTTCGATATGGTCTCCCATAGTATTCTAACAGCGAAATTGTTGAGATATGAACTGGATAAATCAGCGAAAAAGTGGATTGAAAATTGGCTGGATCATCAGGATTGTAATCAGGAGAAGTCCCACTGGTTAATGGTTATCAGTAACGTCCTTCAGGGATGAGTAGTGGTGTAGGTACTTTTTGATTGACAACCTGGATGTTGGGAACAGTGAAAGTTTGAGTATGATACCAAGTTGGGAGAGAGAAGGACAGCTATGTTTCTATGATTTGGAAACAAGTAAGGAAAATCAAAGAGCAGCAGGAGTCTAATGGCTGAATGAGGAATCAAATGCGGAGATGAGCATCTGGAGAGAAATTTGAACTGCACAAAGATACTAGATTCAAGAACTGTGAAAAACAGAAAAAGAGCAGTGGAATAGATAATCGTTCACTCTACCTTAATTCTAACTTAATTGTTCGTTCCATCTTTACTTTTGCATTTCCTACCTTTTGAATGTTTGATTCAGTAACCTTAAAAGATACTTTCTTTGTTTATACAGTCTGACATACACAGGTTGTGTTTCTATTGCATGTATTAGAAAATACTTTTGTCATTAAATTAAAGCCAAGGAAAAGGATGTTGTCAAAGTGCTCATTTTCTACATGAAAAAAAGCTGTAATGTGGAGCTTTTCAAAATTTACTTTTTCACCAAAAGATGTCCTAAAGATACAATACAATAATAAAAAGCAAAGCTAAGCTATAAGGGGTATAGAAGACAATGAAAACAGTTTAGTAGGTGGGAAAAAGGAGCCCATGTTCACTCATATACTACTTCATGTGTCATATAAATTAAGTCAGAAATACTATGTGTCTTAAAGTAGTCTGTGAATGTCATTGTCTTACAAATCCACCTATTGGCAGGTTTTTTCCATAGTTTGTGGCACTTCACTAGATTTTGCTGAGAATAAGCCATTGTTTAGAGGATTCTGCTTGAATTCAACATTTAAGAACATAAAAGGTTTTCCAAAAATGGCCTGAATCAAAAACAAAGAAGACAGCTGGTGGATAAACAGGTCAATTTTTCTCATTAAGGTACAGAAAAAACAGCCTGCTGCATAGAGCCTGCCCTTCTCACCTACTGCAGTGAAGGCAGAACAGTCTTATCAGGTAAGGTCATTCTGCATGGCAGCTCTGCAATTTCTGTTTTACCCTTCATTAATCCACAGGGGTAACCAGTAGGAATCCAACAGCTCGTCATCACTTCAGTAACAAGCAGCATCAAAACAGTTTGTCAGAAGCCTCATTTCCTTCCACTCTATGTGAATAAGTAAGAATAGTAAAAATTCTTCAAAGTAAAACAAAAAACAATCAGTGGAGATTTTACTGGGAGGAGGGAAGTGTTACTTTTTTATTTTCTTTCTTCCTTTCTTATTCTGACTCTTCTTAATATGATCTGCATTTGTACCCTATCTAGGAGAAAACCGGAAAACCATACAATAATTTCAGCATTTTTTTGTTGCTCAAAGATCTCCATTATAGACGTATTATAAAGCATTTTCGGCTCAGAATTCGATATAAGTGTGTCTCTGGCTACTGAAGTAAATAAATACTTCTTGATAAGAAGAATATGGTAAAATGTGAATCAGCTAGAACACAATCATCAGAATACAGTCTCACATGAAAAGCTTCTGTCCCTTAAAATTTCCATGAACTAATAGCTTAAATTAGCCTTTTGGCAAAAGATGTTCCATAGAGACCCATATTCCTGGTTTGGTACATCATACAGTGTGATAACTGTTCTTAACACTATAATTTCATACTAGTAAAGACATAGTATGATTGTGGATTTCCCTATTTTTAGTGTAGCAACTCCGAAGAAATATAAACAAGATAAGAGGAACTTGGAACACATTTGGGCAGATATTGTTGCCTGGCACCAGGGAAGACAAAATCACTAAGAATATGCTGATAAATCCCCACATCATTCCCTCCTCGTAGCAGTGCAGTGTGCTCTGTGTGTTTCTCCCATCCATGATGTTTACTTCATCAGCCCGATGCTCCCCAGTGATAGCACATGAATAAAAGAGCAAGCAGTAAACTGTCAATTTATCACAACTCTACTAATGCAAACTCCATGTGGTGTTCTATTCCTCTTTTCTTCCTTAATGCTTCTTATCAATGTTTCAGAGTGGTTGCCAAAAGCTGTTCGAAAATCTGTTATCCCCAAATGTTATGTAGCTTACCATACACTGCAGAACTCCAGTGGAGACTGTATAAGCAAAGCACAATTTGGCATCCAGTCAACAGACTTCTTATAAGAGGAAACAATGCAAATTTACACAGCATACGATTTAAGTTTTAACTTAAAATGTTTTTTCAGTGATAAATAATGCAAACAATTTTTTAACTAATAACAGGCAGGCAATATAGGTGAAAGAAGAAACTACATAACACGTATTTTTGGACCAAAATTGGGAAAAACAGAGTCAATAACATAAATAATGTAGGATGGTTGTTGCAGAAGGCAGAATCTGGATTTGAAAGATGTTTGCATTAAACAGTATAAGATTAAGTGGTTGGAGAAAGTACACTAATACTACCAACACAAGGCCAAAACTATTTATTAAACTCTGACCTGTTTGATGTTTTCTCTTTGCACTGAAAGTCCCCTGTGAAAAAGTAAAAAAGAAGGGAAAATGAGAAAAAAAAAACTATCTGAAATAAGCAAGTTAGAAAAGGAGACCAGGATCTAGAATTAAAATTCTTTATGCTTAAAATTCTTTACCTTAGCTTGGCTACACAGCTGTTTTTCCTGCATGAGTAGCCATTAAGCATGTGACAAGCAAAGATTTTACGATTTAACATTGATCCGGTGAAAAGCCAGAGCAGAGAAAAGGAGATTCAAAATGGATACTTAACAGAAAAGTTCTTTTAAAAAAATCCCATCACTATCATTGTAATTTTTTTCATGATCTTACCATAAACAAGGCTGTTGGATACCTTTTAAGAAGCCATAGGATGCAGGTTTACATATGCTCAAATTTACTTCTCAGTGCAAGAGGCATCACATGCCATTGAATTTCTGATCATATAGCAAACTGTCCAAATAATTTAGGCAAAGAATAAAGGTTACCTTATCAATGTAAAAAAATTGACTGGACTGTGTAAATCAATAGAGATTTTCTTTTATATATTTCTTCATACATTGTGTTTAAAAGCTGTACCTTGATTTGATGGGAATTTCTGGATCTTGCAATAAAAAACAGCACAAACAATGACTGTTGGCCCCACAGCAATTTATTGTTAATTAAACAACTTTCCCTAAAAATTGATGTTGGCTTGAAGCCTTCATCTTATCATCAGTGCATGACAATCATAACTTTTATTGTTCATTCATTCATTAATTCAGTCTGTCAGGGAGTCAGTTATTTTATTTAATTGAGAAATCAATTGAAATTGGTTTAACTGCCTTGAGAGCTGTGAGTTTTAGCCAGCGGTTTTGCTTTGCTTTCATGATATGGCACTATTTTTCATCATTTTCAACAAAAGCTTATTTTTTTTCATTAATTGCAGAATTTTCATTAGTGGTCTGTCATTTAAATCCTGGCATATAACCCCTGGTTTAAGAAAAGAAACATGAGAAAAAAAGATCTTAGCTAAATGGCCCTAATGGGAATCTGATTTAATAAACTTAAGTATCTTTTAAAACATCAATATTCATAATTTTGAAAGAGCAGGGACAAAGATTATCAGGACCTGTAAAATTTGCCCATGAGATAGATGCACGTGTGTTCTCAGGCTTCCTAAACCTAGTTTTGCTACACAAGAGAGTCTGTCTATAGTCCCACACCACGAGTTTTAGAAGTAGAGAAAAAAGGGAGAAAAGTAGCAGGGAGGAAGTACTTGTGCCAGTTCATTGCACACCTAACCTACCGCAAAAACAGGAGGTAGAAGATGTTACCTCTTTTGTGATTACTTAAACGCCAGTGGGTCTTTTTGCTTGTAGGTATTCCGTATTTTCCTCTGCTGAGCACAGCAGGCACACCTCATCCTCGCGTTATCTGGATGCTGCTTCCTTCAAACTATTGTAATTTACTAAAATGGAAGATGAAGGCTGTAGTTATGGGAATCTTTATGCCTCTGAATCAGCACATCTCTACTGATCTCATTGTATTTACATGTGATTATATTTGAGGCTCTAATTGTCCAGGGAATACTTCAGGAAATTTGTTTTGCCTGTTAACCTGCCGTTCCCTTCTCCTTTATTCATGTTTTTTGGTAGGTTATATTATAGTCACAGGTCCACATGCATCCTGCTCCAAGCAAAGATGTTTCCCAAATCTTTCTTTCTTCTTAATAATCCATGCATAGTTTGAATTCTTAGGAACAGAGGGGATTTTTTTTCCTTTGATTTCAGGCTTCCATGAACCTGACCTGTTTTTAATGAATGAAAAAGGAACCGGTTCCAAATTTTTAAACAGAGCCTGAAGATACTTCTTTATTTTCCCCCTCTCTAAATTTTACTCAATACTTACGGTGAGTGGACCAGTATGTCTTTAAAAAAAAACACCCAAACCATATTGTTAATACTTTTTTGTGATTCTCCTTGAGAAAAGTAAAATTTTCTCTTCTGATTTTTCTTTTTCTCTCCCTCTTGAGTATACTTCACATTGGCATAGAATCATAGAATCATTTAGGTTGGAAAAGACCCTTGGGATCATCGAGTCCAACCATCAACTCCACTCTACAAAGTTCCCCCTTACACCATATCCCTTAACACCACATCTAAACAAGTCTTAAACACATTCAGGGATGGTGACTCCACCACCTCCCTGGGCAGCCTATTCCAGTGTCTAACCACTCTTTCCGTGAACAATTTTTTCCTAATGTCCAGCCTAAACCTACCTTGCTGCAGCTTGAACCCATTCCCTCTTGTTCTATCGCTAATTACCTGTGGGAAGAGACCAGCACCAACCTCTCTACAATGTCCTTTCAAGTAGCTGTAGAGAGCGATGAGGTCTCCCCTCAGCCTCCTCTTCCTCAAACTAAACAGTCCCAGCTCCTTCAATCGCTCCTCATAAGATTTATTCTCCAGGCCCTTCACCAGCTTCGTTGCCCTCCTCTGCACTCGCTCCAGCACCTCGATATCTCTCTCGTATTGAGGTGCCCAGAACTGGACACAATACTCAAGGTGTGGCCCCACCAGTGCTGAGTACAGGGGGACAATCACCTCCCTCCTTCTGCTGATCACACTATTTCTAATACAAGCCAGGATGCTGTTTATTTTTTACTGGTATATACCTTTAACTGAACTTCATAGAATGGTAAAAAGATATAAACATTCAAGTTCTATAACTGGGTTGTAAAAGCGCCTCATATATATGATCTAAACAAGGAAAATTTCTGGTGCTTTAAAAATACATGCAAATAATAAATACTTACAGCAATGCCTTAGCATTAAAAAAAAAAAAAAAAGAATACTTGAGCTCTCTTGTACTACATCTTCCAATAAAACTCTGTCTCTAAAAGGCTGTAGTGGAGTACAAAGCCTACGCTGCTGGCACATTATAATGAGATGAAGTGAGATGACAGTGGGAACGTGAACAAGACAGCTTTAGAGGATTGTCTGAATGACAAGAGAAGCATTTCAAAGTGTTTCGTGGAGGTTGCTATACTTTTTGGTTTTCTTTGTTACATTTCAGGTAGGGGCTCCCCCAACAGGGATTGAGTGGCAATGAGGATAAGGGATATTGACTGTCAAATCAACTCTCCGTCTTTGTCTCTGTCTGTCTCTGTCTTACTCCTTCTAAGAATAGAATAATCCCATCTTTTCATAATACAGTGACACTGCTCAGATCTTTCATTACGCCAGGATTAAGAAGAAAAACTGGGGGTGGGGCTGCGAGAGGAGAGCCACCTCAGTTTCATTCTTCTTGTTCCACCACCTTCCCTCTTTGTACTTTCGCATCTGACTCAGGAGGCAAACCAACTCCACCTTGTGCTCTTTTAGATTTAAAGGTTATTAACAACTGCAACATTAACCTGCTCAGACCTTATTTTCATTAGTTTAGATAGGATGGCAGGATTAAACTAGCTGGAAGGAGCATGATGTGATTTAGTTCTATTTGATGCTTCTGCTTTAGTAAATGTCAGAAGCAGGGAACAGAGTATTAATAATCATTTGCATCCAGTATGCTAACGGCAGATCTCCAAGAGAATGTGCTCTGTAAAATAAAGCTCCAAGGTGGCAAGCCCCCCCTTGCTTTTAACTCAACCAAAAAATAAATGCAAACAAGCCCATTCAAGATATCTCTGACAAATGCAGGGTTAAATAAAAACACTAGTATCTATTTAAAAGCAGAGAAGCAGTTTGCTGGAGCAGTTATTTCATGTTAATCACTTTGTATTTACTGCAGCTTGAGAAAGACTCATTTGTTATGCAGACAGTGTTCATTGTCGTAGCTTGATCATTAATGCACTGCTGCCAGCAACAAAATGAATTAGCTCTCTGAATACTAAACTGGGAAACCAATGTTGAACCAGAGTGTGGCACAATGACACTTACAGGATTAAAATATACTACCCAGCTATGACAGGGTGCATTTGTGGCCTTTGCTAACTACCATCTATTTTTAAGATTAGTATTAGTAGGAAACCTCTCTGGAATGGTTGAAAATGGTAGGACAAACAATAGTGATCATTTATGTTCCCATGGGACTGTATACTCTTTCTGGAATATAAATCTCTCAGGAATTATTTCCCATGCTTGACTACAGCCATTTTTTTCCCATTGACAATTTATCATTTATGCCTTTACATGCATGCTTTGAATTTCTGCAATTCCTAGCATACTGTAGATCCATAGCAGCACTGTGGAAAGTACATGAATACAAAACACGGAGGAATCAAAGCCCTACTGTGTCTATGAAGAGATGTCACAGACACGTGCAAAAGCAGAGTAACAAAGCAAATGCCACCTGTCACTCTCAATGTTTTTATACTGCTTTTGATGTCCCTATGTCACAAGAATAACAACATTAATCTCAGAATGCTAGGTTGTTACTATTAGCTATAACCTGCTCTGCACAGGTCAGTAAACTAGAAAGGGCTGATTGTGTATTTAAAATAAAAGCTGGGGGAGGGGGGAAGGAATTAAAAAAAATAGAAGGAAAAATAGCTTAATCAGCCAAGGTTTTTGGTGGATTTATGCTGCATTCATATCTATTTTAGTGGGAGCTCAGGGTTTGCCCTGTAATAAGATGTGTTTAGGTCAGAGAAGAAGGCAGCAGCTTCCTTTGTATCTCCCAAAAACTCTGGGCTCAATTCACTGAGCTATTGCAAACACAACACTCCCAGACATTCAAAAGGGAGAAAAGGGCACCCAAAGGCAATAGGAACCTATAAAAAACTCATTGTATGTTTTAGGAATAGTACCATGTGCATAAAGTCATCATAAATTGAAGCTTAAGGAACAAAACCCTGAGCTAAGTTGTACAGAAGAGATCCAGATTTGAGTTGAATTATTTATGTTCTCCAAGAAAGGAAAAAAAAACAAAACAAGTGGCACAGTATTCCCTACTCCTATGGGAGTGTTTTCCATCCCAATTAGAAATAAAAGATGTTTTAACCTTTATATGCAAAACCAAACACATCAGAAAACACATCATAGCCAAAACACCTAACGCAGAATAATGGTTAAAAACTACTGTATAGTTGATGCTGATGGCTGATTATTTTTGCAGATTAGTATGTTTTAAAGCTAATATTTTATAACATAAATTATAACTGGCTCTCTTGTTCTATTTATTTGTGTATGTTCTTTTTGAGAAATGCAGCCCTTCAGGTTTAGAAAGGACTATGTTCAAGATTAACGTTCAAGAATGAAAACAAGCTGTAGGAGAGGGGAACTGTCATCATCATTATGCAGTTTACTGACCTCAAAGACTATTATCTAAAATAATAATAGTGTTCATTTACTAGTGAAGTAACACTCTGCAGTTAATTAAATGTTTGTACAGTGGTATGAAATCATTAAATAAGTATATACCATAAATGCTAGAGTAGCATGAATTGTCTTTTCCTGCCCATTTTGAAACACATTACAAGAGCAACGTCAAGCCCCATGGAACTTCCTCCATGTAGTTGATGTTCATCTCATTTGTCACAGCACTCGAGCCAGTTCTTTAGTGGAACATACCAGCTGGTTAGCAGTAGATTGTAGTAACATAGGATAATAAGAAAATGATACTTTGTCCAACTCAAAGGTACTGGTAATTTCTGTAAGTAGAATGTAGTTATCAAAAGTTAATTTGCTCCAGATACAGTGACAAAGGCTTTGACTGAGTAAAAAAAAAAAGAAAAGAAAAAAAAAGAGAGAGAGAGAGAGAGAAAAAGAGACATTTCATAAGCAATCCACTTCGGTGCAAAATACATGCTGAAAAACTCTCAAAGGTGAAGCAACCTATTTCATTGTTATAACACTGGGCAGATTACACAAGGATTCACCTTAATAATCTGTTAACAAAAAGGACCTATGAAATCATATCCATAATCTCGGAAAACCACACAGTGTAGTTTCCATTTCTAAAAGGATTAAGAGCAGTGCATGTTAATTGGTCATAACGCACAGCTAATGATTAAAAAATAAGAATTTTCCTCACTGAATAATTAAGTAGTTTGTGTCATTCCAGAATGTTGGTTGTGCTTTTATCCCTCGTTTTTCTTAAGGGTTCTGAAATTTACTGATCCATGTTATCATTTGTCTTGTAGTTGTTTTAGTTTTGTTTGCTTAGGTGCCTTGAGACCCACAGGCGCTGAAGTCATGATGGTTATTACTACTATTAGAAAACAGGACTTCATATTTAATTATGTTATCTTTCTCCTGACAGACTGAGGGTTTGAAAAGGAAGAATAAATACTGTCAATATTCCTTATTTATATCTCAAATCAGAAATTAAATATTACACTGTCTATAAGTGCATATACCACTGAAAGAAAAAAAATAATGCTGGAGTCTATGCCAATGTCATTTGAGGGGGATAACCCTGTATGGAAGGGAACAGGTTTCCTTGTCTTCGGGGAAAAAACCCCACATCTTGATAGTACCCAAAGCTGCATGAAATAACAGAAAATAGGTATGAAATCTACTGAGCCCATCTCCAGTACAAGAATGGTTTCTTACAAATCTTGTCCCATGGAGCAGTGGAACTTCCACTAATGTTCCTAAGATATTCCCTTGGGTTGTTTTGCCTAATCTCAAAAGTGAGTTTCAAATAAATACTTTGAGATTTTATTTTTTTTAACACCAAAGCAATCACAGTGGGAGCGTTAAAAAAAATTTTTTCTGTCTACAGATTTTCTAAAATGTTTTCAGAAAAAAACATGGGCATTGGCAGGTTTCTCATATTGTTCTTCATTTGGTTAAAAAAAAAATATTCTGTAGTCTGCATTGGTAGTTATTGGCTGTTTGCGTGGGGTTTTTTTTTCCCTCTTCTTCCTCAATTATTGATTCTTGGCTTTCGTTCGTTCTAGAATTTTTAAGCTTGGAAAGAGGCAGAATAGTTTACTGAGTGAGGCAATTAGTATTTTACACCTTATTCTTTCATTTATCTTTCCTTAATACCTCTTCATGTTTGCCTTTCTTGCATATATAGGTATTTGCTTTTCATACTGTTATTATGGTTCTCCACAGTATTAATCCATGTAGGACTTTGATCTTTGTCTATAAAAGTTCTAAAATATAATTACGCTGTATTGACATTTTTCATATCTTTTAATATTTCTGCTATCTTTTTTATATACTGACATAATGAAAAGCCTGATCCTTATTTTTGTTGAAACAAATACAAGGTAAAAACATTTCCTTTAGTTTTCTAATCCATATACATATCTGTACCATTCCCTTTCTTTCAACCCTTCCCTCACCAACTTCTTGTTTAGCAGAACTTCTCTTTTCTTGTCCACTACAGTTTTCTCTTTTGAAGAGATTGTGGATTGTTATATCTTTGCTTCATTAGGTACTCCTAACAAGATTTTTCAGTCTGTCTCCAGTCTCGTAAGTTTTATTAGTTCCTCTCGCTGCCCCATTAATTTTGCTCTTATTTTTGCAAAATTTCCTTTCATGAAATCTAATTCACTTGTATTGCTGCATGAAAGGAATTAATTCCCTCACTGGGGGAAAAAAAATCTAACCAAAGCAATCTCCCAAACAACAACCAAAAAATTGAAATGGGGGAGATTGGAATAAACTCAGCAGCAAATTCCAGCAGTCGCAGAAACAACACAGGAGGATTATTGCCATAAGTGATTACTTCACAGTTGTTATTAAATCCTACACTCACAACAATCCCAAGGTTTGGTAAAAATTTGATTTTATTATATGAGTGGGATCTGAGAATGATATAGGTAGCTAAGCAAACACCTCTTTCCTACATTCCATTTAAAAAAGGTCTGTCTGAAGCAGCTACTGTATAAATGCTAAGGCTACTCACATGCTGGTGATGCATTATTTACCCTCTTTACTGTTGTATCTCACTGCTTATCCATCTCCAGGCACTGTAATACAAGAGGTGCTTGATTGGGAAGAGACATTTAGGGAGAAAATAGAGGAAGAGATTAGAATTAATAGAAACATGGAGAAAAAGTTCCCACTGAAACAGTTAAGAAGGATTATTTTCATTTTCACACTACATTTTATCACAAATTATGTGCCTGCTACTAACCATACCACCCATTCGCTTTTCAAGCTGCAGCAATTTGCTGATGAGCAATTCCTGGTGGAGCTCCAAGCATTCAGTCATAGAGGAATTCCTTTCAATAAAATGTATTTTTATAATAAAGAATCAAAATATTGCTTTGCATTCAGAGACAGAAAAGAACAATCTATGAATTAGTCAAATAAATACATAAATACATGTCCATGTGTTTTTGTGTGTAATCATTTTTCTGCAACAAGAAAGCAGAATGGAAAAATTATTTGAGACGTAAAATTGAAAAAAAAAATTCCTTGAATAAATATAATAAACTTCAAATTAATTCTATGACTTACAGCACTGTACATCTGCTGTCTCACTCATTATAATATGACCTAGATCTTAAGGGTTATGTTTATAGTGGACCAATTAGGTCATCATATTGGCAGCAGATCTGTACAACAAAATGGTTGGTAATGGACTTGACACACACATTGTATGCATTTCTGTGGTTTTACTTTAGACCATCTCTAGGCTAGTCCTATAGAGTTAGTACACATTAGCGGTTGGAAGGTTTTAGGTACTTGCAGGCCTCTTGGTTTAGCTTCATCTGAAAGGGACTCCTTTGCTGAGAGCATGCTGTGGTGCAAGCTAAAGTGCTATGAGGGAGAGCAAAGGAAAGACTGACCGGATGAAAACACTAACATAGAAACAGCCAGGTAGAACTGTTTTGTTTGATATCTTTTCCATGGTCAATATTCAGGGATCGCGTCCCCCAAGCTCAGGCAAGGCATCCCAACAAAGAGGGAGTCAGGCAAAAATGCCAGAAGGCCTACATGGGTGAACAAGGAGCTCCTGGACAAACTCAAACTCAAAAAGGAAGCCTACAGAGGGTGGAAGGAAGGACAGGTAGCCTGGGAGGAATACAAGGAAATTGTCTGAGCAGCCCGGGATGAGGTTAGGAAAGCTAAAGCCCTGATAGAATTAAATCTGGCCAGGGACAACAAGGGCAACAAGAAAATCTTCTGTATGTATGTTGGTGACAAAAGGAAGACTAGGGAAAATATAGGCCCTCTCTGAAAGGAAACGGGACGCCTGACTACCTGGCATATGGAGAAGGCTGAGGTACTCAACGACTTTTTTGCCTCGGTCTTCACTGGCAAGTGCTCTAGCCACCCTGCCCAAGTCACAGAAGGCAAAGGCAGGGACTGGGAGAATGGAGAACTGCCCACTGTAGGACAAGACCAGGTTCAAGACCATCTAAGGAACCTGAGGGTGCACAAGTCTATAGGACCTGATGAGATTCATCTGTGGGTCCTGAGGGAACTGGCAGATGAAGTTGCTAAGCCATTTTCCATTATATTTGAAAAGTTGTGGCAGTCTGGTGAAGTTCTCACTGCCTGGAAAAGGGGAAACATAACCCCCATTTTCAAAAAGGGAAAAAAGGAAGAACCAGGGAACTACAGGCTGGTCAGCCTCACCTCTGTGCATGGCAAAATCATGGAGCAGATGCTCCTGGAAACTCTGCTAAGGCACATGAAAAATAAGAAGGTGACCTGTGACAGCCAACATGGCTTCACTAAGGGTAAATCATGCCTGACAAATCTGGTGGCCTTCTACAACAGCATTACAGCATTGGTGGATAAAGGAAAAGCAACTAACGTCATCTACCTGTGTTTGTGCAAAGCATTTGACACTGTCCTGCACAACATCCTTGTCTCTAAATTGGAGAGACATGGATTTGACGGATGGCCCGCTTGAAGGATTAAGGAATTGGCTGGATGGCCGCACTCAAAAGAGTTACCATCAACGGCTCAATGTCCAAGTGGCCCTCAACACAGGAAAGACATGGACCTGTTGGAGCGTGTCCAGAGGACAGTGACGAAGATGATCAGAGGGCTGGAACACCTCTCCAATGAGGATAGGCTGAGAAAGTTGGGGTTGTTCAGCCTGGAGAAGAGAAGGCTCTGGGGAGACCTTATAGCGGCCTTCCAGTACCTGAAGGGGGCCTACAGGAAAGATGGAAAGGGACAATTTATCAGGTAGTTTAGTGATAGAACAAACTATTAAAAAAAGTGACTCATCTTGCCTACTTCTAGTGTCTACAACACAGTGACATTGATTACCCTCTGGAATCGCCCAGTAGTCCCCATAACTATCAATGAAATCGCTGATCACAGACTCAGATCTACATACACTGCAAATATTCAAAGTTACAGGAGATGAAACCCACCTAAAATCCATGAAAATCTGATCTTCACATCCTCATTTGCAGAGGGGACTAACATTTCTAGGTAGGTAATTACATCTGCATTTCATGCTAGCCATGTGTTGTGCTTTCACTGACAACTTTTATTGTTACAGAACACTGATTTCATCTTGCACTGTTTGTATCTGTCAGTCTTCTGCTACTGAACATCACAGAGGATGTGGCGTCTTCACCAACTAATAAAATTGTCAGATGTAGTAGTCCTCAACAAGTGCACAAGTATTTGTATACTTTATTCCAGCCTGTTCTCCTTTGGTACCTTTAATAGTGAGTTCACACCTTTGGCTTATTTATTGCCTCATTATTACCAGTACTTATTTTTTCTGCCACCAATGCTTTAAAAAATATAAATGCCTTTTCGTTAATTGAAAGGTAGAGTGCTTTGCTTCTTTTGACACATAAAACTTTAGGAGAAGGGAAATTATGATTTGAAGCAAAAACTACGTGATATGTTCAATTAATCTTTGGGGCTCTCTTAATAGCTGTGTAGCAATGAGATGATCAAATTTTTAAAGAGGGAGAACCCCTCTTTGCACTGCAAATGCAACCATACCCTCATCTGCACATGAAATGTTATAATCAAGTACCACATGCTCATAAAAGCACCCCAGTTTCTTTGAGCAAAGTAATGGTTTCACATATTTATATTATTTAAGTGATCCTCTGAGCCAAGCTCAGGGGAAAAATGTGTATGTGAAAAACAATAACAGAACAGAAAATGCCTTTTTTTTTTTTAAGCTTAACCAGTCATCTTCAGCACTAAACTTAATAAATCCATATATCTGAGTTTAAGAGTTCCTTTTTCCTCTTTTGGAAAGACATTTTAATCTGGCATCTGTCTCTCATTCTCACTTAGGAGCACAGCTTCACAATAGTATTTATGCTGCACTCATCACTGCCACAGCTCCAGGATTTTTAGGGAATTTATCCTCATATCACCCTGTGAGGTAGGATAGTCAACTGAAATACCAAGAAAGAAAAATGGTGGTGGTATTCATCTTATGCACCTTTATTCATACAGGAAGTTAAGGACTCAGTTTCAGTTAATAATTTAGGCTGCATGCATGGCCAGGGAAACCAAGAGGCACTACTAGACAGTAGTTCAGCCCTTCGGTGTAGGCTGCTATGCTGGAGTGTGGTTATCAACTTCTCAAATCATCTCAGCACTGGCTTTGGAGGGAGCCAAATTGGAGGACATCTCAGGTGACACTGGTTAATGGTGTGTGAGAAACTGAACTGAACCTTAGGTGACTAGCTTGAAGTAGATACTTAATCTCTAAGCATGAAGACATCTACTGTTGTTTTGAAGGCTTTTGAGTAACTTCTCTAACCTTAAACTACCCCTCCAGAAGGACAAGGATAGCCCATCGTATCTGTCAGACCTCTGTGGATGTCTTAGGTACTTCTGGAAGTATCACCAACACATATGTTTGGACTAGTAGAATTGTAGAATATGTTTGGTACCCTAGAACTAAGTGTACTGAATTACTGAATTTCTTGAAATGAGAAAGACAGTCTGTAGGATGAGGGAATTGAAATCAGATATCCAGATCCTCTCTTAGTCTCTAATCACTGAACTGTATTTTTGTAACTGATGTTCACTTATAACATCCAAAATACCTATATTACCACCTCTAGGAGTAAACTGGTCACTTAATACTAATCACTCGGGAATCTTCGATTTCTTGAATCATCTCCTACAACAGAATAATTGCCTAGCTCTTACCTTTTTGTTCTGTTGTATTATCACTCTGTGATGTAGCAGTTTTATCTAGGGAAAATAAAGAACAAATAGGATGGATCTGTGCTCTACACATTCCCTTTTTTTACTCAACTGACCTGCAGATTCTGTTCTATAACCTAAAGGATAATAGTGCTGAAATAAGTGCACCAACATGAAAATTACATGACAGTGACTTTGAAAAGAATGATGTTTTGTCCATTTTACCTTTTGACCTTTTCTTAAGAATAAAATGGCTAATCCCTTGGAGAAGATCAAAGCTTCTATTTCTAATTATTATTTTATCTAAGTTATAGAATTATAATGTGTACTTAAGATGGTACACAAAGAAGCTAAAAAGCACATTCCTTGGTAGAGAACTGTATAATAATCATAGGTGTGGTAGAAAAAACAGACATAAGTGGTAAATTGGAGGAAAGTGTTAGGGTTGTAGGAATACAATTCTGTGGTGATTCAGTTTACAGATAGAAATACTCAGGTCAGAAGGGGCATAAAGAGTGACCAATAAAATCTCTGTTATGTCAATTGACAAGATGAACAAAGAGTTTATTTACTACATGTATGTCTGTTCTACAGAGAACAATATGTCTACACTAACATTATCTATGGTGCAAAACAAGTGCCAACGCCATGTGAAGTTCATTAACTGCAAGGATTCACTTTACACTTCAACAGGACATTTTCTGTAAAACACTTGTCTCTTAGATGTCAGCTAAAGCTGGTCATTAAAATTTCTGTCAGAATCTAAGGTTGTTTTTTGTTGATTTTTTTTTTGAGCAGAGAACAATTTCAAAAGATCTTAAATTGTATAATATGTTATATCTTGGAGTTTTCTGGTCCTCTGTTCAGTTGTTTCTATTTGGCCTGTCTTTGTACCACAGAACAAGTAGAACTAGCATGAAATATTTATCAATTATTTAAAAGTCTCCCTTTAAAAAAAAGGCAGATTTTTATGTTATGGAACTAAGCTGTAATGTTTAGTTTTCAACTCTTTTAAAATGTATTATCACAAAATAACTCTTTTAAAATGTATTATCACAAAATTTATATTTTAGGACTGATGGTGATCCCGTGGACACCATATGGTAACAGAAATTGTCTTTAAGAAAATTTTAGGTTTATGACTTAATTCTAAGTGTCTTACCTGTATTTCAGTATTACACAGTGTAAAGAGAAAGAAAAAAAAAAAAAAAAGAAATCTTGTGCCAGTCATCCTTGTAGCTATCATTAATTCTACTTTCAGACACCATTTCACAGGAACCAGTCTGTGTAGGTGGGGGATGTCTGAAAAAGAATATTTAACCAGATTAATAAATGATTTCATTATGTAGAACTGCTTGATGAATAAATGGTGAAACAGCTGTTATCTTGGTGATAGGAGCTGTGTGAACTCCACTAACTCTATGCAGTAAATTTCAGGACAGAATGAGGCAGTATAACAAGAGAAATTAGACATTCAGAGGGACTATCTAAACTGTTTAAATTTGTCATAAGATATAGTAACTATTAACATTCCAGTAGCAAAGGAGAGAATCAAACATTATTTTGTCCAATTTCTGAGTGTCCTTTCTGGGCAGCTGCAAAATATGAAAGATTTAGAACTTCTTTCTAAGCTCTGTACTTTATATGATAATCAGGGAAAATATTTTGTCCTAGTGTTTATGGAGCAGAATCTTGTGGGTTTCTGCATGCTTCTAGGAACAGTTGGTAGACAACCATGTGTCCACGCATCTTTGTTATTTTAAACACACTTATAGGCTACAAAGACATAGAAGGCATTGGCACTAATTTTGCACTACGTATCTTTGGTTTACTTTCTTGGGATTCTTCTATTTGACTGCAGTGCATTACAAGCGAAAAATGTAACTAGAATAGGATAAAGAGCCATGGCTAGGGCATGATTTAGGAAGGTTCTGTTTGCACTCATCAGGTAAAGTTGCATAGGTAGAGTGACAAAACTGAGGGCCTAAGATTAAAAGCTCTCTGAATACTTAAAAGTTTTCCATCTAGGTGGCAAAGAGGCTCTGTCCTCAGTGCTAGTTCAAGGAGGTTAGATGGGTTGAGGTATAAACCCTGAAGAACAGTTTTTAGGCAGATAGACTGACCTTAGCTCTGATGGAGATAGCAATCTTTATACAAAGGTATAAATACATGAGTTTATTTGCACTTGTTCTTCTGCTTTAGCTCCTCTCTCTGTGTGATGTGTTCCTTTGAGAAAATATTTTGTAAAGCCATCTAGATGGTCTCCATGGCCAATGTTACCAGGCATCAGAGTGAAATTTCCTATGGTTGACTGGGTAGTAGAGATAAATACCTTTTTAAAACTAATAGAACACAACTAAGATCAGTTTCTTATCAGCACATTAAGGCTACAGGAGTCCACCAAACCACACATGAAGAAAGTAATGTATATACTGTTTACTTCAGTGAGGTGAAATAATAATCTTCAATTAGAAGGGACTGGAACAAAATCATATATGTTTGTTCCCTGTTTCATTAAAACCTTCACAGTTTTTTGCTAGTTCCCAATCCTATGTGGAATATGGTTCTACAGTACTGTACTGCAAATAGCGGATGAGTGAAGGCTTCAATGTGTGAAGTGTCAGCACAAGCTAAGTAATAAGAGTGTATGAACTCAGATTCCTGAGAGGAAAATGTAGTGCCCAGAATATATGAATGAATTTTGAAAGACTATATAATAATTTGATTATGTTAAGAAATAATTATTTCATTTTTGTATGACCAACTGCTGTAACATTGTTGATTGGTTGATTTATTTTTTTTTAATACACAGCCTCAATAAAACTTTTATTGTAATCCTTGTATGCTGTGACATTTTATAAAATCTAAAGAATTTAGGCATCTGTTACTATAGGATTTGGAACTTGAAAAATCTGGAAGTGTTTGTGGTCGGCCTGTAAAAATAGGTAGAAAAAAATAAACTTTCATAACACTTTAAAATTGCTCAAAAGGATTGTTAAATTTAGACTCTTTTTGTTCTTAATTTCTTTTTCTTTAGAAAATAGATATGTAAATGAATAATAACATCATCAGATATTTCCGTCTGAAAAATGACTAGCATTTGACTCAAGACACAAAGATATCTTTGTGCTGGGAAGCATACGTGCGATCTAGAGAGCTTCTGTTTTTCCCAGTAAGAATGGACACAAACAGAGAATGAATGCAACAAGAAACCATGGATTTTGGAGACTAATCGCTTGATAAATACACAGCCTAAGAATTATGTTCCTCTGATCAACCCCGTTTCTTCCTGTTGGGTGGTTCCACATCCTCCATTCAGGCACATGCCTAATTTCCGAGATGCTGGAAACATAAGCATTGCTGAACATGTCTTACCCTGACACAAAACTGGAAAAGGGGTTGGAATGCAGCCAGACACTCCCAAATGTAAAGTCTCAGATATGAAGACAGTATTTGTAAGCTGTAATCATGAATAAAAATTAGAGAGGAAACTAAAATAAATGCTAAAAGTTTGTAATTCTAACAAACCTCTCAGAATATTTACCACACACTGATGTAGACTGAGGGAAGTAACTGAAGGCTGGAGAAAGGCAACTGTTGCACCCACTTCCAGAAACAGTCAATGATCCACCCAGGAGTCACTCAGTCCCTGGGAAAATCGTGGAGCAAGTCCTCTTGGGACATATTTATCGTCACATGGAGCAGTCATCATGGATTTTTTGAGAGTAAATCATTCAGACTAACTTCTGTGATAAAATGATTGTGTGTGTGGAAAAAAGGAGAGCAGTGGTTGTCCACTCTACCTTGAATTTAGCAACATTACCTCCTGCAGCATTCTCATGTCCAACTTAGGTCATTGTGCTCTGGATGGGTGGACAACCAGACAGGTAATAATCTGGTCAAATAGTTGGGCCTGGAGAACCATGGTCCAGCGGCAAGTGTTGCACCACACACAGGTCTGACCTGGACCTGTCCCATTTAACGTCTTTATCAGTGATGTCAAGCCAGTGGTGAAGAACACATTCATCACATAGGGATTGCAACACCAAACTGCAGGGTGGAAACGTGATGCACTAGCTGATATGTTAGCGGGGGCACAGGTGCCATCCAAAGGGACCCAAAGAAGTTGGAGGAATTGGACAACAGGAACCCCATGATGTTCAACAAGGGCCAATGTCAAGTGTTGCCCCAGGGAGGAAAGAGCTCCTCAACAACACTGGCTGGGGACAGAAGGGCTGGGGAGTAACTCTGGAGGAAGGCCTTCGGGGTGGTGGTGGACAGTGAGTTGAATGTGAACCCATGGTGTGCCATGGTAGCAAAGGTGTCCAACAGGTCCTATACTGTATAAACAATGGCACAGCCTGTAGATTGAAGGAAAGGGTTATACCCTTATATGTGGCATTCATCGTACTACATCTAGATGCTGCATCCAGTTGTGGGCCCCAACACAGGAAAGACATGTACATGCTGGAGGGAGCTTAGTGGAGGGCCCCTAAGGTGGCAGGGCTGGAACACTTGCCCTGTGAGTAGAAGCTGGGGGAGCTAGGTTGGTTCAACCTGGAGAAGGGGTGGCTTTAGAGGCACCTAACAGCACCCCTGTGCTTACAAAGGATGATTGAGGAGACAGTCAGGCTCCTCACAGTGCTGCAGAGGAGGCTGTTGAGAGACAACAGACACAAGTTGCAGCAAAAGAGGTTCAGACTTGGTATAAATAGTAAATTTTCCTCATGAGGACAGGGAGGCAGTGGAGTAAGTTGCCCCAAGATTTTGTGCTATTTCTGTCCTTGGAGAAGGTACTAAGTGGGCCAAGATGTGAGCAGCCTGGTCTGACCCCAGTGCTGGTCCTAACTTGGCGAGGGGTGCACTAGAATCCTTCCTGCTTCAGTTATCCTGTAATTTCTGTGATCATTCAGACACTGAAGACTGTGGAACATGTTCCTTCTTGTTTTGGCTCTGGATAGCAGACATAATCTTGCATGTGTCAGAAGATCCTATTAGAGATGATAAAGTTGTCACTCATTAATTCCAAAGTTACAGAAAGAATCTAAGGAGCGTAGAAGTGGAGAAGATCCAACCTGTTCTTATGCAAGGTCCTTTTAAAACATGCTAAAAGATTCTGTTTTCCAAACAATACAATAACTACCTACTGTCAGTGAATTAAATGTATATATAAAACCCCAAATATATATATAAAAATATATATATATATAAAGCAAATAATCTGTTAGGGAAAGATTTTGAAGAACTTTGTTTTTTTCAAAATAAAACCCTTGTACAGACGTTGTAATAGATTGTGCTCCTTAAAATCCACCTAAAAGGTTTTGTTTCCTTTTTTATGCTCTTATCTTCCTAGTCTATCCTGTTTTGTGTTATCTCATTTGCCATACTTCTCCTTTTTCCCTTTCCTCTTTCCAGTGTTTCACAGTATACATACTTGTTGATACATGTTACTGATAATTCTGCACTATAATTTTGTACAACTTTTAATAATGACATCATTTAACATATATTAATGATTCTTTGCTATGAAATGATCATTTGTTGTTTTGTTGTTTGTTTTTTTAAATTGTAGGAAACAGACAGCATTTATGTACTTGATAGCTACTTGTAGCACCATGGTAGTAGAGAAAATGAATGCTTAACGGTCACAAAGTTCATAAGTCATTACTTGGTTTCTATTTGATTTTCATAAGTAAGATTTTAAGGGCCCATCCACAAGCAATGAAAATGTATTACTACATGAATAATTTTCATGCATGGTAATGTCTTAAGAACTATTCAACATTGTAAATGTGTTCTTCTTAGTGCAATTATGAAACTTACAAAGAGCACCATTAACAAGATATTTTTACGTAAGTTCATATTGCTTAGTTATTTTATCACAGAAGGTAAAAATACGTATCCTAGCAGAAAATCCAAGGAGAAAAAATTGATAAAAATCTAGTATAACACTTCCCCTCAGCTGTGTTGGGTATGAGAGGACAGTTCTTCATAAGAGCAACTGAAAATCTCAGCCAAAGTCTTGGAACATAGATGGAAATGGGAATCTGTAGAAATTCGTCATCTGAAGATTAAAACAGAGATTTTCTTTTTGGTTTTGCATATTGAAGACAACAATTTTGATGCACGGGTAGATCCAGGCAGTATTCCTAGTCTGAAGATGGAGTATTACAACTGCCCTTGACAAAAACATACCTTTGAAACATCTATTTAGTGGTATTTGTCTATTAGCAGAAATGTATTTTACTTTCTCTAAGTTTTTCAGCCTGTACTGCTAAAATTCAGGAAAATCATCTAGGTATAATCCTATAATCTGACATTTCTTCCAAAAATAAATTAAGATAAATATTTCAATATGTTACATTTCCAAAAAGAAAATGACAGACACTACTTTTCCCTGTGAGTAGATGGATGCTAGTTTCAAATTAGATAACAATAAAGTTTTCTATATTTTTGCATTTTTATAACATAGCACACATCATATTCTGTTGCTCGCTGAACTCATATTTCAAAAATACTTTTAACAGAAGTGAGAGAACCACATATAAGAAAAAAGAAATACTCTTAAACCTTGATTTATTATGATTCATATCCCTTTGATTCTTCAAAACTGGTTTATAGAGAGGTTACAGGTTGTGTGTAGACCTTGCAATCATAGTGTACCAAGTCAAACAACTAACCAACTCTGAAGAAAAATTCCATCTGTATAAAAATGAAGGGGAGACAATTCTGACTGGAGTCTAGAAGCTTCTAACTATTGTGTTTAAGGTCAAACATCCCAGTTAGCTATCTGAATTTATGAGACTTGATCATGAATTTTGAAACATTGCTGTACTAGTTAAACTTTGGAGAGATATCAGAAATATTTTCTAGAAGATATTCTTAACAAAGATAGTCAACCTGTGCTATCTAAAAATAGATAAAACAAAAGTGATGAGGAGAGATTGTTTTCTCATCCCAACTTAGAATTTAAGCTCAATATTGTATTCTTCTATCAGCTTTCACTCGGACTCCTAAATATACAAATTTAACTGTTGTTTACTGTGAGTTAAAAATGCATGTCTTTCTTTCAATATCCTAAATAAGGCCTCAGAAGCACTGTAAGGGTAATACTTATTTTAGAGGCAATGCCAAACCTACATCACACTGATTTAATGCAGCACGCTGTTTCTAAAATTGGATATAAGCTGCAGATTCAGAATATAGCATAATAAGACCATGCAAACTTGTTCTTCACTCCATGTTTGACCTGTTTTTAACCCTATGTAGTAGGTAGTTGTCTGATCTGTGCTTGATCCTGTTATGAAAGAGCTTGCTTGAATTGGGTGGAACCAGATGAAATTCACTTAGAGTGAGGCAGGAGACCATGGCTCATCCTACCAGTGACACACTTGCCTGTGACAGAAGAGTGGGACAAGACTAATCCACATAAACCTAATCTTCTTCCCCTAGAAGGGGACCAGGACAGGCCTAATCACTTGACCTGCCTGTAGGGAAACTCATTTCATCACATAGCTACAAAGAGAAAACATCTGTAGCAATTAGATGGATATGGATATGATTAAATATACCTATAAATATATGTATATGTTTATAAAATAAATTAGTGTGTGTTGACTATGCGATTCTGTCATTCCCTCATGATCCAGTACTGTGATCTCATACACATCAAGAAGAAAGTATAAGAAATTTTCTTATGGTTCATTACCTCCAATTAATAAAGTCTGATAGTCCTCTGTAATGTTATGACACATCTCCATAATGCCACCTTCAGGCTTCCGTTAGTGCGAAATGTTACCTACTCAATGAATAAAATTCCCACTGCACATCTTTTCCTACAGGAGAACAGGTTGAAAACATAAAATCTGAATGCTTAATTATATTCACTAATATAATAAATATAAGTGCCAATTAAAGTCAAATTGTCACAAATTTTTACTATTAATGGATGCCTTTGTTTTTTGAGGTTTTTTGATTCATATATGTTCAAAATGTTTTCTGTTTCAAGTAATTCTCATAATTTTTATGGTGTCTTTCTTTTCTTTCCTGAACAGATGGAAGATGAAGTCCCTTTTCTGAATAATTCGTGCTTCTAGATGTGACATAAAAGGCATGAGCTTAAACATCTAGGGCATTCCAGTCTCTACTCCCTTATCCTCTTACATCATATTAGCTAGCTCATACAAAAGTAACCCAATATTTAAAAACACAAATATCACATAATAGTTCAGGAAGATATGAGAAATATGCCAGTTGATTCAAGTAATACCTTTTATACATTTATATCAAGTGGGTAGAAAAAAAAGAAACACTTGGCAATGGAAAGACAAGAATTAGAAGAAAAAGAAACACAATCTTCATTTTAGGTGCCGCATTTTATTCAACTGCCGTTGAATAGAATGGGGAGAGGTTTGTTAATAAAATGAGGTGAACAAATGGACCTTAGATACTGTATCACAAATGAAGTACCGATTATGCTCCATATTCCCATTTTCGCATTACTTAACTTAAGTTTGCCATAGGACTCTTTTTGTTGCTTATTTCTTTGCTGATTTTCTTTCTATATCTGTTGTTTAGCGACATATTTTTACAAATACAATACCAAGTCACAAACTTGCTTTCTACGTATCTTTGACTTACTAATTGTTTACTAAACAATGATTAAAGGATAAAAACTATGTTCTTATGCCAATGATTCTAGTTTAAATTCTCCAGATTGTATGATTATTTTCACTAAACGTACTGTAAAAATATTTAAAATACTTCTGATACTGTATTGTATTCACAGTATTGACTGTGAAGTGTTAAATTCATTAGGCAATTAGAGACTGGCCTGTGTCAGCCATAACTCCTTGTCATCTTCGTACATAATCTGCTCAGCAAATCAATGCAATACAAACTGATTTCTAGCTATTGATCTAAACCACTTTACATATAACAAAAACCTGATTCTGACAAATGATAGTATAAAAGGAGGAGGATGTGTAAATTGCTGTCATTTGACAGCTAGCATCTATATTGTTTCCATACTTACAGAACAGAGCAGATAATTTTTCAAAGTGTGTAAAAGACTAACTGCTGTTTGAATGCTTGTGGATATTAAGCAAATTGATGTGCATTGATGTACATAACCTTATAGGTTATATCATTGACCTTATGAGTAACAGAGATCTGCTGGAGTGATTCTTGTGCTGTAGTTCATGGGCAATTGTTTAGATTCAAAGCTTTTCCTGTCTCCAATGCTGAGATCTTTCTCTCGAAAAGTTATAGAAAGGCTGAAGTAACCGAAACTCTCAGCTCTGTGATTTCCAGTATCCTGTCAAAAAGGCAGATACTTTCCCCAAATTAAACTTTAAGGATTTTATACATGAATGCACAATGATTACAGAAAGAAAAAAAGGTATTGATAGTGGCTAATTATGACAGATTTCAATTTCCAAGTTGCATTACTTTTAATTTATTGTATCCTGAAGATGTCAAGACTCTTAAAGTTTCTTACTGATTATAAGAAATTACTGTAAACTGGCAGATGAAGTATCTTTTAAGACATTTCAGATTTCACTAACTGTCACCAAAATCAAAGCAAGGAAAAGGAAAGTCTAGTTTATAGCTGGTAGACTCCAGGTCCACCCAGTGTATGCCTCAAAAATGCTGACTTCTGAAAGCATGAGGTTTTGGGGCATTCTGCCAAATAGTCTTCCCTGGAGTACAACAAAAACCTCAGCTGCTGTCACTGGATATCAAAGTCTGCTCCAAAGCCAGAGTATTCCTGAAGCAACACTTCCCTCATCCTTAGCTCACAGGTCCCTTTATTTCAGACTTTCAGGTGGTGTAGCCTGGTGTAAATCAAATAAATTTAAGTGAAAAAGGTCAATAACTACCTTTAGAAGTACCATAAATTGAGAGATATTAAAATTTTAAAAAGAAGTAGTTATAAAGGCACTGTACATGCATTCATATTCTTTAACGCTTGTAATGAGATATTAATTTCCAGGAAATTGGGAAAATGGGAAATGGGAAATCACGGAACGCAGATTATTCGGTCAAATGTACACTGAATCTATCTTAAACCACACTTGAAAAAACATGTGAAAGGTCCTGTGTTTTAAAAGAATGCAAAGGCCTATCTGAGAAAAAAATACCCTGATTTCATTCACAGATAGAAAGGTTATCTGAAAAAAAATAAACAGGCCACATATGAAGAGGTTATGTGAAAATGGGTGGGCTACAAAATAATAAGAAAATATACACTGCTGAACAGCCCACATTAAAGATAATTGATAGGTCAGGTAGAACCAGCTCTGAACTCAGTACATGAGTGCAACAAACTCCACTGAATTTTGCACATGGTCTTTTTCTGCTGCAATGATATTTTGAGATCCTCTACTATACTGTGATATAAACATTATTTTATTATTATTAAGTGGGTTTCTTAAGTATCTAGTTGAAGGTTTTGTTGGCTGTGATTAATTGGTCTGGTTACACTCCTTTGAGCGCTGATTTATAAATCTGGGTATAACACAGGACCTAACGCCTGGTTAGGTGATATGGGGACTAAGGCTGCAGAGCTCACAACCCATACTGGCTCTGCAGTTAAAAATCAGCCTTAGTCTCCCTGGTTCTGCTGTGAATCTAGGACTCTGAGCCTGAAAGCTCTAGTGTCGGTGGCTTCAGGAAAACCCGTGTCACTGATTTCATCCCAGGGTAAAGCAAAAGACTCCGTACTATGATCTGAGAGGAGGGGTGAAGGAAACTGTTCTCTGTGTCTCCATGATACCCATTTTTCTTTCTCCAGAGTCATCCTTTCATCAGTCATGTGCCTTCTTTTACAAGTAATCATTCTACTTCTACAGCAAAATGCAAAATACTGAACTTCATTTTCTTGACCACCCAGGAAGATAATATCCAGAGATACGCTGGGTGGTAAAGTATCACCAAGAGATAGTTTCTTTTTTAAAAGCTCTAATATCTCAGACTCTACCTCTTCTGCAATCTGGTGATTCCCAGAAAAAAAAAAAAAGAGGGAAAAAAAAAGAAAAAACCCAAACAAACCAAGATGATTTCTTCGGTAGTTAATAGCATAAACACCATTAAAAATATGAGGAGGAAAAGAAGAGGCACTTTTTATTTTTTTTAAAAGAGTGTCTTTGTGCCTCTGTATTGTCCTTGCAAAACTGTTGTCTTAATCCACTTTTCCAGTCACAATTGTTTTAGCCCTTAACAGGACTTTCCTCGTTTCTTCCACTTAAACTTGATTTTCCCTTAATAGTTGAAGGACATTTAGACAGCATCACATTAATTTCAGTGGACACTGAGTTTTATCTAATTTAGCAAGCCAGCCTTTGTTAATTAGGCCTCACAGGACGAGTGATTGCAAAGAACATCTCTAACTGTCACTGATCAATACCCGCAACAGAAGCAGTTCTACCAGTCAATTACTTGTGTTTCTGAGGAGGAAGAAGGGTCCTATTCTTCTTAACTCCCTAGACTTTTTTAAAATCACAAGGCCCCTCTGACTCCCTTCCTATCAGGTTCAACCAGATGCATACAAATTGTATTTCCTCCTTCCAACACTGTAGCAGGTTCATTCGCAGCAAAGTCCTCTGCAGCCCCGCAGTGCTGTTTATCAACAACTTATGCTTCCAAAGCCGTGAGCTTGACTGATGGGGAAGTCAACGCCCCAACAGCACTAACAGAGACTCACTGTTTAAGCCTAGAGACATGGGCTCTGTTCGATTAGGTCCCAGGAGAATAAGTATATGGAAAGTAATTTAACGTAATGCTACCCTGAAATCCTACATAGATAAGAAGTGAGTAAGGAGAGAAACAGATCACAGCCTTTAGCATTTGCTCATCATTTATTTCAGTGAGGATATATAAATTTATATACGCATTTGTTTATAAATTAGAACTTTGGGCACTTCCAATGATAGAAAATATTCCTTTCTGCCTTCTCGAACCTGTTTTCCAATAAGCTCCTGTTCTTCTCTGGGGGGATTCTGAAGCTGTCATTCCTGTCATTGAGAATTTAGGGTTAAAAACACCCAACTTTCTAAAACCATCTCTAAGCTGTTATAATGCATAATAAACAGCTAATCTCTCTAAAAGTGATGGTTGGTAAAAGGTTTTCTCTGTTCATGAAAAAGACCTGAGAATTTAGAAATTTTCTTATTGCACATCATGCATTTTCAAAAACAACAAGTGACAAAACAAAGTGCAAAACTGTAAAAAGACTGACTCTTCACTACTACACTGAAAGGTCAATGTTTAAAAGCGGAAAGAACAACTGAAAAAATCATCTTTGATATGCCTTTCAGACACTCTAACCTCTGTGTGCCATGGACATCACTGGATTAGGCCTCAGAAATTAAAAAAAAACATAAAAAGAAGAAAATTGGAGACTGTTATTTAGTGTCTCAGTAGTTCCAGTAGTTCTAATCAAAGCATTTGTTTTACAAAGAAAAAGAAGCTGTTCTGAGTTTGTATAGTTGTGAGACTCTCATTCAAAAATATGTTTTTTCCAAATGAAAAGATACGTTCCTATTTTATCTATGTCTAACTTCAGAGAAGGATTTTTTTGTCTCTTCCACAATGGTTGGATATCACAAACACCTATGGTGGATCAAAGAAATGCTTTCATTATTTTATAGGTGTTAACAATTCCATTTACTCCTGCAAATTAACATAATCCCATCCTTCCAAAGCTTAAAACAAAAGGACAGTTCTCAAAACACCTTCCAAAGCAATTAAACACTATATTCAAAGGTACCTGCAAAGAACTCTAAGCAAACAACTATTTTCTTATACCCAGTATTAAATTTTTCAAATTCAAGTTGATCTTAAATTGCAATCTAATATTATGATTGCAAACAGAGCTATTACACTATTTACAATACTTACCAATACAGAGTACACAATCTTGAGACAAGCCTGAAAGATTTAAAAAGTCACTGCTAGCATAAAAATCTATCCTAAAAAAAAAAGAAAAAAAAAAATAAAAGGCTGATATTTATGATGATAATGAGCAGTGGTTTTGACAATAGTGGCAAATGTTTTGCATCTAAAATAAAATCAAAGTTTTAGTAATTCCTCTTTTAAAACAAATCGAATTGTACAGTAGTGTTTTTATGCAAATTAGCGCTATTAAAAGCACCATTTGCAAGCTTCAGGGGTTTGCAACTCTAATACAAAACCTTAGTATATTAAAGAAGTGAAAAATGTTGTATTATGTGCCTTTATGTCTTAAAAGTTCAGTGTGTCTTAAAAGCAAATAAAAGTATTCAAAGGCATTGTAATTTGAAACAGTATAACCTTTCTTCAGTTTTAAGAACATTAAGACCAGGATATGAAGAAAATAGATTGCAAAACACAAATAGCTTACAGTGGTTGTGCAAATTTGATTCCGTGATATTCAGTTTTGTGGTTTGTGTATGAGATAATACTGAAATACATTATGACTGAAAAAACATCCTGGGACAATTATGAAATATTTAGGGATTAGGAACATTGTTTGCATCTCTCCACAGCTAATACAAGCTTAATTTTAAGATATCAGCTTCTAATCAAAAGGCAAAATTCTAACATATAGATGGTATATATAAATATATTTTATATGTATATTTAAAATACAGTAAAGGAGTTCTGATATGATTTGAAAGTAAGATTTTGGCAGTATCAATATGGTAGAGTAGCAATTATTTTAATCAGGTTTCAGAGATGATCTGAGCATTGTGATCTGAACGAGAATGTCATAACTTTTAAAATTTCTAAATAAAATGTGTCATGCAGAGACTACTCATCCCAACTCCCCATTCTCTAGCCAAGATTTTTCTCTAAAAGGAGTCTGGCTTTTTAAATGCATAGTTTCAGTACTATGACCCAGAACTTGTGTATGACTCTTGGCCTTTAGGCTACACTTAGTTACCCTGGATTCCCAGAACTATTTATTATGAAAAATTTTACAAGGCAATAAATGGTTTTTATGGATGACTACATCAGAGCAAAGCAGATAATCACAAAAAAGATTTATACCGAGCACATCTAAAAACCATGAACATTGTAATAAGACATCAAAAAAGAAAATTCAATGAACACAAAAATCTACGACAATTGTTTCCTTGTCTTTGAAAATAGTTTTTGAAGGTTCAAAGAGCAAATCATCATTCAACAGAATGGCCTGTGTGGAAATCACTTTGTATGGTAAATCAGAGAGAGTCAGTAAGGGTTCTGGCAAGAGTGGAAACAGGACAGAGACTGACCAAAATAGATATTATTTGGTAGAAAATAAGCTTTGTTTTCAGGGATGGGGTGGGGAATAATCTGTAATACTGAAGTTATGAAGAACTCAAATATTTGTGGGGTTTTTTCATAGGGAGAAAAACTGCAATTGTATGTCACAGCTGCTAAACACCTACATTAAGTTTAATAGTATACTCTCCCATAAAAAAAGCCAGTGCAAAATAATGTAAGACTGCATACCAGCAACTGTGCTCCATGTATTACCCTGACCATTTCACCAATTATTTCATGTTTTCCAAAAACTTCAAAAAATAAGCCACCAAAGATTAAAAGATAGAAGCTGTCCCACCAGAACTAGAGATTTTAAAAAACCTGGAGAAGTGAGTTGCCATCTAATTGCCATATAAGGCTTTAAAAAAGAGCAAGAGGAAATTCCAACCTTCCCTAATAAGCTTATAATGCATTCCTAGATCTCCAGATATCATTAACATTTTGATAGTAGGTCTGTAAAGGGAAATATTGGCAAGATTAATTAGGAAATAAAATTGGTACCAAGTTATGCACCATCACTTTTTCTGTCACTTAAATGAAGTGAAAAACATCAATTGTCATTCTTATACTTCAAGAAAAAGAAAGACCTTAAGGCATTTTGGTAAAAATCAAAATATTTTACCACTATGTGTAAGGCAACTTCTTTATGGGATGATACTATCTTGCGTGGAATCATGTATAAAGAGAGGAGAAAATTACCATTAGAGGTCAGAGTAACTGATGAAGTGTGTTAAGTTGGATAAGACTTAGCAATAATGTTTATATAAAGAAAATGTACCATTTACTTTTGATTGAGAACTCGACTGGCAGCATTTGTCCTCTGATAAAGAATATCATCTGCAGAGCTATTTCTAAAGAATCACAGGATCATATATTTTGGTCTGTAACTACGAAGAAAGATTGCATGAAAAGCGTCTTATTGCCATTGTCTCTTTACTACATTACTTTCTTCTCTGAGGTCATAGCAACTTCTTCCTCCATCTGTTACTGTTTATATTGGATTCATACTATTGAATGTCCAATTTGAAAACAAAAACGTGGCATAACTGAAATTCAGTCTTCCCTCTGTCTATTAGCTTCTGTAGAAATTACATATAAGAGAATATTTTCCTTTCGAATACCCTCAAGTAAGATTTTTGTTTCAATATGATTCATGATTCTGAATTATCCATCAGACTTCTCGTGAATAAAGATTGTGTTCTATACTTGCATAGCTTTGTTCAGCTCAGAAGTTATAAGAAAACTAGCTGTACCTTCTTCTTCTCACTGATGCTATTTTTTATCTTCTGTTTTGTTTTAATCCTTTTTTGGAAGCTGCTAATCTTCAGTGGAAAATCTGACACTCAAATAGACAAACCATTGTCCTTTTCTTCAATAATATTTAAGAAACATTACAGTGCAAGAAACACCTACTGTGGAGCAGCAAGATTATTTTGAACTGTTCTTGAAACTCAGCAGTTCCAAACGCACACACTGAGCAAATTCTAAATAAGGTTGACAGAGTGGAGAAAGGTCTGCAAAGATTATCAGTCTGATGACCTTGTTTACAGTTTGCTTTCATCCCAAAATGTCGGTGATACATGGAGTTAGTAATATAATACAATATTTTGCCCTTATGCAGCTCTTTTCATCTGAGGTCTCAAAGAAGTTTACCAACATACAATTCATCTCTGTAACATTGCTTCAGTAAATCTTGTTACACCCAATTACTTCAGGTGAACTGAGGCACATAAGAACATCTACTTTACAGACACAAAGAATGGAAAACAACGTGTGAAGGATTTGGAAATCTAGGGTGTATCCCTGCTTGTAAATTCACTAACAACTATATCTGAACCATTCCTAAGAGATATTTACCTGTTCCTTTCCGTTATGTATGTATATGTCTCCTGCAGGATACTCTACAACATCCCTGGGCAAGCTAATTTGCTGATAACTATAGTTTTGATTAGGAGGTTTCACTTAAATGTCAAAACTAAATACACTTGGAGTGATTGATTTCAACAGCAATTTCAGTGTTCTTTGAACATGGAAAATAATTAATTCCTCCTATTTTAACAGCTCTTTCATTTACTTAAAACCTATTAGGTCTTATTTTGGTCTTTTGTTTCCTAAACTTCCATTGATCATTCTGTTTGTTTTCCTGAAGACATTTTCAAACTTTCGGCCTTCAGCCTTCTTCAGGAATTCAGTGCAATCTTGATACAGTATATCTTTTGCAATAATATTTGCATTTGTATATGTATATATCAGTTGAATAATATTTGTTTCTTCACAACAGCGTGATATTGCTAATGCTGCAAATTACTACAACTAGATTGTTTTCTCTTAGAAAGATGCTTGCAACATCTGCGATAACTACCCTGAGTAGTTACCCAGTTTTACACATTTTTAGAACTTTCATCTAAAATATGTTTCTGTAAATTCCATATCTTACATCATGTATGAGAAACACTGTCAGAATCGTACTAAACTCAAAATATGGAGTACATGTTTCTCCTTATTTTTTGTAGGAGGAAATTAAGTTTGATGTTGTTTTATGTTATTCAAGTTCTTGTTAGCTGTCCTTTATATCTTTTCTAAAATAAGCACTAGGTTTACCCTTCTGTGTTCTTTTTTTTTTTTCCCTCTTTGAGTTCTCCCTGATAATTGTAATTATTTTATTTAGTTCTCTTAGTACCCAAGGGTGAATTAATCACATTGAGATGATTTGAGTCTCTAAACTTACCAGAGCACTTTCTTACCTTTTTTTTTTGTATGTATAGTTCAGACCCCCCACTGTTTTATTGATTGCAGTTGAAAGTAGTCTCAAAAAAAATAAAAACTCATTCAACATTTCAGCTGTTCAGCATAATCTTCAACAGTTTTGCACCTTCACTGTGTAAATAACTATCTTTTGTTGTTTTTTTTTCTTCTAATACACTAAGAATGCCCTTTTGGTTTTCTCATGATGTCCTTGGCTTGAGGTACCTCATTTTGTGCCTCAGCCTTTCTGATTTTGCTAATATTTGGCTACTGTTCAATTAAGAATTCTTAGCCTTTCATTACTTCTATTTAGCAATTCTATTCCTTTAGTAATTTAGCCTACTATCTAATTTCTGTGTACTTGTTTTGTTTTTTTTTTTTAGTGTAAGGTCATGCAATATCTTACATTTTACTCCATTTAATCTCATTGCATTTCCTATCATTCTTCTTCACAGCAATTCTTTGTCTTTGTGTCCCTAATATTGTTTCATTAAGGAATCACCAGTTCTCTAGAACATCTTATTCCTTAGACTTCCTTCCTATGGGACCTTGCTTCCCAGAGCTCCTGCGAGTCTACAGAAGTCTATTGTCCATTGTCATTAGCTTGCTTTTTATTTCTTTCCTTTATAAGGATCAGGAATTCTTTTATTTCAAAATTAGTCTCATCCAAATTACTCCTGCTTTCAAATTTCCAAAATTTCTCCCTAGTGATTTCAGTTAAGCCTATAAAAAACTTATTTTTAGCCTTCATTTCTCCTTTCAGTATACAAAAATGTCATTCATGGATTCTGAATCCCAGAGTTTGGTTATATCTACATACACGGAAATAGTCCCAGAAATGTCTAAAATTAAATTGTCTAAAAAGTCTAAAATTTGTTCAGATGAATAGATCTTCAGACTCCACTCAGCATGACTCACTTGTGCAAATGGAAGAACTGATGCTTCTCTTTAAGACATCCTCATCTAATGTACCAGGTCCTTAGTTAGCTATCTTTTTATTTCTGCCATCTCTGGACAGGTGTCTTGGACACCCTTGGGCACTACTTCAAATGGCAAGAGGTGCATGTCTATGAGCGACTGAATTAATGCTACGTTGACTAGATCTCCAGTAACAACAGTGGGACTGCAGGCACCTAGCTAGTATAATACCTAATGTCATGCTGATAACTATATTATAAATGCCTCAGTGTATGAGTCTCATCCATTGCCACCCAATGCACAATTCATATGCAGAAACATAAGTAATCAATCTAGTATTATTTTTGGTGCCCCTGCCAGCTGACCTTCAGCAGCTGCCTCAGAAGGGTAGGGCAGTTCCTATGTTGTGTCTACCGTCCCATGCTGCTACCTCATATATAACAGGGTGCCTTCAATGGCACTAGATACAGATAGTTTGGGAAATAAATTTATTCCTAAAATTAAGTGAGATAAATCTGCCCAGTAGGCTTCCTTACACCAACTAAGTTCTAATATTGATTATGTATTAAGGATTCTACTACTTCCTAGAATTGTTCATCCTTTTATATTGGTAAATAAAGAGCTAAGGTTGGCAGCAAATTTACTGACTATCCCTTCTCTATCTCATCTGCATAATCAATATCATTATTCCTTTTGGCTATTAGATCTTTGTCTAGATTTCATTTGGTTTTATTCTGGTACATCTTTATGTGATATAATTTGTTATTAACTCCTCATTGAGTTCATCTGTATTTCTGAATGGTGCATCACAGAGGGAATGACAAGTGTTAGATTGGTGTTAAATAGCATTAGATCTATTATGGTTCTAACCTGTATATGTGTATAATAATTGCATATTTACAAGCAGCAGAATCTACAACAGTTCTTTTATACTGATGAAGCACTCAGATTTCCCAATGTTTCTCAGACTGGCTTCTTGCTCTGGTTCTACTCTAGCCTGCTTCTTCAGAGAATCTATCACCAAGGACAGGGTATGCCAGATTTTTTTAACTGATTCTTCCAGGGACTTGCTGGCATGAAAATGTAGGCTGTGGTTGTTATCAATGCAGATAGAACCCAGGCTAAGAGAGCAAGGCTTGGGTGTAACCCTCTCATATGTAGTTAGATGCTCAGATAGGAGACAAGGACGTGATGCAGTTCCTGTCTTCAGGTATATGCTAATTCATTCTCTGTTGGTTTTAGATCCTTCTTGTCTGGGTGACCTCTCCCCTGTCACAGAGGACAATGCCTTCTGCAGAAAACGTTTCGGTGCACCACAAGCAGATTCAAACTTGTTAGCAATGTGCCAACTTAGGGACTGGGAACAGCCTAGATGTAGGAGCAAAGGGGATCATAGATTAATTTACCATGAGAAGCAGGATGAAGCTGTAGTTGCATCAGTGTAGGCATAATTGAAGAGAAAATAAGTGCTTTTTCCTATTTTAGTGGCATATTCAAAACCAGAAATGCCCCTCCTTAGATGTTAGCAATTAATTAAAGCATAATGCATTTTAGACAAGTGATACACAAGGGATATATATTTTCTCCAATCTAATTTAATCAGTTTATCAAAAAGATGCAGTTCTTGTTTCCAATAAAGGAAGAGTGTTCTTCCCTGTTGATTAACTTTTGTTTGTGGCAGATAGTTTATTGCTTTTGTTGAGAAAAAAATGCCATACTTGGGTGTTAATATAATCTTCACCATGTTCTTTCACTTTGAAGTAATCAAGTGGTATTTATTGGTGTCTTTTTTCAGAAAGCTGCTCAGAAAATTATTCTCAGGACATACATAAATTTCCAGTTTCCCATTCTCTTTATATTTCAGGCTACTATATATCAATAGATGATATAATGTACAAGTCTATACTTAAAATATATTTCTGATAAGGAAAGCAGAAAAGTTGTGCAATTGTAAATATTATGAGTTCAATTCCCTAAGATTGAGGGGAAAAAAAAGGCCTATAAAGTTTGAAAGAGTGAGGTAGTATTTCCTACATAACTGCTAATATTCATAAATGTATCAGGAATGTTAGAATCCAGAATGGAATTTTTTGCTAATAATCACGTCTATCCTGACTTGTAGGTGAAAAATAGCTCAGAGAAAAAAGTGGAAATAGCACTTATTTCTTTTTTTCTTAAACCACTCTACTGCAAACACAAAGAGTACAAAATAATTCAAATTCTTCTCTTACTTCTCTTTAACCAGTCTTGATGAATCTCATTGGTGTTAATGATGGCTTCTTTGGACACCAGCAGAAAATAGGGAATGTGAGGGTGAAAAAAAATGGCAGTAAGTAGTGTAGCATTTATGAAGAGATAAGGCTAAACTTTTAAAAAACTATCATATATGGCCATTTCTCCATATGCAGCAAGAAACTGTGAGTCATATTTGGGTCATGAAGCTGTTCTCCAAATGTCTTTCTCTTCTGTGACACCTCCCATCTGTCACGATAAGTGGAAGTCTGACAGCAGTGAAGATGCTGGTTTTGTGCTTCCAAATTAAAATTGTGTGGAGAAAGAAACAGACAAACACAAACAAAGCAGTGAAGTTTATTTTGCAACTAACATAGACCATTGACTTAGTGACAGTCAAAATCCAGTGGCTACATCTAGACTAATTCTATGTCTACCACTAAAGGAACATAGCGTTGATGTAAATAAGTCTGTACTCCTTGATTTCAGAGCCAGGAACTCATATTGGTTCTTTTTATTTTACACAATATATATTACTTAGGGAATGTTTCATGGTTGTAGATCTGGGTGTGTACTCCATTTGTACTCTGCCTCCATATCTGATTAAAACATACAGCAACCTCTCTTCTGCTCCACGCATTCTGTATTGTTCAACACTGGCAGAGAATATTTGAAAGTGCAAGCTCTGTTTTTGACAGTTGTTATGTTTCTCACGATATATTAATTCATTTATTATTTGTAGATTCTTCAAGTTCTGTCTCAATTTTTGAACAACACTTGTTTTCCTTCTATGACATAAAGGATTTTTTTTTCTGATTTTGAATATAGGAGTTTTTCTTTCAGCAATGAAGAACCACAGCTCTCTGAATATCTTACAAAACAATAAAACAACTTCTGGCTGTCCTCAGTTTTCATTTTACTAAAAGTGGCCCCTTACTTTTTATTTTTCTGTCTCAAAAGGAGAGGACAATTCATTTGGCAAGAGATTACTTGTCTCTCCATTTCCGGCTGACATACTGTCAAAGGATATTAATTCATCAAGTCTACATTCATTAGCATAACTGTTTTTGTACTTTTAAAAAAAAGTTGGCTCTATTAATCAAGTTTGACCACAAGCCTATCTTTAATCCTCAAATTTCAGTAGTTCTATATTTCATACGTCAGATCTCCTGACTTTGTAAGATCAATACTTTCCAATACTGTCACTGAACTATACATTACTTCACCATGGATATGTAATCGCTGTAGCCCACAAAATTAAACATAATTTTCAGTTCTATAGGACCATTAGAACTGTTTTAAGATTTTTATCTTTAACAATTTCACATTCATCATTGCTTCAGCAAGTTAGAAATGTTTTATTTTTAAAGTTACACTAGTTGCCTCAAAGATTTTACTCCAGATTTCCTATTCAGTCCCTTCCTAATCCATGCCTTATAGAATGGTTTGGGTTGGAAAAGACTTTCAGAGATCATCTAGTCCAACGCCCATGCTGTGTACAAAGGCATCTTTCACTAGATCAGGTTGCTCAAAGCCTCACCCAACCTGACTTTGAACACTTCCAGTGGGGCTTCCACAACTCCTCTGGGCAACCTGTTCCAGTGTCTCACCACCCTCATAGTAAAAAATTTCATGCTTTTGTTCAATGTAAGTCTACCCTCTTTCAGTTTAAAATTGTTGCCCTTTGTCCTGTCACTATAGGCCTCAGTATCTCTCTGTCTTTCTTGTAAGCCCCCTTTATATATTGAAAGGTCACAACAAGGTCTCCCCAGGACCTTCTCTTCCCCACACTGAACAACACCAACTCTCTCAGCCTTTCTTCAGAGGAGAGGTGCTCCAGCCATCTGACCAATTTTGTGTCCCTCCTCTGGACTGGCTCCCACAGCTCCATGTCTGTCTTGGATGCAGTACTCCAGGTGGGGTCTCACCAGAGCAGAGTAGAGGGGGAGAATCACTTCCCTCAACCTGCTGGCCACGCTTCTTTTTATTCAGCCTAGGATACAACTAACTTTCTGGGCTGCAAGCGCACATTGCCAGCTCACATCCAATGGAGTAGAAGAAATCAGCTTTTTTGTTAATCAAAAGTTTTATTAAAAGGTTTTCCAGATGGAAAAATGTTCTGTGAAGATTAATTTTCATTAACATTTTCTGAATGTCTATAAAAGTATACATTACGTTTTTAATATATTTATTGCGAATTTGGTTTTGGGGAATAAAAATAGTAAAAATAATTACCTGGTATAATAATATGCCACAGCTTTTTCTGTTAGCTGAACTAGTCACTGTTTTCCCATGTCACAGAAATCAGTAAAAACAAAGATTTCTTTTTACCTCAAAACATTAGATTATCAGAGAACGAATCTATGGGAAGTATATATTTCTTTGCCAAAGTACCAGTCCTCCACACATTAATTGAAGATATTAATGCAGAAGGGTCCTTTTCTGGCTTTACCCCACAAGAAGAGAAGGCTTAGGGGAGACCTTATCACCATGTTCCAGTGGCTACAAAGGGTGTCTACAAAGTAGATGGAGACTCCCTTTTTACAAGGAGTCATGTGGAAAAGACAAGGGGTAATGGGTACAAGTTAGTCCTGGGGACAATCTGATTGGACACAAGACGAAAATTTTTCACAATGGGAACAATCGGTCATTGCAATAATGTCCCCAGGGAAGTGGTGGATTTGCCAACGTTAGACACATTCAAGATTCAACAGGACAGGGTGCTGGGCCATCTTGTCTAGACCATGCTTTTGCCAAGAAAAGTTGGAGCAGATGATCCTTGAGGTCCCTTCCAACCTGGTATTCTATGATTCCATGATATTTTGATGGTTGGACACAGATGGTAATCAGGTGTACTCTACCAAGATGCTTCTAACAAGAGTAGTACCACAGGAGTCTATCTTGGGTCCTTCTACATTTAAAGTCTTCATAAGAAAACTAGAGGAGGTAATGGAGAGCATGCTCATCAAGTTTGCATTTGACATCAAGCTGAGCGGGTCAGTTGGTATGCTTGAGGACAGGGCTGCCATTCAGACAACCAAGAGATGCTGAAGGAATGGAGCAGCTCTGTGGATAAGGCTATGGGGGGTGTGGTGGGAACATCTATCATGGTGTGCCCTGGCAGCACCAGGGCTATATGAACAGGGGCACAGCCCATAAATCAAGGGAGGGGACTGTCTCCCTTGTTAGATCACTTCTATTACAAATGCTAGAGAAATTATAGATTGACAGGACAGAAAAATCCTGTAAAGTCAGGAATCTGATTATCATATTCATAACTGAAAAGTATAGTTTTGGGCACCTGTCACAGCATATCTTTCAGACTAAGTATAGATAATTTCACCCCAGTGTCTCAAGAATTGCAAAAAGTAATTTGCAATAGAATTGACTTCAAAATTAAGAATAGTATTTGCTGCTGTAAATCATAAAACACATAATTCATAAACAGTTACTGAAATTGTATAGAAATATATTTTATTACAGAGCCATAATAATGAAAAGGTCTTTAAGAGGTCGTGTAGTCTATTCTCCCACTAAGAGGCAGATGAATTAAACTTAATGCATTCCTGACAGATATTTGTCTAAACTGTTCTTAAAGTTATTCACTTCTACAGCCTCCTTAAACCATTTACTCTGATGTTGCATTACTGTTTTCTTTTAGGCGAACCTAGGTCTCCTTTGCTTCAATTTAAGACTAACACTTCTTTTCCTATCTCAAATCCTATGAGACAGTTTTGAGCTATCAGTGTAACAAACCTTTTAAAAAAAAAATCACACTTTTAGGAAGCAACAGAAAAGACAAATTGGAAAAAAACTACACACATCTATATTCATAACACTATAAAAAGAAGCATTAAGATCTCATATAGAATGTAATGTACAGTTTTGGTTACCTACATTAATGAACTTAAATTGAAACAATCTCAGAGAAATGCCAAAATAATTACAGTAATGGAAAACCAAGCTTATGAAAAGAGGTTAAAGGACTTGACTTGTTTATATGAGGAGACATTTAATTTTGTTGAGCTAAACATTTGGGGCTTTGGAAGAAGTGAGAAAGAACTAATTAAATTGAAAGATAATGCTGGTGCAAAGCAAACAGCTATAAATTGATTATGAATATATTTCCAGACAGAATAAGAAAAAACATTTACAATCATGAAGTAAATTTTCGCATAAGGGACATTTCCATATGCAGGACTGTGGAGACAATTAATTTAATTGTTCTAAGATAGTATTTGATAAAATTTATGGCAAAGATTCTGCTGATCCTAGAATTATAAAGTTTGGATAAATATATTTTGATTTCAAACCTGAATGTATCCACAAGAAATATTTTTATCTTAATGATTCTATATGTTTTGTCTCAATTATTGTGTGTCACTCCTTTGTTTCAAGAATTTCAATAATTGCCATAGGAATTGGCAATTACACCAAATATGAAGTCAAATCAAGAAAGATCCTTCCCTATCACAATAACAACTGCAAGGTTATTTAGAGGGTATTGAGATCTTATGGTTTTGATGTTGATAATTGATTTGGTTTCTTGCTTACCTGAGTAACAAATGATATTACAACAGCAAAAATTTCTATATTAATATTAATTATTATATTTATGGTAAGAAGAAGACTAGGGAAGGTGTGGGCCCCCTCAGAAAGGAAACAGGAGAACTGGTGACAAGTGATATGGAGAAGGCCGAGGTTCTCAACAACTTCTTTTCCTCAGTCTTCACTGGCAAGGGCTCCATCCATACTCCCGGAGTCACAAAAGGTAATGGCAGGGGTTGGAAAGAACTGCCCTTTGTAAGATCAGGTTTGTGACCATCTAATGAACCTGAAAGTGCACAAGTCCATGGGACCCAATGGATACACCCACGGTTACTGAGGGAACTGGCGGATGAGGTTGCTCTGCCGCTCTCTATTATATTCCAAAAGTCATGGCAGTCTGGTGAGGTCCCCACTGACTGGAAAAGGGGAAACGTAATCCCCATTTTCAAAAACGGAAAGAAGGAGGAACCAGGGAACTATAGGCCAATCAGTCTCACCTCCGTGCCTGGTAAGATTATGGAGCAGATCCTCCTGGAGGCACTGCTGAGGCAGAAGAATAACGAAGAGGTGATTGGGTACAATCAACATGGCTTCACCGAGGGAAAATCGTGCCTGACAAACCTGGTGGCCTTCTATGAGAAGGTCACAACATCAATAGACAAGGGGAGAGCAACTGACGTCATTTACCTGGACCTGACCAAAGCCTTTGACACTGTCCCGCATGACATGGTCTCCAAGCTGATAAAGTATGGGTTTGATGGACTGACGTTTCAGTGAATAAAGAACTGGCTTGATGGCTGCACCCAAAGAGTGGCTGTTAATGGGTCCATGTCCAAGTGGAGACCAGTGACAAGTGGAGTCCCTCAAGGATCAGTACTGGGACCGGTCTTGTTTAACATCTTCATCAGCAACATGGACAGTGGCATTGAGTGCACCCTCAGCAAGTTTGCTGACGACACCAAGCTGTGTGGGGTGGCTGACACGCTGGAGGGAAGGGATGCCATCCAGAGGGACCTTGACAGGCTGGAGAGGTGGGCCCATGACAACCTCATGAAGTTCAACAAGACCAAATGCAAGGTCCTCCATCTGGGTCAGGGCAATCCCAAGCACCGATATAGGCCGGGCAATGACTAGCTTGAGAGCAGCCCTGAAGAAGAGGACTTGGGGGTGCTGGTGGACGAGAGGCTCAACATGAGCCATCAGTGTGCACTAGCGGCCCAGAAAGCCAATCATATCCTGGGCTGCATTGGGAGAAGCATGGCCAGCAGGTCAAGGGAGGTGATTCTCCCCCTCTACTCCACTCTCGTGAGACCCCACCTGGAGTACTGCATCCATTTCTGGAGCCCCTACTACAAGAAAGATATGGCTGTGCTGGAACGTGTCCAGAGAAGGGCCATGAGGATGGTCAGAGGGCTGGAGCACCTCTCCTATGAGGACAGACTGAGAGAGTTGGGGTTGTTCAGTCTGGAGAAAAGAAGGCTCAGAGGAGACCTTATAGTGGCCTACCAGTATCTTAAAGGGGCCTACAAGAAAGTTGGTGAGGGACTTTTTAGGATGTTGGGTAATGGTAGGACTAGAGGGAATGGATTAAAACTAGAGACAGGATGATTCAGATTGGACGTTAGGAAGAAGTTCTTCACCATGAGGGTGGTGAGACACTGGAAGAGGTTGCCCAGGGAGGTTGTGGATGCCCCATCCCTGGAAGTTTTTAAGGCCAGGCTGGATGGGGCTCTGAGCAACCTGATCTAGTGGGAGGTGTCCCTGCCCATGTGAGGGGGGTTGGAACTAGATGATCTTTAAGGTCCCTTCCAACCCTAACAATTCTATGATTCTGTGATTATCACAGGATCATTTACATATTTGTAAAAATTAATTTCCTGTTAATACAGAGACATAGGACATTAACAGTGATCTTGATCCCTTCCTGTTCTATACCATAAAACTGATGTTGTTGCCACTTGCAATGTATTTCTTAAATTTCTTATGGGCTGGAGGAAAACATTTAGCACTTTGTGATGTGTAGGATTTGTTTTATGTGCCTTCTGTCCTAACATTTTTTTTTCCTTTCACAATCTCCTGTGATTATGAGGATTTAGATGAGTTAAAGTTGGAGGAAAAGGGGGTGAAATTTTAATTCCTACAAGCTAATGTTTCAAATCTCAGTTTGACATAATCCCAGATTCTCAAAAAAATATCTGGTTCATCTAGACCAATTTAGTCACTTTCAGAAAAATCTTTTGTGTCACTGCTGGCTGAATATGGGCATGTGACATTCTTCAATAGCTGAAATTGCCTGCTCTAAGGAAATAAAATGGGTTGCTAATATATAATGACTTCATTCTCAATATCTGAATTGTAGTGATTAATCAGCAGAAAAAATAAAAATCTGTTTGTCTGACCTAAGAACTAAAAACAAATAAAAGAAACCAAACTTCTGGCAGTACATTTTCAATAACTGCAGTATCACTTAGCTAGTCCATTTTTTTAATGCACATTTTTTAACAACACCCAGTTGCTAATGATAGGGAATCCTGTGAAACGTGTTACCAAACAAAAAAAAAATTAAAAAAAATCATATTTTTCTCAGAGATTGAAAAATGGAGATAAACCTACCTGGTGCAATTTATCATACTGGATGGAGTTAGATTTATTTGCTTGCTTTTTTTTAAGTCCAATTGAGAACAAAATTGGAATATTTTTTCAAACATCATATAAAACTTGTGTTTAATATGTTAGAACTTAGAAATTAATATTTTGGGTTTTATACACAAAGCTTTGCACTAATCATTTTTTAAAATTATTCATTTAGAAATGTGAACATCTAGTTAGGCTAACGTTAAAGACTAAGCAGAAAACATAAAGGCTTCAGTTCTACTATTTAAATGGAAAATAGGTCACAACATAATGTCACATATAAGCCCACACTATCTCAAAATATGCCATCAGAAACTGATATTTTATCACAGTAATCTTTCTTCACCAACAAAAACATTTTATAGAGATGAATTCCCACTGATGACCTGATCAAATGGCTAGTACTTGCCAGTTCTTTCAATTGCCTTTGGGTGGCTGTGAATAAGGCTGAAATTAATGAGGATTTTTATTTTATTTTTTTTTTAATTAGAAAGAAACCATAATTGAAAATTCCATTGTTTAATTGAAAGGAAGACTTGAGATTCTAAAATCTAGTGTTAATGCATGCTTCCTTTGCATTTGATAACAAACACCATTAAATGCTCATGTTATTGGCCTTTTCTATTAATGAATGATGGAGTGGAATAATAATATCAAGTGCAGTAATTATCACCATCTAACACCCTTTAGTAACTCTAAAATGATAAGAGTATGTCTGTTTTTGCTAGAAAGCAATCTGTGAAAATTACACTTAATTTCAAAACTAAAATGAACCATGCTAGAAATAACAGTAAATAAAGCTTGTTTAAAAAAAAATAAAAATCAAAATTATTTTGAGGGAGTCCTTTAAAACTTCACTGCTACACATCTGAAGTCATTCTGTAGCCATCAGTATCATCTTTTGTATCTTGCTATTAGAAACCTACATACAGTTCTATGTCCTCAGCGCTCCCATGGCATACTATATTCATTCACAGTCAGAAAGAAATGTTCAATTATATCATTGTAGATATTCATGTAGAACTCTACTGGGTTTTTTTTAGCAATTAGTACTCCATTTATTTCTTTTTTATTCATTAAGTAGGATGCTAACAGGTACAGGCACTTCCACAGGACTTTTTGTTATATAACTTATTGCAAAGAATTAAATGTATTTAAATCCTGAAAAAATAGATTCATAGCTATCATAGCATTATTAAGGAGCCTTATAGTCCCTACCCACTTCCTACCCACAGTTCATGAGAAACAGGTAGTACATGTAAGGAATAAAGTATTAAAATGACACCAGCGTCCACATTCTCTTTTCATGCAGGAATGACAGCATTTGAGCTTGGGGGAGGAGGGGTCCCTTCAGCACAACAAAGACAGGAACCAGGCTTATTTGAGCTTTTTTTTTATTATTATTACTCTTTTAAAAAAATAAATAATTTTTGTCTCATAATAAAATACTTATGTTCAGCAGACAAGATCTGTGATCTTGAGATATGTCCATTAGTATTACATTTTCCAAAGCATTAACTCATAGCAGTCACCAAAGAGTCCTCATATTGGTAGAAAAGTTCAGGGAATAGGAGTGTGAGAGCAATGTGAAAAAGGAAGGAAAAAAAATAAAAATTTCTTCAGAAAGCCACAGGAACCAAAAGAGAAGTGACTGCAAATAGCATATTTTCCTATCCAGAAATATTAGTACTAAAATATTTATTTTATTCTGCTGCAAAATAAATCTGCCCCCTGTTGAAGGACCATTTGGTCCTGCATGACTCAGTGAAACCTCATTTCTGTCACAGGTTAATTTTTGCTATTGACTCAAATTTAGATTAATCAGAGGTTTATACCAAGATAATACATTACCAGATCATAACTAAGAACAGTGAGAATGTATAGGCAAATGATAATAAAACCACACAAAAATTAATTAATCTCATAACTGTAGAGAGATAACACTTTTAATATATTAATATGATATCCTATAATATGAAGGGAAGATGTAATAGTCGACGACCTCTTGGACACACATGATTGAATCTTAAAAGGAGGAAAAGATACACAACATTCAAAGTGCCAGTAAAAATTATCTTCCAAGGTTAACTTAACCAGCCAGTGCATTTATAACACATATAAGAATAAGCACCTAATATGGGACCACTTATCTGAAAGTAATAGACCACTCTCAGGGTGGTAGGTTCAGAAGACAGATTACTAGGCATTATGAAAATTAATTTTTAATCATTAATCTTTCCAGCAAGGCAAGTTGTGTATTTTCTATTTACAGGAAGCAAAAAAAGCATATCTACCTTTCAATGCAACTGTTTTTAGGGTAGCACAGGAATTTATCTAAAGCAAACAAGTGAAAAAGTACCTCATTTTAACAGAAATAAAAGTAATCAAAAATAAACCAGATGTCAAAAGCGTGACCTGGACTTACAGAATCATGACAGTACTCCCATGAAAGCTTTCAGGATATAGTATGGTGCCAGATGTTAAAATTTATCCAAGAATCTCTGGAGTCAAAAAAGCAATTATACTTTATCCTTCATCTCTCCTGTCTCAGAATCTCATTACCAGAGTTTACAGAAATGTTTGTGCTGTAAATATTACGGGTGCTACTTTAGGAAAAAGTTTTGATTGCAGAAAAGGTTTTTCGGAGTTTTGGAATTGCTTTGATATATACAAACGCAGGTATAAATAGTATATGGAGTAGAAAACAAAATTAATGTTTTACTTATGTCTCTGACTTGTTTGCTGATATTAGTCTTGGTGTTTACTACAGTTTTAATGTTCTTCCTTTACAAATCTCCCCAAAGACTCTGTCTTACAGACATTTATGTCTGTGCCTAGCTTCTTTAAATTAAGTCATCCATTTAGCAAAATTGGGATGATAAAATCAGGTACCACTGAACAGATTTGCCTTTGATTGCACATTCGTCTTTGAATTCAGTTTCTGCTAAACTTGGTCAATCACTCAAACATGTAATGTGGTCTGTAAGCCAGAGAAATAAACATGGTGCCCCTCCAGAAGACTTCTGACAATGGCTTAAGAAATTACCTATTTGCATCATGCCTCCAGGAGCCTTAGCTTAAGGTAAATTCTGATTCTTTCTGAGAAAAATTTGTATGTTAAAATTACATTTTATGTCTTCAAAATGGATCTTTTTTTGCAGAGTGGATATGGTGTTACAGTCATATACACACTGAAGGTTGCGTGTCAAATGCATCATGGATAACTGGAATTCAGAAAACAGACCATCCCACATATACATGAGGAACTGTTTTCAGTAACAACAATTGAAATGTGGTAGCAATGACTGGCAGATATCAAGGGGGAAAAAAGGATTTTCTAACTGACTTCAACACGATGGGACTGACTTTGAAGACACAAACCATCATTTTTTGTATCCCTCTTGTTCTGCAAAGCACTTACCTGGAAGGTGCCCTGCAGAGCGTGGGTGCTATTGAATGACCTTTTTATTTTTATTTCTGTGTCCTCTTGTATTTGTCTTCCTACAGACAGTCAGATGCAAATTAGTTTTTGAACAATTCATATAGGTGACTTTCAATCTAAGGAACAGTCAGCATAAACAAAATTTCAGACACATGCACAGTTGCTGTGCCATTAGCTTTGCCATTAAAGCTTTCCTCGGTTCATTCCAGGACAGATTCCAGTAATATTCAATCTCACAGGCTATTGTTAAATACTTAGTTTACAATATACACTGTCATGTTAAGATACTATACCCATAACTCACTACTACTATTCTGACCACACTATTTCATAACACCCTGTCTAAGAAAACACCTTAATCTATGTTTTACTTTTAGATTTCGTCTATCTAAAACTGTAATTCAAACCACATCTAATTACACAGGCAACAATATTTAAATAAGTTAGAGGCCTGGTGAGCGTGTTGAAGACCCAAGATTTTCTAAGAGAATTAGTCTGTCTCTGACAGTCATAAAGACCCAGATGACACCAACCTCCAGTCCCCTTCCAACCTTTCCTGTACTGCCATATCGCAGTTTCATGAGTTAGCTTCATAGCTCCATATTCAAAATGCCTCTTCCAAAAGCTGCTGAGTGTTGATCAAGTGAAAACTTACAGTGCTGGTCTGAAAGTTTTAATTATTCAGAACTGGTTAAGTGGTCCAAAACTGTTAACTTTTTACTGGGGGTTATGTCTATGCTAAGATCACCTCACCTCCAACAGGCATAGACTCCACAGCATGTGCCCTGACAGGCTTGCGAATTTGTGGCTATATCAGATGTGGTTAAAGTTTGTGCTTCTAGATTGCTACATAATGAACTGATAGAGTATAAATAATCATGGAGCAATTAAAATGGCAGCATATCTGAGAAACATATGTTCTAGATAACCATGCAAAGAACAAGTGATTGTGTTCTCTGAGTAACAATGCGTGTATGGCAATTGCACTGAATACTCACTTGGATAAAGACCTATAGGCTCTAATGGTAGGGAGAGAGGTTCCACATAGTTAGGTGAAAAAGGACAAGGGAAGACCATCTTATACGGCATTACTTTACTAGAAAGTAATACTACCTAAGAATTCATTTTACATGTAACAATTGCTGTAGTAGTTGCTAGATTCTTTGACTTGTTTTGCACTAGAAGAATTAATATCTAAATAATTAATCTTTTTTGGCTTGCAAATGAGCTACATTTTGGATCTTGTGGTTTGTTAGGAGGAAAAACTAGTAGTACACAAAGCTATTTCACTGGTGTAATTCTGCTTGAAATGGATGGTTTTCTGACTACTGTAGGAATCAAAGAAAATATTTGCTTGAAGGATATACATCCTCTTTCAGTTAATTCTTCATATGGTGGTAATTTGACAAACCCCTCCAGACAACAGAGATCTTTTAAATCATCTAAAACATCATGGGTGAGATTAGGTCCTTATCAAGACACTTGAAGGGCAACATAATATAAGTGCATAAGTCAATACCAAAAGACTTCTATATGCAGTCGTTATGCATAAGCCAGTGGAGATCTAATTAGACTAATATGGAAAGCTATTCTGCCATTCAGAAATTAATATCTATATTTTATCAAATAAATGGTTTTCTAGGTACCAGTTATTATTTTGAATACAGGCTGAGCTTAGTGGGCTTAACATAGGTATGTAGTGCCACTCAAGATGTATTCAGGTATTTGAGATATTTAGACAGGACTGACAGACATGAAATACATGGGAAACCTGTGCTCTTCTGAAAGCTATTATGTGGTCAAGGCAGGATAGTTCACACCATCTACACTGGCACTGAAGATGACCAGAGATCTCCATTGAGTGTGATGAGAGATAAAGACTCTAGAATGTTATGTAGAAACCTATACTGATTCTGTGACTCTAAGCTGTGATGATCCAATCAATCAGTGCAGCTGAACTGATTCAGTGTCTTGCTGGACTTAAAAGAGGGCTGTTAGAATAACCCAGACATCTTACAGAATTGCACCAAATCTCTTCCAGAGACAAACAGCTGCTCTCAGATCCACTCTCTGTCTTCTCTCATCTTTGACTTTGGACTCCTCACTTGCAGCGTTTCATTTGGCCTCGTCATCACGCAGGAGGTTTCTAAAGTTTTTGGCTACCAATGAACAAAAAAAAAGGTTTAATAAGTATATGCCCATCTATGCATCCCTTTGTCCCACTGTGGAAAACCAATGTATATTTCCTCTTATGGTGTGCAGTTCATGTGTCTCTTTCTCAAACTCTTCCTGTTAGTTAAACACACTTAAGGCTCAATAGCCACCCTAATTTGAATTTAATTTGAAAATTGTTACAGACATGATAGAAGGCCTATGTGAGCAAAAAATGATCAGTGTTACGGAAAACCTGTTTTTATAAGTTATTTGACAACGGACAGTTGTTTAGTTCAAGCATGGTTTTGCACTGCATCCCTACGAAAATTATTTTTTCACACTGACTGTTTCCCTCTTCCACTAAATATGATTCTTATTATATCTTAGTATTTTTTTATTATTCTATTTAAAGAAGAAACAAATATTTAGCTAAACTTTATAAAAATAAAATTTTAAACTTCATAAGTATTGTAATAAATGTTTTTCTACTTTTCTTGAATTATTATTTCTGTAAATATTTATCAAAATTTATTGAAGCTCAATAATACATTTAGTATTCCAAATTCTGCCCTCCAATATACATAGCACTCAAAAATTTAACATGTCTTATAAGAACTGCTGCATGAATTTCTATTAGCGCTTATGGTACAGTTATACATGAGCTAAAACTCATGGCCCCATTTTCTAATATTTAAAATTTTCTGGAAGATGAGATTTATTTCATAAGAGATTTAAAGTTAACTAGAATTATGTCACTGAGAAAGAGCATGGTTCTCAGAATTAAGGCGGTTCAGGTAACATCCCTGAATACTCCCCTTGAATGGCAACTTTTCTAATGATGTCTAGTATTCCAGAGCTGACAGCTGGTAAACCTGAGATCTAGCAAGAAGCAAAAGAATTGAAATGACATTAGAAGTCCTAGATCAGCTAAGAAGATCATCAAAAGAGGTGAAAGTCTTTATGGGCAGGTGAGAGAGTTTATATACAACTAGAACTCAAGAGAGCTAAATTCAAAACTCTTAAAGAAACCATCTAATTTCTGCACCAGTACTTGCACTGAGAAAAGAGGAATAAAGCTATATTCCCCTCTCTTGAATTTTTTGCCTTAAACTGGAAGAACTACAAAAGCACTTGTTTGATGTCTATAGCAGCACCATCTTTGGCTTTCTTAGGGATTGTAGGCATTACGTAACTGGAACTTTAGTATAGAAGTTTGAATATCAGATATTTAATATTTGCATATACTGTTTTCTCTGATGAAAAATTAATGTGTTTGTTTTCAGAGTATCAATGTGTTTATTAAATTTTGTACTCAAATTTTTCAAAGACATAGAAGTTCAGGAAAAGTCTTGTTCACAGGAAGTATGATTTATAAATTAATAGTTTATCATTTGTTTCACACTTGTTAGTCATCATCTCCTCAGCAGTTCTCTGCACATGCCCAGTGTTCCTCCAAGATACTTATGGCACATTGAAGAAAAGGTCACAGCAGGAAATTCTGAGGTGTATGATGAGAAGTTACATTGGAAATCTGGCTTCACAGTGAACTGTAGTTTTTTTTATGGTAGTACAAGGACAATTAATTTTTTAGTTAACAACTTTACAGTTATAGCTGAGAAACCTTCTTATTAGATTTCTTTTTCAGGTGCTTATAGCTTTGTGAAATAAGAGCTCTTTGGGCTAACCTGTCCTCAGTTCTTGTTCTTGTTCTTTTTCAGTTCTTTGATTTTCTTGATAAGAATTTACTATTAACAGTACATTGAACTATTAGTAAGTTGCATATCCTCCCAGTACTTTTATTTCTCTTTCACATTTTTCCTAGATGACTGCAGTTTTACATTTTGGGCAGCACTGAGCATCACATATTAAAATGTAATAAGTACTGGTTACCTTACCATTGTATCTCTCAGATAATCTACCAACTTACCCTGTCTCATCATTGCTACTTATGTGTGCACTTATTAACACCAATTAGTCACTAGGGGTCCTATTACTACCTATTAGTCACTTTTTTAGCAACCAGTTACTTAAACATAAGCTCTTAGGTCCATTTTAGACACCTAATAATATTTTGCCTGGCCTCTACCTGCTACTCCAGAAGGACATAGGTTTTCTATAGATCCTATGTCACATCAGCTACACGGATGTCCTGTATACTCTACCCTCAAATAACACATTATTCCATATATTTTCTCTGCTTAGTAGAGGAGAATAATCACTTGCCTCGATATACATGTGATGTTCCTTTTAGTACAACCTAGAGTGCTGTTAGCCTTCATTGCTGAAAGGATGCACTGGTCGCTCACATGCAATTTGTTGTTCATTAGTACACAGGCAATTTTCAGCAAACCTGCTCCCAGGTTAGTCAGTCCCCAGCCCAGCTACTGTAGGATTTTAGCCCATCCTTGGTGCAGAACTTACCTTTGTTGAATTTAAAAGTTTTCTGTTGGCCCATTCCTCCATCTGGTCAAGTTCCCTTTGAATGGTGACCCTGCCCTCAAGTGTATCCCCTGTGCTTCCTAGTACAGGGCCATCTGCAAACTTAATGACGGTTGTCTACATTTTATATCCCACCAGGTCCTTCATAAGAATAGGTCTGAGTACTGCTGAGGAACTCCACTTGTAACTGACCTTCAGGTAGGGGATGAACCATTAATCACTGCATTTGAACCACAACAATCTAATCAGTTTTTCATCCATCTAGTACTCTACCTAGTTAGACTATAACAACCCAGCTTAGATACAAAGATGCTTTCTCAGATCATGCTAATGTCAAGATAGATGATATCAACTGCTCTCTCCTCATACGCAGTCACCTTAGAGTTGTTTAGAGTTTCCGTCTCAAACTGAACACCACCTGTTGTGTTCTTCACACTGTATGAGGGTAACAAGTTGTGCCTTTACAGAATGTCCAAAAAAGCAACAACAGCCAGTTTGAAAATGAGACATTATTTCACAGTGGTTATTATTTATATTATTATAGTTTTTCCTTTTCAAAATTGATCATTCCTTCTATTTATATATCTAAGCTTTGAATCAGACTTCAGAACATATATACATACTCAAAAGTAACCTTAATACAGCATCAGTTCTTCATAATGCAAATTGTCTAACCCTAGAGGTTCAAAACTGAATTTTAAGCAGTGGGCCAAATTAATCTTTAATGTAATTTCACTGATGTCAGTATGCATAACATCAACTATTAATTTGACCTAATTTATTAGGAAGTCTTTGGGCAGATTGTAAATGCTACTGAGTTTTTGCACTTTGTATAAAAATGTATTATGTATGACCGTGAAGCTGAATGATTTTTGTTTGTGGCCAAAGCCATTCCGTTAAAATCTACATATTTGTCTTAAAAAAAATAAAAAAAATAAAGAGAGAGAAATATTTAATTCATCATGACTCCGTATCAGCAGAGCACTTAAAAATACAGTTCAAGCTGACAACATGCTTAAATATTTCACTCTGTTGGGGTCAATGATTGCTTGGAGTTTGTATTCTCTAACATTTTTTTAAAAATTACTATCAGATCCACAAGTAAAGAAATGGTGTTCATCCACAAGTAAAGAAATAATGCTAATCTAAAAAGATGAAACTCACCAAAATGCAAAGTGTATTCACTTATCTTCTCACAAATATGGGTAAATATTAATTATTCCACCTGGAAGCTGCTTATAACTTCATTCATGAAAGGGTGTTATAAAAAACAGTGTTCTAGAAATAATTTTTAAAAAAGGAAGAAAATGTAACATTCTAGTTGCATAACTCTCAGTGAACATATGAGCAAGCTTAAATAACAAATAAATGCTGAAGGATCTCAAATAGTACTACAACAACAGTGACAGTCAATTTTAGCTTCTCTCCAATATGTTGACATGACTTTCGGCAAAAAAACTGAAGTATCAGACAGATAGATATCAAGTATTTTCTGAGGTACCACTGTAATCTCTCTTCTCTTTTTCTTCACTGATTCACGAGACTATAAGTTCCAGTTCCTTCTCTTCCACTATCCAAAACAGATTACTTCATTGATCCTGTACCACTTTTGTGTCTGAAATAAGTCTAACCTTGAGCTTCATTAAGTTAAGAATCCTGCATCTGAAAGTCTGAACTTTTATCTAAATTCATAATTATTTGGTAATTTCTTTTTTTTTTAGGTCAGTCTTCCCATCCTCAGAACCCTTAACTGTTGTGACAGTAGATGTTTGTAGGCTTTGTTAAGTTTTGTATACTCAGGGATGAAAAAGCTGCCATTGTTATGAGAAAATGTGATAAACTGGCTGCATCTTCTGCAATTCACTGATAAATTTATACATTGAAGTTTAGGATTTTTGTCTGCTACCAAATGAAGTCCTTGATCTTCAAAGTCCTATATATTCTTCATAGCACTTTCTAGCTATTGGTGCTGTCTGGATTACGTTGTATTTTTCTGTATTTTTCTAATGTTTGCCACAAGTTTGTAACTCATTTACCTTCCTATGCTTTTTCCTATATATTTTTCCTTCTGAGAATATTTAGGATTCACAGGATTCACAGAAGACATAATAAATTCTCAGTCTTATTTTAGATATGAAACTATACAGAACAATTTTCAGAGAATTAATTTCTTAAACCACAGTTACGAGCTATTCCAGGACAAGCAGGTTTTGCATTCACAGTGGACATTAGTCAGTAGCTCAGATGAATTTACGGGATTTAATGCAGATAAATGTCACAGCTCATTATCTCCCATATCATAAAGTTCATACTGTATGTCATAATGCTAAGAAGTTGCAATTGCAGAACTTTTGGCCTCCATGATAATAAACACAACTTTGAAAGTTGAAGGGTTGGTTTTCATTTCTTGCTGATGAGGTGTTCTGTCTGCTAATTGAAAAAAAAAGTAGGTGTTTTCTTCTGATTTTCAGGGAGATAATATTGTCTCCCCTGCCTTGTATCTTTTCAAGTCACAACTCTTACATTCTCAAATTTAAACTGACATTCACACTGCTCATAAGACTGGATGCAGACAAGGGAGAAAGCAATTTTAAGGAAGCAGCAGGTGCAACAGATGACACTTGTGTCTGTGTTACTCTGGACAGGAAGAGTTATTCAACATTCCCACACTGGTGAAACAGAAAGCAGCAGAAACAGATTAATTTTCTTTCTTCAATATTTATTATTATTTCAACCATCTCGAAATAGAAACTGTAAACATTTAGATTAATGGCCGGGAAGATCGTCTAGTTTTGTTGCTGCTTCAGAACATATCACTGCGTCTTTAGCTATATGCTATCTTGTACCTCCTTCTAGGTGCTCTTTCATGACTCAAAACAAATACCTGCTCCAAGAAGAAAAATACATTTGACTATTAATTAACCCAGTCTGTCTGTCTGTAGGACTAATGCACCGTTATTTCAATTTCATGTTAAAATCAGTGACAGTAAAAGGACAGTGTGTGTACATATGTATAAATATATATCAATAATATTGGAACTTCAACAGAAATGTAAACTGTAACGAGCAGGATAGAACTAATTACTCAGGCCTTCACTTGTCTTGCATTTAAGCTGCCAGACTGGCTCTCCAAATTCTGCTTTCAAAGCCCACTGCTCCCTCTGGGACAGTAGTGTGCCAGTATAACGCTAAAACTCCTTTTACTTTCTAGGGTGGATTCACCTAAGGCTACTCTATTTCAGCTCCCTCCTGCCTGGGGCCTCTAGTTTAATATTGCTTTTCTTTCAATATTTCTCCAGTTTCTTGCTTCTTGGTGATAAAAATATGTCAGTCCTGATTTGTCATTTCACAAACTGTCTAATAACTACTAAAGCACTGAAAACCACAAAAATCTACATAGAGTTAGAAGACAGAAAATACTTGAAAATTAGCAATAATGTCCACATTTGCTTTGGCAAAGGCAGCAAAAATTAACATTTTGCTGCATGATAGGATAGACTTTCTAACACTTTTTTCCCTTACCATCACTACCTCTGAATGCAGCTGGTTCTACACCTGAACCTTTGAATTGAGTTTGGCAATCTGTTTTCACAGCAATTAGTTCAAAAGCAGCAGTTGGCAAATGTCAGTTCCTCGGCAGCCATAAGATATCATTTATTGGTTAATACTACACAGTTGGCAATGTTCACAGGGATTTTGCAACACGTCTGTCATCTTTCTGTTTTGCTGGAGGGAATCAGCACTAAGAGAAAACTTTGACACAGAATATCAGTACATATATTTTTGTTTTGTACTAAGTCTTAGAAGAGCAAATCAAATTATTGCTACATTGAAAATGTCTGATAGGTTTTCAGTTCTGAACTAGTTTAGACCTATTTTTCCACATAATATTTCATTAATTCTGAGTCCCATTTCCAGACAGAAAAAAAAATAAAACTAGTTACTTTCCTTTGGTTAAGTAATTTAAAGTAATACTATTACTAGTATTTCAAAGAGACAATGACAGACAACATAATCTGAACAGAAGGTTTGTACCCTTTACCCTGATTTATGAGAAAACATTAAGATTATATCCTTACAGGCCTGATGACACATGATTTGACAAACACTTTAGAAAATGCTCCTTTTCTTTAACCTTTCCAACATTTTAAATTTTTACATAGTTTGTTCTCTTTTTATATACACAGCATAAAATGCCTAGCACGAGACCTGACAAACCCAAAGCATTCAACGGAAACAGATGGCTACAACTAGCTGCACCCATTATTTTAAGAAGGAAAAGACTGGATAGTACTCTTCAAAATTAGCTTTTCATAATCTATAGCTCTTCACATTAGAAGAAAACTTACCACATCAGAGTAATGCCAGGTAAAACTCCATCCTTAACGAATTATAGGTCATGGATCAGCGTCTAAGTAATTTCATGGGTTTTTCCATGCCTTTGAATATTCAAGTACAGTGTGTTTTGTTTGTTTGTTTTGGTGGGTTTTTTTAAGTTGAAATAAATAGAGAATTTATAGCCATCTGACTATATTTCAGATGCTGTCATTGCTGTGGAATTTTAACACCTTTTTCTGTATTTACAATTAGGTGAGATCCAATGCAATTCTCAGTCCCACTTGTAACAATCTTTCATGTCATCACTGTACTGCTTTGTGTTCTTGAGGAGAAATTATAAATTATATGCATGTGATTGTAATGCTCATGTTTGCCCCAGCACACACACCAAAATGTTGATTCGTATTTTAAGGTAGACCACACCAATATTCCCAGTCACATAGGTGGTACTATGATCTTGCTAAGTTGTTCTTCTGATTATCTTCATTGTTAAGGAGGAGAATAGAAGGATCCTGTTTTGAAACTGCCTAGCTCTTGTATAGCATACCTTCGTTTAAATTCCAGTTTCATAGATTAAAAACTCCTGTCTCCACCTCCATCTGTTTTTCTGTTTAAAGATATCAAAATTCTGAACCACTGACTACAGCATCTTGTCTCTTCTGAACACAGACAACCTTTGCCTACAGCAAATGGTGTTACACACTGATTGACTTAATTCAGTTCAATGACTGCAGCATGATTTAGGCTCATAATTCTTCGGTCACCATAGTAGGCAGCATGCAATCATGCTTTTAGAATTCAAGTCTCAAGCATGTATCAGTTCCCATTGCTTCTTTAATTGATGTGCTACCATAAATTAAGATGTCTACATGATATCTCACAGGTAACCTTTTTGTAACATCATACTGGTACTGTATTTTCTTACGCAAAGTATATAACTTGTGCTTGACAGATTGTCTTACTGATCAACAGCACTGAATCCGGAAAACTCATGATCACTCTCAAACCCTGTAGTTATAAACTTAGACTATCATTACTAATGTGCCTGAAAAAAAAGTAGATTATTCTGGTTAAAACAACTTATTCTGATGAGAAGATATGGTTTTACACATAAATTACCAAAATCTTTCCTTACAGAAAGGAAACTGTTCAAAAGGAAAAATACATTTTTTCTCTTCTTAAGCATCTCATAACAGTAGTCACTGGATACAAATTTATGGGCTTAAATTTTAAATACATGTTAATATACAATGCTATTGAACATATAATGTTGCATGACTTCTTTGTTGTTGAAATTAGGAAAAGAAATCACTGTTCCAAAGAAAAGAGAAAAAAGGAACAGCAACAACAGATGAACACCACATCACTGGAATAAACGATGGAAACCTGGATTCTACCATCCTTATTATTTCAAAGCCATTTAAAATGGCATTAAAACATTTTTAAAAATGCACATCAGGGACAAGAGAATTCTGAAAATTGATTCAGATTTTTTAGTGAAGAAGAGTGGTAAAACTATAAAAAAGTTAAATAGAATTTGATAAATAATAATTCTTTTTATTTCCAGTCTTAAGGGTGTACTCAGAGCTTGCAATTCATAACGAGTTTTCCATTTTTGCAGTAGATCAGCATGGACACTAAGAAAACAACAGCTTTCAAAATATGCTAAATTAGATTAGTAGCTGTTCATTATTTTAAAAGGATGGGTTGAAAGTCTGTCTTAGAAATTGGTGACAGTTGACAGAAGAGAGAGTAGAGTACTCCCAAGCTCCAGAGAAGAGACAATGGAAAAATTACGAACTCAGACAACTTGACATGTATGTCGAGCAAAATCACAGGAAGGGTGACACAGTCTACATATCTCTCTGGAATTAAATATGAGAAGCATTATTAATGTCAACTGCACGACATCATGGAGAAACAATCTTGCCAAACATACTTTGCAGTTTCATTTAAGAAGATTATACATTTGATTGACAATGGTATTTATCATCCAAGGCTTGTTATCTTTCATATGTGTGAGGTGTTTTGTTTGAGAGTAAGTTAGATATGCTATTAAAGACAAGGTCAGACTAGATTATCAGAAAACAGTTAAAAATATTTTTACAGCGTTGAAAGAAAGCATGTCAATTCAATATCACTGCTGTGAGTGTGATATTTTTTATTTTATTTATTTGTTTGTTTGTTTGTTTTCACCTTTTTAGATGGTAGATAAAAACCATAACACATTCCTACAAATCTTGCTCTGCTTAGGCCTTTCCTTAAACCATCACTGTCTATGCTCAGCATTGTTTTTCCTTGTATTCTTGCGACAATAAACTTACTGCTTTCAGTTCTTCATTGATTTATAAAACTTAAATAACTGATACTGAAGTTTCAGTGGTATAATTTCTAACTGTACAGTACTAGAAATTTGCCTAATAATTCTTTTGACCTATAGATCCTTTATTTGGTGCTATTTCATTACTAAATGTTTGTACTGCAGCAGCTTTCATACAGTATACCGATTACTACAAATAGAAAATTAAGTTATGCATAACAGAGAAAGTTTGGGAGGTAACAGAACAAAAATCCTTATTTCAGGAATACTTATTTCTGATTTCAGGAAATGTGGCAATTTTTCAGTCTTGCGTGTGATAAATATTCTATATCTCAAGTCTATAAAGGAAAAAAAAATCAGTGAAAAAGAAAAAAATGCCAAGACTTATTTCAGCATGGAAACTCAACTCTTGAATGAGTTTAATCTGGGAAAGGATGACCTTTAACACCTTGGAATAACTGTGATCTAGTATTTTATCTACTTTATCTCTCCAAAGTATACAAATAACTAACCATGTAATCTACTGATTCTAAACTCTTACTGTGTACTAGGTACTATTACATACTGTCTGTGAAGCTAAAATGGCAGCAGCAACTAGTATTTTTGTGCACAACATTCCAGAAAGTCACAATATTGGCATTGTTTTTGGAAGTAGCTTCCTCCTGAAATAGATAGAACATGCATTATAATGACTTACTAAGAACTCATTTTCCTGACCAAACCATTACTTAAGGTTTTTGTTCCTGCAGGAAGTTTACTTCTAGGTTACATTTATCTGAATTTATATTTCCAGTATAATGTATGTCTTGTTCGTTACACATTGTACAACATTTCTGGAAACAATTTTGAAAGGTTATAAATAATATTGATTTTCATAGGATTCAGTGCCACAGAACATCACACAGTACTGTTTAAGAAGTCTAATAGTGGTAAAAAAGAGACTATATATATCCCACTTTCTTAAATCCCATGTCATATATCAAAAGATGAGGATGGTATGGTCAGAATGAGAAAATAAGCTCCCTGTAGTAAACACGAACAATGAAAAAATCTTAAATTACAAGCTAACATCTGTAGGGTCCCAGAGTTACATGGCAGCAGTCTCCAGTATTACTGAACCACTTTCTGAGTGGTAGTCTTAATGTTAACAGAAGGTGTTGGGAATGGAAGACCTTGTGCCAAATTATTTCAGTTTATATATCATATCTAAACTGTTAAAATTGCTTTGAAAATAAATTGGATACATATTTTTTGTATGCCTATTCAATGATAAAAAGACCTACAGAAAGACAGTTATGTGTCCGCTACCTGGATGAGATTAAAATTGGAAATGAATCTACAACAAAATATTAGACTCAAATATGAAACCTCAGGGTTCACCAGAAGATGAACTGGTACAACTTCTAAATTTTGTTTCAAACCTCTCCTCATGCAAAAACATGCTGAGACAAATCAAGATCTTTTATAAAAATCTCTGATCTAAAAACATGTCCAGTTTCTCTTTGGAATACAAGATCATAGTTGTATGTCTTGGACACACCTCTAATTACAGGTTTAAATGTTAAAAAATAATAATTTTGCATCATTTTAAGCTTTCACAGAAACCTTTAACCTTGATTATGTAAAACTTGTGGTTTCTTGTCTTTCTATTAAGGAAAAATATGTATTAGAATATTAATCTTTGGTATATTCCGACTCCTAATGCACTGTAGCATGCTGTGTTGCACAAACTGTGATAAGACTGACCTTTTGCATTAATCCTTAACACTTTCTAATAGGGTAACATTCAAAGAGTTCCATTTGCTGGTCTCTCACATCAGAATCACCCTGGAAATCTGATGCTGCACAACTTCAGAAGTAGACTAGTTTGGAAAAACCCACTGCTTATTCTTAGCAACCAGTTCAGAAATTATATATTTTAATATTATATACAACAAAAGCTTTTTGAATGTAAGGTTGTTAAAATACATTAAAATGGTATGAAAATATGTACAGCAGATTATACAATAGAATTGAAGAAGTTTTGACTATTTCCTTCTAGGTGGAGATGATATATATTAGCTAAAAAAAAATTCTCTTTATGATTTAATATAGCCACTAGTCAGTAAAATAATCAGTGCTTCTGTAGCACAATCAGTTTGTGACTATTTAACAATAAAATTCCTGAACACTTAGCGTTAAATCTGCTGACTGACGTTTAGTATTGCAACTTTTAGATACTCTTCAGTAGAGAATCTCAAACTTGAATTTAGCTAGCCATGTCATAAACCAAAATAGAATTCACAGTGAGAGAGCTGGGAAACTTGAGCTTCATGTACTCATGGATGCATGCAGGTGTATCACGCTAATTCTGCCTGTGCTGTCCAGCCAGGCTGCCCATAAATCAGCTCCATCTCAGAAAGCATTGACAGGACATGATGGGAGTCACAATTACTAGATCTAACTACCAACTGCTCCTCAATGTACCTGAAACTACAGTGTGATGGTGGCAAAACCCTTTTTGTGTATCAATCAGAGTTGTTTTGTATATCGGAGGAAAGGTGAAACACAGATTTGCCTACACCAGCTAGTCAACAAACAACTAAAGGATAGGATCCATTCTGTGAAGCCTACCTAGCTGACTGGATGTTGCCTTCATCAGAAAATGCCAAGGGCTTAAGTTTCACCCTTACAAGGAAATACAGACCTTAATTCCAAATTCATCACAAATATTTCTGCTAAACAGTATTAGTTTGATAACTATATAGCTTAGTTTTCAATTAGCTTGATGGAATTTGTAATCATCCTGCCTAAGTGATTAATTATGTCATATTTCATTTTTGTTTATTATAGTTCATAACATTTGTAAAAAGCACATTTAAGTAATCTTCTCTGTCAGTAATGAATTGGAGATAGACTCAGGGAGAGCACCCAAGAGAATCGGCAGTTCCACCTGAGAGGCGAGGCATTACTTTTTATTCAGCCCTCAAGTTCTCACATTCATCAACCTGTAGCGCTCTCAGACATTAAAATTTGCATTTCCAAGCTAAAGGAGCAAATGGAAGCAAAACCGGGAGTACAAAAGACTAAATTTCAAAATATATTCCACGTAGCATGGCTATAATTTTGTACGAAGGATCATTATCTTATCTTGTTCACATTTTAGGCAACATGAATTTCTTGAATTAGGTGCATGGGTCCTACACTTAAAACTAGAGAGTTCTGAGGGTGGAACCTATAACATACCATCTGTGTAACTGCAAAGGAAGAAGTTACACAGTGATTAAGAGATTCTAAGCAAACATTTCAAAAGCATGACAGCTTCTTTTGGTTTACTTTGATAAAATAGAGCAGATTAGAAGGTTTCTGTTTTCCTCAGTTTACTTCATTTGGGGGTGTTTGTTTTTGTTTTTGGTTTTTGCTTTTTTTTTTTTTTAAAGAAAAAGAAAGGAAAATTAGGATTGTGAAAAACTCAGAGCACACTGAAGTTCAAATCTCTATCATTTTAAGAGTCTAAGGGCTATGTGGGAACATCTAATAGCTTTTTTTCTAATTACATTAAGAACTTGTCATAATTGCCTGAAGAAGCTATCCAGTGTTCCACAGAATCCTCTTTTTTGTTAAGCACAACTGTTGTTAAGCAAAGGCAAATGAATGGCAACATTAATATTCTTGACATGCTCCAACATTGTGATGACAAATGCCATAACGGAGCCTATAAATAAAAAAAATAATGAAGCAATAACATAAATGGAGGTCATGGGTGTTCTTTCCCCCTCCTTCACTGTTATTAGCGAAGCACTTAAGCATGTCCTTAACTTTAGGTATGTGAATGGTCCCATCAAAGTTAATAGTACTATTCACATGTTTAAAATTAAACATTTGCATAAGTGCTTTGCAGACTTAAAGGCTTTAAGTGAAATGTTTTACCAAAACTGAACTCATGTTGGCTTTAAGAACAAAAGCAGTGACATGAAAATAAGTTTCCACTCTGACCTGCCATCTAGTAAAGCCCTGACGACAAGTGGAATAATCAGTCAGAGGTCACACTGGAAGTCTGTTGCTATGATCACAGAATGGCTTTTTTTCTTATCCTCTAGAAACTGACTGAATGCAAAAAGTTTTGTTCTCAAGGAAAAGTGCTGTGAAGGAGGAACTGTAGTTCTGCATCCTGTTTGCTTTAGAATAGTGAAGGGTAGTTGCCACTTTGTGTACGGCAATATCCAAAATGCTGTGGTTCAAGAAACATGCCTCAGTGACACACAGGCACTTTTAGTACCTCAGTGACACTTCTCTAGATCCCTGAGGGTCAACACCTATGTTAAGAGCTTGTTTTTGTGGCCAGCTTCCATCATTATGGCATTATTTCTTGGAGCAAGAGCTGTAGATACCTGCTAGAGGGTTATAGATGAGACATATGTATTGATTATCTGACTAACTGAGCATCTCAATTAAACATGGGGGTCTAAGGAAAAAGAACTTCTCTTGTTTCTGGTGATATGTTAGAAACTTGTTTTCTGATCCAACACATCCAGGATGGTTTTAGTTTTGATAGAATCTAAATGTCTGTACATTGTATATATCCTACATGCAACTCCTTAAATAAAGCGTTAATCCTGCAACATAATTATCAGGTTTGACTACTGTAACAAACATTTATGAGTTAAAAAAATAATATATTACTACTAAACTGACTATTAAGAAACCAAATGGAAGACATACTATCACTCATTGTTTTTACTGTCTCAATACACTGAATGTTCAAAAGGATGTAATGTTTTCCTCCTCAAAGAATGACAGACCTATAATCTGCTTGTGCTTATTTTGTTGCACAGACTAAGTAAAACAGACTTTTGGAAAACAGCCAGATGAGCTTTACAGGTTTGATCAACCATTGTGCTAGTTAACTGTAATAACTTGAAGGTGTTGACCGTCAGACCTTTAATGGATTATGAATTATGGAATGACAGAAAATTTCAGAGTTGGAAGGGACCTCTAGAGATCATCTAGTCCAACTCCCCTGCTAAAGCAGTATTGCCTAGAGCATATTACTCAGGACTGCATCCAGGCGGGTCTTGAAAGTCTCCAGAGAAGGGGACTCCACAACCTCCCTGGGCAGCCTGTTCCAGTGCTCTGTCACCCTCACTGTAAAGAAGTTTTTTCTCATATTTGATCGGAACTTCCTGTGTTCCAGCACATGCCCGTTACCCCTCATCCTATTACTGGGAACCACTGAAAAGAGTCTGGCACCATCCTCCTTAAACCCACCCTTTAGATACTTGTAAACTTTAATAAGGTCCCCCCTTAGCCTTCTCTTCTCCAGGCTAAAGAGTCACAGCTCTCTCAGCCTTTCCTCATAAGGGAGATGCTCCAATCCCTCAATCATCTTTGTTGCCCTATGCTGGACTCTCTCCAGTAGTTCCCTGTCTCTCTTGGACTGGGGAGCCCAGAACTGGACACAGTATTCCAGTTGTGGCCTCACCAGTGCAGAGTAGAGAGGGAGAATGACCTCCCTTGGCCTGCTGGCCACACTCTTCCCTATGCAGCCCAGAATTCCGTTGGCCTTCTTGGACCATTCCCTGCTCATGGATACTTTACTGTCTACCAGGACCCCCAGATCCTTCTCCTCAGAACTACTTCCCAGCAGGTCCACCCCTGACCTATACTGATGCCTGAAATTCTTCCTCCCCAGGTGCAGGACCCTACACTTGTCCTTGTTGAACCTCATTAGGTTCTTCTCTGCCCAGCTCTCCAGCCTATCTAGGTCACGCTGGATGGCAGCACGGTCCTCTGGGGTGTCAGCCACCCCACCCAGTTTGGTATCACCAGCGAACTTGCTGAGCATGCACTCTGTCCCCTCATCCAGGGTTGTTGATGAATACATTAAACAACACTGGTCCAAGCATAGCTCCATAAGTCCAGTGCATAGCTCTTGTGCTTGCAGTTGTTGTTCATAGCCTGACCCAATAATATACTAGAAAATTAGATAAATATAATTTAACATCTAAGATATTCTAAATATGAGCATTTAAAAAAGCTAGCCTGACTTGTTTTATTTAAGAAAGTCATACCAAGAAAAAAATATACATGTGGAAATAAAAAATTTGGATGAAATCTGGCTTCTGTTGACCCAAACAGAAGACTGCATAGCTCTGGAGGAAAAGAAAAAGTGGCTTAACTTGCAGATTTTATCTAATTTCTAAGGTTCTTTTCATGGGATATTGTCATATTGCAAGTCAGAATGCAGCTCTAACTTTTCATGCTCATCTTATCTTTGACAATTTTAGGTTGAAAACTCGTCCTCCTCTTATATAGAAACATGTTAGCCAATATGGCTTGATATCCCATGTCTCACATCCCACCCTAGGATCTATTTATACATAGAACACACTTCAGTTTCAGATTTTAACATAGGACTGCGATATCATGGGCTACAAGAAAAAGGCAATGTTCACACATTGAAGGAACAGCTGGCAGCTGTTTTGGTTTTTTGGGTTTTTTTTTTTAAGTTGGTGATGTATGAAATTCCCCTCTTCAGAATATCTCTGTGAATTAGTTCAATTCCAAACTACGCTGAAGGCCAATGAAGATATTTAAAAGGAGCATATTAACTAGGACTCACTTAAATCAGCGAAGTCCATTGGAGTATCTGACTTGAACCAGCTGAGATTCACCCTGTAGTAATTCTGGAGGTATAAGCTTTGCAAATTATAGTGAACAATTATTATATTCATATCGTTTATTAAAAAATACAATACAGAAAACAATAAAATTTTCAAAACTACAGTATTTAAAAGGAAGAGCCACAGCCACTCTACACAGGTATCTTATAACTGATCTCTGCTATTTTAATCTCATCTTCACCTAAAATCATGGTCCAAAATGTCAGTATCAACAAATGACAGAATTTTAAAAAAGCATGCATGAAGGAAAATCTAACGGGTCAAAAAATATAGTATATAAAAAAAAAGGTATACATATATAAATACAGTTTTTCCAGAGTGTTTTGTGCCACTTCTAACTTTCCAATTTTTTTTCTGCATTTGATTTCTGAAAAGTTTTGGTTTGCATTTTTCTTTGCTATTCTCACAATATGTCCTCAATTATGTCTTCAATACATGCTAAACTGAAATAAAATATAAGTTTATTCAGCCTGTGATTTCACTGTCCTGTTAATCTGTCATTTTAAAATCTCATTTTAAATTGACATTCAATCATTAAGTGTATTTTTTACATGTTGGGAGTAAGTCAAGAGAAAAGAAAAATCTAACTGGCAATATTTTCATTGAAATGCACTTATTCGCAATTATGTGACAAGGTTCACTAAAGCTAAAAAAAATGTCAGCCTACCAGGTGCTAAAAATGTCCCTGAGGCTATCCTTCACTGAGATTTAATAAAGCTATTAAGAAATCGAGGAAGAAAGTTACATTTAAAATATTTTTCCTTCCTTTTATTTTGAATTTCAACCTGTCCTTTACAGTGGAAATTAAAAGAAATGAAAGTACAGTCTCTTGATTATCATCAATATGTCAATCATTTAATCTGTTAACTAGTTCTCTCTTTTAAAATCCCCATTTTAAGGTGTTGACATTGTTCTTTGGGCAATTTTAATGAGGAAGAATTCAACATACTATGAAATACTGAGGTTTCAACTTCTCTTTTTCAGGAATTCATACTGCCTGAAATGAAAGTGAAAATACGTTTTCCCACAACCTCTCCTGTCCTCAAATTTGGCCACAGATGTATAGACAAACGATGACATATTTTCTTTTCTGAGCACAAGTAGAAAAGGTGGAGATAAATAATTTTTTATACTTGCAATATAATCAATCAGACAATTATAAGTGTCTGCGGCATATAGTGATAAAAGTAGCCACCATATGTTTCTGAAGAAATCGTATAAAATACCTGGTTTGCTTCTTTTGATCAGTTAACTAACCCAACTGCAAACAGATGTGATTGACATATCTTGACTTTAGGAAGGGCTAACTTACAGGACATTTTTCAGAATCTTTCTAAAATGTATGGTCTGATGAAAACCACTATAAATTAAATGTACAACTGCTTGAATATATCACACTCATTGGTGTGCTATCTAAGTGGCCAGGTAATTAAAGCAGGCTCTCCAAAAAGTCAGAATAGCTCAATATTTTCAGTAATGACTTTGATGAGAAGCTGAATTCAATTACAAAATGTTACCACAGTAAATGGTTAATGAATCACAAGCTGCATTTGAAGGCACTACTATGATTCTACTGGGAAAGAAATGACAAATCTCACATAAAAGAAACAGAAGTCAGTTATGTCCTCTGTTACATTGTTAACGGAGCCTCAAAAGAAACACTGCATGTAGTTTTGGGTGTTACGTTTCAAGATTTTGGACAAGCTAGGTAATGTCTGGTCATGGACAACAAAAAATAGTTAAGTTTAAATATGCAAAACTTAAAGAGCAGGGGCAGGATAATAGTTTTCCACTAAGTAGTATACAGAGACAGAACTTTGAAAGATTTTTTCCATGTTCATGGAGGTTGGATGAGAAGAAAACTGTTCTTTTTTTCCCCTTGTAAGAAAAATTTAGAATACATATTAGAAAAATACAAGGCTTTTTAGACTGTTCCAGATATTAATGAGAAAAGTTATACCTTCATAAAAGGTTATGAAAAAAGGGTTAGATAAATACCTTCCAGAAAGGTCTAACTGTACTTGATACTAGTTCAGTGCTAAGACATGCCTAAATTATCTGTAATTGCCTCTTTTCCAGCTGTGATTTTCCTGACACTGTAACCCAACAATTATCTAAATTATGAGAAAAATGTTCATTAAAGGAAAGAGATACTAAACAGTATCCACAAAACACAAAGGTTCATAACATTATAATCTGGGATGCTAATGATGCCTGTCAAAGTTGGCCAGTTTTTAGCATCGTATGGCCCATTTTCATTTTCTTTTAATTTTGCTCAATTTTAACTGATGGCATTTTCAACGCTCAGGATGATGTTTTAACAGATTACTAAAATGGTTCTGTCTTTTAGATAAAGGCTAGGAGATTTTCTCCATTCTGAAAAAAAGAAATCCCAATTTTATTTTTTTTTTCTAAACAATCTGCAAAGGTTTAGACGCCCCACCTATTTTTAAAAAGGAAATTTAGGTAATGGATCCTGCTATGAATTTTTATCAGTTACAGCTCATTGCTATTTGCCAGTGAAACTAGTTTAGGTCCTGGTATCTACATTGAGAAACAGGAATCTCTTTTTCTTGTGCCTTCAATATCTTTCCTTTACAGTTTTCTTCTTCTTGACAGGCACTCACCACTTTCTCTTACTCTCCAAGGCAGTACAGTGAAAGAAGCCATAACCAGAAGAAAAGGCAGACAAAAGAGGGGCCATGCTTTGAATACACTTGGAGACAGTGTCCTTCATGGCAGCTGAGAACAGCAGCTGAGTGGATGCCGTGGTAGAAGGACCTCTCCAGCCCGGTTCCAGGCTACCCAGTGCAATACAGACATGGACATACTGGAGAGAGTCCAACAAAGGGCCACAGATATGATTAAGGGACTGGAGCATATCTCCTACTAGGAAAGGCTGAGAGCGCTGGGACTATTTGGCCTGAAGAAGAGAAAGCTCAGGGGGAATCTCCTCAGTGTATATAAATACCTGAAGGGTGGGTGTAAAGGTGATGGAGCCAGGCTCTTCAGTGGTGCCCAGTGACAGGACCAGTGGCAGTGAACACAAACTGAAACACAGGAGGCTCTGTCTGAGCATCAGGAAACACCTTTTCCCATGAGGGTGACCGAGCAGTGGTGCAGGTTGTTCAGAGAGGTGGTAGAGTCTTCCTGTTTGGAGATATTCAAAAGCCTTCTGGACACGGTCCCAGGCAACCGAGGGGTGGACCAGATGAGCTCCAGAATTCCCTTCCAACCTCAGCCATGCATCAAGCATGCTGCAAATTTGACCCTTGTGGATTTCATCTGAATTCAACTACAACCATTTTTGGTTTGTTGTTTTGTTTTTGTCACTTGTTATAAGGGAAACTTACAGTTTCTGCAAAACCAGTCCTTTCAAGTATTTCAGTATATTTTCTCAGGTTATAATTGCATGTAGACATTGTGTAAGAATGGAGGAATCAAGCCATGGAAAAATAGTCCGAATTACCTAACAAAAGACCACAATGGTCTTAATTGCTCGTTCAAGTGAATTCTCATGATCCCTCTTTTCACAATCCATAATTTAATAATTTAAAGGACCAAAGAAACTTAATCAAAGAAAAAGTTAATTCCCATATTCTTTACTACCAATTTTTGAGTTATCAAAAGCAGATCAGATGAAAATATTCAGAAAGAGATTGCTTTTCCAAATTTCTCTTTTCCAACTTTTGGAACAAGGGAATAAGACAGTTTTTATTTAATTTCCGTAATTTTTGCTACTAGACATATTTCTACTTATTTCCACTATATTTTGCCAAATGGCTGATCACACACACAATTTGTCTTTCATTTCAGATATTGAATTATGCTATTTATATTATTTTTCAGAATCTCTCTTTCAAAAGGAAAAAAAAAATCAAGCAACTTGTTGACTCCAAAATGACAAGAGGTTTAAAGCTGAAGAAAAGTGCCGAGAAGCACTGATAGCATAAAGATAACAGGCTAAAGCTAAAATATTTTGTTGTGTTAGGAAGTCTCAAAAGAATGAGTAAAGTCTCAAAATCAATATGAAATTCACATATTTCAGCATTTTGATAGTTTCTATGCAGCCACTGTACAAAATTCAGTTTCATCTTAGGGGCAGTTTTTTTCTTATATGAAAGTTTTCTTATATGAAGTAATTAAAATCATAGCTTTTTACTTACAGCTGTTTAAGGGTTAAAGCTGGTTAATGAAATAAACCTTGTTTTCCATATTCCAGTATTTCTTAATTTTTTATTTTACTTATACCCAGCTGTTAAACATAATTTAGACTACTTAGATGTAAGATATGTGAAGATCTGATCTGAGTGCTAGTACCTTAGTACTTGCGTTCAGTCAGCCGAAGAAATCTTTAAATGAAGCAATGTGATTTAATGTAAAGCCTTTAACACATACCTGCTCTCTGTGCTGCCAAGCAATATTTCTCTGTCAGATGAGTTTGCCTGACTTTTTTTTAATTATTGTTATTTCGGCAGCAATCAAGGAAAAGGAATCTTTGCCAATCAAACACAATAAAACTGGAAAAAAAAAAAGAAGGAATAAGTTGATAGGAAATTAACTAAACAAAAAGGAAAGTTTTTATACTGAAATAACACAAGCTGAGTTTTAAAAGTGGAAATGAAGATACAGTAGATACAATGAAGATACAACTGAAGCAGTCAAAATATTTGGAACCTATAAGAACGTCATGGCATTCATGCAAATATGTAAAGAAACTGACTGGAATGAGTGGACATGAAAATACTTTTCTGAAATGTTTTCCACATGCCAAGTGTTGGTTTGGATTTTTTTCCTTTTATAAACCTGATGGAGATCTCATGTCCCTCTTTCCACCTCATCCCCATTTGGAGCAAGGACATGAAGAAGCACTCAGCCATGACCCATCCCTTAATCTAGTGCTCACACCTGTGGATACGGACCTCCAAATCCTAACTTTTATTTTGTTTCACTTAAAACTGCTAAGGAGTTTCTTCTTCTGCGTACGAGGTAGATTTAATAATTAAAGTCTGCTGAGTCGATACTAACAGAAATAACTTTAACAAACATAATTCTAGTGATTAACAGTTGCCTTGAAGTCCCTAGCATTTGATCTCGGTCTCACAAAATAAACACATCTTTTATTAACACCTATTTATGAAAGTGAAGCTGCCACACCTAGTTCTCTGACAGATACGTGATACCAAAATTTCAATTGAAAGCTTTTCACATGCTGACTCGGCTGAGCTTTGGAGCAATTTGAATCTAAACCCAAATGTTGTGACTAAGAACGGAGGTAAGTGATCACAGACGTTCAAAATTCTCAGCTTCACACAGCTGTTCCACCTCCTGTTTCCTGCATTATTGTTTGAATGATGTTCTTTTTTCTTTCTGCCAGCTCTGTTGTATTTTTAGACTTTAATCACATTTTAACAATTGTTACATACATACCTTCTGAATCACTATCTTAATTTACTTTCTTTTTTGGAGGAGCATTTAATAAACCTAGTTTCCTATTTTGACATCAGTACTGTTTCTCAGTTCTTATACAGAGTTGTTTTTAAGTGCCTATTGCTCTTATAACAATTAATCTTTATCTCTCCATCTTTTTCTTTTGAATTCTTTTTAGAAAATAAAAAAAAAAAGTTTGTGATACTCCTCACAATGTATGTTTGCTGTCAGTATAAGGATATTAATGCCTAATCATTGAATTGGTTGGAACTGTGGCTTTGTCTATACTTGTAAACTTGTAAACTAAATATGCAGCCTCTAATACTGTCAAACGGGCATCCATGTTATTAATTTTTTAGCACCATTTCCATGACATTTTTGGCCTGAACTATCTAGTAATCCCTCAGGAGATGGTTGTTTGGGCTGTGTGGGTCAGGAACCATATTAACTCACTTTATTGATTGGTATAAAGGTTGATCATAAATCTATGTGGTATTAGAGGAAGATTTACCAGAGAGGTGATTGTTTAGACCTATTTTCACTTCCCAGTGCAAAGTCTCCAGGAATCTACCCAGCACCCAAAACAGGAGACTGTATTACAGAAGCAACTTCATCAGTACCAAATAGAAGGGAATGAACCCTTTTTCTCATTAGGATTATGGTGAGTTCCTGGTCTTAGTGCTTCCCAAATCCATAGACATTTGAGAACATTTTAATTAGGCCTTGCAAAGATGCTGGAAAGAGGTGTGAAATCAGTATTGCAATTTGATTCGCCATTAGTCCTAAATAACATCTCTGATGACAGCCTTATAAGACATTTATAGGAATTTAATCATAATTCAGAAGTGGTCCAACAGATAAAAGGATCTGTTTTAACTTCATTTGAAGTCTGTGGAAAATCATACCTAAATAGCAGGATTGTAGGATAATTCAGGTTGGAATGACCTCAGGAGCTTTTATAGTCCCACCTTCTGCTCAAAGTAAGGTCAGCTTGAGGTCAGACCAGGTTACTTGTTAACTTAAATGAAAATTATTTTAAACTTGTTTTTCTGTTCTGTTCCCCTCCTTTTCCAGCAGCCTTTCAACTGAGATTGAAGTAAGAAACTAATTTTCCAGTTTCTCATAGCGTTATTACTGCTTTTTAAAAATAAGTCATTCTGAATACTTTAACTTGATATTGCTACTACTTTAACATAAATTAAAAGCAAAATATCTGTCATACAAAAAAAAAAGAAAATTCACCTGCAAGGTGCAACTGCACCATAACGCTGGGTTTTCTAAAAACAGCTTAATTTATTTCACCTAAATCTCTGTCATTTACTCAAGAGTGTCAGAGTTAATACACAATGTTTCTGTGAATACTTATTTTAAGGATCACTTTTCTATCAGCTAGTTGCTTGTTTATACATTACCTGAGGTGTGCTTTTATGGTCACTTGAAAAAAGTTCCAAGTAAAGACACTGACAAGAAAAAAGGTCTAGAGGAGAAAATCTCCACCTACTGGGGTAATTGGTGCTAATACTTCAATAAGTGAAGGACAGAAAACGACGTACAGTGCAAGGCTAATTCTGAATATCTCCTCAACTACATGAAATGCTGCCAGAATCCTCTGAGAAACATGTGGTTCCATCCTTTAAATGTAATGTGTCTTGCTGTCAAGGACAACTGGAGATGCTGTAATATTTGCAAATATGTATTTGTACTTGTAATGCAAAAAAAACACAAACCCAAGACAAACACATCAAGAAAACACAAAAAAAAAAAACCACAAACACATCAAGAAACTGAGAGTCATAGAGGATCTTTTGTTTGTACATAATAAACTCTAGCTTTGTTGATATTATCTCGTTATATTATTCTTTTAGTTCTATGAAGCATAAAGTATGGTTTATATATGCTTTTTGGACTCTTACATTTCTATTTGCAAAGACCACAAGATAGTAATGAATTATACAAATAGTAATTTTATAGCAGATACTACCTTCGTATCTTCATGTACAGTAGACATTTTCTTGCCATAAGTGATATTATCATATAAATTAATTACTATAAACAAAAATTGGAATTTCTTTTAAAGTGAGTTTATTTCAAGCCGAAAAAGATTTCCCAAAGAGTAAGATTCACTGCATGAGAGTTTTGTCTCAGATCATATAACAGTGAGGCATCCACACTCATCAGCATAGTGCTTGCATCCAATCCTTTTACAGAACTACAGATATGAATGGATTAAATTGAAATCTATTGGAGAAAAAGAACATTTCAAAACAAATATTTAATGATTTTTTTAATCTGTTCTGCTCTATAGGTGACAAAGAATAACATGAGTTTCTGAGGCAAAGCCTTTTATTTAATCTATTGATAGATAATAAATGGTGTCCCATTTTAGAGAAATCATGCTGATGTGTAAAAACTTTCTATAAAAAGCTTATTCCTGTTCTGCATAGATTGAGGCAGATCTAATGGAGCTATAGCGTCAAACCAGGACACTGGGATTTTCAGCCCCATGCTTAGAATCACCTGCACTCTATGATGAGCTCTCTGGATGCAAGACACTCAAAAAAGATGTGTAGAAGCAAAAAACAAGGATAAAATGCACTTTGGAGTAAACACTTGACACTAAAATTTAGGAAAAGCTTTTTCAGACCCTTGAAACAAAAATTCATGTAAAGATGTTCCTTAAATTTTCCACTGGCCTTAGCCAAAAGCAAAGGTTCTTGTACAGACTGGAAGTACAAGCAATTTAACACAAAACATCATTTACACATTTTCTGAGCTTTCTGTGGGCATTAGAAACCTATTTGTCAGTCTTGATATATCACAGATGCTGTATATTCAGCAAATGTAAGAAGATTCAGGAACAACAAAATAATAAATCTTTGATATTATTTCAATACAAAGGAATCTTGAGGATCTTGACAGGAGTTACAAAGATTATTTAAAACAAATAATAATCTTTAATGCAATAATAAACAGTTCAATACTCAATAATATTTAATTCAGTAGCCAGTGTCATAGGAAGGGAAAAAAAAGTTCCACAGTATCACAGTACTGGATTTACAGCTCGGTAAACTTGAGGCAAGAAAAGGTTAAGAGATTTGCCCCAAATCACACAACAAAAAATTACTGACAGAGCTAAAAAAAAAAAAAAAAAAAGAAAAAAAAAGTCATAAGTCATTTATTTAGGATATGCACAGCCTTATTAATCAGAGTAGTTTCCCCTCACTTATACTTAACCTAGAACTAGCTTCCTGTGATATCTTATGAATGATACAGTTATGCTGAGGACTTATGAATATCTTAATGTACCTTAATGGTTCTTATGTCCTAGAGGCCAGCTCCTACAAACCAGTCAGTACCTCATAAAATATTTCTGCTAGCCAGAACCCATACATCTATCTATTCTTCTACAAATGTCAGAATGATTATACATAGTGATGTATTTATGTAGACTGTGGGAGAAATGAGCATGGCCCTGAAGGATTTCTGAAGGAATTAATTCTGGAGCCTTAGGCTCCTGAAAATTTTCTCTACTGGGACTTCAGGCCCAGCTGGGTGAAAAGGTCTTCCTTTCTTTCTTTGGATTCTGGGATTCCCATTCACTGAGACTTCAGCTGGGACTTTTCTTGAAACATAGTTAAAGCTGCCTGAGCTATGAGATGTCCAGTTGTAGCTTCCCTGCTCTGTATTTTGTGTAATTCATCACAGATACAGTGGAACATGGCAGAGAATCAACAGTCCTGAGTTTATTTTAAAAACAAAACCAACAACCAAACAAAAAAATCTGTGTGGCTCCCCTGCTGGCTAAGGCACAGGAGATCCTAGGAAATTGCCTCCTTCTCCTGCCACAGAATTCACACGAGATGCTGTGCACTCAGCTGTGGGCACATTCAAAGTATGGATGAGGACTATTTTTCTCCGTGATACAAATCACCCTCCTTACATGAGGTACACAGAAAACTTGCCCAGAAATGAGAGAGCTGTCTTGCAGCCTACCTTGTACGAACTTCAGCAGTAAAAAGCCAAGGTCAAGGCAGCACTGACAACGTGGCATAGGAAGCCATGAAAGGAGCACTGTGAACTGGCTTTAATCAGTATGGGTCTGGTCATCATACAGTCTGCAGGGAAAAGACTTGAATGCAATCCCTCATTTTACTGCCACGGAAGCCAGCTGGCTTGCTCAAGAGGAGAATCTGAATGTCAGCTGACATCAGAATATGGGTGACTGGGGCTTGGGTTTAAAGGAAAACTGGAACCCACATTAGTATAAACATGTAGCAGCTGTGCAATCAGCTGTAGCATAGGTTAAATTCACCATAAAATTTGCAATTGTGAAAGTTTCTGCAGTTGAGTAGTTATGACTGTGAATTTCTTCCCCCTTCTTTCCATACTGAAAGCAGAAAAGATCTGAAGATTACCCCAAAATGCAAACTCCCAAAGCAATTGCGTAAACTGAAAGATAAGCCTCACTGGGTAGAAAATGCAAATAATTTGGCTATGACTAGAGCTTTCAAGACAAATTGCAGAGATTTTCTTTGAAGAGAAAAAAGCTAAAATAACAATATTGAAATAAAATTAATGAGATTAAGTTCCTGAAGCAACAGTGTTGTTCAAAATACTGTTGAAATAAAAGTTTAACTGGAATCAATGAGATAAAAATGTCTTATGTTTCTACGGTGTGAAGCGGGCTCTGTCTAATTGACTAGATTAGAAATTATGTCATTTTGCTTTAGAAACTAGGCACAAAAGTAGGGACAGTGCATAAAACCAGACTCCTTTCTTTGGCTACTTAGCCTAAAACATAGTTAAAAAACAATCATTCCTCAAGCTGCACGTATGCATTTCGAACCCATGCATTAACATTGATAAATTGCAGACACTGAGTGAAAACAGCACAGAAAAGCTCTCTTGTGCTCTAAGGTTCAACAGGATTTTTGTGAAGTTGACAGGGAATTAACCTATCAGAAAACAAAAGATATTCATAGGGACTCATCAAAAAAAGATTTTCCTGTCCTCTCTCTCCCCACAAGCACTGTTACATTGCAACTTTCATCCCCAGGAGTACCAGCTCCCTCAGAACTTACATCTTACATTCACAAGTTTCATCAGCATTAAAGGTATGAAACGAGTCAATGTGTTATACAGGAAACCTCATTTATGGATTAAGATATTATTTGTTTAAAAAAATGAGTGGATGATGTCATGAAAACTGCATTATTGAGACCAATCATATCTTGGCAGGGGTATGGCATGAAGATATTGCAGTAGTACTGAATGACTATTCTCCACAGCTGAAATTTTGCAAATGTGAAGAATTAATTCATAAAAAGAAATGCAGGGGGAAAACACACATACTCCTTTAATATAAATCAATAGCGTTGACAACTCACTTGGAATTGTTACTCATTAAAGAGTTTCCCTAATGAAGGTGGCATACTCTAGAGAGATGTCAGTTCAGATGGGAAATAAAGAAATAGAAAAGGATTGTAATGGGATGCTCTAGCAAGGTAATTCTGTAAATCTTGTGATCTGCAAGCCAAATCAGATGATTTAACACCATCCAATACTAGTAGATCTAACACCTAACTCTAAATTTGTCAGTGGTAAAATAGACTGTTTGCAGCCTAAACTTCCTCCTCTGTGGGTTTTTGATTGTTTTGGGTTTTTTTTTTTTTGCCAGTACTAACACCTAATCCTCCATCTCTAATAAAATGATCCCTCTACAAACAAAGAACAAGCTCTGACTAAGCCTAGTATTAATGCCAGTGACAGTGGCTCATCTCCAAAATTGGATCCAGAGAAGAAAAACTCAAAGGAATACGATTGTATTGCAGCAGAAGAGGGTAAGTGCATAATTGACTATAACATCATTACCAGCTGTTGCAGAGGAGACTGTGTTCCATGGTCTAGGCCCTGACATAGGACCTAGGATGTTGGTTTCTGGTCTTAATCCTTCCCTGGGTGATCAAAATGCTTTTAAAAACTGGTTTCCTTTTTTTTTTTTTCTGCAGTACTTTTTACCTTAGTTCTTTGCTGAGAATGATATAGTGATTTCATTATAATAGGAAAAAATATCTTAGTAATATATATAAACAAATAGTGAGCTACTAGTTTAGCAACTTAGGGCAACTACCCTAGGTTATTATTGTCCTCATGTTTTCATATACAAAAGACAGCAGTATTTTTAATGAAAATGAACTGCATATGATGTTTACTGCTGTTGACATCACTGTAATACACTTCTAATTTTGTCCTCTTATACTTTGCCTACTAGACTGTTAAACCTGCATCAAAGCTAACAGTAACCTCTTTTAAAATACCTAGGGAGGTTCTTTCTGTTCCAAGATCATAGGATTTCCCTAATCTTTATAAGAAGTATCTGGTGCTGGCTGCATTTGTAAATGATACACTGTATTTCATTTTTACCAAATATGGCAATTTTTGTGTGTTTTGTCCCTGCAGAGTGACTAGGGCTGCTCAGGTAAGTAGCAATTCACTGTTATAAAGCGGCCCCTTATAAAATAATTTAACCCTGTTGAAAAAGAAGTTTCCTTTTCATTCACAGCGTTGGAAAATAACACCTTTAGACATTCTTATTTTTGTCTGCTAGGACAAGTGTGTTTACTGTCAGCTGATATTACAGTAGCTATCTCACATTTGCCAAACCCAACCTTGATCTCTTCTTCAGTGACTATTCTAGAATGTTGTCATATATCTTACAGTGAAATGAAGATCTAATCCATGACACTGAGAATTAATGTGAAGCAAGTGTGCAAAAGTACATTACCTATAAAGAACAAAAGGAGAAAATACTTTACAGGTGGTTGGTGTGCCAATTTATATCAACTGAAGAACCAAAAGGAGAAACAGCACTGGGAATTTCAGATTCCTGCAAATGTTTCCAAATGTCATCTGCAGAGGTTTATGATGACCAATAATACAACTGTCGCCTTTTAGCACAGAGTTCAGCAAACTTTTTGAGTTCGCTGGCATGATGCAGTTGCATTAATATACATACAGTACACCTTTAGTATGACACTCCACCACTATACAACTTGCTTCCATTTACACTGCTTCCAGAGCACCATCATTTGAAAGAATGTAACTTCTGAACACAGGCAGTGTACTCTTTAAAAGCATAGGTTCTGTTTCTGTCACTGGCATATGGCATGATAAAGATCATGTTACTCCTTCTCTGCAACTCCACTTCCCATCTTAAAATATACAGAGAAAGACAATGACTTCCTCTGTAAACAAACAAACAATGGCAAAATGTAATGTAAGTATTGACTTATTTTGGGAAAGTGTCTAGAATTGTGTCAACAATATAAGCACATCCAAAACAAATAAACCCCCTGCTCTAACAGGGAGCAGTAAGGATTGCACTGTCTGGTTCAAAAGACTCTGATCTTTTTCTTGTTGTATCTGTAAAACCCAAGAAGACATTTTGCCTTCAAAATCCCTGCAGTCTCACTGCCTGACATTAGCAAGAGAACAACATACTTTGTCCCTAGAGAAGACCCTTCCTGCAGTTTTATATATTGCACAGTGCGGAGCACATTGTTGGCAATGAAAGATCATAATAAAGGCATTTGACTTCTGAATGTGGCAGCTAAATGGGTAAAAGACTGACTCTACTGGGAAAGGAGAATAGGCAATTTCAAAAATGTTCTGCTCCTGATGTGTGTTAAGATTTCTGGCCGTGTAGGTTGAGTGGACCACAGCTCCCACACAGGCGTATGCCAAAAGGCACTGATGAATGAAAGTTTGGGAGCAAGCTTTGGGGGAAAAGAATGAAGTGTTTTCAAAAGTATTCCAGATGACTGAGGATCTACATAACAAGTCCCTTTGAAAGTCAGAGTAGTCAGCTGAAAATCCCCCACAAACCTGTTACTGCTGGAGACATTGATATATGTGCATATATACATATTCACTCCTCATCTTGAGCATTGTTGCTCATTGTTCTTCTCATTGAGAAACACATTTTTCTTAGTGTTATGCATATTAATGGATTGAGATACAGCTATGTTAAATACTGAGTTTTGATTTGAAAACTGACAGACATGCTCTTCTGGAACAATACCAATTCTGGAGTCAAAAGAAATGAACATGAAGTTAGGGACAAAAAGAGGAAACACTTGCAAACAAAACCTACCAAAAAAATGGAGGCTAGACTGCAGTATGATCCACTTTACATACACCTTTCTAAGGAACTTCTAGCCATAGGCAGAACAGCATGTGTTACAGTGATGCCTCACCTCTCATCCTAGAGTTACCCACAACACAAATTTTAGACTGATGTATAAAAAATAGAACAATGGGGGGAAAAAAGGAAATTAGGGGTAAAATCCATGACAATGAAGCATCTAAAAGCTGGATCTCTGAGTTAGTGCATCTTGATTTCCTTGATAATTTGCGGTGAGAATTAGATAATGGGAATGACTTGTCCTTTCTTAAAATAAAGTGAATGTAATCCTGTGTAGCTAGTTATTTTTTGAACTGTTGATAAAGAGAGCCTGAGGGACCAACTAAGAGTTACTCATCTCATCTTGGGACAGCCAGAATAGGCAAGATGAATCCCACTGTGCATCTTTAAATTCATGTGAAGAACGAGACCTCAAAAACTGCAGCAGTGATCAACAGAAAAAACTGAAAGCTGTGAAAACATGAATGAGAGGCAAAGCTGAAGGCATCAACCTGAAACAAGATCGATAGTAGGAGGAGCACACAAACAAGAAATCAGTGAATTTAGAGGAAGTTATTTGAAACATGATAAATTTAGCCTGTTCTTGGTTAATTTCTCACTGTTGAGTAAGGCTTTTAGTGACTCGTCTCTATCATTTTGTTTTGGGCTTTTTTTTTTTTTTTACATTTGAGACGTGATTTGTTATGTGTTAACCCAATTCTTGTGTTCAGGTGCAAAATGAGATGAAATTTTGCTTTTTTCTGTGTGTGTAAACTGCCCTACTTTTCTAAGATCAGCAGAGCTATTCCAGCATAATTCTGCTGAGGATGTCTCTACAGCTTTAAAATACGAGAAATGGTCACAGGTGGAAAAAACAAATAAGTGTGAGGAAAAAAAAGGCAACACTTAAATGCAAGATTAAGCATAAAAAAAAAAATCATAATCAAAGCACCACGAGAAAAGGATGTTAGTGATGTATTTTAAAGAAAATACTCTAGCAACACAAAAGGGAATCAACTGAGAGATATGGAAAGGCAACTGTTTTCATGGAAATTCAAATTGTATTTTTATACAGGACTACTTTTCATAGGTTAAATCAAAATTGAGTAATTCTTACCAACTCTGAAGAAACTGCACATGCTACAGTGATGCACAGGAATGTGCACAATGGAAAGCAGAACGGTGCCTGGGGAAAAAAATGGACTAGCCTAGAAAAGGAAGACTAGAGGCAAAAGCATTTAGCAAGCACACATTTGTGCATGCTTATTTATGTAAATTTGCAAAAGGGAAATATAATCCAAGAGTGCATATGCTCTGCTAAATCCCTTATTAACTCTCCCAGGTACAGCATCCTTAATGTTTCACGTGAGCAGATACCTCTTCAGACTCATGGAGAGAAACAGGCTCTCCTGTGTCCCATCATCTATCATAATCCATGTCTATCTGATGATAAATTGCTCTCACCAAAAGGGCCTCTGTTGTTGATTAAATGTGTGATGTGCATATTTTGGCAGTTTGTAGTACTTAAAGGCTGAAGTTTTGTACATGTTTTCTGCTTTCTTCCCTCACTCCCTTTAGAAATAATGAACATATTCTTGAAGTGATATTTTTCACCTTCATTTTGAATCCTCAAAGATACTGTGCCAGCTTCTCTAGTCAGTTACATTATAGTATCAAATTGAGGTTGCTGTCACAGTGACACAGAGGACAGAAATCTTGTAAAGAGTAGGAAGCTATCTTTCAAAAGTCAAAAGGTCCTGTGATTTATAGCAATATAAGATATGCCCTTATGGAAACTAACTTTGCTTTTCAGGTGCCTTTTTCTAATAAGATGAGGCTAAAAAGCATAAAGGTGAAATTGAGTTAAAAATGAATTCTTTATGCAAATGCCACATTTTACTTTCAAATCCTAAGTACAATTATCCATCATGTTCCCGAAAAATGGTGATAACTAAAAAAAGCAGATAATGGATAAGTACTGTAGCAGACCAATTATAGTGAATGCTAAAAATTACTTCTTTACAAACTCATTCTCAACCCCTTCTGTTCTTTTGATTTATGTGTCATATGACTTTTTAATCTCTAGATTTTATCCTTTTTTTGAGATACCCCACTAAGCAGCTTACATTTAAGGGAGAGTGGGAAATAGATTTGGCTTTATTTCTGTACAAGGCAGATTGTATCTTCCCCAAAGAGTTTTTTATGGTAGTTCTTTGCAAAAGATATTGCTTGTGCTCTGTGGATACCTGCAGTGTTCATCCAAATTAGGCGTGATGTTATACATGAAGTTTCTCATTAAAGGTATAGGCAATAACTGTTTGCTTTTTCATCCAAAGATTATATCAGCAACATATCAAAACTACCTAGCAAAATTGTGATGTTTCTGTGAAATGAGAAAGAGACGGATGAAGAAAAGTTTTTGGTTGAAAGGATGAAGAGTAGCTCTCAAAACTTGCTGGAAAAAACATACACCTTGACCTATTTTAGCACAAAACATAGAACCGTATCAGGTTATCACTGTGAACAAAAATCCAATGCTGAGGTCAAAAGGCTGTGCTACAATAAAGTTTAAAAGAGCTGACCATACAAAACACAACTGCATGTATCTTTGCAAATAAGCCTGTCCACAGTACTTACAAGAGCATCTTACAAGATTCTGAAGAATTTCTTTTTCTTCTAATATATTTAATTTTAAATATTTAGAATTAAAAGTTAAGGCATAGATATTTCCCCTGATTCCTATTAAAAAGCAAGAAAACACATTCCTAGTCAATTAACTGGAGGTGGATATATGTACTGTGTATTTCGTGAAGTTGTCATCTCATGGAACCTAACAGATAATGGGAACAAGTGTTTTCAGATACCTTATGCAGCATTAGTAAGAAAATCCTTTCGTGTCTGTACTTTATCACTACCTGTAACACTTCCTAAGGGCATAATAGTAAAAAAAGATTTCAGAAAAGAGGGCAGGCTTCATATTAAGACCTCTCAGGGTCTTTTATCAAATACCTTGCAATTGTAGACCGATACTAGTTTCTCAAGATCTCATTCCTATGATACATTCTGCCTGCTGCATCAGCACTTATACTGAAGCAGTCATTACAACTTGTTTAATGTATTCATGAAACCACCAGATCTATTATGTGAGGATTCACCAAGAGCAAAGAAGTTTCAGATGAAAACAAAATTCAAAAGCAATATTTTTTTTTCTGTGACGTCTGTTTTCTTTTCGGTCATGAGCAATGGCTGCCATATGGGAGCTGTATGAAAAAACAAAAGGGCAAAAACCACCCCTAACGCCCCCCCCCAATATAATTAGAATAAGAATTACTTTATTGAGCAGATAATTTGATCATTTTGTCATGGACTTTCCATTCAGGAATGGAGTTATAACCCACAAATATCAATACATTTCCATCAAGAAAAGTAAAAGCAGTACATTTCAGTGATTCTAGATATAGTGAGACCTGAAACAACTGGAGTTTGCACCAGTCAAAAGTTCAGATGAATATTTGCTAGCAAATCCAAACTCTTAAAAAAAAACAAAAAAAAAACAAACAAAAAAACCCTCTCACTATGTCTTGCCGAAGTGGGATTAATTTGTGACTAAGTGGTGATGAAGAACACTGGCTCGTTAACATTCTAGTGGGAACTTTCTAATTATCCACAAGAGGATATTAACTAGGTCAAGTCCAAATCAGAGAAGCTGCATGATATCACTGTAGCATTCAACCTATATACTGAGAAAACTCAGTGCAAAGAAACCCATTTGCTTTATGGCTAAAATATTTTGAATGCTGTACAACTGTGGCAGGTATTTCAGCAATTATACTATAACTACTTTTTTTACCTTCTTAGTCATTACTTAGATTAGCCACAACTGTTATTTTGTATTTAAATAGTTTAGAGAAAACAACAAAAAATGTATGCAACTATTTTTTAACATTGCAAAGTCTGTTACTTTATCTGAAAACTGTTTTTCAATACGGATAGATACACAGTATTTCTTATTCTTCTCACTTTCTCTCCAGTTTATTACTGAAAGTATGCAAGTAGTAAGAAAGAAAGATGAAGTAGAAATTAAAATCAATAAACCAGAAACGAATACATGACTCTCTTGTTTTTCTTTTTCTTAGTGAGATAAGATTTCAGAATTAAGAACACTTACATCATTTAATTTTTTAATTAAATGTCTTCTACCAGCTCTGTCACTTATATAGCCTTGTATCCTACTTTCTAGAAATATAAGTAGGACAGGTCCTTTGGTTAAAAAGCTCAAAATCAGGTAAATATCGAATGTACAGCAGCTGTTCTGCCTGCGCTAGATTCCACTAACTAGGGAGACTTATGTATTAGATTGCAGTGACGTTGGGAGAAGTCAGAAATAACCACTGCCATTTGACTTGGTTAGAGATTTCACTAAAATGCTCCCTCTGTGAATCACACTTACCTACCACATAACACCAAGGTTTTGAGACCTACACCTGGGTCAATCGAGACACGCATGAAGAGTGGCTCTGTGAAGCCACGGGGGCTCTGTTGAGTCAAAAGGACTCCCTGGGAGAGCCATCAGGGCTCTATTAAACAAGAAGCTAGCACAGGAAGAGATGTGGTGAAAACGTAGGTGAATTAATTTTTTCCCCTTTTTTTAGGTTTGCTTTTCGCTTCTGGTATCTTTGTTTCAGAAGGTTTTCAGGTAATACTACCTTATATATACAATATTCAATTAGTATGAAGGAAAGGAGGGGGAAAAAAAACATGAAAAAAGTAGCTTCTGACCTCTTCGCAGCATTTAATGCCACTGTAAATAAAAGTAGTAAAGAGGTATGGTGCAGAGATGGATCACCTTTGTCAATCACTGTCTGAATAGTGGCCATTGAGTAAAACTGTTATCTTGGTTGCTAATCGTTGATAAGTCAATTCCACAAACCTCACAGAAGCCAAATAGAGAAGGAGATAAATAATTTCTGACCCCACCCCTTTTATCTAAACTCATGAAAAGAAATCTGAGTTTTAAAGGTGACTTAAATTTTAAAGGTTTGCTTGTTTGTCCCCCTGTGGGACACAGTAAAAAAGGAGGGGGAAAGAAAAACATGCAAAAATATAAACAAAGGGAGCTGCCTTTCAAATTGTGACTGAAGTGGCACTGTTTCTTTGAGCATTGATTAGCATTAATTGGCATTAATCTGTACATGTGTTTTTCTTCTATGTTAAAGTATCGTCCTGTTTGCAATTCATATTATGTTCTGATACTTTTGGGAAGTCTCAGAAGTGACCCTATATAATGTTATGAAAGACTCCTACACCCTTTCATTTTTTATATGGCATCAATTCTGTTTTTTCTTCCATGTTTGTAAATCAGGTTGGTCTAGACTAATACTAATTCACAATCTGAGTCTGAAAACAAAGGTTTATTAAACTCAGATAATCTGAACTCCCTTTCCAGCCAAACAGTGGTGTTCAACCTTAAACCCGAATGCCTTTTTCTACAAACATTTATAGAAACTAACTTTTCAGAATAATATAGAGGCATATAGTACTTAGCCTTCATACTGTGGGAAATAGACTTCATGCAATCATAGAATCTGTTAGGTTGGAAGGGATCTTTAAAGGTCATCTAGTCCAACCCCCCTGCAGTAAGCAGGAACATCCTTAATTAGATCAGATTGCTCAGAGCTTCATCAAGCCTTGCCTTTAATGTCTCCAGGGATGGGGCCTCCACCACCTCCCTGGGCAACCTGTTCCAGTATCTCACCACCCTCATCGTAAAGAACTTCTTCCAAATGTCTAATCTAAACCTACCCTGCTCTAGTTTAAAACCATTGCCCCTCGTCCTATTGCTACATGCCCTTGCAAACAGCCCCTCCCCGGCTTTCTTGTAGGCCCCCTTCAGGTACTGGAAGGTTGCTATAAGGTCTCCCCAGAGCCTTCTCTTCTCCAGGGGGAACAACCCTAACTCTCTCAGCCTGTCTTCATAGGTGAGGTGCTCCAGCCCTCTTTGTGGCCATCTTTGTGGCCCTCCTCTGGACCCGCTCCAACAGGTCCATGTCCTTCTTGTGCTGAGGGTTCCAGAGCTGGACGCAGTACTCCAGGTGGGTTCTCACCAGAGCAGAGTAGAGGGGGAGTACCACCTCCCTGGATCTGCTGGCCATGGTTCTTTTGATGAAGCCCAGGATGCGATTGGCCTTCTGGACTGCAAGTCCACATTGTTGGTTCATGTCCAGCTTTTCATCCACCAGTACCCCCAAGTCCTTTTCCGCAGGGCTGCTCTCTATCATGTCATCCCCCAGCCTGTATTGATAATGAGGATTGTCCTGACCCAAGTGGAGGACCTTGCACTTGGCCTTGTTGAACTCCATAAGGTTTGCTTGGGCCCACCTCTCTAGCTCGTCCAGGTCCCTCTGGATGACATCCCATCCCTCTGGCCTCTCAACCACACCACTCAGCTTGGTGTCATCTGCAAACTTGCTGAGGGTGCACTTGATCCCACTGCCTGTGTCATTGATGAAGATGTTGAACAGCACCTGTCCAAGTATGGATCCCTGAGGGACACCACTTGTCACCCCTCTCCATCTGGACATCGAGCCATTGACCACTACCTTCTGCATGTGACCATCCAGCCTGTTCCTTATCCACTGAACAGTCCACCCATCAAATCTGTCTCTCTCCAACTCAGAGAGAAGAATGTTGTGGGGGACTGTGTCAAAGGCCTTGCAGAAATCCAGGTAGATGATATCCGTTGCTCTTCCCTTGTCCACTGATGCAGTCACTCCATTGTAGAAAGCCACCAGGTTGGTCAGACAGGGCTTGCCCCTGGTGAAACCATGCTGGCTGTCTCAAATCACCTCCCTGTCTTCCATGTGCCTTAGCATAGCTTCTAGGAGGATCTGTTCCATAATCTTCCCAGATGCTTACCAATTCAGCTCATCTACCCAGAGACTAATCACCTGGACCCTTCCAGCCAAGTAGCAGCCTTACCCCATAGCTGTGCCTGAGCTAGAGTTGTCTGACCTTCAGGGCTGATGGGGAAGGTCCCCACCCACTTCCCCTTCTTACTGGTATAATCTGTTTCCTAAGTAGGACAAACGTTAATATGGTTCCCTGAGAACTGATAAGAAAGTCTTCTCAAGTAGCACTGATCACTGCTTAAGATGGCAGTGCAGGGGGAAGGGAAAGATTATACATCTGGGAGCACACAGCTCTTCATTTGGAGGATAACAATGATAAACACGTACTAAAAAGTTAGTTATGAGTTTTTGCATCTTTCAACGGGTTTCAGCCTGTATTTATGTTACAAGGAGAGCGTCATGTCCCTGATGGCACCACCAGCCCTGATGGTCCCTGCTCAACGTCCCAGGGCTCCCTCAACCTGCGCAGGGCCCAGGACCCCATGTCAGCCCCCCAGGTCTGTCAGCCCCTGCCCCAGTGATGCCACAGCAGGGCCAGTCTCCAGCTCTCCAAAGCCCTGCCCTGCCGTGGGCCCCCTGAGCCAGGCCCACCCACAGGCCCATGTCCTGGCCTCGGCTCATTCCCAGGGAGAATCCTGATGCCCAGCGCTGGGGCTGCCCCAATGCCCCCAGCTGCCCTGCGCTAGGCTGGGGGTGGGACGGGCCCTGGCTGCCAGGCCCTGCCATCACCCACCATGGGGAGCCCCCACTGCTACTGGCCCCCAGGGAGCCACAAGCCCTGGTAGGGCCATGGCAGTGAGGTATGTTTATTCTGTGTGTGTCCAATATGCAGGGTAAATCAACAGAAACTAACAGGACATTTCAGGTTGCCTTTCTGTATGATCCAAAGAGGAAAATAGATAACTTTCTTACATTTATAAATAACTGTCCTACCTGAATAGATTGAGAAATTTTCTCAATATTTTTAGAGAGAACTGGTACCTCCAGAAAATCTTCCGTTCCTCCAAAGAACCACATGCAGAAGAAAAGAACAAACATGGATCTCCTTATTTTCTAATTTTGTCCCTAGCAGATCCCAAAAGTTTATTATTTGATTTTAGCTGACATTGTTTGCTGCAACCAGTCCTTTGTTTTTATTTAAGTACACAGGTCTTTTGGATAATTTTTTTTTTTTTTTTTAAGAATCCAGTGGGACTCTGTATTGGAGAAAGAACACGCCAAATTCATCACATTTGACCTGGTCCATTTGACCAGGACCAGGACCAAGCCTCCCACCCTGAAACAACCAAAATTCAAGAGCAAACAAACAAGCTGATAGGAGAATGTTTTTTTCAATTCAGTCTTTTATGCTTTTAGCATCATAAATTGTTCATTCTTTGAAACAGAGGAGTCTGAATGGGTTGCTTCATAGACACAGTGTGTACTACAAAATACAACTCCCTTAATATTTCTAGCGTTCCTAATGAGCAGAATCTTCTGCATTAACCTTTCCCCATCATTGGCTTGAAAAGCAATCTAAACTAGGCCAGGGCAAGAACTATAGAGCTTGGCAGTCTTCAAATCTCTGGTGAACTATTTCAGGGAGTGCTAATTACAGTGCAACAGTGAGAGCAGGAGCTTCTCATCACTGCTGAAGCACAAGTCAGCATTTGTAAATGGTTCACTCTGACAGCTGTCTGCTATCTGTACTCCAAAGATCTCTCTTTTAATATACTAAAGCCTATCTGATGCAAATCTCTCTGCCTTTTCCCATATTACCTGTTAAATGCATGTAGTCTTGTTTGCTTTGCCTGCATAGCTAGTTAAAACAGTGGTCCATATGTTTATCATAGATGCCTGCATACTTAACTAATTCATCAACATGTAAGAGAAATACAAAACCAAATGCTCCTACAGGCACCTAGGAATAGTCTATACCTACAGCATCATTAACCATATAATTGGACTGGTTCATATTTCTATTTCCTTTCTTTCTATGTCCCGATTTTTATGTCTCTCACATATATCGTTGAGTCATGTTAAAAGACAAATTAAAATTCTTTATTTTACAAATTATTGTTTCCCAAGAAGGAAAAGTCTCCTTCAACTTTTTTAAAGCTAGCTGAAAAAGTTAACAGTGGAGTCAAAGTTGAATTAAGCTTAGTTAAAAGGACAACTAATTACTGAAGATTTTACAGTTAATGGTGATAACATGAAAAGCGTAATTCTAGAGGAGTTGCAAGAGGAAAAAACAAGCTAATCTTTAAGTAGTATCACTCGATGACTAAGTGGTGTTTGATACTCATTAAATGAGGAGGTAGCTCATAATCTTTAACTGATGAATGATTAAACTAACACTGAAGTGTTAGATTAAATTTGGGATGATTGGAAAAACTTTTAACCAGAGGCAAGCCAAATGACTAGAAAGTAAACTGAATGATCTCAGGGGAAAATAAATTGCTTTAATGGTCATTACGAAAGGAATTTTATTAATAAGTTTTGGTTTGCTTTTGTTTTGAATGCATACCTTGGTTTTTTTTCTGACAAAGTCTAATATATTAAATAAGAGATCATCCTGCCATCTGTAAAATATTATGAAAAGGAAGCAGGAATTTAAAGTTTATTCCACTGTTCCTTTTGCTACTAGGCAGAAATGAACAATCTCTGTCATCTTGAAAATCATTGGCCACTGCAGATACAAAGACAAACTCTGTGTTTCATTTATATATGTCCCAAGTTACCTGGCAAACATATGGAGTTCTTTATAAGAAGTTTTTATTGTCATGATTATTACATTCTCTGTGCAACTTCCTCCTGGGAAATGGAAAAGGTCCCTGGTTGTATCTGCTAGACTTCGATATATGTTTATGGCATGCAACATAACATAATTCATAACATTAAAGAGGAAAAAATAGAAGGGAATCGGAGCTAGTGTGCAAGATGACAGCATGAAAAAAAATTTGAAGGTATACAGCCTTCAAAAGTGGGAAGGGAAAAGAACTAAGAATAAAATTGAGATTTCAGAAGTTCCCGATTTTGATCTAACTCTATTTCCATCAAATCCTTCATTGGTAGTCTTAATGGGAACAGAAGTAAACCGATACTGAGCACTTAGAGTATAGTATGGTGAGTGCCATAGGGGAAACAGTCAAGAGGGAACAATTGTTCTCTGTCTTTTCTAGTCAAAGATCCATAAATATCAAATTAAAGAATTTTATTTCATGTTTAAAACCAGAAAAAATATAATTTCTTCACACAATGAATAGTTAAGTTATGTTTTTCTACAGGATGTTGCAGAAGCAAAATCTTTATGACTGGACAAACTCACAGCTGGAAATCCATCAGGACTATTAAACACAAAACCAACAGCTCTCACTTCAAGCACTCGCTCTTACCTCTGTTACAAATTCCTGAAGTCTGGGAGAATATCGCAGTAAAATATTATCACCTGATTGCCTTGATCTCATATGACTCACTACACCATTCTCCCAGTATTTAGTATGGCCATTGTTGGAGACAGGAATTTCAGCCTGATTTATGCAACTGTCATATGTTTCTGAAAATAAATAAGTATGTGTACCTGAAGCTGATGCCTTTCTCGGATGACAAAATGTTTCAGTAGAATTAATCAGACATTTAAGAAGGAATGTGTCTTAGAAATTTATTTTGTTGGTTTAGTGTGCTTGGGCAACTCAAAACCCTCAATCATTGTAACTCAAATTACTTCCAACCATATTCTTACAGGCTGCAAACTGAGAATCAAAGACAATTTGAGCTCACACAGGTAGAAATATGAAGGAACTGTTACTTTATGTGCCCATAATATTACAAGCTCCTTGAAGAATTAGGAAAAAGAAACATGAATTTATTCCATTCACTTCAAGATAATCTATTCTGGAATGCAATAGGTTTCTCTGGCCTGGAAAACTGAGCTTTCTATTTATGTTTTAAGGATACCCATCACTTAGAAAGTAGTTCTGTTCCAGACATGCAGCAATAATGTAATTAAAATGACTAGTGCCCTTGCAATACACATCAAGTAATTCACAGGTTTTCACTTTCTGATCTACATTTTTATCTCACATAAGCTGGTAGAAAGAACAGAATTACACTGTCAATACCATTATCAATAAAGTCTTTGGGCTTGAAACAGATAGAACAGCTTAGATGTGCTCTTGTTAGGAGATGGATGTAAAAGAAGCACGGTGAACTCACGGAGGCAGATGAATTAAAGAAAATGCATGCTATAGAAGTCATACAGTGCTGATGTAACAATAGATAAACAACTAATTTCACATTTCACTGAAGTTCTGCAATTGTTAAAAGAGTAAAAATTTCAGAAGGTGTGATTTTTCTGATGAATCAGATTTTTTAAATTTTAAACATTTTAACAAAATGATATCAATTATGAAAACCTGCTGAAGGAGTACAGGCAGAATTCATTCCAAGGTTTTCTTAGTTTCATGCCAGCTCACGTGCCACACCACCAAAAAACTAGACCTAGTCAATTCTGCTAAATAGAAGAGGACTGATCCATGACCCTGAAATCAAGTGGCAAGAACTGATTCCCATCCATGTTCGTTAAAGCTAGTCTTGTGTAAAGCAAATTGCCCATGTGTGTACTGAAAAGCACACTGCCTTGAACCTCACCTGTGTCCTTTGTGCTCTATTTGACAAAACTAGTATTTTTTTCTGGAAATGCTGGGCATGAGGCTCTATACGTTGCGTGAGCATACAAAGCTGTTGAGAGAGAGATGGAGGACTTTCTAAGAGAGAAAAAGCCAAGACTGGTGGTGTTTTGTCAGTATTGCCTTTTGAGATCTGTGTCTCAAGAGTGCAGCACCTGGCTCTGCCACGCTTCTCTCTCCTAGGGCTCTGCCTGCCTGCGCCCAGACCAGCTATGCTGCAGCAACTGCTGGGATGGAGATAGGGCTTGGAGATACCTCATCAGGGCCTGTTCCTGAACCTGCTCAGGAGATGCATTTGAACTCAGGCTCATACCAATGGTCCTTGCCTTAGCTATGTTGTACGTTATGCTTGTACCTTGCCAATCCTGCTCTGACTCACCAACTTGACATCCTTTAGCCTCAGACCTGCCTTGTAGCTACAGAGTTGTCCAGCAATCATCAGATGGTGGCTGTCCCTGTTTACCATTGCCCTACTTTTCTTGCATGGCTACTGTGGAAGCAGAGTCTTGTTGCTGAGGCCACTGCCCCATCTGCCTTGCTGTCACCCTCGACTCCCCATCCCCTTTCCCCTGCAGAGCCGCCAGCTCTCGCTGGTACCTGGCAGCAGGTACCCAGAGCGCAGCCCCACAGGACCACATCTAGGGATTGCATTAGTGAGACTCACTCAGAGCAAGCCTAAATGGAAACAGGAAACAAACAACTGAGCTGTGTGGGTAATCAGTGCGTGTGTGCTCAAGCTTATTGCCTGTCCACTTTTTCTGTAGCAAACCTGCCTGGCCTGTGATTCTGCCTTGCTCACAGTGCGACCCTTCTAGGGTTGCACAGCTGGGAGCCTGCAGCTGGAAACTCCTCGCCGTGCTGGCTGCAGCCTCCATTTCCATGTCAACAACAGATAGCTAGAAATGGTGAGCCTGTGCCTCGCATACTCACACAGGGGAAGTGTCTCTCCAGAGCGTGCCTCCATTCCTCTGGAGTACAGACCTAGCCTAAATACGGCAGTTCACGTCTAGAGCAGATTTTCTGAGGAAATCAGAGCACAGAAATAAAAGAGCACACTGTAAGGTAACATTAGCTATTTCTGGAATTTTCAAGGTATCAGTTCCTGGATGTACAGCAAGGAATATAGAAGCAGTGAGAGCCCAGATCTGAATTAGGGTTATTCAGGCTTCTAATTTTTGTCACTAAGGTGATAATCCTAAAGTGATAATTCACTAAGGTGAATCCTGTGTGCCTGGATTCAGAGGGTTTGAGGCTTTCTGGGTGATCTGTGGCTTCAAAAGTATTCATCTCCCAGTGGTCTTTTGCTTTGCTGCTGCTGACATTGAGCTAGGAGTCTGTAGAGCCTTCAGCGGACTGAAAACACCCTGAGAGCTTCCTCATACAGAAGAAAGCTTGTATAGAGCAAAAGGCTGGATGAATGACATTGATCAGTACATCCTATCATCATATCTGGTTACTTTATAGGTAAAATTGGGTTTCACTCTACAGTGCTGTAGATGAGCTTGGAATAAATACATAATATAGCATGATAATTTGTTTCTTAAATAAAAAGTAATTAATTATTTGAATAAATTCTTTCTAGATAAAGTTCTAGAGATTTTTCAGCAAACTAGTTCTTTATTTTTGGCTAATAGGGATTTTTTATTCAGAAAAAAATAATTTTCATTTGAAAACCAAAAAGAATAGAAGAAACGAAGATGGATACAAAGAGTTTAACAGCTACCGAGTCTCAAGTTAAAACACAAAGTTGACATCCAAAATCTGTTTTTGTTTCCCAAAAAACAAAGAACATTGGAAGTTGGACTTGATGATCCTTATGGGTCCCTTCCAACTCGAGATATTCTGTGACACTATAATTCCATGATTTCATAACACAACTTTGAGAACATTTGCATTATTTAGTGTTTAGTTTATAGAATGTATTAAAATTACACTTTATTGCTATTTTTTAATTGTGGTTGATTTTGCAGTCCAAAAATTACTAACCGTAACCTTTCTTAATTACCCTCTAAGTAACGCTTTAGTAGCAGTAATCTAATTTAAAATTACATTTTTAAACAGTTGACAAAAGACACACCATTATTCAAAGTAACAATATAAGAGCCACATTTACCTAAGTCCAGCTACAGTAAAGAAGGAAATATTTAATAATGTTGAAAGTCTAATAATATCTAAAGTAAAGAGTCACTGTGGACACTACCTGAAAAATACTGGAGTACACTTTTACACCCAACTAAGGTCCACTAATACAAGGAGTCATAATATACTAAGCACAACATCTGGAATTAAGATGTTTAGCTCATCAGCCAATGCAAGGTTTTGACAAAAGGCCGGATGTAATGAGGATAGTTTGGGTTTTTTTGAGCAGGGAGAGTTTTTAATATGGTAGTTCACATCTTTATTGCATTGTGGGGTTTAGTCATTTGGGAGGTACAGGCAGTCACTAAGAACAAATAAAACTGCTACTACAGTACCAATGCACTGAACTGTCATGATAAAGTTTTACAAATAATGTGTGTAAAAAGTAAGAAATGGCTGATTTTTTTTCTGCTGTAATATTTTCCATCGGAAAATGACAAATCAGCAAAATCAACTCATTCCACAAGAATATCCAAGCCAATTCTATTGTTGAACTGTACAAATGATTCATTTAAAAAGGTCAAATAAATAGATCATTTTGACTGTTATATATTAATATTATGCAATAATTTTGTCAATAAAATCAAAACAAAACATTTCAGCCTTACCAAAACAAACCTATTTTAAATACCTAAGTGGAACCTTTTTATAACACCAAATGAAATGTTATCAGCATTCCAGAATGGTACTTTTGAATTCCATATTTCTAATTCTGTCCTGATCTCAGCTGGGATAGAGTTAATTTTCTTACTAGTAGCTGGTAGAGTGCTGTATTTCGGATTTGGGATAAGAATGATGTTGATAACACATTAATATTTTAGTTGTTGCTAAACAGCCAAGGACTTTTCAGCTTCCCATACTGGACTGCCAACAAGAAGGTGGGGGGCACCCAAGAAGCCGGGAGAGGCCACAGTCAGGACAGCTGACCCAAACTGGCTAAAGGGATATTCCATACCATATTACATCATGCTCCGTATATAAAGCTGGGGGAAGAAGGAGGAAGGGGGAACATTCAGAGCTATGGAGTTTGTCTTCCCAGGTAATCATTACGCGTGATGGAGCCCTGCTTTCCTCAAGGTGGCTGAACACCCGCCTGCTGATGGGAAGTGGTGAATGAACTCTTTGTTTTGTGTTGATTACATAATGCAGCTTTTTGCTTTACCTATTAAATTGTCTTTATCTCAACCCACGAGGGTCTTTTTTCCTCCTTTTTCTCCCTCTGCTTCCTACTCTACTTGAGGGAAAGAAGAAGGGGAGGGGAGTGAGTGAACGGCTGTGTGGTCCCAGTTACCATCTGGGATTAAACAATGACAAACCCCTTTTGGTTCAGAAAATGCAACTGTCAAGTATTAGAAGTGTTGGAGTTTAAGAAAGTATTGTTCCATGCTCTATGGAACATGAGCTATGCCTAGAGAAGAAAAAATTAAGACTATAAGAAACCAGTAGTAGGACCACAACTCTTTAAAATGACTAATGTTTCTGAGTGTTTGATTTGGCTTTGGAAGGGACAGTCCCTCAGGAAGTGATGGGCCATGTACACCAGGATTTCTCTTTAACATGTTGTAAACTTCTCCAGGCTCCCCACAACTGACACAACCAAAATATTTTATCTCTTAGTTAAGTGATAAAGTTAAATAAAGACCTAAAGTTAAGTAAAGTTTATCTCTTAGTTAAGAGGTAAAAAAAATTACCTCTTAGACTTCAAGTAAGAAGCAGATAAAAATGCAGTACAAGGAACTCCTGTATTGCTGTTCATTCTGGTAATTAAACACAGTTTCAAGATCCATTAACTGTTTTTCAACCTTATCGATTTCTGGTTCGTCCTCCTTTTTTTTTCCCCCCTCAGTGGAGTTGTAGACCATTTCAGAAGTTGTGTCCATAAATTGCATCACATTTATACATTTAGTTTTCTCAATCACCTTTCACAGAATCCTTTGAAACAGTCTATACAAACCCTATATTTTAAAGCACTGAATACCAAGTCAATATTCACTGAAGGCAGCAGTAATGTACTCCATAAACATCTTTTTACAGATTTTGCTGTTTTCCTCAGAATGCCAGCTTTCATGTAAAAATAAATTCTCACTCCCTTTGGCTGTGGAAATAGCCTTCATTCCCTAAATCAATAGATTTCTATCTTGTTCACTCTGCAGTCAACACAAACTGAACAATATAACACCTGCAGAGGTGTGGATGTCTTTCATCTGAATAGGATTTTAACTTCGAAGTCAGTATTTGACTCTTTAAATGCTTAGGGCTCAATTTTCAGTTTGTAACAAACTACAGAGAGTTTGTGACAAAAAATCACAGTTAAGTTTCCAGTTATTCCTGCTTCAGCAGGAGTAAATCTGATACCACTTACTTCCCACTGTACCTGCAGGGAACTACAATCTCGCCACCTCGATAAGCACCCGGGGAGCAGCTCTCCGCACAGCTTGTGCTGTAACTGCAGTAAGGCCAGTCTGGCAGAGAGAGAGGGAGTTCCTTCAGCCTCTGTGCTGCACAGGTCTGTTGAGGGAATTACAGCCTTGTCTTCTGGTTCACAAGGTAATTTAACAAATAGATTCCAGGTGGCCAAACCTGCATTTTTTACACACGGCACCTGACACATCACAGGTGAGTGGAAACTAAATTGCATGCAAATGAATTTTGCCCTTCCTTCTATGCGGTTCTTAAGTCTCAGCCATAATTATAACCATTTTTACAGTGTTAAAGACTCACTGACTTCTAATGGAAAATATTGACAGACATTCAATACTGGGAAACAATCTACCTTCTCATGAATTATAATGACAAACAGCCTCCACTCTACCCTGGTGGAAACATTGATTAAAACTATTTTGCTTATGTTTCACACTTAGGATACAAATCTTTTGTATAGATCTTCTTGTAAAAGAAGAGAGGCTATATTGACAAGCATGTGAGTGTCTAATATTATTGGAAGACATTTCTGAAAGCACTTAAGATTTTTAAAGTAGAAATCATTTGAGAGAAAATTAAATATAGTATTAAAATTGTAAGGGAACTTTCTAGGAACACTTTAAAATAAATAAAGCTGAGATTGTCTATTGGATTCCAAGTGACACAGATAAGTATCTGACGTGTGATGCAACACGTCCAAACTTAGCATTTTCTTATGCTGTATGAGCGCCTAGGCCCCATTTATTCACATTTTACAGGACTGTTCACATCTTGTGTACCTTAATTTCTTTAGGTACCACAAATTAACCTAAAGTCCCCTGGACCAGTGACCCAGGCAGACACAGAGGAGTGCCCCCACTATAAGAAGAAAGGCGTTCACCTCCATATTGCTGTGCACAGATAAGTCAGTTTTGTGGAAACCTGTAAGAGATGGCTGAGAGGTTGTACCGAGGTGCAGCTAGGTATTTCCCACACAGGATGTGGAAAATCTGAATATAAAGTTTTGTTCAGCCTGAGGACCATGTAGTCCCAAAGGACCACCAAACTGTGGGCTATCCTTGCAAAGATGACAAGACTGACTTTTTGGTCAGGACAGGCATTTCTGTAACTATAAAATTTGCCATGTGTTACTTAACTTTTTCACACTTTACACAGCAAAAGCAGTATAAGTAATATAAAGAAAACAGAGCAGGACTACAACATTTTTTTTTTAAATATGTAACTTGAATAAATTGCATATTCTTGAGATATTTAAAAGATATTAAGATATTTTGAGATATTAAGCAGCTCTTAAACATCACTAGCAGTCTTAGAAAGTCCTCAAAAGGATAACACATACTAACGAAATTCATTAGTTTGATTAGGCAGGGTTAGCATTCATTTCATGCAGATCACCATACCACAGACGTAGAGAGGGGAACAAGGTTGTATGAATACAGCTGGATACAGAATATAAGCTTAAATATACATCAAGAAATGAATGCTGCAAAATTCTTTGCCTGTGATTTGGTCACTGTGATGGAAATAGCATTCTTCCAATTAGAAATTTGAACAGGTTGAGAAATTTAGATATAAAAATTTATATAAAATATTGTGTCCCATAATAATAATAGAACTCATCTTCACAGAAAATTATGCTTTCAAGTAAATTAAGAGCGTTTTGTTTTGAGAATTTCATAGCATAGTTTTGAAAAACTAAGTTTTGCTACCATGGTAGGTTGACCTTGGCCAACTGCCAGACACCCACCCAGCCACTTTCTCATTCCCCTTCTTCAACAGGACAGGGGGAGAAAATAAGATGGAAAAGCTCATAGATTGAGACAAAACCAGGAAGATCTTGTACCAATTACCGTCACAGACTTGGGGAAAAAGAATTTAATTTCTCAACAATTAAAATAGATATGGATGGTAAGATACAAAGAAAAATTCCCTTCACCCCTTCTTCCTGGGCTTAACTTCACTCCTTCATTCTCCACTCTTCGGCCTCACTCCACCGTGAGCAGTGCAAGGGGAATAGGGAATGGGGTTACAGTCACAGAATCACAGTTCCACTTTGCCACTCCTTCTTCATCACACTCTCTCCCTGCTCCTGCATGAGCTCCTTTCCATGGGCTGTAGCTCCTGCCAGGAGCTTGCTCTAGTGTGGGCTCTCTACTGTGTGCAGCTTCCTTCAGGGAATATCCATCTGCTGCAGCGTGAGGTCCTCCATGGGCTGCAGTGTAGATATCTGCTTCACCATGGTCCTTCATGGGCTAGAGGAGGATAATCTGCTCCACCTCAGCCTCTCCATGGGCTGCAAAAAAATCTTGGCTCTGGCATGTGGAGCACCTCCTCCCCCTCATTCTTCACTGACATTAGTGTCTGCAGGATTGTTTCTCACACTCTTTTTTTCCCCTCACTTTTCTCCCACAGACTGCCATGCAACATTTTGCGCTTTTCCACCTAGCGTCGCTGATGGAACTCTCTAGAGTGTCCAGCATGGGCCATTCCCTGGCCTTTCCTCACAGAGGAAAGTCCTCCCTCTGCCACCAATGCTTGGACACCTACACCCAATACAGTTACAAAATAACCTGACACCTCCTTCCTGAAAAATAGAGAATAATTTTCAAATCATGTTTTCACTTATTCTTCAGTAAAAACTTCCAAGAAAGGAGTGAGCTGTTTTGACATCACACTGAAACTTTCTTCCTTCCTTGCATTTTAATGCTCACAAAATGGCTTTTTTCTTTTTCTGTTTGCCAAAAGAAAAAGCAGATGCTTTTTTTTTTCCTTTTCTGTGATTAAAAGAACTGTAAAATTATGGTTTAAAACCCTCTGTGCATTCTATTCTGTATGCTGCAAGTGTTTCTAATTAGTTCACTGGCTGAAGTGGTAAGATTCATTAACAAAAGACAGGGGGGTTTGGTGTTTTGTTTTCCTAATTAGACATCAAAAATCTTTGGAACAGTAACAAACATAAATAGATGTAGGATATACTTACAAGGCACAAGACGCATACAGTTCATAGCTACTGGAATATGTGGATGTCAAAAATGTATATAATTTTTAAAAGATACATTTTTAGAAGCAAGAGCCATTAGAGACTGTTACAAACAAGGTTTGCACTCTGGCTTTGTCAGCAGATAACATCATTCTAATAGCATATAACTCCTTCTTTCTAAGTACAAGAATAATTAATAGGTTAGGACTGAACAGAAACTGAAGAGTACCTGCTGGTCTGTTTATTTCTGAGACAGCAATAGCTCCAAAAATGCCCCATCTTTGCAAATCTTAACTCGGGAACACACTGTTTTGCCATTTATGCAATTAATAAAATTTATTTCAGTTGAGAATGACCCAAATAATAATGCTGTTCTCAAGAATAGGAAGGAGGAAAAGCTACACATAAGGAATAGAAAAACAAAGACCAATGGAGGAAGAGTTTAAAAATTACAAATGTAAAAGAATTCACCTTTCTGTCTCCTCCTGTGCCTGATGGTGCATTTCAGACTGATTTTAGAGGTGAAGAGCTGCAGTAGTTGACCTTGAAAACATAAAGAAAAGTCGTATCAGTTTTTCTTTCAACCATGTGTCAAATAGGATCAGTTCCTAATTCCAGATAAGGTGAAGAAGTTGTTTTGGCTACAATACATGCAAAGAGTTCGTTATTTGGGAAGAGACAGTAGCATTTGTTCTGTATTTTTAGTGTGTCTGGAAGAGTGCACAGAGGAACTGTAGTCTATAACTACAGCCTCTTCAGTAATAATGCAGCTAATTAATAGCAATCCATTATGTCATTTATACTATATAAAACTTAACTTTTCTTTCAGGAGCCAGATGCACTGTTCGATAATCACTCAGAGCAAAAGGGGTTTACACTTTTAAACCTCAATGCCTAAGTTCTACCTGATCAGCATTGTATGACTTCAACATCTGTGCACTCCAACTGGTTCCAAATGCCTTTTTAAAAAAGTTGGGGGTTTTTAAACTGCATTTATTTGATTGGAGTTGTAGAGGCAATTTAGCAGCAACCTTACGCTGCTATTTTTAGTCTCGCTTTAGATTAAAACTAACCTCCTTGTTCATTCAAGCAAATCTACACCACTAGATTGATTATAAATTGGATTGCTGACAGTAGCTACTGTTTCACTGGCAATGCTGAAGAACTAGAAAGACGCAAAGGGCAAGATTTGCAAAGTGGTCTTGCATGTGTATTTGTCTTGTTAGGTGCCACTGTCAGTTACGAAATCCAACTTATTTGCCACCTACAATCCTATATTTCAGTACACACAGTAAATGACTGAACATTTTTTATGCTTAGTTTGCAGCTAAGTTTGAGACAGATTTGCAAAACAACCGTTCTTTTTATTTCGCTTACCTACATACTCGGATTCAGTAGGCATGCTCAGGGCTTCTGACTCTGCATAAATAATGCCAAGAAACTACTTCTCAATAAGTAATTGGGGTTTGTATGTGAATATGGAAGATCAGATGAAATTCCTTTCTGTAATCTTTGATCTGAAGTATGAATTTGTACTTCACGTTCTCACATCCTCTCTCTTTGTAGGTAAGCCAGAAAGGCAGCAACTTATTTAATCTCATTCTGGTTTGCTTTATGCATGCTAAAACACTTGTTTTGCCAGAAAATAACAATGACTCTGCGGACAGATGATTAGTACAATCACCAGGCCTCCAGATCCTCATTAACATCCACCTCACTGCAGAGAAGTTTAACAAGAGAGACTTTGCCACACCATGATATACCTCAAAGAGACATATAGTCAAATCATGCATAAAAGCAGGTTTCACATGAAATGAAATGAAGATTAAAATTAATAGAATATGGGAAAACAAATTTTTAATTAGGACAAATATCGGGCAAGACTATCCTGTGTCCAAAGCGGGAATACTGTTATGCAGCCAGAAAGGCTTCTCCCGAAAAGTTAGATGCCTAGTTACTGGAGTGGTCAGTTAGATGCCGTCCATGGTAATTCCTAGTAGTTGGCATAGAAGACTCCCTAGTGAGCATATGGATTTACCTGAGCCTTATATAGAATCATAGAATGTGTTGGGTTGGAAGGGACCTTTAAAGGTCATCTAGGCCAACCCTCCTGCAGTTAGCAGGGACATCTTTAACTAGATCAGGTTGCTCAGAGCCTCATTAAGCCTGGCCTTGAATGTCTCCAGGGATGGGGCCTCCACCACCTCTCTGGGCAACCTGTTCCGGTGTCCCACCATATATATCTAGGTGTCTATATATATCTAGGTGTCTGCCTCCTCCTGTGATCATAAAGTAAGCATCCCCACACATTTATGGACCATGTACATATATCCTTTTATATATATGTGTGTATGTGTGTGTGTGTGTGTATGTATGTATATATATCATCAGGTCACTGAGGGCACTACCAGGCTGTATTGTTCCCGCTGAGCCCCACTGTACCCCACTCCAGCACCCATGGGCCCAGGAGGCCTGTGGGAAAGTAACAGAATACTGGTGAGGAGGTTTGTAAACATGCTCAAGTGACTTGCACCTGGAGTGTTGGAAAACACATATATCACATGAATCATTGTTTAGTCTTAGGTGCTCAACAAGTATAACATCTGCATTTAGATAATATAGGCCTGTGATGGACTCAGCGGCACCTTATCAAACATGCCTGAGATTCCTGCCCTGCTTTTTGAGAAGATCAGAGCACAGTGGAAAACTATGCCTGCTTGAATCCCTGATATACAGGCGAGAACAGCACATTCGAACTCTCTGTCTAACTAGCAAGGACTCTCTTGCTACCAAGGACTCTAGCAAGGACTGAGCTCTGCACTGCCTGCATTCCCACTTGCTTTGAAGATACACCTGTTTGTGAGGTATCGAGATTAAATTTATTCTTTGTATTTCATCCGTGGTTTTTTGGTTGTTCCTGTGTCCTGCCTGTGTCATCTCACACAAGCCCTGTTTCATTCCACCTCGAGGTCATAAGTCCTGCCCCAGCCACATGGCTGGAGTACCAGCCTCCAGCCCTCTCTCTGGCCATGCCTCTCAGAAGGACCTTGGCTCTTCTCTACCAGTAGCTCATGTCCTGGGTGGACCCTCAGGCACCTATCTCTTTTTGCCCTTCATTGGTGCCCCTGGCTGGCCTCTGGCCCTGGCTCATCACTTACCGTGTCTAGGGCTGTCGAGGACCCTGTTGCCAGAACACGGTACTGCCTGCCCTGTGTAGGCCCTGTGGGTCTGCCCTGCCTTGGAAAGGGCACAGCCTGTGATGGAGTCACCCTTGGCCCCCAGCTCCCTGTCCCTCATGGAGCTGCTGGTCCTCACTGCACTCTTACATGTATGTCCTATGAGCTTAATCAAGAATTGTGTACTTCACTAAGTACATTAGCATGATATTGTGACACTTAGTAATCTTAGACTAAATTCACTTTGAAATTATAGAACCATCTGCTTGCTGAAAAATAAGTCCACCAAAGTTCCTCAGGGGGACCAAAAGAAACCGAAGTAAACTCAGGCCTGGGGAGAGAAAAAAGCCTGTTATCCAATGGGAATTCTCTCCTCTCCTCTCCTCTCCTCTCCTCTCCTCTCCTCTCCTCTCCTCTCCTCTCCTCTCCTCTCCTCTCCTCTCCTCTCTTCCCTTCCCTTCCCTTCCCTTCCCTTTTTTCTCTTTTATGTGTGGCATTAGAAGGATTCTTTTGGCATACTAAATTGGTTTGACCATTTTGGTCTGTTAAGTATGTATCTCATGAAAGGTCCATCCTTTACAATAAAGGCAGAAGAACTGGCTGTTAAACAAGCTGTGAATTCATCTATAAAATATTTGATTGTCCCCTGAGTAAATTAATTAAGCCAATATATTCACTGAAGAATTTCACAACAATCTCATAAACTCTGCAGCAACCTCACTCGAGACACTCAAAGTGTCAAAAAAACACCAAGTTAGAAAAAATATTCCCTGAGGGCTAAAATCTCAGACATATTCAGGTATATGCTTAGCTACATATCAAGTTTCTACTACAATCCCTAAAATCAGTGCCACCTACTTCTGCCTAAAGTCGTGTTTCTGCTGACAGACATATGCAGAGACAGTACTGCCTTTAAGTCAGTAACCTGCTCAGAGCTCAGCTCAACCTGAAGCTTAGACAATCCTCCAAAACACTGTTGCCAGTGGCCTGAATCAATAGCAGGAATCAAATACACCTAACAATAGAATCTTCCTAAAGCACTGCCAAACATCTGATTGTGTTACCCCAGAAAAGTTGTATATCTAAAACATAATAATTTTACACTGTAATTGTGAAAACAAGGGAAGATTCCTGCCATAGCAGAGCTAGAAGACTGACAGACCTGTTCTTTCCCTGCAGTTCAACCCTGGCTTGTCTAAGGCAGTTGTCTTCTGAATAATCTTCGCTAAGGCATGTACCTTGTGGCAACAAGACACCTAGGAACTGGACATTGTAAAGCCAAAATGCCTTCAATGCCTGGACCTACAACATTATTTCCCCTAGATTCCTTGTTTTCATCAGATATGTGTTTCAGTGGATTTCTGAGCTTCATCTGGGAGCACAGGAAATTACTATGTCCATTGAGGTTTCTGATGCCCAAGACCTTTGTTACAAAATGCCCCAAAATGTCGTTCAGAAATAAGCTCTGCAACCTCCATTAGTCATGAATTGCACTCTGCCTGAAAAATGGAATAGCTACTTATTTGAAATTTTTTAAAAGTTTCTATCATTCTACTTGTTTTTGCAATTAAGGTAGGTCTATAGAACTTTTGATTCAAAGGTACTCCCCCTCTAGTCAAATATAAAACTTGTGTATCTGATGCTAAAACATACTGCAGGCTATCGTGGCACTCCAATTAGGTGAAGTGAACAGAGTGGCCCTTTTTCACATTTATTGCTATTTGTTTGAAACTCTACTGTCATTTTACAGGCAATAGAAAAAGTAATGAACCTTATTTTCTGACAGATCTGCAGTTTTAGGGGCTTTGTTTGTTTAAAAGAAAGGTTCTTCCTTTGTAAAAGAAATTATAATCATACATCTTTTCTGCTCTATTCTGGCTCTTCATTCCAACATACACAAAGAATCCAGATGTGGCAGAAACTTGCAAATTACTAAAATTTTTCTTTTCATTTAAACCTTGCATTTTAATATATCACTCCTTGATGAAACTCAGGAACTACTGTTCAATCAATAAATACGTCGTATCAAGCAGGAAACATTTTAGGAAATGCTATATTCTAATAACGTCATGGGATGTATAAATTTCCAGAAGAGATTTGGATCAGAAAAAAATGCTGTTCTCCAAGCAAGTCTTAAAATAGTCTTGACTCAACAGATGTCCTCCATGAATCCTGGATATTTAAAACTCTTTTAAGAATCTAGTTTTTTTCAACTGTTAACTGGTTAAATTACAGGGTAGAGAGCTCTCAGTTTACTAAATACCTGATAATTGTATCTCGTCTGGTTAAGCACCTTTGATTCATGTTTTTGTATCCCATTTTCAGCGTATCATATGATCAATGAATTCCTCTTTTAAAATTATTTGCAACATTGACAACAAATTGAAAAACATATTGCCTCAAAACCAGATGAAAATATATTAGTTTAAAGAGACAGAAAATATTAGAAGAGGGAGTAGAGGAGTGCCAGAGTTGACCAGGCACAGTTCAGTTGTTAATGCTGTGTTTCATAGCACTCTTGGGTATTAAATTCTGCCAACCAAAGAGTCTACTTTTAAGTCAATTGTGATCTTTAACATGAACAAATATAAACAAGACAAAGTCTAAGTTCAAAAGTGGATCAGTACTATTTACCTGGAGCTGGCAGAAAATGGCATCAATAAATCTTATACTTCAGTTGAGTTAGCTTAAGCCTTTCTTTGTGTCAAAATGAAATGAGCTTTGTGAGCTACTTGGATTTTAAGGTATTTGGACATAAGCTTTGTTTCTGTTTTTGTTTTGTCCTCAGAAAAAGTTTTATTATGTGTGTGAGTGTCTCCATACGAACTAAGTCAGGCAGAAAGTATAAATCAGTGACTTTGAAACAGCAGCAGTCTCTCCTGAAAATGACAGGACCTGGGGACATATAAGTCTCTGAAGACACACAGTCATCTTCAAGCACGGCACAGAATTCTTTAATGATTGTTCACTGTAGTTATATGCTGTTATCATATCATGATGACTCAAAAGAATGATTTGGTGAATAGAAGAGTAGACTCACTAAACAGACCGATAACATCAGAAAATCATAAGTTCCAAGGCAGACCATCTAAAATTGACTTGGAAGTTATTTGGCATGCTTCCTAGTACCATACACTCATACAGGATATTGAAGAAATTAAAACAGGGTAATTCATAAAATAGATTGTGAGTTTAAAAAAACACACAGAATAGTTTGGATTCTTGATGTTATGAAATCAATGTAAGATACTCCAACACAAGAACTGCCCCAAACCTTTCAAACACAGGGTATGTTGTGGATATTCCCAGAGCATTCAGTGAGATTTTACCTTCTCAATAAATTAAAACACTATTAAAGCTGCACTAATTATCTGTATGCTTTCACTTGCACATGAGTGCACTCTTTAAAGCAAAATAGCAAAAAGGACACTTTGCTGTGTCAGGATAATAAAGTCTTCATTACACTCAACTCTAGTCCAATTTTTCTTTTTTTTTTTTCATGGTGAAAGATAGAGCAATCTTTGCTAATGTTAATAGGCTGCAGAGAGACTTAAAATAAGCATGTACCCTAAGGATATGCATTAAAGAACAAGCTCATGCATTTTTTACCCTGAAGGAGGTGTTAGGTTTGTGGGTCACTGATTCAGCAAGACTGAGATAGAAACAGGTGACCTGAACACTGACTCTTGCAATAGCTAGAGAGAGAGGCTAAGGGAGAGATGGTTAACCTTTACAACTACTATATACAAATTGCTCTAACAAAACTCTGTTTCCCGAAGCTGATGGCATTCAATGCCTTTCCCTTACCAGGGCATTCTCCTTCCCTGAAAAGCTGGAATTTTGGTCTCTAGCAATGGCTCAGACCTATTTCTTCTTTTTTTTTTCTCTCTTTTTTTTTCTTTTTTTTTTTTTCCTGCCCAAAGGCCAGTTTAAAAGGCTAACAAGAGGGAGCAACCGCCACATTGCTGCCAAGAATATTAATTGACTATTTATGGTTGAAGTGAGCGCTGGGGCCTTCATGTCCTGGGCATGCTTCCCACAGCTTGCTTCTGTTTCTGAGAGTAAGAGAAGGGTTTTACTCACAAGTCTTTCCATGACTTCTACAGATTCCAGTGAGGATAAAGCTAAAAGCATTTCTTTTTGCCCCCTTTTAAGTTAAACTGCCTTTTCACTTGGGAAATTGACATTTCTTCCCTTGTCTATTAACTTCCTCAAGTTCCTGAAAAGATGCTGGTGAAAATATGACTACAAGTTCTCCTCTCATTCCCTTATGGCCTGACCTGATATGTGAGAAAGTACGTGGATGTCTTGTGAGATATTCCTTCCTTAATAACTCTGCTTTGGGGGCAGACAGGCAATAAATAAAACTGAAATCTACCTATAACTATTTTAGGTTCCTGCAGCCTCTAAATCAGTATACATAATGGTCTGGACAATGCTTTTCATTTAAAACTGGCTATTTACTCATTATGACCTTCATTTTTTCAGAAGAGAAAAATGACTGGAAAACAAGTGAAGCAAAACCTTGCTGTCTTTTTCTGATCTTGACATCGTAATACCAGGGGTGCTAACTTACCTCTTCCACAGTAGAAAACAGTGGTTGGGGTACTATTTTGGAAGTCCTCACCAAAGAACCACTAGAAGATCGAACCATTGAAGATCTCTCTGAAGAACCACTAGAACTGAGACTCAGAATCCCCTTGAGTGTAGTCATCAGCAATTTATTTGTTGACAGAGTTTATACTGGAAAACTGGTTAAAAAACCCAACCCAACCCAAGCCAAATGAAACCACCCTGACGGTTATGAGGAATTCAAGCAATAGTTTTGGATGACTAAAATATAAAAGGGTAAAAAATGAAATATTTAAATAGTTCTTTCTGGTAGTTCCAAAACACTGCTCTTCATTCATGTAGAAGTGAAATTAGTTTGATGAACAGCAGTATCCCTAGGAAACCTAATTAAGCAATCTAGTCTCATCTTCTCCACTTACCTAATTTAAAAGAGGTCCTTTGACCAATTTTTCTCACTGTCTCAATGATTTCTTGCAATAGTAGTCTACAAACAATTTTATATGAAGTAAATCAGTTTCAACATAAGCTATGTGAACACCTCAGCATCTCTTATAACCCAAATGGTAGTTGCTGTAAGGAAGAAGAAGGCTTCAGAGACAAGACAGAAATGTAGGCTTTGCACTAGGTCTCCAATATCCTATTCTAGGATAATTACTTGGTTGGAAGTGGAAAGAGAGATCAGCTCCGTATTTCTGGTGTGGCACAGGCTCTGTAGCATTAAAACTTAACCATGTGGACCTGAAATTTGCTTTTCCTAGAAATGTCTGGGGAAAAAAAATTTGCCATAACTCATTAGGTTTTAAATGAGTTGATGATCGAGAAACAAAGTTTGGAGTAAACCTGAACTGGCCTTTTTTTCTCTTTCATCCTCCTTATGTCTTGCTGAAAATTATTACCACAAACCTAACTTATATTACCAACAGTCATCATTCCCATTTTGCAGAGAAAAAAAACAAAGTCTATTATTTTCCTGTATAAGATTAACATATATAAAATCTAACATTTTAGGTCAATTTTACTTAAATATTGATAGAGCTTCAATTTGTTTTATCATAGGAAACCTCAAAGTACTGGGCTTTGCATTTGGATAGAAAGTGGTGAATCTTACGTTCTTTCTCAGTTTCTCCAAGCAGTGAATTCCATTATTTTATTCTAATCTCCAAAATATGATGACTCACCTCCTTTCTCATAGAGTTAGGTAGTTAAATTCTAAAGGTCAGAGTAACCCTGGCCCTGTTCAGTCAGAGACTGGAAAACACTAGATGAAACATTAAATATGACTCGGTGTTCTTTCTATAAGGAGCTAGTGCCAGGAGCAGAACAGTGGGTGTAGGTACTTATCGTGTTCAGGCTTCAGTAAGCTTCAGCATGATAATTGATTCATGAGATAAGGAAGGTATACATGATTAAGGTCACTTCATCATGAAACAAAAAGTAAGAAGACGTCTCTTAGTCCTTGTGTTCGTGTATAGGTAGCTATTTATAAGTCCAGGTTCAGAGGGGAGTCTAGAAACCAAAGGCTGTTTTGATGATTTGTGCGACAGGTCTTCAAATGAAGAAGCAAATATGATGGAAAACTCCCTAGGGTTTTTCTTCTGCCTGCAGGCATAACCTCTTTCTTACTTGGATTTAGTTTCAATTAACTCCTCGTCAGCTATGTGCTGAGCTCAGCCAGGCACCAGACCAGTCAGCAGCCTTCATAAATTGTGACAAATAAACAGATTTGAATATAATCTGAATAATGTACCAGAGTGCATCATATCCTAGCCTTTCTTCCATGTTTGGTTGCTAAACATGGGTATGCTGATTCAGCATTAGTCTGCATTTTTGCATGGTTATTTATGCTTGTACACAGTATCTGCAAAAAAGTACCTTCTCTAATCCAATCATATTTTGCATCCCTTTTTTCAGCAGCAGTGAATGGATCTCTAGCCATTCGGTTTATATGTTTTTATGGTCTACATTGTTATACTTTCTACCTTTCTTTACATTTGCTAAGTAACATCTAAATCAGTGTATCCCCAAGACATGCAAATCACTTATTACCTGTACAGTCAGCAACTATATCTATATTTATTATTGTACAAGGGTTTGACCCAGGTGACTAATCTAAATGCAGGCGTAATAAACGTTTGTCTAGAACAAGGTGCCTCTTAGAAAGTATTTGAAAATTGCCTGGAGCTGACCTGACAAAAAGCACATCTTTAAATGTTATCTCTAGCCATGTTCTGATATTAAAATACATTTTATGTACTATCACTTGAAAGCCAGCTTCTGTTTTACTTTCATAGGATTGTTTGGTATGTCAGAAACTGCGATAAAAGACATAGCCTAGGTCGAAGCTATCTGTGCAAAAAAAATCAGCATCTTACTCAAGAAGAGCATGATGATGAGACAAACTTTAAAAACAAGCCCAAAATTTCAAAATTTTCATCAGGAGGGTGCCCTAAGGTACCTTGGTGGTCCGGACTTATTCTAACTGCTTAGAATAGCAGTTCCCACTGGAGTGGGAACCTAGACAGGTATTCACAGCATAGGAAAGAGGTCTAAGTCAGAAATTACTTCAGTACTTCACTACTTTAGTAGTGCTCAGCATTTTCATTAATAACCAGACTAGTGGAATAAAGTGATGAGAAAATGTTAAAATGACACTGATCAGGAAAGGGACTCAGGCCCTTTAGAAGACAGCCTCAGAGTTCAAAATGATCTCTGCAGTTTGCCATGATCATCAGTTGTAAAGTCCCGGTACTAATGATAATACCAAATGGACAGTACTTACTAGGTAGACAAGTGAAGGAGAGCAAGATTGCAGTAAGAGGTAGCTAATGAGCACTAGTGGCAATGGAAAGGCTTCTGCTGGCTATTATACACTGATTTCACAATGGCACTTTGGAAAAATTTAGAATCAAAATGACACCATTAAAATCACCAAGAAAAATTAGAAAATTTGAATGTGAAGACAGATTAAAGGACTTTGTTGCTGATTAGAAAAGAGTGTGACTGAATTTTCCAATATAAAAGGTTGCTATTAACGAGCATGATCAATTGTTCTTTATGTCCCCTGAGTGCAGTACATTAAGTATCTAGCTCAATTTACAGCAATGAAAATTTTGGATAGATCAGGAAAACACGCTTCTATCTATAAAGATAGTTAAAAGTCAGAACAGGCTGTTTAATAGGCTGCAGAAAGTATAATTTCAAGCTTTAAAATAAGTCATACAAGCTTCTGTCAGGGATCGCCTGGATGTACTTGAATTGTTTCAAAAAAAGGAGATAAATGATCTCTTGAGGTGAGGGTTGGTTTGGGGGTTTTTTATCCTTTTCTATGCTTTTTCTTTTTAGGCAGGTTTGTACTTAACAAATCAAATTTACTTTTCTGTTTAATATTTTTTTTCCCACAGCCCATGATGTTTTTTCAGGTTCAAAACATCACATCCAGTTTATCAAGCAATCTGGGAGCTATTAGGCTTGCAGAAAATTCCCCCTATCTTGCTTAGCTAATAATGAAGACAATGTTAAACTAGGTTTCTGCAAGATCAGCTACTGGTAATCACTAATACCTACAAAGTTTCTAAATAAAAATATTAAAACAAAGCATAGAGATGATAAATTGTAAAAACGGAGGCAAAAATTACTAGTTACTGGTATATTGGAAGCATTGAAGTGAATCTTGATGTAAAGATAATGTAGGATTGAGCGAAAAAGCTTTAGAAAACTTTTTAAAAACTCTATGAAAACTACAGAACAAAAGATGTCAGCCTTTGAAACATTACCTGAGGAGGAATTACGTAGACAGGACATCATGTAGCCAGAAGGGTATCAACAAAACCTGAAGGACATATCCAAGAAGGAAATAAAGAAGCTTTAGAACTGCATGCAATTCTTACTTAAACTACGGGTCACGCTGAAGCTGTCAGAGACACAGGAAGGAAATGCGGATAGACAAGAAACTGCATCTTCCATAACGAAAGGTAAAAAAATGAAAAGAAAATACATATTATCTCAAATGTGAGCAGATCAGTAGAATACCACAGAACAGTAAAATGTCTTCCACGGGCATATGAACTATGATATTTCCCCCAGATTTTCCAAACCAGAGAAAATAACTGAAATTTTCAGCTATACATTGCATAAACTGAAGTCAGTGTCAATTCCTTTTTCTTCTCTGACAAAAAACTACAAAACCTCATGTGGAATATTGTATTCAGTTTTCATTTTCTTGCATTAAAAATGATGGAGATATTGTGCAGTTAAAGCATCCTGATTGATCTGGATATTATAAGAGCTTACTCATGACGAGTGTTCAGAGGAGCTGTAGAGTGGAATTCTGTGAGACAGAGACATTACCTAAATGTGTTATAGGGTAAAAAATAATGTTTTTTCATTATTTCAGGAACAGAAAACTCTGTATTTGGAAAGTCAGGATGTCAATAAATTTGGCAGAACGCTTACGTCACAGGGAACACTGCTAACACAAGCATTCAGAGAAGTTAGTGAAACAATATTGAAAATAAGCATGCACACACAAGTATTTTGAGTTCAAGAGAACTCTGAACCTGGACAATGTAGGCTGACAGGTATTATTATTATTGCTATGATAGTTTATGAGCACTTGAAATGTATTGCCCTATCACATTGGTAAGTATAACTATAAGGAAGTAGACAGTCCTGTACCATAATCCTCTTCTGAATAAATAATTTCTTTTAAATCACAGTATTAGAACATGGAATAAGAATTTTTTCAATCTGTTTTGAATTTTTTTTCAGAGGTTCATACTGTTGAAATGCTCAGATTTCATATTTTGGAATAAAAATACATGAAAACAAACTGAACTGATTCACTTAACTACATTTTCTTGAAAAACAGTGTCTGTGACATTTTCTTCTCAGAAAACTGCTTGTTTAAGTTTCTGTCCTATCACAGGTACAACTTTCCTTTTATTGTGCCACAACTATTACATTTTAAGGAACTGTGCCTATGTTTTAACATCCATCATTCTTTTATTGTTTCAGAAAAGAAACTATATTCAGAGCCTAAAATTTCAGCTCTGCAGAAAAAAACTCAAAAAAACCAGTTAGGACAAACTTAATAAAGAACAAAGTTCCTCTGAGACAACTACTGTAAACTGCAGGAGAGCAGGAAACTAAAATAAAAAATTGTACAGCTACTTTTGGGTGTCCAAATTGAGAAAAAACTGAGTTTGCTTTAACACCAGAAAAGTGCTCAGCACTCTCTGGAACATGCAGTATATTCAGCTGAGCAGCAAAAAATCCTAATTGCTCTTGAATTTTGAAAAAAAATATTTTCTGCAAAAACCCTTGCACATTTAAACAAGTCATAAAAATGCACATGGGCTTCTGCGAAGGAGCACATCTATACAAGCTGAGTTCATCAATTTAGCTTGATATCAAAAGAGTATCAGCTAATTATACCAACTCTGCCCTAGGCAATAATTTAAATCTATTTAAACAAAAAAAAAAAATCTTGCCTTTTTAAATTTTTCCTACTTAAAATACATGTGACTTAATTTATTATAATTAAAAGACTTGTGTTTTTTATTTATTCTACCTAGGTCTAGGATTAGATCACCACTATTGCTCCCCTCACAATCTTTTTTACTATAAACTAGAAACGTGTAACAGCAAATCAGTCCCATTGTTGCTTTTTCATACAGGTGTATCCTGTGAATATGAACTGTAACCTTTCCATATTCTCAATCTTTTAATTTTATCATTTAACATCACTGAAATTCAATATGTAAATGAAAGGTTTTAGCCACAGGAGAAAAAATGAAGCCAGCCAAACATGGACATAAAGCTTGAGGGAAAGATCTGGAAACGTTGCACTTCATCTTTCTATAGGGCTTCACATGTTCAAAGTGCTGTATGAGCATTCATTAGCAAAAAATGTGTCCTTTCATCATCTCATGCTAATTACCGAGAGAAGTAGCAAAATGTTAGTAGCAGTAATATGCATATACACTGCACAATATAGTACTCTACCATATATTAATTAGCATGAGAGTACGAGAGAAAACTTTTATTGGAAATGTTCCAGGAATGCAAAAGCAGCAGGAAGGGAAAATACTCTTCCAAAGTACTTGAAGGTAACAAGATGTAAAAGCCAAATAACATAAGCAAATCTGAAGAAAATAGCTTTCTGCAATGTTTTGGTGTTATTTAGTTTGTTTTGTTTGTGGGTTTCTTTTTTTGGTTTTTTTTGTTTTTTTTTTTTTTAATTATCATAGTGAAAGGGGAAGTATTTTTTTAATGATGAATTTCCATTCATTCTTGTTCAACGTGTTGCCTGTATTCACAGAAAAGAGTAACTGAACCTCAATTAAATATTATTAGTAAGTCATCTTCCCTTATAACCCTGCTTGTTTCCCATAGTGAGCTTGGAAATCACACAATTTGAGCACTGTGTCTTTCTCAGATGCTGTGCAGGGTGAAGACTGTGATCTCTCAAACATTTCTTGGAATTTCTCTCTTCCCCTAGGCAGTCTCTAACTGGAATTTTAATGTGATTTTCCACTGGTTTGTTTTGTTTTAGAAGTCTGCGGCAACATTTCTTTTTTGTTTTAAGCAATTTTCCAACTAATTTTCTTTTTCAATGAGAAATGCAAAACTTCATAATACTTTTAAGAATAACATCTGTTCATTTCCATGGAGAAAATCTTATTTTATCTGTTATTTTCTCATTCCATTAACAACTAATAGCTGAGTAAAATGGAACTATCTTCTGGCAGAAGGGAGGGAAATAAGAATTACCTTTTCCTTCTATGTAGATAAAGCTAAAGTTATATAGTTTTTTTAAATTCTATCAGAGAAGTTGTATTTAAATACTTTAAAACAAAGAAACAAAACCAAGAAATGACGACTCTTCTAAGACAATAGTCTAGATACTACCAAATATTTTGCTTCAAAACAAGCATTTTCATTAAATAAAAATATCAATTCCTGTATAGCAGTCTTATATCCTTCAAGATGAAGGATGAAGTCTTACATCCTTCAAGACATAGAAGATGCAGTTAAATTTTTCAATAACATGAATGCTTAGTCCAGTAGGAGGTGGCTTTTCTCCCACCACCTTCTTTGAGGTTTGAAATCTTTATGGTATGGGATACTACTTAAAAATGTAATTTGCATCTGGCTTCTGAAGTTTTTAGGCACATGAGGGAAGACAGAATATCCTAGCAAAAGTCAGGATTAATTAAGAGAAGAATGCAGCCATGCAGAAAATCTTATTACCACACGTGATATAAAAACATAGCTGAGGACTTAACAAAATGGAGTAATAATTTGATGTTTATTTGCCCACAGATGCAAGGGTATGCCTGAACATTGCAAACTGATTCAATGGACTAATGTACTGTAGCTGTTAGTTATGCACCCTCCTTCTCACTGACTTGTCAGAAGGCTTCTTCCCTGACAAAGAAACTCTCTCTTTTTTTTTGATTTTTTTTTTTTAACAGAGTCCATTTCAGCCTCCTTCGTGTCTTTGTTAGCAAAAGGGTTAATTTCTGTCAATTGCTCTTATATGTTTTTTTCCATAAGGACCTCATAATCTGTCTTTCATGGGGTGTCCAAACATCACAAATATACGGTGTATTTTTGGACAACCTAAGAGTTAACAAGCACTGTCGGTTGTCTGTGAAGCCCCATTACATATCTATGATGTTACATAAACAATTGTTAAAAGGCAGATATCACTGATAAATGGTGTTGATCAATATCTCTATGAATTTTAAATAACTGAATTTATGATGAAGGTCTCTGTGTTCTGCAATTTCTAGGACTTTTTTTCCCCTGCTAATTATCTGTCTTTCCTAAGAGAATCAAAAATTTATCTCTGTTTTAGAAAAATATCAAATGGCATAGCAGAACAGTACAATGGATTTAGAAATGAATATTCAGTTTTTAAATTTAATTAAACACACAAATCTTACACATTTTACCTTACCATAAACAAAAACAAAACAAAAAAAACCCCTCCCAGTAGGGGTACTTTTAGACTTGTTACCTGTTACTTGCAGGTACCATATATTGAATTCTCTTTGAATGCAGAAGGAAAATCTCAACAACAAGAAAAAATAAAAAAATTAACATTGCAAGTAATTTTTTTCCATATAAGTAATTGAAATTGTGAATTATTTGTGAATATATGTTACTGGGAGAGAGTAAAAACTAATAATAACCTTCCAAAATCTCAGGTTTGCAATTGTTAGTTTTCTGCCTGCCAAATGTACTGGTATACTACACTGAGCTCTCTACTACTGTAGCAGTCATATTTTGCATGCAAGTGAAATTATTTATTTACAACATTTTAGTCACTTTGTCAACAGTGAACTTTAAAGCTTGGAAGACAGCAAAAACAACAAATAAATGGAAATATTTAGAGGACATCTTTGTTTTCATCATATATCCCATACTGACTTCTATCTTTTCAAAACTGCTAGCATGACAAAGCTCAAAGTCATTTGCTTACCTGAGAGCAGACATTGAAATGTGTCAGTCATAAATCAGGTGAAACACTGAAGATCTCTTCCTTGTTCATATGTTTAAATAAGAGAACTGTACAATGTATTTCTGTGGTGGAGGTGTTGTTGGTTTGGTTTTTGTTTTTTTTTTTCTTTTTTGGTACTTTGAGAACATTGTTTCAAAGCAACAAACTAATAAAATAGATAGATATATTTTATTCTCTGGCACCTTCAGAGAGGTTCATTAAAAATAGATTTAAACTATGAGTATATGGATACTGTTTTAAGAAGACTCAAGAGACACATTTAGGACTTTATGTAACCATCAGTCTTACAGCCCAAAGTATTAAAAACTGGACATTTATACCTTTTGAAGGTGATTTTATTTTCATTGTTACTACATTGAATTTCTCGGACAACAGCATTTATTCTATATGGATGATTCTGCAAAATACTACAGTTTAAACTCCATGCAAGGCTAAACTACAAGCATCACCCATAAGAAATTGTTAGACAGGGAAATTGTCTGGAAACTAATATCATAAAAATCCACACCATTTTTATCACAAAGGCATTGAGATCTTGCATGCATCATCCTTGGGATTCCAGCATTTGGAATAAAGCCAGTGGAAAAACCCACAGACCCAGAAACCATTGGTGTATTTTCCACTGCTGGAGACATTAGCTAGCAGTGACTTTGCTCCAGTTCTGTGCTGCACATTGTGCCAGGGTTTCTTTGCTCTATTTATTAAGCTGGCGACACAGGCAATGTTAACTCTGGCATTGAAATTCTGTTTGCAATCAAAATTGGTTGTTCCAGTCAGAAAAGCCAGGCTGAGAAAGTGGCAGTATACCGATCATCTCTCAATAGCTTCCCACCCAAACTTCCTTGGGGAATGTGAGGGAGGAAGTGGACCTTTCAGCATATACCCATGTCGTGGTTTTGGCCAAATTGGACAATGGCCCATGACAGATTCTACCCCCCAGCTTCTTGTACACAAAGAGGAGGAGGAGAGATAAAGAGATTTAGGAGTTTAGAAGAAACTGAACTACTTTAATAAAGTATTAAGAATAAAATAAAAAATAAAATAATGGAATAGATACAGTATATAAAAAAACGTATTAATCTCCCAGGATGATGTCACCGGCAGGCACTGGGGAAGTCCCAGGCTGGACTCAGCGATGGGTGGGAACTGGATTCCACAGATGGAGTCAGGAACCCACGGATTGGGATCAAAGGGAGATGAACAGACAGGGTCCTCCTCGGACGTCAGCCGTTGAAGGAAGAGAGTTGACCCTTTGATCCCTCAGCTTTTATACTGAGCTTGGGGCAGATGGGATGGAATACCCTGTCGGTCAATTTTGGGTGACCTGTCCTGTCTGCTCCTCCCTGCAGGTGGGCCCCGTCTATGCTTTTCCACTTCCAACCCTCCAATGGGGTAAATAACGAAATTAGCTGACCTTGGTTGTTATCACAATAAGTATAAGCAAGAGCCTCGCTGCATACCATTCCTTGGCGCAAACTGTAAACATTGGTCTTACCACTCCAGACAAACCATTTTCGGCACAACATGCTGTTAATTTCAGAGAGTTAGAAGAAGCCTAGCTAAGAAGTAAAATTACTGAACAGAAAGTTGGTTCTGTTTTACCTCAAACCAGGACAACCCAGTGAACGAACTGTCAAGCCTGAAGACCAAGCTTTCATTCAGCTAAGTCTTATCATCTCCTTTTAACCTGGGGGTCTGGGAGGTCCAGTGTGCTGAGGTAACTAAGACGCAGCAGCAATGGAAACCTGCCTGTGGTGGGGAGAGGGGATGCTCAAAAGAACAAGGAGGCTAAGGGCCTGGCAGCAAGACTCTTCATGTTGCTATCGTGTTTCCATGTCCTGTTACACTGCATGCAACTATACATAGAACTAAGGCATTGCTCAGGATCAATTTAAGCTGTCCTAGGCAGGAGAAGTAATTTTTTTAGATTCGTCCCTCTGTGAACACATATTTCCAGCATCACAGAATTCAGCAGTCATGGATTTTCAGTACTCAGACCAGATGAAAACAAGGTTCACGGCAGGACCTGAGGCTGGGTCCATATTTTTGGAATTCTATCCCAATTATGAATCTTGGCATTCTCCTCTATGCTACCCAGCAAGCATTTACTGCTTGACCCTGTCTTCATGGCATTTTGTTAAAAAATGGTGATCTTGCATTCATATCCCAAATACTTTAGCGTACTCTGACATCTGTCAAATCAGTCATGTTTCGACATTCACAGCATTTCACAAACAACCCAGGGCAGCTCGGCTGCATGAATGACATGCCAAAAAGGCACAATGTAGTCACCATAATGTGAACATAATAGCACTCCCAAGGTTACCTGTGACAAATGGATGCAAGCATAGGGAGATGCTTATATCTTTTTCAAGAGAAAAGAAGATAATACAGTACGATAAAGAGATTGTGCATTACATATACCTGTGCAATAACTACATCTTTAAACCATTACTAACCATTTTTATTCTGTTCCAAGCAGTTCCCTATCATGCTTGAAAAATTCCTTTAAATCTGCCAAAGGCCCTCTGAATACTTCATAATGTTAACTTATTCAATAACCACATAAGCCACCCCACCATCAGTATGCAATTATATAACATTCCTATGGCAACTACAGCAATTCCTTACATGGAAAATTAATATGAAGAGATTAACATATTTGTAGCCATCCTCTAATACAATTTTGCTGCTGGAAGTCTCAGAGGAATGGTACCACTGTGAGATGGTGCAGCTCCTTGTGGCACATCAAGGACTGCTCTTTGAAACTGAGGACTGCTGTGTTAAGTGGCCACTAGGAGCCTAATTAACATTTTCACTTAGTACTACTTTCCTGATCTGAGAGCCAAATCAGATTTGTATTCCAAGGCATTGTTTCTAAAACAATAAATCAAAACGAAATATTTCTTGGCCATCTACCAATAAGCTGCTAAATGCTAGTTGCCTCCAAAAAGTAGAAATCAGCATCACTATCAACGCAGAAAAAACATATATAAAGCATAAGCCATGATCTGTGAGTGTATTGTCTCTACCTATGTACATTTTCCATTTTCCTACTATCAGAGCCATTTTCAAATGTTCTGAAGCACTGCCGAAGAACAAGAGACAGATGAATCATAGAATCATAGAATCATAGGGTTGGAAGGGACCTCTGGAGATCATCCAGTCCAACCCCCAAATCTTAGTCTAAAAAAAAATCACAATTTTTCAGTGATTTCAAGACCGTAGTTCTCACATAAAACCCTATAACAGCAACCAACTAGATTGTCTAGGTGCTGATTTGGCAGTATTATGCCAATTTGCACCAACTGACATCCAGTGCATTAGATTTTGCAAACTGCAGGTGCAAAGTTTGGGTGCGTGCTAGTCCTGATGTTGAGTAGGTAAATATATGTTCCATATAACAAACTGTTGTCTGCCTGTATGGTTTTTTGTATTAGCTAGTAGCTAGGCAGGTCAGAAACTCAAGCATCTACTCTATCATTTAGGAACAGCTTTTGAATTTGCTACAATCCCTGGAGGATTTTGGGTCTTCTAAACTAATCAAGGATTTATGAGACATAAATACTATATTATGTCTGTGATAGACGAATTTTTCTCCCCACTAATGATCCTTTGGCCAGTCTAAGAACTGCAGAATGTTGTTGGAAGAAAAATAGATATTGTAATACATTGCCTGAAGGGAGTTATAACAGAGAGAGAAATGAGGGAGGACCTTTTACACAGGTGGTCATACAACTGTAAAATAGACGTGTGTTTAGACATTTTGATTGTGGAAGCTTATTTGTTTTGAATATTATTTGGATTTTAATGAACACCAAAAACATTTTATGTTCAATAACTTTGTTAATTGCACAAAATTCCATGTTGCGCAGAACATCTAAGGAAAAGAGGAAGAGCTTAAATTAATATAAAAAAGCTCCATTGGCACAGATGAAGCTGCAGTGGATTATATCAACTGAGAAGCTATCACAAAAATGAGATGTGGCTAATGGTTGTGAAGTGCACTTCTTTGTCTAAATTGTGGGAGACAAAAATGTGATATTTTTAGAAGCAATATTGTAAGAGACAACTTATGCATACATGATATTAATGGAATAAGACATTAAGCTCTGAATGATTGCTTTTCCCTGTTTCCATACCAATGCATTAATTTATATTTAACTGATATCTCAGATGGGTATCTGTTCTTTCACCTCCTGTATTTATGTAAGATGTTTTCTTCTTTTTCTCTTTTACACGTTTTTGTTTGTTTGCCTTGATATTTTTAGGGTCTGCACATTGATTCTGGGAATAGGTTTTGTTTGTCGGGATGAGTCATGCCCACACTCTTTCTCTCATCCATATAAGCACATAAGCAGAACTGAATTGTCCCTTAAGTCTTCAGAGCAGGAAGACATTCTCTTGGTAGCATGTAATTTATTTCATCTAATAGAGCTCTTATCATAGGTGTACAGTGAACAACAGCTACTTTTGACTCCTTTACAGGTGGGTTTGGCTTTGGTTTGTTTTCTTATCAATCCCAGTGGAGATAATCATTACTAGATTCACACTTCTTTTATGACCTGTGGGCTAATGCAAAAGCTGTTGGGTTCCTTACTGTTTAGTAAAATACGTACTTATTTATTTGTACATAATTTTTCCCTGCTTCTCAAATTGAGACTCTAATATTCAGTGTGTGACCATACATTGCTTTATAGACAGTGTGTCATGTGTCTCCATTGAGAATTTTGTCTTTCATGATTTTTGCAATAATACTGAAGGTTTTAGTACTACTGTACTCTGTATGCAAGGAGTATTTCATTCAGCTGCGTCTCTCTCAATTTCCCTTGAACTGAAATGTATGTGTGATTGCTATCGGTTATCATAACAGTAATACCTTTTGGACTTAGGACAGTGGTACTTTTACTTCCTTGACACATGCACATGCACACGATGCATACATCCAACGGGCAGGAAAGCAGCAATTCCTAAAGACAATATATTGGAAATACATATTGTTTCATAAGTATGTGTAGATAGCTTAATCAGAATTTTTGCTTTTCTTTTTAGAGGTATATTTCTGGATAAAACCTCACATTAAGACTTTAACTATTGACTAGAATTAGATCGTAGGTTTCTTTGAACAATTAAATCAGCATAACCATGGTAAGCATAACTTACTAGGGTTTTTTTTGTTTCAGTCCCGGTCACAATATGTAAGATAACCTTTTTGTTCCACTTTCAAGTCCCACACTTCACTCAATTTTTCTTCTTAAATTGGATTAGAATCTCTTGAGTGGAAGCAATTATCTTGATTCCTTAAATTATCTGTCAAAGGAAGAAGGTCTCTAAAACAGAGTGGAAGGAACTATCTTTGGGTTTATCTGTCCTTTGTTGTGAAGTCTGCCAACGATTTTTCAGAGATGGGATGTGAAAATAGGAGGAGAGGATGAGGAGGGAAACAAAAAAAAACACGTCAGAAAAAACACGTATATTTCTGTTTGTAGTTTACTTTTTTAACTTCATGGTCATAAGGCACAAACAATAATTGTTTTAAATTTGGGTAATTTGCAATCTGCTAGTCCTTTCAGTTTGTCTGCTCTGCTTTTTGTGAGGTAGATTCACGAGGACATTATCCTCAGCTAGTGTAAATCACAACAGCCCCATAGTGGATGTATGAAGTTTGTAAAAAATTATATTTTTGAACCTTTGGACTCACAAGCATATACTGAAATCACAGGCAAACACAGAAATGTAGCGTTAAGCCTTCTTATAATCTCCAGGTTTGTCCACTGATATTAACTGAACTTGAGAGACTAAGCTTGCATGAATTGCATATGGAAGGATCGAGAGAGAGATGTAGAAGGGAAAGCAAATGTATAATGCATATGCATCAGTTCAATGCACAGAAGTGATCTGATGAATACTTTATAAGCCTAATTTATAAGTGTGCCCTGACTCCCTCAGTGTGCATTGTTTAAATTCAAAGTTTGTACATCCTTTATGGCATCCTCAGATTGTATCAACACTTCAGAGTGTTTTGTCTCATTCCCAGCAACGGAATGTGCTTCTTGTACATATTTTGCAGAGCAAAATGAGCCCTGATGCTAAGATACACAAAGAGGATATTGCTGTGAACTTCTAAAGTCTTTTGGCTCATTTCCTTAAACTCTTCTCATTGCTTAAAAATCAAATACATAAAAGATTTTTGTCAGCTTAGTTACAATGTTACTGTTAATCGCTTGATGAAAAAGTTGCAGATTTCATGCACAACTAACGTAGGCCAAGACAGAGCGGCTTGGTTACAAGAATTACATCAGTGGATGAATTATAACTTACACTTCTGCTACCTTCTTGAATTGTTGTTCCTGCACTGTAAAAAGAAGGATGGAGATGAGTTGCTTTCTCTAAGAAGTGACAGGGAGAACATTGGTCTTCATGGAAGAGTGATACTTCCAAAAGCATAACTTAAAAATTCCCTTAGGAATGGCATCTTCTAACCACAGAGGAAGCCGTAGCTCCTCATCCACAGATTACCCAAACAAAAAAAGCATAAGTAGTGCCTGGAAACTTACAGATACAAAACCTTCAGCAGACGTGAGGTTCTTAAGTGGATCAGTTGCATTAATTTTCAGGTCAAACAGAATTACCAATATATTGAGAAGGATTCTTGTCTTCTCAAGCAATGGTTAGCTGATTTGTAACTACTGACTTCTCAAGTGCATAAAATGTACAAAGTTAAGGATACAAAATATTATGGGCAAGCCTATGGAGCTGCACATTTGTCCAATGCCTGGCTTAGGCTCCCAACATGTGGTGAAGGGAAAAAGTCCATGAAAACTAAGAGACTATCATTAAAGGTAAGTAGTGTGTATATAAAAGCATGTATCCTGCTCTGTCTCACTAACAGGACATTCTACCGGTGAGAACTACCAACAAAAGTCATCTTTTTTATGCAACGAAGAATGTATTTTCCCAGATATTTTCCAAATCAAATATACTCTTGTAATTTATTTTAGATTTACATTTTTTTACTTCTCTAATCTTGGGCATATTGGAAAAATAATTTCATTTAGCTTTCCAGTCAAATTACTTTTTAAAGTTTTTATGCGTTAGTTAAGTTTTTGCTGTAAATTCTAAAAGGAATTTTTTATCTTAAGAAAACCTCAAATGGGGGGTTATCTTTTTTACATTATTAAAAAAGTTTCACAGCATGATTTTTTTTCCCTCTTACAAAGTCTAGGTCTTCAACCAAATTTGGGCATATATTCTATTTTCTAAGGAAACATTGAAGAATTAAACACTTAAAGGTCAGGATACTATAAACTAAAGCTCATATAATTACAATAAAGTATATTTGATTGTAAATCTGCATTCTTTCTTTCATAAAGTACCTGTATAATTGTTCAGACAATAAAACAATCAAAATTTAGGCTGCTAACTTTCATGAATCATTTAAAGAGTACAAAATTATGATAGCCATGCTGGCTGCTATGTCTTTTAATGATAACACTGATCTTTTTTATCCTCTTTCTTCACTTTTAAAAAATTAATAGTATTCCAATATATGGTGCGTGTTAACTTAGGAAATATGAGGATCTGATAAAATGATTTGAATCACTGAAGCACTGTCTAACTAGTGGATATATAACTGAAGATTTAGTTGAATCAGTGGTATCAGGATCTACATCCTTCACCAGCAAGGGTGAATCTAGTGGTAGTGTCACTAAGATGCTCTAAAAGCATAAGCAAAATAATGTTTGTAGGGAAAGGGAATAACAAACAAGAGGCAAATGTAAGGACATTTGCTGCCAAATTAACACTGTGATTATAAGTATTAAAAGCCTATAAAGAGCAATATTTGACAGTAGTGAGTGGCCATTTTTTGTATAGCACAGAGAATGAAATAAACCCAGAGATGTGAGTTGATAAAGCTCCTACCGAGCACAGGTACAGGCTGGATCCTCATGCCTGTGAAGAGTAACTTGCATGATTCCCAACACACCGCTTCAGATCTCAGGTCTCTCAGCTTAGGGAGCTTCCAGCAGTGGAGACCCTGTAACTGTTTTGGATCTATGAAAATTAAAACTGCAAATTCAAGTATCTGAAACACTGTAAATCTTAGAAGATCCACTGGAGAAGTTTACATTTTCTGTTTCTATTGGTGAGGGCGGAAGCAATACTTTCTATTTTATCAAAATGAGGAGATGTTTTGCTAGAGTATTTTGGAGTCCATAGCCCTTTGGAGGAGAACGACGTTTTCTATGGAACGATTGTGCTACACTATTAGCACAATATACAAATTAAAATACATGAGGCAGGTACATACTCAAGACCATAATATATGCATGATGGAATAAACGAGAAATGTCACTGTAGCACAAAGAAGTTAGTAGAGGTGATTCTCCTGAAAACTTTCAGATCCAAGGAAGTGGGGGGGAGGCTTCTTTTATATGTAAAGGTTGTTTTGGTCTAGCAGTCTAGAGCTATTCTGCTAGACAAACTGTTTTGCCCTCTACGTTTTTTCCATTCTTTCAAGTCAATGCCTTTAGCACTCAAAACTACATGGAAGGAAACGTTTACTATGGAATGTTAAGTGATGGTTTTGTCATTCTCTTGCTTACAAAAAAAAAAAAAAAAGCAAACCCAGATATATTATGAAAACAAACATAATGTAATAATGCTATATTAGCTTGATTAATTTGAAAGCAACATGGTGAAACTGATAAAATTTAGAAACAATAGTTCCCACTCATCAAACTTTTAAATATCATTACAGACATGGTAGACAAAATATTTTCCCCTTCTCATCAACACTGGTATGGCCATCTAAAGCATTTTTTTTTTAATTATATGGACTTTAATAGAAATAAAGAAAAGGAATTGGGAGATGCTTTTAAGCAAAATAAGAAAATTATCCCTTGAATCCTTGCCTACACTCTCCCTTGTCACCCGTTTTTGGTAGTATCCTATTGTCATGGTTTCAGCTGGGATGGCATTGACTTCCCTGCTGGCAGCTGGCATGGTGCTGCGTTTTGGATTTGGGATGGGAGTGCTGTTGATCGCACACTGATGTTTTTGGTTGTTGCTAAGCAGTCAGGGCCTTTTCTGCACCTCACACCACCCCGCCAGCAATTAGGCTGGAAGCGCACAAGAAGTTGGGAGGAGACACAGCCGTGACAGCTGACCCCAACTGACCAAAGGGATATTCCGTACTATATGACATCATGCCCAGTATATAAAGCTGGAGGAAGAAGAAGGAAGGGGTGATGTTTGGAGTTACGGCATTTGTCTTCCCAAGTAACTGTTACGTGTGATGAAGCCCTGCTTCCCTGGACAAAACCCAAACCCCATGAAAATTCATTGTCAAGGCATTTCCTGAGATGTTATGTTTTACATATTATACATTTCTACCTTGGAAAAGTGAGATTGCATTTTATAGTGAGAATTTCACACTACAGCCATGTGTCCCTAATGCCAATGAAGAATGATGGTTGTCCAGATAGCTATACTATTCTTTTTAAAAATTGCTGTATTGCTTTGGAGATTGATTCATATATCTGGCAATAAAAATGCATAAAAATATTATGACTGGCTGGTTTTGGTTAGTAAAAAAACCCTTCACTTAGGAGACCTGGACATGATGTAAAAGGATTCTTCAACTCAACATTTCAATGGGATGAAAGACTGGGAAAATTTTTCAGCAAGGACCAAGCATCTCTTAAAGACCATTTTCATAGATCATAAGGCAAAATAAAATTATTACGATCTTCAGATGTGACCTACTCCTTGACAGACAATAAACTATTTCCCTGAATTAGGTCTTACATGAATTAAGCATAAATTAAAAAAAAAAAAAAAAAAACACAAAAAACAAAACCCAAACCCCAAAAAGTTCCTAGTTCTGATTTCAACATTTTGAGAAATAGTGAAGTCAGTACATCAATTGACAAGTTGTCCTAGCAACAACATCCTGTTCCAAACATGCCTACTTTCTAATCTTAATTTATCTAGCTTCAAATTTGAGGCTTCTAGCTCACAAAAACCCTGCTAAACTGAAGAGCTTCTCAAAGTTTCCCTTCTCATAGTGGTGGCATCAGTATCGAATCCAGGGGCTACTCCACTCCAACTTGACATTTCTCCAGGCACATGCACAAGGCTGGCTTCAGCCTTTCTGCTTACGGTGGCTCTGCCTCTCGTGCAAGGCAGGGGTGCACAAGGGAGCCCTTTGAGCACAGGTGCCCTTCCGGATGGGGGTGGGAGCCAGCATGGTTAGTGCCTTCCAGCCTGGGAGCCAAGGATGTCTCTACTGGAAATGGGGCACATGGAGAGGCAGATGGTTCACAGTTCTGGCTTGAAAATTGTCACTGGGTCCCAGAGTGCAGGTATTGCTCAATTGGGTGATAAAAACTCTTCTGGGAAGACTGGCTGTCTGACCCCAGATGCTGGAGGGATCCACATTGCACATGTGCGCACGTATATTCTCAGGAGCCAACCTCCACCCTGCTCGGGCAGAGATGGGGACAGGGAAAGTCCCTCGGTGCTGCCGGTGTTTGTGCGAGTGCTCTGTGTGTCTGTCTGTGTTACCTGCGAGGCTGGCAACTTACTGAACTCTACTGTACTGACCAACGTATGTGGTGTATAGGCGTGCTCTGCGGGCACGTGACAGCTGGGAGCACGTGCTCAGCCTCCCTGCTGGTTGGTCCTGGGGGCATGGAGCTGCAGCTGCCTCCCCACCACAAGATTTGGCAACTCCTAACCAGTGTATCCTCTGCTGCACCAGAGACTCATTTCCCACAGCCCCACCCAGTGTGATCCCGAGTGTGTTTGGAGCCACGGCTTACCACGACAGAGTTCTTCATTCTGCGGGAACAGGCTGAGTTCATGAACTCTTTGCTGAGAGGCACGGTTAGTAACCTGTGAAGATTTTTCTTGACCAATATCCAGTCATTCTTCTGCCTCCATCTGTTTGTTCCCTCCTTCTGTAATTTGTGCATCATTTGAAGACTGTATCAGTAATTATTTCCCCCAAGACATTCATAACCTCTTTAAATAGCTCAGAGCCAAAACCTGATCCCTGTGAATCAACCTCTGTAGCCACTTAATGAGTCCTGCTTATAATTACACTGAACTATTATTTAGATAACTTTTAACACACTTCATGTACAGTATGTAGGGGTTTTTTATTGTTCCACATTATTTATCAAGATACTGTACCATATCGTCAGAATAGCAATCCAAGAATATTACAGCAATGGTACCTTTATAAGTCTAATTTGTAGATGTCAAAAAATCCCTCCAGTTACTTTGACAGATCTGTTTTCCAGAAACCTGTGTTGATTTGCATTAATTAAATTACTCTCTTTTAATTCTTTATAAACTGAGTCCCATATTAGATGTTTCTTTTTTTTTTCTCAGACTGATTTTATGATGACAAGCTTATAACTAAATAGGTTATTCTATTTATTCCTTTTGAAATATTGGCACAACATTTGTTTTTCTTCCAGAGGTTTCCTGAATGTCCTCCATGTTTCCAATACTTTTGAAAATCAACCTTGACAGTGTAGAGAACTCCTTTGACACTTATGTTATAATTCTTTGATGCAAATTACATAGATACGCTGATGGTACATCCAAGTGAGAGGAAGAAAGTGCTTAACATCCTTCAGAGTAACTTTTGTAATGGAAATTTTTTTATCATCTACTATGATGGGACTGTATTATCTGAATGCTTCCCAAAAGAGAAGAGAAATAGTAAAGGAAACCTTTTACTTTGCCCAATGGTAATCATTGTGGATTCATTATTTTTTATTTTATTCCATGTTCAAACACAAAGAAGCCATGCCCCAAGCAGAAAATTAGCCACATATTTTCTTTGCCCATTTGCTACCCTGGAGGCTTTGGGTCCATGACTTAGGACAGTATGTTGAAATATCTTTGCCATGATGGGCATGGATGGGAGCATTCCCAGGAGGCCTCCTGAAGCTCCACAGTCACATTAGCCCACAGCCAACACATAGCAGGGAAAGACACAGAAACATTAATTTCATTAAGCAGCTGAAGAGTTGCAATTACATTCAGCTCATTTCACTGTTTCTTTTTACATTATGGTTGGTCACATTTGCACTGGAACAAAACTGAAAAAGAAGCTGAATCAACAATCTAGACAAAATCCACTAACGGGTGTCTTTACCCTTCTCCATCCACCCTAGACCTGAAGTATGCATTACTCCTATCCACAGTGTGGAAACATAGCTCAACCACATTGCTTCCAGTTACCCTGGATTTACGTAGGGAAAGAGATATTTTTTTTTTCCTCAGTCTTTAATACTTTTTATTATTCTGAGATGTTAACTTCGTATTGTGTTGATCAGAGGAAGTACACATAGTAATCCCGGGTGATTAAGCTCCATATTTGAAGGGATAAAAGAGAAAGAGGGATAAAGAAAAAAGGGATAAAAGAGCTGTCTCTTCTCTTTTTAAAGAGAATGGACAGCTAGGGATTTACGTGTATTCTAGATTTAGGAGCCATTCTTTCTTTGCTATTACAGGTTTTACTTTATTTTATATTAGCTTTTAATCTTAATCAGAAGTTTGTCTTTGTAAAATTTACAGCAATAATTACAAAATGAAATTATTTGGAATATGGGTAAAATACAGCGTTTGGGTAAATTTGACATTTTCCTTTCAATGGTCACTAAGTTGTGCAGTTATAGTTACAATATTCCTGACAGCAATGGTCTTTTAAAAAACTAATTACAAACTGCTCACTTAAAATATTACATAATAATATTAAAGAAAATTTCCTGTCAAAAAAATCCTAATATTTCCTCAATATTTCAAATCCCTGTTTGCATTCTGGCTTACAAGCTTTTATGACGCAGATTTATATTTTTTTGGGGTGTGTTTTGTGATTAATTGCATCTGCAAAGCTCATGTCTGCTGATTGTTTACATCTGTAATCAGCTGTGAAATCAGACAACTAAAGGAGTTGAATAACTCAACTAGTTTACATGCACTTCCAAAAAACCCTGCAAGTACAAGAAGGGAAAAGTATTGTGCTATCGTTACTGAACAATAATCAGAGTTCATGGCTATGCTTTGGATTTCAGAAAGGGGTATAACTGCGTAACGGTGATGATTCTTACTTCAAGCATTTTGGATGCACAGACAGTTCTGCTTTTCTGGCGCAAGGATCTCTGAGCACTGAAGACAGCTACTGATACCAAAGGGGATTCAGCGAGGTCTGAATTGCCATCTGGCCACTCTGCAGCGATCAGTCAATCACTGATCATAGGCGCATTTTGCTCATCATTGTTGATACCTTTTTCCTGTCTTTCCCCTCAGAGAACATGACTAATAGCAGCTATTTTATCATGTAGAAGCACTTCTAGCATACAATAGTCTAGTTATTCACCCTGACTGCACATGGCAAATGTGGCCCACGCAATGGGTTGGGTTTGTATTTCCAGGAGTCCCAGTGAATTAGTTTTAATCTTCAACACCAAAAGGGATTTGTGTTCAGATCACTAGAGATAACTGTGCCAGCATGCTGGGCTGTAAACCGAGAAATCTGAGGATGAGATTCACTGTAAAACAAAGATCTAGGCAGTGTTTCCCCAAAAGACCCTTTGATGCGGTGAAAAATTTTACCTTTTGACAAATAAATTCAGGATGTTTTTCATTTAATTAGTAGAATGCTCTTTTTCCCTTTTCATATTTGAAATGGCTTGTGTTTTCCCTAGGTACCTTTTAGGTCAGAATCCGATATCAAAGACAAGGTCTCTGGCTAATGCATAAGTGCAAATAACTGTGGTTACTTGGAATCTTTAGTTTTGAATGGATTGTCTAAAATTGTATCAGACATTTCTTTGGACATTTTACTTCCAAAGAGATGAGTTACTGAATAAAACAGATAAGAATAATAAATTTTTACTTTTTATACAGGTACAAACCTCAAATTTAAAAAAAAATAATAAAAATGAATAATTTGGCAAGACTAGTTGAAACGTTTTTTAATTATCAAGGCAGGTAGGATATTTATCCAGACGAATGAACATCCATATATTTGAAGAGAACATTTATCGTAACACTTTGGATGTAAACCTAACAAAACTGAAAAATACTGTACCAAGAATGATACCTCAGCTGTAGAACCCAAAGGGAAGACGGTATTTAATCACTAGTATTAGAGTCACATATATGTTGATGACTTCTTACCTTCAAAGATGAATTCATATGACCCATAGTGTTCAATGATGTCAAAAGTATTGACCTACTGTTAGGAATTTAAAATGTATTTTAATCCTTGCATTTAAGTTTTAGCACATGCAAAACCCAAGTGTTTTTATGGGGGAGGGGGAGGGGAAGAAGAATGTAAAAGGGGAGAAAGGGAGACGGGCTAAAAGGAAATTGCCTGCATATACTTGTGTAATGTACAGCCCATTTAACAGAGGATTTTATGAGATGCAATTATGTGTACCTCTCATGAGAGATATTTTTCTTCCATTCCAGCCGTCACAGTCAAACAAGAAATGCGTGTTGCACTCTTTCAGTCTTATCACTACCACTGAACCAGGTAGGAAGCTGGTATCATGATTTGTCATAAATCATCATAGTCTGCTGTATTGTTTTTAATTTTTTCTACAGAATTGTATGAACAATTCTACAGTACTTGTTAATTTACATCAATTAAATGTTGATGAATTTTGTCTAGCATCATGGCACAAAGCGGATTAGACATTTAGCTATAGAACAAATTCAGTGCAAAACAGTGTTGGAAGTCTTCCAGTAAAACCCAGCCCTCCTGGAGTCAGAGGTTTGTCTAGTCTCTATTCATTTGCCCCTAACCCGAGCTTAGAAACAGCATGGCTGAGAAAATACTTTTACTGGCACTGCGCTGAAGTGACTACTTTGTTCTGCAGTTACTTAACTCTTATAAAAAAAAAATGCAAAAAAACCCAAAACCAAACAGAAAACCAAAACCCAGCCAAACAAGAAAACCCCGAGTTAAAACCAAACTAAACCAAAAAACTAAGACATCTTAATAACAACCAACAAGGCCAATACTGTGGTAGAAACTTTACATGGCTTAATGGAAGGGTGTAAGCAGAAAGGTTTGTAAATTATTGAACTAAAAATGCAGGGAGTTATAAAAATATAAAAATCATAGTCAGACTAGAACTACAATAGCTCCCGATGGTCTTGGTCATGTTTGTGAGAGGGTATCTCAGGTACTTACTATGTAATCGTTCACAGATATACTCTCCCCAAACTGCAGTCTTTTGTATAGTAATCACAGCAATTATGAATTGATATAAATCAAGTCCAGATTATCTACAGAATAGCTAGATTGGGTACTGATGCATAGAAGCACAAAGGCAGCTGTAAATCTTAGACCAATCGGCTTGCTCTGAAAAGAAGCCTGCTTCGTGTTAGGCGCAGTGCTTTGCTAAACATCAGGCTAGGTAATCTACACCTGGTTCAGTGTCACTGGAGAAGGGAATTTTAAGCCTCCCTGTGGGGTGCTTATCCTAAGTGTTCAGTCCTTTAAGCATTCTCTCTCTTTAAAGAAGAATTTACAGCGATACGGCTTTACTTCCATTTCCTGGGGAAGGTCAGTAATCTAAGTAAATGTCACGGAGAAATATCCTGTATTTTTAAAGCCCATGGAGTCTCAGCTTGAAAGGAGAAGAGCCAAACAGATCTCATAATCATAAATGTCTTCCACGTCCGAACTGATGATTCATTTGACTGAGAAGGCTTGAGTCAACTAAGTGGGCAGTGTGCCATTCTGCTCCTCCCTCCCTTCCTTCCTCCCTTCCTTCCTTTCCGCCTTCCTTCCTTGAGCTACATTTGGCATTTCACTTCCCTTCAGCAAAATTTCACAAAGGTGTGAAAGGCACTGAAGATAAAGCACTCTCTGCTGAGTTTATAAGGAGTATTAATTTCATATCAGATACAGCAATGATTTTAAGAAGTGCACAGATGACAGCTCCTTTCACCCAGATGTCAAGAAGTCCTTCATGTGGGAAGAGGTTTACAAGCTATTCCTAATACAGTTGAGTCTTTACTAGAAAATCAGGGCTGAAAGGACCTATGCCCTATATACAATTTCACAAACCACCTTCCTTCAACCATACCCACAAAAAATTAACAATAATTTCATACAATCGCCATGGACTGTGTTTAGTACACTCCAGACAAATAAATCCATTTCCAGACACAGAATCACAGAATCACAGAAACTTCAGAGTTGGAAGGGACCTCTAGAGATCATCTGGTCCAACTCCCCTGCTAAAGCAGGATTGCCTAGAGCACATTACTCAGGACTGCATCCAGGCGGGTCTTGAAAATCTCCAGAGAAGGGGACTCCACAACCTCCCTGGGCAGCCTGTTCCAGTGCTCTGTCACCCTCACCGTAAAGAAGTTTTTCCGTGTATTTGAACAGAACTTCCTATGTTCTAACTTGTGCCCGTTGCCCCTCATCCTGTCACTGGGAACCAATGAAAAGAGTCAGGCACCATCCTCCTTCAACCCACCCTTTAGATACTTGTATGCCATAATAAGGTCTCCCCTCAGCCTTCTCGTCTCCAGGCTAAAGAGTCCCAGCTCTCTCAGCCTTTCCTCATAAGGGAGATGCTCCAGTCCCTCAATCATCTTAGTTGCCCTATGCTGGACTCTCTCCAGTAGTTCCCTGTCCCTCTTGAACTGGGGAGCCCAAAACTGGATGCAGTATTCCAGCTGTGGCCTCACCAGTGCAGAGTAGAGGGGCAGAATGACCTCCCTCGACCTACTGGCTACACTCTTCCCTATGCAGCCCAGGATTCCATTGGCCTTTTTGGGAACAAGGGCACATTGTTGGCTCATGGATAATTTACTGTCTACCAGGACCCCCAGATCCTTCTCCTCAGAACTACTTCCCAGCAGGTCCACCCCTAACCTATACTGGTGCTTAGCATTCTTCCTCCCAGGTGGAGGACCTTGTACTTGCTTTTGTTGAACCTCATTAGGTTCTTCTCTGCCCAGCTCTCCAGCCTGTCCAGGTTAAATTTCACAATGACACAAATTTCAGTTACGTATGTGCTCTGTAACTTTGATAAAATCATTACTAACCAGAGCTACCTAACATAGGCTAAGGAAACATAGGCACGGGATGAAAGTATATGATTAATAAATTTACTTAGAGTAAGACTTGCTTTAGAGAGGGAAAAAATCCACCATATTTTCCTGCCTCATATTGCACTGAAAAACATAAAGTCAGTTTCCTAATGTGTTTGGTCTGAAGAAAGTGAACGCCACGGGTTTTACAATGTTTCAGATGAAGCCATCAATAAAAACAATGTTGAGGGCCAAAATCAATAAGTTTACAAGGTTGCAGTCATAGGCCACCAGGAAATCCATTTTGACTTAATCAGCTTTCCAATTTTTCAGTTAAAATATAGCACTTTTGGATCATATCCAAGCAACGAAGACACGGTAATAAAATGATTCAATACAGTTTGCACAGTCTTCAAAATTTTTAAATCAAGATGGTATTTTAGCAAAGATTAACACTTGGTTTTCCCCATCTTGTGTACCTCATTCCTCCCCCTTTTTTGGTATTGTAATGAAAGCTGTGCTCTCCCCGCTTCAAACTGTGGCTTATGACACCCATGTCTCTGTGGCTATTCTGCAGCAGGTTAAACATGTGAAATATTCCTGTGTGATGAATCTGTTTGCTGAAATTACATTCTGCTACAGCAAAAAGACATTTCACAAGGCACAACGCTAATGACCGATTTTCAGCATTTTCTGAAAAGGGAGAACATTCCTTTTTTTTTTTTTTTTCTCCCCACCCCCAGCCCAGTGTAGCACTTACCTCTCTTTCTTGAGCTTAACAACCACAGCCCAGTGCTTGAGGTGCCTGGTGTCTCAGCTGACTAAAGAGCATGAGAAGCTGCAGCTGGGGCAACCACTAAGAACTGCCGCGGTACTGGTATGTCACAGAGATGCTTGTTTGCATTTTTGGCCATGTATACCGATAATTTTCTGCAACTGAAGCCTAACTGCATTTCACATATTTTTTGTTTACCTCTAAAGTTCATATGCAATAGAGAAAACTGTGAGAACAGAGACAAAATTTGTGTGTCTGAATTTGTTATGCCAAAGCTCTACTTTGGTTACTAGCTAGAACTTCTCTCCTTTTCTTGGTCTTGGGCACCCTCTAGGAGAATCAAAGGAGGCTCAGAATGGTTGATCTGTGTGTGCCCTCCTCTTGACCCTGCGCTTTTCTACCCTGCCTTTGGAAAAAGACATTAGGAATAAAACTATTTTATGGAACTATCACATTTACATTCTTCCCCAAAGAAGTTGCATCTTTGTGTGAGAAACCCGTGGTGAGTCTGTTTTTCTATCAGTTGTAGATCTACATGATCCCCTACCAAACACTTCCTTCTCTCAGAAAGCAGGAACATGATCTGCACAATGAAACTCTAGTTTGGAGTTCCTAATTCTTTGATTTTATCACTTTTGAGTGTAAGTTAGCAGTTTTACCTGCAGGAATACAAAGATTTGGATTGGATACTGCTACTATTAGACACATTGCCCACATCCTAGGTATGTAGGTAGTAGTAATCAATTAAATAAATAGCAAGACATCCAGATGAGGCAGTGGAAACTGCTTTGTCAAATCTACTGGAACTTAATTAAATCTTTGTTCTCCAACTTCCAAATTTCTCTAAATGAGGGGGAGTTGCTGGCTATATAGTGTTATTGCTCTAAGAAATTAGGAGTAAATGACACCACGACGGTACACTTCTGTAAAGTAACCATGATATCAGACAAAAGACAGCTAAAAGTACATTTCCAATATCCCCTTCTATGAGCAAATTGCTCTAGTTGCCATAGGGGTGGTGTTGACTTCAAAGAAATGAAGAGTTCACTCCATCAATATGCAGTTTGAGCTAAAGATGATGGAGAAAACTGGTATGCAGCAGTTTTTTCCAATTGCCTTCAAGATGATGACATACTCTTCCAGTTTTGTAGTTGTAGCTTTGTAGTTGTTCAACAAATTCAGAATTTTGAAGTCAAAACTAAAACAATTTCACAATCTTACCATCATCTGAAGTGAGGCATCCACTGATATACTTTCTACGTTTATTTGTGCTCTGAGGCTCATCAAAGGTGATTTACACATCTTCTTTGATTCTGGATCCCAACTGCTTCATTTGCTTTAGACCTTAAGAAACATGCTTCAGAAGGTTGACTCTTATCCCTATAAATCCCAGTGCCTCATAACACAATGTCTTTGAATATGTTTTTGACCTGGGTTTTGCTTCTCTTAATGCAAAGGTTTTCCCTCCAGAATCACTGGTTTTACATTATTGCTAAGGACAAGTGGAAGACTCTTCTGTTTCCTTTTCCTTCATTTCATTGGAACGTTTGGTTCTACTTTATACCACAGGTTGCTTCCTTGTCTCCAGCTCCTTTCTTCTACCATTTTGTTTTTCTACATTAAATAATGCCCTCTCTGCTATCTTCTGAATCAAAGAAACCTTTGATATTGACAACAATCCTGTTAATATCCTACTTCATGCACCAGTTTCACATTGCAGATATTCTGGGGAAAGAGCTGCAAAGAGAGGGGTGAGAGCTGAAACGCTTCTCCCTGCTGACACTTCTTTTAATCACGAGGGTGAGCCAACTCACAAAATTTTGAATATGATGGCTTAGAGCCCATAGGTCACAGGGCCAAAGAACAGAAGAGACCAACAGCCTTCCTTATGCTATCCCTCGCCATCTAAAATACATTATTTTTGTTGTAACTGAGCTACCCGGTGCAGACGCGGCCACCAGCACCCAGTGAGCCCTGCTGCCAGGGCAGGAGCCTCAGCTCTTGGAAGTTCTGGTAAGGGCTTTAGTTTGAGTTCTCATCTTCCATTTGTTCTCCACTTTAATAAGGCAATTACACCCGCAATTTGTGAAGCGTCAGCCAAAGGGAAGGTTAACATAAAGCGTGGATGACAGTCATGTTTCTCTTGGGACAGAGATGTGTTCTGAGAGAGCTCCTTTTCCTTCACTCCAGTTTTTCCATTTATTTCCACTGGCTTGGCAAAAAACCAGTTCCACCATCTCAATGTCAAAACACAGGAAGTTTGGTGAAGTTACAAAGTGGTAAAGTAGAAAGAAATAAATGGAAACAAATAAATTGGAAAAAAGGTTTCATATTTTTTATTTTATTACTGTTTAATATATTTCTAATATTAAAACATTCGAATTCTAATATGAAAATATTAGAAACAAATTTTTCATATAGTCTATGGAATTATGGAATTTAGTGCCTAGCTAGCGTTTTTGGTGTCTAAATTTATGAAGATTAAAAAAAAAAAAAGTGGATTTCTGTACGGATAACCAATATCTAGAGCTAGTAATAAAGCAGAAAATTTCAAGCTGCATTCTCTAACTGGTAAAGATACGGATGAATCTAATACAGTGGAACATTACTTCATTTCTTCTTACTATGAAATTTCTTGCACCTTTGTCTGATTTATCTAGTTTAGCTTCTGCTGAAGACATTTTTTGAAATATACGCCACATGAGCTTGATTCTGGGCAGAGGTTTCTATGGTTTAACTATAGCATTCCTTAGAAAGACATCTAACCCAAATGAACATCTCATCTTTTTCTGATCTTTATTGTAGAGGGCAAATGCCACGCTTCACAGCAGTCAGACTGCATTTTGAAACTAATCCTGTACCAATGCAACGAAGTTTCACCTGAATATATTCGATGAAACTCCTGTTTATGTATATCTTTGCAACCTGGAAATTCTAATCCCAGTGGAGGTCCAGTAAAATGTAAAACCTAATGTACTTGTGAGGCAGAAAGGAGTTTAAGTTCCAGTACAACACTTCATACATGACTAACTTGCCTTTCCTTTCTTTCCCTCCCCCCCCCCCAATATCTGTATTTTCATGGCTGAATTTAGCTCCATCTTACTGCACTGATCCTATTTTCCAACGGTAAAAACTTGGTCATAAAGTTTTGCCTTTATTTTGTGGAGGCTGGAATTCTTCTCAGGATATGCCTGAAGCACATGTTCCATATTAAGCCAAATAAAACTAAACATATCCTTAAAATTAAGCTGGTGCTTACTTTCTATGCTTAATAAAAATGAATTAAGCACGCGCTTCAGTATTTGTTGGGATTGAAGTCTGCTTGCTGAGTTAGGGGACAGAGTTTTTGGATTAGTTTTTAACAGTCCTCTTCATACAAACACAGATGGAGCATTCAAATGTCCTGATTGCTCACATGTCCTCATGATCGGTAGCCAGGATCTGGTATGGATTTTTTTAGTTCAGTTAGAACAGGACTTCATCTGCAAAGCAGCAGATGGAAGGAAGGGATCCAGGTTTTTAATCCTTTTTTTTTTTTTCTTTTTGAACAGATGTTGTTGAGATGATTGAGCTACAGAGCCACAAATCCAACCAAAAAGTGGGTAAAGAAATATATGCAAACATATGTTGATATTTGATATATGGTTAATCAGGCAGGCTACAGTCACCTACTGCTGACATGAATATCCACCTCATATGATGGAGATGACAGGATTTTTAAGATTACTATAGATGAAGAATTTAATTTTGTGTACTCTTTTATTTCTCATTCAGTCATCAGAAAAGCTAACCACAACACTGACTTACTTCAACAACAGTCAAAGGGTTCAGCACAGGACCAGGAAGTTGGTCAACAGCAAGCAGTAAAGTACATGGAAGGGAATTTTACTAAAAGGCGAGGAAAGTTATACTGTATGGCCCACGTTCACAGATTCCAATTTGGGGCAACAATCTCACTGACAACTGTCAATTGAATTACTAAACGTATGAAAAAATAAATGTATGAGATAGCATTTACTGTGAAGTGATACTTTTCTGACTATTAATTCTCAGCACAAGGTAAGGCTATTAAATTAGAATTGCAGGGTATGCTGATCTCATCATGGTGGTCATGATGAAGTAATCCTGATTTTGTCAGTGATATATTTATTAATGTCTCTACATCTTTATAAAGAAAATTCAAGACTTCGATGACAGTTCCTTCGAAGTAAACTGTAAATGATATGTGCTTCATTTTTTCATTTTTATTTTTTGTAAAGCTCCTCAGTTAAATTAAATATATGCAACACTTTGAAAAAGGTACTAATTACAGCTTATTAAAGCTTGTTCTACCTAGTAACTTCCCTGTTGGAATTCAGCAATTATGAACGAAGGGGATCCCAACAGGCACCTGTTTTACACTTGAAAGCTCAGAATTATTGCTCTACAGTAACACTTTATGTTATGTACAGTAACAGGAGTACAGAGATCTTGTTAGGTTATATAGAGAGAAAATTAGGAAGGCAAAAACCCAGCCGGAGCTCAACTTGGCCACTAACATTAAGGACAACAAAAAACGTTTTTATAAATACATCAACAAAAAGAGAACCAGGGAGAATCTCCACCCCTTACTGGATGCAGGGCGGAAAGTTGCAACCAATGACGAGGAGAAGGCTGAGATACTTAATGCCTACTTTGCCTCCGTCTTCAATAGTCAGACCAGCTATCCCCAGGGTGTTGAGCCTCCTGAGCTGGAAGATAAGGATGGAGAGCAGAACAACCCACCCATAATCCACGAGGAAGTAGTCAGTGATCTGCTTCTGCACCTAGACGTACATAAGTCTATGGGGCCGGATGGGATTCACCCAAGAGTACTCAGGGAGCTGGCGGCAGAGCTCACCAAGCCTCTCTCCATCATTTATCAACAATCTCGGTTAACAGGGGAGGTACCAGATGACTGGAGGGTGGCTAATGTGACGCCCATCTACAAGAAGGGTCGGAAGGAGGATCCGGGGAACCACAGGCCTGTCAGCCTGACCTCGGTACCAGGAAAGATCATGGAGAGGATCATCTTGAGTGAGCTCTCACGGCAAGTGCAGGGCAGCCAAGGGATCAGGGCCAGCCAGCATGGGTTTAGGAAAGGGAGGTCCCGCTTAACCAACCTGATCTCTTTCTATGACCATGTGACCCGCCTTCTGGATGTGGGGAAGGCTGTGGACGTTATCTATCTGGACTTTGGTAAGGCCTTTGACACCATCCCCCACAGCATTCTCCTGGAGAAGCTGGCGAATCATGGCATAGACAAGTGTACTCTTCGCTGGGTTAAAAACTGGCTGGATGGCCGTGCCCAGAGAGTTGTGATTAATGGGGTGAAATCCTCTTGGTGGCCAGTCACCAGTGGTGTCCCTCAGGGCTCAGTTTTGGGGCCGGTTTTGTTTAATATCTTTATCAATGATCTGGATGAGGGGATTGAGTGCACCCTCAGTAAGTTTGCAGATGACACCAAACTAGGTGGGAGTGTTGATCTGCTTGAGGGTAGGAAGGCTCTACAGAGGGACCTGGACAGGCTGGCTGGATGGGCCAAGGGCAACTGTATGAGGTTTAATAAGGCCAAGTGCCGGGTCCTGCATTTCGGTCACAACAACCCCAAGCAACGCTACAGGCTTGGGGAAGAGTGGCTGGAAAGCTGCCCGGCAGAAAAGGACCTGGGGGTGCTGGTGGACGGCCAGCTTAACATGAGCCAGCAGCGTGCCCAGGTGGCCAAGAAGGCCAACAGCATTCTGGCTTGTATCAGGAATAGCGTGGCCAGCAGGAGTAGGGAAGTGATCATGCCTCTGTACTCGGCACTGGTGAGGCCTCACCTCGAGTACTGTGTTCAGTTCTGGGCCCCTCTGTACAAGAGGGACAGTGAAGTGCTGGAGCGTGTCCAGAGGAGAGCTACCAGGCTGGTGAGGGGTCTGGAGACCAGGTCATATGAGGAGAGGCTGAGGGAGCTGGGCATGTTTAGCTTGGAGAAGAGGAGGCTGAGGGGAGACCTCATTGCCCTCTACAACTACCTGAAAGGAGGTTGGAGAGAGGTGGGTGTTGGCCTCTTCTCCCAGGTGAATAATGGCAGGACCAGAGGAAATGGTCTGAAGCTGCGCCAGGGGAGGTTTAGATTAGATATTAGGAAGAATTACTTTACTGAAAGAGTGGTCAGGCACTGGAACAGCCTGCCCAGGGAGGTGGTTGAGTCACCATCCCTAGAGGTATTTAAGAAACATCTAGATGTGGCACTTCAGGGCATGCTCTAGTGGCAGAGATTGTAGGGGTTTTTTTTGTGTGTGTATGGTTGGACTCGATGATCTCAAAGGTCCTTTCCAACCATGAAGATTCTATGATTCTATGTAACGTAAGTCAAAGGAGAAATTATACAACAAAATTTCTGTTATCTTGTCTGTAAAGACCAGAAATGGAATTCATATTGGATGGGATGAGTTGTTGTCACTGGAGAAACAGTACTGACTGCACTATCCATTGGCCTAAAGAATTAACATAATATGCAAAATACCTACACTGAAACAGTATTTACCCTTTTTTCAAAAAAATGCTTCCAGATCCTTAGATGAAAAACATTTAACTTTAAACCATTATATTATACATACTAAAAATCTTCTGGTACCACCTAGGTCATATTTGACTGACCATATTGAATAAAATTTTCTTAATTATTACAGGTATGAACAGACTACAGTAACAGAAAATAATAACAGTCTACACAGAAGATGTAAAAGTTTGATTTTCTTTTAATCCAGGAGCAAAGACATGTAACGACACTCACCTTGAATACTGAAGTATCTATGATTTATTAATTTTTTTTCCTGACCAAAAAAACCCTTCTATCTAAAACAGTTAAACACCAGAAATGCCCAGAAAAATTTTGTGAGGAAGATCGAAGATAAACAGACGATATTAGAATAAAAAAATGAGGTCAGAGAAGTATTCTCATAATACATGGAAATTCCCTTATTTGACATAGTTCACGCTTCTTGTCTTTACAGAGTTTAATATTTTACCAAGATTTTGGAGTATTTTATGGACAGTCAACTAAAAACTTTGTTTTTTAAATGCTGAACACAATAATTCACTTTATAAAGCAGTCATAAAACCTACATAATACATAATTTTTCTTCTTTAGACGAAGTAAAAGACATTGCTTCCACCATGTCATACATGTACTCATGGGTTCCACCAAACCGTGTCTACGTGTCTATCATTTTCTAAAGAGACCCTTACCCTGGTCTTGATGAGATGTCAGAGACAGACAGAAGTAAGAGGGACAGATGACAACATAAACATTTTGTGGAAATTACGGTAGCCAGGAAAATAAATTTTAAGTACTTAAATAAACCAAAAATACAACTTCTGTATTTTAAAAACAGATAGCAAAACTTTCTGTAGGGAACTTGGTAAAAAAAGGGCTCAAGAGGCAAGAATGGGTAAGTAAGGATGGACAGAGAAAGCCATTGGGATACGAAGGAATTAAGGCCATAACTTTATCAGAATTGAAGCAGGGAGACCGGATGGATTCATTTTACAAGAAAGAAATGGAAGGCTACATGGCAACATGGAAAATGAGAAGAATAAAAGGAAATGAAAGAAGGAAGGTGCAAAGCATTTTGGTTAAACAGCAGGATGAGATAACCTTGTATTGCTCCATGCCATTCACTATGGCATTCACTATGCCAAAAAAGACAATGACAAAATTATAGAATAATGGAGGTTGTAAGGGACCTCTGGAACTTGTCACATTCAACCTCCAAGAAGAAAATAAATTAAGAAAACATAAAAAGCACAACAGAAACCCTGCAAATAACGTCAAAAAAAACTCCAAAAAACAGACCACAGGATACAAAGGGGAATAGAGGGGCAAGTACAGGATGAGGAAATGGATAAACATGTTAATAGCGGTAACTGTATAAAAAAAAAAAAAAGTAATGGGATAAAAGCCAATCCAGAACAGATTTCTGGTTAAGATCTAAACAGTAAGCCATTCAAGTGGAAACAGAACAAGGAGCTTCTATGATGTGCAGATATATTGGGTTTGCATGGCAAGGTTTTGGTAATGGGGAAGGCTACGAGGGTGGCTTCTGTGAGCAGCTGCTAGAAGCTTCTCCATATGTCCTATAGAGCCAATGCCAGCTGGCTCCAAGACGGACCTGCTGCTGGCCAAGGCCAAGCCCATCAGTGATGGTGGTAGCACCTCTAGGATAACGCATTTAAGAAGAGTAAAAAAAAAAGGGCCATAGCAATGGCAGCCGGAGAGAGGAGTGAGAATATGTGAGAGAAACAACTCTGCAGACACCAACGTCAGTGAAGAAGGAGGGGGAGAAGGTGCTCCAGGTGCCAGAGCAGAGATTCCCCTGTAGCCTGTGATGAGGACCATGATGAGACAGGCTGTCCCCCCACAGCCCATGGAGGTTAACAGTGGAACAGATATTCACCTGCAGCTTGTGAAGGATCCCATGCCAGAGCAGGTGGAGGTGCCTGAAGGAGATTGTGACTCTGTGGAAAGCCTGTGCTGGAGCAGGCTCCTGGCAGGACCTGGGATCCCATGGAGAGAGAAGTCCACACTGCAGCAGGTTTGCTGGCAGGACTTGTGACTCCGTGGGGGACTCATGTTGGAGCAATCTGTTCCTGAAGGACTGCACCCTGTGGAAAGGACCCAAGCACAAGCAGTTCGTAGAGAACTGTAGCCTACGGGAAGGACCCGTGCTGGAGAAGTTCATGGAGAACCATCTCCCATGGGAGGGACCCCATGCTGGAGCAGGGGAACCATATGAGGAGTCCTCCTTCTGAGGAGGAAGGAGCGGCAGAGACAATGTGTGATGAACTGACTGCAACTCCCATTACCCATCTCCCTGTACTGCTGTGGGGGAGGAGGTATAGAATTTGTGAGCAAAGTTACGCCCGGGAAGAAGGGAGGGGTGGGGGGCAGGTGTTTTAAGATTTAGTTTTTATTTCTCATGATCCTACTCTGATTTGATTGGTAATAAATTAACTTCCCTAAGTAGAATCTCTTTTGCCTGTGACGGTAACTGGTGAATGATCTCTCACTGTCTTCATCTGAGCCCACGAGCCTTTTGTTACATTTTTTCTCCCCTGTCCAGTTGAGGAGAGTGGCTGTGGGGGGCACCTGGCATCCAGCCAGAGTCAGCCCACCACAGCAGAGAACAAGGCTGGATTCACTTCACAAGACAAAATGCTGCTTTAATTTAGCATTTATCACGAGGACAAATTGTAAACATTCCAGTCAACTTTCAAAGGTACGGTGTGGAAGACTTGGTGTTAACAGATTCTTGTGCTCTAGTTTTGAAGAAGAAAGGAAAAGATGCAAAACAATCATAAAATCATAACAAAATTTCATTCCACTTTCCTGATCTGCAGTCAAGTGCATGTTCATGGAGATTAGGCATTAATCATATGCTGGTAAACCAAACAGTTCTGGTTTGAAATCCTCCATGGAGTTCAGCAGTAGTGTTGCCTCCTTTTTAAGGTCTGGATTTAATTTTTCATCTGGAATCATAACTACTTGCATTCCTGCTGCCAGGGCTCCTTTGACTCCAAGTGGTGCATCTTCAAACACAAGACACTGAGAAACAAGGAGGTGAGGGGAAAAAATTAAAAAATAATGTTACTATGAACTTTTAATGCTTTGATTTAAAAGAGAATGATCCCAAATAAAACTTATTAGGAAAGCTAAATTCAATTCCTGGTTTGACACCCCTAATTAGGACAAGGGCAAACTTCTCAATTTGAACATCTGCATGGTAATTAACCTTAAATTCACTTAAATTCAAAAAACCATCAACACACACACTTAAATCCCAGCAACTGGTTATCCAGATGTTTCTAGGTGATTTGTTTTATAGGGATGGGTTTAAGCACAAGCTTAAAGTTAAGCAAGTGCTTAAATACCTTTATAAGCAGGCAATTTAACTCTTCAAGACCAACTTTACAATCTGCAAAATGACAAAAACAATGCTCTCACTTACAAATGTGGCATTTTCTACATACACAAGAGAGGGAAGATTACATTGCCTAGGTCAATATTAGGACTTTGGATGAGTGGAGAGTAAGACAGAAGATACTTGTCAGAATTCTTGCTCTATTTGCTTAATTCTTCCAAAGCAATGGTGAAAAGAAAATGAGCAATTATATTGGAAGGTTACTTTTAGAGAAAAGACAGTTCAGCTGGGTAAAAGTTCCATGGCTTACAACAGTCACAATCATTCAAGAGTGCAGTTTGGAAGCAAAGTTGTTAAAAATAATCAATAAATTATTTATGTGAATTTTGTAGCTTAACATCAAAATATTAAATAATAAATATATAAATACATAACAAATCACCTAGTCTGAACTTTTGTATAATATTAGATAATGCTTTAGAACATACATAATAAAACATCTCTTCCTGACATTACCCCGTCTTGAGTTTGAATTTCTGGTTATGGACAATCCAAAGCAACCTTCGGCATCTAACCATCCGAAAAATTCTGACCTACACTCATGAGGGGTTTCTAACACTTCTGCAATTCAGACCATTTATTATCAATATTATTAGCACTGCTACGACTACAAATACCAAAATTACTGCCACAAATAATTTCAGTAATTCAACATAGGTGTTGGGATGGTTACTGCAGTTTTCTCCACACCCTTCAGAGAGTGCAACTCTGCCTTATCACAAATTTCTCTCTCGTGCATTATGCCCCTCTCTATTGTCATTACTGATTTACCAAATCCATTCCTACATACACAGGATGGATTTTCTTCACAATACAATAGGCTGTGGCAACTAACACTGAATGGGTAAAAGTAATGTTTTGCTAAACTTAAAAGTTTAACTTTTGACTGAATCCAGATATGACGCACTGGGAGAACATACAATATCATACTGCATCTTTTAGGCTCTCTAACACACAACTATTTCACTAGGGAAGATTAGGGATGCACAACATTTGTCTGTTCTGGCTGTGCTCTAAGAGAACCAAGTTGCAACCTGGAAAAACTTTACTATGTTCAAAGAAAACATTTGTGCAAGATGTATTAAATGTTTGCTCTGTATATACCCATCTGTATCAGAGACTGTGGAAGAGGAAGAGGGAATGAACCTTTTCTCTCTGCTTTCTTTTCTTTCTAAAGTACTGATTCTTGCCTGTCAACGTGCCAGCAAACACTTGTGAGTCTGCCAAGAGAAGGTAAGAGGTGCTTTCTACCTTGCACGTAATAAAGTAAAACTTAATTAATGATTTTTAGTAAGCCAATGGAATCGCACCAATCTCTTTTGTGCTCACTTCCTTTATACAGTCACCAAATTCCAGTTTGAACAATGTGATATTTTCAAATGTTGATCAATATCACTATTACTAATTACAAATATGTAACCAGCTGATCCTGCATAGCTTGGAACAATTGCTCTTAGAACAAAAGCATGGATCTGCCTCTAGGTTTTGTTCTTAACAGTATCTTAGTTTGTGACCCTAGGCACTGTAAGGACAGTAAATGAAACCCTGACAGGCTTTGCCTGTTGAAGAGTAAGCTTAAATGTTGCACAGAACAGCATTATTAAGGCCTTTCAGAAACCTTTTCTAATCCAGCCCATACAAAGAAATGTACTTCACTGCTCTGCCTTGAAAGACCTAGTTGACTTCCATGATGTCACTAAGCTTACCGTATGAGAGGAGCCGATGATTATGGAAGGCAATATGCATAACGAAAAGCTTAACTAATTCCCTGGAACTAGAAGCAATTAAAACTCTTAATTACCAAAGAAGCCAGGCAAATGACCCATAATTACAGTGGCTTTAATGTTACAGGAAGTAAGTGTACCAGGTCTTCCTCCAGCCTTTCTTGCTACTGACACTTACTGTCAACAGCACAGCAACATTTTTAATGGATGATAGAAGGTTTACAGAGGTTCACATACAAAATGGATTTATTAACTTTGCTGCACAGAGATGTTATAAACTGTTCACTGTCCTGGCCCACCCACATACTAAATTCAGAGATATGAAAGCAGCCAAGTTCTCCCCCATTTTGCCTAAGTATTGCAATATCAGCATCACTCCAGCTGAGAGAGACAGATGAGATTTATACAGACTTCAGCTGAGATTCTGGCTGCTTCTCTGCATTATTTCTAAAACTTGTGTCACTGATCAATACTACTGCTATGAGATCTCGCAAAAGGTCATACTAATATAGGACAGTGTTCACTTTGGAATGAACTAGATGCTTAAAAAAGTAAAGTAGTAAAGCATACTAATTTATATTTCACTCTGTGAATCTAGAAAAGAGAAATTAATCACTTAACCAAAGGAAGAAATAATAAAATCACTGCGGCACCTCATTACCTCATCTTCCGACATGAAATTTAAAAATATAAGAAAAGAGTGCTTGCTAGATTCTTGGTATGTACTTTAGACCCTCGCCAACCTATATAGTGTAAATGTCTGGACGGAATATTTATGTAACTAACAGGGATATCCATAAGTGTTATTGTTATTAGTGATAACCAAGAAGTCTGGAAGGACAAAAGATTAAAATCAGTTTTGAAATTAAGAATTTGAAAAACCTGTGTAGGTGATATATACACATGGGGAGTGCTTATCAAACGAATATCCTTGACCACATATGACACTACCTGTATCAATTCCAAAGCAGAATGATGAGATTAAAGATGGCGTAATTGATAACATAGAACTCATCTGCAAATTAAACACTACCATCTATCGTTCTATAAATTAAAAATGAAAAGAAATTTTCACTGTCTTTAAAATGGGTAAATATAGCCTCAAATTCTTTCATATTATAGTAGAATCACAGAACGGTTTGGGTTGGAAGGGACCGTAAAGATATCTAGTTCCAACCCCCCTGCCATGGGCAGGGACATCTCCCACTGCACCAGATTATTCAAAGCGCCATCCCACCCGGCCTTGAGCACTTCCAGGGATGGGGCATCCACAACTTCCCTGGGAAAAAGATTCTTCTTAGAAAACTCTTTCGTTTGCTGGTTCTGGTCTGATCTGCTTAGGCCCTTAATCTCTGTGAAACATGCAGACATGGCGACTAAACCACCACATTTTAGCACTTTGTCTTCGAACCAGAGTCTTACTGGTGACAATACTGAGTATTTAATTCCCTTTGATAAATAGAATGAGAAGAAAAGGAACAGAGTATTTGTTTGTTCCTTTTCTTCCCTTTCTTTTAATATATTATTATTTTTACATTGTATTCTCCATATGCTCCATGAGAAACACATACTACGTAATTAATGAGAAAATATTAAACTCCAGTTTTCATTTTTTTTCTGTTACCACTGTTACATTTTCCCTGTGGTCTGTTCAAACTGAAGCCAACATGGTTAAGTCCTCCAATGGGCAAAATATACTTAAAAAAAACTTCAGTCCTTTTAAGTCTTACACAGAGCTAAGTTAAAACTACCCTGTCTTCTGAGGAACTGAGGAAGAAGGAAGGAACTTCTGAGAATCACTGTCCCACCATACATAAAACCCCATTTCAAACCCACTGCATTTATGTACTCTGACTTTAAAAAAACAAATTAAAAAAAAAAATCAACAGGCATTCTTGGGAAAAAGTCATCAAAAATTAAAGACTAATAATTAATGTTATTCCTCCCCCCTGCAAAAGGAGAAGAGAGTGTAATTTTGAGGTTTCAAATCACAGTTTCAAAAAGGGCTGGTAAGAACTCTGAGAGACTATCCCTATGTTTATTCTCCAACTTCTGTGCTTGGTTAGCAGGGATAGTAGAATATTATTGTATCTTCTGTCCTCAAATGACAGAGAAACATGACATACTATGTTTGGGATTTCTTACGGATTGCATATTGTACTTCTGTAACTTCTTTATTTATCATTGATTTTTTGCCATGTTCAAATCCACTGGTCAAAAGTGTGACGTGTTATTTGTAAAATTTGCACTCTGGAAACATTTGGTAACCTTATATATTAAATTACGTATGTATACATGCACAATGCAGTCTTCTATAAGCATTTAAGGCTTAATTCAAATTCCATCATAGCACTAAAAAAATCTCCATTGATTTCAAAGGGCATCAGAGTGAGCCTCAAAACACGCTGCAGGAGGAAATCCACTGAGTACAGCCTGCTCATGTTGATTTCAGAACAAGATTGTTCATCTCTGCAAACCAGAAGGCGGTCAGACCTTTCATTTCTACAGGTACCTTGTTGACTGCTCACTTCCAAAAGTATTTTTACTTTCCTCATTGTGAAAAACTAGCTAATACTCTGTGGTCATAATTCAAAACTAAGTAGTATCTAAGAAATAAATTATCAGTCTGAAAGATACTACTACTGCAATCATGGTTTTTGTTTTGTTCAAGAACTTTTATCTCTTTTTCCTTGCCGACTCAAATTTTCAGATTTTCAAAATAATTCCACTACTGACAAACTGTGTTATTAGTGTGAGTTACCCAGGAATTTTCAAGAACCACAATATAATTCAGAATACAACACAGACCCATCTATATACACCTTGCAAAATGTTGGGATGCTGAAAAGATGCTGTTTATCATTTATGGGAGGTTGTGGAAAGTCACAAAAAGAGAGGAAACACCATCAACTTTACTAACATGTCATAATACAGATGCTGGGCTGTTTTTTTTTTTAGGTACCTTGTGTTTTCTTTTTTCTATGCTTTGATATACAAAGTATCTAGGAACAAGGGGAAAATATATTTCTGGGTCATGCATTAACCACCAGAGTTACTTAAACATTATTGAATAAATGCATTTTAAGCAGCTACAGTATTTGCAATTCTGACCTCCCACTGTGTTAACTCTCTGAAGAATTAACAAAACCCAATAATTAAATAACTTGATTAATGTATCTCTCCTAATGTTTGGACTTACACTCTTTCCAGAAATAGTTGTGAAAAGTCTCAGTAGCAATAGTGAATTACACTTCATTTTATTTTAAGGATATATGCCAATTTGACTAGCCGGGGATAACAGAGTCATATTAAACATGCTGTTTAAGAAAGTCATGCAGCTTACATGCTCCATGACTTACTTCCATTAAGGAAAATGAGAAGTAAGCCAAGATGGTTTTAAATGCTATAACAAACGAACAAACAAGCTGGAAACTTATAATCAAATGAATTAAGCATCAGAGTATCCAGAATACTAACTACCAGCCACCATTCTTTATGATTTGATGATTCATATGAGAACTGTTTGGAAATTATACACACACATGCTTTTTAATTCAGATTTTTATTAACTTGCTACTAGGAGGATGTTGCAGACCAGAAGACTTATAACATAAAACCAAAAATCATTAGCATAATTTAAAAAAAAAGGGAAAAATAAGGAAGCATGTTACATCTGCACATAATTAGATCACTCTGCATTTCCAGCTCTTGCATAAATGCCACTTTACATTTCAGCCTACAGCAGCAGCTACTCTCTCACAAGCCAGTTCACAGGATGTTATCTTAAGGTGGGCCAGAAGGGGTAAAACGGTTTGGATGGGGAAGAAGAAGAAGAAATTTCAAATTTCTTGCTTGTTTTCAAGATTCGATCAAGTGAAAGAAAGTGCTTCTGTGAGTGACAGTCGGACCCAGACACAGTGGCTCTGTGAAGCAGGGAGAAGGTCACATTTACATGAGGGGTTACTCTGATCATTCCGGATGGCTGGAGCACTCTTTTCACAGAGGACTGTGTGTTTAGAGGACCGCACACTGGAACTTTGAATGGCAACTTGTGTTACAGGCCTCAAGAAATTCCCAGGCGTTTCTGAAACAGCGTCCAATTATCCTGGCAGCAGATATCTAACTCAATCAACTGCAGCTTGGATTAGCCATAGAAGAGTACTGTTCTTTTAACGAGGACATAGTGCAAATACTCAAGATGCTTTCTACTGAGACTACTCACACTACGTAACATGCTGGGTTTTTATGCCCCTTATCTCTAAAAGTGGCCTAAAAAGGAATTCTGTGCAATGAAATAGTTAATTTGTGCTGCCTTCCCTTCCACGCAGAAGTACCTTTACTAAAACTACTGACTTTCTTGACATGTAATACACAACATATTCAAGTAACTGCACCTTGCACACAGAGCTCGGAACTGTAGGATAGTTTACACTGGAAGGGATCCCTGGATCCCTCTCTAAGGCCACTTAGAGACACACCTGCTCAATGCACATCCAGCCAGAGCAGGCTGCTCAGGGCGTTCACCAGGTGAGCTCTGAGTATCTTCAAGGATGGAGATTCCACACGCTTCCTGGGCAACCTGTTCCCATATTTCATCACCCCTACGGTGAAAACGGTTTGATGAGCATCTAGTAGGAGTTTCTTGTGTTCCAGCTTGTGCCTGTTGTCTACTGCACTATCACTCTGCACCTCAGAGAAGCAGGCAGCCGATTCTCATGGAGCCATCCAATTTTTTCAAGCAGTGTAATTTTTTTGGCAATAGTTTCTTTTTGTTCTATAATGTCTCCTTGAGCAGTGTTATTTTTCCATCCAGAAAGACCAGCCTGCATACTGAAATGTACCTTAATCTGTTTTATCATCATCTTAATTATTGTACAATCTTTGACAGAAGTATTAATAACAACCCACATATGCTTCAAACATAAAGTCATTTCCTAATTTCTTCAGTAAAGAAAGAAACGGTGAGAAAAGGCATTCACCTTTAAACAGGTTTTCATTGGGAGTGAAAACAAGTCATGTAAAAGGTCTTTTTTTTTTCTATTCAGAATAAGCTTCTCATCGAACTGTACACGACACTGTGTCACCGGTCTGGAGTGACTTGGTGAGATGTAGCTTTAACTCTTTCTGATCAGGAAGAAAGCGGTTTTCTTTCAAACTTCAAACAGATGAAAGCTATCTTTTAGAGAATATTTAATATTATTGGCATAAAACTCCAAGCACAAAGCCACAAACTAACACCTTTAAGTAAACCAAACAAGACACTAAAAAAATTTTAATTTTCTACATATCTGAACTACAGGAAACAAATACTTATATTAAAAATGACAATTTTCTGTTCTCGATATAGATTTTCTAAGAGGAAGGTGGACAAAAAATGAAAAAGTAAGCCGGAAAAAATATTAACTCCATACTTGTTGAATTTGTGTATTTCAATCAGAAATAATGTCCAGCTGTCAACAGGGTATAAAGCTGACAGATGGCAGACTAATTTAAAAGGAAAACTACCACCTATCTGCCTGTAAATTGACCTCTCATGCGCAAAGTCCTCCAACCACTGCAACAGGCCATATGCTTAAGTGTAAACTACTTGCTCATTCAACACAATAATCATTTTATATAAAGAGTAAGAATCACCACTTACCTAATGAATCCACTGATACGAAGTATCCTGCATTTGCTCACCTTCAACAGTTTGAGTGAGGCTTTGGAAAAGGGATGAGGGTTGATTTCCCATTTAAGCTAAACGTCCATTTCTCTGTGACTGTTGGAATACTCTAAAGCTCTAAAGCTTGCTGCCATGTTACTGTGCCACTGCCTTATGGATTACAGATGCCCACACATAATATACATACACATTCACACAGAAAACAAGCAAATGCTACATAAATTTCATATGGACTCACAGAATCACAGGATCCCAGGATGACTGAGGTTGGAAGGGATCTCTGCAGGTCACCTGGTCCACCCCCCTGCTCAAGCAGGCACATCTACATCCAGTTGCCCAGGACCAGGTCCGGACAGCGTTTGAATATTTCCAACGATGGACACTCCACCATTTCTCTGGGCATTCTCCACCAGTGCTCAGTCATCCTCATGATAAAGAAGTGTTTCCTGATGTTCAGAGGGAACGTCCTGTGTTTCAGTTTGTGCCCATTGTCTCTGGTCCTGTCACTGGACACCACTGAGAAGAACCTGGCCCCGCCCTCTTTGCACCCTCCCTTCAGGTATTTAGATACATTGCTAAGATACACGTTGAGCCTTTTCTTCTCCAGGCTAAACAGTCCAAGCTCTCTCAGTCTTTCCTCATAAGGGAGATGCTCCAATCCCTCAACCATCTTTGTTGCCCTCTGCTGGACTCTCTCCAGTAGTTCCCTGTCTCTCTTGAACTGGGGAGCCCAGAGCTGGACACAGTATTCCAGGTATGGTCTCACCAGTGTTGAGTAGAGGGGCAGGATCACCTCCCTCCACCTGCTGGCAACACTCCTCATCATCAGCGCCTTTGCCACCATGGCACATTGATGGGTCATGGTCAACCTGGTGTCCAGCAGCCATCATAATTATCTTTTTTTTCTGAGAATATGAAATCAATTTGCTTGTCTTTCCTGTTAAAAGTGTGCAGCCACTCACTGGTCCAGAGACAGATGGTACTGTAATGGAACTTCTAAATTTAAAGGTTTGAATGACAAATGTGCAAAAAATACAGACAAAACATATTGCTAAGTGACCATTACAGAACCTATGATAAGAATATAAAACATTCCATTAGGAAGTGTTTCAGTCACCCCAATACTGACATAAACACAATTCTTCACAGTTAAGTCAAAGGCAAACTGCCTTCTCTACAAATGCTTGCAGTCAACTTAGAAACAAGCACCTGAATTACATTACACATCCTTGTTTTGTGTAAAAAACTAAGTTGACTCTGCCTAAGCACAGGCCACCCCTTTTTTCTTCTTTTTAAAATCAAATTGTTTATATTTATATATTAGTTTATATATTAGTAGGACTACCATGGCATACCGCAAACAGTGATTTTACATTGCTCTAATCATGACAACACATGACCTGAAAGAAACCACCTCTAATACAGCAACACGATCAGTTCAGAAATAGACACTGCCACAGGTATTGCCAAGAATCTGGATAAATTGACAAGCAGCTGAGTGCTACAAGCAGCATTTTGCTGATGACTTGGAAGCTTTAGCTCCCAGACAGTATATAAGGATTCCCTGGGGAAACAAGACTGCAGCAGGTATGTCAAGGTGACAAAGTATCACTGCCACACAATCCACTGAAAGATATGTTCTGGCTACCAGGTAAAATATGCTGTGACTCAAAAAAAACCCCAAAAAACGGAGGACAGGTTGTCAAGTGAAGAAGTAAAAGAGAATCTCAAACACCATGATTCAGTATACAGGAAATATCTCAAGTGATTTTTCCCTCATTTTTTTTCTGATTAGATGGCACAGTGTTTTCTTTCTATTATATTAAAAAACTTTGCTAATTGATTTCCACTACTTCTAGTCAGACACAAGTAAGATGCATTATTGAATAGAGAAAATTTATAAATCAGATGGCAAATAAGACTAAAAAGTGAGGACTGAAATTTCTCATCCATACATATTGTCTTGAGGATATATGTTCTGTGTTTGCAGGTCTTGAAGGTGTAGCTAAACGCATCTGTTTCATATTCTTCAAAGGTTTGTAAACTCTAGTCTTCGCAAGGAAAACAATGTGAGAAAAGACACTGAACCTTCTCTTTCCTCCATTGACACTGCATCTGCAGATAAAACACTTCAGTATTTTCAAAGTCATAGAGAAGAGTCTCCTCATTGACAAGTAAATTAGTAATTTAACAAGTAGTTCTATGGAATATCAAGAGATAATGGGTTAATAACAGAACGAAACAATTACTCTATCTAGAACTACTGTTGTTATAATCTCAACCAGGTCAAGTTTTAAATTTGTTACTAAATAAAACAGGAGGAAAATCTTACAAAATCAAATGACAATTGTCATTTTGAGCTTCTTCAAATTATCAGCATCTTGCATCTAGACAGAGAGCAAAGACATTGCTCATGACACTTTAAATGCTTTTCCTCAATCAGATGTTCTTGTGCTCAGCAGTGGCAGTGCTGCAGGCTTCCAGCCAAAGTTCTTCACTCCTACATGTTCTCCTACTTCCCTATCAACTAAAAAAGTTTTTCTCTATGCTTTGGGTACCTTCCTAACTACCCTCCCTGGAGAAAAGGAGGGCAGCTTAGACAGTTTTTAATTAGTAAGAATCTTTCCTTCCAAATTTTCTGTGGTTATGAAACATCACATTACTAGTCAGTCCAAAGAGCATTTATGTACCATTAGCAATTAAAATTGATGATACCAAACTGGGAGGGGTGGCTGACACTCCAGAGGGCCATGCTGCCATCCAGCGTGACCTGGACAGGCTGGAGAGCTGGGCAGAGAAGAACCTAATGAGGTTCAACAAAAGCAAGTGCAAGGTCCTCCACCTGGGGAGGAAGAATGCTAAGCACCAGTATGGGTTAGGGGTGGACTTGCTGGGAAGTAGTTCTGAGGAGAAGGATCTGTGGGTCCTGGTAGACAGTAAATTATCCATGAGCCAACAATGTGCCCTTGTTCCCAAAAAGGCCAATGGAATCCTGGGCTGCATAGGGAAGAGTGTGGCCAGTAGGTCGAGGGAGGTCATTCTGCCCCTCTACTCTGCACTGGTGAGGCCACAACTAGAATACTGCATCCAGTTTTGGGCTCCCCAGTTCAAGAGGGACAGGGAACTACTGGAGCGGGTCCAGCGTAGGGCAACTAAGATGATTGAGGGACTGGAGCATCTCCCTTATGAGGAAAGGCTGAAAGAGCTGGGACTCTAGCCTGGAGAAGAGAAGGCTGAGGGGAGACCTTATTATGGCATACAAGTATCTAAAGGGTGGGTTGAAGGAGGATGGTGCCAGACTCTTTTCATTGGTTCCCAGTGACAGGATGAGGGGCAATGGGCACAAGTGAGAACATAGGAAGTTCTGTTCAAATACACGGAAAAACTTTACGGTGAGGGTGACAGAGCACTGGAACAGGCTGCCCAGGGAGGTTGTGGAGGAGTCCCCTTCTCTGGAGATTTTCAAGACCCGCCTGGATGCAGCTCTGAGTGATGTGCTCTAGGCAATCCTGCTTTAGCAGGGGAGTTGGACTAGATGATCTCTAGAGGTCCCTTCCAACTCTGAAGTTTCTGTGATTCTGTGAAAATTGCATAGTATGTTTCTACAGAGAGAGATCTGTATATTTTCATGTCTAGAAATACATATATATATGCACACATATACACACACGTTAGTTTATGTGATACAAATGCTCATCTTTTCACACTGGAAGAAGGTTTGTCACTGCATTGTCTACACTATGAACATGCATACGTATTGAAGAAACACAGCATTTTTAACTTTTTGCCAATTAATGTGATTTTTGTTTATTCTCTCCACAAAAAAACACCAAAATAAACTGTGTGGAAGACCCATAAAGAAAGGAATTTACATATAGAATAAGAGCCACAGTCAACTGGAATAGTACTGAGCCCTTTGCTGTATTCATAAAGAAATGCAAGAAAGTGGTTGGTTTCTTTGGTTTTGTCAGGCAACACAAGCTTTTAATATCTCTAGTCATTCAGAGCTTCGATTGAGATTTATTAACCTGTCAAACAAAAGCAATTTTACAACACATACAATTGCAGTTCATTTCAGAACATTTATTGCTCTGTAAACAGAAAATCCAGATTCTCCTTAAACAATCTGTCCCTTTTCTTCTCCTTGAAGAAAGAAAGAAGGCATGGCAGAGAAAGAAATTCTAAGTGAAACAGAAGTATTCATGAACTTATTCACAGAAACATATAAAAAGCATAAAGTTAGCAATTAAAACAGACTTTTACTGTGACTACCTCTATTGAAAAAAATCTTTGGTGCCAATAACTTAGATGAAACAAAATCAAATAGGGGCACAGTAATGAGAAAGAATTTAAATTAAAGGCGGTCACAATACTGTAGGAGGATGGCCTCTGCCCAGGAGATGATGTAGAACTCCCCCGACATTTGGGCAATATGAATGAGGGGAAGGGAAAACAGAACAGCTCCATGTTTACTTTGGTATGTTGTGCTATGCAACTCCCCAGCCATGAGTTAAAGCTAAAAGAAATGTCAGGTTTCTGTATGCTCTTCAAATCTTTAAGTACAGAACAAAACAACTTCTCCAAGGAAATTAAATAATTGTGGAAGGCTATTCGGCTCATAATTTAAGTCAATAGTATCTGTTAAGCAGAAGCCCGACTATGAAATTCTGTTACTATTTAGTACCATAATTCTCAAATATGCAAGGATTATGTTTGAAAAGTTCGTTAGTCATTAAAATCAGGAAAGAAGAAAACAGAAGGATGATAAAAAACTTCAGGAAGCCCAGCAGGGAGCCACCAAGATGGTTGGGGTTGTAGCAAATCGCCTTATGAAGAAATGCTGAAGGAGACCTTGGCTTGTTCAGACCAGAGAAGACTTCAGGAGGGCCAAACAGCAGCTGCCCAGTATTTCTGAGGACATTACTATAAAGATGGGAGACAGACTCTTTACAAAGGTGCATAGTATGAACATAAGATGATGGTCCTCAGCTGAAATAGGAGAGCTTCTGTCTGACTAGATGTAACAAGAGAAGGGGGGGGGGGGAAAAAAAAAAGAAAAAAAATCCCAGCAAGAATTAAGCACTGGAAAATGTTGTCCACAGAAACTGCATGGTCTTCACCCTCGGAGGCTTTTAAGACCTGACTGGACAAGCCCTGAGCGATCTGATCTGAATTCACTCTTGACCTGCTCTCAGAAGGTTGGGTTAGTTACTTTGCAAGGTTCATTCCAACTGGAATGACTCTACGGAATAATTAAAACAAAGTATTAAGTATCATTAAGCACTCCTCTGCTTCAGTTTTCAATCCTTCAAAGCATTAAAAATACTACCAGTACACTGGACGCTGACCTTTTGTACCTACTGCATGTTAGAGCAATTATTACCTAAAAGAAGCCCTGCCTGCCAGGCCAAAGGGAAATATTTTCTACCTCATACATTCCACTTCCTGGCATCTCTGCAATACAAAGCAAAACCAACAGATAACTGAACAACTGAAAGATTTTTCCTATCATAAACCAAGATGATTCAATGATAATATAATCAATATTAACTTTAGTCATTTTTTGCTCTCTTCGTCTATGTCTAGTCACAGGGTGGGGAAAGTAGGTAGAATAAGGTGATGCGCCCAGATGGGAACGAATGGGGCAAGACTTGTCCCAGCAAAGCTGCAACAGAAAGTATAGGAGAAGATATGATACTACAGATCTACTGTAGATTCTACAGTAGAAACTAGGAAACTAGGGTGGAATAGCTCAAACAACTCAGAGATGTTTTGAAAGGACGGGTTTTATTAGGTGTGCGAAAGAGAAGGACTAAGATACCTACCTGGACCGTGTACACCTGAAGTGGTTATCTAGTCTTCCTTTATGGAGAGAAACATTTGATCCTAGGGAACAGGGTTACTGCTGTTTGGGAACAGGATCTAATTCAGTAGCCTGACAGAGGGGAGGCAGCTGCAGCTGCGTGCCCCCTGGTCCAAACAGTAGCAAGGCTGAGCATGTATCCACAGCAGGCACATGTGCACAAACACATACATAAATATATATATATATATATACACACACACACACACTTGCACTCAGCACTCACATGAACCCATGGGCTCGTTCAGCTGGCTCTTCACTAGCACTCACACGCACTTGCCTGCACTCAGTCCGGCCACTGGCGCTGCAGATACATGGGCCAGGCCCCTGTGGCCCGCAGTCCCATGCCAGGGGCTGGCACTTGGTTTCGTCCAGCAGCTGGTATCCAGACCCTCGCTCGCTCCAGCTGCTGGCACCATGGACACATGGGCCTCTGCCCAGGGTCTAACTCCAGTTGCTGGCCACATGCACACAGACAGAGAGAACAGATGTCCTTCAACCGGGAGAAGAGTTAGAAGTGGAATTTGATAAGATAGGACAGACTGCACTGGTCAGGAGCAGGCATGCCCCGACAAGCGTGTCACCTATTTACACACATCCAGCCCTTTTTATCCCCTTATCCCTCTATTTCCCTGTAATACATTCTGTGCAATCCCAAAATGCTCTTCCCCTGCATCACATACTGTGTGCCATGCCCCAGGCAGCGTCTTCCCTCAGTCCAAAAGGGGATCCAGTGTTGATTCATGTTGATGGGTCTCATGGCTGCATGATTCACCTTGATGGCTTTCCTGGGACAGCCTTCGGAGAGCCCAGACAGGCCATCCCTCCCTCCAAGTCCTTTATCTGGGCTCCCATCTGCCTTCAGGACCCTGTGCTCCCCTGGGCTTGTGGAGATGGGCCTCTGACGGGCTGATGGCTCCTGTGGTGGGCCTGGGAGCAGCCAGGCAAGGTGTGATTTGGGATCCCCCACCTGCCATTGCCTCTCTGATCTTTTATCACACAACCTAACGGCTGCATCCTGTGGTGGATCTTCCTCAGGATCTATCCAATTCTGTGAAAATTTATGCATCACATGCTGCTTGATTCCTAACAAGCAAGACCAGGAATCCAAGTAGTTTCTTTCACAGGTCTTTATAACTAGGCCCTGGCACACCATACACTATGCTAAATATAGAAATCAACAGGAGAAAAAGAGATGCTCAAATCAGACATCCTATTTTTCCTTTCTTCTCAATGCCACTATTATTCCAATGTTCAGTCTGATCCTAAAGCAATACAGCACAGCATGTCACAAGCATTATTATGTCTTCATACTGCCGAGTAACTGAAATCCTTTTATTAAAATACAGCATTCTGTGATGGATTTTTTCATCCTTGGACTGACATTGAGCCTGAAGCTCTTACTAGTAATCACTTTACACAAAGCCAGATCACATACCCAACTCAGACAGAGAAGCTAAGGAATCAATTCACAGATTTTTAAAAATGGTGTGAAAGCTGGTGATACTGAATTGTTCCTGCAAAGAATGGATACATTTCAAAATTCTGAGAGAATCTACACTGAAGGCCTTTTCTGAATAATCTGAATTACGGAACGTTTTATTCATCCCTCATTACCATTGTATTATTAAAACAAAATTAGTTCCCCAAAACATCAGAGAAACAAGAAAAAAGTTATTTCACTGAATATTAATCATCTTAAAGAAATTTAAGGCTGTCATGTACTAACACCACAGCTGTAAAGAGCTGTAAATAGTAAGGTATCAGTAAAACAGCCTTCCACCAGCCTACTCGAAGTCAACAATCATCTTTCAAGCATACTTCCTCTTCAACAGATTGCTAAAATAAGAAAAAATCAAGTGACAGGAGAAAGGGACAATAATAAATTGTCCAAATGCTAAGATAAGAAAAAAATCAAGCGACAGGAGAAAGGGACAGCAATAAATTGTCCTAATGCCTTAGAACTACTAGTTAATGCAAGACAGAATAGAAGATGAAACTTTGACATCAGTGTTTCTAAAGAAAACCTCTTTGCTTTGAGAGACATGCCAAAACATACATTTGCAGCTGACTCTTCTTTCCACCGTCTTTATGGGATTTTAAATTTAGACATGTAGCATCCTAAATGTTTGAAGAGTTTCTGCTGTAATGTTAGCCCTGTCACATCATCTACCAATCCTCTTGAGACAGAATGCTTAGCCACAAAAAAGCAAATGCTTTTACTATTTCAGTATATACATCATTAACTTATCTACTGTTTCCTGACTCTTCATCTACACTCCCTAAAAAACGTTGGGAAAGCGTTAAGGACAAATGGGCTACTGCACACTATTAACTCTTCATAATTTATAATGAAGCTATATAGATTATTTAATGCAGTCACAAATTCAAGTTTTCATTTTCACCTTCAAGGCCCTATACTATCTTACCCACAATTACTGCATGTCTTGCTTTTATTTCCTTCTACTCCCTAGACATCTTCTATCCTTTCACTTAATTGCATTCTTTATCTCTTTCTCCCACTTTCAGCTGTATGTCTTATATCATGCTGACCTCTGTGCCTTGTACAATCTCCATGCCTACACTCTTCATCTTTCTTCAGCAGCATCTTTAAAAGTACACTCTTTCAGGAATCACTGGTACATTCTCTTCCTCCTCCCCTTCTATTGCTGAGCTATTAACTGAAATTTGTCTCGCTTAAACCACTTTTGCTCCTTTCTGGACCAGAGCAGCAGAGAATACAGCTGAAAGCTATTACAGAGCTCTCTGATACACTTCTTAATTCTATCAGAAATCACCTCTGGTAACTCTTCAACTCTGAGAAAAATTGAGGGACAATACTTGCTTGTCATCTAAAATAGGAACTTGGAAATTTGTTCACTAAAAAAGCACAACATTCATTAAATAAATGCCAACCTGTGTGTGTGTGTAGGGCTGATCAGTTTCTACAAGCTACTTCTTATAGTCTTAGATAAACCCATAGGGTTTAACGTGTACTTAAATGTAACACACAAACATCAGGAAACTCAGGAGCATTTCCAGGTCTAGTAATGATCATAGTATGTTAGAGACATAGCATTATTCCTGACTCCTAGAACACGTGACTGCAGGACTCTCAGCTTCCCAAAATTCAAACATCTCCTTTACAAAATATAACTCTTCATGGAAGTTATCATATGACCATTGCACCAGTTATTACTATAATTAGAAAATATTATTATCTTCTAAGGAAAACATTAAAATAATTGCAAACACTTTTTGCTGAAGTTTAAGAAAAAAAATCTCAATGAAATTTTTCTGCCTGAAAAGTTGAACACTCACAACTGAAAGCAGTCTTCAAAGCATACATTATAGCTGATCTTAAAACTGGAAATGTATTCTACCTAAGATACATGATCATTCGTCGTAGAATAATAGGTTCTGTTGGCATTCTCTTGGGATAACTGCATTATTGAAAGTGGAATGCAGTAAGATACGTTACATACTATTATGCCTTCTGCCCATGGCACTTTTTTTGAATCAGTAATATTTTGAGTCTGTACCAACTTTGAAGACAATGACAATAGGCTGCAACCTCTAATGTTTCCACTCTTTAGTCTCAAGCTGCAGAATGCAAAAATGTGTTCTGGACACAGCAACTGAATGGATCACCGTGACCACGTAGAAAAGGGGACAATTTCCTGATGGAGGAAAACATGTTCTGTAACAGAAGATATTTTCAGTAATGGATGAAATGTCATCAGCTAGTCTCTGCTAGTCAGCAAGACCCTCGGGCTCTGAAGCAGTTACTATGAAGTGAAGCAGTTACTAACATTAAAACCCATTTCTCATTACCATGCTACTATTTTAGAAAGTAGTTGTAGAAAGTAATTTTAAAAGAATTCTGGTGTTACTGGTGACTAGTAAGCCTTACCTCTATACTTGGTAAAATCTGCTGATGACATAAAGGTAGGTTAGCTGAGATAAGAAACATCTGTAAGAAACTTGGAGTGACAAGGTAGTCTACTGGGCAATCAAGTGTCAAATGAAATAAAATGGTCAAGAAGTGTAAGCAATACACATCAGCTGGAAAAAAAATAAATGACATGTACCTCTTGTAACATTCAGTTTAAGTACTGGACATCACTGTAGACAGCTCAGTGAAAACTCGGAGCTTGGGTGACACTGTGTATATTCATAGACATATATAATGCTGTCTCATCTGGAATAGTCTATATACTGTATGCCACAGACATTATTCTATGTTAAAATGTTTTTGATAGGAAGGATCTGAAGAAATGCAATGGGAATGCTTATGAAGAAAAAAACAAAACAAAACAAACCCACCACCCCTCACCACCCCCCAAAAAATCCTAAACAAAACACGTTCAGATGGTAAGAGTCTGAACAGACTGTAAAGTGATTTACTTAGGGAGCAAGAAGTAAAAAGGAACATGAGGAGTAGTACTTAAAATACTGAGTGGCAGATCAATTACTTCTTATCTTTCTCACTCATAACGTAAAAAAAGCTGACATTCAATGAAGTTAAAAGGTGAGAAATTCAGAACATATGCAAAAGATTTACAGAATTCACTGTCCCAGGTAGTAATCATCAGCAAGAAAAAAAAAATACCGTGAAAGAGTTACTAAACTCTCCCCCATTTTATTTCCTTTTGTTAAAAAAAGGGCCTTCAATTACTTGATATGGGAGCAACAGAATTTAAGTGGATAAATTAACCCCCTTCTAGCCAAAAGGAGATTATATTGAGCCTCTGGTATTAGCTGTCATCAGAGATGCTACTGAATAAGATGAACACTGAATCTGAGCATGAACAGCAATTCCTGTATTCAGTACTATTTAGAGAAAAATGAAAAGCTTTCTTTGATGGAATAGCAGGACAGCATTTCTACCGCTGCTTGGAATTGTTTTCTACTTTAAATCAGAATCACTTCAGTCTTACTGAAGCTTAACTTGAACCATTTCCTTCTTGGCTTTGAATCACACCATTATTCTAAGATAAAGAGATGCTGGAATGGAAATGTTAAGCATCCTTTTCTAGCAGATAAAGCTGCCACTTCTTCAGCTCTTGTGTGTGCTACAAGGTCTTTTATCTTTATACCACCAGTCTATCACAATAATAATAAAAAAAAATTCTCAAACATTGCTTTATGGAGTACACTTTGTAATCATCTTGTAAGTGCACTTATTTTGTGATACAGCAATCAGCCTGAGCAAAATGCTTTGCCCTGTTTAGACTATAAACCATTTGTCGGTGTTAATTGATGGTCCTGTATGTAGGTTTTCTGCAACCGTGCCAAAAAGAGACTCTGACAAATTCCTTACAACACAACAGAATAAGCAGAACCCTACCAGGAATACCAGCTCTCTGAAAATTACCTACCACTGCATCTCAACAAAGAGCAAGTAATTTAAAAAAAAAAAAAAAAATAAAAATAAAAAAAGCAAACGAACTCTCCTTCCCCCAGCCTTAGTGCATTAAAACAACTAAACCAACACATAGTTGACCTTAGTCTTTCAAAGGTTTCTGGAGGTCTCCCCATGACCATAATTTACAAAGATGCAACCAAAAAATACTGCTAACAATGCAATTCCTTGTTTCAGTCTTCATTCTTTGTCCTGAAACTGTTGAAAAACATTGTTACAACAAGCTCTGGGGTGATTACAAGGGTAACTTGAGATACAGAGAGGTTCAGAGCACTAGATCTTTTTAAAAGAGGATTTATTCATGCTTGCTATAACCCAAAAGACATTAAAAACATTTTTTGTGAAAATTCTTGTTAATTAAAATCTAATTATTCAATGACTGCTCTGTTTCGCATTTCCAAAAAACGCTCAAGGTCTTGAAAGAAAGAAAAGATAACTCAGTGAGCAATTTATCATAAAAGGAGGATTCCCCCCCACACTTTTTTACTACTTATCATGCATAATTAATATGTGATAATACCCATAATGAGTTCCCTAAAACAATTAGCAACGCATCTCCAGTGACCTGCTAATCTGAATATAATGCTTTTAGAATTTGGAGGTGTACCAGTCTTTGTGCTTACACACTCACCTCACGTAGAAGCAAAGGCGGCTGCAGAACATAATTTATTATTCTGCATCACATTTCATCAAGTCCCTTAGCAGCTACTTGATACATTATCAAGACAAATGCAAGGAAAAAAAAAATTATTTCTGCCTCCCCACCCCCAACCCAGAGTACCCCAAAGACTAAGAACAAATTATAATCCTTCTTTCCTTTTCCAATCAGATACATTAAGTGAAAGCAAACCTTGACCAGGTTATTTTTTGCATGGAATTTCAACTACTTTTTTCATCTCCATAAGACAAATACATCCATAAATAAACATGCACTGCAGTAACAAGGGCAACGTCTGGAACACTTAAGAGCTAAATTACTTTCAAGCTATGCAACATCTCATTTTTCTTCCACAAATATATAATAAAGATGGCCAGCATGGCGGGGGGATGGGGGGGTGTGCACAAGCAAGCACACACGCCTCAGGAGAAGGAGGAGGAAGAAAACCAGCCATGTGAACTGAGAGCATAATTGAAAACAAAACAATAAAAATAATTTTATAACTGTCTCCTTCCTTTAATTGTCTTGTAAACACAAAATAGTGGCCTATTATGGATTTAGGGAAAAGGTGTGTGCGTAGAGCAGATCTTCAGAAATCCTGGATTGCTAGATATGGTGAAATATCTCACAATCTTCTCTCTACAGCCATGTCCGTTACACTTAAGAAGCTGGAAGCTGAACTTCATAATCACAGACTTCATCATCCATCCCAGGAGACACAAATAAGGGCTACATGCTTAGACGATTTAGAAACTGAGGAAGGTGCATGATTCAGCCAACAGACTGTCCAGCAGCGTATCACATAAAAAGCACATTCCACTACAGTACTCTGATCTTTGCATCCCAAGATGTAAGCTTCTAGCAGTATTTCCAGATGGAGGTCTTAACACATAAAACTCTAGATTGTTCAATACCTACTTACTCAATTGCCTACTAGGCAATTTAAAGGTATCATTTATTAATAATTTATTCCTTTATGTTTCTCCTGTGTCTGTCTGAAATCAATAGCTCTCCAGCAGCGGGGGAAGAAAGGTAAAAAAAAAAACCAAAAACAAACCAACAAAAAAGTTATTCTGTTTATTATTTTGCAGTGCCCCATAGTAGAGGGAATTCAAGAGCTAGGCCAGCAACACATACTAAACACTGAAATCACTACTAGGAATAAGTCTTCAGTCACACTGCAGAGCAAGAAAAGTAAAGGCTTTATGAATTAAGGAAAAGTCAAGACCCTTCCTGAGCAAACAGCTGGTGTACCGTGTGGTAACTAGGAAAATCCCCAAGGAAACCCCAAATATGGAAGACTGAATGCCTCAGGCCAAAGTGTGCTCAAAAAGCTGTTTTCCCCAATTTCTTGAGGAAGTATTCCTCAAGACAAGATAAGGGCAACCCTCTCTTCTTACTTGCTTTAAAAAGAAAACAGAAGTCCCAGATTATTGTTATGTTCTCCATGGAACCAATTTTTCTTGATATTTTAGGAATGCGCTGGGACTACTTTTGCAATTATGCTTTACAAAAGATTAACTGCAAGATATGGTTAGTTCTTGAGAAACAGACACAAGCTGTTGAGATTGGGTGATTTTGGATGCGCACATGAAAGCAAAAAACTCATTTCGCAAAAAACTGTAAAGTCAGAAAGGGAGGTTCCTACTGAACTTGGCATTTCATCTTGGTTAGAAGGCAGACTGTTGGATATGTCCTGTTCTCAAGACAATAGATATATACCCTTTCAGATTTCACTTGCTATCCGCTCTCAACACTTAAGGGTATGTCTGCATGGAACAGTTAAACTAATCTGAGTACACACAAATGATGCGACATACTTCATTCACCTCCCAATCACCCCACATGCAGTAACAGTAAAAATATGTAACCTAAATTCATCAAGGGAGTGAACTCTGCTTTTGTTGCAAACTTAAGCATGCCATCTGTACACAGGAGCAGGTGTTTCAAGCTCTCGTGGCACTGAACCAGTTGCTCAGCAGCCCCACCACCTCCCAGGGAGCACCATCTCCACCACACAACATGCTTCTGCCAAGGGAGGGTCTTCTCTGCACTGTTTGGAAGCTGGCCACTGCACAGCACAGGATGCGAGGCTAACAGGAACGCTGAGGGAGCACAACCTTGAAGATAAGGGACACACCAAAGGAGCACTCTGTGCAAGCAGTGAGGAAATTATCCCCCAAAAGGCCCAACAAGAAAATCTACACACCAGAAACACTCAAAACCCCCAGACCTTCAGTCAGTGTACTAACAGCCTGGCTACATAGGCGTTGGTACCAACAAATCAGATGACACATGAAGTTCTTTCTTGACTCTAACCCATCAACTGCTTAACTTGAATTAATGAATGAATTGTAATTACATCTGTACAAACAAGAAAGTCAAGCGGCTTCCGGAAAGAAAGCCCAAATTCTGTCTTGTACCTCGAAACACACCGGCAGCTGGAAAGAGTTGTGGAGCAACGCTGACCCCTCTTCAGGCAGTAAGTGGCTGCCGGCACATGCTGTATCTGCCTCTGTACAGACGGCAGCGTATGTGAACAACGGCCATCTGCTACGGACTCTTCTTCATCTCTCCCTCTGACTGCAGCTAACACTTTAAAAGTCATGTGTACTATGAGTGCTACGATTGCAGGCTATACCACTGGGAGAAGCAAATATTTAGCAATATGCTAAAATAACTGGTAAAAATTGTGAGTCCAAGCAGATAAGACAGCAGAGCATGGGTAAATCAGACCAGTTTATACCATGAACAGCTGCTTAGAAGTGTGTTTCAGCTGAGGAAAAATTGGAAATGTTGGCCTATTCAAAGGACAGGCTAGAGCCAAGGTTGAAGAGACAGTCATTGATGTAGGTTTGAACTAAGTTGAAAAACGTCTATGTATTTTTACATTTAATGATTTTGTTATTTCTAACACAAAATGTCAGATTTGTGCATCGTAAACGTTCAGTAAAGACTGCAAGTCAATTTATTTATAAAATGGAAAAAGGGCAGATTTATGATAACTGAAACACATGATTTCAACAGCAGGGATTCCAATTTACAGCTCAGTACACCACCTAGAACAGCTGTTCATGCCTTCGTAATTTCTGTACCTTATTTAAAGTACTCCTCAAACTCAAAATCCAACCTCTAGGTCTATATAAGGAATAACAGAAACATCACTAATAAAATAATTCCCTACCTGAAAACCATAGTAAGTGAAATACATCCACTACACGCATACACTAAAAGTAGTGCAATTGAAGGGGGGAAAAAAAAAAAAAAGTAGGAAAAGGAATAAAATGAGGGGGCAATAAGAAATAAAAAATAGATTTTGGCATCCTTTTTACACAACCTCATAATAATGATGGTCACATTAAGTGCTAAATCAGCCTTCTTCACCCTTTGTTTTCCTCGTACAATATAGACTAAAATTACAAAATGTTCATAATGTTCTGAATCTCTGTTACTCTTTCACTACATCTTTTGTAGCAAAAAAGTCTCAGAAAATTTCCCTTTGAACTTCTCTTTTCTATGACATAAAAAGTCCACTGAGACTCATAAATCGTAATGCCATTTAATCAGTCTAAAAAATTTTAATGAGCTCTCACTAGATTTGGTACAGAGATTATTCACAACTATGGGATCAATTAATTAATTAGAAATGGAAGAAACTGCAAAGAAATAGTGTTTTAAATTAAGGTGATGATTTACATCACTTGGAACTTCTTAAATAGAACAGATTGAATCTTCATAAGAGAGTTACGATAATTTGTATTACTACAACCTTTTCCTCTTTTTAAACAATGGATATAAACGGTAATTGTTTGTTTTTAAATTACATTACTACTAAGATCCTGTATCTTATAGAAAAGCTACAGGCAAAACAACCAAAATACTGGAAAGAAATGCCTTGACCTGACACATTCTACAGTAGGTAAATAATTAATTCATGTGTTTTTAATGGCATAAGTATATTGGAAGTATGTATAAATGTTTGCATGGGAAGTTCGAGTCATATTTAAAATAAATTCAGTAGCATAACATTTTTGTTACTACAAAACAAAATTGCTTCAAGATAACACTGGAAGCTATAGTTGATATATATATCTTATATAAAAATACACAGAGAAACACACAAACAGCAAGGTTTCTATGAACTTTTTTAAAGCAAAAGTTAATATTCTAATATTTATAAATTCCAAAATCAGGATTTTAAATCATTTGAGCCCTTTAAATCAAAATGGAACTGAAAAACATTGTTTAGCAAAAGCACTTCTGTTTCTTCATTTTTTTTTCCCAGATCAAGTCTGAGAAGTGTATCACTGAATCACTGAATAATTGAGGTTGGAAGGGACCTCTGGAGCTCATCTGGTCCAATTTCCCTGCTCAACCAGGGCCACCTACAACCTGCTGCCCAGCACCATGTCCAGATACCTTTTGAACATCTCCAACGTGGGACTCTCCACCACCTCTCTGGGCAATCTCTGCCAGTGCTCGGTCACCCTCTGTCATGGTTTAGGCCAGACTGGCCACTGAAACACCCTCAAAGTAAAAAACTGTCTTCTTGTGCTTAGACAGAATCTCCTATGATTGTTCGTGCCCATGTCCTCTGGTTCTGTCACTATGCACCGCTGAAAAGAGCCTGTCTCAGTCTCCTTTACACTCTCCCTTCAGATATTTATACACATTAATAAGATCCCCCTGAGCATTCTCTTCTCTTCATCAGCAAACTGCCCCATCAACCAGATCACTAATGAAGATGTTAAACAGAACTGGACCCAGTACTGACCCCTGGGGCACACCACTAGTCACTAGCATCCAACTAGACTTTGCGCTGGTGATCACCACTCTCTGGGCTCAGCGCTTCAGACAGTTTTCAACCCACCTCACTGCTGATCCGTCACATACATCAACAGCTTCTCTATGAGAGAGCATCAGAGGCCTTACTCTAGTCCAGGTAGACAACAGCCACTGCCCTCCCCTCATCTGCCAGGCCAGTGATTTCATCAAGTTGGTCAAGCAAGACGTCCCCTTGGTGAAGCCATGCTGACTACTACTCCTGATGATTTGTGTGCCCTTACTGTGCCTGGTTTTCAGGATTAGTTGCTCCGTCACCTTTTGGGGGATTGAGGTGAGGCTGAGCAGCCTATAGTTCCCTGTGTCCTCCTTCTTGCCCTTCTTTAATTTGACATTTGCTTTCCTCCAGTCTTCAGGCACTTCTCCCAATGGCCATGATCAATCAAAGGTTATCAAGAATGGCCTCACAATGACAACTGCCAGCTGCATCAGCATTTGAAGCTAAATCCCCTCACGGCCCATGAACTTATTCATGTCCAGTTTGCTTATGTATTCCCTGACCTGATCCTCTTCCACCAAAAGCACGTCTTCCTTGCTCCAACACTTCCTCCTGGTCTCTGGGACCTGGCATTCCTGACTGGCTACATTCAGTACTTCAGCCTTTTTTATGTCGTGAGTAACCAAGTCCCCCATCTCATTCAGCAATGGGCCCACATGTTCCCTGGTCTTCCTTTGTGTCTTATGTACTTATAGAAGACCTTCTTGTTGTCTTTTACATCCCTTGGCATACATAGCTGAATTTACCAAATTCCACAGTACCGTCATTAATGAAACTCTGATTTTGCCTCTGCAGCACATTTTAAAGGTTCCCTTAAAAAGAATTCCCTTTACGGATTTTGTAAAAATTTGAAACAGTAAAATACGATGTAACTAATTCTAGAAAAATATGAAACAACCCATTTCCCAAATTAGGATCACACGAAGATAGGAAAATAATAAAAAAAACCCAAACAAAAACAATACTTAGAAACTTTTTTTTCTAATTGTCTAAATAAAATGTATGGAAAAGAACACAGCGTTTTGAACACTGTGGCCTGAAATTTCCACAATATTCAAGCACACAGTTTCTACATATGTACAGCTCCAGCTGGTTTTCATACAAGTTGCATCTCTGTATTTGAGAGCAGAATTTGGCATATATTTAAAAAAAAAAACAAACTGAATTTTAGTAAAAGACAAAATTTCTAGTATTCAATCTGCAGATCAGTTTTATCACCTGACTAATTTAATGAATTACTCATATGATAGTGCATTGTTATTAGTGTTGGAAGTTCACATGAAACTTCATGCATCACAAGATGGTAAGACCTAGGCTGAATTTGCAGGGTGTATCTTGTTTGAAATTCCTGTGCTGCGGTTTCATCATTATGCTTATTAAGTTCCTAGTTAACCAAAGACTGCAAACAAAAAGGTCAACATTTACGAGATTCCCAGATGGACAGTTATGACATCCTTCAATGACAGTAAAACAGACATCATATCCAGTTTAAGATCATTTTAGAACTGCCTACTTGTAGAAGTACGCCTGCACAGCGACAGTCACGGGCAACTATGCCACGACAGCTAAATTCCGGATTTGGCCTTCTATGGCTACATTGTATTTTTCGCTTGGAGCGGCAGTGAAGTTTTGAAGTAAATCTGACAGTCCTCAGTTGCTACTAAGTAGTTTTGGTGTGCACTAGGTGCACACTAAGGGAACTCTGAATGCTCTTAAACTTCATATAAAGGAAATGCATGCGTTCAAACAGTTGTGCTCTTCTTCATAGAATCATAAAATCATAGAATCATAGAATCTTCATGGTTGGAAAGGACCTTTGAGATCATCAAGTCCAACCAAACAACCTACAATCTCTGCCACTACAGCATGCCCTGAAATGCCACATCTAGACATTTCTTAAACACCTCTAGGGATGGTGACTCAACCACCTCCCTGGTCAGGCTGTTCCAGTGCCTGACCACTCTTTCAGGAAAGTAATTCTTCCTAATATCTAATCTAAACCTCCCCTGCCCCAGCTTCAGACCATTTCCTCTGGTCCTGTCGTTATTCACCTGGGAGAAGAGGCCAACCCCCACCTCTCTCCAACCTCCTTTCAGGTAGTTGTAGAGGGCAATGAGGTCTCCCCTCAGCCTCCTCTTCTCCAAGCTAAACATGCCCAGCTCCCTCAGCCTCTCCTCATATGACCTGGTCTCCAGACCCCTCACCAGCCTGGCAGCTCTCCTCTTCAAAGTAAGGTTAAAGAAAATAACTGTATAAAACTACCATGAGCACTCTGAAATTTTGTTTGTCTAACATATCTTTAAAGTTTAAAATTAAGTGTAATACAAATGCTACTATTATCTTCAAATATTTTTTTTCATTGTTACCACAGCTAAGGCTGTTGTTTGGCTTTGATTTGTTTTTTGTTTTTGTCTTTTTTGTATGTTTTTATCCTTTTTAATTATTATCACCTTCTGACTTTTCTGAAATAGAGCCAAATAAACTAAGAGCTTTGGGAAAGCTCTTCCTCTGCATATTGCTATTAGGCTTCTCATGTGAAATAACAGTTTAATTTGTCATTAACACAGCTGACATTCAATTTCCTTACCTCCCCTTCAGATATAATACCAGTTACAACCCAGCTTTATATAAATTCTCAATACTTTCTGCTCTTCTACTTTCAGAATTACAGAATAGTTGACAGCCACACCTCCATCCAATTGAAAAGCATGCATTACACATCTCTCATTGTTTCACAAAAAGCACACTACACAACATTACAGAGACATACCCTGATTTTTTGTTCCCTAAACATATAGTTAAGCAAGAAAGAATAATTTTATATGAAAGCAACATTAAGCTGTGATTTAAGCTTGTTTTCAACCTCACTCTCTTACTCCCTCCAAAATGTTGGGCTGCTTCCCAATATTTGCTTTCAAATGAGTATTAACATGTTGAAAATTCATAGCTACTTGACTCTAAGGTGAGATTTACAGCCTTATTGCTCAGATTCTTTAACATTTGGAACGTATTATACATACAAAGCCTACTCACACAAGTACCTAACATGTCCATACAACTGCCATCTGCATGAACACGATCATTTACATTTGCTGTATCTTTCCTCAACATCTAAGTTTTCAAATGAAGTTGATGCACATACACAGAATGTCAACAGAACTTGCAACAGAATTAAAAAAAAAAACCACAACAAAACAACAAACCAAAAACCAGTTTGGTTAACACTGTTCATAGTATGCCACACTGCATCGAACTTATTTCACTTTGTATTCCCAGGCAACACTAATACCATTTAGACTGTGGGTGGGAACGTGAAGTATGAAAGACTGAAGAATCTTAACTAATCATTCTGTATGTACTTGTGTAAGCACTTTTTCCTCAATAATCCTACTGAGAAAAGTCACCACAGTCAAATCCACCTAAAGTTGTTCCCTAAAAAATAGTACATAAAGCATTTTTCTGCAGTTATGAAACTCCAAAACTTCAGAACTTAGGTTCCACTCAGGACAGACAAGAAGTGAGGAAAATATTTTAAGGAGAAAGGCAATTTAATTTAAAATAAAAGAGAAGACATTATTTTAACTAATTCTCAATACATCTTTCAAATATTCTCCCTACAGATTTCTATTTCAGAATTGAGTTTGGATAGTTATATATAAGAGAGAGAAAGTAAACACCTCTACTGTTTGAAAAAGATTGCTCAAACTGATCAGTTTTAAATCAGAAAACAAGAAATATGATCTCAGAGATTTAGAATGCAAGAGGAAAGAGATGGCTTAGGAAAATATATGCCCTCTTTACAAAGAAGTATCTTTAACGTTTAGACACTTAAGAGGTAAATCAGCCATGAATGTATGAAAAATAAACTGATCTATGTTTAAATAACTGTTCCAAAACTTTGAGCAGTGAAGTTAAGATCGCAGATTTATGCACAGAGTGTAAAATCATTACACTTTCCTATTACTGCACACTACCATGTAGTAAATCAGAGCAATCTGCATTACTAACATTATATGTAGTAGGGTAAAATCATGCTTTACAACTATCTCTTGCTTCAACAGCATAAACTTCTTTGAAAACAGGTTGCCGATTTTTATAGCATTTATATTAAATATTAATCTAAGTATTTATCATGCTAAAAAAAAAATACAAAATCCAAATATAGCCCAAACCGAATATTCCTAACTTTTCAGTTAATTTGTTCCCTCTCCTTCTTACCTTTTCTGGAGGTGCAGGAGGGTGAAATCTCTTTGCACAGACTAGAAATGCATCAGGCTCTGGCTTGCCACGCTTCACCTCCGGGTCATCTCCCAACACAATATGATGAAAAAGACTAAAGAAGTCTTTGTGTCTGGCTGTTTTCATCTGAAATGTCACTTCAGCTGAGCTGGTGGCAACAGCTATGGGTATGTTGTGCTTGTGTAAATGACGGATCAGCTTATCAGCCCCTGCAAGACAAATATATACATTTTATATTTCATATATGCATATATGTAGGCAGATGTATTAATATTTATGCCTACTTGCAATACATTTAGCAGTATTTCAACAAAGTTCTCTTACTGAATGTAACAACCTACTTCAACCAGTTAAAGTAGAAGAAAATTCTTGCTATATCTGAAACGTTCCTTCTCCACACAAAAATCATGGAACATTCCTCAAGGTATATACTCGTTCTGTCACCAAATAATGTTTTTCTCAGAATATGGCAAAAATAAGTTCAACATCATTATGAAGTACACCCACCACAAGCTCATTAAGTAACATCTCCAACATTATATGTTTATTATTTCAAACTCTCTATGAGAGAAAAGCACACAGGGGAATATTTTCTTTTATACACTGAATCAAAAAATCAAAATAAAAGTCAAAGAAATATACTCTTCTCACTGAATGGTATAGTTTTAATTTCTGAAGCAGGTACCCAACTGGCTTAAACCAGCCCCTAAGAGAGCTTTGTTTCTCACTTTTGCAATCACTAAAGCAAGTAACACTGGGCAGAGGAGAAGAGCTGTCAGTCACAGTCGTTAATACCAGAGCTTCATCTATTGATGCTGTGACCCCAGAGTAATGAACACCTCAAGCCTAATGGGTAGAAACTTCAATCCGATCCAGTCCTCTAGGGAAGGTTAACGCAGGGAACGGTGAAAACATAGCACTCTGTGTAAGAGGGAAACATACTTCCTTATTCTGTGCAAGTTCTGAGTTTCTTTTGCAGAGGTTTCAACGCTCCTTTGCTGCAGCATTCTAAATGCTGGATGCTTCTCCCAGACAAAACAATTAGCAGTGTCTAATGGAGAATGAGAGTGAAAGTCTGGTCTTTACCAATTCACAAGAGAAAATCCCTCCATATCTGTAAAATCATTTCAGCTCTGCTTCTTGGCATGAATCCAAACCGTGCTAGACAAAGGATACTAGTTTCAGGTAGATAAGCCTCCAGTTGACTTCTGGCTCTTTGAACCAACTTGAGAGCAATTCTTTGTTTTCATCTTCCAACTGCATGAATTCTTATCCTACTTTTCACGCCTGGCTATACTAACGTAATGTTATTTCCTTCCTCTTGATTCACTGTCATACTTATTCCTGGTCTCTGCTCCCTCAAAACACTCCTACTCCTCATGTCCATTCAGTTCTTTCCTTTGACACCCCAGCATCTCCGATTTGCATTTCCCGTGTGATCCAGCCTTTCTGCTCCATTGCTCCATTTTCACCATTCTATAAACAGCAGTCTTATCTGCAATACATTTTTCCCAAGTATAATCATATGCCCAACTTTGAGAAGTTATAATTACTACTGATAATAAAGCATGTACTTAATAGGTGCATTAACTAACCCATCTATCTGGAAATATGACCTGTAGATGTGACCCTCCACAGATTTCTTCTCTATTCTCCAGAATCTAATTAACCAATTAATAACTGTCATTTCCAGCTCCATGCTTGTATTTAAAGACAGCCTTTAAATAAATGCACTTCTGTAACGTTCGATCCCAGTTGTACAGAAATGTGTTATTCCTCCTCCAATGACAATGCATCACCCATTTAAAAGCCTTTCTATGACCCCTTAAATGGATATACTAATAATAAGCAAGTTCATTTTTCCCCAAACGATGCTACTTTGTCCTGTCATTGAAATATGATGCTAAATACAAGTTAACTTTTTATTCCAGATACAGATCATGTCTTCATATGTCAACACGTGAAGTAAATCCATATTGAATTAATGGAAGTACTAAGATCTCTTAATATAAAGCAGTAGACTAAATGTCTCTTTTTTAAAATAAAATGCATTCACTCAAAGGAATTTATTCAAAATAATGTGCAACATTTAGCAAGGCTAGCATACCATGTATGTAATAATATAAAGAAGTCTAAAGATTACAAAGTAGAAGATTTTTCCAACCTCCTACGTTCTTCCTATGATATAATTAGTTCTCTCTGAAGTTGTGCTCTTTTCAAATAGCTAATTTTCTTCAGTCCCACTGCATCACAGCTTCTGTTCATCTGTCACAGGGTATGTTTATTCTACATTTCTATTGGAGGTAGCCAGCCACAGAAAAGCGCTGTTGCAGAAAGGTTATTTCTTCATTGTATTCTCCCAGCACGTCACGATTTCGGTCTGTAAATGTGTGTGTGTGTGTTTACTTTTTATTTTTGGCTTCCCTTGCTATACGGGAGCTAAAAGGCAGCTGCCCCTAATAGCTCCAGAGAGCGAAGATTTACATTGTTCAGAAAATACACTTTAATAAAAAATATGCCGTTTAAAACATTATTATTTGCATATGTGTAAACATAGCAAGATAGATTAGAAAAAAATACAAGGGGAAAATCATCTGTGTGGAAAAAAATTAAATTGCATATGGAAGAATAGCTAGGATAACTTAAGAAGCTGAAGACAATATTTTTATTCCAGGTTTGTCATTTCTTTGTAAAAGCTATAGATCAACAAAATCCTTTTGTTTGCCTCAATTACCAATGGTATAGCTCTAGACACTTTGCCACCACATCAAATCATTGACACAAATATTATACTAATTCAGCATATAATTCTTCATTAGGAAGATAATGCCTTTCATAGTATCTATCTTCTGCTTTTTTTACAGAAAACATCAACAGAAGGGGAAGTGGGGAACTGCTTTAAAGATCTGTAAGAAACTTCCTCTGGCATATACTTTGTCATTATATTCCCCTATAGATACACAGATTTTTCAATCAAATGAAGACTTCAGTTATGTCAAAACCAACCAATTAAAACTCAATGGCTATGGAGGAGTATGGTGAAAATTCCTGTGAACTCGCTAACTTCTAACTTACTTGTAGCTACCATGTAAGGAATGGAGGCTCATCCATCACAGACAGACCTATCTGCTAGGCTTCCTGGGACCATCTTCCACCCCTCCTACTGAAAGCTTAGCCACATGCAGCAAGTTCTTTTTTTTTTTTTTCTTTTTTCTTTTAGTGTCTTTGATTAAAAACAAAAAAATAAAGAAAGATCAAAAGAAATAAACACCTCCATTTTTCCAGCATAAGGAAACCACTTTCCATTTTCCAGCATAAGGTACCACTCCTAATGTGGTACACATGCAGTAACAATCTTAGGCAGTACAACATAAATTCTTCAAGTGATCATAAAAAAATCAGGAATAAATATCCTACCTTCCTATGCTTTATTTCCAAATGTACTCTTTCATTACAAATAATCAAAAAGGTAAATGCTGTTTCTTTCCTCTTTAAATATTAAATTTTAGAACAGATACAGAAGCTTACTATATTCTAAATGTAATAGTTAAACACCAGTGACTATTGGAAAGAAAAAAAGCAGAAAAGAACTGTAAGCTGAATTTAGTTGAAGAAGAAGAAGGATCAACTTTAAATGTCAGCATCTTTAAAACCTGATTAATCACAAATGTCAATGAAGTTAACAACTGTGTGAAAAGAAAAAAAAAAACGAACTAAACCAACAAAAAGGAGTTATTTTTTTCTGAGACCACAGACACATTTTAAAGGAAGAGATCAGCACTTTTGCTCTGAGAGCTGCAGAAAAATGTATACAAAATATATATATGTTTTTTTTTTTTAAAGGCAGTATTATTCCTCCATTAGACTCCAAATGTGGTGTTTGTACTCTTTAGATTCAGCTGGAACCACAGTGACTAATATATTGGATCAACTGACAAACTAAAATTAAGACTTATACTGAACAACAAAACCCTTGGGCTAACTTGCATTCTTCCTTTTCATTGACTAATACAAACATGTACAGCAAGAGTTCAAGAAACCAAATAATGCTACACTAAAATGATCTAATGGTAGTTCCTATCTAATTATTTATAAGCTATTACAACACTGTTTTCTACAAGATTTTTTCAGTTATCACACTTTATAATCAAATGGCTTTATTCATTATGAAGTGAAAATTAACAAGACGTAACTCCTGAGAGCTAATTCAAATTGATGTAAAACAAAGGGAATTTTTATTTTCCTTTTAGCTTTATATACACGAGCTGTGTCATATAGAATACTTCAGAACAGTGAACACATAAATTTTTGCTACATTTCATTCGATATACTTTAAAATTTTCGTAGTATCCCTTCTCTTGTGTTTGTTTACCACTGAACAGAACACTGTTCTTAACTTACATCACTTCTGGAACTCCAGATTCAGACCCATTTCTTGTGAAATGCCTCTCCAGACAAAAAAGGGAGATAATCTTAGCATCATAGAATGGTTTGGGTTTGGTTTGGAAGAGACCTTAAAGATCATCTAGTTCCAAATCCCCTGCCGTGGGCAGGGACACCTCCCACTAGACCAGGTTACTCAAAGCCCCATCCAACCTGGTCTTGAACACTTCCAGGGATGGGACATCCACAAGTTCTCTGGGCAACCTGTTCCAGTGTCTCACCACTCTCATAGTGAAAAATTTCTTCCCAGTATCTAATCAAAATCTGCCCTCTTTCAGTTTAAAACTGGTACCCCTCATCCTATCGCAACATTCCCTGATAAAGAGTCCCTCCCCACCTTTCCTGTAGCCCCCCTTTAAGTACTGGAAGTCTGCAATAAGATCTCCTTGGAGCCTTCTCCAGGCTGAACAACCCGAACTCTCTCAGCCTGTCCTCATAGAAGAGGTGCTCCAGCTCTCTGATAATCTCCGTGGCCCTCCTCTGGACTCGCTACAACAAGTTCATATTCTTCTTATGTTGGGGGCTCCAGAGCTGGACACAATACTCTAGGTGGCGTCTCAGCAGAGTGGAACAGACGGGTAGAATCACCTCTGCTGACTTGCTAGTCATGCTTCTTTTGATGCAGCCCAAGATGTGGTTGGCTTTCTGGGCTGCGAGTGCACATTGCCGACTCATGTTGAGCTCCTTATCAATTAGCACCCCCAAGTCCTTCTCGGCAGGGCTGCTCTCAATCCATTCTCTGCCGAACCTTTATTTATACTTGGGATTGCCCTGACCCACATGCAGGACCTCACACTTGGCCTTGCTGAACTTCATGAGGTTTACACAGGCCCACTTCTCAAGCCTGTCCAAGTCCCTCTGGATGGCATCCCTTCCCTCCAGCATGTCAACCATGCCACACAGCTTGGTGTCATTGGCAAACTTGCTAAGGATGCACTCAATCCCACTGTCCATGTCACCAACAAAGATGTTAAACAGCACTGATCCCAGTACCGACTCCTGAGGAACACCACTCATCACTGGTATCCACTGGGGACATTGAGCTGTTGACCACAACCCTTTGAGTGTGGCCATCCAACCAGTTACTTACCCACCAAGTATTCCACCCATCAAATCCATGCCTCCAATTTAAAGGCACGTGATGCAGGACAGTGTCAAGCGCTTTGCGTAAGTCCAGGTAAATGGCATCTGTTGCTCTCCCCTTATGCACCATCACTGTAACACCATTGTAGAAGGCCAGCAAATTTGTCAGGCATGACTTGCCCTTGGTGAAGCCCTGTTGGCTGTCACCAATCACCTCTTTATCTTCCATGTGCCTTAGTAGAGTTTCCAGGAGGATCTGCTCCATGATCTTGCCAGGCACAGAGGTGAGACTGACTGGCCTGTAGTTCCCCACTCTTCCTTTTTTCCCTTTTTGAAAATGGAGCTTATGTTTCCCCTCTTCCAGTCAGTGGGAACTTCAATAGACTGCCACGACTTCTCAAATATAATGGAAAGTGGCTTAGCAACTTCATCTGCCAGTTCCCTCAGGACCCGTGGATGTATTTCATCAGGTCCCATGGACTTCCGTACCTTCAGGTTCCTTAGATGGTCTCGTACTTGATCTTCTCCTATAGCAGGTGATTCTTCATTTTCGTAGCCCCTGGTTTTGCCTTCTGCGACTTGGGCATTGTGGTTAGAGCAGTTGCCAGTGAAGAGCAAGGCGAAAAAGTCATTTAGTACCTCAGCCTTCTCCATACCCTGGGTGATCAGGTCTCCTGTTTCCTTCCAGAGAGGGCCCACATCTTCCCTAGTCGTCTTTTATCTCTGACATACTTACAGAAGTAAAATGAACAGAGTGCAGGAACAAGGACACAAAAATGCCCAGGCCTACACAGGCAGTCCCACTGTCTTTTCTAATGTCCTAATTCTAAAAAGATGAATGTAAGCTATGAAAGAAAAAGCCCTTGAAAAATGAACAGAACTCCCCAAGGCCTTCTCTTAAGCAAAAGCATACATTTTAAATAGGACCACAAGAAGTTAATAACCTAAAATTTACAAGGTAGCTTTTATGAAAGTTAAGCTTCAATATTACTTCAAAATTAACTTCAAAATTACAGGAGCTCCTACCTGACTGAGATGGCCTCAAATAAACAAACAGTGGCATTTCCAGTAGCAAATCCTTTCATGAACCATAACTCTCTTGCATTTCTGTACTCCTTCCTGGGGTGCTACCTACGTACTAATTACATTTAATTTCTAATTAATAGTATTTTAATCATTATGCAATCCCAGGAAAATGAAACAGGAAATCAGTGGGCAATAAAGAAGACAGTGCGTGTGTGTTATGTCTTTGTTTAAAATTTGTTATTAGAAAGCTAATATCTTCTACTAGGAAGGACATTTAGCAGACACATCCCCATTTTTCCCACCCTCAAACAAAATGCAAAGAGCTCACAGGGGTTTCAGTTCTGCATCAACCATCACAGATAGTATTTCTTTATAGATTCTAAATAGTTTAGCTATGCTTTAAGAACATTTCGAGAAAGCTGGAACAGAGAGCCATCAAATAAATTAATAACTGATAATCTTCCAAGTGAGTGTTGTCTTTATTCAAACATTTACAGTGTCAGATATCTAATAATCAGAGAACAGAAATCAGAGAAAGGTTTACTTTAGTTCAAGATAGCAAATAATGAAAAAAAACCAACAAAACAAATAAAACACCATAAATACAACATATTCCTTATACTAATTAAACGAAAGCATCAGGTAATCAATGAAATCAGGTTATATTGTGGAGTTTACGTAGATTCTGCCTGTTCTTTTTCAGATTCAAGTGAAAGCTCAAGCTAAAGTACTACAGAAAAATGAAGGCTACATGTGCAGAAATTATAAAAGCTTTGGATAGACTTAAAATTATTATTTTGTGTCTTCCTCTTCATAGCTGCCTTTCTAGAAAGCAAGCACATGTGAACTCTTAAAAAAATCCAAAATAGCAAATAGGCATTTTAAGACTGATATGAAGATGACTTTCTATGCCCAAAAGCTTCTCCACAGTTCAGTTATTTTAATGAAAGATATTATTTCTCATTTAAAACTTTCTCTCACGAGTCTCAAATCATTGTGATTATAGTAACAATACTACTGCTTTCTATAACTGCTGTGTATCCTTTGATATAGTTTTGGGGACTACAGAGTTTATTTAGGTCATTTTACATATTAAATTGTCTTATCCCCCTCCCCAGTTAGTTACTGGTTATTTGATTATTTATCTAGTTAAATTCCCAGGCTATTCTTATTTTTTGTCTGTATTTTGTAATCACAATATGTAATTTTGTCTCCAATTAATTTTAATTGTTGAAAAGATAGTCATTCTTCTTGCTTCAATAAGCTATAGAGGCCACTCTCCTTTGGCAATTTAATCTTGTTACTAGTTACTACTAGTTACATTTATTTTATTGTCAACTGTAATTAGAAGCCAAAGGAATGATCCTCTCCCTAAACTTTTTGATAAAAAATGTGCTTCTGTGAAAAATGACATGGGGTATTGAAATATGCTACAAAGTTATTTTTAAGTGAGAAAAAATGTATTTCATGGTCAATCAAATATTTTCCTATATATTTTATTGTATCGATCTATGCTTAAGTTTTCCTGGACTTTTTTTTTAAATCTTACAAAAAAATATTCATTTTTGTTTCCCTTTTCGTATCATGTTTGATCAGTCTACTACTTCTTTTACCACGTTTCCCATTTCCTTCGGTGCTGTATGTGTATGTTTCATTTCTCTTTCCCTGATATACTTTTAGAGGTCATCTACACTATGTAGCCCGTGCTAATATAATTAAACTTGGTACATCTTGTAGCTGAGATGCAGCCTATTCTGCAGAAGAAACAATATGGCTACAGGCTTTTTTAAAGAATACTGTCCTGATCAACAGACTTTTTCCCTGTACATTGAAATTTTTGTTGGAAGAACTATACTGGTCAAGAAGTGCCATCTTCACATAGCTCGCACACAAATTATGAGCCCAAATACAATTTCACACTCTTTTTGCAGACTTTCAGCATACCCTCTAAGAAGATCTTCACATACATCTATCACAGAATTGCTCCTCATTCATCGCTGCGTAGATACAGTTAGCTTTCTACTCATATTAACAGCATGAGAACAGAGAAAACCTGACCTCTGGGGCACGAAAATCAAGGCTCTTTAAAGACCCTTATTCAAGTCCACTTCATTTTGCTGTAACGTTACACACAAAACAAGTTGTCTGAGAACAGTTCAGTGTGTATTTGGGAGAAAAGATTTATTGCTGAGAAAAAGACCAAAAGAAACCAAAGTGCTTCATGCCGTGTTTAAATTAACTGTGTACATGCATTATGCATGCCTTGTATGATTTATATCCAGTTGTGCACAAATGGAAATCTTAAGGATAAATATAGCCACTGTATGAAAAGACAGCTCTTCTTTTTCAAAATCATTTACAGTTCCTACATTGAATGTGATATCAGACCAAACTTAAAGCTCTTCAAGATTTTATCACTCTCTTTAATCAAAGAAAAGCTAACATTACCATTCAGAGCTTTGTCAAGTTGATTACATTTCTAGCCAATTCGATGATAATTCTTTAAGTTCATAAAAGTGCTTCTACAGTAAAAACATCAGCAGTGTCTGAACTAAAAGGTGGGGTCTCACGAGAGTGGAGTATAGGGACAAAGAAAAAAACCACAATAACCTCACGTAGCACAGGAAGAAGCCATCTGTTTACTTAAGTAACAAACTGATTAAAAAAATGTTTTTAATGTAGTTTGGTGTGCTAGAACAGTTGCGAGCCTATCAGCAGAGTGCTATTCATTATCTACACTTGCTCTCAATCCTGAAGTAAATCAGCATTGCTGCTGTGAAGGTGACAGTGTGACAGAGGTGGGGCTATCTGACACTTGGTGTAATTGCCATGAATCTGATGAGACTACGGGAATGTTAACTCTCAGATTCACCTGTTTCTTTTTTTGGTTCTGAGATATTAAAAATGCTATCTGCAATGGTATATTATGCTTTCACTGACCTACAAAAGTGGAGGTGGAAACTAATAACCTACTTCCCAATTTAGAAGGTGTCCTGGTTTCAGCTGGGAAAGAGTTAATTTTCTTTCTAGTGATTGCTGTGGAAGGAATGTCAACAATACATATTGTTTTAGTTGTTGCTAGGTAATTGGCTATTACTAAAGAATTCTATTGTCTCATCTTATTGCTCTCTGAGAAGTACCAGAGATCCTTCTGGTGGCAGACTCCCTATTCACTAAATCGATAATCTCATTTTAGTCTGTATATACTAACACATGCATGCCCATGGAAAAAATAAAAGTACTAAATTTTACACAATTCAGAACTTCTGCCAAGTGTGTTGCTGACTTACTGGTAAAAGCATTTTTGGGTTGCAGTCATTTAAGATGTAATGCAAAGGCCAAATATTTGAAATCAGCCAAACAGTCAGCATCATTCAAAGTTTGCAGCTAATTGACTGATCTCTAGGGGTTACAGGCTCACTGAGCCCAGCACGGACTCACTAGAGTTTCCTACCATTAAAACAATAATAGCAAGGAAAAGAAAAGATAACATGGTAGGAAGTCTGTTTAACTGTTAAGGGCACAACATGAATCAAGAAAACAATAGCTAAGCAAACTAGACTGCTGGTTGAATGGAACTGTTCAAGAAAAAAAAAAAAAGACTTTAGAGTGAGCTGCCATTGGAACTTGAACTGTGTTTCTTTATTCTCTTTTTGTGATTTCTGACTGGCTTCATTTAGTACTAAAACTGAGCTATGAAATTACCTCCTCATGTCTGCGAAAGACAGTCAACTATACTTGAACTGGAAAATAGTTTGCACATCACATTCTGCACTGGCTGAACAGGAGCTGCAACAAAGAAATCCCAGTTATCATGGGATCCAGGAGTGGAAAATGTCTGAAAAAGGTATGCACAACCACACAATCCTTAAGGATCTCTGCTTTGTGATGATGACACAGAAAAAGAGATTGCTATGGCATTAATTTCATAACCCTGACATGATTATAGTAACTGTTGGCAGCTGTGTAACTTAGAGTTAGGTTTTTCTGGCTCTATGTATATTCTGGGTTTATGTTAAGCAAAAGCACACCTATAGATGTATAGGTAAATGTACATATGCATGGTTTTCTTCTGCTCCACTTGTCACTCCCCATTTTTCTGACAATCCATTTCCCTGCAACGTAGTACTGCACTTGCAGAAACAGAAGGCCTACTATGTTACTCTTGCAGATAAAAATGTCTGTACTCTGACAGAAATACTTAGAAAAGCAGCACAAGTGGCAGCCCTGTCATTTTGTCAGCATTGTCTTGGATTAATTCCTTTCTCCACTGAACTAGCCTTCCCTAAGATTCTTACAGAACTAAAAATAAATGTAACTCTGAAAAACTCTCAAATAGTTATCAGAAAATTCCACATTAGAATCTGTATTTTGACCACAGCCTGATGTATTGAAGCTTGTCAATCAGTTCAGCCATACTGAAATAATCAAAATTCTGTCTTCAACCACTAATGCCTCAGAATTGTTGAGCATTAAGCGGCATGGCTGTGATATAGCCTGTCAGGCAAAGAACTGCTTTGCCAATCGTTTATTTGTACAACTTCCACACCATCCTTAACCATCACTGATATATCTGTCAATTACTTGATTTGGGAATTAAGAGCGTTATCATCGTTGGCACAAACATGAGCATAGCTCATCGTATGTCCAGGAACAAGTGCTGCTTTGATTGAGTCACTTTTTCAAACGCTGTTGGTCATCATTCAGCACTGCTTTCCACCAAACCAAATTTGAATCTTATTTTTTGGAAAACCTGTAGAAATTGATTGAAAAAATAGAACCTCACCTGCCTATTAACTGCCAAGAGATGATCAGAGACTCAGCATGTCAGACTCATCTTACACCACTAATAAATATGATAATTAACTTTCACTTTCCTGTATTTACCTGTAACTATCTGAAAGATCTCTTAGTCAGAGAACATTGTAAATTCAAAATGTCACCACAGTCTTACATCTTACACCTGCATGAAGTCCATCCTTAATTAAAGAACATTAACAGGCTGTAGAATAAATCCACAAGGATTACATTAATAAATATCCTCAGAAGATACAAAAGGACAGAAGAAAAGTATCAGATTAGAACAATCCAGCTACCAGATTAAAGACCACTTCAATCCTTAAATAGGCAGCTGGAGCTCCTTCTTTCTAGATTATTAGCTGATATCAACCTGGTTTTCTCAAATATATGACAATTCAGCTTGTATCTCATACGTTGCTACCAACTAAAGTAGAGATTCCATTAATTCAGTGACCAAGGCTGCCTTTGCTCCCCACAATGGCTAGTAACCATAAAGTATTTAAGTTCATTCACATAAATTCTGCTTTAGAAAATAGCCTGAAGAAAGTTATCGTATGTATTTAGTTGAACTGAAAAAGTAATCAGTTGAACAATTCCAGTGATGATAAAAATGTTTACTTGCTTGTCCCAGTAAGAATTTTGCTTCTTTCGACTATAATAGCCCAGCTTCAGCAAGCCCAGAATTCACTTTTTGAAGGCAGGAACAGCACAAAACTTCATGTTTCCTTCATCTAATCTGTTCCATCACCTCTCTGCAACTCTGCTTAAGCCAGCTCAGCCACATTATCACAATCTCCAGCAGGCACAGAACATCCCCTTAATGGCATCTATTACCTGTGCTGTTACATCACAGCGACTCTTCTCTGTGCATCCTAACATTTCGCCCAGACTACAGATTTTTTCATTTGTCTTGCAAAAGATATAGCTGCAAAGTTAGTTCCAGAAGCTTGACGTGAAAAATTTAAAACACATCTCTCTCTCTTTCCTGTTTTCCTGGAGAGTTTAACCAGGCTTGCAGTTTTAGGCAGATCTATAAGTGAGAAAGATGCAATTTGAAAAATGTTGCATATAAAAGACATTGGTGAGATAACTAAATAAGTTAGCTGCACAAAATACTCAAGTTTTTAAGCTGCCTAAAAAAACTGCATCTTTTTATTTTTGCTGCTTCTTATTTATTCCTAAGATATCACATGTTTTTTACTTACGTCCTCTTAATGCATTATGGAACTAGGTATAAAAATGTATCTAAAAATTAAAACATCATTAATGTGATGTAGAGATTGTCAGAACAAACAAGCATATATTTAAAGAGAAAAAATTGTAACAGACTTGTTATAGTGACATGTAGTTATTTCACTTTTAATACTGTTTTTTTTATTCCTCATCCTTTTTTTTTTTTCTTTCTTTATAAATTATTGATATTTGCTCCGGGAAGTTTAACATTGCACAAAAAGTTAACAGCAATCCTAGCTTTAGGTGTTGCTTGTCTTGCATGGCTGAGGATTTTTTTCTAAGTATTCCAGGTGTAAATGTAATGGAATATAAAAGTCTGAGTTTACACCACAGATAAGATTCATCCTCTTGCTTATCTTGAGGTACCTGGTTTAAGCTACCCATTGGGGCTTACTGCACAAGCACTGGTAAAAGACATGTCTTAGGATAACCTGAGAAACCCTCCCTCTCCTTTGGCACACAGCTGGCTCCGATGACATGCTTCAATTTCAATGTTAAGGTTAGGCGAGATGAATCCCAGCTGAAAGAACCCACAGACTCATACACTTGCCTGCACATTTAAAAGTGTATTTGTGCTTAATAAAGTAGGACTATGCTTACAGCCAGAGAAAACTAACTTGATGAGTTACACAGCTGCCAGCAACAACTGTAAAAAATACCTGGCTTACAAAATAGAAATCATGCACATGTTTTCTTCTTTTAAAACATATAGAAAAAAGCCGTTCTCCAAGTAAACAAGAAGAATAAGTTTTCAGTACTTTTTAACATTAAAAATATCTCTTCAACAGGTAAATAAGAGGTAGTTTTGAGTAAAACTTGTTAAAACAAGAGTGATGAAACTGAATCTGTAAGACCAACTGTTTTGTGGAAGGCAGATCAAAAACTGCCTTGGTTAGCATTTGAGTAATTCCATAAACAGTTTATAAATATTGAAGAGAAACATACCTGGCATCAATTCAGCAGTATGGAATATCTTCTCCTGCTTCATTTTACTTTCATGTAATAACTCTTCTTTGGTTATTGGAAGATCTAGAACATCTCGAATAATCTGCGCTCCTTCTAGGGCTTTCTTACCCATGACCAAGGATTTCAAATCCCATGTATAGGTCTTTCCAAAACGCCCACAGATCTCTTCGAACACCATTGTATAGAGGCGCTCAGTATCTGCCAAAAAAATAGTTTAAAAAAAAAAAAGAAAGATTAAAACCCTGTACGGATAGCTGAGCAGCCAATCTTACAAGGAATACCACATAAATGGTCATAGTGAACTGCCAGGAGCCAGAGGGTGTATCAAAGTGGACAAAATTACTTCCCTTTCTTTACAGAGGGGAAGCCAGACTTCTAAGATCACCTCAGAGGTACCTAGGTTTTTCAAGTTCACTTCTGTGTTAAGAAAACATTACTGAGGGTCACAACAAAGAACTATCTGGACTGGCTCCTTCATCACATTGCTTTACTATACAGGTTAGCAAGCAGTGTCTTAATTAAAATACTCTTATTTATTCTTTGCATGAGAACAAAAAAGGAAGGAAGGAAATCTGGTACTTGGGGGATGTCATTACATATTCCATGTAAATTGAAAAAATAAAAAATATTTAATTATTTAAGAGTATCTTTGAACGGAAGCTTCAGAGTGCCTTCAAAGACACTACAGTCATTATTACAGTGCTGCTGGCACCTCTGCATTTACATGTGATTACTCAAGCAGAACACACCCACTTGTATTTCCCGGGGGTTTCTGGCAAGACTAAACTCCAGGCTGAATTTTGTCAGTGAAATTATCAGCTTCTTATGTCAAAGGTGTTTTTAGTTTTCAAACTGATATTGTGTTGGGTTTTTTTAAATACAAACAAACAATCCTTCCTGTCTTTCTCCCTAGACAAATCTTTGAAAAAGAAGGTCAATAAGATTTAATTTAACACGAAAACAGGGAAGAAAAGTCCTTTCAATTCTTGACTTCTTTTCAGCAAAGATCCTGAACAGTGGCTTTTCTACTAGTCCGTTTATCTTTTTAAGTAGTCTCCTCTGAAAGGCCAGCTACTGCTGCTAACTATGCTTTAATTTCCTTCTCATGCATGTCTTTGCCTTCTGTATCTCTAAAGGTCTGTTTATTATTATCACTTTAGAAATGAAAGACAAAAGCAAGGAAAGAAAGTGGTTGCTCTTATTTAGAGAAATTAGAGACATGACTTAGGAATGTGTCCTTTACCTGTAAAAATATTTTTAGAGGGGTAATAAAATAGTGAATTTATTCATGCACACATTGCCTCACTTTCTGAATATATAGGAAGTATGCAACAGAGTTTAAGCTTTAACATAGATACTATGAAGAAGACAGACTGAAGAAAGAAAAGCAGAGCCCATGACTACAATATATAGATCTTCCCTGCAGTCTGACAAATGCCTGCCGCTTAACCACAGTAATCTGCTTGTCCTGAGATCAGCAGATGATTCCGATCTGAAATCAAATGAGAAACATAGGGGCCATTTCCCATCATCGCACCTATCATCATGTGAACACACAGCAGTTCAGAAGACAGGCTCTGCTGCCTGCCAGAGCGCTCTGCTCCATGTTCCCCTTCAGTAACTAGAAGGGACATCGAGCTATGAGATCAGCTAAAGACCAAACGTACTTGTCTGTGCAGGGCAGCAAATGGCTCACAAAAACCTCATAGCTTAAAAATTAAAGAAAAAAAACAGCACCTGTACTAATCTTTGCAAATGCTTCTTAAACAACGACACTTAGAGAAAAAAGTTGAGAGTAATGCTGGAAACCCATAGAACACACAGGAAAGGTATCACAATACCATTTTGAATCAGCAGAAACACAAGCAACTGTGTTAAGCTGGCTAGCACCAGGAAGGAAGAAAAAACAAACAAACAAACAAAAAATCTTGATACTGCCAGGTGATACTCTCTGCAAGGTGAGAAGATTAATTAAGAACACAGTTTTTAAAATTTCACAGTTCTCTCTTTCCTTTTTTTTTTTTTGAGGCACTCATTTTTCTTCTATATCTCAGACTCACCAGGTGAAGAACATAAAATTCTTATCCTAAATTTAAAATTGAAACTGAAAATTAATCCCCATCCTATTAAGTAATACAGAGCAAACTAAGCAGAAATAAAACAAAACAAGGAATTAAAAAGTATAACTGTAGAACATTTAAGCAAGTGAATCCAGCCCTCCCTGCTAGCTCCCATCAGGAATACAAGCTGAGAACACAGCAGGATACACATGGCAGTGGCCTGTTCTAACAGGGGGAAGGAAATGCAAGACTTCTTAATTCCTGCAATTTGCAGTAAATGTACAACCTCAGCTTCATTCTCTTCTGCCTTTCAAAATACTCTTTATCTTTCTAGCTCTTGTCCCTTGATATATCTTTTACATGGACATTATCAGCATGACGTACTGTCCATCCACTCGCGAAATTTCACTGTGATTGAGTGATTTTCATTCCCTAGCCACATATCTTCTTCTAGTCATTTTTATAGCAACCCTTCTTCTACATAAAAAGCACAGTCAACTCCACTGGTGCTGTTTACAACATGTAAAAGCCAGTCACAATAAATACAAATCAAGTGACAAGAATGACAGAAGCACTGGATTACTCAATTTGTGATCTGGCACAAAAATATGCCGACGCATACTCAGAGAAACCTACAGGTCACCTGGCATCCGACCACGGCGCATAACTGGAGCGTATGATCTGCTCAAATCACTGCAGAGTCAGAATTAGAAGTGCAGATCTACCCAGGGTAGGGGTACAGCAACCATCAATGCAGTATCTAAACCTCAGCTTTATCAACCGCTTCTTACACATGAAGACAGAAGACTATGACTTCATGAATGAATATGAAACTTCATTTTTTCAAAAGGTTATACACCTTCTGAATTTATTAAAATTATGTTATTGTAACTCTAAAATAGTCTCTAGTTTATCAAGGATATGAGGTTAGTAGGCATGTAAGCTCATCTTAGCTGTAGTCAATCTTAACTATTGGTTCTGAGTTCTTTGTTTGAATAATCCATCCCATCTTTGCATCAAGCTTCCCAGATGAAATACACCTACGATTTATTCTTCCACTAGAAGTCTGACCAGAATTCTAGTTGTGTACATTCAATATATTCTAGTAAGTCGAAATCAGATCCTGGACACCTAAACCCTGCAAGATTTTTATTCTGATAGGGGACAGACAAATGGTTAAAGGGAAGAATTTTAATTCAAGTGGTAGGTTTCTTGCGTCTATACCTGTGAGACAGATTTCTGTTCATATGTAGAAGAGAACCATCTTCAGTATTCAATTTAGCCAAATTCAAACACAATTAGTCATTTTTACCAAGATTTTTGCCCAAGATTGAGAAAACCTCATTAGATTTTGTCACCATCAATACTGAATGAACACACAGGTGATTATGATTTTGCTCTCCTATCAGTCTTTCACAATATTCCTTTAGTCTCTTTAGGGCATGCAACCGTCTAAGAAGCCATGCAAATTACTGAAATGTTCATTTGGGGTACAAGAGATAAATATAATTATAAACCAGAATATAATTATAGAAGTGGAAATTTTTGCTTTGCTTTTTGCAACTCAATTGGTGGCATTTAGCACAGTATGAAGTGTTAACTTGCAAATAAATCATGCAATTGCTGAAGTGGTGAGGGGAAATCAACATTCCAGACAGTATTAGCTATTTCTTCTACTCATAGAGTAATAGTAATGACACTTACATTTTCTCTTCTTTTCGGATTTAAATGTAACACAGGCCTTAGTGTGTTTATTCTCCCACTATATCAACTGAACGGTGTTAAAGGACCCAGGATTTAAACACAGTAAAGGCAAAGCCAAAATAGCGACAGATTTCCTATCAGAAAGACTAACTTTGTCAAGTCTTGAATATCACATGCGTAACTTGGCCAATGGTCCTTGTTCCCACCCCCTTCAACACCAGCAAAATGATAAACTCACATTCCCTTCCCTCCCTCTCCAACATACAAAGCATGGCTGATCAGCTCACCGATCAGTTGTGTCAAGCCTGTGAGACTCAGGAGTATAACAAATGCTGCAGCACTTCATGAAAGCCAGGGAATGGATGTCACTTAGTAAGGCCCTGTGCTCTAAAGAGATCTGTCATCAAGTCTGCCGGTCTACAACCCCTCACCCCACAGGCTGTACATGCTTTTAGCTTGTTCAGTTACACAAGTGAACCAATTCTTAAAATATCCATATAACTGAGGATATCAGTATCAAACACTGGTACATTCACCACGTTTCCAAATGGTATACAGACTATCACAGAGTTTAGGAAACACCACTGTCAAGATAAAACCCACATAACCATCCACGAACTTTCCTGCTGGTGGTTTTGGTGAGCAGGAAAAAAGAAAACAGTGGGAAAACAACGGCCTCTCAACAGCAAACTTAGAATGGAACAAGGAACATTCTCTCAACCCAAAGAATAATTCAAGATATTACTATCCACAGTTTATCAGTTACAGCTCCATCTCAAAAAAAATTAAGAAGAAATAATAGATTATGACAAAGTACTGAAACATAAATATACAATAGCATTATAAAAACTGGTCACTGAGGGAGCAATAGACTATGCCACTGAATAAAACATAGTGCACAATTCATTTCCCATTCTTTTTCTATCCTTACCATTTGTTTCAGTGGGAATCTGAGACTTTCCCTGTAAGATATCAGCAGTCAAACAAGACAGACAAAACCAGTATACACAATGCAAAAAAATAGCAACTATACAACTGTCACTGGAACAGGTCTGAAATTGCAAAAATCAGTTTAAACCACCCAGACCCACTGAAGAATTAGTGCTGAAGGCTCATGAGTTAGCAAAACAATCAGAAAAAAAGGAAAGAAGAACTTGAAATTATTTTTTTAATAAAATAAACGATCTTCAGTAGACAACTACCTTGGAATTTGTGTCAAAAGGTCAGTCTTGCAGTTCCCTCCCAACATCCTTCCATTCACACTTTCACTACTGTGAAAGGTAGTTTAAAAATGCATGACTATGGTTACCCGTGATGGCTGAGAGAAGAAAAAAAACAGCAGTTTAACAGCTGACCTCAAAATCATTTACAGCAGCTTAACAAGAGTAGGGATGAGGAAGACAGGCAACAGTAATTATTTTTTACACAATAGCCTAAGTGTTACAGCACTAGTCCAGAAAATGAGACTCAACCTTTCAATATACCCTGAGGGGATGAGCCTACTTCTCTAATGTCCCATGAGATTTTTTTAATGCTATTATGCTATTTTTATATATATATACACACACACACAATACATACAAACCATTTATATGCTTGTGTATATATACTTATAAAGCATATAAACATATATTTTTACATATACACATATATATTGTGTGTATATATAGTATTGTGTTTTAAAGGCAAAAGCTGCTTTTTGAAGAATAAAACTCAGATGAGCGCTAGCCACTGAATACAAATCAACCTGGAACCTGTTGACTTAAGGGCTCATTAAAGGGATGTCGGTTCAAACCCCTTAGCAAAGGGGACCTCCTGGGGAAATGAGGAACAGAAATGTTCTATTCTTTGCTGTAGTATTCCTCCCATTCCTTCCAAATGCTTATGAAGAAAAATAAAATCTAAATTTATCACCTTATAGAGACAACCCCTTCAGTCACTGTCACAGGAGGAAATACACACTGCTTTTATGCATGCTCAACCAAAGTGTTTGAGCCATGCCTAAATTTCAAGGCATGTGCTGCTGATGTTTTACGTGATTGATAAACCATAACTTACAAAGATAAAGAAAAAATAATGACTATAATTGCCAAAAATTAAAATTACTGCTTCCAATTTAATTGAGTAATGATTTGCAAATCATTATATTTTTGATTAGCACTTAGAAAAATTCACTGAAATGATCCATTATTCATTTTAGTAGGGAGCAGGTAGAATTCTGTTCTGGAGGTTTAATTTTTGCATATCTATTTCTTTTTTTCTGTTGTACTAGAATATTAATGTAAGTACACTCCAAGATATGCTACACGGTGATTACTTCACTACGTCCAGAGAAACACACTGCCACTGGCTAACTCACTCAGAGTGCTGTCAGTCTGTTTGCCCTTCTCTGATTGAGACATCCTACTGTGAATTCAAGTTATTGCTAACAGGTTTAAAAAGAAAGTAAGTTTGGTGCCCAAAAAATATTAGCTGCATAGAACTGTGCCCAAATGAGTATCACATATTTGCCCCTCTGGGCTTATATTACTGGGAGAACTATTCAACAGCAGCTACAGAGGAAGCCAATTTCTCATTTTATATGCAAAGAAACATTTTACTTTTATGGGGAGGGGAAGAAGCTTCTGAACAAATTCAAAAGGCTTTTAGTTTACAATAATACAGCAGACACATCTTAATGCTATCTTGTATTCACATATCACCTTATGCTTCTTTTTAATGCCACAGGGAAGTGAAAGAAACAGTTCACGAATAAACCATGCAAACACTCTTCTGATGTGGCACTGTAAACAAATACTCCACCAGCAATACAAAATTGCACATGAAAAAGTAAAGAGAAGTCTGCATTTCAATTCCGGAGCATGAGGCAACCCGACTTCGAAATAGCAGGCAACATATAAGACCTAATTCAAAACATTCTAAACTGTACTTATTAAACATCAACTATGTGACAGCATCTCATTAGTTTAAAAATAGAAAAGCTATTGATTCATAGAAACTGCCTGATATGCTTTCTTAGGCATTCACACAGGCCCTTAACCATTAAAAATAGAACTATGCAACCAGTGCCTACACAATCCTGCTTGTTGAGCCGAAACCCCTGGCTGACAGAAACATAGCTCCTTCAAATGTGTATGACAAGGCCCAAGTCGGGTAACAGTTACACTGTCATTAGCATATGAGCCACTATAACAAGGCAACAGTATTATACAAGGACCATTGTCATCCAGAGGAGCAATTATTAGCTCTGGGAAGACCAACCTATCCATATTCACAAGGAAGTTAGCCTTTCACCAAGGGGGTATCTTCTTCTCAATACAGTGATGACAACACGGCAGCAGTTCACTGACCTGAGGAATGCAAAACAGGGGTTAAAAAGTTGTTTTGCAATTAGATGTTCCAAGGCACTTGGATAAAATTACCACACAAGATAGATGAAATCAAAAGGGTCACTATGTTATCAAAGTCAGCAGAAGAATAATCAAATATATAATCTTAATTAAGATACATTTTCTCCAGGAAAAGCTATAAGAAACATAACCTTCCCTGAACAGACATTCTAGAGCTGTTCTTTTTAACCCAGAACCTAAAACAGCAACAATAGAAGAAAGAAGTCAAGAGAGCGGAAGAAAAAAAACAGACAGAAAACTTTATTCCTCCCTCAAAAAACCCCAACAAAATGAAGCCAAAGAGGATTCTCTTCAGCAAGCTACAGTTCTCTTCTAATACCAATTTCCTTATTTTCAGAAAGCTTTTGCTTGCTCAGGAGACTACATAAAGACTTAGGCGAGTTGCAAATTCAAGTTCTTTGGCTTTCAGTGTTACATGTCTCTATCATCAGAAATCACTTTCTGTAATACCGTCCAAAAAGTCAGTTTCCTAAACAGTGGAAATATTTCAAAAGACAGAGTGACTTTAATAGAAAAGAAAACTATTATTTTTCCAGTGTGGCCTTGGACAATGTTCTAAACTTAATTGCAGCAATGTGTCAAACATAGTACCACAAAGGAAGCGTAAAGAACTACAGATTAATAAAGCTGACCTCTTCCGTCCACTCCAGAGTGCCTACAATTTTTGAAGTAAACCTGCTGATGGAGTAATTTCTCTGTGGTGGTAACACTAAGAGGAGAAAACCAAACATCATCAATGTGTTTGATTTTCCAAGAGAAAGGACGTTTCATCATGGCTGACTGCCTACAGTCAAGAGGAAAGTGTCAGAAATACCGTGAGACCTGATCACAGTATCTCTTTAATAGTCATATACCAAGAACTCCTAATCTTAACAAGAATCTAAAATACAAAAAAGAATCAGACCTTTGATATTCATGTGGCAACTGTGATAGACAGAACTGAAAATTATGTTTTATGAGCTATAATCACTGTTTGTTTGAAAAATGTGGATGAAACCTCAAAACCATGGTACAGATAACAACTTAAGGGACTTCCACCACCCCATGATAAGTGCACGAGTCTTATGAGGAACAGCTGAGGGAACCGCAATTGTTTAGCCTGGAGAAAAGGAGGCTGAGGGGAGACCTCATCGCTCTCTACAACTACCTGAAAGGCGGTTATAGCGAGGTGGGGGTTGGTCACTTCTCCCAATAACAGGTGACAGGAAAAGAGGAAATGGCAAGAGGAAAACCCTTCACCAAAAGTGTTATCAAGCATTGGAACAGGCTGCCCAGGGAAGGGGCTGAGTTGACATTCCTGGTGGTATTCAAAAGACATGTAGATGTGGTGCTGAGGGACACGGTTCAGCGGTGGACTTGGCAGTGCCAGGTTAATGTTCTTCATGTTCTTAAAGGTCTTTTCCAACCTAAACGATTCTGTGATTTTATAACTTCTACCTGTGTGAGTGTTGTAGAAGAGTCATAGATCACTCAGACAGATCTGAACTAGTAGTTTATTGAGTTCTAATCAGTAAATTTATGTATGTAAAATATTTAATAAGTACAGATGGACTGGTGGTCAATACTATTTACTACACTTAAAGTTAGCATGGGACACAAAGATTATCACTTAAGCTTACTATATGTGTCTTAAATGTCACATGCATGCAAAAAATGTGACTTACTAACCCATCGAAGTCTGGTGTCAGGTAAGGGATCTCTCAGCCTCAAGGGGAACCTTGAGCGGTGTCCCTGTTCAAGGGATCACCATCATGCACCCAGCCGCTATGGATGGAGAGCTCAACGGGCCCTGATGGCTGCAGATATTTATAACATAAAGTGGTTGATTTATAGTCAGCTTTCCTGCTGTGTCAACGCAGTTCTGGGTGCTTATCATCCCAGTCTCCTTCCAAACCATTTTTTTTTTGGTTTGTGTGTTGAGTTGACAATCGTCTTATCAATACAGGCTGGAGGATGACATGATAGAGAGCAGCCCTGCGGAAAAGGACTTGGGGATACTGGTGAATGAAAAGCTGGACATGAGCCAACAATGTCTGCTTGCAGCCCAGAAGGCCAATTGCATTCAGAGGTGCATCAAAAGAACTGTGGCCAGCAGATCCAGAGAGGTGATTCTCCCCCTCTACTCTGCTCTCGTGAGACCCCATCTGGAGTACTGCATCCGGCTCTGGTGCCCTCAGCACAAGAAGGACATGGACCTGTTGGAGCGGGTCCAGAGGAGGGCCACAAAGATAATCCAAGGGCTGGAGCACCTCTCGTATGAAGACAGGATGAGAGAGTTGGGGCTGTTCAGCCTGGAGAAGAGAAGGCTCCGGGGAGACCTTATAGCAACCTTCCAGTACCTGAAGGGGGCCTACAGGAAAGCTGGGGAGGGGCTGTTTGCAAGGGCATGTAGCGATAGGACGAGGGGCAATGGTTTTAAACTAGAGTAGAGGGTAGGTTTAGGTTAGACATTTGGAAGAAGTTCTTTATGATGAGGGTGGTGAGATACTGGAACAGGTTGCCCAGGGAGGTGGTGGAGGCCCCATCCCTGGAGACATTCAAGGCCAGGCTTGATGAGGCCCTGAGAAACCTGATCTAGTTGAAGATGTCCCTGCTTACTGCAGAGGGGTTGGACTAAATGACCTTTAAAGGTCCCTTCCAATCCAATACATTCTATGATTCTGTGATTCTATGATTATGATACAAGGTCGTGTGATCTGCTCAAGAACTCTACCTCTCATCATACAAAGTCTCTACTTAATATGTCAGATGCAGACTGATTAAGAAGCCTGAAAAACAAATGCAAATACAAGGCATCAACTACAGTTCCTGTGAGATGTGTAGGAGACATTTCAAAATTAAACATTCAATGCAAAAATACCTGTGAAAGGGTTTCAAACCACCTTAGTTTGAAACCACCACAAGGACCTCCATCTGGAGGAAAAAAAACCATCAATCTCCCATTGCACACAAAAATTATTTTATGTTAGTAGAAGTGCTATAGAGATGCACACATCAGGTACCTAAAGGTGGATGTACTGGACCCACTCCCAACTTTCAAGTAAAATATTATAGCTTTTAAAGCTTTTCTAAGAGTGGCATTTCCTGGCAGAGAGGAGGCAACTGAGAACAGATCCACATCTTAAAACCTGTGCTTGCATCAAACTGACCTAGTATTATTTTAGCACATTATGACTATTCTAAACTAGCACAAGGTCAAAACTCATTTAACCTAAACTATACTATCTCTTTTTTAAAACAGGGGAAAAATAACAAAACACGACCATGGTTGTCTTATAAAAAGATGTAAAACTTACACACACTACAATCCTGGAAGAATGAAGTGATTACAAAAAAGTTCAGAGAATCTCACTAACACATCAGTGAACCCAATTCATATGAGGACTACAGGAGAAATAGAAAGCTGGAAGAAGACTCTCTGACAATAGCTATGAAGGTTATGCTTTCAGCTATCTCAAAGGGGAGAGGGTGAAAATTATTTTGCTAGAGTGTGGTTCTGAGTATAATGGAAATGTTATGTTATGATTCTGTTTTGAGTGTGACAGCTTAGAGTTGCAAGAAACACTGCTGTGTACCCTACTAAATGAAATAAAAAACCCCATGTGTTCAGAGACTCAAAGAGTGCAAAAAACTTTAGTCCATCATTTCATTCTTCCATATGATTAATGTGCTAAAAATAAAAACCAGATATTGTGATCCGAACTAGGAGTCATTCCACTTTCACTCAATCTTTCTTCCTTTCTACCTCAGTTCTGTAAGCCGAGGTCAAAGTTTACATCTTGAGACATAAGCAGCTTCACTCTCCTGTGGCTGAAATTTAATAAGCCTGACACAGGAGTTACTTCACTGGGGTGTGCTCAGTTCTACTGCAACAGGGCTTGCAAAAGACAGACTGGCAAAGTATACGCTCAATAAGCGGGTAAGAGGAGATTTTTTACTTTCTTTCCAAAAATAACCCCAACTTCCTTCCCTCCATCCACAAACTAAAGAAGAAAGAAAAAAAAAAAAAAAACAAAACAGAAAAACAGTAGCCTTTCTCTCACTACCCAGAATTAGGTCCAAATCTACTGAAATCAATTAAGTCACAATGGTACAAGCAAGAGACAATCAAGCTCACAGTTTCTGCATATAAATACTCTAGATAAGGTACACATTTCCAATTCCACAGTAACTAACCTGAAATTAGATTTACAAAAAAGAATTCTTTGCTCCATCGCAACAATTTGCTATAATTCTACCTGTAAATGTGAAAATTGTTTTTGAAGGTGCATTGCAGGCAGCCTCACGGTTAGAAAGGGGTGAGAAGTTTAAGGAAATTAGGAAAAAAATAGTGTCTCTGATTAACACCTGACAAGGTGTGTCAAAAATAACAGCTAGAAACTATTAATATAAGCATCACTTACACAACTATACATAGTAACTGTGAAAATGATTATGGACAGCCATATTCAGCAGTATCCAAACAGATCTGATGCACAAAATCTAGAATGGAGTGCAGAAGTTAGTAACACCTGAATATGAAATAACTCTGAAAAATGTCATTTTTAACAGGCACTGTCAATAAATAGGTTCCCTGACCCATTGCAGAAATTTCCTTTTGCTTGATCTAAAAAATCAAGCTTACAAGCAGCAAAATGAAGTGTGTCTGCTTCATTTGCTGAATACACTGAACTGAGCCACTTGAACTTAAATGACTTTCAGACAAAAAGATTAAGTCCTAAGGCTACACCTTTTGATCCATTATGTTTTGAAGCTGTTACAAGGATTACCATGTTCTAGGCATACAGTTAAAGCAGCATATCCAGTTAAACAGGGTAACTTATGTGTCTCCTAAACGTAAGGAAAAAAAACCCTAGAAGGTATACGAGTTGCAATAATAAAAAAACCAGCTGGTCACTAAAGACCTTTCTCTTCTGAAAACAGGCAAATGCATAATAGGCCACATCTTTCTAATAGACTGTGGATAGTAGTTTTCAAAGAGACAGAAAACTGCACAAATGCAAATCTGGTATTCCATCAACAAGCTGAAAAGCCTTTTGTTTTTTTCTGTTGTCTGAAGAGCAAATCTAACTACCAATATAAGAATCCAATTGTATGAAATGTTGCAATCAAAGAAAACACAGCTGAACACTGTTGAACATTGCTCCAGTCTACTCTCTACAATGTAAAGGGCAGTTTTAGTCACCGAGCTTGTCATAAACAAAGAGGTTGGAGGTTTTTTTCTTGTGTTAGGTTGACACAGTTCACGGTGGTATTGCTACAGGGCTGTCGTCCTGTCATCACTTCTGTTATGGACTTGTATTTTCTAGAGCTTTAAAACTTTGCCGGTTAAAAACAAATAAAATGAAATTATACAAGAATTAAAGCTTTTTTCTTTAGGAAAGGGATTTCTTCTGACAGTAACCTCTACCTTATTGTTGTTATTCATAGCATCACAGCAAAGTTTGTGTTGGAAGGGACCTTTAAAGGTCATCTAGTCCAACCTCCACTGCAATGAGCAGGGACTTCTTCAACTTGATCAGGTTTCTCAGGGCCTCATCCAACCTGACCTTGAACACTTCCAGGGATGGGGCATCTACCACCTCTCTGGGCAACCTGTTCCAGTGCTTCACCAACCTCACTGTAAAACATTTCTTCCTTATATTTACTCGAAATTTACCCTCTTTTAGTTTAAAATCATTACCTCTTGTCTTATCGCAACAGAGACTGCTAAAAAGTTTGTCCCCATTTTCTTATAAGCCCCCTTTAAGCATTGAAAGGCTGCAATAAGGTCTCCCTGGAGCCTTCTCTTCTCCAGGCTGAACGACCACAACTTTCTCAGCTTGTCCTCATAGGAAAGGTGCTCCAGCCCCCTGATCATCTTCATGGCCCTCCTCTGGACACGCTACAAGTAGTTCATGTCCTTTTTACGTAGGGGGCTCCAGAGCTGGACATAGTACTCCATGTGGGGTTGGAGCAGAGGGGCAGAATCCACCCTTGACCTGCTGTCCATGCTTCTTTTGATGCAGCCCAGGATACGGTTGGCTTTTGGGGCTGCCAGCACACATCATTGGCTCTTGTCCAGCTCTTCATTCACCAGTAATCCCAAATCCTTCTCTGCACAGCTACTCTCAATCCCTTCATCCCCCAGCCTCTATTGATACCAGGGGTTGCCCCAACCGACCCAAGTCTAGTTCGCTAGTCTGCCTGGGTCCCTGTGGATGGCATGACCTCCCTCAGGCCTTTCAACCACACCATTCAGCTTGGTGTTGTCTGCAAACTTCCTGAGGGTGCACTTGATGCCACTGTCTACGTCAATGATGAAGATATTAAACTATACTGGTCCCAATACAGACCCACAAGGAACACCACTTGCCACTGATCTCCATCTGAACATTGAACCACTGACCACTACATTCTGGATGTGACCATCCAAACAATTCCTCATCCACTAAACAGTCCACCCATCAAATCTGTATCTCTCCAATTTAGAGAGCAGGATGCTGTGGGGGACTGTGTCAAAGGCCTTACAGAATTCCAGATGGATGACATCCATAGCTCTTCCTTGTCCACTGATGTCATCACTCCATCATAGAAGGCCACTAGGTTGGGTCAGGCAGGACTTGCCCTTGGGAAAGTCATGCTGGTTGTCTCAAATCACCTCCCCGTCCTCCACGTGCCTTAGCGTAACTTCTAGGAGGATCTGCTCCATGATCTTCCCAGGCAGAGAGGTGAGGCTGACAGACCGGTAGTTCCCGGGATCCTTGTTTCTATCCTTTTTAAAAACAGGTGCAATGTTTCCCTTTTTCCAGTCACTGGGGACTTCACCTGACTGCCATGACTTTTCATATATCATGGAGAGTAGCTTGGCAATGACACCAGCCAGTTCCCTCAGGAGTCTGGGATGCATCTTGTCAGGTGCCATCGACTTCTATATGTTCATGTTCCTAACATAGTCATGAACCTGATCTTCTCTTACAGTTGGAAGGACTATGCTCCCCCAGTCCCTGCCTTGTGGTCCCATCCACTCAAGAGGTGTGGGGCGTACTTCTTATTAATTATAGAAAACCTAGCATGTCTCTTGAGAATTTAACTCCCTCCCATGGACTGTGGGAGGAGTTTCAGTAGGTCTTGAATTGGAAATGGGAAGCATCTGCATTGTCAGTACTGAAGCCATTGAAATACATCATCATCATTCTGAAAAAATAATTTCCTCAGTAGTCTATTATTGTCTCAAAGGCTCCATTATAGACAATTCAAGTGGGTAATACATTTTTCAAATTTAGACTATCATTAAGTACAGTTATAGAGTACCTGTAATCATTGATCTTTGTGAACTATTTGGTTGAATATTTGATTTACATTTATGGGCCTGTATTATCAATAAAAACTTCACAGCTTGGAGGAAAGGAGTAGGTACTATTATTTAAACAGAATTGTAGGACTTTGTAACATCTGTTACCTTTCTATCCAAGGAAAGAGCAATATTGGTAAGGTACACCATATTACATCTCTGATAAGGTACAACACCTATGTACTGGGCACCTTGTAATCACTCATGAATACAAATTTAATCTTTCCGAATTATGTATTTCCATGCTGTGCTCATCTCTAGAAAAAAAGAATGGCATGAAAAAACAAGGTTTTGGGGAAAAGTTATTGATAAGCACTACCATACATGCTGAAGAAGACTCAGATAAGATGAGGATTTCAAGACTTTAGTGAGAACAACTTCTAGGAAAATCAGATCAAATCTCAGCTGGCCTAAACTTACAGAGTGTGTTTTTCGACAGCAAGCCTGTTTTTAATTCACAGCACAAGACAACTACTTTTAAAGAAACAGGAGGAGAGAAGAAATGTAAATGTAGGATCCAACCCAGAAAGAATGAATGGGTATTGGAAGTATTTTCCTTATTGTAAATCTTTTGAGATATACTTAGGAATAACGTTAGAACATTACGAAATGTAATTTCTTGTACATACAATTAGAATATAAAGCACAGAACTCAAGCTCCCGATTTCAGTATGCAAGACATTATGAAGAGAAAGGTAAACTAAATATCTATTGAAGAGTACACAGAGGAAAAAAAGTGCTCTGCCTTCCTTTTCTTTTTATACAAATACAGAAACATTTGGGTCAAACAGGAATATTTGTTTTAGTCCCTTGAAAGCTGCAATTATAACAGCAGGAAGAAAAAGAAAACAGGAATCTATTCCATGTTGAGCTACAGTATTAGAAAAGGGAATGGATGAAGAGGGAAATGACTTCCATGGTTTTGCTATAAATCTTAGAATGTAGCTTTTCGTTTTTCCGTTAGCAGTAACTTCTAAGAACATATAGCCATTTCTCAATTAACCAAGGCAATGAGGAGAGGAAAAAATCAAGCTAACACACAATTTAATCATCTTGCACCATTGCCTGGGGGAGAGGCAGGGGGAAACACAGAAAGATTTATGTAGATAGCAGCTTTAACCAGTGTAATGCAGACAGGCACCAGCTACAGATCCCAAAACGCCAACTCTTAAAGCCAAGAGCTTTGATTAGGGAAAAACAAGGCCTAGTTCATCCATAAACCATATAACCCAGCTATATTGTTAACTCGCCATTATGCAAAGAGACTTCTTCAAGAAAATTCTGACACGTTTTTAAGGCATTTTTCTTTGACAACTTCAGAGGTACTGAAAAGCCACTCATTATCTTAATAGTTATTTTAAATGGAAGAAATCCTCTCCTTTGCATACATACCCACACACAAAAAGGCATGCCCTGTATCTCTAAAGCTTTATCCAGGAATTGCAGGGATTTATAGAGCACCAGAAATTTCCAAACTGAAAGAATATTATTTGAAAGATTCTGAAATCTGTAAAACAAACAGATACCTAGAAAAAATAATACTACCATATACAGAAAGCTTAATACCGTGATGAACACTTCACAGGCTTTCTTCTATTTATGAAATATATTTGAGATAAAAGCAATATACAGACATAATATATCCAAGGAACGATAACTGCAGAATTTAGAGCATAGGCTAAGAAAAACCTTAACAACAAAAATAAACATAAAAGAAGAAAATTCATAATGTTATGACACTTCCCTCCCATGATGCCATCAAAATTCGTAAGTTTTCTCAGAGACGAAGATGTCACATAAAGACTGCTATACAAAGTATATTCACAATACGTGTATATATGCATAAGTATTGGTATAAACTCTTATGTTGTTAACACTGCCATCAATAAGTACACTTACTTCTGTAGGTCCATTTTGGAACTCATAGGCTATTTTTAAACCCTGGGACCTGGAAGCACTCAGGCCATATGTTATTTCAAATCTTGTCCCAGCTTATGTGTAGACTGCCTTCTCTCCCTACCATCCTGCTTTTCGTAGGAAAAGAATGGTCTGGATAGCAAGCAGTAATAGTGCCACAGCAGACTCCAGAAAGCTCTCCTCTCAGGGCAGTTCAGGGACCATCCTGGACAGGTGAGGTTGCATGTGACGGATCACAGCCACACAGAAATTTTGTGGTGGTATAGCGTGAGGTTTTTTAGGAGACACAGTTGTTTCCAAAGGTATGAAGACTTGGTAATAGACAGCTAAAAAACACTCCAAAAGCTTTTTAAAACTTTGAATACTATTAGCAGGTAAAATCAAAAAACCCGTTTGTTTGGTTTTTTTAAAATCTGTAAAAGAAAACTATCTTTTTTAACGAAAAAAAAAAGGTAGAACTGGCATTAGTACGACAAGTGATATAAAGATGAAAAACTTTTTTTTTTTTTTAAAACTAACCCTTAGAACCTAGAACTTCAATTTTATCTTGTTATTCTACAGTGTTCCAAGTGCACAAACTAATTACCTGCTCTCTGTAACAAGTTCCAAAAGACGGAAGAGGAATAGTTTACTTCCATTTTGAAAAAGGCAAAGCCATGATAAACAGTAAACTATGCAAAGTCAAGGGTGAGTCAAACATTTTAAGAAACTAAATTTTACAATACTATACAATTTGCCATATAAAGTGCCACATAAAAAGTTTAAAGTTCTAGAACATACAAAACCAGAACAGTAACACTAATTCTTGCTCTTTACTCTTAGATGTCTTCATTCATGGAAAATGAAGGCATTGAAATTAAAAATGGGAGAAGGACAAATATCATAAAAATATGATCTACAACAATAATAACAATGCAAGTTATTAGGCAGAGGAGTAGCAATTAACTACAATACCTTAGTGGCCCAAATACTTTCATTTTCCTGAGATATGTTCCCCATGAAAAACTGTTCTTAATTTTTAAAGGCTAGAAATGTATTGCATTGTGATACGCTCTTTGTGGCTCCATCTCCCCTGAGCCACAAAGCAAAGAAGGTTTTGCTAGTCCAATAATAATATAATGCTATAGAGAGGATTCTGTCCTATCATAAAAAGATCCACCATTTCACAGGGTGTAATTTTTTGCAGTAATGGTTTTGTAGCAGAATGATGATGTTATCCAAGGTTATGTCACTTTACAGGCATGCACGGGTCTACTCTTCTGCGCTGAAAATACAGGTTAAAGAAGCTTTCTGGATGTAAATTACAAAACCAAAAAAAAATCTTTACCATAGAACGATTTATTCAAATGAAATTATGTCTCAGTGTACCCATGCTCCACCTTAAACCCATTAAGTTCTCCCTCTTCAGCCCTTCTGATACACTATAATCCCAATTTTTTCATTAAAACACACATTATCTTTCATTCCATTCTTCTTCCAGTATTAGCGCAAATTTTTTCCTCTTCATTAGAAGTGTTTCCAAACAAACAGTACCAGCGTCAAACTCATAAAACATCCCAATCCAACAAAGACACTTCCTCTTATGACTGGTCAGTAATCAAACAGCGGTCTATTAGTTTGAATATGTACTCTATGGCAGTTTACATTACGCCCCAATGGGCAGATTAAAGCAGAACACAATTTTAAAGCCATAATGTTCAGAAAGATGCCCCAACGTGAGCAGGCAATTTGCAGTATATGGCGACACTGTGAAAAAGAACCTGAGCGAACTAATATGTATGCACAGCAGACAATCAATGCCCAGGAGGGAACAAGAGGGCTGAGCTGCTTGGCAGCAAACCCAATCAGTTCAGCACCCGCAAGCACAGAACTGCTGCAAAGGACTAGCACGCATCTATCCTTCAGAGAGCAAAGGTTACAGAGGGGCTGCTGGAACTATTACACCAGGTCAGAGAACGTGTATTAATGAGCTGGGAGAACGAGACACTGTATAACGCTGTACATATTATACAATAACAAAGGTCATGAGCAAATTCCTATGGATGTTAGACAGAAAGAATGGGCTGACAAATAATAAACTGGGCTTTCAGTTGTGTTGTGTTATCCTGAGACAAACCGAACATGAAACTTGTCCAAAAGAAGCACACATGGGCACAGCAGAGGCGAAAACTAACAGCAGAGGGAAAAAGTAATATATGGAGTGCTCATACATAACTGGTGCCCAAAGGAAAGCTTTCAAGTACCAGAAATAAACCGGTTTCAGAGACACACAGTCTATTAGAAGTAGGACTTATTTGATGACTTTTACAAAAATATACCTCAAAAGGGAAGGAGGAAGAAAAGTAAGAATACATTTTTTAAAAGAAATCAGCTATTACATATAATAACAGCAAAACCTACTTGGAAAAGAGCAGTGTTCACTTAGATGCAAGTTCTTCCAAATTACAGCATTAGATTTACTACCAAACTACTATGGAAAATGGTACTTAGTATAAGATGAATTTAAAATTATTAAAAGCTGCACAAGAACAGAAAGCATACATAGAGACAGTGAACATTGATACTGTCAATAGGTGTGCAAAATTTTGCCAAAAAAAAAAGAAAAGGGAAAAGAAAAAAGTTGTCAGCCGTCAAAAAAAGAGCCTCAAGAAACAGAGACAAGCATTCCTTACTGGTTATTGAAGGAGAGGAAGTAAAAGTGAGATAAATAAAACAGGATGGTTTTCTCCTAAGTACCAAGGAAAATCTTGATAAAGGTTGGCAGTACTTCAGTGAACTTTGGGTCGGAACACTGATTTTATTATTATTGTAAAGGGGAAGGAAAAGGATAAATCAAGGTCAGGAGACACTGCTAGAATCATTATAAGATATGGAAACGATTTTGGTTAAATACTTCTCAGTAGTCTTGTGAAAGAAATGAGAATCAATAGAGAGAGGTACAGAAACTCGTAACAGAAGCAGCAACAATCATGAGAAGTCTCCACATCATGCAAAAGAAAATCAGTTGTCCATACTCAAAGCAACAGATATGATGTTTGAAGGGAGAAGATATTTAGCTTAATTGCTTTTGTGTTGTTAGTTAACACAGTTTCTGGTCTTTAAAAGAGCAATGATCATATTCTGAAAATTGTCGTCACCATTAAGATCTGTTGCCAATTAAAAACAATTTAAGAAAATTAAAAAAACAGTTAAACAACTAACACCCACCCACCCCAATATTAGAAGTATAAATGTAAGTATTCAAGAATAAGATTGTCTCTCAGAGAAAAATATATCAGCAGAACTCACAGAGCAGAATTTTACTGGTAAGCTGTCATACCCAGACAAATTAAGGTGTCCTTAAAAATTCCCCTCTCAAGAGTTCAATTATCCAACTCACAACAAGGCTACATGAATGAATTACGTCTACTAAGAACAAGAGCTGCACAGTTAGACCCAAGATGGCATACAGTGTAACCACTGCCAGTAAGCAGAAAAATAAATCCAGGGTTGTTAGTGTTATTTTTCTTTTTAAGTAAAAAGAAAATTGGAATGCAGCAGCTGGAAATAGCATTATTATAAGCAAAAACTCTATGAACCTTTTCTTTGTGTGAAATTCTGTTCCATTTATGACACCTTATTATTTACATTCAAAGCAAAGTAATTGGAACTTTATACACAAAACAGTGTATGTAGCCAACAAATATAAAACCTTATCATCAACAAACAGACTGGAAAATCTGTATTTAGGCACAGAAAGAGAGTAATTTTTATAAATGATCAAACTGCTGTGTGCATCCTTAAAATCACTAAACAGAGCCTTTAGACTCCTAGCAACTTCAAAACATACCTCCCCACTTACTAAAGGCCCTCTTCACAACTGAATGTATGTAACAGTCAAAGCTAAAGCCACATTATTAATAGTGGAAATTTGAAATCTCTTGGGATTATTTACTATGTTTGGTGGTTTTTTTCTTTTAGAACCAAGTGTTTTGAGTCTGGTGCAACTAATAAATAAATAAATAAGCACCAAAAATGCATTGCATTTGTGTGTAATTTATGTGCAATATTAAGATAAAATCATGGATCTTTCAGCTTGGGAGCATTCCTCTCTTAATTCTCCAGGGAGGTAAAAAGATCATTGCTAACACTGCCCATGGCATTTTGAAATGCAGTAGCCATTACAGAAATGAAAAAAACCTGTTCTACAGATGCTAAACTAAACTCTGATTCTTGATTATTCTAACCACAAACAACAGGCAACCATGTGGATGGACAATCTGCAAATCAATCAGGGGAATAACAGAAGTTAGACTCTAGGTTAGTACATTTGTTGTGTCCTTGCCAAAATTTTCCTTGCTGCTAAATTAAAATGTTAGCTTTCAAGCATATGACAAATCTTATTTACTCTATTTATGGTTAGTTAACTCTTAATGAGGAGCTGTTTTACTTATCTCCAAAATTTGCTTGTGAAGCATCTATGAGGTATTTTAATCTAATAATATCCTTAATCTCTTTGTTTTTGCAACAAGATACAAGTACGAAACACAAGGGCAAGACAGTATTTTTGTTTCCTTCTTTGTTCCCCAAAATCAGATGGAAATGGAGAATGGCAAGAAAGAAAGTTTCCACCACCTAGAAGCAGAAAATAGGCTTACAAGATTGCCAGTTTATAGCCTAAGAAGATTAATTCCTGCACTTAAGCTGTAACAGAGGACAATCTAGAGAGGACTGATGTTTAGTTGAATTGGTGCTATTTGCTCTGATGCAGAAGAAACAGGAAGCTGTTTTAACCTCCCATTCACACTGTAAAATAAAAGACAGCATGTGCATAAGAAAACTCCAGCATGGAATTCTTACCAGTTTTCTTGTAACAGCAATCTCCTAGGCAACTTGTGCAATGAAATGAAAGGAAGAGTACATTTTTGACTTCTGACCTTGTGACAATCGGTAGGTAACACTGGGGAGAAAGAAAACATGCCAAAACTCTTGCGAATCTCACAGCACTGCAATTAATTTAACTGCAAATTAATTTCTCCTACACTATAGACAAGAGATTACCTGTATGACCAGCCATGCAGGAGTTGCTTAGAAGTGAAACACAAGAATCCAGCAGTCTTCTCCACACAAAGGAGACAGCGGCTGCAAAAGCATCAACTTCTGATTCCACCTGCCTAAACTACTTCTTGCCCCCCTGTGAATGGTCAGAACAAGCTGCTATATCTGTGCCTGTACAGTCCAACACGACTTTGAGTTATGGCAAAGGTATCTCGCAAAACTAAGCTGCTTTAGAAACCATCTCTCTTTTAGATCTACTTGAATATGCTGAATTATGTTATGTAAAGATGCCGTTTCACAACACTAAAGGATACCGGCAAGGATAATAATTTACATAAAATGATCACTACTCTTAACAAAAATTTAAACAAAAATAAATACATGACTAAACTTTCTATACTAAAGTGTCATGTTCTCTGCATGTTAATTTAGCTTTAGTTCAGCTTTAAGCACAATGCTAAGAAACATCATATCTTTGCCACAGTCTTCCTACATTCATTTGTCAGTTAGGAAAGGTTAATATTATACATGCAGCTTGTAGAGAATATAATTTCTAATTTAAAATATTTTCAGCCCCCTACAAGTTTAGGCACAGATCAAAGGCAACATTCAATCCTGTCTGTGTTCTGGTGGTGGGGTAGCTGTTGGCCACAATTACGTAACAAAACTTGTCATAGCTGAAAATGCAACCTATACAGTAAGTTGAGAAGATAGATCCTAGGGGGCATGACTCTAGCTGTATATTTTGTACAAATTCAATAGATTTTTTTCTTCTGTATCTTCAGCTTTGGTTTTATATGTTTTTATAGTATGCTAAAACGCCAGGATAGGATATTAAACACTACAACTGCAACAAAAGTATTTCTTTAGGTATCAAAGATCTGTAGCTTCTGTTCTCTTTTTCAGCTTTTTATTTTAGCCAGCTAACCCTGTACTCTGTGTGTCACATAAGTGCACACATAAGTAGGTTTAATAGTTCTAATTATACTACATTCTAGCTGTTAGAACAGCAGTCTTCTGTAGGAAAAGACTAAAGTATTTTAAGAAAGAGCAATCTACTGTACAAGTTCTGAGCATTTATTGTTAGGATTTGCTGTAGGGAAGCATGAAGAAATTTAACACTACAAGAGCTCGGGGGCTTTTGGTTTTTTTTAAAGTACAGTAAAAAATAAAATTTAATTATTCCTTTTCCACTCATTTATACTATACAGTGAAGTGAGCACCACTTATAAACTATGTTAACTAAATCTTGCTGTATATGTATAATAAAGCAGGATGCAGCTGTAGAACAATAGCACAAAAGGCTGTTTTTTTCTATTACAGCTGGAGTTTCTTACAAATAAGAGTCCTTCAATTAATTTTACTTATTAAATAAAAAGCTGTCTAGAGGTGCTGTTCACATGTTTTACTTTCTAAATTAGAGCACTATTTTCCATTGTGCTAATTTCCTGGCAACTGGAATGACAGACCAAAAACCTAAGATGTCACTCAACAGCTCAAAGGGAAAGAGAAGCTACTCCAACAGAAGAAAACTCCAGAAGATGGGTGAACCGCATTGATCGTAAATGCTGAAAAAAGTGTGTTAAATGACACTTCACATAATGATACAGAAGGACTCTAAACAAAAGGGATGAAGTACTTCCAGTGGTAGTTCAGGGGCAAGAACTTCCCTGTTGAAGGTTAGCTGATATATCAAGGTGGGACTCAAGGACAACTTAATCAGTGTCAATTATGTTAAAGAGGTGGGGGGAGGTAAAGTCACAGAAGACCAGACTCAGCAGCACTCTCATATAACCTAGCGTTAGCCACTAAAATATATGGATGCAGGTTCTGTGGTGTAACACTTGTATTGTTTCCAAATTCAAGAACCTTGTAAGTGCCTCAGACCTCATTTAAGGATTTTACACTCACAGTTATGAAGTATTCACGAATATTTTTGAAATCTTCCTATCATTAGATATTCTACCTTCCTTAACCAGAAGTAGGTATGTCAGCTATAGAAAGCAAGTTCATGCCACATTACATTAGATCAATTTAATGTTCAATGTTTCATCATTTATAGATCAATTAATATTTGGTCTATAAAATTGCCATCGTTTAGGTGAAAACTTCCAAAAACAGTAACATACATTTTCAGACACTACTTCATTGTGAAAATTATTGCAAAACCTAAGCTTCAGATTCTGAAAAATGCAGTCAGCTATCGAGGTACTTAAAAAAGTTACAAAAGTGTAGTTACAGATATCCAATACCGAAAATTTTGTCTGTGCTCTTTCAAAGAAGGTAATTTTATGCAGATTTCTATAGATTCTAGAAATATGTATGTAATTCATTTTACCATTTTCAACGTGACACATGTGACATCAAAAAATTCATAGGAAAATTAAAGGGGGAAAAGGGATCTTAAATTTCTCACCTAGGTTTACATCAACATAACAATTTGTCTTATTCAGAAGATTTACAGCAGACCGGTTGGTCAGAAAGCATGTAGCCTGTATGCCCTCTATTTCATTCCTTCCCCAAATTATTCCAGATTTCTTGAAACAATTAGGAATCTTGGGGAAGTCAAGCAGTCTCCTGACTGCCTTTTTGCCTCATAAGGGTCACAAGTCATCGTGAAACAAAAATTACATTAAAGTTGTGACAGAAATCAAAGTATTTAGAGGCTGAAACATACTACAAGTCCTCTGAAAGGAAATGTACATTATGAAAATCATCCAGGTGGTGTACCTTTTATGCCTCTATACTGGAAGACACTTAAAGAGTATTTTCAGTTTAATTTTGTACATAATTATGGCTTTCATCACACCTGAAAGATACCCGAATTACAAAACATTCTTTCTACACAACTTTTTTAAATAGAAGAAATCACATCCATGTTGTAGCGTAACAGTAACTAGGGGAATGGAAGCACAACACAACAAAATATTTATCAATGCAAAGGATGCCTCGCATATAGGGATAAAAATAAATTATATCAGCATGCATAAACTCTTCACATATTTTATATATAAGCACACAAAATGCCATAATTTACTTCTGCTATTTTATTTGAACCCAGAAAGTGACAAAGTATTTCTCTGGAGCCGTACTGTATAACAGATAAATTTAAAAACAATAAGGAGTAGGTTTATACCTCAAGTGTCTCTATCTTGGCAAACCTAGGCCCAAGAATTATGGATCCTTTATAATTACTTTCCTAGTATGAGGTGCAATTCATAATCTAGAGTATTTTTTATGCTTCTTCACTGTATGAACCCCAGAAGTTTGGAGAACTAAACATGACTCAGAACCTCAATTTATATTGGTTTTACCCATTTGGAATGTTACAGAAAGGCAATTTCTAAATACAGACAGGATAGCATCTGAGAAAAACGTCTTTAGTTCCTAGAATATTGTCCAAAGCTAAAGCATCTACTCTGTAAATACCTGTGGATGATAAACTCACTTAAAACTAATACAGCTATCTATCCATATCAATGATTAAACACTCATTGCTTACCTAGACTGTCTTGGTCAGGTGAGTATTCTGTGTGAAGCACATTTTCAATTTCTGCTAAAAAGCAGTAGAACTAAAAAAGCTTTCCTGAAAGCTCTAAATAAGAATGAAATTAAAATAATTGGTTCTGGATTAAAAAAACAAACAAACAAACAAAAAAACCCAAACACCATCAAACAAACAAAACCCCACATAACCCCAGGCTATTTGAGACTCCAGTGGTGAAATTGAAAATGAAACTAAACCAAATCATCTTAATCACTGTTCTGCATAGCTTATGGTGAGTGCAGATGAAACAAACAGAAACAAACCAAATGCTGCAAACTATTCGTGTTACTGCAAGTACAGCCGGTTTTGTTTTAAACCACGATAACAGAATTGCCTTCAACTGTTGCAGGCGCCAAGGAGGGGAAAGTGCACGTTTCTTGGAAACAGAATAGCTCATTAGAGTTCACTGCAGCCTTTCCAGAAACTGCAACAGTTTGGGTTCTGCAGAAGGAAGGCACATGCCTCCAAGTTCCCACTTTCTAAGAATTCACCTACATCCCAAGCTGCTTCCTGTGCAATAATCCACATAGACTACCTCAAAAACCAAGTCACGTACAAAAATATTCCATTATTTTACAGGAGACGTGCAGCAGAAGGCCCTGATTCAGCAAATAGTTAAGACCAAACTTAAACAGTGTTCCAATCACACTGAATATTCATTCAAACCTCAAGATCCAATCTCAATGTAGCGTGACAGATTTTAGAATAACCCTGCAAAGATGAAAGTCTATCGACACAAAAATTGGGAGATGACTACCACAGTGGTTTCCAGACTTTTCAGGTGAGGACTCTGCAGCTCTAAATGCTGAAAAATGCTCTCCTGTACCCTGCGCAGCACAAGCCAAACCCCAGGGTAAGGGACTGGCTATTCTCAGCCACCTCCTGCGGACCCCCGGCCCTTGGGCTCCTCCGGCTCTGCAAACTGGAAAGCCGTCCTCCGCACCCGCTTTCCCAGCACCTTAACCCCAACCGACCCCTCACCTCTCTCCCCACAGCCACCCTAACCTCATTTGGCCCTCTGCCCTCAGGCGAAACTTGCCCGCAGAAAGGCAGGGGGTGGCGGGGAAGAGGAAATAAACCGTTTCCTGTTACTTTACTCTCTGCAGCCGGGTTTAAGCAACGCCGGCCGGGGCAGCTCGGCTGCCCGCCCGCAGCGGGGAGCCCCCTGACGAGCGGCCGCGGGGGGCCGGCCCGGTCTCGGGAGGCGCCTGAGCGGAGGGGCGGCGCGGCGTGAAGGGAGCTACCCACCACCAGCCACGGCCCCTCGCCGCCCGGACGGCCAGGCCGGGTCGGGCCTTGCGGCGCAGTGGGACCGGCCAGCACGGAGTTGGGGGGGGACAGGCAGGGGATAGGGCCGAAGGCTACACACCCAGCAGCAGGCCGTCCATGTCAAAGATCAGGTGAGTGACCGGCCGCAGCGCGGCGGAGGAGGAAGAGGGAGCGGACATGGCGAAGCCAGAGCAGCCGCGGGGGGGGGGGGGGGCCCTCCTGCTGGCGGCGGCGCAAGCGCGCTCCGCCACGGCGGCTGGAGCCAAGGGGGAGCGGTGCCACTGCCGCCGCCGCGGGGCGAGGCTGGGTCAGGTAGGGTGGGTCGGAGCGGTGTGTCGGTTGGTACCGGGAGCGCCGTTGGGTGGGCGGGGGGTGGAAGAGCACTCCCCCTCCTCCCCCCCACCTTTTTTTTTTTTTTTTTTTTCCTTCTTCTTTTCTTGGAAAACCACTGGCCAGTTTTCTTCGTGGGCCTCTTCGTGGAGCTCGTTTCCTCGCAAACTTTTGCGTGCCTGTGTAGGGATTTTAAAAAGGGTGATGTTACCGCTGGGTCGCAGCGGGAGACATAAACAAAAAAGCGCAAGTCTGTAAAACTGTAAGAAAAGAGTAAGGTAACAGTGTATAAACCCATTTCTTAAGAGCTGCTGATGTGAGCTGTGGGTTGGTTTGTGTGTTTTTGTTTTGTTTTTTGTTTGTTTGTTTGTTTTTCTGAAACATTCAAGAAGTTTTGAGGCACAGGAAACACGTTCTTGAGATGAAGCAAAATCTTCCTGAGTGGACACATCACCTGGTTTTGACTGGGCACTTGTGAGGGAAAGAGGTGACTTTTCCTCATCAGTCTTCCCTTTTCTGTGCTTTTCATGCAGGTAACCCGCCGTTGGGCATAGAGACTGTTGAAATACCAGTTGCAGAAGCAGATATGAGAAGAGCTGTACCAGGCTCCCCAGGTGACATACTTGGCTTGAAGATTTGTACTGCTTCACAGTTCTGCGAGAAGGCGATGGTTAGTGGCGGCTTCGCAATAAGGGAAGTCCTGTCTCTTTTGTCTGTAGGTACGCCTCTCAGCAATTCACGTTTTCTCTGACAGAGCCTTCACCATTTTAGCAAATTGGTCGTGTTTTTTAAAGCCCTAACTGTAGGTGTCATACAAGCATCTTTGAATTTTAATTTAGCCCCCTTACACATTTTACCTACCCCCAAAATTTATCCCTTAAAAGAACCGTTACCCACCGTTTGTGAGAAATATCATTAACACAAAGTCCTCATAACTCCTCCTATCTTGGAAATAAGAAGACAAATAAAATATCCTTGGCCTTTAGTTTTACCTTTTTAATAATAAAAATTTACTTTCAAACAAAGTTTTTTGACTTTTGGGTTGGCTGTCTGTTTCTTTTCTTTTTTTTTAACTTGTCACATTTTGTAATGATTATGTTTGATAACACTGCTTAGGCCTTGTCTGTGTCGGCTAGGAAAAGACTGCACAGTGCCTTAAATGTGTTTTAAAAATGTCATGCGTAGTCGTGAAGTGCATCTGTTAGTTCTTGCATAGGTTCAAGAAAATAGGTCCTGTGCTTCCAGATTAAATTTTTCTTTGTAACCTTACAATATGAGTGTTAAGAATGCACACAGCTCTTGTGTTCCTGCAATAAACACTGTACAATTACTCAGTGCTTCAACTTCGTTTCAGACAACACATGTGTTAGTTTCCTTAGTTGTCCACTTAGGTGGAACCATAGCTAGCATGAAAAGAAAGGCCAAATCCTAAATATGGTACGTACAAAAAAATGTTAATCTGTTAAAAAGGAAAAAAAAAATCATTATAGTAATCTCAATACTTGTAATATTCTGCTGTTCTAAGGAAGAATGTGTTTCTGCTGTAAGACTGTACGCTGTTGTGGCAAAAACTTCAGGAGGGTGAGTAATGAGGTTGTGTATGGCAGTTGTACCTGAGGTGGATTCATTCACTTTCTAATTATCAAGTATTCTAAAAAACCCACATTAATTGTATTTGTTGGCATAGTAACACCTCTACTTGTTCACAAAAAAGCTACATCAGTCGGGTATCTTGAGTCACTGTTCTAATTGGAGAAAAAGCATAAGTATTTTGATTACAACTCCACCTTCCCCTTTGCCCTCCCCAAAAGGGGAAATACTATTTTTAGTGTGTAAACCACCAGTTCATCTCATAAAACATAAGGTTTATGCCAAACTTTAAAGTGCAAATCCTAAAGACAACATACTTGAAAAAAACCCACAAGTGATGAACCTTTTTAGGGTTAAGTGGTCTGTGATATGAATCTTACTGTGCACATTTCAAGACAGTCAGGTTACCTGACATGCTGACAACCTCAATTGGCTTTGCTTTATTCTGGCTCATCAGTGATAATCAACATAATGTTAGCTTACTTGATTCTTCAAAGCTACATTCAAACACAGGAAAATCTTCCCGATGTAGACAAACTGTTTAGGTTTATTCAGCGTGACTAAGTCTTTGTCTAACAGAATAAAATGGGATGGAAGTCCAAGCAAACTTGTAATTTGTCATGGACCATAGTTTTCTAGATGCAAAAAGAAGTGAAAATGCTGACCTAATTTTTATTTGAGCGTCTTAAATACTTCTCAGCAGTAGTAGGTTTTTGTTGTTGTTTTTTTTAAGAAGGAGTGAAAAGAAGTTGAGATTAAGAATTGTGCAGTTGATTTTTTTGTTTGCTGCTTCTTTTTTTCTTATTTATTTTAAGTCTGTTTCAAGTGAAGAAGACTTTAATAACTTTTGAGTTGTGGGAAGCATACTGTGATGGAGGTACAGTAACTATGAAAACTGATAGTTAATTATATGCTTACTAACTTGATGTCTCCTTATTGAGAAGGCTGACCTTGGGTTACTGAGATGCAGTTGTGCAAGTAGACTTGAATCATGCAAAGTCTGAGGAACACGGTTAACTTCATGTACATTTTTAAATGAATTTAGCTTGCTATTTGGGCACATACCAAAGCAGACAAATAAATCTTTGCCAAGTTTTACATTTTATGGTGTTACATGGTACATATACAGGTTTTTAAACGACTGTAAATCAGCTGCCTATAGGTGTTCCTTCTTATCCCAAACAAGTCTATTTTCTTTGGCTTTGTAATAATATTAAAATCACTTTGGTCTTGTTGTTCTTCCATATGAGATGAGGTGAAAATACTCAGGTGTGTATTCACATGGGGTTATTAAGTACGCAGCACAATGTTTATGTACGCAATCCTCATAACCTTTTCTTTAATGTTTGTATTGTTTTTTGGGGTTTTCTTTACCTTAAAACTAAAAAGTTTTCCACGTCACTGGAATACTTGTGACTTAAGTTCTTTTCCAGGCAAGTAAAAGCTTCAGAATACGCTTAAGTGTTTTCTTGGGTAATACACTTGACTCAAAAATTGCAGTTTCCTATTTCGCTACTTCATATTGTGCTTGAAACATGAATTCAGTTACAATTTTTTTATAACATTGATAGGAGCATCATGCATTATGTTTCACATGGAAATGACTGACTATTTTTCTTGTTCTGCAGGCGCCTTGGCAAAGAGGATAAACAGATTATAATCCATTTGAATTTGAATATTAAAAAAGGATCTAAAGACTTGAATAAATCCAGTAATTTAAAAGCTTTCACAATGATTTACATGAACAGCTGTTAAACCCACTATTAGTAACAAATTACTTGGAATGACTTAGAGTTAAACGTAATTTAATTCAGGTATCAGCTGAGATTCACAACAGTTGCTATAGTTGAGCCTGTAAGCCCTCAGAAAGTGAAACCCCTCCCAGTGCTGGATGTCACTAAACAAGAGCTTTTCCCCCAAAGAATATGAATTAAGTGAGATTTCTTGTTTCAGTTCATGTTTTTATGGTTGCAGAAGGGAAAATGGGCACGTATCTTAAGGCTATGAAATAATACCCTACACCTGCTGATCTAAGTCATGTTTTATTGATTACATAAGTCAAAAGGGAGTATATCCTCTTTAATGAATCGTCTTACAGCCAAACAAGTAGGGGGAGGAGAGCTGTCCATTTTCTGGATTTTGATATTTACCACCAATTACAAGTGAGTTAGTTACAAAGGCAAGAAAGATGATGTGTTATGCTTCAGGAGAACAAAGTGAAGAAGATAAATGTTGGTCATCTGTGAATGTAGACGAAGCACTATCAAAAGGTGCTTAAGCAGCAGTAAGGGGTGAAATTTTCTCAAAGCCAGCCAAGCACACGAGGAAAAAAGGGGTCTACGATATTTTTAGATGTCAATTGTTGTATTTATTGATGGGATTGTACAACAGAACGAACAGTTTCTGAAGCTGGGAAATGAAGGCTTAATGCCATACTTCAAGCCCATTTTGCTTTCCATTGAAATCAGTGAGAGTCATTTTCTTCTATGGTTTATGAATTAGTTTTTAACATCATTTTTGGTCATCCAGTAAAATATTTGCTACATGGAGGCAAAGTGTTCAGGTGATTAGCAGTGTTATTGTAATCGAAATCCTGAAGTGCTTAATAGGTGGGTCCCCTTTAGCCCTAAACTATCAGAAGGATTAGGGCAGAAGGGAATGCATCCCCAGATAAGATCTGAAGTGTTGTATCTTCTTTTGCTTTTCCTATGTGATGTGGGCTTCCTCTGCAGGATCATTTGCAATTTTATTTATCTAGCTTTCCATTGTGGCAAGAGCATAAAATATTATTTATGCTTTTAGTTTCCGTGTCTTCATGTGAATTTTATGGCTGTATTTTTTCATCTTACTACAGTTCAATTGTTACAAATTATAGGAAATCTTTTGTATTTGTAGCGCCATGTGGAATACACGTTCTGTCAGCCTTCCTGAGCAAGACATCTATCACTTGATAGAACTGAATGCAGTTCCCCTTCCAGTGGTCCCTTTTAGTCTTGCGTTCCTAAGCTCAACCTCTTCAAAGGCTGTCATAATTACATCTTCAGATGGAAAAGAGAGAGAAGGAACTGTGATTCTCTGGGTCACGAGGTCTCTAAGCCACTGATGTAGAATGCTCCAGATTCAAGTTTTATATGCATGTTCCCCACTCAGCATGCAGCAAGCTGTGGAGTTGACTCTCTGGAGTTCTTCCCTTGTGGGTGCATGCCCTTACAATTTTTTACCTACCCAGAAGGGTCGAGCAGAGATAAATGAGCTCACTGATACTCAGCCCAGAATGTCTACGTGATCAGGGTAGGCATGCTATCAGTCTAGGTAGTGCAGGGAGGCTGATGGAGGTCAGCTGTTGTACAGTACCACAACCTTTCCATTTTTGCAGTGGTTCTAGCAGTCTGAGTGTCTAGATCTGTCTAGCCAGAGAAGTTGTCGCACCGTGCTGGAACATATGAAGTACCAACTCTGATCAGGAAGCAGAAATGATGGGAAGGGAGAGGAGAGGGGGCAGTACCAAGCAGAGTTAACCAGCTGCTTTTTCAATCCCTGACTAAGGGAGTTAGGACTTTTCCGTGGCTGCAGTAGTTAGTGTACCCCCCATCAAGTCATAACTCCCTTTGGGGAATTCTTCCCTCCTGAAGCTGCTGCCTTCTCTTCCTCCCTACATGTGCAGAAGGGCAAACACTGGTAGTATACTTCAGAACATGCTGTTGTGGACAGCCAATGTCAAATATGCTTTGTGAGCACTAGCATATAGGGCACCGACTAATTTTTGTGTGAGGAAATAGTTCCTTCATTAGGTTGTCTGCCGACTTTAAGTTAAGCATATGTTTACATGCCTTGGGGAATTAGGTTCAGTGTGTTGTAACAAAACGTGTGAGAAAATAATGTAGCCTTATTTCTTATTTTACACTTTGAACTAAAATTTTCTTAGGAGAAGATCAGTAACAGATACTTGTTTTCATAAAACATTTGTAAAACCAAGAAACACCACTTGTAAATACTGATACAGTTATATGTTAGGGGTACCTACAAGGAAGCATTGTCGTCCCAGTGCTGTCAAGCTAGCAAGAACCTGATTATTATTTTTGTTTCCTGAGACAGCTAACACCATCTACTAAGTGCATTTCAAACATTTCACCTTGGGTTCTGTAAGGTGAATGATTGCTCACAGTGACGCTGCAGGATTCAAAGATTCCTAAATTTCCATTTCACGCGCTTATAGGTAAGACCACAAGAGATGTTCAAGATTGAGATGAATTCTTTGCATTGAGACAGAACTGTATACGCTTAAAATGTCTGTCCAGACGTTATGCGGAAAATTTTCCTAAATCTTTCAGTGAATCTTTTGCTCTACTAGGATATCCCATGTTCTTCCTCTACTTGTTTTTTTTTTTCTTTATTTAACAAACTTCATTCCTTTAACCTTTCCTCATAAGTTAAGCTTTCTGAAGTTTTTAGCATTTTGATTGCCCTTCAGGTTTCTAGTTTTTCTGTATCCTTAGAGAAGTCCAGCACTCAGGTAAATTTTTGTAGCTGTGGGTTTTATAAGTGACAAATATGAAGGCCATCTTCTACTAACAAACTGCTTTCTTAATCTCAGATACAGAATTCCTTTGAATTAACATAAAAACTGAATTACCATTTTTGCCATAGTTTTATTTTGTTCACTAATGAATGGTTTGTAATTCTTACAAGTATTTTTTACTATTTCTGCTTTGTCAGGTTGTTCCCCATTTTGTACCAAGCCAAAAGCTGAAAACTTTTGTTGCAACTTGTCCAATTTAAAATTGTCTTTATGGATGACTTCTAGCTGTGTCCTCATTAATTAAAGACAGTCAGTATTATACTTCACTGAAAGAGATCGGTGGCAACATATCTAGCCCATGAAGAGCTTAATACCTCTTCATACAATTTGAAAGATTTTTCTGCAGTTTTTAAGTATGAAGAATGATTATCTTGCAAGCCTGATGAGGCAGCTATCTGCAAGAAGCTGTGTTGCAGAATGAATTGTTGTATTATTATCATTGCCCTCTACAACTGCCTGAAAGAAGGTTGTAGAGAGGTGGGTGTTGGCCTCTTCTCCCAGGTGAATAATGACAGGACCAGAGGAAATGGTCTGAAATTGCATCAGGGGAGGTTTAGATTAGATACTAGGAAGAATTACTTTCCTGAAAGAGCGGTCAGGCACTGGAACAGCCTGACCAGGGAGGTGGTTGAGTCACCATCCCTAGAGGTGTTTAAGAAACATCTAGATGTGGCACTTCAGGGCATGCTCTAGTGGCAGAGATTGTAGGGGTTTTTTTTGTGTGTGTATGGTTGGACTCGATGATCTCAAAGGTCCTTTCCAACCATGAAGATTCTATGATTACTGTTCAAAAAATGTTGCATGTATCATTTAGACCAGTGGCTGCTGCAAGCAACAGAGAATGAGTATTATATTACTGACCACATTTGACAACCTGGCTCCATAGTCTGTTTTTCACTGACTTCTCTTTTTTTCGGCCAACAATTATGTTCTCATCTGGAAAAATTAGACTAATGCAATTTTCCAAAAGTGATTAACAAGACTTCTAGTATTAAGATAGCTGTGTATCCTAATTAAGTGGGACATGCCATCCAGAAACTAGCCACCTTGTGTTGTGGTCATGAAATGAGGTAGGTTTAGGCTGTATTCTTGAGTTGCTGAGCTCGGAGGAAAGCCTGGGTGCCTCAGGAAGCATCGAGCTTCACTCAGTAGGTGGCAGTCTTGTCGCTGAATCGCTACCAGTGTCTTCCGGGGTGGTGTCTGCACTAAAGCTTTTTAAAGTTGGTGGAAATATAGTAAACTCTTGCCCACTTGCAATGTTGGAATATTTTTAGCTGGGTGATAATTGCTTCTTGAAGGACCTTGGAGGATAGGGACCTGCATGTTCATTTGCTTTTTCCGACTTCATCACATCCAGGAAATGCAATAAAATACATTATCTAGTAGATCCAATGAAGTATTTTTTTCCTGTCTGTTCAAGCCCATCTTTCTCTAAAGGTCCTGTTCTGTGTGTGACTTGAGATAGCTTAGACAAGTATTATTTGATAGTCAGAAGCTATGGCTATAGTGACTACAAAACCTGGAGCTTTATTCTTACATGGCATAGCTGATATGTTCTTCCAGCTGAACTCCTATGTAACTCTTAACTATCGTTAAGCACAACCATGACAAAAAAAATACCAGAATCAATAGACAATGTAACTGAGTTCCAGATATAAAAGCCATTGTGACTTCCACAGAACTATACAAAGTCCCTCTGCAGTCCACAGATTTCACAAGTTCATATAAGGATTCCTCTACATTCTTCAGGATGACTATGTGGCTACAGAATTTTTAGAGTGAAACTTGTCACTGGTATTTTTGGATTAAACTGAAGAATGAAGTTTAAAAATCTTTTTTTTCACTGAAGATTTGTTGCAGAATAAATATCCTCAAACATCCAATAATCCAATTTGTACAAAGTCCCTAGAAATAGTGCTGTATCTTTTATTTCTGGATATGTGTGACTTTCAACAATATCTTCTGAAATTAGCTAAGTTCCTTGGGTTTTACTATGATAAGAGAAGTTAACAAATATCCTTTGTTCAATTTTTAGCTCTGTTATTGGTGTATTTTATTTGAATCCCTGTTAAATACAAATTTGTATTAACTGATTTATGTGTAAGCATAAGCATTTAGATGTGGATGAGCATTCAGACAATCTAAGACAGCAGTGCATCATGTTTTGTTTTTACAAAAATATATGTACTATACCTGGTAGATGAACACTTAGTGGTGTGATTAAGTTTGTTCCTAAACTTTTAAAGCTTTGTCAGAGATGTTTTGATGAATTGAGACAAAAGGTCTGCCTCACTGCAGCTCTGCACTTCCACTAAATTCTAATAAATCCAGTCATGCATCCTTCTATCTCCTTTTCTTCCCAAATACTATTTAAAAATGATTTATTTTACCAGTTCAGCTAATGGAACTCTATTATATGTGTGTATATATATGTATGTTCATATATATGTTCATATATAAATGAGTAGGTACTGTCTGCTACTTGGTGACCATTTGTTTCTAACAAATTATGAAAGAAAAACCAAAGTTGGACTCTGTTCATGTCCACGTGGAAAAAAAACCCAAACAACGCCAAACCACAAAATCAGATAATCTAATCCATTAAAGAACATTCCATATCATTGGAGAATACTTTACTAGTTAATGTAGTACCCTATTTACCATAGCCTAAATGCAGCCTCCCTTTAGCATTTCAGTTTTCAGTCCTACTTAAGCTTTGAAGTCATTGAGTAATTGTCACTTTAGCACCCTTTAGTGATTTCTAATCAAACATGGAGAAGAAACACAAACAAAGAAAACCCCTCCATTCAGTCTTCATTCAGTGCTCGGATTTGGATAGGGGAGGATGTTTATTTTTTCCACTCACTAGCTCATCGAAATTTTCTGCATGCTCTTTTAGTTAGAGTGAATAGATCTTTTTACACTGCATTTTGGTTTTCCATATCAAATGCCTTGAATTGTCACATTAATTGCCACAGACAAGCCTGCTTTTCATTCAATCCATCTATATTTTGGCATACATATCCTTATTTTATCACTGCTTTCTTCTAATTTACATGATCACAAGTTTTTGAATTAATGTTGCTTAATAATAATTTGGTTTAATAAAATTTATTGTAAGTAAATAGTTATTATTATACGTTACTGAAGAGTTGCAGTGTATGTACATAAGAAACTTGGTGAAGTACAAATATTTTTGTGTTTTGCCAGGGAATGTTGCATCTCATCTCTTGTACCTCTTATAGTGCTTCTTATGAAGGATTTTTTCTCAGTACCTACTAAAATATGATTTATCTAAACGTATAATTAATGAAAGGGATTAAAAACTAGTTGGTTATTTATTTTATGGAGATTGACAAGGTTTTTAAAACTTGTCTTTGTTTTCACTTGTTAATGCTTTCAACAACTGTAAGACAATAGGTGCAGAGTTTTTCAAGGATTTAAGGCAGAGCTAGTATTTCCTATTTGTATTTGAGACAGAGAAAAGGTTAATAATTTAAAACTGTTTCAAAATTGTTACAGTACAATGTTATTTTAACATAAAGGGAGGGAAAAACACAGAAGAAAAGCTCTGAACAAGCTGTACTGATTTCTTGAACCACAGAAAAACATAATTTAAACTTTGCACTTAGGCAGCTGTTCAGAAACATTCGTTCACTTTGATTTCTCCCAGTCATTGTTACCTTCAATGTTTTTCCTGGGATTAAAGTCAAATTTTATATTTGGAATGTAAGGCTTGTATTCTGTTAATTTTCAGTGGCACACATCTTTGGACATAAATCTTTCTATTCCTGATCAAGTTTCCTTACGAAAAATACATAAATTGGGGTGGAGGAAGGAGAATAATATGTAAACTAGCTAGTTTAATGAATGATTTTTCATTTTAGGGTCCTTGGAGTAGTCATTTTCTGGGGTCATATTCAGTTTCTAAGAGACTGCATAGTGAGGAAGCCAGGATGGGCGATGGTGTACAGTATTTATGTAGAGAGAATTTCTAAATAGTTCTGTGCCTCAAATGGAAAAGTTTGAAAACCACTGATCTGAAATTATACTTTAAAAGGTGTTTTAATGCAGTTTCTCAGAAGTTGCTATGTAGATATTCTGCAGGAACGCTTACAACGTGTACTGAAAGGAAATGTACCTGAGATTCTGGCATTGCCCTCGTTTTCCAAAAGTACGATGCAAAGTTACTAGCACTTGAAAAGCCTAACAGAAGATCTTCAGCAACAAACTAAACCAAGTGTCTTGGTTAGGCGTGTGTATATAGGCATTATGAAACCATGTTGAGATCGTTTCCTACTGGTGAAGTTGTGTCTTATCAAGAAATACTGCGTTGGCGTTTTATAACAAGAAGCTGTCTTTTTCAGTGTTGTCCTCTCTTCCCCGCCACCCTTCTCTTTCAGTTCATGTGACTGGACTTTGTACCCATTTACTGATAATAAGCGCGCAGCCATCTTGTTTGAAAACTAGAGGCAGAAACTGAAACAAATCCATGCTGCAAGGTAAAATAGCCCTCCTGCCCCAAAGTCTATCATTTATATATAGTTTCATTGTAAACATTGAGGTCTCATATAGTTGGAGTTCATATTCTTTCATAGCTGGCAGGAAATTCTTTATGGCAGGAAATTAGCAATTATGAGAAGTAATAATATATGCAGTGTTGTCTTCTTAACGCGATGTATTTTATATAAGAAAAAAAAAGAGATGTTAATGCTGTCTATTCTTGTCTGTAAGATACTACCAACTACAGTGGCAAATTATTTTGTAACAAAATGCACTTTGTTATTAGGTATTGCAGTAGAGTAGAACATTCCCTGCTTACAATGGGTTAAGAAGAGTATAAGCTTTACTTGAATTGTGAAAGCATTTTGAACAAAAAAGAAAGCAGGGTGTTGGTGAACTAGAACGTTTTCCATCTGTGCAACAGTGGTTTTTCTCTTACCACTTAAGCTCTGGTTGTTTAAAAAGTAATGTTAAAAGTGTATGTAATTTTGATTACAGACTCTGTTTCGAGCATCAAATGGAAATGAATTGTTAAATAGTTTTGGAGGGGGTTAGGTTCTGAAATAAGCTTGTAGTTTTGAAGTGACTCCGGTTTGTGTGCAGTGTATGTAATCTGACTAAATCTCTGATTCAAGGGTGTAAGCATGCAAGACTTAACTGTAACTTTTTAAGTGATACTAAATAAAACTAATCTCTTCCTTTGTAATCTCATACACATCCAGCCTGCTAACTGGGGGTAAACACAGCTACTGAGGGGGCAGTATCTGTAAGAGGAATCACTGAGACGGAGAGGGTGGCAAAGAATAATAGAGAAAGAGAAAAAGTAAGGAAAAAATCATCACTTTTGAGTACGTTGTGTCTGCCAGGCTTAAACGGAAAGACTACATTCGGGCAACCACACTGAAACAAGAAGAAGGAAGATGAAAAAGGAGAAGCCTGTTTAACAAAACAAGTGTTGAACACAATCTGACCACACATAATGCTTGCTATGCAGTTTTATAGTTAATAGTATGTATGTTAATAGTAGCTAATAGTATGGATTCCATACATTCTGTTTTCTCACAAACATGTTTTTTGCTTCTGCCCTTAGGGTCGTCTCTAGGTGGAAGTTAGTAAGTGCAGACCTGTGTTAAATCCCTGTCAGACCAGCCACCGAGGCTGCTTTAATACCAGGAGAGCCACAGTCGCCAACAGGGAGCACTGTCTGCTGCGGGCTGGTGGAAGAGCTTGTATTGTGGGGAGAGAAGACATAGAGGAGGCAAGCAGGGAGATACAGCAGCATCAAGAGTAGTAATGGTAGAGTGGCAGTGATAATAGCAGTACCTGGGCAAGCAGGATTGGAGGAGTCGAGCAGCTGCATCCGAGAGGTATTTAGACTGAATTTAGATCAATGGCACATTTATACTGGATTCTTGAGTTGGAAGGGATTTGGAATAGGGTACAGCGTGGTTTAGAAAGGTGTCTTCTTGATTGTGTCAGAGGAAGTTTGGGGATGAGGAGGAATGAAATAAAGTTCGTTTAGAGTGAGAAGGAGGATAGGACAACAGGACATTTGAGATGGATTGTTAAGTGCTTAACAAGAATTACGGCTATGGCACTCTGGGCTGTGAACATACAAGTTTGAACTGCTTTAGGTTCACGATGACAGTGATCTTGGGTTTTTCGCATCCTTGACAAATGTTTTAAATTAAAAGGTAATTGCGTAAAAATGGCATCTTCTTTTTTTTCTGCCATGCTAAAGAATCAGTTGATCAGACATACTTATAAGGAAATCTTAGGGTACAGAGATCAGACAGACCTGTTTTCCTCTGACATTTGTCTTAAACTGGCCAGGTTGGTGGTTGTACAGTATTATATGCGAACATGCTTTCTGCAGGGATTGCTAGTGTTATAAAATTTATTTAATTAGAAGTCAAAGTCAGTAAGTTAGAAGACTACTTTATCCTCTATTTTTTTTTTTTTTTGTTGGTGGTGTTTATATTCTGCACTGCTGACAGAACTGGCAACTATAATGAAAATTAAAAGCTGTTGACATGGATTAGTCATTTACAAAAGTTACTCTTAGCTACGTATGAAGTGTCACGTCTCCAGTTCATATAAGTTATTATAATAGACAACTGGATATATTGTCTATTATAGCAGTTGCCTAATAATAACAGTAAAGTATCAGTCCTGAAAAAATGCAAGTTGGACAGAGAGAGTGATATGTTCTTTTTCACTGATGAACAGAATCCATCCTTTAAAAACTTAAGGTGATATTGTTACGAAGAGGCACAAAGGAAAATGTCCTTTCTTAAAAACTTTTAAAAAGACATTATGATAACGATTGAAAAAATATGTTATTCACTTCAAACAAAGTTGCAGCATGCTCCAGTCCAGGCCAAAAGATAATGAGACCCCTGGAGCTATAATTGAGAAACTGTTCAAATGTTAAAAGGAAGTTAATACTGGTATAGCACAAGAAAATGTGTACCACAAGAGATTGGAAAAATGCCTTTTTGGAATACTTTTTGTATTTATTTATGCTCTTAAAATGTCACGCAAAATAAGGTGAAAATGAAATGAATTGCTGTAGTCTTGAGCTAATGATAATTTTCATTTTGTCTGGTTGGGATTTTGCCTCTCAGCTCCTATGTGCAAAGTGATGCTGTTCTATTTGAATAGCAAGAATTTAGAAGTTTCCTAGAGTCCCTATGAAAGAGAGAGAGAAAGAAAGAACTAGAGAAAAGAAAGAGAAGGGGAGGGAGAGGGAAGGAGGAGAGGAGAGAAGGAGCAAGATTTTTCTACTCACCCAGGGCAGAAGGAACCTTGACAACTTGTGGCTTAAATTGTTGTTTTTCCTGTATTGCTGTAATATGATATATGCCCTTCTACACTGTTTGTTAAAGATTTTTTTTTTTTCTGTCAGACTGTAAGGACCCACTTCCTCTTCTTGTATTGTAGGCAGATATTTTTAGTCTTAGATTATTTGCTGTTTCAGATATCCTTCATTTTAAGACCTTCATTCTAATTGTGGCCTAATCCTATGATATTTAAATTCTGTCCCTCAAATATTTTGCCAAGCTAAGTATATTCACAATTTTTATCTTTTTTTTCCTTGATTGTGGAGTAAGTCAGTTATTCCTTTGTATGCTTACTGAAATTAGTAAATGATCAAATCTTTGGAACTGGCATAAAAAGTTGGCTAACGTATATGCCTTATTTTGCAAATGTCTTTGCCCTTTGGCGTACACAGTTTTTAGAAGATTCTGATCTATGTAGTTTGCAGTTAGGCAGCTATATAACCGCTATGCAGCTATGAATCCTTCTTTTCCTAGTTGTACAAGTTTTCTTTCCAGGATAAATATTTTCCTGGGAAGTAAGACCTCCTATTTTCATGATCCTTGTCTTTTGTTTTTAAATCTGTTTTCCAATAATGATATTTGATTTTAAAGCTATTTTGTACTTTTAGTGTTTACAATGACTAATGCTAGTGGAGTGTCTCTGCATTAGAGCTGGTTAGAAAATGACTTACCATCTTACTTCCCCCCCCCCCTTCCTGAAGCTTTTTTTTCACCAGGTTAATTGTGGGAAAATAAAAATTATTAATCAATAATTCTATTCTCTTTGTTCTAATTTTGCATTAGGTCATGAAAAATAGGTGATTTTGGTGTGAATCTTCTAACCCTGTTCAAAATAAGATAGTAAAAATATCTCCCGGCCCAAAAGAACAACAGAAGTGGTTTGGTTTCACCTTGTGAATGCTAAACAGGCTACTTTTCTAGATGTAAAAGTAATGGAGAACAATTTCATTTTTAAATTGCTACATTTTAAAAAACTTTTTTTTCCCTTAAAATTCCTTTTTTCCCCATTAGAAAGGTTTTTATCCAAAAAAATCCAAACAGTTTGTCATGTGTTCATGACTATTTACAGAATGAGGACATACCATTCCCTGAATATTAGTTGTATGACAGAAGTAATATAAGCCAGTTTTCCCTTTCTTTCAGAAACGGTAGAGAAGGAACTTGGTCTTCAATAAGCAGCTACACTTGTTTATTTTAAGTGTCTGGTACTTGTACAAATTAAGAGGAAGAAGAAGCTATTCGTTTATGTCTTGTGAGCCTCGTTCTTACACCAGCAACACCGTAAGTCAGTTGATCTCAAATTTAATTGTTTTTTACTTAAAATGCTTTGCCATTTCTCTCCTTGGTAAAAGGTTCACTTTTAGAATCTAGATGGATCGGATCACAGCAAAGAAACTTTTGGCTAATGATAATCAATGAAAGTAATTTGCCACTGGATCCATTATCCCTTTTCATTTTAAATGTGGTGGGTTGACCTTGGCTAACAGCCAAGCACCACACAGCTGCTCACTCACTTCGTTCCTTCCCTCCCCTCCCCAGTGAGATGGGGGAGGAAATAGGAGGAACAGGAGTGCGAGACTCATGGGTTGAAAGAAAGACAGGGAAATCACTTACCAGGTACTGTTGTGGTCAAAACAACTTGGGAAATTTAAGTTATTGCCAGCTAGCATAAATGTTTAATTACTGATTGGAGTATTGGGAAACAACAAAAAAATGGCAAACATTTAAACATGCAGGAAAACCACCTTTCCTAACACTTTCCCTGGCTTAGCTTCAGATTCCTCTCTTCCACCTTCCTAGTCTCCACTTCACACCTTCCCTCCAGACATCTCCTCCCGCCATGTTACTAGTGCAGGTTGCACTTAATCCCTTCAGTGAAGCAATGGGTGGCACAGGAGGACAAAGTCAGTGTTCAGCCATTTCCCTCTGCCACTTGTTGTTGCTCACTTTTTGCCTGTCCTCTGGTGTGGGCCCTCCACGGACTGCAGTCCCTTTGGGCACATACTTGCTCCAGTGTGGAGCAGCTCCTACTGCTCTGGTCTTGTTCCCTCCTTCTCTGTCTCCGCCCCTCACCACCCTTCTGTCTGTGTTCCTTCCCCCCAGGGCTTTTTTTCTCCTTCTTAAATACATTTCCCCAAGGTGCCACCAGCTTGGCTGATGGGCTCAGCTGTGTCCTGCCGTGGGTCCATTGCAGAGCTGCCTGGAATGACTCTGTTCAGCCCAGGGCGGCCCCTGCTCTCTTCCTGTAGAGGCTCCCTCTGCAGCTACCAACACATTGACACCTGCATTCCAATACATTGCCATGAAAAAGTGGTGTTGGTTTCAGTAGCTAGGTAAATTGAGATAGTCCGAATGCAGATACAAGTGATACTTTGTTTTGATAAACATGGGAAGTGTGTTTTTTTATTATACTCTAATGCTTTTTTCTAACACATGTTCTGGGAAAGAATGCAGAGGTCGGATATAAGTAATAGTCCAGACACAACCATTTCCTCTCAGTTAGTTTACGTACCTTCTAATACGGCTGTGCTCAGTCTCTGCAATGGGTCAGATTGAGCAGCTCCTTGTGGACAAGTGAAGAGGGCTGCTTGTGGTACCCCTTTCTCCATCAAATTGTCTGAGTATATCATATATATATATATGTATTATAAGTACACCATTACTCGCTATTCTCCTACCCCTTATGTGACAGGACAAGCGTGTGTATCACTGTCCTGTGATGAGAATGAATTTGTCCCTTGTGCTGTGATGGAGGTCAGGAGAACACGTGTGATACTTGAGCATGTGAGTAGGTGAAAAGGACCTCGTGAAAGAAGGTAACAGGATCCAGCAATGACTGGCCAGTCACAGGCTGTTTTGGTTGTCTTCTGTGTGTGTAGCCCTTAGGCAAGAGGGCAGCACACTGTCAGGCTGAGCTCACAGTCTGTTGTCAGTCACCTCTGACAACACTTTCCTTGAAATATCATCTGGCTCAAGTAACTATCAGAACTCTGTCAGAGATGAGGTTTATTTGTCTGATCAGACGTGATTGTAACCTTAAATACAGGGTTGACTATAGCTGACTTCAATCAGAGAATTACCGATACTCCTATAAAATAATCCTTGCTGTTGTATGTAATCACTGTTATATCAAATATCTTTTGTTTGAGAGTAATGAAAGAATAAAATATTTAAGATGGAATATTCATCAGATTGCTATGCACTCTGGAAAGGAAAAACACTTATATGCATCCCTTGGAGCAAAATTTTGCAACTAAAACTCATGAAGAGTTGTCCCTGTTTCTCAGATTTCAGTGGAATTACTCACAGACGAAGAAACTGTTACACCAGTAAGGTTGGTAGAGCACATTATACTAATTGAAAAACGTAGTGGTTGTTTATTACACAAAGTTGTTTTTTCATATTTTATGCTGAGTGCATAACACAGGCAACCCACCATCAAGGTGGGATTTGTTTCATGTAAGTATATTCCTTTTGTATACATCTAGTCTAAACTAGGTGTTCAGGCTCTCTTTCTAGCCTGTGGAAGAAGATCGTGAGCATCACTTCCAACGTTTCATTATACCAATCTTAAGGAGAGATGAATCATCCTCTTAAGGTGCCTCTCTCTTCCTATTAATTAGAGAGAAAGCCTAGATAATTAGCTCAGATAATAAATGTGTAACTTTAAGATGAATAAATTCAGATGGATTGGTTTCACGAGTGCATATGCCCCATTGCATATGGGCCATCTAGGCATTTAACTTCTACGTACGTAAAATGAGTATTGTCTGAATGCAGCCTTTTCTCAAGTTTTGTCTCTGATACAATCAGCTGTATTGAGAGCCCTTGAGTGTTATCATAATGCAAGTATAAATAACAATAGAGTTCTTTTAAACATAATAATCCCACACTTTGAGAACAAATTAATGCAAATGCAACTTCTCTTTTCTTTAAATGAAACAACCTTTTGGAAATAGCGTAAGATACTGGATCATTTTATTGATGTGCTACTTGCTAGCTTTATGTAGCAAAGAAAAATTAACTGGCCATTTCACTGCAGTTTCTCTGGTAAACCGCTTTGACTAGACAAGTGGTTGTAGATAGAGGAAAATGCAGTGATATTGTGTTATAAAATCCAAAACTTTGATCTTCACAGACTCCAGAGGATGCCAGTGGAGAGAGATGGTTTTGGGGGGGTTTTGAGATGTTTTGTTTTTTTTCTTCTGTTAGGTTTCATGTTTTCCGCTGATAGGCATTTTAAAACTGCCATTTCAATGAAGACAGCTTGGAAACTGCTTTCAAATTGAATGAAATTGAAATCTAGTGTTAAGTGGTTGGCCATTTGTCATACTGTCCCTCCAAAGACTTACAGCGGAACTTAGACCTTCACATCTGTGGACTATCCTTGTGAAGGCAGTGAAGTTTAGTGTCTTAGTCCAATATTACATGTAATTAGACTTTTTTTTTTTTACTTTTTAAACATTTTGTGAATTATTACATTGTATATGAATGGAAACTCTGAAGAGACCAGCTTGGCTATAGTTAGGTGAAGAGTCTGCAACCAGTCAATGAGATGAAGCTACAGTTTACATGTTGGTCCAATTCAAATAGACATAATGAAACTCTTTTGTTAATTCCACGTGTAAGACTCGCAGTCTCGTAGAGGTATACAGTCTTTATCTGCTTGCGTATCATAAAAATAGAAGTACAAAGTTTTAGTCTCAGAAGTTGTTCTTCATGTCCATTTGACACTCTTGAAAAAGGCAGTATCAAAAATAGTCATTTCACACATTATCTAGCTCTGGTATATTAAAAAAAAACCTGTCTTGACAGCTTTCAAAACTATTAATTAAGCTAGATATTATGGATGGGTTTAGCTGAGCCCTCAAAGTATGTAAGCAAGTGTCATGTTACATTGGTTAATATAGTATTACAAAGTTCTTATTCAAATAGGTATACACATTAAAACAGATACTTAATAATAGCGTATGTCAACAGCTTTACACATGTCGGTAAGCATCATGTAATATTTACTGAAGGTGATACGGATTTGAGAAGTGAAGCTTTCTCATCTTTTTTTTTTTTCATCAACATTCAATGGTAATTTATTATATATTTACACTGAACACAAAATGTATGCAGAGAGACACGGACCTAAAATCCTTGTGAAGTGGTGAGCAGAGTAGCATCCTTCATACATGCTCATTGCATGTGTAATTACTGAATTGGAAAGATTTCTTTTAATTGTTTATAACACTTGCCTCTGATTCCAAGGAAGTGACATGACACAGTCACTAGTGGTTACTCATTATTAGCTTTTTTTTTCATAGAATCATAGAATCATTTAGGTTGGAAAAGACCTTTAAGATCATCATGTCCAATTGCAAATCTAACACTGAGAAGTCCACCACTAAACCATGTCCCTAAATGCCACATCTACATGTCTTTTAAATACCTCCAGGGATGGTGAGTCAACCACTTCCTTGGTCAGCCTTTGCCAGTGCTTGACAACCCTTTCAGTGAAGACATTTTTCCTAATATCCAATCTAAACCTCCCCTGGTGCAATTTGAGGCCATTTCCTCTCATCAGTTTTTTTTTAAATGAAAAGATTTTTCTCTTTCAGTATGGTGCATAATGGGCAAATAGGATGACATCCTGTGTTATCTTGTGATTCTCCTTTATTATGTTGCTGACCAGAGCCCATATTTAAAATTAGTTTTAATGAGCATTTGGCTAACAGAAGGAATATTGTGAAACAGCAATCATGGAAAAGAGTATATGCTCTAATATGTGTATGTAATTATAAGGGTGTTTTCTTACAAATAAAATAATGGCATTATATCACCGAAGATAATCTTATCTTCCATTCAGGTTATAATTTACTACCAGAAATAATGTTTATTATTTATTCATACTGCCATTAAGTTCTGTAATTTATTTGAGATGAAACTAGTAAGTTCTTGAGAGACCACTTTAAAAAGACACTTAAATTGAACTTATATCTGGTGGAGGCTGTGTGGCTTCATCTCAATTTGATTCAGAGCCAGTTATTAATCATACTTGAACAAGAAACATGATCATTTCTTCTGGTGTTTTTCCCAGCTTGTGTTAAGTGATATTCATTTGTGTCCATAGTTACCTGAAGGCGCATATTGAAATCTATTGGCACTTTTCAGAAAAGCATTCCAGCTTTTTCACAGGCACAGATATCAGTTTACAGATACAGACAGACCCAGCCCTTTTTGCCCACACCATGAGAGGGCTGAATGCAAATCAGTTCCAACCTGGAAAACAAATAGTCGTCCTAATCTGGCACTGAATCTGAAGTGCCTAACCAATAGGTAGGATGGAAGATTCCTGTGTCACTTAGGCTTTTCCAGAAAAAAACCCAAACCCAACAACTAAAAAGCACATCAAATGTGCTTGGACCTGAGGAAACAGGAGGAGCACATCTGGGGCTGAGGGCTGGAGAAGACTCTGAGAAGGTATCTGACCAGGGAGGAGGAGAAATAGCACAATACTGAAAAATCAGCATTAAGAAATAGTGAGTTTACACTGTTAACAAAAATCAAATATTAGAAGCAATCGTATTACTGAGATTGAGTTACCGGTGATCAATTAGGATGCTGTACCTGACTTTTTGCATGGTCTTATGTTGCCGTACCTGACTTTTTGCATGGTCTTAGCTTGTTGCAAATGCAAAGTAATGTTTGTTTGTCTAAATGAATTAGCAGTAGGAGCAGGCCAAAAGCATATGGTTTTATTTCTCTTTACATAGTCCTATGACATAAAAGATGCAACAGATATGACCGACTTGTAAGAGAAGAATTAATTGAGAGATTGGAACAAATCTTAAGCCGATATCAGAAAATTATTAGTAGTAATTTTAGTATATTACTTTAACATTTGTTAAAATTTAAAAACTTACTTTTTTGTTTCTCATGAAGCTGAGGAATTTTCTCTTTACAGAATCTTATGGAGGGCAGGGTTTTCTTCTAGTTTGTTTATTTACAGTATGATTTTTGTGACTCTTAGGGAAATTTTTGGAGTTCTGCCATTCAGTTAAGCAAGGAAAGATTTTTATTTTTTTTTGCATGCTGCTTAAGGATAGCACAGCATTTTTTAATGAGGTGAATATCTTTAAATGTTGCTTATTTCATCAGAAGATACTGTACCTTCAAGGATAAAGTATATTAAGCATTTTCTCAAAGGATTCTGTTAAAAGAGTAGTTTAGAGATAAATTGCTTAATCAAACTGAATAAAAATGCTGGGATGATTGAGTTGGGGGTTTGAAAGTTTCATATCGTCATTCTTGTAAGAGATGCATCTGTCTGTAGTAATCAGGATAAGGATGCAACAACTAGCGATATCTTGAGCCATTTATCCCTGGGGGGAGGAGGCCAACTCATTGGCTTCTATATGATCTGCCAACATTTTTTAACGTAGAAAACTGAAACTTAAAAGAAATGTTTGGTAAATCCATATGAAATATCAACAAATAGTGGATTATAAGAATTATTTGTTTTCATCCGTTTGTTCTTACACTTTTATCATAGAATCATCGAATCATTTACACTTAATTTGTTTTAATACAAATAAAAAAAAATGTATTGGAATCACAATAATGTAATTTTATGGTATGTAGAAAAGGTAGTATGTGTGTGTATGTTCACCCATATGCATGTGCAGATGTGTATATTGACACATCTATGTATGTATATATATGTTCATATGCAATTATTAAAGTATAGTAGTTTGAAATAGCATGTATGAAATTCAAATTCCTATATGGCTCATTGTAGCAAATTAAGCACTTTCTTAAATCTATTCAACTTAGGAGCAACCTTGTGAAGAAAGAAGGTACTATTAGGCCTATTATTCACAGGGAAAGTGAAGCAGGGATTAAAATTATAGTAGAAGAATATACTTGCCAGGTTTCTTACGTTCTTTCCTTAAACGTTTGGATTGGCTGCTGTTGGAGACGAAATACTAGGTTAAGTGAGAGCTTCATCTGATTTGGTGCAATCATTTTCATGTTAGGTCTGCACATGTCTGTCTTTTCGCGATTAAAAACCCTGGAGTGACACACATGAGCCTCAGCATTCTCAGAGCTTCATTCTTCTCACGTTCTTCCCTTTTTACTCCTCCAGATTTCTTTGCTGTTGTCTGTTCCACTCAATTTCATCCATCCAATTTTTCTTGCTTTCCAAGCACATCCCTTCAAGATGCATGAAAGTCTGCTACAGAGAGAGAGTACACCAGAGAAATCAGAGTTGTTGAGATAAATTTTTTTTTCCTGTTTCCATGTTGATTTCACTTCAGGGACGTGATATCAGGTGGAGGCAAATTGCCCAACGCGTGAGAGTGTCTACAGATACTCCTTCAGACTAGAGGAGTATCCAGCAATATTGTGTCAGAGACATCTTTCAATAACATTTTTTTGTTGTTGATTTGAAAAATGAGCAATGGAGGTGCTAAAGGAGGCTAACTTCTCCAGGAGTAGATGCAGACAATAAGAGATGTTCAGCCACTTTGCAAATGACAACGATCCAGTTGATACTGGGCATAACTATTTTTAACTTTGCTGTGGAAATTTATTTAAATATATTATATGAAGTCGGTATATAACATAAACAGCAGAAGTTTTTAAGTTTTGACCAAGGTGATTAATTTTCTTCAGTATTTTGTTGAATAGGTTATTTTCCTGCTGATCTCTACACAGACTTGAAATTACTTTAGAATTCAGATAAATTGTAGTCAGTTCATTTCTAAGATATTTCACTGTTTTTTTTAGATTTCATTCATTCTGGAAAATAACAGTAACTTTCCAACAGTAACTTTACTCAGTAAAAGGAAAATTAGTTTGCTTTGTTCATGAGTGGCTAAAGATCTCACGCATACTCGGAAAGATTACTCTCCATAGCTCCATACCTTCTAATTAAAACACAGGGTGTTTTGGTTGGGACAGTTGAATTAAACCTTGGAATTACTGTTTGTAAAACTTGCAAAACAGCTAACCTTGTGCCTTTAAAATGATGGGTTTGTTAGTGGCAAGTGTATATATTTCTAGGTTTTATTCAGACAACGTGAAGCCTACAGCAAAAAATAAAGTAATTCTGTGAAATAAATGTGCAGGTCCTGTGAGCATCCATGCAACTCTATATAGAATGTCACCAACATATATGTCACCCTTTTCAACATCCCTATTACCACGGGCCTTGAGACCCTCGCAGTCTGAAGAGTGGAGCAGGAACATAAGATACGGTAGCAGGTTTTTCCCATCCATTGGAGTCAGTGCGTTAGCTGTTCTCTTGCACTGCGTGCGAAGCAATTCGAGTGTGTTTATCCTTTCAGGGAGGAAAGGTAGATCTATTGCGCAGATTAAAAGTCTGCACTGTGGCAGGTGCTACACAGCTTCATTGGTATGGTAATTTGCTAAAGGGTTGGTTAGATGCATCCCACCAAGCAGAACTGTGTTTAGTGTTTCTTAAACCCTCTACCGTTTCTCCTCATTTCAACCTGCACTTCTCATTCCAGCTGGGTCTCAAGCTTCCCTTCTTGCTCTTTATTCAAGTCAGTGCAAGTTCTTCCAGTTCTGACTGCTTCCTCTTGTCTACGCTTTTATCCACCACACCTCACTAATTTATGAATCCGTCTCCCTTGATGTCTAGTCTCTTTGTACCAGCTCTTCCAGTTCTGGCTTCTTTATCTTCTCTCAATTTACTTTTATCTACCATAACTCACTGATTTACAGTTTTTTTTCTTTCTTGCCCTGCTGTCCCCATTCTCTCTGGAAATCCTTGATTCTACTCCCTTTTCCTACTCTTTCACTTTCATATTTCTACATCAGTTTTAGTTTTCTCTGCTTTCCTTCTTGTCCCAGCATAATCCAGAATGCAGGTGTGACTCATGCCTCGTCTGCAGGGTGCTGCCTGCCTCCAGAAAAAATGGGAATATTACCTGGGGCAAAAGAAGCAGTCTCTCTTCTTTTTTGATGTGTGTAGCTGGCACAGTCCGTCACAGCTTAGAGGCGCTCAATTTCAGCCAGAGCATAGTCAATGCAGTTTAAAACAGAGATATAGCAAGTTCCTGTTTAGGTAGAATAGCATTTATAGCATACACATCTGCAAATAGACTGTGCTTTTACCATAAAACCATGTGATGGTATGTAGTATTGTGTACAATACATTCTTCTTCCCATTTTAAGTTGGATATAGCATGAACATTGTTTATAGAACATTGTGATACGATATCAAATATTTTTACATAATTTTGCTATAGGTCCTGACATTTAAAACATTTTTGAAAAGCTTTTTCTTAAACATTCCTTTCAATAATTTGGTAGTGCATCTCTTCACCCCCTTTGCCATAATACTTATTACTGTCAAGAAACTAAAACAGAATTTTTTTTTCCCCTTTCTGAAGAGAAATTCAGTCATTTAATTCAGTAGTAGAATTGATTGACTTTTTTTCTGCAGTGAACCTTGGAAATTTTGGTCCTAAGTGATTTCAGTTTCTGTGTTCCTCAAATCATATTTATACCTAAAGAAAAAAACAAACAAGCCTTATTTGCACTCATGATTTACTGCTGTGTAGTGCATCTATGTATGCAAAAGTATTGTCACTGACATTTTCACTAGTTCTTTGTTCATCATTATTTAAAGGTTTCATCTGTGTAAGGGTGTGGAAGGAAAGCTATATACTAAAAGATGCATTTTTATTTTTTAAAAAATATGACAGAGAAAATAATGTAAAAAAAAACAACCCGTAAGAAAAAAAACAAATAAAAATATACAATCTGATTTTCTCTTCTACTATACAATCAAGGGCAATAATAGGTCTAAATTAAATTAACAGTGAAATTATGTTTTCCACCTGTTCTTACACTCCAGGAAGAAGATGAGACTCCTTTTATTTTTAATAATGTGCGAGTGTGCCATAAACAGTGTCAATACCCACCATGTTTCAAAGCCCAATGTTGTTTTACTGATGGCTGATGATCTTGGTATTGGAGACCTGGGATGTTATGGGAACAGAACCTTAAGGTATGATGATATATTTGGGGGAGTCATAGCTTTATATTTTTATTTATTTATTTATATTTAATTTTTTATATTTTAGGTTTTTAGATTTGTAAAGTTAAAACCCAAAAAACATTGAGACATTTGATTAGGTTCTTTATAAGTAACCAAAGTTCATAACCTTTCCAGAGAATAGAATATTCGATCTTTGTTTTCTTTTCTTAATTAGAAAAAAATACTTATCTGATGTATTTATCCTGGTGAAAAGTTGCATCATAAACAGAGAATTGAGCAACCAACCACATAAGGGTAGGTCTAGAGAAGCAAAGTATAATCAACAATTTTCTTTTAAAATATGCATGATGCAAATACTATGAATTAAGTGAATTTTGAAGCACTTGTGATTTGAGACAAGCTTGTCACTAACCAATTGGAAATAAAGTACTGATTTTTTTCCTTTGTTGTTCTTTATGCTGTAGTCAATAAATTCATTAAAACAAATGTTAATATAACTGAGTAATTCAGCAGTGTTCCCCAGTATGATCCTTACTACAAGCTTGGGTATGATGGTTGTGTAAACAGCACCAGTTGTACCTAGTCATTGTGTTTCCATGGTGCAAAGTCTTTGATCAAGTTAAAATTCAGATTAATAGCACTGTCCTATCAAACGTTAAATACTCTTGTTCCTAATTAAGTTAGTTAGAAGCGGAAACTCCTCATAACTCAAACTCAACAGAAATCACTCAAGTTACAGCTTCTAGTTTTAAACAGGAAAAATCCTATGCTTGGATCACTGCCCTCCCAAGGACCAGAACTGTTTCAGGAACGATGTTCTCTGATGTGACAATTCAGAACTAGATCTTTGGAGTATGAGGAAATTTCATCATACTGCTTGTTATCAGTAGGTGATATTAGAGATAGCAAAGTAGTCTGTTGGAAAATTAATGTTTCTTACTATTCAAACTTAGATGATTGGAGTACTACTGTGCCTTGAGGTCATGGTCATTAATCTCCCAGGTCAGGGGTGTATTAGAGCATGCTGCAGCTCCTGGACAGTCTGCATTCCTAGTTTCCCTTCTGCAGTACCAAAGGCACAGAATTTCTTCCTGCAGGAATCAATTTTCATGTGCATGATGATCCAGGTCACAGACAAGTTTCCCATGGGGATATGGAAACTTGAATATGCCCCTGGATCTAATATTGCAGACGTAGTCATGTCAGATATGTAAACATTGTTAATATAGAGCCTGACACAATCATGACCGTTTGAATCTCTCCTAATAACTGATAACCACTACACAACATTACCCCTAGCCAAAAAAACTTTTGCTGGGGAAAGAGAGAAGTGACACCAAGTAGGGGGTAGGGAAGCACAGCCTTTCTCCAGTCTCTCCTCTCCCCATGGCTGAAGCAGAAAGGCTGTGTAAGTAGCAGTTACAGTTCTGGGTCAAGGAATGCGTTTAAAAGGGTTGCAATATAACATGTCCAGGTGTCACACTTTAGTACTGGCCATGAAGAGTAGATGAAAGTGGAGAAAAAGATTTTCGGCACAGTGCTGCAGTGTCTCAGTTCAGTGTTGACAGCTAGTGTAAAAATATTTGACGCAATAGTATTTGGAATTGCACCACCACCATGGTTTTGATAATTTGCATACAGTAAGTCTCAATTTGATTTTCCTGATAGTTTTTGCCTCGGATGCCTTGATCTCACCATATCCGTTTCCAAATAATCATCTTTTTGTACTTTTTTTTCCACCACATATATTTTTCTAGAACCCCTAATATTGACAGGCTTGCAGAGGAAGGAGTGACACTTACTCAGCATATAGCAGCATCTCCACTTTGTACTCCAAGCAGGGCAGCTTTCCTGACAGGGCGATATCCTATCAGATCAGGTAAAATCTCATTACTTTATATATAAAATATCATCTTTTATTTGCAGTAAACTGCATGCATTTTTTTCTCTGGCCTTTCTTGATATTTGTATCATTACCAGGTTAGGTACTCATTTCAGTAAGTAATCAAGCTCAGCAGAGTTGGTCAACATTTGAAATCTTCCATATATATGGGAATTTCTCACATTTCAGAAGTGTTAACATAATAATAAAGATTTTTTTTTATTGAGAAAAATTTTGGTTTTTTTTTTTTAAATACCAAATAAAAAATCTGATTGCGGTTATTTAATGGAAGGTGCATCCAAATTCCATCAACTTCCTTCACTGTCCACATGACACAGTGGCCTCTTGCCTGCCTCCCCAGTTGCATTCAGGCTGCTCCCAGGGCGTTTGTTGGTGGGCAGCCTGAGTGTTGAGCATCACAGAGATGCACCTAGAAAGACACAACGGAAGAACGCAGTGTAAATTCTTCTGCTCAGACATTTCTGTTTCTACGAAGCCTTTTGGTTTAGACAAATTGTTATTTTTTCAGGGGAGGGGGGGAAGGACAGTTCATTAAGGTATTCCAGCAGCCCTTAAAGCTGGGAAGAAGTAAAAAATCTCCCTTTTCTAAGTATTTTTGTTCCATATCTGCCCATACACAGTGTTAAGTATACTATGAATACATGCATTTAACAACTTCTCTTAAAGTACCTGATCCAAAGCCCATTTGAGTCAGTAAAGATCCAGTCTGTTTATTTTAGTGTGCTGGGACTGAGCCCCTCAGTGCTTAGCCATGCAACTTTAACGTTCCCTTAACATCATTTTTAGCAAGGATCATTATACATTAATCAGATCACTTGTTCATTAGTGATAAAACATCCTGTCCTTGCTTCTGGGAATGAAAGCAAAGCAAGACTCTGGAGCCTACTTGATACGTTTGTGCTCATTCACATCAAGTAACAAGCTTCTGCAAAAGTGCCAGCTAATATAGCTTGCTAAATTTTCCATTACATTCAGCTGCAAAGGAAAATTTTGTATACCTGCTACAGTTATATTGCTATTAATATTTACTGTAGGTAAAGCCACAGGTCACTTTCCATTATGATCCTTGTTCTTATTTCTGAAAAATTAGGATTTGAACTGATTTTTTTCTTAACTGGTCTGCTCTCAGTCATACCTGATCATTTCCCTATAGGTGCAAAAACTGAACTTTGTCTTAATTAAATTATGAAATTTCTAAATATGAACTACTCCCAAACATCAGTGGAGAACTAGTAAAGAATCATTATGGAAGATGCTAGAATCACGATGTGGAAAAAAAAAGTTAGAAATTTAAAACTCCTGCTAACAGAGCTGAAAAAATATATTCCAAAATGCAGTGTTTGATGAGACACAAGCTCAGAGAAAAGTAATGATGAAAAAAAAGAAAAAGGTTCTGTACTTTCATTCTGGCAATTTAAGGGAATTACACTGATTTCAGTTACAAGACATCGAAGTACATAAAAATAAGTATAAATAAATATATAATAAATAATATATATAGAGAGAGATGACTAAAACTACCTAAACTGTTCATCAATAAAGCTGGTGTGAAAAACTGAAGTCAACATTTGAAGGGTAGGTTGAGCTCTCTTTAATAAACCAGTCTAACGAATCTTTTTCTCATCTAACCACAGGGGATACCTGAGGGAAGATTCTGGTTGTCTTCATCACTCATGTAACTTTGGCACTGCAATCATCCAGTTGCATAATTCAGACTTCCTGGAGATACATCTGCACAGATTTGCATAGATATTCTGTGTTCTGTCTATCTATAGTCGGAGCCAGCTCTCGTCTGGAATCCTAGTAATCTAATTTTCATGAACCTGAAATCTCAAGTTCCTCATCCTTAGAGTAGTTGATAAGCTCAAGTTTGTGTTCCTCAGACTCTGAGTGCATAGAATTTACTGTGCCTTATTTGGATGTTGTCTCGTTAGCTGATACCTGATGCTGCTTTAATGCACTGTGTGTACTTTGAGTCATGTTGTCTTCCTGCCATTGGAGCACTGGTCCTCTCCCATCAAAGCCGAGTGCCCTAGTTACTCTGTTTCCAGAATCAGACTCTTTCTTGCTCTTTTTTAACCTCATGATGTTTACATGCCCAGCTGTAAGACTGCCCTGCTTCAACTCCCTTCTCTCAAATAACCTTAAAGGCTTGTAGAAAACCACGTGTGAGGAAAGTGGAAGTTCTGAGAGTAGAATTTGGGAGTAATCTTGCTTACTCCTCTGCTCCATTCCTTCCCCGTGTACAAGAAAAATAAATTATGCAAGCTCAAATTCTTTCAAATATGCTATACCTTAGAACAACTACAGAAGGGGCTGCAACAGTTTATTTGGTGGCTGACCCCACAGTTATAAGCAGAAAATTTTTTCACCACTTCTCAATTTATAGTGTCTATACAGAAAAGACCTTGCTCAGCTAAATGGATGATTGTATCTGCCACTTGCAACATTTAGTGTCTCGTGGTAATAGGTCATTTAAGTGATTACACCTAAAGCAAAAAACTGCGTGCAGAAAGAATGAATGGAATTTTTTTCACTATATTATTCAAATCTCATTCATTTTCATTGTATTTAGGAATGGCTGCCTTCTCACGAGTTGGTGTCTTCTTATTTTCTGCCTCTTCTGGGGGACTTCCTTCTGAAGAAATAACTTTTTCCAAACTCCTGAAGCAGAGAGGTTATACAACAGCTCTGATAGGTAAAATTGCATACATACACAGCATTATTTTTCACTCATTTCAATCAAAAGAACATTAGCTTCCCATATAAGCTGTTAAGGGTCTGCATTAAGCTTTTTCCCCCCACAGCATAATGAGTTTATTTTTCTGGCACAAAGCTGAGCATATTCCCATGCATATGTGTAACACTAATCAGGTAAGTATGTCTAATTCACTTGTGTAGTTATAGTCTCATTGTGCAACGTACTGAAGAAACATGATGAACAAATTGAAAATCAGTCAAGCTCTTAAAAAGTTTTCAGTATAAATAGGAGTTTGATTACAAAAGAGAGACAATGAAGGATTGATCTCAGGGTACAAGTCAGCACAGTGGTGGGATTCATTTCACCAGTTTTCAATTATCCATAAAGTAGATAATGTAGTACCTGGGCTATCCATCTGGATTCTCTTCTTGGTCATCAGACAGAAATGGACATCTCTAGGAAATTTTTCTCATCCTGCAGTAGATGTTTAATACAAAACTGTGTTTCTCTCTCATTATAAAGACAGACAACTAACTGCATCATAAATACCAAGTGATGGGTAAAAGAAATCCCATCAGATGAATATTAAACAGAATTTGAATGAATATCATAAAGATAGAGCATTTGAATAATGTGGGGCCTTTTTTTTCCTAATATGGCCACTGGCTTATTCCACACTGCTAACATTTTAGAAGATTTTTATGAAATACAACTTGTATTACATAATATACACGTCTGTACTGGAATTTCCAGCAAGTAGTTGTTTAGAGAACATCATACTGCAATGTTACTACATTCTTTTAGAGGCTTGATGCACTCAGTTTGATTTTAAAATGTAACAAAAGCTTTCAATGTAGGGAGTAATTTTTGTTTAAAAATCAGGCTGTTTATCAAGGCCAACAATTCACACCACTGTTCAAAACAACCCCCGGTATTATGTAAGTAACCAGTGTTGATGATCCTAACTAAAAAGTCCTACATGGCTATAGCCCAGTCTTAGAAAGTATAAAATACCTTAATGTCCTGACAGATTCAAAACAGAAAAGAAGAAAATCTAACAGAATTATATTTAGTGCAGGTGTATTTGAACTGTAGTGCAAAAAAACCCCATTCATAATTTGTCATTTTCATCATGGAGTTAATTCCTATTGCTCCATATTCAATTAAAGACTGCAAAAAAATCATTTTTCTGTTTGTAATAAGTACTGTAATACAAATACTCATTTTCTGGGGCTGACCTAGTTAATGTTCTTTTTTTAACTACTTTCACTGCAACATGACAGCTTGCCACTTAGATCTCCAGAAGTTATCTCCATGATGCTTAATGAACAATTCTTCCAAGTGGCCTGAATGATAGCTATGAAACCATAAGATGTTATATTACCATATCCTTAGAGTATAATGAAGGCTTCCAAAAATCAAGAATTGCATTAAAATTACGGATAAAGTATATGTAAATGACAAAAAGAAAAATTATGTAGATTTGAAGACTAGATAGACAGACTCTGATTCCCAGCCAGCCCATTTGCTGCCTCTGCTGGTATTCTTATCACATCATATTGGTCGAGGTCAGGGAGTCTTTGCTTGGTTCAGTCTAACTCAGCAGTTCCCAAACAATTAATTGTCAAATCCTGCACCAGTGATGGATTGGCATAAGGGTAATTTGAAGCCTTTCAGTTTCTCAAGCCTGTACTGTCACTTCCTGTTTTTGCCAAGTTTCTCTTCTCTTTACTCTGTAAGGACATTTTTTTCTTTCTTAAATGCATTTTCCTTTCTTTTTTAATTTTTTTCCCTCCTGTGAATATATACTTCCTCTTGCTTGATACATCCCTAAATATATTTTAGGTATAAATCTATTTTATGTATAGACTTTTTTACCTCATTGTTTTTCCCTTGTGGCACAAGGTGACATCCAATAGATCTGGCAGGAAGAGACACAGTCTGAAGATCTGCAACAAAACCAAGTTTTCTCAGAAAAGGCAGCTGCATTGAATATGTAATATTTCACCAGATAAGGATCCTGGAGTGTAGCAAGAAATGCTGATGTTTTTAGGAAATAGCTATTCATAATGCAAAAATTCCACTGAAAGTAGATAGGTATTATTTTAACTACCGGGATACTCAATTACAATTGAGTAAAGGTGAACTTTTACTCATTACTGTTGTCCAGAGTGTTGTGTGGCATCCAGAGAAGTTTAAAATACACCTGTGTATCTTATCTCCAAAGTTTAAAATACTTATGGATAAATTGGGATTGGTATCTTTCCTCCGGAAGGAAGTGTTGTAGTATTTGGACACGCTCTCACAGTAGCAAGAAATACAAGATTGGCTGAGTCTATGAGATAGGATTAATAGAACAGTTATTAATAGAACTGCTTAAAATGTGACCATATTAATAATAGATGCGTATATACTTTATATTATTATTTCTATGTGTATCTTGTATAAATATATTTCTTGGAGCACATAAATATTTCTGTTTGCATCTTGCTCTGCATCTTGCATCTTACCATTTACCTGAAGAGCACAAAACCGTACCAAATGAAATACATCTGTATTACTCAGTCTTCAGATTGCTCCTTTTTCAACTGTCTGAGGGAAAAGCAGAGGGAAAACATGGATTTTTGCAGCCTTTCCATCTTCTGGGTTCTGTAAAGCTGAGTTCCAGATGAAGTTTCTTGGCTGAATAAGACTTGCCTCTCACTTCCGCTTGCCCTTCATTGCATTGCTTTTGCTCTGCAGAAATCTTAATTGTGGCCAAAGGAGAGGGGAAAAAAGTCTAGGTCTCAAACTATCTGGGTGCTCATAATTTACGATTAGCAGCATAAATTTCACTCAAAAGCTTGGTAGAATTTGCTGAAACGTGTATGATGGTTCTGTGAAGTGTCCATAGTACAAAGTTTCACTTGGCAAAGAGGTGAGAGCATTTTGCAATGCTCTCAGATTCAGAAGGGCCTCAGAGTGTAAAGCACATTACAATAATTTGTTCAAAGGCTAGTTCAAGGCAGGGGTTATTGTCACAAGCAATGAAACAAAACAAGTATTGTGGTCCCAGTCATCCCTTGCTTTTTCAGAGTAGTGCAGGATCTATCAAATCCCTCAGTCTCGTCGGCTGTGTGAGAATGACAATTGTGGCTTTCAGTCACAGCTGCCAATATAATTTGACCCAGTGTTTCTGTTGCTTTTCCCAGCTAACCTGCTCTCTGATTTGTTTGGCTTAAGTTGCTTCTGAACAAATCTTTTTTTGAGGCCCAAGTTCATCTTGACATTGAACAATTTGTTGTGCTTGCTGAAACCCTTTCGATAAAAATAGATCCTATATTTTCCCCTGTCCTAATTTGTTCGTGCAAGATTCTTCTGTTCTGGCTTGCAATGTCTAGTTTTATTGAGATCCAGTTTAAACAAACTTCTTTATATCATAATAAATGACCCTGAAAGTATCTTTTTCATATTTTTTTTCATTTTTTTTTCTTTTTCCTATTTTTTTACTGAACTATAGGTGCTTTGAGATTGACAAATAAAAAAAAAATGTTAAAAATTAAAGCTTTAAGATCAATTATATTCATGATTATAAGCCTTTACCTTTATTTCAGTTATCTAACTTGATGACAGTTTTTTCATGCTCACCTTGCTACACATCTGGCTTTATGACTATTCCGTAAAGACAGTCATATAAGCCTAAGAGAAAACATTGAAGCATTTATTTTCCAAAACCTGTGTTTATGCTTGCTGGGAAGGAAATTCAGAGTTGCAGTCTTAGATAGCCCTTTATTGGCACCATTATATCATCTAAAAATTCAGTATAGTGGTTTGCATTGCTGTTTTTGTAATTGGCCACAATAATATTCACTGGACCACGTCAAAAGTAGTGAGTAGGGCCATTCTGCTTGCGGAAAGCGGAACAGTGCCTCAAGTGAGGGGCCATCTGATAGTAAGGGGGTAAACTTCTGATGGGATGAGAGAGCTGTAGAGCCTTCCATTTCACTGGCAAATAAGCAGACCTGAAAATGCTTTTATACCTGCTTCTGTGATATACAGAAAATGTTTCTAACATAAGGCCATCAAGAGATGTGTGAGGAGAACTGGACTCTCAACTAAGCATTCAGTTAGGGTCAAGATTTCTGTGGTATTTTTCTCCACCTTTGCTGACTGGTGAACTTAGGCACACGACATTCCCATCCCATACCTTAGTTCTGTCATTTGTGAAAGAGAAATAATGACATCGAGCCCATTTGTTAGGTACTATTTAAAAAAATCAGAACTAACCCCCATGTTCGCCCTCGTTGGTACTGCAGTAGCTGCATTTGTCATTGCCAAAGCCAGAAGTGCAGGATGGATATGCTGTTCTCTAGACCCAGCAGATGCTCAGGACTGCCTGCAAAGCTGGGATGGTTCAGGAAAGAGGAAGATTCTATATAAGCTTTATTTCTTTCATGTACTGACACTTATATCTTGAAGTCTTTAGAACAAAATATTTCACATTTTTTTGGGCGAGGTTATGGGGTTGAGGACTTACTGGGTTTGTGGGATTTTTTGTTTATTTCTTTTAAGATCACAACCACTGAATTATGCTGGTCGTGTTTAGGTATTTGGTTCAGAAAAAATAAATTAAACTTGGCCTGGCAATATATATTTGTTTTGTCATCTGTTTTGTCAAGGGTGAAATTTTTTGTCAGATATTCAACACATTTCTTTTTTGAGACCTAAGAGCGTAGCACTAGCCATAATTTATGTCAATAGGCTTAACTGAATTTGATTTTTTTTTTAATTATGCATTTAAATTTAAATAACAGCTACCAAACAGTTAGGTCTGTTGCACTAAGTGATGCAACAGACCTGAGTTGTACCTGAGTCATAGAATGAATTATCTAGATAGTTATTGCAATCAGCATGGATATAGATTATGCTGCTATAAGGCAAATCAGACTCTCTATTTTCTTGTATCGGTCAGTGTCCAGCTTTATTGCAGAGTTGGTATAATTTCCCAGTGAGACAAAATGCTGTGAGAGGTAGTATTTGGCGGTAATTCACTGGTTACTGTTGTTTCTTTTTTGTTTGTAGATATGAAATATATATTAAAAAAAAAAATCTCCCTCATTATATACATAAGTACATAGTGAGGGAGATCGGCAATTTCAGAGATTTGCAATCATTTAAATAATAAATGCCTTGGTAATTTCACTATTCTTGACTTATTTCCAGTTTGTTACTTTTTTTTTTTTTAATTAAACTTGTCAAATGTGAATGATTTGCCAGAAAAATTTCAGAAAGGATATGTCGTAAGTTCATGTTGGCTCTTCCTAAGAAACCTGTAGATGCTACCAAATGGTATTTTCTTATGACTACTTAACTACGCATGCACAAAGGCTTCATTTTCAAAGTTAACTATCTGTTAGGTCTCTGTTGCTCTTCAGTGACCTGCTAGCCCACTCAGAATTTAATGGTCTCCATCAGGACCTGTGCCAAACTAGTTCTAACTAAAACGATGAGGCAGACATCAAACTCTTTGATGAAGGCATAAAGAAAGATTAGATTAGATAGAAAATAGGGATCCACACAATAAATGCTGGGGGTGGGGGGATATCAGTCAGATAGTGACAGTTTCATGTTTGAAATAGCACACATTATAAGTCTGATGATTTAACTACGAAAACACTCCCTGTCCTTTTCTCTTTGTAGGAAAGTGGCATCTTGGGATGAACTGTGAAAGCAGTAATGACTTCTGTCATCACCCCCTCAATCATGGATTTGATTACTTTTATGGGCTTACTGTGACCAATTTTAGAGACTGCAAACCTGGCCAAGGCAGCGTATTTTTAAAAGGGGTTCAGAAGTCCCTTGCCGTCCCAATCCAAATCGCTGGAATCGCCCTGGTCTCTTTGGCAATAGTACAGTACATTGGCCTCCTCAAAGTTCCTTTCCAAGCATTGGGTTATTTCATGTTAATAACTGCAATTTCACTTGCAGTTTTGATTTTTTTCTTTTATCATTTTCGACATCTGAACTGCTTCTTAATGAGGGACCATCAGATTATCCAGCAACCACTATCGTATGAGAACCTTACTCAGAGACTGACAAAGGAAGCCATGCAGTTTATAGGAAGGTAGGTTTCTAACTGTGTTATAAGTTAATACTGGCATTTCACAATGATGATGTTTCTGAAAAAGCAGAAAAAAAATGTTAACTAGTGGGCATGAGGAATATGTCATATATTATTATCATTTTTTTCCTTTAAAAGATCACTGAAGTTAAACTTTTTTTGTAAAAGTGACTGCTTTTTTATAACTATATTTACATGCTTCAGAAAAAAAATTTCAAGAAACATCTAACTTTTTTAGGACTTTCATTCTTGAGAATTTCATGTAACTTGAAATATGAAAAATCTTTTGTGATGTGACTTAATTATGTGAACGTACAATGCAGAGTCATAATCTATGACTTTTCTAGAGTGGGAAACTCTTCGTCATTGATTTGAAGCATCCATTATTTGGCTTTCATAAGGCCAATTTTTTTAAGATATTGTCATTTTAGATACCTCTACTTCTATACCTCTTTCAATTTGAAAAGATTTGATTTACAGAAGTTAGGAAAGAAATGTTTTTTTGAAAGCAATGATTTTATAATAGACATCACATTGGGTCACCTAAACATTGGATATACAAAATCATCCTAAGTCATTCTTCTTTTTTGCAAAGTTAGCTTTATTTTGGAATAATTACCACCACAGGGCTTTCAATGGGATCAAATCACAAAAGTGTTTGTATATTCTGAAATGTAAATCAATATATTTGGAGAAAAAATATTTCATCCAGTTAACTTCTTGAAAAATATGCCGAAGTATTTTTCTCTGTCACTTTTGAAACAGATCACACCATTTCTAAAAATAGTTAGTCATAAGTAAAAACATGTTCTAAGACACAATACGTACCTTAATTACTGAAAAGTATGTATTGGGTAGTTACTGTGAAAACATTGACATGGTGTCATTGCTGAATGAAAACTTATACCAAAGAATCAGAAGCTAAGTTTTCTAGACTTAATGACTGCATGCAGTAGTCATCAAGACTGTTAGCAAGAAAAGATGTTTATCTAAAATCTTGATCTCATACTGAAATTTTTATATCCTTTCTATCATTATAAATATTTGATGTGGCCATGTCAACTCATCATACCAAAATAAAATGGTTTTTATAACAAATTTCTTTAAGTAAGTCTTCCCATCAGCATTCTCATGAGTATTTATAAACAAACTAAAGCATCTTTATTTCCTCTTGGCAATGGTGATAGATATAAAGATGCCTTCTCATCTAGATTCTAATTAACTTAACATTGAAGTACTTTGTTTATTACAAACATGCACATATAACCCCCTTTGAAAATTGTTCAGAAGTTATTTGCTTAGTGACCAAGCTTTTGGTGATTTTAAAAGGCTTTTGAGTACATTAACTGTATGTTGGCAGATTTTTCCGCGATTTACAAGTATGTAATATGCCTCTAGCGATTCATAATATTTTGAGTATCTTTGAATGTTTCATTGATTTCAATGCAATGACAATAAATTGGTAGCCCCAAAACAGGTGAGTTCAAGATGCTACAGAACTAGTAACTCTTTTAACTTTATTAATATTCAGAATGTGCACAACGTTATTGTATAGCTTAGTCAGTGTTTAGAGCTGGCAAAACAATGTATCATCTAAATCAGCATAGCTTTGTTGACTCAGCTGGAGGTAAGTTGCTTTACATCAGCTGGGCACTTGGCCCCAGTTCTCAATGTAGTTTCCAGACAAAATTGATGTTAAATTGAAGTCAAGGTTAAGAGCACATAGTCATAATTTACAATAAACTTTGTTACAGGAATGTTGCAGTTATAGTGAGAATTATAACCCAGACAGTTCAGAGTCAATGGTAAATTAAAGAATATCCAAGCACATGAATGTATTGAGAAGCAGTTAGGGCATTCGAGCAATCTTAACTGTTGCCCTGTAGTGAATTCACATGCAAAGTATATGACCACAAAACTTGCTCTTGGGGATAGGAGTAATTAGATTAATATTCACTGAACTGATCCGTCCCATGTATTAGTGGGAGCAACAAAATCAATATTTGCTTTGACACACCGGTTCTGACATTATATAGTTCATACCTGTGAACTCCAGTGCGCCAGTAGACCATTGCTTTTACGACTAGTCTACTGACTTTGGCCATTTGCACGGTAACAGCTGTCAAGGGGCAACCAGGTAGCAGCAGCAGTCAGACATCTGGCATTCATAAGTGAAGGGCCACCAGGTTTCTGGAAGCCACGGTTGCTCCACAGCATTCTTGTTGTTCCACTTCTTTCAGCGATCAGTCTTCCTCACCCCTCCTTTAGTCACACGTTTGACTCAGCACTTGGGTTGTCATACAGGCTTCTTTTGTTCAAATAACACAATAAGTAACAAGCTCAGTCCTTTACATCAGAAATCCCTGTGCACAAGTATACTAGAGTACAAACAATCCTGAATTTGAGAATTCATTCACCTCTACTGATTCTTAATACATTTTAACATCAAACTAAAAATCGTCAGCTATCATGCATGTTTTAGTTGTTTAATTATCTTTACAATAAATACATGATGAAGCTCCAATCTTCAACAGCACTGGTACTTCCTTTTATGCTATATTTATATTTAATATATATGAATGTATATATAGTTATATATATAAAAATTTCAACATAATTTTTTTATCTATATAAGTTTATTATACCTATTACCTGTATTACCTCTTTAAGTTCTTCAGAGTTCAGACAATGGATTTCCTCACGTTATTCTCTTTTCTAGCTGTTTCTCAGTCATCTTGTCATCTTTATAACTTCTTGCCATGTATATAATCATTAGATTTTGTGTTTTTCAAATCTTCTTATGGTATCTTCATCGCATATACCTGTGTGCTGTTATACTTACTTTGGTCTGGTATTTTGAGAGGTGGTACTGTATTTGTTCTTCCTTAGTCTAGGATATGTGTATTACTTTTCATTTGTTCCTAGGGAGATTGAAAGAGACCAAATACAATAGTCAATGCTCAGAAATGGCACTGGAGAAGAGTGTATACAATATACAAGTGTCAGATCCAGTGCGTGAAAACAAATACTAATTCAGTTCCTCACCCTAATTGTAAGTGGGCAGGTAAGCTCAGTATATGCTAATTCTAATTACTTTTTCCCAAGAGCAAGTGTGTAATATTGTAAACCTATCAGAACACTCTCTAGACATTACAGTATATTTGAAAATCAAATGGATTCTAATTATTTCATGTTAAGTTCAATGTGGTTGTCACTCATGTATCTTCAGCATGCCCTTTAATGACCAGCTGCACAGACAATCCAGATTTGGAAAGTGCTAGAGACCTGTTTTTAACGTATCAGAAAATAACAAGACAAAAGTACTACTCTGCGATACAGAATACCTCTCTGACAATTTTGGATAGCTGATCACAATTAATAATTATTAAAATAAAAATCCTAATGAAATTAACTTCTGGAAAACAGTATTTGCATTTGCATGCAAACATGTTTATATTCAAAAGCTATGGTGAAGGTGATGTCGAACAACTTTTGTGCAGATTTATTTTTTCTGTCATAGATTGCATAGCCATAATATTCAAGATTTTGTTATGATAGTTAATATTTGTTTATTTTCTTTTTATCTAGTCTATTTCAGTCCTTAAATCATTGTTACAACACATATTCAAATTTATTTTCATCTAATCTAGCAGATTGTGGTTTAGAGTTTTTCCATATATCACCAGGTCTTAAGATCAGGCAGTTGGCATGTTGTACTAGAGTTAGTTCTGAAATCAACTCTTTTTATGGATCCTACAAGAAGATTCTTTATATTTTACAGTAAAATACAAATTATAGAGGAGAATTTGTGTATCTTTGTATACACATGATGTATATGTGCACGTATATTAAAAAAGGGTAGTAACTTATAAGCCGTAACAACTCTGCTGGATCTTCATCCTTTTTCTCAGCCCTCTGCTTGTTCCTTTTGAGCAGCAGAGATAACATATTTATTTATATACTTCAGGGTCATCTGAAAATGTCAGTTTTTAGTCATTTAAGAATGATTAAAGACCTAACCAGTTCTGCGATGAGTGTTAAGACTGCATTGTAAATGCAACATTTCTAAAAAGCAGTAGATCTGTAAACTGGGCTCCAAAATGTTGCGGGCGAGAGGGATTTAGTAATGAATATAATCTGTAGTAGGTAAGAAATTTCTTTTTTTCCCCATGCTTATGAGAATGTACTTTTGGAAGGGGAGGAAAAAGGTTATATATAAAGGACATAAAAGCATATATGAATTGTTTACCTTAAGCGTTTAAAGGATGAAATAGGCATGAAATTAGAGATGTATCTTGGCTATTTGCATGGAAGAATCATTTCACAAATGCAGATATAGTAGAAACTCATCCCACTTTTAATATCTTCCTGAAGGAGTCATATTTTCCATATTTTTATGTTTTTTCCCTTTCTCACTCCATTTTTAAAACCCTTTCTGGTTTTGATAAGTTACTCTCAAGTGGCCTGGAGTTCTCTTTTCTGATTTTGAAAAATTTTGAAAAGATGAGATTTGTGGTTTAAAGGGCGTCTTGCAAAAGGGTAAGACAGGAATATTCATTCATGGATTCAGTCGTGCTAACAAGGATTTTAGCACTGTTAGCGGTCAGAACAAAAGAAGATCCAGCTTGTAGGACAAAGTCCTGCTTTGATAAAACTAAGCCAAGGTTTACCTTTTCCTTCTGCAGGAACAAGGATTAATGAAGTGCATTCAGCCAGTTCAGTCACAAAGAGCACTGTCTAATCGGTGATCTAATTTGGGAGTAGAGGAGGGAGCCATGGGGAATAAGAACTGAATGAATTTATCCACTGGGAGGGATATTGAATAAGAAGAATATTAAAGAGGAGTTACAGGAGAGCAAACGTTAGGTTTGCATCTGCCTGTATCGACACGTGGTTACATATTTGTGCTGAAAATATATCCTCAGATTATATACTTCAACATTTTTGTTTTCTTTCATTTTATCTGTGTCTCTGGTGCACCGTGACTATGTGAAAATGACACATTCTCATTCAATAAGTCTTATTAAATCGTATGCACTTATCCTTATAAGAAGTAATATATTTTACCCCTGTATCTATTTCAAATAGTTCTTTGCACACTATTTCAGTCTTATGGGTGGATTAGGTGGAATGTATAAGATTTTGGAGATTACAGAAACAAATTTTAACCCAATTTTAACACAGCATAGTGTAGCCCAGCTCCGGCAAAGCCAAATATATCTGCTCTCGTAGTCATCCGCTGTGTATCATAGCACCTTCAATGGTATAGAGGGTGGAGTAGTCTAACGGATTAAAAATATGTACTTTAGGACAGACTAAGAGGATAATTTCACATCTGGCAAAAAAAAAAGTTGTTCAGAAAGATCATACCTGTCCATCATATTAAAGGTTAGTTTAGAATTTATTGCAAAAAAATAAAACTGAGCCCATGTTCCTCTCTCATTTCCTGTATAGAATCATACTTGAAATCTTAGTTTGATTTGACAGCTGCAGGCCATCAAATTCAGAGCCCCACCTGTTGCTGTGCTGCAGTGGTCTTAGATCGACATCAATGCACGGAAAAGCAAACAAAAAGTACCCAAGGAGTCTTCAATGTGGAAAATATTTAGAGCAAAATTGCAGGAAAAAAGTTAAAAGACCCACATGTGAAGCACAAAGTCAGATTAGTTATAACTTGCTCTCTCACCCACTTTAAAGCTGTGTTTTACAGCCCAAGCCTGAACTAAATCCTTGAGCAATGTAAAAACTACTCACACTAAATAAGAACCCAGTACTGTGCAATGGAGAGGAGTCACCAGCAAGGCGCTGCATTTAGAGGTTTTCAAGATCGGTTAAGCACACATTAAAGAGTGTCTTGTGTCAAAAGTGTGTAATCCTTCTGGCTGCTCAGTAAATTGAAAAGACTGTGTGATTCCCGTTGGATAAAAATTTTTACTGTATTTGAGTAAGTGAATCTCAGATCTTTTGAAACTGAAGTTCCCGGTGTTTAAACTGTGTAAAAGATAGTGGCAATACATCTTTGAAGGAGCTGTTTACTGAAGAGGTTCAGGAGTTAAGCTGTTATTGTCAAATTACTCCCCTGCCTACTAGCCGATATTGTCATTCCATTTTCAAGGTCAGAGTAAAGGTAGTCAGTTATGATTCTCCTCAAAGAGTTCTGGCAGGAGATAAATAGCTGCCTGGGATCTTTTATAGGATATTAATAGGTGAGACACTTCTCCACCTGACAGTGAGCTGTCAATCAGAACCTGTCAATTTGAGTTGCAAAGAAGAGAATGATGTAGTGCCCTTCCATATCAATCGTTGATTCGATGACTCTTTGTGAAATTTAGATCTTTGTGTCAGTTCCATTTAAAAAAACAAACAACAAAACACCACATCAAACCTGGGTTATTATCGTTTGAAAATAACATTTAAAGTGGAGGCTTTTGATACTCCCTTTTAGCAACATGGATAAGCATTTAGAAGTTTGCACTGTCTCTGTGACATTAGAACAAGGCAGTTTGCACAAAGAGTAAATTGTACTTACACCGTTATAAGTATAAAGTAGATTTTTTGTGGTGTTTTCCCCTAGAATTTGTATATTGGTCTAAATTCAGTGAACTGTGCTTAAGGAAAAAGTCAAAGATAATACCATGCAGTAAAATATGCATGTTGTAAACCAAAAATCAGCTGCCTTGCAGAAATGTTCTTTAATAAAAGGTCAGTGTTACATTAATATACATATGAAGTATTAAACTTATAAGTATACATGTTTTTTTACTTGAAGTGCTGAAGTTTTCAGTCTTTTTAATTGACTCAGAAGTCTCATGTGTTATTTGTTGCTATAGTAGAAAGGTTCTCACATATATGACCTCTCAGATAGTAACAAACACAACTTCATGGAAAGTGTATCTTTTATCAAAAATACTGTATTTCCTTTATTTTTTTTTGAACCTGTTATAATACTAAAGTAAAACAGGATACACGCACAAATATTTGGAGGGAATTCAAATAATTTTGTTTCCATTTTCCACATGAAAAAATGTTCTATTTATTCTGTCTTTTTTTTTTTAAAAAAGGAGAAACTTTTTATGAGATAAAGCCCCAGTCAGGAACACACTTATCAAGTGAGTAATCTGGATAAAATTTCCCATTTTGAGTTTATGTACTGTTGCCTATGCCAGTAAAAAAGAAAGCTGTAACCATGCAACTTGTGCAAAATCAGATCCAAACAACAAGAGAGGAAAAATGCATCCTCAATATACTAGATTAAGCCTGCTTATTTTTCCTTAAGAGTAAAGTATTGATATTGCATATATCCCTTTTATTAAAAGACTTTGTTTTCAGGTTCTAGAGGTTTGGGGTATTTTTTTTCATTTTAAAGAAACAGTTTGTATGTGCATGTCTGTATAGTTCCTTCCCTCTTTAAAAGGTGGATGAATCAACTGCATGAGGAAATATATAGTCTCCCTTTGGTGTTGATGTGAATCACAGGTATTACCCACAACAGATTGGGCAGGGAAAATATGGTAAATAAAGCCAAAAATACTCTGTAATCACCTGTGTGCTTTAAAGGTGAGATCCAGACAAGTTTTCTGGGTAATGCTTTTCTGATTCAACTGATATTTACAATATGCATCATACTACAAATGCTGTTATGGCGTATAGCAGTAAATTTGGCTAGTACTCCACGATTTTAAGTAAAGTTCTATAAATAATGCATAAGAAAAGTTCTTACTCGAGTTGTGCATTCACAACATACTGGAACTGATCATAAATATCGTGTTTACAGATCACAGGAACAGCAAAATTTACAGAGAGTCTATTGCAGTTCAGGAAATAGACTAGTTGAGGAAAAAGACAATGGAGACACTTCATTACTCTCAGAGGAAAAATATTTCTCTGTATTAGTATGTACTTTAAGATTACTTATTTTTTGGTGCAACACATTTGTAGTATTATTTACTGATCACATGCATACACACACAGAACATTAAATGGCAAGAGACGATTCGGTCATATACCTTAGTCCAGGATAATGAAGGAGGAAGAGTACTAGTATACTTGATTTAACATAGTCAATGTTATTATGGTATGTTTGACCCTGGTCCTCATAACAGTCTAGTTGATCAGCTTCCATATGACCTCGTGAGAAAGATAATTGTGTTTCACATATATATGTGGTTATGGAGGTATGTTTTTGAACAGCGGTTGTATTCAGGCTTTTAAATATGTACTTGTAAAGTGAAGAGAGGTGCTTGTAGCCAGAAACTGCTAGGTTCTTGGCTTTAAACAAGTCCCTTTTCAATATATGTAGCAAACAGTAATTAGATTTTGTTGTTCATTTTTGCTTTCAATTCAGTATACAGTTAAGGATGACATTTTTACTCTGTGTATGTGTATTCAGGATTACCCTGTAATCAGTAACAGTACTCATTTTCCTCCCCCCCCTTTTTTTTTTTTGAGCTCCACTGCAGAAAGATTTCTTTGTATAAATTTTGTTATAAAATATGCTAAGGATTTGGGGGTTTGTTTTATTTTGTTTTTCCAGGAACACAAATGCACCATTTCTTCTTGTCCTGTCTTATCTTCATGTCCATACCGCTCTATATGCTTCAAAAAATTTCAGCGGAAAGAGCAAGCATGGTTTATATGGGGACGCAGTGGAGGAAATGGACTGGAGTGTAGGTATGTTGCATGTGCTTCTAATATCACTGGAGAAAATTCATGCCCACCAAATGCAGACTTCAGCAATTTGCATATCTACAGTCTATCTGACATACTTGTCCTTTATACTTAGGGAAAAGAAACAGTAATTTAAAAGGCACAGTAATCTGATCTCTTGTAATATCTAATTTATGATTAAATTTATTGTGTCCTACAAATGCCTGCTCTCTTCTTTGACTATGAAGGTAGTCCATACAGTACGGACTTAGCAGAGCAATGGACACCTTAACTGTGGACATTTGAAATAGTTGAATCCAACCCCATGAGCTTCTGGGTACGATATGGCTTCTGCAGGTTGTCCTCATAAAACAATATGCTAACTCGAAAAGTGACCACATGATATTGATATAAAAATATTTTCAAATAAAGTGACTACAATATACCTATTAGCAAAAGTAATTTGCAAATTATTTTAATGAGTTGTCTGAATGAGTGAAATCACTTAGGTGAGGTCCACTTCTGTTCATGAAGAATAGTCAAACCCAAACAATTTGCCATTCAGAGCGTTCCATTCTCTCTGAGGCTGGAGAGCAGTTGTCTTTCAACAAGATTCCCTTATCTCTAGATATATTGGAATGACTCTCTGATTCCAGAGATAATCACCTGTGAAAACAACTAACGGGTCATATTTGAAAAGAATCATATTGGAGAATAGCAGTATTAGGCGCTAAAGATGAGCTTACATTCCTCCTTCCAATACACCCCAAGTCAATTCTGTTCTCAGTACAACTCAGTGCAAATTGGCTTCCTTCAAGAAAATCTTACTTCCTTATTAAGTTGCTATGAACAGATATTCAGCTTTGGTGCATACGTATTTTTAAACTGTGCAGTGAAACATAATGTAAATTCGCTTGCATATTTTGTATCAAGAAGTCTAGTTGCAGCAGCTAGGGGAAAAAAGGCGTCACAGCACATTTAGTGATTTGTAATGTATTTATTTACAATAACAGAGAAAACCCTTGTGAGAAACTATGATACGCTTATTGGGAAGGGTTTTCAATGTGGAAGGTAACTGGATTAAACAGAAAAAACCTCTGTTATAAATCGGGTTTTGTAACAAAAGTGGCTTTCATTCCAGTTGTACTACACCCTGTATCTTTATCATCTCTGTCAATGGCCACCAGCATTTGGTCAATCAAGTACTTTCATTAGATAAAAGTATGCATGTGTTGTTGCTTCTACTTGCATCCATGTTGCAGTAAGCTACTGGGCATTAGCTGGTCTTACCGTCTGTGTTTGATTTTACTATTTCTTTTTCTGTTCCATAATAGTTAGCTTATCCCAGCCTTGTTGGTCATTTGCTGCTGCCATTGCATTTTGCTCCCTCCTTCAGGAGAGCGGGACCAGGGTTTAAACAGCCATTTGAAAAGCAAGGCAGCTGACATGCTGCTCATTCAGGCTATTTAATGATGCAGAGGTGGTAACAGATTGAAAACCGCTATTCTCATCCAGAATGACCACAGGCTCTTAGGAGATGTGTCAAAGAAACCAAACTCTAGGACAGAAACATCTAGTTAATAAAACTTGGGATAAATCAGAAATAGAAATTCAGTGGTGATAACATAGGAACTTTGAACAAACTGAGAGAGGAGATGGATGAGTTTCCTCATGTATTGTCCTTTACGATCCATTGCGGGTGCATCAGGAGCAGCGGGCTAGCTTAATTAATCAGGAAACAGATCTTTATCTGTCATAAACTTGTATACAGGCATCAAATTTTGTTTCAGTTAGAGGTCTGGTTACTTGGTTTTGCTTATGTCTTGTGAGACTCCTGTTGACATATTGTATATTTGCTCCAAGAGGTAGAAAATATGTTTATTTCCTCTGTTACTTTCTCCTCTGTTATTAGGATGATGAAAAAAAGCTATGGCTGACATTTCCAAAAGAGTGTGAAGGAATAATATAGCTTTTTTCTTTTTTTTTTTTTCTTCAACTGAAGGGAGTACTTATTTCCATTAACCTCCACTGAAAATTCCAGTCTTAATGCACCAACTAGGTCAGACAGAGTAGATTTATTCACTGTACGGCTGATGTCAGTAACCAGTATTTTCTTGGAATGCCTCTGAAGATGTTACAGTAGAAAAGTCAAACAAAATTGTCTGGAAAAACTGAAAAAGTGAAAACTGTAAGCTTTCCACAAAGGGAGGTTTCATCATTCACTAGACAGAAATTATATTTATGCATAGATGAATGTAACTTGCAAAAGCAATAAGAACAAAATAGCCCAGATATAACAATATCCTGCAAAACCTCACAGGAAAAAAAAATGAGTGTATGGAAAACTTCATTATAGTACAACATTAGAAATGTTTGGCATCTGATAGGAAAAATGAACACAAACTTAACTCGATTCTAAAAGAAACTTACATCGTATTATGTGCTGAGTGGGAAGTATTGTGGAAAAACCCTTGGGGATGACTGAAAAAAAGCAAAACTAAGAGTAGAAGAGAAGTAGAAGTTCAGACTGTCAGGTACCAGTGATGAAAAGAATAGACCATGAAATGCAAATTAAATATTGTTCCTGATTTGAAAGATCAGCTGGAATCAGAAATAAGTCTTTAGCTGCCATTTGCAAGAGAAAAAGCAACAACCTTTCTAGTAAAACAGAGAATTTCACTCAGACTGAGAATTCTGAATAGAAGACAATTACTCCATTTTCATTTGTTTACTTATTGAGAATCAATTACTTAATTGGACTATAATTCAATTATAAGGCAATCTCCATGCTAGGAGGAGAAAAACCGATAATACACATGAATAAAATACTCCTTTGAATATTTCATGTTTGTGACTTGTTAAACCAATACTGTATGATTACAGTCCATGTCAAAAATACGAAATACAAAGTCTCTGGATAAGCTTTGGGACCATGTATGTCTACTGCTTTTGCATACTGATGTGTGTGTAACAGAATTGAATGTATAAAGCATTCACAGTTACAATGTCACTGCATGTGACATGCCTTAGAGAGTCATTCTCTGGCTAATAACATTAATTTTCTTTCAATGTAGGCTAAGCACCTTATTAATGCTATTAATTATAATTCATATGAGAACAGATGAAATAATCTTACAGTCTAAAAATGGAAAAAGAAATGATGAATGAATTAATGCAATATTATCCTTTTCTTCCTTCCTCCCTTCTTCCCTTCCTTCATACCTTCATTCCTGATTGAGTATAGGAAGAGAAATGGACATGTTCAGAAATTGTTTTTGATGTAAATTGCATTACACTAATTTAATCCAAAGCAGATCACTGCAAAGAGTTTTGGAGCCCCCTGTAGACTTGCATGCAAGCTCTGTGAAGACATACTAATTCAACACCACTTTTGTAAATGGCTGTTTATTCTTCTGTTAACAGTAGCAAAGCTACATATCAGTTCTTAATCCTTTGTGGAACAGTCACAACTGAGTGGCTTAAGTGTAAAAAAGTCTCAGAAATTTTAGTCTGGTGCAAGCTAGGTAACTGTAGAGTGGGGGCCTTGTCTGGATATCTTTATTAGGTGAATGCCCTGCAAGCTGAAAAAAATTAACTGCCTCTCTGCCATGATCTTTTCACCTGTCTTAGGGTGAAGTTATACAAAGAAAATATTACCACCATCCGATGTTATTTAATGAGAAGAAAAGGAGTGGAAATAAATCCCAATGCATCTTACACGTAGCTTGTGTTTGAAATACCTTAGACGGTTTGGCAGAGTTATATATGAAGAGAGCAGCTCTGTATCTCCCCAGTACAAGTGGGTTATGGAGCTACAGTACAGTGTCACAAAGATGATTAAGGAACTCAAGCATCTCTCCTATGAGGAAGGGCTGAGACAGCTGGGAGCTCTGTTCAGCCTGGAGAAGAGAAGGCTGAGGGAGTATCTTATTAATGTATACAAATACCTAAAGGGAGAGCACAAAGAGGATGGGGCCAGGCTCTTCTCATTGGTGCCCAGTGACAAGAAGCAATGGCCACAAACTGAAACACAGGAGGTTCCCTCTGAACATCAGGAAAAACTTTTTTACTCCGACGTAACTAAACACCGGCACAGGTTGCTGACAGTAGTGGTAGAATCTCCCTTCTTGGAGATATTCAGAAGCCATCTGGATGTGGTCCTGGGCTCCAAGTGACCCTGCTTGAACAGGGGAAGTTGGACAAAGTGAAATCCAGCCTCCTAGTCCCTTCCAACCTCAACTATTCCATGATCCTGTGAGATGCTGAAGAAAAAAGGTATTCACTGAAGTCCATTCATATTTTGAAGCAAATTCAGACATGACTTTTAAAAGTCAGTCTAGACGGACCAGAGATCTCTTCACTGAAGCAAACAGAAACAAGATACTCTCATGATACTCTCCTCCTGTATTCCTCTCTTGTGAGACCCCACCTGGGTACTGCTCTGGAGTCCCCAGCACAAGAAAGAGATGGACCTTGTATATCAACAGAAAAAGGAAGACTAGGGAAAATATAGGTCCACTGATGAATGAGACGGGTGCCCTAGTGGTGGAAGACACAGAGAAGGCAGAGTTACTGAATGCCTTCTTTTCTTCGGTCTTCACTGATAAAGCCGTCCCTCACACATCCCATACCCTGGAGGCAAGGGGGAAGGTCTGGAGAGAGGAAGATTTTCCCTTAGTTGAGGAGGACCGGGTCAGAGACCACTTGGCCAAGCTGGACATTCATAAATCCATGGGCCCTGACGGGATGCACCCGCGAGTGCTGAGAGAGCTGGCAGATGTTATCGCTAGACCACTCTCCATTGTCTTTGCAAGGTCATGGGGAACAGGAGAGGTGCCTGAGGACTGGAGGAAGGCTAACGTCACTCCAATCTTCAAAAAAGGCAAGAAGGAGGACCCAGGGAACTACAGGCCGGTTAGTCTCACCTCTGTCCCTGGGAAGGTAATGGAGCGACTCATTCTGGATGTCGTCTCCAAACACATAGAGGAACAGGAAGTTATTGGAAGTGGTCAGCATGGATTTACCAAGGGCAAATCATGCCTGACCAATCTGAGAGCTTTCTATGATGTTATAACGGGTTGGCTGGATGAGGGGAGAGCCGTAGATGTCATCTACCTTGACCTTAGCAAGGCTTTTGACACTGTCTCCCATAACATCCTCATTAGGAAGCTGAGGAAGTATGGGCTAGACGAGGTGACAGTGAGGTGGATCGAGAGCTGGCTGAGTGACAGAACCCAGAGGGTTGTGATCAGCGGCACAGAGTCCAGTTGGAGGCCTGTAACGAGTGGTGTCCCTCAGGGGTCAATACTTGGACCAATTTTGTTCAATATATTCATTAATGACCTAGATGAGGGGACAGAGTGTATCCTCAGCAAGTTTGCTGATGATACCAAGCTGGGAGGGGTGGCCGACACTCCAGAGGGCCGTGCTGCCATCCAGCGTGACCTGGACAGGCTGGAGAGCTGGGCAGAGAAGAACCTAATGAGGTTCAACAAAAGCAAGTGTAGGGTCCTGCACCTGGGAAGGAAGAATGCCAAACACCAGTGTAGGTTAGGGGCGGACATGCTGGGAAGCAGCTCTGAGGAGAAGGACCTGGGGGTCCTGGTAGACAGCAAATTATCCATGAGCCAGCAGTGTGCCCTTGTCGCCAAGAAGGCCAATGGCATCCTGGGCTGCATAGGGAAGACTGTGGCCAGTAGGTCGAGGGAGGTCATTCTTCCCCTCTACTCTGCACTGGTGAGGCCACAACTGGAGTACTGTGTCCAGTTCTGGGCTCCCCAGTTCAAGAGGGACAGGGAACTACTGGAGCGAGTCCAGCGAAGGGCAACCAAGATGATTGTGGGACTGGCGCACCTCCCTTATGAGGAAAGGCTGAAAGAGCTGGGACTCTTTAGCCTGGAGAAGAGAAGGTTGAGGGGGGACCTGATTAATGTTTACAAGTATCTAAAGGGTGGGTTTAAGGAGGACGGAGCCAGGCTCTTTTCAATGGTTCCCAGCGACAGGACAAGGGGCAATGGGCACAAGCTAGAACACAGGAAGTTCCGTTCAAATACACGGAAAAACTTCTTTACAGTGAGGGTGACAGAGCACTGGAACAGGCTGCCCCGGGAGGTTGTGGAGTCCCCTTCTCTGGAGATTTTCAAGACCCGCCTGGATGCAGCCCTGAGGGATGTGCTTTAGGCAACCCTGCTCTAACAGGGGAGTTGGACTAGATGATCTCTAGAGGTCCCTTCCAACTCTGAAGATTCCGTGATTCCGTGATTCCGTGTTAGAGCAGGTCCAAAGGAGAGCCACAAAAATGGTCACGGGACTGGAACACGTCTCCTCTGGAGATAGGCTGAAAGACTTGAGGTTGTTCAACCTAGAGAAGAGAAGGCTCCAGGGAGACCTTATTGCCGCCTTTCAATATATAAAGTGGGCTTATAAGAAAGATGGAGAGAGCCTTGTTACCAGGGTGTGTAGTGACAGGACAAGGGGCAACATTTTTAAAATGAGAGAGGGTAGGTTTAGATTAGATATTAGGAAGAAATTGTTTACGATGAGGGTGGTGAAACACTGGAACAGGTTGCCCAGAGAAGTTGTGGATGCCCCATCCCTAGAATCATTCAAGGTCAGGTTGGATGGGGCAACCTGATCTAATGAAAGATGTGCTTTCCCATAGCAGGGGGGTTGGACTACACAAACTTTAAAGGTCTCTTCCAACCCAAACCATTCTGTGATTTTGTGTTACTACAGTGATGACAAATTTTGAAGATGCTAATGATATCTTAAATAGGTTTTCCTTACAAGGAAATCTTGGGTTTCCTTACAGTGCCTATTTTTTTTTTAACTGAAAGTACTTACACAATTAAAACCTTGGATATCTGAATAAATTGAACCTTACCTGAGGAACACTTATGACTTGTCAAAGCATTTGTGATACTCTGCTACACAACTCTCTGGGGCGGTATGTGGCCTCTAATGAAATACCACAAGGCAGAAATAAAGTATAATTCTGTGAGAAAGGCCAGGTAGGGTTCAGTCTAGTACGACTAACTGAAAATCAAACCACTTTTCATGCTGTTTTTCTTTGATTCAGCTATTATCATGATTAAGAATTGTCCATAAATGTCTATCATCACACAGTGCTTTCAAAGAGGAAGGGTAGGGCAAAAGCTCTGCTGAATCAACTCCAGATATTGTGGAAACATCTAATTTACTCGTTCCATAATTAGATTTCCCAGGGTTGTAAAAAAGATTATATCGATACATATGTGTAGGATTATGCTGTGGCTCTTAATTCCTACAGTGCCCAAATGTGAGATAATAAAAACTAAATGCTTACATGCCTTCTGTCTGATGAATGTGTGCATGTTTAAGAGATAATACTCAATGTATGTGGATTGATCACATCCTCTACTTTTAATTTCTATTCAACTCTGCAGTGATGTGAATCAAGGGTCTAAGTGGAACCCATTCTAATTTAATATAAACCATTGTTATTTACCCCTGTGGCATTTTTCTCTGTTTTAGTAACAGATGTACCACTGCGTTAATAATAGATGGAAAGAATGTTTTCAGAAACAAAACAAAAGCTACTTTTGGAAAATTGTAAAATATTTAGGAGACAGAAAACTGAACTATGCCCACAAGACTTTTTGTAAAATTCTTGCTGTGATGAAGGTATCATAGTCTAAAGCATTCACAAAACAAAAAGAAGGGTCTAAATGTGACAGCCAAAGAATTTTTGAGGTTGCGAAGGATGTTACATTCCCTCATTTTTTCTGTTTTTATGTGGCTTCATAATAGCATGTGATCTGTCTTCAGTTTCTTAGTAAAAGCATTTACTTTTTAATTTTAAAATAATTATTTTAAATTACCAGCCTATGAGATCTTAAACTTGACTTATTATTTTTATTACAAAGAAATTAAAATAGAATTTTAATATTTATTTCAAGTTGTTCTGCCCTGAAACTGTATTCCTAGATTTATTTTTTTTTTTAATATTCTTTCCTATATTGAGCAGTAACTATTCTCCTTCTGGGAAACAGTATAGTATTGTTAAGTTTCATCTGAAATCTATGCCTCTTCTTTTAAATATAATTGTTAGTGGCTGTTATTGTGAATTCTTACATCTTTATTTTACATTACAGTGTTTGTATGCTTTCAACCTCTATTTAGAATCCTCTTCTGTTAGGATAAATCTAAAAATGTACCATAAATCTTCTGAGAATTCTGAATTATGCTAAAAATCAAAATAATCATTAATAATATGAAAGAAAAAAAAAAAAGATTCCTATTGCTTTGAGAAAAAATGAATGAGCTATCCTTATTTTTTTTTTCTATTTTGATTTTTTTCATAAAAAGCCTTGTATGCAGAGATAAGCCTGATTTATCATGGCTTTTCACCTGATGTAGTCCTTTGTAACAGTGCAAAGTCGATTTAAAAGATAAGCAAAGCAGAATGGTGCCACATAATCAGAAGTGGTGGATAAGCATGCTCAGATAATTTTATGCTCAGATATTATGAATGTCACATAAACTTAGCTGAGCCTGAAAACTTCAAGGTAGAACTAAAACTCTGGAGAGTGACGCCTGATGCTAATGGTACACTCCCTGACCTTGCTTTCCTAAATTTATACGGGTGTAAGTCTTAAGTCTAGAAGGTTTATTTTTAAGCTGTTTTTGTTATCATGAAAGGTGTTCCACCGGCTTCTCTGAGGAAGAAGATATTCAGGCAATACGGGTGCTCTGTGACTAGACAGAATGTTCCCACCCATTCTGCCATCCTGTTCTTGCCCTAACATTAAGAGACGGTTTCGTCAGCTAAGACAGTAGTTAAGCTCTTGAAGCACATTCACTCCTTAGGTCAGATCTGGGAAAATTGTCAATAAGGGTGCAGATTAAAGGCATTTGTGGTTCTGCTTTTTATGATGTGGATACTTTCCAGTTACAATCTGGGCTAAAACCCAAAATCATTTTGTATGTCACTAAGCAGCAATGACTTTCAGTCACTACTGAATGGGACTGAATTTAAGAGGTGACTAAGTGATGAAAGACTCACATTTCCACTATGATAAGCCTCCTGAGCTACCTAGTCCTCTTTAAGTACAGTTTCCTCTTTCTTTATTGCATCTTTGTACACAGAAAAGCTCCTTCTTAGAACATTATTTACAAGATTACAAAGCACATCTTAAGCAGCCATTCTTATAGCATTTTTTAATCAGTCAAGTTTAAATAATGTCTTAGTAACGCACACTCCATGATGGAAAACTTCAGTGTAATGCAGCTTGTGGGACTAGTGCTGTCGTGTTCAAAATTTGCTGCCGGCTGCTCAGCAGATTTTGTTTGCGTCTGACATTGCAGGAGTTAAATTGTCAGCAGAAGATGTGTTAGTACATTGCACATTTTACTTTACAAAAATGTAATCATATAACTTTCAAAATTTGAAAGGCTTTCTATTAGTTATGAACCTCTGAAAACTGGGTCTAATACAAAAACAGTGAAATGACAGTTAACATTGTGGTCAAAATACTCTAATCAGTGAAAAAATTAGGATTTCTCAGAAGTTCCAACCACTGGTAATACCAACCATTTGTCTAACCTTTGCCTGTAAAGGTTAATTTCACATATAAATGATTTTGGTTGGATTTTGCTCCTTGCTTAAAGTGGGTTGGGAAAGTCATTTTCAGTGAGATTAAGAACACAGTAAAGATTTACACCAAAATTGACCTGCAAGAATACAGTGATTTCTATGTATACTTGGATGAAGGTTGCAACGAGGAAACTGAATGGGGCTAACTTTATCCAAATTGTAGATAATCTGCAAAATAAAGAGCAAGAAAGCAGTTTAAAGGAAGATATTAAGATTTTGCTGGTGGAGTTCGTCTGGATAGCAACCTTTTTAGCACAGATACTGTGAAGCTATTAAGAGGAGTTGCATTTGCCTTGTCCCAGGGAAACTCTAAAGGAATTTAGTAAGTCAGTCACCCAGAGCAAGAAATCAGGATGGCAGAGAGAGACATGATTTACAGCACCCTTTGCTCGCTTTGGTGAAAGTGTCCCTTTCAGCACTCACTTACGTACATGATTTTGCCATCATTTTTCTTCAACACTTGGACACTGAAAGCAATTTCTGTCTAGGTATTTATAGAGCTTGTTATCATGGTTTTAATAAAGGATGCAACTGAGCTAGTAGGTGAAGGATGTTGCTGGTAGAAGTTACATCTCTATGAAAGAAGCCTAAGCGTGAAACAAAGGATTAGAGAAACTAAAAATGTTCAGGATTTTTCATCTGGGCACTTAAACCTTCCTGCCCACACACCTTCCTTATACCTTCACATAGTTTTGTAGTGAATTACCCAGTGCCTTAATATAACTGATACAGTCTGTGAATAATTACACATTCATATGATCATGCAGAAGGCACAAGTGAACATTGTAAGGCTATGAAGTCAAGTACTCAAGGATAGGAAAAATCAATCTTCCTATGATTGTGTCTTATGGTACAGTTTTTAAACATATGTTTACATGCCATTTATTTTCCCGTTGGAACCGTGTCTACTCATCACAGAGTGCCTTCTTAATGAGCAGCTACTTAACAGTAGGTGTATTCCTCATTGTTAAATATGAATTCTCATGTTTTATTTAACATGCACTATTGAAGTTCTGTTTTGAAGACAGATTTCTTTGACATCTCTCATCTTTTCTGTGTCATTACTTCGCTAGAGTATATAACAGATGCACAAACAAGCATTTCCACAAAGTCTTTGTAAGATAGGGGGATCTCATTAACCTGTTTCCCAAAAGAAAAACTGAGGCACAGAGATGGTGTTCAGATTTACCTACTGAGGTATAGCTTTGCTGCCAGTCACTCACTAATCCAGCTCTTGATCTAGAGTAAAGCACAAGGACTTTAATTTAGCTAGCATGGGAATGGGGAAGGGGGGAAAGCAAGCCATTTATCCTTCCAGGTCTTGATCCATGTTGGAGGTGGGAAATGGTTAGAATGTGCACCAAGACTCAGGAACTCGGGTTTTCTTCTGCTCTTGGGGATTAAGTGGTATTTTTTAAGGATAATTAAATACCTTCACCAACATATGAACTAGAATGATATGAACAGTTTCTGTGATGACTCATAAAATGTCTTCCAGCCTTTTACTTTTTTTTTATAGCTGACTGCATCTTAGTTGTAGAAAAAACCTAAAACTGACCATGTGCATTTCAGTTTCAGTGATGATACTGAGAATCCTAGAGGTTCTTTTAAAATCATCCCTGCTGTTTCTTGGAGAAAGACATGGAACTTTATAATGCTTCTTTTGAAATGTATGTTAATTATTTTGAGACCATACTGTTAAAAAAGAGAACTAATTCTCAGTGAAAACAGTAATCATACGATAAAGTTTATGACACTATTGATTCTGTGCTGTAAACTATTGTTTATCGGCAGGCTGGTTCTTGTGAATGAATTGCCGTGCAGAAATTTCACACTGCTGAATCACAAGGCTGAAATTCCACGTGGTAATAAGCTCTTATTGATGGGGTTGGTAGAACTGCCTTTTTATTGACTATGACTGGTTTTTTTCCAATGGTACATCTGACTGCTAAAACAACGACACTATATAATAGGCAGGCTGGTAATACTTACAAAGATCATTATTCTAGAAATCAGTTTTGTGTTTTACATTACAGAAAGCTTTTTATTGCACCAGCAGATAAATAATGAAATTTTTAAGGTTAGGGAAAGCACTAGAGTAATGATGCTGTGAATAGTGAAAGGCGGGCAGATGAAGTTTTAACTTTACTGTTCTCTAGCTTTTTCCCTCACTACTTGATTCTAAAATAAGGCATTTATGTTTCATTTTAGGGTCCTGTTTAAGAAAAACTGGCACTGAATCTTTATTATGCTTTCTTACCTGTTATTTTTTAATGTTACTGTTTGGTTTTGTTTTTTTTTTTAATTTCATTTAGTGTACTGAAGGTATTTTTTACTATTTTGAATGCTTTCTTTTTGTTTTCTCTTTCTTTTGGCTTAGTTCTTGTACTTTGTATGCACTTCTGTCTTTTTAAATCATTCCCTCTTCCTACTCACCAGTGGAACTTTCCTTATAACATTTCTTCATGAAAGAGCATGTTGTAGTAACCCTGAGAACACCCAACAGATTTTATGTTACAGCAGTAAGCTTAATATCCAAAGGAACACCTGACCCCTAAGGGCTGAGTTGCTTGCTTGAGATGATGAAAATGAGACTTCAGGATAATCAAATCCCTACCTTAGACCAGCACGAAGTATGGCTTCAATGGATCTTGCAGCTTGCTGCTACCAAAGAGGGGAGGCAGAGCACCCTTCCCTCCTTTCCCTCCTTTTTCCTAACCACCTTCCAGGGAAAGCAGAAAGGAGGAGAAAGAGGAGAAGCATATTCCTTTTTCCAGAAAGCACCCTTTTAGCAAACTACTAGATGGACTCATCTATAATTAGGCAAATTTAGTTTGCCTAAAATTATGTGTGATTAACTTGGCCCTTAGGTGCTTCGGTTTACTTGGTTTTAAAGTACTGCAAACACTTCTGTGTTATGAGGATAAAGGATATAGGCTCCGTAGGCTCTTGTATTTTAGTGCATGAGATATTTGTAGGTTAGAAATGATTTTACCGCCATTTCTGATTCATACTTGCATTTAAAAACAAGGCAGGCAAACAAGAAATAACACAATCATAGAATCATAGAATGTCTTGGGCTGGAACGGACCTTTAAAGGTCATCTAGTCCAACCCCCCTGCAGTAAGCAGGGACGTCTTCAACTAAATCAGGTTGCTCAGAGCCTCATCAAGCCTGGCCTTGAATGTCTCCAGGGATGGGGCCTCCACCACCCCTCTGGGCAACCTGTTCCAGTGTCTCACCACCCTCATTGTAAAGAACTTCTTCCTAATGTCTAATCTAAACCTACCCTGCTCTAGTTTAAAACCATTGCCCTTCATCCTATCGCTACATGCCCTTGCAAACAGCCCCTCCCCATCTCTCCTGTAGGCCCCCTTCCGGTACTGGAAAGCCGCTATAAGGTCTCCCCAGAGCCTTCTTTTCTCCAGGCTGAACAACCCTAACTCTCTCAGCCTGTCTTCACAGGAGAGGTGCTCCAGCCCTCTTTGTGGCCATCTTTGTGGCCCTCTTCTGGACCCACTCCAACAGGTCCAACACAAACATAAGTGTGCTTTAATCTTAAAGAAAAGAATGGCCTGGCCCAGAAAAGCAAGATGGATTTTGTCTTCCTGCAAACCCAAAGATAACTTAGTTCTAGATATTTGAAATAAATGAGTAGCTCAGGATGTCTCAGCACTTTTAGCGTCAGTTTTCATGGAAGATACTATTTCTGCCAGCGTGAAAAGTATAGCTGTGTGTATAGTATATAGCTATGTGAAAGGTATCAAAGTGTTTCTGGCACCACAAAAGAGCAAAGCAAACATTAAGCAAGGAATAATAAGGGTTTTTTTCTTTATTTACAATTTGGACAGATATAATTTATCTGTTCAATTTGGTGGATGAAAAATTGGACATGAGATGGCAATGTGTGCTTGCAGTCCAGAAGCGAATCATATCCTGGGCTGCACAAAAAGAAGCATGGCCAGCAGATCGAGTGAGGTGATTCTCCCCTCTGCTCTGGTGACACCCCACGTGCAGTGCTGCGTCCAGCTCTGGGGTCCCCAGCACAAGAAAGAGATGGACCTGTTGGAGTGGGTCCAGAGGAGGGCCACAAAAATGATCAGAGAGCTGGAACATCTCTTTGAAGAAAGGCTGAAAGAGTTGAGGCTGTTCACCTTGGAGAAGAGAAAGCTCAAGGGAGAGCTTATTGCAACCTCCCAATATATAAAGGGGGCTTATAAGAAAGACGGAGAGAGACTTTTTACCAGGGCCTTAGATTAGATATTAGGAAGAAATTTTTTACAGTGAGGGTGGTGAGCCACTGGAACAGGTTTCCCAGAGAAGTTGTGGGTGCCCCATCCCAGAGTTGAAAGCAGCTTTGAGTAACCTGGTTTAGTGGAAGGTGTCTCTGCCCATGGCAGGGGGGTTGGAGGTCTATGATCTTTAAGGTCCCTTTAACCCAAACTATTCTATGTTTCTCTGAGTCTATGATCATACTGAAACTTTCAGAATAATTTAATAACATGTAATGTCAAAAAGTATAAAAAAAGCCATTGTCATTACATTTTTTCAGATGATAATTTTTTAACAATTCTGGGACTTCTTAGCTCTGAAGTTTGTAAAACTGAATTTAGAATTTCTTTTGTCAGCTAAGGAAGTCTGTGATTCGCATTCTTGCTGACAAGTTTTGTCGATAAGAAACCTTTAATGAATGTATTTAGAAGTTTGCTGTAAGTGTTAAATAGTAAATAGCATTTTCTTTAAAAAAGAAACAAGGGGTAAAAAATAAAATAAAATACCTTGAGAATATCAGAAACTTTGATAAATGATGTTTGAAAACTTGCCTGTTCTGTTTATAAAACTCTTTCCATACATAATCAAGCTACTTCAGTGGCAGCCTCAGGAAATGGATTTTAACAAAATGCCTGTGGTAGGTCTGTTAGCATCTCTGAAGATGAGACTTCCTTCCCTTTTGTTAGATTCTTTTCTTTCTCTAGATATCAAAAGAGATCTTGGCCCATCCAGTAGTATACATATAGAAATATGGTTATGATGTAGTGGTCTAAAAACAGAGCCATAACATCAGGTTCTTCTCTCCCATGTTCATATGAACAGTTCCATCAAATGAAGTAGCCAGGGTACCTTTAATATATTTATGTATATGCAGTACTAGTTTTATCTTCCTTTAAATATGTTTTTATTTCCTGAAGTGAGAGAGGTGCACTTTCATCTAAGAGTCAAATCTGGCCTTCTTTTCTTGTCAGCTCCTCATATACCACAGGCAGATAGTTTATTCCTTTTTACTCTTTGCAGTTACTCTTTGCTAGCTCTTCCCAATGGATTGTCACAGGAGATCACACTGTATTTTTTTTCCCTCCATGTGGCTGCTTTTCATTACTTGGCATCTGTTACAGTGATCAGTCCCTATTGATAATAGCTTATCGGAACATCATTATTCAAGCAGTTCTGGGAAGACTAGGTTTTAAGAAGGAGGAACAAAAATGTCATACAACTGAGATAAAAAGGGTGATAACAATTTGACATACTTTAATACTACATCTCCTTTTTGGAAGGTGTCTCTTTTTAGATGAGCTTACAGAACTGTTTTATTTGATTTAACCTTTCCTTTTATATATAAACATTTCTCAGTTCCATGCAAATCATGTGTTAGTTATTCTTCCCCAAGAGTTGAAGACGGTATCTTCCTAAATCCAAAGAGAATGAGATTCAATAAAGGAGACAGGGTCTTTATGTAGCAATTTAGAAGTGTTTCTAGTTGGCAGATACGCAGGTCCCTCAAACTACTTTCGTTTTTTAAAAAGGCATTTTTTAGGGACTTGGTTGGAAAAGAAGAAAGTGGTTACTTCACTAAGCAAGGTGATAAATACCCTGATAAATATCTGTTCTTTTTAACCATGTCGGGGTAGGTCTTCTGTTTGCATAGGTTGATGTAACTGCACCAAAGTCAGTGGAAATGGGTTGACTTGAAGTCAACAACTATAGATGCTTTATGAAAAGTTTGTAGTTCTTTAAAAAAAATTTGGTATCACAACCTTCCAAAAACCTGTATTTTCTGTTGATATGTTTTTAATAAAAAGAAGAAAGAATAAGAAAAAAGAGGTGAAACCCCTGTAATGGAAGTGTATACTTAGTTTCAAACTTCAACCATAATGTCAGAAAGGTAGTGAGCAAATGGTCCACCTTACTAATATGTGCAAGACAGTGCTAAGTATGTGGCTAGCAATAGGTGGCAAAGCGCAGGAGGAAAGCAGAGGTGGCTGCCAGAAACTTGCAGGCAGGGAGCAGCACCATACAAGTGTCAAATGTCCGTTAACAGGAAAGTAGAGAGAAAACCAAAGCCAAAGGTAAGGATGATGTCTGTGCAGCTCAAAGTGGGCTGAAATGTCCCATCTGTCTCATGACGTCCTGACTTCATGAAAGTCGGGGCCAAAGTTTCCAATAACATAAAATGATGTGATTCAGGACAGAGTAAAACATAACACAGGTTCCTCTGTATCAATCATAATACATCCTACAGGATGAACTTTTGAACATTTTAGCATGATGTTAAGGGCAAAGTGCTGCTATGATGGCTGCTTTACCAATATTATTTTAATAGGGCACAAAATTGGCAGATGTCCTTATAAAAATACCTAAGACATTTCTATGGGACAAATCCTAAATGTTCTTGCCAACTTGTAGCTGAGGTAGTCAAGCCCCATATCCCAAATTTATCAGTCCATTCACATTTGAACTTTAGTGTGGTTCTGCTGTAGTCCATCAAACAGTTGTTGCAATAACCCCCAGGTGTTGCTCATAAAAAGCAGATGGCCAAGTTGAAGAGAGCTTTGAGGACTTTCTTGGCAAAAAATACAAGAGAATTGTATCACATTTCTCTCTCAGAATGTAAACTGATTTTCTGATGTGACATTTAATTACTTCCCTTGTTCCATATTAAGTTTAGGAACACATAGTAAGAGAGTAGAAAATAATTATTTTAAATAGGAGGCACTGGTGTAATAAATACACTATCAGGAAACGTGTGCAGACGTTCTATCCTACTGTTGTCATATTTAATTGTTAAATCTGGATAACGGTACAGTCAGTTGCTAGGTATAGCTAGCCATGCTTTTCCAGTGCCTTTGAGAGCAGAAATCTATTCGCTGTTGTGTACTTCTCTCTGTATGTATAGTGAAACACCAGTCTGGTATGGAACTATTCACGTGAAAAGTGGAGATTTCAAACCTGTTCAAGGATGTCTGTCTGTATACAACATCAATAGATTTGATGTTAATAAGTTTAGAAAGAACTAGTTCTTAAAAAAAAATAATACATTAATAGGTAGGGACTAAGCCTGTACCTGCCTCTTTATCCACAGGAATAGTGGTATTCCCATAATGAAGAAATGTGCTGGTTGGGACCTTCCAGTGCTTATTTGCCATCTGTGCTTTGGGGAGTTTACCTTGGCAATAACCCGTCTCTTTTGCAAATACTGTCTATTTACAGTTAGTTTAATTTTTTCCTTGTATCTATGCTAATATTTCAGTGATGTTGCTTTGTCAATGTTCCTTTCTCATCTCAAACTTAGCCTTCAGATTTATCCTAAAAAACACATCTCATTGTGATCCTTGTATGCAAAGCAGAGCCCTCCAGAAATCTGTCTGGCCTTCAACAAGGAAGTCTCATAACTCCTTTTTTGTAACTTCCCATTACAAACAAAATGACACATAGCATTCATATTGTTGTAAACTCAGATTACTAACTGTATTAGTAATTTCACATGACACATATTTGCTTTATTCATGGGTAAGAATTAGGTAGAGAAAAGGCAAAGAAATGGCTCTGATGCTCTCAGGGCCCTCCATGATCCTGTGCCCCCACCATGTCTTGGGGGCATGAAATACACCTTGGCCTAAGCAGAGACCTCAGATATTTCCAAACCAATTTAAAATGTGAGTGACATTTCTCTTTCTAGGGCTCAGACCAAAAAAAAGTAGACATCTCCCGTGCTATTGAATACTACTATGAAACTTCAACAAAAGCTCTTTCCAGATAGTCTGGGAACATTTTTTCAAGACAATGAAATGACGGTGATGAATTAAGGAATCAAAGTCCCATTTCATAAGATAGTGAGCAATCTTCTGAGCTAGTCATCTATGATCAATGAGGATGACCTGAAAAATGATTTGCCTTCCCTTCTGAAAGGATCCTCTGGCGTTTAAATCAGCATAGATACTGTGATATTGAACACACACACATACCAGAAGAAAGAAAAAAAAAAGGAGAATAAGTTGGGAAAAAAAAAAAAGCTGAATCATAAAGAAAGATTTGTGGCCTTCAGTTTGTTTGGGTTTGTTTGTTGTTTTTTTTTCTCCTAAGTTCAGAATGTCATCTAGAAAAGACAGATCGGAGTTTACATTCATTAGTGGAAAATTCCCTTGAGGACAATTTTCACAGTCAGGCTTACTTTCTTACTGGTATTAACAGTGTCTGTACAGAGATTCATTCACAGCTAGCATGGTTTGGAGATGGTGATTGCACAGTAGGCTTCAGGTGTCTAGTGGTACTTACCCATAAAAGCCACTGAGTTGCCCAAAAGCAATTAGACAAGTAGGTGAATGAGCAAGTGTGCATGGTGATGGTCATGTCAAGGGGAAAAAAAAGCATCTTCTGTTTTGGGGGTGAGTTAATGCACAGTTAATCTTTCATGTAAGATTAGACTTGCACAATTAAAATCAGAAAACTGGGAAATGAAAAGGATTAAGATTTCATGAGGAGCATTAATTCCATCTTGATAAAACTCCTCTTAACATTATGGTATATGATTTATAGCAAAAGTTTAAAACCTGCTCACAAATTCACCAAAGATTAAAAAGTTTGGCTGTTAAAAGACAATAAATGTTTAGGCTCTAATATCAACCAGTTTTATCACAGTTCCATTTTTATTTAATAAAAGTCAGAAAAATGAAACAAACACACTGAAAAATACTTCAGAATTTTCAGAAAAGTGTAAAGGATTCAAATGTAGGGTTAAATTACTTGTCCTGTTTTGTATTAATCTTAACTCTTCATACTTTAATCTGGCAAAAGGTTGGCATTATACATTTGGATCTAAGAGCATATACATACTCAGTTTAAAACTGTGTCTGATATTAACTGAGTTAATAAATATTTAAACCTTTGAAGATGTAGAGAAGAGTTTCGTTTATCGCTCCACAATTATTGAATCAATCACCATCAGCATATACTGGAATGATCAAATAGCTGAAGCCTTAACTGCACCTGACAGTTTAATTCAAAATGAATAGCATCCTTTGGTTGTCATTACAGGTTGCGTAGGTCCTACCTAGAGAAATCCATTCCAAAATTTGAAAGAAAACATGGGAGACTTCGAAGTGGGGAACTAGACAGTGTCTTTTGCATTATGCATCTTAGTTGTATGTGTGAAATAGTATCTTATTCTCAGATGTGTGCAGAATGAAGATGCAAATTTACACAAAAAGTTATCATCACAGCTGTCATGCAAAATGCAAATGCAATGGACCCTCCTAAAATTGCATGACCATCTCTCATATTTTAGCATTTTAAGCAGGCTAAAAATTAAGATTTACATTAGAAATACATAGCCTTATGTTGAACAGATGTAAGGTCTAAAAGTGGAATTCAAGCAATGCATTTATTAGCTAATTTAAATACTAGTAAGGAGATAGCCACGGAGTAGTTAATACTTTTGACCTTTAATGATCCATCATTAGTGTCCATACTGCATTGTCTATATTGATGACAGGTCTTCACAACTTTCATAACCACATCTTAACTCTGCTTTATTATCCATGTGTATTTGGATATATCTAAAATATCATTCCAACTTTCACATTTACAAAATAATTTGAACCCTATATGAGTAAGAGAAATAAGAGATCTGGTACTCATTTCTAGGAAAAATTTATGCATAATTCTAAGTCAAAATTTAGTTGATTTATTCATAGCTGCTAAGCAGTGCATACCTAATCTGCTGTGCGCTATGCTGAAAATTTATCCTGCGGGTCTGAAAGACACATTATACTTACAAGATTGTATAAACAGTCACAAGTCAATTACAAGTTTACAATTACATGGCAATCAAAACAGAAAGCAAATTCATGCTGATAGCTTAAATGATCCCACACCAAAGTTGCTTTGTTTTTTTTTTAAAAAAGACTGCCCTCTCTGAGCCCTTACACTGATTTCACTTGTCTCACCCTGAGTCTAGGGGAATCCAACAGAAAAACGTTTGATGTTCTACAGACTATCTGGACCTAACAACTACTGATTTGAATGGTAATTTTAGGTGGTTAAATCTGGGGCATTTGCCTCACTTTACCTCATTGTGAAAAGAATTCAGAATTTTGGGGGCCAAATTCATTCAAGATAGGTGAGCTGTGTAAGAAACTGCTTCTTTTGCTTCACTGACTTTAAAAAATGTTTATAGTACCTGTGTCAGATGTAGATGTGTACGCTGTATGTAAATCCTGCCCTCTATGTGTCTACAGTATGCACAGGTGGAGCTTGATTGTGCTAGCACCAGAGCTTCAGTGTAGGATTCATCAGTCCTACCACGTTTTGAACTGCCAGTAGCAGCAGGTCTGAACTGTCTTCCAAGATGGAGAAAAACTGTCCAGCAGAGCTAAGAAATCCAGCTCTACTGTGGTCCCATAGACTGAATGCCCAGCAGTTGTGCGAGTGCCTTAGGTGCCTTCCTGGAGTCCATCCTTGGTTTTAGTTTAATTTGAAAGGAATTGAGGTCACAAAATCTAAGAAGGCTTTGCTATGCAACTAGAAATATATTAACTGTCCGTGATTGGATTTACTGTAGATGTGCACTCCTGATCTGAATTAAAACACTAATATAGATGCGCTTTTTCAGAACGAGATGCTACGAGATGTTGACATAGAAGATCCCACTAAGCTATCGTAGTAGGAACTTAGCACATTTGAGACTCTGGCTTTGTGCTTTGGAGAAGACTTCATTGTGTCTGTTTCCGTAGCATAACTTTAAAAATAATGGTATCACAGTAGAACTGCTTCAAAATATACCTCTGAATCTACACTCCACTTTCTGCAGGAATTATTAAATATTTTGTCATTAGTTATGAATTTATTTTCTGTTCTATTCAAACAATTACATTAACTAGTATTCACTCTCACCTTTGATGTTCATATGCTGATGCTTCCTTTATGCAGACTCACTCATCTTCTTAGTTGGATGTGTTCTGTTGACTGGCTAGGTAATACGCCGTAACATCAACCTATTGCTTCATCCCAGAATTTCCACTTTCCAGTGGTTGTGTTCTAGCTCTGCATGTTAAACAAGTTGCATGCAGAGTTTATGTACTGTTCACCATATGTGCAGCCACTTCTTCTGTTGCTGTCAATGGTTTTATTATTTTCCATCTTTACCTCAAGTGTTGTGCTCAATGACTAGGTCTGAAAGTGATAATTACTTCCCCACTGCAGAGACAAACTGATTTACATATTTATCAAGGGGAAACTGGATGGCTCTGAGCATACCACAGAAACATTTGCATATTTATAACCTGAAATGTACAAAAGCTAAAATTAAGATAGGGGTGTCTCGGTCTTAGTTACTAAGCTTGTCTTTATACAAAGGTTTTAGTCAGTGGATTTTGTAATCAGATCAGTGCATTAAAGAGTGAAGCATCTTTTTTCATCACACAAAATCAACATAGAGATTAAAATGATTGTTATCTTGTGAATGATGGTGTACAGAAGTTGCAAGATGAAATCTTAGCCTTTGAGCTCTGAAGAGGTGATGAACTTTGGATTTACCTTAATTTAACTCCTGTAGCAGGAAGAGGGCCCCAAGAGGTTTACTATGTAGTGGCTATAGAGTTGAGTGGCATAAATATCTTTTCTGGGAGAAATATAAACTTCCAGATACTTATGCATGTAGGGTTAATTTATAGGATTTTATACATGTATTCAAAGCACTTGCACTCCTCGCTTGCCACTCACAGAGACGAACCCCTTCAGCTGGCTACAAGTTAGTTGTGATTCAGGTTAATGATGCTATTCTGAATATGCTTTAGGAAACATGTCTTTTCCGAGAGGGTGGTCAAACACTGGAACAGGCTTCCTAGAGAGGTGGCCAATGCCCCAAGCCTGTCAGTGTTTAGGAGACATTTGGACAGTGCCCTTAACAACATGCTTTAACTTTTGGTCAGTCCTGAAGTGGTCAGGCAGTTGGACTAGATGATCATTGCATATCCCTTCCAACTGAAATAGACTATTGTATTCTATTAGTATCAGTAGGGAATTCTGAAACAGCAAATATGAAAAAAACTGAAAAACCAAACTGTATCTTCTAGGCAGAGAAGCGATGGCTGATCTTCCCACATCACATTGTCCAATACTTGTCTCAAGCTCACTGTAATCTTCTGGATACAACAGAGGCACATGAAAGTCTGCTGGGTCAAGAATGTTATATTTGCAGGAATTCTCTTTATCTTGTCTTGTCTTGGCCTGAGACAGATGCTTAGCCCTCCTTCTGAATCCTGTTGTTTCTTCAAATCTGTCAAACTGCTTTAAAGCTTTCCTGAGGAGTAGAGGGACTATTTTGTCCTAATGCCTAGATTACACAGAGATATTTTGTATTCTAGAGCCTTAAATTCATAATTTAAGAAAGACTCAAAATTATTTTGAATTAATACAAATAACATTTCTGTCCTATTGACTTTAAACGACAGTAATTTATTTAATGCATTTGTTCATATGCTTGCTTGACTAAAAATATTTGAACAATTTTCCAAATCACTAACACATTTGTAAACACATTATTGCTTTTCAATATTTTTACCTTGTTTTCAAATGAATAGTCATTTTTTATAAACCCTTTATCTTAATGTAGGTGAGTACAGTAGGAGTTTTACACGGTTCAAAACTCCAGAAATTACATTCAGCATTGGAGAGGCTGGTTCAGCTACTGTTCATGCTGTGTGAGAGAAGTTGAATAGTGGCATGGCACTCTCAGTTTCCTTCTAAAGAATACAGTCAATTGCACTATCACTTTCACATGGCTATCACTGCATTGAAATTGGCATTTTGACTTTTAGAATGAAACAACTCTTTTTAATTTAGCAGAGCTTGAAGCAAGAGTGGACAGCAGCATGTAGAGAGCAGTCCTCAGTATATTTTGGAGAAAGCTTTGCTTAAATTTTGGAACACTGACGTACTAATTAAAACAAGTAACATTTTAATGCTGTCCTTAATCTGTTTTGTATCTTAAAAAATACAAATGAAAGAAAAATGTCCAATGATCTAGTGGCTTTGCTTGCTACATGTTAGCCACCTATAGTGGGGTATACATTCCTAGAATGGCAATAGTAGGAAAAAATTGATCTGAAATTGTAGTTGCTAAATAGCTTCAGAAATTATGCAGCTCCTTCAGTGCTAGATTGATTTTGTTGTTCAGAAATGTTGTCTTTCCAAATCTGTTCTGTTCAAATCAGAAAAAACATAAAAACAGTAGCATCCACAGAGATCAGTGCAGCTGTTAATTTTTTAGAACATGGCTTTCAAGTGAGCCTTTTAAGTCAAGAATCCTTCCATTTTTATTGATAATTTCCTACACTAGGGATAGAAAGTTGTTGTTGCTTGAACAGAGCTACAGATTTCCCAGGCTTATTTATCCTACAGTTTCACATTCTGTATCAACTCTTTACATCCAAAAAGTCTTTTAACATTTGTATTGCTTTCTGCAACCAGCAAGGTGACTCAAAGGGAATACTAAACCAGCTGAAGCCCCATTCTTGTAATTCAAGAGCACATGACGTATGATACCCTTCCAGTCCTATTGGAGGAGGTAGGCTAGATGAAACTCCTCCTTGTTCATTAACTGTCATCGCCTGGGAATGTTTATACATCAGTCTGAAGTCTCTGTGACATCTACATTCTTAAGTCTCTGTGAAATCTACAGAAATAATAAGAGTGGAGGAGTTAGAGTAAAAAGGAAATTAAATTGTTATAAGAAAACAGTAAAGGATGTATTTTTCCTGCTTTGTAGTGTTTGCTTCCAAAATTGGTGTTACTGCATGTGAAAGATATCTGTTCGTAGAGATCCACAATACATTCTTTACATTTTTCTTCTGTATTGGTTACCATTTAGAAATGCTAATAAGTGAATGTATTGCTTCTGTTAACAGTAGCCACATCATTCAAATGCACTTTAATGAGGCTTATCTCCTGGTAGCACACACTTTATTGCTTATTTATAGTTTCCATTCTAGAAGGTGTCAGTGTTCAAGATGAAAACAGAAATGGAAGTTTTGCTTCATTTCTGCGAGTGCATTGTGATTGCCATTCTCTGACAATAGTGTAATTTGAATTACCACTCTTAGTCCATCCGTACTGAAAAATCGTGTTGCTAAAATAAATCGTCATTTTGGCATTTGTTAATTAACCCTAATGTAGCCAATCTTCTTTGTGTTTAAAAATCCAAATGAAGGAAATGGAAGTTGTACTGTTGAGGTCAACAAGCTTTGGATGAGACTTCATTTTATTGGGATATTTTTCCTGAAATGGGTAACATCTGAGTGTCAGAATTATATTTTTTCAGGCTAAGTCAAGCTTCTCAACCTCATTTTGAAAAAAAAAAAAGGTCATCATGATGATGACTGCTTTATTTAATTAATTGTGGTAGCAAGGCATTTTTCATTGCATCTCATTTTTTCCCAGATTAATTAGGAAATCAAAATGGCCATTATTGAATGACAGCAGATGTCTCTGATCACCAGAGATCATTTAATGGGGTAGACTGGGTGGAATTCTTGTTTTATTTATTTTCATTTTCTTTTATATACAGGGTGAATTTGAACATTTCATTAAGGAAAACTGTGTAGGTAAAAAAACGCATTTGTGCATGTCATTGCGCATATACTTCTTTGTGCGATCTCATTTGTTATTATTATCATAGAATCATAAAATCATGGATTGATACAGGTTGGAAGGGAATTCTGGAGGTCATGTGACAGAATATCCACACATAATGTCCTAACTTATCTATATGCTCCACTTCTTTGTCATCATTGCCACCTTTCCAAGGGATATTATAATTACTTAGCCAGCACATTCTCAAAACAGTCTCAGAAGCCAATGGGAAGTTGCCTCTTTCTTTCCTGGCACTAAATCCACCTCCTGCAGCAAGCGAATGGCATATCAGATGGATCTACATGATTTTCCCTCAACCCACCAAGTTTAAAATGTCAGCCTTTGTAACAGATTTTCCTCAGCTCTGTTGGGAAATTTCAACTCCCACAAGGTTTCAAAATTTGCATAAACAAATTCTCCTACTCTTACATTTCTTCTTTGCTCCTAGTTTACAAACAAGACCAACAGGTATCTCTTATTTAACTGCTGATGTTCCTTTATTCATGACACAGTCATTTGAGCTGATGAGAAATGAAGACAGTCAACCTTTTTAACAAGGCAGTTTTAGAATGCTATAACCTTAAAAGACAAGTAGAAATAGTAGCAATAACGTAGGGCAACTACTCCTTATCCAGCAAAAGAGCGTATCAACAGAAATGATGTTCTGAAAATTGTTAAAGAGGGCTCTGTATTTCAAAATTCTTATCTCATCCTCTCTGACACAATAATTGGGCATCAGCTGTTGAATTAATTCTTACTGGACAGGTAAGCAAATCAAAATTAACATTCAAATTGGAGCATTCATGGATGTTTAAGTAAAAAGAATAAAGATAAAATGGTTGGGAAGACAGAATTATCTTTATATGCTCTGAGATCCCTAAAGGACAAGGTTAAAGCTCATTGCCAGGCTGATGTGAAGAAGTATATTCTTAATCTTTGGTCAGTTTCCAGGACCAATTATTTTAGATTCCTAATCAGTATAATATTCACTGGAGCAAGTTACAAAGAGTAGCTTCACTTCCATTCATACAGAAACTCTCTTTAAAAACTCAGTCTAAATAGGTATGAATGCAATTTATATGCACTGCAAGACTTTTCACAGTACCAAGGTAATGTGAGGAGCCCTTTGTGAAAATGAAACATGAGCCCATGGTGCCTTGGAGTTTCAGAGCATATCCATGTGGATTCTTCTTTTAAATATTTGCACGTGTGTGTTCGTATTATCTTGCACATTTTGAGTTTAGTCAATGTCTGTACTTATATGATGACAAGTTAGGGACTAATTAGCAAATTTGAGAGTCATAGCATCATAGAAACATAGAATGGTTAGACCCTAAAGGGACCTTAAAATTATCATCTATTTCCAACCCCCTGCCATGGGCAGAGACACCTCCCAGACCCTGAAGACTTACAGGCTTGTAACTGATAATAGTTGCATGCTGAGGTTAAGTGAAACTTGCAAAATTTTCCAGCTCTCTAGTCTGTCTTTAAAGAACATGGACTCATTCACTTTCTCGGATGTTATCCTAAGTTTAGGGAATGAACTGTTGCTATAGGATACTTCTAACTTCTTTGCTGCTAGGCAAAATTCTGCAATGTGTTAAATTAAATATTTGAAATAATTGCTTCTCCAGGAAAAAAAAAAAAACAAAAACAATGCGTTATATTTCTGCTTTACTTGTGTTCATTTTTGCATACTAAATGTCACTTACTAGTAGCTGAAACAGTGACTGTGGGTGGGCACTGAGATTAGCTGTAAAGAGCTAGCTGTGGTGGGAGGCTAGGAGGCAATAATACTCTAGAGCAGTAGTACAATGCACTTTGAACTTATCAGTTGCTTCATATAGAGCTCCTGAGATATCAGAAGAGAACCCAACCATGCTCATTTTTCCACATGAGTACCCACAGCAATGCGGATAGCATCAGGTGTGTACAGCTGTAATGCAAGCATATTTGTCTCTATACAACAATAACACATGGGAGAGAGATAAACAGGGGCAAAGCTTTAGCTGACTGCAACAAATATCTTTACAAATATGATTGCATTGTCTACATGGAAAAGGCATTTTTGAAGATCTGAGACTGGACAAGTAAGAAAAAGAAGGTGTTGAGCACTGCCAGGGGACTGCTGTGGGTTTGGGGTGAAAAGGACCTTAAGGATCATCTAGTTCCAACCCCCCTGCGACGGGCAGGGACACCTTCCATTAGACCAGGTTACTCAAAGCCCCATCCAGCCTGGCCTTAGACACGTCCAGGGATGGGGCATCCACAGCTTCTCTGGGCAACCTGTTCCAGTGTCTCACCACCCTCACAGTGAAAAATTTCTTCCTGATATCTAATCAAAATCTGCCCTCTTTCAGTTTAAAACTGTTACCCCTTGTCCTGTTGCTAGGCTCCCTGATAAAGAGTCCCTCTCCACCTTTTCTGTAGCCCCCCCTATAAGTACTGGACGGCTGCTGTAAGGTCTCCCCAGAGCCTTCTCTTCTCCAGGCTGAACAACACAGCTCTCTCAGCCTGTCCTCATAGGACAGGTGCTCCAGCCCTCTGATCATCTTCGTGGCCCTCCTCTGGACTCCCTACAACAGGTCCATTTCGTCCTTATGTTTGGGGCCCCAGAGCTGGATGCAGACATCCAGGTGAGGTCTCATGAGAACGGAGTAGAGGGGGAGCATCACCTCCCTCGACCTGCTGGCCACACTTCTTTTGATGCAGCCCAGGATACAGTTAGCTTTCTGGGCTGTGAGCTCATGTTGAGCTTCTCATTGACCAACACCTCCAAGTCCTTCTCAGCAGGGCTGCTCTTAATCCATTCTCTGCCCGGTCTGTATTTGTGCTTGGAATTGCACTGACCCATGTGTAGGATCTTGCACTTGACCTTGTTGAACTTCATGATGTTCGCACAGGACCACCTCTCAAGCCTGTCCAGGTCCCTCTGGATGACATCCCTTCCCTCCAGCATTGTCAACCATGCCACACAGCTTGATGTCATTGTCAAACTTGCTGAGGATGCACTCAATCCCACTGTCCATGTCACCAACAAGGATGTTAAACAGTACCTGTCCCAATACCGACCCCTGATGAACACCACTCGTCAGTGGTTGCCACTTGGACATTGACCACAGATCTTTGAGTGCGACCATTCAGCCAGCTCCTTATCCACTTATCCATCCATCAAATCCATGTCTCTCTGATTTAGAGACAAGCATGCCATGCAGGACAGTGTCAAATGCCTTGCAGAAGTCCAGGTAGATGGCATCAGTTGCTCTTCTCTTATCCACCGACAGCCTCCAGAGGTACTCCATACATTAACTTTTTTTTTCTTAGAATGTCTTATTCTAACACTCACACTGAGATTTTTGCCATGCTGCCTCTATAGGTTGCTAGGCAGCAAAGCTTTAGCCCCAGACTGCTACCTCTATTCTGCATGCTGAGACTCTTTCAAACATCCTCAGTGGTTTGAATCTTCCTGCTGAGGGGCCTCCTTGATTGAGAGCAACTGCTTTCAAAGGTCACTGACTCTTGTGGATCAGCCTTTTTCTCTGATGTGCACAAATCTTCACATTTTATACTTCAAGAAACCCTGCAGCAATTGAACCATGGTCCTGATTGCAACAAGCCTTGTGTAATTGTCCCCTACTGTATGTTGCATGGTGCCAATTGCTATGTATAATAACGTTTTTATGGAAAGTGATCTTGAAAAGGCATAAGAACAAAAATATTTGTATGTGCTAATGAAAAAGCTACTTGAAGACATTAAGACTGTTCTTTTTTTGTTTTGTTTTTTTTTTTTTTTACAGGGCAGGTTCTGGATGTGCTGGAGAAATATAATCTGAGTGATAATACTCTTGTATACTTTACGTCTGACCAAGGGGCTCATGTTGAAGAAATCTCCAGTTCTGGAGAAGTCCATGGAGGATACAATGGCATATATAAAGGTGAACATTCTCTGATTATTTTTAAAAATTTTGTCAGAAACTATATCTCCTTGGTTTTGCTCCAAAACCATAATGTACTCTATGGCCAAGAAGGTCAAAACTTGATTCCATAATAGTAAGCTTTTCATGACTTTCATTTTAAATTAGGCAGTAAATAGGCAGTAAATATATGGGCTTTATTTGTCAAATACTGCATGTCAACCAGAGTACTTTCTCAACTCTGTGGAGTTTTAAGACTAGCAAATACACTCTTGAACTGGCGAGAGATACAGCTTTGGAAGGGTCATCGTACTCACAGTACTTTACTGTCATGGCTGGATAGTAGAATAGAAAGGGAAAAAAGGTGGTTTTTTGAGCCATCAGAAATCATGAATGAGAGCTAAATACCATGGAGTGAGCAGGATCACATGAGGAGAAGATATGGAGAAGATGGGAGAACGAGCAACAGAGTCCAGTGTGTTCATTACAGAAAAAGTAGAAAAGGGAAGTTAGGTTTAAAACGAAAAATGAGAAACTGGATTGAGTTTGGGATGGGCAAGTTCCGTAACAGCCAGAAGAAGACAAGATTTGAAGCAGAAAAGTCTGAATTGGAGGAGAGAGTTTTGAAAATAATGCATAATAGACTTATTGAATTGAATTCTGATTTGGAAACAGAGAGACTTTAGTTAAAAGGACAGAGTTGAGTTGTATTCTTTTAGTGCAGGTCTTGAGAAGATTAATAGTCCAAAATCTGTTTATTCTGTGGAGACTTAAAAAGTGTTTAAAGTCTACCTCATTGTAATATACTTTCTCCTGGTGATATCACACAACAATACTGAAAGATACTGCCTTTTTTTGCAATAAAAAGCAAAAAATTCCAGCTTAGGAATCGGCCTTCCTCATTTTGTCCATTCCATATCCCTGGCACGGCGATCCCTTCAATCACCAGGAATTTAATACACCACTGGATAACAGACAGCATTGTCAAATATGAAATAAAGGATTCTCTGACAAAGAACAGAAAGCAGTGTTTTCCAGCATGCAAGTGGTAGACACACAGCATCAGGAAAACGAATGTCAAAATGTTTTTAAAAATGTTCAATCGTATTGAAATGGGGTAAGAATGCTTGGTTTTATTATTTTTCATGAAATGAAGTGAATATTTTTGTCCCTTTACCAGAAAGAAAGTTCTTTTCATTCTTTCACTAAGAAGTGGCTGTGTAATTTGTTTTCCCCTCATATTTCAGGGGACAAAAGTCAAAGAAATCCAGCAGTTTTTGGAAAGTCATTTACCAAACCTGAAACTTTTAATTGAAGAGAGGAAGAAGTAAATTGCCTTTAGGTATGATTTTTTAAAACACTAGTGTTGCAGAATTACAAAATCACATCTGGAAGGCACCTCCCAAGGTCTGCAGTTCTAGCCCTTGCAGAGCAGGGTCAGATAGAGCAGGTTGCTCAGGGCTGTGTCCAATCAAGTTATGAAAATCTCCAGTGATGGAGACTCCACAGCCTCTCTGTCCAACTCACTCCAGTGTTTAATCACCCTCACCATAAAAAAAGCCTTTTCTTAAGTTAAAATGGGATTTCTGGTGTTTCAGTTTGTGCCCTTTGCCTCTTGTCCTGTCACTGGGCACCACTGAAAAGAGCCTGGTTCTGTTCTCTTTACTCATGTAAGTCCATGTATTCATAGACAGATACACGTGAGCCTTTTCTTCTCTCTTAGCCTCTCTCATATGTCAAATACTACAACCACTTAACAATTTTCATAGCCCTCCTTTGAACTCAATCCAATATGTCCATGTCTCTCTCATACTGGGGAGCTCTGAACTTGGACCCAGCACTCCAGATGTGTCTCACCAGTGCTGAGCAGAGGATAACGATAACCTCCCTCGACTTGCTGGAAAAATTCTTGCTAATGTAGCCCAGGATGGTCTTGGCCTTCCTTGCCACAGGGACAAATTGCTAGTTCATGTTTGGGTATTTGTCCACCAGGACCCCCAGGTGCTTCTCTGCAGAGCTGCTTTCTGCCAGTCAGCCCCTAGCCTGTGCTGGTGCTAGAGGTTATTCCTGTGCAGATAAAGGACTTGGTATTTCCCTTTGCTGAACTTCATGAGGTTCCTTTTGGCCCATTTCTCCAGCCTGTTGCGGTCCCTCTGAATGGTAGCATGACCATCAGTGGATTAGCTACGCCTCTCAGTTTTGTATCACCTGCAAAACTGCAAAAAAGAATAAAGATAGACATATACAGTAAACAGTAACAATACGGTGAGGTTTTCAAGTGAGCAGGCTCTGCAGTTTTTAGTCAGTAGGTATCTGTTTGAGAAATTACCCTTATATTTTAAGAGAGCTATGAAGGAAATGCTTCACAAGCAAAACAAACAATGCTGAAGTCATGAGGTTACAAACTATCAGATGCGTCCCCTTGGACTAACACCAGAGTGAAATGTGTCTTGCGTGTTAGCACTTAGGCCTTACATAGTGATTTAAGTAATTAAGGAACCATACGGTTACATATCTGTAGCTGTGGGCACAGCCTGAGGTGTTTTAGAAGCTCTAAAAAATATTTGCTTTCTAGAATGCCAGACAAAAGATACAGGATAAATGAAGAGGAGGAAAAAGAAGACAAATACACTGGGGAATATGCCTTCCTGGAGAACTCTGAATGAAACCTTTTTTATCAAGCCTTGCAGAATTTTGTATTCATACTTACAGAATGGAGAACAATTTGAAATAGATCTTACCTGAATTAATAAAAAATCTGATTGATAGGGTTAATTGGGGAATGATGGGGCTTCTTATTTTCAAAATGAATTGTGTGGTTTGCAGTTACCACCTATGCTATGCTGGCAAAATGTTGTAATATACTATGGGACAGAAAATAATCACCATATAAGAAAAAAATAATTATTATATGAGAGACACCCTTAATAAGTTTAAAAAAAATTAAAAGACCTATGCAATCAATTGAGTACAGTTTTACCATTAAATAATACTATGAAATCTGTTTTGTCTTCCTTCTCTCCATCTCCATATCAGTCCTCAATTTAACATATATATTTTTGCATCATTTTAAAAAAGACCAGAAATGGAAGTGATCAATTAATGGCATAATTAGCAATTTTCATACATAAAAAATTATTCATATTAACAGTCATGTATAATGAGATATGTTATTGGTATGTACATCTCTGGCAGATTTAATGAAAACAGACCCGTGAAGCCCTAAGTCAAAAAGCAAAAGAATGATCTTTACGCTGCTTGTGCTCATGTGTGCCTGCACTAGGAATTTGCTTCATCAGATGGGTAGTTCACAGAACTAGGAGACATGCATGTACTTTCTCCCTGTCTCTGCTAGACAATCTCTGCTACTTACCTTTTTGTATATGAGCACTGCACGAATGAGAATATGAATCAAGCCACTTAACCTTCTTGTCAGAGCTGGAGCAGTATGCTCAGCAATAATTGGTTCTGCTCTAAAATCAAAAGCTCTCAACAGATCTCCACAATTTGAACTCACTAATTTGTCTTGATATCCAGCCAAATGAGCACCAATAATAAATTTACAAGGAGTTTGGAGAGTTAGGCTAGCACTGCAAGCCTGAACACAAAAGGGGGAAATTGCTGTTTGAAGGTTTTATTACTCTTGATTTTGACTGTGGAACAGTCACCATAAATTTGAAATTAGAAACCAGAGCTAACATAGTGTTTAACTAGTTGCCGTCATACGCAGTCTGGTTTATCTCTTCAGTATCCTTTTTTAGAAGACATTACATAGTAATATTACACGCTACACTTTCTGCTTGACTAACCTGATCTCCTTCTATCACAAGGTGATCCACTTAGTGGATGAGGGAAAGGATGTGGATGTTTTCTACCTAGACTTTAGTAAAGCCTTTGACACCATTTCCCACAGCATTCTCCTGGAGAAACTGTCTGCTCATGGCCTGGATGTGGGTACTCTTTGCTGGGTAAAAAACTAGCTGGATGGCCAGGCCCAAAGAGTGGTGGTGAATCCAGTTGGTGGTTGACACAAGTGGTGTTTCTCAGGGCTCAGTACTGGGGCAAGTTCTCTTTAATAACTTTAACAATAATCTGGATGAGGGGATCAAGCGTACCCTCAGTAAGTTTGCAGACCACACCTTGCAGACCTTTACAGGAGTTGATCTGCTTGAGGAAGGGAAAGCTCTATAGAGGGATCTGGACAGGCCGGATCAATGGCCTGAGGCCAATGGTATGAGGTTCAATAGGGCCAAGTGCCGGGTCCTGCACTTGGGTCACAACAACCCCATGCAGCGCTACAGGATTGGGGAAGAGTGGCTGGAAAGCTGCCTGGCAGAAAAGGACCTCGGGGTGTTGGTCAACTGCTAGCTGAATATGAGCCAGCAGTGTGCCCAGGTGGCCAAGAAGGCCAACAGCATCCTAGCCTGTATGAGAAATAGTGTGGCCAGCAGGACTAGGGAAGTGATCATCCCCCTGTACTTGGCACTGCTGAGGCCCCACCTCAAGTACTGTGTCCAGTTTTGAGCCCCTCACTACAAGAAAGACATTGAGCATGTCCAGAGAATGGCAGTGAAGCTGGTAAAGGATCTACAGCACAAGTCTTATGAGGAGGGGCTGAGGGAACTGGATTTGTTTAGCCTGGAGAAAAGGAGCCTGAGGGAAGACATTGTCACACTCTACAGTTACCTGAAAGGAGGTTGTAGGGAAGTGGGGGTCGGTCTCTTCTCCCAGGTAACAGGTGATAGGACAAGAGGAAATGTCCTCAAGTTGCACCAGGGGAGGTTTATATTAGATATTAGGAAAAATTTCTTCACTGAGAGGATTATCAAGCATTGGAACAGGCTGCTCAGGGAAGTGATTGAGTCCCCATCCCTGGAGATATTTAAGACGTGTAGGTGTGGCACTTAGGGACATGGTTTAGTGGTGGACTTGGTAGCATTAGGTTTAAGGATGGACTTGATGATCTTAAAGGTCTTTTGCAACAATTCTGTGATTCTGTGAATATTGAAGCGGTGGATCAAAATCGTGGCCTCTTTTTCCAGTGGCCTTTTTCTGACAGTTAGCAGGATCATAAGCCTAGGAGGAAGATGCAGGAGCTGTGTAGTGAATAAAGAAGATGAAGATCCCTAAGAGCTCTTCCTAATCCGAGATAGTATGACCTTGGTTTAAGATGTGAATCCTGACAATTTAGATTCTACAAAGAGTTTTAGTATTAGTTATGTAAATCTTCATCATATAAAGATGAAAATCCACTTTGAGTCTTTCTAAATTCTTAGTGTAGCCTAAATCCTTCAGCAATGAAATCCACAATATAGAGAACACAGTGCTTTCATGTACTATTTTGAAATAGGGCAGTTGCAAATTTCATGGAACATGTCCTGGAAGTTTAATAGTTTCCTCACTGATATAGGATAAAGGAGGGAAAACTTATTATACCATCCCCATCTTGCCTTTGTTTTGCATATTTTTATTGTGCCTATTTCCCATTAATACTTAGTTCAGAAATAATTGTCTTGTCAGTGTCTCGCATCAATCTTAACTGATGAGTTTTTTCTTGTCCCTAATTTCTTGTTATTTTCTTCTGTGAACTATTTCTAATTGTGCAATATGTTCTTTTAAGATAGCTCTGCAAATGTTGCCTTTTGGGTTTTTCCATGAAGTATCACTACTTGTTTATATACTTTCTTCTTAATATTATCCATTTCATCCTGTAGAAAACTTTTGCCTATGTATCTTACTGATTACAGATGTGCATTAAGCATTAGTCTTTGCATAGGTCCTTTTTCTTCAGTATGCCATGAATCACAGAATCCCAGAATCCCAGAGTGGTAGGAGTTGGAAGGGACCTCTGGAGATCATCTAGTCCAACCCCCCTGCCAGAGCAGGGTCACCTAGAGCAGGCTGCACAGGAACGCGTCCAGGTGGGTTTTAGAATGTCTCCAGAGACGGAGACTCCACCACCTCTCTGGGCAGCCTGTTCCAGTGCTCTGCCACCCTCAAAGCAAAGAAGTTCCTCCTCATGTTTAGGTGGAACTTCCTATGCTCAAGTTTGTGCCCATTACCTCTTGTCCTGTCGCTGGGCACCACTGAAAAAAGCCTGGCCCCATCCTCCTGACACCCACCCTTTAAGTATTTATAAGTGTTGATAAGGTCCCCCCTCAGTCGTCTTTTTTCCAGACTAAAAATACCCAAATCCCTCAGCTTTTCTTCATAAGAGAGGTGTTCACATGCCCTAATCATCTTGGTAGCCCTTTGCTGCACCCTCTCCAGCAGTTCCCTGTCCTTCTTGAATCAGGGAGCCCAGAACTGGGCACAGGACTCCAGGTGCAGCCTCACCAAGGCAGAGTAGAGGGGGAGGATGACCTCCCTCGACCTGCTGGCCACACTCTTCTTGATGCACCCCAGGATGCCATTGGCCTTCTTGGCCACAAGGGCATATTGCTGCCTCATGGTCATCCTGTTGTCCACCAGGACTCCCAGGTCTCTTTCCACCGAGCTGCTCTCCAGCAGGTCAGCCCCCAACCTGTCCTGGTGCACGGGGTTATTCCTCCCCAGGTGCAGCACCCTACACTTGCCCTTATTGAATTTCATAAGGTTCCTCTCTGCCCAAATCTTCAGCCTGTCTCTCTATATGGCAGCACAGCCTTCTGGTGTGTCAGCCACCCCTCCCAGCTTTGTGTCATCGACAAACTTGCTGAGGGTGCACTCTATCCCCTCATCCAGGTCATTGATGAATATATTGAAGAGGACTGGACCCAGTACTGACCCCTGTGGAACACCAGTCATCACTCACCTCCAACTAGACTCTGTGCCCCTAGTCATGACCCTCTGAGCTCTGTCTTTCAGTCAGTTATCTATCCACCTTACTGTCCATTCATCAAGCCCACTCTTCCTAAGCTTCCCTATGAGGATGCTGTGGGAGACTGTGTCGAATGCCTTGCTTAAGTCAAGGTAGACACCATCCACCGCCCTCCCCTCATCTATCAATCAGTGAAGGTTATGGTTTGTATAGCTAAGACCACAGACCCTAGTTAAGTTATTTTTTCTCTAATCTTTATTGTACTGCAAATATTTTTACAGAATTTGAACTTGAATCCTGTTTCCTGTTCATCCAACTTGGTGTGAAGTCTATTATCTGTTCTTTTGAATTTGATCAACCTGTGCTACTTAGTGTCATACATTAATTTTTCCATTCTGGAGCTCACTACCCTTCCAAAATTGAAGTAAATATATTAAAATAACAAGGAACTTTAATACAGAGTAGCATCAAAGTAGCTTATTATTGACATTTTTGCAAAGTGTCATAGGCTGTTTGTTTTATCTCTTTGTTTCCTGCCTGTTAGATTTTGATTCATGACAACCTTTTGTCTCCTAACCCGTGATTAATGTTCCAGAAACTTTTCCTGAAGGTCCTTGTCAAAGATCTTTCAAAGGTTTAAATCTAATTCCAGCCTCTAAACCAAGAAATCAGTGGCTATTTTAGTAAGAATTTCTTCCCAACAACTCAAGACCTTCCCACCTGAACTCCTGAAGTATTTCTAGGTGCATACAGGATAATATATTTTTCCTGGCTGCTTAGTGTTCTGATCAGAAACTGCTCAGAGAAATGGTCAGTTTCTCTCAGAAACCTAGTAATTCTTGTGGACTTACTGGGCCAATGGGTCCTTTGTGTCCTTTGGGCCTATTAGTTCCTTTGGAAACTGACAGTTCATGATATATTTTTATGAAAAATCTTTCTGTCAATGTATTTTCTATTTAGCTCATTATTGTTCGTACTGGATCATCCATGCTTTTTCATCTATTGGCATATAAGTCATATATGATGCATCATTTATAAACTCTAAGTTATTTATAACATATATGTTATTATGACTTATAACATATGAATTACGGTCCTTTTTATCCTGTTACTGTTAACATTTTCACATTGAAATATGGAAGCTATTGTGTTTAACTGAAGTCTTTTCTTAAAACTTTCTATGTAATTTCTCCAGCAATTTTTTTCTCTGTTCTGTGACATTTCTTTGTTAAAATGTATGGAATTTTGAGATACTGTTTTTGTATGTGATATCCAGGATATCTGCGCTGACATCTACTTAGGTGTTTTTAGGTATTCTCTCAATTGAATAATCAAGCAGCTTAAAATGACTGGTCTAAACAATGCCATTATATTCTTCTTTGGTACCGTGAGATATTGAATCTAATTATTTTTCGGTAATTTTTATTTAGTTGCTTAGTGACTCATTTCTTGAATTAGCTTCAGTGTGTTATAAAATATGTTTCTCCCGTTACATATTTTATAACAGTAAACAGTGAAGGCATTAAAAGTGTTTCTCCACATTTTTTCTTATTATACTATTTCACGGGTACACGTGCAGACAGTGAAATTCCTCCCTCATTATCACTTGTTGATACCTATCCCACTCTGTTACATATGGGATTTTCTATGGAGTCTCCTTGCATCTCTTAATACTCTTACTGTCAGCTTCTTTTGGATATGTAACTAAATATATTTTGCCTGTACTTTGGAACTGCACATTGGAAACATTGTCTTTCTTTGTATTTATGAAGCATTTAGGACAATAGGTACAGGCACTTGGCTACTGTCATCCTACTAGATTGGGTCATGAGTTCTGCTGCTAATGGAAATGGAGTCAAACACTGATAATGGGAAACCATTTGAACAACATTCATTTTAAGTGCTCTGTGCCTTAGAAATAGGTATATGCATGTTCACTTTGTTAATATCCGTGAAAAATAATGATGAATGTTTCTTAAGGATTTAGACCCTGCTTTTTCTAAATCTATTACAGACCTGTAAGAGCTAAACAAGGACTGGAGGAATCAGTTACCCAATATTTTATTGAAGTTTATTATTTTTAGACAATTTCGTATAGTGCAGTGTTCATTCAGCAGTGTTTCTTGAAGCTATTAGTAGATCATTTCCTATCTGTATGCCACAGAGAAATAAAGCTGAACATTACTTTGGCCTCAGTAACTCTGCCATTGCATATTTAGTGATATTAGTTGAAGTTTCACTTTTGACTTTAATGAGAGCAGGAACTGACCTTTTTTTCAAAAGTACTATATTTTTATATTCTCTCTGAAGTGATACAGGTTTTTTAAATAATCAACCCTTCTTGTAATTTTGACTGAAACAGAAAATATCCTAAGAGACCATTTTACTTGATTGGAAGAAAGATCAGATGAAAAGATGTTCAAATGAGCTATGTCTATTATGTTCACCTGTACAAGAACGGCTCAGGTTTAAAATTAACAAAAACAGTACATGGAACAGATTAAAAATCAGTAAAATAAAGAGTGAGCTTGCTATTGAAAATAAATTGTTGTTTGATCATTTTATAAGGTAAGCAATAGTAAACAGTTTTGGTTGTTGATATTTGTAACATAAAGTCCACTGCAGATGGGTAGAATAATTAATTTCCTATAGTTGTCTATCATTCAAGAGAATAAATTGGGTTTCGAAGCTTTGTTTTTTGAAGAATATAAGAAGGAACGAAAGGGTAGTATAGTTATAATCCAAGTGATGTAAGAAAGTTATTTTAAATAGTTTTCATCATTCAAAATATTAATAGTGATATACCACAGAGTTCCCCTTTATATATCATCTTTTGTAAAATCTCTATTCCCAGAGTTAGATAATAACAGTCAATTTAAATCAGAGGGATAAAAAAAAAAGATGTTCTTTTAGCTAAGACTTGAAATGAGGTTAAAATGGAAATTTGACATCATGTTGTGGATGACAGCAGAGAGCTATGTCTGTACTTTGCCTGCTCTTGCAGATTTTTCAGGAAAGGTGAATGGAGGCTATTGTTCAATGTAACACTGAAGGGTGCAACTATTCAGAAAGCAGAGATAGCTAAGCATGAAAATACAGCCTGGGGTGTTTTATGCTGTTTTAAAAACATTTTTAGAAGAATATAAGAGAACAAAGATAATATATAGCTAGGCTGCCTGGAGTTACAGGCATGCAGACTACTAGGTTGCTGCCTTTTCTCTGTTTCAGTGTTGTCAAGTCCAAGTGAAATACAAAAGTAAGGAGTCAGATCCTGAAATACTAAGAGATTTTATTTTTTAAATAATGGCCTTCTGTGGATTTTTTGTTTTCCTTCTAATTATAACTTTATTTCCAACGTTTGCTTCATGTTTCAAGCATTGGTAGTGAAACCTTGATTTATTTTTTAAGGAAAAAAGAATGCAGGTAGCTTGAACAACAATTAACTGCTAGAGTTTTAAAGACAACGTATATCAAGGGATTTGTAATCATATAACAGCATTAAGCAACTTTAGTGATGTCACTAAACGCTGTTCTAATAAAGATGAACACCACGTAGGCATAGATAATAGAAGACAGTCTTCCGCAATGACCTGTAATTCCTGCCCTGGTTCCCTGCTATTCCTAACCTCCAGAGATATCAAAAAATTATGCTCCAATTAGTCTTTTGAAAGGAAAACAGCAGTCACTTCTTCATAGACCTAAGTGAGGAGCTAGCCCTGCTGTGAAGTCCATTTTGCTTTTTGTACCTCCCAGCAGGGAGGCAGAGTTTGCTGAGCGCTCCCTTTGTGCTCAGGTAATGTGCAAGTTTTCTGTCCTGTTCTGTAGCCATTCAAGAAAATTGTACTGTGAACCTAGGAGCTGTGAAAGTGATCCAATATCTAGGTTGTAAGAATTGCAGCATGTCTGGGAATGGGATTCATCACTTACCTTGAAATTGCTCTGTCTTCACATTACACAGGAGGCAACAGTAAAACGAGAATTTATTTAAACAGTCCAATCTAGCTAGCACAGTTACTGGTTCAAACAGGTATACAGAAAGAAAAGGAACCTCACACTTAAAGCTACCTATGGTATAGATCAGCTGTTAAAAGTTTTCTGTCTGTCCATACAGTCCAGCCAACAAACTGCTGTGATGTGTACACAGAACTAGGATCCGGCTCATGAACTAAATCATGTCCCTGTCGTAACTGTTCACTGAAAAATATCTTAATTTGAGGATATCTGTAATGTTATGTTCTTATTATTGTATTTTTATTCAGATTTAACTACTCCCTCTCTACAGGTTTTTCTGTGAACCATAGTTCAATCAGGATATTTATCTTAACACTTTCCTGCTTCATAACACATAATTCCCACCAAACTTTTAAAATCCTGGTGACTGTTGTACATGGATGGAGTCATCTTTTCTACAGAAGATGCGCACAGTCTATTGACATCTACACCACTCTCAAGCCAACAGTATTAACAACTGATCAGCATACTGTTGGGTGAACACGTCTTTCTGATAGGTGACAGGTGTTTTAAGCCTCACCAAGTAACACCTTTGTAAACTTAATCTACATTTTTGTTTTGAAAATCATATTTCTTACAAGAACGTAAACAAAAATAATCCATGCATCTCATTCCTGAGTTTTAGAATAGGTAGCCACGTGCTTTATGGAATTGCATTTGCTGCAGTGACAAGAGTAAAGTTTTAAGACTGCTCTAAAAGACAGTTTTCTTGAGATCTGAACTTCTCACTGCCTTCCAAAAGCAACTTAAGCAAAGATTGTTGCTTGATGTAGTGTTGGATATTAGAAAGTGTAAGTTTTCTGATGTCAGACTAGATAATGATGTGTCCCGGACTATTCAATATTATGCATTCTGATAAAGCTTATGAAAATAGTAAGCAAAAATCTGATATAACAAAGAATCATGAGCTAAATTTTTTTCAGCTACAAGGCTGTGTATATATATATGTATTTTTTATATATATATATATATATAAAAAATGGATAAAGATCTATGCAAAAGTGAGTTTTCTATCTTGAAGTTGCCACTCACATTTATCAACAGTCAAAAACCTGGAGAAAACCTTATTGAGCAGTGAAAAATCTGCAGACAAACCGGTGGGTTCTGAATCCCCCAGTGCTGAAATAGAAAAGATCATTGAGAAGTAAGATAGACAGTACGTATGGCAAGACCTCGGCTTGACACCGAAGAGACTAACATCTATATGGTGTTTTGAAGGTCTAAGGGGCTGAGGAGACAGAAATCTTGACATATTTTTTTCTAATAGGTTATATTTTTGTTTGCTTTTTTACTTGAAAAAGGGAGATACAGGAAATATATGTTCATAGGAGTTTTGTTTAAACCATGAAGTGCTGTTTGATTCAGTTAATGGCAGGGATTCAACACACGTATTCCTTTTGTTTCAGACATTTCTATTATATAAAACAATATCAATTTAGTTGTAGATGGCTGGCCCAGACCATGCTTAACCAGATCCCAACCCCACCTGTTTACCAGAAATATATTTTTCCAAATGAGATATTAATTTCAAACATCAACCTGAAGTGCTGTACATAGTCACATGACTCTGTAAGACATTAATAGCAGTACTTGTGATAGCTCTTTTTACAGAGTTGTGTCAATCACATATTAAGGAAAGGTAGAAATATTGCCATAGAATAAACATTGCCCTTCTGCAAAGATATCGGGAGGACTGGGCAGTGATGGATGTTCTAGAAACGAAAGAAGTGTCTGCAGTGTAGTGTTGAAAGCAATCAGTTGATAGTGCATTTGATGCAACTGTGTTGGTTTAGAAGTCAAAAAGGTCTTCACAGCATCCTGAGATCTACCACCACTGCAGCAAATTTCTTCCTAGTGCATTGAATTGGAGAATTTGGTAACATACTTATATTAGTTCTTTCTTCTATCTAAAGTTATTAAGCACCATTTTTAATAAATATCATACATCTTCTTTGGGTTTACACCTCAGACAGCCTAGCATACTTCAATTTATTTTTGATTCCTGCTTTTTTTTGGTTGTATCTTCACATAGCTATGTGGCATGCTATCTAGACCAAATTCTATATGAAGATTCCTGCAAGGTGCCTTTTTATCTCCTACAGCTGTTATTTAATTTTGTTTGTAAATGAAATACATTTTATAAGCTCTGTCTAATACATATTACTAGGTTTACTGTGAGAAAGGTACTGATTGTAGGTGGACAATCTAAACCTAGCAAGTTAAAAATAAGATAAATTTAATTAAAAGATTCTAGCTAGACAGAATGTTTAATATTTGGAAATCGAATCTTGTGGGGGGGTATTTTTCTAAGAAGGAATTGATTTCTTAGCAAACAAAACTTCCATTTTTCAGGTGGAAAATCAATGAACTGGGAAGGAGGTATTCGTGTGCCAGGGCTTCTCCGTTGGCCTGGAGTGATACAGGCTGGCGCCGATATGGATGAGCCAACAAGTAACATGGATATATTTCCTACCATAGTCAAACTTGCCGAGGCACAGTTACCCTCTGACAGGTATGTTATGTAGTTATCTTTGTTTTAGAGAAAGTCTCATGAGTGTTTTATACGTTCTGCTGATGTCTATCAAGTTACAAGTGAGAAGGGAAAGAAAAAACTAGATTTTAAAAGCACCTTTTTGTCATTACTTACAATAGTATTTTGTCTCTTTTCATATTGACATACTGATATATTTTACAGAAATGTTGTATGTAAATACAGCTTAACTTGCAGAACAAGCACCAAGGAACAAGAAAATAAGAGAATACCACCAAGAACAGCATCATGTCAAATTGAACTATTGGCCTCGAATTATTTAGTAAAAGAAAAAATGAATTTATCGAAAAAGGCTCTGTTCTGCATGAGTGAGTGTGGTAGAAAAAGGAACTGCAAGGGTAAATTATTTTAAACTTTACGAGCTCAACCTCGGCCTGCTTAGTATAAGAAAACACTTCAAAATGCCAGGTAGGCTTTTCTCACAGGTTTTTTACCAAGTGGGTACAAATAATCTCTGACAGAGTTTTGCAGCCTGATAAGAAAACCCACTGGACTTTGAAAATTCATAAGATGCTTTACTGACACTCCTACATACCTGTGCTTTGTCTTGCTCAGCAGATAAGCAGTCTCAGCAGCAAGGTGTCTCCACCTACACTCTGTTGCCATCCAATAAGTGGAGAAACCTGCTGATATGCATATGCTTTGAACACATCTACCATACACAAACAGCTTTTGAGCACAAAGCATCCAGAATCCACGTGGGAAAAACCAGTGGTGAGCAGAGACACTCTGCTAATGATGATTCATTGAGTGCTTGAAGGAAATGGCAGGGCAGGGCATGTGTAAGACATGAAAAATTAGTCAGGCTGGTCCCGAGAGATCCCCTACAAGCAGTAACTCTGTTGAACCTGAGCTGTTCAGATTGTTCTTAAAGTGAGCAGTTCTTATGCACTTTGTTTTCATATTGCTTGAGTGAAAACTAAGCACCAATGTTTTATTTTGATCTCTCTGATAGAAATCCCAATAAACTTCCACTTGCAAGTTGTTCCACTCTGATTCTTCTGTGTAGACTAGATACCATAATTACTGCTTGATGGTACGTCACGGACTAGCTTGAAGCATTTTTGATCCATCTGTTGAATTCCTATCACTCCACTGAATTCTTCCTGAGAAATAAGAGGAAGGACTACAATTAGAATTCAGTCACTGTGAGGCAGCAGGTTAAAATAGAAAGGAGGTGGTACTTCCTTAAAGAAGAAAAATAAGTTATCAGAAAGAAGTCTCATATAGCCAGCAATGTGCCCTTGTGGCCAAGAAGGCCAATGGCATCCTGGGGTGCATCAAGAAGAGTGTGGCCAGCAGGTCGAGGGAGGTCATCCTCCCCCTCTACTCTGCCCTGGTGAGGCCACATCTGGAGTGCTGTGTCCAGTTCCGGGCTCCCCAGTTCAAGAGGGACAGGGAACTGCTGGAGAGGGTGCAGCAAAGGGCTACCAAGATGATTAGGGCATGTGAACACCTCTCTTATGAAGAAAGTCTGAGGGATTTGGGTCTTTTTAGTCTGGAAAAAAGACGGCTGAGGGGGGGACCTTATCAACACTTATAAATACTTAGAGGGTGGGTGTCAGGAGGATGGGGCCAGGCTTTTTTCAGTGGTGCCCGGCAACAGGACAAGAGGTAACGGGCATAAATTTGAACATAGGAAGTTCCACCTAAACATGAGGAGGAACTTCTTTACTTTGAGGGTGGCAGAGCACTGGAACAGGCGACCCAGAGAGGTGGTGGAGTCTCCGTCTCTGGAGACATTCCAAACCCACCTGGACGCGTTCCTGTGCAGCCTGCTCTAGGTGACCCTGCTCTGGCAGGGGGGTTGGTCTAGATGATCTCCAGAGGTCCCTTCTAACCCCGATCATTCTGTTATTTCTGTGATATCCCCCTGAAACCAGTAGTTGTGCGAATGCGAGGGTACTGGAGATATATTACTGGAGACACCCGTTTCCCCATCAACAGGGGTGAGACCAGTGCATTACTCAGGCAGAAAACACAACAAACTGAAAGTGGGAAAGACTCTAAATCAACAGACCCCCACAGCCAGGGATGCACCCAGAAAGCAGAGTTATTGGACAACATAGCTTTAGGAATTCTAGGATGGTTTCCTGCCCATCCTTTCTGAAGAGTCCTACGCAGAATGGTGATCCCAAACAGCTTGAGCAGATATACCTGGAGGACTGTGTTGTAACAATTTATTCACAAATGTCTGGTCACTTTCTCAGAAAAAAAAAAAAAAAGAGAGAAAAGGTAAAAATGTATTTAGGATACAACCATTCCTAATGGCAAAACGTAAAATTAATGTTTCCTTAAATTATGTAAAAATCAAAGGGAAGAGCACCTAAAGGTTTTTCTCTGAATTGACCAACTGGAGGTGGCCATTCAGAATATTTTTTTTTAAGTAGAAGAAATGCAGAGTTATAATATCGTCTCAGTAAAGTGAGGTTTGTGTTATTGTTCTGACTTTGAAATGATATCTTACTCAGAATTATTGATGGACATGATCTGATGCCCTTACTTCAAGGAAAAGTTACCCGATCCAAGCATGAATTTCTCTTCCACTACTGTAATGCATATTTAAATGCAGTGCGCTGGCATCCCAGAAACAGTAAGTAAACTTGCCTGTTCACATTTTAAATATTTCGTATAATTTTTATTGCAGCTTAAAAAGAATCAGGAAGAAGCCTTGGGCTATAGTAACAAAGAAATTGTTTAAAATATCTACCCTTTTTCCTTCTTTTTCACTTTTCTTTTTGCTAGAATGCACCTATTCACCATTTTACTGTTTGACATTACTTTGTTGCTATGCATTAATATTACGTATTGGTACAATACTGAGATCTATGGTATCTGAAACTTTTTTATAAAAAATTGCCTGAGAGAGAGTCTGTGTTACAGGATGAAGTAGTCAAGGTTAAGTGTTACATCTTCCTAAAAATGCACAGGTAATAGGATGTCTTGCTGAGTAACAGCACAAGTATGATGTCAGCCTGGCCATTTTTATTATTGGAATAGCAACAAATAGGAGCATCACTGAGTCAAAGTCACAATTATCCCATAAATGAATACAGTATTAAAGGGTCTCTTTTCATGCTTTCTATGAACAATAGAATTCCACTTTGTAAGCCAAGGAAAAAAGCATTTCCCACTGATTTGCTCCTTTTTAACTAACAGCTTGCTGTTTCTGGTAGCAACTTCCACATTAACCAAGCCTGTTTCCCTTTCTATAAAAACCTCTGTGCTGAATGAAGTGAAACACACATTTGTCTACTCTCAGTTGACACTCAAAGTGATGACTTGTATTACAGCTTCAATAAGATGATCCAAGACAAGACTTGGTGTACCATTTTAAGTACCTTGCAAAAGGACTTGCTTAATAGTTGATGTGCAAACTTAAAATGAGTTGGAAACTTTGTCTTCTTGGTCATCTTTAGGTTGACTCTCTACCTGTCTTGGACTTTAAACTAGGAAAAGGGAAAATAATACATATAACATTTATTTACCACTACTTTGCCTATATATCTTGCATTTGATAAATAATCATAAGGAAGAACCAGGCAATAGGAAGTTGTGGATACCTAGTACCATTTTGTATCTGAGTTTGGGTTAAATCATGCCACATCATGATGAGGAGAGAAGTAGGCAGAGCTCCAGGCAGGCAGAGAATCTGTTTTTCTCAAACATACACCTTTGCAAGATGAAGTACCCCTTGTCCGAGGAAAGGGTCAGTTTTGTTGTACACTGAAGGGAAGTTTAATGGGAAATGAATGGGAGCAAAGATGAGGGACTAGTCCAGTGTATTTACTTGAGGGACAACACTGTAGATTGTGATTTGTATAGAAGGGTTTTTGCTATACTGCCTTGTCAGTCTACATTGCAGTGTGACAGTAGGTAAAGCACAAATACAGGCTGGGCAGAAACTGGATTGAGAGCAGCCCCGAGGAGGACTTGAGGTTACTGGTGGATGAGAAGCTCAACATGAGCCAGAAATGTGTGCTCACAGCCCAGAAAGCTAACTGTATCCTGGGCTGCATCAAAAGAAGTGTGGCCAGCAGGTCGAGGGAGGTGATGCTCCCCCTCTACTCCGTTCTCATGAGACTTCACCTGGATGTCTGCATCCAGCTCTGGGGCCCAAACATAAGGACAAAATGGACCTGTTGTAGGGAGTCCAGAGGAGGGCCACGAAGATGATCAGAGGGCTGGAGCACCTGTCCTATGAGGACAGGCTGAGAGAGCTGTGTTGTTCATCCTGGAGAAGAGAAGGCTCTGGGGAGACCTTACAGCAGCCGTCCAGTACTTATAGGGGGGGCTACAGAAAAGGTGGAGAGGGACTCTTTATCAGGGAGCCTAGCAACAGGACAAGGGGTAACAGTTTTAAACTGAAAGAGGGCAGATTTTGATTAGATATCAGGAAGAAATTTTTCACTGTGAGGGTGGTGAGACACTGGAACAGGTTGCCCAGAGAAGCTGTGGATGCCCCATCCCTGGAAGTGTCTAAGGCCAGGCTGGATGGGGCTTTGAGTAACCTGGTCTAATGGAAGGTGTCCCTGCCCATCGCAGGGGGGTTGGAACTAGATGATCCTTAAGGTCCTTTTCACCCCAAACCCACAGCAGTCCCCTGGCAGTGCTCAACACCTTCTTTTTCTTACTTGTCCAGTCTCAGATCTTCAAAAATGCCTTTTCCATGTAGACAATGCAATCATATTTGTAAAGATATTTGTTGCAGTCAGCTAAAGCTTTACCCCTGTTTATCTCTCTCCCATGTGTTATTGTTGTATAGAGACAAATATGCTTGCATTACAGCTGTACACACCTGATGCTATCCGCATTGCTGTGGGTACTCATGTGGAAAAATGAGCATGGTTGGGTTCTCTTCTGATATCTCAGGAGCTCTATATGAAGCAACTGATAAGTTCAAAGTGCATTGTACTACTGCTCTAGAGTATTATTGCCTCCTAGCCTCCCACCACAGCTAGCTCTTTACAGCTAATCTCAGTGCCCACCCACAGTCACTGTTTCAGCTACTAGTAAGTGACATTTAGTATGCAAAAATGAACACAAGTAAAGCAGAAATATAACGCATTGTTTTTGTTTTTTTTTTTTCCTGGAGAAGCAATTATTTCAAATATTTAATTTAACACATTGCAGAATTTTGCCTAGCAGCAAAGAAGTTAGAAGTATCCTATAGCAACAGTTCATTCCCTATACTTAGGATAACATCCGAGAAAGTGAATGAGTCCATGTTCTTTAAAGACAGACTAGAGAGCTGGAAAATTTTGCAAGTTTCACTTAACCTCAGCGTGCAACTATTATCAGTTACAAGCCTGTAAGTCTTCAGGGTCTGAGTGTAGACTGATCACCATTCCTAACTCTACATGTATTCCATGTCCAACATGCTTTGTGGCCTAAGTATCACATTCCTCCATGAGCACACACGTTTTCCAGTATGCAGAAATGACTGTAGGATCTCTAATATTTTAGTTGCACCTTGCCAATGACTGTAGTCAGGAAATAGCATTTAATTCACAGAAAACTTCAGAAGCGTATAGTTAACATTCTTAAGGATAGTCTTGAAGAGGCGATATTCCTTATCTAAGAAAAATCAGGGCATTCTTTAAAAAAATGCCATCAGGAAACAGTTGTCTCTTTCTGTGTACTTCAAATGATCTTTTAGACCAGGAAAGACTTGTGTTGTTCTTGATCTGTGTCCCCCAGATAGTTAACTAGGTTGACTACAGGTGCTTTGCAATTGTGTAAAACCATAACCACCTGAAGATTATGCCTGTACATGCAGGCCAAATGCTGACCGTCTCTGCCTCCCACTACACCTGAGGCTTAGCAGAAGAAACGGTGGTGGTGTGAAATTAATAACCCCAGCCATGTTCAGCATCTTCTGCACTGCTCTGGTGATGGGCCCTTATTAGAAGGACCCAGTTGTCGAACTTGTCTGAGACTACATTATAGATTGCTGACCCCTTCATTAAACTTGCAATTTCTATTCATTTTAAAGATACACTTTTTGAAGAACAAAGCAGCAACAGCTAGAGATTCATAGAAGCTTATAACAGCTAAGGAAAATTTTTCTTCTTTATTTATTTATTAACTAAAGTACATTCCATTCTAAATAAAGGGTAAAGGTGCATATATTGCATATATGCACTTATTAATGCATATATTCTCATATTTCTTACTTTGTTTATTTTCTGGGAAATCTTAGTTTGTATGTTAGCTTCAGCTTGTGTATTCCACTTTTTTCCCTAGGTACTCAAAGTTTAGAATTACCTTTGATCCTAGGGAAAAATGCATATATCTGGAAATGAGAGGGAAGCTAAAGTTTTGCTTAGCCATTTGGTATCTTGTTGCCTCCATCAGTTCCCTTAGTAACTATCTTTGCCATTGATTGATAGATTTCCACTGTGCTTCAGTCTGAAGAAAAAAAAAAAAAGGTTTAATTTTTCAGTCTTAGACTATATATATGAAACAGGCACATTTAGTGTGTGAAAAATTTATAGTATTTGCACACCTTTCCCCTGCTTGCAAGTTTCTAAAGACTGACTTAGAGATGTGTTTCTCACATCGTCCAGGGAAGGTCAGTAACTTCAGAGTAAACAATTACCATTTTACATTTATATATTTAGAGGCTAAGTAGTCCTCATAACCAAATCAATACACATCTTCATTAAGACATATTAGTTAGGTCAGTTACTGCATTCACAATATACTTTCCCCTTCATCAGCCTGTTGAAGGAGTGTTTAGAAGATGTGTGCTATGTAATGCTCTTCTCAACCAACACTTCAAAATTTAAGCCTCATCCTTTCTAGAGAGATGTGAGAAAAAGAATCTCTCTTTCCTCTACACCTTTTCTTTCTCAGACATAGAAAATAAGCTAACACCATTTTCTTCTTCATTTCTCTTTGATTCACTTACATTTTGCCTGATACTAAAAAATAATGCACATTAATCTTCACATCCTGAATTAAAAAAGGAATGAAATATTAGGCAATTTTCATTGCTCATGATTCATGTCTCGCTCTCACAGACTCATGCATGCTGACACTTGTTATCAGTGCCTTGGAAACAGCAATGACATACAGTCCTAGTCCTTGTAGGATGATTTCCTGTTATTTTGAAACTTTATAAATACGTGCAATTTAATTGATCTGTTAAAAATACCGAGAAGAAGACATGCTAAAACAGAGTCAACAAAGTGCTGTGATTTGCCGTTATCAATCCTTATTCTCCACAGCTGCCTGGTGTACCATATAAGTACCAATATATGAAAGCAACACCTTTGGGAAAAAAAAAAAAAATCCCAAACTTTTTCGTTCTGACTAGTAAGGTGCAATCATTTAGGGTTTTTTAATAATTAAAAATTTACATTTAAAACAAAGCAGGTGTAGGATTTGCCTTTACTTTCTTGAGATGAGTCACCCGAAGTTTTATGCAGCTTTCTGTTAGATGTGTGTGCCAGGTTATGCTTTGGCCTAATTTAACTCTGATCACATGTTCTGATAGTGCAAGTAGACCAGTACTTTTGTATTTGCTAAAGTTATAATTTAGCATAACCGAATACTAAAAAACTAGAAAGAGCTCTGTCTCCAGAACATTACTGGCATATGAATCAATACTATTAAAAATGCATTGCTATGACAACTTAATTATAAGGAGAGAATTCATCAGATACAGAGCAAATCTACAGTTGAATGGAACTACTGCATCTTTCAGGCTCTTCTCATTGCGCGCAAAATTTTCATTTGATAAGGAGGGAATATATTGTAATCCTGTGCAATAAACATTGACAAATGTAATGCAATACAGTCTGTACCAGAAAGAAATAATAATCTTCACAGTATTTTGGTACTACTAATAAAAAATACTAATGTTCTTGATAAATGCTAGAGTGACTTTACTAGCAGCACTTCACCTTTTCTATTTCAAAATGGATTTCATTATGCAGTGGAAAATATCATTCAGTAAACGAAAGAGACTTGCTATGGCAAGTTAAATTGAAGCACAGTAGACAATAGAATCAAACTAGCTTATCATGCAAATGTAATGACTTTTAAAGACAGTAGAAGTTCACTGGAAAACTTCACATAGAAATTTTCCACTTTGCCTCACTTAACAAATAGGATACATTTCAATTAGTATGTATTCTGAGTTTCCTGTATGTTGTGATCTTCTGCAATTACCGAAAATAGTTCAATCAAATTCACCAACAAGGGGTTATTTTCTATATTATTGTAGAATTCATAGCTATTGTGATTCCTGACTGTTGCAATGACCTCCAGCATCCAACGGTATACGGTATTTCATGAGAGATACTTTGTTCTTTGACTAGGGATGAGGGGATCTCGTTAGTCATGCATTTAACCTTTTCTGCATTATCAGCTATTACAGGTTAAAAAAACCCAAGAGAATGAGAAAGAAATATTTCCTGGTTTGTAGCTTTCAGACTGTGTGTGCAGGCTAAATTTATAGAATAGGTGTTTTCTTTGAGATGTTCCTCCAGGTTCTGTTTGACTAAAGACATTAGAGTCATGATGAAGAGAGAACAAGGCAGAAAAAATCTGCTCAGAAGGGCCATTTTGTAGCAGCTTCTGGTTTGGACAGGTATAGCCTTTCTTATGAAATGGAATTAAAATGTGACGTATTTCTGAAGAAATGGAAGTACAAAGAAGAATACTTTGCACTTTTCCTTAGCTCTCAAAAGGACTATGATATGCATACCTTAAGAGGTAATAAGGGTTACCTTATTAAGAGGGCTTGCGTTATTTACAGTGCCATTCTTAGCTTCATTTTTGGTAAAATCACATTGAGTCTTAATAGTTAAAAAATGTAAACTGAATGCATATGCTTAAGGAATGTTAATTTGTGAACACAAGATTGTCCTGAGGAAGATGGATTGAAGGAGACAGAGTCTAGGCAGGTGGCAAAAACTATGAAACCTCTATGAAACCCTACAGAATCAGATTAAAAATCTTTTTTTTTTTTCTACAGTCAAGTTCTCAGTGTGAGGCTAGTGTCTGTCAATAGCAAATGGATATGCATTAATTTGTATGTGAGAGATACTTCGGAGTATAAGTTGTGTCAATATACTTCTGTTTGAAAATGCCAACACTTTCTTGTTCAGTCTTCTTAGAGCATTTAAGAAACATAATCATTCAGGCATCCATGAAGTAAATTAACAGTTCTGTTTTCTCTAAAGTAGAAAGTATTGGAGATACTGCTAAATATTTGGTATGTTAGAAATATCTCTTAATATTTCTTCTACTTTCTCTAATATAAAAAAGAAATTTCAATTCACACGTTCTCTGAAGCCTCGTAAGTGGGTTTCCCACCCTCCTTCTCGTTACTTTCTTAGTAATAGGAGAGCAATTTCTTCATTGTATTCTTTGCCATACGGTGAATGAATGCTATGGTAACTTCATATGTAGTCTGTGGGATGTGCTTGTCATACCCAGTAGACCCTTTGGCAGAACCCATGCTCTTACCTAGTTTTTTCCTTTTCTTTTGCTTGCGTCCCTGAGGAGCTTTTTCCATTTACGGTTTACTTGCTTTCTCTGAGGTGAGCAAAGTACATAGAGGATGCTGTTACAGATTAGGAAGCATTCACATTGACCCTGAGAATGCCAGCAATTATAGTTACTTGCTTGCATTCCTTAGTAATACAAAGGAAGGCAAATTTAATAGAAGTTGGATCCAAGATCATCTTCTTTTGCAAAAGACAGATAATACTACCATGTAACTATAACTGCTGTCAAGGAAACATTTTGTTTTCTTACAAAGAAATATCTTTTTTTAATCAAATCTTGCACCAACCTCATCCCTTTTTTTCAGAAAAGAACAGATGGGAAAGGATAAGAAAGAAAAAATAAACATTTGAAGGAGTAAGATTTTCCTATTGTCACAAATATTTTTGCTTTCTAGCTAGAAAGAACAGACTTATTTAGTCATAGTAAAATTGATGCATTAATACTTTTGTCTCAGAGAGCCATTCCCCTAGTGAAAGACCGTGGTAAATGTCCTTTGGCATTGACATACACACAGATTTTCAGCGATCATATCATAGTGCTTTTTTTTCATATAAAAATAGCAACCATAACATACTAGTCTATTGAATCCAAGACATCCTGACCTAAATTGGTAATGTTCTTAGTGAACAGAGAAAAGTTGACAGGTTTCAGTGATCATATAAAGGCAAAGGCATTTGAAGTACCTAATTCAGTATTATTTAAACTTCAGCTTGAATGGCTTGCTGTCAGGTATTGTGTCATGCACTTGTGAGAGTACAAAAGAAAAATCTTATAGATATTTTTTTTCTATATACTCCACTGCTAACAGTTAAATAGAAAAAAAATCTGAGTTAGAACAATTGTCTAATAATTTTTATCTATTTATAGTTATCAGTAGTCAAAGCAAATATAAATAGCAACTATGTAAAAGAATAGATAAAAATGCACTGCAACTTTCAAAGATGAATTTAAGCTCAGACAAGTAACATAAAAAGTGGATCTTTAACAATTTCTGGAGCATTACACTTCCAAAAATATCTCCAGTTCACTGTTGGACTTGAGCCTGCAGCATTCTGCATGTTACATTCAGAACATAGCGCTGATTCATCCTAATTTTAAAATCGGATTCAAATGGCATATGTTGTCTTAGGCAATGTTCTTCAAGGGAAGTAGTTAATGCATGCACAAACCCACATAGGGTATTTTGAGTGCCACAGCCTCTGACATCCTGTTACTCCTAGAAAATAAAGCAAAGTGTTTGTTTGTTAGAGAAATTCCCTGGAAACCTGATTATCAAGAGCAAGATGACTTCTCAGTATGCTATAAAAGACCGTGACATGAAAGGCACTAGAAATAATTATAGAAGAAAACAGTGGGGGTTTGGAGGGTGGGTGCACTTGGACAGTATTATGCTGGAGGCCAGTGTGCATCTGTGGATGATGTGCACTCTCTACTGTGTAGGTCCTTCTGAATGTAAGTCCTCATCAGTACTTCGGAAAGCCAACACAACCAGAAATATTGAATTGTAAGTGATGGGCAATGGGACAGGAGGAAATGCCCTCAAGTTGCACCGGGGAGGTTTGGGATCAGTTTTGGGAAAAATTTCTTCACAGAAGGGGTTATCAGACATTGGAGTAGGCTGCCCAGGGAGATGGTTGAGTCACCATCCCTGGAGCTATTTAAAAGACAGGTAGACATGGTGCTTGGGGACATTGTTTAGTGGTGGTTTTGGCAGTGTTAGGTTAATGGTTGAACTCAATGGGAAGGGACTCAAAGTCCCTTCCAACCTAGACAATTCTATGATTCTAGGATTCTAAATGTCCTCTGTCTGAGAAAAGCTCGTGTCTCAGTACAAACAGTGACTTCCCTGTTGATTTCAGACCAATTTTTATTTGGTCTCAAACTATTAGAGGACACATAATGCATTACAATATTCAAGTAACTTTTGTTAAAACATCCAGACTTTCTTAAAACTAAAAGGCAGAAAAACCCACAGTTTTTTAAATTTGTTTCTAGTTTTGTTGTTCTTAGTAGAGAAATTTTGTGGATGGATTTGTGTAAAAGCTCGTTGACTCCATTGTCTCCTAGATGGGGAACTCTAATGCAAACATGTATGAGACTCACTCACTCACTCACTCACTTCTTTTCAACATCATTGGCATTTTAAAGCAAAATAGGTTTCCAGCATTCATAGTAGGAGGGGGAAGTTAGAAATAATGGTGCAGTCACAACATTAAAAGTCAACAAGACCATAAAAAAACCCATAAAGATCATGATACTTCGAATTAGCACTAGGGTAATAAAGAAAGGCTGACCCTTTTAGCATTAGGAAATGTTAGTCCTCCATAAGATAATTTTAACATTACCAAGGGTGTGCTAATTTTTCATGTACAACCTGTTACCTGTCTGTTATACCTTAATTTTTAAATGGTATGATATCACGGAAGCAAACTTCTCAATCATCTCACTTGCTAGTGAGAAGAGTAAAGTCTTTAAGACTCAATAGAGTCTTCAAGATTAACTTAATTATATTATCTAGGCTTTCTTCAATGACATCGTATGATGTACCAGAGTATCACTCTGTAGCTCAGATTCATCCATATGGTCCTGTTCAGTGGCAAGTGGAGGCTGAATCTCAGTCCTAAAAGCATTGTAGTTACCTTAGCAACAGTGCATATCCTCATAGCAAAACTACTTAGCCAGCCAAGCTTTATAGTTTGGGCTCAACAATGTCTTGATCTACTGTGCTGCTGATGATTCCAAACCAAATGTAATTCTCTACTCTAGCCTTTCCTTATAGAATTGTAATTTTAGAAGGTTTGAGTTGATTCACACCTTTTTCTTCTTTTTCTGAACAGAAACACAGAACAGAAACAGTGCCACCCCTAATTCCAAACTTTAAATACTTTATATCTTCCAAAAGCCACACAGTTAATTAACCATTTGGTGGACCTTCTAAAACACTACCATGATACATATACACAAAGTTAAGTAGAGAGAGGGAACAGCAAAGTATGGTCTCATGAAGATTTTGCTACTGCCAATTTTATAAATAGATAAAAAGATTATCAGACAATTGTTCTAACTAAAATAGTCTGATGAAGATTTTGAGCCTAGCTCTACAAAAGTATGAGGTAGAAATGCTAAACAAGACATTGTGATTAAATAAATCTACCTGTGTGAAGAATTACTTTTCTCTAAAAATTACTTTTTCTCTCAACACTCCGTGGAGGTTTTTTTGAATACTTTTTTTCTCCAATTCTACAAGGCTCTGGAAAACAAAATTAGGACTCATTAGTTCCTCATGGCCACGGTGTCTTAGAACTGAACATGCTTTAGTCCAACTGGGGTCTAGGTCCATTGTTTTTCCTACAGCTGTCCATGGAGGCGCTTTCATGCCCTTTCTTTACTTCTCCATCTCTCAAATTATCCCAACATTCAGCTTAGCAGCTGTTACTTTTTTGCCACAGACATGGTTATGTTGTATTAAGGGAAAATGCAATTCCTGCCTACAGTATGTAGACTGTGGATATTAAGGCATTTATATAAAAATGGAATTTGCTGTAGCATTTCCCTGTCTGTGTTATGCAGCATCCCCAACTTAGAAGCTAAAACAATGCTTTTTGCGTGAAAGCTCCTCCCATTTTTTTATTTGCATTAGGTGTACTATACAATAACATGTTTTTATTGTCTGATTACTCAAAGCCTAATCCCCAAATTTAATTTTGATCCAGAAGTATTGTATAAAAGTTTAAAGTTATGAGTTACACCTGTAGAGGATGATACTGACAGTTTTATAATAGAGTGGTAAATTGCATGTCATATATATAGTTGACAATGATTTTTGGATAGTGAAAACAATGCAGTTGCTACTAAAGCCAATTTTCAGCTGTAGCCAAAGGCTCTAAGAGCATCTACCTTTATGATTCAGAAACAACTGTAGCCCATGTGTGTTCAGGTCAGTTTTCAAAAAGGAACTTAGAAGGCGGCCAAAGATAAACAAAACTTTTTTTTCCAGAGAAAATCAGTTTCATCAGTAAGGACTATTTGTATGTCTGCCATGAAGGCATGGGCTTATGCATGAGGATGTGGAGAAACATGTTTCACAGAAGTGAAGATGGTTTGGATTGTGCTGAGAGAGGGACGTTTTACCATAAAGGCTTGGAATTTCCTAAAAAAAAATATCATCTGCAAGAATTCATCCTAACAGAGCTGGTCAACGTAAGACGACTAAGGTTAGAATCAAGTGAATGAGGGAGAGAAGAAAATGTAGCTGTTGTGTCATGCTGAAATTGAGGGTTTGAATAGCTGACCTTTTTTTTTTTTTAAACAAATATAGAAAGCACGTAGAATTCTGTTTGGAGTCCTGTTTGCAATGGTCACTTTTAAACTTCAAAGGAAAACTTTGAGACTTCATGCATTGTTTTGATTTTCATTCTCAAGTTTTATCTTTTTAGTTTGGAAAAAAGGTTAGTAATCTTTAGTTTATCTTTAGTTGTAGAAAATGCATTACAATACTTAAAACATGGATTATAGTAAAATGAAATACATGATGAAAAATGGATTATGATACTTGAAATACTTGGATTATGACATTTGAGTTTATCTAAATCAGCAACATTTACAGGTTTTTTTACAACTAAAATTATTCTATTGAATATCATACTTTTGACAGTTTGCAGGTTTATCCTTCTGAAAATCTTGCAAAGTCCAGTAATGGCCTTATTTTAGCACAAGAGTAAGTACTGAACACAAATGTCTGAGTTTAGTTTCACGGTCAATGGTAACATAATCAGTCGGTGGATAGAAAAGCAACTGGGAATTGCAAACAATTGTACAAGAATACAGGTTGTTCGTTCATCTGCTTCAGTTCATTCAGCTCTGCCCTAGCAGAGCTTCTAGGTCATTTAGAAGTTCTGTGGATCTCAAGAATGCCAAGTAGCTGCAAACATCTTGGACTTGTAGTGACAAGAAAAGGCCATCTTAGAAAACAATGGTGGTGTTCACAATGAGGCTGTAATAATCAAGAAAAAGTGCTGAGAAAGGCTTTAACTGGATTTTGGAACTTGATAATAAATACAATGCCTGTAGCTCCTGAGTATTATCAAAGTCCTTTTTTTTTTTCCCCTTTCATATGTCAAAATTTTTCAGGTCTATAGTTAGGAAGTGTTTTAATTTCTGCCAGTGCTTTTAAATACTTACGGTATACTGAGTTTTGGCAAAAAAAAAATAAATAGGAAGAAGTTCTGAGAAGTATATCTGAATGTTTAGCAACTGGCAGGTTGAACTAAAGAAAAGTAAATATACCACTCATATTTGACAGAATATTTTTGAGTACATGTTTTCAAAGCATTTAATCCAATTTTAAGTAACTATGAGAAGTGTTCATATTTTGAAGATTGAAAAATATGCAAAAGCCAACATATTCCTGTGTCTCTTTAACATAGTTTAACATGAAAAACCTTATAAATTGTTATCTTGTAATCAAATGAAAAATTTAAGTATAAATTATTTGAATGCTGCAAATGATTATTCCATTAGTAGGTAGTCCTCAAACTTAGGATGCTGGCGAATGATTACAACTAGCAAGGATAGTGTCTACATGCAAAACTGACTTGAGTATTCCCTGATAAGTATTTCTTCGTGTTGTCAAGCTTGATATATAAATACTAATTATTTCATACAGAAGAGTTATTGCTGTGGCATGAAAGAGCCAGCAACAGGTTTGTACCTCATCAACATGTGAACCTCAGTGCTTGGCTGAGCCCAGCAGAGAAGTCTCTGGCTTGACACACAAGAAGAAGTTCCCATGGCAATTATACTTGGTCTTTCCTAACCAATTTCAAGCTATTTTTTCACTTTGTGGACCAAATTGACCTCAGGTATATCTTTACCACTATTCGTTGTTAGATTTTGTATTTCAATTGCTACATATTCTGGCAAAGTGTATGAGAACACATTGTGTCTCAGGCAGGAAGAGCACCTTTAGGAAGGCTAGAATCACCTTTGTTGTTTGGTCATACGAGGATCTACATGGCTGTGTAGGGGCATCTTATTTCTCTGATAAATTTTGATCTGTTTGTGGGGAGATGGTTGTGGAGGCAGACAGCCTTTTTTACATTTAAGTTTTTGGTATTTTTATTTAGATAGACAAGAAGAAAGTAGTGATCCAAACTTATGAAGTTAAAACTAGGCAGACCTTTGAGATTCATCAAGACAGGAAAATCTTTCAAAGTGAAGGTGAGGATATGGGTGACAGGAAAATTGTTTACCGAGTCCATTCACCTGGCTTTATCTCCATTTGAATGCACTTTTATTGGGAGATTTCCTAATCTCTAATCCTAACTGAATTTCAGGTTCCTTTTTACGTCTACACAGCCTAAGTGCCAGGACCTCGGTTAGGAATACTGACTCAGTATCAGTAAAGAAACAGAGTTTAAGCTTGGACATGCTCAGCATGAATGCCAGACACTTAGAGACATCTTTGGTAGTGTAAGAGAAAGTTAAGCACCTGTGTAAACATTGCCTGAATTTGTGTTTCAAGTAATGACTAGACTGAGGTTTTGATAAACGTCTGTCAGTGTGCAATGCACTAAAGTATGAAGCAGAATGGATTACTGCTGAAAGCTGAAGTAACCCTGTTTTACTGCTGAAAATCATGTATGTAGTTAATTTTCTTTTCCATTGCAACAGATGAGGAATGTGTGTATGGTTACATGCCTTGTGGAGAATAGCATAAAAATGCATAGAAGGAGCCACAGTAGCGAATACAATAGGAAAACATTTCCTGGTGTTTCCTGCTACCATTACTATTGTCACAGATCTTTACAGAGTATTTTGACAAATAAACCAGCTAAAATTTAGAGATGAAGGCTGAGTTTGCAGAACTGTGAATTAAAAATTGAATGTAAGATTCAAAAGCCAAAAAACAACTACCAGTATGCAGATGTTTGTATTTCACAATATCCTTTGAGTGCTGTCATCACTCTTAACTGCAGTGAGGAGGGAGGACATATATAAAATTTATATCTTGTCATGTAATGCCAAAAGCACTTTCAGTAGTTTTGAGGAAGTACAATGTGTCACTGAGTGACTTTAGGTTGCAAGCTGGTTTATATTTATTTATATTACTTCCTAAAATATTGGGTCAAAGCCATTAAACTAAACAGTAATCTATGGGAATATACTCTTAGGCTGGTTAAAGGTGTAGGATTTCATGCTCAAGGATGAGGCTTTGTTTAACTCATCTTTGTAACTGTCTTGCATAACAGATCTGTAATGGTGCCACAATAAATAATAATAAATGTTGGATTAAGTTTGTGACATAAATGCCCTCTTCAAAGATATATTGAGGCATGCTAGAATTACTACATTGAATTATGCAGTTAGTTAAAAATAAGAGATCAAGCCAAAGGGAACGAACATTGTCTCTACCACCTCATTCACAGCAACGGTCTACATACCCTCCTTCAACTGTGCTTCAGAGATTGGAGGGGAAAAAAAAAAAAAAGATAATTAATTTTGCCACTCGTGTATTATGGGAAGTAAACAAAAAAAGCCCACCCTTCGTGATCCATGAAAATGACTGGCTAGAATTTTTAAGTTAGAATCTGGTTCATAGTCATTTTTAGGAGAGAAATCAAACACTGCCTTAAATCCTAGCAATTTTGTCTTTTTTTTACACATAAAAGTGTAAAGAGATATGATGCAGAGAGTGAAAGACAATAACTGGAGTTTCCCAGCTCCATTGCTGCTTTCTTCTAGCTTGAGATGAACTCACTCCAGGGCTGATGACATCTCAGTTGAGCACGTTGGACATTGTGTAGGACTGTTCTATGCTGCTGAATCTCTCCAGCAGGCTTGAGGTGGGAAGGACGTTGTTCAAATACTGCACGCAGGTCCATGCACCACACAGCTCAGAACCACCTGGACTTACCTGGACATACCAGGTAATATGTCATATATGCATATTCATGTACGTGCCAGAAGAAGAAAAGGCAACCAGATTTTACCAATGGGAACTTGAGTAACTGAGGAATTTATGTCTGGAATTAGAGGATGTTGCTAAGCAGACATGAATTTAATCTTCAGGGAGCTAGGATCTAAATGCTGAACACTGGTTTTTCTACAAGCTAAGTTGTCTAGTGAACAAGACACTTGGTAAAACTTGATTCAGGTTTCTTCTTCCTGTAGGCCTTGGGACAATATTAAGTAAATCACTCACGGTGTATCCATCAGTATCAGTGTAGCAAAGAAATAAAACAGTTTTTATTAACTGTTTTATTAAGCAACAACACAGGTAGCTGAAAAAATAATTTACTCAATTATTTTTTTCTCAAATAGTTTGAAGTAGGAGATTTGATGGGAGTTGAGGAGCATGTGTAGATCCTTGCTTAAAGAATTAGTTGACCACACAGCAGCTTCAGTCACAGATTACATTGTACTTTGCTGAATTTAAGCATAAGGTTATTATTTGTATTTTTAAGTTAAGATAGAAATACTCTGTTGAACTGAAGGCAAACAAGATGAAATCATCCTCTCAGTAAATTCACAGGGATTTTATCATTCATTTCAGTGGAGCACAACTCTATAAAAGGTGTAGAAATGAAATTTACAATAGACAATGCAACAGGTAATTGAGGGATGGGGCAACCTGAACGAACTTAGTGGATGCCCCATCCCTGGCATTGTTCCAGGCCAGGCTGGATGGGGCTTTGAGCAGCCTGGTCTAGTGGGAGGTGTCCCTGCCCATGGCAGGGGGCTTAGAACTAGATGATCTTTAAGGTCCTTTCCAACTCTAACCATTCTATGATTCTGTGATTCTATGAAGTCTGAGACAATCATCTGCACCAAAACCTTTATTTAAACTCCAGCAAAAGTTTGTGAAGGATTTGTATTTGAAAAAGTTAGTAGATAGAACACTAAGTGAAAAGAGTGTGCCAATAAAATGTCTTTGTCTTCCGCAATAAAGGAAATGAATGATAGTAGCACAAAAGTTACAATAGAAGACACCATCCATCAAGAGAGCTCTTAAAAAATACATTGTAGGGAACAATTGTGCAGTGGCAGGGGGATGAATTAGATGACAAAAAGAAAATTCATTTGAAATATCAGAAATAAGCTTTTGTTCTTATTTGCTACAACTGGAACAGAGGAAACTGCATACAGTGATATGATAAAGATACAGACGCATAAGCAGAGTCAGTGCAGATGTGCTGTAGCTAGTGATCGTATATCAAAGGTCATTGACTGATTGTTAATGATGAGTGAGACATTAAAAAAAAGTATACAGAAGTAACATATATGAACAAGGAAGGCAAAACCTCTGGCCACATCAGGTAAATATGTAGGTTTTCCACATACTTGAGAGGAGATGTTTAACCCACTATCTATGGACACTGTGTGATCTTTCATAAGCAGCTGCACCTTGTAGATAGATATTTGATCTTAGAAAGCAAAATTAAAGATGGACTGGAGAATGCTGGAGAGATAAGAAGTTCAACTCTCTAACTTGGGGTGATGCTTCACTCTAAAAGTGACTCCAACAAAACTGTAAGTGACCCCAGCACTTGTAGTGCTTTTACTGAAAAAGCAACGACTTCCAGCACCCAAGCAGAGCGAGCAGAGCTGAGTGCTGATAACAGAGTCCATCACTAGTCTCCAACCTAGGCAAAGTGGTGATTCGGGTTCAAGGTCTATCCAGGGAGTCCAGTCAGGAACAGGAGGAGATGGGAGCATCACAGAGCTGGAAGAAAGGCTACTACCTAGGGCCATCCAGAGACAGGGCTGGGAACTGGCACTCCTGCAGCACCACTCAGGCAGGGACTGATGGCCTCAGGCTGAGCTGAAATGGGAATCCTGGTCCATGGGCAGGGTGCGTGGATGGGGGTCCACCCTAGGGCTGGTCAGGGCCAGTGAGGCTCTTTAGTGCCCTCAAGGCTCTTGACACCTCAGAGTTTTGGCAAATTATGAGGTTGGCAATGACAACATGTAGATGTCTACAGTGTAAACACCTACAGCTGAGCTAACCTGAGCTGATCAGTCTCATCAAAAGAAAAACAAGCTTCTCTCACGAGCTGCTTCTCAGCCTGAAGCAGGCCTCTAACAAAGGTAAGAAGCAGATCAGTATAGGCTGGTAACTAGCTTACGTAAAGACCTCCACTTTGCAGTGATCCAAAATTAGGTGAGGTGACCAAGTTGTCAGATTGCATACTAAGAAACAGCATGGTGATGAGCAATAAATCCTACTCAGTACCTTGAATTTAAAATTAGAAATGCCTTGCCACCTTTTGCACAATGTGAAAGACGTTAATATTTTGCTAAGTGTCAGGAATGGCATTATGGGAGTCTCTTGAGATTGACTGGGAATTTTAAGATCGTCTCATTTAATTAATGTAATTTTTCTTTTAAATTAGCAGAGGTTCAAATAAGGGCCTGTCTACAAATACGCAATACATAAGATAGCCAAGTTAGACTGTGTAGTAAAACACAAAGAGTGAATTATAGTAGAGAATGGCATTTTATCCATGCATCAGTGTTGTGAAAGAAGTGAAAAGAATGGCCAGAAAAGAAAAATATGGATGAGATACAGATCCTGATTTGAGTTACAGTGACATAAAGATCTTTAAAATCTAATTAAGAAAGTGCCACTTGCTTTCCTTTTAACACAAGACTAAACCAGTCATTTACCTTGTCTGTCAGCTATCAGCTCTCTGAGAAGCTTTTTATTCTTTCTTACAGGTAAATGTTGTTGGTTATTGGGGCAGCTCTTAATGTGGAGGCATAGATGTCCTTCCCCCAAATGACTTTATAAACTCCATTAAGTCTCATTAAACCTCATTCCTTGTCACCAGTCTTTGTCTTAATAGCAACATTCAGTGGCAATGTAATGTACTCTATCAGCGAAATTGTACAGAAACTTGTAACACCTGGAATACTGTGTTCAGTTTTGGGCCCCTCACTACAAGGAAGACATTGAGGTGCTGGAGCGTGTCCAAAGAAGGGAAATGAAGCTGGTGAGGGGTCTCGAGCACAGAGCTTATGAGGAGGGGCTGAGGGAGCTGGGGTTGTTTAGCCTGGAGAAAAGGAGGCTGAGGGGAGACATTATCTCTACAGCTACCCAAAAGGAGGTTGTAGAGAAGTGGGGGTCAGTCTCTTCTCCCAGGTCACAAGCAGAAATAGCCTCAGGTTGCACAGGGGAGGTTTAGATTGTATATTAGGAAAAATGTCTTCACTGAAAGGGTTATCAAGCATTGGAACAGGCTGCCCAGGGAAGGGGTTGAATCGCCATCCATGGACGTATTTAAAAGAAGTATAGATGTGGTGGTGCTTGGGGACATGGTTTAGTGGTGGACTTGTTAGTGCTAGGTTAACGGTTGGACTCGATGAGCAAAACTTTTCCTTGAGATTTCCTCAACAGTCGAAGGCAAGTGGTGCAGACCACTTTTCTAGTTTTGAGGGTCATCATGAAGTGTCAGTGTGATGTGGATTTATGTCTGTTCTCCACTGGTTCAGCTGCACAATCCCATGAAAGAGTTAAATGACATCAATTATCTAATTGATGGTAGAAAACTTACTTTTCCTTCAGTAATAACCCATGAGTCTTCAGGTTACTTACATCACATTTTCGTTGGATAAAGAGCAGCCCTTTTCTCCCCTCTGAACTATGTCCTTTTACCCTGTTTTCATCCTTTCCCCATCTGTTTATTCCCCTTTCTGTCCCCGTTTGTGAGCTTCCGTTCTCACTGGTAGTGAAACTCCTTGTGATCCTCGTAATTGATCACACCCTTGTGTGAATCTTTCCCTTCTGCAACTGCAGAAGCTGTAATAAACACTGACCCTCATGAGGCTTTTCCTGTCATTTGCCTTTTCTGTTTTTTAGTCTCATAAGTTCCCTCACTTCCACTGTTCTCTAGAGAAGTGTGTTATCTTACAAGTGGTTTTTTTGGTTTTTTGCTTGTTTATTTTTTTGGGGGGGGTTAAGTTCTTTTTGCCTTCTTTCTTTGCTCATGGTTTTCTTCTTTGATAATGTAAAGAAGGCATACCTTTTTGCACCGTATCAAACATCTGAATCACTCATTACTGTTTTTCGATGAAGTCCATTATGATCTTTTCATCTACTTGATTATTGAACGTATTTTGTTTTGCCTGCTTCCTAACTTGCTCTGTGAGCATCATCTTCACTCTTCATTTGCACCCTTGGTTGGTTTTTCTTTTCCTCTGTCTACCTGATCTTGCCCATTTCATGGAGGCATCCCAAATGGTCTCCCAGATCCCTAGTTTGTGTTCAGTGTTTCAACCACAACAGCTGGAAAAAGCAGAACAAGCATCAAGTGTCATTTACCTAAACCATCTCATTAAGTATTTTAATTTGCTATCTTGATCCTCATATCAGCGCAGTTGCAGCTGAATTTGGGTGACACAGTATGGGTATATCATTTGGTAAGTGTGAAATAATGGAACGGCCGAAGGGAAGAAGAGCATTTCTAGCTTGAACAGACATCACAAAACTGTTTATATCAAGCTCAAGAAAATTGACCCAATCAACCGATACACATTTCTGCTAACAATATTTTAGGTAGGAAAGTGCTTCTCCTGACAATCATGACAAATACTGTTACAGCATTTTCTTGCCTCTGCTCTGCTCTGTGACAGTGGCAGCAGACTTATTGTTAGGCTCAGGCAGAGCTATTTGTACCTTGGGATTTGCAGTGCTCCACTCCGCACCAGCACGCCCCTACTTGCTCTGGGAGACAGACACAGACAAAGGGGAAAAAAAAAATTAAATCCCCACCTGTTTTTTAAAATATTTACGCTATTCCTAATCATAGTAAGAACATAAACCCAGCTTCCCAGTCCAGTTGGTTAAATTGAAATGAAATAAGATGAAATAAGAGACCTTCTTTCTGTTTTGTTTTTGTGGTTTGGTTTGGTTTGGTTTTTTTTCCCCCCTTATTTGTACTTCCCTTGTTCCTGGTTTAGATCGCAAACTAAAGGGCAGGAACGGCTGCAGCATGGAAGGCACAAGCCAAACCTCCTATACACCAATGCAATGAACCATTAAAAAACCAAACAAACCAAAAAACTCCAATCAAACAAAACCCAAAAAACCCTTTGATTATTTTGTTTACTTCGTGCATGACTGAACAGAGTTCACAAGCCAAAGTTATTTTGTATTGAGTGACAGTTCTGAAGTAACCTTTCATCAAAACAATTCTGACCTCTCCATTTAAGTCCTATATAAGGAACAGTTAAAATGTATTCATCTCATCTGGAGCCCCAGGAGACCCTTCTCTGTTCTCGTTTTAAGTAGGAAAGAGATTTTAGCAGGTTATAGCACTTCAGAAGGATAAAGCCTGTTTTTCACTATGCTGCACAAATGCATTCCTTAAGTCTGGAAATTGGGAGGAGAGAGTCAAGGTTCTTTCCCTTTTCCATCACTTACTGTCATCTGGAGGTGATCTGAAGATCTCTGCATCCATCTCGCATACCACCAAGATGAGAAAATATTCCCATTGCTTTCCTAAAACTCTTCTCTTCAAACTCAAGCATTCGTGCTGACGGAAGAACTGTGAAATGAAGTTTGTTTTTTGCGTAGAGGTCCACACTGGCAAATTACTGTATTTCTCTGAAATACCTTAACCTTGAGCAGGTCGGAAAACAGAAAATAAAAATAGACTTCTAGAAATTTTCTTAGGAATAAACTTATATAAGAATCCCTGCAGATCATCTTTGAGAGAACATCCTGTGATATGTACTTTTGATGTTTAGGTTTAATTCAGGATTTTGAGGGATTTTTACATTGTTTGAACATATGCTCATTAGTCACATTAATCTGCATCACAGACCTTCAGAAAACTTGTACTTTCCATTTCTTCAAATGTGTTAGTTCCAAATTATAGGCTCATAAGAACCTTAATGAAATAGGTTTAAACTTCTCAATATCCCTCAAGACTCAATTTCCAGCTGAAGCACTGGTATTATAACATCCCCAAGCTATCAGGTAATACCCTTTTTTAGTTCTATTTGTCTTAATACCTGCACAATTTTTCCAGCTTTTCTTTCTAAGGACGCAAATTCCTATTTACTTTCAGCTGTTCTCCCCAAAGTTTAACACCATTTGTAATGTTTTGCTGGTTTTAGATTCTGGCAAACACGTGCATTTTCTAACAGTGGGACAGAAACTATTGTCACATATTTCAGATACTAAACTACACATACTATAGTCTTTACAATAAAACGAAAATTCAGTCATTCACAGTCTTTTATTTTTTATGCTTAGGGCTCACTTATACTGAGATTTTTGCACCATATCACTTAGGAATGGTTGCTTTCTTTAACTCATTTTTTTTTACTCTGACAAAGGGAACCCCTTTTTATGTAATTTATGCTTAACTGATGCAATTTTCAAAATAAAACAAAAAATATTTTCCTAGAAGATTTCCCAAGTATCCTAGTAGCTTTCTAAAAGTAAAAATAAATAAGTATTTAGCTCAAATACCTGAAATAGCTGTAAGGAAGCATAATTCACCTTTGTCCTCAACTTTTTAAAACAAAACAAATAAGTATTCAGTATTCTTTGGCAGAGCACAAAATTCTAGGCTACTATTTCTACTTTTAACTTTTAAAGTGACTTTGCATGGTTATTTCTTTGGTTTTAGATATTCTTCTTGCTATTTTAAGGTTAAACCCACTATCAGTTTTCAGATTAATGATCTGAAATACTTCATTAGCATTTTGTGCATCAAAGGATTTTTTGACATCCAAATTTTGAAAAAGGTCTGGAGAAAATAACTTACAAACAAATTCCTGGGGATGGTTTTGGTTGTTTCAAACTTGTCTGAAAATATTTGCAGAAGTTTCTTTGGACTTCTTTGCATCTTTGTCTCGTACGTTTGCTCAGTATCAGGAAAATTGCTGTCTGAATCTTGCAGATCTGTTCATTTCACTCAGAATGATTGCATCCACTTTATGTAAGAGCATAATGATTGCCCTCAATTTATTTTCTGTTAATAAAATGCATTTTTGAAGGACAGAAAGAACAAAAGGCAAAACACAATTCCGAATAGGTTTCTCTGTTTTTTGCCATCTTTGTTTTTTAAGTGTGTTGCTCTCTTGGTTCTTAACTGTATCTCTTAATGACTCCAACGGAAAACCAGTACATGCAAATTAATACTATTTCTCTCACAAGCAATAAAGTAAGGCTTTTCTGTTTTCAAGGACTTTTGAATATAGGTTGGAAATGACCGGTAATTTTTTTGTGTGCGAACATTATCTTCTGTCTTCAGCATGGCATCGACTGCTGCTTGGACGAACCGAAAATTACATGGACCATTCAGCAAGTAAATAGAGTCTTCAAATAGATCTTTAACAAGTGTCTGGATTATGTGCATCACATTACTGCGGATGGAATTTTTTTCCAGGGCAACTTGTATTCTTCCATGTTGCTGTTAATGAAGACTTCCAAATATGAGGCATAACATTGCATTATAGCACTTCCTGTTTTAGCAGCATAGTTTCTATACCCACAGATTCTTCCCATTTGGGACTTTCTTCAAGAAGAAAGGAGAACACTGTAAATGATCAATCAATTCTTTTTGAAGATGATGATGAAAAATTCAGGAAAATAATTCTTTGTTAGCTGCTACCGTTCAGCAGATAGTCTTGACTTTTGAACAGAATTCAGTGGAATTTCTTGTACCACAGCACTTTAGATAATAAGTCATGAGATTTCGGTCTTGACTCCAGCAGCCTGAGCGTGATTTCACTATATCTTATATTTTTCCTCCAGCAGTTGTTCAGTTATTACCAGTTGTCCACCAACATGCAATCCTTTCTGTTTTCACTTAACATGCAACGTGCCATATGCTCTGTATATAGGCAAACCTGAACAGTTCCTTGTCACAGTTTCTATCCTTAAGATTTTAAAATCCCTGCTACTACTGTCTTTTTTCATGGTTTTACCTCAAATACCGCATGTTCTGCACAGTTCTTTATGCAAGCCTCTTCTAGCAATAACTGGTTCTCATAAACTAACATTATGTCTTTGAATATCACTCAGTTATTCTCCACCTACACTGGGACATAATGTGCTGTCTTCTGACTGATGTAACAATATAACATCGTAAGAGACACAGATACTTAAAAGAAGTATCTAAAAAAATACAAATTTTCACTGAAAGAGCAATAAAGTTACAAATTTTAAAACTCAAATAGCAAATTTTTATTAGCTGTTTGAGGAATGCACGAAGTCATGAAAATAGTATGTAAGTTTTCTTTATTGTAACCAAATAGTGTTCTCTATGTGCTATATATAGTTCTACAAGAATTTAGCTACTGAAACCTTTTCTAAATTGTTACATTATTGAAGAGCTGAATATATACATATAAGTGATATCAACTTTATATAACATTACCAGAGAACCTAACAATTCTAAATGAATAGGAAGCGGGAAGAAAGGATTCAGTCAAACAATAACAAGAGTTATCTTGAAAAATGTCATTTTCAAGTGACTTGCAGCTTTAGTCTGCTTCTCTGTATAAATGAAGAAGAGCTGGCGTGAGTTAGAGCGTGGGAGCTGACAATGGCTACAGAGCACACTCAGGATTCAGGAAAAGCCTGTGGGCAGTTTACATCGGTACACTACACCCCACTGGTTATGCTCAAAGGCATCTGAAGTGAAGGAGAGACCAGCTCCTCAGTTTACAGTGAAGAACAGACTTGTTTAACTTGTTCTTCTACAGAAAGAAGAAGCAAAATAATATAAACAAAAGAGAAGGCAGTAGCAGCAAACCTATAAAGATAATGTCATAGATTAAATGCAGCAAAAATGAAGTCCAGGCAATAACACAGCAATAGCTTCTATTCACTTCAAGAACCGTTTATCAGAAAACACCATTTAGCCATCCGTGATTAAGAACAGTGCTATTATAGGAGAAATGACATCCATATCCAGTGTGTCACTTCATCTTGGAAATATTAATATAACTTACTGAGACACTTTTATTTAATCTCACGGTTGCTACCTGTCTGTGGGAGCTACGGTTGACTGTATGAGAGGATAAACATATGGGTGAAGGATAATAAAACAGAAGAGGAGTCTGTTAGGGAGATCGAACTCTGAACAATTATGTTCAGAGCAGATTTCCTTGAACTAATTGCAACCTATTTTAATTTGAGACTATTTATATGTACAACTAGCTTTTGTTTTTCTCAAAGGAAAGAGTTATTCTGAGAGCTGAATAGGTGAAACTGTTGGACAATTCAGAGAGCTGGAGAATTGCAGAAAAAATGGACGCCAAATGAAGTAGCTGTGAAGTGTTGGGACAGGATCTTGAAGGGTCCTGCAGGCTTGGGGCTTGCCTGCTGTTTTAGAAAGGACCTGATATACTTGACTGTGGGGGAGCCCTGACAATTTTGCTACTCGCTTCACTGAGGAAGAGATATATAGTTATCTTTTTATATAAAGAGAGTTTACTATCCAGATGCTTCGCAGAACAAAGGTATCATTAATTACTCAGAGATTAATTTGATCCTTGTAGTTAACCCTCTGACAAAATGAGGTTTTATGTCAGCCAGGAGAGACTGGGAGAGAGCTCTCTCTTTCTAATACCGAGCCTTATACAGTTCATCAGCTTTACAGGTCTGACAGCTCTTTGTGTCTCCTAGTATATTACACTGGCTGCTCCACAGTCACAGACACTGACAGATATGCTGTTGTTTTTATAATGCTTAGGAAATCGGTGGTTAAAGCCTGTGCTGCTGCTCCTCCAGCAGCACATGAAGTTCCAGATCCTCGCTGAAACATCCCTGCAGTCCAACAGACGAACATTGCACAATAACAGGCTTTGCGCTCCCAGAGCGGAGTGTTATGCGCAGTATGGCCATGACATTATATAGCTGCATAGCTCATAAAGTAGCATCAGCTCTTCAAAACACTAGCGAGGTGATTCAGACGTGATGTGGCGTCACACACGCCCTGTCCCTGACCCCACGCGTGATTTTGCAACATGCCGTATGCTCTGTATGTAGGCAAACCTGAACGGTTCCTTATTCTGTGGGGAAAATAAATCCCGGTATAACTTCCTTTCTTTTCCCCATGTCTTACCTATCAGAGCTGCTTGTACTGACTTGCATTAATTCAGAATCCCCAACTTTATATTGCTATCTGCAAGTCCTTGAACTGGCCTGGTGCTACAGTGCCCAACACCAAAAAAGGCCGGCTAAAATTTCTTTTCAACGTAATTCAGCACAAAGATAGATGCATGGTAAGACAGCCTGGCCACAAAGTTCTCATATGCATGGTCTTACTGGAGCTTCTTTTAGTTCACATTTTAATAGCTATATAAATTTTTTCTGCTCTTCTTCTATCAAGGTGTTGAATGCCCCAAATCAAATTCTCAGGTGGGGCAAATGTTGCATGGTCTACAGAGGACATGGTGCACTGATTAATAACACCTTTTGGCTTTTTCTGTTCTTCATTGTCCAACGTGCCAATTAAACACTTTCAAACATCCCGAAGGAATGCTTAGTATAGAATTACATACCTCCCCAGAGTGTAAATTCTAAATCTCAGTAAATGAGAGGCATGTTTCTGCTCTGGGAAATTTTCCATGCATAAGTTCAAAGAATTTTAAAGGGGGTGTCTTAGATTTTGTTTGTTTATTTTAATTCTGAGGAAACAGCAAAAAGTTCAAGTACCAAACCAACCTTTCAAAATGTTATTGGAAACATAGATGGAGGAATGCTGCCTTGCCTTGCCTTCCCTTTCCCTTTCCCTTCCCTTTTCCCCAGTAAGACTGTGCCACGGCTGCTGTCACAGCCAGAGCCTTTTAAAGCCTGCCAAGTCCTATTGTCTGTGCCAGCAAGTCACTCTCGGCCTTTAGAGCTCCTTCTCCTTTGCTGACTTCCAAGCAGCGTTCAGAAGGTTCTCCCAGTCTAATGTGTGTAACAACCACCACCCCTCCGACCCTGATTTAAGTGCAGACTAAGTGAACTGGAAGTCTCCAGGCTCTGTCATTGAATTGGTTCCTAAAGGTAAAATCTCTTATAAGGTGAAAAATACTGTGGGATAGAAGAAGCTGTAAAGGATCTTAAGGTCACCTACTGTCCTTTAAATTCATGATATAGACTAGAACTGCAGCCTGTGACTCTTTAGTCCACTGAAACATTTCTTTCTTTAAGCCTGTTTTTATCTTTAAAAATTGAGTGTGATGTAGTTACAGCATAGCATGTAGCAGCCCATCTCTGCCCTTCCCACAATTTTTAGTGCTTTTGATTTTATTGAATTGATGAATTGATTAATGAATATTAACCACCGTAGCACACATAAATCTGTGACAATCTGTTACTAGATTAACAAGCTTTCTGTGAACTTAACAAAATTCAACAAAATACCAAAAAGAGTTTTTCCCAAATTTTTTAAAAAAATGAGTTGATACAAAAAATGTTTTTCATAATAAATTAATAAATTTAATAAATTCAATAATAAATTACTGATGAATATGTATTTCTGATGTCTGTATACACTCAAACGGGTAGGTAGTCTGACATCACAGACCTCAGCTGTTTAGTATCCTACCGTTGTTAAGAACAGAGTACAGATTTTTTACTCTAATTAATTATTCTCTTGTCCATTTCTGGAGAACTGTAATCTTCCCTGGCTGTGGGAAGAACAGTGTGCTTCCCTGGAAGTGCCTGTCTGTTCCTACCCTACCTGTCTCATCTGTGATACTTGTGGAAAACAGGAGCCATTTTTTGTTTACTCCTTTCCTGTAAGTATTTACAGATTTTCCAGTGTACCTTCTGATCAAGAGTGCTTCTTGAAGGAACCAACTGATATCTGCTTATTCTTAATTGATGAAATAATTAGTATTTCTAAACAGTGAACATACTGACTGAAGTTACACTAGTGCAGACAGTTCAGTTTCTGTACACAGCAGATTAAGTTGAGAGAGAATAACCCATCTATAAATTAAGACCTTTGGTTCCCATTTTACAAAGCAGAATGTCATGTAAAAATTGCACTGCTGTAACAGCTACTTATTTCTGGAAAAAAAAAAATCTAGAGGCCTAAGACAGGAATGTAGCATCCATTATACTTTTTCATGTCATCCCATTTAATAAAATGAGAAACGCTGTCTCCAGGTGTTTGCAGTGAAAGCACGTGGCAGAGGGTAATGGGTTAATGCAACAAAGAGAGGAAGAGAGAAAAAAGTAAAAATGAAATTATTTTGAGTAGCAAAATGAGAAGCAGGCATGGCCCAACAGTGTCTGGTTATGGTCAAGGAGCAAAGGTACATTTTAATAAGTCTTGAAGAAGACAGTACAATGGCTTAGTAAATATTTATGCAAATCTTCTTAGAACTGTTTATGTAAAAACGTAAAGTTCTTTTAAGTCTTCTATGATTTAGTTAATCAGAATTCTTCCAAGGGAATGAAATGATCATAATTTTTCCATAAATATGTGTAGCATGAAAATTGCCATGTTTTGCTTATTTTTGTTTTGCTCAATTTTGTTTTACTCTTTCATTATATTGCAGTTCCTGTACAGAGTGAGATTATACCAAAAGACTGATTTACTGTGGTGAAAATTAGAGTTTTGTAAGAGTAGGGAACTTTTAGTTTGTCATTTTACCACCAGCTGTTTTGTGTCTGTAAATTGCAGGTGAATCTGTCTGGAAAGTCTTCTTCTTCACTCCAAACTTCAGTCCTGAAGACTCCAATGGTTGCTACGATTCCCATGTTTGCTTCTGCCATGGAGGATTCATCACACGGCATGATCCCCCACTGCTCTTCGATCTTTCCAGAGACCCTGAAGAGAAAGTCCCACTGACTCCAGAAACGGAGAGCCGTTTCTACGAAATTCTCAGAGTCATACATGTAGCAGTAGACAACCACACCAGATCCCTGCATGCTGTCCCTGACCAGCTGTCATGGGACAACCTTTTCTGGAAGCCATGGCTCCAGCCGTGCTGCTCCTCTCTCTTTCAGTCTTGCTACTGTGACTATGACTCAGAAGGGAGCCTGCCGGAGGTGCATTCAGGGTAAACAAGCTGCAATTCCCTTTCAGAAACTGAAGTGTGGGTAGCTGACTTCCACCACTGGGGTAGTATCCTTCAGAAGGTTTTGTTGTGCAAAAGGACCTGTCTTTAAATACATCATTGCAGTAGAAGGGAATTTCAGTCAATAAAATGTGCCAAGAGAAGGAGGGCAAGACATAACCTTTTCTGTCTTTATGATACAAGAATCAGTATGAAGCACATGTTGCCGTCCTCATCTACAAATGGGTAGGCTGTAGGCATCTTCCAGATGAGATCATTTTCTAGATCTTCAGCTTCAGCTTTTTTCTTACACAGCAAGGAATTTACCTATAGTTTCTGTGAATTACAACCACTAAGTGCACACTTCCCTGTCCTTTTTACTAAGTATTATCAACCATTAATAGAACATAGCACCGAGTAATTAAAAATAGAGAGATAATTGTGGAGAGGTCCACCCGTGACTATAATTTGATAACTGATACATAGGTAAAGAGTAGACCTGTAACAGCGTCACCATCAACAAGCATCACAGATATGAAATAAACAGATTGCCAGCAATCTAACATTGCATGTGCCATAAAAATGTAGAGAGTGATGTAGCGGAAGACCTTGTGTCCACATCAAAATTGTGCTCCCTAGCTAGTGTTCTGTTGCATGGCAGCAACCTTAGTTTCAAAAGGAAACCACTTCAAGTGCACCAGTTGTGTGCTTGAGTGTGTACCATAATTCTCTCTATATATATGCAAGCCAAATTCGTAACCCCCAAAACCCCCCCAAATCCTTCAGTCCCTGATATAGACACACGCTTATGGTCATAGCCCAATTGCTAAAATGAAAGACTTGGTCCATACTTGATAACTGAGTTACAAATTCACATGATACTACAAAGATATCTTTCACTATCTACCATACCTATTCTTACACCTGTTCTTGATGAACGTAGTGTGCACCAGCAAATAAATAAAATTTGGTCTTCCTTTAAATATCTTTGCTGTCGTTTAAGCTCTCTGAATAGGATCTATCATTTTCTGAGGAGAAACTTGGGCTTGAGCACTTAAAGCCAAATATTATTGTCTCTGAGTTTTTAGCAAGGCCTTGGGAAATCTACGGTGCTCCAGGGCTAATTTCTGTATCCATTTTTATCTGCATCTTATTCAGGCACATTTTCTTTCCACTCTACAGGCAGGCAAACTATTTTCTTTGGCAGATTGTACCAGAGGAGAACATATCAGCAAAATACTAAAGTGATTTGATGTCTGATAATAGAAGGTGACTTGCTTCTTATCAGAAAACACCGGTTAATTCCAACATTATAATGTATTAAAATCCGTTTGGTGGTATTAGCACATCACTAATGCAAAAGTGATCTGTGATGATAGTAATGCAATAGCTTCAGTCAGCCAACATTAAGGTTGTGACCTGGTTCTTGGGAGCTGTTGAAGCCTGTCCTATAAAAATGTGTTGTGATATATGGTATATTTCTCTGTCTGTAAAACCTAGGCTTTATTTGATTTTTCTGATGCAGTTTCCTTCAAAATTTCATTCTCCACAATATCCAGATGCCTGTCCCGGGAAATGTTGTACATTTCCCTTGAAGTCCTATTTTTGATATTTCACTTTGTGTTCGTGATTGTGTATCTTAAATATGTGCTCTGCAAGTTCTCTGTAGGTAGCAAAGTCCTGTGTATGCTGATACAGTTAGTCTGTTCAGGTATTTCCCCTCAGGACTGTTTATATTGTACCTGGAAAGTCGTCAGATGGCCATTTGTGTGGCGTAATTCCCAGTTTGCTTTATTTAATCACTGAATGTACTACATGAACTTAGGAAGGAAGATGCCTGCAGTTTGAATACAAATACTGTTCTGCACTGATCAGTGACTGTCTCTCAACACCACGGCAGGATGCATACATCCCAAATTTTTGGTCCTCACCATGTGGCCCAAGAACCCCTTGGGGCTCAGCGCTGGTGCCTGCGTGCCTCCCCCTGCAGTGGGTGGGCAGCCTGGCTGTGGGGGGATGCTCTCTCCAGCTCTTGCCACTCTGCTGCAGCTCACACAAAACTTTTCAAGCAAATATACCTACTGAAGCGTGTGGGAGAAAATGTTGTATGTGAGGTATACAGCAGTAATGCAGACAAGGTGTTTGATGTCATTGGATCTGTTTTGTTCCCACGATTGCTGGGCTGTGACCTTAACAGGGATCTCAATTTATATTCTTAAGGACATCCACGTCTACTTCTTTTCATTGGGAAGATGCTATGTGGCTATTATTTCTTTTCTTTCTGCAGGTGCAAGAATTGTTTGTTCTGTTAGGCACAGCAGATGTGCTGTGCTGCCTGACAGGTATTAAAAATTATAATTTTTCTACTGCTCTGATTTCTTCTTGGCTGAATATGGCCTTCATTTTATACCCTCCTTTCTTAAAACATTCACACCCCTCAAATACTTTTCCACCTATTTATTTGCCACTCAGTCCTCCCATTTGCTTGTCATATTGATTGTGGTGGCTATTTTGCTCTAATCAATCAGAAAATTAAAAGTCATCTTTGTGAAAAGATTTGACTTTTAGGTCTCCTTGCCTCTGCTAACCTCCTACTTATTTAAGGTCTAACAAGGACTAACTTTGTGTTATGAAATCTAAGAAATTAAAACACACCTAAGACACCCTGAATAATAAAAGTTATTTCTTGTTTGTGGCACAAGCTTTGTATTTTTCAAAATATAATTTAGTACAACATTTAATATTTTGACTTAAGCAGTAAAATCTGAAATCCATTTTTACAATTGTTCCTTCAAGAAAGATTCTATTAAGAATAGGGCAGTATTTTTCATACTCCATGTTAATGTCATTTCATTTAATGTCTAAAATAAACCATCGCTGTATTGCAAATGTATTATGCCTTTCAGTACTGTACCTTCTGTTCTGGAGACGGCGTGTCAGATCATGGTAATTAAAGTAGTCTTGTTTGTTTGCAAAATAAAACAAGAAGCACAATATACCTTTTTTGTAATGGCACTGTCTGATCTAACAAGGAAAAGTTTTGTTTTTTCACAACAGGTTATTGATGGGATATACGTGATTCACAATTTATTAAGAATGAAGGCTCAAGGAGGATGTGCTGCACTGGTACTTTGAGACTGACTTTCAATCTATCATTTAACGAGCATTGGTATTGTAACATGGTGCCTGGTTGTAGAATATGTCAGTGTAAACTGGGAGTTGAGCTTCAGAGGGAAGTGTCCTCCTCTACAGTATTATTCAACAGTATCACATCTTAGTTTGTCGCAGAGTCCCTGTATGGCTCAGAGCAAGTCATTCAGCTCTGTTTCTCAGTTCCTTCTCTGTGCCCAAAGAAGGATACAGTATTTCTCTAACCGTTGCAAATGCTGAAAGAATAAAAAATACTGAAAGTGGTAATCTGGCAAAGGTGCACTTTCTAGTCCCTAAGGCACTAAAAAGTGCTGGAAAACTAGGATCCAGATGTCCCTGTACTAGGAGGTATAAGATACCCTTAGCTTCAGGTTTGCAGATAGGTCCTGTGCTTACTGTTTAGCACGTGTGGGATCAGGGCCTGGAGGAGAGAGAATAGATGGCTAAAAAAGATGCACACTGGGGATTCAGAGAAAGACACTAGTCAGATTTTTCTAATTATATTTATTCTCTCTTTTAGCAGACATAGGAGACTACATGGAATTATTTAAATAGTATTTCCCCCTTGGCGACTGGGTGTCACAGGTACCTGGCTCTTAAAAATGGAGATGTCCTGGCTTGCCTCAAATTGCTGTGTCAGAAAAGGGAAAAAAAAAAAAAGGGAAATATGAGCCTTTGGAGATAGGTGTCAGCTCACTGAAATCCAACTGAAAGTTTGCAAAGAACTAAGTGAATATGGTCCATATTCCTTCACAGCTCAGTAAGAATCATCACTTGCCAGCAATAGTTTATTTCACATTGTAGTAATGTGAGATCTGGGTGTTCAGATGTGTGGACAATGTAGAAAAGTTCACATGAGATTTCACCTGATATAGGAAGAAATGGAAAAGAAAGAAAAAGAGGGCAAGCATAGCTACAAAAATCCTATGTTCTAATAGAGTACATATATTAAAACATAGGGGGTTTTGGCTTACATTAGTGTCGTTTCAGTCGGGACGGACAAACGACAAGACTCTCCTTGAAGGGTTAAGTTAAGCTCTCTCTTTATTACAAACTTGGCTTTCTTATATATCTAATCTTTTGTTCACGCTCCATTCACGCGTTCATTCTATACTTTCAATTGTATAGGTTACATAGCACACGCGCTCGTAGCTACAATACGATTGGTTATTGAAATCACATTGCTCAAAATCTGGCTATCTCACAGCCTAACTCTCCTTGTTCTCTGAAGCGATCTTCTTCTTTCTCCTTTTTGTTACATTGTCCTTATATGATGCAACTCGCGGCCTTCTTATGGGTACACTGCAATCTCTATGTCTTCTGACAAGGGGTCTACGGGCCCGCCGTATCCCCCAACACATTAGGACACGATAGTTCTGTGCATAACACAGACCTTTTCATCTTTTCTGTCATTTCCCTTTCCTCTGGCATTGCCTGCGCAGCATCTGAAATATGTTCTGAGGATCTCACTTTCAAGCGGAATACACCCTGCCCGAGTACACTACGAGCAGAGTGGCCGGCCGTGTGGGCAAGAGGAAAGGCTGGCATAGAAACCTCTGCCCTGGGAACCTCCAGGGAGCAAACGGTTTCTGGGGGTTATCTCCAACCTGAAGACAGAGGCCTTCGAATTGCTGGTTCCTCTGGGTCTGTCAGGGACTGCAGGTGACCAGGAGGAATGAGGACACCTCTGCAGCCGACCAAACTGCAGTGTATTCTGCAGCAGCATCCTTCAGTGTCAGATTGTCAGATGGAAATTTGCTGGGGGCCCACAGGATGGAGGACCCTTTGCCTCTCAGTAAACACCCCAAGCAGGCTACTCCTGAATCATTATTCAGGAGGTGACAGATCTTAATCCGGAGCTCTGGGTCTAAGACAGCAACAGTCATGCATTTGACTGAGCTGTGGACCAGAAGACCTGAGCCAGGCTCTAGGGACTCTCAGTTTTACAAGCTGCTGAAACTGCAAATAATTCATGGAGTCCTGATAGATCATATCCTTTTCCAAAACACTTTGGTGTTCTTGATAGCTTTTATTTACATCAAAACCAATAAAAATCTGCCTAAAACTTCATGTGTAGAGTAAACAAAGGATGCTGCAAATTGTTCTCAAAACTACACCCAATAGTTTTAACTTGCTGGTTCAGTACTGAGAGCAGTGAGCTCGTGCCAACAAAGGTTCGTTGACTGAAGGTTTCTTGTGCATATGAAAAGGTGCTGAACTCCAGAATCCCACTGAAGTTTGCAGTATGCTGGCTAGTAAGATAAAAACTGGCTTGATTATCCTCACGTCTCTAATAGCACTGTCAAAGTTAGGAAACATTGCAGACCTTGCAAGATGTGGACTATAAGCCCTGCAAATGCTTATAAAGCATCTCCTGAATACTTAAAAAGCATTCCTTTAATATAAATCATGCTAGATTCCCTACGTAGATTCCCTAGTAGATTAATGCTAGTCTTTTTTATAAAAGAACAGTGCCACAGGTATTCTCCTTGAGAAAGAAAACTATTTTTGAAGAGAACAGATTCACCATGTATGGTCAGATCAGTTACAAAAAAAACCACCCTCCAACATCATTTATTCTACAGTTATCAAATAATAAAACATTTTATCCGAATAGTATTTTATTGTACCTGATGTATGTAAAAATACTGTGAAGTAGTTGAAATTATAAGGCAGAGCTCTTCATTGTGACACTTATTTTAAGAGAATTTGATATGAATTTGCTTTCAGTAGCAATATTTGTTACAAAAGATTAGAACAAAGCATCTCAAAAGCCTTCTGGACTCAAGTTGGGCTGCAAGAGAATAACTTTGGTTTAATGTGCTCTTCATTGCTTACAAATGAAAAACCAAGCTATGAAGGAAAAAAATCCCAACTTTAAAAATGGTTTGCCTGTCCTGATAGTGATAAAAAGAATACTAGAATTTTGTACCATGTGTGAGAACTTCTTTGATTTTTTTTCTTCTTTTATCTCTTATGGTATATCTCCTCCTGCTAAAAGGCAAAATATTCAGGTTTAGGAAAATGTACTGATTGGTTTGTAATTGTCATCCTTACACTGTCATATGTAATGCATTGGGAAGTAACTGATTAATACCACTGTTCAGATAATTGTTTAAGCTCCAGGGAGATTGTTAGAATAGGAATTTTAGCTCCTAACACCTTCCAGTGTGATACACATGAAAAGCACACTCATCCAGTGGGATGTCATCACTCACCAAGCTTTTAAAAAGCATATTATTCTGCAAAAAGAGCTGCTTCATGCCCCATCCTTCTCCTCTATGATACTTACTAAAAATAAAGGGAAATCCTCTCTGAAACTAAGATTTATGCTACTGAATGACAACCCTCTTTGATTACCTTTCAACAAAATTAGGTCAGAAGAGGCCATCCCTAGAAGCTAGATCGTATTCTGCCTGTTCTGGAAATTAATGACAATGATAAAAGTCTTTTGCCAGAGCTCAGGCAGCTGCATTAATGTACAATAAATGAATGCTGCAGACACAGATGTGCAGGCATGTCAGTTTTTAAGCACTCAGTACCAGACTGTGTAGAGGGATGTCATCTTCGCATTTTAAACCCATGCTCAGTTTCAGGTATCTCCTGTGTTTCTCCTTTTTGCTCTCCAAACTCATATTGGGGAATGCAGTTTCTCTTTAAAAAGTTGGCTTGGCAGATTTACCTGACTGCTTTATGAAAGTGTAAATCCTTTCTTAGCATGAAAGATTCTTACACCATAATATGAATCAAGGTGATCATCCATTGAGATCCAGACTCTGCCCTTCACAGATTAAAGCCAAGGTCCACATCTTAATAAACGATCACCTTGATCTAATGGTATAACAACCTCTTTTCATGCAAAGAAACGGTTTGCATCCATAAAACTGTCTTAGGTAAACCCGTACAAAGGCAGCAATGTTGTAGGAGCCTCTTGAGGAATTGTATGTCATTAAGCCAAGGCTCCTCTTATGTCTTGAAAGCAATGCAAACTGGAGCAGAATTTTTGCTATTCATTGAAATCTTGCCAGCAGTAAATCTCTTCTGATCAGAGACTCTTAAGGCACCAACTCTCTAATACAAGCTGTGGCTTAAACTTTTATCCAATTGATTCTCAGAGCACTGAAGCTTCAGCTTTCCTGAAAGAAGCCTGACAAAGCCAAAGGAATACATAATCAGGAAAGAGGTAGAGTAAGGAAGCTTTTCAAGAGACGCAGAGTATGTTTGCAGAATGGGACTTTGGGCATGCTTTCCATCTTCTGACGCTGGCTATAGGCCCCAGCCATGATCTCATTCCGTACTGACTGGCCTTGCTCTGCTAGCAGAGAAGGTACACAGTCCGTGGACCAAATGGACATAGGCAAACCCACATAGTGCCTAATTTATTTTTTTTTAATTTTTTTTTTTAAAAGAAGACTGTGAAGTTCATCACAGCATGCATCTACAAGCCAGTTTAGAGGAGGCAAGAATGTTATCAGGAGGGTGAGAGATGAAATCAAGATCTAGGAAAGTGTACAGGCTGGGAATGAAAAAAATCACTCTTCATCTTCTGGTTGAAACTGTGGCACTGAGTAGTAAACAATTTTAAATCCAAGGAATCAGGAAGAGGGTAATATTCCCTAGCGGTAAGGGCACTCACCTGGGTTGTGATGACAGCTTTGCTATGGAACTTCAAGACTGATTAAGTATTTTTAGTCACATGAGGTACATAGATTGCCTCTGGAGCAGAGAGGGACATACCTTATGGCTATGAAGTCACTTTCTGTCACTGTTACTCGCTCCCTGACCCAGTGAGTCCAGGAGTCTTTCCTGAAGAGCGGCAAAGCTTGTACAGGAAGGGCAGAAAGTGTTTCGTGTTTCTCCTTGCCCACCCTCTTCTCACACCCAGCCAGCTGCTTAGGAATGCTTTGTTTTAACTGCATTTCCCGTCTAGAAAAATATCGAGGAGGGAAGGCTTGAAAGAATTGTCTGTCTTCTTCGATCCCAGGGTTTGAAAGAAAACAGTGCTTGTGCAGGAAGAACCTCATTCTTGCATTGCCTGGAGTCCTCTGAAAGTAGGATCAGGGTCCTTAGATGTCAAAGGGAAGATGTATTCCCTGGCTCCAGAAGGATTTAGAAATCACTGTAGGTAGAAGCGTAGTTGTAGGTCTGAGATTTATGTAATTTAAGTTCATACACTTACAATGAAGATATCTACACCTGAGCTTGCCTCCATTTCTACCTAGGGGAGAGAAAAACAAGATGTGTCTAGCCTAGCTTGTATGGCTAGGTGAAGATTATAGCAGTCATGCCTAAGAATATTCTTTTTTTGCTTTTTCATAGATGAAAAAAAAAGTCAGGATAACCAGTATAAACAGCATAAATCTCAAGACATCTGTGTTTAGAGAGTTGAATCCCACTCCTGTCTCCTGGAATCTTTAAAATCTTTTTTAAAAAGGGAGGCATGTATGAAATTTTCAGCAGTACCCAAACAGAGATTTTCACAATCAGAATTTTGCAACTAAATGCCTTAAAGCACTTTTTTAAAGGCTAACCTTCTTTGTTTGCTTGTTTATTTGCTTGGGTTTTGGCTCTGACTTTCAGGTCTTCTTGTCTCTACCATGCTTTGCAAATCAGTGAAGAAATATCCTATTGAAAATATTTAAAAGAAGTATCATCGTTACACAGGTCAAGCAATTTGTTTTTAAGGTCATATTAATCATTTCGTATGCCAACATTTTAATTATTCTACTAGGGTAAGATATTTCAATTAAAATAGAGTTTTGCAACAGTAAATTAAGATCTTTTCCAATTTACATTTTCTGTTAACATCAATTATGATTGTGTTGAAAGAACTCAACTCATAGAATACTGTTCAACGTCTGGAAAAAAGTCATGACATTTAATATACAACTGTCAATCTCTACTTTAGTGAATGTTTACTTGCCATGCTAAAAAGTTTCCATTGTTATATGCATACTGTACATTTTCCATCTTCTTGTATCTTCAGAAATACTTCCTAGCCAAGCAAACAAATAAACTGCTCTGAATTATGCATGAAGAATTATTTCGGGGCTCCATCTGCTAAGTATTGTTTAGTTTGTTTCTTAAGTTAAAAATGTTTACCATGCATTACATTGGTACAAAACTAGTTGCAGCACCTTAATGGATTTTATTTCTTAATATTCTGTATTATCACATGACTAACTACATATCTAATAAGAATACGAGCAGAAAGATCCTAGTTCAGCAAGGCATTTGAATACAGGCTTGCAATTTAGCTATCTTCATCATCCCACTATGTTCAGGAACTTTGCTGAGTGAGATTCTTCACCAGATCAGTCTCACTGACTGAGTCATGTGCAATATTTCACTCTCACTGTCAATATTTTTAATTTACTCTAAACCAAAAATGTTGTATGTGTTTTAAATGCCGGGTGTTTCCAGCCTTTCCTATTCCATGATTTCAGGCTGTGTCCATCAGATATTTGTAAGCTTGCCTCCAGCCTTGCTTTTTGTTAGAAATACAATGCAAGCTAATATTTTTTTTTAGTTCAACAGCCAATTACTTCTGTTACTAGGATACTGTTTACCATAAAGATCATGATGTAGAATGTACTGGCTAAAAAAATAATAAAAAACTAACAGAACAATGAAAAGCTTTCAGAGGGGATAAATCCAAAGGCACTGAGGGTCAACTACTGTCCAGCTATAAAATGTGCCTTTTTACATGGGTCACAAGAAGCAACGCTGAATCTGTTAGATTCCACTGTTAAAAACAGAGGACAAAAAAATATTTAAATGAGAGATGAAAGAAGCGTTTTTCACACAGAGCTAGAAACGAGCTAAGCCCAGCGTTAACTACCATCGCATTGGCTTATGGCTGTATAGAAATAAAACGCTGTTGGCAGGACAGGAAATAAATTGAAAGACAGAAAAACTGGATTCAGCATGAAGTATGTGAACTAGACAAGTAACCAGAGAAAGATATAAAAAAAAAAAAAAAAATGTATGCCGCTCCACTGACCTTCATAAGCAGAACAGAGAGGAAAACATGAAATTAAAAAATCTAGACCAGAATAAGAAAGCATGTTTACAATTATTGCTGTGGGTGCTACATTAGGGAGAAACATTTCTCATTGAAATGAGTAGAGAAAGACAGACGCCTGGCTTATCCTGTAATCTTATACTTGGATGGGAAAAGATCTGTTGAATTTAGACACCTATGAAGCAGTTATTGGGTGCAGAGTGGAGGAAGTCCCTCTAAATGCATACTTTTCAGACATATATTTAGTGCAGAAATGTGCTAGAACCTTTGAATGTTTCTAGAGGAAGGCCATATTTGTGTTAATTGTAAGCAACGAAATTAAACACACAGGTTCCCCCTCCAGAAGCACCGAAATAGAAGTTTTCAAGGCTAATTTTAGAGGAAAAAGCAATCCAGAAGTAGTGGTTTTGAAGTTGTTGGAGATCTGGAACAGAGGATATCTTCCAGTGCCACCAATAGCATTAATGGTTAGTCTTTTTTTATTCCCTGAATAAAATGAAATAAACATTTAGGTGTGATTTCACCAGAGTATTTTGGTCAACGTTATAAGAGGCCAAATAATTAGACAGACAAAATAAATATTGGGGCAGATAAAACATGTTAATTTAAGAAACATGATGACTGTCTGGGGAGATGAAGAAATTATTCTTTACTTCATCTGTGTTCAAAATATTTTTTGTTTGGACAAGTCTCTTATTTTCATTTGTTTCTATCTTTTCTGAATGAAAGACCTTAACGATGTTGTATTAATAGGCAAAGTAGTTTTGGCAGAAGATAAACCCCCTTGCGTTCTAACACTCCTCACCGAGGTGGGAGCCTAGGTGCAGCTAGGTTTAAGTTCTGAGTGATGCCCAATTCACCGCCATCAGTCCAGTCGCGTTTAATATGTACTAAACTGTTATGATTTGGATACACTAATAGTGGACTGCACCTTCAGTCTAGTTGTGCTCATGAACTAGCACGGCCATTCTTGAGTTTTTGGTCGCATTCCGCGAGAAACCGGAACAACTAGCGACTTAAGCAGTGCAGTTTATTTAAACAACAGATATACAGGTTCTTATGATTGCCGGTGATAAATACACTGTCTGCAAAGCACGTGCAAAAAAAGTACTGTTAAATATACAGAATGCGCAACAAAGTCATAAACAATACAGCCTGGCCATAAATGCAGGAAAGAGACTCTCTAGAGAGATTTTTAAGTTTCCCGAGGAAGCACTCGGTATAGTCTAAGTCTTACCCAAAGGCGTCCCTATGGAGGGGAAGAAAGGCTCAGCCCCTCTACTGGTCCCGGAAGTCAAAGGCAGTGTGTGATGGAGTTCTCCTTGACTTGTTCACGATGGTGTCTTCCCTGATATCCCCCCTTTCTTGGGATATTTTTATACTATTTTTTACCTTCAAGGTGGAGTTTGAGTGACTTTAGTCATAAACACCATTATTATGATTGGTGTAAAATTCTCTCACTTGACATTTAAAGGTATAGTTTATGAAAAATTCAGGGTGCAGACTCAAGAGGAGTAGTCGCACCTTGGAGGCAGGTAGCCTTTGGGATGGAGGTGTGTTTTGGTATTATAAAGACATTATAATGAGCAAAGTTCGCACAAAGGACAGCATTTTGTCAAAATTTAACAAACTGTTGGCTCAGGGTAGTAAGTATGCAGCTTATCATTTCCATAGTACCATCTCATTCTTATATCTGCTGTATTATCACAGGGCTGGGCCGTGGATTTTCCATCCCACTCCCCTCCCCGTGTTGCTTTGCAAGCAATATTGTACAGGGATTCGCAGATGTAGTGGATTTTTCGCATACCAGCTGCGGCTGTATTCTACCCTAGAAGCTTTTTGATTTTATACCTTTCCTTAATTTGTGAACAATGCTGTATTTTTGATCATTTTAGTAATTATTCCAGAAATGGGAACCAACTCAGATTTGTTGGACTAAATGCTCTGATCTGAAAATTTAATATATACATGTATTTTCAATTTTGTTTAAAACATATCTATGTTTAGGGACATGTAAGTTTGTTTCGGTATGAATCACTAAGTCATTAATTCTGCATTCTCCTTTCTCTCCCCCACTTTAACTGTGCTTTTTACCTGCTTCCATGACAATGTAACATCATGATCCTAAGTATGGCCAAATGACATGTCAGTACAATGCCAAAGAAAATACAAATACTAATAATTACTATTACTAGAACTATTACCAGTACTACTACTAGTAAATAAAATTCTAAAGCCTCTTAAAATGTACCTTCCAAAAGGAATAGTGAATAACATTGCTTAGCAGCACAAATTAACCCTTGCTTAGTTCTCTGCTGACAAGGTTAAACTGCTTACCAGCAGCTGGGTAAGCTCAGTAAAAATGCTTTCTGTCTACATTAGCTACAGTGAAATCTGAAGTACAGCCATATCCCAAACTGAAATAATTTGATGTTAGCAAAATATCTGATTCAGACCTTGTCGCGGACGGAGTGAATAACTTCACTTGTAAGAGGGTAGTGAAATGTTTATTAACATAAACCAGTGATTTAACAAAGTTAGTAGTGAATGCGACAGTGTTTTACGAGATTCGATGCCAGGGTACTTGATTATTTACTGCATAGAGGCCAGGGTCAGACAAGCTCTCAGGGAGACCCCCCCGTTGAGTCACGATGTTCAGAAAGGACCCCCTTGCTTTCTAAACTCCTTCTCAGAAAGGAGTCTCGGTGCGGCTGGATCCAGTCCTAGCCCCAGACTTGGTCAACGGTTTATGCCTAAAGGATTATATATGCGCAATCAATCCTTAGATCACGTAGCTAAGATTTCAAAGTTTAGCATGCTATTAGTCACTTACCGAGAATCTGTTGTGGCAAGGAATCTCTCAACCTCGAGGAGAAGAACATTAAGCGAGCGTCCCCACTCAAGGGGAGGTCCTGTCGTGCAGCCCGCTGCCGTGCAGGAGAGCTCAAAGGGCTCTTGGGCTGTCCACCATTTATGGAGTACGATAATTGACCTATAGTCATATTCTCATGGGAGCAAGTTACCTAGGTCCCCACTCCAGACAGTGTTTTGGTTATTTTGCCAGCCATCTCCCACAGTTCAAGTGCAAGTCACAACAGCTCCCGCTGATGGCCATGGCTTGAGCAGGAGTCGGGGGGGGGAAAAGGGGAGAGCACACCACCACAGACCTATAGCACACACTTTTCTCTTTGCGTGAATATTATAAGCATACATTTCCCCACATATTTTTATGAGTTATCGGCACTGTCTCTACTACAGAGAACAGACAATGTAGTAAGATAGAATATATCCAAGAAATAATATATCCAAAGGATCATGCAGATTTCCTCTGAAGGAAAGGACAGATAACTGTCTCAATGGGCTACAATCCAGATTGTTCGTTTCTGTTTCTAACAATTCCTAATTCACAGAAGAACACAATACAGAAATTAGCAAGGCATCCTCCAGAAAACAATAAGAGAAAGAGATATATCTGAAGATTCTACTGTGTGAAACTTTCTGGAACATAAAGTAGTAAAAAATAAAGAGTTCAGAGTTGAAGCAGCAGACTCTCCATCCTTATGCATTATTAATTGTCTTAACAAAAGTAGCATGTACATGTCAACATTCATTAGAAAATTCAAAGCATTTTAATCTATTTAGGGACTGTCATATTATGAAGCCTACCCAATGTAACTGATTGTTTAGGGGAGATAATTTGCAATTTTTAGTGGACTGTCTGCAAGTTCCACTAATCACCTTAGATGAAAATCATGCCTAGACAATGAGTATGGTTCCTTTATCCATGTTTGAATATTCATTTGCATTTATTTTTGCGTAATTGAAATAAATTGGAATAAATGTGTGTCAAATAGTTAAGAAGTCAGTAACTTGATTTCAGGAGAAAGATTAATTTCAGTTTCACAGAAATGTCTGTCTGTATTTTTCTTCTATTTTTGTCCTGTGATCTCATTTTACAGCATATGACAGCCATCATCTTCTCATAAACCATCATTGTGAAAGCCTAGAATACATCAAATAGACTATTTGTTCAAATTTTGTGTTAAAATAACAAAAGGGATTAACATAATACTTATTAAGATGTAAATGATTCATAGCTGACCAGTTCATGGACACATACCATTGCCCGTACATTAGATGGCATGTATTAAGCATTGGAACAGGCTGCCCAGGGAAATGGTTGAGGCACCATCCCTACAGGTATATAAAAGACAGGTAGACACGGTGCTTAGAGATATGGTTTAGTGATGGTTTTTGTCAGAGTTAGGTTAATGGTTGGACTAGATGATCTGAAAGGTCCCTTCCAACCTAGGCGATTCTATGATTCTATGATTCTATGAAGATGCTGTCATTTGAAAGGTGGCCATGATATTTACAGAAAGCACTTTGCTAGTTCACCACACACCACATGACCTATAGGATTTCTGAGTATCTCTCTGTCTGGTTGCTAATTCACACACAAGAAAGCACTTCGGATAAGTGTCCCAAAACTCCAACAATTCGTTTTTATTTGGGGACATAATGCAATATCTAATACCACTTATTTCTGCAATGAATAATAACCAGTGGTGAAACATGCACAGGCTGATGCAAAGGACAGCACTGTACAGGGATTATGGTACTGTTTAGCAATTTCCCTCCTCCTGTAGTACAGTCAGCAGCACTCTAAAAGTTAGTGAAGCAGCTGGCAGAAACATTCAGTCCCAGCAGTGCTGCTTTCAATGTACTTGGTCACTTCTGCAGACCTGATTGTTTAAATTAGTAATTATTTGATTTTGGTGTTGAGATCGTTCTGTTCTTTTTTTCTCCTCTCCTCTCCTTTTTTTTTTTTTTTGTTTTCCCCAGAATCCTGAAGTTCTAATAAGGACCAACACTAATCCAGAAGCAGTTTTCAAGTTCGTATCTTCCATGTTCAGATTCTTACCCGGACACGAACAATGCAGATGATTGATATATCTTGAAGTGAAGAGCTTTTTTGTCATTGTCACTTTGATTGGCCAGAAATGATTCCTAAGTGCAGTATATAAAAGGACTCTCAGTCCTCAAAGGGAAGTGTAGGAAAGTGTGAGAATGGTGTGACAGAAAAGTTTTCCATGTAAAAAATATCCATCAAGTTTTTGTCCTCTTTATGCCATTGCGATTTTGCTCATTTTTATCATCAATGAGAAGCAGCATTTTCTAAAGAAGATATGAACACAGTTACCAACTTTAAGTGATTAACAGGGGGTATTCAGAGTGGAAATTCAGGGAAGTGGGGGAATGAGGTTCAGGAGTAAGGTTTAATTACTGCTTTAAAAAATACACCCATGGAATTAAGTGAATTTGCAGGTCTCTCCTCTCCTCTCCTCTCCTCTCCTCTCCTCTCCTCTCCTCTCCTCTCCTCTCCTCTTTTTCTCTTTTTTTTCCAAGTAAACTTTAATCAGGTGAAGTACTGCCAAGCTCACAGCTGTGCAGTGATATTGATTGATTTAAATCTTCCACTACACTGTCATTCCTCTACAAATATCTCTCAGACCTAAGAGAAGGAAAGTAAGAAAGCTAAGGTGGAAGTGGCAAAGGGCGTAAGTGCAGAGGAGGGGGCTGGATAGCCATCACTAGAGAGGCAGCATACAAGCTGAGTGAGGAGAAGACCTACCAGATAAAGTGTTGAAGGTGAGGGGAAGAAAGACTTGAAGGTATGATCAAAGCACCACAACAAAATAGCAAATGCACCAGAGAAACAAAGCCATAGTATCAACAAAGATACTCTTTTCACCAAATGAGAAAGCAGAGTAGTATCTCAGTCCTAAAAAGTAAAGTGAATATTTCTGTCAGTCCTTTGAATGACACTTTTTATTAATAGACTTGGACTACATGGTTTCCCTGGCTACATTCAGGGGTATACCATTCAAGGGCATATGATGAAAATATGTAGTGGTTCACGATGACTGTATTCAATGAGAGACACTAAACATGAAAAAATTTGGAGGAAAGGCTCTAGAGCTTTCCATACAATAAGGATTGTCTAATTTAGTTAAACTAATTTATTATTTGTAGCCCTTTGAAAGCAGGTACTGAATCCATTGTGTGATGCTGCCTATTCAACTACATTGTCAGTTCTCATCTTTTTCTCAGTGTCCTTGAATCAGTAAGATTAAATAATACTGACAGTTAAAAAGCCTTGGTTTAACTTGCATAGATGTATCTGGAGATCCATGCCAGACTTGAGTTCATTTAGAGATGTTGCTTGACAACCTGATCCTTTGAACTCAATCTGTACTTGATCTTGCACCTCTACGTTGCCATGGCACCCAGATAAAACAACATAAGTATTTTACCCTAAAGGCACACCAACAACTAACATACTGCAAAAAGGTCTCCTTGGCTGTGCTTTCAGTTCTGCAGTGCTGGTGCACAAACTCTCTTCATGCACAATCATGCACATCATTAAGTTTCCTTTATAAACCTTCAGAATATTCTTTGGGGAAAAAAAAAAAGGAAAAAAAAAAAAGAAAAAGGATATAACTTGAATCTCTAAAACTCCATTAAAATGATTGTTATGATCTCTACCCTGTTAACCTTTATGATCTCATTTTCCACAGTTGCCGTTAAATTGCTTCCTGCAAAGTGCCAGAACAGGTGACATTGACAATATGTTCTTTATTTTACCCATGGTATCAATGGGTAAAAATGATTCTAATAAGTCTTCGCCAATAATTATGATCCTTTAAGAAAATATTGCACCTATCTTCCTGTAAAAGATAAGAATGGTAAAGTGCATACCAGTGTCACAAAGAATGAAGTGCTCTTTGGAATATCTTAAACAAAATACAACATAAAATGAAAATGTATGTTATGAGTTAGGAATCTAGGAACATAAATGGGTTCTTAATGTAAGCAGTTTTTCTTCACAGAAAAAAAAGGGAATTTAAAATGTAGCAGAAAAACATTTTTCTATGAAAGGCTGGAGCTGCAGGAGGTGATTGAAAGCTTTGCAATGTCGTGTGGTACTTGTAAAGTCATGATTGCTAGTTATAGAATATTCATTTTAAATTATTTTTCAAATGTTTATCACACTAGTTGAGATTCAAACTGTGAGATATGTATTCATGGTGGCAAATATTTCCCAGCAATCACAATATTTTCAAAGAACTATCTGTACTGAAACAGAATATTCATCTGAAGGTGGGCAAGATATGAATATGGTACTAGGGGGTTGACTTAGTGAATTTTATTTTTATTATGAAACATTTGGTTGTGTAATTATAGAGGAAAACAAGATTAAATAGAACTGGTTGCACTTTTTTAAATCTTAAATTAAATATTTTGACAAACTTATTTTTCTTTCTCAAGCTATTCCTTCCCATTTTTCTTCCTTTTCCCTTCTCCTTTCTTTTTTTGTTGAGAGATTTTTTTTTAAAGGTTATGCAAATGTAGGCTTTTTTTTCTTCTCTTTCCTTTTTTGAGACAAACATGAACATATTTTAATGAAGACTATGTTTTGACAAAAAAGTTATCATCCATTATTGGAAAATATAAGAACAATTTTGCTGGTAAGTCACTGTTGTCATTCCCCTATTTTCTGTAAGGCACTGCTCTTGTGTATGCCCTGAAAGCATTATTGCAAGTTAAAAGGAAGGATGCACATCTGATGTCTACAATCAGGGATATAAATCCATATATCAACTCATAAATAGAAGGAGATAATTTTTCAAATACTAAGTAGTCCCAGCTATCTGTGATTTAACTCTGAGAGCTAGATATGATATGTTTTGCTACCAGATATAACATTTTGTTGTGATTGCAAATGTTGTTTCTCAGCCAGTTTAGATTTTTCTTCTCCAGGGAATACAAAGTTTTGTCTCAACTAAAGGGTGAGGGTTTTTTTGTGATTTTTTTTACTGCTCTGCGAGTATTCCCTGCTCTCTCCCCATCACTTCTAGAAGCATATTGTGGTCTTTGAAGTGTACATTATTTCAGTGCTCAAGACACGTTATCATTTCAGTCAACACTTCAGTAGGGCACTCTGTTACCGCCAGAGCACAGATAGGTCCCATTCAGCTCAGTGTTAGATAACAGATTCTTGAACAAGATTACAGAAGCAGAGCAAAACCATATGGCTAAGAAATTAGTCTCTATCATATGTAGTACTTTTACCACATCCATATCGTTGAATTTATAGGGTGTGCAACAGCCTCTCACATAAAAGGTACAAGATAACAACCGACTGTATTCTTCATCCTGGAGAAGTTCATCAGATATAGTACTGATTCCTAATGATGAGAAAGAAGGGACTGTGGGGGAAGTTTTTTCTTAGGTTTCTGATGTTTTTTCCCTGTGTTGGAATGCAAGTCTTTTGGCTACAATGCTGAAACAATAAAGATGAAGTTCCTAATTGAACTGTAACTATTCTGCATTACTATGATACATGTGATCTTGCAAAGACCTGAAATTCAATTGTTTATCAGTCTGTGTGAGTTCCTTGCATCATTCTGATTTTCATATTTTGGTTGTTGATATAGTTTAAAACAGTTTATTATGTGTAATCTACTGCCCACATCAATACTGATAAACTTAGCATTAATCTTATGCATTGTCTTGCAAGAGCTCTGACTCTCCTGCCCCCTCACTGCAAGCTTGTTTGCCATCAATCAAATCATCATGACATATTACTTATATTTTTCCATTACTTCAGACCTGATGCACAGGGTAGGCACCCCTTATAAATGCAGCAGCAGTAAATCTAGAACTGCCAACCCCAGCACCTGGTTTCCCCAAAAGGAGAGAAACCTCTCCTTTCGCAGCCCAGCCTTAAAGGCTTAAAAAACAAATAAATAAGAGAAAGTTATAGGTCTTTTTTTTCTCTCTCTTTTTTTTTCCTTTTCTTTTTTTAATTAAAAAAAAAAAAACCAAACCAAAAACAAACAGCTGGCTCTGGGACAAGTGGAATTGCCATCTCTTTCATGTGGTTAAGAGGTAGGGTAGGGAAGGAGAAGGTCTTTCATTGGCTATGTATTGCCTACATACTGCAGAGAGACCAAAATATTTCTCACTCTCAGGTTCCTAAAGTACCGGAGGCTGAATGTTTCCCATCACATGGAGCAGGCCAGCAGAAGATAGCCAAATTGAATTATTCCTTGTAATCACCCCCCAAGAACTGGTGACTATGAAGTGCCGTGTTATACCAAGCAGACCTGGTATATATTCTAGAGGGTATTTGTGTTGCTTTATAAAACTTTGATCCTATATTTGAAGGGAGATCAACCAAGTTAACCAAAGTACAAAAGAAACCTGAAAATGAGTAAAGGAAAAGTAGGAAATGACTTAAATATAACCAAGAGGGAATAAAGAAAGAGTACTTGCTGAGGAAGACAAGAAACATAAGAGTATAAAATGCCGGCTGGAATTTCTTTCCAAAGGAGCAGAATGAATTCAGACAGTAAGGGTATCGACCCCAGGCCTGTGGTGGGTCAGGAACCCTATACAGCAGCTAGGTGTTGTGTTTAACTCCCCTTTCCTCAAAAGGACAGTGTGGAATGGAATCTGTGAGAATGAGAACTTTAATTAGTAATTCTTTCTTATTTCAGTGGGATGCACTCAGCGCGTTACACTGGGACAACTGTGTTGGGACAGTCGTAATTGCACTGGTGGTAAGCTTAACATGGGGGGAATCTGGATTTTCTGATAAAAGATGCCAGGCAGAGAAGAATAATTTTCCAGCTGTCTGAGGGGAGACCTGACTTTTCTGCATTGCCGCATTTCCTTCTCAGTGCAAAATCAGTTTCTTTTTTACAAAAAAAAAGCTTGTAAGAATCTCCAAATGAGAACACAGATCTTTCTAATAGTGAAGACTGGTTTGAATGATAAAACAAAAGAATTGGTGCCATGTGGTGTTCCCTGCCATAGTTCTGTTTGTCTATCATAGTTCTAGTTCATGTTTGTCTATCACTCTATTTTAAAAAGAGTGACAAAACCCTGGGTTTAGTATTGCTCAAAATAATACTTAACATATTTTGATTTCCCTCCAGCAGATATTCTATTCTGTATGCAAAATGTGGCTTTTCTGGGTGTGTGTTTGTTTGTTTGTTGTTGCTGTTTTTCAGTCGAGGGAGCACCCATCTGCAATAATATGATTTTTGCCTGTGTGCTTGGATTTCAAATTACAAAACTGATATTTTGAGATGTCTGACAGCTTTTCCATACCGTCCAAAGCTCTGTCTCCTTTCTTATCCCATATGGCAAATTAATACCAAATCCTTTACTTAGATGTATGTAACTCAAATAAACTTGATATGAGAATCTTCCTTTAATTATGTCAGCTATATCCAATATTCTCAAACTAGGTGGTAGGATACAGGATACTAACTTAAAATAAAAACTCAAAGTATTCTTCTGATGAATGAATATTGACTGCAAATTAAAAACAGATTAAATCTTTCTTATGAATTGTTAAATAGATATTAATGTTGGTCTGCATGGACATGCTCATCTAATCATGGTAATACATGATTACATACACATACAATGCAATCCTTACAAGACAGAAAAAGTGTCCCAGAATCCTGTGGTCTTTTGGACCAAGATACAGTAAAAATTGAAGAAAAAGTGTGTTGTACTACATTTTTAGCTGACACTTTTCACTGCTCTTTCTTGTTTTTGTGCTTATCTAATATTTTTTTCTAGTATCACAGCTCTGGTTTTGTCTTTACATCATTCAAAGAAAGTTACAAGCAAGCTGCCTTATTTGAAAGAAAATATGAATATAAAACTGTGTGTACATTGGCTGAATTGATTTGAAGTTATCCTTTTGTTAGTATTTGTATATATTTTGGAGGGGTAGTAAGAAGAAAAAATCGATTCAAAAACCAGTTTTAATTTTGGTAGTTTTACAGAATGCAAAGTCAGTCATACAGTTCAAGAAAAAAAAGAGCTATACCAAGGCAACTATGTAGTGATGGAATTTTCCTGTTTGACATGTTTCCTGTTGAAGACAGAGGACCAAATATCTCAGAGAGGTTTAGGCACTGAAAAATCAGTTAATTTCAATTTAATCATAATTTCATCAATTGCAGTCCATGGAACTTTAGCATCTAAATGCCTTTGGGGATATGGCTCGAAGAGACTCAACATATTTAATATCTACATTCATCCACACAGATTAACACCTATAAAATGTCTCTGGGATAAATTTACTCAACTGCAAAGGAGTCATAATTTTGCTTTATGGCATTACTATGGAAGTGATGTATCCTAAGTAAAGAGAAAACTTCATAGATTTTTATTTTGATCATATATGATTTGATGATGCTATCACAGAATCACAGACTGGTTGAGGTGGGAAGGGGCCTCTAGAGGTCATCTGGTCCAAACCCTTGCTCAAGGAGGGCCACGTAGATCTGGTTGCTCAGGACCATGTCCAGATGGCTTTTGAATATCTCCAAGGAGGGAGACTCCACAACCTTCCGGGCAACCTGTGCCAGTCCTTGGTCACCCTCACAGGAAAAAAGTGTTTTCTGCTGCTCAGACGGAGCCTGTGTTTCCGTTTGTGCCTGTTGCCTCTGGTTCTGTCACTGGACATCACTGAAATGGGCCTGGCTCCTATCTGCCTATACACATATATTCTTACACACGCAAATGTACTTTTAAAGACACACATCTATCCAGAATTATTATTCTCAGACTTATGCCTCTTGCTACATATGTTCTTTGGCGTATCACTGTAATTGATACAGTGGTCTTAACTGGATATTTTAGAGGTTTTGTTATGGCAAGTGTAAATAAAAAACGGTTCTGATTTTATTCTTATGTGCTTCATGTTTCCCATTTTCTCTAAGTAATTTTTTCCAATATGACATTGATTCTGGTTCTGCAGGTGTGCCCTGGAATTTGAGTTGTTTCGCCCCAAATGTAAAAGATATATACTGCTATTGTAGAGTTCATTTGCCTAAATAGGTGCCAGCTGAAGAGATGCATCACCTCTGCTTTAGGACCTCTGTTTGATTCCTGGATAAGAAAGAACAATTCAAGCTAGATTGTTTAATGCAGCTTCTGTATTCCTTGTGTAGATAGTGGAATGAGAGTCAGGTGCCTCTAAAAGACTGCACATAAATTCTTTCTCTTCCAAAACCATAAAATTTTTTTTACCACTAGATCCTATCTCTGTATATTTTTTTGCCTCATGTACATGTGACTATAACAGTTAGATTCCTGCTAGGAAATAACCATAGCCATTTTTTCTGCATCTTGCCATGTCCTGATCTCTATAGGCATTTGTACCTCTGTTTATAGTAATGGTTCCTGTGTGCACTAGCTTTTGTCTGTGCTGGATTTTATGGAACAAACTGTTGGTCGAAACACGCACCAGCTGAATTTCCATAAAGTGTCAATTTATACTTATATCTTTTTCATAAACATCACTCATGCCAGGGATTAATTTGTAGTATATTGCACGTTATGACTTTGAGATGTTTGTTCTATATTTACCCTTACAGATTTCTCTTCTACTTTTCGTTGGTCATGCATTTAGAAGAATGAACTGTAGCACATAGTAAACAGCAACAGCTGCAATGGCAACAGTGGCAACAACAACAATGCAATTTTACTAGCCATGCCTATAATAATCTATAAGATTGACACAGATGTGTTACTTGCAAAGTGCCAGCTGCTGGCACTTCTTTTCTTGTTGACTATAAGCAAACGAAAAAGAAATAAAACAGATTATTTCTGTGACACACCACTTACTTCATAGATATTTCAGCAAATGTAAGGGCACATTTCACAGCTGAATATATTTTACCCTTGGATACATTCAATTTGTATTCATTTTAGAATTTATTCTGTTAATTAGAAAAGGTTATAAGATTAATAAGTAGTCATCGCTAATGTATGCAATGGACTATAAGCTTCAGTTGATGTTTTTTCCCAGAGAGGCATTAGAGATTAGTTCATACAAATCATAGTGAGCTGTATATCCTATCTTTCAAAGCTGGTCTTTATCGCTATGTTGCTTTATAATCTCTGAATCATTTCTAAAATCCCTGCCAGAAAAGCCAACAAAAACCCAGCAAACCCTACTCTACCAACATAAAATGATACATTGCAATTTCAAACACTTTTATAGAAGAATTGATTTTCAAGGAATCCTTTGTAGATGTAAAATAAGATATCTTAGAAACACACAGAGAATACTACAGCTTGTGAAAAGATCCTTATTTATTAAGAAAATGTATCAGTGAGCAGTCTACTTTCCTGGTTTCCAGGGCATTAGACTGGGCATTGGCATGTGCTCCAACCCCAGCCTACATAATTTTTGAGATTCATGATGATGGTGCAGAAGGGCAAGACCCTCTTTCCACTTAAGCAAGATCACAGTGCCCAAACTACAGCTGACAAGAAAGAAGGTCAGCCAGTGTCCTCTTCTTTGTGGTCACCCAGAGCAGGGGTTCACTGCAGTGCTGTGTCAGGTTGGCCTCTATATAGGTGGCTAGTGAAGTTACTCTTCCTCTCTTGGACAGGTTTCCTTATCAGATCACTCTAAGGCTACTGAGGTCAAGCATTTCTTGATGCTGGGAAGTGAAGCATCCACTACACCCTATATGCCTAATCATTTTATTACTGACTTACTGAGCTAATCACTCTTCCTTCTGTATTGACCTTTCCCCCACTGAAATTTGGAGGAAAATACTCCAAGGTGATGCAGAGTAGCCAGATATTCTTAACACATAATCTGTGTCTAAGGACATTAATACATCCAGACCTCCTCTGCCAAGATCTCGTCTCCTCACCTCCAGTGCAGCTGGAGGAGAAAGAATAAAATTTTGTCATCCACCCTCTTTTGCTATGGACAGAAGGGACAGGTCAGATTTTAGGTAGACCTGGAATCTTCTCACACGTCAGTCATAGTTCAGTCACTTGAGTTTATCATGACATTTTCTTAGGCTGCCATTGTTGGAAAAAAATTACAACTTTTCTCAGTCTATAAATACAAAGCTGGAAAAGAGCTCAGAAGATCATCAGCTCTCTCTGCTACTTGTAAAATATCTAAAGGATTTCCTCTGACACTTTTTAAAACTGAAAAGAATTATCTAAGCCTATCCTTTCCCCTCAAACATCTTGATTTCTATATATAGACTTTTTTCAGATTTTTAAAAAATGGAAATATCCACAAGCAGACACTTAAACGTAGGTGTCATAGATAAGATGAATCCCAACTTGCAGATCAGCTACTTCGGGAAATAAAATATATACAGATATGTCCTTTTGTACTCTCCCTCAAAGCTTTGTTGAGTTTGTTACTGTTGAGAGAGTGTCTAAAGGGCATCTCAAGAATTATGAGTATTCCATGATTCAGGATTAAATTTTAGACGAATTTTTCAATTTTAAAAAGTTGTAGTAATTTTTTGAATGTTTGCAATACATATCTTGCACAATATTATGGAAACTGTAGGATTTCAATTGCAGAAAATGTAGGAACTTTTTATTTAAAAATCATTTTTGAAGGGAAAAGTCTGTAAGAGTCTTAGGAAAATATATTCAGCCAAAAAATTATTTTCTATGTAACTCAGAGTCACCTTTAATCCTTTTAGTGCTTTGATATCATGGAGTTAACTCAGTTAAGGAAATTAACATTATTGATAACAAAGTAAAACAAATATTTATGTAATAAATGGCATTTGATACATAATTTAGTTCCTGTAATTGGTATACTTTATATTTCATATTAGTAAATACAAGGAATATTGAAGGCAAGGGAAAAATTCTGTGTAAAGCAATTGAAAGACTTTGCAGAGCAATAGTTAAATTAAACTCAGAAACAATTTTATTTGCACATTCACCCATCTTTTAGTCTGATTATTGTCTTTTCTTACTGATGATAAAAACTGTATTTTTCCATACTTTTTCTTTCCATACTTTTTTTGTATTCTTGTACTTTTTTGTGCAGTGTTGTGATGAAATATAAGCTCAGAAATGTTTGAACATATTTTCAGAAATTCAGGCAATGATCCACATATACTTCTCTGCCCCTTTTAAACAAAACACTGTCCATCTTTTGAAGGCGTGAAAATGTACATGCATTGTGATCCCTTAAGTATACCCACAACTTAATGCGTAAAAATAGCCTATATTACAAATATGTCATAGTTCTTTATTATACTATAACATCTTACTGCTTTGTATAAATACAGATGATAAAACTGTTATATTAGAAATTAAATATTAATACAGAATGTGCTTTCAAAACACAAGCCTCAAAATGCAGTTCATGTTTCACTTTTAGTGCTCAGATGAAAATCTTCATGACTTTTCAAAATAAATCTGAACAGCTACTAGACATTTTTGTTTATGACTAAGGCTATCCACATTAGTCTGTGATGACAAAACAGTTAATAGACAGATTTTGCAATATAGTTTTGAAGCATCCAAAACTATTTTGATATGGTTTATCCCTCTGAAGTGCTATGTCACTGGGAATATTTAATGAACAAGGAAAAGGAGCTTTTTAATTGTGGTCTAAACTTACACAGATTTCAGTGGGAACATATGAATAAGATCAGTTAGAAGGTATTTTATGCAATGCTTAAAGGTTTATTTGTACATTTGATTGCAATGTGGTTACACGGTCATTTAAATAAAAACTTTCCACTTTGTATTGCAACACATCTTAAATCATCTAACTAGAATATTAGCTAGTTTTCTAGCAGTTGAGACACGTGAAGTTATTAAGTTTTTCACAGTTATGAGTGATAATCAAATTCTGTCCCCAACTTTGATTGTTTAATTGTTTTTAAGAACCTTTATTTGCAGTAGACACCTCATATTCTTGTGTTACCTTTGCTTCATTTCCCTTTTCTACTCATACTCCCTTAATTATTAGTGTCCACTTACTTTTTTTATCAGATGCCTTCTCTTGTTTCCTGCTGGATTACCTACCCTACAACAGGCGTATCCCTACCTCCTTCCTCTTCACAGCTGCCAAATCAGCAAGAGAGCTCTAAATTGTCACCAGAGTAAACCCCAAAATTCTCACAAAAGCAAAGTTGCAGAAAAAAGCATGCATTTATTGAGCTCAAAATGTTAAAATAAAAGAAAAAAAAAAAAGGTCTTGGGTTCAGAGAACCTTCTCTGTTTTTAAGGCAGAGCTGCAAAGGAGGGTCACTCACTGGGACTATTGGCACTTCTGGCTGGGAGCAGTGGGTTGGGGAGCCCCTGTCAGCTGCTAAGTGCTATTGATGGCCTTGTCAAATCTACAAGTGGAATTAGTGGAAAACAACATCCATTTTAGAGGATGGCTGTGGCGGTATCAAGAAAGTTTCTGCCTTGCTAGAAATTTGTGAATGTTTCCTAAATATGGAGCTGGGTGGATGACATTTTTTCCATGTATCTTGTACGGTGTGAATAAACCTACCTCAGTCATTTTCACTTCAGACTTTCAGTTTTCTTCCCAGCATCCTGCCTGAAAATATGCTTAAAAATTGTAAGCTGTTTTCTGTTTGAATATTTCACATGGCCTCATGAACTGTCTAACATAAATTAGACCTAGTCTAATTGACCTGATCTGTATATGTAATACCCAGCTGGCATATTCCAGATGTTTTCCTGTCTATCTCTTACAGTGGACACAGGACAAACCTAATACTCTGATGTATTTCTTCTCTGTTTCTCAATTACATTGGTTTTACTCTAAAATTATGTTTGGAAAAGACCTGACAGGCTATTGAGCTCTCATGCAGGTTCTAGGAGGAGCCTAGAGAATGGACATCTACTTAATCATCAGCTTTAATCAGTGTCAGTGTCTGGTCAGGTGAAAATTGTTTTCACTGCAATGGTGGACCCACTTTATTCGTCTTTCACAAATAGGCTGTGAAGAACAGCATTATCAGGTGTCCATTTTTCCAGGTGTTAATGGTCAGTATCACCACAAGCCATGCAGCTACAGAGGATTAAATTATCAGCCCAGATTATTTTAAAGAATCAGCAAGCCACAATATCTTGCTGAATGGTCAAGCTTGAAAATTAACATGTTTTACAAAAGCTCTGATAATAGCGCTCTGAAAACAGAAATTCAAGTTAGTGGATAACTGCCTGAACATACACACAAATGTACTGATTATTTTCAGTGCTTATGAGCCATACACAAAAGAACCCAGTCCTTACAATGTGATCCTCCTTTCTGGAGATTATGCATACGTGTAGTGTCATCTGATGAAGCCAGATGCTTTCTCTCTAGTTGGACAAGTTTTTTATTTTTATTTTTTTAAACCACATCTCTGGAGAAGGACAACTAATCTGGGACATTATGAAGAGTAAAATGAGCTCCCATCACTTGTTCCATTGACAGGAAAAGGGGAAAAAATAAAGCAGAAACCAGGACTGTGCAACTCGTTCCTCCATCATCAATCTGTCTGACAGCAACAAGAGAGATCTTTAACTACCCAGATCCTGAATAAATGCTCATATACAGAGACTCTGCAAAAGCAGAAAGAGGACTGAGGCACAGACCAGCATCCCTACCTTAGGAATGATGTTAAAGAATCCCAGAAGCTACGTGAGAAACACAGTCAAGGGAGGAACAGAATTACTGGGTTCACACTGGAAAGAACAATATTGATCCTGAGATTTAGGGGCAGAATTAACTGTTGGTCGAGGAATGAACAGATGTGGGTTTGTTAAAGATTTCTGTCTCTCTTTTGCTCACACACACATACACACGTTTTCAGTTTAGGTACTAATTATTTCTATTTCACAAAGCTATTTGTTTTGCTCTTGCCCCAGCAGATGTTTAAGATTATGAAACATGGGAATTCGATCTTCTGTTTAGATGAGCTCGCTGAATCTTAATGTCTCATATTTTCATGTAATTACAGAATAGTTCTGATCGAAGAGAGTTCATCTCTGGGAAAGATATAAAAAAAACCCCCTGCATTACCTGTCTTTATAAAACAGAAAACCACTGCGTATACATTTAAATGTATAAAATCTTTCTGCCAGAGGCATTTAAAATTATTATTTGTTCTTCTTTTTAATTTCATAAAAATCTTCGCATGCAGACTTATTATAGGCTTGTAAGTAGAACGAGAATGAAGGCTTGATTTGGTCCACCATGAGGCAGTGTGCTCCAGCGAGTGTACTTGTTCTTGGGAATCTATAAATGTCAAGTCTGTTAACTATTTCACTGTTCATCAAAGCATGTCAGAAAAGAGAGAGTTTTGTTCTCTGAAGAGGTGCTCAATCAAATGTGAGTGGCAGCTCCTTTTCGTGACATGAATTTATGGGTTTGGGAAGTGTACTTTATTTACTTTTTTTCCACAGGAGTGGAAGGAGCCCAGCAGTTCTCTGCACGGCTTCTGGCAGGGTATGCCTCTGTTGTAGTGAGGGCAGGTTTCAGACTCCCTCACTCAAGGTGTTGCCCACTTGAGTTCAAACATAGACATGTGCTGCCCCTCAGGAGACACACATCTGGAGCTGGACAGATGTTCATCTGTGGTAGCCCACAGCTGGCTGGGGTGGTTAGGCCCACCCTTGCATTTTTGGATGTAACTATGCTTCTTTTGGCGGAAGCCCTGACGGGTAGGAAGCTTAACAAGGCAACACGGTTTTCTGATATCAGTTTCAGGTATTTCGATTTAGGACAAGTCAAGACTCAAGAGCCAAGACAGAGCATATAAACATTTTTTCAGATACTGCTGCAGTCCTCAGCCAGACATTTCTGATAAGAGTGGTTTGTGACTAATAAATGCCTGTTGCCTTCATTTAGTAACTGTGCTAAACCAAAGTGCTAAGGTCTGAAAAATATGATAGCTAAGTACTTTGAAAATGTGACTATCAAATAGCTGGAGAGCAATCTAATGAGCAGGTTGTTGTAATTTATCAAAAGACTGGCAAAGCTCTACACAAGATTCTTATGGTGCTTTATGGAGGAAAATGTTCAAATGTGTCATTAAGAGACATACAATGTGTACTGAATAATGTGCTACTAACGTCTGTAGCTTATGCACATACTCAGCATACAAACCGTATAATTAACTAATCAGAAAATGCGTGTTAGAATATGACAACCAATGTGAAATGAATAGCGTACTGCATAAAGGACTGCTTACTTGTGTGAAGAGGAATTGTAGTCCCAATTATTTATATTTGACTGCTGACCAAGGAGATCCAATTTTGTGCTGTTTCATCACAATGCTATGTATAGGTTTGTTAACCACCGTAAATGCCCCCAGTTAAAGAACTCTGACTGACAAAAGCAATATCAAGCTGACAGAGCACTAAATGAATGTGTTCCCTTAAGATAGAGTTAGATGTAAACTCTGGACCAGACAACTGTGGGCAGGGGAAAAACATCTGCGCCTGGTACAGCGTGAGTAGGGCAGAACTGTGGAAATGTCCTGGAGACCTGATAGCGGCCAGTGGGGCAGAGCAGCCACTAGCTGTTCAGAGAAGACGGCCCTGTAAGGACTGACCAACAGTAACAATTTACATGTCCTCTTTTTTTTGTTCTTAAGTGGCCTTTCCTTTCCTCATGAGCAAACAACATACCCTTATACCAAGAGGCCATGGCCTCTTATGGCCCTTCTTACTGAGCCATGCCCATGGCATCACACACTGATCCTCTGGAGCAGAAAGAGTAAAGTCATTCTGGCCCCATCCATGCTCCTACAAGTGCCCGGTTCTTCCTTCTGGCGATGTACCAGGAAACTGCATCGTTCAACTTTAAACAGGCCAAATGCTAGCGCTTCTTGCTGGAGGGTGCTGCACAGCTTTCTACAAGCTTTATCTGGGAGCATTCACACTGGCCAGCATTCCCATTTTGTCTTTTCTATGCCCAGCCCCACAACAATTCCTGCGACACACCTTTTGCATAGTGCCACCCAGGCCAAACAACCCCCTTATGCAACTGAAAGTATTGTTTCATCTTCAGTTTCTTTCTTTGCCAGGGGCCATGAGAGAATATTAGGAACAGGTGGCTGTAGCCAAAGTCCTAGATTTTGCTTTATTATTTGTGTGCATTTACAGCCTTCCTATGTGACAGTCTCATTTAGTCGGTGCTACAGGCAATCTCTGTCTGTACCTAAAAATATCTTTAACAGCTGCACGTAGGGAACAATCACGGGGGAAGGAAAAGAAGCATACAAAAGCAAAAGGCAACTTAGAAAGGAATTGGAACCAGAGGAATTGAAGACTGGGGTTCTTTTATTACCTAAAAGGACACTTATTTTGAGGAGCATGCAGAGTTTGCTTTTACTGGTTCTATTTTTGTTGATATTTTGTCCGTTGCCATTGTTTGCTTAAAATAACTTCTCAGGAGATACCTGGCAGCTGCAGGCAGCAAATTTTAGCAAAGTAGCTCTGAAAGTGAAAAATTGGATTATTCTCTACGGAAGACAACTACTTTATGCGAGCACAAAGAAATATCTGTGAATCTTGGCATTATATATCGGGATGTGTGACAAGTTCCTATAAACTCACAGACACAACCAAGAAATAGTGTGAAGAAAATATTTTTCTCTCTCTTCAAACCTTCATCTGGAAAGACTGGGGGGTAATATCTTTTATCTCTTTTTCTAGTGCTCACTGGAACATTCACATTTAAAAGTTCTTTTCTGTCCTTTCTTCCCAAAGTCCTTGTAGCACTTATTATCTCACAAACTTTACCTTATCCCTTTCCTGCCACCCTGTCACCACTTCAAAAATTGTTAAGCCAGGGCTAAGAAAAATCATTCTCTATTTGTAATCCCGAAGTGGAGACCTTAAACTGGCAAACAGAAACCAATTTATACTCCTTTACGAATTATCCCTCCCTCTGCTTCCTTCCTTTTCCTTAGGTTTTCATCTTCCTTATAAGTGTTTTGGCAGAATGATTAGACAGAAACTGCAGTATAGACCAGTTTGTCATTGGACCCCCCATCACGGCAACCTGACACCCCAGGTCATCCTGCCTGTTTCAGATTCTTGTCTAAATCCTGATTAATTTCTTCCTTTCCCACCCCCACCCCACAGCTTTGAGATCATAATAGGTGCAGGTTTCAGGATGTCCTAGTTTCCTGAGGGATAAAATTAAACATTTTCCTCATCCCAGAAGAGTGTAGGATGGTGAGTAGGTTATAAGATTCACGTTGTCTCCACTTGCAAGGTGTTTTTACTTGTTCAACATATTGGCTCCCTGAGGAACTCTAATTGGAAGCGTATTAGAAAGAAAGACCTACTCAGGGATGTAGAAAATGATGTGGTGTTCCTCATATCCAGTATAAGAAAAATTCTTTCATATTATCCAATGTACAAATAGATAAGCACTCTTTTCCTAGACCTTTTAGTCTCATGTTACGAGGAAAGAATAGCAGAAATCAATGCAGTGTGTCCCTGATACCAATGCAAGAGTGTCCACATGTACCCACATATTTTTCTCATCTTTTCCAAGTATATTTTACCTGAATTATAAGAGGCTTTTGCTTTCTCTGTCCCTCAATTTATTCTGGAAAAAAATATTTATCTACCCTGTCATTTAATCCTTCAGTAACTGGGATTCTACAACATGTCTTAAACACTCTTTTCTGGCGCTTCACAAAATATTCTTAATTTAAATAATTTCCCGCTAAATCCAAATAGAATAAAAAATAAGACAAAACACCCACACAGACTCCATTGCTTCCAAGCAATTTTTATTTAACCCATCTTCTTCTAACCCTCATTTAGCTGCCCATCATATGAATATCTAAAGTTGAACTGACTCTCATTGGTTACTTCTATCGTCAATGAAGAAAAGGAGGCATTTTTAGACTTCTATTCATCTGATCTATTTTAGCTAATTAGTAAGTTTAATCATGACCTGGAAGTTCCTACTTGAACCACTTAGCTAGACAGCAACCTTAAACAAAGTAAGTGATAGAACTTGAGTTTTACATTTATTCTGGTAAATCCCACCTAGAGAACACAACAAGACCAAAGCTACCTCTAAAGCCTTATGAATTATTTCTTAATGAAATCTTACCTATGGTGCCCAGAATCAACCAATAGCATAATAATAGCTGTTCAAACATCTGAGATTAATCTGGTATCTCACAGTCAGTTCAAAAAAAAATGTGAAGACGAGCAAAAAATAAATGAACATAAATTAAAGCTGCCCAAGGGTTCTTTACAAATACATTAAGACAATAGATATTATGAGACCAGAGAGCAGATGCATTAAAAAGTGCGGTGGTGAATGAAAATATTCATGATTCATACAATATATGTGATAATGAACTCCTTTTAAAGAACCTAAGATTTAATTAAAAACTGAACTAAACTGAACTAAACTAAACTAAAGGGCTTCTAGCTGATATAATAAATGTGGAGGAAACTTTCCAAACATGAACAGAATGTTTTCAGAGACTCAACAGTGATATGAGTGCTTCTGAAGTAAATGTCTACCCCCTTTGATTTACCCTTGGCCTCTACTCATCTCACTGTGCAGCAGTAACACAAAGAGTTCAAGCCATCAGAAAATAATGTGAAGACTTCAATCAAGTCAGCCCCTGGGGAAGATTCAAGCCAATGACTGAAAGAAATAAGGAAAAGTAAACAACTTGCTCATAAGTTTCCATTCCATGTTAAGATAAATTTGCTCACATATTTGCAAGAACACAAAGCAAAGCTAAAAAAAAAGTTATAGCTGCTAGTGATGAAGTATTCAAAGTTTTTCTTTTTTTTATGTGAGAATTACTAGATTTTATACCTATTTTTTAGTTTTTCAAATTTCTGTTTTTCCTAGAAGCCTGTCTTACTCAATACAAAAGAGATAAGTTACAGACAGAACTAGTGGATTTTCAACATTTTTCTTTTAACTGAGTTGTTGAAATTGTGATTCATTGAAGAAGACAACAGCTGCACCTATAGTCTGGTAAAGATCTCATGATCTCATAGTGAGGTGGAACACGCGTGAAGACAAAAATCCATAGTCTTCAAACAAGGTTAGAAGCAAAGAATAGAAAAGTACATGTTAGGGATACAAGAATAATTGGGTTTGATTTTTCCTCACACTTTTCTGCTAAAGCACCAGAAAGCAGAAAAATGACTACATTCTTTGAAAGGCAATGAGGTCTTCAAAGATGCAACCTGCTCTTTAGTTCACAAAAATGCATCAAGTTCTTACAGACAGACTGGAGCTGACCATCGAGGGTCTGTGAGGGCCAGTTGCCCCACGGGAGGAAGCTGAGGGTGGCCATGAGGCTGGCAGCGCCATGCCCTCACGAAGCAGGGACCCATCCCACAGTATCCAGTAAGGGAGCAGGACCAGGTTGGGGACAGTGACTTGGGCCAGCCCAGAGCCCACAACTTGTTGGCAAGACCGCAGTGATGGGGTGGACTGAGGTCTGGTCAGGAGTGAGCCTGAAGGTCTGGTCCAGAGCATGGGCAGCCAGGTGGGCCCTGGGGTCGTGGGAAGGCCCCTGGCACATAAGTCACCATTTTTTCACTGGTGTGGACAAAGTACTTCAGTATTACTGCAAGAGATCCTGGCTGCCACCATCTTCATTTTCAACCATAAAATCATAGGTTGGAAGGAACCTCAAGGATCATCTGGTACAACCTTCCTTGCCAAAAGCATGGTCTAGCACCCTATCCAGCTGCATCTTAAAAGTGTCCGATGTTAGGAAATCCACCACTTCCCTGGGGAAATTATTCCAATGGCTGATTGGTCTCATTGTGAAAAATTTTACTCTCGTGTCTCATCAGAATCTCCCCAGGAGTAAATTGTACCCATCACCTCTCATCTTTTCCAAGTGACTCCTTGTAAAAAGGAAGTCTCCGTCTTCTTTGTAGCCACCCTTTAAATACTGGAACATGGTGATAAGGTCTGCTCTAAACCTTCTTTTCTCAAAGCTAAATGAGCTCAATTCTCTCAGCCTTTCCTCATATGACAGGCTTCCCAGTCTTTTAATCATCTTGCTGGCCCTTCTCTGGACCCTCTCCAGCCTGTCCACATCTTTTGTGTATAGCGGGGATCAAAACTGAACGCAGCATTCCAGGTGTGGCGTGACAAGTGCTGAGTAGAGTGGGATAATGACTTCTTTGTCTCTGCTGGCGATGCCCTTGATGCAACCCAGCATCCTGTTGGCTTGCTTTACAGCAGCAGCACACTGTTCACTCATATTGAGCTTGCTGTCCAAGGACCCTCAGGTCCCTTTCCATAGAGTTGTTCCCCAGCTGGGTAGATCCCAGCCTGTGCTGCATTCCTGGATTATGTTTTTTAACAGGTGCAAGACCTTAATGTTGTCAACAAGTCCTTGTTGAACTTCATAAGTTTCTTGTAAGCCCACTCTTCCAGCCTATCCAGCTCTTCCTGCAGGGTGGCTCTCCCTTCTGAAGTGTCCACTTCACCACTCCGTGTGGTGTCATCTGCAAACTTCATCAGGGTACACGTGATCCCTTCATCCAGATCACTTATGAAGATACTAAACAGCGTTGGGCCTAATGTGGATCCCCTGGGGACCCCACTTGTGACAGGTTGCCAGTTTGAAAAGGAGCTATTTACCACCACCCTCTGGGTGGGGCCTGTCAGCCAGTTCCCCACCCACTGCACAGACCACTTGTCTAGACCATAACACAGCAGTTTCTCTAAGAGGAGGCTGTGGGAAACCATATCAAAATCCTTGAAGAAATACAGGTAGACAATGTCCACACTTCATCCCACACCAGCCAAGCAGGTTACTTTGTTGTAGAAGTTGATTAGGTTTGTCAAGCATGGTTTGCCCTTGGTGAATCCGTGCTGGCTTTTCCCAATCACATGCTTCATTTGACTTGTGATAGGAGGATTTGTTCCGTAACTTTCCCAAGGACTGAAGTAAGACTGATAGGCCTATAAATTCCTGTTTTCAAGCTTGTCCAGGTCCCTCTCAGTGTTATCCCATCCCTCAGCCATATCAACCACACCACTCAGCTTGGTGTTTGCAAACTTGCTGAGGGTGCACTCAGTCCCACAGACTATGTAATTCATGAAGATATTAAACTGTACTGGTCCCAGTACAGAACCCTGAGGGATGCCACTTCTCACTGACCTCCATCTGGACATTGAGCCACTGGGCACTACCCTCTGGATGTGACCATGCAACCAGTTCCTCATCCACCAAAGAGTTCACCCATCAAATCTGTATCTCTCCAATTTAGAGAAGGATGTTGGGGGCACACTGTATCAAAGGACTTACAGAAGTTCAGATAGACAACATCCATAGTTTTTCCCTTGTCCACTGATGTCATCATTCCATCATAGAAGGCCACTAGGTCGGTCAGGCAAGACTGTCCCTTGGTGAAGCCATGCTGGCTGTCTTGAATCACCTCCCTGTCCTCCGTGTGCCTTAGCATAGCTTCTAGGAGGATCTGTTCCATGATCTTCGCAGGCACGGAGGTGAGGCTGACAGGTCAGTAGTTCCCAGGATCCTTGTTTCTACCCTTTTTAAACACAGGTGCAATGTTTCCCTTTTTCCAGTCACTGGGGACTTCACCTGACTGCCATGACTTTTCAAATATCATGGAGAGTGTCTTGGCAACTACATCAGCCAATTCCTTCAGGACTCTGGGATGCATCTTGCCAGGTGCCATCGACTTCTATACGTTCATGTTCCTAACATGGTCATGAACCTGATCTTCTCTTATAGTGGGAGGGATTTTTCTCCCCCAGTCCCTGCCTTGTGGTCCATCCACTTCAGAGATGTGGGGAGAGAGATTGTTAGTGAAGACTGAGGCAAAAAAGTTGTTGAGTACATTAGACTTCTCTTCATCTGATGTTACTAGTTTGCCAGTCTTGCTTATCGGGCTGGTACACTGTTTTTGACCTTCCTTTTCTAACTGTCATACCTATAGAAGCCCTTCTTGTTATTCTTTGTGTCCCTTGACAAGTTCAGCTCCAGCCATGCCTTGGACTTCCTGAACCCTTGGCAAAGCCCTGTATGATCTGATTGCACTTTGAAGGAGAGGTTTTATTTCTAGAGAGCTTCTAGCCAACATTTCTATGATTATTTTCAGTACAGACCTTGTAGCACTTGCTGAGGTTTGAGAATGAGAAGTAGAGAACTTGTGCAGCATCTTCAGAAAAACTTAGAACAATTTTTTTCACCGGGTAAAACTAAAACTGAAACGCACTAATCAAGACAGGGAGATAATATCAGATGCTTGCATCTGATCTAGGCTAACTACAAGTACTTTTTCCTTTTTGTGACTGCCGGATTCATGCAACTTCACAACTGCAAGGTTTGATTTACTAGGTTTTAGTCAAAGGGGTCTGAGGAGCACTAGGTTAGGTTATTTTCTTTTTTCTACATCTAAAGGAGAAATATGTAAACACAAAAGAGAAATAAAGGTAGATAAGCCATACACTTAGCAGAATTGGCTTAATGTTACATCTTGTTGGGTTACTGAAAATGGACACTTTTTAATGTGAAATCCTGGCTGCATATTTCTGCAGCTCTTAGTGCTGAGAGGCACTGAGGCATCCTTGAGGCTGACTATGGGGAGTTCTGGAGTATAAAAATAACTGGAGAATTGCACATTCGATTAACAAAAATAAACACCTCAGTAACTACTGAACTGTGAATCAACAAATGAACACTACTTAGCTGTAAAAGATTGAGTTTTAAATGAAAAATATTTGCTGAATTTCTCATTGCCCAGAAGAAATTTGCATTGCAAATACAGGAAACTTTGAAAGGGTCATATCACTTTTTGCATGTGTTTCAACACTGCTGAGGCTTAATTTATGTACTGTCATTGAAGAGAGGGAAGTATAATGGATTTTTAATTATTCCAAGTTACAAAGAGCAAATGGTAGTCCAGTTTCTAGACAAAGCAGGAAGAGAATTAGGAGTTATACAGAGGAAATTACACAGTCATGCCCTATTAAAGTTTTCTTGGGAACGTGGCATATTTTAAAACGTATACATTTATTTCTTGATTCACTCTCAGGGTACAATGCTTTATCATATTTTTAAAATGGTTAACATGGTATGGCATGGTTTGGTGCATGGCATGGACCAAATTAACTCTGGTTTATTTATGTTCACACATACTACTTTGATTTTGAGTAAGTACGTTGATGTACCACACAAAGGCAACAAATTCCTGCTGATAGACTTAATTTTTCTGGCTTTTCCAGTTCCTCGACTTGAGAAAGTGGAAAGTTATTTACATACTTTCATAAAGTTCTTCATTCTCAGCCCATATAATAAAGTACACCGTTAATGGGACTTTCAAGTTTAAGTTCTCTCAGTAACTGCTAGCACTTAGGATGAGAAGTTAAAGGGGCAAACATCTGATTCCCTGGTTTTGGTGAATTTCACTATTGGTGCATTTTTGGATCTTAAACACTTTTTTTCAGTCATAGCTGATTACAAGGCAGATGGATAGTAGTACTTTTCTATATCTCTTTCTATTTTTTCCTGTTCACTAAGAATGTGATCCAGCACCTCTTAAAATCACCAAAAGTCTTAATAATTTCAGTATACATTTAAACCACCACAACGGAGACCATTTTTCCTCCCTATACCTGCCAGAACTTGCTCACTAAAACTAAGTTTCAGCATCCCCACACACATCTTTCCAAGTCTTCCATGTCTCATTTTTTCTCTTTTCATCCTCGTTGACGCTGAAAACACACATTTGACATGGGTTTTCATTAAAGTGGGTAAAATTATAAAAGTTCTCTGTTTTACCATTCATCTAAATATAGTAATTTTTGTTGAGTAGACAAAGTTCAGCTGATCTCTTTGAACAGTTTGAGTTTTAGAACAAATCCGGAGATCTTACAAGAGATTTTCTTGGGAAATTTAGAACTGTTTTGCTTTTGGTTCTGAAATACTACAAGAAACCATGTTGGTGTTTCATCATTTGCAGTTCCATCTGGAACCCAGAAGGAAAATTTGCATACATAAAAATAAAATATTATCTGAATATTTCAGACCTTCATTAAAGGTTTGGTTTAATTTCTGGTCTAATCACAGATGAAACTCAAGTGGTGTTGGGGGACACTTAGATTTGGACTGGTTTATATCTCATTTTCATCCTCAGGATAACTCCCTTCTCTTGAGAAAATGCAATAATTAAAAACTCTGCTGCTTTTTGTCAAGACTGTCTTTATGGGAAAGTGTTATGGGAAGTAAATGGATTGGATTCAAACACCTGTGATGCCTTTTAATAGGCTACAAGGAATGAAAGGTAAGAATTCAAAGTTGAAAAGTTTGCATGCACCTACTGTCAATAATTTATATGATTTAGTGCAGAAATTTCTCTACTAGAACATAAGACTGCTTATGGACCTCCATACTGAGTCTCTGTATGGCACTGACACTATGCTAGAGCCATAAAGGAAATGAAATGTATTTTTATTACTGTGTTAAAAATTTCACAATAGATTGGTTTCATTGTTTTTTTAGAACATTACTTTATTGTGTTTCACGGCAGAAAAATTCACAAAGGGACCTTTTGAAGACCCCTGGTGTCTGGAAAGCTTGGGCACAATTTAGAGGGCTTGCAACAGAGCAGTCTGTGATTCCACAGAAGGAAACCTACTACTTCCATTATTTTGAGTTATTAGTGTTTGGTTCCTTTATTTTTCTAATACATACACAATGTGTGAGGCAGTTGGTTTCTTTTCTCAAATTAGATTTAATAGTAAATGATAGCAGTTTCACCAAAAATGTCTCATATACCACAGAGACTGTGGCTGTGTCTGCTATCAATAACATAAAGTAATATCTGAGACACTCCAGGGGCTACTAAAAGAGGAAACAACATATACCATATCAAGTTCTTAAGCCAGAAAAATCTAAAATGGCACCATCATAAAATCTACCTCTGTGAGTAATGACAGACATGGATAGAAGTCTCAGGCCCAGCCTTAAATGTAATATATTACTTCTGCTCCTGCCATTCCCTGGTGACTGCTACTGCTCTCTGCAGGATGGAGCATGCAAGCTACCAAAAATATGTGTTTGCTACTGTTGGCAGACTGTCTGTGAGAGCAATAAATAAAAAGGGAAATCGGGCATGTGTCATCTGCTCCTGTGGGAGTTTTCCAGGAGGTATTTCAACCTGCAAACAGGGATTCCACCTTCCCAAGTGCCCTTTCACAATAGGTACAAGGATCTGCAAGATGGTTGAAGGTGTCACCAAGGTTAAGTTGGTCTATGCCCTGCAACAAAACCGCTTCCATAAAGAAAAAAATACAGGTTATTGACACAGGGTGCTCTCTCCTGAGGGAAACAGAAGGCCTAATATGCAGACTGAGTACACTTCTTAGGGAAGTCTGCTGCCTCCCTGGGGCCTGGGTTAAAGATGTGAAGAGAAAACTTCCTACCTTGGTATGGCCATCAGATTATTATGCATTATTGATTTTTCAGGTAGGCAGCAATGAAGTTGCAACAGAAAGTCCAAGGGCAATCAAGGGAGACTCAGGGCCTTGGGATGACTGGTTAAGGGATCAGGAGCACAAGTACTGTTCACCTCTATTCTTCCAGTTGCAGTGAATGATGAGGAAAAAAACAGGAAGAGCCAGCAGATCAATACCTGGCTCTGAGCCTGGTATCAACATGAAAATTTGGGTTTTTTTGATCCCAAACCATTCTACACAACACCAGACCTGCTGGTGACAGATGGGGTACACCTGTCTCAAAGGGGGAAAAGGATCTTTGCTGAGAAGTTGGCAAGGCTCATTGAAAGAGCTTTAAACTAGATTTGAAGAGGGAAAGGGATAAAACCAGGCTCATTAGAGACAAGCCTGGGGGCAGAACACCAATGTATGAGGGATGGTGTGCTAGTGAGCTCCTTTGGCCTCCTATGTCAGTGGAGGTAGGAGGTGAAGATCCACGCAGCAGCAAAGACGCTAAAGTTATTGATGTGTTAGAAACCATGGAAGCGCCTGAGAACAGTTACATAGGAATTAGAACTTCTCCCCCCAAGAAGGTGTGGGTTCAATAGCCCATCTGACGTGTATCTACACCTATGCATGCAGCATAGGCAACAAACAGGAGGAGCTGGAAGCCATTTTGCGTCTGGAAAACTATGATACAGTCGCCATCACCGAAACATGGTGGGATGACTCACACAACTGGAGTGCTGCAATGGATGGCTATAAACTCTTCAGAAGGGATAGACAAGGAAGGAGAGTACATTAGGGAATGTTTTGACTGTCTGGAGCTTGGTGGTGATGAAAGGGTTGAGCAGTTATGGGTAAGAATCAGGGGAAAGGCAAACAAGGCAGATATCATGGTGGAAGTCTGTTATAGACCACCGAACCAGGATGAAGAGACAGATGAAATATTCTATAAGCAGCTGGGAGAAGTCTCACAATCACTAGCCCTTATTCTCATGGGAGACTTATGAGATGTCTGCTAGAAATACAATACAGCAGAGAGGAAACAGTCTAGGAGGTTCCTGGAGTGTGTCGGTGATAATTTCCTGACACAGTTGGTGAGTGAACCAACTAGGGAAGACACCTTGCTGGACCTGTTTTTATGAACAGAGAAGGACTTGTGGGTGGTGTGATGGTTGGAAGCCATCTTGGGCATAATGATGGTGAAATGATAGAGTTTTTGATTCAGAGAAATAAAGAGGGAGGTCAGCAGAACTGCCACCTTGAACTTCCAGAGGGCAAACTTTGACCTGTTTAGGAGACTGGTTGTCAGAGTCTCTTGGGAGGCATTCCTTAAAGACAAAGGAGTCCAGGAAGGCTGGACATTCTTCAAGAAGGAATCCATAAAGGTGCAGGAGCAGGCCATCCCAATGTGCCAAAAGATGAGTTGGTGGGGAAGACTGACCTGGTTAAACCGAGAGCTTTGGCTGGAACTCAGGAATAAAAAGAGCGTTTAAGAACTTTGGAACAAGGGGGAGGCCACTCAGGACTAAAAGGACATCATGAAGTTATGCAGGGAGAAAATTAGAAGGACCAAAACCCAACTAGAACTTAATCTGGCTACTTCCATAAAAGACAATAAAAAAATGTTTCTATAAATACATTAGCAACAAAAGGAGGGCTAAGGAGAATCTCCATCCTTTGTTGGGTGCAAGGGGAAACATAGTGACCAAGGACAGGGAAAAGGATGAGGTCTTTAATGTCTTCTTTGCCTCAGTCTTTAGTATTAAGACCAATTACTACCCCCCTGAGCTGGAAGATAGGGACAGGAAGCAGATGAAGCCCCCATAATCCAAGGGGAAAAAGTTAGCAACCTGCTGCACCACTTAGACACACACAAATCTATGGAGCTGGATGGGGTCCACCCAAGGATACTGAGAGAGCTGACGGAAGTACTCACCAAGCCACTTTCAATCATTTATCAAGCAGTTCTGGCTAATTGAAGAGGTCCCAGTTGACTGGAGTCTAACAACTGTGACGCCCATCTACAAGAAGGGCTGGAAGGAGGATCCAGGGAGCTACAGGCCTGTTAGTCTGACCTCGATGCCTGGGAATGTTATGGAGCAGATCATCTTGAGCACCATCACATAGCACATACAGGACAGCCAGGCCATCAGGTCCAGTCAGATGGGTTTACGAAAGGCAAGTCCTGCTTGACTAACATGATGTCCTTCTATGACAAGGTGACCCACTTAGTGGAAGAGGGAAAGACTGTGAATGTTGTCTACCTGGACTTTAGTAAAGCCTTTGACACCATTTCGCACATCATTCTCCTGGAGAAAATGGGTGCCCATGGCTTGGATGCGAGTATTCTTCACTAGGTAAAAAGCTGGCTAGATGTCAGGGCCCAAAGAATTGTAGTCGGCAGCTGGTCAGAAGTGGTGACCTCCAGGGCCCAGTACTAGGGCCAGTTCTCTTTAATATCTTTAACAATGATCTGCAGGAAGGGATTCAGTGCACCCTCAGTAAGTCTGCAGACAACACCAAGTTGGGTGGGAGTGCTGACCTGCTTGAGGGTTGAAAAGCTTTGCAGAGGAATCTGGACAGGCTGGATTGATGGTGTGAGGCCAATGGTATGAGGTTCAACAAGGCCAAGTGCTGGGTCCTGCGCTTGGGTCACAACAACCCCATGCAGAGCTAGAGGCTTGGGAAAGAGTGGCTACAGAGCTGCCTGGTTGAAAGGACGTTGGGGTGTTGGTCAACTGCTGGCTGCATATGAGCCAGCAGTGTGCCCAGGTGGCCAAGAAGGCCAACAGCATCCTGGCCTGTATCAGGAATAGCGTGGTGATCACTAGGGAAGTGATTGTTCCCGTGTACTTGGCACTGGTGAGGCCACACCTCGAGTACTGTGTTCAGGTTTGCGCCCCTCACTACATGAAAGACGTTGAGGTGCTGGAGCATGTCCAAAGAAGGGAAATGAATCTGGTGAGGGGTCTAGAGCACAGATCTTATGAGGAGAGGCTGAGGGAGCTGGGAATGCTTAGCCTGGAGAAAAGGAGGCTGAGGGGAGACCTTTTCGCTCTCTACAACAACCTGAAAGGAGGTTGTAGCAAGGTTGGGGTCAGTCTCTTCTCCCAAGTGACAGGTGATAGGACAAGAGGAGATCACCTCAAGTTGCACCAGAGGAGATTTAAATTGGATATTAGGAAAAATTTATTCACTGAAAGTGTTATCAAGCATTGGAAGAGGCTGCCCAGAGAAGTGGTTGAGTCACCATCCCTGGAGGTATTTAAAAGATCTGTAGATTTGGTGCTTAGGGACATGGTTTAGTGGTGGACTTGGCAGTGTTAGGTTTCAATTGGACTCAATCTTAAAGGTCTTTTCCAGTCTAAATGATTCTGTGATTCCCTGCTCTGAGGAAAAATGTGGGATGACATTTGCCTATTTAGGAAATAGTGCTGGATGTTGGGCCTTGTGAAGATCTTTGGGAATAAAGAAAAAGAAAATTTTTTTCTTCTAAGGTTCAAGATGATAATAGGTAAGTGTAGAGAGAAGAATTCATGAGAACATTTATGCACATTAGTAAAAAATGACCTTTTAGTCAAAATGAATATTTTTTATCAGCTTGAACTGTTTCAAGCAAACCCACCCAATCTGAAGGTTAATGTATTTATCCTCACTTCTGAAAATTTTTGTCATTTCCTGTGGCATCAAAAGTAAAAAAGATAACAATGAAAGACATAAAAACAAAGCAAAAGAATAAAAATCCAGAAAACCAAAAGCAAACAAACCTCCCAGGGGAGCATGAAAATTCATCAGCCTTTATAGTGAGTTTTGAGAAAAAAATAAAATTGCTCCAGGAAAATGCTTTATGATGTTATTTTTAACACTACTAAATTGGAATATCTTCTGGAACTGTATTGCAGTCATATTATATTCCTGTCAGCTGAAGACCTACTGTTACTAAATGTAGCAAGCATTTACCTTGCAGGTGCAGAGACTAGAAAAATAAGGACCAGACTAATGCAGTCAATATGGAGTTTTAAAACCAGTATCACCTCGCACACACATTGCAGCTAACCTCATGGAGGTGAAAATTGTCTTCCCTTATACAAATATTTGTTACTACAGAAATAAATCTGGGAAAGATCTGTGAAGTAGATTACCAGCATCCGCCAGTTTTAAAATAAAAGCACTGGTGAATAATGAACAAGTTCTCTCAAGTCCTCGCTTGAAAAACCTGACCTTCTCTGATGCAAAAAATGAAAAGGACAGCCATTTAAAAATGATCCCACAAAAGCATACAAACAGACACTGTAAGTGCTGAATACTGTTCCCAGTGAAGAGACTTAGCTGGCTTGCAAACATGGGGCTACCCTATATGCAAAGGAGTTGCCAGTGAGAATTAGACATTTGTAATCAAGATTAAGCAGGTTTCCTGGAGCTATGTCAGTGTGGTGGACATGTATTTTCACCTTATTCCAATATCCTTTTCTGATCTGTTGTTTCCCAGGGGGTATATAATGCCTTGGTTATTGTTTTTTCAGGAGTAAGGCTCTCCTTCTTCATAAACTTTGATGGGAAAAAGGTCTTTTGGTACAGCTCTTCCACACCCTATAGATATACTTGATTTACTGGGTGTTGAGTACTGAAGACTCATGCCACTTATAATCAGAAATCATCCAGTCCGGACCTGAGAATGTCTTCAGTGAAAGCAAGTCCAATTCCATTGACAGGTGTAGTTGTGACAAATCAGTGTCACCACTGCTGGTCTTTGGTGTTACATCACTGTCATGAGGAGTGCAATTTTTTTTTTCAGCACATTGACAAGATTTATTCTCCTTTAACTATTCTCAAGCTAGTTATGCTACTTTAACTAATAACCGAGGGTTTTCTTACTGATCTCAAGAAAATTGATGCAAATTACATAAGGGGAACATAAATCAAATTGTAGTTTAAGTGCTTGTGCCAGTTAGATCAGCAACAGGGTTGCTATCAACTATAGCAGGGTTGAAATGTCCTGCTTTAAAAAAATACAAGTTATGGAAAGAAGTCAAATAAAAAATATATCTTAATCTATTTTTTTGCATCACTGGAATATTAACCAAAAGCACTAGAGAGCCTTATGACATACGACTGACAAAGTTTTTGTCTTTCTGCCTACACTATTAGGAAAAACAATCAAATGAATGTGTTAAGTCTGTTGCCTTTTGGCAAAATTTACAACATGATCTAAAAGAGCATTTATTAAATAACCAAGAAGATACAATTTGCTGACCAGATTTGCTGACCACATTCCATGTCCCTGCCTGGATTCTTTTGCAATTCTGATCATGACAGAGAAACAGACATAGGGATCAAGAAGCCATCATATCAAAGCTGTTTTCAGTGTGTTGTAATTACAAAATAAATTGTGATGAATTACAGGGTCCCAGTAGATTATATTTAATCAATTGTATATCATGGTATGAACAGAGAACAAGCCTTAAAAATCTGCTAACTGAAAACTTAGATCTAAAAATATCTACACAAATATTTATAACCAAAAATGCAGACAGAATGCCTACCAACTTAATGTGATCAAAACTTCACAAACAAAAATCCACAAGAAATTTACTAACTCACACCAGAAATGTGATAATGCACACTGAAAGATGGGATTACGTTGACTAAATCGCCTTAGGAACTCCTTTCTTCTTTCTCTACAGCGTTGGGGTGATTTTACGCATTTGGGTACCACTTGTTACCAGGTCTGCAAGATGGATAGCACTTTCTCTTTTGCAGCACTGTATGTATGATACTACTATAGAAAAGGAGCTAAAGCAAGAAAATGACCCTCCTTGCAGCTCAGAAGGCAGGGTGGTACCCGCCCTGTGGTGGTGTACTAGCTTCAAAACCTACCACCTCTGCTGCTGCTCTACACACATTAGGCTGATCCAATAGTAGTTCATGGACTACTGTTGGATCAGGACATCCTGATGTCCTGCTGTCAGTAAAATCTGTTCCTGTTTCCACTAAGTAAAACTTTATGGTCTGGGGACAGCAAAAAGATCTATAGAACAGATTTCCAGGTGTTTTGACTCTTCTGCCTTTTCAATGGTGCTCTCGGTGGATGAGAGAGGTGTAGATTCTGTTACATTTCTTTCATTGAGGTTAGAGTGTGACACTAACTAAAGGACTACATGGAGGTGGCAACATCATGCTTTCACTGAAGGAACTCCATGAAAAACATATGGCTGAGAAAAGAGGGCTTAGTACAATGAAAATTCAAAATTATATGACAGTGAAGTATATTTAATGCAAAAAGTCTCTAAGAAGTTTCTTAGAATCAGAAAGCAACATGTTTCCGTTGTTTTAACAGAATCTGACAATAAAATTCTGCATTAGACTGAAAAATAGAAGAATTAATCTAAGATATTAACAGAAACCTGGTTCTTGACAGTCAGCTGTGATTAAATAGATGTTAGGGAAGTAAAGTCTTTGACAAATACCAATGACAGCTAATTATTATTTTCCTTAAAAGTTTCCTTTTTCAAAACAAGGTTAATGCAGGCAGATATGTGAAAATGAGTAAAAAGAATGAGCTGTCATTTTACAAATTTTTTTGCTGTAATATTAACAATACGAATTTATGTCAAGCATCTTGGTTCATTTCATGTTAAAGATTACAACATAAGTGTCCACCACCAAGTCCTAGGCCATAACCTGCAACCAGAAGTAGTATTTATGTACTTTAGAATGTGGAATGAATAGGACTAATATGGTAATACATAGCCTAATAGACAAAAGTGTTAGACACTGGTTATTTGTGTTGTTGACATTGTATATGATAAAAATATTAAAAGATTCTCATCAGCCCAATAGTCATATTTTAAGTGATTCAAAGAAAGGGAATACATATTTTACTTTTCCTTAGGTCTTTAAAATTATATATGCACACATGCACACACAATTCCTCCCAAATACATGGTTTTAATTCTATATTCTACAAAACCATTAACTATTTTTCACTTGTATCTCAGTGTATATATAAATGAATAAATCAGGTCAACTTTTACCCATAGATTGTATACACTTTTCATCATCACCCTGAAGAAAAGAACAATGCTATTAGTAAGAGTCAGAATTGGAATTATGTAATTTTTGTGAAATTTTGTGTTATTGTTAAATGCTGTAAAGGGAAATATAATTATTACTCCTATTAACATAAAAGATTTTGTATGAATGCCAACAAACAAGATTTGGCAAGAATTCTCCTTCTCATGGATTGAAACTATGTCTGCTCTTCCCATTAACCCTTTTGATTTAACAAGTGAAGATGTGCTATACATAATCTCAACCCATCAATGAAAAAAAGGTTGTCACCTTAAAAATGTTATTTAAAAAACATGGCAAAGTAGAAATTAAGCCCTTTGAATCCTTTAAAATTGCATGCCTGACAAATACTTCTTCATCTGATGCAAAAAAAAAAAAAAAAAAAAAATTTCAAACTAAGCATGATAAAAATTGATTAGTTTCACTAAATATTTATGGCATCATATTATACAGAAATGTCAGAATGAATGGTTAAATATGTCCTACTTATGAATAAAGATATTAGCTGCTGACCCACTGAACTAGCACATCTACAAAGAGCTGAAATCTTTTGGCATTGAAATTTTGTCTGATATTCAGAGTGGCAACACCTCACTTACCTTAAGGTGTCTCCAGCATAGGTGTAACATTTAAGCTAAGCTATCTAGACCTTCATGTCATTCTATTGAGACCTACTCAGTGACATCCATAACCTCCAGAGGTTTATTCATTCCACTGTGATGAGGAATATACATTTGATCAGATAATTGCATCCTAACCTCATGTGACTAGCTAATCTGCTGTAATGGAGACCTAGATGTATTACTGACATGTAGAGGTCTATTTTGTAAATGCCTAAGGCTAATGGACCTGCTGTCCTTAAAGTAGGTATTGCAAAATCCTCCAAGAAGGGAGAACTGGAATGTAGAGCAGACTAGCCTTCTTTCCTTTGTGGCCAAACATCATTATATACGATTAGTCATCATAAGAGTGACAATTGAAAAAAATGAAAATACAGATGTCACTTTGTTTTAGCGTTAGTATACATCAACCTATTAAAGTAGGTCAACACCATCATTCACACTTCAGGCATGAATATAAGGAGGAGAATGAAATGAACTCTGGATCTTGACGGAAAAAAAATACTTTCAACAGAGAGAGCGTAAGGAGAAATTTCAGTGTAAAGCTATATAAAATAATTATTATCTAAAGCTCTTTTCAAGTAGTTTTTCTTGGAGAGCTTTGAACGGTGAACTTTCTTGTCTTTAATTAGTGGAAATGTTAAATTTAAGATAATACTTCGCATTTCAGACAAAACACAACTGATCTTGTCAACCAAAACAATAAGAGGCCAGGGGTATAAAGGTCTGTCTCAGGAATAGCAAGCAATTGGCTTTTGTGTTTGCTGCTTTGAGCTTAAAATAAAGGATAGTGCTAGATTATAATGTTACATTTTTAAACAAATGCAAAAATGATCTGACTTAAAAGCAGAGCAAATATAATGGATTGGGGTAGTATTAAATGAATGGTTATCCTGCAGGAAGAATTACACTGAAAGTTGCATAGTATCTCTCTTTCTAAAAACCATTGTTTTGAGAAAATCTATAGTTTTAAATATAAAGAAATCAGTAATAAACAAAAGAGAATATGAAAAAAAGAGACCATATCAAAAAGCATTACTAACATATCTAGGAAACAAGGTATTTAGTACTGAAACACAATCACGTATTGTACATATTTTATGTCGAATTAAACATATATGTGTGTTTATGTGTGTGCATACTTATTCCTCTTTGGGATGAACCCAAAAAAATGTCATCCTTTTGTTTTAAATGATATGAAAGACAGATAATGGAAGGAAGAAAGGAAATACATACATTCGTGGAAGAAAATTAAGCAATGACTACACTAAGTCATAGTTCTTTTTGTCGAGACAATAGTTTTCCCAATGGAGAAAAAACATCTGGTACTTAAGTAGCAGGGTTCTTGATGTTAGCATACTTCTTCAGATACCTCTAAATGACAGAAAATGAGCAGAAGTGACAGACTATTCAGGATCAATACATACTGTGTGCAGTGAAAGCCAACAAAAATGAAATAGAAGCACCCCTGCTACAGAGAACCCAAAGAAAACTCCATTGAAGAAGTAATTGCAGGCTTTAATGTTCACATTTGCATTTTGTCCACTCATACAAAATATCCTCCTGGCATCCTATTTAGTCTCTGGCTGGAAAAACACTGATGATTTTGGGGCAGAAGCTGGGTTCCATAATTTAAAAGTATAATTTGCTTCCTGAGGAAAGAAGACTCCTGGTAAACATAAGTACATAGGACAGATCTACAGTTGTGCTTCTTTGGTGCTCGTCTCTGGTGTAAGCAGAGCATCAGAGAGGGAGAGGAGCAAGTAGAATTCTCAGTCCTGAAAGCTGTCTCCCATTATGATTGTTAAAGATTTCTTATAAAGAATGATTTGTGAACTGTAAGGTTACATCTATACCATTTAACTAAACAATAAGATTGTTGTACTATTGTTCTGTTCTGTTATATCCTATTCTAGGAATTGTATCAAAATAGGGAAGTATTTTGGTCTGAGGCAGTTAGGAGAGGAGAAAAATTCCAGTACAGTGAAACGATGGAAGTCCTTCACAGCGAAAGGCTACAGCTACTCTAGTAAATTGCAGGTCACTCAGACCGTTGACTGACAGAGAGTCCAATGATTCATGGAATAGTCCATATCTATGCTAAACTCTTGTAGCCCCCAAAACAGGGTAGCCACAACCCAACTGACTGTGGTGAGTGAGCTCCAGGCCATGTCAGCTATGAACCATGACTAGGAATTGTTTAGGAGACCATTAGTGGGCAGTGTCTTTCAGGGACTAGAACGGACCCAGCTTCCCAGGTTTGGTGAGGAAACTATTCCAGGGACTATTCACACAGGCATACCTGGAGACAGCTTTCAGGACTTGGGAGTCTGCTCTGTTTGCCTTGTCACAGTCCCCCAGTCTGCTGTTGCTGCCTTTTAGACCTTTCTTCTATCATCTGGCTTACACATACTCTTTGTGCATCTTCTCTCCTCTTCAGCTCTTCTGCAATGTTTTTTTACTTTTCCTGTTGCCTCTTCACCCTCTCTATGTGACTGTAACATTACTTCTGCTGATACTGCTTGCTGTCACTTGCCACTGATTTTTGTTGTTCGTTCTTATCAGAATTGCACCACCATGTTGGGACCTGGATGATCCTGTCCTGAGCCGCTCCTGTGTCTACACAAGTAGACCAAAGGGAATAAATGCTCTACCTGGCCTTGTGTGAAACCGCCTGTTTTTGATCTATTAGCTGAGACTATCTGGGGCAATTTCATGTTACATTACACTTCACGTTATGGCTGGCAGGGATGCACCTCACTGGAAACCTCTGTCCTGGGAGATTATTAAAAAAATAAACATTACAGTTCAAAGCAGTCTAAATAAGCTGGATATTTGAGCAAACCTAACAAATGGAGTGCTTTAACAGTCATAGATAAAAAACAAAAATCTCATTTCTGTGTTGCATAGATTTTGGCAGGAAATAGTCCCCTAAGTCAGCTCAGCCATAAGCAGAGGGTTGATAAGCATGCCATGCAGCACAGTTGTAGCTATTATCTGAAACTTCACATACTGTAATCAGTTGATATTTTCTTGAGATGGTCTGTGAGGTCTCTAAATTCCACCTAAATGGACCTTTGTGATCCTCATTTTTTCACTGAAAGCAGTCATATTACTGCGGTGCAGTGATTTATCCTATACCATAAAGAACCAATGCTCACAGTCAGCAGCAAAGCACGAGGTAAAATACATAGACTTAGAATTCAGTTATTTTCTCAGCCTTAGATCTTATTTGTGGACTTATCCAGAAGCCTGGTTCATCAGGATCTAAGTTTTTCTTTTTGATTTCAGTAGATTTTGTTCTGTGTTTAAACTGTTAGATCTGCCATTTCATGTTATGGTCTTATGCGAGTTAGAAATGGTAGCAGAGAAAAACAACAACAAAATCTTCAAAAAAGCTCCTTCAGATTGTACCAGTGAACCTAAACTATACCAGGGATACTCTTGAAATACACTGTCATCTTTGCTCTACCTTCAACAAAAATGAAGGCTTAAAATGAAAATGTGTTCTTCGAATAACATACAGAATAATTTGCATGCAATGACATGTTTTTTCTTATCCACATAAGCCCATCTGTGCAATAGAGAATATGACAGAAATAGAAATTGGAAGGCAATGGAGGAAAGATATCTATCTAGCACATCAATGCTCATATAGGAGGCCAACTAAAGTAGCGTACGAGCAATATAAAATTCTGCCTACTAGCTGCCTGGAAGGGACTAATCGATTTGCATGAGTGACCAAAATCTCATTATTCTTCTCAATGGTGAGGGTGGCTGAACATGTTCTGTGCCTTGGCTGGTCCATTTCTTCTTTGATTTTGAAGTAGTATCGCAGTTGTGTGCTGGTCATATTTAAGCTGCATTGTAAACCAGGCCCCTGGTTTCTTTAACACAGCTTATCCCATAGCATACCAATATGGACATAGGAAAATAAAATTAGAGGGGCTCCTTCAAAGCAGCTTTGTTCAATTAATTGCAATTACATCCTAGAAAGCCAGAAGAAATCTGTCTACTGAGTTCTGATAGCCCAGACTGGCACTAAACCATAGTGTTTGTGGTTATCCAGGTGCATATCCTTAGAGAAAGCCTGAGGAGCTCTCCTTTGTTAAAACACAAAGGTTTGTGGTATCATTTTTTACCTGGCAAACTCCATAAATCCAATACCTCTCTTTCCTTTGATATTTGCCTTTCCAACCTATTATGGGAGTCTCTGAGTTTCACTCATTGCAGGACTAGCACATGGATCCTTTTTTATGTGATCTACAAGTGGCTGGAAACGGGAGAAGGCAGACCAAATGGTAAATTTGCATAAAAGCTTTTGGCTTTAATGGACCATTTGGTTCTGCAGGTCAAAATACAAATAATTTTTTCCTGTGTGTTACAAAATGTTCTCTGACCTCTAGGGTACAGGTAATTGCATTCCCAGAAGTAATACTGCATAGTAGCAGCCATTCACCAATTCATAGCAAAAAGCATACAGTTGTTGGAACTGGATGTAATTCTCATAGAACTGCTAGTTTTGTTTGTTGTGGTTTTTTTTTCCACGCATATACAGTATATATGATCATTCTTAACTGTTTAGAAACAGACAAAGGATTACTGAAGTTACAGGATCCTCCACTGTTCCTACTGTAGTAGCAACTTATACTTTGATTTTTACTTGAAATAAGCATTTCTTTTTGAGCTTGGAAACTGAATAAAAAGTTGTGATTTTTTTTTTTTCCTGCTGTGACTAGTTACCATGCCAATCCCCTGTACTTTACTCTGACATCAAATGGAGACCTTACATCTAAACTACCTGATTTCCTAGGAAACTTGTTGTATTTCATAATGTGAGTGCTTTCAAATCGCCACGGAAGAGCTATAGTTTGTACAATTTAGATTTTTGGAAAGTCTTGTGACCTTGAGGCAAGCAACTTTTAAATGCCCTAAATTCTCAGAAAAAAAAGTCTTACATTTTAGTAATGCTCTAGTGTTTTCTTTACTATAGTTAAATACATGCAAACAGATTTGGGTTTTTTTTCCAGGTAACTGAATGTTTGGGTTTTTTTAACTTAAATGTTGTTCTCATCAACTCTGTTTTAGCAAAACAAATGTAACCTGATAATGGAACAAAACAAGGGTGAGACAATAGTGTGGACTTTGTTGTTATTTTCTGTGTAATGTATTACATTCTACAGTACCAGAACAATATACTACCTAAAACCCAGAAATGTATCTTTCTTCTAAAAAACCCACAGAATCCAGAAACTCATTGTGAAATATCAAATAGTAAGCCATGTTTTGGTTATACCTGTGCCTTTTTTTCTCTTTTTTGAAAGTAATAGCAGATGAGGTTACTTTGAATAATAACTTGTGCCTGAGAAACCCATCCATTAGTTTATTTATAGATGAGTATGCCTACCTACCTCTTGCTTAGTTATTTCTTTATAAACCACCATGAGATAACACTTCCCATTTATTTAATTTTTAAATAATAAAAATTAAAAGTTAATAATCTCATCCTCACAAAAGAGAAATGTGGTTCTGTATAACTGCCTAAAGATCTTAGGAAAAATAAGGATCATGTTTTACTCTGAAATAATTTTGGATGTAGCCATTGAGAATCTGAACGGTTGTCCCCAAAGAAGAGATTCAGATAAAATATCTTGGTTTGTTCCAGTTTCTCATGCTGAATATTGTCTTGGGACCAATTCTTTCAGGTTACAAAAATCAACCCTTTATGCATGCAAGAAACAAACAAAAACAGTTCCCTGGATATAAATTGAAATGCTAAGAGTTTCTCTTAAGTAAGAGCATAGTCATAGAGTTAATCATAGATAATTAACCTGAGACAGTTACTCAGTTAATTGTAAGTGCATAAGAGCCTTGAGAAGTGGACTCCACTTCAAGGCTTTAAAAAAATCTCCTTGTGTTTTGTTTACCGTTTCATAAAATCCATCTTGAAAACTGCAAGGACAATTTTTAGTTGAAAAGACGGTCCCAGCAACATTGCTTTTGATGAGACTTCATCCTTAGCATAGGCAAGTTTTCTTTCAGTAATATTTGGTATAGATGTAGGTAAAAAAATTCACCAACAAAAGAGGTACCCTTAAAAGCTATTTGAAAATTAATCTTTGACTGAAACAAAGGCGAGAAGAAAAATTACTACTGAAAGTTTCCAGTAGCATTTAGATTTCTGAAGACTGATTTATTTGGAAAAAAAAAACATTTTGGTGTTACCCCTGTTAGCAGTTAAACAGTATACATAACTGCTCCTTTGATTCCTTTCCATTTTGTGTAAATTTCTGAGCTCTTGAGATATCGTATTTTATAATGCGTTATCTAGTAGCATACTAAAAATTTAACGCCTAACCTTACCAGATTCCCTAAGGAAGACAGCTACAACTGACTTTCTTCTTGGGCTTGAGGAAACCTACACATATTTCCTTGATGTCAAAACTCTGTCTGAATCATCAGCTGTCCACAATCTACATTTATCCAAACTATCTACAGTTTCATAAAAACATATTATGCTCACTCATATTATGGGACAAGATGAACCCAGGAAAAGACTTCAGCTAAAGTTAAATCTCTCTAGAGAGGTGGCACCTTATGCCGTATTATTCTTGTAGTTGTTTCTTGATGGTAAGAACTACATATTCTCTAAGTCCTCTGCTGTCTGTATGACAGTACCAACCGATATGAAACAAGCAAATATACCTACTTGTTTTGCAGAGGAAAAGAAAGGTTTACTTTTTTTTACAGGTGTTCTTGCCATGCCAGGAATTTTGCTCGCCTGTTTGTTGGTTTGTGGTTTTGTTTTTCTTTTTTAATATTTCTTATTTCATTATAGCTGCAAAAATGAAATAGTGAGTAATGCCTGTTAGCTAAGAGATAGAGAAACATCAGGATAGGTACCATGATGCATAAACAAAAATTTCCTTAATTTAATGGGAAGAATGTTATTGGCCAAGATTTTCCATGCAATATTTTCAGTACTTAATTATTGCTATGTAGTTCTGTGCATTCTTTAAATTAAAATCTAAAGAATATGAGCTTCCGCTCCTAAACACTGTGGCAGTCTTTTCTGACTACAGTTTATAGGACTCAACTTCCTAGAGCATTGGGAATCTCTTTTGGGGGTTTCTTTCTGTGTAAATCTCCAATGAATTTAGTTGATGTTCATGTTTCATACTTCACTACACAGTACAAGCGTCAAGTGGATTAATTTTCTATGTGTTGCTGGGTGGCCTTGTTCAAGGAAAGAAAAGCCTTGTTAGACAAGTTTTGCTGTTTGTTGTTGGAATCAGGGAGTGGCATTGAAAGGCATATGAAAGTCAAAATTTGGTTTTTACAGGGACCTGTATGCAATTGAACTAGAACCAACATTTCTTTGAGGATAGTTCTCACTTAAAAGTCACTTTATTTTCTTTTGTTGTAGTCATTACATGAGTCAGTCACTGAAAAGCACCAATAAACCGTGATAGAGTTAGGAATAGATTACAGAAAAATTCTTGAGTGACAGAATGCTTTGCTTCAACTGGTCAAAGTACTATTTAGTTAAATAAATCTTGACAGTCTGGGAAAAATATATTGAGGAAGCAGCAAAGTTTTTGAGACTGGAACAAAGCTAGTTTGGCTAATAAAATTTTATGTGATTATAAATGTGCTCAGATTTTACGTGCCAGGTAGTTTTTGTTGAGAAATAACTTTTTATTGGAAAGACTCAGTAAACAATCATGCAAATTTTTGTTTTGAACTGCAAATCTGGACTGCATTAAAAACAGGAGCTAAAATAAGAACTAATGTTTGGAGCTACTTACATGTATAGCTGTCAATTATACTGGTAAATTACATCTTATTTTAATCCTAGTTTTAGGGTCAGAAGGCCATATGACCATTTACTTGAAATGCTTTAAATAATCATTTGTTAAAAACATCTCTGCTATACGCTTCCTCAATTTTTATAAGATGAAATAGCTTCTTCTGTTTGCATATACCTTCTGATTTATGTCTTTCAATCATATGCACCATATTCTCTGTATAGAACATTTACCTTCATAAGACAAAGTCTGCATTTGTTAGGTGTATTAAAACAGAAAAGTCTTTTGCAGCTTCAAAGCCTCATTGTGTTCTTTAAAATATCATCCAGAATTACGCTTATTGCAAAACAAACATGTGAAATATAATTAGGAAAATACTCCAAAGCTCTCCTCTGCTCAGTTGTCATGGTTGATTACTTTAAAGGAAAAATCGTCTGGATGGAAGAACTGGCTTCACTGAAGTCAATAGCAAACATCCTCTTGACAGGGCTATGACCAAGATTTCCACAGAGAAAACTGTATTGATGTAAAATAAGACTTTTTTGAACCAGCTTTGACCCCCAAACTGCATGCTTTTGTCTAGTCAACAAACCAAATCTGACAACTTTGAAAATCTCATCCGTAAATCACAACTGCAACACAAACCTGGCAAACATATAAACACATTTAAGTGAAGGTCTCCAAGTGAAGACAGAACCAACCCCAAGTTAAAAAGGAATGAAAACCTGTCAGTGCTTAATAATGTCTAACTTTTAGGCCCACTCTCTAGCTTTGAGGCCTAGACATCTCCAGTAGTTCTCATAAAAATTAGTCCCAGTTACATAAACTAGAGCCTGTTAAGGTAACTAACTGAAAATGCTGTGGGATAAATGTCCCTCCCTTGTACCTCAGCACTTTATTAAGCCTCAGAAAGGATCCTTTACACTCAGGGTTTACAGCCTGGAATTTCTCAAAACCTTTCTTTGAAAATGGAGACAGATGAAGCCTAGGAATCTCCTACACTTTATTAACACCTTATTAATAAAACATGTCTCAGTCTAAAGCACTAGATTTGAATAGAGGGAAAACATGTACACTTCCCTCCGTTGCCCTCATCTTAGCTTTCCCTTCATTGTATAGCACCAAAAATCAGAGTGAAGGGATGTTGTTAATTCTATGTCCTTCCTTTGAAACCATTCCACTCTGCAAAACAGTACAAAATATTGAATGTGTCAGAGATCAAGAGCATGTGCAAGATTGACTAGAACAACAATTAGGGCATTTACCTGTCAAGGGAAATTCAAAGGTTCTGGTTTATGGTCTCACACTTTTATCGTTCATCTGTACAGTCTTTCAGAATTAGGGATAATAGGACAGGACTTGTTTAACCCAGGAGAAATTATAGCAATTTTACAGTCTCTATCAAGTTAACATTAGCAAATTGTGAGCATATCAAATGTTTATGAGATTAAATACATTGTTCAGTTAATGATCATTCTTGGCAGCAGACCCAGAATGAAGACTGCTTAATGGGTGTAGGTAACTCCTGCTGACCAGCTCCGTGAAAGATATGTGGTGATGACAACCCTCAAGTGCAAATGGACACATGCATAATTTTTAGGACCTAAAATGCCTAATGGGGAACCACACCAGAGAGGATAATTCTCACAATTATAAACCTGTTATGTGAACTTTGCATAAGCAAACCTGAGAGACATAAAAGCACTTATTAGGAAGATTCTGTTAATAAACAGTGGCAATGGCTATGGTTAAATGTCTTTCTCCCTCTTTTTGTTTTTCCTTTTTCTAGCAGGAGCCATCTAATGATGTATTTTTTATATGTTTTGCTAAGACACTTCACAGTATAATTGATAGTCTATGTTTCAGCATCACAATAATTGGCACTGCTCTTAAACTCAGTGTCCTTTATGGTGTCCTAGATGTCCTACTATTTAAAATGCCATACTAAGTCTATTTCATAAAATCAGAATCATAGAATCATAGAATGTTTTGGATGGGAATGAACCTTTAAAGATCTTCTAGTCCAACTCCCCTGACATGGGTAGGGACATCTTTCACTAGATCAAATTGTTCAAAGGCCCCATCCAGCCTGGCCTTGAACACTTCCAGAGATGGGGCATCCACAGCTTCTCTGGGCAACCTGTCCCAGTGTCTCACCACTCTCATTGTAAAAAATATCTTCCTTATATCTAGTCTAAATCTACCCTCTTTTAGTTTAATACTGTTGCCCCTCGTTACACCTCTACAGGGCCTAGTAAAAAAGTCTCTATCCGTCTTTCTTCTAAGCCCCCGTTAGATATTGAAAGGCTGTAATAAGATCTCCCTGGAACCTTCTCTTCTGCAGGCTAAACACCACAACTCTCTCAGCCTTTCTTCAGAGGAGAAGTGTTCCAGCTATCTAATAATTTTTGTGACCCTACTCTGGACTCATTCTAACAGGTCCGTGACTTTGTTGTGCTGGGGACCCCAGACCTGCAGTACTCCAGGTGGGGTCTCATGAGAGTAGAGAAAAGGGGGAGAATAACTTCCCTGAAACTACCGGCCACGCTTCTTTATATACAGACCAGGATATGAGTGGCTTTCTGGGCTTTGAGCGCGCATTGCTTTCTCATGTCCAAGTTTTCATCCACTAGCATCCCTAAGTCGTTCTCTATAGGGCTGCTCTCAATCACTTCGTGCCCCAGCCTGTATTGATATTGACAATTGCCCTATCCAGGTGTATGTCCTTGCATTTGGTCTTGTTGAACTTCATGAGTTTCACATGGGCCCACTCCTGAAGCCTGTCAAGGTCCCTCTAGATGGTATCCCATTCTTCAAGCTTATGAAATACAGCACTCAGCTTGGTATCATCTGCAAACTTGCTGAAGGTGCACTCAATCCCACTCTCTATGTCATTAATAAAGATACTGAACAGTACCAGTCCCAATACAGCTCCCTGAGGGATGTCAGTTCTTACTGATCTCCATTTGGACGTTGAGCTGTTGACTGAAACTCTTTGGATGTGGACATCCAGCCAATTGTTTATTCTTAACCTCTATTTCTCATAAAGTTTTGGAGAGACTTGGGAACCTGGGTATGCAGAGAGGGAAATCTAGGTCATCAAGATTAATGAACCTCATTCAGGATGAGGGAGTAAAGCCAACTGGTTAATCCAATTAAATGTTTTGAATATTTTAACTGCAGAGAATGCAAAAGCATGTTTCCCTGAAATGATATTTATAAATAGTCATATTATATATACACATAGTGTGTGTGATCACGAGAATGTATATATATAGAGAGGGAGAGAGAGGGAGACAGGGACACAGTGAAAGAATTACGTTTAACTGCTTTTTTTGTCTCATCACTTCTGTCTATTGATCAGGCCTGTGAAGAGTGGAAATAGATCATTGTCTACTTCACTGAATTGCTTTTTGAGAAGGTGAGGGTAAGGAAAATTAGGGACCCTTTTACCTCACTCTATCTGTCCAATTCAGGGAAAAACATATTACTTCTGAGGAAAGAACTTGAGTATTTGAGCTCAGGATGTAATTGGTGCTTAAATATTTGCAGAAATTTATTGTGAAATTGAGATGCGAACATAAAAGTGGCATTTTGAAGCATGTGTGGGAATGCTTTGTGTCAGCTTCATCATTCAAATGCATTTTTAAAATTTAAATGCTGTTGTACATTTTTAGTATGTTTCATTTTGTGTTTTGCATCTTTATGTATGACAGTCAAGATCTGATGTAACAGGATCTTGAAGTTAGGATGCAGAATTTATGTTTAGGCTCTTAAGAACTAGTCGTGGTTTTCAAGAAACATTCATTAAACAGAAACTAATAGATACTGGCTCCTCACACCAAATATGTAGGAATCTAAGTAGCACTTTATGTAAAGTATTTGTAGAACATTTTATGTAAAGTAAATTTTAGAAGATTGCCCCTCTTAGAACTACAAAATGAGTTGTATACTTAAATCAGCCTTAGATTCAACTGTTTAAAAACAATAAGCTAAGAAAATCAAAGCTAGGTAATGCCTATATCAGGATGCTTGTGCACTGTGAAGAAGTTGTAATAATGTGATCATAAGCTGTATTTAGAGCAGCATGTCTATATTTTCCACCCTCTATATTCAACATATGTTTCCACCCCTTATTCTATGGGACCTTAATCAAAATTTGCTTCTGGATTTTCCTTCAGCACCTATCACTACTGATTTGAGAATTAAAACATTTTTAATGTATTACCCTAACTTTTCTGTCAAAAAAGGAGTTCCATTTTGCCACTGGAAGACAAGAACAGATAAGATAGATGTGAAAATGTTCTGCAAGATCAGGTCCCTAATTTGACATTTCTAGTACCTGTTATTTGCAGAACACTTAGTACTGAATGGCACTTCTTATGTCCAAAACTTATCTCCCACTCATTGCTGTTTGTTACTGTGACTGAGTAGCATGTCCATCAATTAGATATCATGTCATCAAGCTGAGCATTCTGAAAATAAGAAACAAATAATAGTGACCATCTGTGAAGAGACAGATTAACTGACTTGGCGTTGGAATTTTCCATAGAATCATTCGTTTGCTTTGACTAATGAGACCTTTTCTCTCTGCTTGCAATCACATTAGTCACTCGGTACGCTCTTTCTAAATTCAGCAACAAGCAAGAATCCTGCAATCAACAGCTTTCTTCACCACAAAATGCTGAGTTTTTAACATAGGAGATCTACTCTGCCCATCCAAAGGAAAAGGAAAGGGAAAAATAGGATGTGATCATGTAAAGGAAACCTCAATTCTGTCATATTTTAACAGATTGTATTATCTTGACAGATTTTAACAGAGTGATGGCTGCAAATCTCTACTTTTATGTACTTTGCATGAGTAAACAACATTTCTTAGTCTTCCTAGAAAGTAAGCTGGAAAAACACAATTGTGATCAAATTGGTACCTATTTTTAGGCACAGAAGTTAGGAGATATGAATCACCTTTCACAGGTTTCTGTAGCCTCTCCCTCTCTCTCTTACTTAGGCAGGTTGGAGAAGCTGGCTTCTAACTTTAGTGCCATGGTTAAGTCACTGAAGAGAAATAAAAAAAAAAAAGAACAGAGAAAAATATTTTGATCCTATATTTTGATAATGCCATTTGTGTACAGCCGTTATAACGAATGTTTTAATTGTCTATTTATGCTGTGATTTCTGCTATTCATGTGGCAAAATGATACAGCTTCAGTATGCAGTTAATTGATAACAATTTGCCCATAAGTATTGTTTTTCTTATATACAGTGCACATTGCAAGATAATTCATAGACTTTGATAGTTTTCGTTTTTTGAAAGCTGATACATCTGTACACTCTTCTGTCACAGAACTGATGAGACAGGATACATCTAAAAATGAGACATCTAAATAATACAGTATGTTCAAGCACATACTTGTCTCCCACAGAGCCCCACTAATCTTATTTGCCAAAAGCTTTCACGCTCTTGTCCAAACAATGAGCACTGTCTCAGAGCTTGATCTCACCAGGCGAAAATGCAATGCAGAGAAGGAAAAGAAATCCAGTCTGGTATGAAATGTAAGGATAGTTGGATGTAAGAGGGAAGTCAGATAATGAGATCTTGGCAAACTATGGCAAATATCCCATGGAAAAAAAAATCTTGCATTACAAGGAGATAAAAAATTCTTTTCTCTGAGCCTATATGATCCCAGAGAGAAACAGTTCTCATTACAAACAGGTCTCATTACACACAGGTCTCATTACACAGTCTCAGCCCAGGCTATCCTAAGACAAAAGTATCTGACTCTGAAAACATATGGAGAAAAACATAAGCATAAAATAATTTAGCTCGTAATACAGTCACTTCTTTCTTGCTTCCTTGTGAATAACTTCACAGTAGAGCGCATATAAACATGACTCTGAAGCACATATAAACAAACTCCTTTTATTCAGAGAGAGTCTCTCCTATTAAGTAACAGCCAGGGCAGAAGCCCATTTTTATTTCAGAGATAAGATGGAGGAATCTCAGAGCAAGGTTTACACCTGATTATGTTAAGGCTGAATAAATCCTTGAGGAAGCCCAGGCTTTCAGCCCTGGTGTTCAGAGAGTATCACAGCAGCCTGTAGGTCTGGGGGCCAACAACAGGAACGATTGGGCTGTGTGATCTCCTCCTGAAACCCATCCCTTTGTGCATTGGGATTTGTGCAACTCGCTAGTGAAATTCAGGCAGAAATTCTGGAAAGACCAAAGTGAGAGCCAGTGTCTGGGTGAGGGGGCCAGGACCTGGGCATAGAGATCCAATGGATCTAGGGCCTCAGCTCATATTTAAGGGGCCCATGAATCTGTGGGTGTTGCAATCACAGAAAGCAAGAGTGTGTGCACATCAACGGTGAGCCTCAGCCAGAGAGGTGCAGCGAGACTGGGCTGTGTGTGTTCTTCTCAGTGCTGTGGGGTTTTATGTGATACTGGTAAAGGCACCTGTGCTGGTCCATGTGTCTGGCTGTGTTAGCATCCTCTGTGTGTTGTGTGAATTGTGTGTATCTACCTCTTGGAGTTCATCTTCTCCATCGCTGCTGGCTGGACTTGCAAAGGCAGGGTAGCGGCAGCACACATCAGGCTGGCAGAGGTAAGACCTCCGACTCTGCAAGTATACCAGATTCGGCTCTCTTGGGCCAGGAAGGAGGAACCCATGAAGTCCTGAACAGCACTGGATTCAGCTACTCCTTAACAAAGACAGCTGGTAAGGGTGCCAGGGAATGAACGGGATGCTGCTCTGTAGGCTGGTAATTCCCACAGTGATGTCCATAGCATAAGAAGAAAGGTTGTTTAGTCTCTATGGTTTCTGGAAAATGTTTATTGTGTTTCCAAAAAAGGCACACTCTGAGCAGTGAGTGTTTTGAGGACTGTTCCTGTCATCACATCAATTCTGTTACCTGTTGAGGAAGATTCCATTCTCAGATGCAATGAGTCTGCCAAAGTTTGTCTGCTTGTTCACTATGGATAGCCTGCAAAAGGATGCCCAGGTGGATGAAGCTGTGTGTTTTTCCTTTTCCTAAATGTTTTCATGAAGACTTTGAAACAGAAGAAGGCTGGTTGAAAAAAAGAATCATTATGCACAAGAATTCATGCAGCCTGCTGATGAAACGCAGAAACACAGTTACCATTGGAAACAAACATTCCACTTCAAATTCTTTATACCAGCTCTTCAATAAGCAGCACTGAGATACTTCCTAAACGTGAGACTATCAGCTAAAATCCATAACTCTAGTGGTTACTAAAATCACATATATAATAGATGTATTTTCTTACAACCGATTATAATTTACTTATGATACCTACTGATGACAAAAGTCATAATAAATCTATCTCTCTCAGTTTCACTGAGGCTTACGACTTCAACCAATGTATTTAACCAATGTATATAATCATAATTAGATTTTATTAAGAGTAAGATTGTATATTACAAATTTAGCCTTTTGTTACACTTTATCAGACTTGACAGAAAGACAGAGTTTAAAAGCTTGCCAATTTTTCTAGGAATATCAGCTGGTCCAATGAAAGATGGCATCTAACTCTATAAAACTCACCAGGACTTTAGAACATCCATCTGTTACAGTCTTGATAATTTTTTACATTTGGCTACGAATTTCCTCATACTTGGGCATGCTTCTTAAACCTCAACCTATGGCTTTGTGGGAATCTTAATATTTATCTGAAAGACAAAGTTTAGCCTTCATCAAAATGTTCCCCAAAACAGGATTTTAAAAAGACACCTCATTAACAATCTATGGAAGATGTCCTGAATTTTTAATTTGTGTTTTGTAGCTGTGCTGTTATGATACTCACTGTCTAAGAGTTACAACACACTTCCTCAGGTGCAATACTCGGGACCAAGACACCCATGGTTTAGTTCTGCCTTCAATAAATCTCATAACCTGCACATTCAAATGTCTGTGGTAGGCTCCGAGTCATCCGTTTTCCCCTTGGTAAATATGACAATCATTTTGCTTCTGCAGTAGAGAAATAATTATGTTTAGACCTGGTAACTGTTGCCTGTGGGTTTTTTTGACGCCTTTGTTCACTGCCTTTGGAGTTAACAGGCCACGTGGCTGATTACATCTCCTCAGAAGCAAAAAAAATCTCTTGTGGAAAGGCTGTGGGCTGCTTCTAGAAGACCATCATTTATTGTTATGTATGTTTATGGAGGCTTTTGTAGGTGAATGGGAGCCAGTTATGCTTAAATTTTGAGCTGACTGGAAGTGGTATGGATACATTACAGCACGGCTGAACCTACTGTCTTTTCAGCAGGATTTAGCACTACACCAAGCACTATGGTAACTGCATAGTATAAACATCCATCTGCCTGGACTAAACAAGCATTTTGTAAAACAACCCAGGGATTCAGTTATTCAGTTATTACAGATTTGTGTCTGTAAATGTGAACAAAGTCGGTTCACATTTATCCACTCATAAATTTATTTCTGTTGCTAATTTTTCATCTGCTTGTGGGAATTACATATACCAGTATAATCAGTGGTCCAAGGTCTTGATTTCAATGCATTCCTATATCACAGTTTTTTAATGTGGTCTTAGTCAAGTCACTACCTTTAATTTCCTCTAGAAAACGGAGAAAGTAATTGGATTCTGCTTCTCAAGGAGGAAGACAATTTAGTTTTTGTGTAGGTTTCAGATACTAATGTGAGGGAATCCTTCTAATCACTTAATAGACTTTTATGCACTTTTTTTAGTATCCTTCTGAAGATTGTATATTTCAGGCTGCCAAAAGTAATGGAAAGGAAGAGAGAATAAACTAATGTTAAATAAATCTACAGGAAAAAGTGAGCGATCATGATAGTAAAGTGTATAAAGGTGTCTCAGCAGGGGACTCCATCCTCATATACAGGGACAAGCAGGCACATGGCCAAGGCGGGGTGATGTGGTACAAATATGTGTGATGCATCAGACAGCAGGGAAGTGGTGGGAGGACAGAGGTTGAAATTCCTTGGCTCCTTTCACTCAGTACAGTGTATGCAAGCTTCCTCCTGGGGGGAAGCAGTGTAGGGCAAAATGCTCATCTAATACAACTTTACCACTTCTTTTGTATTATACTGGATATTGCTAAACATCATTGTATTGCACATATCAGATTGCCTTTTTTTTAAAAATTCCCTTAGTTCATTTTTTTCACATAATGGTTGCCTGTATGATTCTCACTGTCTGTTAGTTTGAAAGCATTCCTACTTCTTCCATCCTCTGTATTATTTCTAAATATATGAAAACTTCTAATGTATGGAAATTATTTCTTAAGGATAACACTTTAATCCAGACACTCCGTTGAAGTACAACTGATTATTAATCACAACTTGTTGTTTTTAATTTTTTCTTGCATCCATGAAAACGGTAGAATCTAGGTTTTTTGTTACATAGACGAGTTAGATGCAATATCTTACAAAATTGAATGTAATTGGTGCACGTTCTGTCCTTTTAAGACTCTCAAATGCACAGTGTACCTGTCAGACACAGTCTGTGATTTGTGAAGTAGGCTAATTTTATTTCTCATTAATGGATTTTCTTCGGTTGTTAATTTAAATTCCCTAATTACTGTCTTCATTTTTTTTTCTCACGGAAAAATAATATTAAAAAAAAATCTTGGGAATTTCGTAAGATAAGTTTTATCTCCTCTTTGGTTTGTGGCAAATAAAGTGATACTTTTTTCACCTGCTCCTTTGAACAATGCCTTTTTGCCACTTCAGATCCATTTTCTCCCTTCTGTCTCCTCCTTTTACCCTGTGTTTTATTCGCTGTCTGTGTACTCCTGCTAAGACTTCTTCATCTTTGTTACTAGGTCATCCATCACAGCTGCCAGCTATTCCACCTTTTTTTGGCAGCTGGCCTCCATCTCCTCTTTCTATTATTAGATACTTTTCCCTTCTCAAGTGCCAGGCACTCTCCATATCTAATAGCTAATGTACTCAGCAGAAGAAAACATTATTATGGCTTAGATTATTTTCCCAAAAAAACAAAATAAGCGTTCTAAACCCCAGAAATTCCTGTTTATTGCCTTAGCTGAATTTCTACCATAAATTAACAGAAATATTGTTATTAACAGAATTATTAACAGAATTATTAACAGAATTAACAGTTATTAACAGAAATAAATAAATAATTGAATACAGTATATTTTTGAGAAAATTAAAAATATCAAACCCTAAGAACAGAGGCACTGGCACCTATTCAGGTACAGTTGTCTTTGGGCAAATAGTTACTTGCATTCCCACAAGCAGAATAACAATTTTCTTTGTCATCCATCCAAATCTTGTCATTAGATGGGGGGAGACCTTATAGCGGCCTTCCAGTACCTGAAGGGGGCCTATAAGAAAGCTGGGGCGGGGCTGTTTGCAAGGGCATGTAGCAATAGGACGAGGGGCAATGGTTTTAAACTAGAGGGTAGGTTTAGATTAGACATTAGGAAGAAGTTCTTTACAATGAGGGTGGTGAGACACTGGAACAGGTTGCCCAGAGAGGTGGTGGAGGCCCCATCCCTGGAGACATTCAAGGCCAGGCTTGTTGAGGCTCTGAGCGATCTCATCTAAGTAAGGATGTCCCTGCTTACTGCAGGGGCGTTGGCCTAGATGACTTTTAAAGGTCCCTTCCAACCCAACACATTCTATGATTCTATGCTGAATCCCAAATCAAACTCTTCAATACAATTAATAGAAGAAAGTTATTTTAAAACAGAAAGAACAGAAGTGAGATTTTTCTGTGGCAGACAGACACTCAAATTCAAAGCTCAAAGAGTCATCATTTGAAAATGTAGCACTGTTCAGAAGCTGCTATAACTCAGAGTCTGCCTTGCAGCGCGTGGCTAGCTGTCGGTTATCATATTGCACCACAGGTTAAAAATCCACTTTTATCAACACTCCCTCCCCCAAAAAACCCTGAAAAAAATAATCAGGAATATTTCCATTCACTTTACATCCTTTTGGCTGTCAGCCTCAAGAAACTGGTGTCTCTTACAAAGTGTATCCTACCCAGCAAATGAAATATGCACTTTATCATCTGCCAGCAGACCTCAAGACCTTTACTACTCTTCCATATACATCAGGGGAAAAAGGGAAAAAGAAAAAAAAAATCCTTCAGAGAAATTCTTGTTGGGTGTCCATTTTGTTCTGCAAATGAAGAGAGGTAAATAAAAACGTATGAATCACTGCTCTAAGAGAAAAGCACTGGGAAGCTTTGATAAGATATAGGCTCTACATTGTCACTCAGGTAATCTAAGAAAATGAGTGTCAATGATCTTTATTGCCATAATTTACATATTTTCAAAATTTCCCTTCTAGCTCCCCTTAGCTTATTATAATCAGTTTTAGCTGAAGTCTGACGTTTTTCAGGGTGCTGCTGCTAAAACTGAGATGAAAATTCCTTTGGCAATCCTGCAGGTTTTTGGTTTTGTCCACTGGTGGAAGATCAGGGAAGATATAATTGCATTGCTAGTATTATTGTTCTCCTTCTGATTTACCAGCTATTTAACTGTGTCCATTTGTTCATTAACTTTATTAATGTTTTTTAAAGAGCAAACAAGGAAAGAAACACTGCGAAGAGTATTGCCAATATTTCTTACCTTTTCATCACAGTTAACCTCTTTATGTGACTATGTTATTTGTCATTATTCTTTTATGAATGTATAGAGCCACAGGAATATATTATCCTATCAAATTTTAGGTAGTAATATTTTTCTTTCAGCATCGCTTTTCATAGGTTTGCTTATACCAAGAAATAAAAAGTAATGCATGTCCTCTCAAACACGTCTGCATTAATCTTAAACATGAGGAAAGCTCAAAATGAAAACAAATCTTAGAAAAATTTATGTTCCTAATGGCAAGCTTGGAAAGACTATTACAAAACCAACACCTAAAGGAGTGTGCAACATATCTGAACCAAATCTTTCCCAGGTCATATTTAAGTTTTCTCTAGGACACTTTTTTCAACCCTGAACTGTTCAACAATAGCAGATGCCTACAGTGTTGCCTTTAGAGATAGGACAAGTTTTGGGGCTCTCTTATCCCAATTTTAACATCGTTGTGATGTCACTGTATGCAAATAAATCTTCAGAACAATTCCTGGAGATTTCTATCTGCTCCTGCCCGTCTTCTAACCTCAGTGATACATGTAGGCTACTTCATAGAATCATAGAACAGTAGAATCATAGAATGGTTTGGGTTGGAAGGGACCTTAAAGACCATCTAGTTCCAACCCCCCTGCCCTGGGTAGGGACACCTCCCACTAGACCAGGCTGCTCAAAGCCCCATCCAGCCTGGTCTTAAGCACTTCCGGGGATGTGTTCATCATATTACTTCTTTGATTATCTCTGGTACTTACAAGAATCCAGGTTAAAATACAGTTTCAAGTTTATCCAGAATTACACAAAGATTTCTCAATATTGTTAATATTGAAATATGTTCAATATTTATCAGCTTAGATTTGTTATGCAGTTTAAGCAATCTATTGATTTAACACATTACCTGACTTTTTCCTTCCTGCATGATATGATTTGCATTGAGAAGTGTTTCCTAGTCTCATAAGAATTCACAAACTATTCTCATAAAAAGTATCAATGAGACAAAATAGCTGATAATATTACAATTTATATAATTGTAAGAAAAATAGTAAATCGTGGATAATATTGCAATATTATACTCTGTGGATATTACTCAAAAGAACTCTTTGCAATGTAAGAATAAGATTGTTGATTGATTTAGGATTTGGAGCATCCTTTTTCCTTCACAACTTTTTCATCTTTATAGGTTTAGCCTGCCACAGAATGCTGTAAAGGCAAAAAGGTTCAGAGCCTGTCATTTCCAAACTGTTTTCAGTTTGCAGTGTCTGGGTGCCTGTGCAAGTTTAGCCTGATAAGACCTAATAGATAGCCTTTTATCACTCTTTTCTGTTAAATTAGCTTTGGGGTTGAAAATAAGTTGGACACCTCTTTACAATAAAACTGCCTGTACACTGTCATTGTAGCTATTAGTACATATTTCATATTAATCTGGCAAAGGCAAAGTTGAATTGCATGAACAGTAATAGAAAACAGTTGCAAGGCACTCCAGTGGACTGTTAAAAATTAAACATTCATGAAGTATTCCTCCAGATACCACGTATTCCTTGTATATACCAATCCTATATCAAGGTATCCCGGGTCCAGTGAAAAGAAATCAATGATTCATGAAACTTGTAAGCTGATATTCAGAACAATGAGCAATGCTTCTCTCGCTTTTCTCTGTGGAGACAGAAAAAGGCTGAATCAGGCACTGCAATACCTTTGAACTGAATCTACTCAGAGTGCTGATGCATGGGCTGAAGAAGTTCTGCAAGACACAACAAAGATGACAACACCTAGGAAATTAAGACTTTTATTATACTCACAGTGTGTGTAAACATATGGCTATATATGTGTGTGTGTGCATATTGTATGTGTAAACGAAGGTGCATTTTCTTTGCTTGTGGCACTCCGGGGTCTGTAACAGAAGAATTTTTAGGCTGCTCTGACAGAAGTCAATAAGTGGTTTGGGGTTTAATTTGATGTAGTATCTATAGAGATAACATCATTTAAACTCTGGCAGTTCACTAACTTTCTCTTAAGACTCATGTGAAAACATTTTCCTCCTCTCTGCCTCTCTCACATGTTTGGCATGATAAAATAATGCATAGCTTTGTTATTTAAGGTTTTAGTACAGCAGTGTAAATCGCCTTGTTAGCAAATGCATGAAGCTGCTTGACTGTCTCATTCAAGAATTCTTTGAGCAACAACATTAAACTAGGAGCTTAAGGCTATCAATGGCTTGCGCAGTTCTGTGGCACAGATATATTAACATTGCTACTGGTAATTTTCTGAGACCTCTCACTGTGGCATTTTTGTGGAGATCTAAATTGCTCATATATTCTTCTTTTTACTGTATGTTCTTAAAGTAAATTTCACTCTCTGTGAAAGCAGCCAGATTGGAACACACGGACTCCTTTTTTTTTAATAAAATCTGATAAGTAGTAAAAGGAAATAAAATTCTCACATCTGACCTACTGTCATGATTTGCCCTGATGATGAGACCCTCTGAAGGATGAAAGCAAATTGCTTTTCAGTCCCACTCTGTGTTCTTTTCCTTTTGTGCTGAGAAAGCCAACCAAGTTGTTAACAAATGCAAACCGTTACAGTATTTTCTTTTATTTTTTATTCATTTTCTGATGCGGAAAATTGGGCCACTAGAAACCAGACTGTGATCAATGCATTTCAACATGAAGCATTAAGCAGCCTTCTGAAATTAATATCTCCTATTTGGCAGTTTGAGCTTAGTAATGGAAAGCTGATGTCTACGTTTAGAAATCTGACCACTACCCTTGAAGCAGTCATGAAATCTCTGACTTTAGACATAAAAACATTTCCAGATGTAAAGATTGACAAGAAGCAGCCTAAACATATGTGACACAGCTGATGCCGAGTCTCTGACCACCATTTAGAATAGAGTTACATTCGTAATGTGTCACTACTTCTTAAAAGAGGGAGCTGGTGAAAGGACTCTTTTCTTCTCAACTTGTAATATCTATTCTTGTCCTTCACTGAAAAATTAGATAAGAATTCATTAAACATGATTAAATACTATCCTCCTGCCAGAGAGCCCATTGCCAGTTGCTTATCCATTCTCCAGATGTGAGGCACAGAGTGGATGTTTCTCCTGGATCAGACTGACAAAGCCTGCAGGGATTATTTTTTCGAAGAAGTCTGCCTTTCTTTGCAGTGTTATATTTCCTAGAATCATCTAAGAACCTGGCTGTGAAGCAGATGGTCTTCAATCTCTCCTATTCTTTTTTCCAGGGCACGTTTTGACTTTGGGTTTTGCTCTTTTGTGGTAGGGCTTCTGTTTACTACAGGAGAGGAGAAGCTCCCTGGCCCAAGGACTGTGAAGCACTTACTCCAACAACCTGTGGTCAGCGATCACAGAGGACTAGAGTCACTGTTTTAGGATGGCACCTCCCAGGCCTGTGTTCCTAGTTATATAAATAATAAAGCTCTGTGATTTTCTTGCACCCTCAGCAAGTTTGTCAATAACACAAAGCTGTGGGGGGTGGCTAACACCAGTGGGCGTGTGCTGCCATATAGAGAGACAGGCTGAAGATTTGGGCAGAGAGGAACCTTATGAAATTCAACAAGGGCAAGTGTAGGGTGCTGCACCTGGGGAGGAATAACCCCATGCACCAGTACAGGCTGGGGGCTGACCTGCTGGAGAGCAGCTCGGTGGAAAGAGACCTGGGAGTCCTGGTGGACAACAGGATGACCATGAGCCAGCAATGTGCCCTTGTGGCCAAGAAGGCCAATGGCATCCTGGGGTGCATCAAGAAGAGTGTGGGCAGCAGGTCGAGGGAGGTCATCCTCCCCCTCTACTCTGCCTTGGTGAGGCTGCACCTGGAGTCCTGTGCCCAGTTCTGGGCTCCCTGGTTCAAAAAGGACAGGGAACTGCTGGAGAGGGTGCAGCAAAGGGCTACCGAGATGATTAGGGGATGTGAACATCTCTCTTATGAAAAAAGCCTGAAGGATTTGGGTCTCTTCAGTCTGGAAAAAAAGACGGCTGAGGGGGGACCTTATCAACACTTATAAATACTTAGAGGGTGGGTGTCAGGAGGATGGGGCCAGGCTCTTTTCAGTGGTGCCCAGCGACAGGACAAGAGGTAATGGGCACAAACTTGAGCATAGGAAGTTCCACCTAAACATGAGGAGGAACTTCTTTACTTTGAGGGTGGCAGAGCACTGGCACAGGCTGCCCAGAGAGGTGGTGGAGTCTCCAACTCTGGAGACATTCCAAACCCACCTGGATGCGTTCCTGTGCAACCTGCTCTAGGTGACCCTGCTCTGGCAGGGGGGTTGGACTAGATGATCTCCAGAGGTCCCTTCCAACCCAATTCTGTGATTCTGTGATTCTGAGCTCTGTGAAGATTTAAAAACTTTGTGTAGATGCTGGGGTGTTATGTGCTCAGAGAAACTACTGGGGTGGAATCAGTGCTCTGTCCTTCACTGATTTCCATTTTTATGGACTATTTTATCATCTTTTTATTAGAAAGTAATTTCAATGTTGCCCTTTCATATCTGCTACCCTGAGGACAGCAAGATGAAAAATACTCAATGTTATCCTTTCTCCTTAATAAAAGAAATTGGATATTTTGTTTGTAAGTGAGAAACAATCTCAGTCCCAGGTTTCATTTTGCTGTGCAACAGAAAATGTGGTTTGATATGTAATAGAAAGCACATCTACTTTTACTATTTTCCCATGAAATGATAAAATATATGATTTGATTCTTTGGGAGGTTTTGAACTGGTGACAGTCTTAATCTGGATTTTAAGGTTCATAACTGAGATCTGTAGTGTCTAGAAAGATTAAAAGAAAGAAAACTGTATTGAAATATAGATAACATTTGGTTGGCTAGAAATTATTTGCATTCACCTCCCGAAGTGATTTATAATTTAAGGTTGCCATAATTCACTTTTTTTCAGTAGCAATGGGTTTTAGTGGTATGTTCTTTTCTAATGCCCAAACTAAGTAGTGTACCTTTCCAGTGCAAAATGACTTACCAATGTGAATTATTTTCTTGTAAGTGGTATCAGCTTTAAGAAAACATGCAAGCCATCTTAACCTATAGATAATAGCATATACAACAGAAATATTACAGACTATAATGCAATAAATGCCTGTTATCACTCATTGCAAGCAAGCAGGATTTAGCTGTCATGCTTCTGTGATTCTCAAGGCTAGTTGTAGGACACTTACTAAACTGTCTCCACAGTGTCTGTGGAAAATTTCATCTTAATCATCAATTTTGCTCCCTGGATGTACAGACCTACCAGGACTTGTGCATCGCAACTTGCACAATTAATCACTTGTTTTCTATCTTGTCTCATCTAGTTGTGTGCCAGGTGCCTTTCCAAGGCGCCTTAGAGCTGCGGCCCTATTCTGTTCATGGTGAATTACCAAGTCAAGTCTTTACATGCTGCATGCAAGTGGTGGGATTTGGACAGGTACTTTCTGTGCTATAAGAAGCTATGGCTGCACAGAAATCACTTTAAGAAATCCAGCTTTAGCTTTTGAACAGCACACCATGAATTTTTGTCCAAATAGTATATGTCACAAGACTATCTAAGCAACAAGTGAAAAATCTATCATTGATAACTTACTTCGTCTCTCCCTTAAATATCCATAGTAAGTTGAGTGATTGTGGTTTTTAGACCTTTTTTTGGTTTGCTTGAAGGATGAAAGCCTTAACCATACAATAGCCTTAAAGAGCATACCCCCAACTACTGTAAAATGTTTCAAGTTCCCCTTCCTGTCTGAGTCTTTCACGAGCATCTAAGAGAGAAGTGGATGGGAGAGAGAGTGGAAGTGCTATTGAAAACATTTAAACTTCAATTAAAGGTGACACTAGATTCCATTCCTGAGAGGAGTATGCTGTTGTGTGAACATAAGCATAAAGATTTTGCAAATATTAGCAATCTCTGGGCTTGAAAAATTCACTTTACTTTATGGCCACAGCATAATAGCACGTTTGCACAGCTGGCTCTGACCTCTAGACAGCTGCATATCTGAGGAATCAATGTAGTTAAGAAAGAAAAACACAAAAATAAAACAGACCATGCTAGTGATATGCTAAATAAGTATATTTTCAGGACCTAGTTCTTAGCTGGCTAAAAAAAAAAAAAAACAAACCAAAAAAACCCAGCAAAAACCCCAGCTCTGTGTGCCATAAACCCAACAATATTATTTCAGGATCTTAGCTCAATTTAAGTTATAGACCAGTTGTTGAACCCCTCTGTCTTTCAATTCTTCTCTCATTCTCACGTACGCAACTACATCGAATAAAATAGGGTCATGTGGGCATATTTTCTGTTCACGGAGTCTAAATGTATGAGTAGAGAATAAAACATCTCAGTGCATTTGAGGACAAATCTAGGCTGTAGGATCTTTATTGTCTGCTGGTTCTTCATGTAGTACTTATGGCCTGGAATCTTGGGATTTCTTTCTGTTTAACTACATTCACTTCATTTTATTTCAATTCATGTATCCACAAAATCTTTTCAAGATTATGTGGTGACCTCCAAAGGCAAAAATTCTGAAGGCTAAAGCTAGACTAAACCCATGGAAGACACAGAAAAAAAAAAGTGTTATTTTTTATTTTAAGGGAAAAAGCATTCTGACCACAGTAGGCTAAAGTTATAAATTTTCAGGTATGTTAATACATTCAGGTGATGAAGACATAGTTGGTAGTGATGCCTCAATACAAAAGATCATGTACCAAAAGATGGTAGGTATGATCATGATGTTGAAGATTTTCTACATTTTCCTTGATCTTTAAAAGGTTGTTCTACTTTACAAGGCGGTAAAGATAAATTTAACATCTACCTTATCTGTTGATCTTTACATATTAATTTCTTTTTGTCTAATAAAATGTTATAATCTGACCAATGTTCCAGTGATTGAAAGTTACTGATGTTAAAGTACTTTTTACTACAGTCTCTGAATTTAGTAGTTTATAACATGCTGTTCATTATCACTTCATGACTGCTAAACTGCATGAGACAGACTTTTTATTGCTTCTTCTATTGACAAAAATGCACTACAGATGCCTTATATTTTAATGGTGTTTTAGTGATGGTTATAATAGTTAGCATGCCATGAATTTATGTCCAACACAGATTACCTCAGCAGTATAATTAATAAGCACACAAATATAGTTGGGGAAGAGACTTTCAGACTCCCACAGAAACGGTCACTTACAAATTGCAGCATGCTAAACCAGAACTTCCTTACTTCTGCTTGTCGTACACGGAACAGTGTTTTCATAACAAACTTCAAGTCAGTTTCAATTCCAGTTCAATCTCTCCCTATCTTACATTTATCAAGCTTCCTTAGCGTGCTTTTTACCACAGAGTCAATTTTAAATGCACGAAAGCAGACCCCTGCCTTTGCCATGGAACTTTTTACAAAACTGACATATAAGACTCCTACAAAGTCCAGTGTATCACAGCCCAGTTTCCTCTGCAGGCTACACACGGAGAGCAGCTTTGGTCCCATGTTATGAGATTGGACTGCCTGACCTCCAGAGGTCCTGCACCATTTTTGGGGCAGGATTTTGTGAAATACCAGAACACTAATATATAAGTGTTCTCAGGAGTGTGATAAAGAATTAAATTCAAATTCCTACAGTTTTTTTATTTGGTTCATAAACTTTGATTAATGCTTTCCTATGGCTGGGGCATCTGTATGATCTTTTCTCCATGTGAACTCACTGAGTTGTTCAACAACATGAGAATTTCCACTGTAATATCTCCCTCAGAGCAAGCAGAGGAGATGTGTTTCCTCAGCATGACTGCCTATTTCATGAGATGTTTCTCAGTGTAATTCCCAATGTGAAGCTTCTGTTGAGCTTGTTTGGATGCTATCAGGTTCAACGGCTGGCCCACCCAAAGATGCATCAACTTCCTCCCTCTTCCCCTGAAACGCTGACCTCTCCTGACCACGTACACCTCATTCTCTTGGGAAGCCTGGATAAAAATGAAAAGGAATAAGAGAACGTATTCAAAAGTATCTTCAATTAATTAGTCTTAAGAAAGGTGCTGTCTATGTTGCATTTTATTGCCTACTGCACCTCATGCCTAGGAATGGGAACTTAAAAACTTAAAATTTCTAAGGATTGCCTTATTAATTGTCAAGCATGTGGCAATGGAGTAGAACAGTTTATGTTTTGTTATAGCTCTAATCAATGGTTAATTTGAATGAATTTGGGGCAGGAGAGAAGACCCATTGTTTGTGGTTAACGTTTGATTAACTGTTTTTGCTTGGTTCTCGTTTGGTGCTTTAATTTTCCATAATCAGAGCACTTAGCTGTCAGGATGACAGGTGGTTATAGAAACTAGAAAATTAAATAATGAAACCAGTCACTTGGGCTTATCTGTGCATCTCTGGGATATCTGGCCTCAGAAAGTATTCCCTTGTCCAGCACAAAGAACCTGGAGAGATGAAGCAGTCCAGAACAGACACAGTATACGTTGTTTCTCAGACTTACTGTTTCACACTACCTGCAAAATCTGCTTTATCCTTACCCAAAGTTTGAAGCTGTTCATTAAAATAACAACTGGCCAAGTAACTTAATGAAAATGAACTTAATGAGAATGAAAATGAAAGACAGGATTCTCATGTAGTCCAGGCTTTTCACCTGCAGAATTTCTTCATTTTCTACAAAATAGGCTTTTTACAACCTCAGCAAGTCAGGGATTTTTTATTATAAAGGAAGGAAGAAGAGGACTTTTGTTTCTCAAAGACCTTCATTTTAGTGGAAAGGGGAAAAATACTTTCAATACAGCTTCTGAATGGAAATGTAAACATTGTCGAGGAATTATGAAGACTGAAAAATCTATGCCAACAAGTCCTTAGAGTTTATTGAATTTGAATAGTCTCAGTGAAATGTTTTCAATTTCCTGAATGATAAGGACCCTGTCTCAGAATTGGGTTTGGTACATTCTACATTTGGTACATTTTACACTGTTCTTATCAGATGGATGTTCTCTTTGTTCTAAGTTTTTGAAGGACAGGAAAAAATTTAGTACTAGGTACACTAGGTATAAGTCAGTGTAATTGTTGACTAAGTAGACTATATTGAAGAAAAATGTATTTTCTCCATCCATATGCTCATACAGGTATTTGCATTCATATTGCAGTGACATTTATAGAGAATGGGACACCGATGTGTTACATGGCACAAGTGCACATATTTAGAGGCATCATTTTATAAGACAAGAAGAAACCATTTACAGTAGTATTAATACAGTATTACAGGAAATGACTTATTTTGCTTCTGAGATGGCCACCTCAGCAGAAGTGTATCAGAAAGAACAGATATGAACACGTATACAACCTTTCTGGAATCTGACCAAACCAAAGTATAAATCACCACCTCCCTGCAGACTGAACTCATCTGTTACCTTTCTACTTACATAGAACGGTACCTGCTGTTGGATTACACTTCATCCTGATTCAGTTCCTTTCGATCTGTCATCTTTGCTCAGATTTCCCTGTAAAGCAGACGCAGTGCATTTTCCTCATGCCCTCTGTGGCAAAGCCTCTATCTGCAAAATGATCAGGTATACTGTTGTGAAACATGCAGCAGTCATCCTAGGCTACATTAGGTTTGCTAAGCTTTTACAAGAAATCTGGTAAACTGTTTCCATGGCAGTTTTTTTTCCTGGATGTCATCTATATTCTGTCGTCCCTCTAAAACGAGATCCTCAAGACTCTTGCATGTCTGTGGTCCTAAAAGAATCCATTTGTCCTGATACAATATCATGGAAATAATCTCAGAGGAAGTTTAACATTCAGTAGAAAGCCACTGCCTGTGTCCATGGCTTTTGCTAAGGGTGACTTCGAATATTTTAGTTTCCTAATGAATATGGCACAAGGCACCTGTGCTTGAAGGTGTGATTGTGATAGTACAAGCAAAATAAAGTGACAACAGAAATTCATGTTGTTCATATTGCTGCCAGTAGCTGTTTCTGACAGATGGCTATTTCTGGATATCTGTGTTATGATTATGAAGGTGTTTTTTAATATTTTTTTTGAACTTTTTTGCACTAGCTGTATGAATAAATTTTATCTGTGTTTCTAGTCAAAAAGCTTGCCAGGGGAACATGGAGAATCTGCCCAGGCAACCTTATCTACATATTGGCTGGGCAGAATTAGAGCCCTTTAAAGGTGATCTGAAACTGTTGCTGTAACATCTGAAACTGAAGATGCCAATTTCAATAGAGGGACAACGAAAATGGGCTGACCGAGGCTTTGTCTGCACTGCCTTTGGTACACACTCTTAAACTCAGGCTTGATTTTGGAGAGAAGGATGGCTACAGCAGGCTCTGCCAACAGAGGCATGGGCTGTGCAGGAGTCTTTTCTCTGACCCATCCGCAATGCTTCCCTGCCTAAGTCCCCTCCTGGGCAGCCAGTTCCTTTACTTCACACTTGGTCTGGGCTCAGAGGTAGCTGTGCAGTGCAGGTGGTCAGTGCTCAGCTCCAAGCTAGGGCCATAGAATAGATATAGCCTTGCAGGCAGTTCTGGGCAGAAGAGGGAAGTGTTAACTATTTAATGACCTACAGTGGTCAAATATTATATTAACGATGGATTTTAAAACTAGCCAATGAGGCAGAGGGACAAGTTAGTAAAAATGATTGCATGCCTCTGACTGAGGCATTTGAAGGCTGTGTGATAAAGTAAGCAAGAGGTGGACAGAACTTTACAGCCATTCTGGAAGGACACATCTTCATTTTGTCTTTGGATTTCCAGCTCATCTTTATTTGTACCAGGGTTAGATGGAAGGATGTTTATATTTATCCAGCTTAAATTCTTATTTTTTCTCTTTGGAGCAGGGTGAATTGAATCATACTTCAGAGTTAATTGTAGATGGAAAGTAGGGAAGATAAAGACAGTACATCTAAGACAAATGCAACAGTAAATTCACATATAATGTGTTGCTACTGTAGTTTTCAGGTAAAGGTGAATCCTACAGAATACAAAATTGACTTATATAGTACCATTTCAGGCTGCAGATGATCCACAGATAAAATCCCATTAGTATAAACATGTGACAGAGGGGATACATTAACTCCTAGGTTTTTACTGATAAGATTTCTGCACTGGGAAAATGAGCAAGTGGTAGTCAAAAGCAGATTTAGTGAACAGATTTGTATGACATAGATTTCGTCAGAAGAATTCTTTCACTAGTAGAATAAATTAGTCCATTAGCAAATGCTCACTCACGTTTATTATGTACAAATTGTTATATTATCATCAATGCGCTCTGCACCACGCATTAATCTACATTGTCTTGTTAATAAAAATTCTTCTCCACGGGTATGGTACTACCGATGGCAAGGAACACTCAGTCAGTAGTGATGGTTTACAAATCAGATCTAGTGGGGCAAAGCAGTTTAGCAGTGTGTCTTGTTCCGTGGCATGTAAAATCACCTGCATGCAACACTTGAGCTGCAAACATTTCAGTTTGCCAAGGGTGACGAAAAAAATTCAGTAACGTATACAACATATGCTTACTGCATTGCAGTAATACTCAGCACCCTCATGTTTAACTTCACGGCAGTCAATAAGGCATAGCAGTGAAGAAGGAAGATGACATAATTGAAGCGCAAATAGCTGGAACAACTTCCTGCCTGTGTTCTGGAAGGTTGTGGAATATTTTCCAACCCAGCAAATAACCTCATTAATGCCTTTAAAGGTAGGCTGACCAAAAGTCACGGTTAATGTACAATTGAGAAAACTTCAGAAATAGCTTAATTAGATTATATAGTTCTTTTCTGTTTCAGACTTCTACAGTTTTAGGATATGAAATAAAATTACTGATCTTTTAGTAAAACATTTCAAAATGCATAGCTGCATTTTCCACTACTCAAACCAAAGCTTAAGTACTGGTGCATTCTATTCCAGCTCACTAATTCAGGAACACTTTAATATTAGGAACGATTCGACTGCCCATCAGTGAAAAGGAAATCCTGTCAACTTTTCCCAGTGGTAGAAAAAGAAATGGATTGCCAATTCTTTTTTTTTTTCTTGTATGGAATGGAATTTTGTATGGAATTTTTTTTTTTTATGTATGGAATCTGCAATTCCATACATAGCCATAAATACTTTCTGGCATGACCCCAGAGAGTTTCCAACGTATATTGATTCTATGATTCTATAGGAGGAAACCCTTCAAATAATGATTGGACATGGCTTCACAATGATGAGGCAATAAAACACATTTGGGATGGTAATCTTTATTTATCACAGTTTTCAATTTGGAATGTGGGGGCAGTTTGCTACATAACTCAATGTTCATTTTGCTGCTCTCTCTCTTTTGTTGAGAGTGTAGGTGTGTAATGGCTGGTGGCTTCCTATAAACCACTGATTTGAAAGAATATCACTCTGTCACATACAAGGATTTTTAGATATTGGAGTATGATGACTCCTTTTGTTCCAGTCTTTTCTTGACTTTCCTAGTTACACAATCACTACTTATGGAGGGCTATACACATGGGGTTTTGTGTCTTCCTGTTTCTACTGATAATTTAGGTACATATTTGAGGCTCTTTCTCTGCTTTGAGCCTTTCACCAAATTGGACTGTGGGAGTAGCAAGCACATATATCCACTTGTTAGAATTTTGTTCATGACAGGTTTTGACTTAATCCAATAGACTTTTGGGAAGGAATTCAACATGCAATTTAGGACATTAATATTTAAGCATTTACAACACGGTGTGAGTCAGTTACTTAATCTTAGGAATCAAGTGTATTTTTAAGATCATGTTTTGGCATCTATAGGCCCACCTGGCCTATAGATACCAAAACAGAAAGCACAGTTCTCCTACAGGTCCTGTGCCACATCTGACAGACTGTGCAGACTTCTTCGTTGGCCGTAGACCCTTATGTTCCAGTCTAGATGTCATTATGTGAGGTAGAAGTTCCCATCATGCCCAGGAGAAATCTGGTAAATACAGTCATTGGATTATAGAAAGTTATTTAGATCATCCTTCCGTAGATGTTCATATTTCAACTGCGTAGCTCTCTTGAGTCTGTTGGATTCAGTTGAGCACAGATGTTACCAGAAAGTAACACTGTTTTGCTTTACGTTATACTAGGGCAGCAGATTTGCAACCCCCTGTTTGTCTTCACATTTTAAAATGGGAAATTTTCATTAGATATTCCTGGTCTCCTGACTTGACATTGCTTTTAATATTTGTTTGTTGCAAACTAATAAGTGGCATTCTGAATCTTCAACAGACTTGCTTTTCCAGCTCTGATTTGAATCCAGTTAGGATGCTGTTTTCTTTTATATGTCTCTTGGAAATACCCTATCCATGCTTTATTAGCCCGAATAGCTGGATTTGCATATTTTTACCAGCTTTGTGTTCTTTGCAAATTTTCTAGATTAAATTAATGCTGGCTCTTCTGTCCTGTGATCCGAGTGTGTTATTCTGGGACACTGATTTGCAGTTTCAAAATGTGTGGTAGTAAACATTGTGTTGTAATATCTTGCAGATGTTTCTAGTTTAAGTTGGAATGTTTTTAATTTATGGCAGGTTTAATTAAAGTGATTTCCTTTGGTCTAATCATTATAAAATTAGTAATTCTAGGGTATTGCTCGACCTCCTGTGCTGTGTTTCACGGACTACTTAGAAATGTATCTTTCCATTTATGGAATGCTGGATTTATATTTTACAGCCAGTTGCCATTTATGATTTTAGAGCTGATGGCTGCTATTAACTCCAGTTTGTCTGTATCATCCTCATCTTCCTTTTTTAATATGGGTTTGTGCAGCTAGAGCACTTTTATGTTTCAGGTGTTTTTCTTCTGACCTCGAAGAATCAATAAACAGTGTTTTCAAGTTAAAGTATGGAAATAACGCTTCAGGCTTCTCTTTAAATGTTTTTTCTTTTTTATTCCTGCTTTAAGAGATGACATATTTGAACATATGTTGCTACTTAATTACTTCTTTTACTTTTATATTTGCTTTCTTTTTGCTTGCTAGCCATAGCTAGTGATTTAAGATGATATATAAGCATTCATAAAGAAAACCAGCCAGCCATTCACTTCCCTACATTCTTTGTGCCCTTCTCAATACATGCAAGCATATCCAGTGCAATGACAAATAAACTGTTTGAAATGGGGGCAGGGCTGGGTTATGCTAGTTTTTCTGCTCCATTACTCAACTGGCAAAAGGAGAAAAGAGGTATTTATTTACTTCCTGAGTTGCTCTTGATATTGGGGTTTACTCAAAGCCTCCAACAAGTTGGAACCAAATCCATTTCTGTGCTGGAGAGCCCACTTTACAATGATAACCTTGGACTGCCTGGAAGCAAGTTGTTAACCTCTAAAGTTCATATTTCATTTGCCAACAGTAGCGGCATTTGATTTGCTCAAGTAAAGTACTCTGATGAAAAAAAGGGGAGGGGAGAAGCAAAAGGGATTTTTGAAGAGAAAGTGGAGATTATGAGAAGTGAACACAAGGAGAAAACAGCCCTTTCTTGCCCTTGCACTTTTCCAGGCTATATTTAACAATTTTATGTAGTAATTCTACTTGTAGAAGTTTAGAGAGAACCTGCCTTATGGGATCATAAAGTTCAGGAGTTTATAGTGATTGATTGAATAAAATAGGGTTGATAGTTCATGATGTGCAGTGTGGCATAACTCCAGAAGAGCAGGCTGAGGGGCGGGATGCAATGCAGTGGCTGGGCAATAAGCCAATGCACAGCATCATTGTAATTGCAGATGAAATAATAATTATTTGTGATAGCTTGCTAATCAGTGAAAGCATGGAAAAGGCTGCTGACAAGCGCCATCAAGGTAATTAAGGTGAAGCACTGAATTTGCATAAATTTACACTTTGATCATTGTTCACAAGATACCCTCTCTCGAAATGGACTTGGCTGGTTTCAAGATGAGCACTAAATCAAAGCAAGGGACTGCAATAACGGCACAGCATCAATAATGCTTACAAAATACAGATGCACCTTACATAGGCAATTATCTAAAGAATCTATTGTCCTTAATCAGAGGATGATACTCAAGTTACTTTTTCAAATTACCAAATAGTCCTAGTTAGCATATGCCTTTCTAGTTGTAGCTCTTTCATGAACACAGAAATACCCTTAACGTGAGATCTTTGAAAAATACAACATTTGATTATGTACCTGGCTCAAAAAACCAACCTGTTAAATGAGGACTGCTGAAACTGAAGTGTCATTCCCTGTATTATTTTGACATACTTGTGCAAGATGTCTTGGAAGCATGCATTTAAGCAATTTCTTTGGGAGCTGCGAATATAATACTCTCATGATCTCAGGCTCTAAGTCACCACCTCTGGCAGAAGGCTAAGCTGCAGTCCTTGAGGTCTCTGTGCTTGTTTCCTGTAATACTGGTGCTCAGCCCTACAGCCGTAGCTCCATAGTCTGTCTTAGCTCCAGTGCTGAGATTCTTTTCCCTCTGGGAAACAGCAATGGGGTCTCTTGACAGTGCAGCCTGCTAAAGGAAATAACAGTTTGTGTAAAACAAAGGGCTTTGGGGTCTCAAAGCAAGCATGCAAACAACAAAAATCTAGACTGTACATATCTATTCACTCTTCCCTAAGGTTTATTGCTTCCTGGAAAAACCCTACTGAGAATTCTGGAGTCCCTCTCTCTGTCATCGTTTCTCTCCAGATAGTTTCTGACAACTCATTCCCCACTCTCCTGCTTACTATGATTTTTTAAAGCTCTTTACTCTTCCAGTTCTAGTGTGATCATCTAATTGGAAATAGCGATAGGTTTTAAATTAATGATATGGTTACTCATAATTTCTGAGTATTCTTATTTATATTATGTTGCTGTTATCTCTGATTTTGACTACCATCATCCTGTAGGAAACTCCTTTGCCTCCCTTGCTGACCAAGTAATACTCATGATCCTAACTATTTCAGTATCAACATATCATAATATAAAAATGTCATATATGTCATGTGGGTAACTGTATAGGCACATGAAATAATAAATTAGCTGCTAAATAATTTTAGCCACCTATTCTGGGAATTTTTCTCTTGCCTCCTTGTGTTCTCACCTCATCCTCCATCTACAGCAATGCTGCATAAAATTAAGAATCAAAGCTACCATAATTGTAATCTCCTGTATGTTCTTTCACACATTATTTATTTATTGCCTTTTATTTTATTCCTGTCTTATGTATGGTTATTCCACAGGGAATTTGTAAATCATGCTGTCATATTTGAGCTTTTTTTTCATTTTAGCCATGCAAATTCTTTTGCCTTGATACAAAATTTCAGTAGAAAGAAGAAAATGTATTTGTCTAGTACAGTATGTGCTTGGCATGTTTTTATGTTCTACTTATTTAGAAAGATGACCTCTTAAAGCTGTCTCTCTGACACAGACATGCAGCACGTAGAGTTTGCTTTTATGGTATGACAATAAACACATCCACTGAGATACCAGAGATTTTTTACTAAGACCGATCTCTCTAAATGCTGCATTTGTATTCCAGGCAATCTTCATGCAGCAATGTAATTATTTGATTAAGAGCAAATCTCATTATTGTATATACAAGCATTCCCTGCACAGTCCTCCCGGTGATGCACATACTATATACGACTTAAAGGTGTCATATGTTCTGTCATTGGTTTTCTTCTGTTTATTAATAAATAAATCAAGCTACTTTACAGAATACTAGATAATTAGGACAGGAGATACATAACAAATGCTGGAGCTGCCTTCCTTATTATAAATCTGATGTTCTTATCACATAAATGTTACTCTACTCTAAAGTCACTTAGCTGAAACTAAAAAGTTTTTTAGAAACTTGATAACACTAGAGCGCTTTTGGAAGTTCTGGTTTGAAAACCTGGCCACAGTAAATCAGTAGCAAATGCACACAGATTTCAGTGTGGGCAAAGTTTCACCCGTGTTATTCTGAAGTTTTTCATAAAAGTTCATTTGGTGTTTTAAACTCAGGGTATCTTGGTCGTCTTTTTCTACTGAAATGACATACAGCACGAAAAAGAGAAGATAGTATAAAATATACATAACAAAAGTATGCATATTTTTCATAGGGATTTTTTAATGAGGGATTAGTTACACAGGAGCTTTAGGGATTAATTAACCAATACCTAATTAAAGCAGGGTTCTAAAATGGATCATGTGTAAATCTGAAAGTCATGCTGAAGGAGAGAAGGTGGATTTTTCATAGCTAACCAATAAAGTCAAAAAGAACAGGGAAAAACAGGAAATGCAACTAGAAAAGTGAGAGGAGGAGGTTGCTGTTGTCTCTATTCCTTTTGTCTGTAATGGACAAAAGTCCTAATTTGGCTAGTCCATTTATTACCCTGAATTCACAAACTGTACTCTGAAAAATCCTCTGAGCTGTAAGGCTTTCTGTAATACAGACTGAATAAAGAGACAGGGTGTCTTGCTATGTTCTTCCTTGGTGCTCTCAACAGTGGGTATGACTCTCTGAGGTGGATGGAAGCACTGTTACTGAAGTCTACTCTCATCAATTGCCCTTAATTATATTATTGTTCTCTTAGCTGTATTATCCCCATTCTTGTGTCATTTTCTCTGCACTGATATTTTTATTGCATCTTCATTACATATATCCTTTGCACTGGTGGCTTTCTTAGTCTTGAACACAGTCACTTAGAGTTTCACTATACTGAAAACAAGATGTTTTCATAGAAGAATAACATGAAAAACATGATGATTCTCTAAAATAACATCCACTTGTTTTTTGATTTTTTTTTCCCAAAACGTGTTTTTCATTTGAAAAGCAGCTTCAACAGAAATTCTAAGTCCAGATTATAATGTGGGTCCCTTCATATTTTTTTATTCCTTCTACCAATTTTAAGGCTAAAATGAGCCTTAATGAACTTCTATTTGAAGCTCCTATATAATATCCACTATAAAATTTCACCTTGCAATACCTTCATTGAATCTAATAATTTTTGGATGAATAAGTACAGATTTTACAAAGATAGTCTTAGCTCAAAAATTTTATGAAGGTGCCTCCAGCACTTCTTTAGGGAAATTTTTCAAAAGGTTAATCACTGTTATAATACGTCTTTCTTCTCTTTTGAATTTGTCTACATTCAATCTTAGCCCTTGAATTTTTTAATGCTTTTGGAAATTCATGGTCAGATAGTTCTGCTGCATGGCGAAACACTAAATCTTTGCAAGGTCATTGCTTCTTCCCAGGATGCAGTTCCCATTCAATAATCTTTTGTCCCTCCATATTTATGTCTTTTCATCTGACTCTAGGAAAAATGGTAGCTGACAGAGCCCATTATTCCTCTTTGACTGTGACCCCTTTAAAAATGGTTTGGCTCAGTTTAAAAATGACCCCTGTTACTATCTATCACTTCACCAGTCCTTGGTTGTCTATAAGCCTTGATTGAGAATGGTTTATATTTTCTTCACATCTCTGATGGAGACATTGAGTTGTATTAGATTGAGGATCAATTCTTGAGGCTATAAATTCATTCTGTGACTTCCTATTAGTGATTACATTTTGATATCCGTCAGTTATCACTTTGCCATCTATTGACTAGGTACTACATTGATTTTGAATAGTTCTAATTCCTTTAATAAGAACGTTGTGTAGTAAAACTCAGTTTAGTTGACTACACCAATTTTCTAGTTTAAAGCTCAACAAAAACCAATTCTTTTCATCAAAATTGACTAAATCAAAAAAAATATATATAGTTTAAAGAAAAATCTGTGGTTCACAACAGTATTTCTCTGATTGTGTAGAACAGTCCCAGGCTCAAGTGTACTGTTTGCACTGAAACAGTAACCAATCCCAACAAAAAGTACCACGATCATGCCACTGTCTAATGTAACACGTTATATCATTCTGGGATCAAACTGCATAACTTTACCTGATTAAATATGAAAGGAAAATGGCCAAGCATGAGAATATATTCTATATGACTAAAAATATAGAATGTACAATATAATCTGTATTTCAAAAATAATGCCAGGTGTTCTGTATATCTCCTGTTGTAAAATTTCATAAATAGAAATGAAGTAGTTGCCACTTCAGGGCCCCCAGTGACCTTTTTTTACTGTTATTTCAGAAAAATTGGAGGTTTTTAAAAATATTCTTCACAGCAGTGCCTTCTGTTGGTGGCATGTGTTTCATGTGCATGAACTATCTTTCTGCAGAGTTGTATCTGAAAGTTAAAGACACAACAATTCTTTTTGTTTTAAACCCCACAAATAAAAGTGACTTCAAACCAGGTTTTGGGTGAAATTTTTGCTTATTTATTTACTTATTATTTTTCTCATTTAGAAGTCTAAGTTAGAAACAGTATTAAGTTTTTCTCCATAGGTCAGATGGTTTGTATTTAGCACATATCAGCGTTAACCATGATTGTTACCTATATGGCTCAGGAGTGTCTCTTTCCTTTCACACCAAATGCAATGTCAGAATTGCTGGTACACTCCAACTATGAATTAACTAAACATGTGATCCTGTTTCCCATACTGTAAATGTGAACTTTAGAACTATATTGAAGTACATTTTGAAGGCAGTGTCAGGACTTGTCTTTGATAAGGTTCCTTAAATCTATACATACTTGACAATGTAATAAGTAGAACTAATTGAAATCAGTAAAACTGGTTGAAAAATAACAGAAAAGTTGATTTTCAGTGGTATAGAGTAACTAAAAGGAATTGAAATAGTCCATAAGTACGTATAAATTGCATTTCTTTTAATACAGGATTTAGTTTTTAAAAATCTTACCAGAAAGGATAAAATGTGTTACTCATTATTTTGAATTTTTATTAAACTATTTTATAATTAAAGAAAAAGTCAAAAAAACCCCAAAATTACCATTTCAGATTCACTGAAATAGTCACTATTACAACTGTCAGCATACAACAGAATGAGGCTAAGAGAAGTATTTCCACAAAACTAGGCAACTATCCTCTCTCAGTTCTCTGAACACTTACTGGGGATATATAAGTATTTTATGACTGATTTTTCATCCCACCCTTTAAAGGAGCTCAGTTGTCCCAATTTACTAGAGAAATTTAGAGAACTACTCAAAACTAAAGCTAACCTTTAGGGAATGCTAAATTTCAAACTCCAAGACTTTCTACATAAAAGTTACATTCTTTCCCTCACCCACTCTGGTTAACTACAGTAATCACAATGTTAACTCTGTGTTTGGTTTTGATTTTCACACTCTGGGACCAAACTGGTGACACAGGTCAGTGAAGATCTCCTCTGAAGGCACCTCCTTCTCTGGGGTGCTTCTGAAATGAACATTAGGTTAAGGTGTACAGTGTGTACAGGTGTACATGTATAAGTGACACAGTTAGGCGTTTAAAGTTGATTGGGACAAATGGAGAGTGAAGGACAAACCTGGAGACAGGGTGAAAAAATATGTAACTAAATAGACTAGGAAAATGCTAGCTTTGTATTGTCTTTAATAAAGAGTTCAGGGAAAACCAGTGATGCACTATATATGTATCTGAACAATAGCAAGGGGTTAAATGGAAAACTGTGATAATGCTGCAATCAACAGGAAGCAGGTCCTTTACCTAGAATAGTAGTTCAAGCAACTGTAAAGCTATTTCTAATTTTAAAATTGATGCCAGTCAAACATATCTAAAAATAACTGTTATCCCTAGAAAATTCAAAAATGACAAGGTGAAAGAAATATTTTTGACATGTGAAGCAAATACTTGCATTCACCTTCCATGGATTTCTGTAGAGAGTTCTGTCACCTCCAGTCTTTGGTAGTATGAGTTGGGGCGACCTGTTGTTGCTTCTGTTCTAGAAGAAAATACCACCCCTAATATGATCAGTGAGCCAGATTTTTATTTAAGTACAAAACATTCATTGTCTCTAAACTAGCAAAGTACCTTTAAATTACCAACTTGAATAAGTACTTTGCAGAACCAGAGTCCTAGCATTAACTGTTATTTTTATCACAAGGGGGATGAATAGCTAGCTGAAGATTAGACCTATTTACCTATATTGCTTCCCGTTTAGAGTGTCTTTGCTGTTGGTAATTTGAAGCTGCTTAATGGAAGTGAGAGAAAGAAATAAATACAATGCAAGTGATAGGAAGGATAATAGACTAATGCACAGAAAATACTCAGCAGGACAGAAAGCGATGGCTCTGAATATTTTTTTTCCCCTGGAAGAACACCCAGTGCCCATACTAACAAATGAACTAATTTTGGTATCAGTCTAAAAAACTGAAAAAAAACCAAAACGAAACCAAAACATTACAAGGGTTAGATACGGATACTGCAAAGTGTTAATGAAAGAGGCAATGTGAGTGTGAAAGATTTATTGATATATGAACAGTCAATGTCAGGAAAATATGACTGAAATGACAATGATACAGAAGAGATAAAATAGATATTTAAAGAGTGATGAGATGTCATATTTCTAGTTCATACTTAGTGGGGGGGAACTACAGATAGATAAAGATTTTTGAAACATTATGAGAAGGACTGAAAGGCCACAGATGTGCTCTGTACTTCTCTACCAGCCAGGTAAAAGGAGTGGGTGGAACTAAGGTACACAGAACATTAATTTCCAAGTTGTTAATTTTAGTATAGATGTTTTGTAGACATTGCACAAAAGGCATCATTAAAAAGCAATTAATGTTAACACAGTGTTTTGTTTACAGTAATAAGATTGCTACTTACTGAACAACAATTGGATAATTATACCAGTTGTGATTATTGGTTGCACAGATGGGAGGGTTTAGAAGCAAATTGGCTGATCAAATTCTGTTATTGAATTTTAATTCACTTTGGGATATTTTTCTTTGCTGTCTGAAAAAAAAAAATAATCCTTGTTACTCAGTTTACTGTAAGAAGGTCGGAGCTTTTAAAACTCCTAAGAATTGTTGTTGGGAAAGTTTAAAATCTTCAGTCAGTGAAACTTATTTGTGCTTTCGCTTACTCAGCCTGTTGGTGAGGATAGCCATGTTTGCTGTGACAAACACTTTAGTGACTAATGTAAAAAAAAATAATCACAGACTCACACAGAATCACAAAATTATTAAGATCTGAAGAGACATCTGGAGGTCATCTTTTCCAATCCTGCTGCTCAAGCAGGGCCATCTAGAGCACTTGCCCAGGACCATCTCCACATGGCTTTGGAATATTTCCAAGGAGGGAGGCTTGCCCTCCCTGCCTCTGGATGCTCTGGTAACCTGTGCCAGTGCTTGGTAACTCTCTCAATAAAAAAGTATTTTCCGATGTTCAGAGGGAACGTCCTGTGTTTAAGTTTGTACCCACTGCCTCTGGTCCTGTCACTGGACACCACAGAAAAGAGCCTGGGTCCACCCTCTGCAACATCCCTTCAGGTATTTATATGCATTTCTAAGATTCCCCTTCAGCCTTCTCTTCTCCAGGCTGAACAGTCCCAGCTCTCTCAGCCTTTCCTCATATTGACGTGTTCCAAGTCCTCAGTCAACCTTGTGGCCCATTTGCTACCTTTGCAGCAAGGGCAGCTTGCTGGCCCATATCCAACCTGGTGTCCACTAGGACTGCCAGGTCCTTTTCTGCAGAGTTGCTTTCCAGATGGGCAGGCTCCAGCATACATTGGTGCCTGGGGTTGTTCTTCCGCAGGTGCAGAATTTTGCACTTCTTGTTGGTTCCTTACAGGCCCTTTCAAGGTGAACGAGGTTCCTTACGGTCCCTTTCTTCAGCTGTTGACGTCCCTCTGGATGGCTGTACAACCTTCTGGCATATCAGACACTCCTTCTAGTTTGGTGTCACTTGCAAACTTCCTGAGGGTACACTCTGCCCCATCATCCAGATCATTAATGAAGATGCTGAACAGGACTGGATCCGGTATTGACTCCTGGAATACATTGCTAGTCACTGGCATACAACTAGACTTTGTGCCACTGATCACCACACCCCAGGCTCAGCCATTCAGCTAATTTTCAACCTACTTCACTGTCTGCTCATCTAGCCTCTACACCAACAACTTCTCTATGAGAATCATAGGAGAGAGTATTAAAAGGCCCAACTGTAGTCCAAGTAGACAACATCCACAGCTCTTGCCTTGTCTACCAGGACAGTGACTTAATCAAAGGAGTTTAACAAGTTGGTCGAGCATGGCTTCCCCTTGGAGAAACCATGCTGACTGCTCCAGATGATTTGCTTGTCCTTAATGTGCCTGGAAATGGTTTCCAGGATTAGTTGCTCCATCACCTTGCCAGGGATCAAAGTGAGGCTGACCAGCCTGTTGTTCTCTGGGTCCTCCTTCTTGCTGTTCTTGAAGACAGCAGTGACACTTGCTTTTCTCCAGTCTATGGCACTTCTCTCAGTCACCATGAAGGAACAAAGATTACGGAGACGGGCCTCATAATGACATCTGCCAGCTACCTCAGCAATCAGGGGTTCATCTCATCGGGACCCATGGACTTATTCATATCCAGTTTGCTTACGTATTCCCTTACCTGATCCTCCTGCCACCAACACTACATCTTCTCTCCTTCAACCCTTCACTCCAGTCTCTGAGACCTGGTGTTCCTAAAGGCTGGTCTTGCTAGTAAAGACTGAGACAAAGAAGGCATTCAGTACCTCAGCCTTTGCCATGTCTTCTGTAACCAGGTCCTTTATCTCATTGAGCAATGGGCCCACATTTTCCCTGGTCTTTGTTTTGTCTCTTCCCTCCAGGGCCTTATCCCATGGGACTCTTCCAAGCAGATCTTCAAAGAGGCCAAAGTCTGCTCTCGTGAAGTCCAGGGTTGTGAGCTTGCTTTTCACCCTCCTCACTGCCCTCAGGATCCTGAATTCCACCATCTCACGGTCATTGCAGCCAAGGCTGCCTTTGACCTTCACATCCCCAGTAAGCCTGTTGTTGTTAGTCAGTATGAGGTCCAGCAGAGCACCTCTTGTTATTGTCTCTTCTTTAAAGAGGAAGTTATCACCAATGCAGGAACCTCTTGGGTTGCTTATGCTCTGCTGTGTTGTCTCTCCAGCAAATATCAGTGTGGTAGAAGTCCCTCACAAGGACTTGTGAATGTGAGGTTGTTCCTATCTGTTCTATATGACCATGAGAATGGTCCTTATGATCTAGAGATGCTCCATATGACCTAGACAATTTCCCTAGCTTCAGTACTTTCCATCCCTTTTAGTTCCTTCTGCTGTGGTCCCATGCATTAAAACTCTCATGGCTGCTTTAAAGTTTATCCCTGCCATTGGAAGTGTAAGGACCCAGGAAAGGGGAGGACTGTGGTTTTGCATATAGGAAGAGGCATACAAATAGTGTTATATGTAAGCCCAAAAGAGTTTTCAATAGTTCTGTTAATACATTCGCGTGTGTAATAGCTACAAAAAAATGCAGTTATACTTGTAAAAAAGAAAACTTCCTGAAAGAAAAGCTTGCTTGGCTACTGTGTTTGCTAGATTGTGTGTCTTTTACTCTCTGTGAAGATGTCTCATTAATTTCCCCTTGTTATGGCTGTCTAGTAGAATTATCTGCTTTCCAACATTGTTTACAGACCTCAGATTAGGTCATATTCCCCGTTGTGCCAAGCACTATGCAGAATACAAATAAAACCCCTGGATCTTACAAACCAGGAAGTCTAACAGGTAAAAATGTATATTATTCTAAAAGCACTAAATGGTCAAAAGCCTTACTGATTCCCCTCAACTTCTCATTTCTGTATTATTTCAGTACTGCAAAAATATACCATCTTTAAGATAATTGTCATACCAAAATAAGAAATTGCTTATATTTAGACCTGGTTTGTGTCTTTATCAGGACTTTCTGAAATGAGAGTTTTGTGATATAGGAGAACTAGATAATAAATTAGATAAAAGAATGCTTATTGTCATTATTACTAGACCAATATATTTTAGACATAAAAAAATGCTGACAATTTAGGTAGAATAAATATTTTTCTATATTATTGCTAGCAATAACAAATGCACACATTTGTGGTTTTATGTACAATACTAATTGATTAATATTTCATAAGTTTATTGGGCTGCCAAGCTGAGGACCTTCTAAGTGCCACAAATATGCCCAGTAGTGATCAGACAATTAAGGCAACTTATGTTTCAGCAATTAAACTTTATCTATGTGATTCTAGCTACATTAATTAATGAGGAACACTTAAGGATGTGTTTTTACCTCCATAAATCGTCCATTAATATTTTCAGTAGCAAATAAATGGTTTAGAATGACTGATACCAGAGCAACTATTAGTGGTCCAACAGGGAAGAAAACAAACCAAACCAACAAAAAAAAAAAACAAAACAAAACCAAACCCAAAACCGCACCGCAAAAAAAAAGGCCAAAACAAATTAAAAGCAACACAAGTTTTTTCTTACACAAAGTGTCAGGTTTTGGAATAACTTTCCATACTCTCATGTAATAATTGTTTCTCTAAAATGCAGCATTTTGCCTGTTTTCTGTCTCTGCAAAATGGTCTTCTGAACAAAAAACCGTAAGCAATATCAAAATGTATGAAAAAGCCATGTCTTCCCCTATGTGAAACACTTTCAAAAAAATTTGGTGTTACACAAATAGTCTAGGAAGTGATGTTATTCAGGAAAAGACAAAATTCTATCAGATATTACTCAGTTTGTTAATCAATGACTCATCTGCATGACCCATCACAGGTGTTCCCTGTCGAAAGCCACCAAAGGACAGGTTTCATGGATCACGAGCTTTACAGAACAGCTAGCTAATTTCTGTTATGACCATACCAGCAAACCCATCTGGAAAGTTGACATGAGATAGTCTATAGGCTGATTAAAAGTAAAAGAATGAGAGCATTTGTTCAATGGAAGATACTCAGCTATAAGGAGATCTGTCAATGCTACTGTGCAACTATCCCAAGTCTCAGCTCCAAATGGCAGGTAGACCAAAACAGAGCTCCAAAATACAGAAGAGGTCTTTCTTTGCTCTGAAACTATATTTACAACAAATGTGAGGTGAATAACAGTGGTGACGGCAAACGTTAGAAACACTTTATGTGAAGTGTGCAGTGTGTGTGGAAAGAGAAGACAGAGATTACTCCAGCCAAGTCCTGTATTTGGGGAGACATAAACCAGTTTCTCCTACACCTTTGGCTCACCAATTTGCTTCCCGCGTTGGCAAGGAATAGAACTGGACTTAAGTGCCCTATATTTGAATACCGGGATACTGAATATAAAAATCAGCTGCATATCCTCTAATTTTTTCAAACCATTGTCTGTCAGTGATGTTCTCACAACTATGACCCCCCTGTGCTCCTACAGAGGAAGTTGTATGGACCCTTTAGCCTCTGGATCCCACCTGCTGTCCAAGTGCAGCTACTTTCAGAAGACACCATTCAAACATTGAAAATAACTCTGGATGCTTTCATTGGTGAAGGTACATATGCCTGAAGATTTTATAGTATTACAAGGATAAGAGGCAGTTGAACAAAGATTTTGTGGACTTTTGCTATGAGTTTGCCAGAGACATAAAAGCCTAAGTCCAAGACTTAGGTGAACTTTATCATTTCTACAGGCTAAGTCAAGATCCAAAAAAAACAGATGTAACCTGCTACTCAGAACGTGCTTGTCTCTAGAAATGTTTCTGTTCAGCTGAAAGTTCCTTAAAAAAATGGCATTTGGCATCTGCACAGTTTCTTCTACAGTTCCTGTCTGTCCACATGCACTGAAATATGGAGGGGTGAGACTTCACCTGGTGTGCTGCTTTCCATACTGGCAGCCAGACATGGTAATAGTAAGTATGGCATCCTCTGACTTTAAAATGCTAAGTCCAGAACTGAAGATCGAGACTCAGCTTGCTTTCTCATGGACTAGCGGTAAAGGAATAGCCCAAGGCTTCTTAAGGCATACTCTCAGCTGATGTTGCCATACGGTCATCGAAATAAATATGTTTCTGGCACTAAGCAATGCCTTAAGAATTGTAGCTAACACATTGTCATTTAAATTTCATAAGACCCACTAGAAACAGATGAATAATTTTGCATTCATTTTTCCAGTATGAAAATGATATACACATATATATGTAACTTACAACTAGCCTACAGAAGAATGGGAGGCAAAGTGGCTGCTGTTCAGGTTGGCTGATTTCTGACAGACAAGGAGAGGAACAGGAAACGTCTGTCAAACCTCTGTTGGTTTAAAATCAAAGTGTATTTGAATAATACCACCATGAATCCCCAGAATACAAAATAGTGCCATTATTAAAATGTGCCATCTAACAGCAATTGCTAGTAATATAAAATAAAATTTGCTTCTTCTTTTGGTTTCCAAATTTTTCTCATTCAGGTAAAAGGAAAAGAAACGATGATGTTGCACTATAAAATTTCAGGCAGCTTGAGAGCTAGCAGCTAGCCAGACACATTGAAACACAGAACAGTAACAGGCATTTATATTTAATTGATCCTATTGAGCCAAGAACAATATTTTAGAGAATACCTCCATTGTTCTGTGACAGAGGTGTTAACTGGGTGAATGGGATCGATCAGTGATGAGATGAAATGTAGATTGCTGTTAATGCTCTGTTACCAGCTGAGCAACTAAAAGAGAGAACTGTGATGGAACGGGCATGGTTACCCAGCTGAAAAACATTCTGGTCCTGCTGCTGCAGACTACTAACATATTCACACTGATTCGTCAGGCAGAAAAAACTGCTAAAAAAAAGGCAGTGGTACTGTTCCTTCATCATCTGAAAAATGGGAACTTTCCTTCCCTGTCGTGAGGAGTAGTGGGTGAATATGGAGTACTTCTGTAATTTGCCATTTCAAACTCTGTAATGTCAGCATGGAAGTCAGTAACTCTAGTAACTGGAGGGAGGGAGAGTCTGGAGGTCTCCTTTGATCATAGATTCTGAATAAAAATATCCTGTCAAGGAACATAACAAAAAATCTCGGTATGTCTAACCACGCAGACACATGACCTCCTCAGGGTCTGGCGTGCCACTGGAGAGGTGTTAGTCCCAATTTCCATCATGTTGCTATGTCCCACCTTCTGGAGGTTGTGTCCTCTCGAGTCTGCCAGTTGATATGCTCCATAAACTTTCAATCGAAATGAATAAAACGGCAGTGGGCCTATCTAAATGTTTTAAACTAACCTGGTTTATTTTCCCTGAAGTAGACTTGGGAGCAATCAGCTGGCAAATTTGAGGCAATGGTCATCCTTGGCCATTCACTGTCAGGGACAATCAACCAAGTGATGGCCTAAGGCTGATAAACTTCTTTCATAGAGTAGTTGGAGACAAAAAAGGATGTGCAGTTGCAGCTTAATTATAAATTCCATTTATTACTTAAATTATTATAAATACATTAAAAAACCCCCACAAAACCTTTATAACGAAAATTGTGTGTGTTCACTTTACAAAATAGCCCCAACAGAAGAAATATTCAGAGCAGACAAAATCTTATGTCTGAAATCCTAATCTTATATTTAGTGGGAACTGAAAAGAGATCTTCATGGAAGTAGACAGCCTCAATATCACCTAAGGGGGAAAAGATTTCACCATCTATGATTGACTTTAGTTTTGGTCACGACAAAGAGCTTTTCTGTAGAAAAGATGCTGAACTGGATCGATAGTAGATCTAGTACAGCATTCTTTTATCAGCAAATGTAATTGTAAGGACTCTCATGAGAAGGCAGTGTCACATCACAGACAAGTCAAGGACATTGATGTGTCCATAGAAATATGAGATAATCTGTCCTCCATAACGACAACAATAATTGAGTGACAGAAGATAGTAAAGTTAAAACAAGAATTAAGAAGCAGTAAGAAAAAAAATATATTTTTTTTAGATATTCACAAATTCATTTTTTGTTTGAAAAGGAATAAGTTTCAATCATTTAATTCTTTTTTGCAGGAATAGCGTGTTCTTCAGCACAAGGAGATTTATTCCAGTAATCAACTATTAGGATAACTGAAAGTGAAACATCTGCCATAACTGAATAGAGATAGGCAATTTCTTGGATTTCTTTCATTCCTAAATATTTAGAACCTGTACCTATGTAAATCATAAAGCAATGATGTATTCTTATCTGCTTTGCTTCAAATACAAACAGTAACTTATAATTCTGAACAGAAGGAAAAATGGGGTCAGGCATCTATGTGGATTCAGAAAATGATCATCTAGAGATGTGATTATTACCATGAGGAAGAGGGAGTTAAACTCAAACTCAGGATTTGAACCTTATCATATTTAAGGTTAGAAAAAGGAACACAGAAACATCTGTATGGAGTAGATCCATTGCCCATCTAGTGTAGTATTTCTGTAACTTCTGTTTTGCATCCTGGTTTATGACTCTCCCGGACATCTGAGGACGTGTGTACTAATGCAGAAGGCAGCATACATCACAACGCAGGAAAGTAACCAATCTGGAAGTAGCTTAGTAACATCTATTCACAGTCATTTGCAGTTTTCTAAAAGTAAACTGCATGTTGCACAGTATCTTTGTCCACCAGCTAGCATTCAACCTGCTGAACACAGGCAGTTTTCTCCTAAGACTTTGCTATACAGTAATAAACAGTCTTCTAAAATGAATTTTATTAAGGAATGTAACAAAAATCAGAAAAAAAATTAAAATAGACCTCAAATGCTCAAAAATATGTAATCTGAGTACAGATATTCTGTCCAGGGCCATCAAGAATGTTCCTCTAATGTTATACACAAGCAAAAGTCTCTGTTGATAGGGTAACAACCATGCGATCTATACTGTGGAAGGCACAGAATATACCATGCATGTCAGGTACCACTCCATAGACCACACTTTCAAAGCAGTGTCTGCTATAGACCATTAGATATATAGCACTGCATCTATAGCTCATTTTATATGTATATTTTAATATATTTATATATATAAATAATATACACACATATATACGTACATATTGCATAGGCATGCAATAGACAATAGATTAAACATTACAAACACACTCTGTTATTGTGGGGTCTTGTGCGGTCCTGTGTATCTCTGGCTTTCCTCATTCCTTTCTGCAAGAATAACTTAGTTACCGCAGGTCACCAAAGCACTAGATTAATAGCAAATCTGGGTGTCTCTTATCTCATTACCTGGAATTCTTTTGTCTAAAGAGAAACTAGAATGCAATTAAACAGAGGGTACACAAGACACCTAAGGAAATTCTGTGGGCTAAACCAGTTTATCAGACTAAGATGTTGTTTTCACAGTGATTTATGCCTCAGAGCAAACACTGACACTACTTCTTGCTGTGCTCACAGCCCTTTTAGGAGACAAAAGAGCAAATCTGCCAATCTAATACTCAGTTCTGCGACTAGCATGCATGGAGAGTTGTTGCATTAGATACAATTTCACAGCAGTTTCCAATTTCTCTTTTATGTAGCTGTGCTTGATGTTTTTTTCTTGTCCCTGGTTTGTTATTAAATACAATCCAGAAGCTATAGTTTAAAATAAAACACTTTAACAGAAACATTTAATACAATTCCCTTTTGTTGTACAAATGGAAAACAGTCAAACTGAAGGAAATATATAGTCTATTGAAAATAAAGCCAACTTCGTTGTCTGTCTGTCATAATACCTGATGAAGGGAGAGAAGACTGGAAGCCTGAGAATAATAATGTCTTGCTATATTGACTTACTTTGTCATTGTAGCAGCAGGATGATGGTGTTTGACTTTTTTGCTAATAAGGATAGATAAGATTTGATTATTCTTATTTGGATTGGGACTTGGTGGGTAGGTGCTGGGGCAAAGAAATGGTACCACCCCACCTCCTATGAACACTACTAGAAAACTGGTAAAAACGGACAAGAAGGCTGAGGTACTCAAATTTTTACCTCAGTCTTCATTGACAACCTCTGTTTCCACACCTCTCGAGTGGATGGACTGCAAGGCCGGGACTGGAGGAGAAAAGTCCCTCCCACTATAAGAGAAGATCAGGTTCATGACCATGTTAGGAACATGAACATACAGAAGTCGATGGCACCTGGCAAGATGCATCCCAGAGTCCTGAAGGAATTGGCTGATGTAGTTGCCAAGACACTCTCCATGATATTTGAAAAGTCATGGCAGTCAGGTGAAGTCCCCAGTGACTGGAAAAGGGGAAACATTGCACCTGTATTTAAAAAGGGTAGAAACAAGGATCCTGGGAACTACTGACCTGTCAGCCTCACCTCTGTGCCTGCGAAGATCATGGAACAGATCCTCCTAGAAGCTATGCTAAGGCACACGGAGGACAGGGAGGTGATTCAAGACAGCCAGCATGGCTTCACCAAGGGACAGTCTTGCCTGACGGACCTAGTGGCCTTCTATGATGGAATGATGACATCAGTGGACAAGGGAAAAACTATGGATGTTGTCTATCTGAACTTCTGTAAGTCCTTTGATACAGTGTGCCCCCAACATCCTTCTCTAAATTGGAGAGATACAGATTTGATGGGTGAACTCTTTGGTGGATGAGGAACTGGTTGCATGGTCACATCCAGAGGGTAGTGCCCAGTGGCTCAATGTCCAGATGGAGGTCAGTGAGAAGTGGCATCCCTCAGGGTTCTGTACTGGGACCAGTACAGTTTAATATCTTCATGAATTACATAGTCTGTGGGACTGAGTGCACCCTCAGCAAGTTTGCAAACACCAAGCTGAGTGGTGTGGTTGATATGGCTGAGGGATGGGATACCATTGAGAGGGACCTGGACAAGCTTAAGAAATGGGCCCGTGTGAACCTCATGAAGTTCAACAAGGTCAAGCGCAGGGTCCTACACATGAATTGGGGCAACCCCGGGCATCTATACAGGCTGGCGGATGAAAAGATTGAGAGCAGCCCTGCTGAGAAGGACTTGGGGGTACTGGTGGATGAAAAGCTCATTGTGAGCTAGCAATGTGTGTTCACAGCCCAGAAAACCAGCCATATTCTGGGCTGCATAAAAAAAGCATGGCCATCAGCTTCGAGGGAGGTAATTCTCCCCCTCTACTTTACTTTCATGAGATCCCACACGGAATATAGTGTTGAGCTCTGGAGCCCTCAGCACAAGAAAGACATGGACCTGTTGGAGAGGGTCCAGAGGAGGGTCACAAAAATGCTGAGTGGGCTAGACCACCTCTCCTATAAGGAAAGGCTGATAGAATTGGGATTGTTTAGCCTTGAGAAGGCTCCAGCGAGACTGTATTGCAGCCTTTCAGTACTTAAAGGGTGCTTAAAAGAAAGACAGGGACAAACTTTTTAGCAGAGCCTGTTGGGATAAGACAAGGGTAATGGTTTTAAGATTTAGACTAGACATACATAAGAAATATTTTACGATGAGGTTGGTGAAACACTGGAACAGGTTTCCCAGAGATGTAGTAGATGCCCCATCCCTGGAAACATTCAAGGTCAGGTTGGACGGGGCTCTGAGCAACTGATCTAGTTGAAGATGTCCCCGTTCATTGCAGGGGGGTTGGATTAGATGACATTTAAAGGTTTCTTCCAACGCAAACTGTTCGATGATTATATGACTAAAACTAGTCAACTGTTTTTTGATTTAGAAAAAGTTTGTACACCAAAACAAAAAAGTAGCTATTGCTAGGTGGTAGGCAATTTTTGAGCATATATAATCACTGCCAATATGCTTTCTCTATTTTCCTTAAGAAATACTATCATAAAATCACCCATTACTTGAAAATCCTGACTTAATTGGTTGAGATCAAAGTTTTCTCCCACCTTTTCTACAGTCAGTTTTGAAATGAGAAAGCAAATTTTCAAATTATATCTGGCCATTTTCAGTGCTTCAGCCCAAATGACCATTCATAACAAGATGAAGGATTGGCCTTTGGATTTAATCCAGCATGAGATGTGAATATAGGCCACTAGAGCTATTGCTATTTATTGCTCCTCCATTTCACCCCACTGAGCATACTGAGATAGCATTAATTAATAATCTGTGCTGAATATAAAACCTCTAATACCACTTACATCATAATAGTTTTATATTGTGTTATGTGTCATTAGAGTCGACATAATGATAATACCCACTTTGTAATGGAAATAGTTTCAATAGAAAGAGCATTAAAACAACACAGTACGTGAAGGAAGTGTTATTTGGTATATATTCACTGAAGTACCACCTGGAAGGCAAACTGTGAACATTTGGAAACTCATAGGTAGCAACAGTAAGATCAGTGCTTGCCCACATTATAAACTGGACAAACAACATGTCAGGATGAGTAGAAGGCTGCAAATATGACTGTCCTGACTGTTTCTGATAATAAAAGCATGATATCCATTCTTATTAATGACTGTCTTACTCTCTTGAACCTTAACTTTTCCCTTCAGTTTCCTCTCTGCAAGTTGTTTTTTTTTTTTAAAACTGTTTCACATTAATTCTTATGAAGCTGCATAAAATACATAGAAATTGCTAAGTGAGTTCTAGGATTATAACTTAATTTGTGAATGAAGAAGAATGATGAGATCTTGTGGTTAGACTACGTGATATAAATGATAAATTTGCAGGCATTCCCACAAGGAAAGAACTTTTCCATGCTAAAAAACATACAAGCCAGGACTAGATTAAGTCCCTTCTATCACATTATGTCTGAATCCTACAATCCATTTACCATTTTCTAGGCTGTGTAGGCAGTTTTGCAAGACTGAATGTCAAACAGTTTTATCAAGAAAAGAGAAAGAAGTTGTTCTTCTATTTCAGTCCTGTTTCAGTCGTTCCCTTACCTGCCTGATGGTGTTCACTAGGCTTTAATGAAGATCTTTTATACACACCAGACGTGGCTCCTGTGTAGCTAGTCTAATCACTTCCCTTATGTATAGTGCAATGGTTTTATCTCTGCTACCACAAAATAAATAAACGAATAAAAATAAATCTAATGCTGTCGGAAGAGAGCAATATTATTATTTATTTTTTTTTAGGAAATAATAGACTGGTTGATTTCTAATTCTAATCCCTCATTTCATTTATTTGTTGGTGTAACAATCCAATCTCACAGGCTAATCATTTGGTTGAAGGGACTTCATCTAGTCTTCTGGATTAAGACAGCCCTTTATATATAATATATATAAAAATAAATATATATATATGATTATATATATATATACACACTAAACCAAAAGTAGAACAACATTTAACTATTTAGGCACATAATATCAGGAGTGACAAACTTTTCATGCTTAGAAGATTAATTCTGGCCTTTAGACGTGACATGGGCTTCAGCTCTCTTGCACAGCAAGGTTGCTCGTAGGTTATGTGGCCAAGGACCGACCAGTGCACACAGAGAACAAGGGGGGCTGAAGGAGCAGTGATGTGCAGAGGAACCCCTCATAACCTGGTGAGAACAAGTAGGGGGCACCCAAGTGAATGACTCCTCAGACCGTCAAAGACCAAGAAGCTCCTTGCTGTGGTGTGAAACCCAGAGGGGAGCCAACCAGCTCCCCCCAGAAAGCATTGCAGACTGAAAGGGGCTGCTGACTAAAAGGGGATAGAGCTTATTATGGGATGTAGAGGGAAAAGTGAAACCTTGCAGTCCAATAAAAGTTACGTTATGTCTGGTTGTGGTAGGTAAGCATAAATCATCAACCAGTACATGTCAGATCTCTGCAGATGCAGAAGATGATAAAAACTACACCGACAGTTTGCTGCTATGTGACAATTTTAGCCCTACCAGATCCAGCAGTTGGATACAAGGGTTACTGAGGGTACTGCGGTTACAGTTTACTGTAACTTCTGTCAAGCTGGCTCTAAAAAGAGCTTTAGGAGAAACAGCCACTTATGTCTGTCTTTTGTGGGGCAAAGAACAATAAATACCTGGCTGCTTAAGTGTTTTTATGTTGTGTTCAGTGTGTGAATGTGTGCACTTACGCCTTCAGATGAATATTGTGAACTCGGAGCTATAAAGTATGGAATAAATTCTGTACTAGAAGGCCCCCAATACCTCGTGCTGAGCATGTCCAGGTATCATTCCTCTCTTCTGCCCTCAAAATAACAGAGGTCTCCAAAGCAAATACATCCAAATGACAAATGGGTTGGTTAGTACTTCTGGCAGCACATTTCCACCTGCCTCCCTTCCCAGTGGAAAGAAAAACGTTTATAATTTACATTCATTAGGTAATTCTCATGGGTTTTGTAACACAGGCTGTATAAATATACACAAATATGTATAAATAAATGATCCTGATATACAAAATCTTTTGGAATTATTATTTTTAAATAAATTAAAAATACTCTCCTTGCTGAGTTACTTTGTACACGTTTCTAAAGCCACAGATACAGAAATGAAGCTGCTATTTTTGGCTTTGGCAATGTAAAGAAAAGGCAAAACTTGTTGTGTTTATAAAATAAATAGTATTCACACTCCTAAATGCAGGGTACTGGGAGTATGGGGATGGAGGAGCAAAGTTTGGAAATCCAGATGCAGTTTCTTGCTCTTAGCACAGATACACCATGACCTTTACACATTGGCACAGCACTACAGAATTGTTACTATGCATCTTCTGAAAGGCACTCATCTCTCTTCCTGTTTATTGAAGAACAAACTAAAGTCAGAAGTATATCAAAGAAAAAAAACTAACTCTGCTAAAATCAAGAAGGATTTTTTTTTTCAGTTTAAGATATGTCATTACACCAATCTGTTTTATAGCAACATTTAGAAGCTACATACAAGATCAGAATAAAAAGATGGGTGATTGTCATACACTGATTTTAAATTATCATTCATTGCAACAGTCATTTAAGTTCATTAGAGCATCAAGTTCTTAATGACTAGATGTATTTGAAATACACAGAGGTTGGTATGGAAGATAAAAGAAAGAACCAAAGCAAAAAGATATTTTTTTTCCTCCTGGGTAAAATAAAGCCTACTTTAATAAGATATTATACAGGTGTAAACGAAGTAAAGTTATAATTTTACCTGTTATACATATACTTACATTACATTGCTTGACTTCAGCTGTTTCAAATTAGTTAGGAGTAACAGATGGAAATCACCCTGAGGTTAATATCTCTTTCCTTCTGAACTGCCAACTTCCAGCAGTTTTTTCATATCCTTAATTTTGCAATGCTACTGCTTACAAATTCATACTGTAAGCATTTTTCTTTTTTTTTTTTGTTTATATTCTGCATTAAACAGCAAGGATATCATGCTTTTTATTCATTATATTTATCGTAACTATGGTGGTATGCTTGTCCTCATGAGTCTGATGTTTGATTACTCTTACAAGTGTCTGCTGTCAGTTCCGCAGTTCTCACAGCGAGTATTCTGAACGTATCTGTCTGTTCGTTGAAGTTCATTCTTCATATATTATTTCGATTTTCACTAAAACCTTACCAGAAATCGTGACAGTTATTTTTATGCAAAATGTTGAAAGTTTAAGCTGATGTATAAGATATTAAAAGCATGCTTAAGGTGTTAAATGAGTGTTCTTATACTACGTAAGGATGCCAAGCTTTATGAGTGTTTGATAATGTTGTATACCAAGGAAGTGAAATGTTTCTACAATCTAAATTAGCTGCAGAAAAACAGGAAGTGATACACTGGAAAACCTCATCCCTATTCTGTAGTAGGGAGACTGTAAGATAGTCAAGACTCCATTTTGCTACAATCTGACAAATACTTAAGTATATGTTGAAGTCAAAGATAATTTGAAATACCTGCATTTGCTTAAATACTTAAACATGCTGCCCAACTTCACAGATTATAGCAGAAGCAAAAATTGAACAAGATCTCGTTCATTGTACATATGCTCAGACTGCCTCTTTCTATTAAGAAGACCCTTCTAGACAGTAGCCCTGTAAAGCCTATGGAAAACATCCTAAGGTGTAAAATGTTGTTCATCAAAACAGAATCCTTTCTGCATATGTGTGTGAAAAAAAGAGTATACTTTAAAAATATAAGAATTACTGTCTCTATACTCCACAGGAAACATATAGAAAACCACACGTGTCTTTCATAAGTTTAATCTTCAAAATTCCTCTCAATAGAATTCACTTCTGATATTGCATATAGCACAGGTTTTACTTAAAACTGCTTATTTAAGGTATATTCGTTGTGTTGCAAATTTAAGTGCTCAAAAAAACCCCATGGAAGATCAGGATTATGAATGTTAGTGTAAACCTCCTCCTGTGCATGAGCATTATAATATATTTGTTAATTATGCAGGCAACATTGAGCTCTTTTAAAAACTTGTCTGCAACATCAAGAATTGGCGGTTTTACATAGTAAAATTTCCTTGGTTAAATCAGACAAAAAACCACAATGCTTGAAAACAAGGCTTGCTTAATGTTGTAATAAAGGTATCGTCAATAAGGATAAGGTTCACCAAACACACCTTTAGCACTTGAGTTACTAGAATAACAAGTTTACATTGTGCTCACCTGTGCAGACTAGGATTAAAGAGAGAATACTTGGCCTGTGACTTTCACAGACTTGTACTGAGAGCAGAGACATGGTGGGACTGAGAAACATTAGGTACCATTTCACGTTCTAAAAAGCACTACTTTCTGGTGTTTCTGGGCTCATCCCTGCTTTTCTTAAAAACTTTAACCCTTCTGCTCCTTTCTTCTCAGATCTTCCATCTGGCCTCTTCCTTCCTCAGTTTCAGGTTTAGCCATTCCAAGACTTAGTTTATTATTTTATTTTTTTTTTGTTTCAGGTTCATCTCTTTCTTTTTTTTCTTTTCCATTCTGTTTGTCTGAGAAAAAAAAATAATTTATGATATCTGAAAATGGGGTCTGCATGATCAGTACAGGCACTTTGTGTGGACCACAGGAGCCCAGCTATAGATTAAAGGACTCTCTTCACTCAGACTGAAGCATGATCAGTGGGACTGAAATCGTTGAAGATTTCAGATTTTAAAGCAAACAAGTCTTCAGAGGGCGTGTGTCAACTGCAATAAAAAAAAGTCTTTAAATCTGACATACTTGTGTGGGTTTTTGTTACATAGACAAGAGAGTCACATTTCTTATACGGGCCCTCTCTCTGCTACGTTGCAAGTCCTTTCACTAAGGCAGAAAAAGGACCAGAGTTTTCAAATAAAAGGTCACCATTTTTTTTATAATGCTGGAACAAACTATTTTCCTCTATTCTAATCCCTAAAAATGCCTGGATAGTTTTATTCCTTCTTTTTCTTTTAATCAGCCAACAGGCTGGGAAATTTCAGTCCAGATGGCTGAAGTTTGGCAAAGTTATAAACAAACGAAATCAGGGTCTTAAAAATGGAAGTGATGGGCAACGTTACTAATTAGGCATTCTATATTTACTTTGCCCAGATGCCTCCTCTTTTCCATGTACAAATAAAAATAACCAAGAAGTTAGAAATTTGATTTTGATAAAAGATTATGGGTTTGGCGCTTTGTTTGGGGGGAGGAATTAATGAAAACCTGTGCGTTAATATCTAAACATAGTTTTAGGTAACTATCTTCCCTGAAAACTTACAATTACAAAAGTGTAATTGTTTGAATTATTCTAACTATGCTAATTCTCAAGTCAAACATCTAATGTTCTCTCTGTAGATGTGAATTTTTGACAGCTATTTGTATTCTAAAGACTGAGCTTTTCCATTTGCTTTTACAACTCAACTGTCTGGCTTTATAGGTTTACCTCTTGTGGATAAAGTCAATATTAAGATACAGGAAAAAATAATGTAAAATTAGAGTTAAAATGTTGGTGACACACTAGACTTTCAGTTCCTGGTTTCAGATGATTAGTTTAATCATCTTCCTATATTTCTTCTTTACATTTAGCACTTGAACCTAATTGCATCCATTCTCTAAGCAGTCCATCAAGCACCCACTGTTCATTGACAGACAAGCGAATCTTTTCCTCAGGCCTGAGTGCCTTGCTGTTGGTTGGCTCCATGCTAAAGGCACTTTCGATAGTATGGTCTTTATTTGAACTTTTCAGATCCGTATTTGCTGGAGAAGATTTACACTCTGCAGCTCAGATGTGGTAATATGGCAAAGCTGGTAAAAGACAGCCATGGAGCCACAGCACCATCAAGTGACAATTGCCTCTATCACTGTAAACTCCACTTCATGAGTACGCATAACATAGTCTTACTTTTGTCTCTCACCCTCTCTCTACCACAGGTATTTAAAAAATACCTTTGTAAGTTAATAACAACTGGTTAAATAATTAAATTGAACCTCTTTTTTTCATTATTTAAAGTGGTACTTTCTTCTATTAAGCCTTTTGTACTGTGTTTTTTGGAAATACCATAGTACATTCAGCTCAGGGTATATACCAGAAGGCTTCTATCAGGTGACTGGGCTTCCTTTCCAGTCACGTTTGCTACACAAAGTAATGTTGGGCAAACCAACTAGTATTTCTGTGCTTTAGTTCTCCTGAATGGAATGTGGAAATTCAGGAGAACTACCCTTGCTTTAAGTACAGATATACAAATTGAACACATTATATCAAGGCATTACGTAAGTCTAACTCCTTTATCATATTTTTTATTTCTTTTCTGTTTCTTTAAGGAATTCGTGGGTGATGAAACTGACAACATGACCTGTGTGATCATGCAGAGACAAATGTGGATATTTACAGGAGCTTTCTGAAGCCCATACTAGCAGTTCCAGTGGTTTGCATGTTCCATGGGCTCTACCAGGCAGAGAATAGCCCGTACACCAGGAAATTGTCACAGGAATCACAAGGTGGACATTAGTTCTTCTTTTATCAATCCCCAAAGAAGACTTGAGGACAGCAAAAGACGCAGGTTTTATTTGTGTGCTGAGTGGAAGGCAAAGGTGGTTTTCTTCTTGCGCTTCTCTGGAGTTTTCTAGCACCTGCTTTAACTCCACATGAAAAAGATCCTTGAGCTGTGCTGTCTCAGGCCAGCCAAAGAGGCCTTTGAGACTATGCCTTTTTTCAGGTGCAGAGTCTTTCTGTTCAGCGCAAAGGACAGGAAAATGGGGGGAAATCAGCTTTATGTCACACTGAGATTCTTATAGGTGGAATGTAAAGCTAAATTGACACCACCTTTTCAAATAGCATAGCTCCTTCGTAAACAGTCTTCTGAATTAAGATAGGTGACAGGATGTAACATAGGAGGTTTTATAGCCCAAAATTATTATAGTGCAATATAACCTAAAAGAATATTTCCTTGTCCATTAATAAATCACATATATGCATACAAAGAGATATATAAAATATGTATACATGATATATATATATTTATATTATAACAATGTATGAGGGGATTTTTCAGTTTCATTAGTCTTGTATTTTTTGTTCTCAAACATGACTACTTAATAGTGGAACAGTCATAGAATCATAAAACCATAGAATGATTTGGCTTGGAAGGGACCTTAAAGATCATTTTGTTCCAACCCCCCCTGCCATGGGCAGGGATACAATCCACTACACCAGGTTGCTCAAAGCCCCTTCCAGCCTGGCCTTAGACTCTTCCAGGGATGGAGCACTGACAGCTTCTATGGGTAGCCTTTTCCAGGGTCTCACCACCCTCACAGTAAAGAATTTCTTTCTAATATCTAATCTAAATCTACCCCCTTTCAGGTTAAAACTGTTACCACTCATCCTATCACTACACTCCCTCTCCACCTTTTTTATAGGCCCCCTTTAGGTACTGGAAGGCTGCTATAAGGTCTCCCCAGAGTCTTCTCTTCTCCAGGCTGAACAACCCCAACTCTCTCAGCCTGTCTTCATAGGAGAGGTGCTCCACCCCTCTAACCATTTTTTTGTCCCTCTTCTGGACCTTCTCAAACAGGTCCATATCTTTCTTGTGCTGAGGGCTCCAGAGTATCTGGATGCAGTCCTCCAGGTGGGATTTCACAAGAGTAGAGCGGCAGAATCACTTCCCCCAACTTGCAGAGCACACTTCTTTTGATGCAGTCCAGGTTGGCCTTCTGGGCTGTAAGCACACATTTAAGGCTCATGTTGAGCTTCTCATCAACCAACACCCCCAAGTCCTTCTTGGCAGGGCTGTTCTCAAGCCATTCTCTGCCCAGCTTGTATTCGTGCTTGGGGTTGCCCTGTCCTACATACAGGACCTTGAGCTTGGCCTGGTTGAACTTCATGAGTTTTACACAGGCCCAACTCTCAGGCCTATCTAGGTCCCTCTGAATGGCGTCCCTTCCCTCCAGCATGTTGATGGCACCACACAGCTTGGTGCAAACTTTCTGAGGGTGCACTCAATCCCACTGTCCATGTCACCAACAAAGATGTTAAACTGATCCCAGTACGAACCCCTGAGGAACGCCCCACATCATTGCTCGCCACTTGGACATTGAGCCATTCACTGCAACTCTTCGAGTGCAGACATCCATCCAATTCCTTATTCACTGAGAGGTCCACCCATCAAATACATGTCTTCCCAATTTAGAGGCAAGGATGTCATGTGGGACAGTGTCAAATACTTTACACAAATCCAGGTAGATGGTGTCAGATTCTTTTCCCTTATCCACCAATGCTGTAATACTGTTGTAGAAGGCCACAAAATTTGTAAGGCATGATTTGCCCTTAGTGAAGCCATTTTGGCTGTCACCTGTCACCTCCTTATTTTCCATGTGCCTTAGCAGAGTTTCCAGGAGGATCTGCTCCATGATCCTGCTGGGCACAGAGGAAAGACTGACTGGCCTGTAGTTTCCGGGTCTTCCTTTTTTCACTTTTTTTCACTTTTTTTCACTTTTAAAAAATGGGGGTTATGTTTCCCCATTTCCAGTCAGTGGCAACTTCACCAGACTGCCACAACTTCTTAAATATGATGGACAGTGGCTTAGCACTTCATCTGCTAGTTACCTCAGGACATGTGGATGAATTTCGTCAGGTCCCACGGATTTGTGCTCCTTCAGGTTCCTTAGATGATCTTGCACCTGATCTTCTCGAACTGGGAGGTGTCTCATTCTCCCTGTCCCTGCCTTTGCCTTCTGCAATTTGGGCAGTGTGGTTAGAGCAGTTACCAGTGAAGACTTAGGCAAAAAAGTCATGGAGTACCTCAGCCTTCTCCATATCCCGGGTGACCAGGTCTCCTGTTTCCTTCCATAGAGGGACCACATTTTCCCTAGTCTTCCTTTTATCACTGACATTCCTTTAGAAGCTTTTCTTGTTGCCCTTGATGTCCCTGGCCAGATTTAAATCTGCCAGGGCTTTAGCTTTCCTAATCTGATCCCTAGCTGCTTGGACAGTTTCTCTGTATTCCACCCAGGCTACCTGTCCTTGCTTCCACCCTCTGTAGGCTTCATTTTTGAGTTTGACTTTGTCCAGGAGCTCCTTGTTTATCCATACAAGCCTCCTGGTGTTTTTGCTTGACTTCCTCTTTGTTGGGACGCATTGATCCTGAGCTTGGGGGAGTTGATCCTTGAATATTAGCCAGCTTTCTTGGGTGTCTTTTTCCTCCAGGGCTTTATCCCATGGTACTCTACCAAGCAGATCCCGGAAGAGGACAAAGTTTGCTCCCCTGAAGTCGAGGGTAGTGAGCTTGCTGTGCTCCCTCCTTGCTGCCCTAAGGATCTTAAACCTTTCCATTTCATGGTCACTGCAGCCAAGGCTGCCTTTGAGTGTCACATTCCCCACCAGCCCCTCCTTGTTGGTGAGAACAATGTCCAGCATGGCACCTCTCCTCAGTGACTGCTCTGTCACTTGGAGAAGGAAGTTACCATCAACGCCTTCCAGGAACCTCCTGGATTGCTTATGCCCTTCTGTGTTGTCCCTCCAACAGATATCAGGATGGTTGAAGTCCCCCATGACAACCAGAGCTTGTAAATGTGAGGCTGCTCCTATCTGTTTATAGAAGGCCTCATCTGCTCAGTCTTCCTGGTCAGATGGCCTGTAGCAGACTGCCACTGTAACAACACCTGTCCCTGCCCTCCCTTTAATCCTAACCCAGAAGCTCTCAGTCAGCTCCTCATCCATCCCCAGGCAGATGTCCATGCACCCCAGCTGGTTATTGACATAGAGAGTGACACCCCATCCTCATCTCCCCTGCCTGTCTTTCCTAAACAGCTTGTATACATCCATTCCAACGCTCCAGCCATAGGAACCATCCCACCACAAATCTGTGATGTCAATAAGATCACAGCCCTGCAGGTGCATGCACATCTAACTTCTCTTGTTCATTCCCCGTGCTGGGTGTGTTTGCATAGAGGTATTTAATTTGGGCTCCCAATGAAGCTGAATTACTACCCGGAGTGACTGGAATTCCTTTCTGCTGCACTCCGGATGTTCTCCTGCTGGACTGTGATCCTTCTTCAAGCTCTGGGCATCTGTTGCTGGGGCATCAAACTTGTAGCAGTGGGATTGATTGAGGTTCCTCTCCCTCAGCAGCTTTAGTTTAAAGCCCTATTAACCAGCTTGGCAAGTCTATGACCTAAGATGCTCTTCCCCTTCTCTGACAGATGGACCCCATCAGCCCCAAGTAGGCCTGGTTTCTCAAAGTGAGTCTCATGGTCCAAGTAGCTGAACCCCTGGTTGTGGCACCATTCCTGTCATTTGTTGATTTGCCAGATTTGGCTGGCCCTTTCAAGCCCCTTCCCTTTGACCGGGGAGACTGATGAAAAAACTACCTGTGTTCCAGGGTCCCTGACTGCTGTTCCCAGGGCTCTGTAATCCTTCTTGGTACTCCTCAGACTGCTTCTGGCAGTATCACTGATGCCCACATGAAACAACAGCAGTGGATAATAGTCAGTGGCTGTACGAGGCTTGGGAGTCTTTCTGTGACATCCCTGATATGAGCCCCTGCTAAGAAGCACACCTCTCTAGACAGTGCATCAGGTGGGCAAATAGGTGCCTCCATACCTTTCAGGAGGAAGTTACCTACTCCTGTCACCTGTCACCTTTCCTTAGTTGTGCTGGTTGTTATATGGGGGGCAGATTGGGCTGCCTTGCTCAGCTCCAGCATCTCTCCTGATGGGAGGGGTCTTTCTTCTTCAGTCTGCGGAGCCGTGAAGCAATTCTGCAAGGGCACCTCAGGCTTTGGTGGAAGTATTTTTGTCCTGCTGGTCCTTGCTGTTGCATTTCTTCTGCACTACTGTCCCCCTCGCTTCTGTGTGTGCCGATGGGGGATTTTTTGGCTGTTTGGCTGTGGGCTGTGGGTCCACTGCAAACTGAATAAGTAAGGACATCATAAATATTTTATTCAAACACCAGAAGTAGATTCAGGAACTGGATATATGCTGCCATTTATGCTCATCCTTGATTCTGGAGAAGTCAAAGTAAGAGGGAGAGTAATTTGAGTTAATGGTTGCTACACTATCAGTAAGTAAATAATGTCAGACATTAATTTGCTTCCTGGGGCCAAAATCTGCAATTCTGTTAATGTCCCAGACAATCTGACTGAAGTCACTGGATATAATCAGAAACAAATGTAGCCTTTCTCTTGCTTGTAGGTCCCTCTTGCTAGGTAACTGGGGCTTGGAATCCCCTGAGGGAACATACACAGCTCCAGCCAGATGGATGTGGACTTTCAGATGGCACAAATCCCTCAGTGAGACTGTGAATGGAAACAGGTCTTTTTTAAATCACAGCATTCTACATAAGGTTTTGCAAAAGGAGAAATGTAACATGTTGCTAAAACACACACAAAAAAAAAAAAACCAAACCAAAACCAAAACCCCAGCTTCTCTATCCCTGCAGAAAAATAATGATGTGGTGGTAAAAGTGACAATATAAGATAAAAGTATCCAGATTCCAAAACCTCTTTGTGTAGATTTCTGAAATACATGATTTCCCACTATGTTCAATCTGCCTGTACATCTGGTCCCAAAACATGATTTGTGATTTTAATATGGTTGGTGAGACATATGCTAATATGTTTTTCTCTGCTGGAGCTAAAGCACTCAATGCAGGGGGAAAAAAAATAAAGAGGGAATCTCTAACAATTATGTAAAATGAGAGAGAATTTCCTGTGACAATAGCCCTGTGACATACAACATTTCTTAATCTTGCTGCCCACAGGTCACACCAACATCTCTATGGTGTTTATATTTAACAGCTGAGTGGAATGGGGGGACACCACTGTTAGAACCATCCTCCTGCCTGAAACTTCATTCTGTTTTGATGCTGTCTACTTTTTTCAAAATGTACCTATTGAGCTTTTGCATTAAACTTTAGTCAGAGCAACAACAACAATAGAATAAAACCCACATAAAAAGAGGGTCTTTTTTTTTCTAAAAATGCCAAAGTTGTTCTAGGAGTCCAGTAGTCACTCACTTTTCTACAAGGTAGTCCAGGCTGTCTGTGTCACAGCATTCACAACACACTAATTTTCCATTAAGACACTAAATATTACGATGACATGTCATATAGCTGCCAAAGATTTGCAGCACTGAGCAGTTTCTCTAGCAGCTGTCACTGTTTTCTCCTCTGGTATTTGCATTATTCTGGTACTGTACGTAGTATGAAAGTTGTCATCAGATTGCCTTCATTTCATTCCTTCTGTCTGAAGTCTTGTGTAGGCTCTGTGTAACATGCCATTCTGTCTTAACAACACGTCCAGGAACTTCCCACCACAGACACCCCAAAAAACATCCTCTTAAGATGTCCTGGTTTAATTTTGAAGGGTTCAGCTGCTGCTTGTTGAGAATATCAGAAGCACTGTCAATCAAAATGGGAAAGTAACTCTCTGCAGTTTTAAGTGGTAACTTAAATGGTAGACTTAATTTTTTTTGCACAATAGAGTTATTGTGGCTTTAAAATGTGAATACAAAGTTTTGGGTTGATATGTTTTTTCATGTCTTTTCTTACCAGGGGTGAAAGTGGGTTAAAAATTCTATTTAATCCTCGGGGAATAAGGCCCATAAGAGTATTTTTATTGTAGCGTGATTGATAGCCAGTTTCTTCAGCTCTTACAAAGATGTCTCTAGAGACGTGATATTTGATAGGTACTTATTTTTATAAACCAGAGGTCTGAAAAGGCCCACAGGGAGCCAGGCACATATTTCTCAGTGAATGTTTGAGTGGCAGCATGACAACCTCCTCTGCACACCACATTCCAGCTCTAGGGCTTATACAATGTTCCTTCTTCTGAATGTCAAGCTCCTCATAGGGCTAACTCCAAGAACAATATAGGTACTGTGACACCGAGTTTTGCAACACCTTATTTTTGAAATGATGGCTCAGAAAATAGAATTAAGGGTGCTACATTCAAATTTAGGCCCAATGGCCTTACAGTAGACCTGCTGTGCTGAGGCAATAGAAGATGTCATGGCCTGTGAAGAAGCTTGAAGCTGCAGACTCGCCACTGCTCCATGCTCTGAGAAGAGGTGTGAGGTGCAGGGTGGTTATTCCTTCCATGTCTTGGAGACTCCTTTCTGAAAGCAGGCATGTGTGGCCTCTCCTGCACTGATGACTACTTTATAAGGTGGGAAGGAAAAACATGGTATATTCCTCCTTTTACCTGCTTACCTGCCAAACTCAGGACACACTTCCATTTTTAGGGTTGCCGATGCATTTTATCTCCACTCTTATTTATCCAAAATGCACAAAGAATATAAGAGCCGGGACTGGACATCAGAACTCCTTTTTCATCTTCTTCCTCCCTACTTAGTGCTCAGGGTCACATTCCCATTCTCTGGTCAATTACATGATTTTTCCCCTCTATTTTTGGTAGAGCTGTCAGTTACTATTTATATCCTCTTTCCCAGAATAGCCAGTCTAGTGTGCTTAAGAGAGGTGAGAAATACTGAATTTGATCCCCGCTGTAGGGAGATCTGAAGCCCCCTCTCTGTGCTGTGGAGGCATGTTCAGGTCAAACCTGAGGTTTTGAAGTAAATCTCTTGCTTCTCACCACTTACTGTGTCCTGGTTTGTGTTACACGGTGAAACACACTAACTAGATGCCAGTTGGATCAAACAAAGGCTATTCCAAAAGAAAGCTCTCCAAAATTCTTACAGTGTAGAGATTGAGGCCTCAGCACCAAGTGTATTTTCTTCTACAGATTTGCCAGCATTGCTCTGCACTACTTGTTAGTGACAACTGATGTGGGCTTCTCCAGAGGGAACAGGGGAAGAAGGTGATCATAGTGACAGGAGCAGCACCAGCATCTCTGTTAGCTTTTCTCCTCTGCTGCTTTTCATGGAGCCTGTTTGAATGGGCTTACATTCAGTGTGCTCTGAAATCATCCCACTTGAATGACTTCAGCAGAGGAATGTCCTTTTTCGGATCTAAACTTTGCTCTTAACTTAATTGGAGCTCTATACACCTACACTGTGAGCTACTTGGAAGTAAGATGGAGACCATGAAGTTCTATGGAATTTATCTATCAAAGACTCTCCACATGCAAACCAGTAAGTAGAAAGGTGACCATTTTATACCATCGCTGGAGTTCTGAAGTGCTCTATAAGCATGTCTTCAGCACAAGGGTGTCTTTATAGAGAGATTTCAGAATGCTCCAATGTGTTCATCTTCAGTCTTTTCTTCCCAGAGTGATCCAGTGGAAATGATGCATAGGAAAAATATTTTTTTTTAAGGAGGAAAAGCAAAATTTTTACTGATCCAGATTTTTGAAGCTAACTGTGTAAAAACCTTTGTCTCTTGTTGCTGGTGTAAGTCATGTTTGGATAATACTCAGTCTGGGTTAGGCTGGTAAATCTTGGCCCTCAAAGAGAGGATCAAACCATATTCAGCATTTCTAAAGCATCATTTTTATGCCAGATGACAATAGCTCCTTTCAAAATGAGAAATAGAGGGCCGCTGTACAGATCTTTCAATAGAGATCATCCCTCCTACAGTTGCAGAGTCTACAGCAATAGCTCCTGTGGTACAGTACACTTACTTCTCTTTGGCAAAAATGCTGAAAATGACTAAATGTGTCTCTGCGTGTTCCTTCTTGCCCACGCTATTACCAAGCCATAGACAAGGAGGACAAAGAGCAAATTCCATCCAAGGAAATGGGCTGAGGTTGTTCAGCTCATTACTTTTACTGTTAATGAGCATACTGCACACCTTCTTCACAGAGGACTGGTGCTTTTTCCATCCTCAGTACAGCACAGCTTAGTGGAGCTGGCTGTGGCATGTTCATCCCCTGGGCTATAAAGCTATGCTAAGGGCTCTAACACAAAGTAGTTTTGTTTTCCTTGCCCAGAAGATACAGATAATTAACAGTCCTCAGTACTTCGAGTGTGAAAATTATAAAGTTGTTACAAAGAATGCCCTTGAGACCCACACCTTTCAAGTTATAATGGGATATATATATACACACACACACACATATATATATGTATATACATATATATATGCTTTCTTCCCTTGTGACTTTCAGTAGGTGGAAAATTTTGCTCTAGCTAGGCGGACAGTTAGTTCACAGGAGCGGTGATGGGGGATTCAAATCATGAGGTTCCACTGGCATTACTCAGACTGTTTTGGCTTGTACCAACTGAGCTCTTGACATTAACTCTCAGATCAGTCTCATTCATCAGTTAAGTGGGTTCAGATAGCATCACCACTATGAAAAGTGTATATAATTATTTGTTTCTGTTGTATGCTGATGAGGTAACTGTTTCCAATAGACTCACTTTACTGTAAAAAACAAATGATGCCATAATAAGTACGTACTCTTATGAGTCACATTAAAATCAAGATCCCACTATAGAGTACTTTTAAAATTATGAAATGCTAATATGATTTTTTTTGCCAGTCAGATTTGTTTTTCATTAAAGCATAAGAGTACAAATGCATTTTTTGTAGCTATCTAACATATATTGTTTTCTATTTCTCTGGACAATTCAACATGTCATATTTCATTAAAAAAACAGGATCACTCTGCCATAGCTGTGGTTTATGATTTTTAATTACCATAAAATAATATGGAAATGGAATAAACGTATTCAAAGAAAAATAATAACTTAACATGTATTTAAGGATAAGGAAAAACTTCCTGAATTTCAAATGTTTGTATTTTGGAGTATTTTTTATTGGATTTTAGCAAAAGAAAATATTAAAAATTACACAATGGCAATACATCATGCGAAAATAAATCCCTTCCTGGAAAATCTGATTTTCCACCATGGAATCTGAAGTGGAGGTTTCCTAGAAGGACAGGTTGGAAAGGTAAATTAATGTACTCGAATACTGGAAAAGCCCAACTGGAAAGGTAGCTATCAAGAAGAACATTCATTTAGAGAGCTTGAATAGGAAATAATGGAAATGACAATGAGTAAAAAAGACAAACAAATGTATTCTTTGCTGTCACTGTCAGCAAGGGAGGAATGTGAAGCTGAGAGAAAGGAGGAGCCATGCTGCAAGAAGTATAAGTAATCACTGATCTCAGTACTTACATACTAATTTACATTAGCTAAAGTCCTCCCCCTGATATGAAGTGGAAGTAGACTCATATTTGTGAACGATCTTGATTAAAACTGGAGACTTTACATTGTGGCCACCTGTAAGGATAGTCAAGCAAGGACAGCCTCTGGGTTCATGACACACAAATTAAATTTCACTCTCAACTTGCAGTCTAGTATCAATATATGGAGTAGTTCTAAAAAATTGCTCTCAAGTCCAAAATTTGGCACATAGGAAGGTGACAGAATACCAATGATGACCTCATGAGGATATCTGCATCCACCCTTTACCTGGGGTATTTAATGTCCTTGCAGCCAGAGGGAAGACAACAGCTTCTTCTTCTACCTATGTAATAACATAAAAATTATCTAAAAATTTCTTAATATGGTTAATACTGCACTAAGTGAAATAACATGTAAATACCATCAATTTTTCTTCATAGGCAAAGGTCTTGGGAAAGAATAAATCAGTTGGCAGGGGGGAGGGGGCGGGTGTTGTGCCTTAGTTTGAAAATATGTTCTACATTATCCCAACATTTAGAAGTGATTGGTTTAGTAGTTTACATTTCTTCCATCATTAATCAATGAGTTCAACACTGTAAAATATCAAGCAGTTTCTATGACACAAATTGTACATAAATTGTCTGAACTTATGTAAGAAAGAGAGGCAAAACCACCCACTGTGTCAAAACAAAATGTATTAGTGGGAAGAAATATCTCTCACCCTAGATTTGCACTTTATCAAGTTTCCAGCAAAATACATCTATAAGAGGATGAGAGTAAATGGTAACAAATTGACAAAGCAAGGAATTTTAGTAATGAGTAGCTCTCAATTTGTGTATTGCCCAAGCACAAGCCTTTATGAAAACTTTGAGCCACATAATAATAACGATGATAATAATATAAAACTTTGAGAGCAAAGGTTTTATATAATACAGCTTTAAAATCTAACAATTGATAATAAACATATATAATTTTTACATATATATATTTCATTATTCTCACACTTTCAGTGAAAACCTTTTCCCAACATGTTTAAGCAAACACTGGTAGAAGGTTTTCTACTTGGATGTCTGTCTAAATTAGCTTCCATTGGTCTTTACTCAATTAAACAATGCAAAGTGAAGAGAAATAACTCATCAAAGAGGTTTCAGCAGACAAATGAGACCCAAAATGTTTAGCTGCTTTTAAATTTTTTTCAAAATTTTTTTCAAAATTACCATAATCATAATACCTTTATTTTTGACAATGTTCTTAAGTTAGGACAAAAATAAGGTGAGTCAGTTAAAGATGCCATAAATAGACTGGGTTACCAAATTTTAAGGTGTTTTGGAAACCTGACTTCTCAAAATTTATATTTCATTCAAAATCATGTAATGGATTAAATCAGTTTATCACAAACACCATAGGAAGTACTTAGAGCTACCAATAGTAAAGAGAAATATTTAAAATGCTGCTGAGATCCACAGAGATGCTTAAAATATATAATACACTCTCAGAATGAGAAACTGAATTTGCAGAAATAAGTAGATTCTTTCAGCATTAATTTGCATCATTTAGATAAATATTCAATCCATTTTATACTAGCCACTCTACACTGTTCTTGACAGAACAACTGTGACAATTCTGCAGATATTATTTACTCTGCCACAACATTAGATCTCAAATAAATATCCTAGTACATAAAGCAGAGGTTTATGTTATTAAGATGGCTGCTTGTGCAATGCCAAATCAAGGGCTAACTCATGTACAATTTTTAAGAAACATGTTAATGATCACACTCACAGTTTGCAGGTTCAGCCATCAATAAATATTATGCAAAAAGCAAGCACCTGAGCATCCTTTAAGGTCAGCATCTGTTCTTCCAGACCTTTTTTTCTCCTAGTATTCTTTTGGAGAGTGAATACTGGTACAAATGCAGGTGCAACAACATTTCTGGTATTCAGGAAAATATTAAATATTTGTGTCTGTCCCTCTAGAATTCTTTGGGAGAAAGGAATGGAAACAAATATAAGGCAATTAGAAAATCACCTTGTAATAATGAAAATAGAAGTCCGAAGAGGAGTGGATAAATTTAGAGTTCTGCTTGCATCATCATTCCAAATTTTTTGCATTTGTTATAAAGATTTCACATACCTGATTAGTTGGTAGCAGAGGAGATCCCCATCCATGTTATCCAGTAAAGAGTCCCAACAGTGCTATAAATTGGAAGGCTCAGTAAAAGAAACAGATTAAAATACAGCTAATAAGCTCCTGATTCCTCAAAACTAATGTTTCCTTTTAACTGAACCCAAAAGTTTGGCAATAACTGCCTAGGAGATCCCTGTTTTCAATTGCCTACCAATTATTTTCTTCTTAAAGTGAATAGGTGTCAAGGACGTGCTGGAGTAATTCTTGACCTTTGAAGTCAAAAGGCATAGTTGATTAGTGTAAAGTCTAATTATCCCTTACAGGGATATTCACAATTGCTAACTTTGCTTTGAAGAAATTAGGATCCTTGGTGCATACTTAATGAAGAGAGGAAGGTTGCTCCAGGGTCTGAGTTAGACCAGGTGACTAACATTCGTTTTTCTACATCCTTGATAGGTTTAGCAACACATTTGAACAATTCCACTTTCTTGAAGAGTAAGACCAAAAGCTCATCAGATATATTGTTGATTTTAACATACATAACAGGGCAAAAGCCTTTATTAATATCTGACCTGCTGGCAATACTTTGTCTAATGCAGCCCAGGATACCGCTGTCCTTCTCTGCAGCAAGGGCACATTTCTGGCTTATGTTCAACTTGGTGTCCGCTAGGACCTCCACATCCTTTTCTGCAAAGCTACTTTCCACATGGGTGGCCCCCAACCTGTTCTGGTGCCTGGCTTTGTTCCTCCCCAGGTGCAGGATTTTGCACTTCTCCTTGTTGAACTTCTTGAAGTTCCTGTCAGCCCCGTTCTCTAACTGTTGAGGTCCCTTTGAATGGCAGCACAATGCTCTGGCATATCAGCCATCCTGCCACTTTGGTGTCATCTACAAACTTACTGAGGGTACACTCTGCCCCATCACACTGATCATTAATGAAGATCTTAAATAAGCTTAGAACCAGTGGTTACTCCATTAGCACATCTGTTGCAATTTATCAGTGACTACCGTCAGTGGTACTATGAAAAAATTACTGGATGTATTTTCACCTGAAAATATTTTGCCTTCTGGATTCTTACAATAATAGTCAGCAGCAGTACTCAAAAGTTCCCTATAGTAAGGAACTCGAATGAATGAACTCCAATAGTAAAAAGATAAAAACAGGAAAAAAACAACCCTTTTTTATTAAAAAAAAGTAGCAATTATAATGATCGGCAGGCTTATTCAGTAACTTAAACGTTGTATCAAGGTAAACCATTTATTTCAAGCGACATGTGTAGATCCCTGAGGCTTTGAGGCCACAGCTCATTTGTGTTGTTAGACACTGACACACACACAGACTAATGAAAGATAAGGAAAATGTGGGAAAAGTGAAGAAATCATAGGAGTAAAGGCAAGATAGCTGTCAGGAAGCCATGCATGAACACAAGCAGCTTATAGAGCCTACATTCAAGTATAATGTCCCTAAGGAATACAACCCTAATAAATACAGTCCATTACATCTTTAGAGTCAGTATAGCTTCAAAGCTATTTGCATGTAAATGATTGCATTTTCTGTCACCCATTGTTATCTGATGATAGTAAGCATCGCATTTTTTTTGTTGTTTGTGTGATTTAAGCTCCAATTATACTTAAAAGCTACAGAGAAGAGCTACTGCTGTCAGCAGAGCTTGGAGCTCCCCAAAAGGTGAATTGAAACAGATTCAAAGACCCCACGCTTTTGGGATTGTTTTTTTTTAAATTTCCTGGTATAAAAATGTGTTGCCTTTAAGTATTGCTGCACTTGGTTGTTTGCTAGAAGGCTGTAATACTTTCCATAGTTATCAAACACATTGAGACTGACTGAGTTGACTGTTGATTTAATATAACCTAATGACATGACACTGTGATGAGAAAAATAATACTATGATGAAGAGGGCTATATTGTTAACTATCTAGAGATACAGAAGCTTTTCCAGACTTAGTACCACAAAGGGATATCAATAAATAAAAAAAAGCAAACAATATTCAGCACTGATAAACAAAAAAACCTCAAACCAGGACAATATCAAAGTTTGGAAAAAGATGTCAGCTGATGAGGAACATGGCAAATACTGTGATCCATAGTGCTATATTCTTTAAAATTATTAGCATATGGAGAAGAAAAGAAACAAAAGACAGCAAAATAGAGGCAGATAATATCTCATCAGAGAAACACGGAGAAGTAGAAAAAGCTACACTCCTTCCATGCTTATAATCTCAGAAGAATTATGTGACCTAGTTCATTCTGTATTGCAAATAAGAGATCATAATCAGGCTACGCCTGGGCCCAACTTGATTATGACAGTTGTGCAACTGTTCACAAGCCTGAAGACATGGCAGTCTGCATTGCGGCATCAGTAACTTAGGTACTTGGGAGATTAAAGTCTTAACTCAAGTATTAAACCTGATCTCTATGGGTTTTGTACCTGTGCAATACTTAAATTTTGATTGTTTGAAGTGACATAATGATCTGAGAAGCAGATGATTTTATCTTCTGTGCTCATATAGATGGAAACTCTCTCATTTCTAGCTCTACCATCTTGTCTAGTATGATACCAAGTTATTTAAGACTAGATTATATACTTTCTTGACAATGTCCACTTGTTGAGGATGCTGTCCATACCTATAGCTCTTCCCACCAAGATGATTTAAGAAGATCAATCAGGATTTTCTTATTAAATATACCACAGTGGACTATAAACAATAAGAATAATTGTCTTCAGTGAAGTCTGGGGTGAATTAGCTTTCTGTACAGGACATGAACTTAACATAGGTTAGGTTGCAGTCTAAACTGTTATTCTGATTTGACCTAAGCAATTAAACCAGAATTTGGAATTCTGTAAACCAGTTTCCTGCAAAAGAGGAACTGCTGAAGAATGGCTGAACTCTCAGTTCCCTGGACAAGGGAAAAAATTATATTACTTATGGTGTCAAACTCCTTTCAGCCAACATTTAACCTAAAAGATTTCACTGCTGTGCCACCAGGGCTTTTATGATTGAATCTGGAGGTTCCCATCTGGCTTGCTGGTGTCCTTCTCTTCTGCCTTGCCTCCACCCTCCCCTGAGTTGTGCCTCATAGTCTCTGTTGGATTTTAGCTGCAGTGACTGCAAAGCTTTTAGGCTTTAGCTATTTGCTCTACTCCTTCATCAGGCAGTATGTCTTGCCCTCAGCTAGCGCAGCTAAAGCTTGAAAATAATAATGTAAATGCAAATTGATGGCTGGTTTAAGTTAATATGCCAAGTTATGTACAAGTACAGTTTCTGCAATAACAGCCCACAGAAGAAGTAGAAAGGAAAAACTCAAAGTAATAATCTCTTCAGCCAGCCTGGCTCTGTGATTACATGATTACATATGAATACGTGATTAGTACCCTCACACACCACTTCTACAAAAACAAGATAAGAAGCTGCCTTTGCTCATGCAAATAACATTGTGCAGCAGCCTCAGGAGTGTGTCCTTGTTTTATAAGGATGTATACTTAAACTCAAGTTAGAGGCAATTATTGTTTCAGCTATAGCTAGTCCTATGAAGAAATTTAATGAAATTTAAAAGCAGGAAGAAAATATGTTAACCAGTATCAGCTGTGTATAACTCAACCCACAGCATTATTATTCTTTAAACATCAACACGTAGTGAGTAATAATTTGGGAGGAAAACATTTTGTGAAGACCAGTATAATATCATTTCACCCTTCGGTAAACAATATAGCACAGCCATGAAGATTATTTACATACTGACAGCTGGTCTGGTAATGCTCTCCCCTCCCCGCCTATCCTCTAGGCTGTGCCCACACAGCTCAAGACTCCTAGCATAGATCCTAGCATTTAGCAATGTCAGTAGTTTTGTATGGTCAGAGATGGCTTGCACAGTCCCCATAAAGTTTGCATGGACAAAGTTTTATCTGCATCACGATGCTGGCTTCTTGCAGCACAATGGTGTTGCAATCCCATCTCCCGTGCAGCGTAAGTGTAGCCATATGCTGCTTCTCTCCTAGTGTAATACTCTGCTTCAGATGGTTTTATCCTCATCTGCCGTACGTAAGAATATATCTGGTATTAAAATAACTTTTGTAGCATTGGAATTTTTTCACATCTACTCATTCTATGCAGTATATTGTTACTGCCCTTTTCAACTCAGATAGTTATGACAGAACAGTATTGCATTTCATTTTATTCAGTGGGCTGTGGCATTGCATAACTGTGACCTTTTTTGTGGACCAATGCTTATAGTTGTCAGGGAATTATGACTTCTAGTGTTTCACAAAAATGCTATTGCCTTATCTCCTGATGATGTAGAATAGCATACAATAACAGCCTTTTTTGATTCATTCAGTTCTCTTCCACTGTTTGCAATTGGGAAAACAGCAAAATAGAATACAAATGTATCAATTCTTACTACCCTTTTTTGTTTGTTTGTGAAATCAGCTAGTGTCATTGATGCAAGCTGTTTGCTTCTCTAGATACCCTTTTATTTGAGTGTATTTAAATTATGATTTTTCTCTAGGTGTAAGGACACCCATAGAAACACCTCCTTTCCAAAGTACCTTGCACTCTTTCCATCAAATCTGACATTATAAATGTTTGAACATAAAAATCAATTGCATGATATGTTTAGTACTTTTCTTAGCCCACAGAGCTACTATAATTCATAGTTATAAGTCAAGCCATGTAAAACTGTTTAAAATGACTAAAGATATAACCCCCTATAAAACTGCCATAATCCCTCCCTGCAGATTATTTCAGCATAAATTTTCTGTAACATATGGATGCTCATCTGATCTTCCTGCATCTGAATATTTTGGAAATGAGGATGGCTGTACACATAAGGGCTGAGCTTCAGCCATTCCATTGACTTTTTATTTAAATATATTTTCAATATAAGTCAGGCAGCTTTATCTAACCCTCTATAAAAATTCTTGTGTATATTCCACAGCAATTAAATCACAGGGAATTAATTACTTGTAAAAACATTCAGTAAATTACTTAACACATTACTTAAAGTTGCTCAGAAAACAAAGTATGCGATAAATAAAATTTAAAACGTCAAAACTGAAATGAAACTCTTCATACGAAAGGGTATTCATAAAACAATTTTTTTATCTCACTCTTTCTTTGCCTTCCTTGTCACATTTGTGTACAGAGCTCCAGAATTTCAACTTTCTGTTCCCAACTCATTTTTCTAGATCTGTGTGGGCATTTTGCTCATTAACAACTCCACTGATCAACAGTTTCAATTTTGGAAAAAGCTTCATGCGAGGCAGCCTTCATGGACAATATGTTTTCCTTCTACTACTCTGTAGTAGATCTGTAGATCTACAGTAGACCGGTAGTTGTCAACACAGTGTTTGAATATAGCAAATACCTATATTTTGTGGGTGTCTTTGGGGGTGAGAGTGAAGGATTACAGCTCCTTTCCCAGGTGTTAAAAGTCTTTCTTTCCCTTTCTCCTTCAAAGCACATGTCACAAGGGGCAAAAAGATTAAAGTCTCTGATGCTCTTCCTTACACATGTAAAAAAGATGCTGTCTATCTTCAGATAATTTTTTTTTCTTTTGTTTCCTTAATTATTATCATCCTGAGGGAAGCCAAAGTAATTTTCTATAAAATAAATAGAGTACAACATTAGACTTTCCTTTTTTTTTCCCTTCCTTTTTTTCTTCTTTAAGAGACTGTTTAATCAGATCTGTGGAAGTGACGGGGGAGTATGCTAGTCTCTAACCTTGCAATTATTTCAAATTTTTTGAGCCTATCCACAGCTATTCTCTGTATTCCTCAGCGCCCTTTACAATAAGACTATTATGGCAAAGAGCTTGACTGCATTGTGGCTATTCCTAATGTTTATTCATAAGCTTTTGCTTTTAGATTAATTTTTAAGGTCAGTCTGGGAACCCTTAGATCTATGATCACATTTCCATACAATCTGCCACCATGGAACTCAGCACGCCTGCAGGCAGGGCCAGAGGGACCTGCAGGGATGGGCTGACAGGAACCCCATGAAAGTCAGCAAGTGCAAATGCCAAGTAGCGCTCCAGGGAGGGAAGAACCCCTCTGATGAGACAGGCTGAGGCTGCAGGGGCCGGGGAGCAGTTCTGCGGGAAAAGCTTTGGGGTACTACTGGGCAGAGGGGTGAACGTGAGCCCACGGTGTGCCCTGGCAGCAAAGGCAGCCAGCAGCCTCCTGGGCTGCATGAACAGGGACACAGCCCATAGGCTGAGGGGAGAGATTGTCCCCCTCTATGTGTCACTCATCAGACCTCATCTAGATACCCCATGCAATTTGGTGGCCCCAGCACAGCAAAGACATGGTCAAACATGGAAGGAGCTTGGAGAGGCCCTCCATGGTGGTAGGGCTGGAGCACGTGCCCCATGAGGAGAGGCTGGGGAAGCTGGACTAGTTCAACCTGGAGAAGGGACAGATTTTAAGTTATATCTAACAGACCTCCACAGCCTATGAGGGGTCACTGAGTTTGCCCCAAGATGCTGTGCCATCTCTCTCTCTGGGGGAATTCAAGCCCCAGCTGGAGCAAGCCACAAGCAGCCTGGTCTGATCCTAGAACTGACCCTGATTTGAGCAGGGGGTCAGACTAGAGACAACCCAAGGTCCCTTCCTGTCTGAATTAACTTGTTATTCTGTGCTTCCACTTCTGATATAAATTACACATCACAGACAACCATGCAAAAAATTTAATCTTTAAGCTTTAACATCTTAAGAGTATTCAGCAGCTGCAGAACATCACAGTACTGGAAACGTTATTCAAGGCAGTAATTGCAGCTGGAAGTGGTGAGACGAGGAACTGCATGTCTGAAGACGCGGAGAAGCTGTACAGTAAATAGTGACTTTCTGGGAAACTGGGAAATCCAATCAGTGTTGTGTTTCAACTACAATAACTGGATGCCAGGAGTGCATGAGGTCTGGTCTGCTTCTTTGCAGCATGTGGCTAAAGCATATCAGGTAATCTCCCCTCCGTGAGAATATTGATACATATTTCATAGTAGCAAAAAAAAAAAATAAAAAATGATGTGTTAATGAGAATCACATCTTACCATAACTTCAGACTGAACATGCCTTCGGAATAAACCAGGTTGCCTGACTCTAGCTGGATGATGGTGATGACACCACTTCTGGGAAGCAAATCCTTGTTTCTTGTTTTGATGTCTTTGGATGATTATTTTTGAAAGTGTAGGGAAAGAGGGAAGCAACTATGGAGCTGGAGAGTTTTATCTTGCAGTGAATATGCTGCAAAATCTTGGTAAATGAGACATTTTTGCCCAAAATCTGAGAATTTATATTCACGTAATTTCTGCATAGCTGGTTTTGGTTTTGGAGTTTGTTTGTTTGTTTGTTTCATGCATGATATTTTTCTTCTGCAAAAATCTGACTTCTATTTAGTTATGCTGAGAGGAGTGTGTAGAGCTGAGAGTGGATGGTATTGCTAAAGAGTCAACTTGCTTGAAACCATGCCATATTAATGCAAACTGACGAAGAAAAAAATAATTTGTATGCCATGTAGACCTTTTTCTAGACAACATAGGTGAAGTTTGGATAAGTATCCCTAGTATAAACCATTGAAAAGTTTACTTTGCTTTGATGCAAAATTGATATTTTCCTTACTTTTCCTTTCCTAATTCTATTGTGCTGTACATTATGTCTTTTCATCATCTTTTTTCCAAAAGATAGTTCCTAAGTCCTCCATTTTGGTTCATTTCAGATGCCATAAATCAATGCACAACAGACAAGAATTCACTGCATGCATAATATATCTGCCTGAGTGTACAAGTCCTTATACGTTTTCACTTCAATGATTAATATATATTTGATCTGAAGCACATTAAGTAGTGTAAAAGTAATCTCGAGTGTCATTACTGCATGTATTTTTAATTGCCTTTTTCTTCGGTGGATTTCTGAAGTACTTTAAAAAGGAGGTCAGTATCATTCTCTTTATTTTACATATGAGAAAAAAAGAGGTGTCTACAAGGAAAAAAATGCCATAAACTTGGAATTAAATAATGAAAAAAACCCCTCATGCCCAATATTGAAATTCAGTTTGACCACTCTCTAGCACTGTCTATCCTGTAAGTTTCTAAATTGGCTAAATGCCTCCCTGATTGGTCTCCAAGGTCCCAAGGCACTTGGTCCTGTGCTGAAGTACCTTTTGCAGCCATATAAGGACTGTTTTTTTACCCAGCACTCCACTGCCACCCAAGAAGCTTCTTATTTAATTCTGTGGAAGAAAGCTGACTAGCTCGAGTCCCTGGCACTGGAGGTTGTTGTTCTGGGTCGATAACGTTCCAGGAGGGCACCACAGCTGCCAAACACACAAATGCAGTGCATCAAATCATGTCCCAACTCATTTCTTCAAACCCAGACACTTGGGCCATCATCAATTCAGAAGTTATCAAGGAGGAGAGGCTTAACTTCAGCCTGGTGGTTACAGCAGCCATCTGAGAAGTACGAGAGACTTCTGATCCTCAGTGCCAGGACTGTTTCAGTGACAGTCTAACACAAAGTGAAGAAACACTGCTGGGATCAGGTGAAGATCCTCTGTAATGGGTGAGAATCAGGGTCACTGGGCTGCTTCAAAACTCTCTCATTCCTGGCCCAGCAGTGACCTGGCTTTCACAGGATGAAGGGGGAAATCTCTCTGCAGATTTCTGCTGGAAGAAAGTGCTTTGCTGGCATTATTAGATGTATGTTTGAACTGGAAAAAGCTTATATTATGGCCTTCACACTTCCTCAGAGTCTAAACACTGGTCTTTTATGTAAACACAGATGGAAAGCTATTGTTGCCATAATTTTAAAAATAAAAATACTGCTTTAGGCACTCTATTCCATTAGGGTTTGGCACTATTCCATTAAGTTAGGCACTTAAAATATTTTTTTTTTTCTCTAAACGTTAGATTGAAGATAAATATACACCTACCACAGGTGAACTAAACCATCTTCTTAGGGACGTCTGTTCTCTCCATTGACTTTCTACAGACCTTTTCTTGGAAAGGCTGTGTTGAAACCATAGTGACTTTTCTTTGTCTGTGGTATATTAAGGGTGTCATAGTAGGTCCACCTGTTATCTAAGACAGAGATAGTCTTCTAAATTCCATTTCAGTGTTTCCCAATTGTACAAATCAGGTGTAAATAATAGTTTGCTAAGGCACTCAGAAAAAATCAAAGAAACAACAAATAAACTCCAACGAAACTATTCCAGTGTTCCACCATTAGGAACCAATTAAAAGGATTATTTCCTTTGGTAGTCCTCTGAACACTACTAAAAGTAGTGATGGGGAAGTTGAAAGCCTCTGGCGAATGGAGCATCCCTCACTTTCACTTATAAAATAAAGTCATTTTCAAATGACTTTACTCACTTTCAAATAAAGGCTTTGTGCTGGCAATGTGGAGTGCACTGTGGGAGGCAAGCACACCTGAGGAGCTGAGGTAATATTCAGGGCATGGCTATATACTTTTTCTTCCTAAAGACATTCTGAATTTCTGTCACATTTACCATTTTCCATTACCACGGTCTTTCATTTCTTCCTTTACAAGTCTTTGTGAGGCCACTTTCAGGGATCATTACCAAATCCCTGAAAGCTTAAAAAATAATCACAGTTTTAGTGATTTGGTTTACAGGGTGTCCTAACAGCATATTTAGGCAGAGGCTTGGGATTGGTCAATGACTATGGGAGGGATAAGAGGCAGAAGGATGAGAGGAGCTTAACTAACTGGTTTTACATCCTTCCAAAGAAAGTGTGGCGAAATGATCTCAGACAGTTACCCATGGGAGCACAGAGCAATATATGATAAATGTTCTTGTCAGGAGTCACACGTGTCTTGTCAAATATTCCAAACACGTTAATATTTGCTAGAAGCAGCACCACCTTAAGCAGATTTGCTAGGTTCGTTAGTAGCATTTAGCACTGCATTTATAGATTTCCTTTGTAAAAAATAAAAAAAAATAAAAAAATGATTTCACAAAAGTTAAATCAGTAATTTCACTATTGCTTATGAAGGGATTAGTACATGTAGCCTCCAGCTCATCTTCAGAAGTGTGGCAAGACATAGAGTTTCTGCTCTGTCACTGCTGCCTTTTGTGTTTTCTTAATATGGCCTCATTATTTCCTTGCATTCTCTTTTCTTCTTACTTGTGTGTTTCTCAAGCAGTTATCTTCAGTTTATTTTTTGATTTTCATCTAGTCAGTATAATGCCTGACCTTTTTTATCTATATGCACAGCCTCTAACCCTTGGCCTTGCAGATTCCCTCAGCACAGACAAAAACCAATCAGTTCTTATCATCGTGCTCACCTTCCTGCTGTAAAGGAATGGATGAAGACAAATAAATGAATAACTGAATTTTAGTTGCGCTTTCATTTTCATCAAGAACACACTTACCTGGTCCATCATCAGTAACAAGCAAGCGATACCACTTGTGTGCTGAAATATTTTTATTTGTATTGGAGATCTCCTTGTAAGAAGCACAAACACAAGTATTCCTCAGGAGAAGTCATCATTATTTAACTGACAAAGTTGTCACACTTCAGAATAAGACTGTATTTCCGTCTTTACTGAGTGCCACCAAAAATGTACTGTTTTGATTGCATTTTAGAGCTGATAGTGTAGCAGAAATTATCACTGGTGAACATGGAGGATAATGTCAGAAACTTATCCTTGCAGTTATTTATCAAAATTTGATAACTAAGGGATGAAAAAAAAAAGTAAAAAAAATGAAAAAAACCCCAGCTAATACTATCTGCAGAGTTTTTCATTATCATAGATGCAAAATAGGTTCTCAGTATCTGTTTTAGTTCTGCCTTGCAATAGATCATTCTATATGACACATAAAAATATATAAAAATAGATGATATATAGAAATACCATGCACTACCACTCTGCATAGTGATTCAGTGTGATAAAAGTGACAGAAACTGAAAAGGTCTTTAGGAAGAAAAAGTATATAGCCATATCCGTGCCCTTAACACACTATTTGTACATGACAGAACTGACTTTGAAACTCACTTTTGTAGATCTTTATTACCTTATTCAAAGTAAATTCTACGGTAGAGGCATAGAAATGTTTTGGTTTGGTTTGTTTTTTTGTGTAATGGTCATCACAGAAATTGATTTTTCATGACAAGGTATTTCACACATTTACCTAAGTTGTCTGGGTCACCTATGTTAAGTGACTTTGGTTTGAAGGCAAGTGACTATGATGTTTCTTTAAGTGTTGATTCTTCCAAGGAAAGTTGGACTAAGTAGTCAAAAAATGAATAAAGATGAGGTGGAAATATGCATGAAAAAACTAATTATAACAAGCTCGTATTTTAATCTACTCTATGGAAATACACTTTTTGAATGAAACGTGACTGCCTTTGTTTACAGCTATAGCTTCAGACATAGTCTGATGCTATAAGGCAGAGAAGTGTTGCCATATGCATTAATGTAAAATTTAGTAGTCTAGTCCGAAACCAAATATTCATTCATCAGATTGGAAACATCTTTTTCATGTAATCATATTAACAATTAGTAAAACAAAAATTCATGCCTCTGATTTTCCTTTTGCTTACAGTAAAAATTAGTATTTATGCACATCCTGAAGTAACATGGGTATCCATTCTTCTTCCCACCAGAGAAAATCATTAATAACAAATATAAATCTCTTCTAGCCCTTAAAACCACAGTGTTTGCAGCCTCGTACAGCTTTTCAAACAGCAAAACTGTTTTAAGAAGAACGTTATAATTTTTTTAAATTGGCTAACTTTATCAGGAAGTGAAAACTGGGGAATACCTAAATATAAGTTTCAGAAGCTAACTGCAGGCTGCTGTTTGAAATCAAGAATAGAATGATTAATCATCAGAATGTTTCTTTGAGGTAGATGACAGATACGTTACTATTACTGTAGCCTGAAGAAGTTAAAAGCAGATGTGGTTAATAAATACAATGCTTTGAGGATAGGACTTCTAGCAACCATGTTAAATTACAAACAATATTTTTCACAATATTGTTCTCAGACTGTAAATAGAATAATAAATTATTCAGTTGGAATGTATTTTTTGAATCTTTAGCTTTCTGAGTACTGTTTACTTCATATAAGCAGTCAATATGGAACATTTTTCTTAGAGGATTGAAAAAATACATGAGCACCCTTTCATTTAAAAATCAAAATTTTTATAGAAGTATTAATAGCAAAATCACATACTCTGTTATGAATTTCAGGTACAATTCTTACCACTTGTTGTTTTTACCTTAGCCTTGCACCACAGAGCCACAAAGAAAATCCGGTATCCCTAAAAGATGTGTAAGCAAAATATTCTTTAAATATTATTATAGAACATTATGACCATGAATTCATTTGTTGGTTTTCTGCAGGATATGACCTATTACACACGATATTCAACACATATAAGGGTATCTATTTTGAAGGGGACTGGAGGGATATGTTACCAGAAACTCAGAAAATGCAATGATGTAATCGTTACTACATGCATTTCAAATTGCCACTTTCATTGTTAGCTTTCAGTGCCTTCTGCTAGCACAAATGAGTTCTCACTTCCAAGAAAAGGAAGTAAACCTTCCTCATGAGCTTCCATGCTGTTCCCCTCTAACTATGTCAATCAACGTGTCCCAGTTTTGCCTAATGATGAGTACTAATGATTTATCTAGTTAGCAGATTTCTGAGTTTCACTGTGTATGTCTGGTGCTATTTATAATAAGAGTCCACTTCCCAGCATGGAGATGCTTCTGACACTACCATAATTTTCAGTCTAATCTTGTGTTTTTATTCCCATCCGATATCACAGAAATATATATGGTCATACTGAGAAAATGCAATACTTGGCATACCTGACTTTGCTCATTTTTTTTTCTAAGTGTGTGTACGTCACATTACTGCCAGACAGAAGGAACGAAGTGAAGTCCCTCTAACCACAGGATCCATAGGATACCACCTTTTTCACTCAAGGCACTCTCATGGGCCTCAGGGTGCCCTGCAGAAGTGCTAGGCATGAGGTGACCTGTGGTCTGGGAGTTTTAAGCATAATTGTTCTTTCCTGGCACACGATTAGACCTAGACGCATGAGTGCTTTTAGAAGAGCTGACGGGAGACGCTCACCCCACCTATTCATGGCATCTGTTGGAGGTTGCTGACTTATTTTCTACTTGCTGAAAATCCCAGAGTCCTGCAGGTAGTAAAACACATCCTCTGAAGAAAACAAACTGCTAGGCACAGGACTGATTTTCCCAAATTTTACCCTCAGGAAGTCTTTTCAAGACAGAGAGAACCATGAATTTAGATACTCTTAGGGCATTTTGGTATCACAGTAGTGGTCTGAGCTACTGCTGACTAAACCCAGCAGAGAATCAGAAACAGCGCAGGCCCCCCTGGTGTAGCACCGAGCCCAACATGACGAGCCCAGATGACAGGACGATGCAGCTAAGCTGCTGTCAGCATCTTTGCATGCTGGTGCCCTGGGCTACACAGACCTACCTCAGACCAGTCTGAGCTGGTACTTGCCTGAAATTCCTGACTCTCTTGTTCATTTTTTTTTGTCACTTGATACAATGCTGCATCAAGAACATCCTACAGATATCTTGAAATCCAAAATTTACGCAATTCAGTAGCCGAGGGGATCAGGGCTTTAGCTCTCTGTTGGCATTGCTACGGATTGCTGACTTCATGGACCCATAAAAGGGGATTGCATCATGTGCACCAGATGCCTAAACATACCTGATCATCGTTTGAACAGCTTCAGCTACATCAAATAGGAATAGCTAACCTCAAGCAGGTATACCTGGAAGTAATAAGGAATAAAGTGCACTGTCTTCTCAAGTATGGATCTTCTCAGGGCTTAATAGATCTTACTGATTTAAGTAGTGCTGAGGTTACACTGTTAGCCATTCAGGAGTTGAAAGCTTTTTAGAAACGTCTAGCAAAATTGACGCTGTACATAGATGCAGCAATGGCATCCGTCAACTTTTATGAAGTTTCTCAGCTAATTTGATCTTCAGCATATACTTTTAGCAAAGCCGAAGGCCAGATAAGTCCAGAGACAGCTTAATTACTTTCTGCCTGACCTGGTACACAGTAATTTTCATTCACGTTCCTACAGAACGATCACCCCATAAAACAACACAGTCCATGAAACTGCCCTCTGTAATGTCTCAGGCAAGATCCACAGATGATATTTACACCACGATGCAGAAGACAGAAGGATGGGTAATACTTTTTTTTTTCCTTCACTTAAAAGGTGTGCAATTTAAAATGTTCCTGATTATCACAGGATAGTGGTACCAGGCCCAGAAAATCTACTCCAGATAGTAGGACTTTCTCAGTATTAAGGGACTGGAATCAGGTATACGACATCAACACTGCAGGCTTATTCTCAGGTGCCACAGTGCCAGGTCTTTGCTGTAACAGTCTATACGACACTTGGAGAAGACAACCGATCACTACATGTATCTGGAATGGCAGAAGAAAATGCACCAACAAATGCCCAAGCAATTTCTAATATTTACCAGAGATTGCAGAAATACGACTTCTAGAAAAAGTATACCATCCCACCTCTAGTCACTGACATATCATTTTCTTAGACACCTCAAAATGCCTACCTCATATGTGCAGATCATGTGCATTGTAGAAAGCACTAAATCTTGCATTTTCAGATCTGTCAATGTTTCCGTAGCTGCAAGGACTGACCGTAAGTTCTACTTTTGATTCATTTGCCCCATGCTTTTTTAAGTTCTGTTATTTAATAATGAATATCTTAGAAAATAAAACTTGTCCTTCCTTTCATTCCTGTTTCACCAACTGCTTTTGCAGACTGTTGATCCCTACTTTTGCTAATATTAGTATGATCAGACTTTTTTCTAGTAATGACACAGTATTTATGTAGTGGCCTAGTGAATCTGTTCACATTGTGTACCTGCCTTCTCCTCTTCAGCCATGAAATGATTGCTTTCTTTTCTAACAGGTCATCAGGTATAAGATACATACAGAACAATTAGCCCTTTTGAGAGCATACTTCATTGCCCAGTCCCAAAAAACCAGACATCTCAACTTGAGCTTGGGTGATTGCTTCTTCAGTGATAAAATATGCCCTTCAGTGGTCCTCTGTGGACCCCTCCTGATGAGATCTCTAGGAAGCTCTGGAAAAAGTTACATTTGAGATTCCTAGATTGAGATAACCTCTCAAGGTGGTTAGCTTAAAATATATCAGGGCATGATGTAATGAAAAGGACCTGCTCATTTCCTTTCACTAAAAAGAGCTGAGGATGACCAATGCAGCTTTAGATTTGGTCAGGATGAAACTAAATATATGATTGAAAATATGCACATCAAAATTAATGTATTAGTTTTTACAGGTTTGGGGTGTCTATATCAGAGGGTTACCATGATGATAACTTAATATCATTATTTATGAAGAAATTCTGCATGAAAAAATAGTGAAATGAACTAATGTCTATTATTTACCAGAATTATTATCAAAATATCTATATTTATCAAAATTATTTACTAAAGAGTTAAGCAAAAATATGTCATTATAAAAGTCTGATTTTTTCCCCTTAACTGGAACTTTAATCTTTTCTTCTCCAGTATACTATTGGAATACTAACTCCGGACGCTTTTTTCTGTGCCACTCCTCTCTTATTATATACACTAAATATTTAAGAAGAATAAAATAGACACACAAGTAGAATGAGATCATGTTTTTATCTACTAAACTATAGAGGGATCTCAGGGGTGCCTGAGAAGAAAAGAAAGCTACAGGAAACCGAAATCTCTTCAGTAGTTCAATATACAATTGATGCCAGCACAGCAACCTGGAATTAATGGACAGAAGAGGTTTATAACTATGTCTTCCATTTAAAACACAGTAGATCCATTCTTGCACAATAATCAAACCCAGGAAATTCAGCCTTGAAACCAAAATATATTTAGCTGAACATTTTTCTAAATAAAAGTCACTCAAGTGAAGTTAATTATTTCCACACAGCCAAGGGGAACTGGATAATGGAGCCCTTGGGATAGGTGCCACTCCTGGAGGAAAAAATCCTACACGTTTGTTAATGTAGTCTGAGCAGCTTTTTTCACGTGAGCTACTCCGAGCAGCTCTGCAATCTAATGAGGCACTCTTTGAAATGCATAGTTCAGAAGGCAGTTCAGAAGGTAAAAAGGAGACTTTATACACCTGAAATTTAAGATTGAGGTAATATTTAACCTCAGTGGATGCAAGTGGCCAACTGTTAGCAGATTCATTTAATCTGTTCCATTCTTTGTTATGTTCTCTGGAAAATGCTAGAAGTGATGTCCAGTTAAGCCTCTTTGGGAGTCTGTTTGAAAATCCCAGATAAGAATAAGGGCTGGAGGGCCAGCATTGTGATTTACAGGAGCAGGGCTGACATTGTCATAAAGTTTACCCCAATCAATAAAAAATGAGATTTAGTAAAACCCAGCATTTTTTTTTTTTACCTCTTCTTTGCATCCCTGCTTCCTGTGGCTCTGAAATGGACAAATGATCTCAAAGCTCCATTCCAACCGTGAAGATTCTATGATTCTAAATTTCATATGTACATTTCAGTCAGAGGCAAGACTGAGTCTCGTTTCCAGATCAAAGCTACTCTGTGAAGGTAGAACTGCCATGCAATTGTCTGCATCTGACAGTGGAGGCACACCCACCGATCTGCTGCTCTTCTCAGGGCACTCTGTGCATGGAAGCACCACCTTTCCAGCTATAGGTGTGCTCAGTATACTTCTCTCGTTCAGGCATATAACCTCATAGCTGGCTCCTCGGCAAGCTGTCGCACAACTGCTGTAACTGCAGGATCAGGGAATTCCTTCCTGACTCCAGCTGGGATTTTTATGGCTCCTCAAACACAGTGGAAAGAGGTCAATGAGCATCTGGTCCTTAATCTGTAACCACCAGTCAGCTGTTGATTCTCCTTGTACGACTCCTCAAGCTTCATTTCTTCATATAAAATGGGACTAATCTTATTTCTTTGTAAGAGTGCCAGGAAGCCTACTCAAATATTGCACATGCCTTGTGAAATGTGATATATATGAAAGAATTTCAATCTGTGATCCTCCACATCTCTGACTTGCTGCAGTAGTATTTTCAAGAGGATAAGAAAACTGCAGAAACACCTGAAAACACCAAGATATGGTGCTAGAAACACTAGTAATGCCATATATAACTAATTTGAAGAGCAGTACTCTATATTTTGAAAACTCTATGTTTTGAAAGAAATAAAAATATAGAATTTGATGCTAGTGATAACTTGGAAACTGCTGGAGTTCAAATCAGAATTGAAGACAAAAGGGTAGCAAAGATAATTTTCAAAGTTTCAAAGATGAGATCATCTGTTCTCTTGTCATTGGCCAATATGGTCCAAACCAAGACACTAATATTGTGTCCTGGTTTGAGGTAAAACAGAACCAATTTTCTGATTTGTAATTTTACTTTTTAGCTGGGCCTCATCTAAAGCTTAAACACAGCGTATTTTCCATGTTCTTACAGGGAAAGGAAGGGCTTACAGGAAAGGAAGTCTTTTACTTGATAAATGCTGTAAAAGAACCAGAAGGAAATAGATACAGAAAAAATTCAAAAAATGAGAACTTTGGGTGGAAAGAGAAACTGTTGTTTAAAGCCAGTAAAAATGGAATCATGAGAAAAATATTCCAAAAATTAACTTGTTTGAAAAAGTCATCTCTGACTTGATCAGTGCTCACTTGAGAGTTTGATTTGATGATCCCAAAGAACTGACTTTAGAATGCTTTGACAGGTTCCAGAAAAGGAAAAAAAAAAAAAAAAAAGTATATTCTTCTGTTAATTTCTTTTGATAATTTCTGGAAGAAATTACCTTTCATCCCTGTTTTTTTTAATTTTAGTTTTTAATAAAGAAAATGTCTATTCCATTAGAAATACCACAGTCATAAGGAAATGCATTGAAAATACACATCTTTGTGTATCCTTATCCTCTACAGTGAAGATGTTCAACCAGAAGGGTACCTCTAATTTAGTATTAAGACATCCTTTGAACATAACTCAAAATATGCTCTTTAACGTAGAGATATGATTGATCACACAGTAAAGACATATTAGTTGTCTTTTTCAATTAAAAATCTGAATATATGGAAAATTATCTCAACTTTTTATTGTTATTAAGATAATGTTAATTCTTTGCATGCATTTTTACCTTTTCAGTTAAACAGAATGAAGTCTTCCCCATTGAAAAGCATCAAGATTGTTAAACTTTTCTTATGCTGAGACTGTGAAAAAAGGAACTTTCAGTCTTTCAAATATTTTTTTTCTTCATTAGGAATCCATTTATTTCAAAATTTCTTATGTGTTAAAACAGGGGAAAAACAAGAAAAAAGAATTGTTTCATAACATGCTCATCTCTGAGAATAAACTTATTGCTATGTAAGAAATTAATACAAGAAAAGGTTTTATTGCCCTTCACCTGATAAACAGAAGCAAAGGCTTTATCTTGTTTCAAAGTCGATTAGTTGCTTCTTCAATTTTTTTCCCCAACAAAGATCCCAATTAGCCAGGCCTCTCACAAGCCTGGCTCCTTTCCACCTGCACCATGAATTTACCAACAGTCTTTCATTACAGCATTTCTAAGAACCTTTGCAGGCCTGCTTCTTGCTATTTTACAGCATTTCAGAGAGCCAACCCAGAGAGGATGCTTCTCTTGATAGCCATAAAACCGCTGGAGGGAAACAACCTGCGTATTTGCAGTACTCTGAGGAATGCTATTATGAGTTGGGCATTTGTTGAAGTATTCCCATACCTTCTTTGTTTGAAAATCCACTCCCAAGGAATGAACTCTTACCAGCCACCTGTCTTGAAATCATCCTTAATGCAATTAAAGCCAAGGTGAAATGCAAATAAAAACATGTATTTGCTATGCCTTAAATGAGAAAAACAGTTTTAAACACTTACAGAAGACAAAGACGAAGAAAAAAAAATAGAAGGAAAAATTCATCTTGATCTTTTCACTTCAAATTTAAGATGAAAAGACTCTCCCTGAAATCAGACAGTTTGCTCGGAATGTTTTCCTGGCAGTCATCCAATCAAGAATTCCTCCCCCACGTTACTTTATGTCTCAAATTGCACTTATTACAAAGAGCATTTCATTGGTGGAGTATGGTCATTTTGTAGCTGTTCACTATAGCTGAACTTTCCTGGAAGTCTAGGCATATTTAATCTTTCTTATTAATACTTCCTCTTTATAATTATTTCTTCCCTATTCAAAGGCAGGCTTGACACTTTTATTACTAATTTAAGGACTATATCACCTGTCAGGAGATACATAAATCACACTTATTCAGGCCAGGTGCCTTCTCATGTACTGGGCTCATCAATTAGCATTTTCTTTATTCAGCAATGGTAAAATTCTTCCTTTCCTTTGACCTTGGTGACTCAAGGTGCACATTTCATTGTGAAGTGTGTCCATGTACTGAACTTTTATTTATATCTGTATGAAAGTTCACAGAATCTTTGTATTAACAGACAAATGGGATAAAATCATATAGCTCATTACTGATTTTTTTTTTTTACTGAGGTCAAATGTAATGGTAATTAGCTAACAAATGTAACTGTGAAAAGGCTAACCCCTCTAATATCTTCCAGTAGGACTATTGTAATGGTTTCATATAGTCTGCAATGACTAATTAACTTATTTAGGGTTTCACTTGCACTCAAAATGCTACCTTAGCTATTTCTTTAATGTTTTCATAATCTTTATAAAACACTTCATAAAAATTTCATGCCATATATGTATTTTGGTTCTTTTTGGATAGTTGTAATATTTGTCTACAATTTTTGTATGATTTTCTGTTCAGATACAACAGTTTTGCTGAGCAGCTGGACAATGCTTAGGTCAGTGTTTTTTTGCGTGGCTTAATCAGTCACTCATACTGTTCCTTTCGGATACAGACTTCTCCTTTTAAGTAGTTTTTTCTTTCATGTGCTTCTGCTGCTGCAATCCATATTTCTCATTTAATCTTCTCTATTGTAACATTGTCTTGTCTTTGTTCCAGCATCTTGCTTCATTCTTTTTTGCATTCTGGGAAAAACTTACATTTTTATCAGGCCCGAACGGGAACTGATACGAATCAGAATGGTCTTTTTTGAATTTGTGGCTATGATTTCCACTGTATTTTTTTACTCTTTTAGGGATTTCACAAAAATTTCCACAACTAAAAGGCCTAATTTAAACTTCTTTAAGTCGCATATTGCATTCCTCAGAGTTCCACCTTCATGGCAGCTGCTATTAGCTGCTGCTTCACAATGCTCATTTCCTTCCTGTCCCTCTGTTTTTAGTTAGACACTTTTGTTTGTGACTCAGCTGCTCTAGTGCTTGTACAATGAGCTGCTCTTAACAGATGATTGTGAAAAATTGCAAATTAGCAAACTGTAACATTGGTGCATTTTTGTTAGAGGAAAAAAAAAGAAAACAAATGTATAAACAATGAAAAAATTTGCCAAAGAAGAAAAGGGATCTTTTGCTACATCTGTATTGCTAAATAAAAGAGAAAAGTGACATGAATAATCATAGCTAGCACCATCTAAAGCAGACTGGCTGTATCCACATCACCTACCACCCCACCCCTTGTAATAGCCTTCTGGTACCTGAAGAGGGCCTACAGGAGAGTTGGGGAGGGACTCTTTGTCAGGGAGCATAGTGATAGGACAAGGGGTAACTGTTTTAACTGAATGAAGGTAGATTTAGATTAGATATTAGGACAAAATTCTTTACGGTGAGAGTGGTGAAACGCTGGAACAGGTTGCCCAGAGAAGCTGTGGATGCCCCATCCCTGGAAGTGTTCAAGACCCGGTTGGATGGGGAGTAACCTGGTCTAGTGGGAAGTGTCCCTGCCCATGGCAGGGGTGTTGGAACTAGGTGATCTTTAAGATCCCTTCCAAATCCAACCATCCTATGATTCTATGACAGCAAATGAAAAGGATTCTGGGACTACAGAGGGAGACAAATCTAGTGCAAGAGTGCAATCAAGCACAGTTTCATCCCTGGGCAGCAGCTCCTCATTTGAATTGCAAATGTGCTGGCACAGCTGAATGGAATGTGCTCAAGTGGGGATAAAGATGGCCAAGACTTTGGCAAACTATGCAATAAGGGACCGAGCCCTTGGGCTTATTTCTTGGCCTGCTTTTGTTTAGCTGTGTAGGCAAGAACCTCAGTAGGCTGTTCATTCTGACTCTTGGTTCAAAGTAGAAAATCACTTTTTCCTGAAGGCATCACTCATTAGTGGGCTACAAGGACAACCTCCCTTCAGCGCTGTCTCTCTCTGGACCCACGCATATTCCACTGTTCTCTATGCAGTGGCCTAGCCTCTGCCCAGCAGCAAAGAATATACAGACTATTGCTTAGCCTGAAGTTTTTTTGTAACAAATGTAGAAACTATGGATTATGACTGTGTCTGATGGTGTACCAGATCTGCTTCCCAGATGAACTTTATAACCCTGCAGCTATTATGAATATGTAGGAAACAACACAATCCACCAGTTCTCCCTGAATGTTTACCTTTAGAGCTCAGGACATTACCATGTTCTGGAAGAGACTTTTTTTATATTTTTTATATTTCTTACTGGTTTAGGCTTCCTTGTTTAGTATACAGAATAATTCTGGTGCATTCTGGGGCACAAAATTCTCTCTATTTAATGTTCAAGGAACTTGAGGTATCTAAATTCAATCTAATGAATTGTCACTTTCAGAATGTACATCCAGCTCTCAGCATCTTTTTCACCAGCGTGAAAGGTCTTGGGTCTTATGAATTTGGGCCTCCTGACTGTATTAGAGTTACTGGATGGGTTATAGGGTATTAGCTATACAGCCTTTTTGAGGGATGATCACCTGAAGATGACTGGGTTGTATATCTTCATCCCTGACATTTAGAAAATCAAAACAATTGCTATACATCCTTGGAAGTTTTGGTGTTTGGCTTTCTGGCTTTGTTTGACTGCAACAATGAAATTGTCTTTGCTGTATTTATTGCAGTCAGCACTTTAACTTGGGAAATATTTGACCAAACCAGAAGGTAGGAAATTAGTTATTGCCAGTAACCCCAAATGTCAATATGCCCACTGATTATATCGTGAAGAAGGAGAGCTTTAGTGTTTATTTACTTGTCCATTTATACTTCATGTTTCTGTTCAGTCCAGGGTCATATTTCAATCCCCAACATTAGCTTAAAACAATTGGCTCCATTGCTCAGAAGTTTGATTGCCCATAAATTGTTTCCTGCGTGGCTTTTATTATGCTATTTAAAAAATAGACCTATTTTAACCCAAGCATAAACATCTCTTTTTTGTGCTTCTTTAAGAAAAGCAAGGACAGCAAATTGAAACACACTGTTCCTTCAGTGTGAAAACTCATTTTTTTTAAGTTGAACAACATCAGCAAGATAAAGAAAAGATTTTAGAAACATCTTTAACTTTACTGCCAACAGGGTTTGAAATCATAAAAACACAGAGACCCACTTCTTTCCTCCATTCACTCCTGTTATCAGGTCAAGGCCTGAGTTGCTACAACAAAACACTCACAAACCATCACCTGAACTGTTCTTGAAAATGTATTTCAATGTTTTTCAGGGTTTACCAGGTGGTTCATTGTGTTTCAAGTGTCCTTGAAATTCAGCTGTGTGACACTGGTATGAACTACTATATAAAAGAGGTTCAGGATCAGAAATAAAATGCTGTTAAATTAACTGCTGCCTGTGCAATTAGCCTGCAGGTAACTTATTTTACTGAAGCTGATCTTTTTTTTTTTTTAATATTAAATTTTTTGACCAGGTTCTGTCACAGGTGCCCCGAAAGGCAGATTCTCTCTTGGCAGAAAGACAGCGGTATCTGTGGAGTTTGACTACATTCTGACAGTTATATCACACAGATCACTATGAATAAATAAAGAAGCTGTGGTTTCCCTTTCATAAAAAACCATTTTCCCTTTCATGAGGTGAGTGAGGTCTAATCCATTTAATTATTAAAACTGGCCCACTTCTTGTCTTGCTTGCTGCTTAAGTCCTTTTTTCATCACTAGACCCGAGCAGTCCAGAGAGACATTGTGTAAAAGATAATAGATGGCAAAGTGAATTTTTAAAAAGACTTGGAGTGTGAATTTGTTTGATACAGGTCCTCAGTGTCTGAGAAAATGACTTCTTTTTCTTAAGGATGAAAATAAAGCCCTGCAACGATAGACAGTGCCAAGATTGTCTTCATGTTAGTAGGTTTTTATATCTTGCAGGGTTTGCAGGCCCAGACTTTCTCAGATTCCAAAGAATTTGTGATCTTCATCAGGTTGCAAGTCTTTTGTTAAATTTGTCTGAAATACAAAGGTATAACTGCATAGAGCTGATAAGGGGTTACAGCTATTATGACTCTAACTTATTTGCTGATATTTAATACACTATTCCTTTCAATAAGATTCTTATTTAATGTTCTGATCACTATGATCTTTCTCTCTGAGGACATGTTAATGAAATGCATTACAAAAATATCTAATCTTCTTTAAAAGCATAAAGAAAAAACTACAGAAGCTTTCCTCTTTCCAGTGTGAGGGGCAAGCACTCAAATTTAGCCTCTTCTTTGCACAAAATGCCCTATGGTCAGGCAATGTTACTGGGAATTTACGTGTTCAAAGACTGATATTCAAAAAGAACGATTAACAAAGAAAACTCAACTATTATTTACATATTCAGTACTGCTGTCACTATATACTGTTACATTTCTTGTCCTTATATTTATATTCAATGTGCATAGTTTTCATGGAAACTGCATTGCTATTATGTTTGTGATATACTGCAATATTACATAGATTTTAAAGTGTAATTTTCCTGCTTACTTGTATTAAATACCTAACCTCTAATTTCAGGCCGGTTCTTCATAAGGAAAAAGTATGGGGAAAACCTGCATGCTAATGCAGGGAAAGTAATGAGATTAAACTAATTTATCAAGGCCTTTGGACATAGAAAATTCTGCAGGGCTGAATGTTTGCATTGCTGAACCCTCCCTGACCCTGAGAAAAGCTAAGGAACTTGAGGTGTGGTGAAACTCAGACTATTCATGTTCTCCTTGGAACCGTTAATGCAGTGCCTAAACTGTAACTAAGACATATTTTTTTTCCCAGAGAAAAAAGAAAATATTGTGCATAGTAATGAACCAAGCTTTCCCATAGGAGAGTAGTTATTTAATTCTGATGAACCTGCACTTTATTGTTTTCTATATTTCCATCATAAACACCACAGATAAACACCCTAGATCCCTATAATTAATTTTACAATGAAATAAATACACAGCTTCCTCCAGTTCCTCCTTTTTCTTCCTTCGTGAGCCAGTTGTTTACAGAGGGTTGTGCTTGTGAGCACTTTCTCTAATAAGTTATTTATGTACAATAAATTATTTTTCTTCTTTTTTTTCTTTTTTTCTTCTTTTTTTTTTTTTTCCTTTTTTCCCCAGGTTATTTTGATCTTATAGTGTCATGATAATTAGGAGATCTTACCTCCCTTAGCAACCTTCCTTACTGCGTCATTCTCCATCTCTATATTGGGGTAAGGTAAATGTCTTTTCAGAAAGCCAAAATCAAGGACATGGAATATGGCTTTTCTCCATGTAAAAATACTGTTTTAATAAGACCTACATTTTAAACCCAGATAGTAATTAAATAACTACAATAATATGCTAAACATATTTGTGCATACACAAAACAAGTTAGAGTATGAACGCTTGACATTTAAGGCAGATTTTACTCTATACATCATTTATCATGTTCTCATACTTAACAGTTATAAGTTTAATTTAAGAAGGAAGCATTTCGGGACACAACCAGCACTGGAATTATCACATATTATGCAGCTGTCATTGAAAGGAAGATCAGTGAAGGCACCAAGATGTGTTCTTTGCATAATGGGACCCCATGTCACAGCCAGTTAGTCATCGTTAATTGGTCATTGGTGATCACGGGAATAGTTCTACGATGGTTTGGGATTAATTAGTATCATCTACAGTACAGTGGAAGAGACAAAAGTAGAAATCAGTTTCTGGACAACAGATTTAGAGTTAGCCCAGTCACATTTTCATTATAAACGACTAAGTCTATAGATCGATGAGACAATTTTCTTCGGTGTTGAAAACTGATCAGTACTAAATTGTAGTAATTTATTGAATTGATTTTAGGGAAAAGCTTACAGGCTTTGAAACTTTTTTTTTTTAACTCCCTCTGTAGCCAGCATGGCCTAAAACTATTAATCTTTATAGTAAATTGCAGTGCTCCTATCTTAACTTTTTGGAAATTGTTTTGATTTAGACCAAACCTGGTAACACTAGAGTTCACAATCATTGGTTTTTGTAACAATGGGGAAAAGGGGAATTAAGAAAGTATTTCTGGTTTACTAGCAAGATTTCTTACTTGTAATAGGCAGACTTTTAGGGAACTAGATACAGAAACTATATCTGTACAAACCTTTTCTGGTTTCCAATGAGATTTCCAATTTAAATCAAGATTACATTGATTACTTCTTTGGTTTAAGCTTATTAATTTCTATGATACTTATTCAGATGTCTGTTGCTGAAGGCTCAAGGGAAGCAGCATCTTATCTTATTCCAGAATTATGAGATTCAAATTTAGAAGACTGAATGCTTTTTAATAATAATTGAATACCGCAAAAGAATTTATTTTGATGGGTTCTCACAGCTATTAGGTTGCCCTTTTTCTTTCATTAAAAAATCCTTTGAATACTTTTCACTTGGAGTTTAGCTGCAATATAAAATCCTTTTATTTTTTTTTTCTTTAAATTCAGAGAAATTATTTAAGAAGAGTTTATTAAGTTTTTCTTAGCAAGACTGTTTGTTTTGTTTTAGGAAATGGGCTTAGACTGGTATTCATCTATCAAAATGTGGGGATTTGTGGTTCCTTTTCAATCTCCAAACTTATTTTCGTTATTATTGTAACTTTTTTATATATATAAATAAAAAAGCCTGGGTATAAAGCAGGACACCAATTTGGCTTGTTTGTTAGGTACAAACAAATTAAAAACAGACTGCTTGTTGCCTGAAAATGCCTACAAACCTTCCAAATAAATCCTTCACTTGATTCAGTATTATACAAAAGCCAGGGCTGATACAGAAACACTATGATGCAAACAGACATCTTCTGGGCAGTTCCCTAAAGTCAAGCAGTATCTGTGGAGCTCTTTGAATGGTTAGGAGTTAATGTTCTACAAATCATGGGATTTGGGGGAATTTGCAATTTGAAAAGAGTGTATCATGTCATTATTTCTAAAAAAGGCAAACAGCCTGATTTGAGTAACTGAGAGCCACGTACTCTTAACAACAATCCTGGAAAAATGCCAGGAAAAGCTAAAGGCTAGAATAAGCAAGTAATTAAGAAATTTTAGTGGAATGTTAATGATTATGCATCTATATATTAATGAATATGTATGTGTGTATATTTATATTTAATTTAAAATAAATCCAAAGAAGCAATTTCATTTTTTTTAAAATGAGATTTTTTGATGTTCTTGGGCTGACACTGAAAGAAAATTTGTTAAAGAAATATTTTTTTGGTGTCTTCAAATAAAGTAAGTCCCATATTGGAAATCAAATCTCTTGAACAGGATGGTCAGTTACTATCTGGATAGTGACAAGAGCTCCTGTAAGGGTTCTTAGAATGGCACCTTCAGTTGGAATAGGTGGTCTGTAGTCCTATTACTCCAGAACATGCATGACCCATCATTGTTGAATATCTTAATCTACATTAATTATCTTAGCAAAGTACAAGACATTTTCTGCATCTGCAGGAACAGTTTCTACTGACCATTTACAAATGACTTATCTGTGCGCTATCATCTGATCAATTTGCAGCAGAAGGCACCTAACAGAAAGGGCCCACAGGGGCCAGATTCTCCACTTAGCTTGTCATTCAGGACTTTTAAGAATACCAGTTAGTTTAGGCACAGCAGAGGCTGCCTGGGGGAACTCTTCAGGACAGTCTGAAAGTCCCACAAGGAGTGCTCCTGCACTGATAAGTCAAATACGTAGTTGTGAAGGTGTCTAGGGGTTCAGTCACTTCAGTCACCCGGTTTCAAGCCAGTGCATTGCCTCGTCTATGAAAACGAGTAGCAGAGGACTTCCTCACTACCCAAGGAATTAATGACTTAAAGATGGACACACAGGCACAACCCTGATACCCAACTGCATCACAGTTATAAGTAAAGAACAACTTCGAATTTTGTACTTATAACTTGATAGTTCTTGCCATAGTGCAGTCAATGTTATTGCCATAATACAATTAATTCTGTAAGTCGTCATACTGAGTCCAGCCTGAAAATTCTGATAAGAGCATTGCTACACAAAATCAATGCAGCCCAGGATAAATGCGTTAAAAAAACCCAACCAAACAAAGCTGTTTTAACGATCGATCACAAGCTTTCATTTAAAAATTATTGTGTTTTGAGAGCATCTATTATGATTATGCAGAGATTCATGTTTATATTGCAAACTAACTGGGTCAATATTTTTATCAATACCTTTGAAATAATTAATAAAATATTTACTAGTAAATCTTATATAAAAGTTGGAGAAGTATGTAAAGAAGATGGTTGATTAGTTATACAAAGATATTTGATCATGTACTGAAGTAAGATAATCTGAACAAATTGCATTTTAAATAGAGCTTTGATGTGATTAGCAATTTCATGTTTAAGAGGACTAAAAATTCGATCTTTGTAATATAATTTTATTCTGATTCAGAACAAAGTCAAGATATTTCAAAGCTTCTAGCTAAAGTTAATTGCCCCTGCCTTCCCAGTTCCAAGAAACTATTGACTGCCTCAGAACCAGCAACGCAAATAGCAGCTGTAGCTGTGCTGGAAATGAAGCTCAGAACCGGAAATTTCAAAGCTCTTAACATCCTCCCCTTCTGAGAACTTTCAAAGAGTTGAACTGGAAGCCTGAGCTCCTCAATGGCCTGCCAAGTTGAGGAACCAGGCAGAGATAGTAATAATTCCCAAAATATAACAGGGATTTTGTCAACATCATAGTCTTGCACAAGTTTACAGTATAGATCAAATGACAAACTCCAAAATATTCTCTTTTGAAATGTTAAGTGAAGATTGATGCAAGTCCAGACATCAAGGGAGGGATTCATCTGACAGATTCAGTCATCCGGAATGTAGGTATCTGCCTATGTGGGTGGGTGTCTAGATTCAGTTTGTGATCAGTGGGAAGATGTGAGTAGATGAATTGTTTCAATGACATATTTCCGTAGTCTGATTTAGGTATTTAAGGCAGACATCTGGCATCATGCAGGTGGTGCTTCTGAACCATGGACAAAAGCTTATATTTTGAAAAGCACTGGTGTATGATAAAATCAAAATGTTTAAGGCTCTGAATCAATGCTTGACAGAGTACAAGTTATATATGAACTGGTCTAACAGAGAAATGAGTGTTCTTGAGTGCACTAAGGAGGAATTTCTTGGAACAACAAATTAGACTAAATAACTTCTTTGAATGGCATTATGGAAACCAAAAGCTGGTTACTATGGTCTCTTCTGTTCTGGAGTTCTTGTCTCGAAAAGATGTTGAAAAATAAGACTGAGTTCAGAAAAGAAATGCATCAGAATTTTATGGTTTACACTGTTAACGTGGATTCATGTCACTTGATGTGATATTGGACATTAATGTGAAGGTCCTGTGTAAAAGAGGTCCAGTGAGAATTCATTGGAAGTTTTGTATCTGTTTATTGGCTATAGAAGGTTCAGTGTGCTTACTTCAGATATTAAAGCTTTTATTGTAAACATTCCAATTATGGAAAAATACTATACCATTTGGCTATTAATACTGACTTTCGTCTACAGTTGTCTGTTATTGATCTCAGACCATAGTTAATACATGTGATTTTACCAGCCTAAAGGCTATAGCTACTAACAAAGAGATACACAAAAAGACCTTGTATAAAGCTTGTCAGATTTTGCCTGTGTTTTTGTCTGGGTGCCTATAACAATAAAATACTGTTAAATATAAATACTAAATCACCAGGAGTGATAGAGCATTGTAGATTAAACCAAACATACAATCAAAAAAATAAATAATGCAAAGTGAGTATTTTTTCAAAACAAAGAAAACATAAATTTAGTTTATCTAATCTGATTTAAGAAGAGTTAATTAAGGGAGTTATTGCTTTGAGCATATATCTATATTATATTCAACAGGAATTAGATACTTCCCTGATATTTTTTGATATCAAACAGCTCAATAACTGCTTTTTGTTGGACAGGTCTGATTGTCAGCTGGTCTGAGACACAGTCTTCAGTGTCAAATGTAACAACTTCCTCCATTCGCTTTAGCCTTGGTTTTTTGAGTTTCTGGTCTTTTTGTTGGGTTTGCTAAACAGAAGGTCATTCCCTGAGACCATGAAGATTATAGATACATTCAGCAATGTAATATATAATAAACCCACTTGGATAATTTTCTGCTGCAAGCTATACCTTCCATGTCAATTCTGGAAATGTTTTCTCATTTCATTTTCTATTCTGTCCTGCATCTTGCCTTCCTCTTTGTCAACCTCTATGTGAAAAGAACTGGAACATAGCAGATAGATAGTTTACTGTTCTTTAAAAATGTTAGGCTAGGTCTTTGAAGCAACAGGATTCATGTGTTTTGTTGAGCTTTACTTTCACAACTTCTCTTTTTCAGTGTGAAAATTACATTGTTAACAGATTAAAGTCACCCTGAAAGAGTCACTCTGGCTGTTCTTTTTCCAGTTCATGACTAGGGTTTAAGTTAATAAAAATATACGCATTTGTTATAAATGATTGGATGCATCACTTTATCCTTTTTGTAAAGAGATTTACTTGGTAATTCTAAAGGGGAGAAAGACATTTAAGTTAATTGCATGAAAATCTCTCCACTTGAGAATTAGAGAGATGTTATAATCCTTTGACTATAGCAAATTAAATGTCACCCTCCAGAAACTGTAGTGCTCCATGCTGTTAGATTAAGAATTCTGTAGTTGTAATTTATTAATATTTAGAAAAACTACTAATCAGAATATGTTGAATTGTAACTTAAGTGTATGTCATGACACTAATGAGTGATTTGATTGCTTTTGGTAGTAATCCCTCCTTTTTTATTATAAGTGGATTTCATATTTGAATGGGTGTTTCAAATGCAATCCTGTCTTCTGTCCCTTCTGCACCTTCCTTTCACATTTACTTAAAGCAAGTAGAAATAACCCTAACAAGACATACCAATATGTAGTAGACTGGTTCCTAGAAGATCATTTCAATCCTAGCTTGGACATATGAGAGTGTGGAGAGTTTGTGGCAGGATCTGAGGCTCTGAGAATATTTTTTTTCCATCTCTGCTGATCTGTATTAAATATGAAGTATTAATCAAGATTAATTTATTCCAAGCCAAAGCCCAGAATTCTGCAATGTCAGTGGTCAATCGCTTGAACAAAATATTTATTAGCTGCCCATTTCTGCCATCTTTTGTCGGGAGTACTTGAGTAATTTTTTCTTAACCTACATTTTCCCAATAACATTATTACAATAACACATTAATGTCCTCTAATTAAACAAAAAATACTGCCAATTTCTCATTCTCTTCCATTCTACCTATAACAATATTTTTATTCTATTTTTTGCTACTGTTAGTCTTTATCCCATAATGTGGTATTGTATATACTCACTCAACATAACCTGTCATCCACTGTCCTCTGTTTTATATTGCTCTGAAGAGTTTACAAGCAAAGGCAAGAGACAACCACAGTCACCACAAAGAGGTCTAGCAATGGAAGACAACAACAAGATGGTATAATTCTGTATGATAAAGCACCACAGGGTTTTCTGCAGTATAGACATATGTATCTGAACTGGTCATCCAAGATTGTTTTATAGTAAAAAAGGAGAAAAAAGAACTGTTAGAACATGCCTCATCTCATCCTAAGGCAGACATCAAAACAGATCAAACTTATTACACAGTATTTTTTTTTTTCTCCATTGTTTATAAGGAAAATTTGGGGTAACTAGCTCATAGGTAAACATCAATAGTTGACTGAAGTTAAATCCTGTCACTTCTGTTTAATCATCGACAAGATTAATATTACATTAAGAAATGTTTTAAGGAAGACTGAACAGACAATAATCTGTCCTTGTGTAAAGTTATAGACATATCTAATTGCTGCATGGAAGACAGCAGTAGTGTTTCGGGCTGAAATATTCCTAAAAAGATGATGAAACCCAAGACAGAAAGTGTTTCTATTGTTAGAGGATAGGGAGACAAACATCTGGGAAACATCATACCTAATGTTGAAAACATTAAACTAGCTGTTTAAGGAGAAGAATGACGGAGTATCTATAAGGAAAAGCTTACTCAAAGCTTTGTGGAAAGCTATTTATGCGATATGCAAGGAACAGAAGACAGATCTGATGAAAGAGCCTTCAGACATCAAAAAAATAAAGTATATTCCTGTCCTGATTTCAGCTGTGATAGTTAATTTCCTTTCTAGTGGTTGCTGTGTTTTCATATTTGTCATGAAAGGAATGTCAATAATACATATTGTTTTAGTTGTTACTAAGTGATGTTTATATTATTCAAGGACTTTTTTCAGCTTCCCGTAGAAGCCAGAAAGAGAAGCATAGACAGAACAAGGGAATAGCCAATAGAATATTCCATAACATAGACGTCATGATTGGTATATAAGTGGGGGTTGGCCAGGGGGCGGGAATCTACGATCACTGCTCTGGTCAGGCTGGGCAACCAATTCACTGGGCAGTGAGAGCAACTCATGTCTTGTATAATCCTTTACCACTATTATTTATTATTATTATTATTATTATCATCATCATCATCATCATTATCTTCATTTTCATTTTCACTTACATTTTCCCTTATTGTTCTATTAAACTGTCTTGATCTCAGCCCACGAGGTTGTTTTTTTTTTCCCTTTCGTCTTCTTTTCTCCCTCTTCTCCCTTTCTTAGGGGGGGAAAGGGATTGAGTGAGTGGTTGCATGTTTCTAGTGGAAAGAAAGGCAAGGCAAGGCAAGGCGGAAAGGCAAGGCAAGGCAAGGCAAGGCAAAGAAAGGAAAGGAAAGGAAAGGAAAGGAAAGGAAAGGAAAGGAAAGGAAAGGAAAGGAAAGGAAAGGAAAGGAAAGGAAAGGAAAGGAAAGGAAAGGAAAGGAAAGGAAAGGAAAGGAAAGGAAAGGAAAGGAAAGGAAAGGAAAGGAAAGGAAAGGAAAGGAAAGGAAACTGAGTAATTGAGGGGAAGAAAGTCTCTGAAGAAAGAAAACAGTTTTGAGAAGGAAAGAAGGCATGACACTTCTGCAGCAGTTGTCAGAGACTGGAATTTATCTCCTCTAGTTTTACATCTGAGCTAATCAAATTAAAATCCTTACATAGGGATTCAGTGGAAATAAACTGGCAATTTTATTTGCCTGAGGTACTTAAGGTGACTGGAATAAGTTATATTATAGGTATGGCATTTTTTCCTAGTGACTAACAGTGTAGAAAACCACATGGTAGATAGCAGAAGTTAAACAAGTTGTAAACAATTCATTGAGGAAGAAACATGAAAGAAAATTATCTAAATATATTACAAATGCCTTATAAGACCAGTAATACATTTGTAATTCTCTCTCTACTGGAAGAAGTTTGATGGTTAAGTACCATTCTTTGTAAAGCTAACAGAATCATAAATGTACAAGATCAAAACTGGAACATGTTTTTGATGAAATACTCTCCCTCCTCTTTGATACTACCCTCTGATAAATATAAATGGAAAAAACTGAAACAAACAAAAAGTTTTCAGCAGGAAGGTTTCGTTTGGTTGTAGATTGTTTCTTTTTTTTTTTTTTTTTGTATTTTCTAAATTAAGATCAGTATTTTTCTCTGCTCTCTTTTGGGGATTTTGTGTTTCCTGCTACAATTGTAAGGGGACTTTGTGGTATATATATCAACTACATTCCCCATAACATTTAAGAAAAAAAGCAACCCTCTAGAGCTCTGCTAAGAAATTGTTACAAAGCATTTGAAGAAAGGAGAAAGGCTTTGAATAAGGCAAGATATTTGTTAAAACTTCAGGATTTGATAGGTTATAAAAGGAAAACGTATTCAGGCTCAGGGGGTTATTAGAAGATCTAAGAAATCATGCTGGCAATACTTCTGTAGCTGTATTAATCACCATACTTCAGCAGAAAAGACATGGAATAAGATAAAAAGAATAAATGAGAAAAGGGACACATCTTTTGCAATACCTACTTTAATTAAGGGTGAAACTACTGTTGATTCATATATACAAAAAATTAACATGTTAGGTGGGTGCTCTGCTAATATTGATTATAACTGTAGATTGATTTTATCTGCATCAAAGAGCTTTTATTATGTGAAGATTTGTGTTCAGATTTTTTCTGTTTTTCCTTTTGAAATAGGCACTTGCATTCTGGAGGGCTAATATGAGACCACTAGCGCTATAGTATAGGTTTTCCAGTCAATTAATTTAGGTTATTTACCTCCAATAATACGATTCATGAGCTTAACTATAATTGTTTGAGGAGAAAAGAGATGGAATTTTAACTTTTTTGAACATTTTCAGAATTGAACTAATTGTTGGGTTGTTGGTTTTGTTGTTTTTTGGTTTTTTTTCCCCCTTAAGAAAATGGCATGTATTTAAACATAGAATAATATTTCCTGTATAATTAAATTAGGTTGTGTTTCCTATGACACAAATTCTTTGTTACACTATATAGGTCATTTAAAAACAGAAACAGTTGAGAGGTTTTCATTGTATTTTCTAAGTTCCTTTTACATTTTCTACGTTTCCTTGAGAAGGGTTTGTCTGCTTTGGTTGGATTCTTTGGTTGGATTTCCTTTTTCAGAAATGCACCTATACATATGTGTTTATCATGTAGCTGTTATGATATACAAAAAAATAGTCAGAAGTTAGGATCCTGGCTTTTTATCTGCTTAAATATTATGCAGCACTAGGTTTGGGTTTCATAGGAAAAAATGATCTTGCTGCCTCCTTGTCAGAAAGTCTGTGCTTTCGTTTTTTTGTATAACCTTGCTGTTCACTGACGCCCCAGGGAACCTTGAAGCTAATCCCTGTCAGAGGAGGAGACTGGATAACGGTGCGATTGCCCTTCCACCTTCACCTGATCAACTGTTTTGCCAGTGAAAGGTAGCCAGGACATATATTACTGTTATGTCAAGACATCACAGAAGTCCTAAATTCCTCTTTGTAAATTGTCAAGGTAAAGTGCAAACAGCGTGCCGTATAATGTTTGTTGCTTAACTTCTTTTTGTCATTATTTTTCTCTTAAGCGATCCTCTGAGTATTCTTAATGATTCAGGGTAGGATGCAGCCATGATATGGGTAAAGGCTTCATATAGTTGCTCAGCTGCATCTCTGGTAAATGAACTAAATTATGCTTCTTGATGGGCTGTGGAAAAGTGGGAGGAATGCATTCCTCTCCCCTGCCTTCCCCTTTGGCAAATCTGTTATTTTAATTGTATTTGAATTTGCATCAGCAATGTTTCAGATAAATACGTCAAGATTCAAGCGTCTGTGGTTATGCACAACTAAAACTGCATAATGATCACTGCTTGGGAGACAAATTTTCTGTCCTGGGGGAAAATCCAATCATTTCAAGTTTGATATCATTCCAAGTCTGATGGAAAAATTTAAATGCTGACATTTCCAGTAATAACTAAATTTTAGAACTACAAGATCATTGGATGGCTGAGGTTGAAAGGCAGCTAAGGAGGTGTCTAGTCCAACCCCCTGCAGAACAGGGTGAGATGGGGATTGCTCTTGGCTGTGTTCAGTCAGGTGTTGAATACCTCCAAGGATGGGAACTCCACAACCTCTCTGGGCAATCTCGGTCACCCTCACAGTAAAAAAGCATTTCCTGATGTTCAGAGGGAACTGCCTGTGTTTCAGTTTGTGCCCATTGCCTTTGGTTCTGTCACTGAACACCACTGAGAAGAAACTGGTTCCAGCTTCTATATTCCCAGTGTTAAGGTATTTATTCACTTTGGTAAGATCCCCCTCAGCCTTCTCTTCTCCAGACTGAACAGTCCCAGCTCTCTGAGCCCTTCCTCATAGGAGAGATGCTCCAGCCCCTTAATCATCTTAGTGGCTTTTTGCTGGACTTTCTCCATTAAGTCCATGTCTCTCATTCTAGGGAGCCCAGAACTGGGCACAGCAGTCCAGATGAGTCTCACCAGTGCTGAGGAAAGGGAAAGGATCACCTCCCTCAACCTGTTGGCTATGCACCTCCTGATGCAGCCCAGGGTATAGTTGGCCTTCTTTGCTGCAAGGGCACATTGCTCACTCATGATCAGCTTGCTGTCCATTAGGACCCCCAGGTCCTTATCTTGTAGAGTTCCTTTCCAGTCAGCCCGTAGCCCGTACTGGTGCCTGGGGTTATTCCTCCCCAGGTGTAGGATGTGACATTATCTCTGCCTGAACTTTGCAAGATTCTGGTCTGCTCAGTTCTCCAGCTAGTCAAGGCCTGTCTGTTGAGACAGCAAAACCATATGGTGTATCAGCCACTGCTCCCAGTTTTGTTTAATCTGCTGAGGGTGCACACAGACACATCATCCAAATCATTAATGAAGATGTTAATCAGTGTTAAAGATTACCCCAGTAGTGACCCCTGGGATACGCTGCTAGTGTACTCAGCCTCATACTGCTGCTGATTATGGAACTTTGATGCCAACAATTCCGACAGTTTTTAATTCACCTCACTATCTGTAAAAGCTGTACTTTACCAGTTTGTCTACAATGATGTTAGTGGAGATGATGTCAAAAACCTTGCTAACGTGAAGATAAACAACATCCGCCACTATCCACTCATCCACCAAGCCAGTCATCTCATCAGAGAAAGCTATTAGGTTGATGAAGCAAGATTTCCCATTTGTAGATCTATGCTGATGACTCCAAATCACCTTCTTGTACTTCATGGGTCTAGAAATTATTTCCAGGAGCATTTCCTCCTTCACATTCACAGGGACTAAGGTGAGGCTGATAGACTTGCAGTTCTCTGAATATCCCTTCTTTGCCTTCTTGAAGATAGGGACATTTGCTTTCTTCTAGTCCTCAGCAACCTCTCCCATTCACCATGACCTTTCATAGATAACCAAGAGTGGCCTCCCAGTGACATCACTCAGCTCCCTCAGCACTTGTGGGTGCATCCTGTTAGGTCCCTTGGGCTTATGTCCATCCAGTTTGTTTAAATGTTCCCTAATCAGATCCTTCTCCACCGAGGGTAAGTCTTCCTTGCTTCAGACTTTCTCACTGGTCCCAGATATAGAATCATAGAATCATTGAATGGTTAGAGTTGGAAGTAACCTTAAAGATCATCTAGTTCCAACCCCCCTGCAACGGCCAGGGACACTTTCCACCAGATTAGGCTGCTCAAATCCCCATCCAGCCTGGCCTTGAACACCTCTAGGGATGGGTCTTACCAGTAAAGACTGAGCCAAGGAATGCATTGAATATCTTGACCTTCTCCATGTCCTTTGTAACCAGTTCCCCTGCGCCATTCAGGGTGAGGCCCACATTCTTCCTAACCTTTTGCTGCTGATATATCTGTAGAAACATTTTTTTCCCTTCAAGTGCCATGGCAGATTCAGGTGGGTTTTGGCTTTCCTAACTCTATCCCCGCTCAGACAAAGTTTCTGTATTCCTCCCAGGTCATCTGTGCCTGTTTCTACCTCTTGTACACTTCCTTTTTATGTCTGAATTTTTTCATAAGACCCTTGCTCATCTATGCAGGCCTCATGACAAATTTACTTGGCTCCCTGATAATCAGGGATGATTGTTGAATATCAGGCAGCTTTTCCGAACCCCTCTTCTCTCCAGGGCCGTCTCTTATGTGAGTCTTCCAATAAGAGGCACGAACAGGACAAAGTCCACTCTTCTGAAGTCCAGGGTTGAGATCCTGCTTTTTGCTTGATCTTTAGGAAAAATGTTCCTCAGGGAGAACCTCTTGCTCCTGACCAAGTGCTTTATAGCAGACATCCACAACATCACTGATGTTGATCTGCCTGATAATCATGACTCACAAGCTCAACTGGCTCTTTACTTGTGCCAAGGCAAAGCTCCACACACCCACGCTTCTCTCTCACATAAAGGGTGAATCCCCCTCCTTGCTGTCCTAGCCCATTCTTCCCAAAAATTCTGTATCCATCCAGGATAATCCAGTCTGTGTGTGATCTCAGCAGGTCTCTCATCCAACCCCCTGCTCAAAGTCAGCAGGCCATGCTGCTCAGGTCTTTCTCCTGTCCAGTCTCGAAAACCTTCAGAGAAGGAGACTACACAAACTCCTAGAACAACCTGCTTCACTGCTCAACTCTTCTTATAAGGAAAACCACTTTAATTTCAATTTGAAAAAAACAATAATATTGCTTTAATAAGATTTAAAACTTCAATTTGATAATTATAAACATCATGAAAATATTAATGAATCGTATTAAATAAAAATCTTCTAATACATCATTTGAAATAAATAGGTTTCCACAGAATACTTTAAATTTAATTAATTAATTTTCTGCCAGAAGTCCTTTAAGACTTACAATAGGTTCAGATGGATCCTGCAGGAGGGAGTGGGACAGAAAAGGGAAATTCCTCCTTTCCTGGTGAGCAAATGCTCCTCCTAAAGGGATGAGGGGAGAAAGATGCAATACACCAAGGTTTCATAGATCAGATAGAGACTGATATAGTCCCATCAGCAGTGTATCTTTGCACACTCTGGGTGTGACAAAAAGAGAAACTTCCTAGGGACCAGACTGTGAAGAGATCCAGTGAGCTTCCTTTTAAAACTATTATTTATTTTTGAGCACTCTGATGAACAACTGAAATAGAATCAATGACTTTCTTATCAGTACATTGTTCTTAAATCCTCTGCCTTTCTATCTATAAATATATGCTATAATCAAGAACGTAATTAACCTAATGTACCCGTGAAGCTGTTCTTGCAGCTCTGTACACACAAATAACCTATTTCCAGAAACAACTATAAATAAATGAACATTTTATAGCAAGTAGGTCAAATTTTTAAGGATAATTAGGCATAAAAGGCATACAGACAGACGCCTCCTGTGAGGCAGTTTTTCAGCGTTCTTGAAAATCCATCTGGATGCTTAACTATATCTCAGGTCACCATGACTACATTTAAATCCCTTGAAAGTCTGTGTCCTATGCACTGAAAAACTCTCCGAGGGGTCACCTGTCTAAGCGGTCTAAGCATATTGTGCAACGCATAGGAAAATATACACACAGTGAGAGAATAATTAAGCTCACAAAAGACTTGAATTGCCCTTTGGAGGATCTGACCTTTTTCCTTCAGCATAAAGAAATCCAAGAGCAGCTATGATTCCAGCACAGGTGCTGAGAACATTTATGATGTCCAGGCCCATGGGACTTTTGCATGGCAGAATCAACATTATTTGTAGAGTAAAGACATTTAGAGTCTGCAGAAAGAAGTAGATCAGCAGGCAATACACACCAGGGAGGGCAATGAGAGTATTGCACTTGACTCCAGCCATCTGTGCAGGCAAGTTCAATACAGCACAGAAATATTTAACCTGTCTCAAACAATAGAATTAATCTAGACAGAGAAGTGAAATCTCCAGATCAGCTCATTTACCATACTGTAGATTAACATTTTTTCATGCCTTGATAAAGTTTGGTGGCAAGACTTCTTTCTCAGTGTAAAACAGACAAGCTGCTTTATTATTTACAAAAATGACCACATAAGACACTAAATAAAAACTTAGTTCTTTGGCAGATGCAAAGCAGTTTCAACGTAATTGATTGGGCCACCTGCAATATTAAAGAAGTATCAATAAAATCAGGCTGTTTCCTGTATGGGAGTTATTACATGCTGTGTAAAATCCCGTTTCCCCTCCCTTTCATTGAAGTCATTGAAGCCTGAACATAGAACTAAATAAGCTACTTGGCACCAGGGAAACATATCTCACAACAGCTGCTTTATGTGTTTGACCACTTTGAAATTGCTGGTCTACTGAATTTAATATGCCCAGGACTCTAGAGCAAGATTTTGTCCTATAACGATCATAGAACTTTCGATAAAAATTCAATTTATTTGTTACTATTAAGAGCTTGCCAGTCCATTTCAATACGAAATTCATCAATTGTATCTCAGCTTTACACAGTGTCTTTTTGTTCTGAAATATAGACCTTGGCATATGTAAGCAGATAGGGTTTTGAAGATTTGCCAGCCCTTGTACCATAAGCATAACACTTACATTCCCTTTTGTAGAAGGAAATGGTTTATACAAAATGACAGTTGTGAAATCTGCAGGTTACTAACAGCTTGGTAAATCTGACTGAAAGAACGTCTTTAGTCTAGCAGTAAACCAGCAGTCAGCAGTCCAGCAGGAGAAGGCTTATCTGTGCCAGCTTTAGAAACTGGGGATGTGATTTATTTCACCTCAGGTCAAGCATTTTAAGGGTATATAATCCTAAAATTTTACCCTACCTCCTATCCAAATACATAAATGCATGCACTGCGTCCTGCTATCAACTTCATCCCTAGCATCTCTCTTGCACTGCACTGTAGGAAGTAGTGCTAGTTATCTTGGAAGCCAGAGGACTGTGAAAAGACACACTGTGAAGGCTGTAAAAGAAGTTTGTGTATTTGTGTGATGATGAGGAATGGAGGGGCACAGAACAACAGAAATCTGTGTGCATCTGAAATAAAACATTTCTCTAAATTATTAAATTCAGTTAATTTGGCTTACATAGCACTACAGCTAGACAGCAAAAACTTACTGAAATTTTTACTACGCTGCTTCTGATTGTGTCGTATAATTTGTCATTGGGATTCCACAGTAACCAGGTAAAAATAAAAACATGCCTAGAATTATGTTTGGCTAATACTATCTGAAACAAAAATTCCACAGCATACAAGTATGCTTTTTGAATGTGATTTTCTTAGGTGATTCAAGCTATCTGGACTGTTTTTCTCCCAAAATAAAGGAGCCTTATCTGGCTTCTGTGGATACCTCTGTGGACACTGGAAAAGTCGTCTCATTGACCTTGTACCGAAAAACAAGTAGCTGTGTAGGGTGACTATGGGGCAATTCCCCTAAGTTGCATTTATGCAAATTCAAGTAACTCAACATACTGCGTAATGAAACACAAGAGAATTAGTGACACGGGAACTATGCCATGCCACTGCTGCAGCCTTGTCCCACATTCCTCCCTCCATGTTGTCAATCCTGAATGAAGGCAGAGTTTTGTGTTACAATGAATTAATTTTACACACTGAGAGATTATGAATTAAGAAAACTGTCAATATAAAAATTAAGGACAATATCATTAGTTGTTGGTACTAATTGTAGTTCTTAATTGGAGACTGAATCTCATACATTTGATTTATCACATTGGGAATATACAACAAAGGTCCTTTTTAAGTATTTACCAGTAAAATCCCGTTGACTGATTTTGATTTCATAGAAGTCAGTAGGGAAAAATAAACAAACAGAAAAAACACACCAGGAGTGTTTGTAAAGACTGAAGCTGTAGGCATGGATGAATTTCTTTCACTCAGTAAAGAAAGGCCAATTGAACAAAAATGCCATTTTAGTCAGCACCAAAACTACTCGCTAATTCATCTCGTATGAATTCAGAGGATAACTTGAATGGGAGAAAACAGAGAGACTAGTGATGCTACTTGAGATAAAAATTTTTAATCTTTTTCCTTTAGAAAGAAGTCATGTTTTTGTTTTATACAATGTCGAAATATTCATTTGTTTAATGAGGGAAGGATACAGGATTAAATAAACATTTTATATAATCTAAGTAGGAATTTTTCTGTTTCACTAAGAAATTAAAGCAGAGTTTGAATCAAGGTGAAGCAGACTGACAGCCTCTGAAAGGGCAAGCTATAAACCAAGGGGATAGTAAATTTCAAATATTTTTTTCGTAAATGGTAGTCAAAGGTCAAAATCCATCATACGTGCAAATCCCAATGGAGTCAATGTGTTTGTGACTGACTGTCATACACCACTGACAGCTTCAGACACACAACAGCTCAAGTCAGTCCTCTAAATGATATTCTGCAGAGGAGAGGGGCTCCAAATGAATGAGTACAAAGGGAAGAAGTATACATGTTTTGGGATCACAGATGCTCAGCACTTCATCTTTTAAAACATTTTTAATATTTCAACCTCACACATGGCAGAAATAGTCTCTGTTCCATGGGACTTTTCTTTAATTTTTGACATCATCATTGAATTTCAAGTACTAATATCTGCAATTCTGCTTCCCTCATTTTGTCGTGCTCTGCTGCATTAGTGCAAATCTCTGCTCTCATCCTCAATATCCATCATAGTCCAGCTTTCGCTGTCACAATTCTTTCCATAGGAAGACTGTTTCTACTGAAAGAATGTAAGGCTATTCCTGCTTTACATAAAATCAGTGACAAACATGTGAGTATATAGGATTGTAGAAACGAAAGAAAATCAGTAAGGTGGAAAATTCATAATGTCTTCAGAAAAGACCTTCAGGTCAATGATTAGATAACAGTGTTTTGCCTGTTTCTATTGCTAGTTTTAGCTATGGCAAAAGCTAGAAAGGAAATAACCTTACAAGGAGAATCTTGCCTTTAGTTCTGTTTTATGCTAGAATGTCCTGCATTTCTGTACCAGTTACTAGAAGTAGGAGGTTAGCGAGGAAAATTGTGAGAATGAGAAAAAAGTGGTTTGATGTCAAATGCCTACTCAAACGCTTGTGCTTCATCTATGCTAAACACTCACAGAAACCAGGACAAAGTTGTAGATGAATGGAGATAAATGGATTGCCCAAACATTGCTGAAAAAAATGGTGAAATTAAATGTATGATTCTAAATTTCTTTTTTTTTTTCAGAGCAAAACTGAATTTTATGTCTTCTTACAATATATACACACATACACATGAGTTTTTTCCAACATTTATACTCAGTTAGAGGTACAAGAGTTTTAATGAGTAAGAACTCCATTTCATACCAGTTAATGCTGCAGAGGTGCCTTAACTAGGTGAACCAAGAATTATGTAGAACTAAAAAAGTAGAGACTAATGACAGTAAAAATTTTGCCTTAATTCTGGCCAGGGAATTAAACAAGTGTCTCCTGGACATGATTAGCTAAGTTTAAAGAGGGCCTTTGGAAAAAGGGACCACAGATTAATATACAAATACTTGCTCTGCCCAATCAAATAAAATTAATGTAATTAGTTTTATTGTGGTCAATACCTTTAAATCACTTAAACACAGGCTTGACTTGTGAGATTTGAGAAATTCAATTAACTAATGCCAGTAAACTGATAAAGTTTCACTAGAAGAAAAATTATGTAAGCAAGAAAAAATATTCTTATTGTATTACACAATAAATGTCACAGAAAACGGAGTGAGAGGCACTGGAGAGACTGTAGAGAAGAAAGTGACTTCTAAAGGACTCTAGTGGGAATCTTTGCAGATACAGTTATTTGGGGAAATAAACTGGCTGCATGGGAAAAGACTAAAACATCAATTAAACTGGCAATGTCACAAGGTCTTTTTGTGATCACATAAGGTAAAGTTATTTAAAAAAAAAGGCAAAGAGCTTCACAAAATCTTAATTTCTGCTTCTAGACAAAATTCTTTTTTTTTTTTCCAAAAGCCTAAATATTCCTCAACTAATATGTGGTTTATTAAAGCTAAAGGGTTATGCTATCTCAGAAAAAGAGATTCAGACAGTATCAAAAACATAGCAAAACAGAAACTGATTACTGTAATATTATGATATAGTCTACTTAAGTAAAAGATGAAGTACATGTAACCTGAAATGATTAAGAACAAATATTAAATGGAACAACCACATTTTGCATCCCGTACAACTTACTGAAAAGGAAAAATAAAATGGATGTAAGCTTTTGCTTATTCACATGCTCTCAAACTTTGTTTTGGCATGTTCAGAGATAAAAAGTAAGGCTGATATTTTTGCAGTCATTGTCTCTGAAAATAGAGCATGTTTACTGTGAACAGAATGACATTGTTTGCTGACTTCTGTAATGCTGGTCTTGCTTGAGAAAGGAGCAAACACAAAAGTAAAGTGGAATTGTGTTTTGGTTCAGAGAAGTGGATTAGCGATCTGTGTAAATATGATGCAGTGTTTGTCTAAAGGATTTCTGCTCTATAAACACATGAGGCTAAATCCTGATCCTATTGAAGGCAATGGCATAATTCTCCCTTGACTTCAGTAGAACCGAAGATTGGCTCAGCACATTTTAATACTATAAAATTTCTCACTCCAAGAGAAAACTTCACTGGAATGACTGCTTTCACAACTCAACTCTTCTATATCCCAAAATCATCGATGTGTGAGCTCCCAAGAAAACACTATATAGACTTTTCCTCTGAAGAAACAGATAATCCAAGTCTGAATTCACGGTATTTCTTCTCAGTGTTGACAAAGTAGATTAGTATCATCCCATCAATAACAGATGCACAGCCTTTCTGATGTTTTGTTTTGTTTTGTTTTGTTTTGTTTTGTTTTTTCTGAAACAGAATCTGATGGTGACATACACTAATTTTTTTAAAGACCAGGCAACAAAATTACAGCTTCCACTGAAACATTTTTTCTATTTCTTTGCTTATTTTCTTATATAATTTTTCATTCAACAGAGAAAGAGAGAAACAAACATAGAAAAAGATTCCATATTTTATTACCCGAGAGGTCCCTTATTGACCACCTTTAACTATGGAGAACATAAAATGATTCTCTGTCCTTGGCAAATTTTTTCCCACCACAGCATTCTTAGAACATTTTTGTTTTCCTAATGCTCTTTTATTCCTATTTGATGGGGTTTTTTTAATTAATCACTCCCACTATGTCAATAATGGCTTTACTTTGAATCTGGTGACTGCTAGCATCCCTTTTCAATCTTCTGCAATGGACTTCCTTAAAAGGTTTTTTTCAAGCCCAGATAAATGTCAGCTTGTTCTCCTTTATCTCTGCTATTTGCCAACCTGTTCTCAAATGCAGCAGCACAGTCCACAATCATGTCACTCACTGTATTTTATAACATTGGCTTACAATCCCTTAACATATGTTCTGCCACACCATATTTGATGAGGTCCATGAATCCTGTGAGGAAACAGAAGTTAGTACACTTTATGGAGGTACAACACAGCAGTCCACATTCATTATGTTTAGGTTAATATAAGTAATTTATAAGTAAGTTATTTATGCAGGTTGGTGGCTATTTAGGTTTTCTGGCTATTGATGAAGTCAAGTCTTTAGTGAAAATTATATTCTTCAATTATTAATGAATTAATTACAGTTCTAGGAACATATAGTGTAGTATATCTTAATAATATCATAATTTAAAAAAATAATCATAATTAGACATAGTCATTCATAAAGGTACCACCTACTTCCACCAGGTAAACTATACAAATTCTCAGAGATTTTAGCATTAATATGTACCAAAACCAAGAAAGTCAGCTGCATAAAAAAAAATTCCATTTCTCACTTGTAATAGGCCTCTAGATTCAAATTATAATGGTTTACATGCCCAAAAATATAATAACAAACTAAGACAAGAACAGACTACAAACCTGGCTGCTGTTCCAAACATATACCGCCAGCAGTCAGAGAGACATGATCTCAATTTTCACCCTGGACTTTGCTGAAGGCCTCAGGCCCTTCCTTGAGGTTACCTTCCAGATCTTGAATTCATGAACACTATGTCAAGAAACCATATAAAACTAAAGTATATCTCACATAGTTCAGCCTTGGAAGAGAGAAGTGTGGTTTGGTTTTTTTTACAGTAGTACTGTGAAAGTATTTCATAAAATGAAATTCCAATATATAGAATTTTGTGACTTAGAGTACATTAGTTACAACGTTAGTTGTATGAAATTCACATTAGTTACTTCATTAGTTCTATGAAATTCACGCATATGGTGTGAGGAACAAATTCATCCCAAAATTACTCTACCAGGCAGGTCCAGATAGGCAATGGAATTCTGATATTCACACAGCAACATCTCAGGATCACTTTTTGTCCAAGACTGGCTGGAACCTTAGAGATAATGTCCCTAGCAGGCATTTTTATGCATAGCTTGACTCACCTTGCACTTATTTGTGTGTGTGCCACCAGGTCTTAAATAAGTTCAGGCATGTAGATATTTAGAAATATTTTGAAATGATCCAGAATATGTTGTGAAGCACTAATGAGAGTTAACTCCAGAAGACGGAGAAAGAAAGGGAAAGGATTGCAGCATTATGGACTCAAGACCTGTTTCACAGAGAATGCTGATTACAGAAAAAGCATTTTAGGCCAACTGACCATAAAGAGCAGTCAGAAGAAGCAGCCACTCACAAATGAAGAAGGCATATAAAAAATCAAGTGCCTAAAATGGGTACCCAAGGTACCCATTCTTAAGATGGCAGCCCTGTTACCCAAGCAAACCTGAGAGCACAAGAAATAGAAGGATAGGGCTTGTGGCAAATTTTAGACATGAGAATTGCTCATTCCGTTCAAAGTGTTCGGAAGCAGAAAACAAAGGTTGTCCAAGTGACACCAGTACATCAATACCAGTGAGAGGAGAAGGCAGGCATGGGGGCAGCGCAGGTCCTGGGAAAAAAAGCACGCCCCAGGACTTCATTACCAGACCAAGAGCAGCACCTTGTGTGGCTGAACCCTGGCAGCAATAGCCTTAAACATCCTTAATCCACATCTTTTTTTTCTCTCTCTCTCAAGCTGTTTTTTATTGCTCAACACCTTTGCGCAGTATGGGTGATGATTAATGCTACTTTGAGCGGAGATATTTGGCATACACGCCCTACATGGGATCCACAGAGGCATTTGGCACTGCAGAGTCACTGTGGCTGTGTGGAACATGGTTCTGCCCCATGGGCCCTGGGGAGCATAGGGATTTCTATACTTCCCTGCAGGCACAGCCTGGTTCAGGGGACAGCAGAGGCTGAGGCTTCAGCTTCAACCCATCCCTTCTCGGCTCCAGGGAATAAAGAGAGAAGAGTTTAGGTATTCCCGAGATACATGGATTACCATCCTGTCTGGATTCATGGAGGCTCTTCCTCCATACCTTTAACAAACTGACAAAACTACCACTACCACTTATTTCTTTGTGCCTTCAGCGGTGCTGAGCAGAACTGACTCCATCTAATTGGAATGAAATATATCAGTAATGGGAATAAATGGCACAACTGAGAGACACTTCTAAAAGACTCTACAAGACCATAAAGCATCTTACTGCAAAGGTCAGTTCACCCTCCTAGCTCACCCTTACTTTCTGAAGAAATGGAAACCATGAAGGTTGGAACTGGGAGCAAAGATGAACTTTGGTGGAGAGATTGTCAAAGTTATAAAAGATATTTTGTTGCCCAGTTTCTACAGGCAGGAGCCATTTCTATGTCTTTCAAACTAGTATGACTACTTTCTACTTGAAATTACTTTCCCTAGTATGATATAAGCCTGTGTTCAAGGAGTCAGACTTTTGACCATATTACATCTGTTATATGCTGAGGGATAAAATTAAGAAACACTTCATGAAAATGTTACGACATAGACAGAGGAAACTTTAACAACAGTTTCAATAGAATACTTGGGGGTTTTTTTAACATGGACTCCTCCACAGCAGCTGTTGTAGGAGGCTTTAACCTGAAAACAGCCACAACTTAAATTAGACCTTTGCACAGAAGAGGACGGTGCTGCATTAGCAAAATAGCATGGGAAGGTTCAGGTGTAAAGGATTCAAAGTTACACTGTTATTCACATTCTGAAGGACTATCTAAGTGACATTTTTGTTCATGAGAACACTTTGGTAAGCATAGAAAACAAGAGTTTCTAGACTCCAGCAAGTTAAAAGGCTGAAGAAAGAAATTGGAAATGTCCAAATGTGCTGTCATACCTCTTAGCAAAAAAAATAAATAAGGCATATTATAAATCTTTTCATTTCTCAAAGAATGAAAAAGAATGTGAATGCTCTTCAAAAACAGGATAAAGATTTGGTCTGTGAAAGCAGTGCTATATGAAAGTATGTGCTTTTGGTACTTCTGACAAAAAGATCTTGCTGGATACCTTCGACAAGAGAAATTGTGAGCATTAACATGAGGGCTAGGTTTGTGCTAAAGGTAAAAGATAAAAAAACCTGTTCACAAAAAATTACAAGAGCTAAGCCCCACTTTTTACTAGAAATAGTTTAATGCTATGGAATTTTCTTGCCATCAAAAAAAGATTGCAAAGCTTAATGTGACAACACCATCCAGAGTTTAAATTCACAGAGATGAAATCAAACAGCATTAGAAAATGGTTGAGCATGGTGATAAAGTGACTGTAAGGCGAGCTGGCAGAAAAGCACTTTCCTAATAATGAGGAAGATGCCCTAGGTGCAAACACGCTAGGCAGAATATTGGCAACAGCACACTCCAGGCATATAAATAAAATTCCTCTGTCACACCTTTTGCTGCCAAATTAGTACAGCAACTACACAGTCACTGATGCTTGCTTTTCTTTGCAAACTGTAACTTACTACCATCACCGACAGTAAAAAGAAAATCAAGCTATGCCTTTTTGTGTCTTTGTGAAACTGCTTTCTCCCACGAAATAAAAATTAACTGATACAGTTTACACATGACGTTAACTGTATGCCTCAGTCATACCAACATCCAGTAAGACAGATTTCAGTCCTCAGGAGTGTAGGAATATTATGACTTGCTGCTTGGTTCCAGCTGTGTGTCAGATCATGCTTTTAACTTACTTTCTATGGATTCCAGGGAGAGAAGGATTGGATACAGCTCTGTGCGTGGAAGCCTTCCATTATAAATCAGCCATGATATTTCAGCCCCTGAGTCCATCCTAACATTATTGTTTTCAGAGTATGTCTCTTGACTTGCAGCTCGTAAGACACTTTTATATTTCAGAGCCAAAACCAATATGGTGTCATTGTAGTTTAATACTGCTGCCTAATTCACCACTGCACTGATTTCAATGGGGTCATTCTAGTATGGAGCTGCTGCGTTCAGAATCGTTACATGAATTTTTCAATGTGCATTGCAGCAATATATACTCCTAGTACATTTTATGTTTCTCACATTCAACAGAGAAAAGAATGCTATAATAAAGTATAACATTAAAGTCTTCAAATACTCCTCTTTTGATGTTGTTCCCAACAAAACGGCAACTGTATAAACAGGAAGAAATCCTAACATTTAGGTTTCCATTAAGAAAACAAAAGGCACCTTCAGGTTAATATCCACCCCTGTGGATTTGTTTCAGTCTTAGCTATAAGGAATATTGTGCATGTCTCCACATTTTGTGCAGATTGCTAAATGTTTTTGCTTAGTAATCCTGGTTTTAAGTGATTTCATAAGTATGAGAAGAGTTGTTTACTTATTGCTTATTTAATTACTGATTACTTATTATACTTGCAGGTTAGTCTAAGAGGTAATAATATCATATTAGCATAGACAGGTTTCTTACAGTCTTGGAGGTGAAGGCAGAGAAGCTACAGTTATCCAAGTCACAATTTATAGATGACTTCCTACATTGAGTTATTTTACCCTGACACATACCATTTCTTCCACCACAAAACCTGACCACAGCCGTACCACTATACTTTCTGTAACATTTCTGAAACTGTAGCTAGTAAGAATTGACATGCTCTCTCAATTGTCACACTTATATCACCAAAGTTAAGCAGAGGTCATGCCCTAGATAACATTTCTCTGCAAGTGGTTTGACTTCTGTCATCTTTAGATTTCCTGTGCGTCCTCACAATTTTTTTATTCTTCTGTACATTTTCTGCTTTCAAAACTCAACATTGCCTCATAGCGATTTGCGGTGTTGTAAGTCTGCCTAACTCGACAGTCTTCAGATATCACAGCTAGACAGGCGAAACTCTGCCACTTGTTTCATCCCCAAGGACAAAGATAAACCACAAAGTGCATTTGGTGGCAATCATTCACTCGTACTTCCTTATAGAAAGCTGTGTTTCTCCTAATGTCAAATGACGAATATGCTGTAATACATCAGGAGAGGTTAAATCACAGAGACACATAGGAACAACCATTTCTTCTGCTCTTAGCAAGACCTGGAGGACTGAGTTTTGGTAGCATGGATAAAAAGTGTAGAGTTTACCTGGAATGTCAAATGATTACTTCAGCCTTGACACCCAGACAGTGACTCTGGTCTACCAAATCACCAATACTTCTCACAGTCCAGAGCTCCTTTACATTCACAGATGAGCTCCTGTGTAATCCTCGGGGAAAGACTGCTGCCTGCATCCAAGTCACATATAGCAAATATGAAATTTTATCTGCTCAGAACTTCCGAGTTAAAAAGTTGAAGTATATAATCATAGAATGGTTAGAACCATAGAATGGTTAGAATCATAGAGTGGTGTAACAACAGCCGGGGTTAAAAAATGAAACAGAAGAATGAATTAATACTTCTTCATTCACAGAGAATGAATAAAACAGAAAATAGTTTGACTAAAAAAAAAGAAGTAATAAAATTTCAGAGAAGGAACTGAAGTTGTGTTGGGCAACATATAAAATTGATACAACGGAAGAGATGCTTTGTGTTACTACCATGTGTCAGTCATGCTAAGCTACAAAGTGCCACACAAGAGCCACACACTCTGTCGAAGGGTGAATCCATTGTAAATTTGATGTGAGGTAAAACTGGTGGAAGTGTGTCACCTTGGAAGGATTCGGCAAAGGATGCTGCATGTGGGCAGAGCAAAGATTCTTGCATTTCAGTACAGAAGGTTGCTATTTCCACAGAAAGTGTCATGTACAAATATGACCTGAAGTTCCAAAGTGCTCTCAGAACTTTAGGGTCCAATATGTCACCATGCAAGTACATAAGTAGGTATGACACTTCTTTATTTTCATTCTGGGCTGAATAAAGTAGTTCAGAATAGAATTTTGTGGATCTTTCACATCCATTCAGTGAACTGGATCCATTCAGTTCCTTCCAAGACTGATTATATCGCAGATGAAGAGATAAAGATTATTAGAACTATTCTTCTTCTGTCTCAGACACCTATCAATATCTAGTATGCCATTATTTACCTACAAAAAATAAAAGTATGTTTGAGATTCATCAGTTTCATGTAGTGTCCTGTCCCACTTGAGCTTTGGCATCACCAACTGAAGGAGCGAATGTGGCATGTAGGGCTTCTGAACTCAGGAGTGCTGGTAACCGTAGTTTGGTGCTAGATTTTTTTAGGGAAGGGATAGGCTAGTGTTCATGGGAAACTCTCTGTCAGGTACACAATGACTTGACTGCAACCATCACAGTTGTAGTAATCTTCCCTGTAGGCAGGAAGATTACACAGGTCAGCGGGGTGTACTTGCAAATGGCACATTTTTACTGCAATGCAGAGGAGAGAGTGGTTACTATCAGGATGCTTATTTTTGTTTCTAAATAAGCCTTAAGGATTATATCTGATTTTCATCTAGTTGCTGCTCAAAATAAAATGCATTAACGCTGTTTCTAGTTTTCCTTGTTCTCAGGTCCTCCAACTTCAAACTAGATAATATGACCAATAGTCTACAGAAGCATGCTCTCCTCCCTGTGAGCTTAACACTCCCAGCTGCATAAGTGCTCAGCTGTGACAGCAGCCCTGGAGAGAATTTATCCCTCCTCATAGCTGTAAAGCTGATAGCAAGGGTACTACAGTGAGGAAGGAAGAAGAAGTGTGATTGAAGTCCCTCACATAGACTAGGGGACAGGACAAAAGTTTGCCTCTGGTCAGTGGGCTCAAAAGACACATTGGATCACATTTACAATCATATTTTTAAATAAAATAATAAAATAGCCTTGTTCGTTACATTCAAAGCAAATTTGCAGATGACAGTCTTCAAGCAAGTTTCTCAGCTATAATTCCCAACTGAGTGAAGGCAGCTCCCCTGCAGCCCTGAACCAGCCACCAGAGACAGGGAGATACCAGCACAGCCTGGTGTTTAGCGCTTCCTGTGGGCTAAACCTATGCAACTCCTGCTTACTTGCTATACAGAGTTAAGTAAATTATTCTTCCAAGAAACTTAACTTTAATTACAGGACTTATACAGGGTCCTGGCGTTTGAGACTGAGTGCTGAATTTCAGCCCAGGCCCTTTTGCTTTGTGCTTTCAGGGTAAGTTGTGCATCAACTCACTGTGAGAATCTGTGTCGTCTTGCTTTTAAATCCCAAGTGCCTACAAAGCATTTCCTTGTTTTACAAGGCGCTATTCTTCTTATTTTACGTTTCATGTTGGAATTTCCAATTTCTTCTTGCAAAACTTTTGGCCCTCAGTTTCTTTTCCTGAGAAAATTAACACAGAAGACTAGTTCCCTGGGGAAAAAAAATCATACAGACTATGCCCTCTTAAAGGCAATTTCATTTATGATGATCACCAGACCCTCTGTAAAATTTCATCTGTCTCTACACTCTCTGGGTAATGTAAGTGTGATGACATGTTCCCAGCACATTACACCCTGAACTACTTCTTAATTTAGGGCTTCTAGTTATCTTATGAAGGGCAATGATCTATATCTAAATTTTTGTTCTGCTTAAACTCAACTTCTGTATGTATGTCTTCCTACATATTTCATGGTGAGGTATAGAGGTCTGGTAAGGAGATTTGTAGTCCTGACACGCACATTTGTTGAGGAATAATTATATGAGCTGGAATCCTCTTCTGGTTACACAGCTCCCTGTTTTCAGTCAAGTGCTTTTTCCAGTATGTACTTAATGCACAGGTCCATTTTGTTATCCACACTCTCTCCACTTCTCAGACGGATCTTAGCTGCTTCGAAGTGTAAAGAATCGGCCTCCTTAACCGCAACTCGTTCATTACCTTGCTACGCAGCACACAAGGTCTCCTTACTTGGTCAGAGAAAAAGCAAGTTTCTTTTTATTTCCCATTCCCATCAAATATACTCAAAATGCTGTTTTGGTGTAGGTATAGAGTGTAGCTTGTGAGGCTGAATAGTAAGCAGATCTTGCTGCTGCACATGCAAATTAACATATTCCTGCCTTTCCCCCCAGACAGAAGAGAGGAGTTAAAATAAGGGGCCATCTAGACTGAACTTTGAATTCTTATCTATATTCTTGTTTGCAGTCAATCACCAGCAGCTTGGCCTTGTTACTGATGCTGTTGCTGTGCTCGCAGAAAGATCAAAGTCCATTACAGTACCTGTGCCCCTCTCACCCAGGAGAAGGCAGGATGCTGATCAGCAGCAAACAACACACCAAACATCGTGTGCCCCCAAGCCCGCCCATCCTCAGTATCTTCCACTAATTCACACTGTCTCTAAGGAAACTCTGGAGTCTGTTAGACGGTCTGTTTATGATCTGTTTTCCTTGTTATTTTCACTCAATGACAACAATTTGCTTGTTATTTGACGAATGCCAAGTAAAAGCATAACATAGACTGTGGATGAGCTGGGGTTATTGTTTGAATAGTAGGAGCTTATGACTGATGTTCATGCTGTGTAATTAATCTCCTAAATCACATGTTTCTTTTCCTCATCAGATGATTATTAAATCTATATAGAGCTTTCAAAACGGCTTTGCAAAATCTTCCTGTGTGAATGCGTGTCTGAATGAATATTTGTATGCGGCTTATTTGCATCACAAATATTCAAATCTCTTTTCTTAAACAAAAGAATTATCCTCTCAGAGATTTTGAATGAGTATTTCTGAATGTATTTTTTTCAATGTTGTCCCACCTTCAATTCAGATGGACACCGGAACTAATAAGATGATTAATACCAGATAACTCTTTCTATATTTTCCTCCTGCAAAGATATTAATAGACAAATACATGTACAAATCTGCACATAACTACAGTAAGTGATTGGTTACAAAATCTTCCTTGACATCCAGTTCTTTTTGTTCCTTATTTTTTTATAAGCCTTCCATATTATATGTGTTGTTTATTAGAGCAATTTTAATATGGATTGAATGAGCAGTTTACCAGTAAACAGGAAACTATAAACATATTGCTGTAAAGTGAGAATTGTCTATTGATAAATCAAAGCATTATGACCATATCCCAAGAGAACCACTGAAGCAAGCTGCCTCAGCTAATTCAGTGAATCAGTGATGTTTACTGGTTTGCAAAAGCCATCAAAAAAAAGAACACCCAGCATTTTTTCTCTTTTTTTTTTTTATCCTTCCATGGTTTAGCACATTTAAAATGGAACACAAGGAAAATTCGTGCTCATATTTTAAATTTATTCCTCTCTTTTGCTGCTTATTTTCACCTCTGAATATAAGGTATACATTAATAAAGTTTCTATGTGGATTCTCTTTTAGGTGAAAGGCATCCTGTCCCCTTTCTCCAGTTCCCAAGTTTAGACATTCAATCCCAGAGATGACAGCAGCTAAAATGGCACCTCTGAGACAATTTTCTGTAAAATACGTACTTTTTGAGACCAGTAGAGAGAGATGGAGTCCTCTTAATTAAGTCCTGTTTTTGTGGTTTCCTAGGGTTTCCTGGAACACCTCTCTTCCCCGCCCTCCTTTAATGGGCACAAACTTGAACATAGGAAGTTCCACCTAAACATGAGGAGGAACTTCTTTACTTTGAGGGTGACAGAGCACTGGAACAGGCTGCCCAGAGACGCGGTGGAGTCTCCATCTCTGGAGACATTCAAAACCCGCCTGGACGCGTTCCTGTGCAACCTGCTCTGGGTGACCCTGCTCTGGCTGGGGGTTGGACTAGATGATCTCCAGAGGTCCCTTCCAATCCCTACTATTCTGTGATTCTGTGATTCAGTCCCACACAGGATGCCACTAGCATAAGGTCCCCTATGGAAATGTTAGCAGATATAATAAAAACCTTAAAACTCATGCCTATTGAAAAGTAACTAAAACAACTAAACACTAAACACCTGACACGTAACTTGTTACATGCCCATGCTACCCTCAGTAGTACACTTGCCCTGCAGTTTATGTCAAAAGCTTGTTGGTTGCATAGCATTTCTCCCCTTTCATAATACTTCTGCTGGAAACTCTTTGCTAATAGTGGCTGTAAGTTCCATGTTCATACTAGTCCAACAGTTTCATCATTGTTGCTACCTATTTTGGCAAGTCAAAAGTATTTCTTATTCTGTTTGTACAGAGACAGTTGGGTTTTTGTCCTGTCAGTGTATTCAATGCTGCTTATATAAGAAGTCTTATTTTAGCTGGCTCTCAAGCACAACTGAATAAGGAGGAATAAGAGACTACGATGCAGTCATAAATACTAAAATACACTTCAGATGGGATGAGAGCCGTTAGTTGAAGTCCAAGAGAGTAAAACATCAAAGTTGGTAGGACAGTTCAACAAGCAGCATACATGGTCAACTAAGAAACAGGGCTGAGAGATTGAATCATACCTATAGCTATGGGCTCTGGTATACAGTAAAGTCACGGAGCAGACTCAAGGCTGATCAAGATTTCCATCTCCCTGACAGAATTTCTCAATATAGCTTTTCCCTCTCCTTCTCTCTCCCCTCTCCCACTCCTTTACTGCTGTTATCTTTGTTTAAAGTGCTTAGCTCACTGTATTGGCTACAGGTTTTGCGTGTATTCAGCATGTCGAAATACTTCTGCAGCAGCAATGAAAGAGCTTAATTATCAAGTTCAGATGGGAAGAAGAGGAAGAGAAGAAAGATGAGTTTATAAATAACTGATTATATTTAATGTTATACAGGCATCTAATGCTGGACCGAGAGAGAGTCGTGCTCTAGAAAGGCACTACAAAGAAAATAAACAGACCAATTTTAGTCAAGAGTTAATAGAACAGGACCAGCTGTCAGACACGATAGAGATTCCTATTGCTTTTTCTCTCTTGGATACAGTTATCCTCAAAATGAGCATAAAAGGCCCGTTATTGCCCACTGGTGGTAGTATTTAGACATGCTGGCTAACAGTAGAAAATCAGTGTTTTCTAGGTTATTGAAATATCTTGATGAAACGAAGTAAGAATGCTGCTACTAAGCAACTTGGGCTTAGGCTCAGGCTAATGTCACACAATTTATGGCTATGATTTTTTAATAATGAATCAGTTGTCTACAGTGTTTGTCAAGAATATTATCCCCAGGGACCACGAGGTCCATTACTCTAATAGGAACAAGCAGAAAGAAAATACAGACATTAAATCTAGATCTAGCTTCTGGAAAAAAATACTGCATTTTTCCATGTTTCAGCTCCTGAAAGAACAGTTATTAATACAATCTTGGGACCAAAAATACTCCTGTATGCAGATTTCCCTTCTGCCAATACCAAAGAGAGGTTATAGGATCTTGCTTCTTCACAATCATCCATATTTTTCTGCATATATATATATAAATGTATATATCATAATCTGTTTATAGCATATGTAGTCCTGGTAAATTCCTGAAAGTCATCTATTCTTAAAGCTTCAAGAACTTCATAATCTATATAGCAGATTTACAGATTATATTCAAGTAAAGATTAAATCTTTGCAACACTGTATTTATTACACCTATATTCAGAAACTAATTTCTCTTCTGTAGCCACAGTCTTACCAAAAATAAATGAGGATTCTGAAGACACTCTAGATTCAGCAGTCACAAACACCAAACTGTGATTGATAAATTCACTGGTTACACGACTGATATATTGTAATACAAAATGAATTTCATTGTTTTGCCTGTCAGCATTATAATATGATAATTTATCAGATGTTTTTACAAATTTTGTTTATTTGACTTTCAGTAAAGTTCAACCTACTGGGTGATTTAGGAGATTTTAAAAACATGAAATTATGTTTACTGCTGAAACTCTGGGCTTGTATGTTGATACTCAAATATTTGAAATCTGAACTGTGTGCTTTTTGGCTCAAATAGTTGTTTGCTGGAGAGTTATGATATATACAAACAAAAATGTACATAGATTAAGTCCTAGGGAATTACTAAATCTAAATTAATTATATTAATCTTCTATTTCAAAAAAACACCTTTTTTGTTAAAAGAAAATTAAAAGAAAATATTAGTCATCCTCTTTAGTTATCATCATATTGAATACTTATTAGTTTTCACTATTACTTGTTTCTCTGAACATTTAATGTTGTCTGTTTTTGAGAGAAAATAATGAACTGTGATTTATCATCCCTTGACATTCCAGGATATGGTTGTGTGACACCACAATAGGGGTTCCATTTAATTTTTAACATATTTTAAAAATGTTAAGTACTGTAATCTTGAAATGTACCTTACCGATTTAACATAATGATTTTCTCCAATTTTTAATCAATACAAATAAATTCTCTGAAAAATCCTGTTAGGAATTATGGAGCGCAATTTCCACAGACTGAAATTATGGGGCGCATGATCAGAGTTCTGCACATGAAGGGCTTTCAGAAATAACCCTCAAGGAGAGGAATTTCAGCACTGAGTTGCACTACTCAGAATAACCCCTTCTAACCAAGAAAAATTGCAATTCTTTTCTTGTAAGGCTTAACAACAGTATTATGTTCCAAGGACTGATCATTCAAGTACAGACAATTTAAACAGAGAACTTTAAAGTGAAAAACCTATGAGCCTATGGAAGAATAAGGCCTGTAAAGTGAAGGTGAAACAGTTAAGTAGAGAACTCGGTATTTACAGGACCAGCAATGGAATATCCTATTTCCTTTCTGGCACTGGTCCACTTGAGAATATTAGTGAACAAGCAGTGTTGACATCACATAGCCCTTTTCTTTTATTCTCTTGGAGTGCACCAGAGAGGCATACATGAGGAGTGAGAGAGTGAGCGGGGAAGAGTGAGTCCATGTCAGAAAAAAAAATTACACTGTTTTTGTCAGTTTCAGCAGAAGAAAGCAAAATAGAAACGGAAGGGTCTGAGAACATTCAAAGGAAAATTAAAGCTGGACAGAAAGATTGTGCATGAGCTCAAAGAGCATCATCACCCAAAGAGCTAAGTAAACAAATGACATCATTGGGGCACCCATGATTAACTCTGTTTTCCAGTTGCAAAGAAAGGGAATTAAACAAACAAAACTTTATGGGGAATCGGGGAAAATAAATGTCAGTTCAGAGAAACCTAAATTAGCCAGTGTCTGGATTATCTTCCCCAAGATATCAGTTGGGAGTCCAATAGTCTTTCCAACACTGTCATCAGGTACCTCCTTACTGCCCTTATTACTTCACTGTGATTGCCACGGTGTCTCCATTCAAATCCTTGTCATTACTTCTCACTGGTCACCCGTTACAGATTTTCAGGGAAGAATCAGCAGTAAACAAGATCCTTCCCCTAAACCCTTGTAGTAACAGGAAACCACTGCTGGCCAGTCTCCCTCTCTACTCTCTCATATGCCTTCTGCAACATTCCCACCTCCATTTGCTGCTGAGGCAGACTAGCCAAGGGTACCAATAGGGCATGTCAACAAAGCATATCAAGTGTGAGCAGGAATGCTATTTTACAGCTAAGACCGTGACGGCATATGAGAAAAGTGACCCGGGCTGTCACAGAGAAGACCTGTAAACTGAACCTTGCAAAACTAACCAGTTACCACTTTCTTGTAAAACTTGTCAGCAGAGGGGTTTTATCCAGACAGCCTTCCACACAAGCTTTGCCCACCTGCAGTTTTCCAATAGTCAGGGCTTTTCTTTACTCCACAAGAAGTGTGAGTAGTGAGCTCCCCAGTTATAAAATGATTTAACAGTTCTCTAATTATCAGCTTTCTTCCAATCCCATGTAACTACAAAGAATGTAGCACCGTCCCAGCACCATTTTTTTAGTGATGCTTTGTAAGTGTACAGCAGTCAGAAATCTTCTTTGCTAGAGAAGGCATTTTTCAGCATTTGATATTAATATTCACCATATATAATCTACCACAGTCCTCTACACTCAAGACTTGCCTTCTCAAATTCTGTACCACAGTTTGCTCTGTGTGTGTGTGGGGGGGGGGGGGGGGCTGTTAATGCAAGTATTATGCATAATTAGAACTGATAAATAAGAATTGGCAATTAGAGGAACCTTAAGCAATTTTTCACCCTATCTGAACAAAATGACTAAACTGCAAGTGACAAGCTTGTAAATTAAAAATCTGAAAATATAAAAACTTTATTACAAGTATGTCATTTGTGAATCATTTAAGTGGCATATAATTAGATATGCAGTCATTTTATTATGGTTTATTTGTTCCTGGCTCATAAAGACTTTTTATCATGAAAAGCTCCCTGACTGTGACATTTACTGTAGAGTAGCCATGAAAGGAAGTGTTGAAACTTTGCCTCTAAAGACTTACAAAACTACTTGAGAGAAATTACATAAACAAACTACCCTAGAAGATGCTTGTGGAAGTTACATCTGGAAGTGGTACAAACAATTAATTTCTGAAAACATGCTTTCTGTCATTGGAAAAGAAGCCTTACTTTCATTCTTTTTGTTTTAGTTCATTACACAAATCACTTAAATTTTCCTTGGAAATGAAAGAGAACTAGGCTTAGACAGTGCACTAATGACTAATTGTATTGCTCATTACATGGCAAGGTTCTGGTAGCAGGGGGGCTTCAAGGGTGGCCCCTGGGAGAAGAAACCAGGAGCTACCCCCATGTTGGACACAATTGGTTTCAGCCAGCTCCAAAATGGGCCTGCTGCTGGCCAAAACTGAGCCCATGAGCGATGCTGGTGGCACCTCTGTCATAATGTATTTAAGAAAGGGTAAAAAACAGCACCGCAGAGCAGCTGTAAGGGGGAAAAGTGAGAAAATGTGTGAAAAACAACCTTGCAGAAACTCAAGTCAGCTAAGAAGGAGGGGAGGAGGTGCTCCAGGCACCGGATCAAGCATTCGCCTGCAGCCCAGGCAGAAGGCTGTGGTGAAATACTGCTGTCCCCCTGCAGCTCATGGAGGACCACAATGGAGCAGATATACAAACTGCATCCCATGGCAGAGCAGGTGGATGTGCCTTAGAATCATAGAATCATTGAGGTTGGAAAAGACCTTTAAGATCACCAAGTCCAACAGTAAACCTAACACTGCCAAGTCCACCACTAAACCATGTCCCTCTGCACCACATTCACATGTCTTTTAAATACCTCTGGGGATGGTGACTCAACCCCTTACCTGGGCAGCCTGTTTCAATTCTTGATAACCCTTTCAGTGAGTAAATTTTTCCTAATATTGAATCTTCTGGTGAAAAATCCTGGACTATTGCTGTGCATTGTCTCACCTGTGTGCTAAAGCTTCAGGGAGAGCTGATGTCCTGTAAAGATAACAGATGATTGGAGAAGTTGAACTGGGGTCAAGGAGGAACACTGGGTGCCTCAGTAGTAAGTGTAGGGCCTTACCCAGTAAAGGTAACTAAGCTGCAGCCCAGGGAGAGGAAGGAATGCACACCAGAGCAGGTTCCTGGCAGGACCTGTGGCCCATGGGGGATCACCCATGCTGGAGCAGTCTATTCCTGAAGAACTGTACCCCGTGGAAAGGATCCCACGCTGGAGCAGGGGAAGAATGTGAGGAGGAAGGAGAGGCAATGGCAAAGTGTTATGAACTGATCACAAACCCCATTCCCCATCCCACATGCACTGCTTTGAGGGTAAAAGGTAGAAGAGTGAGAATTAAGTTGAGCCTAGGAAGGTGTGAGAAAACTGGTTTTAGCTTTGTTTTGTTTCTCACTATCCTATTCTATTTTTAATTTTCAATAAAATAAATTAGTCTTCCCCAAGCCAAGTGTTTTTCCCGTGATAGTAATTGGAAGTGATCTCCCTTTCCTTATCTCAACCCACAAGTTTTTTCGTCATATTTTCTCTCCCTGTCCTGCTGAGGAGTGAGAGAACAGCTCGGTGGGCACCTGGCAGTCAGCCAAGGTTAGCATGTTACAGCAATGTAAAGTTTAGGCATATTAATGTCTAGCTAGAGACTTCAGGATGAACTCACTGACCCCTTCTGATCTTTTTCACTTCCGTATGGTTCAATACGCAGAATGAAACTGGCACTGCCTAAGATGAACTGGGTTGTTCTTCAGATTAGCAGCCAGCAGAAACCCAGGCAGAATTGTAGGTGTAGAAAATATGTAGATTCTAGTTTTGGCTGTTCTTTCCAACTTCCTTCCTTTCCTCTTCCTCTGCCCTCTCTGACGCCTTCTTTCACACTTTCCTCTCCGTCTCCCAGCCCATCTCCAGGATAGAGGCACTCCTGTGTCCCATCTCTGTCCCTACCATCTCCCTTGTGCCTCCAGCTGCAGAAGGAGCTCTTGTTCATTCAGGCATAAGAAAAAGGAAAAGAAAGTAGGACAAATTAAAGCTTCGTGAGGGCCAAGTTCAAGATGAGCCTTGCTAAATGAGGGCCAAGTTCAAGATGAGCCTTGCTAAATGAATCTTCTTGAGCTTCCCTCCGGATCTGTTTACGATGAACATGATGCAGTGAAATGCCAAAGTTAAGACTCCATAGCCTTGGTGACTATTAAGCAGGTATTGTTTATTGCAGCACCGGACACACAGGGGATTGGTCCACCTAATGTGCACGCCAACCAATTTAGATGTACAGTTTAAATACATACTATGTATGTATATTCACTAGTTTTCCAATAAATGATTACCTATTCATTAACTCATTATTACAGGTTATTGCCCACTCCCGCGTGCACACTAGAGTCTCTCGGTGGTCTTCAGAGACATCTGGTGGTCGTTTACTTCCTCCACTCCTCTTCATTGTTGTGACTGGGTGAACTGCAGGCCTCTGCTCTACGTCTTTATTCTTGCTGGCACATCAACAGTTTTAGTTTTGACTAGTCTCTACATTCCTCCGTAACCCTATGCCCCGTGTTTTGAGAGATAAACTTCTATTACAAGGTTATACTAACCTAAAGCATTCTTTCTTAAAAAATAGGAGATAAGTTCTAACATTTAGTACTACAACTGTTGCATCTGCTCTTTGTACAGCCTTAAGGAACCCAGTCTCTTAAATTAAGGTCCTACTCTAATTTACAGTTCTAATATATTAGGCACCTACTTCAATTAGTTTAAAGCTTTAATATATCAAACCACTATGGATTTAAACATATACCATTTTTCTACACAAACTAGTCCTAGGTTTTTCAGTCTTGTTTCACAGGAATATGTTGACAAACATCTGGTTGTCTGTGGCAGATGCACTCCCCCTGACAAAGACCTAATAAAGACCCTACAAAAGCCCGCAAAAACTTTGCACCACAGCGCTTGTAACACCCACACAGTGGTGGTTAGGATGTACACATTTTGGTCGAAAGGTAAGGAAGTTGGGGTCCTCAGCCAATGCTGGGGCCACATGACCATATTTGACAACAGATCATATTTAGCTAGGGTATAAACAAAGCCCCTCCGGAGAGCCATTTTGAGTTGGTCCTCCTTAGAGCAGCAGGCCTGCAGTCAGGGACTCTCCCCTTGGGTTGGGGTGCTGCCCAAGGAAACTCCTTGAGGTTAAGAGTCCTCCCTTATTATGTGAGTGATTTCATATTTCGGTCATTGGCCATAACCTTAAGAATTCTTAAATCAGTTGTGTAGTAGTAATTCTCATGACATTCTGAACCTATGGATCATTAATGTTTGTCAGAGTCTCAAAGTAGTTTTGCTTAGAGCAAAACGTAGTTTGATTTTGTTATCAACTTGTAAAAATGAATCCCATTTTTAGTTTGTTAGTCGGTCTGGCTTGGTTTTGTTAGGTTCTGCAACATTGTCTTATCCCTCTTTGCAGTCTTCTTGCAGCTCAGGGACCACACTATGATCCAGCCAAGTTCTTCTTCCAGCATTGGTTGCTGATACCGTGTTGAACAATTGTAAATTACTGCAGTCCTTGGCATGCTGTAAGTTAAACCAGTTTCCAGAATTGCAGAGATTCCACGTTGAATAGAACATAAGGTTGGGCTCGGTCATCTTCGATTACCTTGGTCGCCTGTTCCAACTCCTCTGTGCTTATGGATGTGTAGTGAACCATACTTAAGTCATCATTCTCTTCCAGTAAATCCATAATACACGGTCCACACTCCACGTAAGTGTATGCATATTTCATAACAGTCCTGGCGAAAATTAATAGCTATAATTCACCATTTAGTAGAGGGAACAGCTGCAAAGCACTAAGTAGTGACTTGATGTAAGTTGTCAATAGCATCTTCAATGCCATCAATCTGAGCAGTTAAATTGGTAATGCTTCCCTCACAGTCTTGCGATACCTGCAATTAGGTGACAAAGGCTCTCAGAGGTATAAAATGAAAGCAAAGCACACTGTAACATAAGACATGTGACATTGAGAACAGTGAAGAATCGTGTCAGCTACTGACAGAATTCAATTCATTCAGAAACGTCATGCTTCTTTTCATCTTCTCAAAACTGTAGTTGCTGTGCTAATGGGCATGTGAGTCATGCTATGAACTGAAGGAAATGATGGGGGGAAAAAGTGACATGTGTTCTGATTCCTGACAGTGAAGAAATAAGGACTTTAAGTTATCAAAATTCTTATGATGACTCTCATTGCAACTTCAGCCTTTTATGATCAAAATCATTAGGGCTGTTCTTCCATAAATCACACATATGAAAAAAAGCAAACCCTTCCAATTAATTTCACTACACACGTGTGCCACGTCTCACCCCCAGTAAAGAGGGAGGGTGACTTCAGATTCATATATTCTCAACGGTGCGGACTAAGGTGAGATAAATCTCAAGGTCCATATAGAAACATTTATTAGCTTACCAAAATAGTTAGTATAGGTCTTAAAAAGTCCACAATAATTGGTTAGGTATATAACAAATTATGGCAAGTGGTGAGGTATGCATTGTGTTACTTAACAACAGGTATAGGACAACTTATGGCAAGTGGTACTTAAGGTCGTTACTTAACAACTCTAACCGTTACTTAACAATTCTAAGAGAAAAGAGAAACTGAGGGACAGAGAAAGGAAAAGACGGAGAAAAAGACAGAGATAAAGAGATCACCGTCCTGGTTCCAGGGTCTTTGTCTGGGAATCTTCCCAGGCATAATCTTCTTCTTTCTTGGAAAAATCTTCCCAGGCACGGTCTTCTGTCTTGGGAAGAATCTTCCCAGGCACAATCTTCTTTCTTGGGAAGAATCTTCCCAGGCACTATCTTCTTCTATTGTTTCTTCTTTGTTCCCCCTAGGGGCACTTATTTTCCCCTTTTATGTTTGCTGAATTAGCATGGTCCACCCCCCTTGCTGAGGACAGCCTCATCTCAGGTTTCTCCCTTCTCCCAGGTGACATGTAGCATGATTTGGGTGGAGAGACGAGTGCCATAGTCATACATGTTTAGCATGATCTCTATAATCTTCATTAGCATATGCAGGGGTGTGCGCTTTCATATGCATTTCGCAGATAATGAAGCAAAGGTCACTCATCGGACAGAATGGCCTTGAGAACTGAGAACTAGCAAGCTCACCACACGAGTGGCAGAACTATCCTGTCTTCACAAGACAGTGAAGAGTCAGCCTTATCAGTTCTTTGAAGGCAAGGCCTGCATTATTTATTTCCTTGTGAGTGTTTGAGGCATTCCATTGAAGGCTTGGAGGGCCTTCTGCCCCTCGTCAGGGAATTTACAGTCCGTCCCTTACAACGTGTGTCCTGATGTTTCTACATTTTTCTTGCATTATTTCAACCTGTCAGTTGCATCTTTTCTCCCTTAGCTGTTGTGATTTGCCATTTCATAGATAATATGCTTTCAGCTTTCTCCAGTAGTTTGTTGGGTTTTTTTCTTTCGGTTTCTTTTTTAATAATCACGTGCTTTGATACAGTGGAATAGCTTGCATGCGTCTGTTTAAAGTACACTGCAGCATTATCTTCTATGGTTCTATGATGTTTTGCTTCCCTACAGCCTTTATATATCTGCAATGTTCTATTGCTATTTACAATTTATTTCAAATTAGTAACAGTTGTTATATTAAAGTATATGTTCGCTTCCTTTTGTGTGTCCAGGATGAAAAGTAAAATTGGATTGAAATTTGATTCTGGATTCCTCATTGCCTCGAATATTAATCATTGTTGTTTGGGGTTTTTTTATATTCTTTGGCTGCTTTTTAGTCTCACTGATAGCTTTAGTTAATTTGCAAAGTGAGATATTAAATATGGTATTTTAACAGTACCATCAAAGTCTTAGAGTGCTGAAAATAAATGGAGGTGTGTTTTTTTTTATTTAGGTGCATGATAACATTTAAAAAAAGTGAAGTGGGGATCCAAGAGTTCAGAACTGGGAACTGATGTGATTGATTCACAGCCCAGAACCCTTTCTCTAGGACTTGAATTATTCCTTTTAGAAATGCAGAACAAGTTGCTTTTTCCTTTCCTTTTAGTATTGTGCTGGTGGTTTGCTGTATGCTAACATATAAGAACTCGGACAAACCACTTCAGAAGTGTGAGATTTAGAATCAGTTCACTCAGCTTTTTGGGTTTTGAACTGACTTCTTCCACCTCCCAGAAGCGATCCTATTCAACAAGCTATGGATACATACGCCTCTCTTGTTCTGCAAGGAAAAAGAAGAAGAATTAGTTTAAGGTCAATGATTACAGCGAATCTTACATTCCGCCCCTGGTACCCTGTGTGCATTTTATTCAGGTGGCTTCATGTAGAATACAGAAGAAAGACTCAGTCATACTGAAGAGCAGAAAAAGTATTAAAAAAAGAAGAAATATTCTACAGAAAGCCTCACAGTTATGACGCCTGTCCTAACCAGACAGAACTTATGAGACTGCCTACTTCTGAAAGCAAAAGCTCTAACCTCTTTCACCCTCCAGTTGGGAGTCCAGATGAAGAGGATTGTAACCACTGTGTTCTGCTAAACCATCTTCTATAAGTTGGTCTTATGTATCCTTATCAAGAGGAGAGGATAGTGCCTATGTGATTTGCAGGCACATAAGAGCTGACTGTGCAGGCTTAGCATGTACAGACAGCTGAGAATTTACATAAGGAACTGGGAGGAAGGAGTCCTACAGCTTGAGGTGTGAAATCTGTTTCCACTGAAAGTCCCAGCAATCTGTCATACATCTTAACCGAACTTGTTCTTGTGCAGGAAGCTCTGGAGCTGAAACCGTCATGGTAAATATTTTCTAAGAAAAAGAAAAAAAAAGTTCTGAACTTCAGTAAGGTTCTTTTTTTTTTTTTTTTTTAACTGAACTGCCATCAACAAAGAAAATTTGTTTTTCCCATGACTAAAGATTAGCACAAAGATACTTTTTTTCTGTCCTCTGGATCCTTCAAGAATCAGATAAGCTTAAGTCGTCTAGCTGATTAACTCTATTTCCTCTAAGTTTCTTTCACCTCTGTTGTGAAACTTGCTGTACAAACACTTTCCCATAAGGTGCAACTGATGCATCAAAAAAAGATGTTAAATTTTGATTTGCTGCAATCCCTCAGGGTTCTAGGGGATAACCACATTGCGTCTCTAACAGCAATGAAGCTCACACCGGTTGTTGGGTGTACAGCACTGATTCATAGATAGGTGAATGCTGAGGGACCTTGCATCCTCACTGCAATTGGAGCACTCCAGGTGATGACCTGATGTGCAACTTCAGGCTAGCTGCCAGACAAATTCTCATGAAAAAGGGCCTGTCTTCCACACTAAAATCCACTTAAAGACCACTACTCAGACAGAAGAGTAGTATTTAATCCACGTTTTCTCACTTCCTTATGTACATACAATGGAAAACAGTCCAACACTGGGGTAATTAGGAAAAACAAATATTCTGTGCTTTACTCTTGTAACCTGTGACAAGGCCAAAACAATCTTCCCAAGCATATACACCCCCTGACATTCTTCACGCAAAAGGTCTTTCTAGAGTCTCTCCATGTATATATGGGAGTATCCAAAGCCTGTGTAACCCACCTTCCAAAGAAAGTCATTGCAGAGACCAGCTCAGTCAATAACGCTGCAATACAATCTCAGCGCGTATGCATTGGTACATTGTTTTATCCAAATTATTTTTATTACCCTGTTATGTCTCTTTTACTTGTGCATCTACACCTATCTACACCTTCTGTTTTATGAAGAGAATACATGGGTAATTTCCATGGTAAACATTGTACATGTCTTCCACCTGTTCCTCTCTCTCTCTTTCAAACATCTTTACTTTTTATTCAAGACAAGGTATATTGTTCAAGCTACGGTTGTTTCAGAGTGGCATAATGAGACAGTATATGCACTTCTTATTTGGATTATTACAAACCAACCAACCCGGGCTATATTCTGCTCTCAGTTATATTTTTTAAGCCACACTCAAGTAATGAGGAAGCAGATAAAAAAAGATGTTGCATTATATGTATTTTTCTTGCACTGTCCCCATCAGTGATGGCAGGAAAATATTTTATATAAGCACAGATAATATTTCATTGCTTGGTGTAGGTGTTTTAATGTCTAAAAAGATTACTTTGTATTTAAATAAAATATCCATAGCAATGCCATATAGCTGTTTAGAGTAATTTTGATTCATTTTTTTTCCTTTGAGAGTGTAGTTATATCGTCTAGTCACAGTAGACATAAAGAAACTCTACAGACACCATTAGCTTTGAAGTTATGACTCTTATTGTCTATCATTCAAACATAAAAAGCTATATTAGAAAACCAGACCACAAGCACATTTCTTGTATCTCAGAATGAAGTATAAGCTTCTCACCCTTCTAAGCTTACATAAAATGCTTTGCACTTCAGATGACAATCCCTACTGACTTCTTATTTCACCAAGTATCAATTAGTCTTCAATCAATTACTAATAAAAATATACAGCTTCCAGCTTCCTCGGCAAAAGTCTAATATCAGATTTTGGGAAAAAAAAAAAAAAGTTACTGAAGTTATTAGAAGGATTGGAATGTATCAGTTATAACTGCCTGCACACATTATTTTTATGATGACAATTTTCCCTTTTATAGATAATAATTAAAGAGCCACAAATCCATTATCTGATATATGGGACAGATCAACCCCTGCCCAGTTTGTAGGATGACTGTACCAACCTTTTTCATTAATCATTTTAATCTTCATTTTGCAAAGAAAAATACTAGCTTTATTCATATTGAAAGATAAATCACTTCTAATAAATGACAGAATTTCAGTGGTGGTATCCTAAGCATTTGCATGTAAAGACAACAGTTCAAAGCTATAACACTTTTTATTTTTTATGAACTCCATATATAGTTACACTGTGATGCACAGAGTCATAGTTGGCTTCACTTCTTCCCATTCTATCTTAATTTTCTTTAACAATGATAGCAATCAAATGACAGCATCAAAATTTTTTTCATTAAAACTCAGCAGTTTTTTAACCCCTTTATTTTCAATTGTTCAGATGAGTTAAAAATCCTTTTATCATTTTTTTAATCTATACTACAAGTAGATCGAATATCCAAATTATGTGACTTGGTTCAAATGTTGGATAAGATCATTTGTCTTTCTATTCTAGATAAAACCCTTGTAAATAACTTTAAAAATATATGTTATTAAATCAGTTTGGTGTTTCTAGTTACCACACAGTTTACTATGTTTCAATGTTATATCCAGTTCACCTACGCTTAATCTGTCATGTAATTCTATTGACGAAAGTAGTACTTAATACTTTGAAAATAAACTGTGCTAAACATATTGCAGTTGATTTTTTGCTTGCTTCACAGACTGTAACATAATACAGCATACAGAAATGAATATTGTCATTGTCCTGGTCTGAGGTAAAACAGAACCAATTTTCTGATTTGTAATTTTACTTTTTAGCTGGGCCTCTTCTAACTGACTAAGCTCTGAAATTAAGAGTATATTGTTCAGAAACTGTTCACTCTCAGAGTGATAAGACCTGATTATACCAAGGAATGGTATGCAGAGAGGCTCTTGCTTAGACTTCTTGCTATAACAAACAAGGTCAGCTCACTTTGCTATTTGCCCCGTTAGAGGGTCGGAAGAGGAAAAATATAGAGGGGTCACACCTGTAGAGAGGAGCGGACAGGACAGGTGACCCAAAGCTGACCAACAGGGTATTCCATCCCATATGCATCACGCTCAGTATAAAAGCTGAGGGATCAAAACGCCAACTCTCTCTCTTCAATGGCCAGCGTCCAAGGAGGACTCTGTCTGTTCGTCTGCCTTTGATCCCAATCTAAGCATTCCTGACTCCAGATCTGGAATTCAGCCCTGTCTGTCACTGACTCCAGTCTGGGACTTTCCTGTGCCTGCTGGTGACGTGATCATCATCCTGGGAGCTGGATACAGTTTTGTATATATTGTATACTTTTTTTAATATGTATTTTATTAATTTTTATTATTTCCTTATTTATTAATGTTTTCATTAAAGTACTTCAGTTCTTTTTCTAAACTCGTAAATTTCTTTATCTCTTCCTCTCCTCTCTTTGGAGAGAGAGGGTGGGGAGGGCCATCTGTCATTCTGATTGGCCAATCCAGCCAGAACCGTGACAGACATTTTTATTTTTGGTCTTGAACTAGCAATTATTCTTGCATCCTTACTGGAACTTATAGGTTATTGATAACAACCCAAAAAGATTTTTTCCTTCTTTAATAAATATTAATTATTAATAATGAATAAAATTAATAAATAATAATAGCTATTAAAGACAAAAAAGAAAGACTGTTTTCATTGTTATTATTGTTATTTCATGGATAATGTAATCTTTTGGATGACTTTTGAGTGACATATTTTATAATCTTTTGAGTAAAATATACTGGAAAAAACTTTAAAAGTCCTAGGAAAAATCCCTTTAGTGCAAATTATTTTGCAGTTTTATTTTGAAAAATAATTGTGCTCATATATAGAAAAATATCTTTGCTACACTATAAACTTATTCTAAAAGTCTAGGTGAATCACTACAGAAAAGTTATAGTGTCTCCAGAGAACAAGTAAGTTAACCTGCTGTTAAGGACAAAAATCACCTGCATAAACACAGGCAGCTCATGATATTTTCAGTGCTTTGTGGTATCCAGTTGCCAATTCCAGAAGAGCATGCATCCCCTATATGTCCTTTATCATCTGACGGCCACCTAAAATAGCTCATATTCCTTTACAGAATCACAAATTTGTTGAGATTGGAAGGGACCTCCAGAGCTCATCTGGTCCAACCCGCCTGCTTTAGCAGGGCCGCCTAGAGCCCTTTGCTCAGGACCATGTCCAGTTGGCTTTTGAATATCTCCAAGGACGGCAAGTCCACCACCTTTCAAGGAAACCTGTGCCATCACTCAGTTACTCTCATAGTAAATAAGTGTTTCCTTGTGCTCAAACAGAACTTCCTGTGTTTGCCTCTGGTCCTGTCACTGGGCACCACTGAAAAGAGCCTGAGCCTGTCTCTGTCTTCTTTGCACCCTCTCTTCAAGTATTTGTACACATTGATGAGATCCTGCTGAGCCTTTTCTCCAGGCTGAGCAGTCCCAGCTCTGTCAGCCTTTCCTCAAAGAAGAGATGCTTCGGTCCCTTAATCCATTTATTGACCCTTTGCTAGAGTCCCTGCAGTAGCTCCACATGTATCTTGTACTGGGGAGCCCAGAACTCGACATAGTATTCCAGGTACTCAATACTGGCCTCACCAGTGCTGAGTAGAAGGGAAGAATCACCTCCCTCATTCTGCTGGCAACATGTGTCCTAATGAAGCCCAGGATACTGTTGACCTTTGCTGCTGGCTCACATTCAACTTGGTGTCCACAAGAACCCCCAGATCCTTTTCTGAAAAGCTGCTTTCCAGCTGGTTGTCCCCTAGTCTGTTCTGGTGCTTGGAGTTGTTCTTTCCCAGGTGCACGAAACTGCACTTCTTTGTTGAACTCCATGAGGTTCCTGTCAGCCCCTTTCTCCAGCTTTTTGAGGTCCTTCTGGATGGTTGTACAACCCTCTGGCGTATTAGCCTCTCCTTCCAGTTTGGTGTCATCTGCAAACTTGCTGAGGGTACAACTCTGCCCCATCATTCAGATCATTAGCGAACAGTATTGGACCCAGTATGGACCCCTGGGGTACAATACTAGTTCAGCTACCAACAAGTCTTCATGCCATTGATCACCACTCTCTGGGCCCTGCCATTAAGCCAGTTTTTGGTCCTGAAAAGTCCTCTACTTATGGGAGGCAGTGTTGAAAGCCTTGGTGAAGTCCAGGTAGACAATATCCACTGCTCTCCCCTCATCTACCAAGAGAGACATTTCATTGTAGATTACCTGGCTGCTCAAGCATGGCTTTCCCTTTGTTAATCCATGCTAACTATTCCTTACCACCTTCACATCCTTCATTTGCCTGGAAATGGTTTCCAAGACTAGTTGTTCCATCATCTTCACCGGAGACAATCTAAACAGGAACTTCTAAGATAAGAGTACTAGCTAAAGAACAACAAAATTGTAACACTTGCACTAGCTTGCATTTCTGAGAAAAAGTTCCACTGACTTAATTGGGCCTATGGTAATTTTTACCAGTTGAAAGGGGTTTCAATTCTGAGGTTATTGCTGAGTGAACCCATTAGTCCTCCTTCTGCCTCAATTGCTCATCTATCAAAATAGATTAATATTTCACATTCTCACAAAGATAAACATATTTTCCAATGTTCTGATAATGAAGCCTCTAACTGTCAGATACTCATAAAAGTAGAGTGAAGGATAGTATCAAATATCATAAAAATCAAACTAAAATAAGTTACTGAAATTCGAATCTTACTACACTGTTGATTTTGTTGGTATACGCAGGAACGCATACCTAGACATTCATGTTCCTACATTATAAATCTTGTTTCACAAAGTATTCTAGAACTTTCTCATTAAAAACTGCTTAAAATTTCAATGAAACATTTATATACTTTTAAATTTACAGGATTTAACTTGAATTCTCATTTTATTTTTCCTCCTTGTACTTTTTAGTAATATTTAAGAAGATATTTCAGCTATACAAAAATGAATGATAGTAAAAAACCTCATATTGCAGGATCACATCATGATGCTGAGCAAAACACAAAGGAAACATTTTACAATAACTCTTTTATTAAAATTATATATATACTTTCACAGATTTTTTGAAATTTACACAATTTTTTTCACTTTGGAATGTTTCTCAGCTCAAACTGAAGTGATGCACAAAGTAAAGATATTATTTTTTCCTTAGTTAGTTGTACAAAGATTTATGATAACCTCGTACATTTCAGAAGCTTGTGAATACTTTTCTTACCACTACAGCATTACCACACTAGAAATTAATGAGATTGCCTCCTACACAGAGTCCATTTAAGCACTGACTAGATTCTACTAAAAATACTACAAGAAAAAAGCAAGATCTGTATAGGGCAAAAGGTACCTTTCTTTTCATCTTAAGGCTCTTAGAATTCAAGAATCAGCTACTGTTTAGTTTAAACATCCTTTGAGACCTCAATGTCCATGACCGAGGGAACTCCAAGTATTTCTTCCAAGTACTTATCCTAAAACCAGCATTTGTTTCTAATTAATGATGTATAGTCAAAGAACTGTGAAATAAATCCTTCCTGGTGCAATTTGCAAGTTCAGAAAATATTCATATCTCAAGGAAGTTGCATTACCTCGATCTAGCTTCAGCTTCTGATAAAGAACTACCTCTCAGATGATTGCATTTTTAGTCTACAGTATTTCTTCATGTAGATGTCAGTTTAATCTGTAAAATGCTATACATTTTTTTTTTTTTTGGTAAAGTTAGAAGAAATCAGTTTACAGAGAGAAAAAAAAAAAAAAACAACCAGGCATCTTTTGCTAGAAAAGGGCACTTCAGCGTTTAAGAAAGAGTTTCACAAGTTGGATGGGCCACTTAGGGGTGCATTCCAGCTTGCCCTCATCTATCATTCTGGCTTTCTTAGTAGTATAAAAATCAATCTTAAATCATGCCTATCTAGTAGAGATTGCAGATTTCAAGGGAATGAAAGAAGCAGATGAACATCATTCAGCAAATAGCTCCACTGGAGGTCAATAGAAAAGCCATTGCATTAGGTGTTAGGGCCAGATGGGTCCACAGACATTAACTGCAGCATCAGCAAATAGAATTTTAGAACTAGCTTCTATCAGGTCATTATCATTTGATTTCATGTCAATTCAGCTATACTATAATCCCATGTTTTGGAAAAACAAGATATTTCTTCTTTCTCCAGCAATTTACAATAAATTGTTCTTAAATATACACCACTGAGTATTTTTTCAGTCTTCTCTATTTACTAACTCGATTTGAATCCAGGTATTCTGCACATTTGCAGCAGCTGATATCTTGGGACTAAATTTGTTTCATACTTTTAAAATCACTGCAGTGGAAAAGTATTGTAAATATATTTGTAATAATTTCACATGCATTACAGCCATTTAATCTCTTCCATGGTTTTGTGCTGTATTCGCCAGTAAACCTGATACTGCAATTTAACCTCCTGAAGTGTACATTTCTAATGCTCAGTGATCCATAGTAGTGAAACTATCAGACCAGGAGGAATAAGACAACCTGTCTCATGCAGCTCACCAATATATGTGCAACCACTAATGATATTCCTATCCTGGCCACCTTCTTAGAAGCTGGTGGAAACATTATGTGGTTCTTATTGCATTCATAATCACTCCCTGGAGTGAGCAAGAGAAATTAGCGATAGTGTCATTATTAAGGAGGTGAAATCAACCTTCAGGTTTCAGAGAAAACTTCTAGGCTTTCACAGGAAAAAGTTAGTAAAAGAATTCTGCAGCTGATATTGTGAGTGCTATTATACTTATCAATAAATCAAATCTTTGTGAAAAGTCCATTTGGACAAACAGAAATATGTATTCAAAAAGAGATGATGTTCCACAAGCTTTAATCAAGGACATAGAATGGACTTATAGTAATCTATTTTAGAATAAATAGATACAATAATGTCAGGTGTTGGCAATCTGTCAGGGAAGTATTAAAACTAGATTTTTTTTTGCAAAATATTATGTGATAATTCAATCCATTTCTTTCCCAGTTCTTTGATGCGTTCTTGATAACGTTACCTTTATCTCTTTATTACTTGGCCATCTCCCATAATTCCTCATAGCCTTTTCAAACTAAGTTTCCAAGGAACCATATTTAACAATGAAGCCAAGGAACTTCTTACACTCCCCTTTCTCTATTAGGGTATGTTTTCTCTATTTTTGTGGAGTCTACAGAGAGTTTTTCCACAAGGAAGCTCCTTGTGCTCTACCAAGAGAAAATTCCTTGTTAGCTTTGAGGGGAACAAGAATAATTGAAACAGAATAGAAGAATTTCAAGAAATAAATAATTAGCTCATTTGGCACACCCTGGGTAGCTGTGTTCTCTGATCTCTAGAAGACTCTAAAGCATTATGAAGTTTTGTATAAATCATATGTGACTTTTTTTTCCTACTACTTCCTTTGCCAGAGTGCAAGTAATTTTTTGTTAAGATTTTGTAGAGATTTATCCTTGTTTTAACTTTTCTTCATTTCATTTCCTAAATGCAAGGTTTGTAAATGGTACTTATTTAGCTTATGGTGCTAGATTGGGCCCTGCACACTGCACTTTGCGACAGAGGGAATCCTGAAATGAAATAAAATTTTGCAACTTGTCCTAAATTTTTTATATTTACCTGGTTTATACCAGTGAATCTGGGTACATTTGGATGCTGGAACCTTTGGATTCAGGTATGACCTAAGACAAATTCTTCAAAGGTCATCAGTACCTTTGAGTTTCCAGTTTTGCATATGAAAAACCTCTGGCGAAAATGCAGAAAATATAGAATTAATTATGTATCTAGATAGAGCATCAAGTCTTTTTGACTGAGTTTTGCAATGGTTATGTTCCCCAGCTTTGAATCAAGTTCTTTATTTTTCCTGTACAATTACCATATTGATATAGAATAGTTAAACACATTAGGGCATTTAAATGATCTGTAAAGGCCAAATAATACAAGAATTCTGTAGCTATTGCAAAATTAGCATTAATCAATTCTGGGTATAAGTATTTAAGACTGAAGTGAAAATGTCCTTTGGTATGGAAAGGCATCCACACATCCCTCTGACCTGAAACAACACTTTAAAAGAATCCGATTATCATGATTCATGACTTAATGTTGTCAATAAAAATGTTATCAGGGAATGTCATAATAACTGACTCCTAAATATACTGAAGGCTGTTGGTTTTTTTTTCCTTTTTCATCCCCTGTCCATTATTTAGGGAAAAAAAATATTCCTTTTGTTTTTTAATAAATATATGTTCCTGTTAAAAGAGAAATTGAACAATGATCGTTTTAAATACTTAACTGTATACAAGTGCATTTCCAAATCAATTAAAATGTCTTCAGTGTGATTCGGTAAGCAACTATTCCTCTGTCATTTAAACATTCATCTACCACGACAACTAGACTAGTTTGTTACAAAAGACCATTTAAGTTTCCTGCTTTTCTAAGCCATTAGCCTATGAATGGAATATCTTGATGGGCTCTCTGCCTGCTGAGGCTCCTTCTCAGCTGGAAGTTTGGGCCTCTCCTGAGCACTCCCTGCACCCATCACTATGCCCAGGTTTTGTGGCTGTCAAAGGAAAGGTGTCTTGTGTTGGGAAAAAAATGCACAAGGGTAACAAACCTTCAAAACAACATGGGGAAAAAAAGTACCAAAGAAAAATTACATTAACAATTACAAAAAGTAGCAGAGTACTGTAATCCTTTCAGGAATACATACATTTTTATGGGGAATTTGGAATAAAAAAAGCTATTCAGCTAAAGACAGAAGAAGGAAAGGCTGAGTATGTAATTTCGATGGCCATGTAATGACCCATACTTTACCCTAATGATCACTAAGGAGAGCATTAAATAGTACATTCTTTTTAAGCACCATAAGATTTTAGAAATCATTTGACATTGTCAGATGAGGGCTTTATCTGAAGATACAGGTTGTACAGTCAAAGTAAATTTACACTTAATGACATTATGTTTTTAGAGGAGTTTGGTACACAAGTTCTGATGATAATTGCAATATTTCACTGCTAAAAAGCCCTGTTGTCTTTTGAGTGTGAAACATTTCCCTGTAAATAATTTTTTGTCAATAAAAGTCATGCTCTAAAATTTGCTATTTGTACATATCTAAACTTATATATCATATATGTCTTCCTTCAATAAACTTAATGAAAATGTAGATACTTCAATATCTAAAACTTGTCACGTAACCAGAACGGGGAACTAAAAATGGCAAATACATGAGCAAATACAGAGCTAAAGTTATCATCTTCCCAATGATTAATTATCAGATTTTTCAAGGGGAAAGTTTTTTTAAGAGTGAGCTTGTAAATCTAAAAATTACCTTTAAACAACAAGTAATTCTCCCAATTCAGGTAACATCTTTATTCCATTGATGTCAATGAGAAAATGCAATCACCCTTAACTTCTAAAATGCAGCAGTCCAATTCTACTCAATACAGCTGTCTTTTAGAAGATTTATATGGGACAGTAGTGATAAAGAAACTTTGTTTCACCTCTGGTGTCTATTTTTTTTATTTTTTTCCCCCCATAATTTAAAAGTGGCTTTATTTGTTTATAAAGCAAATATTCACTACATAGTAGCAAGTTAAATGGAGCATTGAGCATATTGCAGTTTGGTATTACCTGAAAAAAAATATGGCAACTGCCAGCTATGTACTTTTTTCTAACTAACAGATGCAGTTATTATGTCTAGTGCTTTTGGCATCTGCATAGTACCTATTTGTGAAGCTAACCACAGAGCTGAAGAAAGTACAGTATCTTTGCAACTGTGGCATGCTCAGAGAAGAAACAAAAAAGTGAATATGAGACAAACAATGGCTAAGAAAGACTTAGGAAAGAAATACAGCACTGATCATTTATCAAACTATTTATACTACAGAAAATTGGATACTAAGTTCCAGTTTCCTGCCAAATTCTGATCCCTGAATAAAATGTGCAATTTCATTCTCTTAAAACTGAAACATAGATAAAAAAGGTTATTTAATGACCACAAGCGCGGTAAGAGCTAAACTGAACCAAATTGAAATCGAGAGCGTTTGTCCCACACTTCTGACAGACAACTTCTACAACTAGGAACTTAAAAAGCCAATTAATTAATGCACTGTTGCAAACTCTCCTATGCTTTGAAATGACATGCCAAGGTTTCAATTTTGATGGGAATGCTCTTCCAGTTGTAAAATCACTCAGATTTTTCTCCCCAGTCAGAACACCACTGGCATTCACCAAGCAGGGAACAGAAAATCAAGTTTTTTGTTCAGGATCACTCAGTTTGACTGTTTAAACGGAGACCAATGACCTTGAGATTCAAGCCTGTATGCAAGAACCTCCTATCATTCAGAGCTCAGAAGTGATCTCGTCTCTCTGCAGTAATTTTTCAACAAGCGTGCTTCAGCTTAAATGCTTATGCCCTCCAGCCAGCCTTGGGCAGAGACCTATCATGAAGATTTTACAGGAAGCAAAAAAAGAAACCTGAATGCTACAGTACATAAATGTTTACTATCATTTTTCTTTGGCTATTGTGTAATAATTCCACTGGGATGGCAACGTTTTCATTTTGTCCATGCTAGAGAAACAAAGAAAGCAAAATACTGTCCCGATCACTTTCTCTGTGCAACCTATAATACTCAGACAGATTTCTCAGGTCATCATGTTTGGGCAATTTATAGATGTGGCTGCTTTCAGAGATACTGCATTAGTTTTCAGACGATTCCACTTCAGAACTGGATTTTTGTTACTGTTCATGCATACAGAAGCTTATTCCTGGTACCCCCTGGGTCAGCAAGAATCGTGAATTTCTTTATTTCATCCTTTTCTGCCACAAACCTGTCCCATGAAGGTGAGTTCTGCAGGGACTGTTCTGGGGCAAAGGAATGCTCAGGAGTGGTGAGTACACATCACAGCAGGGAGTGCAGCTTTGAAAGGATTCACCTGATTTCACTGAAGCAGGGGACATGGTCCTCTGCAGAGTTTAATTCTGTTCTCATTTATACTTGTATAAATGCAAGGCAGTAAGTGAAAATGGAATTCAAATCTTATATGTGATCATTTCTACAATTATTATATGTATTGCTCAAAACTGCATGTGGACATCCTCATTCTGAACACAGTTAAAACAAGTTTTGAGATTTGAACTGTTTTATCATTGTAATAAAAGCAAAGAAAAACAAAACAAAACAAAACACAACACCACACAAAAATCCCAGAAATCCCTCCACCACCTCCCAGCTTCAGTAGAAGCTAAATAAATCCCCTTTTCTTTTCCAACTCAGCAAGGTTTTCCTTCTAAATCTTCTCCAAGGACTTATAGGAATAGGTCCATGTACTAAAGGCTAACCATTAATGATATCTGAAGAATAATTATTGATCTTGGAGTTGAATTGTTCTTAAAGGAACTGATCACTAAAGCAAGCACTGAGGTAATACAAAAATATACAGAGGGTCAGATACTGCATTCATGATATTTCATTTGAATAGTGATGTCTCAGTAGCAATGCTTATTGTAAGCTGCAGCAAGTCCCTGGTTTTAACCCCAAACACTGCAGATGTGTTATGTGCAATACACATCATTTTGCACTTAATTTTCTAGCACTGACTTTAATTTGATGTCTGAAGTTTGTTCTGTTGCTTGGATTGCTGTGAAGAAGTTATAACTTTACCAAAGACCAAAGTCACACTTCAGAAAAAAAAAAAAAAAAAGACAGGGAGAGAGTTAGACTTGTCCTTTGATACAGCTGCAAAGCAGTAACACAAGGCAAAAAAAGAAAAACTAATCCAAGGTTTTGTTTTGCTCTTCCCTGTAGTAACCTATAGTTTTCTTTTTTTCAAAGCAATTTCTGTATGATGGAGTTCATCCCTAGGTTCAGCTTCAAGCTGTGTATTCTAGTGCAATTCCAATACTGCTGGCACTTCTGGAAAACAGCCCAGGTGGGTTTAAGCATAGTATACATTAAAAAAGTAATTTGCCTTGCACACTGTATGAGATCAAATACCGCTGGCCTCCACAGAAAAAATTAATATTTATACAATAAAGTTTATTTATCTTTCCAATTCTTACTATACAGTGATACAGAAGTAAAAATTCTTCACTAAGACAAAACTAACCTTCTGATACGTGGGTAGAAGAATATCATATTTGTAGGAAAGTAAATTGCTCCCTTTCCACTGAAAGATTTGAAGTTCATCTACATTTGAATGTGACTATTCTGCTATCTATCACTTTGAAACACATTTCCTTCACAAGCACACTCTCTTGTAGCCACTCTCTTGTAGTCATGCTATTCCCTGATTTCTATTAGAAATAATGCTTCCTAATACAACAGCTATAAAACCCAGTCAAGATATTATTGTCTATCTACACTACAAAACTGTATAACACAGGCTTTAAAAAGAGAACATGTTCTAGTCTAACACTTCAGATCCTGTAGCTTAATGAGGTAGTCAGATTGTCATCTGATGATGATATAGCATTCTTAAATTTAATTAGTAATCTCTGCATTCTTTGAAATGACAACATGTAAACATATATTGCACTGTGTTTCAAACCCAAAGCCTTTGTGCGTATCAAGACTAAGGGAAAGCACTCAATAGAAGGGATAAATTTACCAGATTTTCTTTGTTTTTTGGTGCATCTCAATAACTGAATATGTATCTTTCAGTGTCAGAGCAATGCTCTGCAAATGCAAAGTGTGTGAACTATGAAGATTTTCCATTCTTTTTGCGCTTCTGTGAGTTGGGAGCAATCTCACAGCTGGTTCAGTTTATGAGAGTTGATAATGGCTGCTCAGCAAGAGGAATTCTGAGTAGACTGCAGACTGCAGGAAAAAAGCCAATCCAGTGAAAGGATTCCGGATCTTTAACACCAGGTTGTGAAACTAATCTACTTCTTGTTCCTAGTACTCACAATCAATGAACTAGGCAAAAAAACAAACAAACAAAAAAAACCAAACAACAAACCAAACCTGAGGTGGAGCCAGGAAGCTGGAAAAAGGGATTGTGCAGATTGGTGGATGCAGGTTTGAACTAACTGGCGGCATACCCATGAATGGATGAGTGTTAGTAGAAGACGACATTCTGGAGAAATAAGGATAGAACCGTAATTCTTTTGTAAGAGGGAGTAAGGAAAAGTAATGGCTGACAGATAAATAGGAGACAGAGGCCAGGGTTCTGTTCCCCGCTTACAGATAACTAGTGCCAACTAGATTCCTGCAGATGCCTAAAAAACTCTGTATGAGCCTAGCAGTTATGATGTGTGATCTATGGCAACCTTCCGGAATGTTTTAGAGGCTAAGTCTGGAGATCCTGTGCTGCCTAAAGTGACATAAGATGTATATGTTTAGCTAAATGAATCTCACTCGGAAAGTAAAATGTTATTTCTTTTCCGTGCCCTACTTTAACTTTTCCAAGCAAGGGCTTGGCATAAAAAATAAAAATAAATAAATAAATTAGATTGAGTTTTTTTTCTGCCAGTCTCCTTATTAGCCATCCACACACTTCCCTGTCAAGAAGCATGGAAAGATTGCCAACTTGTATGAAACAGTAAAATAATTACAGTAAAGTTTTCTGTCTATTTATTTTGTGTTCCAGCAGCCCTTCCCTGACACTGAAACTTTTGCTTATCTTTATCCTCCACCAAGGCAAAGATCTTGCCACTACTCCTAGGGAAGTTTGTATGACCTTATGACAAAAATAACAGTTGTGCATAACTGAAAATACTTCCAACTCTGCGTAACTGAAATCTGTTTCAGAGAAGGCTGTTGCTTTGCATATGGTTTTGCATGAAATATTGACTTGTTTTCATTTTTGCATTTGTTACTGTAGTAGTCCAAAGCATGTGTAAGAAAATTTAAAATGTGATTAAAATCGATAAATCTGTTACAGATACAGACATATGAGAAGATTGGCAGGAATACACACAATGAAACAGAAGCTTGTGGTCATTTCTATATGACAGGAATTAGGCTAAAATTTCAGATAACATGATATTGGCCATACTGGGGGATACAAGGAGAAAGACAATAAGTCAATATAATACACTTAAAAAGGAGTTTGTGGGTAATCAAATATCTCTAGCTCTTGATTAGCACAAACCTATTTATACTTAAAAAAGAGATAGGAAAAATGAATGCTTATCGGAAATAAAAGCGTTTTATAAATATTCACATTATGAGTAAGCAGACCTCAGCCTGGTACTTTTTCTTAATTTACATCCATGTCCTGTAGATTTATCAGTATATTTTGATATAAATATTAACAGACACAGTATTAAAATGTAAGTATAAGAGTCTTGTTGACAAAATTAAAGATAAATCTTATGAATAAATTATATTTCTTATGAACTGAAAATACATCCTCTATTTCCCGTGCAGCTAGAGTTTGCCGTTCGATACAACTTTTTTCTAAATGATTCATTTTGAAAAGTATGTTATAAATCAATCTATCTGTACTTGATTCTTTTAATTGTAATACATTTTAGACGACATACTGCTTAATGTTTTGCTGTGTTCAGTGGGTTTAGGATTGAAAGCATACATGAGTGACAACAACGAAGAAAAAAATTGAGCAGGTGAGCTCAGCTGCAATAGCCATGCACACATCAGTCAGTAATTATCAGACAATTCAGTCTCAGCAAATGAGCTGTTCTGCTTTTTTTGTTCCTTTTGTTTATGGAAATTAATCTGGAATATACTTATATGTTAATCTGGAATATATTTAAAGAGGCTGTCCAGAAAGGTCCACACCAGATTATTTCATTACTATGGAGAAAGAGATTTACATGTATGAAAAGTGGATTGCAAGCAGTTAAAATAATTTTTGCACCCTGCAGTTGGCCTTGTAACATGTTATAGTGCTTTTTCTACATGGCAGTTTACTTTTAATAACTTCACCTCTGAGTATAGTTGTGGCCTGGTTTCAGCTGAGATAGATAGAATTTATTTTCTCTCTAGTTACTGCTGTGTTTTCAGATTCAGTATTAAAGAAATGCCAATAAAGCATATTTTTTTAGTTGCTGTTAAGTGATGTTTATACTATTCAAGGACTTTTTCAGCTTCCCATAGAAGCTGAGGAGCATAGACAGAACTACAGAATGGTCAATGGAATATTCTGTACTATAGGCATCATGCTTGGTATATGTATGGGGGTTGGCCAGGGCACGGGAATCTGCAATCACTGCTTGGGTCGGACTGGGCAACCAATTCACCGGGTGGCAAGTGTGACTTGTGTCTTGTGTATTCTTTTACTATTGTTATTGTTATTTTCCTTTTCCACTATTGTTCTATTAAACTGTCTTTATCTCATGTTTTTTTCCTTTTCCCCTCCTTTTCTCCCTCTTCTCCCCACCCCTCTCTGGGAAGGAAGGGGGGCTGAGCGAGAGACTGTGTGGTCCTAGTTGCTGGCTGGGATTAAACCATGACAGATCACAACAATTTGAGCAGATTTGACAGAGCGACTAAGAAAACAATGCATGCTGCATGTGGTGTCAATGATAGTTTTGACTTTAGCACTCGAGTTGTTGGTAATGAGACTAGGCAAAGGACCTGTACAAAATCAACAACAGCCAAGTCTAGCAGAGTGAAAACTCTTGCAAGAGTGGCATCAAAAAGGTTGTTTTCTGATGCTGGTCAGGCTGCATATATTTGTCAGAAATGGTCATCTTACAGTTTTCAGAATTATACATCTGATTGCCTTTAACTATAAGAATGGCAACAGTAAGAATATTGCAACCTTGAACACTATGTACGTAAGCATTCATAAACTGGCTCATAAATCATGACTCCCATTAACACAGACCACAAAATAGCTGAGAGTTGTTCCACCTCTGCAACCTGCTGGACTGATGAGACAAATGGAATAAAGGTGTCATAAATGTTAGGCATTACTATAATTGTTTTATATTCAATGAGCACAGCAATTGCTGGCTATATGGACAGGTACAATCAAAACACATGAAGTGAAGAAGCAAATCCTTTTATCAAAAACAGTGTGGATAGTAAAAAATGCCAGCAAGAGAATGCAACTGATATTCATTAATTCATCTAGCTTTCTATTCCCTGGAGAAAAAAGTGCTTTACAATAAGAGAGTCACTGTAGTCTGGTCCAGGAGATCCTGCCTACCCAGACCCCCGGCTGTATTAATATGTAAGTCAGATTTCAGAGCAATTCAGCCAGAAACCCATATTTTCCTATTATGATCAGTGGCAAAAGTCTAACAATGGTCAGAGCATGTTTGCCATTTTGGTTTTGCCTTTTGTATCCACTGTCCCACATTGGAAACCAGCATGTTTCATATAATAAAAAAGCACTGTAAATGGTAGATTGTCTGATGTCTGCAAGAAGAATATGAACAGAGCCACATCCCCAGTAAAACTAGATTTTCTAATTGTAAAATAGGGACAAAGAGGGGACGTTCTGATTTTAGTGAGAAACTTGATGATAAAAGGAACACATCAACCAGTTAACGAGTATATTTATAGCATGTTAATAGCCAGTTCCAGGGAATGAGTTCTGGTTTTGGGATCAATATATATAGGCACACTTAGCACATCTCCTTATAACCTCTGTGCCTAAAGGCCTTTCTAGCACACATCATGCTTGCAATTCATCTGCTTCTCACAAAACCAGTGTTTCAAAGCCAGGTGGCAATATATCAAGTTGTAATGAAACCTAATGCCCTCCTAGAGATGGCTTCTGCAGATTTATAGGTGCCATAAACACTCACTGCAGATAAATTTGTAATGACTATGCTTTCCACAGTTCAAGGGTCTTCAAACATGGATAGTCTGGGACCTCCTTTCCCCAAGCGATATCATCTCTGAATCCTGTGTGAAATCTTCAGCGCGGATAGCACAATGTAAGCATCACGACACCCATAAATGTCACAGTTCCTGCACAACCAAGGATCACAAACACCTATGTCTAGACCCTGAGCTTTCACAGCATCAAAATAAACTGCTCATCTGGTTGGCTGAGTACTGTGAGAGTCTGAGGGGTAGTCTAATACTAGCATCTTGCAAGACCCGAGTAAAAATGGTAGTGTTCCATGTCACCTGATTTGGAGTCAGGGCCATGCCTTTCTGTATTGTTTTGGTCTCTTGGGCAATGACAGAAGCACAGTCTGGTTCAAGCTCCACTCAGAACGGCAGTTTGCGGCCACTCACTCAGCTGCAGTATCAGCTTAGCCTCATAAACAAGACTTATTCCTGCATGGCTAGAAAATTGGTTATTCTAGCCATTAGCTATCCAAGACAGATTTCACAGCCAGCAGTACAGAGGCTTCCTATTCACACAGCAGAAAAAGACATTGCTTTCATTTGTTTCAATGTCCTCAGCCATCCCCCATGGTAATGTTATTTTCTTATAATTTATACAGGTGAAGAGGCTGGAAATTAAGTAAAAGAAAACTTTTTTAATTTTTTCAATCAATCTTTTCCCAAACCAAGAACTGAAAAAAATGTTTTCCTTTCTTCCAAAACCCAAAACCTTCAAGAAAAAAGGCGTTAGTTCTTATAATCTTTTGTCCTCATGTGTTCTTTTCTATTTTAACTCAGTAAGTTTGCTCCAACTCTGAGAAAGCTACCTGCAGAGACCAAGGGATGGGCATATGCCAAAAGAAGCACCTACTAAACCCAACAGACAAACGTCTGTAAGAGGGTAGCCAGTGGTTTTCTTCATGACTTTTGTATGCTGGTTCTCTCCTTCAGAGAGGCCCTGAATGATTCTTATCCTTCTATGCCCCTTTTCTTCCCATGGGCAGCCCACCTGCCCCCACAACTGTAGCATGTGTGGAGAAAAATATTGAGTAAGCCCCTTCATTTCCACTGAGGAAAAATACAACCTAACACCTGACAGTTAGAACATAGCAAAACAGGAGATACAGACCAAGAGATAAAAACAACACAGGAAAAAAAAAAAACCAACCAAACAAAAAAACCCAACTGTTTGAACAAACCAACCATATAACTGCAAATGGCTATTAAAAACCAAACAGGAAAAAACATGTGACTGTACTGGATTTCCCACCACCCCTCCAAGAAGTGAGGTAATACTCAATTAAAAGTACACAAAACCAAGAACAACACATAGCAAATCAATTCAGAAACAGAGAAAAATGTGAAGGGTGGGGGCAAAATAAAAGCAAGAAAAATACATGAGGTGTCTACATGATGAATCGTGTGGCCATGGTTATGCTCTGTTCTTCCTCTTTCCCTTCCTTCATTACATACCACCTGTTCTTATTTACATCCTTTCTGATATACTGATATACCACTCCAGGAAGCAAGGGTATGTACCTTATTTTTGCAGTGTGTTTAAGAGAAAGAGGCTGAAATTCCTTACCTCAAACACACGGTCATCTGGAAGTGGATAATTACATTCACATTTGGTCTCAATAGCCAATGTTTACCAACATCTATTCAATTCAGAAGCTTATCTGATGTATACATTTAATGGTTGGATGGACACAGTGTGTTGATCTGGAGGAGAACATATTCCAATGGAGTCACAGCAAAGGGAAGGGGGCATTTCTATCCCTCATTGATAAGGTTATTTACTATCTCATTAAGTACACATGACTCAAAGTTTGACAAAGAAACCTTTACATCTGCCAGGAAGCGGAGCAGATCTTACTTTTAATTTAAAAGAACAGACAGTCTCCTGAATAAATAAATTGGCTTAGGGTTGAAGACTGAATCTGTCTGAACCTACAGAAGTCTTCGGAGGGAAGGGTGGTCAACGGAGCCACCCAGCTTGCAGGCAAGGAAAGCCTGAGAACCAGAAGATGAAGTGTTGTTTTTTTTTTAAATCAGTTTCTTGTTGCAGCAGGCAAAACTAGGGAAGTTCACGTAGTTCTTTTCTATTCTTCAATGTGTTTTCCCTCAAGAATCAAACAAAAGCAATATGAAAGCATAAAGAGGGAAAGGAGCTGAAACTCCATGTTGAGAAGGTGAAATAAACTCATGGGGACCTTACCCAGAACATCACTTAGGATTAACCAAATTAACACAAACTAAGTAACAGTAAGAGCGACCTAGTTCTTTTTGCTGTCCAATTACAACCCTACGCAGAAGCAGCCCCAGCTGCCAAAAAGTCTTGTAACAGTTCTTAACCCCAGTATTTACACCTTCTATGCATTGTGATTGTGATCACCTGCTTTAATATCCCCAGGTTTTGGAATTTTGACCTTAAAGTATGTTTTACAGTAAGAGATTTACAAATGCCATTACAATAAATTTAGGAAAAAAAAGGCCACACTGAAATGAGCACCAAAAGTGAATATATACACCAAAAATTTCATCAAATTCAGGGTGGTTTTATCTGCATTTTCTCTTTCTTCACTGCTAAGAATCAAGAAATATGTGTATCTTAACAGAAATTTTCTCCTTCCTAATCAGTCTTATCCTCCCAACTGATATTCTATATTAGCTTGCACTACTGTTATCTCAGTTTGAGTTGTGATTATTAGTTGATAATTTTAAATGCTTTTTAAAGTGGATCATACAGCCTTGTCATGCCTTAAGCTGGAAATATTTTGGGTTTTTTTCCAAGAAACCCTTTATGGTTATTTAATAGAATAATTAGGTTTTTATCCTTGTGGTCACAAGAGATACAACAACTGAATAGTCAAAGTCAATTGTACATGTATGGAGACATTTAAGTAAAGACCAAAGAGTTCTCAGTTTGCATCTGAATTACTTGCTCATGTCCCTGGGTTTAAATCACACTCTCAATGTAATTAGTATACATTTACAATACATTTTCAATTGTATTTGAGCACAGACACTGAGATTCTCAGCATCTTTAAGAGAGGGAAACAGATGGATGTCCTAACATAGTATGTAAGTTTGTACAAAACAAAGACATGACTTAGAAACACTTTCCTCTGTGTGAATTTGTTATTAATGTACTTAAACATAAATATAATATATTTTATCTTTTTACTAGACCGGTTGACAAGTTAAGGATTAAATCTTTCCAAAAAACTATATCTAATTCTATATCTAAAACTATATCAGACTCAAAAAGGAAGCCTATAGAGGGTGGAGGGAAGGACAGGTATCTCAGGAGGAATACAGAGAATCAGGTTTGTAAAGAATAAGGAGGAATACAGAGAATCGGGTTAGGAAAGCTAAAGCCCTGGTAGATTTAAATCTGGCCAGGGCCATTAAAGGCAACAAGAAAAGCTTCTATAGGTATGTCAGTGACAAAAGGAAGACTAGGGAAAATGTGGGCCCTCTATGGAAGGAAACAGGAGACTTCGTCACATGGGATAGGGAGAAGGCTGAGGTGCTAAAAGACTTTTTTGCCTCAGTTTTCACTGGCAAGTGCTCTAGCCACACCGCCCAAGTCATATAAGGCAAAAGCAAGGACTGGGAGAATGAGGAACTGCCCACTGTAGGAGAAGATCAGGTTTGAGACCAGCTGAGAAACCTGAAGGTGCACAAATCCATGAGACCTGATGACATTCATCCACATGTCCTGAGGGAACTAGCAGATGAAGTTTCTAAGCCACTATCCATCATATTTGAGAAGCTGTGGCACTTTGGTGCCCACTGATTGGAATAAGGGAAGCATAACCCCCATTTTTATAAAGGGAAAAAAGGAAGACCAAGGCAACTACAGGCCACTCAGTCTTAACTCCCTGCCCAGCAAGATCATGGAGCAGATCCTCCTAGAAACTCTACTAAGGCACATGGAAAATAAGGAGGTGACTGGTGACAGTCAACATGGTCTCACCAAGGTCAAATCATGCCTGACGAATTTGGTGGACTTCTACAATGGCGTTACAGTGTTGATGGACAAAGGAAGAGCAACTGACATCACCTACCTGGACTTGTGCAAGGCATTTGACACTGTCCCACAGGACATCCTTGTCTCGAAACTGGAGACACGTGGATTTGATGGGTGGATCACTCAGTGGATAAGGAATTAGCTGCATGGTCGCACTCAAAGACTTGTGGTCAATGGCTCGATATCCAAGTGGAGACCAGTGACGAGTGGAGTTGGTATTGGGACTGGTGCTGTTAAACATCTTTGTTGGTGACAGGGGCAGTGGGGATGGGTGCACCTTCAACAATTTGACAACGACACCAAGCTTTGTGGAGCAGTCAACACACTGGAGGGATGGGATGCCGTCCAGAGGGACTTGGACAGGCTTGAGAGCTGGGCATGTGCAAACCTCATGAAACTGAAAAAGGTCTACATGTGGGTCAGGGCAATCCCAAGCACAAATACAGGCTGGGCGGAGAATGAATTGAGAGCAGTCCTGCTGAGAAGGACTTGGGCGTGTTCTGGGCTGCATCCTGGGCTATATCAAAAGAAGCATGACCAGCAAGTCAAAGGAAGTGATTCTGACCCTTTACTCCGCTTTTGTGAGACACCACCTGGAGTACTGGTGTCCAGCTCTGGAGTCCCCAACATAAGAAGGACATGGACCTGTTGGAGTGGGTCCAGAGGAGGGACACAAGGCTTTGAGTAACCTGGTCTAGTGGGAGGTGTCCCTGCCCAGGGCAAGGGGCTTGGAACTAGGTGATCTTCAAGGTGTTTTCCAATTCTAACCATTCTAAGATCTATTTGTTAAAAACCTGACAACATTAAAAAATAGTAGCATGTTCATTCACATTTCAGATCAAAAGATAAATTTTTCTGAAGACTTATTAAAGGATTATTGGTAAAATATTTTCTCAAAGGATTAAAGTCAAAGGGTAAAGATTGTTTTTAATTATATATTTCCACTATTTTTTTTTATGTGTATAAAACTGGATTGAGCACTATGTCCAGTCACACGTTCATGATTACATTATATTTCAACAGTCCAGCACACTATAGTCATAATTATCTAGGACTACATATTTACAAAACCAAACGTAACTTATGCAGATAAAAAGCAGAACAGTGAATGCAAAAGAACCACTGCAAACAAAAGCATGGTACAATGTGAAAAATTATGAATTATGGTAATTTTAAAATTGCATACAGAACTGTATTCTTTTTACTAAATTGATACCCATAATTTTGCATGCAACTGAATATTTGAAATGAGAGGACTGTTGAACAGGTTTTTATGTCTGAATAATATCTGAATATGAAGAGAGATTTTGCCAAAACACTATATGGCACAGCGAGGGACTGGTACGTTGTGGGCAGCAAATAATAATATTATGGTAAAATGGATACCGTTATCTGAAATTCTCTTACATTTTGAAAAACTTCCATGCATAACAGTAAAGATATATATGTCCCAGTTAAACATAATGCAGGGATCAATTGTAAATGTAAGTTTTAACATGGCAAAAACTGAGGATGGCTGTTAACTTCAGTGTGATTTTTCAGTTCTCATTCTGGCACATTTGTGGTGTCAATGCTGCTGAGTGTGTAAATACACTCTGGTAAATAACCGTGCGTATCACACTAGCAGAATACTCTGGTGGCAGCTGACTAATATCTGGAAACTATTGTGCTACGCAGAAATACTGGTTTTATTCTAATTTCTATGTTACCATCTAGAAGACTTATTTCAAGTTTGGAACATTTTTTAATATTTGAGGAACTCCCCTGTATTTTTATTTCAATAATAGACAGGGGGAAAAGGCATATTTTTAAACAAGAGCTGCACTGGCAGCTACTATAGCATACATGTACTAAAACCTGAAATCTTGTTATTGGAAAAGAATAACATCTTTCAGCAGATCCTGACTAAACCAGGGAATCAAGGTCATCTAGAATCTCTGGGTGAAGCCAAGTTAGGCAAGAACACGGAAATATCTAGACAAACTTCAGTAAGACACGTTTTACTCTCGTGGTTCAGCACCAGAATGACTTTCCACTGTGTATTTCTTGTTCTGCAAAGGATAAACAGCCCAAGACTTGCTGGTCTTTTAGAACTTTTCTGAATGACAACACATTTCCTTGCTTTCATCTTCTTCTATAGTCTGCTGAGAAATATATAAAGCCAGATTTTATTTTTTTAATTTAACTTTTATTAAATATCAAATGTACATATTTCCAAAATTTAGGCGTTTCAATGTTAATTTTTAATAAAAATACAACAAGGGTAAAGTACTTCTTCAATAATTTTCATTGGTAACTGAGTCTACCATTGCTAATTATTAAATACAATCTCAAGAACGTGGATGAATTTCTAATGTAAGACTATAGCATTACTACTTATGATTCTCATACTTTTGTGAGCATGTTTTCTCTTCTGAGCAGGAAGAAACCTTAAATTTGAAAATGATTGCAAGTATTGTCGCAAGTATTCAAGTTCATTAAGGTAGTAACAGAAACCCAAACTATCATTATATTAACAGCTAAACTGCCTCAGGACCACTAGCTAAGACGAACCATAAAGTTCTTGACTGGTCTTTTCTACTAGTTAAGTAATTGCATAATCATTATTATCAAAATGATATTTATCTTTTCCTTGGAAAAGAAATATCTCCTCAGTTGTTTTAGCAGGAGGTATGTAATAAGCTCTTCTATTATTAGCAGGAGGTATGTAATAAGCTCTTCTATTATATTTTCAGTCAAGCTACCCAGCTGAAGGCAAATATCCATTCCAGTGCCTGTTCACTCCTGTTCCCCTCTCTCTGTAAGGGAAAAAGACGCCTCTTCCAACTCTCTCTTTCATCTTGAATTTGTGTTTCACAGTGATGCATTTTAGCTTTTACAGGTCTGACAGAAAGGAATCTGAAATTGAAAGAGATTGATCCACTGGAAAAAGACTACTGTTTATCAGATTGATGCCTCACTGCATTACCTCCAATTTAGCCTTTTTGTAGTCTACAGATTCACTGGAAAAACAAAAAAACAACCTCATTTTCCCCTGCAGATACTTCAACGCCTTCTTCCTCTTTTGCTTTCTGTGTTTCCTCTGTGCTCTGTGCATAAATATTTGTAAACCCATCCCTGGCAGAGCTGCACAAATCGAAAGGCAGAACAACATTCTGGCAATGGTCCTCCACTGCTGTAGGACCTACACGGTACCCCTCCAGCATAATTTTTAACCACCACATCTCTCCTTGGGAATAATTTTCCAAAAATGACATTAGAAGTAACAGTTGTGTTATGTTTAATTTACAAATCAAGCAGAATAGACTATTTGATGGTCTTTTCTGCCTGAAGCAGCATTATCCAATGCTAAACAGAGTCTCCAAAGCAGAATAATTAGTGAATCATCATCTAGCAGAGCCTTCCTAATCTGACCTGGAGTCATGAAGCAATTCAGTAAAATAGAAAGAAGCATTTACATTCCTTTTCAAGTTCTACAAAAGATCTGTAAGTGCTTGCTGAGATGTTATATATATATATATATATATATATATATATGCTCTCTGTTTCCTTAATTTCTTCACTCTCCTTAGCTCCAGAAGTGCTGGAATGTATCAGTACAAGACAGTGTAAAGTGCCAGGATCAGTATCCATGAACAAAAGTGTCCGCTGCTTCTTGAACTTTACGGTTTTTTAAAGTCAAGCACAGCATCATCCCCCCCCCAAAAAAATGAATTTACAGACCATCCATAAATAAAGGTAGATAGGAAAGGAATCATAGTGTACAACTGGAATTGTTCTGAGAGGTCTTTCTGCCTTTAATGGTCATTGGTCTATAACTATTATAATTTGTTCAGAATTAGTATTAAAAAGGATACACACCAGTCCTTCCTTCTCCTTCAGAGAGAAAACTATCCCTGTTCAGACATTTGTCATGGAGAAATAATGATGGGAAGAGCACCTTTAACCTTGAGGAAGGCCAAATCACATGGAGAACTGAGCATTTGTTTCCAAGAATCAATATTCTTCCTATGCCTACATGAATGACTAACTCTTGTTCTTCTTGCCCAAAAGTGACATGCAAGGACCTGGGCACTGACGGGGCCATACATGACTGGTCTGAGGAGAAAAAAAAGGGTACTCTCCAAAAAGAGGCATCATGAGCTGGCAATGTGCGCCCACATCCCAGAAAGCCAACCGCATCCTGGGCTGCATCAAAAGAAGCGTGGCCAGCAGGTCGAGGGAGGTGATTCTGCCCCATTACTCTGCTCCCGTGAGACCCCACGTACTGCATCCAGGAGGGCATGGACCTGTTAGAGCGAGTCCAGAGGAGGGCCATGAAGATGATCAGAGGGCAGGAACACATCTCCAGTGAAGTCAGGCTGAGAGACTTGAGATTGTTCAGCCTGGAGCCATGACAGGGGGGTTGGAACTAGATGATCTTTAAGGTCCCGTCCAACTCTAATGCAATATCATAGCATAAATATCATAGGCTGCTTTCTTCTTCAAGTTACAATACTTATGCTATTCAAACAGAGGCTGCATCTTCCAACTGATAAAAAAAAAATTGTTGACTGTGCACAATGCACATTTAAATCGAAGGAGGACAGATAAGTGTTTTGTTCTGTAGTGTAACAAGAAAGGAATGTAAATCTTGATATATCACTGATAATCACATGTTAGCAATTGTGACAAAATAAATCTTGATAAATGTACCATTGGAAAAAATACTGAAATGAATGAATAAGGATAAAAATCAGTTCTTACATATAGTAAATTGATAGTAATGTACAAAATCTATATGATCCCATTGCTAGATGCAATATTTATCATCAAAACCAGAGAGAAACAAAGCTGTTTATTAAAAAAAAACAAACAACCATAACACAGAAAAACAAATAAACAAACAAAAATACCCTAGCAAAGTCATTTACAGCTATCTAAAGAAAGTACTGCTATTCTGGAACACTTCTATAATACTGCCTTTAGAAGATTGTTAAATAATTCACAAGCATATTATTTGTCATATAACATACTCGACATTCTTTTCAAATACACCTTTCTCAGAACATTTTGCTTTTGCCAATGCTTAGCACTGTTTATGAAATTTCTGATACCAAAAAGCACTTCTGAATTCAAACCCAGTATTTACCACGTGAAGTTCTTATCAGCTAGCTACTGGCATGGATGCTCAGGAGCATTATAGCGAAAAAAGGTGAAAGGCAACCTATCTGTATGGCACTCATCTCATGAGTCAAGGTTGCAGTCAAGGATGTCTTCGTTCCACTGATGTCAGCGTGGACATCTCCAGGGAGTATAAACAGATAATGTAGCCTTGGATCACTCCTGCACCAAAAGCTAGTAAATTTTTTAGGGAGACACAGAGACAGATTCCTGAGTCTGTAGCTGCAACTATGACTAAAGTTTATCACATTCTTTAATGTTTTTTCATTGTCATTATTTCCCAGCACACCGAACAACAGCTGGGAATCACTGAGATGTAGTATGCTCCTTGTTCCTCACCTATTTCTTTGACTCCTTTCCTAAAACAAGGACCTATTTTGATATTTTGATATTTTTATCAAAATATTCCATCTAAGGTAATTCTGAAGGTGGTCCCTGATCCTTGTGAGGGAAAAAAAAGGCCAACCCACAGTAGTGCAGACTCAGGAATTTCTGATTTGACTTCTCTAAATTGGAAAGTTCTTTAAATATTAAGAACTACAGCTGTTTTCCAAACTCATTTCCTGCTGGTCAAATTTCTTCTGTCAAATATAAATCTTTCGTGTGTGTTCCCAGGAGTTCAGAGTACTTGCATGCTGTGTGTTTGTGAACTGAATTGGTTGTTCCTGGCATGGGAGAAATTCTTTTCTTTGGCAGGCAAGGGGAAATCTAGTTGAACCCTGTTGAAGTCAATGGGGCTACTGCAGTGATATGAAAAACCAAGTCAGATCCACAGATTGTTGCTCTGCCAATTTATTACTTTTATTTTTTTTGTTTGTTTGTTTCCTTGTGAACCCAATTATTTTATAACCTTTAAAAGAATGAGCCTCTTCAGAGCACATAAAATATCACTTTCTTTACTTGATGGGATTAATGTTCTGCATTTGCACAGAATTATACTGAATCACCTATCCTCCCCTGTGAAATAAAAAGGTATATTGGCCCTATTCTTTTGCTTTCCTTCCCATCTTGTTCTTTTCGTATATAAATGCCAGAATATACTTCAAAATGGAAGATCATTTATGTACATCTGAGATGTTCATTGCTGCATGTATAAATGCAAGAGAAAATCAATCTTCCAGTTACACTGCAACCAAATTATATATGCCTAGTGGAATCAAGGCTAATAATAGGTTTGAGAAAGACAAAACAAAGAAAAAATGAAATTTTTTTCAGGCAGGAGAAGAGGTAGGGCAGCAAAAGTCTTCTGACAAAAGTTAAGTGACTAATAGCGTCACTTTACATGGTGATAAAGGAAAACATTTAACAATTCTAATCTGTTCTGTATTTTCCTACAAAGCAACCACTGAGTAGGGGACAACTGTTCCTGGAAGGTAAGGCTGAGCCCAGATAGTTCCCACTACTCAAAATTTAAAACTAGAAACTGCAAAAATAGCAGCCTATTGTATTTAGGAAATTTGTAGCAAAGAGAAGGTTCATTTTTTTCATGTAACAGATACCTTGGGATGTTTTTTGTGACCTGCACAGGAACATGGAGAGTCTGGAAAAATTTACTGCTGTCTTCCTCTTGATAAGGAAAGAAGGTGCAAAAGAACAGAGTATTCTTAATTTCCTTAGTCTTTTCCAATTTTAAGCCAAAACTGTCATCATTCTTCAAGTATTTTTCATTTTTGACGCAAAAAAAAAGATCTCAGTTTTAGTATTAAGAAAAGGAGACTAATTTATTACAACTGTTCACATTTTTCCATCTTTTCCATTGGAAATAATAATGTTGCTTCTCATATTCCCATACCATTGAAGACCCAGGCAGGTCTATAGCATCACTCTCCTTCTAGGAGACTGACTGTGCTCTAATCTAACCTACAACGTGTTTCTGCATCCTGTTAAAAGCTATGATCTTATCTCACTATAAAATTTGAACAGAACTAAAACAGCCTACTAGCAAAACCCATTCATCAATAATAGCAGCTGCAACATACTTTACATGATAAGGTTTAAATCTTCTTTGCCAAATTTGAAAGGTTTTACACCGGTCCAAGTGAACCAGGATTTCCAAACATTTAATAATTTGAATCCATTCAAACTCTTTTTTCGTGGTCCATGTCTTACCCATCTTTCACATGTTAAGTAAAATATTGGTACCCTTCTTCTCTCCACAGTATGGAAATATAGGTACCACTATAGATTAATCCTGTTAAGACAGAGAAATGAGCAATCACCTTGACATTCACAAGCCCATGGATACATGGCTTATCAAATCCTAATTCAAAAAAACAAAAAAACAACAAAAAAAAACCCAAAAATTAAAAAACAAAAAACTGGACAGTGTATTTTTCTAACATTGGAACTCCTATGTTTTTACTGAGCAAAAAACTTCACAGAGGTTTATTCACTTTAAAAGAATCCCTTTCTCATAGCTGTGTAATAAGGGAGCCCTTATCCTTTCAACACAAAGTGCTCTCCTCTGCTCTCATTTTCACATTGACATGTCTGGATCTGTCAGAACCACCTACTGGAAAATTGACAGCATTTGTGCCATAAACTGACATTCTGACGATGCAGAAAATAATTGTTACATACAGATTACACTAGATGCAAGTGTGAGAACGTGAGTTAGCAGGAAGAGCTATGGGTGTAGCAGGAAAAGATAAAACACTTGATATGAAGCTTCTCTTATATTATGTGTGCCATTTTCTGAGTTTCTTTTCTTGCTGTACAATACCCCCTGCAAACACACACAGTCTTTATATTCCTTGGTCACAGGGTGTGTTTTTTTCCTTTTCACAACTGGTGGAGAAAACAATTGATTAACACATTTGGTTTAAAAGGTACCAATTCCTAATGATATTTTCAGTTAAGACCAAATTCAGTGCAATGTGTAATTCATACCACTTCCCAGAGCTTTCTTTGGGAGACAGGTCTCCTTTTAAGGGATGCTTGTTTTTCTCCTCTGTTTTTCAGCATCATGATTACATCAAACACTCACATACATAGGGAAAATTGTCATTTTCAATGACTCTAAAGGAAAGATTAATAGAAAAAACACAGGAATGATTATATTATTAATTTAATATTTTTGATCTCCAAAAAAAATTTGAGTGTACAACATAATATGGATAAATTCTTGACTTTATGTTTTCTGCTGCAAGGTGTGTTATTTTACTCAAAATCGAGAGAATAGACAGAGAAGAGAAAATTGCATATACATGTTTTCTTTTCATAGGTAAAGATTAAGGAAACCTTTTGATAAGTTTGAGAAAAGACGAAGAGCTATTTCCTGTTAGATCTGTGAATTGTATCTGAGTTAGGAGCAAATGTTGTTCTTTCTAAAATATTCCTGGGGCTTCAAGATGTTTTCTTTTGCTTTGCTTTGGTTGTTGGAATTTTTTAAATCCTGTGCTACTTTTTTTTTACCCCTTGTATTTTGGTTCCAGCTATCAAATTCAGAAGGCAGCTTTTAACACTGGCATATTTGATAATCACAAAAGATAGGTTAAAGGCATGATAATAGAAAAGTGCTGAAACACCTCAAATTTGCTGAACTTCAGTTCATAATCTAAGGAAGTGTATAGGTTGTAGCTGTTCTGCCTTCGCTAATCTTGTGCCAGCTCATCCGCAACAGCTACTCACCCAGCACGTCTCACAGAAACTGAAGAGCCAATCCTTAATACTTTAAAATTTAAAAAAAAAAAAAAAGACAGAGAGAGAGAAAGAATACCAAGCTTCAGAAGACTGAACTTTCATGAGGTTAAGGACTTTGTTAGTTTGATTTCAAAAGAATAATTACAGTGTAGGTATATAAAAACTGACTGGAAATTAAGAATTAAATCCTATTCTTGCTGAAAGCAGAAGAAACATTTCTACTGATTAACTCAGGGAGAACCCTTAGAGTGTTCTCAACGTTTTCTGACAAAAGAACTGTCATTCCATACAGTGCAAACTTTGTATGTGAACTGAGGAAATTTGCATTCAGTATCAACCTAATAACAGAAAATAAAACACCCCATGCCTCAGAGTACATAGGTGTTTCAGTTCAGATTTTGTATATTTCTAAGAAATAGGAATAATTGCTGTATTTTTCTTTTGTCACTTGAAAAAAATAAATCTGTCCAACAGGCATGCTACATGGTTGTATTTCTTGTACAAAACTAAGATAAGGAGGAAACTGCAATTGTGGGAGATCTGCATTTGAATTTGAGACATTGTGTGATTAAGAATAACTGAAACATAACAATAAAGTAATTTATTTTCTACATTCACTTACCTACTGAATTCAACTGTTAAAGTCTTCGTGGCATGTTTTGTGAGGCAAAGAGATAAAAACCTTTCAGTGACTGAGATGACATTGCTTGGGATTTAATTTAAGAATCATGTAAATTTCGATTTAGTTTTTAAACAAAAAGTGGGCAGATATTTCATTGTTCTTGTTCTGCAATAGTGTCAGATTTTTATGTAATGAAGGATTTAGCTGATTAGTATTTGCTGAGAACCACTTCAAACTAAAAACTGTGAAAAGAGGATAGATTTTGCAAAAAGACTTATGAGATTTCTATTGGTACACTAAGATGTCAAGGACTGATGAATTCAGGTAACTTTGTTGTTCTTCCACTCAGCAGAAGTAAGGAAAGGTCTACCCCAGTAAAGTGTTTTGAAAAAGACCACTCAGTAGTCTTGTTTTGGAGCATAACAGGCCTAACACAAAATCTGTCCGGTGGTAATTCCTGCTGAAGCTACTCAAAAGCCCACTGTCTTCTGTCTACTCTTTCTTTCTGTGCATGGGTTTTCCTCACAGCCTGAAGTCTCGGACAGGGGGTTCAGCGCCACCTGAAAATCTCAGGCTTTGCAACCAGTCCAGAAGCAGTGGACAAAAACTGAGTCAGTTGTAGCCAGAAACAGAGACTGTAAAATAATTTTCTGTACACAATCTCTCGATCTTCTTCTCACTGAAAACATGTTCATTATTTCTTTTTTCTCTTTCTCTTTCCCTGTCTCTTTCTCCGTCTGCAGCCTCTGAACTTCCATATTCATACACTTTAGCAAATACACAGTACAACTGCAATAAGTTTCATATGACACAGTTTAGCCAGTTGAGAATTTTTTGCTTTCAAAATTACAGTGCTATGGTTTCTAAAATGCACAAAGCAGGCAAACAGCAGTTCTATATCGCTACTAATGAGTAGTCTACTGTTTTTTGTTACCTCCGTGACAAATGGATATTTAAATTCACTTTAAGTTGATTTGACAGGTTGTTTTTATTTCATGTGCTTCTAATATTTGATTTTTTTTTCTTCTGACTTAGACCAAGCCATCAGCTCTCATGAATATGTCTCCATAACAACAGATAGCATAGGTAATACATGGGAGCAGGAAGGAGGGAGAGGGAGAAGTGGGGAGGGATTCAAGAAGATCTTTTTCTTCAGCCAAGCATGATGTACATTTCCTCTTTGCATTTACTGAATGTTACCAAACTTCTAATGCTACATCTTTATTCCTTACCTATAGAATATTCAGTGGTGCAATATTAAGATTTTATGCCATAGGAGTTTGGGATAATCACTTTAGTCCTTAGTAAGAGCAAGGCAATAAGGCTTCCCCCAAGGAAATCAGATGGAAATGTCACACCATGCTTCCCTACCCCACTCTGCAGTAACACATATAATACAGAAAAGCTATTTTAGGTGCAGATCGTTGCATATATAACAGGTTATTATCTTTTTGGTTGTGTATTTCTATCCATAATCTCAATGTAAAACTGGTGAAGATAACATGGATTTGTAGTATTTCTGAAGTGGTTTTTTTTTTAAAGAGATATAGAAACTTACACTTTGTTTTAGTTTGCTTGATGTATGTCCCCCAAAATTAATCATTTCCAAAACACAGGGAGATTTGAAGACTAACAACATATTCAAGGAGAATTCCCATTTGAAACAACGTCTTTAAGATTGACTGCTTCACATTACATCTCTGTAACGTGGCAGTATTTCATCAGCAATATAAATATATACAATAACAACATATATAAGAATATAGTAAGTTTTTCTTTGTGTTATTTTTACATGATTTATTTAATCTATTCTATGCATTGATTTTTTCAAAAAAGATTTATATTTAAATAAGGAACATTTCTTCCTGAGGATAAATCAACAAAGATTTGATACAACATTAAGAAATAAGTCTTTTTGATTTAAATTTGATTAAAAAATACGTTGCAGCTAGTCCTCACTTCTAGATAAACTATCTAACCCATGGGCCAGAGAACTGAAGTCCTAACTTATCTTAATCCTTTCAAATTACAAGACTTTAAAATTGTGCCTGACCTACTTTCAAAAGACATTTCTTATGAACATTTAGAATTGTAGAATCATAGAATTGTAGAATCGTAGAATCATAGAATAATTTGCCTTGGAAGGGACCTTTAAAGGTCATCTAGTCCATCCTCCCCTGCAATAAGCAGGGACATCTTCAACTAGATCAAGTTGCTCAGCACCCCGTCCAGCCTGAACTTGTTTCCAGGGATTGGGTATCTACCACCTTTTTGGGCAACCTGTTCCAGTGTTTCACCACCCTCATTGTAAAACATTTCTTCCTTCTACCTAGTCTAAATCTACCCTCTTTTAGTTTAAAAACATTACTCCTTGTCCTATTGCAACAAACTCTGCTAAAAAGTTTGTCCCCATTTTTCTTATAAGCCCCCTTTAAATACTGGAATGCTGCTATAAGGTCTCCCCAGAGCGTTCTCTTCTCCAGGCTGAACAACCCCAACTCTCTCAGCCTGTCCTCATAGGAGAGGTGCTTCAGCACTCTCATCGTTTGTGTGGCCCTCCTGTGGACCCACTCCAGCAGGTCCATGCCTTTCCTATGTCCAGAGCTGGAGGCAATACTCCAGGTGGTAACTACAGTAGTGTCCGAGAATGATCAGGTGCAAATCAGGGCCTGTCCCCCCAAGAAAGTGGTAGGACAATTAACCCAACTGAAGTGCATCTACACTAATGCACGCAGCATGGGGAATAAACAGGACGAGCTGGAGGCCATCGTGCAGCAGGGAAACTATGATGTGGTTGCCATCACGGAAACGTGGTGGGACGACACACACAAGTGGAGTGCTGTAATTGATGGCTACCAGCTTTTCAGAAGGGATAGGCAAGGGAAGAGAGGTGGTGGGGTGGCCCTCTATGTTAGGGGCGGTTTTGAATGTCTGGAACTCAACAGTGTGAATGACAGTGTTGAGTGTGTATGGATAAAAATCAAGGGGAAGGCCAACAAGGCAGATATCGTGATGGGAGTTTGTTATAGACCCCCTAATCAGGATGTAGAAACTGATGAAGTATTCTATAAGCGGCTGGCAGAGGTTTCGCGATCATCTGCCCTTGTTCTTTTGGGGGATTTCAACTTCCCGGATGTCCTCTGGGAATACCACACAGCAGAGAGGGAACAGTCCCGGAGGTTCCTGGAGTGTGTGGAAGACAACTTCCTAACACAGCTGGTGAAGGAACCTACTAGGGGAAGTGCCCTACTGGACCTACTGTTTGTTAACAGAGAAGGTATTGGGGGGGGGTGTAAAGGTTGGAGGTCATCTTGGGCAGAGTGACCATGAAATGATAGAGTTTTCAATTCTTGGTGAAGGGAGGCGGGGAGCCAGCAAAACTGCCACCTTGGATTTCCGAAGGGCAGACTTTAGCCTGTTTAGGAGCATGGTTGAGAGTGTCCCTTGGGAGGCAGTTTTGAAGAGCAAAGGTGCCCAGGAAAGCTGGTCATACTTCAAGCAGGTGCTCTTAGAAGCACAGGTGAAGGCCATCCCCATGTCCCAAAAGACGAGCCGACGGGGAAGAAGGTCAGCCTGGCTAAATAGAGAGCTTTGGCTGGACCTCAGGAAAAAAAGGAAGGCTTACATTCTCTGGAAAAGGGGCTTAGCAATTTATAAAGATTATCAAGATATAACAAAGCTATGCAGGGGGAAGATTAGAAGGGCCAAAGCTCAATCAGAACTCAGCTTGGCCACTGCAGTTAAAGATAACAAGAAGAGATTTTTCCAGTATATCAACAGAAAAAGGAAAACTAGGGAAAATATAGGTCCACTGATGAATGAGACGGGTGCCCTAGTGGTGGAAGACACAGAGAAGGCAGAGTTACTGAATGCCTTCTTTTCTTCGGTCTTCACTGATAAAGCCGTCCCTCACACATCCCATACCCTGGAGGCAAGGGGGAAGGTCTGGAGAGAGGAAGATTTTCCCTTAGTTGAGGAGGACCGGGTCAGAGACCACTTGGCCAAGCTGGACATTCATATGTCCATGGGCCCTGACGGGATGCACCCGCGAGTGCTGAGAGAGCTGGCAGATGTTATCGCTAGACCACTCTCCATTGTCTTTGCAAGGTCATGGGGAACAGGAGAGGTGCCTGAGGACTGGAGGAAGGCTAACGTCACTCCAATCTTCAAAAAAGGCAAGAAGGAGGACCCAGGGAACTACAGGCCGGTTAGTCTCACCTCTGTCCCTGGGAAGGTAATGGAGCGACTCATTCTGGATGTCGTCTCCAAACACATAGAGGAACAGGAAGTTATTGGAAGTGGTCAGCATGGATTTACCAAGGGCAAATCATGCCTGACCAATCTGATAGCTTTCTATGATGTTATAACGGGTTGGCTGGATGAGGGGAGAGCCGTAGATGTCATCTACCTTGACCTTAGCAAGGCTTTTGACACTGTCTCCCATAACATCCTCATTAGGAAGCTGAGGAAGTATGGGCTAGACGAGGTGACAGTGAGGTGGATCGAGAGCTGGCTGAGTGACAGAACCCAGAGGGTTGTGATCAGCGGCACAGAGTCCAGTTGGAGGCCTGTAACGAGTGGTGTCCCTCAGGGGTCAATACTTGGACCAATTTTGTTCAATATATTCATTAATGACCTAGATGAGGGGACAGAGTGTATCCTCAGCAAGTTTGCTGATGATACCAAGCTGGGAGGGGTGGCCGACACTCCGGAGGGCCGTGCTGCCATCCAGCGTGACCTGGACAGGCTGGAGAGCTGGGCAGAGAAGAACCTAATGAGGTTCAACAAAAGCAAGTGTAGGGTCCTGCACCTGGGAAGGAAGAATGCCAAACACCAGTATAGGTTAGGGGCGGACATGCTGGGAAGCAGCTCTGAGGAGAAGGACCTGGGGATCCTGGTAGACAGCAAATTATCCATGAGCCAGCAGTGTGCCCTTGTCGCCAAGAAGGCCAATGGCATCCTGGGCTGCATAGGGAAGAGTGTGGCCAGTAGGTCGAGGGAGGTCATTCTCCCCCTCTACTCTGCACTGGTGAGGCCACAACTGGAGTACTGTGTCCAGTTTTGGGCTCCCCAGTTCAAGAGGGACAGGGAACTACTGGAGCGAGTCCAGCGAAGGGCAACCAAGATGATTGTGGGACTGGAGCACCTCCCTTATGAGGAAAGGCTGAAAGAGCTGGGACTCTTTAGCCTGGAGAAGAGAAGGTTGAGGGGGGACCTGATTAATGTTTACAAGTACCTAAAGGGTGGGTTTAAGGAGGACGGAGCCAGGCTCTTTTCAATGGTTCCCAGCGACAGGACAAGGGGCAATGGGCACAAGCTAGAACATAGGAAGTTCCGTTCAAATACACGGAAAAACTTCTTTACGGTGAGGGTGACAGAGCACTGGAACAGGCTGCCCAGGGAGGTTGTGGAGTCCCCTTCTCTGGAGATTTTCAAGACCCGCCTGGATGCAGCCCTGAGGGATGTGCTTTAGGCAACCCTGCTCTAGCAGGGGAGTTGGACTAGATGATCTCTAGAGGTCCCTTCCAACTCTGAAGATTCCGTGATTCCGTGATTCCGTGGGGTCTCACCAGAGCAGGGTAGAGGAACAGAATCACCTCCTTCGACCTGCTGGCCACACTTCTTTTGATGCAGCCTAGGATGCGGTTGGCCTTCTGAGCTGCAAGTGCACATTGTCGGTTCATGTCCAGCTTTTCATCCACCGAAATCCTTCTCAGCATGGCTGCTCTCAATCCCTTCATCCCTCAGCCTGTATTGACACTGGGAGTTGCACCAAGGTGCAGGACCCTGCACTTGACCTTGTCAAACCTCATGAAGTTCACACAGGCCCACTTCTCTAGCCTGTCCAGGGCCCTCTGGATGGCATCCTGTCCCTCAGGCATGTCAACCACACCACTCAGCTTGGTGTCGTCTGCAAACTTGATGAGGGTGCACTCAATCCCACCGTCTATGTCATTGATGAAAATATTGAACAGTACTGGTCCCAGTATGGACCCCTGAGGGACACCACTTGTCACTGATCTCCATCTGATTGTTATCAGTTTTCTAGTCATGTTCGTTGAGGCTGGTACACTTTCTTTTACCTTCCTTTTCTGGCTGACATACCTGTACATGCCTTTCTTGTCATTCTTTGCATCCTGTGCCAAGTTCAATTCCAGCTGCACCTTCATCTTCCTGACCCCATCCCTACACAACCGGGCAGTGTCCCTGTACTCTTCCCAGGATACTTGTCCGTACTTCCACTGCCTGTGCGTTTCCTTCTTGCCCTTTAGTTTGACCAGCAGGTCTCAGCTCAGCCATGCCAGTCTCTTGTCTTCCTTTCCTGATTTCTTACACCTGGGGATTGAGAGCTCTTGCACTCCATGGAAAGCATCCTTAAAGATCTGCCATTTCAGAAGAAATACTGATTTTACTGAAAGATCTTACGAATTTTGCTTTTTTCAGGGTTTCTCTCCTTATTTGTAATTACCATATCTCTTAGTGAATGCTGTAATATTTTTATGTACAGCCAGGGACATCTTACAATTAATTTTACACCTTCATGAACAGAGTTCTCTGTGTGCTTCACACAGTAAATAACAAGTGAATAGTGCTTGGATAAAGGCGTATTTTTAATTGTGATTTAAACAATTTCAAGGAAAAAAAAAAAGAAAGAAATTTAACAAATCTCATTGTTTTCATCCATGTTTAAAAAACAATTGGGTTAGTAAGTCCAGGTAGTTGATATCAAATTCAATTAACTTAAAATGTTAAGTTAATTCCTAGTTGTTAATTTAATTCCTAGTAATTAATGTTGAATCTCTATGGGCAGACTAAGAGCCCTTATGTGTGATACAAATCCCATGCACCTACTTTTGGGTCAGCTTAAGAAGAAGCAGGTAAGAAGCATAAAAAGCAAAGTTTGTGTAAGCAAAAATACATATTTATGAGGCACTCAGAAACTTATGTTAAGAAAAATGGTAAAACATTTATAGTAACAAAAGGAACCTAAATAGTGAGAGATCAAGCTAGGCTTTCTGCTTCCTCTGCTCAAAAAACTTTATGACTCTATGCATCATTGTCCTTTGCTGTTACAAGCAGTTGCGCACAGTGTCATCGCCTTCACACATGACACAGCACAGGGAATATTAGCACTGATGGGAAGGGAATACAAAAATATGTGTGGGATATGAAACAATCATTGTTGCAGACACATGAAAAACATCCACATTGCTCTTAGACAGGAAAGATAAAGTCATTATTGTAATACAAGTGGTGATTTTGAAAATTGATTTTTAAAGCTCCTTTCACATTTATGTATGAGGAGGAGTAAGTGCTCTAGGAATTAAATACTAGTATATATTAATCTTTTTTAACATTTAGATCAAATGGTGTTTGTAGTAGCTTGAAAATGATCATTCTTCAATTACACTCTTGTAGCCATGGTATGGCACATTAGTCAACTCAGAAAAACAATTTTGCATTTTATTCTTTCTAGGTAAAAAACAAAACATCAATAAACAAACTTACAACAATATTATTGTCTACTAATTAAATAATGACGGTATTCCCGAAGGTACACAATTCTTCTAGATACAGGATTTCTGCCAAGAATTCATTGGAAGTTTTAAATAGCTTGATAGGTGTTGTTTGCCAAGCTGATGTGATTTTTCTCTCACTGAACCTGTTTCATTAATTTGCTGTGTGAGAAATAAATATTTGCTGTGCAATTAACTGGAGATTATTATGGTCTAATGGAACTTTCCCATACAAACAGATGCTCGGCCCTTTAGATGCATAAAAAGCACATCAGCACTTGGTAAATATAATGAAGCTGTGGGGAAAATATTGTTAAAGGCATTTAATTGGTGAACAAAATTGATGTGCATGTAATAGTTTTGGATTTGCTTAATTAAAGTAGCGAAGAAAAAATGACAGTTACCGTGTGTGCAGATATGATGTTTGCTGAAGCTTTAGAAATTATGTTGAAGGTAGAGCTGGTAAAAGCAACAATCTTTTTTAAGCAGAAATACATGCCTTTGTCCTCAGTCTCATATATTTATTTTATATATACAATATTTTATAAAACTAACTATGTCACCGTATGTTTTGATAAAACAAGAAATGAAAAAAAAGAGAAAATTATGAACTGAAAATCACAGTACTTAATAGCCAAGACATTTTTTGTCTATGCTATAGCAACATAAATGGATACATTCACTGTATTATCTAGACTGCAAACCCCTGGAAAGGAAAGTTAGACCTCTTGAACCTAAACACTTAGCCAGTTCCCAACTGAGGGATTTGATTTATCAGTACTTTTGGTGGTAGTATTATACGAAGCCCATAGTTCAAAAATTATGATCTCTTCAACTAAGATAAGTAAGTTAGTTAGTTAGTTAGTAACTCAGGGGAAGCTCTGGATGGTAGCTGGTCCTAAACACTGCATTTCAGAAATGGCACATTTCTAACAAGACTAATGGAGTGTAGCCAAAGTCAAAATGTACAAATAAACCTGAGAAACTGAGAAAATATCAAGCAGATAAATTATAATTAATTCTACCTCTGATATACCTGGAAATGTTTGGTCTACAGCAAAATGTTTTAGGCAATCAGTTAAGACTTACAGTCCGTCTCTTTTAAATTCTCCATGCTCTGTTTTGTGTGTTACATTCATGTGTGCACAACTTCCTACAGTACAAGCTCTTCTCTCTGTAGGAGCTAGCAGAGGTAGTTATGCTCAGTGTTGATAACCAAGGAGGAACTGTACATTCAATTCAGGCTAAAAAAAGCTAGAACAAAGGTAGCATTGAATCTTCATAAATATTTCTCCTGCAATAGGACAGTTCCTGTATGGAATGCTTAAAACATAAATGTAAATCTAAATATATACATAAATTCAAATCTATAACTACACACATAAATAGATATACATAATAAATAGGTTCAAAAGTAAAACATTTTGGAATACCTTATTTCTGAAACCTGTCCAAATGTCCCTGTCTTTTTTAATGCCAGACATTAGCGTAGAAAGTTCCTTGAAAGTCTCTAGATCCAAGAGCGCATCTTTCTTACCATAGAAAGAAAGTTCAAAGCTCTTAGTACAATGCAGACAGAAACAAAATACAAAAGTACCTACTCCATAATTCTTGAGAATTACTTTTGCATGGAGACTCACATGTTGGTGCTGTGAGACGAGTTAAAATGCCAAGCTATGTTAAAATATCAAACCGGGTAATGAGTAGACTTTGAACCTTGTTCTTAAGGTTCAAGTTGCTACACAATTTAAAATATTTATTATCTTACCAGTGTTCTTTAATATAACTATGAAACTAAATTAAAACCAAAAGCATGAAGGGAACATTCTGGCTGCAAAAGTCAGCATTCAAAAAACAAAGAAACAACAAAATTTAAGATAGGTAGTGCAGTGTAAACAGGAGAAAGGAATAATATTTGTTTTCATTCTCACTGTTCAATAAGCAAACTCCTTTCTCATTAATTCTGCAGAGACCATTTTGTGTGCTGAAGGTCTAATGGCTCAAAATACCTGTGCTAATTTAGTGAGATCTATAGGCTTCAGAAAGCTTAACCAAGTTTTTGTTTTGTGAACAATGTTAACTCAGAATAAGGCATAGATTTGTATGCTGGAAGGGATCTAGAAAGACAGAAAATATCTATACTTTATGAAGTCTAGGTCTTTTAAATGATAGATTAGGTTTGTTCTAAAAAGCACCTAATGCATAAATGGCAAATGTCAACACACTTAGAGAAGAAAGTATAAAGACAGACGAAGAAAATTAGTCTGTGAATGGAGCAGTAGCAGGAAAAGAGGCTTACTGTATGGCTTTGTAACATTAGAAATGGTGTTCAACACAACAGCTTAGTTGTCACATGCCTTTTCCACAGTCCAACCCATTGCCAGCCACAAGTGATTCCTCCAGAAATCTCTCTTTAAACTATGGCATAGAACACATTAAAATTAAAAGCTTTTATCCAAAGGTAGTTCCCAAATGCTTCCAATAAGTAACATCATAGCACAGGGAAGGAATTTTAAACAGAAAATTATTGGGTCTGGACCTCAACATCAGAGGTGACATCATTTGTAAGGCAATTTACAGACGTTAGTTTTCCTCCCTCTATTTAAACATTCGGGTAAAATTGCAGGAAGACTCAGTTTCCAGTCCTAAGTGCTTATAATCCTTTGCCCTTGGTTCTTTTTCAGTTAGGATCTGCTGCTTACACGGCATTTTAGACAACATGCTTGCCTCAATGGGAGTGTCCAGAGCTTCCTGGAGAGCAGCCCCAAGACAGCGTTTCGTTTCCTGGCATTAACCTACTTGAATCTCAGTCCTGAGATGAGGTCAGCTGCAGGACCAAGCCTGGCTTTCAGCTACACAGAAAATTCTAAGGAGAAAGAGTCCTGGCAGAGTTACTCTGTGCAAGGTGACAGAAGAGTGACATCCTCCCTCAAAACAAAATATTGCAGTAAGTGATCTTCCAGACCTAGAGGTGGGCAACAACAACACTTTTGGGGTTTTATTGTCCCTGTAGCAGCACATTCATTGTTGCTGATGTTTCTGAAACAAGTCAGGATTACAGCACTAGACCTGATCACAGAGTAAGGTCCAGCAACGAGCAGGAAAGCTGTTGAATCCTGGATCTCTATGAAGACACACAACACCGCACGCACTGCTTCACCCTGACATTAAGCCAAAGCAGTACCATCTCTGCACAGCTTCTCCACAATCAGAATCTCACCCTGAAGTGACTTTCAAAGCAAACAGCAGTCGCGCAACAAAGCTACATTGCAAATGACGCAGCAGAGGCGCAACGATGTGCAGAGCTTAAGGGGCACCTCCGTCTGAAAGAGTTCTTGCTGAAAAGGAGAAACGGGGGATTAATTTGCTGTAGTATTTGCGACAAAATATATAACTGAATGTCTTCAGTGATAAAAGGGCTATTAGATAAAGTGGAGCAGAAAACATATTGATGTTAGGAAATATAACGTGGTTCCCCTTGTAATAGTATCCTGCCACGTGACACAATGCAAGCTTTTGTGATATTGCCCATTATGATGAAGTAGCCACAAAATCAACGTTCCATCTAAAGAAAAGAGAAATCCTTCTCTGCAACTTTTGAAGAGAGCCTGTCCTGCCGACTGTAAAAACATTTCGCCTAGCTAAAGGGTTAAAGGAAGGCCATCTCATTTAGGGCCCCATGAATGTTATGTGGTTTCTTTGGCTAGCGCTGTTTATTTTGAGGGTTTCACAGACAAGTCTGTTTGCTTTCTGTTTACATTTGTCGCCATTGGGAACTATGTACCTCTCATATCTCAACTGGTACCAGTAATAAAACAACATAGCTGGGGGCAGGCTGCCAATCGATTAAGGCAGTAACAGGCTGTGTTAGAAAACGTTAGTGCTGTTGCAGTGGTGATCAAGAAGAAAAGAAATATTAAAATAAAAAGTAGTAAAAAAACCCTGACAATTCTTTCTAACTGATGACAATAACATTACAGCAAGACAGGTAACAGGCAGAGGGCAGAACTGAAATTATGGCTAGCTCAGATTTCTTCAAAAGGAAATGTTTCAGAATTTTTTTACCACCTGCTGAGTAACTCTGGCAAGTCACCCTCAGAGAACTGCATCCCTTGGCCAGTCTGGTGGTGTCCTCCTTGCATTGAAGAGGAGAAGCTTTTCTTACAACATATCAAATCTTGACCATTTAACCCTGCCTTTCTAGCTCACAAAGTCAAAACACAGATCTCTAATGAAAAATATGACTACATATCTAACAATATTTGAGAAGTTTGTTAACACTTCCAATTTCATCACGGCAGAGAAAGATGGAAAATATAAAAAGACACTTAAAAACACTAAGCTTCCCCTTAATACACTGCATAGGCATATGACGTAGACATATGAAACTTGCTACTTCTTTCTTCAGCAATGGGCCCTGGTAATTTCAAAATGTCCTGTCAATCCTTCATCATGCATAACACACTTTACACTCTCCTCATCTCATTTCTCCTTCTCCTTTCCTAATGTTTTTCTTCCCTTTCCCACTCCCTCTCTGCTTCTGCCTCTGTGTTCCATCCCTCCTCTTCTCGCTCTTCTTCTTCCTCTGCCTCCACAGACAGATAAACTTTGGAAAGACAAGATCACACAAAAAATATGGAGTAGGAATATATCATATAGAAATAATTTTTCACACTTGAATTAAGCTTCCACTTTTTCAGTGCACATACATCCGCAATGACCTCTAAAATTAAAGAATCTCAGGGAACAAGCCCCTTTTAACATTAAGGGACAAACACAATCATGAAGCAGGAGCCGTGTTTGAGAGTCATATTTGACATTCAGAAGTCACTAAATCCACCTAGATTTACTATGCCTCTGAACCAATTTTTTTACATAAAAATCATAGCACTTCGGTGACACTTCAACATAGTTCCCATCAAATAATACTGAGGCTCTTGACTAGAAATCGTGAGTCTCATCTTGAAACCAGGTGGAGTCTTTATCAATCTGCTGAAAAAGATTTTTGGGTATACATTTACAGCAAACAATTATGAACAGTACCTGCTACTTGAATTTAAAATGCATAAGCCACACAGGAAGACAGTTGGGCTGTTTACTTGCAATTTATCATCTTATATTTTCATTAAAAGACCATTCCATACTAAACTAACAGCAACAACAAAACTTAAATGAGCTTTGTTGCATGTCAGCAAGTCTGCACTAATAGAGACGGGTGCTGTTCTGACCTCTACTTACCAGGCTCTGACATCTGGTTTAGATACCAGTTAGGGATGTCACCTGAGAGTGATGTTACTGATGCATCATGATGGCCAATTGCTGCCATTTATACAACACTTACAATTCAGCAAATGGAGGCAAAGCTTGAATGAAAAAAGCATTCCACTACTACACCTGCTACAGAAAACTTGGCTCCTAACCTGCCTGGCTATATAAAATAAAAAATTCTAAATATTTCTCATGTGATGAGAATATTTAATTCAAGTCACAAAGACAAAAATGAAACTCTGTTTCATTTATCATCACAGTGATAAACTAAAATACTATAGTTTCACAGCTATCAACTGAAGACTTCTAAGAATTTCCTGTCACTCCTGTTATTTACAACTTACTAAAAGTACCGACCTTTTCCCTTATCTTCAGTGCTCTATCTTGCAGCATGGATATCTAGTTTTTTACTATTTCCTCTTTACTATTCTAAGTAATTGGACATTTCTTAAGTACAGACCCTGCAGCACTCAGGAATGATCTTTTGGGAGCTTAAACATTACAATTTAACTGTAATGTTAACAGTTTTATACTTCCCAGTCTTGTACTCGCTAATTTAACAGTGTCTTCCCATCCCACAAAAAAAGAAAGAAACTGAGAAACTGCCAGTTTTAAATAGATAATAAACTTCATGACAGTGTCAGGTCTGTTAGAGTGTAACCTTTTGGGAAAAGCCAGACTTCGTCTGTTTTTCCCTGACTACCTCTACAACTTTGTTTCAGCAGAGGTTACCCATGATCTTCAGATGCCATCGTAACACTAAAAACACAACATATCAAGAGAGATTCTCGTTCTCTCTTGCAGTCTATACGTAAATAATAGGATGCAGTTGGTGGTCTGAAAACCTTAGAAATCTACAGGACGAAAATTACAAACAAAATTGCTGTTCCTCCAACTTTACAAAAGGTAAATTGAGACTAAAAGTTTAAATGGTTTAGTAAAGGTTATGTACCGATTTGTTCCTTAGTTACTTGTTTATGATGAAATGTCCCTATATATCTTCCACAGATAATTATCCACATTTCTACAATATAAAGCTGATTAAAGCAACAAAAATAAAATTTGACTTTTTAATAAGTGTATGTCTGTAGATCTAGTTCAATATACGTGATCAATAAAAGTAAATTAAGCAATGCAGTGTGCTTATCGTGATCTAAATATGATATAGGTGACAAAACTGGATACATTTTAATAGCAACATAATGTGTTATGTGTAAAAATAGAAATTGAAATTACATGGCTTTAATACTAGGTTTGTTTCTATTTTTAAAAATCAGTATAATTAAAAAGGTGATGATGTATAGAATAAGAGAATTATGAAAAAAAAGAGAACTATGTGCAATTCCATTACTCTTCCCACATTTAACTGCTCAAACAGGACACAATGCTCCTATACAAAGTACAAAATGTAATTGAAACAGGGGGAAAAGAGGAGGGAAACAGAATTGAAAGATTGTCTACATTTATCTTTCCCAACCTCCTCAATCATCTCTCACGTGATTACCTTACTTGCCATTGAATTGGTCAGACACTTTCCATTATTAAACGCTGTTGAAGAGAATGTCAATAATGCCCAAATTTCCTTTTCAAAAGCAGGGTTTGCAAACATCAGAGGCATCTGTGCCTTAGCTCCTGAAGCACAACGAGAAAGGCTGATGCTGTCAATGAGTTCCTACTACTGGAATGTAGTGTGCTCATCACAGATAGAAGAGAGAAATCCCACAACAGACGTGTAAAATCAAAGTGTTGCTTTTTCCTTTCAGGTTCACCCCTTTAGGACTGCAGCATGGCTTGCCTCAAAGGCTCAAAAGTTATTTCAAATCTGACTCTGAAAATGTTTGCCTCCTCTACAACAAACCAACATCACATAACAGAGAACTGGGCCTTCAAATTTCTGGTGGATGGAAATATTAGAGAATGCGAAGAAATGGTTTCTTTTTTGTTTACTTTCATTGCCATAAGCACACAATGCAGTCTGATAACCAGAGTAGACACCTGCAGGCATTCTAAAGATGCCCCTACTTCAAACAACAAATGCTGTTCAGAATGGTTAATAATGCTGTGAGCTTTATGGAGATAGAAAATGACTTTTTTTTGCCCTGCTTTAGGCAATTTTTTTTTAACTGAAAAACATTTCTTGTCTCCTGAGGTTCCAAATTTAGCTTCAGCTAGCTAGAACAAGAAGTGGTGTACAGCCAGTAAAGCACTTTCAGACTGAAACCCAGAGCCCAAATCCCTCTGTTCCACTGCAGACCTTCCAGCATCTGCCTGTCATAACACGTGTCTTACAGCACCCTCCCTTTCGCTGGTTGCATTACTGAATGAAAGTTGTGGTGGGTGCTTGTGGTGGGTGCTTCTGATGAACTCAGTCACATCGGTCTACGTTGCTCTCAGATTGCATGGGCCTCTCCAGGGGATTCACTTACATAGAAAGAGACTTAATTTGGAAAGACCATGTAGCGTTAGAAATGGAATAGTCAAGTCATGATTCTTGGCTTTCGACAGTCATTCAGGACCTAAGCAAGCTCAGCAGGGTTTTTATAAGCTCTCTCTTTGACTCATGTTCTTAAACTTTGCCTTTATTACACTTTAAGTAATTACATTGTACTTGTGATATTGAGGCTAATTCCATATTAAACATTTACTCAGGCTGAAAACTGTTTACATAGGAAATCTCCAGAGACTGAAAAAGAATTGGGAGGAAGGAAAACTGCTTTCACAACCGAAACAGATAAAATGGTTTAAAAAAAGGCAACACTTAAAAAACATGCACAAAGTCTGACAACTCCCTGGATATTTTGTGTTTGCAGGAGGAGTGGATTAAATGCTATATTAAAGGAAAATATTACATGGGCCAATGTAATGTTTCTCTATGGATCTCATGGTATCACTTCTAATAGTACTGCTCTTTGGAGTATGCTTTATGTATTTATCTTTTTTAATTTCTGTTTTAAAATTAAGGGGGAAAAAATCCCCACTAGACTAGCAGTAGAAAGCATTACTTTTTCTGCGATTTTTTCTAGCCTTTAAAAAAAAACAACAATAAGGAAGCAAATTAAAAAGAGGAAGTTTTATCTCTCCAGTCACTATTGGTGCTTTATCACGCAGCATTTTCAGTTTCGGTTTGACAGTGTAACATATAAAACATTTGATGATTAAAGTAAGAACCAACTATTTTGCAGTTTAATCTCATATGTGTATAAAAGTCTGAATTACCACTCTTGCTAGCCCATCTGTTTCCCTCATTGCTGCCGGCTTCTCCACAGGGATAGAAAACAGTAATTTAGTTGCCTCATTATTAACACCTGTGATTTTTGCTGGCTAAGTACAAATATGCTTGGTTCGTGAAAAAGCTATACTAGCTTTCAGGTCCCTACTCTTAGAAGATCATTTAATGCTGGGCAAAGGTAGAAGGTTGCTACCACTGGAAACTCTTGATAAGCTAATATAAGCTTCTGTATATTACCCTGCCAATATAATCGAGCTCTGGCTTAAGTTTTATTCCATCATTTAAGGTGTTGGGGTTTTTTTCTGTGTGTTTGGGTTTGTTTGTTTGTTTGTTTGTTTCAATTTATGGATCAATGGGTTGTCTCAAGGGAATTAGCAAAAATTAGTACCATGAACTCTACATTCCAGATATTTGGACAACACCTGAAGTTTTACACTGAGGGAAGTACAGTACCTTGAATAATTAAGTAATTTTTTAAATACTCATTTCACATTTTTAATAGTAGAATCTGGAGATCCAAATTCTCAAAATCCAGCCATTTTCCTTCTTTATTTCCTTATAATAAACAAAGTACATTTTCTTCATCAGTTCAATCGGAAAAACTCTATGAATTACAAGGAGCCTCACGCAAAAAGAAATGTGGATATTTATTCAATTGTTAGAATTACATTTTGGTATTTCCATCAAACAGAAGATCATTTCTGACAATGTAGATTACTGGTTTACAGATAAATCAAAGTACAGGATTAAAATAATATTGGCTTCATAATTATTTTTTCATTATCTATTGCAAAACTATTATTAGGAATTGGAGCCTTTAATCTCATACAATAAACCAATCCTCATCAGGTAATTTAATTTTTGCAGCTGTGAATAACATGAAAGAGTCTTACAGGAAACATTTTGTCTGGGAGCTGTAGGGTGGGGACCACTAATCTAAAGATATGTAAATAAGTTTTACGTTTATCTTTAGGATGCTCTTCCTCTTTTTTATCCTCATTTAACATTTACTCCCTCTACCTCCTCTCTTTGAGTTTTCTATTTCCATGCATGAAATATAGTTTCTGTAGAGATAAAAGTCCATAGCTTGATATCCAAGTGGTAGAATGCCTAAATATTGTGATAACGTGAGTGGGATTTGAAGGGCATTAACGCAGTGCTTTCTAAATTGGAGGGATTGTCTTGTTCAATACTAGTCCACCAACACTGACATAAGTGCTAGAGAAAGTACCTATACTTCAAGGAACAGTCGTATTTCAGACTTATATCTTGCATCTCAAGGTGTTTATGAAGTTAACTGAAAAAAAAAAGTAAGATTTTTGTTCGTTGCTAGGTAATAATATTAATACTTTCTTAAAAGGGGAAAATCATCAGATTCTGTCAGAGGAATTGCTACAAAAAGAGTGAACATGTCTCAGGTTGAAACTGATGTATAGTGTAGAAAGACCTCATCATTTTTTCACTCTTCCTGCCAGTAGATAAAGAACGTTTATGTTAGGCTTGATGAGTGTGTTGCTTACTTTTGATATGAGAAAGCACAAAGACCTTTTGACTTGGCAGTGAACAGAGCTACTCTTGAAAAGGTTTCATATTTTCTGTTGGACATTTCAAAGGGTAGTTCTGATAAAAAATTCTTTTGTATATCATGTAAGGACTGTCTTATACTTGGCTTAGTCTTTTCTCTGGCCAGCAGGACTGTGAAGTGTAGGAGCACTTTCCCCAGAATTTTCACTGCGTTGGTAGCATTCAGGAGATTGACAGACTTACAACAGCTATCACACTCTTAACCAATGAGAAAGTTACAGCTGGGCAGATGAAGCTCAGTCCAAATAAATTCACATTATAACTGTTAGGGTAGATGATTCAAAACATAAGGCAAGGTGAAAATTTTTCCTGCAGTGCATGGTTGACAGTTTTTTTACAGTGAAGCAGTGAGATTTCCAGGCACTGTAACATCAGTCATGTGCAAACAAGACATGCAAGAAGGCATTTTTCTTTTTCTTCTTTTTCTTTTTTGTTTTTTTCCTGTGTGATAATGTCCTACCATCTGAACATGATAACTCTTATCTAAAGAGGTATTCTTATTGGTTTACTGGGACTCTTGTGTTTACAGTTTTGAGACTCTCTTGCTGCAGGGTACCCTAAACATATTTACACCTCAGGCCAGTTTAGAAACCAAAGCCAATATAAAAATCTGTGGCTTCTTTATTGAGTTGATTTCTCAGTGGGAATATATATGATAATTTTGTGCTTTGCACTAGCTGCCTTCAGATCTCTGGGTGGAATTTAAGAGTTTGATATTTATCTATAAAGACCAAAATAGTTTGGTTTCTGCCTATTTGATAAACTGCTTCCCTTCTATGGTACAGCAGTAGACAATGAAAAACACTGCAGTAAAATGTCCTCAGTTTCACCGAGTAAATGGTATTTCTAGGTCAGAGGGCCACTTTCAAGGTGTCCTCCATTATCAATACAGAAGAGAGCAAAGGGAATGAGGACAGAGAAAGAAAAACAAAGGAAGGGTGCTTTGCCTCCTTAATAGCTTGATTCGTATTGCACTCTGGGGCTTTGTGAGATGCAAAACTTCACCTTGATAAGCTGAGGAAGGACTGACTGCAGTTTTCCATTTCTTATATAAGTGCTGTACAACATCAGGAAAAAATATGTTCATTGCAGCATTTTTGAGACAGTTCAGAGCTGACCATGTACATTAAGAATCCTCTGAGCGCATGTGAAGGGTTGAGGTGGGTCTATGCATGACATCTCAGAGGATCATATATGATTAGTGAAACTGTGGAATTATCACTTTTGGGTATCTCCAGGATCAGGACGTTGAACTACTGTGTTGTGGCAGAAATATTTCGATTGATGCAGCCTGCTAAAATTTAGTGCCACTTTCCTGCTTGGGTTGTTTGTTAAGGATTTAACTAATATTTTGGATCCCTCTGCACTGGGAAGAGTAATTCATCCCAACATACTGTAGACTCCTATTGTCTGGTCAGCTGAAATGTCTCATAGAGTCCCCTGCATACACTGACTGCATTTCCACTGAGTATAGTGGCAGCTCAAATGCTCCTTACTCATGCAGATAGCTAAACGTTTTAGTCTCAAGCTTATTCCACTCTTACTCAGAGAATATGGGAGGAAGCCACCAGAATGTGGAAGTATGCTTCATCACAGAGGAAAAAGTAGCTCTGTGTGCAGACATGTCCACAGAGAGCAATGGACTGATAGCAGGTTCCAGATTCCTCTGTGTAGAAAGTCTCAAATTCGTCATCTCCAAGTATTTTGATTAAACCAGAAGCCAAGATGCCACCCAGTAATGTTCATTAAGAGACAGTCTTCTTAATTTCGCAGCTTTTCTTTTTTAAATCCAATAAAGATATTTTCCTCCAATGATCTTGTTTAAACAGTAAGTAGGGGTTTTTTATTATTTATTAATAACACACAGCAGTCCTGGGGGCTGAAATTGGTTGACTTCATATAAGCAACTTGCTCTTACTCCGATTGACAAGCTGCAGATCTACTACTGATATGCACTGTTGACATCTCCATTCATTGGCATCTTCCTGCTTATTGAAAGGAACACTGCATAAATTTTTTCTCCAGATTTCAAATAATTAATGGTACTTTTAACCCATAGTGGTAAGTAAAGAAATGGATACACGTGTCGTGGTTCAATCACAACAGGCAACTAGACCACACAGCTGCTCGCTCACCCCCCTCATTTTGGGTGGGGAAGAGAATCAGAAAAAGTAAAAGTGAGGAAAAAAAAAATCATAGTTTGAGATAAAGACAGTTTAATAAGTAATGCAAAAGCCACATCACACAAGGAAAGTGAAACAAGGAATTAATTCACTGCTTCCTGTCAGCAGGCAGATGTTCAGCCCTCTCCAGGAAGGCAGGACTCCATTACATATAATGGTTACTTGGGAAGACAAACACCATAACTCCAAATGTCACACACACACACGCCACCCCTCTTCCTCCTTCTTCCCCCAGCTTTATAGAGAATCATAGAATCTTCATGGTTGGAAAGGACCTTTGAGATCATCGAGTCCAACCAAACAACCTACAGTCTCTGCCACTAGAGATGATATACTGAGCATGACATCATATGGTACGAAATATCTCTTTGGTCAGTTGGGGTCAGCTGTCCCCAGTGTATCTCTTCACAACTGCTTGTGTATTCCCAGCCTACTCACTGGCAGGGCGGTGTGAGGAGCAGAAAAGGCCTTGATTGCTTAGCAACAAGCAAAACCACCAGTGTCCTATCACGCTATTCCTATCCCAAATCCAAAACACAGCATTACACCACCTGGTAACAAAAAGTTAACTCTATCCCAGCTGAAACCATGGTAACGTGGTAAATGTTCTGGTATTGATGGATTTTCCTCTCTTGGCTATAAGAATTAGGAACTGCTAAATAATTAAACTAAGCTTGTAAATTTGGTCAAACAAGACTACACACTCTTCCCATATTTCACCTGTGATTTCATCCAGTTTCTCTCCTAATTGTGAATGTAGGGTACCATTAAAGTATTTGCTTTTTCCTTCTGAATTTAATTTTTGCTCCTATTCTGTTCTGGTTATCATTAGAAAGGATCCTGCAGTGCCTTTAACTTTCTAGTAGGCTAAACGATGTATCATTATGGAAACACGCAGCAAGAGTTCACACATTCTGCATTAACTAGGGAACCTGCAGATTTTCTCTGAAGTTTTCCGAAACAGTCACAGGAAATACCTCACTCTGTGCTATTGTGGCTGCCCTCTCACACCTTGTACATCTGATTAAAAAACACCAAGAAATCCTGCAGCCATATGCACTTGTTGGCAACAAATCCTGTCCTCCACCGCTGGCCAGTGCAGGATCCACTACATGCACATCATTCTTTGCACGTGCTTGTCTCGTCTTTCTCAAAGGTCTCCAGCCTTCCCAGAAAAGCTATTCTAGAGATCTGCCATTCCTTACTGTTAGGAAGCTTTTATACTGTTTGCTTGCTTTGTTGGACTCGAAATTTATGATGAATAAACCTAACCAATGAACTGGATGCAAGTTATGCTACTTGTTTAAGGTATGCTAAGGAGATGCCTACTTCAAACTATTCTATACCGTAAAGCAGCTGTTTTGGGGTAGTTGCCAGACTATAAGACATTGTTTTATTTCACACAACCACATTTACCTACAGTTTTACAGACCTCATAAAATGCTTAATTACCTCTCATGGACAAATACCTCCAAATAAGGACTGGTGAAGCGATACCATTGTCTGAGATTGTTGGGTTCTTCGCTCATGTCTTCTTGTCCTTTTTCATTGCTTCAGTTGGAAATTGGCACAAAATTTATTTCCTCTTGAGAAACCAAGCAGGAGTGACAGAAAATCTAAATGTGACTGTACTTATATATTGTCACCTCTGTAAGATTTTCATAGAGCTGATTCTTATTTTCATCACCATGAGATGGTCTTGAAATAGATCTACTTATTGATCCTCTAATCCTTAGGTATCTCAAATTTTGCACTTCTTTTAAGAGTTAGAAGGTCATTGTCCAGTTCTTAACTTATCTTAAAATTCTTCTCTGTCAGCCATTTCATGCACAGAAAAATTATAAAATATTTAAATATTAATATCTCTTCAGTGCTAGGGAGTAAAAGTACTTTTTATGCAATGGCAATTTAATAGTTCCTATTCTATGCCATAAAAGAGCATTTTTAGATTTCATCTAATTTAAGCTCTTCATTATTCCAAGTCTTCTGTCATGTTTTCTTGGTCACAAGTTTCCCTCGCATAGCAAAGTACAAAAGTCATCTGATTTCTCTTCACAAAAGTGCTTATGCCACACGCATATCACTCCTACGGGACACAGTTTCTTCTCAAACATCTTTAATGAATAGAAAAAGACTTAAGCACATGCTGATCACTAAGTATGACCATAAATCTTTTGGTTAGCTGAAACTCAAAGCTCTGGCAGGATTTCAGCTCATTAGGTATTTTCTCTGCTATTTTAGAAAGATGATGTATAGTTTTTGGCTTGTTTAACATTAACACATAAACTTCAAGGCAATTAAAATAGTAATTTTTAATGGCTTAGTTAGTTACAATTGTAGACAAGCCTTTCCATTTACTGACTACTCAGCCAATAAATGAATGTTCATTTACAGCCCGAGATTCTACTTAGTATAGCTCAGCACTGTTTTACTTACATATTATTAAAACCTGGTTAAACTTTAGCTGAGACAAATTCATTGTATCGGGATACCAAGATAAACACTGACTTAGAGTATGGAATAGCTCCATTGCTATCTGATTAATTAAATGAATTTTTAGAAAAAAAACCCAACAAACACCACAAACAAACGAAAAAACCCAACCCCACCTTGTTTGTTCTGATACTGAATAGCTGCTTAAATGCACGTGTGAATCCCAGGCCAGCTGCATTAAATGTCTTATGCTTGTCTTTGATCGGTTTTCTCTGAATCAGTTATTTCTTATTCAAGACAGTATCTTAAAGATCTTTTATCACTGCTGTTAAAAATGTTACAGATAAAAACAGAGTGTTAGCTGAGGAGTTACTATCTAGAATCAGGAAATTTTAAGAGCTTCGCACTTTTTTTGTTTCTCTCTTCAACCTGATTAATATCAGATGTGATCAATAAGGATCATATCAATTAGACGTTGTTATATTCAGATGTTGGTAAAAATAATTAAATACATCTCTTTCTCTGCTGATAACAAAACAAAGTAACTGGTTTTTTTGGTTTTTTGTTTGTTTGTTTGTTTTTTCTGAGAGGTATTTTAAATGAACGTGAATTAAGAGAATGGAATTCTTTAAGACGTAAATGCAAATAATTAAAATTATTAGAGTATACAATCAGTGATTTAAGATCAGTTTACCAAACATCTCTAAAAGTTATCACTGAGGAGACATCATTAAATAGTATCTACTGGAAAGCCACAGGGTTTGGTTGTAGCCTTAATGCTATCTAAGCAATGCGCGATACACCCGTACCCCTTCTAGAAAGCAGTGACTCTGAATAGATACATAACTTTTCAAGTAGAAAATCAGCAGACAGTGACCTCCCAGTAATACTCTGTGGAGGAACATCCTTGGATCTGTAAACAATTCCTATAGAAGAGTAGGAATTTGATTTTAACCCTGAATAAAGGGGTTTTAAGGAGTCCAGCTTTAACCATACCAGATACAAGAAACAGAATGAGATACCTTATTCCAGGATGGAGATGTCTTACAGAAGGAGATTTGCATGCTTTTTTTTTCCTAATAAACAAACAAACAAACAAAAGGATGTCAGGTAATTATCCTATAGAGTGTATAAATATAATCTTTCATACCTCCTTTTTTTTTTTTTTTTTTTTTTTTAAGGGTTCTAGAAGAAGTGTCAAAGCTATTTCGGTGATGAGATAGACAGAGATCAGAATAGAAATGAGGACACAGCCTTTCACAGTGACAGTGACTAGTCATCGCAGCAGCTAACCATTCAGTACCAACTGATTCTCTCTCTCTGAAAGCCCTCAGATTAAAACTGGATAATTCCATGGAAGTTGTCTCTTAGTCAAACCCAGACATTCAAATCTGTAGGTAGTGTAGCTTGATGACAACAAGTTTCAGTTAAGCCCAGGGTTAACCTTGCTGAATTAAAATTTAAGTGTATTCAAGGGGCTACAGGGACATTAGCCAATCTAATGGGCTCCTGTAAATTCAGAAGGTATGTATTAGCAGGGTAACTACACTGCCCTCTTTGACATGCTATAGTTTTTGGCAGCTATTGTTCATATATCCTGGACTGCGGGATGATAATTAGACTCGCAGTATCATTTCAGCAAAGAGAAATAATGGTTCTTCTGAACCGTCACTGTGGTATATTTGGTTTTTCTAATTGGACCAATACTAGATAAAGTGAAGTCATCTTCATCCATGTGGTGTTTAAGGCACAAATGGGACTTTGAGCAAGAGGATCAGAGTTAGATATCTATTACAAACTTTGCTGTATTACATTGTAACCACTGCTCCCAATCTTGGGCAGTTTTAGTATTTCTTTTTTTTTTTTTTTTTCACATCGGCAGCTTTGATTAAATTTGCCATATGAAACTGATCCTCCTCCTAGTCATCTGAAGAAAACACTCAGAATGGAAAAATAGTCCCAGTGGAGTTCAATTTGAAACTATGATATTAGAAGGTAATATGTTGCAATGTCCAGGGTGTGTGATGGTAGAAAGGGAAATAGTTACAGTGAATGAAACCACAAGAACCTCCCCTTAGAAACAAGGTTAAAAACATGTTTTTAGGAGACCTTTAATTTACTACTTGCTGAAAGCTGTGGTATCACTCATCTTGCTTGAGGTTTTAAAACCTCTGCATTAGCAATCCCAAGAAAATGATGAGGCTTTGTATATTAATTACAATAGCTTACTTTGCTCACTCTGCAGGTAAGTAGGGGGGTTTTGTTGGGTTTTTTAGTTTTTGGTTTGTATTCTTTTTGTGTGTGTGGAAGGCAGTGCTAGTTTTTAATCAAGGATGAAAGCGTCAGTTGCTCAGCTTTACTTTGTAAATTCTTCAATTCCCTCTTATGGAGGGAAGCAAAAATGAGAAAAAAAGTATGAAAGTACTTAAAAGAGTAGGTAGAAATTAAAATTACATCTGACTGACACAAAATTAAAATTACATGTGAATGAAAAAGGAGAAAAATATGGGTTCATTTTTGTATGTTAGGAGTCTATACTGATGTTTCTATATATAGGTCAACCGGACAACATGTTATTTCAGGATTTTTTAAAAACTGGGTCTTGGAGTACTTTTAAAAGTGTATGTATTCACTTAAACCAAGAAACTTAAAAACAAAACCAAAAAAAACCAAAAAAAACCCCAACACAAACAACAGCATAAAAATTAATTGGGACTATATATTTTTTTTTTAATTGTATAACCTGATGAAAATGCAAAGATATTTCAGGTATGAGTCAACTGTTTCTTTTCACAAAGTTAGCTACATCATTGACTGAGGTGAGACTGATTTTCTGTGGGTAATGAAATATTGCTATCAATGTGATATACTGATTTTTAAGATACTTATTTTTCACCCAAATGAAAGGTGTGTCCTAGAAACTCTTCTGGATTATTTCAATTTTAAAACATTTTTCACGTTTGGCTTTCAGGAATCTCTTTCAAGTACAGCTCAGTCATTTCTGAACATACATTTATTAGTGTATAATTTCAAATGATAAAAAGTCTAAAAAGAATGACTGTATAAAAGAGGAGTAACCAGCTGTTTTAAAACATTTTATTGATTTGTTCTTATACTTTTAAAATCGTATTTTGTCTGTTCTTAGTAATAACTTTCCAATTTTTTGTACTCCATATAAAAATGCTGATGTAAAACTTAAAAGACAAACTCTGTTTTATTTGAAAGGAATTCCATAAATACAAGAACATTTGTGGTAAAAACAACCAACATTTTATCTGCTTAAACCTTTATTGTGGGATGAGATTAATCTTGCCTTTAAGTTACTATTTTTGTTTATTGACTACAAAGGGAGAGCACGGTTAAATGTAGGCATTTAAATGTGGCCATTTAAAGTATAAATAATTGAGTTTAAAGGTAGAATAATCTCACGTGATGTATTAGTTAAAATTTCAAATCTCAAATGTAGATACAATTTAGTCATGTAAGGAGCTAAAAAGAGTGAGATGTGACCTGAAGTGGGTGTCAAGGGGCAGTTCTGTTATTCAGAAGAAATAGTAAGAGTTCATCACTACACTGCCTGGAAAAGCCCCTTCAAACTATTCTCCAGGTGAGGATTGCTTAAGTAGAATGCCTTTCAGTGACCTCCAGGAGTTGGCTCATGCCATCATGCCTGTGGTGAGGGAGGAAATGCAGACATTGAAGCCTGCCAAGTATTAGACAGGCTAGCGATTGCCTCTGGAAGAGGGACTGTCTAAATGCATTATCAGTTTAGCCTTCTGGATCCTTTGCAATTAATATCAGATTTGTTTCTTGAGGTGTATTGTAGCACGATGCTTTTTGTGCACACGCACACACACACACACTTTCTTTTTTTTCTTTTATCTATTCAAAGCACAGCAGTAGATTTCCTTCAGGCGCGCTCAGTCATTTTGGTCATTGTTGCCTGTATATGTGCAAGATTTTTTTTTTTTCAAAATCTCCATCACCTATCCATATAAGGCTTTACTTGAAAAATCAAAAAAAATACCCAAAGACCCTGGAATGTGATGTCAGGAACTACCAAAGCTGAAAAATTATAGAAATTGAAGATTGTTTTGAGATTGTATCGAAAATATTCCAAGCAGTGAGTCAGTAGCTGAATACAAGCACAGAATTTCTTTTTTTTTCATTAAGTACTTATTACTGTTGTGTTTATTCCATTTTTAATTTTTACTCTATTTCACTGTAATTGTGTTACCTTGTTTTACAGTATTTCTGCCCATAGCAAAATGTATGCAAATACTTAAATAACAATGTATTGAAATAATAATGTAAAATTAACGGATAATTAAAATTACTTCTAATGAAGGTAATAATGATCTTTAGTTTCCTTCGGTCTAATCCCATTTTAATATAATCCTGTCTTTATATATATATATATCTATATACACACACACACCCCCCTCTAGAACAGTTGTAACTGCCATTTTTCCCTAGATCTCCTTCAAATTCACAGCATGGAAAGAGATTTTTCACATCTTTTCCTTAGTTTAATAATATCTATATTATATTCTAAATTTTATCTGTGCTATTGGTAATATGTATTTCCTGGTAAAAATCCTTCATTAAAAGTACTATATGCACATATCCAGGAATTGTGAAAAGAGCATTTCAGTTTTGCACATTGATCAGAATAAAGGTATTTGAGAGCTTTTTCAGTAAATTATTACCAAAATGAGTTTTAGTATCATCCTTAATTTTTATACAAACTTTAATATGCCCAATGACTATCAAGTCATTCTTAATTGTTTAAATACTGTGTCTGACAAACTTTTATAGAGACAATAAAATCTGAGCCAGAAACTATTGTATACATAGGAAATATGCAGACACTTGCAGAACGACATTTGAACTTTGTAAAAGTAAGTGTGTATTTTCCAGGATTTTTTGCAAGTGGAAAATATTGTCTGAAATTTCCCAGATCAAAGCTTTGTTATGAAGGAATCCCAGAAGTTTAAGAATAATAAGAACTGTACACAAAATTAATGTAGTCCTCAGTTCTGTTTACAATTCCTACATTGTCACCTCCCAGGCTTGCAGTTCTTATACATTACATGGAATTTACTCGGTATACAATCTTTAGGCAAAGTTACTGACTGTCTAACTCTGTTTTGAAAGCTGAGTGCAGCGTTTGTTCCTCAGAAGGCAGTTGTTTGCCTCACTCAAGTGGACCTTTTGTGCTTGTAGCTGTGCCTTTCTGTACGTCCGTATATCGACTACACCCACGTATTCAGCCGGCCAAGACAACCCTTCCTAAGAAAGCATACCTCTGTTTACTTGAATGTGCTTTATTTGCACCTTACAGACAGCACTGGGTCAGAGCTTTCGGTGATGCAATACCCTGAAGATGCCAGCGTGCTCCTTAACTCCACGGTGTGGATGCTGTGTGTATTTGAGTACCCCAGCGAGGAGAACGAGGAGCCAGTCGTGTACTGGAGGAAAGGCCCCAACTGCCGCAACCAGCAGAGCCTCCAGTCGAGCCATGACGCAGGCAGGCCACAGGTACAAATTATAAAGAACACTCTCAGGGGATTCTCCATCTTAAAACTGAGCAACGTCGACCAGAACGCCAGTAACTCCTATTTCTGTGACGTGACGCTAACGCAGAAAATCCAGGGCAAACGTGGAAACGGCACCAAGCTGACCGTGCATGGTAAGGAGTGTTTGGGAATGACAAAAATGGACTTGATGTGTGCAAGTTGAATTAAATTTTCTTTCAGCCTTCTCTCTCACCGCTCATCTCAGCTGTAAGAAGGGTGGCAAAAAGCAGTCTGCAGTCGTATGAGTAGGAAAGGGAAGGGATGCTTTTTGTTTGAACCGTTATACAGCTGGACAGACAGACTTCTCAGGGACAGAGACTTTTCTTTGGATCTAAACCAGTTCGCTGTGCAGTACAACATTGACTCTATACATTTATATAATATAACATTAATTATTATATATATGTATAAAAAATTTTTTTTCTTAATATTTTACACAAACATTTGCTGCACCTTTACTCCATACCTAAACAAACAAACAAACAAATAAAAAATAAAATCCCCGACAATCTTTCATTATCTTTTTTTGTCATTTTCTTTATTCTTTAAAAGCCAGTGGTCTCTTTTGAAATATATAGTTTGTGCTTGCTCCTCCAGTTACTGAAAAATGAACAGTAAATTCACAGAGCAGTGTGAGGGCTTTTAGATAGAGTGTACATGAAAGTAAGGATATGTGGGAGAGAAACTTTCTTTCCATTTGACTGTAAAATCAGTTTCAACACCTTATAACTCTACCCCTATCCTCAAATTATGAATCCAGTTTCTGTAACGCTGCTGGGAATGTGACCTCAGTGACCGAGATACACTATTTCAGATGATCCAAGTTTTCTTCCTGTGGATTTTCCAGACTAGCAAATGCTAAATGCCACAAAGCATCTTTCTCATTTTAGATCTCACATTATGTTTAACAATTGTCCAATGCAATTCTTCTGAGCCTCTAAAAAAACACAGCAGCCAATGAAGTCTTCTGACTATAGCAACATAAGCATATGTTTGGTTTAGTTTTTTATAAAGATAGAAGAAAAAGTTGTCTGAGACTTCGTAAGATAACTGTCATTTAATTTGGCTTTTTCATTATTACGTAAGTGTGTGCTGCATAATAAGGATGGGTTTGGATATGACACTTTTAGTAAACTGAGAATCTTGTTTACTATCCATTTTGTAAGTAGCTTACAACAGTTCAAAAATCTCATGTCTGAAGTAAAAAGAAGACAACAGTTGTCTCACGAGAAGCTTAAACTTTTAGCCTGAAAAACAGTGAAAGAAAATGTGATAAAAATAGACAAATGCACTGCTTGATCGATCCTCACTAATACCTCAAATGAAATCTTATCAGAAAAGCAACTTGCTTTTTTCTTTTTCAAATACTTAATATTCTTTCTCTTTGTTTCAGATTTGAAATGCAAAGACTGTATAAGATCTGATAAGACCTGGTGGGGTTGGTTCCTTCTTCTTGGATACACCATCTTTGTCACCACAGTTATCATAGCTTTCGGTGTAAGTAGTATTTTCAGAAATAAATACTACAAACTTAAAGATGGGTGTCATCTTCTGATGGAAGAAAATCATAAAGAGATTAGCCTGAATACGCACCTGTGGCAAAGTAAAAAGTCACTCTGTTTTCTGTTAACTAAAGATTTAGAGGTAAAACTCCCTGCCTGTGAATGTTTTGAGGGCATAGCCATGGATTAAAAAAAAAAAAAAAAAAAAAGCAGCTGTGACATATAAATTACACTTTTTTCTGTAATCCCCGGTAATGCCAGGGTTTATGTCCACTCCCACTCACTAGTTGGTGTGGGCCATGGCCTGACGTTTATCTGGCCAGCAGAGCAGCGCCGTAGCAACTTGAAAATTTGAAAATATTTTGCAAGAGAAGGAGAAAACATTTTTTGGATGCAAAATTGTCTAAGCCCAGGGTGCTTTCTTATGCTACTCATGGTGTTTTAAAAATCTTTCCCTCTTTCCTAGTTGTGGCTGTGTTACTCACTTCAAGGAAAAACTTCATAATCATTTAAATGAGTTAGTTTGTGTGGAACCGAAACCTAAAAGGCCAGCTATTAATGAATAGCTCTACTTTGATTCTACCTGGGAATAACCTTTATGTAAATTAAACTATTTGGAAGGAAATGAACATGAGCTGAAGAAATCTGAACTATGCCGTAACTTGATGCAAATGAGCATCATAGTCTTTGAAGGCATGGATGGCACTACACTCATGCCTAACCCTCAACAGTACAATGTGCTCTGCTTATACTTACAAGGTTCTTACTTGCAACTGTAATTCGAAGATTATTATTTATAGGAGACCTAAAAAAATTCCTTGTGCTTCACCAACAATGTCTCTCCTCAAAACCACTGTTGTAGAGTTCCTTAAAAGTTAAAAAACACAGGCTAAAAAGTACCAAGTTACCAAACTTAACAGGCTTAGAGGAAGAAAACTTAACTCTTGAGGAATCATTATTGTTTTAAACCAGTAGCCATTTTAGGTCCAGAAAGATGGTTCTTCCAGGTAGCTGAGCCCTGAATGAAAGGCAGGATTTCCTTCACCTTGTCTTCTCTTTCTCAGCCTGTGCAGTTTAAAGGGGCTACTTCAGTGTCACTGAACCTGGCACGGCGGCAACAGCTCCCTTTCTGCTGATGCTGCTGCACAGCCAAGCACTTCATTATTATATAAGGCTCAGCACCAGTGACATAAGTTACAAGACTTACAAAGACGCTTACGGTATCTGATTGCCCTTCTAGGTCAAGTAAGGTTTGGGTTTTGTTTTCTTTAGCAACACGTTGTTAAGTAATGTTACCTCAAAGCCACATCAAAAACAGAAATGTTCACACAGGAGACAAGGTAGGTGTACTCAGGGAGACAGTAAACTCGTGCCAGAGAGAGACATAAACAGTCAAACCTTGCTAAAATACAATAGCAGAAGCCTGCCAGAAGCTGTTTCACATCCGAATATACAAAGTGAGCCAATCTAGTGACTCCTAAAATGAGTCACTGCGAGCACAATTAGCAAGCTGTAGCAAACTGTTACTGGATCTGGCTGGGATGGAGTTTAACTTTCTTCATAGCAGCCCTCATGGTGCTGCATTTTGGATTTGTAGTCAAAACAGTGTTAATTACGCACTAATGCTTTGGCTGAACCGTGCTTAAATAGCATCAAGGCTTCCTCGCTCTGCCGGCCCAGCAAGTAGGCTGGGGTGGGCAAGAGGCTGGGAGAGGACACAGCCAGGACAGCTGACTCCAACTGACCAATGGGATATCCCATACCCTATAATGTCGTGCTCAGCAATAACATCTGGGGTAGGGAAAAAGATCAAAGGGGTTTTTTTTTGCTTCTGAGGTGATCATTGCTCAGAAACTGGCTGGGCATTGGTCTGTTGGATGGAGGTGATGAGTGATTTCCTTGTTATCGCTTTGGCTTTTTGTCATGGTTTTCAGTTTATTTTTTTCCTCTCTCCTTCACCCGTTAAATTGTCTTTATCTTGACCCATGAGGTTTTTTGCTTTTGTTCTTCATACTCTCTCCCCAGTCTCACTGGGGATGGGGGAGTGAGTGAGCAAGCAGCTCTGCGGATGCTCAGCTGCTGGCCGGGGTCGCCACACAGACCTACACTGAAATTTACAAAGTTAGGAAGTTTATAATTTTTAGAAGTAATTTATTTACTAAATTAAAAATGTTTCCTGTCATGAAAATGTATGTTGTGTCAAAATCAGAGTGTAAACTAATGAAGGTGGGACTCAAGGCCCTGTGGCCCTTACAGGCCACTACTTAATTCTGGCATGTCATGGCTGGTTGAGACCTTCAGGGAGCTTCTGTATGGAGCTGTTAACCTCAAGAAGATGTCTGACCTGCCTTTTCTGAGTCTAAAGTCCTCTCATCTGTTCCCTAGCTTCTTACTTCTGCCAAACTTTTCCTGTGCTTCCAAGTCAAGACTAGGGCACAGCAACATGCTATCCCAATGACACCTGTGTGACAGTTGTGTCTGTTTTACGCAGAAGCCATTACAGAAGTCGCTGAGGGATTCTCCCCAAAAGAAGACACCCACCTCGGCCACTCTCCAAAAAATATGTTTATGCTATGTTATGCTATACAAGAATAAAGAATGGATGAAAATTTTTTTCCCTCCAATCTATTTTTTCTAAAGTAACAGCACACATCTGTCCAAAGATAGCATTGGGAATTGGAGAAGTATTAAATGAAATCACTGCTGTACAGTTGGGCACCCTTTCTGACTATTTCTTGACCAGAATATGAAACAACCTGGAAAGCCTCAGAATTCTGCATATGAGAAGCTAATTCACTGAAATCAGTTAACACTGTTCGATATTAGTTCTCCTACTTTAAACCAAAATGTACCATAATTGTTCTGCTGTATCATAGTGTCCCACATCTGACCATATTCAATGTGTTCGTTAAGTTGGAACCAGCTAAACTATAAAACAATAACTACATAGGTATTAGTATCTTAGCTTACTTAACACCCACAACATTTATTATTAATAATAATTCGTTAAGTCAGTTCATGAAGGTGTAGTTAAAATTAGGTTTTGCCATGTTTCTTTTTAACTTTGATACACAACTTTAAAAAAAATTCAGAACGAATGCTGGATGGCTATCCCAGTAAAGTTAGGTATCTAATGGAAATATTTTTACTGCTTAACAATATATTTTATGGAATATTGCAACAGATTCACCAGTGCTGTAAAAAATGCAAGAATGAATCAAGAAACACAGATAGCAGCGCTACTCTGCCAAGTGAATGGATTTATGACCAGCCGTCCAGACCAGTTAATAATGGGTTTAATCAAGAATATGAAGATATGTCACTAGTAAGAACTCTCAGTGACATTGGAAGGAAAATGATATAAAAAAACAAGGTGCGTGCAGTTGTAACTGAGACATGAGCATGTGTGATGTGCTACTTCTATCAAGACAGAAAAGGAACATACACATAGATCACTTCATTAACTTTTGTTCAAGGTTTTTTTATCTGTTAATGTATTTATTTCAAACTAAAGAAGTTACCACTCCATGAAGCTACAAATGACATGAGCTTTAATGTATGTAACTGTCATCAAAACACTGTAAAAGCTAAAGGTATTCAAACCTCTTTTCAATGCTAACAAACCTGACGGTACATACTGGGTTTTTTCTACTTTAAACACAAGGACACAGTTGGATTTATTATTATTTTTTTAACCCAGGTTAAGACAGCTTCTTTGCTTTACAAATGCAATTCTGTAATACAGTATCTGTCTGCTGTAGTGACAGATTTAAAGAAGAGTTTGTCCGAGAGGAATTCCTCTCGTGCTCCCAGTCCACTGTCTGACCTTATTTCTAACTCCCCCCATTTACACATCCCCCGTGTTTGCAAATCACTGTGACTTCTTCTACTCGCAGCTATTCAGCCAGCTATGCCACTCATGTAATGCATATTGGGCACATGCATCTCCCAGTAGAATGAAAACACTTAGATGTGTTTTTAAAAGTTGTAACTTACATGTTTTCTGAAGAAACATTTATTACTGAAATCATCTTGACGTGTAGATAGGCTACATAGATGTATGTTTACTGCTGTACGGCTTATCTTTACTGCTTATGCACCATATCTCAGACCGTAATATAAAATACTTGGATTAGAAAAGTGTCTTTTAAACTTGTTTTAACGTACTTAGAATACTTGTGGAATGTATGTAAACAACAACAATAGAACTAAGTTGTATATAAAAAGATTATCATAATTTGCATAGTAATGAAGTACTTGAGGAAGTGCTGCCTTGGTGTAGTTATGTATCTATGACTTGAAGGAAATTAAAACTTTGACGAAGTATTTAAATTGTCAAAAATGATTTTTTTCTTTTTTTTCTCAGTCAAATATTGCAAGCTGAATGTTGTGTTTCAAATTTGCTTACCACTGCAAATATACATTATGTGAAAGGAAACAGTTCACAGAATAAAATGGCAGAGGTTACAGCCTTATACATTAATTGTTGCAGTAATTGTAAAAAAGTGATTAAATTCTGTTCACTTAAAAGGGGACAGTAAGTCACATACTTGACACTCAGGGCTGGACATTAAGAAGCGGATACACACTGCTAGCTGGATTAAGCTTCAACTTCATCACTAGCCTCTTTTTCTAAAATATTTCCTTGTTCTATCAGTAAAGACACCAAATAAAATAATTTCCATTTAAGAAATTGATCTGAGCATTTGATTCCCTTTGGTGAAAGTGCTGGCTCATACACTTAGAAAAAGTGAAATGTGACTTTCAGAGGAACAGAGAGACTGTGCTTGAGCACTTGGAGGGGAGGGGCGCAGTCATGAAGAATATATTTTTTTTATTTAATATTTTTTATTTGGACTATGGGAATTAAACAATGGTCTTCCCTCCTCCTCTACCTAAACTGGCAACTGACTGCATCTGCAGTCATATGTATTTAGGTTTCCAGAGTCAGTAAATCAAACTCTAGTTTGTGGGTGTAAATATGTAACTCACTTCCTTTCGAGCAAAACTATCTCTTCAGAAGCACTTCAAATTTTCTATTTTAAGAACCTTTTAAAAATAAAATCCTTGTTGCATATAATATACGTCTAACTCTTCATTTTAAAGTTAAAATTATAAGTTGGGTTAAATATGAATGGGTTAAGTTCAGGGAATTTAACATGGAGCTTTAGAGGAGAGGGAAATAGCCATTCCATCCTTTAAAGTGCAAGATGTGAAGTCCATCTGAGGCAAAGATGAAGTTCTGTGAAGAGAAGAACTGAAGGCAACAGTCACTGAATAAAAGTCACCTTCAAGTACAAGAAGCACGAAGAGGTCAGTACATTCAGTGAAACCTTCCAGCTCTGGCATTTTGGCAAAAATGACAAGAATTCCTACCTAATCTAGCAGACATAACTAGAAGGTACATTTAAAAAGCACCTCATTCAGATAACTCATATACTCGAATAGGGCTGTTTTCTTTCTACTTTATAACACTGCCTCCAGTTCAGATCAATGGCCCTTCAAATGAAGGTCAATGTGATTTCTGCACTTTTTCCACATGCTTCTCAGAAACAGCTGAGCTATTTTCTACATAGTGTTTCCAAAGAAGTTGGACATAAACTTCCAGTCTGAAAGGTTAAATATTCTGAAAGTTCTGGGGGACTGAAAACAAGTAATAGGTAATATGTTCCATCATCTAACACCAACATCACAAGGATAGTAAAAAGACATTATTTGCTATATTGCAGTCATCAAGGTCATGGATTTTTATAGCAGCTTAGTATAGAATGAAACATCAGGACCGAATTCAGAGTGAGTTTAGAATACAAACTATGTGAAATATCATTTTTTTTCTGTTTATACTTCTTTTTTAAAAAGTGCACTTTGTAGCGTTAAGTGCTGATCCTACAGTAAGTCAAAGAATCAGAGAACCATTGGTTAGAGGGGACCTCTGGAGATCATGTATTCTAACACCCCTAACTCAATCAGGGTAAGATAGAGCTGGTTGTCCTGGACCGTGTCCAGGTGGCTTTTGAATACCTACAAGGAGGGAGACTCCACAACCTCTCTGGGTAACCAGTCACTCTCACAGTAAAGTGTTTCCTGATGTTCAGATGGAACCTCCTGTGGTTCAGGTTGTGTCAATTGCCTCTCGTCCTGTCACTGGGCACCACTGAGTAGAACCTGGCCTCGTTTTCTTCATTCCTTCCCATCAGGTATTTATACAAATTGGTAGCGTCCCCCTGAGCCTGCTTCAGGCTATACAGTGTCAGCTCTCTCAGTCTTTCATACATCAGATGCTCCAGTCCTTAATAATATTTGTGGGCATGCAGCGGACTTACTCCATTAAGTCCATAACTTTCTCGTACTGGGGAACCCAGAACTGGACCCAGCACCCCAGATATGGTGTAACCTCTGCTATGTAGAGAGGAAGGATCACCGCCTTTGAACTTCTGACAATGCTCTGGTAATGCAGGGCAGGATGTTGAAGGCACATCGTTGGGTCACAGTCTGTTTGTTATCCCCAGTACCTGCAGGTCCTTCTGTGCAAAGCAGATGCAGGACTTTGCATGTCCCTTTTTTTGAGCTTGATTCCATTCTCTGCAGCCCAATTCTCCAGCCTGTCCAAGTCCCTCTGGACCACATATTTATCTTCAATTCCAAGTGACTCAAACAAAGAGTCTCAAGTTCATGATCTAATATATGAAGGATGGAGCCTTAGTCCTCTGGGAACTAGAGACAGAACTCCTGCTAATTTTAGTAGGACTGATGTTTACTTTCAAATCTCTTGAATATATACTCTGACAGGAAACACGTAGACCAGCTAAAGGAAAATAGTAACTGAAACAGTAATTTGCAATTACTTCTGATATTAAGCATTATCAAATATATGCTCAGCTAGGAGTTTAACAGTAATATCAGATTTCAAGATGTATTGTGTATAAAGACATTTAGAGTGTGGAAAACTGGTCTGAAATCACCTTCATGGAATTTTTGGACCCTGGAAAAAGGCATATAGTAATACCATATAGGTCCTCATTCTAGAGAACCAGAGTTGGGAAAAAGGATTGAAACTGATGTTCATATCAAGAATGAGATAGAAGAAAGGATGAGTATTGCAGTTAGAATAAAGTACCAGTCTAGGCATCAGACATTCATAGAGTGCCCACATTTGGATGATGAACATTACTGCTCAGCTTAGTAGTCCCAGCCAATAAAATAATTGTTGCATACTTATAGTGATCTTCATTTCCAGTCTTCACACACAAAGCCAACCAAAGGTTTGAAGGTCAGAGCAGAGTTCAGAATCCTTTTAGGAAAACAAGAGCTGTTAGAAAAGGCAGAATTATTCCTGAATATCCTAGACAGGGCATTGACGTGTTCAGATAGAAATTCATTGCATTTCTGAAAAATAGAAAATTATGAAATTCAAGAATGCAAGCATTAATTGAATGCAACATCCTGACCACTATACAATTTCCAGGCAGGAATGAGTTCAAAAATCATTTCATTTCAAGAACTGAAGTGATCCTCCTCAACAGGTCTAAAAAGAGGTGAAGCTGTCCTGTTTGCCTCAGCCTGCCAAGAGATCGAAGTTTTAACTGAAGACTCAGTGCAAAGTGCCTTTTTAGAGGGCATGCCTATACCAAAAGCCTGAGGCTGCAGCATTTCCTTTTCAAACACCTGCAGCATGCTACATGCACACGTTCAAGGCCTCAAGAAGATCATCATGTTTTCATTACAATATCAGAAATGATAAAGCTTTCATTAGACTAGAATGAACAGTGTAAAGAAAAATTACAAAAAAACCCAAAAACCAAAACAAAAAAACCCCACCAAACAAAAAAAAAACCCAGAAAAAGCCACAGTTGGATTGTTACCTGGTCCAAGTCTAACAGGGTAGAAAGTTAAAACTGTAGCTCAAGTTTCAATGCACTCAATGCTCCCTGTTGGGAGGCTCCTGGACTGCGACTGCAACACAACTGTACTTCAGACTGAAATTATCAGGATCACTAACTCATGAAAAATGCCGCAGTAACCTCCTAGCAACAGAGCTCACCAAGAGCACCTCTCTTCTCCTCTCCCTTCGTCGCATGTGTTTCCCAGTGAATATCAGGGTGGTTTCCACTTCACAGCACTGTAGGTCTGGCTCGAGTTCCCGGAGGTGAGCACCACTTTCTCCCTGTGAAACAAGCTCTGGTGTTTGCTGCTTTCTTCAGGCAAAACCTGAGCCGTCGTCGCTAGGCGAAGTTAAGGAAACTGAAGACTAAGCTTTCTGCTATCTGAGAGAACGCACGCATGTAGCTACATATGAACAGGGGATGGAGAGAGAAAATCAGGAGCAGGTCATCCATAACTTCATTAATTATGGAGAAGAAAAATAGTTAAAAGACAGACTTCCATGGCTTTTTGGGGTACTTCCATGTTTTGCTTCTATAGTTGGTAGCTTTTCCATAATTTATTTTTAGCTTAATGAGGAAAGATGGAAACTTTCTGTTGTTTTCTGTTCTCACATTGAAACTCCAATTTTCTGATCTCAGTAGGTGTCATGTTGTATATCCTTATCAAGATTATAACTAAAATGGAAAGCATGAAGTCTCACACAGCTGTCCAATTCACAAATAAGGAAAATAATTTTCTTAATGCTTCTCTGTCTTTCCCTAGTAGCAGTTACAATTGCACAAATTCTCTCCTTTGTAAGTAGCTAAGACTAAAAAAAAATATATTTCAAATTTGTCACTATTTTGTGGCATATGAAAAAAAATGGTGGTAACTGATCTGACTAGATGAGAAACAGTATCTACATACAGCTTACATTCTCAAACACAAGTCTATTCTTTGGGAAAATTTGAAACCATTTGAGAAAAAAATTACTCCCTGACCAATTAATACCTAAATCATGAAACAAAAAAATATCACATAGAGCACATCTCTGAAATAGAACAGGATCTCAGACTAGTTTACTAAAATAAGTAAAAATACTTAAGCATAGAAGGATCTGTGATGCCTTAAGGACTCTTTACTATCTATAGACCAAGAGGGAAATACACAGATGTGGTACAGAAATTAACTATTTTTAATAATCTCTTAAGATTTTTATGTCTTGTCTGCTTAAATATACTTCTGTATGGAATATTTAAATATTAGAAAAATACCTTAGCATATTTTTAACATAATCTGAAGTAATATCAGAACAGATATATTAACATTGGGCTTTATCATAAAAATATGTTCATCCTCAGGACAAAATATTACCTTATCCTGTTTCATCTTCTAGATTTGACTGTGTCTGTACTAATGATTTTTCAAAAGCATTTGTGAAATCTGAGTTTAAACAAAACCCAACAAAATGGTTTCCCAGACAACACAGCTACCAGAGCTAGTAACGTTTCAGCAGAAATGGTGCCTTTTTTTCAAAAATTGTAAGTATTGTTTGTAATTATCTTCATTGCAACCGCTTATCAACAGCATCATGGTACAAAATAGGCATGCGTTTTAGCAAGTTTAACTTCCTTCAGCCTTTTAAGATATTAACGTATTTTTTAAAAGTTATACAGCCTATTTGTGCAGCAAGTCCACCAGAAAATGAAATTCTGACAAGTGCAGGTTCTGCTTTCAGCCACACAAGGACTACACCTAAACCACCCCAAACAGAACAGAACAGAACAACAGAATCTGTTTAAGAAGTATTCTTAAAATTACAAATTAACATATTTCATTGTGGTTTGTTTTGACAAAAGAGATCACGAACGGATTTTCAACTCCATTTGTTTAGGACTCTTTGAAAGAGGACTCCCTACTACCTTAGGCTTTTCTGAAAAACTTAAACAAGGTAGCTAGGATCCTTTTTCAGCAGAACCGATTTATGACGTTCTAACAGAATATTCCAGCTTTTAGTCAGCATAATTAGCCGTGAAAGATTCATACCAAACTGAAGAACCTGAAAAGTGATAATAAACCCCTGAATTTACTTCCATTCAGAAAGGATAATATTCACTGCTTGAAGAATACAAGTACTGTTAACAGAAAACAAAGTCTAAGAGGCGCTCATCTTGTTAGATTTCTCACTGTTTCTCTTTCAAATAGAAAATATTTAACCAATAAAAATGTACAAGTGTAATTGCCCAGCGAGACTGTTCATAGAAGGGGTTTAAAACAGAAAAAGGATTAAGTTAGGAACATAAGCAGCCATATATATTCCAACTAGGAAAGCTGGGATGGGGTATGGATAGGATTAGTACTAACACCGATGAAGACAGGTAGGAGACTATTGAAAAGGGATCAGATTTTTTCCAGTGAAACAGATTGACTTAAGTAAAGGCACTTATTCACCTTCCTACCCTGGAAGCAGCCTTTGCAAACACTCCTCAGTTACCCCTCATTTGTGTAGTGAACGTGAATGGCACAAACATGCCACAAAACTAGAAACATTTTTATGCTATTTTATCAGGTATGGGAACTGCACTTAAAACCAGAGATTTTGAAATGAAAGTTCTGTCCAGGCTCAAACATTCAAGTCAGCAAATACAGATCCAAGCACAAAACTGAATTAGGAGGCTTCGAAGTTGACAAAGAAATCATGACCAATTCACACTAAACCAGAAAGCAAGCAGAGTCACCTTTAATAAGGTTATGTCTCTATTGTAAAAACGCTACTTTGCTTAGAAAAAACAGGTTTTCTTTAAACTTTAAATCTGATATTTTCAAGGTGATACAGCGGAGGGGTTGAGGGAAGAAGGAAATAGAATGGGTATAAGTCACAACACCTGAATGCTTAGAAGCAGCCTTGGCTTCTTACGTGAAACAGTCTGTGACTATCCTCCCATAGGACAGTCGATTTACCTTTTGCAAATATTTCCCAAATACGCTAATCGATCAAGAAATATCCCTTTTTACAAACAAGATCTCATTTTTCACACAAACAAAATGGACTTAAACATAGTTGGCTGAAAATAATGCATTTCTGAATGCGCTTTACTATGCTTCATCAGGACCGGTTGAACGACTTACAGAATAGTGTTGCATCCTTCTACTTGGGGTAGGTCGTACACAATCAAAAAAACATTCATAAAATGGTGGTAACTGAAAAATCTGAGTCTTTAAATGCACACAGCAGTATCCCCTCTGAACACTAGTGTTATGACTGAACAGATTTCTGTTCTCCTTCAACGTTTATGCTCCAGCACACAAAAAAATAAACCCACTTTATCGTATCACAGTGAACACTCCTGCATCTTATCTCTGCATTAATATGATTTTATTCTTCGTGATTTTATTCTTCCTGAAAAATCTTGTGTCATCTTATTATAAACCTACGAAGGTTGATTTCTAAAGCACCCAACATTACCCTGTGTGCTGAATTAATACGCGTGCTGAAATAAGTCAGATTTTTATGGATTAAAGAGCATAGCAAACTGACAGTGTTGATGCTCAAAAGCAATATGCATCATCGGTAAGCGAACTTTGCATTTAACAACCTTCTCCTTTAAAACTCTTAAGAAAACTGCATCCAGATAAAACAACATAAACAATTTCTTACCAGCATTATTTACTCTTTCTATTCATGCTAAGTTATTCTCTGTATAAAGGAGCGTGCAAGTGAGCCAGGCACATGTGTCTTGGTAGCACAAAGGTAATTTATTTCAGTTTTACATGGAAAAATGCTGTCCTACAGATCTGGAAATCTTGCAAACTATATACAGAACCTCGTGCATCTAGAAAGAGTTGCTGTTCTAAAATGAAAGTAAGATGCTTTCCATCAGCATTTTTTTATTTAATTATTTCTTTCACTATCAAAACCAGTAATAAAATAATTCAATCCATACCACATGAATCCTAATCTGATGCAATCTACATATGAGTATGTGCTGAAGAGGCTTTCAGCTATATTGGATTCTTATTTTTTTTAAAGCTTATTTCTCACCTCCCCAGATTTTCTGTTAGATTTTTTGAAACGCTATAATTTTTTTTATTTTTTTTTTTTTTACACATTAAGAAATCAACTTAAAAATACACTTCAAAAACAAACAGTTTGCTTTTAAATAAACAATTGTGGATTTTAGGATTTCAGCATTAAGACTGAAAATCCTGAACTTCCACTTAAGGTAGCCAATGCAAGATGAATGGTAAAAGAACGAGATTCTCGAGTCCAAGTTCATTACTTGCTGACTTACTTCAACTTCTCTCCAACAGACTGTTTTTTTGGCAATCACGTTGTTACAGCATTCTGAGAAACTTAAAAATGAGCTCGACAAAAGTTTCAAGAAAATATATTTATTCCATTTTAGCAGAGGAAGAAAACATAATAAATATAACAATTTCTTACAGCCTTCTTTACAAGATATTTTTACATTCAAACCACATTCCTGTTACAGATTTCAACTAGTATTTCAAATTTTAAAAGACTACATTCACTGAAATATGCAAGAAATTTTAATGTTAAAAAATAACACATATCAAAGAGTGCAAATGTTTTATTTATTGTGGCTAGTGTTAAGTATTCAAGTCCTCAGAACACTGCAAGATACGTATTAGATCAGTAATATTGCAAGTTTCCAAGTAGCACACATAACTATTATATTAAGTGAACAATACAGATTGTAATTTTTCATGATAGAACCTTGATTTGTCGCTCAGATAACATTGAAAAAGACTTTTCCAAATTTCTCCAATCATGACAACACGAGCTTTTACAAATCCCATGCTCAGGTCCTCAGCTGAAGCAAAATGGGTCTAAGTTTGAACCTCCTCAAAACAAGACAACTACCAAGTAAGTTTGATTCCATTACGACACGTTCATATAGATCTTCAGAGTGCAAGTCATAGTTTCTTGGCAGAAGCAGATGCAATTCCATCGGGATTTTTATTTCCATAAACTGGAATTGGAACAGCAAGCCCTTAGATTCTGTAGGATACCTGTAGCTGTGTTTTGACAGCCACGAGGTTTTGTTAATTTTCTAAGCACCATCTATTCAAACCAGTTTTCTTTCAGTAAAAAATGTACAGCATCATCAAATCCATTTTGGTATAATGATTCCATTTTCTTGTGGTTTGGTGGGAACAAGGCTTGATTAAGTCTTACTAGGTTGGCTAGAGACAGCTGCAACAGAGCGAGAAATTATAAATTAGCTCAAAGTAACTTATGTAGAATTGACTGTGTTGATGTCTGTTCTGTCATGTTTCCTGTGCCATATGTAAAAACAAAAGACCAGCATGGCTACGTCTACGCTAGTAAATTAACCACGTTAAAAACAAAAGCCCAGCATGGCTATGTCTACGCTAGTACATTAACCGTGTTCAGGTGTACTGCTGAGCGCCAGGACAAACTGGCACAAAGAGTTGGCATATGAATTGCTAAACTCACAGCCTCCAAGACAGACTGCCTGTAAAACTGCCCCAAGTTTCTGAAACATTTTAACTTCAGAAACATTCCCAGAACTGTCTGGCAGAGTGGTAGCTGGCACACGCTAAACTTGTGCAAGGAAACATTTTGACAGCTTACTAGTGCAAACAACCACATTCTTGGGAACATTCCCAGGCAACGTTTAACATATAAATGTAGCTTGTATTACCAACAAATTAAGAATTACTCGGCATCTCAACTCGTCACTCTGATGGTGTAAAGAGACTTCATAACTTTGTTCTTGAATAAAGATATTATTAAATTGTTTACAAAAAAAATAATTAAAGTTCTGAATGCTTGACTTTTATGATTAATTTAATACTTCAGCCACGTACTGTATTATACAAAATTTTGAAAAACAGTATCAAAATGATACTCTTAGTTTAGATTTTTGCAGCTCTAAAAGCTACGGTGCTTCAAATGGAATAATTTAAAATGTCGCCCGAGATTCTGCACAAGCCTGCACTTCCAGGAGCCTAGACGCAATGTAACTCTGCAATTAATTTTCTACCTCTAAGCTAATCTAATCACAAGCTCATTTTCCCTCCTATAGATGCACTAGATATTAGATACAAATCACAATCAAGAAATATACAGTAAGCGATTGCATATATTTTTCAATACATACAAAATCAATAATCTTATGCTTTATGATCATGATCATCGGTACTACCATGTTTAAAATCTCTCTGAGAAACATTATAGATTCAGAAATCGGTTCAATTTAGGACAACATTACTCAAATTAAGAAAAACATATTAAGAAATGCCTAAAATAATTTTTTTTAAAAATAGTACAAATTATTGCTAAGCTTTATTTTTTCTTTCTATTGGGAGTTTTTTTGACAGCTACTGCTATTCAATATTTTCTTTCATCATGTCAAAGGGAGCTTGCAAAGATAGAAATTTCAATGATGAAAAGCAGACCATAAAAATCAGTCTTAGCCTATATTTCAATATACAGAAATGTTTCTGTAACATCTAACAAAGTAACTTCTGGAAAAATGTTGTGGTCTCAAATATTCAAAATCCTAACACCAGCTCTCTTGAGCAATAAGGTGACAAGTCATTTTATACCATTTCAAATGTATGACAAATTTGTATTTCAAATTCAGTTAGAGCAGTTAATGTCAGCAAGTATAGCAGGATGTTCTGTAGTTTCACCCTCTTGAGGTATTCTAAAGAAGTCTTTTTTTTTTCCCCCTATAAACACTCTGCCTAGCCAGATACAGCTGATACTTAAAGCAATCCTAGTTGATACATAAACAGAAAATAAACACTTAAAAATAAGTATAACCTCAACTGCTCAACAACTTTTTCTTCTAAAGTTATTTAATTAAAAAAATCAACTCACCATTATATCTTGTTTTGCAAATTTAACATAAAGATCCACACGTCCTTTATCCTGCGGACAGATATCTAATCGACCGCTGAAAGGAGAAATTGTCACAGTTCTTCCAATCGGCAAGATAGGAAGGCCATTGGTAAGGCCACCATCAACCCACTTCTATTGGGAAAAAAAAAATAAAAATTTCAAAGTAATCTTAGTACAGTATGTTCATTAACTGCATACGTCATCCTTCCTGTCCCTGCCTTCTCCACACCACCCTAAAGAAAACTTACAAGTTTCCTTCTCAGAATATCACGCACAGGCTTGAGCCTGAGACATAAAAACCAAGGAACTGACAATGTACACACAGAGTGTTTAATTAATGAGCATTTGGCACAATGTGTAAATACATGTGTAATAAATTTATTGAGCTATTAATAAGGCTTGTTAGTTGATCTACTAACAAAATGCCCCATGCAGAATTTTTCTCAACACATACGTGAAACGAGAAGATTGTTAATATTACATGGCAACTACATTAGATAATGAATACTCCTCTACAACATTACTCTGATTCAAACTAGGAGCTGGACAATCTGTATGTGCAAGCAAACTGACTGCACAAGCTAACCCAAACATGCCTTCTCTCTTCTTCTTCCAGAGCCTCCTGTCTTCTTACACACACAACACAGGACAGCAATAGCTAGAAAGTGGAGGGTAAACGCAAGAAGAAGCTGAACAAATACGGCACATAAGAGAGAGAAGACATCAAGTCTGCTACAGGAGTTGAGTACAGGAAAGAACGAGGAAGAAAAAACAAAAGCAACTAATAAATATCTTGCAAAGCCCCACATATGTCTTGGTTCTAAAGGCAGTCTAGGGGCACAAGCCTGATCTTCACAGGGACCACAGCCAAATTCCACCCCAGTATAAGCAGCAACAACTGTGACATCTCTTTCCAATATATTTTATACATTCATATTTCTTTCTGTCCTTATATGCATAATCTAAAACTCAACATCAGTCTACTGGATACATGCATTCACTGACACCATACATGAGGTCTGGTGATCAGATGCATCTCACTGAAGTTAATACATCTACAGACAAATTACTCATTCTACACTTCCTTTATCGTCAAAGAAGAGAAAACGCTTTTACCACATGATTCACCTTATCCTAAAAAAGGCATTTACATCTGATTCGAGTTGTACTGAAATAGTTCTTTTCTTCTCCGCTTATTAAAAAGGAAACATACATTAACTAAGTAGACTACTACGGACACTGAAAGCTAGGCAAGTTGAAATGTTGTAAGAAATAATATTATAAGATTCACCTCAGTGTTTTCTTAAGGGTTTGACCTCCCCAAAGATAAACTGAATAATCCAGGATATCGGCTTCAAGTTTCGTTAACACAGAACACTACAAACAAATGACAAATTTTACTAGTATTCTTTAGCACCAATCAGGTTTTCTGCTGTAGGTGATACTATATGTGACCGCTACGAAATGGCAAAATAATGCAAGTTTTCCCACAAGATTACTGAAAATGTCATAGAAATTTAGTCACAAAATTAAAAAACAAAAAAATCTCCCACAAAAAGTATACTATTAGAAAGTTCTTTATGCCGTCTAAATTAAAGTTGTCTTCAAATTCTTAGCAAGACACTGGCTTTCAATGTAGTGCCATACAGAACGCATTATCTCAGGTTACAGTGTTTGGTCTTCAGAAGCCCCTGAGATTCTCTGAGGTGCATCACTTAGTGGTATAGATCCCTCTCAGCTGTGTCCTTTACTCTCGCTTAAAGCAAACTTCCTCTTAATTCTGTAAGTATAAATTTCTCCCAGTGCCTCATCTAAGTTCATGCAATCAAATTACTTTGTTGTCACTTGCCCCTCCTTCCACTGTCAACTCCATATCTCGTGATAAGTGGATTTACTCTTTTACACATGGATATATAGCAAATACCATCTGGGGAGGCTGCTTTGTCATTCTACCCCACCCTTTTCTTCACTTTCTCAGATGAAATTTGCCATTCCACACTTCTGTTATGCTCCTAAAATATAAGCTGGAAATATTCCCATTCAGTAGTCTCCATGGTCCTTTTCACCCTATTATTTCATAATATGCTTTAGAGCTTGACTCTTGACATTAGCTCCTGATGTCAGTACCTACAATCCACCATTTAATTCCTTCACCTTCCACAAAAGTCATATTTCTCAATGCTTAGGATTCAAATTGTTTTGCCTTAGAAAAGGGGGCAAAAAAAAGTAAAATTCCTAAACCTTTTAAAGCTATCTTCCAGACTTCTCAAAATCTATTACACCATCGCTGTGCTATGAGTGAAGCTGCAACACACCTTAACGTTTCTAACACCCAGGCTTTTTTTCTTTTGTGCGTGTGTGTCTATAAATAGTCATTTATTATTGATTTATATGCAATGTTCCTTGGAGTACTAAGTGGCTTTTTGTTGCAATTCCTACAATGACAAGAACAGTGGAGTCCCTACCTAAGCCAAGCCAAAGACACTAGCAGATGACATCATTAATATCTTTCACAAGTCTAGCTTAGTAATTTTACCACTTAAAAGTTCTCCCACTTTAAAAAAATCTGATTATTTATGTTTCCCCCCCCCTTCTTATGTAACTTCAATATTTATTTGAAAATCAAAACATTTACCAAGAGAAGGGCAATACTTTTTATTAAGCACTATCTTTCATCGATTCTGTTATTCCTGGCTGACATGCCCTCTGTCATTTTATTTTCTTTCAAGTATTTGTGAGAAACGTCTTCTCAGTCAAAAATATTTTGGCTCCACAGTCCCTCATGTTACATAGTTAATATAAAACATAGATACACTGCAAATAAAGAGATGAGATGCCCCAGATTCTTTTAATTCCATTAACCAATTCTTGAAAAATGCTTCTTAGCTGATGAGGCAAATTCCTGGTAACTTCTGAATCAGTTTCTCTTTTGTAAGTACAGTGCAAAGACAGAGAAAATTCTGAAATAATGCGCAACGAAAACCAAACCAGGCAACGAAACTGAGGATGAGGGCTGGACCTAATAGAATCTACCCTTTACCAGTAGATGGTTTTTACAAAGCTGTTCTGTAAGAACTACAGTGTCACAAACTACAGCCTCATCATCAGATACAGTCAACTCAGTCACCCGCGGATCTTCATCTGTCTTAAAGATTAACCTTGCCAGAGATTCAGAGGACACCTAACCAACTCAAAGAAAGATAATTTCCCATGGAGCAAGTTTACCCTGCTATTACTGGAAGCCTAGTCCAAGGGCACCTTAAATACCCAATCCAGGTAAAAAGTAACTTGAGGCCATTAATAGACTATAAACTCTTAGATGTTATTTTACACTTCCTTTTCCTTCAGATTATTTTTAGGGTCATCAAACCAGAAGAAAACACACTATGAATAGATCGATGTTACATCTATGCTACCATGCAATTTAGCTTATTCACCCCAAAAGTCTAGCCTCCAATCATGCATGCTACAGCTATGCTAGCTAATTCCAGTGTGAGCCAAATGCTTGCCAAAAAGCATTTGTCCTAAAAAGAAAATTGCAATGCTGGGAACAGTTTACCCAGGGTTTCACTCTCTATAGGCAGTAAGGACAGACTAGCAAGAGGTTTGGCTATTTCCTGATACTATTCCAGCAAAACTGCACCATACTCCCTTACGTATCATGCAACCTGACTTCAGATTACATACTGGAACACATTTCAAAAACACTCCCAGACGACCTGGTGACAGGTACGCAGGTGATGTATGTAGCCAGACAAGATTCAGATCAACTGTCCTGAAGCGCGCTGATAAGGCCAGTAGACTCAAGCAGTTAGCAGGGAGTAAGCTCTATTCCATACTGCCATGGACCATATGGCCTAAGGAATTTTCTCCCTGAAAAGAGTGTAAATGCACACAGAGAGCGCTTTGGTCTGTTACAGTAAAGCTTTCAGGAAACTTGAAATATGATGCTAGACAGGGGACTACTCGAGAAAGTCCAACAGAGGGCTACAGAGATGATCGAGGGACTGGAACACCTCTCTTATGAGGAAAGGCTGAGACATCTGGGTCTGTTTAGTCTGGAGAAGACTGAGAGGGGATCTCATCAAGGGTTATAAATATCTAAAGGGCAGGTGTCAAGAGGACGGGGTCAAACTCTTCTCAGTGGAGCCCAGTGACAGGACAAGGGGCAACGGACACAAGCAAGAACACAGGAAATTCCATTTCAACACGAGAAAAAATTTCTTTACTTTGGGGGTGACAGAGCACTGGAACAGGCAGCCCAGAGAGGTGGTGGGGTCTCCTTCTCTGGAGATATTCAAAACCCACCTGGATGAGTTCCTGTCCAGCCTGCTCTAGGTGAACCTGCTTTGGCAGGGGGTTGGACTAGATGATGTCCCAAGGTCCCTTCCAACCCCTACCACTCTGTGATTCTGTGAATATGATAGGTGGCCTCACAGAGCCAAATCAATATCCATTCTGTCTTACTGACTTCAGTGCTTACCATTTCTGGATCATGAGATTACATGCCATGCAACCGGCTCTATACTGCAGGCTTTAGGGCCCCTATTACCCCCTCGCATATGCTCATTACCCGTTAATCCAAGCCATGGAACTACTATTGCTATAGAGATCCTATGGTTTATGCTCTCACCAGTATTCTGGACTAAAGAATGGAAGTCACACTCATTTATGGGCAATGGTTTTCACAAAAAAAAATAAAAAATTCCTCATGCCACAAATATACCGTTTTACAGAGTACAAGAAAAGTCAGTGCAGCCATGCAGAACTAATCATTCTAAAAAATTACAATAAATGAAAGCAACATTCTTCTCAAACCACCTTTTCTGAATCTCACTTAAGAAGAGTAGTAAGAAGCTTTGGGAATGACAAGAAGCTTTCAAGTAACGGAAGAACCAGTTTCCATGAAATACTAATTGATTTCACTTCTGAATACAAAAAATAAAGTTGGGCAGGAACAAGAACAAGAAGAGGCTGCAGGTGTTTCAGTAAATACTACAGTACCCAGGCAAATCGTAACAACAGTGTTCATCCAGTAAAACGTGTTTTAAATAAGTTTAGGACAAAAGTCTGAGACAACATTTCAATTTCTTAATTAAAAGACCACCACAAGAAATTTAACAACAACACTTCCCTTTAACTATTGGCAAAATTAACCTAAAACATGCATGTATGCCCTTTGAACTGCACAAGCAACATATAAAGACTCCAATCAACAAAATTTCCAGGCCCTGGGAAGCTGTAAGCAGTCTCAATTAAACTCAAGCAGTGAGGCAATACTGATTTAAACCCTTCAAACATTTTAGCTGATATGTATTGCTGTATACATAATTCTAAAGCTGAGAAGCTTTCTGACATAACGAACTCCAACTCCCTCTTGCTAGAGACAAATGCATGTGGTTTTGTGTGGATTTTTTGGCAGGGTGGCTGTGAGGATTACAGATGTCCTAAAGGCATCATTTGGATGTGTATGAGGAAATAAAGGAGAGAGTATCATGTAGCACTTCTCAGAAAGAAATAAATATCTGTTTTCATGCTTCTAGTAAATACAGAGTAAACAGTCAAGAATATTCTTAATATATTTATGGAAGAAAGACAAAACAGTTCTTGAAGCTAAAACAAGAACAGGCAACTGTGAAAAAGTTCTCTTTACAGTAGCATATATCTCTCAAAACTTCGTAGCCACGTTACTATAGGGGGAAAAAAAAAGGTTTATTATTTATGCTTGTCCAGAGATAAGAGATTTGAAGGTACCTGGTAAGCATGTAACTCTGTACAGAACATGAGAACAACACATACATAAACACACACATGTACTCCAGCAGTGTCCAATCTGCTAAGATCTTCCTTATTCCTTCCATTAAACAGAAAAGCAGAATGGTGGTCCTTTAAGTTGCAAAAAACATTTCAGAGTTGGTAACAGCTTGTCATGAGAAGCATCTTTACTAAGAGAACTTTCTTCTTGTGGTAAGTGTTAGACATTATCTTTAAGGAAACAGATTCATGCTACAGAGATCATCTCAGTCTCAGCACCCACAATTTTCCAAACAACACATGAACAAGCTCGTGTCTTCTTTCATGGTGTTAATCTACAGTATCAACAGAAACAAGAACTGTTCTACAAAATACAGTACTGCAATTGCCTTCCCTTAAGATCAAATAATTACATCATAAATGAAGAATGCTTTTACACAAACACAGAAAAAAGCTGGAAGTTAAACTTAATGAAAAATTACCTCTCCTTTATATTCCACTGGCTTAATTCCTGCATATACTGGTACAAAACTACTTGCTAGCAGGACCTATAGGAAAAAAAAAAAAAAGGAGAAAGACTGGAGAATAGAACTGAAGAAAAGGTAACAAAGTAATTCTGAAACAATGCAAATTTTCATAGATATTTATCTATATTAAATAATAGGGCAGTAATCAATCAATGCATTAGTTTTACATAAACCCATTGTTATCTCAAAATGTCTTCTTGTTATGGTATGTCAAAATGTGAACAAAACTATTCAATAGGGTTCATTTTTTTATGACTTGACAGTGACAACTCTCAAAACAAAATACCACAAAATAACTCACTGATTAACGTGATCCCACCTCTGGGGTCCTCAAAATAAGAAGGACATGGACCTGTTGGAGTGGGTCCAGAAGAGGGCCACAAAGATGATCAGAGGGCTGGAGCACCTCTCCCATGAAGAGGGGCTGAGAGAGTTTCAGTTGTTCAGCCTGGAGAAAAGAAGGCTCTGGGGAGACCTTATAGTGGCCTTCCAATACTTAAAGGGGGCCTACAGAAAAGACGGGGAGGGACTCTCTATCAGGGAATGGAGCAATAGGACAAAGGGTAATGGTTTTAAACTGAAAGATGGGAGATTTAGATTAGATATTAGAAAGAAATTCTTTACTGTGAGGGTGGTGAGACACTGGAACAGGTTGCCCCGTGAAGTTGTGGAGGACCCATCCCTGGAAGTGTTCAAGGCCAGGCTGGATGGGGCCTTGAGCAACCTGGTCTAGTGGGAGGTGTCCCTGCCCATGGCAGGGGGGTTGGAACTAGATGATCTTTAAGGTCCCTTCCAGCTCTACGGTTCAAAAGCATACAAACTTAGTTTTACACAATGTGAAGTAAACCTATGATTTTGCAGAAACTAAATATGCATATGCCGAAAAAAAAAATGCAATCTAGAGTATTGTCAAAGATGCTGATCCAGTCTTTCTGCTAAAATACTTATATAGTGTTTACTCTTCTAATTAATCAGATTTTTTAAGAATTCAAAATTTCCAAAATACTATGAACAGCCTGAAAATTCACATATGTATATCTTTATCTAACATTTTCAGTATTTCCCTAACACTAACAGACCAGTGTGGACTCCTATTTCACGGCTCCCACTTTTCCAAACTAAATAGAATCATAGAATGGTTTAGGTTGGAAGGGAATTTAAAGTTCATTTAAATAAAATAGTGTTCTGTGCACTACTCTGTCACAAACATACAAATCATGCCTCTCTTCCCCCTCACCTCCAGTTTAAGAACTGCAAGTCTAGGAATGCTACTACATGATGATTGTAAAGACTATTTCAAAAGTGGGAGATTATTAACTGCCTTTCCACGTCCACTGGGAATAGTAAAAGAAAGTAAGAACTTAAAATTGTATCAACGCATACTCAGTTTAGCCACGATGAAAAATTTTGGAACCATAAGGCTTGCTAAGTGTTGAAACCAACTGCATATGGAAGTGGAAAGATTTTTGGCAGAGGATACCCAAGTTTTGCTGCTATAAAATGCTGCCTGCCCAGCAGTACCTTTTCCCATGCCTTGGATATAGTACATCATGTCTAGGAGAAGCATAATACGCTTATATAACCTAAGCAGCTCTACCCGCCATGCTACCGCGGCAGCCACCAATATTCAGGCTGCGGTATAAACGATGCACACTTAGCTGAAGCCATGCACAAAAGCATATATTACACTGAAAGAACAGACAATATGAACACTTTTCAATGTGCAATTATTCTGAATTTTATTACTGTTATTCCAACCCATTCCACTGCTAGCCTATGGAACAAAAGAATAGAACAGAAATCGTTAAGTCAATTAAGGAACTATTAAAGTACTAATAAAATATACGTGTTTCCAAGATTATCTTGAAGCTTCTAACTGTCTTCAGGTTAGAAGAGATCACTGGAGAAACTATAAACCTACAGAATAATAATCTCCATGCTTGTCACTGCTGGCTAGCATAGCTAGAAATAACATTGCATAATCTGAGATAGTTATGCAAAGATAATTATGCAAAAATTTTAAGTCCTAAAAATTATGAGAACTGATTGACTGTGTAGAATATAACGGGTCAAGATTTTTAAAAATGACACATTAAAGGCAAACTTCCCATGCATACTTTGAGATTTTGTTAACAAGTGTTGTTTTTTTTTCCTTTAAGTGTTAATTAAAAGGAATCTCTTTCTTACTCTAAGCATCCACAAGGACAGAGAAAGAAGAAAATCATTCTTATTCTATTTCCTCCTTTATTCTGCTATATCTTATGATGTCCTCCACTAAGATATAATCAATTATTAGAAAGAACATTTGCCTTACATGCATCTGAATTCATCCTACAATTTCATATCAGTTTATGTATACAATCCTGATCCAAATTTAAAAAGTGGTATTCAGAAGAAAATAGATGGGCAGTAAAAGATATACTTTCCAGCGACAGTTAAAATACAGTTTATCTATGGTACTTAACATTACATTATATCTATTCCCCACAAGGACTTGTAGAAAGTGCTGGATTTTATTATTGTTTTAAGACAGGAACTTTCTTTCCTTACTTCCTTTTGCGATGAAACATGATATAAATGGTATCAATGATGTAAGAGATACAAAAAGACTCTGAGAATTGTTATAAAATTTGGAGATCCTCTATTTTATTCTCATTTACTATAACCGTTAGTTATCTGGTTACTTTTTAAACAGACTTTGCCTACAAGGTAGTCTGTTTTAAATCAGACTTTAAAAACAGATGGAAGAAACACACACAAAAATAAAATTTTGCAAAATTTATGAAACTGAAGGATCAAATTCTGTTTCCATTACTTATGTCATGGTTGTAGCACCACTGATAGTATAAGTGATTACTTGAGTAAAACAGTGACTTATTGTACAGCTAATAACATACTCCTAAACCTTGAAAAAACTCAAGCATTTTTATTTAAAGCAGCAATATTCATTACCTTAATGAGGTCCTCCCTGGAGGCAAAATTTGAAACCAAGTGATTTTCCCCATTTTTCGTGTTAGTGACTGACACATAGAGCCGGTTCTCAGCTATCTCATGAGCATTAGAAGGAAGAATAGACTCTATGCCTTCCCTAGAGCAAAGAAAATGCTAAACATTATTCACCATCACTATTTAAAAACCTTGCAAATAATTTAGGGGTGAAATAGTGCTGAGCTCCCCACAGCACAGCAAAAACATGCACACTCGCCATTCTCACTTACAGAGCTTCACACAAAAATTATCTTACAGATAGGTACCTAAGTGTTTTCATAAAATCATAACCAGGCGTTACAGCACCGAAGTCCAATTTTCTAACTTCCTCTGCAAATCCATAGGCAAACTGCTTACATTTCTGCAAATTAAAATATTCACAATTAAGGATATTTTAGCTATGGGAAGTATGTTCAACTGTGGTATCTAAAACTTACTAGCAGCTAAAGCTTTAATGAAGAGAGAGCTATAAGATCAGACTAAAATATTTTCCCATATGTGCTGGGTTTCTAACAACATATGCATAACAAAATGTTGATCCTTTTATAAGAACTAATTTGTAAGAAAACAAGATCCATAATTAAAAAATAATAAAATAATAATAATAATAATAAACAACCCTCACGAGAATACCACTTTAACAATCAAGGAAAGCTAAAGGCTATTTTGCTATGTATAACCACTGCTAAATCATCAGTTCTCTGAACCATGTCACTACAAGAACAATCATTTATATTTCAAGTGTAAAGACACCTTTTATTTTAAAGACTACTTTGGGACTAAAACCAGACACAAGTACCTTAAGATACCTATAAGCATTAAAAAAACCCTACAATTACTACAATTTCTTCTCACTAATGCAAAAAACCTGCTACTAACAAATACAAATATTTAATGAATAAAACCAGAAGTATTTACTGAATGGAATACTATGATAGAAGACAAGGGAAGAAAAGACAACTGCAGAAAACCAGACAAAAGATTCCACTGCACAGAGAAACTCTTTTGTGCAAGCTGAAATGCACAGTGTTAACAACTGCAGAAAAATACCTTGAAGCGTGACCCGTAAGAAGTCCTAAAGGAGAGTAAAGCAATGGGTAGCATTTATTTTTTAGCAAAAAGATTCTGAAACAATGAATTATGATTCTGAATGCTTAAGACTCACTATTCAGTATTCATATACCTTTTTTTATCCTTTCATGCAGAGTTCTCCAACGATTTTAGGGACTTGGGGAAAAAACTAAATCCAATCTTACGCAACTTTCTGAAATTGGTACTCAATAAATACATTATATCCATATTCACCTATTTAACCACACGTTTACAGAATAACAGATTTGTCTATGGATAGTCTGGGGTTCCTAGCTTACTAGCTTCCTGCATGAAAAACAAGTATGTTGGTAGTAACAAAATAAATGATTGACGTGGCCAGGGAATTAAAAAAAAAAAATAAAGAGAAGTGAATGTGTTCTACTGAGGACGAAGGTGCAGGATTTAATGAATGGAAAAAGAGGAAAGAGTTGGAGTGACGATTAGTATGAGATCAGGAACAAGCTGGTTGGAGCAGGTTAACTTTCTCAGATCATTCGTATAACAGAGCAGTCATACCTAGGTGAAAGGCAGAAATGTAGTTCTCACATCAACTTTCTCTATATGGCCTTCTGATAAATGTATGAAAAAGGTTTGTTAAGAGGCCCATACCTCTTAAATCAATAATCACTGTAAAGATTTGTGCTATTCTGTTTCACATAGGTTAGATTAGCATGTCTACCCTAGGAGGTATTTGCCATTGCCCGTTCCAAGCCAATTCAAATATGTAAAACTAGTTACATGCACCCCACCTTGGAATTTATTCTACATTAGGCAGTTAGGCTTCTTCTCTAGTCAATCAGTTGGAAAGAGGCACATTCAGACACCTCTCTCTCTTAACAGAGAAGAAACACACAAAACCCTACATAGAAGCGCATGAAAACTACTATCTGTATATCTAAGATGCTTTAATAAAGTGACAAGGAGCTAAGAGTAACAGGGAGGTACATGAATCCAAACCTAGGAGAAGGACAGAAAACTACTTTCCATATTACAAGTTTAAGAATAGACCCTACCTACACTCTCAATTCTTGCTGCCAAAAGGGAAAACTTCTTACAGCTATGAATTGTTTATAATTTTACTGCTAGAAGCATTAAACAATACATCTAAATTTTAAATATAGTGACTGAGGATGTGTTTAGAAATTATAACTACTTGTATTGAGTAAAGCAAATCTGACATCAAACACGATCAAGGTACTTTTGAAATAAATAGGTACTTATCTGTAACTCTATATAAGCCTCCCTAGAATTCTTAAGTCCCATGCCTTTTCAACAGTGACAAAAATCTAAGATACAACTGAAAAACATTTGCGAACTGTCATATTAGAACAGCAACAGTCAAAACAAGAAATCCTCAATGTTACATTCTCTCCAAAATAAGGAAAGGTTGTACTAGAGCTTTGAGACTAGGAGATGGAGGACGTCCTAATTATAGGTTGTCTAACAGCCATCTCCGGGGAAAAAATTAAAAATAATTAAATGGTGGAAGAGTTATATTTTTGGATATAAAATATTTCAAGTTAGAAATGTAATAGAAGTAATAATATAATTACTTGATATGAAAATTTAATTCTATTCAGTACATAACACTGCCTTCACTTAAATTCTATGAGAATTAAGAATTATTCCTCCCAAAAAATACCTCTAAATTTTCCATTTAAACAATATAAGAGAATGACTAAATAATAATAAAAATTAAAAGGACTAAAAAGCATCCTTCAGTTTATTTAAAATGATGTATTTGCACGGAAAAATCCATCAGGCTCACTGTAATATAGGCTTAGTTTCCACAAGCATAAAAAATAAACACTCTTGTAATGTTTTTACTTAGAAAGATCTTTGTAAGTTGGATCAGGCTGGGAACAAATGTTCATACCCAGAACCTAGTATAAGCAGAAAAATTTCATTGGGCTAAGAAAAGGCTAGCTGCTGTGCTCACCCTAAAGGAAATTAAAGTCAGAGGTATGCATTATACCAGGCAAAACTGAAACTGAACTATTAGTCAGAGGCTACAGAAAAGGAGTAACAACTGAAGAGAATACAAGTAAGGTTCTCTTCACAGAAGAGTGGATTTTCCTAACACCAAATTGTCTAAAGAATGCACCTAGGGAGTTGTGGGATGGAAACTGGCCAGGGAAGAACCTACTGCTGAAAGCAACAGAAGTAGAGCTAACTGCAAGCTAAGTTCATATCACAGCAGAAACAACCAAACAGAAAGATCAGTGGCAGAGTGTGGTATTGGCTGTGACTTTTGTTTGAATCAAACACAGTGAAAGTTCTAAGAAGCGAGGCCCAGAGAAACTTACCTGATGCTCACTGGACTGAAACGTAAGTGTACTTCGAACAAAAATCTAGCAGCCTTTTTTTCCACCCACAATAATGCAGTTTATTATAATTAAAAATATTATAGAAATATTAACATTTTGGCAAGGCCTAGTTCTCTACATATGTTAAGGCAAAGTCACCACAGGCATCTCAGAGGTCAAAGCAGCCTTAACTGAAGGGGAGAAACAAACAAAGAAAAGCCAATGCTCTCCCACAGAACCTGTAACAGACTACTCACTGAATATCACTTTTCTGTCTCTACATGACACCATATCAATGGTGAGAAAAGGGTAGCATCTCTGGAGGAAAAAAAACCCCTCAAACAGAAATGTATGCAGCACGTTAAAACAGAACACTGTGAGGGTTAACCCTCCCTGGCATACAGTGGGGCTACTGCTGTTAAATCATGAACTATACCGAGCCTAAAGGAGGTGCACAAACCACTTCTTGCACTGTCTAATGGAGCACAGACAGCAAGGAAAAAAAATGATTCAGTGCGTGGTGTTCTCTGACTTTATGAAGATACAGTCCATCTGCCATCATCATCTCCTTTCACGAAAGGATGGTGCTATGCATTTGCTTAACAAAGCCTACCTCTAGCCAAGAAAACAATTATTAACTTTGTAACATACACTGATTGAGTGCATATACATTTCAGTATATTAAAGTAAGTGTTGAGTTGTATGCAACCAGATACATACACATGAAATTTATATTTACATAGCTTAAAATATAAAGTTCATATGACAGACTTTTATCATAAAGAAATACTTGCTTCATAAACATTTCTGCCCACAAGTCACAGATTTTGTTAATGAAAACACATACACGAGTTCTGTTTCTTTATAAGAAGCAAGAAGAAAACCAAGAACCAAAATATTTAAGAAAACTTAATGGTAGATGATTATATCAAAAATATCCTTTGAAAATGATCATGTCCTATACCTACGAGTTTATTAATTTACCTCTATATTTTCTGGTACTGCTAATAAGACAGTGGCAGCCAGTGATCCCGCTGAAGCTCCCGCAAAAGCTTTCACAACTTTCAGTAACTTCTTACCATGCCTGTAAAAAGCAGCTGCTGCCCCCAAGTGGTAAATACCCAGAAACCCACAGGCTGCAAACGACAGATTGATATGTTTCATTTTTGCTGTGGAAATAAAGTTTCACAGTCAGAAAAAAGACTAGTTTTATATAATTTATTATTTTATTTTAAAATAATATTATAATATAATAATATACTATATAATTATAATATAACAAATATAATCATATAAATAAAATATAATAAGAAGAAAGATTAAATTATTTTATAATTTTATCTTATACTATATATTTATTCTTTTTGCACGGAATACATAATATAGTATACCTATATAACAAAAAGCAGTTTATTTAAGAACAGTAAAAACTTTTGATCACCAAATACACCAAACAAGTAGCAGTTAGTCTAGCCTCTCCAAAATTTAAAACAACTCTAAAATCCTCCTTAGCACAGATCACTTTTTCAATCAGGAAATATATATCTCTCTATATACAACGTAACTGCACATTTTGATCCAATTTGTCAAAGAAATACAAAACAAAAGTAGCTACTAAAAACTGATAAAAGAATGCTGTTAGAGAGCCAACATTGTTAGCCACCTAGAGTAAAAATCAAATTAATTATAAAACTGCTGGCTACTGTGTCAATATACTCCCTTCACACACACAGGCTTCAATCCAATATAATTCTCTAACAAAGCAATTTTTTCTTTCACCCTTGGAACTCATTTGCTCACTAGTATTATTAGTAATCATTAATAGACAAATTCTTATTTAAAGTAATTTCTTATTAAGAGAAAAGCACACAACATATTGTTGCTAATGTTAAAATAAGAAAGAATAAGAAAACATCAAAGTAAAATACAAAGCACTAAATGTATGGAAAGACAAACTCTGAAGGTATCAAGGACAGAATTTAACAAAACAAACAGGAAGCCTAAGTTCAGATCCTTAGGGGTGGTTTATTTAAAAAAAAACAAAAAAACGTATATTTTATTAAGTCTTCTGCTTCTGCAAATAACAACGATTACGAGTGCAAGCCAATCCACAGATTATACTGTAAAGACATACAAGCTATTGTACAGATTATCTTAGTATTGAATGAAAAATAAACTCCTAGTACATTTGAGTACACATCAATACGAATGGGACTAAAAAAAGTAAATCAGTATACTCAGACCTATACTTCATCTAGGCCAGGCTGCATGGGGCTTTAAGCAACCTGGTCTAGTCGGAGGTGTCCCTGCCCATGGGACAGCAGAACCTTCTGCTCGAAGTAGGGTCAGCTATCAAATCAAATTGGGTTGCTCAGGGCTTTATCCAGTTTTTAATTGAAAAATCACGTAATGTTTAGCTCCTAAGTGATAGCTAGTACCTGTTGCTGGGTGAAACAACCAGGTCTTCTTTCATATGTTCAGAATATTAAAATCAGTAGAGTATTGCAAATAATCAGCGTTATAGAGAAGAAACAACAGAACATTAATATCTTCATTCAGCACTATGCATCTACCTGCGAGGAGGTTCTGTACATTGAATTGAGGGCCTCTTACAACAAGTCTGTAACAAAGCACTTAACCTACAAGGATGACGCAGATGAGTAACAATCATGGTTCTATAAGGAACTATCTGGTTGACAGAAGCAGTTAAGCAATGTCATTTCAACTTGCAAAGGAATCTCTGAGTAGAAGAAAAAGGTAAGGAAGCATTCATTAGATGAATGTCCTGTAAAAATCAGAAAAGCAAGAAATAGGAAACCAAGATACTCACTTTTATAAGACTATAAACTTTCCCATTTCTTTTGATTCTTGCAAATACATCATGGCAACACTTGATTTGCAAGTTAGAATGGTTTATTTCAGAGACAGAATGATTCAAAAGTTTCTTTTGCTTTGATGATCTGGTAGATCACTGCTCTCTTGATCAAAAAGAATAGCAGAGTTATAACAACTCCCAAGAGGGCATATTGAGAAACTTAATTAAGTCTACAGTATGAATATTCCCTGCCAATTTGTTACAGAGTACCAGAAATAGGAGCACACTCACATCTGGACATACACCATTTTTTCAGCTGCCTGAGCAAACAGCAGAAATCTTGCTATCTTAGAAATGGTACAAAACACCTCTTCTACAAGACTTCAGACCAAATAGTCTTAAAGGGTTAAACCAAGTTCTGACTACTAAATATATTAACTCAAAGTTATATTGGCATGTGTTAAAAAAAATAAATCAATGAACCTTAAAAGATGCACAAGCACATGTCAGAGGTATGATGGAAACAGGACATAGCAAATGCTTTTGCCACTGCTTTTCAAAAATCATCTTACATGATCAGAAAATTTCAAAATATAAAGCTTTTAACTGGCTAAGGGAATAGGTATGCTTCTGTTGTCTACAAGAAAAAAAAAGCATAAGAAAAGGTACAAGAAGAAACTAGAAGGACACCTGGGCTGTTCAATCTCATTACTTTACAGACAGTGCAGGAGCATTCAGGAATAAACGTAAGCCTAAGAGTTCTATTTAAAAGATCTGTGAAAAAAGAATTCACTGGTGATTAAAAATATACTGAGTAGGTTGGGGAGGACATTTCTGATTAGTCAGCAGTATCTCATCCATTTGTAACTTACAAAAGAATGTATGTAAGGGGACAAGTCTGTACAGCAGACTTATGATATGGTACAATATGGCTTTTTCAGGATAGGTACCATCTTTCTAATAGTCAAGCACAAGAAATAGCACAGCAGTTTCTCATGCTGCTGTTTCCTGAGCAATATAATTATATAAACAGTACACGATCTCAGTGTCTTAACCAGTCATAACTACCTCTATGTCATCCCATTTGTAAACAAAAGCTGAAAATGCCCAAAGCAACTGACTAAAAAACCTTTGCAAACAGAAATTAAATATACATAGAATGCGAATGACCAAGCACCCTGAAGCACAGGAGCTGAAATGTATGATGCATAAAAGCGTATTTGAGGATGAGTTATTAGCTAGTAATGACAAAACAAGCAAAGTTATGGAAAGAACTGTTTAGCTAGGCAGCATTGCTAAAATAAAGGTCATAATTGAAAATACTAATTTACCTGAACCAGAAATCATCACTCACACAGGAATATTCGTTTTTTCACAGTTATAACAGAAAAAAAAGTTCATTCTCCCAGTCAGAAACAGGCTCACACAAAACAACCACCCATCCAGTAGACTGTACTCTACTAAAGAGTCACCACAGTTGCTAGCAAGAAAACGGAATAACCGAGTTTTGCATCTATACAGTCACACAGAATAAGCATTGTAAGAGCTTGATGAAGTTGAAGAAAAACCTTTAAAACAACAATAACAGAAAATAATCAGTACACAATCCAATCATCCATTAAGACACTTAGGAAAATCAAATGTGTCTTTGTAAACTATAAAAATGGTGTACAGTCCCCTTAATATTAAAAAATAAACACATCACGTGATACAAAACTTTCAAAGTAAGAGTTTAGACCATCTTGATCATTAACAAAAGATGTCTAGAGAGGGCAGGGAAGGCTGACTTCTTAAGAAGAAAGTAGCAAAAGGTTCAATACCTTCTAATGAATGTTGGCTTCCATCACCTGCTCCACTGGGACTTTTTCCAGCAGCTATTTTTGTTCCCTGTGCACTAGTAGCCATTCTTCTATCTGCTACCAATTGTTTATCATTTACATTGGAAACCTACAATCATACAGTCAAATATTACTATTTAAGAGAGAAACAACAGGCAAATATAAGATGAACATTATTTATCCTTAAACAGATTAATAAAGTCAATTAAAATAGTTGTAAAACCATGTAGATGAATTTCTCAATTGCTTAGCCCCCCCCCAAACTAGTTGAAACCACAATGCTCTAATATTTATAAAGTGCATGCAGGAATTTATATTTAAAGATTAAGTTAATTAGACATCTAGAAAAGCATTATCATTTGGAATTGCCAGTGTCCAAAATTAGCCTTAATTTTGTATCATTTCCCACTATTTTTGTTTATACCTAGAGATTATTTTTTTTTATAAATCAAACTCTTAAGTTTTTACCCTCCCTTGCCAATACAATAAAAACTGTCTTTTTGCCCTCCTTTTTTTGTGCAATATTGCATTAGTAAAAAGTTTTCCAGAGAACTCTGGTCCTACTCTTCACTAAATGGCTGTCACTCTAACTAATATGCCTGTCAGTTATCGTGCAGTATTGTCTGAAGAACAATTTGAAAAAAAAAATAATGTTTCTCCCTAAGTTTGAACTATCAGACACAAAAAGTTAATTCTGAAACACTGGTTCTCCTACAACTTCTTGCTGCCTGCCCCTTCACCCTGATAGGCATCTTCAATTCACAAATAAGGCTGCAAGATCAAAAGCTCAGCTCTGTAGATTCTAAAAGAAACACTATTATCACTGTATTGATGCACATCACTTACAGCTAGAGCACCACAAAAATACTTACCTGGAATTTAACTCTGTTACGTGGCTCTCTTATGGTGCAATAGTCTAGAATTCCAATCCAGAACTGATGAGTTTTTGGAAACATGCAGCTACACAATCTGCCTTCTTTCAACCGAAGCAACAGTATTTGAGCACTACAAAGACTTTTAGCAGTCCACATTTTCTCAAAAGTGACCTCTGGATGTGGTAACCAAACTGATACCCTCAGAAGCTGTTTTAGCATGGAGTTACAAAGGAAGTATCAATTGACAAGTTGCTTGGACAGCATAGAAGTACACAGTAGAAACCTTCTCTCTTCTAAACATAACCTGTTTAAAAACATTAAGGGGCGGGAGGGGAGAAAAAAAGAGAAGAGTAGTTGAAAGGTAGTTGCACATCAAGGCCTTAATACTGTAACATGGTCCCCTTTACCACCCTCTCACTTAAAACACAGATGGATTAACAGTTGATTCACTTGACATGGAAACAGCTGTAGTCAGAACTTTTGTTCAGCAGCTGCTCCCTCTCACCAGCCTCCATCTGGCACTGTAGTGTTCACCACTAACCATAAAGTCAGCTATTCCTTTCGGAAACAGGAAGGACTAAAATGGTTAATTATGCAAAGAACAAGCAAACAAACTGCCCCTTATAATTAGCAACGTGAATACACTGTTCCTTCCACCTCAGGTAAAAAACGCTCAAGGAGCGCTCCCGCAACTTCAAGCCAACTGTTCACAGAAACAAAGTGCTGATGGCAAGATCCTAGTAAGAAAACCTCCAGCACGCTGGCCTGTACGAGGCAAGCCTTGTCACCTTCTATGCCACAAGGATACCGCGGGAGCGACAAACAAATCAAATGTAACTGCGGTTTACACCTAGCAAGACTTTGACCATAAAGAGTAACGTGGAAATGCACTCGTTCAGACGAAAAGCAGAGCAGGTTATTGCCCTGACAACCAGTGCAAACAAACCCGGTGTGATTCTGTGCCGCTGAGGTCTCAGAGGCACCCTATCAACTCCACATTAACCCCCATCAAATAAGCAAGTTTCAGTTTTTCCCGCTTCGTAGTGCGTGCCACGAGGCCTACAGTCCAGTTTCATTTTTCCTTCTCCCACTTTCGCTCAGTCAACAACCAGCATAAAACAGCAAAACAGCGCTGAAACGACGAGACAAAGTTTTTAAACGTAACAACCAGAGAACGCTAAGTGACAACTGGAGCGAACGCAACACTAGGAAAAGTCACTGCCTCCTTACAACCCGTAAACCTGCGGCAGGAGGGCGATTTTTAAGCCGTCCGCGCCCCTTCAAATTTTTATCTCAAACGCCACAATCTTTCCCCTTTTCCCTTCGCGCAGGCCCCCACTTCAGACCAACCCCCCCCCCCCCCCCCAGAAAGGTCTAACACGACCTACGCCACACGGCGGCAGGGCCCTGCCCCTCTCAGCTCCCAGACGGGACCCCCCTCACGGACACAGCTCCGGCCGGGCACCAGCGGAGGCCGCAGACGGCTCGCCCCTCCCCTGCTCGGCGGGTCGCGGCAGAGCCCCGGGCGGCCCCAGCCCTGAACGCGCTCCCCCCCCGCGCCGCGCTACCTCCCCCGGCGGCGGCACGGGGAGCACGGGGGGCGGATGCCCGCGGAACCTTGCGGGGGCCGGCCGGGGGGGGGCGCCGGCTCCTCCCCCGTGACGCTGCCCCTGCGCGCGTGCGCAGCCGTTGCCCCCGAGTCAGTTACGTCCCCAGCGGCGGTGGGAGCGGGGGCGAGCTTCTGTCGCGCTACTGTCGCCGGGCGAGTTGGGGTTGCCCCGCCGTGGCCACCCGGCTGCCCGGTGTTGGGTGTTTGGTGATCGGTCTGTCTGTCTGCCCTCCAGCCTGCCGGGGCTGGCCTCCCCGGGGAGAAGGCCCGCGGGCTGCCCCTCTGCCCGCCTCACGCCCTCAGCCTGTGAGCCGTCGCCGGGAGACGTCGTGTGGGCGGGTGGCGGCACTCCCCAGCGCCGCCCTCGTACCGGGCCGGGCAGCGGCGGGGAGCCGCACAGCGCGGCCGGTGCCGTGTAGGGTCTCCCCGTTGCTGGCGGAGTGACCTCAGGGCGGCAATAAAGTTGATTGTGTTTGTTTTTCTTTATTTTACACAGATTCAAGATGGAGGGGGATCCCTTATCCAGCAGTGGGTGAAGAAAACTGGGGATAGTGAAGACAGCCAGAGAGGGACTTTTTACAAGGGCATGTAGTGGTAGGATGAGGAGTAATGGCTTCAAACTGGAAGAGAGTAGATTTAGATTAGATATTTGGAAGAAATTTTTCACTACGAGGCTGGTGAGGCACTAGAACAGGTTGCCCAGGAAAGCTGTGGATGGCCCATCCCTGGAAGTGTTCAAGGCCAGGCTGGATGGGGCTTTGAGCAGCCTGGTCTAGTGGGAGGTGTCCCTGCCCATGGCAGGGGGGTGGAACTGGGTGATCCTTAAGGTCCCTTCCAACCCAAACCATTCTATGATTCTATGCCTGTGAGATGAGAATGTAGATGTGTGAACTCTCCCAGGGGCCTGGCTCAGGTTAGAACTAAACTAGCCAGGGAAAAAAAATAAAATGTTAGATATCACGCAGATTAGCCTCTTCCACCTCAAGCAGCTGTTGCTCTTTACTTCTTACTGGTGTATGGGAGGGGCTGATACAGGTCTGGGATAGAAGGGGGTACAACTGTTTTTAGGGGGAACCTTGACAGTTTCTGTTGTCTAAAGTGGTTGTGTACAGTTTAGTCATCTTTTCAACTACTAAGTTTATACAAGTGATTATTACTTTGAGCTTCAATTTAGTCTGTTGTAGACTATAGGATGAAAGAATAGCCACATTTCCTTTCATTCATTTTCACATGAATGGTGATCTGTAAAAGCTTGACAAAAAAACCCAAAAGAAAATACAGACCTGAGAATGTCTCCCACTAATTAACCCCCTTTTTTTCCCTCTTCTTTTTACCTTTTCCACGTCTGTTGTCCATTGCTTTTATCTCATTCTTACCCTAATTTAAATGATTGGCATAATTAGCGATATTACATGCCACTTCAGATGATTAGTAAAATACATTGTTTCTCTCATTACTCAGGATAGGAAATGTAAAATGGAAAGTATTTCAGAAACAAAGGAACCTCTTTTTCATTGCAATGTGTTAATACAATTGTAATCATATAGACAAACACTGAATTTCTTGAGGTAATTTAAGTTTTCTACAATCTTTTTCCCACAAAAGTATTTAACTTTTATTAAACCTGTGACATGCATGCAGTTATAAAATAGACCCATCCCCAAAGAAAGATCACTACACTAAACAGCCTGCATGTAGTGCTGTCCATCTCTCTCTGCAAAAAGAAAAAAAAAAAGTTCTGCATCCAGCTTTTTTATGAAAGTGAAGGCAGTAGTCTGAACTTCACTTTGCAATAAAACAGGAACAAATTCCATGGAACCGGTGAAAGTTGTACTGAAACCTTTCTGTGTAAAGCACTGTTTCCTTTGAATTTTCAGTGTCTGTAAGGAGTAGTCTTTTAATACCTTACAAAGGGAGTTGTGGGTGGTTTTGAGTGGTTGGGGTTTACTTAAACTGAAATTTGCTGTAAAAATTTTGTATGAGACTGAAGATGAAGCAGCAATAACAGCAACTGGCTTGCAGCCCGAATGCAAAATAAAAAGCAATAGTTGCAAACAGTGCCCTAGGATTGTCTTACACAACCAAACCGTCTCGTGATGGAGTTACTGCCTTCTCTTTTCATCATGCTGCACTCTTGCCTCGTATTTTCAGGATGAGCTTGTAGACGAGAAAGCCAGTCCCCACCCCCTAGTGGTGGGGAAAAAATCCTGCTTTAATTATAGATGGAGTTCTAATTTGTAGTGGGCAGTAGTATCATTAGGGCCACACTTGCATCTAAATTGACAGTTTGGTTGGTGGCTATGGCAAGTACAAAGGTCACAAACATGGCATCAGGACACTTTTTATTCTCATCCTGCCAGGTGTAGACTCAATTACATCAGTTGGCTTCTTGTTCCTTCTGTACTGTGATCTATTAATGAATTGGAAAATAAGTGATGTAGATTAAGCTTTCTGAGTTGGTGAGAATTAAACCTTTAATCAGGGGTAGATACAAGTACAGGCAGAGCAAGTAATTGCCAAGGACAGCAAACAGAGGTAGTGTCTCCTGAATGTAGCAGCTGGCACTCATGTCTCTTTTGCCCTTTTAGAAGTATAAACAAGGCTTCTTTGGCTCCCTCAATCCTTTCTCTTTCCCTTTCCCATAGCTAGACTTGATCAGACCCTTATCCTTCAAGCATCAAAGCTTCTTTTATCTGCTACATCTTCATGTTTAGATAAATTTATCTGTATTCAACATTTTTATAGCATGATGAGTGAAAGATATTTCACTCTTTGCTCCTTTAACAGTTGTTCTTCGTAATACTCTGCCATTTCCTTAAGAATCAAACGCACCAAAAAAGGCTTGTGTGAATTATATAAACATTTCAGTGGTTTTACAACATGATGTTTGCCAGAATAGGTATTTTGGAGCATGGATATAGTTAGGTTAAAAGTTATTCGGAGGTGTGTGCAAAATCAGTTCCCTTAACAGGCTATGCTACAGCAGCAAAAGGAGCTTTTGGTAATATGACTGTAACTTTGTTACATTTTTGGTCAGCATGATTAAGTGGGTTACTGGTGTGACTACTATAACATGTCTCTGCCAGCGTGACTGTGAATTCTTATGTCACAGATTAAGTCCTACGTGGAAAACGAGGAAATATATAAAGAAAATCATTGAGAGGGAAACTTAACTTGGAAGACTTCTTTTAGCGCTGACAAAGATGTTATTCGTATTACTCAGAATTGTATATATTTAAAAATTATGTCTCCTACTGAATGTCTCTTTTCTATGATCTCTGCATAATAAATGTTCATGGGGAGGATGGAAGATTCTGTTTTGGATAGGTGTCATTAAAGGATTTAATGCAGTTTTTTGCAACATTAATTCAAATTGGCCTAGATCCAAATGCTGATAACATGGATTGAAAAGTTCAAGAAAATGTAATGATTTATTGCAGTATATTAAGATCTGAAGAAATGTTTAGTGGTGTATCACAAGGAAAAGGATATGCTTTTCTTATAGGGTAGGCAGGAGCGTATAGAAGCTTACTGTTGAGCAACTGATAAGAAAACTGACGGGTTTGGCTGGTAGCCACCTATAATCCATTTCCTTTCCTCCTGTGTCACAGTCATCTTGGTGCTAAAAAAGAGGATGGTGACTCCCTCTGTCCTGAAGATTGTGTATTTCTGCTCTAAGGATACCAGGGCCATTGCTGATACTACACAGCTACGTAACCATGGAGCAGACTTCTGAGGAAATTGCTGAGTTGGGGGGGGGGGGGGGGGGGGAAGCTGTCAGAAAGTCTGGAGAAGAGGTTTGTGTGAGATGAAAAAGCTGAAATTGGAGACAGGGCAAGAGAGGGAAAAGCACCGACATGGGCAAGTATAAAAACATAAAGAAAAACCAGGGTGTCAGAAGATGGCACAACTGCAGCTGTGCTCCAGGGAGCTGCAGGAACTGCCCCATCTCCTCCTGACTCTTGCCGGCCTGACTAGCAGAGGTGGTGAGCATATTAATGCCTAACCTAGTGGCGATCATTTCTGTATCATAACCAATACATAATTTTTCTACTTCTAAGGTGCGTATATTCTGCTTGCAGAATCACTTTGTGCTGGGCTAAGGTGTGACCCAAACAGTGACACAGAGAGGAAAGATTACAGGAGACAGAAGTTCACAGATAAAATAAATGTAGGAATTGTCCCCTGAAAAAGTGAGCTTAAAGGAACATAAGTGCTTCCAGATTAAAAACCAACTGTTTTTGGAGGGAGGCTGGTGACTTCATAGGGTGGAAGGGTCGGGGTGTGTGTGTGTGTGGCTTGGGGTGGAAATGTCTAGCTACAAAGGAACTGCAGGAGAAAGGAGTTGTTAACAAAGCTGAAGATGTGTTGAGGCTCATGAGAGAGAGGAGCAGTAGCAGGAGTCTTTCAGACGGTAAAGTTCAACAGGTGGCTTGGAAACCAGCTGTAATGCTAGTGGTGAATTTTATGAAATTAGAGTAAGCAACCTCTAGCAAAGATCTTCTCCAAATGATATAGACATAATATTGAAATATTTAATAAAAAGGGAAAAATAGGGGGGAAAAAAAAGTTCACCTTGTTGAAAGGCAAGGTGAAAATAGATCGAGGTCATCATTGAGTCATGACCAAAATCTTTCTAAGGTGTACTTCCAAAGAGAATTTTCAGGAAAAGGTACATATTTTGTGAATGATACCTACAAGAAAAGAAAAAAAAAAAAGTCTTAGTTTGACTGTAAATAAGTATGAAGGTGAAAAGCAGTTTGGGGCATCATATGGGAAGATAATTTCTCAGAGCAGTGGGTGCAGTTGTTTGTTTTCATTAGTTGCTTTTCCCAGTTCCTGTCCTGCTTCTTTTCAAGCCTGTGGGGGAAACAAATATGTAACATGGGGACTACATCTTTGCTAGTGAACTTTGTTACTAAGTGGTAACGTTACTAAAGCCAAGGCAACAGTGCAGGAACAGTCCACAATTAAGAATTGAATTTCATACAATAGGTATAGCTTGCATTAATTTCTGGGTTTGTTATGGCAAATGAAAAAAGAGTCGAATTCCAGAGAAAGGAAAAAAGAGTCGAATTCCAGAGAAAGTAAAAAAGAGAAAGATTTTTGATTACTGGGAAGAAGAGTTAGATGCATGTACTTGAAGTTAAAAGTTTCAGAAAGCTATACCACAGTTGATCCAACAGTGTGAAGATGAAAGGAAAATGGTGATATATCCATGTCAGAAGAACATCCAAAAGTGACAAAGAAGAAGAAAGTAGATTTAGCTGCTGCTTAAGAAAACAAGTAACTTCAGTTACAATAGTAATTACCATGACATTGTATTATTAATTACTACGTGCCAGTTTCTGACTATTCTTTTGATTATAAGCTGAATAATGCAGTGTCTCCCAGTATTTGAAGCCAAGTCTCTCAACAGTATATAAGCAGAAGAAAACCATCATTATCAACTGGATAGACATTGCATTAGTAGTTTGAATAAATTTTAGAAATCTAAAATCTCTGTTATCTGCTAAATCTAAAATTTTAACTGGTAAATAAGAGTCATAGGATTCTGACTAAAGGGGAAAAAACCCCTGAATTACCTAATTTAAATTGTCCGTAGAAATGCTTATTTTATTTTTCATATCCTATGAAATAAGAACCTATCTTAAGCTGCAATTTAGAAAGCCGGAACATAGATTACCAGAAGTCCATTGAACAATGGACTTTCCAGATGCAGCCCTGTATTATGGCCTCTCAGGTGGAGGAATCAGAACAAAAAATATATAAAATGTGAGACAGTTCTCCTATTTAGTTAATTTAAGCCAAGCAAATCATTCAAGGCAGAAGGCTAACAGTTTCAGTCTTTCTGAACAAAAAGGTACTGTACAATATGGTATACAGGTGGTACATGGTAGTTGGTTAGATCTGCTGAACCTTACCAGAGGTTCAGTCCAAGCCTGGAGGCATTTGTTTGAGTTTAGTCACATCCAGCGGTGCATACCAGCTTTATATGATGTAACTTGAAGACTGACCAGCCTGTAGTTGACTTGAGAAGCAAGTGAGGATATAATTGACATAGTTAACTAAACAACACATAATTATCGTGACGACTTACTGACATTGTGTAATTTAAGGCTCCTTAAATAAAACAGTACAATATTGTTTATGAGGAACATATAACACTAGTTTTTCATGCTTGTATTAATTAAAGTTTGTCTTTATTTTGATTTCTGCCTGTTCCCCTCTGCCCTCAGTTTATTACTTGGGTGCCACTTAAATTTACTTTGATCAAGCTGACTAGGCAAGATACTCTTCATTTTTATTCCCTTGCACCTGTCTGTGCTTTATCTGTAGCATTCTTTTAATTAAAACTGAGTAGCAGCAACAAAAAGACAAGAGGGTGAGATTTCCCCTGGGTTGACTCACAGCTGCTATCTAGTCCAAAGATGACACATTCAAGTTACTTCTACATATCAAAGAGAAGATAGTTCTTCTTCAGTTTCCAAAGGCCTCATCTATCTAGATTGAAATGAGTAGCATTATTTAAATCATACATTTGATCTTCTTTTGCCACCTAGATACTCTACAAGGCCAGCCTTTCAGCACTTTACATCTCCCAATGGCCTCTGGGAGTCCAGGTCGTGCCTTTACATATCTGTATTATCACATACATCAGGTTGGTGAGGTGCTGGAACAGGCTGCCCAGACAAGTGTTGGGCATCTAGCCTGGAAGTGTTCAAGGCCAGGCTGGGTGGGGCTTTGAGCAGCCTGGTCTAGTGGGAGTTGGAACAAGGTGATCTTTAAGGTCCCTTCCAACCATTCTATGATTCTGTGGTCTAGTTATAATATTAAAAGTTGTTTTTAACATTGATTATCATCGTACCACTGATACAGGAAGTAAGATAAGAGTTTACTTGTCTTTTGTGGTATACAACTGACCACTTCAGACTAGAAAATTCATCTGGACTGACACTTAGCCTGTAATGCTAATCTGTGTTTTTCTTTGCCATGCATAGCAAGTGTGCTAAGGAGTTTGTTCAAAAGGAATGATAGTGAATAGAGACACTTCCTGTTTTCTACATAAAACCAAAAATTGCAGGCCAAGGTGTAATTTATTTTATTAAAAATAACTGTCATAAATTTTAAAGTATTGCTCTGAAATGAGACTTGAAATTCTTCATTTTGAAAGATCCATATTAAAGGTTTTCCTGCCCTATTAATTTTGGCCAGAATTTTTTCTTCATTTATTTGTTTAATGTAAGGTAAATATTGACATATGTCTGCGGTAAGCTAAATCAGCTCATACCATATCTTAAGATGAAGCAACTCATCCTCTGAATGGCCTCTCTTCTTTGACTCGAGGTGGTTGAATTAGAAGCCTCAGTGTCAGGTGACTTCAACAATTAGCACGTACCCTATATTTAGGGACTCGCATATTACTGGAATATTGTAATCATTTTACAAGAGGGATGGAGAATCTAAAACTCCCAGCTTTCTAGAATGGTGTTTCCAGGAGCCCCTCTAAGGCTTTTTTTGCTGGTGGTGATCTCAACAGAAGATTTTGTAACAGGCTGGTGTGTGTATGTGTGCCTGTGTGTAGTGCGACCAAGGTTTGAGAGAACAACACACAAAGAAAGAGCACCAGAGGATATTCATTACCTGACTAATACGAGTGGAGGACAGTTAGTTGTTATAAGCTGGAAAAACACCTCCACCACTACAAATGGCCATTACTTCCCAAAGGACCTGGTAACATTTTCCTTAGTGCTACTTTCCATGCTGAGCCCCGCATGCCCTATGCCTGTTGGTGGGAGTAGGGGGCTGGGGGGATAGCAGGGAAATCCTCACCAGGGGCTGATGTGTGGGCACGATGCTCTTCCTATCCTGGCATCTGCGGTGCTGGGTGCTTGTGCCGTGCCTCAGCCCGACACAGGAATGAAATCAGGCTCAAAGATTTACTGAGGGGCTATGAAGTTCTCGTGCAGATGGACCCCACTACCCCTACGGCTAAAGCTGCTCCTGGATACCTTATTAAACATGTCAGTACAAACATTTCCTCCAAATAAGATCTGCTAGTATTTTATGTGCCCTTTGTCAATTAATCTGAAAATAACATAATTTTCTGTAAGTTGTCTGTATGAATGAGAACAAATCATTAATTTCAGGAATACCTCAGTCTTCAAGTCCATTTCTTGTGTGTGTGTTGTGAATGAGTGAGGGGGAGAGACATAGAGTGTATGTCTCTCTCTCCCTCCCAAGTGGTGCTGCAATGTTCCAAAATCATATAAAAAATCAAAGGGCCATTTGACTGTGAAAGCAGTTGCCTTCCCACTTCATCCCTTAATTTAAAAACTTTTTAAAATTTCTTATTTCCCTGACTGGAATAATTTGCATGAAAAAATAAGACAGAAGTGGAAGACAGTGATCTCACCCATGCACAGCTATTTAGTTTTAATTTTGCTTTTAAACTTATTTTTTTAAGCTGTGCTTTATCAGTTACAGCAAGCAATTCCTTCTCCAAGTGAACTTCCCACATAGTGTGTAAATCATGCATAAGGTACCTGGACCCAGCTCTTAGGAGCTTCTGTATTTAAAGTCTAAACAGTAGGTGGCACTGCTGTTTGTCTAGTCTTTATAGATCAATATTGTCAACCTAAGTGGCATTTGCCTTTTCCACTTGCCACTTCATAGTAACCTTGATCTGGCCAAGAAGTCAAGGGGAAATCTGAAATGCAAATCTTTTCTAAATAAAAATAATAAAAAAATCTGTTCAATATCGCTAAGGGATTAATTTGGGGAAAAAAAATATCAAGAAATTATTATAAATCTGCAAATATGCAACAGACCTGTGTCATATCTTGCAAATTGTCTTTAAAAATTTCCCAGTAATCTTATGACCTATTGAACAAAACATAGGAATGTTTAATGAAATTTGGAGCAGTCACAACAGGGATCGTGGTTTTGCTTTTTTGTTCTTTTTCTATTCTATTTTTGCTTGATTTTATTATAGCTGAAGCCAAAAGCCTAAGTGACAATGAAGATTCTTGTCAGGCAATCTATAGTTGCTCCTATTTCTTTAATCTCCCCCAAATAAAGGGATTTTTTGTATCCCAAAGGTATGCATGTTGTTTAATATTAACAGTTAAAAATGTCCACGTAGCTCACAAAAGGCCCAATGACTTTTTGCTTGTTTCTTTTCATATAAACAGACAGTTTTCCCTCTCAGTTTTTGACATCTTGGGTGGGATTCGTCAAAGGAATGCAGACATGGGCTACAGTCTAGACATGGATATTTGAGCTAGTCATTCTAAGCTGCCTCACTGGTCAGTGAAGAGAAATAGACATTTTTGGAAAGGAATTCATTTCAACCCAGAGTAGACGTTTAAAATATGTTACGTGAATCATTCTCTAAAACTGCTTATTTTTCTTATTGACATTGAAGAAGGTCTAAGAAAACCGCCTCAGAGGTAAATGATTGAAGTTTGGCAGAAGAAGCCTCTGTCCTGGCAACGGTGTAGACTCACTTGGTTGCCAAATGCTGAGTCCGCCATCACTTGAAATTCTGAGGTGAGATGAATTACTGTCTGGAAGCCAGAGAACAAAACCTGAAATTAGCCATTAAATAGAAAATTCAGTGAGAAAAATGGACACTCTAGAAGGGAAATGGCACATTGCTGTTAAATCACTCCATCTGCTATCAATTTGTCTCATTTCATTTCCTAACACATTATTTAAAATGTCTACTTTTGCACTCCATCTTTTTCCTCTTTTCACAGCCTGCGTGGATGCCTACCTTCAGGTTCACAGCTGCCAGGCCCATGAACATGCCGCCAGAGGAACTGTGGATGCCCCATCCCCGGAAGTGTTCAAGGTCTGGTTGGATGGGGCTTTGAGCAACCTGGTCTAGTGAAGGTTGCCCCTACCCATGGGGTTGGACTAGGTGACCTTTAAAGGTCCCTTCCAACTCAAACCATTCTGTGATTCTGTGATTTTGTGTTCTTCTCCCTACCGCTTCCTCTGACAACCCTTCTGTAGATGTTGGTTTGTTGTTTCTTCTGTTGAATGAGTAGCTGAGATTCAGTACAGGAATGAGATTTGTTTGTAAAGAGTGACAGCTCATAATCATCATTATTGATGTGTAGGTTACCAAGTTCCAGTTCAATATGCAAGTAGTTAGGTTTTTTACATCTTTCACAGCCCCTAATACTTCAGCTTTAGCAGATTGATAAGTTATTAAATTTTTTTACCTGATTCTCTATGAAGTTATATTTTCGTTCCCCAGCCCTGTACTACTTTTCCAAAAACAATTTTTATGTGGATTGGAAAAGATTTTAAAATCTTTATACTATTGGTAACTTCCCTTTATTGCATAACAGATTGTACATGCAGTTACCAAAGTCATTAATTTTCATCTGTTTTTCCACCTTTTGCCGTCTGTCCTCTTTTGACCCTTTATCTCATCTTCCCATTGCTTTATCTTGTCTTCTTTATATATTGTGTGTTAAAGTAATTGAAAGCATTTACAGTGGTGAACTTAATGAGTATGCGTACTTCATGTCTCTTTATGAGTATTTCCTATGTATCCACTACATTTTGCATGTGACATCTCTAAACATAGTGTTGCTTGTAACAACATTTGTCTTTCAGTGACTAATTAAGCAAATTACCACTCGGTTTATTTTTTTGTAATATGCTTTCTATTAATTTATTAGTCTTTTTTAAGCTTTTGTCCACATAGGAACAGTGAAGAAAATTTATCTAAATAAACTAATGGTGTGAATATGAAGTGGATTAGTTAGGCCTCATTAATTCTTTGTAGCTACTGATTCATAATTAAAAAGGTCATAACTGAGTCTGTAGACATAAAAAATGTTTGAATGTTAAAACAGAGCTCTCAAAACACTCTAAAGCATTTTCTTCTTTGTTTTCTGTTTCTGTGCATAGAAAGGTAAAAAGAACAGATAAGACTTTGATTCCTGTACTTAGGCAGGGATTTGATCTTTGTAAAAATACAGAAAAGTAACTGAGGAAAAAGCCAGACTCTCCGAGTAAGGACATGAATGATCACCTCAGCTTTTTTGGTCCACTTTTAATCTCCGTATGACCTATTGTCTCCCCTCATTGTGAAAACACAGCTTCCTCTTTGCATACAGGCAGTATGCGATGGGTCAACACAGCCTCAAAGTGCTCACGAATGGCATTTAGCGACTGAAGAGACTTGTCCTCTCTTTCACCAGGCAACACACCCCAAGCGCACGTGATCTTGTTATATTATTGTACATGTGTTGTACAGATACTGTTAACTACAGCATCACTAACATTTAACTTACATGTCTCCTTTTCTGGCTGAGACAGTAGTAGACTGCAAGAAGAATGTTATTTGTTGATTTACTACGACAAAACATTCTTCTTATCTAAAAATAACATGTTTGCAAGGAATTGTGGCATGTTCAATGCAAAGCAAGAGAAAATTTGCTGAGCGGGGCAATAGGAAAGAGCTGAGTGAGACTGAATAAGACATTCTGTAGACAGAAGGAGACAGAAGGCAAAATTATCTGAATCCCTGTTTTTATTTTGATCTGTTTTGGCACATATGGTTTTGGGTAATTTTTTAAAAATATCAGATCTGTCTGTTCCGAGTTCTGCTTTAGCTCCACAGCTCCTTCAACTCTATATTTCACTTCCTATTTTATGCCAGTAAACTTTATGAGCTAAAATTATCTCCATCACTGTAAAATGAGCAAAAGACATTATTGTAATGATACTTAGCAGTATCATTAAAAGCTATTGAACAACATTTGCATAAGACAAACACTGGCTAATTGAAGATCTTTCTACATTACTGTAGTACACCAAGGTCAGATTTAATTTGTACTCTACAACAGAGATAGAACAAAGCTATAAATATGACTTGTTTGCAGGACCACTTCTTTCTTAGGATTCTACCACCAGTCTGACATGATGCCCACACTATAATAGTAACCATTTGCTTAAATGAGTTGGAAATGTTGTAATAGACATGTGTCTAAATAAAATATATTCATGCAACAAATAGTTTTAAAAAGGAGGCAAAAGTAAATGTAAAATTTCAGCCATTCAAAGCAACCTGCATGAAGTTCATGTGCTGAGTGTTTTGTGTGTGTCCTCTGCTTTCCAACCATGACTACAAAATAATAAGTTACCAGACTCAAGGAATTAAGTGAGGAACTGAAGCCAGACAGAAAAAAATTGTGAAATATCCAGAGTTTAGTAATGTTTACTTTAAACTATCTGATGTCTTTAAAAAAATTGGAAAATTGAATCTGTCACTCTCTGGGATATCTTTGCTAAAGATGACTGCTGTGCTAACATTTTCTGACAGATTTGCTGAATTTTCCTGGGAGGTAAAGTTGAACAAAGCGTGATTATTTTGATAACATTATCTACCAGGAGATCAAGATTTTAACCCGACAAAGCAGGGGGTTTGATGAAATGTTATCCAGTTCTCTGCCTGACTTAAGATATCCTGAAACAAGTGGAAAGCTTGCTGCTGGGGAATATAGGAAAGATGAAGTTGTGACAGTCTAAATAAGGTTTGTATGAAAAGGATAAAAGAACTCTCTGCTTCCATCAGTTGAATTATGTTGTCAGTGCTAGTGTTTTATAAATATTTCTAAGATGTGAATTCTAGACATAAAAAATCCTCTTTGGTCATAGTTTCCGATCTCCATAAAATTTTTTTTCTTGATACATGAATTAAATTCAGTAGGCATTTAAATAGCTCAGCTCCAACACAAACTCTGGAAATACACCTACCTGAAATAGCTAAGCGATGAAAAGCTCATCTGAGTTGAAATCTGTTCCAGATGGGGCAGAGCTGGGTTTAGAATGAAGACCATTGTCTAACATGAAGTCACTCTGGGGGGAGGCCACGCTCTTCTACCAGAAATAGCATCCTGAGAATTTTTTCTAGGTAAGACTTCGTTGAATGGTTCTGCTGCTATAGGTAAAAAGAATTTGTTGAAAAATTCCTGTGTCTTTGCATGGCAAACCTCTCTGACTGTATTCTCTTGCCGTGTATCCTCAGGAGCCTTTGCAGGGGCCTCATAGGCATTGTATAAGCAACCTCACAGTGTTTTCCACTGTAGAGCAGGGAAAGGGTCAAGTCTCTCTGAATCAAGGCTACATGTGGCAGCAAGCAGCAGGAGCTGCCGTCGCATGATGGTTCTCTGACTCTGGTTCTCAGGAATCCTAAGTAGGAGCAAAGAGGTCTGCCTGTGAGAGAAAGGACTTCTCACTTCTCAGCCCAGACCCTTCTCATACCAGGGTAGGGCTTGTCACCTCTGGGAAACATGGGGGAGACCATAGCACTTTGGGAATAACAAAGTAATTTCAGAGTGAAGGAATTCTTTACAGGTGAAATTCAAACTAAAAATATTTCTTTCCTTACAAACACACTTAAAAATACCACAATGCATTCAATATAATTTGCTATTTTATGACAACTTTTAAATAGTCCATGGTGACTTTTGGCATCAATGTGTTCTAAGTGAGTGGTATCTGAATATGTCTTAATATTGGGATATTTTGCTACAAGTTACTGGCACTCACTCTTTTTTTTTTTTTTTAATGTTTTCATATTTGATAGTAAACTAATATCCAAGCAATTTAATTTATTAAATGTTTGTTACAAAAAAAAGTCCAGTGCTAGAAATCACAGTAGAATAATAAAAAATTCCAGAAATGAACATAATTTCAGAAACTGTACTTTAGGGTATATCCTCTTGGTTTTGATCATGGTTTAGATATTCAGTGAATTTGTTAATTGGTAAAAATTGAATTTTAAATTCATTCTTTTATAATTTAAAAACCAGTGAATAGATTTCCCTGAGTATTTGTTGAACTGGAGCAAAAAAACTGAACGGAAACTGCAAATTCTTTTCTGGAATCATTAGAGATGGGTGAAAATCACTTTATGAATAACTTCAGCATGAACTGTTGAAAGCATCTTATAAGTTCAGGTAGTTAAGCATGAAACTAACTCTTTAATCAGAAATACTTCATTTCATGCATTTTCTTTGTCCTTACTGGACAAAGCATTTCTCCTTGCTGGAAGTGTTAGTGACAAAACACACAAAAAAGTCTCTTCTGTCACCATTGTTCTGTGAACAAATAAATCCTGCTAGTTTTAAAATACATGACAATCTTCATGACCACAATCCTCATGAGAAATGCCGGTGTGACAGATGCACTTGACCCCTTAACCAGACGAGCGGTGGTTCCGTACAGGCTCCAAGGAGTGTAAAGGCCTAACCTGTAAATGGGACAAGAACTCCTCTGGTTTCAATTTGTTCCCTGAAAACCCACAAAGGAGCAGACTGACACAGTGGGCATCGATGCATATAAGCCTGGAACACCAATCATGCAATTAACATATGAATAGCAGGTGGCTTTTCCAAGACTCATTTATTAAGGAACGAAGCAAGTTGTGTGTACAAGGAGTCTCATGCATACCTTTTCCATCCCATGTAATTTGACTACGAATCGCTTTATTCCATAAACGTGACAGGCTAAGTGAGCCTTTTTTGAGCTCTCCTGGCTTAGCAGCCTGGCTGCATGGCAATGATCTCCCCTGGAGCTGGGACGCCTCTCAAAGTTGCTTCTCGAGGCAGAGAGGCCTTTTAACAATGACAGATCTTTGTTAAGTGACCAATACTGCGCATAACCTTGTAGTATGGTAACTTTGATTTTGTCTTGGTAACTGATTTGAGCCTTGGTACCTTCAGTTTTTGTCGTGGTAACTTTAATCCTTGTCTTCTTGATTTGTGCCTTGGTAGTTTTGAATCATTGTTCAAATGATTCTGCCATACAGTAATAGAGTGAAACTTGCCATTGAACTTTGTTAAGTCGTACTTTTACAACATCATATTAAAACCAATTTTGCTAATACCTTTGACAGTGCTTCTTTAAGCCATCTAAATCACCCATTTGTGACAGCCAGTTACAGGTAAATATGTTTACAGAATACACAGGAGAAGTAATGACAGTGCAGTGTTAGAACCCCTAATGAACATCTTATACAGGTTGGGAATAAAAGAATGTCTTTTTACATATTTTTAAAAGAGACATATAAGGAACTTTGGCTTACGTGCCTCTTTCATGTACGGAATAGGTGAAAACATAGCTCCTGGATTTGGAAGATGGGAAGATGGGCTGTCTCTACTTCTCTCTGACTGCATGGGAATCCACAGAACCTGAGGAAGAAAGGAGCTACATTTTTATTTTCTCTTGATCAGTCAGTGCAGGTGGCAGGGAAAAGTACATTTTAAGATGTTTTAATAGGTATGCAGCCTTCAAATATGTATTGAAGGCCCCTTGAAGCATTCTGTTTCCTTAAGCAATGTAAAGTTCAGTTTTTTTAATAAATAATAATACTATAGCTTTGGAATTATACTATATACAATGATCATTCTTTGCATTTTTGCATGAATGTGTAAAAATAAAATAAAAAAACCCCAACCTTCAGCTACATTTAATTTGCTTTAGTGCTTGCAGAAGTGTTAATTGACCTTAAAGTATCTGAGGGCAAAAATAATTCTTTCCCCTTGCAGCCAAACAAAACCACAAGGTAAAGCAGTTGTCACTGCAGAAAGGACGGCAATGCGTGTACTGTTGCAATCTGGATGAGACCTTCATGGACAGACGCTGTGATGCCACTCTGTTTAAATCAGGGTATATGCTGACTGAAGGTCTGATAGGAGTTAGATAAACCTCTCAAAAAAATCAAATTTTTCAGTTGCTGTTTGTTTACAATTTCATAGTTGTCTCTCTCTCTATATATATATGACTCATTTACTGTTTTGATTAGTTTTAGTTATGACAGTCCACGTTCAGATAATTACATGCAACTGGAAGCTTTTGAAGTGCAAGCTGTCAGAGAGTGAAATGCTGTAAATCCAGCCTGTTGCCACGTAGACTTTGTGCTACAAAAGGTGAAGTTCATTCAGCAAAAATCCATGACATTCTTGCAACTATGTGAGGCAAAAATCTTCTTCTTCTTGTATATTACTTTTTTTACTAAAAGCAATTTTAGGACTTTTTCCTTCAGGCTTTTTTACTAAAAAAGGATTTTGCTTATCATTGCTTAGAGTCTGATTTATTAAATTTTAAATTAAGATTGACAGATTATATTTTGTCAGTTTGTGGGTATTTATGCTTTCAAATCAGCTGAATCCAGGAGGAGATCATCCTTATCTTGTAATTATGAGCTGTACGAGATGAAGAAATTTGCATATGCTTGGCTTAAAACGTGAGGGTGCAAATATTCTCAAACGGGAATAACCTCTATCATTTTCGCCTGCTCTTGGACTAGTTCAATCTGTGTGGTAATGTTCTTGGGATAAATTTGATTGCAGGTTTGCATATCTCCCATTGTATTTCCCTTTTCTGTACTATTTATCTCTGCCTGCCTAATTTCTGTGGTCTAGAACTGAAAAACTTTCATGGTACTGTAAAGTTGTAAGACAAAATAAAACCAAACTTTGAAGAAAAACAGAACTGAGATTCAGTTGTAACATTAAATATGTATCTATAAAAACAAAAAAACAAAAAAACAAAAACCCAAAAAAACCAACACACCACCTCTTAATAAGAAGATCAACTAACAGCAGAATTAATAGCAGTTATTTCATTTTTGATGTCAGAAATTGATCTGGGTGTGACACGTTTGTAAGAGTATAGCAGCTTGGACCTTGCACTGCAGTAGGAAGAAAAGCTGTTTTATTGTAGAAATAAAACCTTAGGGCTATATCACCAGATGTTCTGACAGGGGATACCTATGCATAACATTTATTGAAGTTCCAGCTTTCTGTGCTTTTCTACTTTGAATAAAAAAGAGATCTAATTTTAAATTAAACCAAGGAAAGGATATTATGGAACTAGATTTATAATTTTTAATAAAGTAACTCACTCCAAAATGCCAGTGCTATTTCACCATTATAGAGCAAGAGTCCTACTTACGCCAGTTATTATTGTTGAGCTGCCAAATCTTGATATTCAGTATTTATAAAGCTAGAGTGAAACATCTTAAGTGTTTGATTAATTTTTAGCACTTCCAGTCAGTATGGATGGATAGATGCCTTCAGTCTGAATTCAGACAAATATTGTTGGAGTTTACTCCAGGGGAATGTGTGAGAAGTAGAACGTCAAGTGCTGCATTTTCTGCTAGTTTTTTTCAAGAAATGTATATAGGTATCTTTCTTCTTTCAGCTAATGGAACAGCACCGCCTTTGAGCTATTTGTAAGCCATAAATCAGCACATATGACTTCTCTGGATTAAGGTTTTTCTAGTGTTTTTCAGAAAAGCATTAGGACTTTACAGAACTTAGTCCTGATAGTTTATTAGTGCCCTTGTTACAAGTTCACCTTATTCTCTCGTCTTTGAACATCAAACACCATCACTGATGTCATACGTGTTTTACAGAGTAAAAGCAGAGGTTAGCCTAAGCTATGAACGTAGCCCTAGCTTTTGGATTTCTCTGAAAATAAAGAAGATGGTCGGTATCATTTTCTGTACCAATAGAGAAGCATATCTCCATGAGTCAGGCATATGAAAGTAAAAGTCACTAATTTTGTTTACTTCAGCTCTTCTTTCAGTAACACAGACACAATCTTTTGACTGTTAGGGAAATCAAACACAACCAAATTAGTCTGGAGTTTAATTTATATCATTAAAGACCTTAAGCAAGTGTTTATTATCCAAAAGCGGTTATAATCTTAGGCAACAACATACCTGGATACTGTCAGTGCTACACAGGGAACCTGTTTCACTTTCACCCACATGAACATTAAAGGATTTAGTTTCAAAGACTTCCAGAATTACAGCAAAATATTGGTGCTGTGGTTAATTACGTGTAGTTGCTAAACTCAAACATAGCCTCTGGTCCATTTTTATTCACTGATTATGGAAGGATATTAATCTACGGTAAATTCATCATGCTTTTGCTTTCAACCTCCCCCATAAATTCTTAGTTGTCATCAGTTTCTGAGTACTTTCAGTGATATACAGAAGTGGGAGAGATTTCTTGCTCTCTGTATCTAGTTCCCTGCAAGCTGAAGCCCATAGTTACGGGGTTCCCTAAAACTTGCAGAAGATCTGTGTTACTGTTGAAAAGGGAGTCTTTCTTCTTTCTAACTCCTCCATCACTCACAATCCAGTCCTGCCAACAAATAAACAACAAAAAAATTTATTTTTTTTTTTAAAAAAGCTGTTTCACATTCCAGAGGAACAGGTTGAAATGATTGTGTGCTCCTGATCACATGTAGTTATTCTATATGATTCACTTTGCAATATTTAAATAAATATAGTTGTAGTTTATTCCTATGGATTAAGAATTTTTAATATGCTATCTTCCTTTCAATTTTTCTATGAGTAATTCCCTAAGCAAAAGTGTATGTATGCTGGTCATTTCTTAGGCAACAATTTTAACTGTGTTTTATGTACTGATTGTCATTGTCCTCTTAGTCTGATGGAACTTTTACAAACCTAATGTAATTCCTTCCATGCAGCTGTTGTATATCCATTAATTCTGATTATTCAGTGATTTTCTTTAACACTAAAGGCTCTGTATATCTAATTATATTCATACATTCTTCTTATTGCGTGAGAAGATTCCACTTACCCACTTTTATATCTCAAAATTTTCACTGAAAACCAACACTGTTTGCTTGTTATTTACTGTTACTCTCCTGGATTGCTGTGCTGGAGAAAGGGATAGATATCTGCAGGTAACAACCAATGGCATTGACCTCTAGACATCTGCCACAGGATGGGTTGCCATATCCTGCAGACTGCAGAGGGAGCCTTGAACAAGTTTCAACTAAACACCTTCCTTTCAGATGCTTAGCATTGTATTTGTCTGAGTAGATATCTAAAGTTCAATCAGAAGAATCAAATTCAGTGACATGAATCACAAAAAGCATTAAAATAAGCTTTGCTTCTAATCTCCTGTGTCCCTTCAGCGCTGAACAGAAAGAATAGTTGGGCAGCCTTTACATCTCATTCTGAAATTTTTGTATTTGTGGTTTTTTTAATGTGGTTTTATATTATGGTGTAAGAGTACTTAGAGAAACCATAAGATGAGACATGGTTGTTAAACCAAGTCTGCAGCAAATTCATTCCAGAATTTCCAGTTCTCTTCAGGCCAATAAAAAATTTCTTTTGATTTAACCTTCTGTATTTGCTTAGGAAATAATGTACTGCTTCAAGTATGTTATTTTCTTTAATTATTCTGATTAGGATTTGAATTGAAAACCAACCTTATAGGTGATACATGTTAAATTAACTAATTTAATGTCATTTGCTGGCATCCAGTTTGCAAGGACTAAGTCATGCCAAAAACCTCACTGATTACCAAGGTATGTAATTTGGTCCCAAGACACAACAAAACCTGGGGTACTAGGTATGCGTAGCAAATGGCCACCTCTTTATAGACCCTAAAGAAAAATGTTGATGACCTGCCGGAGCGAGTCTAGAGGAGGACCACAAAGACGATCAGAGGGATGGAGCACCTATGGTATGAAGACAGGCTGAGACAGTTGGTGTTATTCAGCCTGGAGAAGAGAAGGCTCTGGGGAGACCTTATAGTGGCCTTCCAGTACCTAAAGGGTGCCCACAGGAAAGATGGGGAGGGACTCTTTATCAGGGAGTGGAGCGATAGGATGAGGGGTAACAGTTTTAAACTGGAAGAGGGTAGATTTAGATTAGATATTAGGAAGAAATTTTTCACTATGTGGGTGGTGAGGCACTGGAACAGGTTGCCCAGGGAAGCTGTGGATGCCCCATCCCTGGACGTGTTCAAGGCCAGGCTGGATGGGGCTTTGAGTAACCTGGTCTAGTGGGAGGTGTCCCTGCCCATAGCAGGGGGGTTGGAACTAGATGATCTTTAAGGTCCCTTCCAACCCAAACCATTCTGTGCCTCTATGATTCTATGTAATAATATCCTCATCTACCATCTTAAGACCTACTGGAAGAAATACAGAAATAAAAGAAAGGTGAGTAGAAAAGCAGATAAAGCAGGTGATCCTAGAGGAAGCTGGAAGGTAGGCAAGGTACTTACATGTGACAACTGTTCCCCTCCCCCCTTTCCTAAATCTTATGCTCTTCTGTTTCTGGAGTATAAATCCTTACTGAATCTGTCACTGTCAAAAAGGTTAACGATAAGAGAATTCCACATGGACATTTTGTGTTTGATTTTCAAGGTGGAGATACAGCCTAGTACAGGTATGAAATAGTTCTGAACTGAAGGACATGCCCATATATATGCATTTATGTGCATCTATATGTCAGTGTATATATATATTTATATATCTCACCATAGTTGTACTGTAGCCCCTCACTTCGTAACCTGAGATCACTGAATCTGAGGTTGAGATAAATCTGTTTACAGACACTTCCTTAATGAGATTTCTGTCATCTAGTTTTATGAATGTCCTGTATTTTCAATTCCAAAGTCTGTAATATAAGTCTAAGGGGTAAAAAAATAGAATTTGACCAACTCCACCAGTCACTACTAATTAATCAGCTGCAATAGCTATTCATATAATTGAAGGAAAAAATTTACAATCACAGCTTTAGAACTGGAACGCACTCTTCTACTCATCCAAAGTTATAATGCAGTGCTGCTGAAGGCCAAGTTGATTTAAATTTAGAAGAAACTACCTGTAAATACAAAAGTATTTTGGAACATTAGTTATTCATTTTTTATAATCTATAATATATTTACATAGCTTCAGCTAGAACTGAATTACTATTCTCTGACTTTAGTACTAGTTATATGAAAGCATCTTCTTTGGGAAAACAATTCACAGAGTACAGACATCAATTTATTATTTTTAGTTACATATTTCAAATTTATGGATGGGTGACAGCCAAGAGACCACACCTGTAGACCCCTCTATGTTACCCTCATGTGCTGCCCGTGGTGTTGCAGATTCATGTGTCCCTACCTTGAGACTGTGTATGTTCCACAAAAATGGAGAAACATCTGTATCCGCTTGTATCCACTCCTTCTTGTCTCAGCTATGCCCGATCTGGTGTGAGTATGTTGTAACTACTTCATGGAGCTTCTGCTCAACATCTTTACAGAGTTTAACACAGTTGGAAACGTGAAACAACTAATGTAATCAAATATTACCTGCCAACAACGGTGAAATCTCCTTGCTTTCTCGCCTTTCTTACATGCTTCCTTAATCAAACTACTAGTCTGTGAACAATGTCCACAAATCCCTCAATTTACCTAGTTTTAACAACTTAGAACAGACCAGTAATCACTCTAACCATACCAGCAAACTGCTGTTGAGTGGCACCAGGCTCCCACCTGCGTGTCAGAAGCCTTTTCCATCGTCTGCTCCATAGCTCCCGCACTGAAACCTGTCAAAGAGGTATGAGCATCCACCATTTGTCAAAGTATGTTCTGCGATATAATGGTAATCACATAAAGTCAGTGGTCTGTGTTCATGCTTAACATATATTGGCAGGGTTGGGTAGATCACAAAATCTAACTTGCTGAGAGAGTTCATTTACTTTTTTTCTTGTGTTCATTTAAGAAAAATAATAACAACATGCAGTTCATTAAAGATGGAGGCCAGAGGTTTTGTATTCAAATTGTATTAGAGGACCATCATATTTCCCTCCAGTTTAAACCTCTTGTGACCTACAGAGTACAGGACAGGAGACAAGTTTTCACTAACCTCTGTAAGGTGTGTTTGGTTTTTGTTGTTTTTTTGTTTTTTGGTTTTTTTTTTTTTCCTCTGTGTTATATCTGCGTATAGTTTTCCCCATCTAAGATACAGTGTATAGAAGCTATTTTTTTCGCTACCTTCGTTTTCTATTTTATAAGTTCGTTCTTTGATTCAAACAGTATTTTAGGATTGCAATTAGGAAGGGGTTTGGTAGTCGTGTTTCTCAGGTGAGATACTGCACTCAAAGAGATAAAGAAAATGCTATGGAGAAACACAGAATCTTTTGTACCTGCAGGGGGCATTGCAATACAAAGAAAAGGAGCAATGAAAGCTGTTGAGACTTTTTCCAACCGATTTGTCCGATAACATTTTATGACACTTGACAGTCAGGGTTGGACTCTTTTTTTTTTTTTTTTTTTAAACGTGGTAAGTTGTTTTGAAGCCATTAATAAGTTTGGTTTTCGTTTGGGTTTTTTTTTTAAGTTACAGTAGGAAGAAGATTTAAATTACATTCTAAATACAAAATACAGTATTCTTGCACTTACTGATATTGATGAGGAACATTGGGATAATGGTATTAAAATGGGACATAAAATGCAGATGATAGTTTTTGTGCTGTAGAAAAAGAGTTTGTAAATGATCCATTAATAACATTTCAAACATCTGCACTAATTTGGTGATTCTAGTTAGTCTGTAAACATGAATCTCTTGCTATGATTTTTTTATACCTATAATTACATTTATGTAGAGGAAATAAGAAATGGCATCTTAGCTGGCCAGCAGTTCTGACATAAATTGTTAGCTAATGTGTTATGCACATATATGAGAGTGCTGTTAGATAGCTTGTCATTCTTCATAGAAGTCATTAAACATGTTTCATTAAGTACTATCTGTAATAGAATTTTACTTTTTTTTTTCCAGTGGTGCCCAGTGACAGGACAAGAGGTAACAGGCACAGACTTGCGCATAGGAAGTTCCACCTCAACATGAGGAGGAACTTCTTTACTTTGAGGGTGGCAGAGCACTGGCACAGGCTGCCCAGAGAGGTGGTGGAGTCTCCGTCTCTGGAGACATTCAAAACCCGCCTGGACGCATTCCTGTGCAACCTGGTCTAGGTGACCCTGCTCTGGCAGGGGGGTTGGACTAGATGATCTCCAGAGGTCCCTTCCAACCCTACCATTCTGTGATTCTGTGATATTTGTAACCTACAGTGAGTGTTGATATGTAACTTCTACTTCACATATAATAGATGGACTCTTATAGATATAAACATTGGTTATTATGGAATTATGCTCCTAGGATAGCCAAGATATGTACATATGATTCTGTATACCAGCAGAATGTGATGATTAAGTGGCCTCATACAGATTTTATTGATTTGTCAACACTACGTCAACCATTGTCTGCTTCTCACTTATGGAAAATTGTTCTTAGAAGCAGACAAAAAAGCTGTAACTGTCAGCAAAAAGGGAAGTTGGCCAGGCTTGAGAGCTGTCACTGAGAGGAAAAAGCTGATTAGATGGATTTACTAACCGCTCAAAAGGAAAAGACTATTCAAGCTCTGCAAGTACAGTAGAATGGCTGTAGTGGTAGCTGCATGATTGACAGTAGTTCTATGCAATTTCAGCTTATTTTACTCCCTTTCACTCCTAAAATGACATTTTTTGTGTCTCTCCGCTTCTCCCACCAGCAGTCAAATTGTAATGACTTAATAAAGTTTAGTTGCAGTGTGATTTATGATAGCAGACTGTTATTCTTTCAAAATGGAGTCAGTCATGGTTACAAATTTGCTTGTATCCAGTTATACCCAGGGAAAATGGAAGACCTGTTTTGATGGTACAATAATCATAGATTAGAGGCTTAACTGAGACGAGATCATTTTATTTCCAGGATTTATCTGTAAACTGCTTATAAACGCTATTGATTTTTTGGGTGGTTCTCTGTAGTCTTAAAGCAAATACTTGACACCATGTGTTTGATATGCTGCATTTTCTGATAAATTCTCTGCATTGAAAGAACCGTTGTGTTCTTGCAGTGGATCCCTATCTCTAACTTTGCCAATATTAAATGAAAGACCATTAGCATTCACTTACTGTATTTTTTCCTGCATTAGTGTTTCAGTACTTTTGGTTGCATTTTCTGTCACATTGTAAAGAATAAAACAAGTATTTCTTTTTTACCATTTTCTTCTCTCTTTGACATAGTTCTAGGAAAAAGAAAAACTAGCATTGGAGTTACATTACTGTTAGGCATGGAAAACGCCTGTAGCTTCATATAAACCCCACAAAAAGGAAAATATATTATCCACACTAATATAGTGACATTTTCTATTTCAGATGTGCATTTAATGTATACAAATTTCTGAACTGACTTAACTTCCACATTTTTTAAACCAGTTGTGGGGTTTTCTTAGAGATTTCCCCAACAGTTTGTTCAGACAAGGCTGTATTCTATATGTAAGTACCTCTTTACTTAGTCATCCGTATTCCATTAATAGCCCTCTAGACTGAAAGCAGATGTATTTTTTTTTATTCTTAAAAAAGCAACTGGTAAGTCTAAGTTACGATCATCATAACATCAAATGTTATGATGATCAAAAGTAGGTTTCTATGATTATTTTTGAGATAACATTTCCAAAATGAGAAAAATTAGGAAGGAGAAAGATCTTGAAAGCATTCGCCAAATGAAAGCTAACCAAATAGTAAGCAATATGAAACAGCTTAATTCTTAATTAGTTAAAGATTTGCTTGCTTCATCTGGACATCACTTGTTATTGATGTACTAATGCTTATGCTTGGAAGGGCAGATATACTTCTAAGTTTCTTAAGATGACAGAGAGAAGAGTCATCACCTCTTGACACATATTTGTTATAGTTTCCCATTTGGTCTAGGAAGTGTTAAAGGTCAGGGCTCTGGCATTCAGGTTGAATCCCAAGAATTCATACTTGAAGGTTTGGCTTAAAATACATTTTCCACATTTACCACAATTTGAAGCCCTTTACAACTGTTATGTGAATAAGATAATTATTTCTTTGTTCATGGGGATTTTACAAGATCCAAACCATAGAATTTTATGGACAACAGTGATGGAATAGAAGACTACAAATATACATCTGTTTATTTCCATTTTATATCATTTTGAAGGTTTACAGCTAATCTTTTCTTCTTCCGTAACAGAAAGCTGACAAAGACGTATCAAAAAACAGTACAACAAAGTGAAGATAGAAAATATGCATCTTGTTATCAACAGTGTTCACTTGTAGTTGTAAGTTACATAGCAGATTTTCCCATGTTCAAATTCCTTTATCTAGAATGACATCTATTTAAACACTATACTGACCAGGAAAGATGATTGGCTTAGGACAGTTACAACGTAATTCCTTTATTACTGAATGTGAAAGGAATCTGAAAGCTCACGTTATAAAATCACAATGTCTTTGGTTAGCTATAAAATATTTGATCACTTGATGTAGAGCCAGGTACGTGAATTCCTTGCCCTAATCTCAGGTGGTAAACACATAAAGGCAGCTGTGTATTTAATTTTCTAGTGAGAAGGAGTTTATGACTCCTAGATTGCTCTAGTATAATCTTTACATAGAATAGTGATGTCAGAAGGCAACTTTAACAAAAATTGGTTAAGTTTTTAAACCTGGAGTTAACAAATCGGTAATAATAATAATAAAAAAGCCTTAATACTGCCGGCACTTCAGGACAGGACTCTCTACTACCAGCACAGAGAAAGTTCTTTTGCATTCAAAAATTTTCTTTTGTTCTGTCTCAGGTGAGGTTGAGGTATGAATCTCATTGTCATTGTTTCAAACACCGTAATTCATAGTTTCCATACCATTGCTATTGCCAAAGACCCAAGAATTAGCCACAGTGGAGAAAACTGATTTTTTCTAGTGTTTATTACTGGCAACACTTTGAAATAACTACTCTGCCTTGGTGGTAATCCCACAATCTGGTCAGATCCTTAGATCTGCTAATCTTTGACATCCTATAGAAGGTAGCTTTCCTTCTACAGACAGGGAGTTAGCAAGTCCTGATTCTTTTCTTCATCTTTTCTGAGAATTCAAGACAGACTTGACACTGGCAAAGTGACCCTGTTTGCCTTCAGCCAGTCAGGACACTGAGTCTTTTACTTCCTTGTTACAATGGGTTGCACTAGACGGTAGGGGAAGCCAAAAGAACATTCTCTATCTCCATTTTGTATTATGAAATAGCCTGGTAACTTGGCTGAAGGGAAAGAACATTAAAAAAAAAAAAAAAAAAGAGCATTTAAGACACCCACAAACTTTCTGCAATAGAAGAGGTCTTCAGGATGTGATAAAGTCAAACGATCTGGCATGAGGAAAGGTGAAAACTACCAAAGGCTTGGCAGGGCTAGGATATGCCAGCTCATGAGAAACAGAGAAATTCATTCTTCATCCTAGTCTCTAAATCAGGTGTGGAATCGAGGAAGTGAACCATGCAAGAGACTCTCAGGTACATAGCTGTTACAAGTCTCTTGCGGAAAGGCACTATTTTGTGTTTGGGTACTGATGAGAGAGGGAAGCATAGACATTCACGGCAAGCCAACCCCTGGCATCTTAGACTAAAACAGAAGGTAACCCCAGATTCATAGCTTTGACTACTCATCTCTTGGCAACCAAACCCTGCAGTACATCAAATTCTCTCTCTTTCAAAGGGAGAATAAATAGAATTTTTTTTTTAATTATTTATTTTTTGAAAAAGCTTCTTCATTTATTTCTCTGCTCTTCTTTTCAATTTTCATTTAGCCCATTCCTTGGTGTAAGTAAAGCAAGATTCATTCTTCCCAGATGAAGTATTCCCTGCCACCATGGTACAGAGCACTAGAAATGCTTCAGAAGAGTAGTGGTCAGGTGCAGGTCCAAGCAAGTACACAGTACTTCCAGGAAATCAGAAAGATTGTTTGTGGAATCACTTTTCAGTGTAGTGGTGATTCCTCCTTTCCTCCTCATGCACAGCAAAAGAAAAAATAACTTGTGACCAGAAAGTTAAAGTGTATATTGCAAGGTGATTTCATACTTTAATATGAAACAAGTAGGCCTCCCTCTCAAAAATATCACTAGCTATCTCATAGGAGAAAAATGAGATTTCTGTTTTCCCTGGAATATATCGTCCCTTATTGACCTTAAAAGCCTATTCCAGAAGCAGAACTAAATTATGATCACACTTCCAAAATACATTCTTAAAACTTACTAAACTGTATAAAAATTGTAATATTTGTCTTGTATGCAAAGACTTTCTGTGGTATCAATTGATGACAATTTTCATAAGGTAAGACCTGGCTTATATCAGGCATATTATGAATAAGTTTGCCTGTCTATGACTTGATGTTATATATTAAAACTGAAGCTATTCCCTCAGATGGTGAGGGACAGGCACAGAAGAATGCAGTCAGTTTGTGGTTATGGATTAGGAATAGGGTATTCAGAAAAACAGGATGATCAACAGTCACACATTTGCATGAATGGTGTCTTCTTTCAAATCTAATTTTCAGGAAGACTTTATCTTCAGAAAAGTTAAAGCGTACTGATGACTAGAGGCAGACATTTTGTCAGTCCCAACTCATAAATGGCATCTCTTGAGCATAAAATTATGAAAATAACAGAATTAATTGTATTACTTGAGGTTGAAATGAACAAAAAAATCCTTATTTTTGAATCTTATGATGGTTCATGTTATAAAAATATTTCATGCAGAGAAATTAATTTAGAGAAGTGTTATTTTCATTGCATTGTCTAACTTTCTAACAGACTTCTCAGTCTAATGACCTAATTAATATTCTTCATTAATGTTGAACACATATCATACATACATGACAGAAGAGAAAGAAATGCCTAGTTAGAATATGGCTGATTAACTTTAGAAGGTGTATAAACTGTAGGAGTATTTATTTTCTGAGACTATTTTTATAAAATAAAAGATAACATGAAATTCCAGAGAGCTTAGGTTCTTATGAACATTTATACCTTTACAGGCTTTGCTATTGAATCTAGTGAAATTGCAAAGGATCAGAAATATATTAGGGTCTTAAAACTTCTGTATTGAAGTGACACCGACCCTTGAACTGGCTGTGGCATGGCAAGATTTTTTGCCACCTTAAACTCAAGTGGACATATCCTTACCATAATTTCTGCTCAATATGGAGTAAACAATGCTGAACAATAAAAACTGCATCTGGCCAAGAGATCACCAGTGGTTTAACATGACCAGTGTTAAGAACCTCTACATCCACCTGAAGTCTTTTTTCCAAAGCGCTGCCTTGGATTCTCAAGGCAATATCGTGTGTAATAGCTTTTGTCCTTGAGAAGTTAGGAAGTCAACTGGCCATCATCTGAGGAACCCCACTGAGATTGCGTGGACTGTTCTCTGGAATCCACTTTTAGGATGCTGAAACACCCTAAACACTCAATTCCTATTGTCAGAAGACATACTCCCCCAGGTTCTTTTCCTAACAGGTTTTATGGTTAGGGTGCAGCCAAGGGAGAGAACTGGGAGCAAAGGGTGGCCACAGAGCCAGCAGGTCTGGGCCCTCTGTAATGACAGCCACATCCCACAGCACCCAGTGAAGGAGCCGAGCTGGGAGGAGGATGGTGACCAGGACCAGCCCAGAGCTGTATGTCCGCCCAGCAAGGTTATGGTGACAGGGAGGGCTGAAGTCCGGCCAGGGAGTCAGCCTCCAGGTTAGGGTCAGGATCAGGTTTGGAGACAGGAACCAGAGTGAGCCCGAGGTGCTGAGGTCAAAGGCCAGAGTAGGCAGTCTGTGGGTTAAGGTCAAGATTAATGTGGTAAATTGCTGAGCATGGAAATGGTTGCAATACAGATGCAATGTGACTCAGACACCCACCAGCCTGGAGAGCCTTAAAGAGCAGCTCACGAGGGAAGGTGAGGGAGCCTTCACTGAGGCTTCCAGCTTTTCTCCAAGAGCTCCCCATCTGGCTGAGGCATCTCAAAGAGCCTTTTAAAAGAGGTGGCCTTGAGCAACGAGAGGAAAACTCCTACAGTGATGGAGAGCTCTCCAGGCCTTGACAGCTAGCTTTGCTTTTTTCCCCTTCACAAACATCCATGCATATTTGAAGTCCTTCATTATGAGGTTGTTCCCTCTTTCACTACATATAGTTTCAGTTTGGTGGTGTGAGTTATCACAGGAAAAAGAAAAAGCCTGCGATTCACCAAGTGTGCAATAGGAAAGAGGAACCAGACTTCTACTTCTTCATGAAGTTTTTTCCCTGTTGTTGACATAGGTAATTTTGAAAGATCTAAGCTAAGTGTCCTAACAACTAGTCAAGACAATTCTGAACCCTTTTCCTAGGGAGTCCACTTATGCTGTTATTAAAACTGTACACTTGCAATGGGGAGCTTTTGAAACAAACTTTGAGGACTTCTGTTATTGTCAAGGCCTCCTACAGTAATTGTCACTGGTTTATTATGAATGATCTTAGCAAAGATTGTTTTGCTAACCATAGAGTTTTGATACCTGAGGAAAGGTAAGAAAAAATACTTAATTTGAATGTTCAATATTAATAAGAAATTATGAGTTACTGGGAAGATTAAGATTTTCATCCATGGAAGCAAAAGCTGATAAACATTTTAAATCTAGTTGCAGTTGTGCTTTACTTGAAATTGGTAATTTTGTAAGATACATTTCTGCTGCAGATTCTGACAACAAAGAGTGGGGGGATTTGTTCCTCAATGGAAAGTTATTTATTTTTTTAATGATAAGATAACTGGATAACATGCCCAAAAAAGCCAAGAGTGTAAGTCTTTGAGGAAATTATCATTGATTCTAGTAAATGTAATTGTTGAGGAGTTTATCACCAAAACAAGACTTGCAACTGAGAATAGCACTGAAACTCATCTGAGAGATCTAGGATTCTCTGTAAGGAACCAAAGCAAACAGCGTGATGCAGTCTAAGTGGCAGAAACTTACTTCATGTCATTTATTGGTTAGCTTTGGCACAGTGATTGGCCATAATCCAGATTTACAGCCAAAAAACAGTGAATCCAAGCTTATTAACTGTAACTGTATGGATGGCAGGATTCAGGAGTATTGCCAGTTTCCCAGCTCCAGCTGCCTCCATCCCTAGATGCAGTCCAGCTATGTTCTGACTCTATCTGAATTAAAACTACATAAGCAGTGGGCTGTCATGACCACATGCTCTGGTTTTCTTAGAGAGGAAAACAAGGCATCCATGCCACGTGCCGTTACATACATATGATCTGAGAAACAGGTCTTGCAATCCAGGAAATTTTGTATCATGCCCTGGCACGTAAGTGTTGTTCCAGACAGAGAAGCCAGTCTTCTGCATCTGACTCTTGGGAAGATCGTGGGTTTGATGGATGTCTTAATAAGGAGAGGAGATTAAGATTGGGATGTTCTTTTTTTTCTTTAATGAAAAATCAGTTTTTCAGTTGATTTTTCAACATAATTTTTACTTTTTAATCATCATAATTCCTTCCTGACCTCCTCTTTCTTCAGCCAAGCCCAGTTCAATCCTGCAGTTGTCTTCTCTCACCCCACTTCATTAATATGTCAAAGAAGATATTTCTTCCTAGTGTTCAATAACTGTAATACAAACAGATCACTTCTAATTTGTAAACTTCACCGGACTACAGTCCTGAAATCATACCACATTATTTTTTGAAGTTGTATGACAGACATCCAAAAATCAATGAGACAAGAAAAGTAAGCGTATATTTTAACTGATCCAAAAACTAAAAAAAAAAAGGCTTTAATTTAGGAAAAAACATATTATTTGAACTTGTGAATGTCTACCTATTAAATACATGAGGGAAGTATTTTTTTCATCTTAAACCCATGTATGTTTTCCCCAAAATTCTTTTATGTAAAAAATTTTAGTAGCTGTATTAATAAGAATGCTTACTATAATAAAATAAAAATAATTCAGACCCAAAGTCAAATAATGAAAGACCTCTTGCACTGTTATGTATTTCCTCTGTACTGTTTTTAATTTTTGTGTCTTCAAAAAGCATGACAAAATGTCATGTCCCTTTTCAAAATATATTAATGAAAAAAATTATTGGAATAATCATGCAACACAATTTTATTTTAAAAAAATATATCTTCTCTGTTGTTCTGTTTTACAGTCTCCAACAAAAGTAGGCAAAAATGTTGTTTGATTGTGTTTTGTTTAAGAATATGCCACTGAGCAAAATGTTATGTTCCTTGCTTTTTTCTGACAACCATCTGTCACCAAACCAGAACCAAACACAAAAATTAAGTAATGCTATGTTGTTTCAGGGTTTTTTAATAGGTAAACAGACTCCATCCATATGACCTCTATTTAAATATACAAATGGCCTCTGTTGCATTCTCCATGAACAAAAAACACCTCTTTCCATTAGTAAAAGGAATGTTTTCTTCTTTTATACCGTTTTCATAATCCCCCAAAAAATCTTGCCTTCAGATTAAGTTCTCATATTTCTAATTCTTCCATTTTATCTGGCATCCAAGTTAGTTGTACACCTGTACGTTTCACAGCACATTCACTCTGACACATTCTCAGAAGTAATGTTTTGCTTGCTTATTTACTCGTATGTCTATATTGTCTATATTTTAGCTTGAGGTTCCTGTGAAACACTATGTGGAACCTTTTTGTCCTGAAAGTAAGCATAGATATACGAAGGCATTTGTATATCGAGGCAACTTCAACTCTCTAACCCAATTTTTTTCTGAATTTTGCTACTTAGTCTTTAACTCTTGATAATATTTTCAGGTATTTCAGATATACTGGCTATGTGAGCAAATGATGAAGCAAATGATTAAGGGGAGAAAAAAGGCATCACTTGGCAAGAGGTTTTTGTTGTTGGGTGTTTACTTTTTTTTGCAAAGATAAGAAATACTTGGGTTATTCAGTGATGCTTTTAGGGCTTATGCATCCTGAAACTTATATTACATGTATGTGTTCTGATATATGCTTTATATATATTGCGAAAATTATGTTATCCATTTTAGAGAAGTATGGTTGCACAATCGCCATTAGATCTCTTACTTTTCAAGAAGTAACAGTAGTATGTTGAGTCTTTGTTAACATCCTAAAGTTGCTGAAGAGCAAATCTAGTTGTAATATGTGGTTACATGAGTCCTAGTTAGAGTGAAGTTGGTGAGCTCCAGGGGTGGACCTCACTGTGCAGGAATCCCCCAAATTCTCATGCCCTCGTGACCTCCAACTGCTCATGCACCACGGCTGCTCTTGGGAACTTACTCACAGATGCAGCAACTGTACTCTTCAGGTTGGTGACTCTTTTTTCTCATGACCTGTTGACCTTTGGGCCTTCATGCGTTCTGAGTATCCATGGGAACTTGATAGGCTGTTACCCTCACACAACATTTGGCCTAGAAGATTTTTCTGAGTACTGTGGAGCAGTACAATGCATTCAATCCAGAGTATTGACTTAACTTTCAAAACAGAATCATATGACAACGATAAGATTAATTTTATCATATTTAACAGGTTGATTTATATAAGATGAAATTAAGGCAATCCATTTTCTAAAAGTTTGGTGTTTTCTTAAGCAACATTGAATATCCCTGCTTACCTCCCAAGTAATAGAAGAGATTAGCTTGCAATTTGGAAGAAATAAGACCCAGCAGCGTACTACCATGAGAAGAAAATAATTTGCTCGCTTTCCAATTTTTCAGTCATCTTAGTGGGTATTATGACATGGGGAATAAGCTATGCTACACTTTCAATAAACATTTGTGTAGAGATATTACTGTTTTGGGAATGTTTAAGTCTAAGAGTTTGAAAGAAATAACAAGACCTTTTTTGCACAAATTCTGTTGAGGTTTACCATTTCCAGTGTCTATAGTGAAGTCATTTTAAGATCTGTACTTTGCACCAAGTATTTATACTATCTGCAAATTGATGTACGTTCTCCTTTTTAGTCATCTCCATTTCATTGCTTATTTTCACTCCTGAAGCATTAATTATAGACCATAATGTCAATGCAATGAAACTACAGTAAGGCAAAAAGGACTTGTTTTGGGTTATTGACCCTGTATATAGACTTGAGCCTTACTATTTTTCCACTCCCACTTGTAGAAAAGGTTTTGGATGTTAACAATCAATATCTTTCTTAAAACTAGTTATTATGGAATGTATAAATATAAACTGTCCTTTATGGCCCATGTGCTATCTCACCCAATCCAATGCTATTACTGATGATATTTTCACACATTATCTTGTTTTGGCAAATGATGTTTGATTTATATTTGCAAGACAAAAAGAAAATTCTGGTGTTGGATTGTATTATGTAGTGCTATATCTTGCAATATTGCAATATAGGTTACAAATATTTTATCAGTGTGGGAGACGTGTGTGTGCGTGTGTTTGTGAAACACCCTTGTTTCAGAGAAAAAGTCCAGAAAGGAAAAACACCTTCTAATTAAGAGTACTAATAGTTTCATGATGTATTACTTGCCATTAACAGAAAGAATACCGAAGCTCTGAATCTGAAAAAAGCACTGTCTGAAATATTCATGGTAGAAAATGCATCTTAAACATTAATTTTTATTTCATCTGTGTTGTTTGGTTTCCTACCACTGTAGTGTTTCATATAGAGCCTTTCATCTAATTTCTGATCTTGAGTGTTCATGGTGTGATAGTGGTAGGCAACAGTTACCCTTTAAAGTTATCAGTGTCCACAGAAGAATGAGGTTCAGTCATTTCAGGAAAATACAGAAGATGGAAAACACAGAAGCTTGAAAGTGTCTTTCCATAATATGAAGGGGATATGTCTTCATTGTCTTAATCCTATCTTCAGTTCCTTTGATGAGCAAAAAATACTCAGGTGCTGATATCTGAGGAATTCAGTCCCTCATGTACAATGGAAGTTTTCCACTGCTTTTCAACATGAGCAGGAACATGTAAGAGGAGGTATTGGGAGAGGTGGGTGTGAAGATGGAGAAAAATGGATTTAGGAGAGTTGTGCAGTAGGGATACAGAGCCTAACACCAGTGGGCATAAATCCACCAGCTCCAGTGCAACTATGGTGAATGACACCAAGAGAGATTTTCTATTTTGCTTCTTACACTGTATCAATGGAGGTGAAAGTGGTTGAAAAATCTCAGCTACTGTATATTTTTGTGGTTATCCTTTAATTTCCTTTCCTTCTTTTATTTTCCTTAATATTAAATTTACTTTCCTCATTCAAATCACAGTTCTTTCAGTGTTGAGGAGAATAAAGTTGTCCAAGAAGCTTTAAAAGACTTTTCATAAATGTTTTATGAAATCCTAATATATGTCTAACAGGTGGCCATTACATGGCTGAGATATTCCATTCTAAATACCTGGTTGTTACTCTCTGATAGAACCTTTTTTTATTCAAATACTTTTTCTAGCCTGCCATTTAAATGCTTAAAAAATCAGGTTATCTTGCTCCAAGTTATTATTGCAGGAAGAACTCATCAAATGGAGACAAAAATAGTTGAGCTTCTTTAATCTATATTTATTCTCTCACTCCTAGTATGTTGAAAAGTGTTTAACCCAATAAAACACAAGTTTCTTAAGTAACTGTTTCAATGATGTGTTAACAGTCAATGGCTGCCAAATGGGAAAACTGTGAAAGTGATCAGACTTTCTGTCTCAAGTCTAATAAAGCTTCAAAGGCCAACCACATTATTGAAGTGATGAGGTGTTTAGACTTTAAAGCTGTACTCACAGCCTTTACCATCAGACAGTCTCGTGTTAGATTTCTAATGGAGCTTTCTGTAAAAAATGACTATGAGGAAGTCAGATCTGAAAAAAAAGGATGGGAGAGAGAGAGAAGTAGGTATTGGAAAGACGAAAATATAGGTGGTTTAATCAGAAGTATATGGACTGTAGATTAATTTTGAGATGAAGTATGGAGATTTATGATCAATACCAAAGAAAGTAAGAAGATTATAGAGCATTTGGAAGTAAAGAATTTTTTTGTAAGCTCTAAGGATGTGGCACATCAATTACTGCATTTAATGGTTTCTACACTGGCAACTCTTAACATAAAACAAGCTCATCAGAAGCTTTGCCAGATAACCTCTGGCTCTTTACATAGTTTTTTGAACTACATGTATAAATTATACTTCATGTACAGCTCTGTCAGTGAAACACAAACTGTACAACTCTATAGCTACTGCTTGCTAAGTTGCTAGGCTTTCTCACTGCCGATTTGGTAAATTATGAAATTGCAGTAAAGGTGAGTTCTATGTCAAAGTTTTTAGGTTAAAATCTTCCTTCAACTACTTCTCGCAGCAGATTTTGCATGAAGAGAGACTTTAGACAAGATTTGAAACAAATATAGGGGCTGTTTCTAAGTTAGAAATTCAGAAATATTATGTTTCCAGTTCACAAAATTTTTTCTTAGTCGTTGTCCATGTCATTCCACACATAGTTGGGCTCAAGAGTAATTTACTGAGTAATCACTACTGTGCCAAAAGGGTGGGGATCACATACCTGAGATAATTTTAGTCTATAGCTCCCTTATTATTAACTGTAATAAAAGAAGCAAATAACTCAAGACAGGCTAAAAAAGTCATCAGTTTTAATTCAGCTTCACTCAGTGTTTCAACCATTTTAATTGTTGAAAAAACACAGTGCAATAGTCAATACTGGTCTGCAAGTAACTGCGGTGACTCTTCTAGTAACCAAAAAACCAGCTAGAGCTTGAGTCAGCATCTGTTTTCTACACTACTACTGTGTGGGGGGACATGTCCAAAAAGTACAAAAGGGTTCTTGAAGCAATATAAGTTAATGTGTAAATTTGTCATAGAATCCTGACGGCCAGTCTGAATGAAGAAAGAAGGGGAATGTCTGGCTCGGGAAGCACCAGAAGGAACAGAGGGCAGTAAAAGGGCTGTGAGCAGGACAGGACCCAATGGCATTTTGAATAGGAGGTCACCAAGTCTCTAGCACATGGATGTGCTGCTTCTCTGTAAATAACAGCCTAAGAAAAGGGAAAGCCTGAAACAAGGAATAGCGTAAGACAATGCTAAATAGACTCAATCCATTAAAAGGTGGTGAAAGGAAGACAGAGAACAGGCTAGGAGCCAAAATACACCTAGATAAGTAGGAAAGGACAGTGAGTAGATCCTAATGACTCCCTGACTGGGGCAGATGGAAATACAAAAAACACAGTCACGGTCAGTCAATACAAACATACAAAAGGCAGACCTAACACAATCGGGGGTTGCATACTTGAGCAAGACCCAAGAAACATCAGGAGAACTCAATAGCTGTCATCCCTCACCCCCCCTGCATTAACAAGGAAACCTAGGCAGACTTCCTGGGGTCAAAGGTCTTGGTGTCTGCAGCATGGGCAGACATCTTCTTGGTGCTTGAAATCAATTTTGTTTCAGGGTTTTTATAAAATAAAATTACCTTCACCTTCCATCGGGTCTCACTGAGTTGTTGCTACAGTGGTATGGCTAGTCCTGCCTTCTTAGGTTTAATCCATCTCTGCTGTCCCTTACTGTCCAAGGTCTTGGATATAGTGGAAGGTAAAAAAAAAGTCTGAATACTTCTACATTGCTAGTTTCTGAAGTGAGTTGCTTATAGAACATACATCTCAGCAGAGTCTGTAAATGTCATCATTTCTAGAGTGACCTCCACAGTATTTGCCATGGAAGAGCGTGTAGTTGAATTTTGGGAGTGAGAAAAAGACAAATGCAAAGAGCACCGACTACTAGCTTTTTTTTTTTTTTTTTGGTCATTTCTCCCATGTCCTCCAGGAAAGCTAACTCCTGTTTGACTCTCTGGTGAAATTTTTGTGCAAAAAGCCTAATTGCTCTTTGTGAATGAGTGTGCTTATTAATTTGAAATAAGTAATCCCTCATAGGTCTATCTCCTGTTCCTATCTTCACTTTTTTCTGTCTACCTCCAGCCTTTCCCGACTTTCCAGTCTCCTTTCCTGACATCCCATAGACTTTCATTTTCCAAGCCCTGCTAACAGATCTGTTCCTCTAGAAATATCAATGTAAAGTTGTCAGAAAAATAAAAGAGAAGACCAACACTTTGAAAAAAACTTTGAGCACAGCTTGACTTTGCAAAGCTCTTGCACTTGCAGATGTTGCACTTGCTAGAATCATCTGTGAGCATCAGCATTTCTTTCGACAGCTCCTGCTCCTTCCATAGTGAGGACTATGTGTTTGCAAACTAATTCCTACATGATGGGAAATAATACCTTATTAAATTGGCCATTTGTTCACACTTTCCCTTTCAAGGCTGTGTCCTTTTGCTTTACAGTCGCCCATTCTATCACAAGCCTCCTCCAGTTTGCTCTCTCTGTCTCAACTATAGTATATAGTACATGTGTCAGTCTCGTTCTATGCGTAGTGGCTGAGACTTCATCAAGAAAATAGAAGAGACTGTTGTTGCCTTCAGTATATGATTACTGGACTGCCTCCCTCTCTTTCTAACAGGTTCACTGCTCCTGTAGGGGTCCGGTGGGGAACATGGCAAACAGAAATGGCAGAGTGCAAGAAGCCTTAGAGCAGTTAGCATCCTCACTCTCTGTTAGGACCAGCTCACAGCTGAGGTGTAATTCTGGTTGCCATTTGGTGTGGGTGACTGAAGCTCTTTGTTGTCAGGATAGTCAAGAGACAGAGATTCTGGAATAAAAAAAAAGGAAGGAGCTATTTCTTAAATGTCTTTGAAAATCATAGGAGGGGTTTGATTGAGTACCAGGACAAAAAGGTTGTTCTGAGTAGCGGTTCTGGCTCAGAGAACGTGGTGGTGGGTGAGGAGAAGCCTGACTCTGAGAAGTGGTTCTGGCAAAGAGGGACAAGGCGTGGGCCAGCATCTGCTTGTGGGTTCTGGGCTTAGAAAATAGAAGAGGAATAAGCAAGAAAAAGGAAAAAGATACACACTGGCTTCAGGATGTGCGATCAGGCTAAGCCTGCTAATGCAACGGACAATTTAAGAAAATCTGTCTACTCAAAGTTATTACCACACATTTTCTTAAACAAATTTTACCCAATAGGCTACTTTTCCCATGTAGCTTCAGCAATTTTGATATGGTCCAGGAAATCTGAATTTATTGTAACATCTGACCATTGCCTCCATTTCAGTTGTTCTTAATGATTATATCTTATAGTAATTATTTTATAACTGGCTTAACGACACACATTTCTTGACTAACCTGGTAGCAGGCATATACTTACTCATACTCAAGAAAATAAGGTTTTACTATATGTACTGTAAAATACAAATCAAGAGCCGTGAGCTCGAATCAGTCTATTTCAGGCACTGCTTTGGCACTTCACTCATTTTTTCACCCTTCTTATTCAGGTCAGAATCAAGCTCTGAGTCAACTCCTAAATTATACAAAGGGTAACCGTGGCCTCATTATTCTGAAGATTTGTCTGTATGATGGTCATAAGAAGCATGGTCCAAAAGAGGACTAGACTTACAGTGGAGCCAGGAACCTTAATGTTTTCAAACAAATTTTATTGAGCAACTAAATAAGTGTTTCATATGCTTAGCCCTATAACTTATAGACGCTCCGTGATCTTCAAACACTTAGTAGAGGTAAAACTTGGTATGGCTAAGACAAAACTTATCGATATGTTACAGAAAGAAGTGGTGTCCCCGGGGGTCGATACTTGGTCCAATTTTGTTCAGTATATTCATTAATGACTTGGATGATGGGACCGAGTGTATCCTCAGGAAGTTCGCTGATGATACCAAACTGGGAGGGGTGGCTGACACTCCAGAGGGCCGTGCTGCCATCCAGTGTGACCTGGACAGGCTGGAGAGCTGGGCAGAGAAGAACCTAATGAGGTTCAACAAAAGCAAGTGCAAGGTCCTCCACCTGGGGAGGAAGAATGCTAAGCACCAGTATAGGTTAGGGGTGGACCTGCTGGGAAGTAGTTCTGAGGAGAAGGATCTGGGGGTCCTGGTAGACAGTAAATTATCCATGAGCCAACAATGTGCCCTTGTTGCCAAAAAGGCCAATGGAATCCTGGGCTGCATAGGGAAGAGTGTGGCCAGTAGGTCGAGGGAGGTCATTCTGCCCCTCTACTCTGCACTGGTGAGGCCACAACTGGAATAATGCATCCAGTTTTGGGCTCCCCAGTTAAAGAGGGACAGGGAACTGCTGGAGCGGGTCCAGCGTAGGGCAACTAAGATGACTGAGGGACTGGAGCATCTCCCTTATGAGGAAAGGCTGAGAGAGCTGGGACTCTTTAGCCTGGAAAAGAGAAGGCTGAGGGGAGACCTTATTATGGCATACAAGTATCTAAAGGGTGGGTTGAAGGAGGATGGTGCCTGACTCTTCTCATTGTATCCCAGTGACAGGACGAGGGGCAACGGGCACAAGTTAGAACATAGAAAGTTCCGTTCAAATACACAGAAAAACTTCTTTACAGTGAGGGTGACAGAGCACTGGAACAGGCTGCCCAGGGAGGTTGTGGAGTCCCCTTCTCTGGAGATTTTCAAGACCCGCCTGGATGCAGCCCTGAGGGATGTGCTCTAGGCAATCCTGCTTTAGCAGGGGAGTTGGACTAGATGATATCTAGAGGTCCCTTCCAACTCTGAAGTTTCTGTGATTCTGTGATTCTGTGATTCACTGGATTCTTGATTGGCACTTTTCTGAAACTTCTTGCTTGTGTCTGTCCACATATCAAACGACTGAACACCTTCCAGCAGCTCTGTACTGAGTACATTTTCTTTATTATCCTGCTTTGAGATGCAAAATAGTCAACTAGTATGGTAGTATCAGGCCATGGTTTTTACACTTACCCTTTTCACAGGTGAACTTTTTCAGGACTTGAATACTGGGATTCAGGACTATCAGAAAGCTATTTTCATCAATTCAGAAAAAAAAAATCAAGTTATTGTGCTGGTTATTTTTTTTTGCACTTTCTAAAGCTCGGTGTTCAGGATTTCTCAGGGTGGTGATTTCTTTGGTGTTTTATTCTGTCTTTCTCAAGTCTGTACTTTTGTGCATACTGTCGGATGAAAAAATGATTGTGTTCTTATGATACACAAATGCCTAAAATATATCAAATAATGATAAAAAATGGTACAAAATCCACAGATCTGATTTCAGTTTCTGATGTATATAATCAATACACATGCATATTTATTACTGTCTACATGTAGAGTATAGCATATAATTAATATGAACTTTACATTTAATAAAATGTGCTATTTGTTATATATACATATGATATGATACACTTTTCTTTTTACACCCCCCCACAACTATGTAATGCTATAACAATGTCAATAATGCTCTAAAAATTTAAGGTGAGATTGGAATATAAAGAATAATTAGGAAAACATTCCTGAAAATGCTAGTTTTCATCATGTTTTTTGTACATTTGAGTTTGACTTTCTTCATTCGTTCTAGGATGACTACACATGAAATAAAATTATATGACTGCCTGTCACATCATATTCTTTATGAAAAATACATTCCAGAACTTAGATAATTTCTTCCAGAATTTAGATAATTTCTTCCAGAATTTACAATAAGATATTTTTAAAGTCTGCAGTGTTTAAACTTCCAATTTTATCTCAATTTCCAGCACTAAAGTAACAAATACTACCTTAGAAAGGCCATCACATTCCAAGCTTTCACTAAAAAAGATTTATGAATGCAAGAGTAAAAGATACATTTTAAAACATGTGAAAAGTCTCAAATACAAAACTGATAGCTTAGACTTTAAGCTAAAATAGTAAGTCACTGAAGATTTGAAATTTAGCTTCTCTTCAAGTTAGCTTCTCTTCAAAAGAAAGTAGACAAGAGAAGATTCAGGAATTGTGAATTTCTTTTAGAGTTAGCTGCTGTTGGAAAGAGTGCAACAAAAGATATTTTTTCCTGCTAGTTAACAACAAAGATTTTCAATAATCACCTCTGTTTTTCTTTCCATGAAGAATGAGTGCTTGGTCCAGATTGTACTGATATTAGTTGAAATATTTCTCAGTTGAGTTTTGGTTTAGCTCTCTGAATTAGCATAATATTTTGTAGTGGATCCAAACAAAAATGTGTGAAACATCCAGCTTGTTAACTGAGCTAAACATCTTTCATTCTATTACAGACTAGTTTTTATAAATATTATTTATGTTACTCTTAATATGTGTACGTGCATATATAAAGGAAGATATTTAATCCACCTTTGTTCTGCATTCTGGCTCTCTAGGAAACTTGCTCATTTACCTTTTTCACCAGCCCAACATAAGAGTAAAGCACAGCAAAGGCTGTAAAACACTGATAGATCTATCAGTCAGGTTTAAAATTTTACAGCGTCAATCATTAATCAGCCAGTTTAAGCATGGCACATTATTATTTTGAACGGTAAATGTTGTTACCAAGTTAACCAAGACATTATTAGATTATTTATTTTCCCTCATTCAGTTTAGGTCTCCCATGTGTTATTTCATAATCCCTTGAGTGTGAGAGGAATTTAAACCTAATTGTGGCTTATTTAGTTTGTTTATAGAGCTAACACTTTTCACTTCTGTTTTTCTCCATTACCTGCGTAAGAAATTACTGCTCTGTGAAATTCAAATTAAAAAAAAACAACCAAGTTTAAAACAGATATCAAAATTATTACCTGCAGTATGTTACAACCTAAATACATCATGAAAACCATATATTTTCATGCACATTTTTGTGGAAATAAATTATTTCGTTTTCTAAAGCCAAGTTTTGTTGTCATTCACACAACCTGTAAGCTTCATAAAGGTAACATAAATATAATGAATGTCAGGATATTTTTATTTAGAATTTTTCTCTCAAATATATATACAATTAGAAATGCATAAGTGGGTTTAAAAACATGTAGCTAGAATATGTCATGTAAGATATAAAGATGTTGATAAATTTTGTGGACAACTAATATACAGTCACTACTTTTTATTAATTGGCTTTTAATTTCAAAATGAGCTTGCATTACTGCAGCTGCTTTTTTGATCTTTTCACTTGCTGTTGGCTTTTCTCTGGAAAATATCCATTTAGAGTTAAGTAATTCCCTGAATATGTATGTTTTCTTGAAACTGTGAGCACCAGGGTCGCTACTTAGACATTTAATTAGATGACAATTAGTGCATACATATGCATATTGTGCACTAATATCATGCACTAATTGTAGATTTTATATGTATGTGTACGCAATAATGATGCATTATGTATTTATTTCTTTATATATATATATCCATGGTGTATATATATTTATAGTATGTGTATATTTATGTGTGTATATATGGTACATACAGAGTACGTACAAGAGAAGCTACATAGATGTATATATGTGTATGTATATATATGTAGAAAAACAAATAGCTGAGTGCTCAACTGCTCTTATAGTTACTTGCAGAAAACAGTGTGTGAGACTGTTAGACTGCAAAACTGTCTGGATCAAAAGTTGTTTCATTTGTAATTCAACCACTGTTGTTAACTTTTAGAATCATAGAGTCTTTTAGGTTGGAAAAGACCTTTAAGATCATTGAGTCCAACCATAAACCTAACACTGCCAAGTCCACCGCTAAACCATGTCCCTAAGCACCACATCTACAGGTCTTTTAAATACTTCCAGGGATGGTGATTCAATCACTTCCCTGGGCAGCCTGTTCCAATGCTTGACAACACTTTCAGTGAAGAAACTTTTTGTAATATCTAATCTAAACCTCCCCGGCACAAATTTCATCTTGTCCTGTCGCCTGTTACTTGGGAGAAGAGACCGACCCGCACCTCTCTACAGCCTCCTTTCAGGTAGTTGTAGAGAGCGATAAGGTCTCACCTCAGCCTCCTTTTGTCCAGGCTAAACATCCCCAGTTCTCTCAGCTGCTCCTCATAAGACTTATTCTCTAGACCCCTCACCAGAGTTGTTTCCCTTCCTTTGACAGTCTCCAGCACCTCAATGTCTTTCTTGTAGTGAGGGGCCTAGAACTGAACACAGTATTTGAGGAGTGACTTCACCAGTGTCAAATACAGGGGAAAAATAACTTCCCTAGCCCTGCTGGCCACACTATTCCTGATACAAGCCAGGATACTATTGGCTTTTTTGGCCACCTGGGAACACTGCTGTCTCATATTCAACTGGCAGTCAGCCAATACACCCAGGTTCTTTTCCACTGGGCAGCTCTCCAGTTACTCTTCCCCAAGCCTGTAGCGCTGCATGGTGTTGCTGTGACCCAAGTAGAGGACCCGGCGCTTGGCCTTGTTGAACCTCACACCATTGTCCTCAGCCCATTGATCCAGCCTGTGCAGATCCCTCTGTAGAGCCTTCCTACCCGGAAGCAGGTTGACACTCACGCCCAACTTGGTGTCCTCTGCAAACTTACTGAGGGTGCACTGGATCCCCTTGTCCAGACAATTGATAAAGATATTAAAGAGAACTTGCCCTAGTACTGAGCGCTGGGAAACACCACTTGTGACAACTGCCAACTGGATTTAACTGCATTCACTAGAACTTGTTGGGCCCAGCCATCCAGACAGTTTTAACCTAGCGAAAGTACACCCACCCAAGCCATGAGCAGCCAGTTTCTCCAGAATGCTGTGCAGAATGTGTGCCAAAAGTGCTTTTGCATGATTTTTTTCTGAAAATGAGGTGTTTCATCTTGGTGTAGATAAAAAAGAGTAAGTATCAGAATGGGACCTAATATTGTCAATGCTTCTCAGCAGTTACAGAAGCAGCCAATACTTTGCTGCTTTGTTACTTACTAGTTATTTGTACTCAAAGCAAAGGAAAATGCTGAGCAGCATAAAATGGCTCTAGAAGGCCTTTACCAAGGTGTAGAATGTCCCCTTCTACATATAAGCAGAAGAAAGCTGTGTGCGTGTACTGCAGTCCTCAATCCTTCCAAAAGAGGGAGTTAAGAGCTGCACATCTGTGTGGACCACAGCATCGAGCACATCTGAAACTCTGGGGCTGGTGAGAGTTTCTGCAGAGACCCACACAGGCTGCCCTGCTCCTGGCAAGATCCTGGGCACCATGGGACACTTTTGGCAGGACACAGGTATGGGGACATATAAGCTTTCAAGATATCCACCCCCACACATACTGTGAATTTTCTCCTGAGCTTCTTGCAGATATAGGCTAGGATTTGTCACAGTAAACAACAGATGTGAAGGGAACATTTTTACTTTTGGAAGACTTCTGTTAATTCACCCATTGGGTTTAAAAATCCAGAGTTTGTTAAAATGTCTTTGAACAACAAAGAAATCTCATTTTGATGGCTTTTCAGATTTCTTTGCATTTTTGAAAGATTTTTCTCAAGGCAAACTGCAGAGATACCTTTATTTCAGCAAGGCTTCTTGTAAGGGTTTGACAAGGCTCAGTCTGTCACCAAAACACTGAAGAGAAAGTGGGTTTTGAAGAAAGGCATTCTTATGTGTCCTTTTTTATCTTCAGACGGAAAGTTCTAACTTACATGGCAGTATTAATCTTTTCACTGATGTAGTCTAGCGCATTCTAGTCTGGCAGCAAGGCCAGCTGGTGTGAAATGGTCTGTATCCATACAATTAAACTCAGCCTCCAAAAGAGAGTGGTGGCAGGCAAAATAATTATTGGGAATAGTCCCTTGCATGCGCTCATTCATGAACCTTGCACAGAAGTTGTTTGGGAGAGTAATGTTTGTTTCATTTAAAAGCCTGCTGGGACTCTTCTGTCAATCGATGATCAAGTCAGAGGACTCAAATCTGAGCTGTTGCACTAGTTAATTTTCTAGTTCAGACATAGCTGCAGTACTGCAAAGACAGAACATAATATTGCTTTTAAAATGAACTTACAAAATAATGAGTTCTACAAAACAATAATTTCAGGCAGCAAAAAGCAGAGGTTGGTGATTTAATTGGAAGGAGGCGAACTGCTACCTTGTTTTTGACTGGGGAAGTTGTGTATGTGTGTATTTCAACATTTATCTCTTTAAACAACAAACTTTAAATTTTTCCTCTGTGAGTGTTGATTTACCTGCTTTACCTGAAACAATGGGCTGTTAGTATTTAGCAGGTGTTTTTAGCCAAGCACTATAAAAACTTGCAGGTATTACACGTGATTATTTTAAAGTAATCCATATTCTGATCCCATTTCGCAGTATCTTGGTTCTTTCATAATCTTCCATTCCATTTTAGGAAACTATCTATCTAAAAAATGTTATAAAAAGCAGCACTACAGAACATATTTTTCCCGAAAGAGAGCTGAGTGGATTTTAACTTAATTAAATCAACTGCATAGTTGCTTGCAAAATATGGATTTGTTCCCAAAGTATGAATTTCACAGAAAATGCTGCCTCTCAGAGAAATCAGTTATCAGACTATGGTTTTTGTGCTTTTTTTTTTATTAATATCCAGAATATCAGAGTCATTCAAAAACTGTTCAAGCCCTAACTGAGCTGTTAAAAAGAAAGCATTTTGCTGTCCTTTATGAAAAGCATTTTGTGTCTAAGAGGTCAGCTTAGATTTCTCCAAGTGTTGCTAACGAAGCAAAGCTGCTAATGATTGCACTTAGTTTCTTCTTTCAACTTCAAGAATGAGAACAGAATACAGATAAGTCAAAATCACTCCAGAGCGTGTCTGACACATTTCAGCCTGCAGTGGTCAGGAAAGTTTATCTTCACTTTTGTAGAGGTGACACAAATCACCTTGACACTTCTGATGCGGAGAGAAGAGGAGAGGAGAGAATTTCCTGGGTAGCATTTGTGTGAGGAAGATTCACACTTAACCTGATAGAAGATCCCACCAACTGGGAGCACCACTTCCTTCCAAAATCTTTCCATTCTGCTGAAGTGCCCAAGTGCTTTAAAGGAGGACTCAACGCCCTTATAAATAAAAATAGATGTTTTCTTATCTTTTGCTTTCCAGTGTTTTGCCCAGTTCATGTAGAGGCCACAAAGTTTCTTCAGTAAAGCCATTGACCTGAACTGCAGTAGTTTCTCCAGACAAGCTAAATATTAAAATTGGAGTTGTTCAGCAGTTGGTGCCCTTTGGGCTGGATTTGTGTGGGATCCTCATCCAGTTGAGTCCTACTTAGTGACAAGGTTTCTGAGTCTGGGGTTACCTTTTCCTATATCCTTCTCTGCACAATGATGATCATGAAGCTTGATTGCTAGGTGTAGGCCTAAATTATATACCAGAAGATTAAATCATCACTGTAAAGACTAGAGTTATTTTATTTTATAGATTTTTTAACATACATTCAGGGGTATAAAACTTTTAATCCAACTCCTCCCCACCTAATCTTTAGTATGTTGAATATGAATTTACTTTTGTTTCTTTGGATTGAAAACTTTTTGCTTTCAAGTAGGGACTTGTAAGATTTTTTTTTTCTTTTATATTGGCAGATACAGTTTGTAGCTTTATTCCTTTTTAAATCCTTTTAAAAATGTGATTGACATTTTGTATGGCAACTAAAACAAAGGATACATTCAGCTTTTAAGCACCATATATCTACCTGTTGATTTATGTGAACTAAAACTAAAGATTAATTTCACCTCTCACCTAGAAATGTTTCCAGATGTAACAAATCTTAATTAATACTTTTTCCTTTTGGAAGAAAACATTTATAAATCTCTGATCCATTTCCTTTTGAAAACCTATACGAAGTACTTGGCAAGAGCCTGTATGGTGACCTGGAATACAGATTCCTGGAAGTTTTAAAGCCTATTTCTGTAACTGCATGCAAAAGTCTAAAGTGTTGGAAAGTGTAACTCGTATCCATGAATTATCAGCATGGTAAATGATGCTATTTGATACCATGTTGCATCGCAATCTACAGTGAATTATTGTGTGTTTATACTTCACCCCATATTTTGTTTTCCCTGCCACCCTGTTACCCATTTGCCCTGGGATTCCAAACCTCTTGTCTTGCAGCTCTGCTGTAAATATTTGACCTCTCATTCTCTCATTTGTCTGTTTTCTCCCACTGAGTCTTTTCCTCTTCTCATAAAACTCAGCTGGGGAGACGTCAGGCCGTTGAGTGATCGCCTGTCGTGGGCGGCTGCCCGAGCTCTGCTGTGCAGTGCTGCCCCTCAGCAGGTTACATCCTGACAGAGGATGCTGCCAGCGTGGCAGGCTCCGGGCAGAGGGGGATTTGCTCAGTGCCACAAGAAAGGGCCAAGGTTCTTCTGCAGTCAGCTTTTACCAGGGAAGGACTAGTAAACAAGACAGATGCTGTAGCACCTTGCCTGGCTGGCATTAAAAGTTCAGTGTAAAATCTGCTCGTGACACTAGCATTCAGAATTTGCTCTCCCCAGATAAAAAAAGTACTACGCCACTTCCAGTCTTTGAGGAATAGTAAGAATCTTTCATTTCCCCCACGCATTCATCTCAGTTGCATTGCAGGATGTTCTGACCTTTAAAAATAAGATTATGAAAACAGGAGACCGATAGCCTAGAGGACTTCAGCAATCCATATGTATATTCATTCTGCTTTGGTTAATGAAACAGTTGGAAAGAGAATGAAGGTGAAGGTTCAGATCGTTTCTTACCAGCTTGAGACCTTATATCAATTTCGGGAAGAATATAGTATGCAGTAAATGACTCAAAGAAAGATACAATACAATACAGCCATTTGGAATGGTATTTTCATTATTACAGTACATAGGTTAGGTCACAGATTAGGTAGATATAAAACAATGAAACAAAAATTCAAAGTAGTACACATAGAGAAAAATATCCCACTACACAAAGCAAAAAAAAAAGAAAATCTCCAGAAACAATCAAAAGTTAAAGATTTCTTTCTTTTGGGAGCATTTGTTGTTTAACAGCACAAATTTAGCTGAAGTAGTCTTTAAATGGTCAAGATCAACTTAGCCCTAAGGTGGTTCTCCCTGATCCTTGCGCTGCCTCAGTAGAGCAAGATGCATGTGGTAGCTACTGGTGAAGTCTCTGCTCGTATGAGCCCTTAGAGAACGTCCTGCCACAGATCGTCCCCAAATTTAACTAAAGTCTTTGTATGGCCAAGGTTTTACAGTTCTGTTCCACAGTCAACTTCTGGCACATTTCTTTTATATAATATTCTCATTGCCTCTTTCCAGGCTGTCTTTAATTCCCAAGACTAGAGACAGCCTCATATTTTCCCTATTACGGTGACTCTGTGACTTGCCTTAAAATTAATGGGCCCTGTGCTCTTATCATGCTTTCTTTGCTTCCCTCAGTGAATAACTGGGGATCTGTATTTCCTTTTGTTTCTATAAGCTGATTCTCTTCAGTAAGCCTTGTTTCCTCCATTCAACACAGAGGCTTGGAGCACATGATAAAATTGATTTACCTGACTGGTCCATTGGATGCCTGGCCTGTTATTATGCATTTTTATTATCTGCCTATGCCAGCCACCGGTGAAGACTCCTGGAAGAAGGTATTTAGGCTCTTTACTTTTGGTTTTACCAGACAGTTATTCTTTACTGCTGCCATGTGGGAGCCACTTCTCTCATGCCCCAGATGAGGCAGGGAATATTGCCAGCTAAACCATTTATCTGAGTGAAGTGAACCTCACTTCACCTATCTGAAGAGCCGAAGATAAATGTTGATGCGTCAGACTTACTGTATTTATTGTAACTCCATCACAGCGAAGGAAGTGAGCTCTTAGACACTTTAACACAGGTACCATGACCGCAGTGTTTCCATGATTTCCAAAGATTTTCTATTTCCTCAAAGGCTTTTATGGCAAATTTAGTTGTTAAATGGGCTGCAAGCAGGCATATGCTTTCTTCACCAAGTAAAATGGTGACGTTGAAAACTGCAAATAGAAATTTATCTTGAAAAAAGAAGTTCTCTTACAGCACATGGCAGAAATCTGCTTACAGCTCATGCCAACATCTCCCTAGAAGTAAGGCATTGATTACATAAGTATTTATTACGTAATGATCATTTAACAAAAAAGGTTGTTAAATATTTCTGCTAAGTGCAAAGTTGCTTTACGTAAGATAGAGAAGTGCAGATACAGACCAATTCATTTTTATGTAGCTAGCAGAAATCATTAAAATTAGAACTATGGAAGATTAAAAATCTATGGCAAATCCTGGATCTAAATGAAATGCATTTTAGTATATAGCTCTCAGTGCTTTATGAAATTTGCATTGTGAAGAAGTCTACAAGCAAATTATTCATCTTTATCCATACTGCAAGTTTTACTTGAATGTCAATTCAGGGAATCTACAATAAAAATCATGAGGCTTAATTGATCCACCAATATAATAAGCTGTCAAACAACTTATGATTACAGTTGCATTTTGCTGCAACATTTGATAAGCTCTAATAAATATAAAAAGGAAGTGGTCTTCTTAGACAAAATGTGTTTTCCACTGTTTTCAACTCACTTAGAAGTCGTTAACTTCAGGCAACAGAAAAAGTTGCTGAGTAGGCTTAGAACGCAGATAATCATCATCTGTCTGGGCTTCACTCTACTATTAGATTACAGTCAGCATGAAAAATAAAAAAGCATGAGGAAAAGGCATTTGACCACAAGACCTGAATGTTCCTTTCTTTAATGCCAGTCGAGGAAATTCTGGGTGTCATTAATCTGGTGACACTTTTCGAGTTATATTTAATCTGCTTTCCTCCATCAATATAGGATTTTTTAAATAGTTGTTTCTAACTTCATGGCTGCTTACATCCCAATTACCCAGAAGAGGAGACCAAATGGACATGCAGCCACATACACAAATATTTTTTAATTCTTTTCCTCTGTGAACCTTACTCCAGAACTGAACATAGACCAGGGATCAGGAAAGTTAGGAAAATTAATACTTCGGTTTTGCAGAAAACTGAGCATTTCACAGTCATGCTTCAAATTTCACATGAAAGAGAGAAGAAAATTCCATATTGTGGGAGGGTAATTTTGCTGAAAAGCAGTCTTCAATGCTAAAATGTCAAAATGTCTTTTGGGACACAGCCATGATGCCACCAGGGAGAAGAAAAACAGCCAGCATCTTCACTGAACAGCTATGGCCAAAATAGGAAACATTTCTAATGGATTGAATATATGAACATATGGGTTATAGCATGAAGTTAATCACAAGTTACGGATATTCTTACTCTGGAATTCCAGCAGTTTCCATGGAAGTTTTAACCTTCCCCAGAAAAAGTTCTTCCTGGATGCTCTGAATGGGTCTAACTAAAAACACAAATTAAGAAACAAAAGCCTCTAAAAGTTTGGAAAAGTCTTCAGAAAAAATTCATAGGACTGTCCTGTGTCCTAGCCTTAGGACAAAGGTGGAATTTCTCCATCACAGTCTGCTGCTGCAGGCTGGAGCGCTGGTCACAGCTCAGTCCTTTGCTGCACTCGCGGCCCAAACAGGCTGTGCTGGATGGACTGGGGGAGCCGCTCTGTAACTCCGAGCAACAGCCACGGCCTAAGTCAGACCAGCCTGCCAGCACATTTTAAAGAAGCCGAAGGCTTATTCTTATTTATAACGCATACCAATTATCCTAAAGACTCACAGATCACCTGGAGATCATTGGAGTTCACAACCCCGGTTCCCTCAACACATGTTACAGCTGGGAAAAGTGACATCAATTTTTTCCCAGCAGATTTTCCCCAGACCTCTTACATAAGACTGATACTTCCATTGCCAAGTGTCTGAAGAAGCATGGTGTTCTAAACTACCAGAGCTGCAAAAAATTAACTGGAACACAGCTAAGAACTGCAACAAACTGATTTTTCACTTTGGCTTTGGGGCGCCGACCATAACAGGTGGAAAAAAGGGTAGCTATCCTCAAACAAGTTTCATGTTTAAAACACAGCTTGCTCAGACTACGGGTTGGGTGTCCACCCACTAAAATTGCTTATTTTCAGTAGAAACTAAAAAGCATAAAGTGATGCGGAACACAGAGTTTTCCGCAGTGTGTCACTCGCTGAGCACAGCTGCCCTCCCAAGGCTGGTGGCTCCAGCTCCAGGCACCCAATGGAGCGCCTCTTCAGGTTATCTCTCAAGACGAGATACGCACAGACTTCCTGCAGAATAAGCAGCCTATTCAGACTGCAGACTTACTGCACCATGTGTGCTTCATTAATTATTATTATTCATGTTTTAATTGTTATTATTTTACAGTGCCCAAGAGGCATGTAGGGTTTTTGTCATCTGTTAAAGACACAATTAGAAGAACTAGACTCAAAGGAGCAGCAGAGGCAGATGGTATATTGGCAGTTAAATTTATATAACTCCTCTCTCAAGTCTCGCCAGTAAGCGAAATAGCTTTTTTTCCTTTTTTTTTTTCCTTTTTTTTTTTTTCCTTTTGCTTTCAGGCCAACAGTTTATTTCAAGATGAGTTTGCTGTAGTCAAGAGGGTAGAGAGGTACATGATTGGGTTTCTCAAGAGTTTTGACATTCAGAAAAAAACCCCAAGAAACAGAAATTATTTTGACTGAGTCAGAAATCATTTATTCTTATGTTCTTGCCACAAAGAAACCTCCACTAGTTTCTAAACCAAATAATACGTGCCATGTGTCCAGCTTCTCTCTTCTGTCTGTCACGTTTCGAGTTAACCTTGTTAACTGGGTTAGTGGAAAAACACCGGTGTAATGTAACACAGGCAGTGACCTGCCAGATGACCTATGCAGATCAGATGAAGAATATCAATTTCGGGGTTGATTGGGGGTGTGAATAAGACCACTACTGCTAATAAAAGCTAGGGTTTTTTACAGTCACACCCCTCGCAGCAAAGCAGTAGTCTTTCGAGGTACTGGGAGCTGATCTGAACTGCAGGTGAGAGTGCAAGTGCTCACATACCAGAAAGAAAAAAAAAAGTTTACTGAAAGGGCAAATAGTAAGGCTGTCAGAGAGCTAGGATTACTTGTTTAAATGGCATTTTGGGTCAGGAAGCAGCTGGTCTTAAATAAGCAAATACTGCTTAGAAATGAGTATTGTGCTCTGTAAATATAGTGATATACAGGAGTTAAAGGATTTAAAGACCAAAAACCTATGAACATTTAAGTAAAATTACATTACAGTTCACAAGTATTATATGAATGAAAATTGTCCCAAAACCGTATTTTTGGTATAGGATACTTTGAACACACTCAAGCCCCCGGCTTCGGGCCAGATTCTTCCAGTTTATGTGTCAGAAAGTTTTTGCAACATCCAGATTTCTCACGTAGAGTATTTGAAGATTCAGCTGAGCTGCATACTGAAGTGCTTCTTTCAAGAACACACTATTTAGCCGTACTTGTGTGGTCTTCTTCCCCTCTCTCTAGCACCTATACAGAGCAAATACTTTATCCTGCGCACTTTTACCCAAGGGCTGCATGGATGGGTGAAAGTGCAGCCTCTCTCCCTCTCCTGCTGCCCGCACGCTGTGGAGCGGGGCCAGGCATGCTCATGGGAATCTTTTCTTATTAGCCTCCACTGAGTTCACTAGACCTGGTGGAAACACATGCGTTTCAGATATTTTTGGGAAGAGTGGGAAGAAAAAAAAAGAAGAAAAAAAAAGGAAATATTTATGAGTTCTGCCATGCTTTCCAGCCACTTTATAGAACAACTGAAAGTTTTTAAGTATTCCAAAATGTAAAAAGGAGTAGCTTGTTTCAGAAAAATAAATCAATTGTGTCTTTCCCAACCAACTCATTGTTCCAGGCGATGGGAGGGTTATGTGCTATGCCAGAGAGGAGAAACTGTTACTATTGAAGTGATTAGTTTCTAAGTCCCCACAAAAGAAACCCCAACATTATCAGTAAATTACTTTTTTCAAAGGAGTCAAAAGCACAATTAGTTGTGCAGAAACATAACTAAACAGTTCAAATCCCCAATGCGTTCACAGAGAGACATGACTAGGAACCTGAGCCATTACAGGTACCTAGGTCCTCTAGTCTCGTTCGTAAATTCATCGTCATCATCTGAAAACTGGCATACTTTTTCCTGTATCATTTCTGTTCGAAAGTTCTCTCCATTGCCTCTCAGTGTGTTATACCCATGTTACTGTTTTGCTTAAATAGCTCATGTTCTGCCCTGCTGTTTATACCTCTCTCCTGTTCTCAGTTTTCTCTTTGTTGAAGGACTTTTCATTTTTTTCAATGTCTCAAGTATAATTAAAGGAATTATTTAGGCAGTGTGTTAATAATACATGATAAAGTAAAAAAAAAAAAAAAAAAGAAACCCAAATTCTATCAAAATTAGTATGCTCAATTTGACTCTGGCTTGTGTCAGGCACACAGCTCCAGGAGAGCTCCCTCCCTGACTGGATGCTCTCCAGACGGTTGTGTTAGCATTACATTTTATGGCATCTCACATGCTGTAAATCTCCAAAGCCTGAACACAGCGCTAGCACTGCTTCTGGCTCTGGGCTCTGAGGCACGTTCCCCCCAAGTGCACAGCTCACATCTGACGCCCTTCTGTGAAGTCAGGACCCTATAGCTCAGTGCCTAAGCCCAAAAATCCGTGCAGGCTGCCCTGCTGTGGAAAGGAAAAGCGTGTATCACAGTATCAAAAGTCACATCCATACTCTGTAATTTCATAATACGTCAATTTAATAGCGAGATATCAGCTGGAGACCACAAATGGTGCATAAAAAGATTTTCCAAATTACCACAGCTTGTAGGAAAACATTTGACAGCTTGATTATAATATATGATGATAGGCTAGGCCAAGCTTTGAGACTTAGAACCCCACCCTATTACTAAAAAAAAAAAAAAAACCTTAGATTTTTAGCAAACTTAATTTAAACGCTGTGAGATCTGTTGCACACCATATAAATTTTCCCAATGAATGGAATCAGAGCATGAATGGAATAACAATTTCCATTTATCCCAGCTATGTAAAAACTACTTCCCCTCTGTTGCCAGTAAAGGAAAGAACATTGAATAGCTAAATATATTAGCACCCTGAAAATGATCAATAGAGATCTGCAAACGTGGAGGTCAAGGCGGGGGGGGGGATAATCTGATTATATCATATAAAATCAGTGAGGAAAAGCACGTCTCCTCCCAAGGGTTTTAATTGTCATCCTGTGGGAAGGAAACCTAGAGCAGTTCTTGCTAGAGGAGACTCTGGTAGCCACTGGAGTGGAGAAAGGCAGGGAAGATATCCAGACTGGGCCCTGGGGCATTGCCTCTCCTCACAAGAGACAATTGTTGCTTGTGCACTGGGGTAGAGTTTGTGCAGATCTTCATCCTTACGGGTGTTATCAGGGGCATTCCCAATGCCTGCACTGACACTGAGAAACAAGGAGATGCCAGGAAAAGATCCCTAGTTCAGAAATCGAGAGGTATAGACTCGCTTGTGTGTGCTCTTTGCTGACAGCTAGCCTCTTTTACGCTAAATTGCCTTGCGATTAATCCTGAGTTTTCTTCTGGGATTTTGCTCTGGACAGAATCTTTTTCTTAGTATTTTTTTAATTTTTTAATTCAAAGTTTCTGAAGTAATGTAAGGATACGTAGCAGTGATATTCCTATAGCATGAAACTGAGGGATGGTATTGCATGAGACCCAGAGTGACATAAGCGCATCTGGGGACAAAACCTGTTGGGGTTCATACAGAGTCAAACTCTGCTTCTGTCTCTTGCTTCAGCCATACTGACTTTTGGGATCAGTCCCCAGAGTGAATTATTTCCAGAACCATAAACTGGCATTGTCTTTGAGAGGTCTAACTAGGGTAGCTCAAAGCAGCAAAGGAGCTAAGAACTGAGCAGGGTGGATGATCAAAGCTCCCACGTCCAGGCTCAGTGCCTGTTTTTGCAGAATAGACATGTCCATTGTACTTGTTAACCTGCTTAATAAACACACATAAACATAAAATCAAGCAAGGGTTTTTAAGAGTCCATTACCAGTCTCACAGCTGAGACTAAAACACTTGCATGACTTTAGACAGAAATAACAACTTCTTGACAGGCTGCGAGAGTTGGGGTTGTTCAGCCTGGAGAAGAGAAGGCTCCGGGGAGACCTTATAGTGGCCTTCCAGTACCTAAAGGTGGCCTACAGGAAAGCTGGGGAGGGGCTGTTTGCAAGGGCATGTAGCGATAGGATGAAGGGCAATGGTTTTAAACTAGAGCAGGGTAGGTTTAGATTAGACATTAGGAAGAAATTCTTTACAATGAGGGTGGTGAGACACTGGAACAGGTTGCCCAGAGAGGTGGTGGAGGCCCCATCCCTGGAGACATTCAAGGCCAGGCTTGATGAGGCTCTGAGCAGCTTGTTCTAGTTGAAAATGTCCCTGCTTACTGCAGGGGGGTTGGACTAGATGACCTTTAAAGGTCCCTTCCAACCCAACACCTTCTATGATTCTATGATTCTTCAGAGATTTCCTTTCTGTTAAACCTTTGCTTACATACAAAAGTGATTGTTTTTCAGGACTTTGTGGCTGAGGCTTCTCTCATCTAATTTTATATATGTATGTATGTATGTATATTTAACTTATTGTTCTAGTTTTTATATATAGTCAATGGGGAAAAATAGTCACTTTAAGAACACTATTCATTTCTAGGTGAGACCTGGTGGAGGCATACTGCATGTTGCTGCAAAGAACGAGTCAAACATTTGTTTATAATGAAACTCTTAGTCTTCTCTTTCCTGAATTCTATGAAGTGAAAGACTTTTATAGCATAAAATCATTAAAGGTTATAGTTTAAATCAGTGTTAATGTAAAAATAAAAAATGTTTTCAGTCGTTTCATAATCGTGTTTGTTCCCCAGAGATATTTCTGATAATGTTGCTGATCTGTACAGAATATTTAAATGCAAAGCACACACTAATCTTTTGCAAGGAGTGTTACATACACTAAGATAAAAAAAATCCTCTGGAGAAAACTCCATCTGGATTAAAGATAAATACTTATTTTTTCAGTAAGATATGAGTCATTACGAAGGCAGAAGCTTATATCACGTTTGCAGTTATCTCAAAGGATCATGTAGTTTTGTTAGCATTTTCATGTACACAACTTAAATTTTTGGTCTTAGTGAACTGCAATAGTTTTGTGGTGACGCATCAGGACTTCATAAGAGAACAAAACATATGATCATTCTTTTGTGGATATTTACATATGTAAGTGTATCCACACCTGTTGTACCCCAAAGCTTTTTGAACAAAGCAGCAACAGGATGTGACAGCCTCAGATGCCTCCAAGATACACATCGTGTACAAGGTCTCTGGAAGAGGAAAGGAAGACCCTACTGGTGCCGCCTCTGGAGGGGCGGGTCTAATCTGACACCTGAGGATCACTGCATGAGAGAGGGGTTGGAAATACCCTGATTAGAACTTAAAACATATGAGATACCAGAGAATCCAGGTGAGAGATACAAACCCACATGAAGCCATACTTCCTTAACTCTGATGAGGTTTACAAAGGCCAGGGATTTACAGCAAGTGAGGTAATAAAAGAAGGACTAAATTCTTGCCCTGGTCAATAGTAAACACTGAACTGCTGTGAGTATCAGCAGTGTTCCAATAAACGTTTGACCTCTGTAAGACTAGGGAGATAAAGTGTGAGGTGTATTACCAATGTTGCTTTAGTGCCAACAGTAAGTCACCCCAGTCTTTATTCTGTCTCATTTGCAACTAAAGTGTGAATATAACGGTGACTGATCACCTAGCTGTGCTGCTCATGCACCCCTTTTCAGTCAAAATGTGCTGAGTTATTCAGGATTTACTTTTTAAACTGCCTAAATTAAACTAGCTCATTTACCCCAACCCTGGGGAGCCGTAACATATTTCACTCAAAATCAGATTAGACATTTTAAATAGCTCATCCAAGCAGTACAACTTGTTTCACCTGAAATCTGCAAAGGAGCTCTATCAGCAAACTGGCAAGAGAGTGTGTCCAACAGCTGGGAGACAGCTGGCAAGTGGTGACCCTCTCAGTGGAAACAGCTGTTTGCAGAACACACCTGTCTGCACCCCTGTTTCACTTACATCCTAGGACAGTGGAACAGGGACGCATGCGCTGAAATGTTAGCTATCTCAGAACTAGGTAACTAGTCATCTCATTTGGGCACCTTGAGAGGTGAAACTTCTAGGTGGTAGTAGTAAGGGAGGCAGATGGTGTGTATTAATTAACTAATTGTGGTGTGAATGAATAAACTGGGTGTATGCCTGTCTTTTGGGGGCTATGCACTAATCAGTCAATTTAGATAAGGTAGTTAACTTTTAGAATACTAAATTAGGGAAGATAAATCTCGCTCTTCAGATATATTAATTCTGTTGTTTGTGTCTGTTTATGTGAAAATACTCACAGATATATAATTATAGAAGACTTTTTCTCTGCAGAAGTAGCTATGCAACTGAACACCAAATGTCGAGAAGGTTCACTTACCTTTAGGGACTCTAGAATCAGGTTTGATATCATTTGAAGCAAACTTATTTAAAAGCAATTTTTTAAGTTCTGTGTGGTTGTGCTTGAATAAGAATATCTAGGGCAGAAAGGGGAGTGAAGAAGAGGAGGGTTGTTGGGATACTCCCTTTGCTTTTCAAACCCATGAGTTTCATCCCCTACCTTCATGGCCATTAATGAAGATCAGGGCACCTACCTAGCACTCAACATGCCAAATAACACTTTGCTTAAAGTTAGCAACTACAATTAAATATCATTCTCTAAAGCTTAACAATTATTTCATTCCTCAACTTTAGGTGCAGAGAAACCTACACAAATATGGTGCAAAGTCGGGGGGGGATGTTTTTCCTCTGGAGAATGAAATAGAATCATAGAATCATAGAATTGCTGAGGTTGGAAGGGACCTTTAAAATATTAGCTATTGTCAAAGATGAGGCAATTAACAGCATAGCCCCATGTGTTGGGAGGTTACAGAGAATTTTAATTTTCAGGTGGCTGATTACTGATCACCTGATTTTGGGTCATTAAGGTTAAGAAGTTTTTGATTGGCTTTGTTTATATCATAGATCTTGGAGAGGTCATCTGGGTTCACTTCACCTGTACCTCGCATGTCCATTGCCTGCCTCTTATGACTTCAGGCAAACACTGGTCTCAGCTGTGCCATTGATATGAAGCTGAGAATATTGAGTAATAAAATGACTTTGTGAACTTGTGTGGACATAATACATGTTTTCTGGATGAAACCGAATGATTTGTAGTGTTCAGTAGGTCTGGATACAATAATTCTTAAACTCCGGGCAAGCTGAAAGCAAGGCATAAGAAAGTATACAATAACAGCTGGCTACCCCCAAGTTGTTCAAGCAGAAAATTTTAGAAGTTGAAACATTCTCTTGTCACAAATAAGTAACTTTTCCTTACCACCTACTGTACCTTGTTATTTCTGTACTAGCCTTGTGCAGAGCTGCTGGGAAGGAGTGATGGTAATGCTGCTTCTGCTGTACTTCTTTTGGAAGATTCTGTTTCTGGAAATAAATAAATGAATTTTTAAGGGAAAAAAAGGTCTTACGGACATACTGTTTAAAAATTACCAGCATCAGAGGGGTTTTGCCTCTGAGTATCTGTGAACTGTGAGAAAAACAATACAGGACTAGATGGGTCATTTTTTGGATCTGGGAGTGTCCTCTCCCACATACAAAGACTAACATCATGCCTTGATTCTCTAAAGAAAGTGATAGTAACTCAGACCCTTCAGATACGATATCTGAAGTGGCTAATCTCTTCCCTGATGAGATTTGACAAGAAATTAATGGACTGACTGAATGGATTCTTCTAGATCTGTGGCATTCATCATCCCTTTTCCTCAGTGGTGGTTTTTTTTTTTTTTCTTTTCTTCTCTTAAAAGTCTCTGTCTGTGTTGATGCTCTGTCTGACACATGGGAGTAGATGGGTCTATTTTCAGGCAGGTGTCAAATCATATGATGAAAGATGTGGAAAAGGGCAGCGGTGGGCTGTATGAAAGAGGCAAGCCACCCTCTTGAAAATCAATATTTACCTTTATCCTTTCCTAGTACCTGAGATCAGTATTAGAGGGAGGAGGGGAGTTGCAAATTGACAGTACAATCTGCTGTATGTATTACATGCAAGGGGAAAAGATCTCTGGAGATGAGGAAACCACCATCTGCTCCTCTACCTAACCCAGTATGTGAGTTTATTATTGAAAGCATTCCTTCTGCACTCACTGAGGTTAACATTTCACCATAACACTCAAGGCCTTGCTGGCTGACCTAGTGCTGTTCTAGGAAGTATTATATTCTTACTGCATTTCTCTCCTGAGATAGGTAATAAGTTCACATCCTGAAGGAGCACCTAAATCTTGGTGCTTCTAACCTTTTGTCGGAGCTACGTATGGCATGGGTGAGAATGTGAGGGTTTTAGGCTAATGAAGCACCCTCTGCAGGCTCCCAGCTCCATGTTGTCCGTTTAATCCATCACGGTGAGACAAATGCATTAGCTGTTTAGCACAAGACGGCCTCTGCAAGGCTGGAATAATGAGAGATTTAACCACACCATGACCGTTCCTGTGTGGCCTCAGATGGCTACTTAAGCACAAAGGGGGAGGTTTCTGTGTGTTTTAGAGAAATTAATGCCACAGCATTTTTAAATTTATATGCTGGGTGACCTCTCAGATCAATAAATGTATGTATAAATGAAACAAGGTTTACCAATGAGCTAGTCCCTATTGCCTGTTAAATCTATATGAATGTCACTTACAAAATATGTTGGCCACAACATACAACCACGTATGTCAGCAGAAAAAAAATGGATGTGGGAAGGGGTGATTTTTTCCCCCTTTTTTTGTGAGGCATATAGCAGAACCTTCTGTCTGGTGGAAACAATGCATTTAAAGGACTGTAAAAAGGTTACAGCTTAAACTTTTGTTTGGATACCAGACCACTGAGAAGTGAAATAAGTTTCCACATTCAGTCATGAAGAAACTTGAATAAATATGAGTGACTGCTGTCACTGACTTCAGTAATTGGCTCATTTTTGAGCACAGAATCCTCCTTTGATACTCCGAGTAGTTGATAATAAATTATTGCTTAGTGCAGCTGAATTTTAACAAACATTTGGCAAGATAATAAGTAATTTATTTATGTACTTATTTAATTGCTACTTACATAAAGAGGTATTCATTGATATTAACCATACTGAAGTCAAAACTAGTTATGCCATTATTTTAAAGGTCTGAATTTTCACTCTGTGCTATTAATTAGTAATAGCTAGTTTACTAATACTTTACTAGCAGTACTTTAACTAATATTATTAGCTAACAGTAGGAACTTTATCCTCTAGAAAAAAAATGTATTTACCAACTTTGATGTTCACTACATGATGCCTCCAGCCTTTATTATTAATTATCCATGAACACATATTTCCTTCATTCAACAGTACTTGAAAACTGTAAAAGTCACATAAAAGTTCATTTTAGCAGTACATCTCATATGTTACTGCTATAGCTCCCACTGAGATGAATTGGTCTTTAGAATTACATTGGCTTACTCTGTAAGTCCCCAAACTACGGCCAAAGGATGATCAGTATGATCAAAAACCTCTTACCTACATAGGAAGCAACCAACAGATTTACAGCTGTGTGTGCATGTGACAGACTGCACCTACAATTTGTCTGTAATCTGCTCTATGCCTTTTTTTCTCTCCTCCTTTTGCATATAGATACATGATACTTCATTTCTTCGGTGAAAAAAATGTTATTTCTGGTTATTTTCCAGGCATGTGGCCTATAACCATGTTTAATACTATACAAAGCTGAAAAATGTAATGGTTTCGTTGTTCCCTGTTCTTTTCAGAACCAATTCTGCATGTTCTAAAAAGTAATACTGTGTCACCAGTAACTCATCTCAGAATGGCTCTGGCTGCCAGTATTTGAATAGGCTAAAACTTTTTGAGCATAGATGGATTTCAATCTGTCCCATATTGAAAGTTGAGAATTAATAGCAGGCTTCCACTCAAAAATCATGTCTTCACAGGGACAGAATATAAATATCAATGCCTTTCATGCAGACTGACATTATTTCTCTATCAACCTAATTAAGCATTGCAAAGTAAATCAAACAAGACAAACACAATCATTTTAATTTAATTGAACCCAGAGCTTGTCATAAGAAAACAGTAAGACATACATAAGTCTTCTGAAAAAATCATACCCAATTAATTCAACTGTGTGTAGACAGGAAAGGGTCAGTCATAAAAATTAGGTAGGTGATGTGAGTTATGTTCTTAAAATAAAAGGTCAGAAGGCAAATTTACTTTGTCCTGGTAATTGGTCATCAGTGCTCTCCCCCACTTCCTGACTAACTTGTAAATATTTTGTACTGGGAATCTTACTAGATGTAAGTACTCAAGGACAGAAGGACTATTCTGGAAGACCTATCACATTGTATAATCCAAAAGATTTCTCATATCAGAAATCAGAAAGAAAATCTACAGGGGAAAAAAACCCCTAAAGCCAAACCCCAAAAGAAACAACCCAGTACAGTTGTTTAAGGATATCACCGGTATGTAGAGATAAACATATATCTATAAACATACAAATTATAAACAGTGAAACCACTTAAATTGTCAAGTTCAATGAGAAAAATGAGAGTTAATTGGATTCTCTTTAACAGTTCAGAGCTCCCACAGTTGGCTTTATGAACCTCAGTCACTGAAGGGAGCAAAGAAACACTAAGCAATTCTCTGATAACCATTTAAGCAGGAGCCGGTGTGAGAATGCTGTTCATTGCACAGAATTATATATGTTTCACCCATCTTTCTCCCCCTTTATGCTCTTGTTTCCTTACCTTCCTTATGAAGCTGAGCTGTGACCCGTGTGTGGAAGACCTCTAGTCTACAGTGCCAAGAACAATGGAGCCTTGGTTGGTAACTGCTCCTGTAGTAGAAATAATAGATCATAATAATGGCCCTTGGCTATCTACACTACAGACCAACTGATTTACACCTGCTGCATCTCTCCTTTCACTCTGAGCAATGCCTGAGTTAAAAGGCATGAGTTGGAGGGCCTGGAGACGCTGCAGTAAGAAGGTCCTAACAGCCCTGACTGGCTTCACCAGGGACCTCCCCTGTTCCCTTGCCTATGGCCCAGGAGCCCTACTTCAGCTCAGGCTGAATCCCCACCCCCTGCTTGGGCTGTGCTGCTGCTGCTGCTGCCTCCAGACCGATGTCTGCCTTCTGCTGTTTCTGACTTGGCTGGGCTTCTTGGGTGGATGTTGGACCTGTCTTGCCATTCTGAATTTGTCTGGAGGCCACTGGACTGCTGGCACAATCTGTTACTGTCAGTAGCGCCACCCTGCTTGCCATGTTCAGGTGCCACCAGACTAAGCTTTCCTTGCCAAGGGCTTTGCCCTGCTGCTGGTTGGGTCGCTGTGGCTTCTGCCTTATTCCTATTGTGGAGCAGACTGATTGGAATAAGCAGGACTCCTGGAGGCTCTCAGGGATACAGACCACATGGGAGGTGGCTCCCCTACAGCTGCCAGGGCTCTCGTTAGTGACCCAGCATGTCATTGTCATTGAATGTCAGCAAAAGGTCCTTTGCATACCGGTCTACTGAATGCAGAAAAAATGGATGATAGTAATAGTTATGCAGCTGTGAAACACCATATGGAATTACTTCTAGCTCATGCATAGAAAAAGAACAAAATCTAGATAGTCCCTAACTCTATTATCTCTCTTATAAAAGCAGCAGAACAAAGGTAGGAAGAGGTCTTCACTAATTCATGTCAGATAATGGAGTTGGACCTGCTTAGAGAAAAACCTGTGGGCGACCCAACTGCGGGGTCCAAAGAGACACTGGTATCATTCTTTCTCACAAGAGTCACCTGTCTAGAATGGGAGACTAGCTGATCGGGTTGCAGCTGTCCTAATTAACATTGTCCTCTATGACCAAAGGACAGAGAATGTCATGACTTCAATGACATTTAGCCCCTCAAAGTCGACTCACCATCCAAGACTACTTGTGATGGATATGGGGCCTGACTTCCTCCAGGTGACTTCTGATTGCTTCACCCAGTGCCAAAAGTCAGTCAGAATGATCATGGCCAGATGCATTTGATAAAACTTCAATGGATTGTGTCTGCTTTTAAATTGAGAAGGACTGGTGCTCTAATGAACAAGAATAAGTCTCATCACTTCTGTAGCAACATGTCACTTTTCCTAATCCCTTCTCTTTAGACTGTAACCTACATAAAGTCTGATCCACCACATACTTACGTACAAATTGCTTTGAAATTCTCTACCAATGGACTTCTGAATTAAGGCCCCACTTCAGTAAATAGTTGCCTTTTACTCAACTTCATTGCCATTGGACCTTTTAATTATTATTTTCAGAGCAATTAGTGTAACATTTTTCCCAATCTATTCTTTTAAGAAGAACATATGCTGTTCAATAGCTGGCTTGGAAATGGAAAAATGTCTATTATTAATACACAATATGCTCTGCCCCTACAAACTACTGACTAACGTTAAAAAACTTCTAAGGATTCATTAAAATTCATTAGAACCATGTGTCCATGGACTTAAGTGTAAATCTAAAGGGCACCATGACACCACAACCATTTGAGAAATGATGACCTAGAGAAAGACCTGAAAGACAAAGGCTTTCCTTCATTACTAAACGGCCATGGAAATTTTACCTACTTCTTGATGTTTCCACAGAATTTCTCCGGGGCGCTTCTGGTAAAATATGCTACATAAGATTGAAATATAGATACTGTGGATGGAGCCTAAAACTATTTTTGTTCTTGGCTATGATGTTAATTTAAACTCTTAAAATGTTTCCATCTCAATTTCTATGTTGTTTTCCACCTTAACATGACCTTGGCATTCCATACAAAAATATATTCAATTTCAGCTGTATGTTTATTATTTCATGTAGTATTTTAAGGGGAACCTGTATAGGAACAAGATTATTGTAGATTTTATCTGCATCTTCCCATTGCCTCATATAAAAGCATCATTTGAAATAATATAATTTAAATGTGTTTAGAATAAGTAAATGGAAAACAACCATCCATTCTCAGTCATTTGAAACTGAATGAGTTTTTTTTTCAGCCACTAAGCATCACACATGCTATTGAGCAATGTACTTAGTTTCGCAAACCAGGAGCAGAACATCAGAGGACAGTATTCTCAAGAGTCCCATAGTCAAGAAAGTGGTTCCTTCATGTAGTTAGAACAAAGGGAACTTGGATATTCCCTACTAATCTGCAGGTTCCATTGTGAATATTCTTAATTTTTAGTCTCTGTCAAACAAAATTCCTGATTTTAACCTACTCCTAGAGGATCTGGAGTTTTTTATTGTTTTGCTTGTTTTGCCCAAGGCTGAAATCACATGAAAAACATCAATCAGAGAGAAAGATGGCAGAAATCCAGACCTAAGTTCTTGCTATGAGAAGAATTCATTGTGGCCCCATCCTCTAACTGCAGCTCTGATTCCTTTCCACCCTAAACTTTGAACAACTCTCTCTTAAGGATTAGTTCAATCTGATTTTGAATGCTGTTTCTTTTGATCAAATATAATTCGAAATCACCTGACTTTTCTGAACAGACATCATTCTCCCAAACTTCTTCAGAAATCTTAGTCTCTAAAATCTCTATAAAATAAATAATTTTTAGACTGATTTATCCATAAAAAAATATTCTGTACTTGCATGCTGTGTGATTACACAGTTTGTGCAGTCTGTAAACAATAAATCATTAAATCTACTAAAAATGTGTGCACTGTTCTTACAAAGAATTGCACAAAATTGCTTTGAAAATGCATGTCTATGAAAGAATTTAACATGAAAACTGTCAAAGACAGTTAAACAATTTGTACAGAAGTCAAACGTTCTTGGGGTTGGTTTGTTGGTTTTGTTGGTTTTGTTTTTTGTTTTTGTTTTTTCCCGAGGATTGAATATCAAAATCTCTTGGCTTCTCCATCCAGTCTGAGGTGTCAACACAGCAAATTGTGTCTCACAGGCTTCACCCTAGGTGGCTGGAATCTAATACTCTTACCGTAGATATCTAAGCCATGTTAGGTACTGCAGGTCTCTTACCTGGCCTCCACCTGCCACTAAGGGTCTTTTCTGACCCCATCACATCTGTTGGTCCTATGTGAATGTCTGACACCCTGAAGATATGAAATATCACTGAAAGTTTATATGATTAGAAAATTTAATTGTTCCTGGAGTGGGGTGAGGGAGGAAGGACAGCCCATTGTTTTCACTGAAGTCTGGGTTAGCGCCTTGGTTTATTAAAAACTGTTTATCTAGTTTGGAGAAAAAGTGGCTGAGGGGTGACCTTGTTGCTCTCTACAGCTTCCTGCGGAGGGGAAGTGGAGAGGGAGGTGCTGAGCTCTTCTGCCTGGGATCTAGTGACAGGACGGGAGGGAATGGTTCAAAGCTGCGCCAGGGGAGAGTTAGACGACATTAGGAAACATTTCTTTACTGGGAGGGGGTAAGCATTTCTTCACCAGGAACAGGCTTCCTACAGAGGTGGTTGATGCTCCATACATGTGAGTGTCCAAGAGGCATTTGGACAATGCTCTTAATAGCATGCTTTATCTTCTGGTCAGCTCTGAATTGTTCAGGCAGTTGAACTAGATGATCATTGTAGGTTCTTTCCAACTGGAATATTCTATTCTCTTCTGTTCTGTCCTGTCCTGTCCTGTTCTATTCTAAAAAGTGATTAATTTTTTAATGAAGAATTTTTAAAAAGTATTTACAGTTACTTTTTTTTATGTTTTTGATTTGAATTAGTATATAATTCCATTCTATTATACATTTGTGGGACCATCTCCTAGTAGCTTCATTTGGAGACTATGACAAGGACTAGATCATGCTCATGACAGTCATGCCACTCTAGAGGAGCACAGATTGTGCCATGAGGACATGGAGGTTTAAAGCTATATATCTGTTAAGGATGCAGATGGTGTCTCTTTTATCAAAACTATCCTAACGGGGTCTGCATCTGCAAACTGCAGTAACCTTGGACTTGCAGGAAGTGAAAGAGGTCTGACAAGACTTTGTTGTGTTATGATCTGTAGCAGGCTTCACCCTGTGAGTCACAGCCAAGTCGTTTTCTTCAGCGCAGTCCCTGCCCCAGGCTATGGGCCAGGTTTCTCTGGAGCAGCTCCATGGGGTCTTTCAAGAAGGCAGGTGGGTTTTTTCCAGTGGGACTGGCACTAGTCTCCCCTGCTACTGCCTTCCACATCTATCAAGTGTGCCATTAACTGCAGTCTTCCCCAAGGTTTGTTAACGTGTGAATGTGTTCCTCTTTTGAAGAGGAAAGTGCGTCTTTGATGAGGGCTCACTATTTCTGAGAACATGAGTTTGATGCAAGTAGTCTGCTCCCTCCCTCCCTTTGTAGTCAAATCTCACTCAGAATAATTGTGCTTCCCTAAACCTGTGCTCAACGGGATTCTCACCTCATTGACAAAAGATTTAGTGACAGGAATTGAGTTAGGGTCTTAAAGAGAAAAACAGAGATAGGAGAATTAGGCAGACAAGTTACTGATGTAACAGTTCCAGCTGTATACATTTTAATACCATGAGGCCTTTGCTGTTGTGCTGTGAAAGACATTAAATGGCTTTCTTTGGCAAAGCAGCACAGATTTTCACTGATATTTTTGAGGGAAAATACAAACAAGCTATCACTTGTATTTCCTATGAAAAGCAGCTTTATATTTTTGTAGCAAGCACTTAGGGATGTGTAATAGTATTTGTATTGTAGTCCTCATCTGTATAGCATTAATTAGATATGCAAAATATGATTAGTATGCAAAAAATTAAGTATGGGAACCGTATTTTTATTGTGGTAAGCACCCATAAGGAGATACAGGTGAGTATTGAACTATAACAAAAAAAATATAAACCAAAGTACTATTAATGTGCGATTTTTAATACAGGGTTAGTGAGTTATATTTCTAAACCAGAAAAATAGCCTTTCCCTTGCTATTCTCCCCCTCCCTCCCACAGTTCATTTGATATTGAGAGATATACTGTGAGATCTGTAGATAACACCAAATACATGGAAAATAAAGATACAGTAAAATAAATCACAACATCCGAGTCCTTCAATATTTATAAGTTATCAAGCCATATGCATTTTCAGGGCTTGTTTTTTTACTAACAACAGTGCTGCACATTAAGTGTGCATTCTGCCTTTTAAATGTAATTACAAAGATGTGAAAAATGATGGAATTCAGTAAAAAGATAAAACACCATCCCTTAAGATCACTTTGGCACAAATCTAAGGTTCTTGCTATTCAAGAAAAAAAAGTCCTCAGAATTTTAATAAAGAAAAACTGTAAAACTGTTTTACCAATCTAAAGCACAGCATTCCTTTGTCTTTGTAAAACAGTTCCTCATCCTGTTTAAATATGGCCCTAGAAAATCTATAGGTCTGATTTTTTTCTTTGTCTTCTTTCCTTGTTAAACAACCAATCAAACAAACTGTTAGATTATTTGTTTGTTTTACTATGAAAGTGTAGCCTTAATTTCTAAGAACTGCACAGTCAGAGTAAAAAGTGAGCAAAGACATAACAACTGCTTTCTGCCTAAAGATATGCAAGATTTTCCTTGGATATTCTTACTAGCAGTGCAAGGCAAAACTTTGCTCAGTTCTTTGGAATACAAAAATGTGAAATTTAGTATCATAAGGAATTTACAATTAAAAAAACCCAACACCACACTTTAAATTATATCCTCTCCTCTTTCACCAGAATTTATGAAATACGCATTTTTGTGTTTATATGGATGTCTCTGTGAAAATGGAATTAAGACTTTCATAAATTAACATTATTTTTAGGACGGTTTTCTTTGTATTCACAATGGAACCTCAGTACAGAACCTGTACAGTTATAGGGCAACACTAAACAAGTAATGTAGTCTTGAGAGTTTTCAAGGATGGATTAGCCTAGATTTACTGTTGCTGACAGACCAGTTTGCCACATAGTTTGTAGAATTAATTTTCTTTGTCAGCTATAAAAAATTTTGCTGATCAAGACTGTCTGTGTGGTTTATAACAAGCAACTTGTAACAAATGTTTCCATGTTTCGGTATATGATATGTAATAAAGACCCGAGATCACTCAACCAGTGCACATAATTTTAGATCTTTTAATCCCATTACATCTTTTACCAGTGTCTCTCTTGAGAAAGAAACATATTTTGACACTCAAATATTCTGATTTTCATTTTACTGAGAATTTTACAGATTTTCTTTCCAAATGGAAATAAGGAACACTAAGTTTTTTATATTATTGTTTAAACCCTCTCTGGAGTCATAACATATGATGCCATAGGATTAGTGCACCTTTGAAAACAATATTTACATTAGATTTTCCTCCTCAGTAGATAATCACACTGATGATCCCAAATGATAGGAAAGCAATGCAGGAAACTCCTTTTTCAAGAGAAGATGGGTCAATGCTTGCTTTGCTGGAACTTTGGAAGGTCCCTATCTGCAGAAATAAGTAGTTACAATTTGAACACAAGGTAGGATATGATCACCTCTGTTAATTTCAAATGTGATCTCCTTTCTAAATTTTATATTATGTACATAAAATTGTCACCTCACAGAAGATGCAAAACTATGCGTCTTTAAGCACTGTTTTTCAAAAGGTCTTGCTTTCCTCCAGGACTAAAACTTTTCAAACATAAAAATTGTAGAAGGATAAATCTTCTTGCTCAGCCTTCCTGCCACCGAGTATTTTTTTCTTTCCCTCTGCCAGACTTCCTCAGCAAGCATTGCTTAGTAGAGTCCTAAAAGAACAGATTAATGTTTTCACTGGTTCATATAGTTTAAGGGGTTGGTTCAGGCAGCTGCAAGAAAAACTCCTCAGGCTACAGCCTGATTTCCTTCAGCATTATCTGTGGGATTTCCTGGTCTCCTCTTGACTCCCTGTACCATGGCTTTGTTTACCATTCTTCTCTTTGTAACTAACCACAAATGCGCATACCACTCATCCAAAAGCACACACATATTCATACCTGTCATCATTTGGCATTTTTGTCTGAGGCAATGCAGGTATTTCTTCATAAAGAATTTCTGGAAGGGGTTCCACAGGCCTAAAATACTCTTGCAGAGAGCACCTCGTGCTCTCTTAATCTTCCTGTTTATAATTATAGTTGCGCTTCAGTTTGTCTCAGAATCACTAGCCTTCCAATCCTGGAGAATAATTGGTCTTGCCCGTGAGTGTGGGAAGCTGAGCTTGGTAGAGTTTCCTCAAACTCTCTTTAACCTGTGGCTATCAGTAAGCAAGTGTCTACAGACCATTTAGGCGTTGAGGCTGGCGCTGATCCTGCTTTGGATTTAGTCCTAAAACTAAAGTCCGTGCTAAGGGAGACCAGCAGAGATCTCTTTTGTTTTGTACTAAGAAGATTTTGGTTTGGAATTAATTTTTTTGGTCTCATATCTATTGGAACACTCTAGTTACCAAAAAATATACAGTATATACTTATAGCCTATGTGTGCAGATTCCTTGTTTCAACATTAATTTATGTTCTTATTGGATGTGTTATAACATTACTATAAAAACATCCTTCATATCATGTAAGACTTTTACAGATGGCAAAAAGAATACAAAATCCTGTGGTTTTCATCTTGAGAGGAATCCTTTTAATAAAATAGTAAATACAGAAAAAGATAATAAGGAAAATATTTCTGAAAGTGTAATGCAAACAGCTTTTTATTTCAGATTCATGCAATAACGTTTTACCTAAAAAGTTATATTTCTCACACTTGCCAGATTTCAGCCCTAATGTATGTTGAGCCATGAAATGACAGACTTTTTTTTTTAATAGTTAAAATTAAGCTTTATAAAATGCACCAAAATTATTAAAGAGAATTTCCTTAGGATCTTAGATACAGGACAGTATAAAGGATTTTTTCCCTTTCAGTCTAATACTTTATCCAAGATTTTCTAAGATAAATGCTTAACATTTGTCAAATAAAGCCTGAACCTACTTTTGATGAGAAAACTCTCATTGATTTGAGAAGGCAGAGAATTGGATCCATTAAAAAGGAAAAAGAATGTTTTTTCTAAGTGAAAAAGAATGGCTGCTCTGAAAGATACTGCATACCATAACTTTGCTTTTTTGTTATATTACACTGTTTAGCAAGAGTCCAAACTGGGACCCATCACTTTTAATAAGGATGCATTTAAGAAGATGAATTAAGTCTCAGACAGAAGAGGTAGGTGAACTTGTCCTAACTGTGGGTGGTGCAGTAATTAAAAGTCAGGGAAACTGCACTCTCTGACAGTTCATTAGACAAAACAGTATGTGGAAAATGTCTTGTCATGTCTAATTGCTACAGCTGCTTGGATTTCTCTGTTATTCTGGGACATCAGCTATTCATAAACCAGCAGGGGGAATTAATCTGTGGAAAGATGCACTTTTACATGTGTCCTATGTGATCAATGCCTCCAGTCCTTTACTAAAAGCTTAACTTAACCAAGAGATGTGGCAAATATTACAGTAGAAAATCTATATCGAGCGACGGTGCTAGAATTATTGAGTTGAGCCAACAACATTACTTAGGAGCATAATGCTGTCTGAGTGGGATTATATTGTGTTGTCTATCAAGATAATTTTTACATATACATTACTAAGCAGTTCCAGATGTGGAATTTGAGCTAGAGCTACTGGTGCTTGAGCCTTCGTGTTTCATCTCACGGTATGTAGAGAAAACAGCTTCAGTGCATAGGTGGATGACCTTACAGTACTGCAGCAGAAATATATTACACTATTTTTCTGTAATATCATTCATATTTCCCATTATACAGAATGCTGGGATGCAATTTACTTTTTCCATAATAAAATGAGAGGCTGTTCGCAGTGGGGCAGCTTTTGGGCTTGAATTGGTTGTATCTCAGGCATTTTCAGCGCAACACATTGTGCTGTGCCTGCACACTTCATAGGTAGTTTCCGCGCTGGGATTTCAACTGAAGCAGCTGGATGGACATGACACCAACTGAAATCACAGTCTAATTCACATCTGCAAAAATTTCCACTTTCCAATAGTCTACATGGTTTGATATAGCCTTGGCCCTGCAAACATTTGTGCATATATTTAATATTAGTAGCATCAGTAGATGTATATCTTTTGATGGAACTTCATACTAAGCAGGTAGTTATTGAATGCCCATTGCACTAACATTCATCAGTACTTAAGGGCTACTGGGAAATCCATACAGGATCTATCCACCTGAGTCTAGATTTCCTAATATCCTAAGCTTTTTGCTTCAAGGACTTCTTCAGTGCCAAGAAGCCTTTGTAGATGGTACATGAACATACTGCCTCATGCTCGGAGGCATCTACTTCATCAGCTTGCTTGACATAGACACTATCCATGGAAAAGTACTTTTCCTACGGGACATGTAAACATGCTTCTGGACATTTATGGAATATGGTGGGAGACTCTTACTGATGGTATTGTGCAAAGTTGAAAATGACGATAATAATAATAATGTTGACGACAATGATGATGATGATAAGTAATAACAACCCAGATCCACAGAACGTCACTAAGGCTATTGAAATGGATTTAAATACAAAAAGTCAGTAAGATAGTTGGCTTGGTTGATGGATACAGTGTTTGCAATAGTTTTGCACGACTAAAACTCATGCAAATTGTCCATCTTTTACACTCATCCAGGGAGCATTACATAAACAGGATCTGACACACCTGTATGAGGTATTGCATTCTGACATGGTGGATGAGTTGTGGTAGGGTGCCACCCCCTGCAGCTAGTGCAAGTGGATGAAAATCTTGCAGTATAGCTACAAAAGCAGAGGTATTAAGGAAAATAAACAGGAGATGATGTAATTACAAGAGATTCTGTGAAGGCATGCAGAAGAAGTAGCTTGGATACAAAAAGCAGGATTTTCAAAGGTATTCTGCATTGGTGTAAAGCTTCCATTAGTTTTAATAGCAGTAATACTAGGGTGGTGCATTTTAAAAGAAGGACTTTAATGAGAAGAAATTAAATCTATGGCCAACTGTGAATAATAGCCTCCAACAAAATGGTTCAGGGCAGAAGCCCAAGCTTAGGTACTCTGATTTATTCTCATGTGGAGTTTTATTTCTCCTTTGACTTCAGAAGAAGAAAAAAGTATTCCAAGAATAACATTAAAAAAAAAAAGTTAGTGGTGTGAATCATCTGAGTGCTTTTTGAAAACGATGCTTAAAAGGCTTTGTTCACCACTGTATTGATCAATATTTATGTTAACAAAGCTCCGCTAACTTTGGTTAAACTCTACCAACATATGACAGGGATATATTGATGAATCAAATCCTAAATTATTAAAAATTTATAAAGTGTTTTCTGTTTCTACACAAGTATACAAAACAAAAGTGGAAAGAACATTGATGTATCTAACTGCCCATTTTCTTACCTATATGGTAGAGAGAACAAAATCTAAGTGGAAATGAATAGGTATGAATTCTTCAGTTAATTAGGAGTATGCTGAGTTTAGCATTTTTTCTTTTGGGGCAGTGAGTTTAAATACTGTGTAAATTCTGTCTTGCACTGAGGATACTCCCTTAGAGATCAGCTCCACCTTATCAACTCCAGTCTAGCTGTGCGTGATCAATCTCGTGGCAGAAGAGATGAGTCCAGTGACTACAGCATTATATTGTCTAGGCATATATATATACACCTAGAATATATATATACCTATATATCTAGGTATATACCTAGGTATATAGGTATATATATATATACACATATATATATATACTAGGTGTATATATATATATAATATATCTGGTATTATATAGTGACTCATAAGCAAATCAAAAACCACACTATACATATTATAAGAAGCAATAATTTACACCTGGCAATTAGCAGCCATGATTAGGAACTGAAGATGTGGCCTATGCTTTTTTTCCCCTGGTATTGGTTACTTGTTTTTTAAGGCAGTTCTATGCCACTATTGTACCTTAACTTTGTCTCTAGCACCTCTATTTTGACTATTGCACTCTAACACACAGAAATCCCGTATCTTTTTAGGTGTCAAAGAATAGTGAAAAGGGATGCAACATTAATTTCAGTAATTCTTCATTCGTCCAAGTTTATTTCTCAGTTTTGTCTTAATCACATCATCCAGAAGTGAAATCACATATTTTAGGATCATTTTTCCTTCATAGAAATTGATAAATTGTATTAGTCCCTACCACAAGGCTTAGATGGAGGGTTGCAACTTGCAAATTGCAAGCATGAGTTTAAAATTCTCAACAAGATGGCAATTTAAGCTTTTAGTTGGTTCCTAATCTTATTACAGGCCCCCCAAGGCTATATTTACCTTCAAGGCAAGTGTAGGTTTTGAACATATCAGCAGGAAGAATTAAACATTTCTGTACCAAAGGAGCAGGAAGAGGAATTTTGAAAGGGTTTCAAGTTTGGGGTAAGACCCAGACTACTGTGTCCAACGTGTCACTCAAGTTCTCATTACAGTCCCAAGGTCAATCACTCTGACCAGAACAATTTGGTGCACAACTACACTTTACTTTTAACACTGCTGGAGGTGAATATCTTTATTCTTTGCAAGTTTTCCTTGTAAGTACGAGATTTCAATGTGAAAATGATAAAATCTCTTAGTGGTGAAGTTTAGTGGGACTTACACCATCATCCATTTTTCCTTTTCTTTTTTCAGGGCTGGGAAAAATGTGTGATTGATGGGCTGAAAGATTAAAATCCTCTTTTCATCTAAGTACTGGGAAGAACCAGTCAACGCCTACTGCAGGTTTCAAGGATACTGATACTTTTAGATTTGTACAACTTAAAAAAAAAAAAAAAGAAAAGGAAAAAGGTATTTCTAGTAGCAAAACAGAAGATTAAATTTTGCAAAATCTGTCATGACTGCCAGTTTCTTTTCTAGAGACACGAAGAATGGAACAAAACTGAAACGCCTGGAACATTTACCCTGGGCAGGAGGAACCAGTGAAACAATGTGTGGTACAACCCTGTGAAAATCTGATCTAGTGGGTGCCTTTAAGCTACACAAGTAATACATTAACTCTTATCTGCTTAGGTAGAAAAAAACTGCTATCAGAAATGTTACATATCACAGTAGACTGTGGAGAAATTATATATTTTGTGTTAAATGTAAATATCAGCTAAAGACTTAATTTAAAAAACCCAAAAGACTGAGCAGAAGTCCTGAACTACAGTTTCCTCCTTACATTTACCAAGAAGTTTTCTCTCCATTTTATCGCTTCTTCTGTTAAAAAGCATGAGAAATGACCTTTTTTCTTTTTTTTTTTTTTTTCCTAACCTGACCATGGAATTCTGAAATCTGTAAAAATAATAAAGTCCATAAAAGTAAAATAAATCCCACTGTATCTGTTACTATATGAGCCAAATAATCTTAATGGAAGACCATTCAGAAAATTATTTATCTGTAACTTTAATAGCAGTCTAATTTCCTTTTATATGCTGTGTTTTCCTCAGCATTCACTGTAGATGAGGTATTGCACAGAACTTCTAAAATAAGCTTTATTATTTTAAGCTTCCTTTTTCATTGGTATTGGAAAATTTATTTGGCTGCTCTTAATTTTCATCCCTATCCCTTTTTTTTGGTTGTCTGAGCTGTGTTTTTCTAGCAACTAGTGATTTGGGTATTTTTAGTCATGCCTATCTTAAGAACAGTCAATTTCCTAGGTGGAGCGACCAGTGACTTTTTGAAAACAGACTTAACTAGAAGAGTAGCTGGAATTACATATCATTTGTGAAAATTAACTCTTATGGTGCTATTACACTGATAAATCATTTTATGAACCCTCCATGTGACCACTGTGACTGAAATTACTTCTGGGAATTTAAAGAAAGCCATGTCTTGTCACAGGATTCAAAATCAAAGCAGGAACAATTTCTGTGCCAGATGAGTTAAACCAAAACTTGTCCTTTAGAGGGGCTTATGTTCAGGTCTGAATGTCATCATTTGGAGCTCTCTCTCTTCCTTTTTTGAGTGTCATGTTTGTTTAACCCAACAGCTCTAAAAGCAATTGGGCTTTTTTTGTCATGCCTTTGTTTACTGCTAAACTTATGCAACTGATAATTCTTAGAAAGCCATGCCCAGTACAGCATGTTGAGTACACAGATAAATGTAAGTCCCAACACATTACTACACACATACACATTCACTTAATATTGCACAGGTTATAAAATAAGTATATTCGTAGTGATACACAATTTAGCTTTTTTTTGTGCATATCTAGTGGCAACTGTTCCAGGGTTTCTAGATGATAAGCAGTCCTACCTACCACTTACCCAACAGATTCCCACCCATTGTGATAGGATTGTAGGTCTAGAGGTCTAACAACCAAATCAGCAGGTCTCCCGTCTTTTCCATTCATACTGGAAAAAAATGTGCTCATTTGTGCTTCAAGCACAAGTAACAACAAAATGAAGAATAAAATAAACATTTCTTTTGAAAATAAATGTATTTGATTTTTTTTTTTCCCAAAAGGTTATATCCTCTTTTAATATATATTTGCCTTTTGTCCTGATCAGGTCTGACAGTTCAAAAATCACTGCTTTAGTATACTGTTCCATATAATTATCCAACTAGACAAGTACTTAGCTTTTCAAGTGGGCTATATTCTAATTAGACAGGATGTCAAACACATGCCGATTGAAAATTTCAAACTGAGGAAGCAGATCAATGTCAATGAACAGCATGTCACAAATATGAAATTGCTTTAGGCCAATTTTTTTAAAAACAAATTGCTAAAATTTTGTGTCTGAATACTATGTGCAGGTTCCTAAATAAAGATGTACAAAGCCTAAAGCAACACTTATTGTCATTATCTAGTCTAAAGATTTTGACCCTGGTCTGTAACTCGTTTGTCATTATTTTGTTGATGATTCATGTTTCAGTCTCATCAAATGCCAGGTAGGTTTCCTATTCTACTAATTAAGTTCCATTGAAAAAATGGATTTTTTTAATATTTTTTTTTCTTTTTTTTTAATGATTTTGCAGAGCTCACCATTCTCCTGTTGCCTCCCAGGTGGCATCTTATATAATGAAAATTACATGCAAGTAGAGAGCACTGTTCATTGAAGGAAGGGTGGGGGGTACTGTTGAAGAAAAGAGTGAGGAGGTGCTGTTGGGCAGGAGGTAGTTACAGTGAACATGGTAACAGTTGTTTAAGCAACTTAGAATTTTCAGACTGTCTTTGCCCACTCTTTTTCTTCTCATTCTTCTCATCCATGTGGACTGACAATGTTGGGGAAGAGCAACTTCAGCAGTAAGGCAGTGAGTTCTTCAACAGGAGGAGAAGGGAGAAGTTTGGAGATGTGATATGCACAGTTATGCAAGTGGAGTTGCACTGTCTCAGGGAACGGGCTTTTTTTATCCTTGACTGCATGCAGAGCAGAATTAGAGGCGGAAATAGCATTAAAAAATTGCCAAGGCTAGAGGCAGAGGTTTGCGTGTTATTTGATTCATTAGAGAAAATTCAGTAAGGTCATCAGCAAGGCACTGCTAAAGAAACACTTTACAAGACCACGTTCAGCTGGTCGTGGACAATTTTATGCAATTGCCCAAAGCTTTAATCAGAACTGGAACTTGTTTTGAATACACAAAAATAGATAAAGTAACTCTTAAACTGGAAAGAAAAGACAGAGTATGGAGCAGAAAAAGCAAGCAAGTCATTAAACATGGTAAAGACTTGGCAGAAATCTGTTAATTATCTCTGTTCTATATTACCATAACCAAACCAACATTAAAATTTATATGATTATAGAAAAAATAATCAAATTTATCAGCCAGCAGCAAGTTCTTTGATCTATCTTTAAAAAAGTTTTATTTTTCTAAAAAAAATTATTTTGGTCTCTAATGGCAAATAGCATTTTCTTTTTAGATAAATGTCTGTATACTTTCTGTAATAATAATAATAATAATAATAATAATAATAATAAAGCGAAGTCAGGAAATAATGGCCTGCTAAATTTTATTCTTATCATTATATAGCACACTCTTTGTATTGGCATGACACTCCTTGTATTGGTATCAGTATACAATAATAATAATAACATAATAGCAATATAACAATATCCTTCAACTTAAGCAGCTCCCTAGTTACTCTTTTTATTATTCATGAAAAAGCAATGTCCTTGCAAACTGAGTTGATTTGGATTTGGAAAAACGATGGAAGATACTGTTGCAGATGCTCATGTAATATGTATTATGCCTTTTCCCAAAGCATTAGGATTTATTATCTCCCAAGCAAGAGCAAGACCCTCATCAAGTTAGCAGATGACACAAAGTTGAGTGGAGTGGTTGACACAACTGAGAGATGGGATGCCATCCAGAGGGACCTGGACAAGCTCGAGAAGAGGGCCCATGTGAACCTCATGAGGTTCAACAAGGTTAAGTGCAGGGTTCTACACATGGGCTGGGGCAACGCCTGGTATCAATATAGGCTGGGGCATGAAGGGATTGAGAGCAGCCCTGCTGCTACTTAAAGGGGTCCTACAGGAAAGATGGGGACAAACTTTTTATCAGGGCCTGTTGCAACAGGACAATGGGTAATGGTTTTAAACTAAAAGAGGGTAGATTTAAACTAGATATCAGGAAGAAATTTTTTACAATGAGGGTGGTGAAACACTGGAAGAGGTTGCCCAGAGAGGTGGTAGATACCCAATCCCTGGAAACATTTAAGGTCAGGCTGGACGGGGTTCTGAGCAACCTCATCTAGTTGAAGATGTCCCTGGTCATTGCAGGGGGGTTGGACTAGGTGACCTTTAAAGGTCCCTTCCAACCCAAACTATTCTATGATTCTGTGATTCTAAAATTATCTTGTATTACTGCCAGTAATTCCTTTTCAAATTTCTTGTCTCCTACTGAGCATGAAGACATTATAGAATCTGTGCAGCATTATGATTCACATTCTGAATTCTTTTTCTAAACTATTCTTAAATGTAAATCAAAATGAGGAAATAAGATTTATATACAAATTATAAGTTTTAATGGAGTATGCTGATTCTGTCTTATATACAAATTATAAGTTTTAATGGAGTATGCTGATTGTGTCTCTAAGTTTCTGAATAGTCTACCCGAACTTAATCAGTGTTCAGTTATTTCCTTAACTATGTCGAGTATTTGGTCTCTAGATACTCTTAAACAGTTTCACATTGTTAGAAAAATATTTTTTCCTTTCATAACTTGGCTGGATAATCAAATTCTTAGCCAGGAATGATACAAAGAATTTCCAACTGTTTCTGTCCAATTTGTCATTCTTTAATTCATTGCATTTTAAGAACACTGATTACCAGCCTTTTGTTTTTCATTAGCCCCCAACCTAGATGGTTCAAACACAAGAATATGGATGCAAAACAGTGACACATCTCTGCAGTGAGAGAATGGAAAAACAGATTTCCTACCCCAACCCAACAGGGGTATTTCAGCAGTCAGTACTATGTATGTTGTAATGACGTGCTTCAATAAACAACTCCAGTTTTCACAGATCACCCACATACTTGGCTCTTCAGCTGCCTGTTTGATTCAAGGGGAATCTTTCTTCTCTTTGCCTTTGCTCAAACTGATCAAGGTTTTCACTCTTATATAATGGAGCAGAGTGGAAACACATGAGTTGTTTATCTTTCCACTGGGAATGATCTGGACCCCCTCTCCTCCTTCGTCTGTCATTCTAGTTATCAAAGATACAACACATAAAACCAACCATACAGCGTCAGATTAAAGGTCTATCTCACTTAGTTCCTGATGATGCCCAACATCAGATGCTTAGGGAAGAGTGAAAGGATTCAACAAGCATATAGGAATACTTTCTCAGGATTCTTTCATTCTAATGCAATTTGAAAGTCAGGATTTCTTTCTGAGACAGAAAGTACATCTTCCCATTTAGTGGCCTTGTTAGAGATTTCTCTCTTATTTTCTTCCAATCATTTTTTGAAGTGATACAGAGTTAATATCCACAGCTATGTGGGGCAAGAAGCTTTATGGCATTATGACATGTTGTGTGAAAAACTACTTCATTTTATTTATTTTGGACTAGCTTGATTTAATACCCTCTTGTATTCAACCGAATGAGGAACAATTACTTGTCCAACAAGCCCAGTCCCCTTAACCTCTCTTCACACATTATGTGCTCCAGCCCCCAGCCATGTTAGCAGATCTTCACTGGACCCTCTGCAGTTTATCAATGTCTCTTTTGCACCTGGAGGCCCCAAACTCATCAAGTTGTTCACATACAGCCCTATAACTGCTAAGTAGAGAACATCAGACACACAGAACATAGCACAAGTGTTGAGAAGTTGTTCAATATTCAGCATCCTTCAGGAAGTTACAGGTGAAGGCCAGATACGCATGAGCTGCTAAGGGTATACTGCTAACAAAAAGGTGGCAAAGGACAAGCCGCTAGTCCAAAAGACAAATGGCATAATTAATTCACAACCATAGTGCTGTGAACTGGTTCACTCTGGAGTAGACTGGCTTCATCCACACCATTTAGCCTCTGACCGAGTCTGTTTGGTGGCTCTGTGGCCTGAAACCTAAATTGCTGTTCTGTGTGGTTTTCCATTTCAGAGTTTCCCAAATCATTTCAGGGTTTCACTACAACCCTCCAGAGTGGTGTTTTTATAACATAAAACTTTGTGTGTGTATGGCATGAAAAAACGTGTTGCATAAGGGTCTTTGTTACATGAATTAATTCACAGTGTTTCTAGCTGTTAGAGATGAACAAAACAATTTTTACTCACTGTTTGTTGAAGATATGCATTAACTGATTGAGCTAATATGAAATAATGGATACCTTACCCCTTACTGTACATTAATGCATCAATTTTCTCAAGTAAATTGCTGTTTAGGCAATATTTTAGGGATTTATAATATGTATTGTAAATTTGTAATAATATTGTTATTAAGCATACTTCATCAAAACTATAACAGCTTGACTCGGTTTTGTTTGTTGTATTAATTGTTGATACTAATTGTTAGCTAAATTATATATCTTACTTAAAAAGAACTGGTTAATTCTCAGTCTTTACTTAGGAATAAATTGAACTTCTATAACTGTCTCATGGATTTTAGACAATTATTTTAGAAAATAAATAAATGGATTTAATCTTATAATTTTCTTCTGATACAATTCAATCCCACCATATCAGTGTATGCAATTTTGTTTAAATCATCAAGCGTTGAAATCAACAGGAATGGATACCCATACAGTCCTACTGTTTTGTGGATTGTCAGTCCACTACTCACAGGTGTTTAGGCTATACTTGTTCCCCTTTTTACTTTTAGAAAGAAAATAAAATTATGAAATGCAGGTTCAGAGTTTACACAATGTTAGGCAGGAATTCATCCTTGCTTTTTTTTTGTTTGTTTTTTTTTTTTTTTTACATTTTGACACATATGCACCTAATACTAATTTTCCAAAACAAAGAAGTCTGTCTGCCAAGTTTTTTTCATGCTGATTGGGCTGCTGTTCCTTGACCCTAAGGAAGTTGGGAGAACTTCTTGTTTGGGAGCTTCCCTTTCACACTGACAATGTGGCTTCTGTTCTATGTACTTTTGTTTTGTCCAGTCTGTATTCTAATTTTGTAACATTTCGGGACTGAACCCACCAGGGTTTGGAGAGTCCAACTTTGCAGTAATATAGTTGCCTGGGAGAGTGGGATACTGTGAGCACCTTTGCTCTTCCCAGTGGTTTTACAGAGTCTATTAATTCAAATTCAGGGCCTACAGCACAAGTCTTCAAATATCTTTGCTTAATTTACTTCCAAAAGAATGTAAAATAGATGCTCAAACTGTACCTACGAATTCAAAAACATTTTTCGTTTCAGCTGCTTACTATTTTCAACATGTCAGTTTTTTTGATACTTATCTGGACATTTACCCAGAAGCTGACTATGTTCACTGTGCTGGAACAACTCCACTTCTCTAACATACGGAAACTTTCTATCATAAAAGCAACGCATACCTGCACATAAAAATATTACTTGTGATTTGTCTCAAAGCAATGAGATGGAACATAAAAGGAATGTCTTAAACTTGACTATGTTCAGTCTGCTCTTTCTCTGTAGTAAACTGCTGTCAGGAAAACACAACACTTTGCTCTGTGCAGACCAGGAGAGAAAAGGAGGACAAGAACAAAACTATATGGCAGATGTCAAGAACCTTGCTTCATTTTCTAAAGAAAGGAGCTTAGATATGATGATGATGATGATGGTGGTGATGATGATGAAGAAGATGATCATGGGGTAATTACTTTACATAAAACTAGGTATTATCTGTTGCAGAATACCACAAAACTCAACCAACAAGTTTTTGTCATTCCCATACTTTGATGCACATCTGAAACAACATCTAGTTGCAAATTCTCAAACAAAACAAAACCAGATGCTCCATGTAAGTCATATTTCTCATCTTTTTCTGACACGATATAGGAATCTTAGAATATTAGTAATTTAATATTTTAACTTTGAGTATTCTGTTTTTTTACTTAGTTAACAAAACAATCTTGTGACTTATTTTCAATTCTGATAGCAAATTGCTACATATCCTCATCATTGTTCTTTCTGAATTGCTTTCAGTGCCTGTTCCAAGTTTGATCAAAAAAAGACTGGATTTCTAAAAGCAAAACTGTACTTTATTCGTAATCCATTTCAATGTACTCTATCTTATTAAAACAGGCAGAGAAGTCTCAGTATTAGCTGATAATTAAACAGCAATGACTACAGAATGTAAAATTTAATGACCTGGAATCCCATGCCTATTAAAGACTACATGTTTTCTTTAAAAACTCTCAGGTTACCATTGCAAACTTAGGTTTTCAGGAAATACCAACAGAGTCAGAGAGAATTTAGTACTCTCTGACATTTGTACTAACAAGTAAGACATTGACTGGCACGTGTTTAAAATCTTATATCAGGTAGCCTGTTCACAAACTTATTTATGGTCAGAGCCTGGTGATGAGTCCCAGAATTCATTAAATACCAGCAAAATTCACTTCTCCCTGGAACAAAAGACATTTCCTAGAATTTAGTCTTGAGATAAGCCAGAACAACTTTATACTTCATAGAAAGTCAAAAGTTTTTAAGAGTACTTTCAGGTTTGTAATAAAATGGCTTTATTTAAAACCAGAATGGGCTATTGCTCTTAGGGAGTAACTCTTCAAAAAGTCTAGATAAATTTTAATGCTTGATGGAAAAAAAATACACCCCCCCAAAAAAAAGAAAAACGCCACAGAGGTTTAAAGCTGTTGATCAGAATCAAGTACTGTATTTTCATCCAACAATCAGCCTCTCACTATTAGGAAGACATTTCTAGAAACTAACTTCTATGATGGTTGATTATATATTAAAAATATTTCCTGGGAGATTATATTGAGACATATTTGTTTGTGACCTAAATTTTTGCCTACTTTTTTGTGTTAATAAATAATAACTCAGAAACTCTTGCAAGTGAAAGTTGTAAGTTAAAGCAAGCAAACATTTCTATTGTTGCTCACTGATAGTTCCCATTTCCTTTTTTTCACTTGGGAATGAGACTTGAAATTTTGAAACGCAAAATAAAAATAATTATTTTTAAAGGATTTCACTTTTATACGTAATTATCTTCTTCTTTTCTGTTACTGTGTGCAACAAGTATCAATTTCCTTCTCTCCAGTACATCCTGGATATTTATGGGTATTATTATCACATAGATATTTTATGGGTAATATTTTTCCTGAGACTGATTAGACAATTTGTGATAGAGAGTAGTTCCGGGCTAACAGTAATTTTATTTCTCCCAGTACAAACCTTTGTTATGTATATGTTGCAAATCGATTATCTCTTAAAAGACACAACAATGTTTTAACTGAGGTAATTCTTAATATTTTGCTTGTGGTCTTGCTCTACTTGTGACCCTTCAGAGCGTAATAGAGATCCAAGAGAAGAAGAGCAGATAAGTCATTCATTTTAACTGGCCAAGTGACAACAAGAAAAGCAGAGGAAAAGACAGCCAGCCTGAGGGCACCAAGCATCCAGAACCGATCTTACTTAAGATAGTTGGGGAAAACGTGTCAATCCATCACATCAGCCCAGCAGGAGAATTTTACGGGCAGGAAGAAGGGAAATATACCACTGAGTAAGTTTCTGAAAGTTTCAGCCAAGTACTGATTTTATTGACTTTTTGCCAGGTAACAGAGGATAAATAACTGTGTTGTTCATATATCCATTAAATAACAGTAGTAGTTAACTAGGACTGTTAAATAACTAGTATTTCTAGAATATTTTAAATATTGGTTAGAAACATATAATGGGTAGAAGCATAATAATTGTTCATATCCAAAGTTTACGGAGCTGATATTTTTTTTTCCATTGCCTGCAAGGAAGTTTCTGACCCTCCTTTTTTAGTATCAGTGATAGCCTAAAACACAGTTTCAGAGCAGAAGCCTTTCTCTTAGTCTACCTTGAATTCCCTGCTTACGCATCAGGTTCTGAAGAAACCCTGCATTTTGCCATTGTCTCTTTAAACTCCATCCAAAGAAATTTTTCCAAAAGGATAAAAAATTTCAAAAGCTGACATAGCAATAGGCTGTAATAGAAGCCAAAATAAGAGTGCCAAGCAATGGGTCTGGGACCCTGGAAAGGAAAGTGGGTGAAACACACAAGTGGACACACACAAGTGGAGTGCTGTAATTGATGGCTACCAGCTTTTCAGAAGAGACAGGCAAGGGAAGAGAGGTGGTGGGGTGGCCCTCTATGTTAGGGGCGGTTTTGAATGTCAGTGGAATGAGGACTGTCACATTGTGAATTCACTGTGACAGTGGAATGTCAGTGTGAATGACAGTGTTGAGTGTGTATGGATAAAAATCAAGGGGAAGGCCAACAAGGCAGATATCATGATGGGAGTTTGTTATAGACCCCCTAATCAGGATGTAGAAACCGATGAAGTATTCTATAAGCGGCTGGCGGAGGTCTCGCGATCATCTGCCCTTGTTCTTGTGGGGGATTTCAACTTCCCGGATGTCCGCTGGGAATACTACACAGCAGAGAGGGAACAGTCCCAGAGGTTCCTGGAGTGTGTGGAAGACAACTTCCTAACACAGCTGGTGAAGGAACCTACTAGGGGAAGTGCCCTACTGGACCTACTGTTTGTTAACAGAGAAGGTCTTGTGGGGGATGTAAAGGTTGGAGGTCGTCTTGGGCAGAGTGACCATGAAATGATAGAGTTTTCAATTCTTGGTGAAGGGAGGCGGGGAGCCAGCAAAACTGCTACCTTGGATTTCCGAAGGGCAGACTTTAGCCTGTTTAGGAGCATGGTTGAGAGTGTCCCTTGGGAGGCAGTTTTGAAGAGCAAAGGTGCCCAGGAAAGCTGGTCATACCTCAAGCAGGTGCTCTTAGAAGCACAGGAGAAGGCCATCCCCATGTCCCGAAAGACGAGCCAACGGGGAAGAAGGCCAGCCTGGCTAAATAGAGAGCTTTGGCTGGACCTCAGGAAAAAAAGGAAGGCTTACATTCTCTGGAAAAGGGGCTTAGCAACTTATGAGGATTATCAAGATATAACAAAGCTATGCAGGGGGAAGATTAGAAGGGCCAAAGCTCAATCAGAACTCAGCTTGGCCACAGCAGTTAAAGACAACAAGAAGAGATTTTTCCAGTATATCAACAGAAAAAGGAAAACTAGGGAAAATATAGGTCCACTGATGAATGAGACGGGTGCCCTAGTGGTGGAAGACACAGAGAAGGCAGAGTTACTGAATGCCTTCTTTTCTTCGGTCTTCACTGATAAAGCCGTCCCTCACGCATCCCATACCCTGGAGGCAAGGGGGAAGGTCTGGAGAGAGGAAGATTTTCCCTTAGTTGAGGAGGACCGGGTCAGAGACCACTTGGCCAAGCTGGACATTCATAAATCCATGGGCCCTGACGGGATGCACCCGCGAGTGCTGAGAGAGCTGGCAGATGTTATCGCTAGACCACTCTCCATTGTCTTTGCAAGGTCATGGGGAACAGGAGAGGTGCCTGAGGACTGGAGGAAGGCTGACATCACTCCAATCTTCAAAAAAGGCAAGAAGGAGGACCCAGGGAACTACAGGCCGGTTAGTCTCACCTCTGTCCCTGGGAAGGTAATGGAGCGACTCATTCTGGATGTCGTCTCCAAACACATAGAGGAACAGGAAGTTATTGGAAGTGGTCAGCATGGATTTACCAAGGGCAAATCATGCCTGACCAATCTGATAGCTTTCTATGATGTTATAACGGGTTGGCTGGATGAGGGGAGAGCCGTAGATGTCATCTACCTTGACCTTAGCAAGGCTTTTGACACTGTCTCCCATAACATCCTCATTAGGAAGCTGAGGAAGTATGGGCTAGACGAGGTGACAGTGAGGTGGATCGAGAGCTGGCTGAGTGACAGAACCCAGAGGGTTGTGATCAGCGGCATAGAGTCCAGTTGGAGGCCTGTAACGAGTGGTATCCCTCAGGGGTCAATACTTGGACCAATTTTGTTCAATATATTCATTAATGACCTAGATGAGGGGACAGAGTGTATCCTCAGCAAGTTTGCTGATGATACCAAGCTGGGAGGGGTGGCTGACACTCCAGAGGGCCGTGCTGCCATCCAGCGTGACCTGGACAGGCTGGAGAGCTGGGCAGAGAAGAACCTAATGAGGTTCAACAAAAGCAAGTGTAGGGTCCTGCACCTGGGAAGGAAGAATGCCAAACACCAGTATAGGTTAGGGGTGGACCTGCTGGGAAGTAGTTCTGAGGAGAAGGACCTGGGGGTCCTGGTAGACAGCAAATTATCCATGAGCCAGCAGTGTGCCCTTGTCGCCAAGAAGGCCAATGGCATCCTGGGCTGCATAGGGAAGACTGTGGCCAGTAGGTCGAGGGAGGTCATTCTCCCCCTCTACTCTGCACTGGTGAGGCCACAACTGGAGTACTGTGTCCAGTTTTGGGCTCCCCAGTTCAAGAGGGACAGGGAACTACTGGAGCGAGTCCAGCGTAGGGCAACCAAGATGATTATGGGACTGGAGCACCTCCCTTATAAGGAAAGGCTGAAAGAGCTGGGACTCTTTAGCCTGGAGAAGAGAAGGTTGAGGGGGGACCTGATTAATGTTTACAAGTATCTAAAGGGTGGGTTTAAGGAGGACGGAGCCAGGCTCTTTTCAATGGTTCCCAGCGACAGGACAAGGGGCAATGGGCACAAGTTAGAACATAGGAAGTTCCGTTCAAATACACGGAAAAACTTCTTTACAGTGAGGGTGACAGAGCGCTGGAACAGGCTGCCCAGGGAGGTTGTGGAGTCCCCTTCTCTGGAGATTTTCAAGACCCGCCTGGATGCAGCCCTGAGGGATGTGCTTTAGGCAATCCTGCTCTAGCAGGGGAGTTGGACTAGATGATCTCTAGAGGTCCCTTCCAACTCTGAAGATTCCGTGATTCCGTGATTCCGTGATTCCGTGAAACTTTAAATGGAAATCATTGGTAGTGATTTGAACTGTGAATTATGCTGTGAATAATGCTCCCAAGATTTGAGTACTAAATGCATTCTTCATCACTCTCTATTTCCCTATTTCTTAGCCACAGAAAAAGCCTATCAAAGCTTACAGAGACTTAAATCCAATTTAATTCCAACACTTAGGAAGGGAAAAACCTATGCTGAAGTTAGCAGAAATCCATGGATTTTCATCCGACAAAGAAAAGAGAGAAGAAACTTCAGAACAGGAGACCTTGAGTCTGTCATGTAGTTTTTGATCATAAGAAAAGATAATGTTCATCACACCATCAGTGTCACCTAAATTTCACAACTCAGTAACATTCACAGTACGATGAGATAAATCATTGTCTTAGGTAATTGTTTACTTCCATTGATGTGATGAACATTCAAGCACTTATGACTGGATAATTTAACAACACGCCCTGTAATAAATCCTCTCTTTGAAACATGACCAGAATACCAAAAAAATCTAGTGTCATCACAGTAATCAAACAGAGATATGTCAGAGCTAGAATCTGTCTCTTGCATAAGAGGTCTAGGCCAACGATAAAAAGTATATGTTAAAACCTTGTCATTTTTCAGAGATTTTATTGGAAAGATTTGTTGGTCACTGAAATGCATCTTACTAGCATCAGTTTAAAAAGAAATAATAGCATGCAACAAAATTCACTGTGTTATACAATTACAAGTCTAAACCTGAAGAAAAAGTCCTTGGTTTTGCTTTTGGGTTTGTTTTTTTTTTTTTTTTTTCCACATAAAACAGCCATGCTGCTGAAAACTGCTTTTACGCTTTTATTTCACATAAGCAAAGCAGTTAGTGCTCATAGCTATTGAAGTCCTTACACAGAAATTACACATCTGTTCTCAAACTGTCATATACAGTGCATTTTGTTGCCTGTTTTATACACTTTTGTTCCAGAAATCGAAACAATAACGTCAGGTTCACATTGAAGCAAAGTTCACATTCCTTAGTGACTAACATATTTAATTGCCTTCCAGAACAAACAGGATGAATGTTTAAAAACATCCTTTCATTTTAAATGAAGAGGTGGATTAAGGCTAATTGGAGTCTTATCAACCAAATATTATCTACACACAAGGGACTGAGTCTCTGTCTTCCTTCAATAATTTTTGCTTTAAGTTAGATATCCTCTAAAACTAGTCTTCCTTTCACCACATCTCAAATCTCTTTGCCCTGTTTTTCAGTCATTTCCAAAGACTTCAGCCCAACTATTCGGAGCCCATACTTGTGAGTTAAAGAACATAGGTAATGCAATGAGTGGCACCATAAAGTTTTATCAAAACCATTTGTTAAGTAGATATAGAATATGTACTTTCAATATGAGATTCAATTGCTGTTAATTCAAACATTTTTATCTCAGTTCCAGAAATCAAATACAATTTATTAGAAACAATTATTGTAAAATAAATAATGTTTCTCTAGATAAACAATTTAAAATCTTAAGTGAAGAATCTTTTTATTGTAGCTCTGTTATATTTTAAAATTAAAAGCTTTTACATGCTGGGAGTTGTCCTGTATTCTTAATTTTGAAAATGTCCTGATAGCTTTGAAATTTTTTTCATGCCTTATTTACATAAGGAAATGGGGTAAGTCTAATCCTTTCCCACAAACTCTTTCAGGCTCATTGAATAATCATTTTCCAACTGGAAATGCTTTGTCAAAAGATCTTGTTCGGTTACATTAACAACAATGAAAAAATCTTTATCTACATCTTATAGTTCTAAGGAATTTAAAAATTATTTATATTTCAGACAGACATCGAAAAATGCTTTTTTTTGTTAGCTCGTAACTTTTTTTTTTTAAATGGGAGAGAAACTTTTCCGTCTTGTGTTTTTCTCTCACATTTATTTTTATTTTAAATTTGAATTGAAGTGAATGCAATCAGAAATAAGTGAAATAACATTTTCGCCTAGGAATATCAATAAAGTGCAGGCCTAGGTCACAGCATTGTTTCAAAGAACTCTGAGATGTTTTAGACATAGATGAAACAATGCACTAAACTTTCTAATCATTCTCCAGAGTGTCAGACTGATGTTAAGTCTTGGGCTTCATCAGACCATTAACACTCTGAAGCATCCTGCAAAAATAACTTCTGTTGTTAATACTCCATACCAGGGTAAAACACATCTCCAAACTGTTGCTGCAACTATAGAGAAATGATTAAGCAAATATATTTTTTCCTATTCAGAAATATTCCCTGGGAAGCTGACGTTATACAGCAACCTTAAATACAGTCAGAAATATTTTGGTTCATGCTATTCTTCCTCACTTCAGCACATGCATTATAACTAAGGGAAAATACACTAATGGACAAGAATCCCACGTTTGCCAAAAGAAAAACCAACCCCAACTGCTCATTTCTTTAGAAATCAATAATGCACACAATTGTTGTCAGAAATAACAGGAAGAACACTGAAATTTTTCAAAAGAGAAAGATTCTGTGGCAGGTTCTTCTTTTCTAGCCTAGGTTGCTAAGCTATGTCCTTCTGTCTCCAGAGTGCCTGTAAGAGAACTTCCAGGACTCTAAAAAATGTTCTGTACAGGCTTTTGCTCTTCTCACCAGCTGCTTAGGGTATAGGTAAAAAAAAAAAAAAGATAAAACAAATGGAATAATCTTACTCTTCTCTAGCCATCTCCAGATGACATAAGAGAAGAAAGAAGAATACGGGAACATTAAAGTTGAATGTGATGAAAGGCTGAGCGCCTTTGAGGCTGGTCCAGGGAGAAGTGCAGTGGCCAGAAAGCGGTTTCATTTGGAACACTCTTGGATGAGCAGATCTGAAGACAGGACTTTCTGTGTAGTTTTGTTCTCTCTCCTTCTGCATTTCGAAGATTCCCTTTCAGAACAGATTGTAAATCACTCATAAGCAATCCTAAAGCCAAAAGAGAGTATTGGGCGGGGGCAGGGGAGAATCAACCTTAGCCACCACTCATCTAAAAAGTTATCTCGATTTATATTATTATATTATTCCTGCACTGGAAGCGATCATTATTTGGAATTTTTTTCAGTGTTTTACATTGAGAAACCCATAATTTAACAGAGGAGTTTAGGAGGTTTATTTTTACCCTAATTCACAGCTTCTGGATTTTGCATTTGTGTTCTAACCTCTAGATTCTTAAGGAAAAAAAAAAATTGATTCAAGAGATTCCACTGGAAAATACGGAGCAGTTATCCAGTTTATTCTCTGGTCTTTTGTCCTTTGCTTAACATGTTGGTTTGCAGGTTTTAAGAGTATAGTAATACCACTGCAGTCTTCACTGCTCTGTCCATAAAGCCAGAGAAAAAGCTGTCTTTGTTGAACATCTTTTCTGTACCAACCAGTGTTTTTAATATATTTTTTAAATACTAAAAAACAAAATCTCTGTTTCATTACAACATATTTTAAGTGACTAATATGTACTAGAATTCCATACCAGAAAGAAATTAGACACCATATGTAATTAATTCAATAGAATTTTCCAAAAGTAACTTCAGTTTTCCCATTGGTAAGTGACATTTTCATAAATTGAGTTAGGCACCAGCTTGTAAAAATATTTGGCAGAAAACGAATTTAGGAAAAAGTTGTAAATTAAATTGTTGCTCTTAGTCTTTTGAGTTCATCTAGAAGTTGACGAAGATTTATTTAATTCTTTGTATAAATGTATATAGATAAATAAGATGTGAAATGATAGCATTTCCAACACATGGGAGATCCTCTTACTTCTCTACAGCTGTGTTTGGTTTAAAATTCAAGCTGTTGCAACTGCAAGACCCTGCATCCCTCTGTCTCTCACCTTCTATCTGGTGTAAATAGGAACAGATTTCATGGTCTGAAGTTTACATTTTTCTGTAGAAATACAATCACAGGGAATTAAATGAGAAATAAAAGTAGGGAGACTGTCGTAAGAAGTACCTTTTTGCTATGGATGAGATCTGATCCTAAAGAAGAAAATGCCAAAATTTCAGCTGGCCTCAGTGGCACCAGAATTTCAGCCTCGAAGCAGAATAATGAAAATTACAACTTTCTAAATCTCTCTGGAAAACCTCCTGAACCGTCCATGTCATTTCCCCAAGATCCAGAGATGAAAATTCAGCCTCAAATTGTTAATTTGAATTTGAATTTACTTTTTTTTTTTAAGCAAACAAATATATGAAGGAGGGAGATTATTTATTTTACTTTACAGGCTTGAGTGAAAAATGTAAAGCTGCCTTCAAGTAGCCTGTATGAGTTAGTATGCCATTCTTAATTAATCACTAAATCTCCCAACGAACTCTGCACAGTGTGGCTTTTCTTTGTCTTGCTTTGTTGTCCACTTTGTGCCAATGTTTACACTTGTACCAGGACAAACAACTCGACTTAACAAAGAGCTTCTCTTCTGCTCATTCTGTTACATTTTAAGTTAGGAATTATGTAGGCTTGGCTATATGTAATTCCTTTTTCATATCTCAGAAAAATGACTCCTTGGGCTCGGTTCATTTCCTAGTAGACATAGTTTATGTGCTAAAACCCCCACTTTAAAAGCCAGTAATTGTTCCTCTAAATGTAATTGGCAATTTCATATAGAAAAGCCAATTACTAAATTGACTAAGCAATTTTCATTCTCATGTCATCTTTGCAGGTGGTCCTTCCAGGTCTTTCTTGAGGTACACTGGAAAGGCAGCCAGAATTGTTACTCTTCATGTGCCTTTAGATAAATCAAGATTAAATGTCCTTGTTTGCCAGTCTTGCACCTTATCTACTAAACATAAAACTAAATGCTGAACAGGCAAGACTTATGAAGGTAATAGTAAATAAATTTTACATTTCAACATTTTAATTTGCTTTGGCATGGATTTTTGTTTGAATGTCTTCTTTCCCAAGGACAGCAACTTGAGATAACATCACTCCAGAAAGAAAAAGTGAATTAGAAATAATTTAGAGAAAGCAGGACAAAGTAATAAAATAAGTACAAAACTAAAGTCTGAACCTGAAACTTTAGAGCTATGTGGGAATAATAAAAAATATTAAAAGGACCAAAACTCTCATTCTGCGACAGTATTTCAAACACTACTTTAATATTTGTAACGAAGAGGGTTTGTTTGTTTCTTTGCTTTTTAAGAAAGTATTTTTACTAAAGCTAGCCAGAGATCTTAGGTTAATATTAAAAAGAAGGGGTTATATGTTGTAGGGGAATAAAAACAACCTTTTGAAAGTTTTCCTAAAGATTTGTGGCAGAATGGCCTTTCTGAAAGGCTGGGCATTTTAGTCAACTTTTTTCTTCCTTTCTTAATGTTAATTGTTTTCATCAAAATATATATTTACATGTGAAACATTTCAGATTTTAAGAAGAATGCATTTGGACAGGTGAAAAAAAAACAAACATGCAAATTGTTGAAAGAATTGTCACCAATTTTGCTTTGGAGTACAGTGTAAGAAACTACTATGATTCAGTGTTTCAGTGAGGAATGTATTCAAGTTAATATATTCCAAATGAACTGTTTTTATTCCATAAAAACAGTATTTCCCAAAATAAAAAAGTTCCCATGGAAAATTTTCAAACATTTCCCGCTTCAGAGCTTGAAAAATGAGAGCATAACCAAATGTCACATTCTTTTTCTTAATTTTTTTTTCCCCTATGATAGGAAAAGCACATCTAGAGAATGGCAAAATGAAAACAAAACAAAATATTTAACCAAATAAATATTTAATAAAAATGGTGACACAGTAATTTTAAATTGTTATTTTCTATATTACCTGTCTGTCTGAGAATGGAAGAAGCTCAGGCTATCATTTAATATCAGCAGGGATGCTATGAAGCAGCATTCTCTCTCAGAATGAGATGTAGACAAAAAAACAGGTATGGCCTCGATTGCCCACTTAAATTTAGTACAGTAAAAATGTTGGGGTTTGTTGTTTTGGTCTCTTAATTAAGCCAGTAATAGTGCACTAACACTGACTTGCTAATATTCCCTTAACTAAGGAACTGACAACGAAGTACTTAATATTATATTTTTGGTTATTTTTCCACTAGTAAGACTAAGTAATTAAAAAAGAAAGAAAACTTCTGAGCTTTTACAAAACTAGTATTTAAAATACTTTTGTTTGTGTCCTGGTTCCGGTGGGGATAGGGTTAACTTTTCCTGGTATTCCATGCCATGTGAGCCACGCCCACCCTGAGCTGCCGGGGGAGGGGGCAGGAAGTTGCTGCTTAAAAGCGGGCTGGGGCGGCCCCGGGCCGGCGAGCGGCGAGCGGCGGGGGGAGCGGCGGTTCCGTAATCGCGTTTGTATATTCCCCTATCCGTGTTGTTGTTGTTGTTTGCCTGTTCCCTTTGCTGTTCTATTAAACTGCCTTTGTCTCAACCCAAGAGTCTTGCCTTTTCTTACGATTCTTCCTGTGTTTGGAAGGCACGAGCGAGCGACACGTGGTTCTTTGTTGCCGTCTGAGGCTAAACCACGGCAGTCCTTTTGGCGCCCAACGTGGGGCTCGAAGGGTTGAGATAACGACAGAATCCAACTAGAACGTGGAAAAAACGGTTTTGGTTTTTTTTTTTGTATGCATTTATTTTATTAGGTAAGTAGTCACTGGTCATCATGTTGCTTGGTTTGTTCTCATGGCTGTGTTACATAAATTCCTATATGGCTTATGTACTCCCTGCGATGCTGTTTACCATGTCTGGAACAGGGATGAGGATTATTATTCTGCTGTCCTGTGCGATATCTGTTTATGATATGATAACATCACTGTTCAGACGGCTATTTTGGGGTGTTTATGCGGTTTTGCTGCCCTGTCCGTACATTGGACACCGTCTCTCAGAATTTGTTAATAATTTCCCCAGCCCTTTTGCCTCCCTTTTCTCCTTCGGGTCAGGTATGATAGCTTTTGAGAATTTTGAATATCCTTGGGATACTCAAACTAGCGTGTTCGTAGTGCTATGTCTCCTGAATACGTTCCAGGTCTTGTTTTGGGTTAAGCGACTATTTAAGACTACCACCCGGAGATCTGCTCCGAGGCTGGATAGTCAGGGGTGGCATGGCATGTGGGAGAGCATGGGCAGGTACCTAGAGAACTACTCACCTCCAATGGTCTGGGACTTCACCCCTGAACAATTACAGGACCCTGATAAAGTGGTAGAATATTTGAAGGGAAAATGCTGTGGCTATTCTAGAGAGGCACAACTCACCGCGCTGTGCTGGGCCCTGGCCAGTATCTACCAGGCACTGCTCAGAATTATGCAGCACCCTCAAGGGGAAGAGATGGAAACCAGACCTGCGGCGGCCCCTGCGGCTGCTGCAGCCCCTGCTGCAGCCCCTGCGGCGGCCCCTGCGGCTGCTGCAGCCCCTGCTGCAGCCCCTGCGGCGGCCCCTGCGGCTGCTGCAGCCCCTGCTGCAGCCCCTGCGGCGGCCCCTGTGGCTGCTGCAGCCCCTGCGGCGGCCCCTGCGGCGGCCCCTGCGGCTGCTGCAGCCCCTGCGGCGGCCCCTGCGGCTACTGCAATCCTTGCGACAGACACTGCGGCTACTGCAACCCCCGTGGTAGCCACTGCCACTGAACCAGGGAACCAACCCATGCCAGTATCAGTTGCCCCCATACAGAAGAAGAAGTACACAAAGAAATCAGTTCGCTTAGTAAGAGATGATGATGAACCAGGGCCATCACGAGAGCAGGAGGAAGAGGCAGAACCAGAGATAATTACTCGATCCCTATCCTTGAGTGAGCTGCGGGATATGCGAAAAGATTTTAGCCGACTTTCAGGCGAGCACATTGTCACCTGGCTGCTCCGGTGCTGGGATAATGGGGCCAGTAGCCTGGAATTAGAGGGTAGGGAGGCCAGGCAGCTGGGATCCCTGTCTAGGGAAGGCGGCATTGACAAGGCGATCGGGAAAAAGACCCAAGCCCTCAGCCTCTGGAAACGACTCCTGTTAGGCGTGAGGGAGAGGTACCCCTTCAGCGAGGATGTTGTATGTCAGCCAAGCAAGTGGACTACCATGGAAAGAGGTATCCAGTACCTGAGAGAATTAGCCGTGCGGGAGATGATTTATTATGACTTGGACAATGCAGACTTACCCACAGACCCTGATGAGGTGCGATGCACAAGGCCCATGTGGCGGAAGTTTGTACGGAGCGCACCATCATCATATGCCAACTCCCTGGCAGTAATGGAATGGAAAGGTGAAGAGGGACCAACGGTGGATGAGGTAGCTGGCCGGCTCCGGCGATATGAAGAAAGTCTCTCTTCCCCCCTTGTCTCAGCTGTGGAGAAACTGTCGCGGAAGGTCCAGCAACTTGAAGAGAATATGTCCTACTCCCCACCTGCACGGGCCAGCATCTCAGCTATTAGAAGCAGGCATTTCCCCACTCAAGAGAGAGAGTACAGAGGGTACACACCACGAGGCACCCTGTGGTTCTACCTGCGGGACCACGGAGAGGATATGAGGAAGTGGGACGGACAACCTACTTCGATCCTGCGGACACGGGTACAGGAGTTGCAAGGAAGGACAACCACAAAAGGGGATCCCTCCAGGAAAAGTGCCGCCCCAGTTTCCAGTGGGCCGTTCCCCAGACAAAGCAGAAGGCTTGATCTTGCTTCTGATCCTCTTGAAGGAACTTCCAAGTCATTTATGCAAGAAGTGAGTAATGGATACTATGACCAGTATTAGGGGGGCCCTGCCTCCGGCCAGGTGGAGGAAAGGGATAACCGGGTTTATTGGACGGTGTGGATTCGATGGCCTGGCACATCAGACCCACAGGAGTATAAGGCTCTAGTGGACACGGGTGCGCAGTGTACTTTAATACCATCAAGCTATAGAGGGGCAGAACCCATTTGTATTTCTGGGGTGACAGGGGGATCCCAAGAGTTGACTGTACTGGAGGCAGAAGTGAGCCTAACTGGGAATGAGTGGCAAAAGCATCCCATTGTGACTGGCCCAGAGGCTCCATGCATCCTTGGTATAGATTACCTCAGGAGAGGGTATTTTAAGGACCCAAAAGGGTACCGCTGGGCCTTTGGCATAGCTGCTTTGGAGACAGAGGAAGTTAAACAGTTGTCTGCCTTGCCTGGTCTCTCAGAGGATTCTTCTGTTGTGGGGTTGTTGAGGGTCAAAGAACAACAGGTGCCGATTGCTACCACAACGGTGCATCGGCGGCAGTATCGCACTAACCGAGACTCTCTGATTCCCATCCATGAGCTGATTCGTCAACTAGAGGTTCAAGGAGTGATCAGCAAGACTCGCTCACCCTTTAACAGTCCCATATGGCCGGTGCGAAAATCTAATGGAGAGTGGAGGCTAACTGTAGACTATCGTGGTCTGAATGAAGTCACGCCACCGCTGAGTGCTGCTGTGCCGGACATGCTAGAACTCCAGTACGAACTGGAGTCCAAGGCAGCCAAGTGGTATGCCACGATTGATATAGCGAATGCATTTTTCTCAATCCCTTTGGCAGCAGAGTGCAGGCCACAGTTTGCTTTCACTTGGAGGGGCATCCAATACACCTGGAATCGACTGCCCCAGGGGTGGAAACACAGCCCCACCATTTGCCATGGACTGATCCAGACTGCACTGGAACAGGGTGAAGCTCCAGAACATCTGCAGTACATTGATGACATCATTGTATGGGGAAACACAGCAGAAGAAGTTTTTGAGAAAGGGAGTAAAATAGTCCAAATCCTTCTGAACGCTGGTTTTGCTATAAAGCGAAGTAAGGTCAAGGGACCTGCGCAGGAGATCCAGTTTTTAGGAATAAAATGGCAAGATGGACGCCGTCAGATTCCAATGGATGTGATCAACAAAATAGCAGCTATGTCTCCACCAACTAGTAAAAAGGAAACACAGGCTTTCTTAGGTATTGTGGGTTTTTGGAGAATGCATATCCCAGATTACAGTCAAATTGTAAGCCCTCTGTATCAAGTAACCCGGAAGAAGAATGATTTTAAATGGGGTCCTGAGCAACGACAAGCTTTTGAACAAATCAAACAGGAAATAGTCCATGCAGTGGCCCTGGGGCCAGTCCGGGCAGGACAAGATGTTAAAAATGTGCTCTACACCGCAGCCGGGGAGAACGGCCCTACCTGGAGCCTCTGGCAGAAAGCACCAGGGGAGACTCGAGGTCGACCCCTAGGGTTTTGGAGTCGTGGATACAGAGGATCCGAAGCCCGCTACACTCCAACAGAAAAAGAGATATTGGCAGCATATGAAGGGGTTCGAGCTGCTTCGGAAGTGGTTGGTACAGAAGCACAGCTCCTCTTAGCACCTCGACTGCCGGTGCTGGGTTGGATGTTCAAAGAAAGGGTCCCCACCACACATCATGCAACCGATGCTACATGGAGTAAGTGGATTGCACTGATCACGCAGCGAACTCGAATGGGAAACCCCAGTCGCCCGGGAATTCTGGAAGTGATCATGGACTGGCCAGAAGGCAAGGATTTCGGAATGTCACCAGAGGAGGAGGTGACGCGTGCAGAAGAGGCCCCACCATATAATAAACTGCCAGAAAATGAGAAGAAATATGCCCTGTTCACTGATGGGTCCTGCCGTATTGTGGGAAAGCATCGAAAGTGGAAGGCTGCTGTGTGGAGTCCTACACGACGGGTTGCAGAAGCCAGTGAGGGACAGGGTGAATCGAGCCAGTTTGCAGAGGTGAAGGCTATTCAGCTGGCTTTGGACATTGCTGAGCGAGAAAAATGGCCAGTACTTTATCTCTACACTGACTCATGGATGGTGGCAAATGCTCTGTGGGGATGGTTACAGCAGTGGAAGCAGGGCAACTGGCAGCGCAGAGGCAAACCCATCTGGGCTGCTGACCTATGGCAAGATATTGCTGCCCGGATAGAGAATCTGGTTGTGAAAGTACGCCATGTAGATGCCCACGTACCAAAGAATCGGGCCACGGAGGAACATCAGAACAACCAGCAGGTGGATCGGGCCGCTAGGATTGAAGTGGCTCAGGTGGATCTGGACTGGCAACATAAGGGTGAACTATTCATAGCTCGGTGGGCCCATGACTCCTCAGGCCATCAAGGGAGAGATGCGACATATAGATGGGCTCGTGACCGAGGGGTGGACTTGACCATGGACACTATTGCACAGGTCATCCATGAATGTGAGACATGCGCTGCGATCAAACAAGCCAAGCGTTTGAAGCCTCTTTGGTATGGAGGGCGATGGCTGAAATACAAATATGGGGAGGCCTGGCAGATTGATTATATCACGCTGCCACAAACCCGTCAAGGCAAGCGCTATGTGCTCACAATGGTGGAAGCAACCACTGGATGGCTGGAAACATACCCTGTGCCCCATGCCACTGCCCGGAACACTATCCTGGGCCTTGAAAAGCAAGTCCTGTGGCGACATGGTACCCCAGAGAGAATTGAGTCGGACAATGGGACTCATTTCCGAAACAGCCTCATAGACACCTGGGCCAAAGAGCATGGTATCGAGTGGGTGTATCACATCCCCTATCACGCCCCAGCCTCTGGGAAGATAGAACGATACAATGGACTGTTAAAAACTACACTGAGAGCAATGGGTGGTGGGACTTTCAAACACTGGGATACGCATTTAGCAAAAGCTACCTGGCTAGTTAACACCAGGGGATCTAACAATCGGGCTGGCCCTGCCCAATCAAAACTTCCACGTACTGTAGAAGGGGATAAAGTCCCCGTAGTGCACATGAAGAATATGCTAGGGAAGACAGTCTGGGTTAGTCCTGCCTCAGGCAAAGGCAAACCCATCCGTGGGATTGCTTTTGCCCAAGGACCTGGGTGCACTTGGTGGGTGATGCGGAAGGATGGGGAAGTCCGATGTGTACCTCATGGAGATCTGATTTTGGGCGAGAATAGCCAATGAATCAGATTGTGTGCTGTTATAGCAGTTTCCTCAAGATCTACATCTTCAGCCTACAGACTGCGTGCATGAGCCACACCAGGTGCACCAGTCACAAGCTCCGAAAAATACAGCATGCAACAGACCAGCACCACCCAGCATCTCACCTGCCCTGAGAGACTGTTCTAACAGATGGAGCCCAAAGCCGTGGATTAAAAGAACTCAACGGACACTTTGGAGGGATGACCCATAAACTAAGGGTATTATATGTGTGTATATATATATATATAACAGGGGAAAGTGGTGGCAATTCATTGGAACCTGCTGGGCATGGCATAGATGGTATGGAATAAGGGGTGGATAATGTCCTGGTTCCGGTGGGGATAGGGTTAACTTTTCCTGGTATTCCATGCCATGTGAGCCACGCCCACCCTGAGCTGCCGGGGGAGGGGGCAGGAAGTTGCTGCTTAAAAGCGGGCTGGGGCGGCCCCGGGCCGGCGAGCGGCGAGCGGCGGGGGGAGCGGCGGTTCCGTAATCGCGTTTGTATATTCCCCTATCCGTGTTGTTGTTGTTGTTTGCCTGTTCCCTTTGCTGTTCTATTAAACTGCCTTTGTCTCAACCCAAGAGTCTTGCCTTTTCTTACGATTCTTCCTGTGTTTGGAAGGCACGAGCGAGCGACACGTGGTTCTTTGTTGCCGTCTGAGGCTAAACCACGGCAGTTTGTTTGTTTGTTTTATGCTTTCATTGATTTAATGCATACTATTTTCTTGTATGCTTAGGAGTTGGAGGCCTTTTTGTCATTTTTTTTTTTTCAATGGAGAGCTTTTGCACACCAGACTGCATTCTTTCCACCCTGCTGCAGCTCTAATTCATGTTCATTAAATTAAAAAAAAAAAAAGAAAAAGAAAAGGAGAAAGATATGTTAAAGAAATGGGGCTTTTACTTCTTTGGAGAATTTACTAATGTCTGATATAATCACCTTGGTTAATAAAACATTTATTTAGAAAATGAAATCCAGGGCTTTTTTTTACTGGAAACAGTTATAAATGAACAAGTTTTGCAGCAATCACTCCAATTATGCAAGAGCTACAGAAACAAACACACTAAGGAGCAATCAATAACTAATAAATGCTTAGGAAATACTAAGGTGAGGTGCATCATGAATACCATTTTTTCTCCTTTGGGGAAAAGCAAATGGTATCTAATTTCTTTTTATATCGTATGTAACTCCCAAAGATGTGAACTGGATTTATTTGCTTATACTGGACATGGCAAACAGACCACTGCTTGTGTTTTATATGCCTGTTTTTTTGAATACATTTCATGTGTATGTGAGTCTAAAATTGTAGAGCTAATTTACTCTTTAAAGCTCCCTCTTAGCCATAGAAACATTTGTTCTTGTTTAAAAAAAAGTCAGATGATTCTCACATCTACATCTTGATTAGGATTAGGGGAATGTTTAGAGTTCCAGTTTAATAAGTCATCTAATGGTAAGGACCTATACAGCAGTTCTCATACAATGTTGACCCTCAACAGGAAAAAATAATACACAATCAGTTCATATTGTGGATGCTGGAGAATTTACAAATTCATCTCTCCTACTGAGGCTGGCAGTGCTGTGAACTGCATGGAAAATGACCTCTTTTGGTTTTGCATTTTACTCAGAATAAACTCAAGGTCTGGAACAGAAGCTTCCTGATGAACCATTTCTGAAATTCAGAAGGGATGAGGTATGAGGTTTCAGACAGCAGCTATACTCATTTCTTTGAGTTGGTTTCCTCAACTAATGTCTAGACACATAAAAGGAGACAGCTATTGAAATGCTGAGCACTGCACTGATTAACTTTTAAATGACTTGCTGCCTAGCTTGAGATGGATAAACAGGCTACAATAAATGGAGAGAATAATGACCAAAACTGGAATCCATGGGAGACAGACTGTTGAGCAGAGAGTTGCTTAAAAATACCTAGAAGCAAATGGTGAGGATCAGTGACTGACTAAAGTCCCTTTCAGGGACTGACATCAGGATCTGCAATTAAGAGTTATGCTTCAAGGATTTCAGCGTCACTACATGTAAGAAGGCCGCAGTTGCCTAATAGAGCAGGATCCTCAGAGCTACAGGGAATTTTTCTGAACACCTGTATAGAAGGTGTTTTTACAGGTCAGTTCACTTAAGGTGAAGTATTAGGGTAGCTAAGGACAATAGAGTGCCTATGAGGGTAGGCAGGTCCTTTGACAATTGTCCAGTGGCACTTGGGTATCCACAGGTTAGCCAAGTTCCTTTGTGTAGACTCCTGACTGCGGGAAAGGTGGAAATGTCTTTCTTCAGCTCAGTATTCACAGCTCCAGGTTTGATCCTGGACTTAGTGTGGCTGCATCAGACTTTGAGAAAATATCACTGTCCTGGTCTTTATTTCATGGGGTTGAAGTAGAGACCTGTGTGGTGTTTGTCACTGACTCTGAGATGTCTTTAAATTCACAGCTCTCACATGTTCACTGATCTGCAGAGCCTCCAGCATGTAGAAGTTATGGCATTTGCTGGGCTTGAGAGAAGTGAGTGTTAGTGCCCGTTTAACGCTTAAGAATTTCAACTCATGTGGAGCAGGGATTGAAAACTAGACATTATTTCTCTCAGATGAAGTATTGCATCAATTCTGTTCCATCATTGCCACAGGGAATATCTAAAACTGAACAAAGGGGGACTGAGGAGGGATTGAGAAATTATCTAGCATATAAGTGTGAGTGTATGTATGTGTGCGAGTACAACCACACATGTGCACACACTTTGCCCTGAAAACTTATACACATATTTGCACACAGAGGTATCTGTGCTGTAGAACTCCTATAAAGAAATATTTTCTTCCATCTTGTACTTAATGGAGTTACATAGCTTGGGGGGAAGGGGAACCAACGGAAAAGCAACAAACAGATTTTTTTTCTTTTTTAAATCAGCCTGAAAACTAGTCAGAATGGGATTTCCAGAAGTTCTCATTCTTGACCTTCTACATTTACAGCTGATGTGACCAATATACTTACTGACCTAATTGGGACTAAAGTTTGCTTGACACAGCTTTTTGAAAAGCTAACGTTAACATTTCAAACACAACGCAATTCTTCCCAGCCAAGAGGGCAAGGACTCTACTGAAAGAGTCCAATGAAGCACTTGAGAGATTCTTCTAAATCAAAAAATTCTCAAAATTCTTCAAAAACTTTGGTATTCCATCTCAGGATGACAAATAAGGATCTTGCTGAAAAGATTTACAGGCAAAATAATATCAACGCTTTATAATGCTTAACTGACAAAATCATTATCTTGTCCTCGTTAACAGATTAATTTTCACATCCTCCTTGTTGCATGACAAAAATCATTATCTACATTTTACTGATTGAGAATGGTTATAGCCCACATATCCCAAAACGATCCCTTATTTTCATGCTTCATTTTTTGAGATATCAGATCTTGGTCTGTTTAAAGAGATGATTTTCCACAACTATTAAAGTCTTGAGAAACTTCATACTCTCCTGCAGGGTATCCAAAACTCTTTGAAAATTAAATTAATTAACAAATTTAAGAAATTTATTGAATATGTCTTTTAGAATCATAGTTAAAGAACTAGCAGTAAAAAGATATTAAAATTCAATATGGTATGAATTTCAGGCCCAGCTGCTATAAACTGACCTTATATTCTAGGTCTTTCATGATGGAAAACATGACAGAAGGAAACATTAAATTATTGGAGGAAAAAATCTTAGAATTTTCTCATTTAAAAGGAGGACACATCATAAGTCTGTGTAGGCTGATGTCATAGACCAGAGTTTGCAATCTAAAAATTGTTGTTATGACCAGGCTGTAGAAGTGCATGGACCACATCTTATATACAATAATTGTGATAATGAAGAGAAAAATGGTGAACACCATAGGTAAACAAAAACAAACAAACAAACAAACAATAAAAAGTAATACTCTGAATAGCTTTACAATTCACGTTCTAATTATTCCTGCATTTTCTGAAGTTTGATAACATCAAGATTTATATTTTTGAGAACGCATTGTATCAAAAGTTGTGACATTCTTTCGTGGCAAACAAAGAAAAGTTCTATCTCTTGTTTATCCTGTATCTTTGCAGCCTCCGAAGTTTGAGTAACAAGAAAATAATTGTTATCATATGACTCACTGTTGAAGCCAAAACATGTACTTCCTAAATTTAGTTTGGCTGGAGGATCCAGCTGGGAGTAGTGATAGACACACGGTTCTGTTCAGGCTGCTCTCATGCCTTCTTTGTGCTTTTATTAAACTCCCTGAGTACAGTACATTAGCCTTTGCACAGAAGCCTGTGCAACTTACTTGCAAGCCTCTGCCTTTTTGGTTTTCCCTCACAATATCTCATGAAAAAACATCTTTTTTTCTTTTCGGCATCAGATTTTTCCCTTATGCTGGCAAGAATCATGGCCGTAAGAGATTCTGGGAGGTTTTTGGACAATTAGAAAAGGGAATCATAAGAAAAAAGAGAAGGGAAAATTCAGTTTGGCGTTTCCAATTTTCTGCTCCTTCAAATGAATTAAAAAAACCCCTATGAGAACGTGCATTAAAAGGAATATTAAATGTGCACTCATATATACATATGGGTTCCTGTGAAATCAATAAGCAATTGTTTTATTTTAATTCCAGGTTATTCTTAAAAAGTAAATAATAATCTGTTTAAAAATACCATCCCTGTGAGAGATGAAGCTTTCTCCTACTCCCAAAGTGAAAACCACCCTGCCCAGTTGCAGAGCATTTTCTCAGGACACGTCAGTGTGTTACTATAATTAAATCAACACATGGCATGACTGGAAGGGCCATATAGAGACATGAAGGTCTCAGCTGTGCTCCCTAACTGAGAAAAGGTAAGTGTGGGTGACAGCTGTAGCAGCAGTAGATTTCACAAATCCCTTAAGCGATTTGGGAGGAAAATAAGGGCTGTTTTATAGATTACTTTTTTCTAGTTTGGGTTTGGGTTTGTTGGGGTTTTTTTCTTTCTTTTTTTCAGAAAAGCTCTGTACAGTGCCTCATGAGCACCCCGTGAAGAGACAGCTGCTGTTGCCATTACGATTACTTTTTGTTGTTGTGATTGTTGCTGTTCTTCATTAGGTTCTTATTGAACAGAACTGACAGTTTGATTTCACTTGCCTTTTAAATGAAAAGCTTGTCCAATGTATCCCACAGGGGATACAGTTTAATGAATCTGAAGATCTGGAATTCCCCGGTCTTTACTGTCATGAGTACTTCATGTCTAATTTGTAGAAGTAGGCTGTAAAGAAAGCAGAATAAACAAAGAGAATGGCATATGAATTAAGAGAATCATCTCATTCATTTTCTCTCTGAGGAAGACTGTGGCCATGGAGACCTGCTCTCAGTATGGAAGAGACAACCACATTAATGAAAACAAGCAAAAGGGAAATACCAAGTTCTTGAGGGAACCAATCACAAAATGTTCACTGATTTGAGTTGGAGCGTGATCTTCCTTTGTTAGACAAGGGTACTATTTGGAATGCAGGCATAAACGGAAGCAAGAGAGTTTCAGACAGGGTAGAAAGAGAACGTATTTCCCCATGAGGACAGTATGGCAGTGGAGCAGGTCTCCTTGACAGTCTGCGCCATCTCTGTCCCTAGAGGCTTTCAAGCCCCAACCTGTCCAAGTCCTGAGCAGCCTGGTCTGACCCCAGAGCTGGGCCTGCTTAGGGCAGGGGGTTGGACTAGAAACCTTCTGATGTCCCTTCACAGCTTGAATAGTTCTGTGATCATATTTCCCAGTAGAAATGTCACCAGAGCATTTTCAGCAGACATCATTAGTAATGCATTTATAGATATTCTTAAGGACATAGAAAACACCTCACTAAACCAGTTTCTCAGCATGAGTTGGAAATCTTAGCCTTTCTTCTCTTTCACCGTTCTCAGTAATTAACAATTACATCGGTTCTGTTATCTTGGAATCTAATGGATTTTTTTATAAATCACACTAATCTATCACAGGTCCTTAGGCTGGTGACTCAGCAAGGTACGTGATGGAGGGCATTCTAGATGTTCTATTTCTGGGAAAATTTGGCAGTCAACAGAAATTGCGTGAAACAGAGAATTACATGAAACAGAATATATCAAAATGGAGAATGGTATTGAAATTACCTAGATTAATTTTGTAAGATAGAGTCAGTCTGAAAACAGACTTTGACATATAGGTACAAAGTAGTTGAGAGGAAAAGTATTATAATAAAATATTAAAAAGTTTTACTGGCTAATATTAATCTATTATTTATACTACAAACACCCACAAGTTACAGTTGGTTACTCCATACCTATTCACCTGCTATTTTTTTATTTGCTTTTATTGTATTTAGGGGATTGGTTGCACAAACCAGTCAAGCTCTTTGCAGTGGTACTAAGTCCTAGCGGAGTCTGTAATAGGCTCTGCCTAGCAACCGTTCTTCATTCCCTCTTAGGAATTACTAGGTCTACTTTCTGTTGTGGAACTCCCATCTGCCACCTGTTGAAGGAAATCTTTACCTTCACTTCTGTAGCAGCCTCTCCGTGCTCCTGAGGCATGAAGTTTTGCTGTTGTTTGTAAAATGCCTTAGGATAGCATCCTCCTGGCTGAACCTTTCACCAACAATTCCACATGACATTGTTTAGTTCTTACTAAAGTCTTTTTACTACGGCCTATGCACCATGATATTGGCTTACATTTATCATTAGGACCATTAGGAGTATTTCTTTTCCTGAGCACTGAGGTGGAAAATAAAATAATTTTCATATTCATTGTGTTGCTTCACTGTCTTGGGATGCCTATATGGTGGTTTCAGGCAGAGAGGGAAGTAAGGGCAGAAAAAGAGGAAAGCCCAACTTACAATTGTGTCATTCAGAAAATCAGTACTTTATGAGACAAATTTTATTCACCAAATTACTTCATTATTTCTAGATCAATGAGAAGGCCTGTAATAAAAGCAGACATGGGTTCAGCTCATGACAGAAATGACATACTAGCTTTGTTCCAAAGATCATTCAGTGACCGATGCACCGCAGAAGCCAGAAGTAATAAATATGCAGTTTCATATCACGCAAGTTAGAACCAGACAAGACATTCCAGATCCGCATCTTCTAGCCAATTTCATTAGAGTCAGGTGCTCTCTGCTTTTGCTTTGGTCTCAGTTGGAGTCAGATATCCCATATCTCCTGATAAACCATAACTCATTAAAATCCTTTTTATCCTTAATATAGGTTCCACTTTGGTGGGTTTTGTTTGTGAAGTTTTTTGGGGAGAAGAATTGGGGGGTTTTTGCTTGTTTTTTGTTGTTGGGGTTTTTTTGGGGTTTTTTTTGGTGTTTGTTTGTTTTGGGTTTTTTTCCCCTGAGGGTAACATAATGGCACACAACAACCCAACAGCTTTTATCCTCGGGCAAGCAGCATGAATATCCATTACCTGGCCTTGTCATACTAATGTGGTACATCTTGGGCTCCAACATTTTTCAACAATTAGTTTCATTAATAAACATGGTTTGTATAGATTTATATGCATGAATCTTGTCATTGGTGAACTGGTCATCATTCATCTCATTAGAGGGATGGAGCTCCGTGTGTCAAACCTGCTACATCATTTGACTCCAAACAAAAGTCATCTATAGTGTCATTAGTACTGTGGGTAAAAAAACCCCAAAAAAACCCCAAAAACCCACAAACAACCAAAACCAAGTCAAAACAATAGCAATTTTAACCCTCCGAAACAATAGACATCGTTGTGCTGAGAAAATCCAAAACCGCACAAACAGGCTTTGAGTCAGTATGGCCACTGGGTGTCATTGTTTACTCCACCATGTAATATTCATCTCTGTAAACATGAAATGCAGCTGCATGTAGTGAAGTAAGTCCATTCGATCATTGTCTGAAATTGGCGATCTATTCATTAATTAGCTGAGAGTAAAGATTTTTTTTTGCTTTAAAAAGAATAATTATGGATATATTAAAATCCCTTTTATCTTATTTTGTCTTGTCCAATGTTTCTTGGATTTAGGAAGTTTGTTTTTATACACATGTCCACTGCCTATTTAAAAAAAAAAAAGCCCAGCAAGCAATTCTTTTTATAAATACATTCAAGTTATTGTGGAAAAGAATGACACTAGATCAATGATACTGCAATTTATAGTTCACAGATCAGACACACTGAGATGCTGCCGATGGAAACTTTTGTTCTCCTCATGGCATTTACACTCATTTGGAGAAGGTGACCAACAAAGGTTTATCTCTATTACATAGTATTACTGGTTATTTTAAAGTAAGATGATTTGCTATTGAATAGTCTGGTTAGACTTCAAGGTCAGCACGATGAAGTGAATTTTCCCATCAGTCAATCACAAATAAAATACAACATGTCTAGCCTTTCTACTAGTAGTTGCTCAATGTAATGTCAAACGTGATTTTACTAAGTCTATGCTGAACTAGCAGTACTGGGGAACCTCATGTCAATTACATCATCTCCTTTCCACTGTGTTACACAGCTTTAATAGAAAATTGTTAGGTAGACCAGCTCATAAATGGAAAGGATAATTCAGTCTCCAGAGCCATTCAGTCTCCAGAGCCATTCAGTCTCTGCTCAGACAGGCAGCCTGAGTGCCAATACTTTTAACAGATCAAGTGTGAGTAGATTGGACTACCTAGATTCTTCTGCCTTCTGCATAATATATTTGTAGTATGAATTGCGTGCTCTCCTGCATTAAATAGTCAACAGTTGTCAACATTCAGTGCTTCATGACATCTGAATTGAAACTCATACTTGCAAAAATAAATAACTTCAGCGCTTCAGGTCATTTGCTCACTTTAAGTGGCAACTGTTGATATTTGAATGGCTATAAGAATATTTAATAGTTGTTTTATATTGTAGTCAAAAGATAAATTTTCACAAAACAAGGGAAAGCCAAAGGCTTGAAATAGTTATGGGTAAAGAGAGCAAAGGAAAAATTGAAAACAAAAAGAAAAGTGTAAATTAAATAGAATGGGTAATGAGAATATTATTCCTATCTTTACTTGTTAAACTTACAGTGACAAAGTATTTTCTCATACTAAATAAATTCCATTCCTTTACTGTATCTAAAGAAAAAAGGATCTGAGTTTTCTTAAGAAATAAAGAAAGGACAAAGTACAGCCCTCTTCTCCTGACTGCCAGTTTCATGCTCCATTTCCAGGAATGTGGTCTCTTTGTATGAAGGCCAATGGCAAGTTGGCTCAGACGATGCAAACACTGTGAAAGCCTCGATAGCCAGAGAGAGAGATTAATGAAATTGAGAGAACATGTAGCGAAAGACCAAGCCAAGGAGAAATACAAGCCAAGAAGTCCAGCCCAAGGTATTCATTTAGCAAAGGTCGAGTGTCTGAGACAATATTTTTGTCTACTCATTTTCCCATGAAAGTATAGGTCAATCTGTATACACAGAAAAACACGTTTTTAATCCATTTTGGATTATTTCCTTTGCAGAGGTTTCCTTTTAATTTGAAGACACTCCCACCATGGAGTCATGGAATCATAGAATCATACAATTGTCTAGGTTGGAAGGGACCTTTCAGATCATTGAGTCCAACCATCAAACTAACACTGACAAAAACCATCACTAAAGCATATCTCTAAGCACTACATCTACTCGTCTTTTATGTACCTCCAGGGATGGTGCCTCAACCACCTCCCTGGGCAGCCTGTTCCAATGCTTGATCACCCTTTCAGTGTAAATTTTTTTCCGAATATCCAGTCTAAACCTCCCCTGGCACAACTTGAGGCCATTTCCTCCTGCCCTATCACCTGTTACTTGAGAGAACAGACTGACCCTCACCTCTCTACAGCCTCCTTTCAGGTAGTTGTAGAGGGCGATAAGGTCTCCCCTCAGCCTCCTTTTGTCCAGGCTAAACATCCCCAGTTCTCTCATCTGCTCCTCATAAGACTTGTGCTCCATAAAACACTTACATTTTTTTTCTTTCTTATTGTAAATGAGACGGTTTTTTTTAACCAAACATATGGTTTGTCTTTCTTTTCCTTTTTAATTTTTAAATTTATTTGCATGTCTAGTTAAATACGAGGGTTGGGAAGAGGTATGGATATATCATTTCAGTTTTTTTAAAGATAAACTGCATTGAAACATTTATGGTTTCCCTCACTTTATCTGGTCCTTGATATTGTTCTTGAATCTTTGACCATACTTCTGGAGGTAGTCCTTTTCAAGGAAGGAGGCTCCTTCAAGCTTAGGAACATTTAGTGTGGAACATTTAGTGTTACTGTCATTTTATTGTCACCAGACATTAGGAGCCCTTTCATGTTTCTCTGAATTTGTTTTTCTCACAGTTTTATACTCTTGGGAATACACTTGGGAATAAGGCACATGGTAAAACCAGATTATATCTTAAATAAAGGCTTCAACTCCTTCATTTTATTGAATCAGTCTCCAGATTAGAAATGGGAGGACTGAAAAATATTTGAGAGATTATGAACCTTCTGTCAATTTTAGAATAAAGTTCTAGATATTTCAGAGAAAAGCTTAAAAAAGCAACTCTCATCTCCTCAGTTCTATGTGGAACTCCTTTCTGCTGCACAGAAGATGGTTCAGAGACACTTTTAGCTTTCTCCTCCCTACTTTCTGTAGTCCCAGACTAATCATAGTAGCTCCAGTCATTTACTCTTAAAGAACTACTAACTAGAAAACAGCAAATAGCTGTCAGGAGATGACCAGTATTGATACAAATTTAAGATGGTGAATGAACATGTACTTTGCCTGTACTTTGTGTATGTATTTGGTGAGCCAATCTAAAATTCGACAGAGCACTCTCAAGTTTAATAAAAGTATTGAATAAGCAGCTATAACGAAGTCAGTACTGTGAATTATCTCATCTGAAAGGTGACTTGAATAATTGTATTTTTTTTAAAGGAAGACAGTTGGAAAGTCAAAGCCAGACGTTCAAAAGCATACTTATCTCAGAAAATTAAAAAGAAAAATCAGACAAATATAGCTGTTGCTAGTGTAATACTGAAGACTAAGTTCATGGAATGAGAATAAATAATGGTCACTATTTTCCAGATAATATTAGCATTAAAGAAAAGTATGATTTAATATAAATATTGTACTCTTCTGTCAGAAAGATCAGCTCAGAGATGAGCAGAATATTTGATCTGTCTTCATCAGCTAGACATGTTCAGTCATCTCTGAATTATTGTTTTATCAAATGAAAAGTCACCAAGTGCTTTCAACAGCATCTGACCTGGAAACACTAGGCTGATGGTGCTGCACATCACCTGCAGCTGAGCTTCCAAAGAGTTGTTTAGTGTCAGTACGGAGTAAGAATCCATACAATTGTCTCTGTTAAATCCTCAGTGGAATTTTCATTTTACTCCCAGACATTAAAACAACTGATGGTGGGCAAATAACAACTGCCATTAGTGTTCTGTGTCATCTATGCACTACTTAACAAATAAAGGTACAATATACCTTTGAACGCAAGCAAAAGCTTTTGTAGAGTGTTGCACCATTTCATCTTCATACTCTGCTACTGCACCCTGAGCTTGGCACATGCAAATAGTTAAATGCTGTTTTCTTTAATTTTTCATTCAAAAGTACACAGGAGACTTGTAGTCTGGCAGGTTTGCAAACGAGGAATAGATTTTTTTTCCATGCCAGCTCCAAGTGTTTGTCATGTATAATGATTGAAATACCAGGCCCTTGGAAACTCTTGTTTCTTATAAATGCACCCTTTTAAAACTGCGGTTCAGCTCAACATGCCTGAGAGTATGTGTGTATCTGAGCATGTGCGCACTTCTTAATGGAAAGGAAATTTCAAAAGTCTGGCTAGCTATTCTTTTGGTTCGTATATGTGTATGTATAAAGATGTATATGCAGGTATACATGCATACATGCATATATTTTTTTACCATTAAAGTCCTTCTGAGTTTTATTATCCCACCGAAATGCTGTTAGTTTGTATTTCCCTCACAAACATGTAAAATTAAATCCCTTAAAAGAATATGATCAATGTTCTCTTTCCCTTCCTCCCTCCCTCCCTTCCTCACTTTTAATGCGCTTCTATTCTTTTTTTACGCCGTCTCTGCAGTATTATCTTCAATGGTAGCAAGATTAGGTGTTATATATTTGCTAGCATGGTAAGTTATGATTTCTAAATTAGTATAGCTGTCGTAGCTGTAACCCTTCTTTCTCTGCAAAAGGGCAGCTCTGAGAAACCCCGAGTAAAATTTATTAAATCCTACTTTACCCTTTAAAACAGAAATCCAGGACTTTAAAAAATAAGGGTCTGGGGCAAAGTCATACTAGTCTACTTCTTTACCTTTACCCTTCCTGCAACTAGTTGAGGTTTCAATAATTGTATTACAGCTTGCTTCATAGAGTGCAAAAGAAATTCAACGGGTACCTGAGGAAATAGAAGAATAGCTTATAATGAAAATTTATGGTGAGGAAAGCTGGTTGCACCACTTGTATAGAAGTGATCCAGAGAAACCTAAGTACTGTAAATGATTCTCACAGTCTACTCTTGAAAAATACGTTTTGTGAATATTTTCATAGGATCATAGAATCACCTAGGCTGGAAGGGACCTTTCAGATAATCGAGTCCAACCATCAACCTCACACTGACATCTGATGCACTGAAGGTGCACTTTGGAAGACACATGTCCAGCCCATGTAACCAGAGCCCCAGACAGAGGGACAGTCCCCTCTGGTATCATTACTACCTGTCCTCGCCCATAACAGCTTTGAGCTGAGACAATATGCTGCTTTTCAATTATTCACTTTTTTCACTTTTCCTCAGAGGTACTTGAGCATCAGGTGAAGACTGAAGTAGTGCTGGAGGAGAAACCCACTGCTGTGGAATTGTTTTGTAGCCAACCAAATAGCGGATGGTTTTTGAGTTCCTTTAATGTCAAATAGATACTCTCAAGCAAAGAGCAAACACAGGATCTGAGAGGCCTTCAAAGAAAGAGTCATTGAGCTACGAAATTAATTTCCCATTAAAAAAATAAAATAAAGAAAAGTAAAAATATCACAAAGTTGCAGGCTGGTGGTCTAAGTTACGCGTAAACCCTTAAGCTTAATGGAAATGGTAGGTCTTAACTTCAAAAAAAAAATTGCACTGATGACCACCAAAATCCTTGCATAAGCTTATCTGAAAACCCAACATATTTGGGGTTTATGCACTTATCTGAGGTCATTAAATGTTTATATCATGGATTTCCTGATTATATGTTGATTTCCTTCTAAGTTCCATAATGTTCTTATAAAATAAATCAGTAAAAGCCAGCATTTGTCTTTCCATCATCTGCTCAAAACAAATGCAAATGAAAAGCAAATTCTATTAGACTACCTTAACTGCTTTTTAAACAATAAAAGTGTTTAGAGGTAGAACAGCACAAGCATTTGGTGTGCATTAAAGGGGAACTAGATTGCAAAATGCTGCTTGATCCCCATACAGCGTACCACGGTAACTTATGCCCTTAATTGTATTCTATTTTACCTAAATGCATGTGTTGTATGATTCTTCATATAGTAACGAACTAACAGCGTGATGCTGCTTCAACCAAAGACTTCAAAATGCAGAGCTTTATTTGATGGGGTAGTAGCTGAAGATTATAAAGGATAAACAGATGATCTTTCATATCAAGCTTTTATGGCATCAAATCACACAGATTTAATCTATATTTTACTTTTATAGGATCTATAGAGGAAGAATATATTAAGCTAAAATTTAAAAAAAAAAACTGTTTCATGTGACAAGAAAAGGAATGCATCAGTTTTTTTAGCAAGCACTTGACTTACTGGATAGCAAAATTTTAAAAAAGTCTATATAATTTTATGACTATGAATAACATTTGCAATAACAGGAGCTATGAGAATCTAGTCAACAGTCACTTCGTGGGGTCAGGAAAGAAATCTTTCCCTTTGCAAAGTAATAGATTTGAAATAGCTTGTATAAAAGCTTGTCCTTTATACCACCGGGAACATTTACATCTTTCTAAAACAGTAGGTGTGAGGCATTGCCATCAGTGAGTAATGACAAGATGTTATGAGATAAATTGAACATGACGGAACAGTGAACTGCATATTAGAGTTTTTTATTTCTTTTGGTCTGCTTTAATTTAACATTATTTTACAGCTTTTCAGATATGCTCATTTTTCTCCTTAGCTACAGCGCGCTAATTTTCCACTCTTCTAACATCACTCCCACTGGCCACTTTAAATCTTTGGGTGAATGGGAATGAAAGGAGTCTATTGGTGGCGGCGGGATAAAGGGATGGTAGGTGGTGATAAGACAAAGGGCCTCCCACCTTTAGCACGTTATTCATGTTCTCATGGAGATCTACTCAGTGACAAGTGAGCTGAGACAAAAACATGAAAGTGACTCCTTTCAGTACCCTAACATTTCACATGGCAGAACTTGGAGAAAGTGTGGTAGTGGAAACATGAAGCAGAGCTTTGCAGCTCATGCCTGAATCTCGGCACTCTTCCTTCTTTCATTGTCAGAAAATGACACTAGTATTAGAATATGGCATATTGTTTAAAAGCAATTCAACTGTCAGATAGGCTTTTTATTTTAAAACTGTCTCTTTTAGCCATTCCACAAATCACACCATTGTTATTGAGCCCTGAGCTGGAATAAAAATTCATATACAGTTTGGCCTAGATACAGTCACTATAAAAAAACATTCATTATAAAAGGCTAAAATTAATTTATCTAAAATTAAATATGTGAACCAAACTATTACTGTTAGCAGATTTCTGATATTCTGTCAACACCCTACTTATTTTTCTGATGCTGGACTGTCTCTGCTCAAAAGAAAAGCAGTTATGCAGGGTTGTAGCATTCTATAGGTGTGATTTTTAGGTGTCCTTAGTTTATGCCATATCCCTGAGAATCCAGGTCAGGCAGCAGCTGCTCCTGGGGAACACTGCTTATGCCTCTTGCTAGAAAAACCAGTGACAATCAGGCTCTCCCTGGTCTTGTCTCAGGCTTCGCCCTTCATCCTCAGTGCAGACAAATTCATAGTTGCAAGTGCTAACAAGCTTTGAGTTAGTTTTTCTTCCATCATGCTTATATTTATGCTGAAGAAAAATTATTTGTACAGATGTCATGAATACATAGTCTACAGACTGCAGTGTCAGGGAGATACTGGTTTGTCCATGAAGAAGGCTTCAGAAAAAATCTGTCCTGTTGATGAAAGAAACCTGGGCAACAGACTATCTGTATCCCACCTTTACAGCCAGGACTTCGGAGAGCAGGAGCCAGTCATCTAACCATCAACGCTAAGAAATATTTGTCATCACCTAGAGTCTCTGAGACACTGCTAAGAGGCTGATAGACAGGACACGAGGTGAAGAGGTGACCTCTGCCTTCTGAAGTAGCAGCTCAAGAGTAGGGCAGATATGCTAGATCTCAGCAAATAGCTTGCTCTGCCTCTGTTAAAGCAACTGATTCTCAACCACAAATATGGTACCTATTGGTTTTGTTTGCAGTGGCTCACTGTCACTTGCAGCATGTTTTCAGGAAGCTTCAGCCCTATAATATAACCATGTTTTAGTACTTCATCTCACAGGAGGCAGTTTGCCTCACATTAAGGTGATCATCCAGACAGTTTAAAAGAAGGCATTCCTTCTCGTATTTCCTTGTTGCCAGAGACTGCTCTCCTTGTTTCATATCGATCTTTGGCTGTACCTTCATCTTTTCATAGATGGAGTGTAATCCAAAACAACTCCTACTGTGTTCTAACAGTGTTAAGGCCACTGCAAACTGAGCAGCAGTATTCAACAGAATTAGTGGAGTAAAAGAAGAGCTTTAAAAAATTTTATGAAGTATGAATTGAACCCAGCTTATGTGTACTTTTCAGACCAAATGTAGTGTGATTGCTTGCTGCTATTAATATAAAAAAAATGTGCTAGTCACTTACAATTGTAAAAATATTCTGTCTTTTCCTGTTTAATTCTGAAAGGAAGCTCAATGAACCAAGATGTTGCACTAAAGCAGAGGGAAGGAGGAAAAGCAACAAGTCCAGAGCTGAACTGGAAACACCTGTTCTGATGCATCTCTTCATCACTGATTCCTACAGTACTCTTACTTCATAGTCTTGTATTTCGCGTGTGTAGCTGCTTATCTTTCAACTTCTCTTTCATTTAGAAGGTGCTCAAGGACTTTAGAGAATTTTAAAATTACATGCTTTTCTTCTCTTTGTTTTCTGCCATGCCAAGGATGACAGCAATCTTCTTCCTAAAGTCAGTTGAAGGGAGTCATATTTGCTTCAGTTCCTTGCCTAACAGTGGACAAAGTGATGTATTAGTAAATGCAAATAAATATGCTTAAATAGAATGAGTATCAGAATTGTTTCCAAAGAATTAAGAAATTACTCTTACGGAGGGCATTAGGTTTTATTTTCATAAAGTGAAGTTTATATATCTGCATATAAATGCAATTAAATATAGTTATATATGTACATGATATACTATGTATGTAAATACAATATACAGCATTTTTTGTTTTCTGTCTTTTCTACAAGAAGTTATACATGCACCTTTTTCATACCTAACTGAGAGTCAATTATTCTATACCTCTGGAATGGGCATATTTCTAAGTAATATTAGATTCTATTTTTTTATTATTACTTTTTTTGTTTTCCTCTTCCTCTCTCCGGATATCTATATAGAATAACTTCCATATTTCTTTTATTCAGCATCTAGCAGCTTTACTTTTCTAGGCGACTTGAGCCTTCCCTGACACTGTTTGCATCTGGATATAACTATCCAGAAAAAGATTAGGAACTAAGATTTCAGATACTTAAATGAGATTCACAGATCATGAGATAACTTAGACAAAGGAGGGGAGAGGATTTTAGTTTGAAGGTTTTGTTATCAGCTTTTGTGTTATGAAACTGTTATATTCAGGGAGAAGGTAAAGGACTACAATCAGTTACTTGCAAATCATGTCCATCTGTCCCCCCGCCCAATTATACTATCCCAAGCTCTTATTTCCTCCTTCTTTGTACTTTTTAGAGCTATTGGGGTAGCAGAGAGGGCTGCCTAAGTTAAAATGGAGAAGAGAAGAAGACATGGAGGAAAGTACTCAATCCTATGAAAGACACTGGCAGAATAAAATCAGAGAAAAGGTCATCTCATTGACTGGCATATAAATGATTCTTAATTTTAACATTGTCCTATATAATAAATATGTATCTGCAAAGTGTATTACTATTTTTAGCAGGTTTTAGTACGGCAAATTCCAAAATTATTTTTTGTTGACATGATATCTTCACTGCTCAAAACCAAAGAGTTTCAGATTTAAGAAGCAAGCAGTTTTTTATCAAGGACAGTGTTTGGTAAAGTGGAAAATGTAACGGTATCTGCATCATATGCCCAATAGATGGCCATAAATTGGAAAACAAACAAGCTAAAAGAGGAGTATTTCTGAAAGCCTCAGGAAAGAACTCAAAGCCTGGATTTCAATAATGCATAACAGGGTCTTATAAAGTCGGTCATGCTGCCCAAAATTTGTTTTGTTTTAATTTAACAAATATCAATGACAGAAACTGTTATATGACCTAGTTTGTTAAATCAAACTCATAATAGATTATAAAATTAATTTAAAGTTAATCAATATTGTCCACCTGCTGTTACATGCAACTATTTTTTTTTCTAAAAAACTCAAGGAAGTTCTTTTTTGCGGGTACTAACTGAACCGTCTCAGCTCCTGATAAACAAAAAAAGAAGAAAATTAAATATTTCTGCTTCTTGCAACCTCTTTTGCCCTTTAAATTCCTAACAGTCTCTATTTGATATAAAGTCAGATGTTCAGGTAAAAACAAAGTAATTTAAGTGTCATGATATAGCCCAGTAGCTAAAGTATGGTTCTGGCCCCAGGAGATGAATATCTAGCAAAAGAAGGAAGAAAATCTGGTACCTTAATGAACTAGTTCACCCTTCAGCACTTCAAAACAACCCTACATATGCTCCAACACTGCTCTTGAGCTGCCCACCACATTTTTTAAAAATGTGCAAAATTTATGGGTAGCAACATTTGGCAGGTTGTTTGAACCCTGGAACAGGCTGTCCAGGGAGGTTGTGGAGTCTCCATTTGTGGACATATTTAAAACCTGATCAGACACAGCCCTGAGGCTGGACCTGCTTTGAGTAGAGGGCTTGGCCTGCATGACATGCAGAGATGCCTTCTGCCTGAACTATTCTGTGATTCTGTGATTTGCCAGTTGTGCCACAGCTTACAAGAGGTACTAATCTTATATAATTTTACAAAGCTTTTCTCCTGATGAATTCAGAGGTTTTTCCTCTTCTGAACTCATGCTGTGTCACCCAGTTTGAATAGGTGGAAACAAAGCTGAAGTCAGCCACCAGAAATCAGTATTGAAACAATGACCATGCCTGATGGATGTAACTACATGTTATCCTTTTCCTCTGATGTCTGGACTTGGAAAGCAAAAACAAACCAACCAACCAACAATGCAAAAAAACAAATTTACAGACTGAAAAAAATTATTCCCTAGAAATAGGTCCCAAAATATTGTCAACCCATTAAAGGATATTTCTTTCTACAAATATTTTCTTTCTTGTAAAACACAGAAGAAGTGAGACTGAGTTTCTCAAAATAGACACTGAGGCACTGGAAAGGATCCAGTGGACACTCACCATGACGGTGAGGAGCATAGGAGACACAACCTAATTGGGATCTTTTGGGGGAGCTGGACTTGTTTAGACTTGTAAAGTGTAGCAGGGGGGTGGGGTGGTATGTGCTTGAAGTGTGATGGGGTTATGAAGACAATAAAGATGACAATTTATGGTAAACAGAAAAAGGAAGTGTAATGGCCATATATGTCACTCAGGAAGTTCAAGTTAGAAAAAAAATTTGTTCATTGTGAGAGTAGTGCAACACTGGATCAGGCTTCCTAGAACAGACGTGTTCTCTGCCACACCCGTGGATGGCTTGATCTACTATTGGTGACAGCCCTACGCTTGTTCAGACGTAGTTTTGTATGTGCAACTTGTCTGTATAAGTGTAAATTCTGTCGAAACAAAAGTATAGATTGTGAGAGAAACCATATACAATCATATGTTGCAGTACTGGGTCATTGCTAAAAGCATATGACAGCGTACTGATTCATGTGACTATTAAAAAGCTGCAGTCAATAAGAGATCATGCAATAAAGCAATCTCACAGTCAAAATACCAGCATATGATTGAAGCAGTTCTGATACCTGGAATACAAAAAAAAATACATAGAAAGTCCATACGTAAGAAACATTTTGTGTTTTAATAGAACTAGACTGCTGATATTTACATGTTCCGAATAAAGAGGTTTGGCTTGGTTTTTGGTTTTTGTTATTCATAAGTGGTATAAGTAGAAACTATTCTTGCCAATTGAAAGACACTAAATAATGAAAAAGTGTCATAGAAAAAAAATATTACTTCCAAATGGCCATCAGAGTGGATTAGGTGATTTAGGATAACTAGATTAAGTAAAAATTATTCTGATTTTTTTTTTCTCCAACTTGACTTATAATTTATTTGATGATTTATCTAACATAGGAAAAGAAATACATATCAATATTTTTTAAAGTCAGTAGTGGCTGCACTGATTTGTTTCATTTGATCTACCAGATTTATGATGTTATAAGCAGTATCAATCATACTGCAAATATAATATGACACTGTAGAAGTATAGATGTACAAAATAGAAAGAACATGGTTTTTGGAAAGTCCCTCAAAATTTCTCATTCAACCAGCCAGCCTGATTCCATTTTGATTATTGGGCTACTGAAACTGGGATCTTTTAGTTAGAAAGTGCTTTTGCAGGTATTCAATCTCAAAGGAAGTATCACTCTCCATTCTAATAAACCTGTAGAACTTGCCAAAGTAGGAGACTCCCTCAAGTGGCTGGAGCCTTATATCCTTCACAGCTTCCTTTCCACACACTAACCAATTCGTTGGCATTTTCCTTTGATCATATGCTGTAGTCTATTAACAAGGAATCAAACTAATGAGTGAAATCCTCAGTGCATTGAACGGCAATTGCAAAGCTCTCATGGAGTTCGGCAGTGACCAAGGTTTCACACAGTTTCAAGAGAGGCATTTAACCCTCTCGGATTGCTTAGAAATTAACGATACCTTGTTCACTTATTTGGAATTAGCTTAGTTTTTGCTGCTCCTTCATCTTGTGTTGAAGTGTAGTACTTTGGAGAGGTCCTTTGAACTGCTTTTCAAGATCGGAAAGTTTGCCCAGATGGTATCTTTAGAGCAGAGGAAATCACTTTATAATTATACTTCTCTGAAAATAGCATTCTGGCAGGATTCTTGCTCATCCACCCACTGCCGATAACAGTCTGGAGAGTAGCTTTTTGAGGTGGTATTTATCTTTACACTTTGATGTTTTTTCTTCTTGTGTTATTTGAGGCATTATCAGAATTTCATTTTCTTCTGTGATTAGCAATTTCTTCCTCTGGAGTATGTCTTCTCAATCAATCAGACATTGCCTGGTAGATTCCAAGGAAAGTGATTAAAATCCTGGCTGGTATATGACCCAAAGTGCTGTTGCTTTTTCCTGAGGACTAAAACTGAAGGGGACTTCCAGGATCACATCTTACATGAGGAAGCACAAAACCAGGAATGTAAAAGCCTGCCAAGCGATATCTACAACAAAGCAGACTTACAAATTTAACTGTTCCCCTATCTTGTGCTGATTGCCTCAGGTCATTTCTGACTTTTAAAGTATTGATGTACATTCTGCTCTACTTCTTTTTCTATGATACAGCTATTCAGATATGCATTCTCTAATTTGTGCAGGAAGCTGGGATCAAAAGCTCTTTTTGACCACAAGTGCCATTGTCTAACTTTTAAAGGGGGTTGGCAAATCATTCAGAGCAGTAGTGCACATAATTTTTTATATTAGTCATTTCCTTTACATCTCAGCATATTTTTATTTATAGAAAAAAACAATCATTTTAAGGTCAGAGGCTAGATCCTTTAATCTTAGTATGTTCCTAAGGGCTTTTGTATGTTTCATGAAATAGATATTCCTTATGAGATCTTCCAGGATCTGTTAAGAAATGTAAGTTAGATGTTCCTTAGCCTAGAAAAATAAAAAACATAATCACTTTGAGTCAGTTTAAAAGATGATTCCTCTATAATTAAATGAAAAGATACAAGCGCCTGTGGAAGAGACTATTTAACATGAAACTGAGCAAATCGGTCGATTTTTGCAAACATTTGTAAGTTTATAAATCATTGTCAAAAGATTATGTTTTTTAAAACAGAAAACGTCCATTAAATATGAGATTCTTTGTGACTGGGAGTACTTCATATATCAAACTGAGAATAATGCATACAGACCTGTTGGTGTTTTTTGTTGCTTTATTAATTGGTCTGTATATAATTTTCTAATAAAGCCCAAATTTCAGGACATTTAATACATTCACAAATGGTTTGGGTTTTTTTCCCCCTAAAATATATTATTTAGTATACATACTATTTTATTAAATAAGTAAATTCAAGTGGTACCCTGAGATAATAACAGGATTCATGGAACAGAAATAATCAGCTGTGTGATTTTGCCATACAACAGTATTATAGGGAAATGAACATGAATGGACATTTTTCAGCAACTTCAAAATGTTTCTGTTCATATTGTCAGGCTTTAAATGCCTAAACCTTGGAGAAGACATGGCATTTTTTAGAAATTTCTTAATTTTAATTAGTAAAAAAACCAAGCACAATATTAAGTCATTGTGAAATACCACCCTCAGTGCTATTAGAAACACAACAGCTACATATATCTTAAGTCTTGGGAGCAGCCTTAGTCTTTAGATCCAGACCCTTTAAGACACTTAGATTTCAAATAACCTTTGAAATGAGACGATTTTACACACCTAAATAACTATCAGTTCTTCACATGACTTGGGAAATCTTACAACTTCTGCTTATGTTTATTTGGGATTCTTAAAACAGACAGTTCAGCAACTAAGTCAGTCCCACATACTGCAGGTGTTAGTTCAACTTTAGTAGTGACTTTCTCACTCTCCCCAAAGGGCTGTAGCAGGTGTTGTAGGATCAGTCATGCATCTTAAGGTGTATCATGTAACCCAATAAGGTGTAATAGTTCAGGAAGAGGTACATTCAGCTGTGTCTATAAGGCCAGTAACATCTAACAAAGGTAAAAGCAAGCAGGTGCCTAAGGGTTACCTGCAGCTGCTCAAGCCAAATCCCACCTAGCTTTATAGCCCCCATTCTGGGTGCCTTTAAGGACAGAAAGCTGTATGCACTGCCACTCTTGGGATACGTTTTGCTCCTGTTGCTGTGATTCTAGTCAGAAAGAGGAAATATCCTGATTCCCTCTCATAGCTTCCCAGGATCCTGCCTCCTTCCTGCCTTTATGGTACAGCCCGTCTTGTTCCCTATTATGTTCCTGCTGAAGGCCTCTGTGGCAGTGCTCAAACTCTGCTTCCCCTCTCATGTTGATGTGCCTACACTACTGGGAACACCCTTGGAATAACAACCATTGCTTTCCCTCCACCTCTTCCCTGCCTAACACTGCCAGAGAGTGCATCACCAATGAGTCTCTGAAAGAAAGAATTATGTGATGTAGCCCAGACTAGCTCTCAGTTGATAAAAGTAAACATCTGTACCAAAAAGACATATTTCTTTTCTTTAAATACGGCTTCTGTCAAAGGGCCATTCTGAGCACAAAAAGGCAATATGGCAAGCAATATATTTTCTTGACCATTGAAAATGAAAAATTGCAAGATTAGGGGATTAGAGGACTTCATCTGCTCAAATATTGCCAAGCAGAAAAAATGTACTGGGGAAAGAAAACAAATGCAACTCTCTTAAATTAAGGTTTTTAAATAATTTTATTTATTGATTCAGATATTCAGTGGTGTTTGAATGCTGTTTTATTCATATCCTTTTAAGAAGCTGGAAAGCTAATGTGCAGGTACCAAAGAGGTATTTCTGGCATGCACAACCATTTAAAAAGTTATTTACAGAATCTAATTTTAGGCACCTGATTTGCATTCCTAAATTGAGCACCAGTCTTACTCCTCTCTTGTTGAATGCAGGAAGGAAATCCCTCTTGAAGACAATTCAGAACTGCTACATTGAAAGGATCACTATCTTTATACTGAAAGCATACTAAAAGTAGCCTCCCAACTTAAGGCACTGTGCAAAGCAGATATTTAAAGTTTACTCACTTTAAATTGGCACCTGCATTTTCAAATACTTATTTTATATCTCTACGTTCATATTTTGTGCCACTAAGAGTTCATAGATGTATCTCCCCATTGTGTCAGCATATCCTGTAGTTTATTTGTATAAACTAGGCCATAAAAATATATGACACATTTAAGTGTATCCAGATTGGAAAATGTGACTGGTAATGTACGTTATTAGTCTCTCAACATGTTTATATGCATCTGAAGCCAATAATGAAAAGCTTCCCAGCTGTGACCGATGCTTAACTTTCCATTTTTCTCATGACATCCACACAAAATAATATTCATTACATTGAAAATTCATATTGCTTTGTTGTCATATATACTCATTGTATAGTCTTCAACAAAACTTGAACTTGGATTAACCTTGAATTTTACAAGCTAATAAGAACAGTTGTGTAAGTGAGAACACACAAACACAGCAAAGCAAGCCAGCAGGATCATTTCATATATGCCTGGAATGCCTAAAGGCAAACTGACTAACCAGAGTGAAAACTTTTAATTTCCTGGAGTATTTTAGTCTTAAGCAGTTCTCTTAAGCAGTTTTTTGGGATTAGATGTTTTTCTCATGAAGTACAAGAATTATTTTAACCCCATTAGCATAGCAGAATTATATACTGAGTCTTCAGATTATTCTTTTGAATATGTAAGACAGACACCGGGTAAATTAAGCTGGACAGGTGAGCTTGCTTGCCTGTGCTTTGCTGGATAGGAGACCATCAAATATATTGCTATGTAGACAATAAGGCTAAATAATTTTAATTCCTCTTTCCCTTTGTATCTGTCCCTTTCTCTCACCTTTTTTTCCATTTTTTCCTCCCCATGGTTTTTCTATAATAACTGGAAGTACTCCAGTAAGCCTTCTTAAAGTTGCTTCAAAGTCTCTTCAGGAAAGATTCATCTGATGTGTAAAGTCCATTTCTGAGTTACCGATCTAGATTCTAGATACAAAGCGAACATAATCACTTCTAGGACAAAATCATAGAATGGAAGTATAAAACAAGCTGGATGGACTGTGTTATTTCCCAGTATTCACACTAAAGGCAACCATATTTCAGACAGGCCATCTTAGTTTTCCCACATCAAGATGGTAGAAGTAATTTAACAAATTTTAAGCAGCTGTATTGTGCATATATCTATGCAACATAGTTAGATTTTTTTTGTAATTAATAAAGAAATAGACACTTTTGGGGTGAAATTCTGAACACAGTGTCTACACTATTATTCATTGTGTGTCTAGCAGGTAGGTAAGATGCCTTTCTTGCTTTCTTCTCCCCCAAGTATGAGAAATTGATGTTTGATTGAGCTGGAGCCTGCTGCAGTTCTATGCTGGTAGCAAGGTTACACAAAACCTTTGTCAAAGCTTGTTCTCTAAATTAAGCACATATTATCTCATTTCTTGGCTCTGCAAAGTGTCTGAAAAATGATTGCAGGCAGTTTAGCTTTTCTGAGAGGCTCTTACAGTAAATGGTTTTGTCTCCAGTTTTCTTTTCAACTAAAATTCAATGCAGAATGTGGAACTGCATATTGTAGCACACAACTTACACCGAGATGAAGCTCATTAAAAAAGATGCAGGAGAAGTGAATTACCAGCATGGAATAATGCAGCTGCCTGGTGAAATGGACAAAGGAAATGGAGACATTTGAGATGATAATTTCAAAATAGAAGCTTTGGACAGAGTTGTAGCAGAAGATGAATGAATAACGAGCCCTAAATGTTGCAGGGCTCTCTGTAAATATAAACATATTCATAGACAATTTTGAGATTGGAGTGGGGCACCCTTGCTTTTTCATAGAAAAAAAACCCCCAAATATATTAAATATATTTGTAACATAGGAAATTATTTTGGAAAGCTTTTTATAATCTTAAAAAGGTTTGGATTGGAAAGCATCTTCAAAGGTCATCTAATTCCAACCCCCTTGCCATGCGCAGGGACATTTTTCACTAGATCAGAGTGCTCAAAGCCCTGTTCATAGGAAAGGTGCTCCAGCTCTCTGATCATTTTTGTGGCCCTCCTCTGGACCCACTCCAACAGGTCCTTGTCTTTCTTGTGCTGGGGATCCTGGAGCTGCCCAAAGCAGAGTAGAAGCAGCATGCAGCCCAGGACACATCTGGCTTTCTGGGCTAAGTCACCTAGCATTTTATTAACATTAATAGATGAACAAGACCATAGTAGACATCATTAAATAGCAGATTATGAATTTCCGCAGATGAACTTTTGTTTTGTTTGACATATAAGACAGAGTAAGATAGCAGAGGAGAGGGGACAGAATGAAAGAAAAGTCTGGATATACGGTATGACTGCTGTTACACGGCATATAAAGAAAGCGGAAAAAAAATGGCTTATAACAAAAGCACAGACTAATCAAACAATGACATGGTTAGTGTCACCAGAAGGTAAGCGTGAATTGGTCTATATTGGAAGGAAAAGATATTTTTTATTTGCTACTTATGGACAACTATCCCTCCTCTGTTTGACAGTATTCCTCCAATGTATGAAAACTGGATGGGAATAATGCATATGCAGGTTATTTTTACTAGATACATAGTAGGACATACAGTAATTTTTCATAAAGGGTGTGTGCTATATGCAATGTATTTAAGTAGAGTGCAGAATATCTAACTCATGTCCTGAATAATTTTTAAAAAATTATCCTGAATAAAGGCTGAAAAGACAAATTTGTATTTCTGTTCAGCTCCGCTAAATTATAGAAGACCACTAATTAAGTGTTCTGTGAAAAACTGAAATCAGTCATTATGGTGAAATGAAGACCTTGGTGTGCTTTATTGGATCAGAAATTACCATCCTTTCAAAAAAATCATACTATACCCACCCACATCAGTTGAGAACATTAGGTTTACCTGGAACTTTGCTGTGGTTGCACAACATTTTCTTCTCAGTTGAGTAGATGAATGACAAGAACTTCTGCAAATCTCAGAACTGGTCTGCTTTTGTCCTTGTGAAAGTTTCAGAGAGCCAGTAAGAAAAGCAAGCTGATACAGTTCAGTCCCAAAATGATGTAAGAGCTTAATTTGGAAAAAAAATGAACTGGATACAAAATCATAAAAAACCATGTAAGATCTTTATATATTTATCACTGTTTTCCTCTTTAGAATTAATGAGACAAAGTCAGCATGACTTCATCCTTTATGGTAGGTGTTTTAAGATACAATTTGAATCCTCGTTATACACTCATGAGGATGAAATCAGGACAGAATTTGAATTATTTCATTTTTCCCCCATGTACATATTGACTTGTGGCAAAATAATTTCATTCAGGTTAAAACAAAGGACAATATAAAAGCTATCCATCATGCAGGAAGACAGCTGTTGCTACTGACTGAATAAGGTAACGAGAAAGAAAAGTTCAAGGTTTTTTGAAGGCTGATAAATGACTGAATGTCCTTTACTTCTGTGTTTTCTACACAATCGTTTTACTTACAGAAGTGAAACAACCATAAACTGCAGCAGTTAATATGTCAAGTCACTTGGCATAATATCTGTCAGAACACTTCAAGTTTATTTTTTATTTTTAAGCTTGAATTACGTTATCAATGTTTTGAAAAAATTACACAACCACATAAAAAATTGTATATGCATGGTATGTTATGCAATATATACATGAAAATTGCACTGAGTTATTCTGAATAAAGGAATGGATTCCAATAATGCATCCTTGATGTCCTTTGTTATGCTTTAATGTTTCACAATTAATATGTATATAGCAAACATAAAGAGATGTTATGTATCTTGCTACTTTAAAGGATTTTAATAATGGCCTAGCCTGTGGCAAATACACACCTGGCCCTAGTTCATCTGAAAAAAAAAATAAAATAAAAATAGGAGTGTTGAAAATGTCATAAAACATAGCACAGAGCAAATTAGAAAAATAAAATATATGAAATTTGGTCTTGACACTTTCGAAAATACAGTGTAGAAGAGATGTTCATAAGAGAAATAATAGGAAGAAACACCACAAGTTTACTTCTTCCATGAGATGAATGACTGAGAGATGACTGACAGAGATATTTATGTTGCATTTTAATCTATAGATGTCATTACAGATTTATGCAAAAAAAAAGTCAAACATATTTAGAATTATAAAAAGGATTACTGAATAATTAGAAAATACTATTCTATACTTCTGCAAAAAATATTCCTTAAATTGAGTCCTCAATTTTTTTTATTTCATAGAAGTTAAGATGAGTCACAACACCACCAGGCAACATAACAGGCTAGGGGAAGAGTGGCTGGAAAGTTGCCTGGCAGAAAAGGACCTGGGGGTGTTGGTCGACAGCCTTCTGAATATGAGCCAGCAGTGTGCCCAGGTGGCCAAGAAGGCCAATAGCATCCTGGCTTGTATCAGAAATAGTGTGGCAAGCAGGATTAGGGAGTGATTGTCCCCCTGTACTTGGCACTGGCGAGGCTGCACCTCAAGTACTGTGTTCAGTTTTGGGCTCCTCTGTACAAGAAAGACATTGAAGTGCTGGAGTATGTTCAGAGAATGGCAACAAAGGTGGTGAAGGGTCTAGAGCACAAATCTTATGAGGAGCAGCTGAGGGAACTGAGGATGTTTAGCCTGGAGAAAAGAAGGCTTATCGCTCTGTACAACTACCTGAAAGAAGGTTGTAGAGAGGTCGGGGTTGGTCTCTTCTCCCACTTAACAAGCTATAGGATGAAAGGAAATGGCCTCAAGTTTTACCAGGGGAGGTTTAGAATAGATATTAGGAAAAACATCTTCACCAAAAGGGTTGTCGAGCATTAGAACAGGCTGCCCAGGGAAGTGGTTGAGTCACCATCCTTGGACGTATTTAAAAGATGTGTAGATGTGGTGCTTAGGGACATGATTTAGTGGTAGACTTGGCAGTGCTAGGTTAACAGCTGATCTTAAAGGTCTTTTCCACCCTAGGCAATTCTATGATTATTCCATGATTCTAAGATCAGTTTCCCACCTTGTGTAATTTCAAGATCTCTGACACTACACTTGAAGCACAGCTTTTATGTATCTCATAGGATAATTCAAGGTCAGAGATATGCTCTGTCTGCAGTTCATTGCCTAGACCATTTCTGTTGTAGCAGAGACAATAGAAAATAAACAGATGGGACAAGAAAGAGAAAAGAAAAATACCTTAGACATAACAATAAGGGAGAAGAATAGACTAGTCAAATTAGTATCAAAAATCTACTACCTTTATTACTGTCAGGAACTGTTTTTAAAAAATTACATATAGTTCCAGATTCTAAATTAATATAAATTGGCATAGATGCATCAAACGTTCTGGCACTCAGAAAAATATGTTTTTAAGACATTGCCTATTATCTGTATTTTTTGCACATTAATGATCTGAAATTCACAAAGTACCCCATGTTGAGAAAAATTCGCCCAGTTTACACTATTAACAGAACCTTTCAGGAATTCTGAAGACTAGCCAAAGGATTTTTTTCTGTAGCTTCCAGCTAGATTGAATGTCTTGCATAATTAACATTTATCTTTGATTCTTTCAGGACCTTAATTCAGCTGAGAATTTGGTCATGGTATTTTTAGCTAGGAAACCTATTTATGGACAGTTGGTGGTTGTTTTTTGTCAATAACAATGCATTATGTTTGCTGATGATATTTCAAAAAAAATGCCTGAGGCAGACATAAATCTGGTGACCTAATGTTAGAATTTCTTTGTTGTGGTAGCTATGTAGGTTATTCTGTAGCTGTACCTATGCTGTGAACATGTAACTTATGTACTATGTGTCATTAGACAACCCTTCTGAAAGGGTGTTAAATGGTGTTAAAACACATTCAAAACCTTCTCACTCCTCTTTAACATTACTAAGTCAATAATAAAACCAAAGTACTTATTTTCTCACATTCTTTTCTAATGCAATTAGAATAGAATTTGAGAAGACTATTTCAGAAATGCTTGTTTGGGATTTCTTGCACCAATTGTACTTTGGAGCAGTACATACAAAATTCTGACAGTCTGCTTAATAAGAATTGTTAGGTGATAATTTTTTAAAGATAAAATTACATAAGTTTAGTTCTATGTAAAATTTCCCTTATGCGGGGAATTGCAAAGGAAAATGTAAAGTGAAAAAGCACAAGGAATTTCTTGATAATAGAAGCAGACTAAACACATTACACGTTCAGTAAATTAGAACATACAGATACAGAGATTAGAATCTGGTTTTGGTGTGAAAGAGGTGTGATAGAAAGAAAAAGGGGGAGGAATGAACTGAGAAACCACAGTCATCTCTGCCTTATACCATATACCATTGGATGTTTAGGAGATAGAACAAGACCTACAGAACCCAAGCCAGCAACGAAGTACCTCCTCTGAAATACAGCACCTTGGACAGTACTGCGACATTCTGATCCCATGGTCTTATCAGCAATGATTTGCTAATTAACACAAGTAGCTAATCACATTTCAGAAAAAATAGATAATTTCCTGGAATTAGGAAATTTGAAAGCTAGGGTTTACTGATAGTTCATAGAAAACCTTTACATTTTCCCCTTTGTATATCTACCCAAAACATGAAATCACAGTGGATTCACTGTTCTGCTGCTCTGGTTTTGAAATGGAGTCAAAATCGGAAACCTTGAGTTCTCATGAGCTCTCTCCAAATGTAGAAACCAACGAATCATTGCTTAATATTGCTTAGAATTTTGAGCTCAGTTATGACAGGTCCGTATCTATCTTAGAAGTTGCTTTCACACTGCTGTAGTTCAAATGTAAGATTTTCATAATCATTCCTTCTTGGATTAATTAGTCTTTCATTGAAAGCAATATTAAATTTTCCATGATTAGATAGAAAGGAAACCAGGCTGATACTAAATGAACATTCAATAATAATATTTCAGTTGATTGACTCTCAGTTTTTACAGATTTAGCTGCCAGGAGAATGAGACACTGTATTTATCTTTGATCATTTCTAGAAAAAAATGTCAAAGAATATTGTATGTTAAGAGGATATAGTCAACAGTCTTCGAAATCAGTATGGATTTTAACTGAAGAAAGACTGGGAGTCTGAGCCTGAAAGCAGAGGAAGCAGTGAGTTAAGGGTGAGGACTAAAAAAAAAAAACAGAGGAAAAATATGGAAGGTTTCCAACTTCTATTTAACCCTTAATTGTCCATTATACCTTATTATTGCTGTCATCTAAAATGAAACCATACCGTACAATCTATTTTTGCCTTTTTTGTTGTTTTTTTTTTTTTCTTTTTTTTTCCTATCTTGTATACTTTGGGATATGTTCTAAAGGGCACATTTGTTCGTTCTTTACTCAAACCCATGGAATTCTAACTATGTATCAAAACACTAAGTCAAAAGATGTTAAGATTCTGGAACTGAAAGACACTTCCTAAGCTACTGGTGCAAGTACCTTGGTTTTGCAGACCCTCACATTGTTCAATCCTTTCCGTGACTTAATAAGAAGATATATCTATCCCATCTGAAAAATTAGTCATGACCTCCTTGAAGGCAGAAGCTTATTCAAATGTCCATCTTTAATTTATTCATATGCATATTGATAGGATTTATGTACTAGCTTTTGTTCCAACATTCACCATCCCTGGAGGTGTTTAAAAAAAGGGTAGATGGGGCACTTAGGGACATGGTTTAGAAGTGGCTTTTGTCAGGGTAGGTTAAAGGTTGGACTTGATGATCTTGAAGGTCCCTTCCAACCTCAGCAATTCTATGACTCTATGATTCTATGATTCCATGATTCTATGATTCCCTATATCTTAAATTGTTTTGATTTGTTTTCTTTTCCTTCTCTAATCCTTCTTCCATTAAGAAATTATAAACGTTACTCGTATCCCTCTTGGCTTTTGTTTTTGTAGGCTGAAGAAAAAACATGCTTTTAATTCCCTATTCTAAATTAGAGTTTTCATCCCACTTATCATCCAAATAATCCTTCTTATTATATTCTCACATTACATCTATTAGTTTTCTTAAATATGATCTGAATTTTATGTAGGCTATTTCTGATATCTTGTCAGTAGCATGTATGCTTCCCATTTGTTACAGGAAGATTCTTCTCTGTCAGCTCTTCAGAATTACCTTTTTCAGACTTGTGTTGTCATGGGAATACATAGTTCCCTTGTGATCACCTACCACAACTACTTACTTTTTTCAATCAGTTGATTCCAACAAGAAAAAGTAATTCTGTGCATCACTTTTCATTATTAATGATTTTCAACTTATATATTTCAGTCTGGTTCTCAAAATCATTCATTTTTTCTCTTTAATACCACCTTTTTTTTCTATAGAATTCTTCTTTTCTGAGTTGCTGCTATCAAAAAACATTAGTATATCCCCATTTTGGGGTGGGTTTTTTTGTTTGTTTGTTTGTTTTGGTTTTTTTTTTAAATTGCATGTAAGGTGCTGCTCAGTAAAATTCTTGAGGTTTTTTTAATGGCTTCTGAGAAATGGCAATACCAGTCCAATGATCCTGTATTCATTAATATATTTAAGTAAATGTAATTAATATGAACCCCTCACGTATATAAATACATGCAGTTCTTTATGGAGTCAGTCTGTGTGTTTGGCAGTACATAAGCTTCTTGGTGTCAATCTTAATCAATGACTGAAGCGTATATATATTTGTAATAATTTACTATAGCTTTAACTTGGGAGTTTGTTCAGGATTTTCCACATTTTATTTTCAGTCATGCAATTTATTTATTGAGATTGTGTACTGGGAGACAGTATTTTTAGGGTAATAGCCTGTAAGGGTACAAAACTGTCTGACTATAAAGAAATTAACATTGATCTGCTGAGCAGAATTTTGGTTTAGCTATACCCATTAATTCTTGAATTTCTTGGAAATATACTCCAAGGACTTTGTAATTTTAGCATTCTTACCTAGCGGTTAATATTGCACAGTGAATGGTTTGTTACAACATATGCTTTCCCTTTTCAGTAGCTTCTTAGTCTCTGTTCCAGCTTTTCCTTCATTTCTGATATATTCTCTTCTGTCACCTACTATAACCCAATGAGGCATAATAAACCTAAATTCTTAGCACTTTCTGGGGTGAATATTATTGTCAGGATATTGTTATACATATTCCTTATAGCTAGGGGCCTTCATTCCAATTCTCACTACACCCAAGAGATCTCATTTGGATCTAATTTTGACTTAGGTCGGGAATATCTTCAGCACAGTCCAATGAGTATATTTGTAATGAAGGCACACACTGAGCTGGGTGGGAAATGACATAATGCAAACAAATCTGTGGTCTTCAAAATTGCTGTAATATCTACAAATCAACCTCAAAGTCACTGTGTTTTAGATTTTCTTGCTGTTGCTATTAAGGGAGTTTTATTTTCTGAAGCTTAGTGAATATAATAAATCCTTCCAGAAAAGCTTTGAACAAATGGTTTTCATTACAAAAGTTTGAATGACAAGTAAGTAAATATAGTGAATAGCAGTAATAATGGAAAAAAGATTATGCCCTCTGGTAGCCAAAATATTGATTTCTGATCTTCTCTTGCATTGAATGAAAATGATTTTGCCCTACATGAAAGTGAAAAAATGTGTAGATCCTATATGAAGTATACAAACCTGTAAGCAAGGAAAAATATATCACTTCCTCTTAAATATATTCCTCTACTTAGAATTATTGTATCGCAGGATAATTCAGGCTGGGAGGGACATCAGGAGGTCTCTAGTCCAATCCCCTGCCCAAAGCAGGGCCAGCTTTGGGCTCTTCACAACTTGGTCTAGTTGGGGCTTGAAACCCACCAAGGACAGAGGTGACACAGCCTTTCAGGGTAATCTGCTCCACTGGCTCACCGTCCTTGGGGCAAAGTGCTTTCACTTTATGCTCACCCTGAACCTCTCCTGCAGCCATTGTCTCTCACTCTTCTGCCCTGCACCCCAATGACGAAATCACCTTCATCTTCTTGATGACCTCTCAAAGGTGCTGGGAGTCTGTTTGGTCTACTGAAGCCATCCGTTCTCCAGCCTAACTCATCCCAGCTTTGCCTGTCACTCCCCAGGAGACAAGTGCTCCAGCCCTCATTACCTTGGGCACCCTCCAATGAGCTCCCCACCATTTGCCCATGTCTTCATTGCACTGGGGGCAAAAATTTGATGCAGTCTTAAAATGTGATATAACAAATACAATATAGAGGGTTGACAATCCTGTCCTTCAATCTATTGAACATGCCCCTGTTCATATAGCCCGGGAGCTGTTCACCACCTTTGCTGTTAGGGCACACCATGGGTTCATGTTTGGCTCACTGCCCATCACCACTCCAGGACCTTTTCCACAGAGCTGCTCCCCAACTCCTTGGTCCCCAGTCAGAGTCATTACAGGGGCTCTTCTTTGCCTATGGGGACCCAACTGGGACTCATCATTTGTACTTGTTGAATTTCACGAGAACCTGTTTGCCCACTTTGAAGTGTACTAACTGGCCGCCCCAACTTGGAGTCATCTGCAAATGTGACAAGAGTGCACTTTTTCACCTCTTCCAGGTCATCAATAAGGATATTAAAATGGACAGGTCCCAGTGCAGACCCCTAAAGTATCGATTTGTCACAGACTTCCATGTGGAGTACTGTCAGGGTACCACAGGGGCTGCTGGCAGCTTAGAGACTAGGGGCTGAAAGCAGCGGGGCCTCCTCAAGGTGACTACCAGGGCAGGGCCTCACCACCCAGAGCCCATCCCACCACCCCAGCCAGAGACCGGGGCAGGCAGGGATGCAGCCAGGGGCAGTCCCAGCACAGGGCATCAGACACTTTAGTGGGGATAGGGATAGGCTGAGACCAGGCTGGAATGTAAGCCCATGGGTGGGGATTCAGAATCAGGCCTGGTAAGGGTAACCAAGATCAAACTCCACCATGTGTGAGCTATACCATCTTGTCTGTGTAATCCCAATTAGTTCATAGTACTGTAACTGTTTGCAGGCCTTGGGTAAATGATTGTGTAGCTGCTGTTGGGCAGAAAGGTTTTGCTTTCTAGGACCATGGAACTGTCTGTAAGGATCAATAGCTTTGCCAACAGGCCAGCTGACAGGTTAGATAAGTGGACAGTGAAGTGGATTGAAAGCTGGCTGAAGAGCCAGGCCCAGGTAATTCTGATGAATGTCACAAAGTCCAGATGGAGGCCAGTCACTACTGGTGCACCACAGGGCTCAATACAGGGTCCTATACTATTTAAATCTTCATTAATGACCTGGATGCTGGGACAGAGTACACTCTCAGCAAGTTTGCAGATGATACAAAACTGGGTGGAGTGTCTGGTACAGCTGATGGTTGTGCTGCCATTCAGAGGGACCTCAATAGGATGGAGAATTGGGCTGAGAGGAATTTCATGCAGATCAGAAAAGGGAAATATCAAGTCTTGTACCTGGGCAGGAGTAACCCCATACACCTGTACAGCTGGGGGCTGAGAGAAGGACCTGGTTGTCCTGGTTGACAACAAGTTGAACATAAGCCAGCAACGTGCCCTGTTGGCAAAGAAGGCCAACAGCATCCTGAACTGTAATAGGAGTGTTGCCAGCAGGTTGAGGAAGGTGGTCCTTGTCCTTTACCTTGCCACTGATGAGACACTCAGTACAAAAAATTAACTTAGTGGGGCAAGTTAAAAGAGCCACAAAGATGATTAAGGAACTGGTGTGTCTTTTATATGAAAAAAAGCTGAAGGAGCTGAGAATGTTCAGCCTAGAGAAGGCTCAGGAGGATCTTATCCACGTGTATAAACATCTGATGGGAAGGAATGAAGAAAAGGCCAGACCCTTCTCATTGCTGGCTATTAACAGGACAAGAGACAATGGTCGCAAGCTGAAATAAAGGAAATTCCATTTCTTTACTCCAGACTCAGTCACCCTCATGCTCACACACCTGTCACCTGTTGAGACCTGCTTTGGTTGCATCTCTGATAAGGTGCTGCAACTGAGCCCAGGGTCCAGAAGAGATCAGGAAGACAGCAAATAGACTAGACTAGACTAGACTAGAATAGAATAGAATATTTCAGTTGGAAGGGACCTACAATGGTCATCTAGTCCAACTGCCTGAACAATTCAGGTCTGACGAAGTTAAAGCATGTTATTAAGGGCGTTGTCCAAATGCCTCTTAACACTCCAGGCTTAGGGCATCAATCACCTCTTTAGGAAGCCTTTTCCAGTGACTGACCACCCTTTTGGTAAAGAAATGCTTCCTGATGTCCAGTCTAATCTTCCCCGGTGCAGCTTTGAACCATTCCCACGTGTCCTGTCACTGGATCCCAGGGAAAATAGCTCAGCACCTCCCTCTCCACTTCCCCTCCTCAGGAAGCTGTAGAGAGCAATGGGGTCACCCCTCAGCCTCCTCTCCAAACTAGACAAGTCCAAAGTCCTTAGCTGCTCCTCACAGGATATGTCTTCCAGCCCTTTCACCAGCTTTGTTGCCCTCCTCTGGATGCATTCAAAGACCTTCATATCCTTCTTAAATTGTGGGGCCCAAAACTGCACACAGTACTCAAGGTGAGGCCGCACCAATGCCGAATACAGTGGGAGAATCACCTCTTTTGAGTGGCTGGTTATACTGTGTTTGATGCACGCCAAGGTGTGTTTTTCCCTCTTGGCTGCCAGGGCACACTGCTGATTCCTATCGAGCAGGCTGTCGACCAGCACACCCAGATCCTTTTCTGCTCTCCAGCCACTCCTCTCCCTGTTTATACTTGTGCCCAGTGTTACTCCATCCTAGGTGCAGAATCTGGCATTTCAACTTGATAAATTTCATCCCATTAATCATAGCCCAATGCTCCAGTCTATCTAGATCGCTCTTTAAGGCATGCCCCCCCTGCCCTTCTTTATACTGCTGAGGGTTTTTACAGACAGCTGTTGACATAGGCTGACAATCATATTAGTCCACAACAACTCTGTGCTAGACCTTTTCAGAGGTTTCAGGCACTGTTTTCCTTTTAGCTGCTGATCTAAGGTCTGTGTCAAGATTCACTTATTCTCAGTTCTTGCTCTTGTTGTTCTTTTTGCCATGACTCATCACGGTCAGCTCCTCTTTGCATTTGACTCAGCTCTTGGCTACGGCAAACTCATGATATTTCTGCGTTACCTTAGATGGCTAAAGGTGAACTCAGCACAAGAGCAGAAAGTATCTGAACAGTGAAAGAGAATGACCAGTGGTCATTCCTAGAAAAGATCCCTAAAGGGGAGAATAAAGTCAGGCTGCTAGAGAAGGATGAGTGTGGTTTACTTAGTCTTCACTCTCTGATAATGTAAACTAAAACAGTTTTCAGAGATATAATTCAAAATAAATTTTGAAATATAAAAAAATAACCTTTTTGTTTTGTGCATAATGTTTGCTTCTTTTTTACTGCCTCCTCTGCACTTTGCTAAACCTTTTCAGAAAGCTAAAGAGCAAATAAATAAACAATTTAGCTCTGATACAAGGAGTTTATTGCATAAAAATTTAATGGTGTGGTCATGTGCAAACCGCCTCCCATACTGGGTGACTTGGGAGAACTAAAAAGGTTTCAACTGTCAATCTGATGGATGCAATGACTTAGAACCAAAAATAACAATCATGCAGTGTATCAAGTATTTGTCTCAAAGATGAAAAAGGAAAAGTTAATAGAGCAGTTCTTCACAATGTAGTTTGAACACATTAGGAAAAAAAAGTGAGAAAATCATTCTACAGGAATTTGGTCTGTTTACTCCAGTAGACAAGTTTTATCTATCTGGATCTTGTATCTATCTGGATGTACTAATCTGTCTATATTTTTACCTATTTGGATGTATTCCAAAATTCCAACCTTTCTTGCCCACTCCATAAAAATAAAATATTAAAACATACTTGATCATCATAGTCTTATTAAGAAACAAGGCTGATGACAAATACCTCCAATGACACCCTCAATTTGAGGAACGAGTTCCATCTGTAGAAAGCAGTATACATTTGTAAACCTATATAAACTTTGTATTAAGATAAGCTTTTGAAAAGCTCATAATAACTTCAGTGTCGTTTCAAAGGCAGTTCTTAGGTTTCATTAAGAGAACAATTTTTCTCCCAGACTGTATAAAGCTGTTGCACTTACTTAGAATGTTTCCCAGGTATTCCTTTGTTTCGCTGTAGAAGACAAAGAAAACCTAGATACATTAATTTAACTGCTTCGCTGGTGACTTGGCAATAAATACTATGCTAGAGACTTGCATAAACACTTTGTGCACAAATACATATTATAAAAATGACAGTACATGAAGGATTCCATTTCTTTTCTTCCATTACTTTGTCTTTTGCTTTAAAAAAAATCTGTGCAAGTGCCTCTTAAATGCCCTCTTGTTGTATATAAACAAAATCCCATCAGCTTCTACATTCCTTTAAATTTGAAGGACTAAGGCTTGTGAAGTTTGTTTTCCTGACAAAGCGTGAACAGGCAGATTAGCGCTTCACTCCATTGTTCATACTACATTAAAAAAGACAGTTGTGTAAAATTATTGCATGGATATATGTATATATTCTCATGAAATTCTAATAATATCAGATTACTAATAGCTTTCTGTATTTTCATACTGAGTAAAGCCAACCAAACAGCATTCAAATTCGGTAGGCAACCGTGTTTGTGCATCCCCTGCTTATTCTGCTGAATAAGTCTAACAAGAGGGAAAATGAACCATAATTACAAATTGTGGTGGGTTGACTCCAGCCATCAGCCAAACACACAGAGGGTCCCTCACTCAGTCCCTTCTCCCACAGGATGGGAAGAAAATAGAAGGAAAGTGAAAAGACTCAAGAATTGAGGTAATGACAGTTTAATAAAGAAAGCAAAAGCTGCCCATATAAGCAAAGCAGAAAAAGGAATTTATTCACTACCTCCATCAGCGGGCAATGTCCAGCCGCCTCCTGGGAACCTGGGTGTCAGCACATGCAACTGTTGCATGTTGCATGGGAAGACAAATTCCGTAACCAAAGATGTCCCTTCTTCCTCTTCCTTTCCTTGATGACCATGATGACATATAGCATAGAATACCTCTTGGGTCAGTTTGGGTCAGATGTCTCCGCTGTGTCCACTCCCAGTGGAAAATGGAAAAAGAGGAGAATTGTCTTTATGCCTTTCCACTTTATCTTTCAGTGTAAAATGTCTGTCCTTCTTTGGAAAAATGACATCAGTGATCTGGAACTTTCAAAAAAAAATAGTTTCTGCCAGTCATTGCTTGCAGTGCAGATAGATGGATTACAAGATTTACTAACTTTAAGGCAAAAAAGAGCCACTAAGCCATCGTTTATGACCTTCTTGACTCCTATGTCATTACATTTTAATATATTACTCAGTAGGAGAAGCTAGACAGAAAACTGCTGGAGAAAGATCAGATCCTAATTCAAGTTTCATTTAGGTGCACAGCTGCAGCCTTGACAGAAATATTTAGGAGGGAAAGCTACAGACACTCTTGTTTGTTTTAAAGCACAAAATCAAGAGTCTATGAGCATGTCTGACTCCAGAATTTCTCTTACAGAGCTGGATGGCTTGCTTTTGTCACTGAAGGTCAATTGTCAAAATCCTGAAGCCTTAAGTTTTTGTTAAATACCTTCTGTGCTTCCAGGAATCATGTCACGAATTATGTTTATGCAGCAAACAGAATTTGTAATCCTCTATAATGCCAGTATCTTCTGAACAAAAAGAAAAATCAACCCCAAAAAAACCACTAACCACAACCCCCCCCCCCAAATCCAAAACCTAATAAGCTAAATGACCATTTTCATTTTACCTTTCTGTTGCATGTTACTTTAATTGCTGTGCAATTCTTTTCTCAAAGATAATTTGAAATGCTCCACCACTATAGCATCAAACCTTTCCAATGAGTCTGCTTCTGTAATTAGAGATAGTGCAAAAGTATCTTTCCGCTTTCTAGAAAATCCCATCAAATAGACAATTGAAACCTTTCTAGACATTTTGAAGGCATTATTATCCTATCTCATTATCTGTCTCAGAGACAGAGGAAAACAGTTACTAGCAAGTCCAGATGTAGTGTTTGAGACTTTATCATGCAGGGCAATATGATTGCATGGAAACTATGGAAATGACCTTTCAACGTTTTTCTTAAAGTATTCCCTTGAACAGCTAAAATGATAGAGCACTAGCAGTCAACCCTAAAATCAAATGAAGCCCATTGAGCGTAAGAGCTGAAATAAGACCAGAGAACCGGGGAAGATTACTCAATAGACTGTTTTATTTCCAAGCTTGTAGACAGTGACTTGAGTCGGCAGGTGAACTGGTATGAAAAAACACAAACTCATCTTTAAATTTTCATTCAAAGATTAAAACAAAATATTACTAAAACTCCGAAACACCACTTTGTTAAATCACTAAAAGAAAACCCCTCTTAATGGACTCATTGGTTTTGTGTGTCTGTAAATGCATATATACACACAAAGCTTTTACTTTTCACAGTAGCAATGCAGATTTATTTGCATTTTAGTATAACAGTTCTGGTTTTATTCTTGTGGAGTTGTAATCTAGATTACTGACATTATTGAAAAGGGATTTATTCTTTTATTCTGACGTGCAAATATTTATATGTTCTATGAATAATTACACTGGCATGACTAGAAGCGTATTTCTTCCAAAGTCTTAAAATTATTAATTTTCTAGGAATAAACCATACTCATCTTCACAATTATTTTCGTGTTGATGACATAGTAGCTACTATAACAAAAAATTTCCTGAAAAAAAAAGTGAAATAGTATAAAATCAAATACTGTGTAAAGTAAAAATCAGTGAGTGTATTTGGCGCAGGTGTCAATGTGTTCACAGCAGGGAGGACCTGCAGGTATGATACCTGTGAGAAGACACCAGGGGCTGCCACATGCTGGACCCAGTTGGTTCCAACTGTCTCCAAAACAGACCCACTGCAGGACACAGTTGAGCCCTCTCCCCATGCCAGCCCTCCCTCCACCTCTGGGTCTGAATAGTTATGTCTGCAGTGAAGGACTGAGGTGGAGCTTGGAGAGGGGGGAGGAAAGGTGAATGTTTGTCTTTGTTTCTCACTAGCCAAACCTATTTTAGTTGACAATAAATTAAACTCATTTTCCCCAAGTCAAATCTGCTTTGCCCTTGATGGTAGCTGGTAAGAAAAGTCCCTTTCCAATCTCAACCCACTAACTTTCTCATTCTTGTGTTTTTTCCCATTTCCCTTCCCTCATTTTGCTAAGCAGTGGGAATGTGTGAGCACCTGAGTGGTCATTTAACAGTTAGCCAACATTACCACAATAGGAAAATGTGCTACTACAATGAAAAACTTATTAACAACCTTGATGAGAATTCATAACAAGCAATGAGACTGGTCTTTAGATATATCAGTAGGTGATTGTGGATTCCTTTAAGCAATATGAACAGTATGCTTATTCTCAGCCTGTCCTGTTTTCCTGGCATACATCCATCTTTTGGGGGTAACTGAAAGATATGTATGGTCAGAGCTTAAGTTTTTTTCCTCCACTCTTGCCTTGTCTGCTCTCTCAACTGTCTGGTTGATTTTTTCCTATTCAGTCAGTCCATTGCCAATCCCTATAAACTCCAGAGCATGTTTGCTTAGAATATTCTAATTCAATAAACTGTAGCAATACGTGACAGAGTTTTGCTGTGGTTTGACAACGGAAAGATTTGTTTCATTTAACCACATGAAGATTTCATGGAAATTATCTTCCTTGAAGTACATGAGAAATAGAAGCAGATGCATACTACTATGAAAAGCACAGTGTTGTAATAGGACTTTAGCAGAACTTTTAACAATCTTCTAAAATGTAATGCCTGAGCAAAAATGATTCTCAGGACCTGCAACAAGATGAAAGTTTGTTTTAAGTGTTCAGGAAACTAAAATATAATGGTATCTTCTCTATTTTGGGGAGGAAGCAGGTGGGTTTTTTTTTGTTGTTGTTATGTTGAGACCCTTTTTATTGCACCATTTGGTTTGTTGCAAATTAATCTTCATCTGTCACACTCCTTTGTATTGTTAACCATTAATTAAACCAAATTTGAGTACTACAGCTAACTCATCTGTTCAGACAGACTTAAACTTGTGCAGAGACATTTAAATCCTACATTTATATCAATTTCTCCCTCTGCTTTTATTTTAAATTTTAAAAAATAAATGTTTCAACGTGCCAAACCAGAAGAAATAAATAAAGAACGAAAATATTATTACAGACAACAATAACCATAAAACAGGAGTAAAGTTTTCTGAACAGTATTTTGATACTTAGTTTCTTCTTCTTCACTTGCTTATCTAGATAGCTTACTTCAAAAGTTTAAGTCTTCTAAAGTAGTGCTTGATTCAAAGGGTAGAGAAAGTACAAGAACAACAAAATGTCATTTGTCTAAAATCTAGTATTAGATAAAGGTATTGCCAGTTCTAATATTGTTGATTTTGTTCTCAGGTTAAACCTGTATAACATTCAATGGCATGCTGTTTTCTCAGTTCCCTTCACAAGGATATTTCTTTCATGAGTTAGCAACAAGAGTGTGGGAAATTAATATTTTACTTTTATAACTTTTTCAGGTTTGTTTTTTTTTTTCCTTAATGGTAATACTGCAAATGAACTTTCCAGTTTTCCTGAGTCATAAGTATAGAGAACTCTTGTTAGCAATGTCAATGTCAAACACAAAAGAAAACCTCATAAATTACATATATGCATTGACTTACTCATGAATGTAAGCTATAAAACTTAATTATGTTTTTTTTAATAATGGACCAGGGAGAGCAATCTATGGAGGAAATATAAAAATATGTTTAAAATTACAAAAATACATTACTGGGTTATTTTTTTGTATTATATAATCTGTTATTAAAAAAACCACAACAACCACCCAAAAATATCACCAAGCAACCTAAAAAGCTGCAAGAACACCAGCTCAGGCTATCAAACCTGAAGCTATATACCAAAATAAATTAAAGGAAATAAAAAATCTTGAAATCATGCACCAATAATCTCCTTATATTTTATTAAAAAAGTTGTAGTAGTCTGTCAAACTTCCATATTTTAAATTAAAATTGAAATTAATGGCATTTTTCACTTTACATAAATGGAAATTAAAAAAGAAACACAAGCATGAAAGAATGGCATTTGCCTATTATATCTCATTGCTTTGTTTAGTTCTTCAGAATAGCATCTTTGCTCTGGTGACTACTTATTTTGAATACAATAAAATAATTATAAAGTGTTAGAACGTGTTCCATATCAAATTCCAAGATTGAGCTGCCTCACAATTTAGTTTCATTGGGATGCACTTGCACTTTTGATCTAGTGCAAGATTAGGCCATGATAATATATTTTGCAGCAGAGTGCTGAGTTCAGCCATGAAGAATGATCCAATACCTTTTAAACAATAAAATCTAAAGAATTACAGTTGTATTGGGAAAACTTTCTAAAGGCTTCTTGTTGCTCTCTAATCTTGGCTCAATGTTAAGCTGGAGCTATGTGATATGAACTCGCAAATGATAAGCATTTTCACTTCACTATTGTAGTTAAGGAAACAAAAACTTTCAGCAAAAGTGAATGGGATAGTTAACACTGAATATGTCAGGCCAGGTAGGAGAATGATTTTGCAGCCTGGTGGGTACTAAGCTGCGAGATTTGAGTTCCAGTTCTACCTGTCATGGCATTTGCAATTCGAAATGAGATAGTTTCAATACGAAAAATTGGAAGGAAAGCCCTCAAAATGCAGAGGAGACACTATTATAACCAGAAGAAAAAGTTATGTGAGGTATCAGGATTCAAAACCCTGCTCCAGGACAAAGGGAGGTGGGATTGATTCTGAATTGTCTTCTTTGGAAGTGTCTGTTCAACCAGTCAGGATATGGTCATATAATATTGAATCTAAGTGATAAATTCAGGAGATCTGAAGAAAGTTCTCACTTACCTCACTTCTCTCAAGCTCAGAATAAACAGACATTTGGTATCTTCATTTTTCTTTCCGATATCAAACTTAATTTATTCACAAATGAGGGGGAAAAAAAACAACCAAAAAACTAACAAGCGAATGAAAACCCTCAGGACACCAGAACTCTTTCATGCAAATTCAGCTAGACAGGTTGAAATCTTCCTCCAGCCATTCTGGTCTTGACCAATGCAACAGCAATTTACAGATGTACCAAACCATCCAGGAACTGTTTCTGGAGGTCAGACTGAAAGGGAATGAAATTCTACATTGATATTATTTTTGACCATTCAGAGGAAGGTCTTTTATAATTCCATAATGCGTATTCAAATGGGAAAAAAAAAACAAAGGAAAGAAAGTGTATGCACATGCATTTCATTACTTCTAGTCACAGAATATAACAGCCCAACACTAGCTTTCTGAAGAATTTTGTTTCATGTACTTGCTATACATTACTAGACTATAATGGGAATTGAACGCTTAGAGGCCATTCAGTAGAAATGTGAAAAAGACTTTGACAAAGCAGCACAATGCTTGCTTGAAGCCAGAAGTTGTCGTCTGAGAGGAAAAAGGGTCAGTCAATTAGTGAAATAAGATCAGAAGTGTGAATTGCAGGTTTTCGAGCTCTGCAGAAGACAGATTTACTCACTAGATCAACAGGGCAGTGAACTGTGACTACTAACAGATAACTCGTAAAGAAAATATTTGAGATAATTCATTCTTTTTCAACAAGAATGACAAATAGCAGCCATTAAACCCATTTTCTTTCATCAACTGGGCATATACCTAATACAAAGTGATCCTTTTTTTAGAAAAATAACATTTCCTTTAGATGTAAAGCCCTGAAAATATTTTTCTCATCAATACTATCAACACCAAAAGAAAGGAGTAATGCATTTTTAAAAAAGTAAATGAAAAGAAGATGTTATTGGATGGAAGCCATTAAGGTGCTATTTAGATCTGATGCTTCATGTACTTCTTGTCATTAAGCAGTACTAATGGAATTAAGGCCACACGGAACTGGCACCAAAGCACATAATTGCCTAAATAATCAGATACCGGGTACCTACTAGCATTTTCTATTCCTCAAAGACTGTAGGCAGCTTGGTAAAGCCTAGAAAATTAAATATGCACCTCTAACTGCCTGAACAGATTTGAAAACCTGGTCTAGATGTAATCGTGAGATCTTTTTAAACATGTAACAATAGTCCCATAGGTTGCTGAAATATACATAGGTCTATGAAGCATAGTTTAGTTTAAAAGGAAAAAAAAAAACCCTTATAATGTCAGCAATCCCTTATGTACATTGTACTGAGCTAGGAACAGATTTAGACCTTGGCCCACTGGAGAATGAGCCTTTCCCAAATCTGCAAAACAGGCTTTGAGACACCAGCTCTTGTTACTGAGTAGCAAAGCTGCCAGTATAAGCTGTTAGATGCAAGACAACTAGAAAACCTGGCCCATAATATTTATTAATGGATCGTTAAATATCTCTTCTGAAATGTGTCCTCTGGTTTATGACCGTGGTTCTGCAAAAGCACAGCTTTACTAACTCCCTTTTGCTTCACTGGGATCAAGAACAAAGCCAGCAGTCCTTTGAAATGGCAGGCTGAAATGGTGGAGGGGGAGAAGTTGCATGATGCAGAAGGGGAAGTTGAACACTCAAGGAGGCAGGGGGGAATCCATTTGCTGGCTTTAACAACCTTGTGTGTAGCTACAGGGAAGACAGAGAGAGACACTTTGTGGAGGTTCACAAGCAAAAGTACAGAAGGCAATGGACACAAGCTGCAATAAGGTGAACTGGGATTAGAAATAAGAAAAAAATCTTCATAGTGATGTTGGTCAGACCTTACAGCAGATTTCCGGATGGGTTGTGGGATCTCGATCCTTGAAAACTTCCAAAACTTGGCTGGACAATGCCCTGAGCAACCTCGTCTGCCTGTTATCTCTTGAGTAGCAGGTTGACAAGGATAATATTCAAAGCAACCTAAATTATTTTATAATTGTATTACTATCTGCACGGATATAACACATTTAAGTCCTCAGTATGAAAACAGAACTTCAGTTTTTAAGTTTAACTAAGCAATTCTTTGTTTATTCTTACACTTCCATGGCCCTACATCAGCTCTGGTAAATGAAGAAAATTTTAAGCTAAATAATGGTGTTCAAAGTTACTAACTTTTAAGCATGCACCCTTCTACTTCAGATATATTTGTTTTCCTTACCCCTAGTAAGGATTTAGTCTGCTAAATGAGTTTTGCAAAGCTCTCGAGTTTTTCAAAGGCATATTTCTGCAGCTAGAGGAAAAGAGGTGATGATGGCATTTAACCAGGACATGAATACTTCCAGTTGAGTATCTGTATAAAATGAGTGAACATGGAGTGAGGCATGCAATGTTTTATGGCTTAAAAAATCCTTCTTACAAAATATGAAGTTGCACATACCATTTGGAACTTAATGAAGTACATTTTGCAGCAATTTTCCCCGAACGCCTTTTGTCAAGAACAATAGGTTTACTGCTGTGCACTTTTTACACTTCTTGCATTGCAGTCCATGTCTTATTTCAGACCCGTAGTCTCAGTAGATCTGCTGTCTGATTGTGATGTACACAATCATAGTACCCATTATAATTATAACCTGCATACACACAAAAGGAAGAAAGGAAGTAGATTAATATCATCTTTTTTTACCGTTCTTGAGAAAAAGGGGAATTACATTTATTCCCTCTTCTGTAAAGAAACTTTTAAAAAGATAGTATTTTTCTGTGGTTTTGGAATCAAATATTGTAATATAATAAAAAAGGCCCAGGTTCAAATGCTCAGAAAATTGTATTCTGACATAAGTGTTATTGAAAATATCAATTGGCTGAGGTAGTTTAGTGGATGGCCTAGTGAAACCAGAGGCCTAACAGCAGCATTTTGGCGGCTTCAGTTGAAGAAAAACAAAGGTTGAACCCATTAGATTTATTCTATCATGGTACAAGAAACCTTGTGCATAGAGAAAAAGCATGTTCAGAGAACATGTTTTCAGTGTCATACTGAAGGGCATACCAACCTGGTTTCTTTAGGACTTGTCCTGGTCCAGCTCTACTTAATAAATTTATTAATATCTGGCAGATACAGAATGTTATTATTAAATCTGGAGATCATACCAAGGTTGGGAGGACTGCCAGGATTATGTGCACAGAGTTTAACATGCTCTTGGCAAATTAGTGTGAAAAAGATATAATTCAATACAGAGAACACTGTGTTCTGCACTCAGGCATGCATAATCAGTTACATGGGGAAAAAAAGTCAGGTCTAGAAATAAAACTATACTGATGCCAGTCCTTTAGAAAAAGACCTACAGGTTACAGTGGATCATAAGAACAACATGAGTCATCAATGTCATGCTGCTGCGAAAAGTGCAGATATACAGATGAATGATCTTTCTGCTCCGCTCTGCACTGACAAGACCTTAGCTGAGTATTTCTCTGGGTTTTGGCAGCCCTTCAAGAACCTTCTGAAACTACTGGAGCGATTCCAGAGAGGTCTAGAAAACCTGACCTACAGGAAAGATTGAATGAAACAGGAAGGAAAGTTTAAATTAAAGATGAAAAGACCAACGTGTGATGTGACAGCATCCAAGACATGCTCAACAATTGAGCAGTTGCTCTCTATAGCAGTGTTGATAGGACAAAAAGCAATGAGCTAAATTATGGAAAATTTAACCAAAGATGCCTATTAGAAAAAACACCTAACAGCTAGTAAAATATTAGAATAGATTACCTGCGGCACATTGTGGAACCTCTTTGCTGAGGGGTTTTTAAGAAAGGTTAGGCACCCGTATTTCCTGCCTGATGGGGCAAAGCAGGAGTTGAAAATTTGGGTTTGGCCTCTTCAGTCTCAGGAAGGTGAAAATCAGCCAGTCTTTTACTAGGGGTAGTGGTTTATGGAGAAAAGGTGAAGGACCTTCCAGAGGATGGGAGCCCTCAAAACAGCAATAAAACCAAAAAAAGGCCTGAAAAAAAGGATACACCTTTTTTTTATAAGTTTTATAATTCGTACTTATTCTCATCCCTAGCTCTTTTCATTACTACTGTGGGGAACAGTTTTGTTTACCTCTAAAGTGAGTACATTAACAGCTCTAATTTTTCACTCTTTTCAAACGTCAACTTGCCTACATTTTTTTATGGAGGTTAAATGTTATGTTACCTAAGATTAGAGAAGTTCTTAGTGGAAAGGGAATGGCAGAAAACTCCTCTGCCCTCCTCTCCATTTAATCATGGGTGTAGCAGAGTCTAAAACAAGAGATTTAGGTTAACTCAACTAAAAAACCTCAATGCTCGGAATAAAACACTGAACTGGCAAAGGAGCTGATTTGTTCACACTTTTTCATAGCCATGGGGAATGTCAGAAATGTAATGAATAATATTCTGTCCCACACCAGAGGGATGTTAACTGTTCCCAAAGAAGAGCTATATTGTCTTGGGACAGGACAAAAAAGTTACATGTGGTACTGCCTGTTATTACAAATAATCCTCTTGATCATCATTTTTAGACAATTGTGTTAAAACCCATGAAGAGATACATCTTCAATAAATACAGGACGCAGCAGGCACCATAGATATATTTTTTTATAAAAGATCACCATTGACTGAAGATTATTGTTTGATTAAATTGACTGCCTGATGGTGAGGCTTCCAACAGATAAACGTAGCCAAGAATTTAATCAACAAACTGCATCATATTTGCATCTATTCCACGTTCTGTCTACTTAGAGAAGGAACAGATGCAGACTCAGTAGGAGTCAGAAGGAAAGGAATCAATAGGGAAATACTCTATTAAGAAGAAGTTTCTGAATTTGTAATCCAACCTTGACCTAAATATGTTTAGATTCTCAGTCTGATAGTTCTCTTGAACTGATGGTCTCTGAAATCCATATTCTCTCTATTTAATAACGTCCCTTTGCTGGCATTATTAGACTAAACAAAATGCTGAAATAAATTCTTTTTTTTAAGCCCTTCTGACATATGCTAGTGCAGATGTTACTCTAAACAACTACCTCTGCCTGCGGTTTATCTTACTGTTTAGCCTCCAGCTGCTTTATAAGGATTTGTTCCCCAAAATAAATAAATAAACAGCTCTGTTTCAATCCAGCTAGGGCACAAAATTATGACTGCCAGACTCCTTTGTGAGGGAGTCGCCAGCTGCAAGGTCTTCAAACATGTGTAGGGAACATCATTATGCTTTATTTTGTCACTGAAAAGTGTGTATTGACTTGGACTGGAGATGCTCGGTCCACGTTCGCAGAAGCAACTGTGCAAGGCACAGCTGATTCACAAACAGGTTGCATCAAAATGCCTCTGGCTGCCTCCACCGTCTTTTGCCACTGCCCGCTTTCCTGGAAGCTGCATCACAAACACATGGCATAGCAAAAGCCGCCTCCTCTCTTTACCAACGTAGACAGGCTCCATCCTTGTCCTCCCTCTTCCGCTCCCCTTTCACACAGCCCAAAGTGTCTGGACTAAGTTTGGTAACTTATTCATGAGTAGTTGCAAGTTAAAGTTATGGGACTGAATAAAGGTTGGTGGTCACAGGATGGTCCTCACGCTCAGTTCCCATCAGTAAAATGAGCATCACCAAACGATGTGCACCTGGGAATTAACAAAACATTTTTTCAGTGGTGTGTTTAGTTAAATAACAGAACAAGTTTGGAAATGCAAGTCAGGTGAAGTTTTAAGGAAAAAGGAAAACTATCTTTAAGAGTTGTTTGAAAAATTTTCTCTGAAGAATAGTCGTATAATTGCCAACAACAATCAAAGAAAAAAATAGCATTTTATGTATCACTTTCTTCTTTAACAATTTTTTAACATTGTTATTGCATAAAAGCAAGAATAATTCAGGAAGAAGGGCTTTACAGGCAACTGCAAGGAAAAGGAAGATACTTCTTACCTAAAAATTTAGACAGACTAGGAAAAAAACATCTTTGGGTCCAAGTTATTTTTTACCTGGGGAAAAGAATTATCTACACAGAGTATTTAGTCACTTGCTCGTGTCCAATGCACAGGGATTTATGTAGGAAAAAGACACATAAAAATATTCATCTGTAAAATGCACCACATCATAAATATGTATGTGTGTATGTATCTATAAAATTGTGTTTTGTAGGTATGTATATATATATGTAACTATATATGGATATGTAAGTGAATGCACTTTAATTCGTAAAATACTTGTGTTTATATACACAGATAGCTTCATTTTGAGACTTGGACATGTAATGCCTTTCCGTAATAATTAAACATGTAGTTGCAGACTTCATAAATTAAAGCATAAAGGATAATGAAGCCATAGCAGCCTAAGTATATTTTACGTCAGGTGGTTTTGACCCTGACTAACACAGTAGGACCTTGCTGAATATCTTGCATTACTCCTGGAATTTGTTTTCTGGGGCTGTGGGATTTATACCCTCAACAGCTGATCACATGGCGAACAGATTTCTTGACCTTTTCCCATGGCAGGACAGGGAAAATTTAAACCCTTGCAGTCTGTTTGTAGAGAGCCTAGGTTGTTGATGAGTTGGATTGGAAGTTAATTTAGGGGAATGCTTTTCATAAGGAAGGTTCAGGTTCCTTAAGCAAAGTTCAGCTACTATAGTGGCATTTTATTCCCATGTGATATGTATATGTTAGAAGTAAGAACCTGCAATAGGTAACAGAGAGACACCCAGGCATCTTCTTAGGTGGGGTCAGCTGGAGCCAACCCATCTTAAAATATGTGAGAAGAACTATCCTCAGAAGGTGCCTCTCTCCTTGCATGGTCTCTAAGCAGAACCAACTGATAATGGATGTGTAGACTAGACATGTCTGCCCTTTAGATGTTTAAAGCTGCATGAGGTGAATTCTTGCTTCAGTTGCCTATACCGCCCTATATCCCTGGTGTTGGAGTTTTCAGGTAAGGGGAAATCCACCCAGTTCTCATACTTGTGTGAAGGTGAGCTACAGTACATGGGGATGCTTGTCTGCACTCCTCACACAGAGAAGAAAAAATAACCTACAGTGTAGAGTTATTGTTCCTGAGTGAGACAAGTAGTCTGTATATTTATTTAATTTATTTAATTTCATCCACTGTTTTGTACCTTTTCCTTTATATTCAGCACAAAAATGGGCAACTTTGTTACAAGCGAAAATTGTTTCTTGTAAAGGTAGTTTTATAATATTTTATACATATATGTAAACATTTCTTCCTCTAATGATTATTGCCCAGTTTAATTTGAATTAGATTGACTGTTGAATTTTCATAGTACATAAACTGTAAAATAGTTCTTGGTGGTAGTTAGAAACAATTCAACATGTACACATAACTTAAGCAAAATAACTCCTTATATTTTACTATTCTTTTTAATGAAATCATAAGTAGAATTTTTTGTTTGTTTCATGTTTTTGATGACCGCTGTATTTCCCGCTGGGTGACTCCATCAAGAATGTAAAGATTTGGAAATATTGGTTTTCTTAACTTCCCTAAAGACTCGATTCCAGTTGCTTCTGGCAATTTGGTGTAATACAGATAAGGGATTTTACGATTGGTGGGGAAATAAAGGAAATAGGTTATATTTTGGTTGCTTATGAGGAACTATATGGCATAAAAGTTGCAGGAGTCTGTTATCAATAATGCAGAATGCAAAAGTAAAGTAAAACTAAATCACACATATTAAAACATTTTATCCAACCAAATAGCTGAAAATCCTATTAATAATGTCATCAACAAGGAACACAAGTCCAGCATTATGATCATGACATGCATGATGAACTATATGGCATTTTCCTAAGTGAACTCACTAGGTACATTATTCCAATGTTTAGAAAAACATTGGCTGTAAAAAAGTTTTTCTTCTTTCAGAATAAAATACTCCAAGTGTATTATTTAGATAGCTGTTTCAGGGAGTCGAGAGTCTAATTTTTTTTTATTTTTTTTTTAATTTAAGCTTCTCTTGACAGAAATGACAGAAGGTTTAGATAAATCTCACTTTAATTTGCTTTCTTTCTTTTTTTTAACCTCTCCCATTCCACAGGTCATTCTGACACTAGAGATTTTTAATGGATGAATGAGTTTAGAGTCTTACTTTTGTTTAATGTTCTTTCAGAAATAATTAATATAAGACCTGAAATACCTACCTCCGCCTGATACATCACACAGGACTTGGACCAAAAAAGAGGAGAGATGGTGTAACTGAACCTCAGTTTATTATTCTGTACTTACACTAATCTTCCTTTCTCTTTAAAAGTCATCCCAGGAGAAAATAATTTAAGGTACTCAGGGGTGTATTAAATTGCTGACTCAAGATTCCAATACTATTTGGTTGCACTCATAAGCTACTTGACCTATTGATGCACCAAAGTACATGTTCAGATTAAAATGAATGCCTGAATCTAATCAATAGTTAGAATTTTTCTGCTACGTCAGGTTTGATGATGACTTTTCAGGCTGTACTATATCCTTTTGACAGATTAAATAAGTATATTCATAGATCTTGTGGCTTTGACAAACTAATCACTGGAAGGTGAGATATACATCTTCTGCACCCAGAAGATCTTTGCCACATTGATTAGTTACCTCCAGGCACTGCAGTAAGGGAGCTTCACATTTAACGCCTGACTACTTCTGTCATAGGTGCCAAAAATATTGTGATTAAATGGTTTAGTGGGTAATGCTCAAACTAACAATAAATAATTCTGATCACTGGTGCCAAAAAGGAAATGGTTTGAGAATCTTGGTTATTTTTACTAGCGCTTTTTTATTTAACTAGTATTACATTCAGCTGATGTATTGTTTACAGAAGTATGTAAGCAAAAGAAAGAGCTGGGCCATGACTTCCAACATCTACTCAATGTCAAAACAGCTGTTGGTGGTGTACTGGACTGTTGAACTCATGTAGTGTGTTGCTGCCTCAGTAAAGCTGTGGAGGAACATCTGAAGTTGACAAAAGACAGGAAGCACAGAAGATGGTAAGAGAAAGTGTACAGGTGATATATTTGCTAAATGTTGCAAAGTGAGTTGCAATCCTCCAAGTGAAAGGTTACGCCACCTATTCTATTTATTTATTTATTTTATTTGGGCACAAAGATCATTTCACAAATCTAAACAAATTGAAAATCCTTAATAAATATTAAAGTCCTAATGATAGTTTACAGTACTAAATGGCTGAATGGCAATTGGTTTCCTGTGGTAATTAAAATCTCTGAGATTCTCCTTGTCTGTTGGTAATATAGAAATACGATTTTCAAGTCATTACAAGGAGTTTAGGCATACAAAGGTTTTCACTGCTTACTGAGTCCAAAAGAAGTTTTGAGAGAGCTACCCAGCCTTAAGCGATGCAGTTAAACTTTCACAATGATAAGTTTATTGGGACTTGATGGCCTCATGGGAAGAATTGTACTGTTTGCTTTCTACAGATAAGGATTTGTGATAGATTCAAAAGACTTTCATCTCTGTCATTCCCTGTTTTGAACAGGAACCAAATACAGAGCCACCCAAGACAGTAGTGCTGGCAATGTTATTAGTGACAGCGTCAGTATTAGACAACACAACTCATGGGGTTAAACTCTGGACTTTTCTCTACAGGAATGTTTTAGTCTTTCCACATTGCACACTGCCTCTAACATCGCCAAACGGAGTACAAAGGAACACTTGTATGCCAATAACTGTGCACTGATAACAACTTGTTAGAAAGACTTTCAGCTCTTAGTAGATCAATTTTCTGCTTCTACAACCATTTGTGGATTAATATAACCTTGAAGAAAATTAACAGTATGTGTCAAGCAAACCCCACAAAAGGACAGGTTGAATTTATGACAATTTCAGGGTTCACCTTCCTTGGATTTGTGATTTTGACAATACCGATAAAAAAGTAATTCGTTGTATTCCAAATGGCTTTACCAGGATTATAAAGGGAGACTAGAGCCTGGATAGGCTCAGACTCTCCACCAGCTTAGATATACCTATAGTTCTTGTGCTTGCTGTTTTGCTGTGGGAGCTAAGGATTGGATGCTGTAGAGAATGCATAAACTGTGGTCCAGCAAGAGGCACCACTACATTCTTGTTTGAGTGAAACAGCTCAGTGAAATGAAGAATGAAGGTCTTTTGTAATGCCCTGACTGCTTGTTCAGACACTGTCATCAGTGAGGGTCCATTCAGAATGTGTGAAATGTGCATGTCATGGACAGTGCATGAACACCCAGGCTGTTTTATATCATCTCCTGGAAGATGGAAAGAAAAGATGTTGTTACCCTAAGAAATGCTTCAAGGTCACACTTGACAGAGTACAGTTTATCTGCCAATTTAACAGCTGAAATAGATGTTTCTTGGAAAGAAATTGCGTACTCTTGGGCAGGAAATATGCCTGAATCTCTACGGTGGAGGATGCAGGTGCAACATTAGAGCAGATCATACAGTGACAAATACCATCTGCTGTACCACAAACTGAGTGAAAGTTATAGTAGTGCATATCATCTGTCTACTCCGTAAGTGTAACTCACTCTCACTTTGACACTATCTTAGCTACCAAGAGCTCAGGACAATGAGTATGTTACAGCCATTGTAATCTAAGGAACATGAAAGTTATGGAATAAATTCTGGGCTTATCACATGTACTAGGAATCCTCTTTCTGCATGTTAATAGGGCATTGGGGGATGTGAATATTTTATATTTTTGACAAACTATTATGCATTTCAGCTGAAATTCGGATTTAAGCATAGAGAACCTAGTTCATTGATACCACGGAGGCTGCTTGTTTAGGAGAGAATGACAGTAGAAGTAGATAATTTTGTGGATGGTCTTGGTAACTGAATATCATAACTATTTTGTCCTGGAAATATAAAATAATTTAACCCTGATCTTTTCTTCAAATCTTTCGAATTTACATTAAGTTTGCTAAACCAATAGTGGGAACAGAAATTTCCTAACCGTCTTTTAAGATTGTTCTTCCTTATCTGCAAGCCTTTTTAGGCATATGTAATTTTTTTTTAGGTTTTTTCATTGTTGTTGTTGTTTGAGAGAAAAGCACAAATGAACTGTCTCATGCATGCACAATAAGCAATTTCTAATCCGTTTCAAGCATATGTTCCAATATATTAGCTCTGTGGCCTGTTGAGGTGCATAAGTCTAGTCACAAAGTAGTCCTTCCATGAAAATCTGAGTCTGGAGGCAAGATAGATTAGGTAGGTATCTGACAAAAGGAATTAATTATTCTCTGTCTATCTGCCACAACACAAAAAAATACAACAAGGCAGGGTCTGGATTACATCTTCAACTATTGAGTCAGTGCTTTGCTAATTCCAGATCAATTCCACATAGTCATCTCACTGTGCATTTGAACCTCCACCTGAGGAACTCAAAGCAGAAACAGATTGTGAAGAATAAGGCCATAATGCATGGCACAGAATGATTGTCTCTGAAACAAATCTTACACCTCTTTCTCTTCCCCTTAGAAGAAACCAGCAACACGGGTATAATCAGGTTGACTTATTGTATAGCACTTCCTCTGCTTCTATGTCTTTTCATAGGTGGAGATAAGGAGGTAGAGTACTATAAAATGTACTATCAGAAAGTACAGAATTTCCATTTTATGCACTGTAGTAGAGTAAGAGCAAGTGAGAAGACAGCTGAATAGTGAATGTTAGCAGGGCTGGTCAGAGCTAATCTACAAAAGCAGAAAGCTACCTCCTCCTAGCCTTCCAAATGCGTGGCTTACAGGTAAAACTAACAAAAGTATAGTATTATGACTTAGTAACTTTCTAGACATGACAAGAACAATCAAAATAATAACATATTTAAATAAAAAGAGGAAACAATAAGAGGAAACTAAACCTTGATATACACGGGTAAGAAAAGACATACTTGCATCCTTGAACATGATTTAATAATAATATTTTATTATCTATTTTATTTTCGGTAATTTTTCATGTGGTTTTGCTTTCTTGTTTATACTGACTTTTTTAAAGTAGACAGAATATGAGGTCTTAACTGTATCTTTCCAATTGATAATAGCATTTCTTTCGAGAAAGATGTCTGTCACATTACTGCATGTGACTGCATCCAGAAGTAGAGCACTTCATTTTGATAAAGATGATAAAATGCGGATGTCAAAAAAGGTAAGAGAAGTGTTTAAAACTTGACTCCAAAAGGCAAGTTATATTTTGACCTATATTTTTTTTTCCTTTCTTTCTTATGTGCAACAGCAAAGACTCATACTATCTGTTGGGGTTGATCAATAATACAGATCAGACCCGCAAATCATGACACTATGTCAAGGGATAACTGGAGTTTGCCTTTTTCATGGAATAAATCTCTGACATAATAGAAGTATGAAGTGTTTGAAATATAATGCTTTGACAAACCAACTCTTCAAGGATAAGCCTTTGATTTTCCTCTTCTGTACTTCCAGGAGATTATGTTGTCCAAAGTTACCACCATAAAGAAATTTGCTTATAGCAAATAAGGCTACTAGACTGGGCAAACCCATTCTTGGAGCCTTGAAGTTGTCCGGAAACACAGATCAAATTATGAAAATGGAAAGTGAAAAGCAAACCTGCCAGATTATATCAAGAATGCACTGCTGAGAGGTTAATTCCTAGCTAGTGAGCTTAGTGAAAATACTTTAGTATGTATAGTTTTCCACCTTTATTAAATAAAGGGGTTTTTAACTTTACACTATGTGTTGGGCTGTAGTTTTGTTTTCAATTAAGTGGTAATTTGCTTTAGATGCTCTTCCTGGGGGGTCTTGGAAGACCAGTTGTTTTATCAATTAGGAACACTCTGAAAAGACCAGGCTTGAAAAAAATTTAAAAATAGAAATTTAAAAAGGCGGTCTACGATTTTAGAAGTTCCTCATTTTTATAGAGAAAATTACATCCCTTTGCAGGTGATTTAATTGAAGTGGTCCATGAATGTAAGGATGCATTGTCACTGTATATTACTGGCATATAGGAGTTCATTCCTGCCACTTGCTTTCCTCATTCCTTAAGATGAAAAAGAATCACGTAGCACTGTACTGAAAATGAGCTGATTAATTCAACTGGAATTCAGATTTATTAGTGGGAGCCCAGTGCAAGCTCCATATATTTTTTGGCTCAGAACGGAGGCAGAAGGCTTCTTGATTTACCCATAATTTAGAGCGTAAATGTATTCCACTCGTGTGAGAGCAGGATTCATAAAGGGCTCATAAAATGAGATGTCTGTCGGACATGATTTGAGACCCATAGAAAGATTCCCTGTTACCCTCTTCTGAGAGCACAAGTGTCTCCTGGCTGAGAGCTGGTTATCAGCTTGTACATGCAGCATTTGCAGAACGCAGCTGCTGCTGCATAGGGTTGACTCTGCCATACCTGGGTTTCATGAAAGGGTACAGTTGATTCATTGCAAATCCGGGCTGAAGTGCAATGACATGTATTTGGCATGGACGACTTGGAGAGCCCAGCTTATGACCAACCAGGAAGCAAACTGAGTCACTGGTAAGGACATGAAAAATTAATTTCTCCATGATTTGGAATCATTAATGTTAGCTGTTGTCACCTGAAAAGCCACCAAATTTACACTGTGGATCATGCCACAGGCAAAGATGAAGCTTACCACTTAAATCCTTACTGCAGTTATCATTATTGTCAGTATGGTTTGGAGGACTTCTTTTCTTCCATTTTCTATTGAAAAGAGCACACAAATTGCAATGTTTGTAGTTCCTTCTGTACAAGGTAAAATATGTAGGAGATCAAAATAACCTGCATCTATTTTCCATAGTAGAATTGAAGAAAAAGGAAGAATATCTTCTATTCAAACATCTTCTAGTACTCTGTTTTAATTCCCTGCATGGCTTTGGAGAAGCCAGTTGGTTGTTCTTTGCATCATTTTCCTTTCTGGAAAGTGAAGATAAGGAGGTTTTCCTTTTTTTTTTTTTTTTATTACACTCTGATGTACTAAAATTTTAAAATATTAACTTAACATAGAACTATTAAAAGTAAATGTGCCACGCTATGTTTAGATACACAGCCACTTATCTTTGTGTTTTACAGAAAAAAGACAAACATTCTTCAAAGTTTTTATAATAAATGACTACTGCTGTAGTTACTTTTCTAACTACAAAATTATGCATAAAACAAAACTTGCTTTTACTACACATTCTTGCAGTGTCTAGATATTTTATTTAATTTTCTCATTCTTTTGAAGATGATAGTAGTTATAGTCACAGATAAAAGACACTGCAATTGTATTTAAATGTGGTCTTGAGTAGGTAGCCAAAGCAATATGTCATTGGTGTTCCCAGGAGAATTTGAAAAAAAGTAGAATTCTTTTTTCCTGGTGGTATATGTTTGTACTATTGCCTTTACTATATCAATCACTTACTTTATAACTTTGCAAATAATCTGCCTCGTTTAGGAATCTTTTTCTAATTTTAATATCTATCTTAGCATTTTAGCATGAGATGCATATTAGCATCTCATTTATTTATTTTAGCCTTCTCCGAAACACCAGAAACTGTCTGCAGTTAGAGATATCTTTGCTTTTCTTAAGTGGTAGCATTGGAGCCTGGATTTTTTCTCCTTTTTTTCCTGAAGTGTAGTCCATGTCTTCAGATCATCCAGAATTTTCATTTAAATGCCCCGTTATTGTTGTAGGAAAAATCTTTGGTCTTGCCTTTCCTCTTCATCTGACATACTGCAATAAATATTTAAGTTTGCGGGTGAGGCCTGTAATCAGCAGTACATAGGGCAGCAGCAGCGTGCAGACCAGAGGCTCTGAGGACGTTTACAGCTTAAATGCTTCACCCCATGATGACAGAGGACGAGACTCAGTTGCTGAGGTATTTGTTCCGATCTTGTGTTTTTAGACTATATGATGTTGTCAACATTAGGGACTGAGAAATCATTTCTCGCCCTATCAGCATCTTTGTGTACCTCTTACTTTTTCTGTCCCCATAATAATTATTAGAATAATAAACATATAAAATACAAAAGAAAAACCAGCAACAAATACAGAATGAAAAAAAATCAGATCAATAACTCTTCAACAGTCTGTGGTCTGAAAACGACAGCACCCTGGCTTGGCCATCACGCTTCCTTTGTGGCTGGAAAGATGGCAGTGAACAATATTTTTTAGTTCTTTTTTTTTAATATTCACTAGACTAGAGAGGACATATTTCCATTAATATTTCAGTATCGACAGTGCAGCACAAATATGTAGCTTATTTAAAGTCACAATTTAAGTGATAATGGAAAATGTAACATGATTAATCAACCACTGATTTAGGTTAACCACTTATTAAAACACTCTTTTCCATTGTCTTTCTCATTGCCATTCTCCAACGTGCTTCATTTTAAGCTATTAAAAGCAACTTGGCATCTAGTTCTACGTAAAAATGAGATTTTAAAAAAACAAGAATGTCAGGGTGCTGCGAGGGCTGGTTGCCCTGAGGGATGGAGCTGGGAGCCAAGTGCAGCCATAGGTCCGGCAGGACCATGGCCTCCCCAAGCAAGACTTGTCATGCAGGACCCAGCAAAGGATCAGGGCTGCAATGGGCACAGTGACCTGAGCCAGCCTAGAGCCCCGTGAATCCATGGCAAAGCTGCAGTGGTGGGGAGGACCAAGGTCTGGCCAGGATACAGCCCACAGGATGGGGTGAGGATGAGGGCTGGTGAGGTGGGTGGCCAAGGATTGACACACCTGCAACGGTTTCCAACCTGGAGCCACAGGCAGGTAATCTTTCAGTGTAAGGGTCTGCCCAAAGCCCTGGAACCTAGTTATTATGACATATTTTAACATAGCACTACCTGAAAATCCTGGCCTCCTGTGTCTTATAGACCTCCTGGCCTCAAGTGTCTTATAGACTGTAAAAAAAGCATGGCAGCAGAAAGACTCACAGACACACTGAAGAGAACAGCAGCTTCATCAGCATGACCCAGCAATGCAAAGGCAAAATGCAAAGGCAAAATGAAGAATAGAGTTTGGACCTCCTAAATACCTGCATCTCTTCCTTACCCTTGCAGAAAACCAAGGTGTTTTCCAGATCAAGCTTGTTGAATTGTCAAGTTAATAGGTCACTCTCTTTCAGCTTTCTGAACTGCAATATTTAGCCTCAATACTGGTTGATTTTTTACAATCTCTTTTTGGAGAATAACCACCTCTCATTGGATGTTTTAAACACTGAGGAAGATTTCAGATTGGTTTTGAAGATTTATGAATGTCTGAATGTTCTCTATTAATTCTCAAAATACATTTCAGTGTAGGAAAAAAAATACTCTAGACATTTTGCTTTTGAAAAAGCTGGCTGAAATTATTTCAATAGAATAGATAATACCATGTACATAAAAGTCATATTTCATTCGAAAGGATCTTAAAGAAAATCTGATATTTCGGTAAAAAGCTCTTGATATCTTTGTGGGTTTTTTTCTTTTTTTTTTTTACACAAGGACAAGTGTTCAATGGTATTAATATCTACATTGTAGTGAGGATGTAGTGAGGGTAATTTACAGGAGGTTAAAGATACACAGAAAGTTTACAGTCAGTACTACTATAAAAAATAATAGGTGATGATAACAATAATAATGATGTTTATTATGATCTTATCTTGATGTTTATAGTATAGAAAAAAGAAAAAAAATAACATTTAAAAATAAAAATAAATATTGTAGAGCTCTATAGGACATATTTAAAGGCATATTGTCTTCCTCATGCTCCATACCTAGATATATTGTCCTAGGAAAGAGAAGAAAACAGCAATTTCTTTCATTTACATATTTTCCTTACAAAAATCCTCTTCCCAGGGCTTTCAAATGAAACAGCAAATGGGAATTGGATACTATTCAAAGCAATAATCTATCAATGATCCTTATGAATCCCTTCCAACTTGAAATATTCTATGATTCTATGATTCTATGATTCTGTGAATTAAAATGATCCAAAAACCAAATTAAAAAAAAATCAAAAAATATCAAATCAAAAAAATGTACAATGAAAGAAGGGCAGAAGAAAAGAGTCTCTAATTTTTGCAGTCTCAGATGATAATTGAAGTTTAAAACACAAAACTGAGAGCCACCTGAAATCTCACCTTCAGAAAGTACCTTGAGTATAGAATTGCTGAAAAAAATAATAAAAAAAAGAATTTTAAACCATATCCTAGTGAACTGTGGGAAGAATAGCAAAAGAATTATGAAATATGATAAGGAGCATGTAATGCCTATGAAACTGAGGTTGCACAAAAAGTAGCCAAAATATAATTTATGCAATATTCATTTGTGTGGATAAAAACTATCAAGCCGGTATAGAAATGGATGATACCTTTGCAAGACCAACACTTTTTATTGGTGCAGCAATACACTAGTAACATCAATAATGAGGAAAATGTGGGATGACGAAGTATACCTCCAAAATTAGAGACCATTTTGATGTTAAATGTGATACTGGAGCTTAGTAAAGGATTCTCCACTTCTATATCTTTTCATATTTCCACCTGCTTAGCAAAGGCATCAGGAACTATGACATTAATTTAATGACAGGACTAAGAAGCTTAAAGTGACTCTATTAGCACTGTCTTCTGCTTTTAACACTCCTCAGGCCGTATTTTAGCCCTCCATGGCACAAGTCTATCTCCCATTGAGACTGGTGTAGGGCCCGGGCTGCAGCATATGTTAACAAACTCACTGGCTTTAATTTGGCTTGTTAAATAACAGTGAAAGTTGAAACGATGGCTAGCTGAGCACATATATTCTCAAGAGTCATAGCCAGGCTTGTGCAGGCTAACACTCATGTTTCCCTGATTGAAGAATTGTGGTAGAGGGTTGTGTACACTTCTGGCTAGAAAAAAACCTATGGAGCTCTATATCCACTTCCACCTTCATCTGCCATGTAATTGCTGAGGGACTGACCTGTTTTAAAATCTGATCTAGTTCAGTTATATAAATGTGGTAAGAGTCATCTCCCAATTAAGCCAGATGAAATTTGGGTACACAAAACATACGTCTCTACTACATGTGAAACAGCTGTTGAAGCTTCCACTGCAGGGAATGTGAAGTCAGGTTGTGGTTCAGTTGCCCTCATGTGGGTGTCATCTGTTGTATCCGTTGCCTACATATCTGGGACAAATGAATAGGGATAGAGAATACATTGTAAGTGAAAATGTGCTGAACGTGATTGTCCAGATTATACCTGGGAGTCCTGGTAGACCACAAATTGACCATGAGCCAACAATTTGCCCTTGTGGCCAAGAAGGCCAACGGTATCCTGGGGTGCGTTTAAAAAAGTGAGGCTAGCAGGTCAAGTGAAGTCATCCTCCCCCTCTACTTTGCCCTGGTGAGGCCACGTCTAGAGTACTGTGTCCAGTTCTGGGCTCCCCAGTTCAAGAAAGACAAGGAACTACTGGAGAGAGTCCAGCAGAGGGATACAAAGATGATCAAAGGACTGGAGCACCTCTCTTATAAGGAAAGTCTGAGAGACCTGGGTCTGTTTAGCCTGGAGAAGAGAAGATTGAGAAGGGATCTCATCAATGCTTATAAATATCTAAAGGGTGAGTGTCAAGAGGATGTGGCCAGACTCTTCTCAGTGGTGCCTGGTGACAGGACAAGGGGCAATGGGCACAAACTGGAACACAGGAAATTCCATCTCAACATGAGGAAATACTTCTTTACTTTGAGGGTGGCAGAGCACTGGAACAGGCTGCCCAGAGAGGTGGTGGAGTCTCCTTCTCTGAAGATACTCAAAATCCACCTGGACACATTCCTGTCCAACCTGCTCTAGGTGAAGCTGGTTTGGCAGGGGTGTTTGACTAGATGATCTCTGAAGGTCCATTCCAACCTCTACCATTCTGTGATCCCGTGATTACATTTAACTATGTAATGAGCTTAGGGTGACGCTACTTAGGTGTGTTTGATAGGTGCTTAATGGTAGCTAAGATCCCACTGTCTGTATCATAAATTATGTTAATTTTGGATCATACTGCACAAGAGAAAAGACTTAGGTGAGGTCTTACTGCCAATTAGGCAAATTCGGGATTTGACTGCCTTGATTTAAGTAAAAAACACTGCATCATATGATGGAATAACTTCCAGCTATTTCTGTAACATAGAAGCTTTCTCTATTTCATGTTTTCTTTGTAATTAACAAAGATAAAGTTATGTGTTTGCTTATATAAGTCTGCTAACTGGACTCAAAGAGCTTCAGAATCCAAGTCAAAGACATTTTTTGCTTCAAAAACTAAAACCCAGGTACTTTCTAGAACTTTGGACGATTTCTGTGACTCTGTAGTTTCAGAACATGCCCTGCATCAAACTGAAGTCAATCTTCAAGATTCTTCAAGAAAGGGATCAGGATTCTTAACATTCTCACCGACAGGACAGGTGGAGGTGACTTAGCTGTCTTGCACAGCATGGAACATGCTAAAGTGTGAATGCTCCCTGGATCTGTAATGAGCTACTCAGAAGTCTGCTGTGGCTCAGTGCAATGAGGAAAGGATTACATGTCTGAGTGATATGCAGCCCACCTAAGGCCTGACCTTACTTTCCTGAAGTTAGGGAGGCTTTTTGTTATTAGCTTAAATGAGGGGAGGAGTACTATGATGAACTAGGCACTGGGCTCAGGGTTAACCTCAGTTAAAATATAGCTGTGTGGGCAAAGATCCCAAATAAGCATTTAAAAAAAAAAAAAAAAGCAGTCTAACCTCCCACAAAATATTTCATTTCTGTGAGATTAGAAGATGTGCTGTTCATAAACAATGCCTCCACCATAAAAGGAAATAAGCAAAAAATACCTTCATTGTCAAAGGCTCATCAGTTGGTGGTTTAACAGTATATAGCATCAAAAAGTACTTTTGCCACCTACTGACTTTTAACTATTGGTACCCATTATATTTACAATATAATAACATCACATGAACTGCATATTCAAGTAGGATGAAGTTTGTCCTCTGAACAATGAAGTAGAACTCCTGCGTCTATTCCCCCCAAAAGCATGGATTTTTCCCAATTTATTAATCTGCAAGGGAGTTGCTTAACCATTCTTTCAAAACATAAGTCAATACTCAGTACTCAAAACATACACATCTCATTTTGTCTTTAAATTATTGACACACAGAATAACAAAAAAGCAGGTTGTTACAGTTTTTCAGGGAAAGGATCTGACCTTTCTTGTGTGTTTGTTTATGTAACATCTGACACTGAGAATTTTGATCTTTACTGGGAATTTTAAACCTTAAAAAAATTATACAAAGCATTTATCTTATAAACATTTGTACACAAATGATTTACAACACAGAAGATTTAACTGTGAAACAAAACTTCTGCAAGAATCGTTCACCTTTTTATATTTACTATGTAAAGTTAGCAAGAAAATGTGATTTTTTCATTTCTATCAGAATGTTACAGTGTCCCAGATTCATCCACACCACAAAGCAAAGGAGTCTTCTGGGGTTGGCTCTATTTTCTGGGAGGACGCGCAATGCTGTCTTTTTTTTCTTCTTTTTTTCTAAGAACAAAATGAGAAGTGGAATATGAGTCAAAACAACAACAACAAAAAAAGAGTAAAGTTTGCAAATAAAGATTTATTGCTGCAATATTATCCTCAGCTTTGTTGCAAATCTTATGATCTTCATAGTTTTTGATTTTTTCACAGACAGATTCTCTAGCATTGGCACCCTGACATCTGTGTTTAATATGAGCACTGTTTCCAGACATCTTCTGGAGAAAACACTAAAAATAAATAAAGACAGAAGATGCACGTTTAAAAAAACCACTGTTGAATATGTGCTAGTAGGATTTCACAATGGTCACTTCAAAAAAGGAAGAAATGTGTTTGTTTGAATTCCATGGAGTGTTTTCCCTTCCCTCCCCTTAAGATTCAGCTTATTACGTGAGTTTCAACTGAAACAAGTTTTATGGTGGGATGGAATTGAGAAATGCTGGCATCAAAACTTTAATAAACACAGAGTTGAATCAGTGAGAATAAAACTGTTGATCAGGGTTTAGCAAGCATGGCACATTTTGTAAAGAAAGATGTCAGAGTAACAAATAGTTAAAACCTATTTTTTCTCGGAAAATAGGATTTTATTTAGTGTTTCTTTTTTCCTACTCACTGCTATCTTTATTTGCTTCCTATGCTGGATGATGGTCCTGAAGTGCATAGTTTGCCACAAATCTAGAGTATTGTATATGACTGATTAGAAATGAAGTCTGAACTGCTGTATGACATTTCACAGTGGTTTCTTTTCTCCTTTGCAATCTGGTAATACCAGCCTGGCAAAGCCTTGTCATTATTGGTCTGGGCTCACTGTTCCCTATGAAAAGAAAAATTTTCAAGGAGTCAGAAAACCTGTCTCAGGTTTGGAATTCTTATTTTGAGAGTCACTTTGACATTGTTTGGGTAAGTTTCATAACATTTTTGGCATTTAGTTTCCTATTTCTGAAAAAAAGTTTGGATAAGAGTTTCCTTCATCATTAGCAGAGAGAAGAGGTGAAGGGGTAAAAATAAGTGTTTTGTTATTTTGAAAGAATTTTTAATTTTTCTATCAATACCATGTAAGAAAAATGTGCCAATGAGAAAAATGCATGTTAGTTATTTGTTCTTAACAAATAATAAGGTATTGCATACAGAAGATACTGCAGTATATATTATGAAATCCAAATTACGAGAATAATACCTCTCTTCTCTCAGGAATAATTTGAGGTTTCTATGCTGAAATCCCAAATAATGCAATGCACAAAAAGCAGTAGAAAATATTATTTTATTACTCACCAGAAGAGACTTCATGGTACGTTAAATGGGAAAAGAGAAAAGAAAAAAGAAAATTATAACCAACTAGCTGCAAAACTAGCAATAGGAAAACAAGCAAAAAAAGTATTTCCTCTCTTCAGTTTTCACTGTAGCCTCCTGAGTCTCTCATAAGGACGTGGCTACTTCACACCTGGGTTCCTGTCCTTGTGGTGAAGACAATCAACAACTCTTCTGCTGCTTTCCAGTCTTCTAGTTCAAAAGGCAGCTGTCTGCCCTTCCAAACAAAAATCAATTTCACATATCATCACACACTGTCAAAGCATAGCTAAAAGTCCATAGATCCAAAAACAGTTTAACTCTTAATGTTTATAAAACAGTAAATACAGTAGGCAAGAATGGAGTAGATTTTTTTTTTTAAGTCAGACCACCCCAAATCATTAACTATTAGAGGCTCTGAATGCCATAATTTTGGAAGTCATAAGTAACTTAAGCTCTTCTTAAATGGTAGTATTGGAAAGCTCTACCCACACATGGGGTAAGTGGACTTTCCTTGTAGGAATAATAAGAACTTAGAAAATCAGATTTAGCATTCTAAGACGAACGATTAATGTAATCACACCTTAGAAATGAGCACTTTTATAAATGGAAGGCAACTGGATAATATCTAGTGGCTAGTCATGATTATGAGAAGATCTGGGTAAATGGGGTAAGCATTAACTAAACTGAATAGCAGCATATAAATATAGCAGTGTCTGGCACCCACAGTGCAAGAATTAAATAGTCCTCAGGAAAGATACATCAAATCATTCTGTACATTGATTATACATATCACTCTTTAATTGCCTTAGTCAACCTAAAACCAGTCTTAGTCAACCTGCATTACTTTTAATGGGTTAAGCCTGTTTAAGGGGTTATTTTGAAAGTTAGTTCCTACTGTCTTTCATGTGCTGGTGTTGTAGGTCTGCTACCTTGTGGCTATGAACTTGACCATTTCAGGCTGTATGTGGCTGTACCACTGTGGAGCATGCTTACCTAAATAGTACATCACTTTAGGATTTTATTGTAAAACAATTGTCCTAGCGTGTCAATGTAATGAAATGGGGTTTGAAAATTATCCAAGCTTTTGGGAAACTGAGCTCAGCTAAAAGGAATAAGAGGCTGGCTCTTTCTTTTTTCTACTATGGAAAGATTCCTAGCATTTTTGGAAGCGTCTATGTGGTCTTCACACCATCCCTGCCACCGTGAAGGAATAATTGCAAATATCAGTTACCAAAATTGCCTCTAAATAATATAAAGGGAGAGGAAAGAGGGCAGCAATACTCAATTAGCAGCAGTACTGCTGGCAGCTGGTGCTTTCACTGCTGTAGCCCCATCTCCTCTCACCAACCCGAGTGCTGTTCCACTACTCTTCCAGGTAAGAGGCACTCAGATAGGATCCCAGGACTAGGACCTATCAGAGAAATTAATCATCAGCAACTAAATATTACAGTTTTACAGCTAATTTGAAAAACAAACAAAAACCAAAAACAACCAAAAAAAACCAAACCACAAACAAACCAAAACCCATATAACTACAGTGTTATAACTAGTTTGTTATGCACTGAAAGTAAGCCACAGATTTTTGTCATTTTATGACATACAGGTCAGATACCCATCCTTTCTGTTTCTTAGTACTGATAAAATCTTCCCTACTTCTCTAGTAACGTTCTCCCAATCATGCCTTGAGACAGGTAAAAAGAGGAAATGACTGTCTCTCTAACACTTATATCCTTCAAATGCCTTTTATAACATGTAGTTCTTATTTTTGTCCCTTCTTTAACTGCAAGGTAGTTTTGGGAGTTTCTTTTCATTGCTGTTAGGAAATTAGTGTGATTTAAATTTGAAAAACAGCTGTAAAATCAGCATTTATTATGTATTATTTGACCTATTTTTGCACTCTGATAAAATTATGTAGAAACATAGACATTATGTAGAAAACTGGTAAGAAATGTTAGGGGTGGTTTACACAAATAAAAAAGGAGAGGTTAGTTTCAGTCTTTTCCTAAGCATTTCTGTTTTATTGCCTTGTATGATACAAGCATCATGTTCCACAGTTTCATTTGCTTGTCTGCACAGTGACTTATTGATGGGCAAGTGTAAGGGGGGAGTAACATGTATGTCCTCTAAGGGGTTAGTTCTTTAACTAAATTTCTGTACGCAAGGGATTTGAGAGAAAGATTATATTTTTAATTGGAAATATCTCTCTTTTGGAATCTGATACTAAAGCAAGGAGTGGCAAGGGACCTTGATCCTTCCTTTTCTTTAGGCAGCCTGCCTAAAAATATGAGAAAAGTTTTGTATTCCTGCACTTCTTACTGCACTGGCCTCCTAAATATTCCTGATGAGGGTACTACTTAAGCAGAAAAGCCTCTTCCAACTCATACAAACAAACAACAGCTTAGGTTGATGTGGGGGTTTTGTTTTTGCTTTTTTCCTGAAAAAGAAGGAGGAGAAGGAAAAAGAAATCTTCTTATGGGGCCAGATTTTGATCTATTGTTGGTTTCACAGCTTCAGATTTTCACCGCAAAATGGGTTGTTTTGATCTGTGTATTTTATGCACATGCTGAAATCAGCAGAAAACAAGGTAAAGCTAAATCCAGATTTACCAGGAGGAATTTGCTCAGTCTCAAAGATTTGATCACTTGTCTCACCAGTGATTTGGTGTACAGAATAAGTTGCTTCCAGTCTTTATACCTGCTTTCATTTCAGTGGAAACCAGGAAAGAGGGGGAGAGCATAACAGAATTTGTTAGACTTGGGTCTTGCCACACTGAAATTCGGAGACAATCAGGGCACTCTATGAAGGTGGGAACCTTCATAGCACACAAAGTGTTTTTGTATGCTATGATACCACACAAAGCACACAAGTGCTTTTCCATTCCTAATCTGCATCTAACCTGAAAGTCTCATTCTTTTTCCCATTGATGTCAACAGCAAAACAGAGTGTGACTTCATCTTTGTCAAGTGTGACTGCACCATCCTCTATTGGAACCTCTAAAACCATGGAGATAAATGACAACCTTTGAGAATTTGAAAAAAAAAAGTTACTGAGAAAATTAAACACAGGTTTGTTGTTTTTTTTCCTATGACAGGCAAGCTATCTTTCCTCCTTCACATCTTTATCTCATCCTTCAAAAGAAACAAATAAAAAATATTAAAACAACAACCAGGCAGCCCACATTCTCACAGCAATTTTCCAGGTGCAAAACTTATCTTTCAAGTACACTTTAGCATCTTTTCTCTTTTAACCTTGTGGGCCTTGCATTTGTTTTTTGCATGAATGTGTTCTTAGCAGAAGAAAGAGGGACTTTTATGAATTTAAAACGAATATTTAAAAATATACATGTAACACTGTTTCATTTTTTTCAGGACTCCCTTTTTTAAAAAAATAAAATAAAATCTTATTCCTGCAAAAATTTTATGTTCCGAGGGGTTCCAACTGCAGGTTTTAATCTTGTTTTTGAATCTACAAATCTTAAACTTTTCAAAGCAATCAAGTTGCAATTATTCCAGGCACAGATTGCCTGGGATGCGAGAGGACTTCTTTCAAGTCTTTGCTCTGGCATTGACTTCTGCTATGACTATGACTGAACCATTTACCCTTCTTTGCTCCTCTTCCTTCTGTGTAAAACAGAGTTAATAGTAATTTTGTATTTTGTACAGGCATTTTGCTACAGCTGCATTAAAGACTAAAGGTTGTTTAAATATTGGAGTAATGGAGTATAAAAGAGTTAAGAAGCATGTTGGTTACTTGGATTCTCAGTTCATTTCTGGCACTGTAGTTTTCATACGTTCACCTCTGCTTCAATGTCATCTTAGATTTTTAATTGAGTATAAGGTTATTCTAAGCCCAAAGCAAAAAAAAAAAAAAAAAAAAACAAACCAAAAAAAACCCCACACAAAACAAAAAAAAAAAGTCAAAAATCACAGCAGACAGGACATGCAATGTAATGATATCAAAAAAAGCTCTCTTGAGACTTAACATCTAAACACAATTCAGTTATTCCAGGGCTGAAGCAGCCCCTTAGAGAAGGTTAGTGCTAAATCAATGAGGCCACATAGCAGGATTCTGCAATGATTTATAAACTCAAAGAGTATTATTCAGGTATATATTTCCATCCACCCTTCCTTCAGTTTAAAAACAGAACATCATAGAGATTGTCCTGAAAAGAATCAAAAGTATAACCTGAAGAAAAAACAGCCTTTATGTTATTCCCTTTCCTGTCTTGTTAGAAGGAAAGAGGTGTTTTTACATCATGATCTGAATGCCAGTAAGCCAGATAACAGCTTCTGAAAGGCAGCTGCCTTAAGAGAGCTGGGTGCTAATCTCACGTAACACCCCTTGCCTAACAAAAAGAGGAGGTCGTTCAAGTGCATAGGACCAGGGGTATACAGTTTTGGCTCCTGATTTTTCTGAGGAGGCAGGGAGAAATCAATGTCTCAGTCTCTTTGCAAAAACGCAGTATGTGGCTGGTACCATTGATGGGTGAGATGTAGTTTACAGTGGTAGAAAAGGACTCACAAAGTGATGCAACCTCTCCTATAGAGTGCGACACTGAGCACACAAGGCACTGCAGGCAGCTAGTGGTCTGTAGCCAGCTGCTTCTTCCTCTCCCCAGCTCAGCAAATCCTGCCCTAGTTTTCCATCGAGCACATGGCTTGTATAACAGGCTGATGCGTTCTCACTCGTCAGCAGGTTCTGAAATTGTTTAGTATGGGACTTACTGCAAAGTGGTCTCTAGTAATTTTGATTTGAAATGGTAAATATACAAGTGATGACAGTAAGCCCAGGCAATAAAGTTGCAGTGAGTAGACATAACAGAATTGAAATGATCCTTGCACAACAGCATTGCTATATGCAGAAATTGAAGTTAATGAAACAACATTCTGAGATTCTGAACTCTACCAATTTACAGGCAAATGACTGTAGTAAAAGGAGTAAACACGGTCCTTATTACAGTTTCAGGTTGCTTCCCTTCATCTGTTACAACCACCAGCCTCCACAGCAGAAACTATTTGCTTTCCTTTATGTTATCTCCAAGAAATCTAAATGAAAACAGCAGAGAATAGTCCCAACCATTCACAATGAGGTCTTCCAAACGGGAAATAGCATTATCATACTGATTGCACTGAAGGCAGTGGTAGACCAGCATGGACATTTTGTCTAAGAATAGGTGTGTTTTTTACAGATGTCATATGTAAGTTACAGCCAGCCTGGAACGAACTAAAGACATCTGAAATAATAGTGTTCTCTAAAATATTTTTTGTAACATTAAACAAACATAACAGATTAGCTGATGAATTATAGAACCATCTGTATGTGAATTTTCTTTATATTAGATGGTATACGGTCCCATAAACTGGAGCTTCTAATCCTGGAGTAGTGATTGATGACTATTATCATCCTTGAAGTCAACTCTCCCCACAGACTCTTACTAGCTAACAGAAATGGATGCCCAAAGCATATGACGTAACCTAATATAGTCTCAAATTCTCCCACCAAAGCTGGTCTAAACTGCAACAAAGACTTAAAGCTTGATTTCTGCAGATATCGCAGTATGTTCACAGTACAGCTGAGCATCCAATTTACTCTGTCTTTCAAGAAACTTCTAGAACGAACTAGAGAAGGTAGCTTTCCATTTCATTGCTCTTGCTCTCTTTCTAATCACCTCTTTCTCTTCTTTTTTAACCTCGGTTTACTGTCCTAATTTCTTTAACACTTCCCCTGGCTTCTATTAAGTTCTCCAAAAGGTTTATGTGCTTTCTTGCCAGGCAATTTCTTCCAAGCTCCCATGGCTCTGCTTTTAATAACACTGATACATTTCTCAGCGTATTTCTTGCTCTACATTTCTTCTGAGTCCTTGATTTTTCACAGCAAATGGTGACTTTTATGAAGCCTTGTTATCACTGCCACAAATTCACTGCAGGAAGCAATCAGCCCTGCTGCAGAATGTGAACCTAGAGTGTTACAAGGTCTCCAGTGCCTTTGTGAATATTAGTGTGTATAATTAAGTCATTTGGTACAATCTTATGATACCTGCTGAAGGTGCAAAGGGCATTAACCATCAAATCCTTTTTCTAGTATCACATAATCTGATTTTGTTCTGCAGACTTAAAGTAAGATTTACCCTAGTGCTTTTGCCATTAGTTTGCTATGTAGGGTTGTCTTACGCATATTCTTTTCTTCATGTCTCAGTTTAACTGGTGATAAAAAGGGTAAATAAAATATGGGCTATGCTTAATTAAAATGTCATGTTAGTGCTCTCATGACATAATCTTCTAAAAGTATGTCATGAAAATGTGTTTTTTAAGAATGACATAACCAATCCATTTGGAATAGAAGAATAAACCGAACAAGACAGGAAAGACCGATATGGTGGATTGTATTGATCCAGCAGTGCAGTGTACCACAGTTCTGACAGAACTGGAAATATTCATATTCAGTCGCTCCCATTAGATACCATAACCACTGCCAAATTCTTTTTGGAAAGGAAAATTTAAAAAAAAACAACAAACCCACAGACAGCTCACAGGACAAAATGGCTGAATAATTTGTTCATTTTGACCCAATGGCAGACAGTAGGCCACTTGCGCAGTAATACCATTTGCTTTAGAAATAGCACCAGGACAGCATGCTGGATCACATAACGGAAAGATGGTCCCTGTCCAATAGAGTATCCATCCTAGCACAAACAGTGTGAGGATTGTTATAGGAAATAAGGATTAAATTCAGATTAGCAATCAGTGACTATAGCAACCTCTATAACCACCACGGACTCATCACTGAGTGTTTTGCACTGATCATAATGTAGCTGTATTTCGAAAAGAGATTGCAAGAAGATTAATAGTGCGGCCTTTTAATTTTCTTACAGGGAGTACTTTCTGTGCATAAAGACTGTGCTGGAAGAAAGTATCATGGTGTTTACGAGAAAATTTGACAAATGGGCAATCTAGGTGAGCATAGTTGGCAAGGTGGCATTTGATAAGATTTAAATCTGTTGCGCTAAGGAAGCATCTGCTGTGGAATGGCTCCCGCACAATGAGCTCTATTAATAACTTAGATTTGCCAGCGGCATGTGGTGTTACAAAAATATATATGAATGTTCACTTAGTTGCATGCCAGACTGCCACAGAAATTCGAGTTGATTAATGTTGCCAGTGGGACTGCTATAGATTTTCAAGCTGCCTCTAGTTATTCATCGCGTGCCCCACTTCAGACTGTGACTTCTGTGAAAGCAAGGCACTATAACATGCTCACAGTCTTAGCAACCATGCCAGTGGTTCTATAGCTTAATAGGGTTTTTTTGTGGGATAGAGTATTCCAAAGGTCACAGGAAACTCCAATTTCAGAAGTAAACACAAACACTGCAAATTCAAATGTTGTCCTGCTCAGGTTTGGACTGTTAATATCACAATGAATGATTCAAGTATTGAAAAACTATCAGAATCATTTGCCTGCCTCACTATCAGATCACTGAGGAGACCAGATCACTAAGGAGATACTGCTTATCCACTAGAGAATCAATCTCAATACTGACCAGCTCTACGTATCAGATTTTGAAATGCAGTATGATTCAGAGGATAATGTTTCAGGATTCCTGTCCATCACAGCAGAGCACATTACTGAAAGCAGCTTGCAGAACGCAGAGAGCTTAAGAGATACTGAAATACATATTCACATGCAAACTCTGCTGAGCTACTCTGCAGCCCCATCCATATATGCTCAATTTCACTGATTAGGGACGCACTTTTTTAAGGCTGCTTCTACCAAAGTCTTAAATTATCTCAAATACAACACTGGAAGGGTAACCTTACTTGTTTCAGGAAACCCTCATTATTACTAAAACAAAAGCTGAACATTTATGCAAGCTTACACTGGTGGACATAGAATAAAACTGTTGTGGAAACTGTTGAATTGGGGTGGATGAAACACGATTCTCCACTCTATATCCTGAACAACTTTCCATGATTGAAGATGGTCATGGCAATCCCATACTAGAATTCTGTGTCATGTGAACATTTTATGACTTTTAGACAAAGGTTTACAAATAATTCTGTGATTTGATGGAGTTTTAATGGCATCAGAAAGAACGCCCCTAACTATAATTAAGATGTAATTACTGTTTATGAAATTAAATTGTCAAAACTAAATCTTTAGGGTGAGGTTACATATATGTTGCAGTCCACAACTCAGAGACGTTCTTTTATTTATTTTTTTTTTTTTTACTTGCTTCAAAAAGAAGCCTTTTTAAGAGTAGTTTAATTTCAGTTGATTGAAATACTGTTGTGGACAGAGTATTATGCAATATCAAACAGTATTGAATGTAGGCTACTTTACAAACCTAATTGAACAATTCAGGGCTTACCTAAAGCCAGAAGGGAATGGTTTATGACTGCTTGAGTTCCCTAAAATCAGCTTTTGGCAGTGAAATTCCCATACTGATCCTTCACAGCTCACTGGGAATAATTACTCCACCTGGGGTTTGCTGGCATTGAGATATAACTCCATGAAAGCTGACTTCACACAGGGTATCTTGTTTTTCTGAGAATTGACCACCCTGGTTTTAAAATTTTCAGCCATATTCAAACTGCCTTCTGACATCGTGTATGTTTAACGGTAAAACACAGAAGTAGTAAAGTAATACTTAGAGTTAAATTTTGGTTTTGTTTTTTTTTTTTTCTTTAATGTATGAGCTCTTAAAAGTAACAACAGCTTCTAGGTTTCTGCTAACATTAGCAATTTATTCAGAAAATAAAAAATACCCCTACATGTCTTTTAAACAAATACTTTTAAAAAAAAATTTTTTTTTGTAATTATTTACAATAAAGAAGATAAACTGGAGTACGCAACAGTTGCAATACCGCAAGACGCTGAATGGAAAAGATCTCTGCCACTTCCTTGGGTAGTTTGGATGTGGCTGACCGTAATTCAGGACAATTAGGTAGAGTGAGTACTGGTACTGTTCCTGTGAAATCAACTGTATCATCCATATTCAGAATACTACACTGTAATATTTCATGGTATTGAGCCACAGGGTAAGACTGGACAGCATGCGTGGATATGCATAAACAGAGATCCTGTGCTCAAGGTGACCAGATCATGATTCTTCATACCCGTATGCAACACTTCTCTCAACTACAATTCTTTAGATGTGTTCCAAGCACCAGGGAAGGAGGCTCACAAAGGCAACAGTCTTCCAAAGACTATCTCTATTGTGGAATTAGCTCTCCAGTTACGCTGATACAGCTGAAGTATGTAAATTCTTTTCATAGCTCTACTTGAAACTAGCATTGTCCAGCATTTAATGATGTTGTCTCCTTTCCTGCACCACATAGCAAATCATCTGGTGTTATGGAAGAAATGTGAATGTGACTGATGATACCCCCTGGATCTGGACTCTCAGAGTATTTCTGTCTTGTTTCTGTCCTGTCTGCAAAGTAACTGCTTTCTAAAATTCTGGTTGCATGTCTGTTCTGCCAAGCCCATGATTTTTAGACATTGCTGATTTTATATCAAATGCTACCTGACACTAGATTAGCATAATCCTTTCTCCCCTACCCCCTTTTCATTCCTGGAAAGGTCAGTAAGAGTCACATCCAGTGGAATTTTACAGACCATCAGGTAAGGATGGGGGATGAAGCCTTTAAATAACCTGAAGATATCCCTGTGTCACAGAATCACAGAATAGTTGAGGCTGGAAAGCACCCCTGAAGATTGCCTAGTCCAACCTTTCTGCTCAAGCAGGGTTAGGTAGAGCAGGTTGCCCAGGTCTGTGTCCAGTCAAGTTTTGAATTATCTCCAAGCATGGAGACTCCACAGATTATCAGGGCAGCCTGTTCCAGTGTTTGATCACCAATACAGTAAAATACCTTTATCTTTCATTCTGGTATTTCTACATGTGCCTATTACCTCTTGTCCTGTCACAGGACAACACAGAAGAGACTGACTTCAACCTCTTTACTCCTCCCGTTAGGTATTTATACACATGGATAAGATCCTCCTGAGCCTTCTCTTCTCCAGGCTGAATGATCCCAGCTCTCTTAGACTCTTCTCATATGTCAGATGGTCCCTTAATCCTCTTTGGGTCCCTGCAATGGACTTACTGTATTAAGTCCACATCTTTCTTGTGCTGTGGAGCACAGAGATGTGTTTCACCAGGGTTGAGCACAGAGGAAAGATCAACACCCTCAACCTGCTGTCAGCACTCTTCCTAATGCAGCCCAGGATGATGTTGGCCACTTTTGCAGCAAGGAAACATTGCTGGTTTATGTTGAACTTGGTGTCCATCAGGACCCTGAGGTTCTTTACTGACAAACTGTTTTCCAGCCCGTTGGACCCCAGCCTGCACAGGTGCATGGGATTATTTCTCCTCAGGTGGAAAACCTGGCATTTCCCCTGTTGACAAGATTCACATTTTACGTATTATCAGTTGTCCTTGGAGGGTTTCAAGCCCCGACTGGACCAAGACTTGAGCAGCCTCCTCAGAACCAAGAGATGGCCCTTCTTTAAGCAGGGGGTTGGACTAGAAACCTCCTGAGGTCCCTTCCTGTTTGAATTCTCCTGTGATTCAATGAGAGCTGTTTTCTAATTCTAGGGCTTACAGTAAGTGTTGCAATACGTGAAAAAGCATAGTTTTCTGAGCACAAGTGTTGACTTGAAAAAAGTGGCTATGTATGAGGGACATCTATGGAAAAAGAACAAATTGTTCCAGTACTCTCCATTTGCTATAGATTTCACCCGCAACTTAGCAACACTAAAGCCAATAATAATTTCAAAGAAGTGGACTTACAGTGTGTCTACTCTCTTGTTCACTCTGTTATGTTTCTTAATTTAATCTCTGTTGCAAAGATTCTTTCCTATAGCTTAAAGAATGGCATTAATAAGGATACCTAAAACTATGTTTCACCAGTTTCATACCTTATGCCTTACTATAGTAGATTAAGAACTCTCCATAACTCTTCATAAAATATGGTATTTGTATTGAAATACATTATTTCTGGCCTTGGGGACTTTTCCCCCCACCCTGTTTTTACCATCTCTCTAGAGAGGTATTCCTTACAAACTGAGAAGTGCTGATGTAAACCACTATTTTTCACCCCAAAAATAGATGGTACAGCGGTTCCTGTGCTACTATAAGACCTGCAAGACATTAACACACTTCACTGCTACATGTATAACTTGAATAAGTGACTTGTCTCTGTACCTTGGTTTCCATTTGTAATACTGATATAGTAACAGTTTCGTATGTTTCAGGACTGTCAGGAAGAGAAAGATGTTATGACATTTCTGCGACTCAGATGACAGTAAAGAAAAAATGCAACAAATTTGAAATTTTGTACTGTCATCAATAACTGAAATTTGGTGTCAACTGAAATTCCAACAGCAAATAATATGACTGGGTTTATAACATTTGCAGATGGTGTATATGTAGTTAAGTGAGTTTTTCACGGTACCTGTAATTTATTATGCTAAGTAATTAGGATGATAAGTTATAAAATATTAATACCAGCTCTTTCATGAGGTCACATGAAAGACTACTGTAGGAAACACTGACTCTTTTCCAAACATGTGGAAGGCAGAGTTCATAAAATAAAACCAATGTTGTTCCAAAGGCAACTTATCAGCAAAGACTTTTTTTTTCTTCCCAAAAAACTTGGTCATGTCATGTTATGAATCATTATTTCAGAACTGCATGTCTCCAGTTTAAAAAGCTCAATAGTCTGGTTTGCTTGATATAAGGAGTAACTCTAAACATGAATTCCCTTTTCTGGTTGATTAAAAAGGCTGAAGAAATGCAACTAAATCTATTCAGCTGAGACCAGTGTAACATCTGCTTTGTCTGCAAATTGCTTCCTTTAACAGTTTGTTTTAACGAGTTGGAGCTGCTCACTTCAACTACTGGGATTTTATTGTTATTTTAGCTGGGAGGGGTGTTGGGGGGTGATACTTTATCACCCGATGATATCTTTCAGTTATTTTTTTCCTTTAACACAAATCTAAGTGGTCACATCTGTGTTATGAAAATTAACTTATGTATGTATAAGCGGTACTTATATAGGTATTTATGCTCCTACATAGTTACTAAACCAAGCAAGTCTAAAAACAGTAGAAATGATATCTAAATATGTTTAGTAAGAGTTTTTACCCATCATAATGTGTGAATAACAACCCCTCTAGATCCTTACACGTAGCTATGGAACAACTAACAACCAAGCAGAATGAATTTTTTTTCACTTTTTTCCTTCTTTGATATATTTTGTTTTCATATTGAGTGAAAAACTACATAGACAGGGAACAAATAAGTGTTTCTCTCACCCTAAACTGCTTGTAAGTAGCTACAATAATGTAACCAAAAAGCAGGGAAAGTGCAAATTCTGGATACTTTTCAGTTAAGACCTGCTGCAGGTCACCAAAAAGTAAATGTCTAGAGAACACCCACGGGAAGAAAAATGAATCATAGCTGTCTTCAGTACAAAGTCAAGGGAAACCATTACTGCATAGGGTGCACACACTGAGGTCGTGGAGAGGGATTTACTTTGGACTAGTTCTAAATCTGGTCCCAAGGTCTCGGTGACCATTAGCAGTTGGATTGCATTAAGAAGGAGCCTTCTGGTCTAGTTTCTGAAAGCGAACTTGTTCATATGCTCTGAAATGACTCATGATGTCAAGGCAAACAGCAGTAATCAAAGACCAACTGGAAGATTCACTTGAAATTGACACTCCTGACCCTAACCTGAAATGCTGAAGTAGACAGACACATAGTCATTCTGTTTTTTCATCCCAGAATGATGCTTGAAAGGATTACTTTTATTAAAGTAATCTTCCATTCTAGAAGTGTCTTTCTCTCCAGGAACATTTTGTTGTCAGTCTGCCTTCTTGGTAGAGAAGTATCCAATAAACACATGGCTATGTGTTTCTTTGAATTTTGAGAATGTTGTCCTTTGATGCAGCTTAATAGGCTATATAATCTTTCAAATACCATAGGCCAAGACCAACATTTTCAAAAAAGAATCTTTCATAGATGGGCTTAAAGGTGCCCAAATAAGTATGCTGTCTATTGAAGGCACTGACTCGTAAAGAATTCCAGTTAAAATACATAGTAGTTGTATTTTTCCCCTTAATTTACTAAAAGAATTTGCATTGTGACTCTGTCGGAATAAGAACAGTACAAATCTATTTTATACTCCAGTGCAGCTTCCTTTTTTATTCCTATAAACTTGCTAAAACTTGTTTAAAGTTCTGCCAAAGATGAAACTGGAATTAACTCCAGATCAAATTTTACCTTCTGCAATGGCATCATATTTAGAAATCAGGTATCAGTTTCAGTTTAAAGGAACAAATTGGATTACAAATTTTCCTATGATGTTGTTTAGTCAACTGAAAAATTTGGTTTTTTATATGCATTATAACATATGGTTGGAAGTGTCACATATGGTTGGAAGTGTCAGCCAAAAGTCAAATGGCCGCACTTTTCTCTCCTCAGATCCCAGCTGTCCTGATATATTAATCATTTTCTAGACTCCCATTTGTGCTGTTGGAATATTTCTATTTGTATTTTCATGTACATGTATACATACATGTGTGCAAAGTATAATTTAATAAACTGTTAACATACAGATTCAGAAACTGGTTTTAAAGTAAGAAACAAACCTGCAGATGTGTATTTTTCATATATGCATCAGAAGTTTTAAGTACTTACTTAATAAACTGCAACTTACAAATATTTTAAAACATTGAACAGCCTTAAAAGTAGTTATATGGAATGATTAAAAATAATCCTTATATTGTCTGAATATACTGTCCTGAATATAATTAGAGATTCAGATCCTGCAGGTATTTTATCCAATATGCCTGTGTTATTCAGCCTGAGGTGTTATGTATCATCTGTGAAGTACGCTACTTAGGGAAAGAGAGATGATCAGTCAATACTGTTAGTACCTAAAGCAGATATTTTCAAAATTTCTTAGGAAGGTCTGTTGTCTAATTCTTATTAGAACGTTAGGTAATTGTGTACGTGACATCTTTGAAATTTTCATCCATAACTCCTTTGCAGCTAGTCAGGCTGCACTTTTTATATTGAATAAAAGAGGAATTTGCCACAATATTTTCAGAACTCCTCATCAGTCTGGATCAACTTTTTGGCTGCACGCAAATTAAGATTCTCTCACCAAAGAGCTCTTTAAATGAGCTGTTACTTTTGGCTGTTAAAATTGCTGTGAAAGGCTTCTTTCAAACTTAGTAGGTTGTTTATGAACATGACAAGCAATGGAGTCTTTTATTCATAACTTTCTTCTTCCGTTCTCTCAGGGAAGATTGTCAGGTGATTAATAAAGCAAAGAAAATAGAATGCATGCTTAGTGAAAGCAGGAGTGACAAGGGCTTATGAAAAGTGAAAACACAACCAAATATAGCATATGATATTTTCCTGTCTTGTCTATGAAAAAATTACCATCTTTCATTTCTCTACGACAGCATGTTTAGAAAAGTGTTAACTTCATTTTCAAGTTGTCCCATTCTGTCTTGTGCACAAGTTCACACAAGGCAATAAGTGATTTATTTTGGTCCTGCTTGTTCTTTTGAACTGTATATGTAGGAATGTCATGGCATTTTCTTCATAGAGAATTCATTATTACTAGGCTAAGGACAGGAACTATAGGTAAGAAGATATTCAGTCATCATTCTTATTGAATTCTAATAGATTCTTTATATTGGCTTTGTCTTGGGATCATGTTTTACATAATTTGATAGTAGATCTTTAAATTCTCAAGATTTTATAGAAAATATCTAAGCTTGCTCAGATTTGGATGACACTAGATTTGGACTTTTTATGAAAAATATTCACTATGAAATTTGCTACAATAACATTTTGATATGAGTGGCTTGTTTTTTGGATACTCTAAGAGCAGGCCAAGTGAAAGACAAAATTCAGTGTTAAATATTAAAAGATTTAAATATTTAATTTTTTTTTTTTTTAAATTTCCTTTGTACTCCTGTTATATCATCAGGTTTCTAACCCATAAGGGAAGAAGAGCCCATTACTGGTGTAATGGGGGCTGAGACTGGTGATTCTGCTCTCTCCAGCTCTTCCTCCCTCACTGGAGAGCTAGGTTTCCCCAGTGGGAAAAATGGTGTGGATATTGCTCTTTCAGCTAAGTCTGAGTATCAGCTCAGCCTCATCCTGTTACACAGCAGGCCCAAATGCAGTTTCTTTAAAATTTTCTTTCTATCCAGTGTATTCAGTCCCTCTGAAATAGACAGCAACTGTATTTTTGTCAGCATAACCTCCACGTGGCATGATCTGAACGTCATGACCATCACTCCCTATCTTCCCTCCCTTGCAAGCAACGACTACTCAGACCTCTCACTTGTCAGGTAGGAACAACTTTCATATTTTCTTATGTACAGCATAGACCATCTGAAGAGTATTCTTTTTTAAGTAATAATCAGGTGATGAGCTGTGGTTTTAGATTATTAACCCTTTTGCCAACAGCTCAAGGTGTCTCTGAAAAATATTCCAGCTACAGGCAGCTGTGGGAAGAAAAAAATGATGGAGATGATTTCTGGGGAAGGGAGAGTGGTGGTCTATCAGCCTCATCAGCAGATGAGTTACTAGGACATAGTTCAAAGACAGAATTATTTCCTGTTGCTGACAGAGGTATGTAGTCTGTGTGGATACAGAACCAAAAGAGGCTCTCCCAGAGAAACCTACAGGTTATATGCTTGTAAATGCAATCTATTGACGATGGGATTCAGACGTCAGATTCAGACATCAGGGGGTGTAGTGATAGGACAAGGGCTAATGGTTTTAAGCTGACAGAGGGTAGATTTACATCAGATTTAAGGACTAAATTCTTTACCATGAGGGTGGTAAGGTGCTGGAACAGCATCTTTAAGGTCCCTTCCAACCCAAACCATTCTGTCATTCTGTGATTCTATGATCAGACATGAGGTGTCTGACAGGTAGGTGTTTACTTCTGAGCTCCCCAAAGAGGAACGGCAGACCTGAACCATGCAAACAGCACACCCAGAATCCTGCCCGGCTGCTCCTGCAGAGTCCAGGCACAGGCCATTCGGGAGGCCCTGTGGTATCCTGCATGTTCCCCAGTTGCTGCTCCAGGTCTTGCAGAGCATGTCTTATTCTTGCCAGCCTTGGGTGGCTGCCTTGGGTCTCACAGGAAATAGAATTATTTTTAAATACCTAATTCATTCCCTTAAATAAGCAGGATCCCACTCTTCAATTTTTTGGCACAATCAGTTAATTATTTGGATGACATCGTTCAGCTGAAATATTTCAGACATATTCTACTACTCCTCAGGAGATTTCCTTTTGGCAGGAGATAATTTTACCAATTTATTAGTTAGACACAGAATTATGACTGTTTTTTATAATGAGTCCCAGCTCCCAAAAAGTTTGGGAAACAGTCTACTGTTTTTTTCCTAAGTAATCTGTATTTTTTAGATGATGTGTTTTTGATTGTCTTTAATCCAATCTGATCTCTACATGCATGTTTTTATAAACTATAAACTAGACCATCAAACTATTATAAATAAGTAATTTACCTGGAATTTCTGAACAGGTTTTATGTGCATAAAATTTTTTATTGTTTCCCTAATGAGATAGCAAGTTCATGTGAAATGCCCAATCATAAGGAATTCTCCTACAAGGCATTCGGACTTGATAGGGCCAAGAATTTGATTTTATCTTGGGCAACGCAGAATGACGTTACTTAAACCTGTCTTCTAGGTATAGCACTTGGATTCTCTGTGGGCTTTCATTATACCTATGCAAGCATTTTCATTGGTACAAAATCAATATGGAGTGGTTAGGGTTTTTTTTCTTGGACTATTTACAAATTCTTTTTTCTTGTTTTGCAGACCTGGTATAAAGGGCTACAACAGAGAAAGGCCAGACTGGAGGTTATTTCATTGAGAAACCTGGAGATGGTACTAAGGAAGGGTTTTTTTTCCTGTCACCTTGCATGGGAAGTATGCATACATTACAGATAATGGTAAGATCATTCTTACTTTCACAACATAAAGAAAGCCAAGAGGTGACACTAGCACAGCACAGAGACTCAGTTGATGGACTTGGCTTCCCCAGAGGCTTTGACCGTTTTCTGTTTTACAGCATCTTTTCAACTAAAAGAACAGGCAAAATATCAGATAGAAGTGCATGCAGTAAACAATATACAAAACCTTAATTTAAATGGCCTGCATTGTGTCCAGTTTGATTACTACAGACTCAAGGTATCCATGTGTTCATTACAGTGGACTTTTCCATATAAGACAAATTAAGAAAAGAGACCATTGCCTCATTGCCAATGAAACTTTCTTGATCGCCACTAAAAAAAATCTGACTTCAGGATAATAAATGTGCTACTAAATGTGCTTCAGAACAACTGAAGCAAAATATGAAAATGCATAAACCTTATAAATCGAAAAAAGATATCGAAGCCACCCTCTTCATTTTACATAGAGCCATAGACACCCTCTCCGCTGAGGGCAGTACTTGCTGAAGGGGACATCGTGTCTGTCACCACTGCAGCCTTTGCGGGCACTGCAGGTTGCCCACTCCGCGCCTGGCTCTCTTGCCTGCCTGTACCTGCAGCCGCCACGTCTGTCCCACCTTGTACCTCTTTGGCAGCTCCAGGGGCAACAGCAGCCTTCCCCCAGCATAAGCAGGCAGAAGTCTAGGCCAAAAAACACAATATTGAAACCAGTTATACAGACTGACATTAAGATTAACTGGGTGAAAAAAGTGTTGTATTAAATGGTGGCCAAATATTTCTTCTCATTAATACTTTTCTCTTTTCTCTTAAACACACACAACTGCATGTAGATGCCAACGGGATATCCAGTAATGCAAAAGGTCTACAGTAAACGCAGAGTTCATGTGGTCTTACTGAATTTTGACTGAAGTCGTGTCTGTATCTAGGTAGCTGGCTTTTGTCCTGTGACGAATTACACTGTTTTGTTGTGCCAAGTCTGTCTTATGTTGTCAATAAACCAGATCATAGTTTCAAATAATTTTTTTTTGTGAAATTCTGGCGTTTCTCTCCTGCAACATGCTTTGTTATTTATTCTTACATATTGTTAAAAAAAATAAATAAGATAAACCTTGGTAAAAGGTTTAAAATATCTCATTCGTCTTGAGACTTTTGCAAGTCATTTTCCTTTTCTATTGGAAAGAAGACAATGTATGGTTGCTTTTCTGCAAGGGTAAATTCTCAATTTTCATTTTTTCATTAGGTCTATTTTGTTTTTACAATGTCTTTTTTATTGTGATAAAGCAGGCTTTGATTGTAAAGAACTCCCCAAAACAACAAAAAATCCCACTCCTTCTTGCTTTTACCAGCCATAAAGTTACTTCACAGTACACAAGGGAAAAGAGATATGGAAGAACTTCATAGATGAAATAATGTACTGTTTGTACACTTCACCTTTCTTACAACAGGAAGAATTCCAAAGGAAATACATTGAGTTTCTGTTTTATTGCTCCCTGTTTGGTTTTTTCTCTAAGTTCTTAAGAATTAATCCTACCTCAATGCTTTCATGTAGGGAATTCTTCAGAAATTCTCCTGCAACTGAAATCTTGCATTGAAAACCTATATAGCTCCTTTAAATAAACAGGGATGTCAATAAAACATTACTGAAAAGAAAAGATTAACAATTACAGATCCAATTCAGCAAAACCTCTAATTAAACACTCACTTTAAGCGTGTGTTTAATCCATAGACCCCATTGGGATTTCAGCATTGGTTTTGAAGTTAAAAAATCGTGGGCCTAAACAAAGAACGGCATAATTGTTACAAAATGGTAAAATAATAACATACTTTCAAGGAAGTTAAAACAGAAAACAAAGGAAACAAAACAAAACAAATACTTCCTAATTTTTTCTGCCTTGCTCAAGATGCAAATAAAAAAGCTTAAACAGATAAGGTTACATGGGTATGTTTTGTGGGCCTTTTTTTCCACTTTAACTACAGTAGATTATAGGAATATGATACAGGAGCTGAAAAAAAGTAGGAAAATATCTGGATTCCACTCCAAGTTGACTTAACTTTTAGCATAAGATCCACTTCCAATTTAGAGTTGCAGTACAAACTCAGATACCTCTAAAGGCAAAATTTTGAATCAGGTCAGGATCAATTTTTTGTCGTATTTTTTTTGACTACCTGTAAAATATGCCGATTTTTAACAAAAGTGATCTGTTTGTGGAACATCAGCTGGTCCAAAATTAAACTTCAGCAGATCTTTTGGTGAACAAATCTTTCCATGGACAGACAAGGTATAGCTATAATATCACATACTGTTTTCTTCCAAAAAACGCACAAATAATATTTTCAGTTACACACCAGCTCTGAAACTTCACAGGAAAATACAGACAGTAGTAGCACTAAAATATTGCAGTGCCTGGAAGGTCACAACATTATTACTGGATTAACTTGCTAAGGTTAAAGACCAGTAAAATGGCACCATAAACCTGTACGTAGCCAGATTTTCCCTGCTTTTCAAACTTGGTTTAGAGGACTAAAATATTCACACTATTCCTGACACCAGCCCTACTCTGTATTAACCATTTTATTTACTTATTTGGTGAGATGTGAAGTGACATAGCTGCAAATGCACACCCATGTTTGAAGACTTGGCTCACAGGTAGGAGAGATCAGGACATGGAGAAAAATGCAAATCTAAGGACAAGCTTACAGATTTCTTGTCTGTGCATAAATGTTAATTATTCAAGCAGAGCTCATAGAAATTCTAACAACCTGTATCACAGGGTGTCTGGGCACCTAATTGATGCTCCTTTCATTTCAGGTATTTGATGTCTCTCATTATGTAATCCATACCTGCTGCAACAGCAAATTTGTCCATATGTTGTGTTTTATAACCTGTTTTAGCATCCCCTGGGACTATTAAGCAAACACAGAAAACAGGGAAAACTTTCTGGCTGGTACATGCAAAGTCTACAGACACTTCAGAGGCTCCTCCACAGCCCATCTCACTTTACAACAGCTATGGATGGAAAACAGCAACCCAGCTATAAACTAAACTGTAAGTAATGACCTCCATATGCTTGAATAGCTTGAGGAATATTAGCTCATTAGTGAAGATGCTTAAATAGTGTGGTATGTGTAATACTTGCATTCAATTGAATTCTTACTGGAAAGCTATGCCATGTTTCAAGTAACACAATTATGTTCTATACCATTAATAGAACAAAGAGTTCAAAGAATAAACTATGATGTACATTCAAGCTTTCACTTGATTAGTTAAGGGAAATATTTGCTCCTGGCCCATTGTGAGCTGTGTGTTTGGGTATCAATGATGATAAGAAACTTTCACTGAAGTAAAGCTTTTGCCCGCTTAAAGATGACTTCATTCTGAGATACAATAAGTGCCTGTAGCTACTGTTATAAACAGCACAAGTTTTCTGTTTTCAGCAAGCGTTATTGTTAATTCTAGCCACCAGTAGAAATGCAAAGTTACAATTTATAAAAAGTTAACATATAAAGATATGAATCCTGGGTGCACAGGGATTTAATGTAGTTGTTCTTTGCTTGGTTTGTTCAGGTGATCAAGGAAACAAGAAGAGTTTACAGAGACTGTACTATTTAATCTTGAAAATGGAAGAGCTTGAGCTAGTCCAGAACTGTCATTCTGACGTTCAATACAAATCTGGAAACTGAACCTATTTTTGCAGGTTTGGTTCTGTAGTATGGATCCAGCAGAGAGGTGTCGTCTTGTCACTTGGTTTAGTTTTAATTCTTTAACTAACTGGAATCAGATGGAGTATATTGTGGAAATATGCAGATGACGCAGTCTCAGATGATGTTATAAGATTACCATGGTGCAGGATGGACACCCCGGGAGAAATGCGTTCAATGATGTTGAGCATAATTTTGAGGAATGGCTTAAAAAGAAAAAGTCTTTTGCATTTAAAATTGTTTTTATCTAATCTGGAAGCACATTTGTGAGCATCTTGCTTTTTTCACCCTGACTTGCCCTATGTGCCTGTCACAGACACTTTTCATACATTCACCAACTTCTAACATAGAAGCACTGTGAACGTAATTTCAGTATCAAATACAGAATACCTGGTTTAAAACCTCAATGATTGATTTACGTAATATATGAATAGGCAGACAACTATCAAGTTATAATCCGGATTACATTTTTTCTTTAATTTCATTCCCTCCCAATTTCCTTCCCCTCCTCTATTAATCATGTTATTTGGTTGTCATCTAAGAAATTTCTGTTTCTTCATGTCTTCTGATAATCAGAGAAGTTTAATTGAAGACCATGGTTGGCAGAACATTACAATTTAAGCCTCCCTCCCCCCACATCTGGATTCTTTCTTTGCTTGTATTTGAGCTAGTTCTCAATCATCTCAATATAATTATTCATTAAATATATCCTTAACAAGATATTTGATCCTAAAAAGATCACTAGTATTATTCACTATGTTCAAAATCACGTTTTGGGCTCTGTTTTCCAAAATAATATCAAGGAAAGGTAAAATAGGTCAATATCAAAAAGCAAACAAACAAAAAAAGCCCACACATTGCAAAACAGGCTGTGTCACACACCCATCTCTCTGACTTTCCTGAGATTTTTATCCCAAGTGATGTCTCTAATTATAATTTCTTATATTTTCCACTTTTAAAAATAACTTTTCCCATTCTTAGTATTTGATGAAGTTAAATGTATGCTTCTCTAATCAGAGTAAGAGATAGGAACAGAGAAATAATTACATGACAGAAAGTAATAGTCCAGAACTGGCAGAGGGTTACTTTATGTAGTAGTAGACTGATGAAAACTTTCTAATAAGATATGATATATCACAATTAAACAATTAGATATAGCTTCACAGGCAGTTAGAAAGATAGAATGGAAGTGACTGTACACTGAAAAAATAGCATTAAAATCAGTCCTGAATTTCTCTGGGGAGAAAGTGGAAAAGGTTTCTCAGATTAAGATATGGAAGGAGTAGGCCCACAGAGATTCTTATATGGTTATTATTTGCAAACCTTTGTCATGTGTTTTTCTAAACAGGCAATCAGTGAAGTCAGCATCAAGCCAGAAAGCATTACAAATACCTTTAAGAGGATGCTAGCCAGTTAGCGCAGTCATATGAGCTCCTAAATAACAGTTCTGTCACTGCCTTCATGTAAGATGTGTGGTGTGCTATCTGCTATATAAACCACCGACACTATGTTTCTCATGTAGGTTTCTTTATGCAGAGAAAGTCTAATAAAACCAATGATTATCCTTACCTTCTATTCATTACCCCAGGGAGATTTTCACCAGCCAGGCTGGTGATGCTGAACAGTAAGTCAATTGTGCTTTTTAAAAAGCAGATATCTAACTTAACTGCAAACTCTAATCTGAGTAGCGTCCTTGCAAGGGAGCAAAAAGTCCTGAAGGACAAAAAACCAAGATAATAGAAAACTTTGCAGTTATACTGCATATGAATATGTAGTGTTAGAACTGGAATTTCTACCATTTAACAATTACTGGATATATTAGTCCATCACAGATTCACATGGTTTTCCTCCCTAGAAACTGGAATAATCACAAATCAAATGTTGTATTCCGTTTCTTCTGTAGGACTCCTCTTTCAGGGGAGACCGTGTATATTAGAGAGGATGTCAACCTTTCAGATTGAGACAAAAGGCAGAATAATCGGTCTTGAAATTAATCAAGAAGTCTAAATTTCCTTCTTGGACAAAGGGGAAGCACTTTTAGATATCGGGATGCGTTTCTATCAATATATACTAACATAAGACACACAGAAGGCATGGATGTGAATGATCAGTAATCTCAAATTCATTCTTTTTGTGTTATCCTAGTAGAACATGTTGAAAAGAAACATCCTCCGTGAGATTACTTTGCCTTTCTCCACATCTCCATTGGAGAATGAATCAAGCAAGTTAAGTGTTTCAGAGGCCTTATGTTAAACAGAACTGAATTTTCTCAGCAGAATATATGCAAGTTTGATTACAAGTTAATGTTAAACTGATACTCACGTCTCCCAGAAGAAATGGTGTCCTCACAATGAGATAGTCTCCTCTTAGAATATAACCTTTTGTAAAAATAGTAGAGGATGTTAAGTTCTGGGTATTTTTGGAACACTTATTTGATTTTAACCTCTGACATTTTAGTCTTGCACCTTGAGTAGTTCTCAGTGCTAGAACTACAATATAAACGTCTAAGTATATGGTCTTCACCCTTCAGAACAAATTTTGATTTTTACCGATATGTGATAGTTCATTGTTTTTATCAAATTCTTCACTATTTATATGGACCTTTATTGCAACCCATTTTACTTTGACTAGGCTTTATATAGTATATTTAAACAGATATCAGCGCAAAGGATGGAAACAAGTCAGACCTAAACCGTTACCTTCCAACATCTCATCTGGAATTCCATAATCAGCAAACTGCTATTTACAGTCTGTTCTTGCTGCACTGCTCCATTATAATGTTTTGTCAGTCACATAGTTTGCTTACCATAATCTTCTATACAAGTTCAAATTCCGTTCACATCTAACTGAAATAACATACATAACATTTCTGGGGAATGATATACTTCAAGCTGTCTGATATGTCATTACTGGCAACAAACTCTTTTTTTTTTTTTTTTTTTTAAATAGAAAATCAGCTCTAGGCCCTTCTCATTCAAACAATTTCAAAAGCTCCTGAATCCCAATATAAAATCTTTACATAAAAATGCTTAAAATTACTGGAGATGTAACGCTGACATTGACAAAGAAACTAAGCCAATGTCATCACAAGCTGTCTTCTAAAGGTTGAAGCTTGTTATTAAATATGTATCTGAAGAAAGACAAAGTGGTTATGGTTTTAGGGTATGCCAAAAATCCGCAGAAACTTTGAAAAATGAGAAGTGTTTTTTACAAACTTTAAATGAGGAAATAAAATAATACTGATGAACTGGAAAGGCAGAAAGAAGCCGTGCACCAGTTTAGGAATTTCTATGTTTCTAGGCAAGCATATCCATGTAAGAAGCCCTTTTGCACAAAGCTGTTGCCGGACACTTCTGAACTGGTGCAACGTTCATTTGGAGTTGTGGGAAGCTGGCAGCTGAGCTGACTGGATTAGGTATGCAACTTTGTAGCTTTTTTCCTCTAATCTTTCACCCTTTCTGCCCTTCTCAGGCTCTCCTTTGGCTGAGCCTCTTGTTACTGCCCTTGTTGCTCAATTTGATTCGGTTAAGACCAGAAGAGACTGCTAGTCTGACCTCCAGCTCAGTAGAGGACATCAGGCATCTTTGAATCATCCCTGTTTGGAGCCAAATGATCTGTACTTGACAAAACAATCTTGGATAAATTTCTATCTATCTATCATCTTGTGCATTTTCATGACAATCTACATGAATTTGAAAGAATGCTCCACCACACTCTTCAGTTCAGCACAGCACCTGCTGATCTGCTGTCTCTGTACCAGAAACATGGTGGGTCTGTTTCTCCTCTCACCACCAGTTCAGCCATGATGAAAATTGTTGATACAGGCGAGACTGTGCACCAAGAGCAGAATACCATTTCCTATGTTTATGGTACACTTCATGGCATGAAAGTCGTCTTAGAGAGGTGTCATTCTCTTCCATTTTTATTTTTATTGTTGTTATTTTTAATCTGTGACTTTAACCAATCCTTTTGCATTTAAAATCAAAGTCCATTATTGAAGGACTTCATGTAGGTTTGTGACAATTTAATGAACAGGCATTCCATGAAGTAAAAAAAAAGAATGGACTAGACTTCTATATGTCTCTTTTTGTACTTGTTTGAAAGCTTTGTTAGATATCTTGTCGGTTGTCATGATTTAACTTCAGCCAGCAACTAGAACCACGCAGCTGCTCTCTCACCCCCATCCTCTTTCTCTCCCCCTAGAAGGGTGGGGAAAAGAGGGGAAAAAAAGGAAGGGAAAGGGAGAAAAAAAACCCTCATAGGGTGAGATAAAGACAGTTTAATAGAAATAATAACAGGAAAGGGAAAATAATAATAATAACAACAATAATAATAATACTCACTGCCCAGTGAATTGGCACCGTCCTGAGCAGTGATCATGGATTCCTGCCCCACTGGTTAACGCCCACTTATATACTGAGCATGATGTCTATGGTATGGAATATTTCATTGGCCGTTCCATCAGTCTCTCTATGCTTCTATGGGAAGATGAAAAAAGCCCTTGAATAGTGTAAACATCACTTAGCAACAACTAAAACCAATAGGTATTATTGACATTCCTTTCACAGCGATCACTAGAAAGAAAATTAACTCTTTCCCAGCTAAAACCAGGACACTGGTTTACATTTTAAAAGTAAGGGAGGGGGAAGGATTCAGTTAACATCAATTAAAGTAGCTTAATAGACATTCTTGCAAACAATAAAATGGAGTATCATCATCCTGCATGAGATGAATCTTACCCATTATACTTTCCTTTTTTGTCGTTTGCTTGTTTAGGTTTTTTTGTTGTTTCGGTTTGGGGTTTGTTTTGTTTTGTTTCTAACTGATTACACACCGTGTCATAGCAAAAAAGTTAGCTTATTTATTTCCCTTGAGAATCATGAAAAACTTAAGTAGAAAGATGTATAGAAAATCTGAAAACTTACGAAAATGACCTCCTGCCAAGACACTGAAACATGCAATGCCAGTGATGACCTTTAAAAATGATAGTAATCATTCAAATTTCAGCTGGTATATTTCCCTTTAAATATATGAATCTATAGTGATCTCCTAATTTCTGAGGTATCAAAATGCCTAATAGTTGCTAAACCAAATAATTTTTAAATCCCATGAAACTTCTGATATCATGCATGGGTGAATAGAAAATACACCTTTCATCTATCCTTACTGAGATAGGGGCAAATGGGAGGCTAACTGTAACCTAAGAATCATTGTTAGGTTTGTGTGTTGGATATTACCTATCAATTTTGACATGGCTATTTGTATTTTCTGGAAAGCATCAGGTATTATCTGTGGAAATCATCTTCATGAATATAGATTATGATCTTCTTTACATATATTTATATGCATGCATGAAAGTCAGTCTGAAAGCTGACGGTGGAAACCGCAAACCCTGATTTCTCACTCTGTAATGCATTGCAGATTCTAAATGATGCATTTTTTTCAGGCCTAGAGAATAGATAGCAAGCAAATGAAATAAATACGTTAAAGTTCTGGTTTTGCTTTGCTTTCAAGATGTTAAATATTGCCTATTTCTACTGATAAAAATGGAAACCAAGTTTCGCAGTATGGTGCAGCATTATTCATTCAGGTATACATTTTCCCTTTTAATAAATAATTAAAATACTTCCACCCTTACATAATTTAACAGAGCCAGGAAAATGTGACTCTATTACTTGTCAAACAATTTCAGCAAGCACTATGCATAATCATAGTGTGGAGATGCAAAAAGTGGAATAATATAGTAATTTCCTTACAAAGATAATTTCCAGTGTATCTTTTTTTTTTTTTTTCACTCTAGAAATAATAGGGACAATTTAGATCAAGCTTTGATGTTCAGAAGTGTCAGTATCTTCGCTGTTCAGACAGCTGATAGCTTAATGCCTTTGGCTTATTATCTTTAATTTCACCAATACTCGTCTTCTCACTGTATAATGAGATTTTCCTCTCCACTTAAAATAAACCAAACTACCACTCTATTAATCTAAAGATAAAACTTCAGGTGACTAAGAATGATATAGGAAGTTCTATAATGTGATGGGTATCAAAAATCATTCCAGAAAAAAAATCAGACAGAAATATAGAGCTCAGGAACCACCCTATAACATGAACACTGCTATTTAAAATGTTGCATCTTTGTGCCCCTCCCATCGTAAACTCAAAGTTGCTTAATACTGTGAAAAGCATTATGGCATTTAATCAAAATAGAACTAATACTATGTCAGATAATTGTCATCAAGTAGGGATTGTAAGTACTTCCACCTGCAAGAGAGATGGGAATACTGGTGGGGGTGAGGAGGGGAGTAGAGGAGGAGGTGGGATTTTTTTTATTCCAGTCTAACCACTTCATTCTCCCTTAAAAAAAAACAAACAATCAGAAGTAATAATATGTTGTCTTTTATTCTTAAGTGTGTTCTTAAAATGAAATACATCTATTTTATATGGGTATAAAAGATGTAAATTATGTTTACTTAATGTACCCTTTTTGCATCTGTTGGACTGTCAGAACATATATTTTTTATTTTGTATTGCCTTAAGTACCTGACACATCACATCAATTAACTAGTAAATTTTGTAGATGTCCTATTAATGAAGAAGTTTCTAAAAGACAAAAGTAGCTGAGAAATAGTATCTAAGAGAGGATGGCTAGCTCAATTTGGGAGTGGAAGAGTTAATGTTGACATCATTGAAAAACAAGATGCTTAACAAGATCAGAGTAGCCATTTGCTTTCTTTTGTTTTCACTTTTGCCTGTAGTCATCACTGCGTGGGATAAGACCAATAAGGCATTTCATACAAAACTAGAAAAACTGAAAAACTTAGAGTAAGCAATGATAGAAAATGTTTACCGACAAGGCAAGTGACTTTGTGACCACAAATAAGTTTTTATTCATTTAACTGTTTTATACTTTAGTTATGGTCTTAGACTCACTGCTACCTTGAATTAGTAACCTTTTTATGTTACATAGGTGTCCTGGTTCCGGTGGGGATAGGGTTAACTTTTCCTGGTATTCCATGCCATGTGAGCCACGCCCACCCTGAGCTGCCGGGGGAGGGGGCAGGAAGTTGCTGCTTAAAAGCGGGCTGGGGCGGCCCGGGTCCGGCCGGCGAGCGGCGAGCGGCGGGGGGAGCGGCGGTTCCGTAATCGCGTTTGTATATTCCCCTGTCCGTGTTGTTGTTGTTGTTTGCCTGTTCCCTTTGCTGTTCTGTTAAACTGCCTTTGTCTCAACCCAAGAGTCTTGCCTTTTCTTACGATTCTTCCTGTGTTTGGAAGGCACGAGCGAGCGACACGTGGTTCTTTGTTGCCGTCTGAGGCTAAACCACGGCAGTCCTTTTGGCGCCCAACGTGGGGCTCGAAGGGTTGAGATAACGACAGAATCCAACTAGAACGTGGAAAAAACGGTTTTGGTTTTTTTTTTTGTATGCATTTATTTTATTAGGTAAGTAGTCACTGGTCATCATGTTGCTTGGTTTGTTCTCATGGCTGTGTTACATAAATTCCTATATGGCTTATGTACTCCCTGCGATGCTGTTTACCATGTCTGGAACAGGGATGAGGATTATCATTCTGCTGTCCTGTGCGATATCTGTTTATGATATGATAACATCACTGTTCAGACGGCTATTTTGGGGTGTTTATGCGGTTTTGCTGTCCTGTCCGTACATTGGACACCGTCTCTCAGAATTTGTTAATAATTTCCCCAGCCCTTTTGCCTCCCTTTTCTCCTTCGGGTCAGGTATGACAGCTTTTGAGAATTTTGAATATCCTTGGGATACTCAAACTAGCGTGTTTGTAGTGCTATGTCTCCTGAATACGTTCCAGGTCTTGTTTTGGGTTAAGCGACTATTTAAGACTACCACCCGGAGATCTGCTCCGAGGCTGGATAGTCAGGGGTGGCATGGCATGTGGGAGAGCATGGGCAGGTACCTAGAGAACTACTCACCTCCAATGGTCTGGGACTTCACCCCTGAACAATTACAGGACCCTGATAAAGTGGTAGAATATTTGAAGGGAAAATGCTGTGGCTATTCTAGAGAGGCACAACTCACCGCGCTGTGCTGGGCCCTGGCCAGTATCTACCAGGCACTGCTCAGAATTATGCAGCACCCTCAAGGGGAAGAGATGGAAACCAGACCTGCGGCGGCCCCTGCGGCTGCTGCAGCCCCTGCTGCAGCCCCTGCGGCGGCCCCTGCGGCTGCTGCAGCCCCTGCGGCGGCCCCTGCGGCGGCCCCTGCGGCTGCTGCAGCCCCTGCGGCGGCCCCTGCGGCGGCCCCTGCGGCTGCTGCAGCCCCTGCGGCGGCCCCTGCGGCGGCCCCTGCGGCTGCTGCAGCCCCTGCGGCGGCCCCTGCGGCGGCCCCTGCGGCTGCTGCAGCCCCTGCGGCGGCCCCTGCGGCGGCCCCTGCGGCTGCTGCAGCCCCTGCGGCGGCCCCTGCGGCTACTGCAATCCTTGCGACAGACACTGCGGCTACTGCAATCCTTGCGACAGACACTGCGGCTACTGCAACCCCCGTGGTAGCCGCTGCCACTGAACCAGGGAACCAACCCATGCCAGTATCAGTTGCCCCCATACAGAAGAAGAAGTACACAAAGAAATCAGTTCGCTTAGTAAGAGATGATGATGAACCAGGGCCATCACGAGAGCAGGAGGAAGAGGCAGAACCAGAGATAATTACTCGATCCCTATCCTTGAGTGAGCTGCGGGATATGCGAAAAGATTTTAGCCGACTTTCAGGCGAGCACATTGTCACCTGGCTGCTCCGGTGCTGGGATAATGGGGCCAGTAGCCTGGAATTAGAGGGTAGGGAGGCCAGGCAGCTGGGATCCCTGTCTAGGGAAGGCGGCATTGACAAGGCGATCGGGAAAAAGACCCAAGCCCTCAGCCTCTGGAAACGACTCCTGTTAGGCGTGAGGGAGAGGTACCCCTTCAGCGAGGATGTTGTATGTCAGCCAAGCAAGTGGACTACCATGGAAAGAGGTATCCAGTACCTGAGAGAATTAGCCGTGCGGGAGATGATTTATTATGACTTGGACAATGCAGACTTACCCACAGACCCTGATGAGGTGCGATGCACAAGGCCCATGTGGCGGAAGTTTGTACGGAGCGCACCATCGTCATATGCCAACTCCCTGGCAGTAATGGAATGGAAAGGTGAAGAGGGACCAACGGTGGATGAGGTAGCTGGCCGGCTCCGGCGATATGAAGAAAGTCTCTCTTCCCCCCTTGTCTCAGCTGTGGAGAAACTGTCGCGGAAGGTCCAGCAACTTGAAGAGAATATGTCCTACTCCCCACCTGCACGGGCCAGCATCTCAGCTATTAGAAGCAGGCATTTCCCCACTCAAGAGAGAGAGTACAGAGGGTACACACCACGAGGCACCCTGTGGTTCTACCTGCGGGACCACGGAGAGGACATGAGGAAGTGGGACGGACAACCTACTTCGATCCTGCGGACACGGGTACAGGAGTTGCAAGGAAGGACAACCACAAAAGGGGATCCCTCCAGGAAAAGTGCCGCCCCAGTTTCCAGTGGGCCGTTCCCCAGACAAAGCAGAAGGCTTGATCTTGCTTCTGATCCTCTTGAAGGAACTTCCAAGTCATTTATGCAAGAAGTGAGTAATGGATACTATGACCAGTATTAGGGGGGCCCTGCCTCCGGCCAGGTGGAGGAAAGGGATAACCGGGTTTATTGGACGGTGTGGATTCGATGGCCTGGCACATCAGACCCACAGGAGTATAAGGCTCTAGTGGACACGGGTGCGCAGTGTACTTTAATACCATCAAGCTATAGAGGGGCAGAACCCATTTGTATTTCTGGGGTGACAGGGGGATCCCAAGAGTTGACTGTACTGGAGGCAGAAGTGAGCCTAACTGGGAATGAGTGGCAAAAGCATCCCATTGTGACTGGCCCAGAGGCTCCATGCATCCTTGGTATAGATTACCTCAGGAGAGGGTATTTTAAGGACCCAAAAGGGTACCGCTGGGCCTTTGGCATAGCTGCTTTGGAGACAGAGGAAGTTAAACAGTTGTCTGCCTTGCCTGGTCTCTCAGAGGATTCTTCTGTTGTGGGGTTGTTGAGGGTCAAAGAACAACAGGTGCCGATTGCTACCACAACGGTGCATCGGCGGCAGTATCGCACTAACCGAGACTCTCTGATTCCCATCCATGAGCTGATTCGTCAACTAGAGGTTCAAGGAGTGATCAGCAAGACTCGCTCACCCTTTAACAGTCCCATATGGCCGGTGCGAAAATCTAATGGAGAGTGGAGGCTAACTGTAGACTATCGTGGTCTGAATGAAGTCACGCCACCGCTGAGTGCTGCTGTGCCGGACATGCTAGAACTCCAGTACGAACTGGAGTCCAAGGCAGCCAAGTGGTATGCCACGATTGATATAGCGAATGCATTCTTCTCAATCCCTTTGGCAGCAGAGTGCAGGCCACAGTTTGCTTTCACTTGGAGGGGCATCCAATACACCTGGAATCGACTGCCCCAGGGGTGGAAACACAGCCCCACCATTTGCCATGGACTGATCCAGACTGCACTGGAACAGGGTGAAGCTCCAGAACATCTGCAGTACATTGATGACATCATTGTATGGGGAAACACAGCAGAAGAAGTTTTTGAGAAAGGGAGTAAAATAGTCCAAATCCTTCTGAACGCTGGTTTTGCTATAAAGCGAAGTAAGGTCAAGGGACCTGCGCAGGAGATCCAGTTTTTAGGAATAAAATGGCAAGATGGACGCCGTCAGATTCCAATGGATGTGATCAACAAAATAGCAGCTATGTCTCCACCAACTAGTAAAAAGGAAACACAGGCTTTCTTAGGTATTGTGGGTTTTTGGAGAATGCATATCCCAGATTACAGTCAAATTGTAAGCCCTCTGTATCAAGTAACCCGGAAGAAGAATGATTTTAAATGGGGTCCTGAGCAACGACAAGCTTTTGAACAAATCAAACAGGAAATAGTCCATGCAGTGGCCCTGGGGCCAGTCCGGGCAGGACAAGATGTTAAAAATGTGCTCTACACCGCAGCCGGGGAGAACGGCCCTACCTGGAGCCTCTGGCAGAAAGCACCAGGGGAGACTCGAGGTCGACCCCTAGGGTTTTGGAGTCGTGGATACAGAGGATCCGAAGCCCGCTACACTCCAACAGAAAAAGAGATATTGGCAGCATATGAAGGGGTTCGAGCTGCTTCGGAAGTGGTTGGTACAGAAGCACAGCTCCTCTTAGCACCTCGACTGCCGGTGCTGGGTTGGATGTTCAAAGAAAGGGTCCCCACCACACATCATGCAACCGATGCTACATGGAGTAAGTGGATTGCACTGATCACGCAGCGAACTCGAATGGGAAACCCCAGTCGCCCGGGAATTCTGGAAGTGATCATGGACTGGCCAGAAGGCAAGGATTTCGGAATGTCACCAGAGGAGGAGGTGACGCGTGCAGAAGAGGCCCCACCATATAATAAACTGCCAGAAAATGAGAAGAAATATGCCCTGTTCACTGATGGGTCCTGCCGTATTGTGGGAAAGCATCGAAAGTGGAAGGCTGCTGTGTGGAGTCCTACACGACGGGTTGCAGAAGCCAGTGAGGGACAGGGTGAATCGAGCCAGTTTGCAGAGGTGAAGGCTATTCAGCTGGCTTTGGACATTGCTGAGCGAGAAAAATGGCCAGTACTTTATCTCTACACTGACTCATGGATGGTGGCAAATGCTCTGTGGGGATGGTTACAGCAGTGGAAGCAGGGCAACTGGCAGCGCAGAGGCAAACCCATCTGGGCTGCTGACCTATGGCAAGATATTGCTGCCCGGATAGAGAATCTGGTTGTGAAAGTACGCCATGTAGATGCCCACGTACCAAAGAATCGGGCCACGGAGGAACATCAGAACAACCAGCAGGTGGATCGGGCCGCTAGGATTGAAGTGGCTCAGGTGGATCTGGACTGGCAACATAAGGGTGAACTATTCATAGCTCGGTGGGCCCATGACTCCTCAGGCCATCAAGGGAGAGATGCGACATATAGATGGGCTCGTGACCGAGGGGTGGACTTGACCATGGACACTATTGCACAGGTCATCCATGAATGTGAGACATGCGCTGCGATCAAACAAGCCAAGCGTTTGAAGCCTCTTTGGTATGGAGGGCGATGGCTGAAATACAAATATGGGGAGGCCTGGCAGATTGATTATATCACGCTGCCACAAACCCGTCAAGGCAAGCGCTATGTGCTCACAATGGTGGAAGCAACCACTGGATGGCTGGAAACATACCCTGTGCCCCATGCCACTGCCCGGAACACTATCCTGGGCCTTGAAAAGCAAGTCCTGTGGCGACATGGTACCCCAGAGAGAATTGAGTCGGACAATGGGACTCATTTCCGAAACAGCCTCATAGACACCTGGGCCAAAGAGCATGGTATCGAGTGGGTGTATCACATCCCCTATCACGCCCCAGCCTCTGGGAAGATAGAACGATACAATGGACTGTTAAAAACTACACTGAGAGCAATGGGTGGTGGGACTTTCAAACACTGGGATACGCATTTAGCAAAAGCTACCTGGCTAGTTAACACCAGGGGATCTAACAATCGGGCTGGCCCTGCCCAATCAAAACTTCCACGTACTGTAGAAGGGGATAAAGTCCCCGTAGTGCACATGAAGAATATGCTAGGGAAGACAGTCTGGGTTAGTCCTGCCTCAGGCAAAGGCAAACCCATCCGTGGGATTGCTTTTGCCCAAGGACCTGGGTGCACTTGGTGGGTGATGCGGAAGGATGGGGAAGTCCGATGTGTACCTCATGGAGATCTGATTTTGGGCGAGAATAGCCAATGAATCAGATTGTGTGCTGTTATAGCAGTTTCCTCAAGATCTACATCTTCAGCCTACAGACTGCGTGCATGAGCCACACCAGGTGCACCAGTCACAAGCTCCGAAAAATACAGCATGCAACAGACCAGCACCACCCAGCATCTCACCTGCCCTGAGAGACTGTTCTAACAGATGGAGCCCAAAGCCGTGGATTAAAAGAACTCAACGGACACTTTGGAGGGATGACCCATAAACTAAGGGTATTATATGTGTGTATATATATATATATAACAGGGGAAAGTGGTGGCAATTCATTGGAACCTGCTGGGCATGGCATAGATGGTATGGAATAAGGGGTGGATAATGTCCTGGTTCCGGTGGGGATAGGGTTAACTTTTCCTGGTATTCCATGCCATGTGAGCCACGCCCACCCTGAGCTGCCGGGGGAGGGGGCAGGAAGTTGCTGCTTAAAAGCGGGCTGGGGCGGCCCGGGTCCGGCCGGCGAGCGGCGAGCGGCGGGGGGAGCGGCGGTTCCGTAATCGCGTTTGTATATTCCCCTGTCCGTGTTGTTGTTGTTGTTGTTTGCCTGTTCCCTTTGCTGTTCTGTTAAACTGCCTTTGTCTCAACCCAAGAGTCTTGCCTTTTCTTACGATTCTTCCTGTGTTTGGAAGGCACGAGCGAGCGACACGTGGTTCTTTGTTGCCGTCTGAGGCTAAACCACGGCAATAGGTATTGAGAGAATTTTTTTTTTCTAAAAAAGTTAAATTTAACTAAATTACTTTGGCAATTTTTCTATAATGCAAAAAAACATGAATCTGAGTTTACGATTTGCCGTTTGGATTCATGACCCTTTTACAGCAGTCCTTGGTATTTGGATTACTACAATACTGATATTTTACATCTGGACAACTTGGGGAGTCTTCATATCTATTATTATAAAAAAATACTTAACAGGAATATAATAGCTCTATCTGATGATATCATTGAATAATGATATTCTGTTCTTATGCATACAAAAATGCATAAGATGTGTTTAATGTTTATTTTTTTGTTCTATTTATAGTCCGCAGGCACAGATAATTCCTTTTTTAAAAGAACCAAATGTTCTAACCATATGGGACAATTCAGCAAATTAACCCAAGTCTGTAAAAAACCTACACTAAGTCTAATCTAGTTAAAGGCCTCTGTGAGAAGTGAAGAATGGTTGCCTAGAAAAGAATATAAGTATTAAGGCTGAATCATTTCCTGAATAACCAACTGTGCTACTTTTTGAAAAGTGCCTGAGGGCTTCTCACCAAAATTTTCTAAAGATAAAAAAAGTTAGGTCCACATAGACATAGTTAGACAACTAAATAAGTGTTCTGATTTTCACTTTTCTATCCATGAAATGCTGAGTAGATAACAGCTTCCATTGGAATAAAATGGGATTGAGTGGCTCTCATGGCTGGTGAGAAAGGAATAATTTCTGCAATTTCACAAATGATTAGTAGTTTCGCCACCCTTTTTCTCCGCATGCCTCATTATAATAACTTGTCATTTATGTTCCCTACAGTGGTTAAGTGATGCACTAAATATGAAAGCTCCATAACAGATCACTTAGTTGAGAGGGTGGAAACCAGTCTATCCATCATTTCTGACCAAAATGTCCAAAACTGAAAAGGAAAAGGGGTTTTTGAAACATTGTTCAGGGCTTAGTTTTGTTCCTTTACAGTTCTTCCTGAATCTTCATAATATGATGTGTTAATGAATTGTTAATTTTATATATTTAAATGTGGCCTATTATAAAGCGCAAGGAATGATCCTGGAACTAGTAAAGGCTTCCTCATCCCTTGGAAAGCACAGGCAGTTTATATACAGACAAAGGTGAAAAATTTCTACATCTTTGAACTTTCAAGGCAGGAAAAAAACGTATCTTAATGATGACTGCTGAAATTAAAGGAAATTAATACATCTTTTTAGCATAGTACTTCTAAGTTGTAATGTAAATGTCACTGCTGCAAAAGAAATTGCTAGTGTGTTAAATTAGAAGATAAGGGGGCTCTGAGTCTTTGTTAAGTAACTCTTACTTCTGAGGGATTGTCCTTATAACAAGCTTTTATAACTCTTCATATTTTTCCCCTAGCATCCAAGAAGTATCTCCAGCTTTCTATTTCTAACCATGTTACTCAATATCATTCATCCTTAAAAAAAAAAACACACAATAATATCAGATTTAGAGTATTCCTAACAATTACTGTGCACTAGTCTACATATAGTCCAAAGAATATTGATGTATAATGTTCCTGTACAAGATTTTTTTTTCTTTTTCTCTCTCTCTTTTTTTTTTTTTAAATTTTTTTTTATAGATGGGCATTAAACTTTGATTTATATGTGGTTTTATTCACTATTTAGGACACAGAAACCAGATGAACCACTTGGTCTGTGTGGTTTTTATTGTAGGGATGGATACGACACACTCCTTATGTTCTGCTATAACAATTGGGTGAGAAATGACATAATTCTTTTACCACACATTTCATGTAATAAACCTTAACTTCAAGCAAATGCAAGCTATAAAATTCTATTGATGGCTTTCTCAGATGCTGTACTGTTTTAATAGATACCTTTCTTCTTTCAATATGCTTTCTTTTTACTCTTTGACATACATCTTAAACAGAAATGCCTGTCAAGTGTCCAGCAGGGTGCACGTGATAAACCCTCATGTATCCTTTTACTACACCTTAGATGCCATAAACTATACACAGAGATATATACAGCACTTACTATATATAACGATGTAGTGGGGTACTGCTGATAGGCTTTTATAAATAAAGAGCACTAGATATTTTCTCAGTCCAAAGGTCATCAGATTAATGTACTGTAGGTTTGTATTCTGTAGCTGGCATTTGTTAGCAGCTTGGCTATTACTCTTCTTTAAAGCTGCCAAATGATACCAAAAGGTTCACAATAAAATATGATAATATGAGAAACTGAGTCTGCTGGGGAAAGGGGCTGTCATTTTGACTAATTTTTTTTTGTTGTTTTAATAGAAAGAACAAAATTAATAAAAAAAATCCCAAAGCACAACTGAGACAATTCGTATCATGTGGTGACCTCACACACACAGAAATTTGGAAGTCTTTCAAATTACTTTCTTTACGTTGCCTAACCTGCCCATCAAGTGATAACAAAGGCAATGGAAACCTTACACATTGTTTTATTTCCTTCATAGTAAGGCAGAAATCTTTGGCTATGTTTGATGAAGCAAAGCATTTAGAAAGTGGCATAAATGGAGAATGCCACCTCTGCATGCATGGTTTCACTTAGAAATGGGAGCTGTAAGTTAAAAATGACCTTTTTTTTCTTCTTAACGAAACATGTTCTATGATTCTATGTTCAGGTGAGTTTCCCATGCAAAGAATACAGCTAAGCCTAGTCTTAAGCTGAGTCAACATCTTCATAAATGCTGTTCAATATCTTCATAAATGGGATTGATGGGATTGAAAGCACCCTCACCGAGTTTGCTGATGACACTAAACTGGGTCATGAGGTGAGCATGTCAGAAGGGAGAGCCATCTAGCAGAAAGACCTGGTCAAACTGGAAGAGTGGGCAAGCAAGAACTGTAAGAAGTTTAACAAAGATTCCCAGAAGAACTGCTAACAAGACTTTCTTAGGAGACCTGATTCAAATCCAATACCGGTGTAAATTCACAATACTCACATTCTAAGATGTCAGTGATTTGTAGCTCCTGATAACTAATTACAGCTACAACACTATGGTTATAGCTATGTTATACCTACAACACAACACTATCTTCTGCCTCCCTTTTTGAACATTTCTTTTAGGTTATACTTGTGCCTTAATTTAAGTCTTTGGAGTACCTATATTTTTCTAATCTTTTTCCCATAAAACTCTTTTTAAAATCTCCTGGTTTGTTCTGTCCTCATGCAGTTATCTATACTGAAATAATCATCTTCAGATCTCAGAGTCTTGAGATCTCACAAATTGAATTTGTGTGAGAAAGACATGGAGAAAAACATTCATCACCGTCAATCAGATAGCAAGTACCTAGAAGTGGTAGCCTTAAAAAAAAAAAAAAAAAGTTAAGCTGATCTAAACATTATAAATAAACAAGACCAAAAAAACTTATATTGCAAAACAACTGTCTGGAAAAATGCTCACTTCAGAACTGAATAAATGACCGTAACTTTAAAAGAAGCATCTTTCCAGATCCCATCAAAATTCACGATATATGGCTGGTTACCAATATAATTTGGCAGTGAAAATCACAAATGAGATCTTTATGTTGGGCAGCAATACAAGTTATCCAATTTTTCAAAGTTATTTAGCTTCTGCCTTTCCTACTAGCATTTGTTAGGACAGTGAGTGCTGTGTCACTGACTTTCATATAAGGTAAATGAAAATGCTACGGTTTGAGCAGCAAATCTGTCTTTCCTTTTTTTTTTTTAATTCTGTTTAGAAAAAAAAAATGCTATAAATGTATAGACACATCACACCAATTAAAGTGTTTTCCCTCTTCTATTATCCATGTGTATGCTATGCATACCCTTACATACACAGAAACTACAGACAAACCTTACTGTCTGAATAATAATTTTTAAAGGTTTAAAAAAAAATTATTACCATTGCACAGCTTATAGTAGTATTTGTAGTGTAACAACTTACATTTACATGTATACTTTTTACACATGAAGGCATGTTTCACGTTATATAATGAAAGATGTTTACCATCGTGGTGATCCAAATTGTTTGTGTACATTTATATGATACATTATCTACTGCAAGATATTACCTAACTAGAAATCATTGAGATAACACTGAAAATCACTGACTAAGTAGTCTAACAACAATGATACTGCATGTTTGTTTAACTCCTGGGTCTCACAGTGTACGCATTACTGTGGCGAAAGATCCTAAAACCTCTATTTAGAAAGAAAAACAAGGCTTATGCCAGACTTTATTTTAAAAGATCTTTTTGGTAATTCAAAGTAATTTACTTCCTCAGAATCCTAGAGGAAATATTTTATAAAGCAAAAACTAAATCTAGATTTCTTAAGCCCTAGTGTCTTGACTTAGACCCAAGATCTGCTATATTTAAATCATTAACTGCCCGTGAATTATTTCTTTTGGTGTTGTAGCAGTATATTACTTTTAAATGGGACATTTAGACTCTTACCAAGCATCCCGGAGGTGTTGCTAATACATCTGACTTCTGCTCTTATTACTATCATTTCAGCACTGGTGCTTTCTGTCTTTAAAGATTTCACTGTACCTTGCACCAGTGCCAATTTAGTGTACTTGTACTCCATCACATTTATCTATACACATCTATGTTATAGCTTGTCTGCAGCTGTGTAATAACTTATACGGTTTACTTACAACACATTGTGACCATTGTGGCTGTTTAGATTAATTTGATTTTCTACAACAGTTTAAATTTTAGCGGAAGTTTAGAGTGTCAAATCTCTAAAAAAAAATAAGTTTTAAATAAGAGAAATCAAAACTGCATGGATTTTGCAGTTTTTATATCAGACTTTTAAGTGATTCATTCCATGCTGCATGGATAATGGTTCTTTCTTCACAAATACTCTTTTCTACTTTGTGGTGTTACAGAGGCATTGAAATAAACGTAGTTATATTATTAAGAAACTGGATTAATGATTGAGTGAATAAAAACCAAACATATTTAAGATGGTAAGCCTCTTAATGAAAGAATTTATATCTGATAGGCCAAAGAGCCACCACCTAGACACAGGTAGGATAAAAAAGGCGACTTTCTTGCCAGTGTTGAAAACAATTTACAAGTTTGAAACCACAATGGTAGTCCTTTTACTCAGTTTGCTGTGATTCAGGGAAGAAAGCTCCTTCTCTCCCTTCCCCGCCCCCCAGCAGTAGCTGTGGAAGTTCATTGCTACATTAGGCACAGCCTTTGTCGTAATCTTTAAGGGACAGGCTAGCAAACTGCTGTAGTGAATGAAACTGAAGATGAATTCATTCCCATATATTACCACATTAAATGGCAGGAATTGGAAGTGACAAAAGAAGATTTTAACAGTATCTAGACAATTAATCAAGGTGACCACTTGTACACATCACAATTCTAAACTTGGCCCAATTAAAAGCAAATAGCAAATACATCTTCTACTGTAGTCTATAGCATTAATTAAGCACACGGCTCGCTCTGGGCCATTGTCATTCCTCAAAGTCCCTGAGCACTCTCTCAGTCCTTGAGAAAGCTAGATGAAAGTTTTCCTTACTGAGATTACAGCTGACCCATGGTTTCTTCCATGGAATAAGGCCAATGCAGGCTATCCCTGTGAAACTGCTCTCAGTTTCTCTTGACCTTCCACTGAAGGCTGGAAATTTCATCCTGTAATTATTCCTATGAACATTTTCAAATGTAAGAGACCAGAAGATATCTAGGACGTGCTTCACTGAACATATGGGTCATCTAACATTACCACTGAGGATTTCAGAAGAAGCATAGGTAAGAATTTTAGGCACAGAGCACTTCAAGGAGAACTGAATCTGTGGATTTACAGACAAAGAGAGGACACTGGCAATAACCAGAAGGACATTCAGATTTCAGTTCCTTTGATTTCAGTGTGATTTAGGATTGTAAAAGCCATTGTATATCTGAGTCAAAATTCTCCTTAGCCCATCTAATGGAGAACATAGATCTTTTCAATTGCGCTGAATCAGATAAAGATTCCTTTGTCCTTTCAAAAAGTACTGATGTATTTTGCCTGAAATGTAGATGTACCCAGCTTGATAGTTAGTTTTATCTCTTGCTGATGCAGTGGACTTTGTCACACATAGATTATGTTTTTGGCACAAGGAGGAATCAAACTGTTTAAGCAGCCCATATTGAATCCACAGGACATGTTTTAATTACACAGTCAGAAGTCATTGCTTCATTTAAGATTCATAATCATGAACATATTTATATAACAATTGTAATCTAAAATACAGCTCCATAATACTGATCTGTATTCAGTAAACATTTTTAAACAACCATATACGCATACAGAGCAATATCTCTATCTTTGTAGGCATTATGGCTTAGTAGCCTAGGACAGAGACCTGTGGTTATTCACAGCACTTCCAACAACCTTTTTTATTCTTCTCTTTTTACACTTTCACCTCTTCACAGCACAGTCTAGCTTTAAATGGTGTTTACTCAGTGCCCAGGACTGGGAGTTCAAATGTCTAGCAAAGTCTTGGGATGACAATCTGGTACCTACAATTATAACACACATTGGTTTTCAAGTGCTGCATATCCTTCACACGGTACTAATAGGTCTTATTCTCTGAACTGCTATTTCATATGTAGTTGTAAATAAAAATAGAGCAGCCAAAAAAACAGACTTAGTGTCTGTTTCAAAGCCTGTCCCATTATGTACAGGGTTTTTTGGACCATGGTGACCTGACAGATAATAATCTCACACTAGAATTTTAAGAGCCTCATATTTATCCTCCACTGTTTCGCTTTTAATAAGTGAGAAAATGGCAAGTTTCTGCAAATCTGTGTGAAGCACATCGTGGACATGACTGTAGAGGCGTACTGGTTTTGGCTGTGATAGATAATTTTCTTCATAGTAGCTGGCATGGTGCTGTCTTGGATAATATGTGGGTGGTTTAGTTATTGCTGAGCATTGCTTACACAGCCTCAAGGCCTTTTCTGTTTCTCATGTTGTCTCACCGAGTAGGCTGGGGGTGTACAAGAAGTTGAGAGAGGACACGGCTGTGACAGCTGATCCTAACTGACCAAGGGGATATTCCATACCATATGACGTCATGCTCAGCATATAAAGCTGAGGGAAGAAGGAGGAAGATGGGACTTTGCAGTCATGGCATTTGTCTTCCCAAGTAACCGTTACAGCCTACTGATGGGAATTAGAGAGTGAATTTCTGATTCTGCTTTGCTTGCACACGCAGCTTTTGCTTTACCTATTAAATCGTCTTTATCTCAACTCACGTCTTTTCTCACTTTTACCCTTCTGATTCTCCCTCACATCCCACTACAGGGGAGGGAGCGAGTAGCTGTGTGGGGCTATGCTGCCCACTGGGGTTAAAACACAACAAGAGGCTGAACGCCTTATTTCAAACAAAATAAAATGGAAGTAAATTTTAATTTGAAAGAAGTTAAAAAAAATATCCCCCCAAGAAAGTGTGATTTTCTAAATCCTGTATGCCTCCACAGGCTTTACTGTTTTTCATGGTTCCATTCTTCCAGCGCCATGAAGATTTGCTCCATGAAAGTCTGCATTTTATATGAACCATAGAATACAGCCTTTGAACTAAGCTTATTATTAAATTTACAGAAATACTATTTATTCAAATGATTTTACAAGAATAAATGCCTTCAAGTATTTGATTCTACCCTTTCTACGCACGTGGACATTTGAGAACTCATTTCTTAAAGCTTCATGTACAAAGACATCCAACACAGCCAACATTATTTGCTCTCACCCCAAGAGCGATGTAATGACATTTTCGCCTCTAAGTAGGTCTCGCAAGCAACAATGCAATCAAAATATTTGATTTAAACAGCAAACATTATATGTCTTTGATTAATAAGCACAGAATTGCAGTGACAAGGTCAAAGCAAAATAAAACTGACATAATTTGTTAAAACTATTACTGGCAGATACTACAGCCTGAAATTTCATGAGATGGTCTCATAAGAAGTTTCAGGTTCATTGCTCAAATGGACCTGTTCCAAGTCAGTGGGGGAAAGTTAATCTCCCCTAACCATAGGCATCTTGCATGTAGGTCTTAAATCTAACAACTGAGCTATTCTCCTTAGACTCCCATTTTATTCACTAGAAAGATACAGGCACCATAGTCTCTGATTCACCTATGTTCGATGTCTTTTTCAGAATGAGATTCAGTCCTTGAGTCTTTTTCTAATTCATAAAGCGAGATTCATAGTACATAAAGGGAATATAGACAGCTAGCAAAGATATTTGTTTAAGCAGCAGTCATCAACATTTATTCAGATAAATCCTATCCTGTTTTTTTCATCGCATATTTATACCAAGTTAGTATATTTATATATCTATCCGATAGATATGAAATATAGTAGGAATTCTTCAGAAATTCTACAACAATGTAGCAACAAATGCAGACCAGCATCTTCCTTGTTTACTAGTCTTCCAAATGTCTGGTCTAGAATAGATTGAGTGTATCAAGGCAAAACGGTCCTTATTTGGATAACTTATTTCATTATACAGGAAACTTTCATGTACTAATCATATCATTTTTTTCTGCTATAATTAAAGGATTAGCTACTGCATTATAAGGTAACACCTTACTTCAATGTAGACAAATCCTCCTTACATAAGCTCACTTATTGAGTTCCTTCTTTCATTGATTTCCCTTCCCCATTTTTTTTTCTGTGCGTGTTTCAGAGTAAAAAATGCATCTAAAGTAACTGGAAGGCGGAGAACTCTTCTGAGAATTTGGCTTTTGCTGTCTGCAGTTATCCTAAAAGCACACAATATGTGTATCTATACGTAACATACATACATTCAGGGAAAGGAAGGAAAGAAAGATGGGATGTTAAAGAGGGAATGAGAGGCCATGGCACGCCTTGCTCTCATTTTCTACCACCAAAGAGAAGTAACATCTCAGAGGTGTGCTGGTGAGAGTACAAAGGATTCTTGGTAAGCACGCTGAGACACTCCATTGAGAACTGCTCTCTCTTGTGTCAGGCCTGTGAAGACCACCCATTCTGCTCAGTGTATGTCTATGACCTGGAAAGTAAGTAATGTGTCAGCCTGTATAAGGAATAGTATGGACAATAGCATAGGGAACGTTTATAAAGAGTAAATTATACACTGTAGCCACTTGAGGATATTCTACATTATATTTTCTGGTCATTCCACCTCAGAAATTACTTCAACAATTAGATAGAGAAAACTCCCATCTGAAGAAACTGAAATTTTTCATTTTGGCCTTAAAAGGAAATGCTTACACAAAGATACATTGTACCTTGAATTTTATAAGTTATATATTGAATTATATATATTGAATTATATAAAATGATGAAAGGTACATACAGAAAGTTTGTCAGGAGTTTTCTGTGTCATAAGAGAAGACCATTCACTGAAATTAAACGATTTGACTATGTTAAAGGAAGAAACGCTTAGAAGTCCACTACTACATGATTTCAGGAAGCAGAAACTTCATAGAATGTTAAGAATTAAGGAGGAAATGGAGAAAAAATGCTAAATATGAAACCTTTATTTTAAAGTAGTTTAAGACTTTCTTTTTAAGCATTTTGAACTTCCAAGAAGATTTGCTCAGTCTATATATTACTGGCGTAATTTGGATCCTATTTACCTCAACTTTTACATACATTCCTAGTTAGCATTTCATTTTATGTAACTTGAAGGCTGAAAATATTAGTGTTTTAATAAATAACTTAGTGCTTTGGCTTTGTTCTTAGTCCTGCAAAATCTAGCAAATTCAGTTAGAATAAATGCTCTTGCGTGAAACAGTAAGTGTATTCACACTGCATACAGTTTTAACTTTGGTACTATCAGACTCCCTTTCAGTTGCCTGGACATGACCTGCCAGTTGCTATGGACATGACCATAACTGATATGATTATATAGAATCACAGAATAGAATCACAGAATGTGTTGGGTTGGAAGGGACCTTTAAAGGTCATCTAGTCCAACCCCCCCACAGTAAGCAGGGACATCTTTAATCATGTCATCATTATATGGATAGGGACATCATTATATGACATAAGTACCATGTAGTAAAGCAGTTCTTTAAAGAATGGCACATAAAGGAAACGGAAACAGTTTAAGGGAATCAGCCGTAACATATCCCTTTTGGTGGGGGACTGTGGGGACAGGAGGAGACGTGTCAATGTCAGGGTAATGAACAATAGGGGAGAAAATTGTTAAATGGATAAAAGGAGAACCAAGAAAAGAGATGTCTTTACGGACCTCACTGCATAAGAAGGGGCAAGGCTTTCCTATTTCCCAGTTAATTTCCCTGGTTTTTCATATGATACCTAGCAAATGGAGTAATAATTTTGTCATGAATTCTTAGGAGTTGTTAGAGTACGAATAATCCCAGAAATGTTCTCTCACTTTCTCTCATTACAGTGTGACACTAATTACTGAAAAAGTTATAGAGAATAAGTGCACCATTCAGTTAAGGAGAAAATCTTTTTTTTTCTTTTTTTTCTCCTTTTTTTTCTCAAAAAAAAAAAGACATTTTCTTCCTTTCTAAGAAAGATTCACTTGATTCATGAGTATAAATGAACAGGATAGTGCCAGACATGTTCTGTGTCACTGTAGAGCTGTTCCAGAGACTCTAAAAATGCAAGGTTCAAGAGAGCCACTAATCTATGTCCTCTACACAAAAGAGAGGGTGGCCTTATGAATAGTAAATTGAAAGTCTTTTATCTCTAATGTCAACTTAATGACTTAAATGTTTCATCTTATTGCAAGAAATCCAAGTCAGTGTAATCCTATGACATGCTATGAAACAAAACCTAATCTTTTTTAAAGATGTAAGCATTTTCAGTGAGAACCAGGGACTTGAAGAGGGTAAATATGAACAATGACCTGACATCAGCAAGTGCTTTTATTCATTTGAAACTAATGTTAAGCTTCACCTAACCATCATATTAAAAGAGTTCTTGTCGTAGTAGGAGACTTTTACTCCTCATGAACATAATGAAGTGCTCTTATCTTTGAAACATCAGAGCTTTTCTGAATGAGAATAAAAGTCTTTGCAGTGCTTTTCTCTATTACCGTGACACAGAAATTTAAGGCAGAATGTAACATTGTCCTGTGTGGATGTTCAGACCGAATGGACAGATTGATAAACGGTGAAGATGGAACAAACCTTCATGTTCACAATCCTGCATTAATAAGCAAAAATGTTTGATGTATCATCTGGTTACATTATAAGCTAAAGAATGGTTTCAATTTAAGTGGCTCCCCTGAACGCTCAGTCAGTTTGCACTTAAAAAATGTGAGGGAATTTTCTCAGAACTGATGAATGTGAAAAATTCATAGTGGGGCAAAAGCAAAACCATAATAGCCTTTGCCCTCATTTGAATCGGTTTCTGCTTCTTTGCTCAGTGACATCTGTAATCATGAAATGAACCTTTTTTTTTTCTTTCCTGGGTCCAGTTCCTGAGAAGAGGGCTCCAGCCCCAATACCAGTATAATTTTCATTAAATTAGTTGTCACCGTTTGGACAGGGTGACCCTGATGGCACCACTGAGTCTTCTGATCAGCCTCTCCAGCGACTTTCACCCCGGTTCATGGACCCAGAGTCCTCCCCAGCATGACCCATCCCACCTCTGTCACTGTTGCAGATAGGAGGACATCACCATGCAATAGTTCCTGTTGGGCCAACCCTAGCATCTAGGCATCCCCCAACACATCTATCTGCCCCTTCCCTGTCATCCTGGGCTGCCCTGGCTTGGAAAGCACAGCCAGGAGACAGGAAGTCTCCTCCTTCACTGACAAGTGGGATCCCTGTGCCTCCCTGTGGGAAGGGGGTACCCAGAGCCTGAGGGCAACAGATAACCCCAGGATCCTCTTGGGGCTGTTTTCCCCACCACAGTCCTCAACTGCCCCAGGTCCCGCTGCCACCTTGTATGAGCAGTGGCCTGGCTGTGCCACCACCCTGACTATGCCTGCTCCCAAGAGACCTACTGAGTGTGGCAGCCCTCCTTTTGCAACCCAGGAAAGTAATTACACAATAGCCAAACCAAAACTGACATCCTCCGGTCACACCATGTCCTCAACCTAGCACAACCTCAGCCCTGAGGTCCTTCAGCTCTGCTCATCCCCACAGGCTGCAGTCCTGGCCTGCCCAGGCCCCACAGCCATGCCCCTGCCCCAGCCACACAAACCTTGCCCGAGCCTATATGAGTACAGCAACTTTGCTGACGTATTTAAGAAAGGGGAAGAAACCCGGCTGCCCATTGCCCTGATCCCAGGTGAGAGGATACGCTTCGGGCATATCTGTGCCTTGTCACATGCTAAATTAGCAGCCTTTGAGAAGTACCTCAAGAACAGTCTGGCACTGAGGCTGATCTGCCCCTTCACCTCTCCCTCTAAGCCCCCGTATCTTTTATCAAAAACAAATATGGGCATCTTTGCCTGGGAGAAGATTACAGACATGCCAATGAAGAACCAGCATCCCTTGCCTCTCCCCCAGAGCTCTTTGGATGTCTTCAGAGGCCTGACAATTCACCAAGCTGGACCTGTGAAGAGATTACAATTTGCTCCAAATCTGGCAAGGGAATGAGTGAAAAACTGCTTTCTGCACCAGGCAGGGACACAATAGGTATCTTGTGGTGCCACTTGGTCTGCTCAGAGCTCCAGCCACCTTCCAGCACTTTCTGATTTCACAGCAGACCGGCCACCCTTGTGGGAGAATACGATATCTTGGTGACTGTAGACCTGTTTACCAAGAAAGCTCACTTCATCCCTCTCAGGAAGCACTGATCGCTCCACAGCCTGCTTAGCTTGCCCTACAGCGTTATTCTTGATGCTATGGCCTCCCAGACTGCATCACCTTTTTCACAGCCAGATACTGGACAGACCTCATGGGAAGTATCTTCCAAACCCAGCCCCTGTAAGTTGTGAGGACACACCTTGCTGGCAGGAGAGTTTGTTATCAGGGCCTTAAGATCACCACCAGGACTGACTGTCCCTGCCAAGCCTCCCAGGGCTCCCCCCGACCCCTGCCCACAGCCCTGGACCCCATTTCAGCACAACCCAGGGCTGTTCATACATGGACTGAGGGACTAAAAAATTTTCAACAGGATAACACATATGTAACAGTCGGGTTTGCATTTTCTGTAGTTGCTTTACAGTGATGGCCAAATTTTTCAAGTCTCTCTTCCTTTTTCTTAAAGTAGGAGATATTGGTAATGGAAACAAGGGAAGACTGTCTCTTCTTTACCTGTTTTACAAAGGATCATTCTCGGAGAATATTATTATTCTGTTTTAACAGTTTCAGTAAGCTGCTATTGACAGTGGACAGAACAAGCACATAGGATGGGTAAAAATGCCTGGATTTTTAATGTTAATTTCCAGGATTTCATTTAATACATCTTTTCTTTGAAGATCTTTTTATGCTAGGAAATTCACTGCAATAATACTATGCCATAAACAGTAATATTAAAGCTTTTGTAAACAAGTGTTGCTTGCAATAAAGTCAATACTAGATAATAGCTAACTGAAAAAATGATAGTTCTCAATTTGCCAAAACAAAAAAATACTGGCAATGAAGTAAAAACCACAGAGAATGTCACTCTTATATTAAATTACCCCTTAAGTACAAATTTTAAGCTGTTTTTGCAAGATTGAAAAACTTTATGTCCTCCCTCTATAGCATTTCTAATTGTTTGCAGTTGAGACTGACTTATATCAGAATGGGTAGTAATAAAGTGCCTACTTCATCATTACTAAACTCAGTCCACAAGCTGCTCTCAATTTTGTGAGATCCTTTTAATTCCTGCTGTGTTTGGGGCGGAGGAAGGAGGGAGAGGAGGCTAGAGGGAAATTCAACAGAGGCCTTTGCTGGTTGCCAAAGAAATGCGTAATGAGCTAGACTGTGCCTTCTCAGTATTTTCATCCTGAGACAAACAGTGCACTGCTTCCCTGCAGAGCAAGATCCAGGGAGAGACTGCAGAAATTGCCTGCAGGCACTTGCAGGAGTTGCAGTCTGTTGCACAAGGTAGACCTGTCTTGTGTTGCTAAACGAGAAGTAGGGTGAATCCTGTCCTTACCCTTTCAGGTGGATTACACCCTTGATGATAGTGCCCTATCTACAGGGTATAGCATAATTATAGTTCCTGATGGAAAAATAGTGCTGTGCAAATCATGACCATGGGACAGCAATAAAAATTGAAAAGGGGGCTGTCCCAGTTCAGACAAGTCATCCTTAAACCATCTGAAGGAAAGCAGCGCAACACAGAGTCACACTGAGCTGTAAACTCACTTTCTACTGTGCAGAAGGCGTGCACTAGTTCAGATATGGGAGAAAGGGAAAGAGTAAGTAGGAGGGAAACTGACTTAGTGGTTTCAGCAAATTGCACCTAATTCTCAGGAGATTTCAGATGATTTTGTCTAATACCTAGATACCTCTTCTGTGTGGTATTGTAGATCAAGAACATGCTTTCCTAATGGGACCGAGCAACCCAGAAGGAAGATACGCTGCAGTGAAGAGAACCATGAAGGAAGGTGAATGCTACCTGAGACACCTATCTTTTGTGAGACATCATAAATGAAGAAAGAGGCAGTATTTAAAAAAAGATCACTCTTCATTATTCCTGTTGTCTGACACAGCTGTCTTAACCAGCAGCTGGTCAACCCTTTTAAGGTACCTACTATGAGGTACCCAGTCTTAGTCTTCAGGTTTCCATAAATCATACCAACTTCCTTCCTTTTCCATTAGCTATTTTGTGAACTAGTATGATATTATTACAAGCTGAAAGTCTTTGTATTGTAGCAAAACTTCCTATAAAAATGATCTCATAGTCTGAATAACAACTTTACTGTAACAAGCTTTCATTGTCTGCCCGGGGGAAAAAAAATACAGTAACTAGCCATATGCCAACACTCAGGGGAAACAGAAGCTTGGGCACAGAATATGCAGGGGTTTTTAGCATTCAAAGGCAGGGAAATATTCCACTTTCTTTTTTATACAGGGATTTATAGTTAAGTGAGCTACCTCAAAGACCTCCAAAACCAAAGAATCCGGGGATTCGCACTCTCTGCATCTGCTTTGGTGAAAATACATGTAGTGTTTTGCTGCCATGGTGATAAACACATCCATCCTGATTTCACTCTTGAGAGCATGGAGGATGAAAAAGCATTAAGTTACTATAGTTATAGGATGGCAAGTGTCACAGAGAGGGTGAAAAATTTATCCATTGTTTGGAATTATAGGTCTATTCTCAAGAAAAATGTACATTTATTTTATAAATTGTTTGCAGGCAGTTGCAGTTAGTGCCTTAAGAGAATATCAAATTCCAAACAATCCGAGGAAAAAATTAGAACTAAATATCTTCTCAATAGTTGGTTTTGATATATTTTTACTCACCAAAGAGTGATTTGGAGGACTTTGATGGGAACAAATGAGAGACTGGCAAAGTTCCTTTTCACTTTTCATAGAAAAGCAGAATTCATCTGGAAACCATTAACACAAATTGGAAACAATAGCTTAAGGTGTTCCATTTGTAGATTAACATATATGTGCTTCGTGGTTCAGATCAGCTGCTAATTCTGCAGATGGAAATCAAAGCATAGGAGAAAATAAAAAATGGAGGTGAGATAGACTGATATGCTTTCATTTAAAAGTAATACTTTTTGTCTTTGTCTTGAAAGATGAGATATATAAAAAGATATCTTTTAAGATCTTGATTATTATTTTATATGTTTTCTTTCTGAAAATCAAATTTCTGATAATTAAAATGCTGAATATGTAAGTAGTATTGGGGGAAGGGATTTCTGTGTTGGGTGCAATTTCATTTTTCCAACCAACTTTTAAAATGCTACTTTTTGCAAAAGATGTAGAAACGCCACAAGGGGATGTTGGCTCAGTTGTAATTTAGAAGGAAAGTGCAGCCTACTTGATAATCACCTGAAGTCTTTGAAACACCTTGATGGCACATCAAGAATTCCCATCTAATACAGCTGAGCATTTTATTGGCCTAGATAGGCATTACTTAGCCTGAGAAATCCACTGGGAGCCAAACACAATTTAATATCATTACAGTGGTGTATTATTCATATATATTATGTTAAGACTTACATATTAAAGAAGTAAAATATTTCCCAAACACAATTGCTTACTGGCAATACTGCCAGGCACTTCAGTCACTGTGAAGCAAGGTAGTGCTGGTGTTTTATATGTAAACACAGACTCAAGGTTATAACTCATAATTTTTTTTTCTGTTTTGCACTGTTAGTTGATCCTTTCTCACTGTTGTATTTCTTGTATGCTTGGCAAAGCAGAGATTCTTAGCTGAGATTTTATGATATATAGTGTCAGAGAGTGACACATGACTTGATTTGTCTTTACAAAACTTCCTCTTCAGTGCTTATGCTTGAAGAATAAAATTTTGATTCTCTGCAAAGAAATAGGATTTCACTGGAAAGCTTGGCAGCAACTAACAGTCCATTGTAAACCAAGAGCATCTGCAGAGGCAGATTATGTTGGGTTTTTGCCCTCTCGAGGCATTTGTTCTCTGTTCATGGCTACTCCAGGTGCCCCTCTAGATTAGTGTCGTGGCTTGATACCAGTCCAGTCCCCATCCAACCACTTTCTCACTCTCCTGCAGTGGAATGGTGGACAGAATCTGAAGGGCAAAAATGAAAAAGAAAACCTTCACGGATCAAAATAAAGGTAGTTTAATAAGAAAAAGAAATAAGAAAATGGAAAAAAAAAAGATAAAAAAAAAAAGCAAAAGGAAAGAAAAAGAAAAAGAAAAAGAAAAAAGAAAAAGAAAAAAGAAAAAGAAAAAAGAAAAAGAAAAAAGAAAAAGAAAAAAGAAAAAGAAAAAGAAAAAAGGAAAAGAAAAAAGGAAAAGAAAAAAGGAAAAGAAAAAAGGAAAAGAAAAAAGGAAAAGAAAAAAGGAAAAGAAAAAAGGAAAAAAGAAGAAGAGAAAAGAAAAAAAGGAAGATAAACAAATAATGCAAAAGCAATCACTCGCCACCAGCAGACTGATGCCCAGCTGGTCTCCAAGCAACATCTACTTTGGAGAAACTTATCCCCTCACAATCATTGTTATTTCTGAGCATGACATTAGGTGCTGTGGAATATCTTTTTCTTCTGTTTCAGTTTGCTGTTTTCCCTCCCAACCGTTTGTGCATGCTGAGACTACACCTTGGGGTGGCAGTGTGAGAAACAGAGAAGGCCTGTATGCTGTGCAGTCACTGGTCAACTACAGATAAACCATTGCTGCGATAAAACACTGTTTTGGCTCAAATGTAGACCTCTTTGCCATATAGGCTGCTATGAAGAAAGTTAACTCCATCCCAAACATACCCAGTACAGTTAGTATTCAATGATTCACTCCTTAGAGCTTTAGGGATAAAGTCAAGTCTGGGTGGATTCCCCGTGACTGTGGAAAATGGAAGCATTGTCTTAGAAGCAAGGAACAATGTAAGTGGGAATGGAGATCAGAAGGACATCTGGCCTGAGATGCTGTGGCAGCCAGGGCTTCTCTCTTCTGAGGTTTGTTCTCCAGTGCCTGTTCATAATCTCATCCTCTTTAGCTATTAACAAATAATTGCAAAGCATAAAAAATGTCCATATGGTTCCCAGAAGAGACTCTGGATGCTAATATTGCATGGATACAATGTGAATTGATTTTTTGGTGTTCCCAGTGTAAAGGTAAAATTACAAATGAGCCAGGAAACCCACGGTCAAAACTATAATTTTCTTTCAAGATTTCACACTTGTGCATGGACATACCCAGTGCCATAAATAACTTCAGAATGTGAATGCTTGTCATTAAGCGATGCTGAGACAGAAGATTTGTGATGAGATGTCTTCTATCCAAAAGATGGAATGCGACTGCTTTGATAATCCTCGAACTGTTCAAAATAATTTATCTTTGAGAGAACGGGTTGATAATCTCAAAACAGGTTTATTATATAGCAAAAGTTTAATGTAGGGTGAAAGAAAGTAGAAAATTATTACAAGCTACTTAATAAATGAAAAATTGTGAACAGAAAAGAATATATTAGAATAGCTCTGTTCTTGTTTGGACTTAGAGAAATTAGAGTTTACACAAAGATGAATGTGAACAGGATTTGACCTTGCGTCTCTGTAATGTTTCACGGATGAGAATCTTCTGTTCCATATGTAAAATGCATAACAGCATTTTATTAAATAAGCTAAGCATTTTTAACATAGCGAAAACTCAATAATGTATTATGTCAGTGAAGCCTTACACAAATTATTATTCCAGATAATGTCCATTTGATTTTAATGTGTTTCTCCCAAACATTACATACCAAATGCAATTACAGTAACTTCAAAAAGACATAAAAAATAATATGTTTAAACAAATTACAAAAAAGAAGTTTTTGTACTGGGAGGACATGGGTTTGAACAGTAGTTCACTTCTTACTAACCTGATGTCACACCGAGAAAATAATAAATGACAAACATGCATATTCTCTAATGGGGATCTGATTTGTCAAACGGTGCTGAAGAACTGGGGCAACTCCTCTTGATGCCACTACATTTCTCTGACAGCTGAACAGCTAAGAAATGATGAAGGTATTTGGTGCATGCCTGTGTAAGGAATCCCAGAAACTGGTGCTTCTTTCAGCATCTATGTAATCATGTTGTTAAAATAAGGAAAATAGTATTGTGCCTCAGAATTTCGTGCTAGTGTTTTGCTAAGGTTCCCTTCTCCTTGCTGCTTTAAAGGAATTGAATCCCTGTTCTCATCATAAGTGATAGTTAATGCAAATTCTCATGATATTGGTCTGAGAGTGGAATGAGGCAGAAATAGCCAGAATTTTCATTTCTACTTCTGATGGCCCGGTTTTCTTTCATATATCCTTTTTCTTTTTAGTACCACATGTTTTTCATTTTCTAGTTGTTGTATAACTTCACAGGTCAAAATATACCATACGTCGGTTTGCCCCTTGATTGAAACTGGTAGACAAGGCTCTTAATTTTTGTTTTCTGCATTTTAACTTCAACCTGAGTTACCCTAAGGTGACAGGTCTTTGGTCAGCTACAAACCATCAAAAAAGTATTAATATGCATACTGAACAAACAAAAAACATCTTCCTTTACCATCATGTATTCTGAAGTCTCCAGTATGTTCCTTGTCCAATGAACCAATGGGTTACAGCTTTTCTAGAGTGGAAAAAAAGATCCGCAATCTATCAGAAAAAGAAATCTCCAGAACAAAATTGTCTCTTAATTTATGCATGACTAGAAAAGCTAGTGTCGTTCTTACTGTTGCTCAACATGACACTGCATAAGATCATATCTAGTCATAATCATAATTCCCTACCATTTCACCGGTAACAAAATGACCACAAGAGCTTTTTCATTTCGTATTATAGTGACAGTAATACCAGTACATTTGAGGTATTTAAGTTTACCTGGGCCTTCACACAGCCATCAGGTACTGATGACTTTATGTCATTGCAAGAGTCCAGAAATTACTTTAAGCTGAAAAGACCCTGAACCATCTAATACCTCTTATATTTGGAACATTTAAATATGGGCACATGGGGAATCATTTCTAGATCAACAGTACTGCTTAACGTGTTTATTGTTTCACCCATTCAGGAATAGTTTAGTAAGCACCCAGGTTAAAAATGTCAAAGCTGACACTGTATGGGAGAATGAATTATCCATATTACCTTCCAACATTCAGGAGTGTATGCCTTTGTAGTCCTGGTGGAGTAATGTGTTTTTGTCTCCCTAAAAAGAGTTTTTTATATATTTAATAATAACAGGAACCTAGAGAGAACTTGGGAATTTCTAAATTTCAATCATGCTTCAAATTATATTACTTATTTCAGTATTTTTCTGAATGATGGGAGATTTGTTCCAAAAGTCTAACTAACACAAAGTCCGAAAACTTTTCATCCTTTCATATGTAGAGTTCCAAGACATAATTGTAGTAGATTCTGATTGGATTTTGATGGGTTCCTGCAACAGCTTCAGTATTTTAAAACTCCAAAGTTGGTACTCTTTGTGCAAGAATTACTTAATATGATTTAGTTTCTAGAATTTCACTATCTGTGTAAGCATTTTTTTTTCCTCCATGGCACATAGCACAGTGGGTTACAGTACAGGCGTTGGGGTTTTTTTCTGGATTTCAATCTTCTCACTTTTCAAGAAAACAAAAGATGTTTTCAATCTTGGCAAAACAAGAATTTATTTTTCAACAAATTGGGCAGATGTTAATATATGGGACAAAAGAAAGGCAGCGACATTCTCCTCAAAACTGTCATACAACACTTATGTGTCCAGTAGGAATGCAATAAAATACTGTAAAGCATTTATTAGCACTGCAAAAGCTGTTCTTGAGCGGATAGAGAAATCTTGTCGCAGATGCTAGCCTGATGCTAGTGAATCTGTTTGCAAATATGAAGTCCAAATTAATGCGGAAATTAAACTAGAAGACGCAGGCCTCTTACCTTTACAACAACAGTTACGTGCAGCAAAGATGAGAAAGTGCTGCAGCTGAAGATAATAGAATACTTGACCCATTTGTGCTTGAAACTCCTTTGAGCTTTCAAAGGACTCAGGAATAAAGACTCCCTACTGGAAGCTTCAGTGCAACACACACAACTGATAATTGATAATCATAAAAGAAAGAAGCATTACATATCTAGAATAGATCCTCAGTGTCTATGTTGACATATAGTCATCTAGTACAAGCCTGCTTCATCACTTATTGGAGAATGCTAAATTCTGAATGCACCTATGAAATTAAAATCATCTTGCCTATGACACAGTATTTCACATCTCTAACACTGAGTTCTTCCAATTTCTTTTGAAACATCAATAATTCTGTGGTGGAGGGGTTTAGATTAGTTATACATTAATTTTGGAGGGATGGATATGTCTTAAATTCTTTAATGGAACTACAAAGTTTATGAGTATTTCAAATAAGAACGACAATTAAATTTCAGCCTAAACAATACATTTAACACACCATCTCTGCTTTACCATTTCACTGCTTTACCAAGCATTATTTATGTAGAGTTACTATACTTGTCCTCCTTAGATAATCATGATACCTACACGCAAAGGACAGAAGTGCAAGGAGTAGATATATAGGAGAATGATATTTTTTTTAAAAAGAGACAAGAGATTGGGGGGAAAAGGTATGAAGTAGAAATAGCAAAAGGAAGCAGAAGAAAGGAGGAAGAGAAAGAATACGAAGAGCAGAAAAGAAGACAGACGTATTTTTTTTCTCTTCTGTGCTTCAAGAAAACTGACAGAAAAGAAACACATGAGAGATAATAAGTTATGGATGCAATGAGTGGAAATTATTCATTTAAGAGAACACTTAAAACAACTATGTAAAAAAAAAGATCTGCATAAAAATTTAGCTTTTGCTATTAGAATATATCAGAAGTATGACCTTGTGATAAGCTGAAGTTGGATTCAGTGCCTCCAAGTGCCTCCTGGATTGCTAGTGTCGCAGCACGTTGCCTTCTAGCAGATGACTGGACAGTGAAAATCCCCCATGAGAACAAGGGTCTGTGATTCAGAAACTTTCTCAAGTTTTTTAAAGAATTCTTCATCCTTTTCCTTATCTTGACAGTGTTAGCTGCAAGAAAATCCCAGCAGGATGTGGCTATTACTGGCCATTCCTCTGACCAAAGGAGGATTAGGGAAAATCTCCCTAATTGGGAGATTGGATGCAGAGGGAAACATAATCACAAAGGATGAGGAAAAGGCTGAGGTGCTCAATGCCTACTTTGCCTCAGCCTTTAGCAGTGGCACTAGCTGTTCCCTGGGCACCCAGCCTCGTAAGCTAGGAGACAGGAGGGGAAGCTGGATGAGGTCATCACAATTAAAGAGGAAGTGATCAGTGACCTGCTACACCGCTTGGATGCGCACAAGTCTATGGGACTGGATGGGTTACATCCAAGAGTGCTGAAAAAGTTGGCAGACGTGCTCGCCAAGCCACTTTCCATTATTTACCTGAAGTCATGGGTAACTGGGGAGGTCCCAATGGACTTGAGGGTAGCAAATGTAGCGCCCATCTACAAGAAAGGCAGAAAGGAGGATCCGGGAAACTATAGACCTGTCAGTCTGACCTCGGTAGCAGTCAAAGTCATGGAGCAGATCATCTTGAGTGCCATTACAAGTCATACAATGGACAAGCAGGGGATCAGGCCTAGTCAGCATGGTTTTATGAAAGGCAGGTCCTGCCTGACGAACCTGATCTGAATGTGTTTAAGAGTTTAGACGTGGTGTTAGGGGATATGGTGTAGGGGAGAACTTTGTAGAGTGAGGTTGATGGTTGGGCTCGATGATCCCAAGGGTCTTTTCCAACCTAAATGATTCTATGATTCTGTGATTCTATTTTATGACCCTGACTCACAAACTGAACCACACGGTTATAGTAACCCAGCGTAAAACCTACCTGAGGAAATAACTGACAAAGGACACAGGAGATATAACAGACGATGAAGGACTCCTTCTACAAGATAACTAGGATGGGACTAATTTCATTTGAGTCCCTACACAGTACACTTTTACCACTGACTTAGTCCCCTATTTTATATTTTTAGTCAATGACAGAAAAATAGGTCATTTGAGAGCACCATTCATTACTCCTGACAGATATCTGAAATAGACCAGATGAGTCGCTCGCTAGAATCCTTTTTCTTTCTATTTACTTTAGAGTCTTGATAAGTAGCTCAGATGTGGTTTTCTGCACTGTAAATATCTAAAATATGATAAGATGAACCTCTTTCTCAGTGACCAACTACGTTCACAGAGCTGACAGTCCTGAATTTGCAGTGTTTTTCAGCCAGGATGAGTTAACCATTACACAGCCTGAAACAGGTTATTTTCCAACACTCACTGTAAATAAAGTAATAAAATATTCTGCAGTTCAGAGAAAGAGTGATCAAGGGAAAACTTGAACTTCAGACAGCTGATTGTGTCCATATGCCCTTCAGGCTGCTCAAAAATCATTAAATCAAACAGTAATTTAGATCTTAGACTTTTAGTATAGATAATTTAGATGACCACTGGAGGTTATTTGGTCGAATCTCTAGCTCAAAGTGCAGTCAACTTAAAGTTACATTAGATTGACCAGGAAATTGTCCAGTTAGGTGTTGAGTATCTCCAAGGTTGGAGACTCTGCAACCTCTCTGAGCATACTGTTCCAGTGTTTGACCACCCTCACGGTGAACACTTTTTTTCCATATGGTCAACTGGAATTTTATTTGCTAAAACATTTGTTTATTGTCTTTTGCTGTGCCCATCCACAAAGGGTTTGACTCCATCTTTGGCCTAAATACCCATTAGGCTGTTAAAGGCAGGAATGAGGTTCCCCACTGAGACTTCTCTTGTCCAGGCTGAACAATACCAGGGCTTTCAAACACTCCTCCTATGACAGGACAAAAACTGGAAACTACAAACTAAGGTACACTTTGCATTTAAATGTCCTACTGCATATTGTGACATGTAAGGACGGACTTCTTGTCATTCTATAGTTATATCTATAGTTGTAATTAACTCAGTTTTGGTCATCTGTTGAAAAGTTAAACATGTTTTAAGTTATATGTCATGACTCTATGACTTTTACCTTCCTTTTCTTCACTGCCTTCCTGTTGAAGTGAACTGCAATTTGCTACAGCTGACTTTACTGCACATTGAGCATTAAGAATTCTTCAATTTAATGATTCATACTAGTGAATTAGGTATTACAGTGAATATAGAATATCCAATATTTTTAGCTGTAATTTCTTAAGTTTAAGATATTTTAACCATACTGTCTTTATTTTCAGCTAGTGGCAATTAGCACTTAAACCATAACATATTTTCTTTTGTCCAACATGTAAAATTTTTAGCATCTTTCTTTAGCATCCATTTTTATTTACTTTCTGTTATATTAAATTAAAGATATTTCACACTGTATTACAAAATATTGTTATTAACTATACTCACAAATATGTTAACATGACCAAGCATTACTTCTCCTACCTCTGGAAGACTCTCACCTGTTTGTACCTAAAATATTCAGGAAAGGTATTCATGTCTGACACTTTTGGGGAGGTCTGGGTGATAAATAAATATATCTATATTTAACTCAATAAGTTACTTTTTTAAAAACTTCCTAAGTTTTCTTGATTGGCACTGTATTTCCCTTCTTCTGTTTTGTTTCCAGTCTACTTGAACTTATGGTGAGATATTAATCTGACCACCCAGATGCAGACAGCTTCTGTATAAGAAGAAAGATTGTCCAGAAAGAATAACTAGCAAAGCTTCCTGAGACACATTGCTTGTTCTTGCAGACAGAGAGGAAAGTTTTTCAACAAAATGTATAAAGATTACTACCAAGAGAAAATTAGAAAGGGAAACCTAAACCCCTTAAATTCTGTTTATTTTAGAAAAAAAAGATACGAATTTGTCCAGCTGGCAAGAAACTACTACTATACAGAAAAATGATATACTTATTTTACTTCTTTTTTTCCTGTTTTTAATTGTTTCTGCTTGCTCTATAATGTTCAAAGCCAACAGGTCAGAATGTTCATAAGGATTCAATCTAGTTTTCTTTGCACCGGGGAATTTACTTGCATGTTCTTTGAACTGAGATTAATAGCTTAGCTAACCCTTTCTGATCCTGCCATTTTGAAATGCTTTCAGGAATATCCAGTTGAAACCATTTCCCTATAGAGGCCTCCTCCACCTTCTACTTCTTGATGACTTTCACTGTTATTTTTTTATGAGTGAAAGGGTATGGATCCTACTGGGTTCAGATTTCACTGCAGCTAACCTCCGTCAATAATAGATGGAGAAAGTGTGTGATTCTTTTTTGCTGATGATACTGAATTGTTCCCTGGGTGAACGAGTCTTTCTTGTGGGAAAAAAAAGTCTAAAGTATATTGGCATACTTGTAGGTAAATTGTCTTGTGTTGACAGTAGGTTTCTTGCATAATACAGCCCCTCTAGAAGAAAATACCCTCTGGTAGAACTCACCCCTGTAATGCCAGTCCAAGCACCTGAATAGTGAGTGGAGCCATGTGTCTACGTGTATGGTATGGGGGTGAGATGGGAGAAGCCAGACACTTGCAGAAGTGCTGTAATTCTCTGCTCGACCTAAGAAGCCTTCACACTAGTTTTGGGACCTAGGCCTTTTGCTTCCAGATCAAGAAATATGTAGTTATGATATCCTGTAGGACTGCTTAGAATAAATGTCCTCTGCTCTCAAACAAGGAGATAAATTCATCTTGATTTCTCTGGCGCATGAGCATATGAGGAGAAATCTCTGAAATTCTCAGCCTGCACTTAACTCGGTCTCAGTGGAAGACAAAGAGAGTTTTACAGTTGATCTCAGTAGTAAGAGAAAGCAGGAAATGTCAAATGCGTTTTAAAAACACCACTCCCTCATTTTATATGGGTGGATCAAAATAAGCAGAACTGGGTCCTGCACTTGGATCACAAGAACCCCATGCAGTGCTACAGGCTTGGGGAAGAGTGGCTGTAAAACTATCCAGTGGAAAAGGACCTGGGATTGTTGGTTAACACATGGCTGAATATGAGTTAGCAGTGTTCCCAGGTGTCCAAGAAGGCCACAGCATCCTGGCCTGTATCAGAAATAGTGTGGCCAGCAGGACTAGGGAAGTGATTGTCCCCCTGTACTTGGCACTGGTGAGGCCACACCTCGAGTACTGTGTTCAGTTTTGGGCCCCTCACAACAAGAAAGACATTGAGGTGCTGGAGATGTCCAAAGAATGGCAACAAATCTGGTGAGGGGTCTAGAGCACAAGTCTTATCAGGAGAGGCTGAGGGAACTGGGGTTGCTTAGCCTGAAGAAAAGGAGGCTGAAGGGAGACCTTGTTGTAGCGAGGTGAGGGTTTGTCTCTTCTCCCAAGTAACAAGCAATAGGACAAGAGGAAATGACCTCAAGTTGTGCCAGGGGAGGTTTAGATTGGATATTCGGAAAACTTTCTTCACTGAAAACCCTATAAAACATCAGAACAGGCTGCCCAGGGAAGTGGCTGAGTCACCATCCCTGGAGGTATTCAAAAGATGGGTAGACATGGTGCTGAGGGACATGGTTTAGTGGTGATTTTGGCAGTGTCAGGTTAATCGTTGGGCTCAATGATCTTAAAGGTCCCTTCCAACCTAGGCAATTCTGACTCTATGATTCTGAAATTTATACAGATACATACTGAATTATAGAAATTTAATTTGATTCTGCTGCAAATCCAATTGCACAGCATCACATTTCCCCAAACAACAAATGTTTCCCAAATTAACAAGTTTGTCACATCTCTAAATGTGATCCATAGGCCCCACATGTCAACTACTATGCATATTGTTTTACAATATACTATTGAATATTTTAAGCTAAAATACAAATCTTGGACTTTTGGGTGCATAGTACTATAACAAACAGCTACATTTTGATAGCACATCTTCAATCAGATGTCACTGAAGAGAGATAAAACAATGTCTTCAGTGGGCAGGGGTGGAGGGGGGCGGGGGCGGGCAGGACTTGCCAGCAAGGATGTCTGTTGTAGTCCAAGAACAACATATGCTGTGAGGCACAGCATGGGATAGCAGTGGAAATAGCAGTGCATTATTCAATATATTCCCATAATACACTTCACGACAGGAGAGCTTCCTAGGCTTAGTCCTTGATAATGAAAAAAAAAAAAATTTTATGTAGGCTTCTTATACTTGCTGTCAAATATAAAAAATGGAGATAAGATTTCTCACACTGCCTATGTTGGTCTCCTTGTTGTCCTTACTGAAGTGAGTATTAACATTCACTACAGTGGCAAATGAGTGAAGGTAATGATGAACATCTTGTGGATTTTTTAACAAGGCCATGTCATTTTGCGTTTCACCTTTTGCCATAGTCACAATCCATCCATATTACAGGAATAAGCAACAGACTTTTTTTAAAAAAACTTGTCACCTCTGACAGTCTTTTTCTCAGTACCACAGAATATCAGAGTTCTGCTGCACTACCATAACCCGATACATAATGTTTTCATCCTACACTTCATAATAATAGCTTCCAGACTGAAGGCTGATTCTTCAGCTGAACAAAACCAGCATTAAATCCTGATTACAATAGAGATATGGGAATTTACACAAGAGGAGGTTATACTCCCCAAATTCGTTCTCAAATGTGTAGCAAATATATAGTTTATCAGATAATTACAGATTTGCTTCTGAAAATGTTAGAGCCCTCCCAGAACCTGGGGGACAAACAGAGTTAGACAAGAGTGGTCATGGTTATGGAGAAAGGCTAGTGTGAGCCTGCTCGACGAAAAGGCATCCAGGGAAATCAGCTCAGTCAGGATGGTGCAAAACACCACCTTGAAGGAACGTACAGTGTAAGACTAGTTACCTTTATTGTTTGCACACTGGATCTTTGGAGCCGCTTTTCCTTCTCTGCTGGGATGTAAATGCCTTTTGGGTAGAAGGTTTTACAGGTTGAATTTAAGTAATGTCACATTTTAATGCTTAGAAAATTCTATCTTCAGGAAATGGCTTGGGGATAGAGGGTTAGAGATTCTCAGAGAGCCTGCAGCAACTCTACTGAAAGCTAAAGATACAAAACATGAGCAAACCTATATCCAAATGTGGAGAACAAGACAGACATAAGTCACTAAATAGCACAAAGAAAGCATGAACTTTCAAGAAAAAAATAATTTCATTAAATTCAGAGCATTGTTATAAAGCTGGGGAGACAAAATAAATGCAGGATGAAACTATGTTAGTCAGACTATACATTGGAAACTTGCTAATCTACAGAAAAATATCACCCCCCCTTCCCTAACTCCCACCCCACCATCCTCAAGAACAAAAAGTACCTGATTCCTGTTCCAATTATATTAGATAAGTTCAGACATCACTGACTGACTGCAAAGCCCCGGGGAAAAAAAGTAGTCTCCTGCCTTCCCGATACCTGGAAATCCATGCAATACAGAGAGGAGGAAAGCGCCTCTGCGACACAAGGCCTGCGGCACAATGCATGTATTCTCTCTCCCAAGGATACAGCTTGCCAGTATCCTGAGTACAGTATCCTGAGATACCAGGGGTGGACAGAAGTCAGTTATTCAGCAAGGTAGTGTTTGAACCTAATTCCTGCCAAAGACGATACTGCTCCCTGTAATGTCCAGATCACTACTGCCAGTGGAATAACATATCGCTGCAGTTGAGCAGGAATGTTTTGCAACAGAGCTTGAGAACTTATACGCAAAAAGTCCATCTGGTACCCTTGAGAGAGAGAGAGAGAAATCCTTCAAGCACAATGTGACCATAGGCCACAAGAGAGAGGTTTTTGAGAGCCACTGCTAGCTGCCCCCAAATGACTTCAGCATATGCTTTGAAACTCCACTGCCAGCAATTGGATGTACGTCAGAAAAATGGAACTAAGATGCACATCAGTGTCTTTTTACTCAGAGTTGCCTTAGAGCATGGAAATATGACATCTGAATGAGAGCTGGATAGACAGAAAGCACAGAAAGACATAGGAAACATAAACCAAAGCAGTTATACGTGGCTGCAGGCTTCCATTTGGACACTTTAAAACTGTGCTGCTACACCATCACACAGTCAGCAAACAAACCAAATTCCACAGTATGCTGTTCACTAATCGCTCTTCTATCCTGCTTGGAAAATATTAATAACTTTTTTGCAGGAGTAGAAGGCATTTCTGCCACTTCTGATTGATAATGCAGCACAGCTGAACACTTCAGCATGCTGAGGAAAGTTCTATTGATTAAAAATGATATCGTGTCTTTTTACATGGTCTACCATTGCCAAGTCGATGATAATTTTTTCTGACTGTGATGGGAAATTTCAATATATGCAGTACAAATATATGGGGCATTTAAGACAATGACAAAGACATGGACTATGTGACAAAATCATGTAATAGAAACAAGCAATTTATGCTGTTTCATACGTATGGTAGTTACAAGTTGACTTGTTTTCTCTTCACTTTCTCTTAGTGGATATTTATTCCTATCTAAATTCTAACATACCTCTTTTGAACATTTAAATAGGAGAAGTATTATGCTGAAATAATTATGTTCATTCCATCCTCTCCTCCCTGCCTCTAAAAATTGGACTGAAACAGCCTGCACTTCCAAGTGAATTTTGGGCTGGGACAAAAAATTCTTGAACCTTTAAACTCAGGCATAGAATTCCTTCTTTCAGACTGAGACATGATCGTCCAGACACTTTCATGTGCTGTACCTGTTGAATGTTGCCCTTGTGAGAAAACACAACCTTAAGCCTAGCACACCTGTCCCCTCAGGAAGCTAATATCAACACAGGGGAATATTTCATCCAAAAGATGAATGTCTGGTGCATGACTGAGAAAAAGATACAAAGACTTGTTCAGTGGATTGCTGTCTGCCCTGGCAGTGAATCAGGCATCTACCTGCTGAGGATGTTGAGAACGTCTATCAAGTGGACGAATGCACCTAATCTGACTGAAAGTCACTTTTTCACTGTTGGTATAAATGATTTATATTCAATATTCCTTACAGCTGAGGAACAAGCTAATATTGCATGAAGGTTTCTTCAAAATCCTTTCAGCAGAATGAAACGATGTCAAGAGTTGCCACAGGGCACTTCATACTAAACGAAACATAAATGCGTTTTGTAATGTGCTTCATCACCCGCATTTTCAGAAGGCACGGCATCTGTGCAGCCTCCAGAGAACAAGGGCTCTGTATTACAGCTAAAGGAGTTGGCTTGACAACCCCAGTAGGTAACCCAAGGGCTGAGACCTTCCTGGCTCTTGAGCTCTGCAGGCTGTTGAATCTCCTTTCTGGGAGGTTTTCAAAGGCATGCCTAGGCAAAACCCCATCTGCCCGGATAAAATTGTCCTAATTTCCACCAGAGGCTGGAGTAGAAGAACCCCTAGAGGTCCCTTCCCCTCAACTTTTCTATAATTAATTTTGTGATACAGATTGCTGTCTCTGGATATATGGTGAGGAAGAGAGAAAGTACCGAGGAGCAGAACATCTGTGTATACTAAAGGGCAACGCTAACCCAGAAGCAAATTTTTCTGACTTGCTATAAATACATTTAGGCTGAATGTTAGAACAAAGGTTTTAAACATGAAATGGTGCGACCCTTTTACAGTCTTTCAGTTGAATAAAATGACAGCAAAAAAGTAACTATCATTAAAATGGGATTTAAGAAATTGATGGAGCTTGTCTCATATGGTGTCTTTGATGGTAAATGACTGAATTTGGTGGTATTTCATATAGATTGAACGAATACTGCTGGGGAAGTTATGTGGTGCCCTTTTGGCAAAATAGTCTGTTGTAGGAGTGGACTGGAAGTTAGAATAAACTATACTCGAGTGGAAGACACCAGGCTGCCTAAGAGGGATTTTGCCTAGGCAGATAACGCTGAGCAGGAGGATGACCAAAAGTCAGATTAAACTGCAGCTGAGGATTACATAGACCTTTGGAAGGAGGCAAGGAGATGTAAGAGGCATTATCTTGAAAAGAAGTGTAAAAAAAGCAAGAGAATTTGTGAAAACTGGAGAGAGGGAAATGGGAAACCAGGTCTGACACTATGATAAGCCACCCCTGGCATTGCACTTTCCTTCAGCTTGGATAAAGCACCATCCTATGAGGTGCCGTCACCCAGCCAGGGGCTATTGACGTGGGGTGTCACACAGGGACACTCTGGGTGTGTTTCCCTCCCATGTGGGTCAGTGGGTGGTCAGCAGTGGCAGGGGCTCACTTGACCCTTGGAGCAGCCACATCTCCCACAGGGAGAAAGAGGGAAGCCCCATGGAGGGTCATGGTGACCCACACAGCCTGGGGGCATGCAAACCTACCTCTGCTGGTGTCTGGGCATTAGTTGCAGAAGAGTGTTTAGAAATTTGTATTTGTTTACTAACCTTTGGTAAGACCCCAGTATTGTGATTTATCTGTTCTATTCCTGATATTGATCCTGAATGTATAGTTTGCTCTTTGCTGGTTCGTTACATGTCATTAATAATTCAATAAAGCACTTCGATACTGATTTGATTTAAACCGTGTGAGCTGAGCAGTTTTCTCCCACAACAGTGGTCACCTGTCAATTTTCCTTACATAAAATTCTCAAAATTATAGCTCCAAGATCTGATTTCAATCAAAAGACTCTTATTGCTTCTGACAGGCTTTACATCAGTTTCAAAATCATTACTAGTGAAGGAAAATATATTAATTTAACAGTGAGCATGTGTCAGGGGGATGCAATGCTATTAAAATGAGAGACTATAGAGAGTTAAGGCCCTGGGGCTCAGCAACAAGTTAATACAATGACGCAGCTTTTATATTTATGTTAGTTCATGTTTGTCCACATCATAAAGCACAGCTACGTATTAGGGGTTTTCTCAATATCACTTGAATTTTAACTTCGGATTTTCATAAAAGCTCTTGGAAACAGTTCAATGAAAAACTGAAGAAAACACTTTAAAAAAAAATCAAAATATGAAAACATGCTAAACTAGTAACAGATTTTTTTTCATTCCCATTTTTAAATACATATTATATAGACACCTATTTTTAACTTTTCTTTGCTTCTTGAGAGAAGCCAAACCTCTGATATAGCATACTCAAGCTAGAAAGCAATTGCTAATTTAAATCATGATTTTACACTGCAGTGATGCCTCTTTGTTGGCATGAGTCTTTCTCTAACAGTTTTGAAGTTTCCACTTGCTTAGTACATTTCAATTGAGGAAAAAGGAGTGGCTCGTTGTCAGTTTTCTGTTTTTTACATGCTTACTGAACTATGAATTCGCCTGTTCTTGCCCTAGTCAGTCACTGACTTCCCAGCATTTGTCCAATACCACTTCTTAGGAAGTTTGCCTTGCTTTTATGTGGTGGGGGAAACAGCATTCAGCCACATTCACCGCGCTCTGCCAAATGTCTCAGAAGAAACAATGGTGCTTTTCATTCTGAGAGACTACGCCTATACTAGCAGGGACAGAGGTGCTGCTAAATTCCTGGCTCTGGGCTGGAATATACCCCAATTACCTCCTGTTTCCATACAGGCCACGACCTGGGCATGCACCAACCTCCCCTCTTCATGTCAAGCTTTACACTGAAAAGAAATGTGGCTTCTGCAGCCAAATGAAAACCAAACAAGTCATCGTCTGTTGGATCAGGTTCCCAGACTACTTACAGAAGGATGCAGGCAAAATGCAAAATGTCTGTAGACACAACTTTTCCCTCTCTTTGGTAATCTGAGTGCTTAAACCCTCATGTTCCCCATGAATTCAATACTAAATGGCAGTTCTTTCATATCTAAGGTTAAAATGAATATTTTGAAGTAAAACACACAAGTGCTTTTACCTGTGAGGTATTAATTACCACTCTAAGGACAGACTCATGTGGTCTAAAGAAACCAAGTCACTGAAATGTGACGACTGCTTGTCAACTGAGCCATTGTATCAGACAACGTGTGGGCATTTAGTTTTTCTTGTCAATTGTGAAGTGAAACACTTTAATTGAAGCTACAAAATCCAATGAGAGATATAGTTATTACAGCCACTGGGAAAATATGTGTGCACTGCAAATCACCCCACAACTTCTTCATTGAAATGTCAGGATTTAAGAACTTTACAAGAATTGGACCAGCCATAGGTCTTCTCCAGGGTGGCCTTCTCCAGTTCTCTTTCCCTTTTGTTTAACAGAGAGCTGGAAACCAACTATTTCAAATGTAAGCCATTAAAAGCCGTATCCCCATGTTTTCATTTGCTCTTGGATGACTGCCATAATTACATTGTTCCTATTCAGCAAGGACGGATCCCCCACACCTATCAACTGAGTGCCTAGCTGTATGCTGACACACAGAATGCTCTCAGAACATTTCAACCTATTACTGCTATCTAATACTTCCTTTGCACATTACATTAGAGCAAATAATCATGCTATTTCCAAAACAGCATAACAAAATTAAAAGCTCCAGCACAATAAATGGCTTATAAACTTTTCGTGCCTGTGATTAACTCTTTGGCCAGAGTCTTCTCTTTTCTGCCTATGACCCTTTTTTGCTTCTCTCAGTTTCTTACCATATGCACTCTCTGGAAGATGTCTGGTTAGTTAGGAGTCCCGAGGGGCTTGAGCTGCAGCTCCACTAAGGCAGATCATCCACCAAATTCATCTCTCCTCTCTAGCAGTCCTAACTCAAAGTGTAATCCCAACACTTGTAGATATTTTTTTTGAAATTTTTTTTTCTATGTGAATTTGACAGGAAAAGCAAAGCTCTAACAGAGAGCCTCAGAGGTACTGACAGGAGCTTGATTCAGCAGCTCTCAGCAATTTCCTTATTTAATGTGGGAGAGATCTTAAAACAGGAATTGCTCCTTATCCTCTCAGGTTACATGTTTTTTTTTTCTGATGACTTTTGCTAAAGGTTAATTGTAAGTATTCATATGTTTTTAAAACAAAACTGAATTGTGCCATTCTTTTTTTTTCTGATTGTTTATTTTTAATATCATTTATTTACCTTTTACAGGGGTCCTGAAACAGTGTGGTTTATTCATTTATTCTTCTCTTTAGTAATATCAAGCCTGAGAAGCTTTATCTTTCTGATTTTGATCAACAACCATTAAGAAGAGGTCTGAGGTTACTCCTTGTGATATTCGCTGTGATGCTGGAATCACTGTCTTGAAGATTTTCTTTTAAACTCTTTGTTAACTAAGTCCCAGAGTCACAGAAGTGGATAAAAAGTAACTTAAAACAATTGCAATATAAGAATTGCTGACATTCAGCCTAAGTGCATTTTCAATCAATTGATGTGAAGAAATTCTGGCACTTTCAGCTTTACTGATCTGAAAAACAGCATTTATCTTTTTAAATGCTGGGGACATTTCCAGAATTTTTGATAACCTTTAGAATTAGGAGAAACTCTTTGGGTCTGGTCACTTAATCTGCTTTCCCTTGTGTCTTGTGATAACCAAAACTTATGTTTGCTTTCCATGAATCACCATGCTTTACAGGTTAGGTTTGTCCCAGGACACAACTTCAGTAAACGGTATGATGGAACAGAAACCCCCTGTGGTGAGGGAGGTGTGAAATAAGATTTCAGGCTTGTCAAGGGATTTTTTCCTCTTTGCAGGTCCTGTTTGAGTGGTCGTTTTTCTCACCTCTCACAATAGCACAGCTGGACAGTCATATCCTTATAGCAGATGGCTGTGGAAGTGAGGCATTCTGGGGTTTCTCTGCATATACTTTTTGTTTTCTTCTCCAAAACTTCCCATAATAGAAAGCCAATTTGTAGCTCAGTCACCCCATTTTCTATCCAAGGTTTTGCCAGCCTCACATTTATTTTTTCCTGGTTTAATTTGCTGATCTTTATTTCCTGACTTCTGTGATAAACTTCAGCATTAAATTGAGAGTTATGGTTAATTAGGAAAAAAAACCAATAAATGAATCCTATCATTAGGTATTTAAAGCTACACTTGCCTAGAGTTTCATCCTGCTTTTCATAAATCCAGAATATCTGTGTGTCCACTCAGATTATGTTGAGGAAGGAGGAGGATGACAAAGGAAAACAATAGGACAAAATCTTAAAAGAGAGTCCAAGTAACGTGTTTGTAACTTTTCTAAGGAGTTACTGATTTTTCTGTTCTTCACCTTAGTGACCTCACCTTTGAAAGATAAGAAAAGGAAGCCTCAGAGGAACATATCAGTTCTCCTTCTATTTCCCAAAATCATGAATGTAGAGGGCCAAAGGTTCACCTGGATGTATCATCACTTTAGCAGAAGTGATTCAGTAACTCAGACCAAAGGGTCATTACCAGGTTGTGAGTGGAGGGAGGGGTTTGTATTTTATTAAGGTCTAGCTTACTTCTGGGTAAGTAATAAGGTGTTGCCACATTAGGAGTAATTTCACAGGCTGCTGCTGTTTCAAAACAGTTATACATGAGAGAAATACTTTATGTTGTTCCAAATGGGTTTGGAATTGATTCAAATCTTTTAAACTTTTTCGGAAATAAAGTATTTATTCACTTTAAAGTGTTAACCTGCACCTGAAATCACATCCTTACTCTTTTCCACATGTTGTAAACACCTAAGACTAGGCTGCCATGTGGAGCCTGACGGTTCATCAAGGCCCACAGTCAATGCCCTGCCACACTTTCCTTCGAATCCGCTAATTCCAGTTGTTTATCAAGATCAATCTTTGAACAATCTTTGATGAACCACAGGCAGCACACTGGAAATTTTTGTTTTCTTTATGTAGTGTTGCTAAATATCAATGACTTTCTGATTATTTAGTCTCCTCTTCTGTATCATTAGGAATACTGTGGATATCCCACATTTCAGAGATACAGTGCCACGACTTCTCAGTCCATTGAAATACTGTAAGTCTAGTAAATCAGTTCAGTTATAAAATGGGAGAGGGTTTTGGGTTTGGGTTGGGTTTTTTTTTCAGAATGGCAGTTACATTTTTGATGAAATAATAGTTAGTGACAGGTATCTCAAAGTAATTCCTAAATTAAGGTTTTTTTCCTATAGTGCTCCTGCATTACATAGATGAATAGATATATGCCAAGATCAATTTAAAGCCATATATGCTTACGGCAACTTGAAAAATTTTACGTATATAAAATGCTTTTAAAAGTGACGTGATTAAATCCAGTCTTTTATCCCACTGTCAGTCAAAATTACAGCTCACAGCTATACCCTTGTGGGACTAATTTCTTTTCAATTAATTTTTAAACTGAGCGTGACCTGAGATCGTTTAGAATAACTGATGGACTGAGGGATGTGTGGAACATGGGCATTTCATTAAGAAGCAAAGCAGACTTTGTATTCTAACATCCATAACAAACAAACTTTAAAAGAGTGAGTACTTATATTCTCGAGAATTATTGTTTTCTCCCTTATAATGAGTGCAACAGCTATTCAGGAGGAAAGAGACAAAATCTCTCTTGCTATGTGAAGACCAGGTGAATCACGTTAATGGGCAAATAGAGCTTCTCCCTTTACTTTATACAGGAGGAATCATGCAACAAACAAAGAAACACCAACTCTAAACAGGGTATACATATAGTTTTTATTTGCCATTTCTAAATTACAAGATTTAGCAATTGTCATGTATTCAATAACACAGGAAAACTGGGATATCATAGGGGCTGTACCACTGATTTATCCAGTGAGTTCTTACCTCTGACTGCCAAAAGAAGTCTCAGGCTCCTAAGGGCTCTAGGTGACACCACTGCCACCAGAGGAGATGAGTTGTTGGAGGAAAATTCATTTCCAAGAGGAGCCATATGTGAAAGACTCTTTTTCTCAGAAAAGAAAAGTGGCCAGCCATGTTGGACCAGCAAAAGTTGCAAGGTTTTCATTTGAACACTCAGAGCTGCTTCTTTCCCTCTCTCTGTGTTGCTGGTTCCCCCACCCCTGCTAAGAGGGTAACATTCAACTCACCTTTGTGATTTGAGGGAGCAAAAGTTAATTGTAGCAACTGAATGTGGATGAATATCTGAATCTATTATGTTAACATGTTTTTATGCTCAGCTGCTTTTTTTTTTTCTTTTTACAGTTCAGAAAATAAAATAAAAAATTCACTTTTACGTTTCCTAGCTTCACTGTTTCTTCCATTTTTTCTCTGGGGGTTAGTGGGTTTTCATTTAAAAAAAAAAACAAAACAAAACAAAAAAAAACAACCAAAAACAGACTAGCTGGGGATAGGAAGAATGATACACTGTAGCACTGAAAGTTTAAAAGAAAAAGATATTTTTTTAATTTACCAGGAAAATGTCCTTTAAGAACTTTTCTTTAATTACATACAGTAGATCAAGACCAGGGTCAGTGTCTGTCTTCATTTATTGGATCACTCAGTGTGCCAAAGCAGTAGGATATGAGTTTGGAGTTATTCCTTCACAAATAACAGTTATTTGGCAAATAGCATGTCCAGACATTTTCCCACTTCACTGGTGCCATAGACACTTAGCAGCATGTTCTGCTCTCCAGAACATTAAGTTTTGCTATCTCTCCTGAATATCAGTTTTCATTTGGGGAATGCAGGTCCCAAGTATGTGCCTTTTCATCCAAAGTGAAATTATTTCCCTGTTATGTTCCTTTTTGTTGAGAACACAGACATTGACAGTTACTTTTTGTCCCACTACATATAATCCTTATACTGGAATAGTAAAAAAGAATGTAGAAAAAGTATGCAAAAGCACACACTTTATTTTTGTATTTTTATGTTGCATTTCTCCTGAAATGTTTCCTAGCTTTATAGTTATATATAGAAACGTATATTTGTAAAGTGATAACTTGAAGATGCTTCCTACTTATGAGCCAAAAATTATTCCGAAGAATAATAAACTCACATGCCAAAAGCCCATTTTTATGAGTCCAATAAATGGCTGTTGATTCCTAATAGCCATTTCTATTGAGTTATTATCCTAATATATGGTGTAAGTAGTAGAGAGATATGAACTAAAAATAATATTCACTTTTTTAGTGTTAGGTTAGGTTGGGCAGATTGAAATGAATAATTGAATTGAAGTGGCATAGCCATGCTTGTGGTTTAGACAAAAATGATTGTTGCTTTCTGAGTTACAGAAGGGTGTCTCTATCTCCCAGTCCCACCGGAATCATGCTGTCTCCTGCTGTGGGATACATGGTGTTTTCCAAAGTCCCAGTTCCCAGATGCTCACTCTAGCCCCACATAGATGCACATCGAGCCAAGGCCCGAGTCCTACCCCCTAACTGTGCAGGTGCTCTTTCAGGTGAAGACCTGGGTACACGTGGAGGGACTTAGAGCTCCCTGGATGGGGTATATTTGGGGAATAAGAGCACAATGTGCTCTCATCTGGCAGCCCTCAAATCCAAACCATGAGATAGACTGGAGCAGAAGTTTGAGTTGGTCCCTGAACAGCACTCCTGAGCCTGCCTTCATAAAATTACAGCATAAGGGCCAGAAGGTTGTTCTTGCCCCATGACAATGCAAAGTCGCACAACTTTATTTTTTCTTTCTTGTAATTTTCTCCTTCTTTGTTTGCTGGTCTTGCACAGAGTGCAGTTACTGTAAATGACAGTTCTGTTTCAACCTCTGGTATTTAATTTACAGATAACACACAGTCTAATAATGTTATTTAATCTGAGAAGAAAAAAGCCCTGGATGGTATTGATGAAAAGAGAAGTTTCAAATTAATGTTACAAAAATCAATAAAAATAAATGAGAATCAGTATATGGCTAGTGTCACGGATGTGAGAAACTAGAGACCTGCAGTCTGACCCCAGTTAGTGATAACTTCTTGCAAATTAATTTATTTGGGAGGGATGTCTATAATTCTTCATGCTTCATTATACTGGCAAGCACATGACCTGGCACTATAATTTGCAAGTGAGCATGATGTCATTTTAATGAAACATCAAGCAGGGTAATTCAAAAGGAAATGCCTACTATAAAAGAGCTATTAAATAATACTTAGCAATTACGGAGTGATTTTCTACTTCAAAGCCCTTCACAAACAGTCACTAATGAATTTGCATAACCTCTCTGTGAGGAGGAGGAGTATCATTGTTCCCTTATGCAGTCACAGAGCACAGAAGCAACTTGCCCAAGACTGCAGAGGCCACAAGCATCAAAGCCCAGATCAGAACTCGGGACTCGATGACAGCCAGACATATGGCCAGATCATTACATCGGGCTCCCAGCCTAGCAGGGGCCTTTATAAAGTCCTTAATTCCTTTAAATAAAGGTTAGTATCGATAGCTCAGCCTCAGTTGCAAAGCCGGTGCTTACTCCAGGTTGTTTTGTTGTCTTGGCACAGGGCTGTTCAGCCTAGGATCTAAAACACAGTGTTACCCCATGACCTGCAAACCTGCGACCTCAGGTCTCCTTACCCGGGGAAAATGGTAATGCCACAGCCTCATCCTGATAGACTGCCAGGATGCAAACATATATGCACATTCAGACCCAGGAATCTGGAAACACTTCTATTTTACCCTAGTTTAGATATCCTCTTCATTAACTCCCTCCACCCTGCCCCCATGGTGGCTGCGGCACACTAATGAACGAACGTTGTAGCCACTTGAATCTCTTGGGGTCTCAGGACATTTACAGTTAGTAGTTAACAACAGTGCAATCCGCTATCTCTTCACAAGTTTCCCTTTTTATTTTAATACCAAAGCACTCATGTTTGGAAATCCTCACGGACACGTGAGACCAGATGCCATTTGTCATGCATATAGTGATTATTTGAATTTATCTACCCTAATGATAACAGTTCATCGTAAAACTTCAACCCATCACTACTTGCATTTATTGTACTATTTTTCTTTGCTCATGATAGAAGGAATCATATTCATTTTGAAAAAGAAAAAACTTTCTCACTGCATTAAATATTAATAACTGTACTTTTTTTTTTCCCCCCAACCTTACAGTAGCAATACCTATAGGTATAGATAGACATTCTGAATCAGATTAATCAATCTACGAATCTCACAATCTTGGCAATACAAGACAATGTGTCATCCTTGTCAATAATTTTAATAATTCATACCCCTACATTTGGGAATATATTTTACAAAAAGCATTCGAATGCAGGTGTTGCATTAAACAAATAGCAAAGGTTTTCTGAGTAAGCCTCTGAAGTATTTTGGAATAGCCAGATACTCAACTTTGCAATTCCTTTTAAAAACCTTGAGATCTGCCTCTTTCTGAGAAAACTCTTCATTTGGACAGAATTTCACCACGGAAAAATAACCAAAAGCAACATTATTGACTGCAATTCAGTCTAGACATTTTTGAGGAAACATAAGTTTGGGTACCACTGAAATCCTGCAGATCCTTCTATACATTAGTCATCGGCTTGGTTTTGTGCATTTTCCTTGCACAATGGTGAAAGAGATAATGTTCAGGAGATAACTACCAGTAGCAGCGACCATTGCTCCAGATGGTCACCCGGAACAGCAACTGGGACAGGTATTGTAGAAATACTTAATAAAGACATTTTCTGAGAGGGAGAGATATAGATATGTAGAGAGATACATATATCAATCAAAAATAAAAAATTAAGTTTTGGATCCTTTCATTTTTCCACCAGGTCCATCTTTACCTGTACTAATAGTTCAGATTCACTTGAAAACATTGTTTTATCACAAGTTTGAGAACTAGGTAAAATTTTAGACAGAATTTATTTGCACCTCAGAAATTTTAATCTTACTACAATATGGTCATCATCAAGCAATTGCAGGAGGAATGCCTCAGATAAGGTGTGCTTATTTATCCGAAGGAAATGCTACACTGATTTAGTGCCTAGTTCTCACCAGGGAAGAAGAGTCATGCTTTGGATTGTACGTAATAAAGGTATGGACAGTTATTAATGTTGGTGCTGTAACACACATTCTCGTCTTACTGTGTGGCCTATTTTCACCATATATGTACCAGAGAAGTATTTCATAACTCACCCATTAGCTGTCTCCTTACAAGAGTAATGTAATTTAAATGCACAAGAATAATGTAATTTAAATGCTTTTGGAACCATGCTCTGTGTGAACGCATGCCTAAGTATTATTATCCTTCCCTAAAACTTGCCTTCGTTCTAGCAAAATCCAAACTGGAAAGTCCTGGAGCAGCTCAGTGTCTCATCTGCCTCTCCAGGCATATCCTTCCAAGCTGCTGGAATTCATCTCCCCCGCCGGAGTCCTGAATAAACAAGCCTGAGAGGGATCACAGCATGGCTCCACAATGAAATGTTTGAGTAGGGTTAGGACATCTGGGAACAGTTTGGGGACAGCTTCAGGTCTGGAACTATCTATTTGAACCAGAATAATTTTGTTTGGCAGTTTTGGTCTTGATTTGAACTTTGCTTTCTGCCAGCTGGGTAAATCTACTCATGGCTGGGTGAACTGCGGCGTCTGTGGTTTGCAGATGTATGTTCTTCTCGATCCTTCTTCGTTGACACTCCCTGTATTGTCTTCTTCACTGGGAAGACATCTGCGTAGCTAAGCTTTTTGCTAAGCTTGAGAGCATTTTGAAATATAACCTTTATTTTCATAATGTAACTTAACATTTACATGCAGAGGTTAGTATATATTGTTATTTTTTCTAAAGTATTTCTGGTTCTGGACTATCCATGCCACTGCTAGATTTTATTAATTTCCTAATTTTATTAGATATTCTAAAAGTTCATAAAACTGAGAGACAACTTTTCTGATCCTCTTGATTAACTGTTTCCATTTTCTCAAAATTATAAATATGTTTTTCGTTCATACTCCATTTTAGGTGTATCTATCTTTAATGTAGTTGTAAAAATCAAAGCAGAGACAGACAAGTTTGGAGGGAACCTAGGAAAGACAATGTGCATCCCATTTGCCTTTCACTTAATCAGGTTTTAGAACACTAAAATAGAACTCCCTTTGGTTTTCATGAGTCTGAGGAGAAATTTACTTATCTGTATAATTAAAAAATGCACATACCAACTTATCTATTAATTGACTAGTGAATTTGGTGGCTGAAGGAAACTACGGGCAAACCTGAATATACCCACCAAATTTCAGACCCTCAAAGGCAACGAGAACAACAGGAATTAGACCCTAAAACATTTGAAGACCTGAGGAAAAATGGTATACAAAATATAACTTTAAATTAGACTGATATATGGCTGACAAAAATTCATATTTCCTTATGTAGTAAATGCATAAGTTCATACTAATAGATTGCAGAAAGCAGAATATTTGAGAAATCATAGACTCCAGAGACACAATGCCTGATTTAAACAGAAATGTCTTGGAGTAGTTTTCATTTTCTAAATAAAATACTGCATTAAATATAAGGTATTTATCTTAACAGGCAATTTGACCTGAAAGAAATTTATTACGCACCTCAGAACTACAACAGACCTTATTTGTCATTTTGCTGTGCGTATTTTATAGTAGTTTTCCTCTATTGACTTTTGCAAGATTACTTACACTTTACACTAGTAAGAATAAGAAGACAATCTTGTCTTTTCATCAGAATGATGTCCCCATCATTTTGATGAAAAAGTTCTTTTCTGTCTAGGCATAGCTTATGCAGACGCACATCAAACTAATTTTTATTGCATATGTTATTTTCCATCGTTTCGCAGAAAACACACACAGACATTTGTAGTGGACATTTGCCCTTGATGCAAATGTACTGAAGTCAGTAGCAACGAAATTCATCTTTCTTAAGTAAACATTTATCACTGAACCAATTTATATTAGACATCCTTTATAGTCAGCAGAATGAAAGAAGCCTTTGTAGGGTGGGATTTACCTCATCCTAAAGACTCATATGAATCTCATTGCAGATATATGAAATTAGATCAGATGTATCTCACACTTGGAGTCATAGAGTATGGTCTGCTTTGGATCGGGATCATCTGCAGAAGGGCAAGTGGGAAACTCTCTTATGACTGTAGAACTGTGTGAGACTTCACAACTGTGAACATTTCAGAACAGCGGCAGGGAAGGAGAGCAGAGTGTTGCAGACAACTCATGTACACCACTGGCAATTTTCTTCATTAGACAACTACATCAGTCATGGATGCCCAATGCAGCCTTGCTTATTGGAATACCTCAGGTGCTAAGTTAAAAATCCGGTGAGGCATACACTAACCATGCCCTGCATTTGATATCTATTAGGACATAATTTGAATACATCTCCCTGAAAGCACTTTCCTTGCTCTCGTGTAATTCCAAGTTACAAGAACACTTCCATAATTTATCAAGCATATTTTTTTGCACTCTGTTCAGCTGAATTGTCTTTACTCAAAATTTCAGCTAGGACTTTCTGTTTACCAGAGCTCATTTCTGGAAAATTTCAGATCCAAAAATAATAGTTTCAGATATATAAAGCAGCATGGTGGTAAGAATTACTATTCTGTCTTATGTGTACAGGACATGGGGAATGGAAGCCAGTACACCAAGTGCCTACCTGAGAGAGGACTTAGAAGCTTAAAAACATCTTGAAATTTAAACAGTGTTCCAGCATGTCTATTTTCCCACAGTAGCTATATAGGTAAGTCTTCATACAATGTTTAAAGTCTGATTAATACTTCTGTGTTGTGATCCTACTCAAAGAATGGTACTAGTGGTTTTTCAGTAAGAGTCCAATGACCAGAATACCCACTCAGGAGGTGGACGATGCACAACTCCAGGCTTCAGTCCCACTCAGGAGGATTACACTTCCAACTCCCCATAGCTACAAAACTGCATGTTCTCCCAACCAAGAGCATTTTTTTCATCTTTCCCCTCCAATGGAGAGGTGTTCAGCCAGTGCTAGAGTGCGTGCCAGACAGAAAGCAAACAGAAGAAAACTGATTTGGGCAGACCAGGCAAGGTAAGGAACTCAGGTAGGAGCTCTAGAAATGTCCTTCCAAACTCTTTCCTGTGCAAAGTTCCCCCAGAAAAGGAATATCTTTCATTGTCCTTATTGTTCTCAATGACTCTGTATAGCTTCACATGCATACATCCTTTCAGGAAGACAGAAATAGCCCATAACAAAAGCTGTACTGTTACTGAAGACATCTCCAAAACCTATTTATTACCCTTACTGTCCCAAAATTAAAGTAATTCAAAAACTTTGACAAAATTTCAGTTTAGTACATGGGGACTTACTGCTTATGGAGCAGTCTATGAATATCTTTTGTGATACCAAAAGTAAGTTAAAAGCACATTTTTTTTTTTTTTCTTCTAAGGGAGCAAAAAAGCCAGGAACAAAAGAATCTGTGTTTTAAACTCAGATCCTTATATCGAAGGCTGCATGGTCCTTGGAAAATGAAAATACACTAAAGAATTTTTTGTTCTACTTTGGGAAAAAAGTATAAATACTATCACTCAATATTAATTAAAAATTTAATTAAAGTGTTCTTTTAAGCCATTTTATAGTTTTATTCTTAAATACATCCCCACAGATCAATATAGCTGCATGTAAGAACCAGTCACTCAAGTGTGCGTGTTTTTCCCAGACTAATTATACCAGCATTCGATACATACATGGATCCTTCTCTCATTAGAGATTCTAAGGAATTTCTGAGGACACTGCGAAATATATCTACAAGGAACTCCAAGGCCTAACTACCCAGTACATTTCTGATTCTTGGGAACATGAAAAAATAACTTTACTTTAATGGATGTTAGTTTATTCAAGGAAGACAAAAGATTCAATCGTATACATACACACTTTAATTTTCAGATTTACAACTGATGTTTTAATCATCTCCAGTTTGCAATGGACTTAATAGGAGTAACTTGATCCAAAATTTCAGTCTGAGAAAGCCAAAAATTAGGGGAAAGTGTAGACTTTAGTCCAGAAATTTCTTATTTATTTAGAAGAATTAATGTTTGGATTATGGTCAGGTTTCTCTGGCAATTTTAATTTTTTTGCCTTTGTGAGAGAGATCAGGTGGAATGTGTCCATTTCCTGAATTCTCTGTTCATCTGGTAGTTTGGATTTAGAGCTGTAGGACTGAACACTGTTGAGCGAAATGCCCCTCATAACTTCAAGAGGAACTGGTTACAAGATAATTTATTGACCACCAAGGATGATATTAAAGTGTTTGCTTGATTTGCATTCAAAGCTAATCCCTTTGATTTGGCTGTATTAGGCTCCAAAATGAGGGAATATGATTTTTTCCACTTTTTCTCCCTATATTTAAAAATTAATTATCATCTAAAGAATTAGAATGTTAAGAGAAAAGGCCACACATTTCCAACTTTTTTTCAATGTAGAACACAATTAAGCTTGGAGCTATTCCAAAAAAAGGCGAATGAACCCCAAGTCAATATACTGATAAATAAGACATTGAATTCCAGTGTGTTGTATCAATTTGTGAGGGATGTTTTTATTTTTCCATAGCTTATCAGAAAATAAGACAAAACAAAACAATACAGAAAAAAAACTTCTTTCAAATTCCGGGTTAATATACAACAATATTATCATCATGTCTCTCTGGCTATTTGATTCCCTGCAAGGTTCTTTAAGAATCAGTTCATTATTATGATTGCTTACGTAGCATAGAAAATGTGATCAAAGTGTAGCAGCTGAAGTGGTATATCCACGAATTTACAAAATATGAGTATCCTATTACTTTCAATAGGAGTCGTCTTTATACTTATGTATGCAGGGTCTCATGTTGTGACAGTTGATTGACGCAGAGGCATCAAATGTAAAGGCCTCACAAGACAATTTCAGAAAAGAAACTTCAGTTTGCATGTGGTTAGTACATAAACTTTACCCTCCTCCTGCCACATACTAACCTGCTACGTTGGTTGATACATTTTATTTGATCAGTTGTTGCTATTTCTCAAGGCTGAATTCCTGAAAAAATATTTTTTCCAAGTGAGCATATACAAGAGCTCTACATCTAAACTATGACTTCATATGAAATCCAAAGACAGCATCTGCAATAACTATTCCTTTACCGTTACCGAGATATAAATAGATCCCAGTAGATCCCGGGGTTACAGTTCTGTTTTCAAAAAGGCGTAATGATTTTCTGTGAATCTTCAGTGAGTTTAACACAAGGAATGAAAGAAAAAATTAAACACAAAATGGCAGAAAGAAATAGTGTCATAGTGTAACATGTAAGAAGAAATAATTTACTTAGATATAAACCTTTTTTTTTTTCCCAACAAATTATCAATTCTAACTTGGTGTTCCAAATGCTGTGAAGCTTTCCTTTTTTAATGGCAAAATCCATTTTAAAATATATTAGTTTACCCAAATACTTTTTTGGAAATTATTTATATTAAAACAACTTTTCTGTTTTACAGGCCAACTTTGTGTTTAGTCTTCAAGCTAAAAGCAAATGGATACATCCATTATCCTGATTTGTAACCTTCTTTTGTTTCCCCAAAAATACATTCTTATCATACAGGCAAGATGACAGTTAAGATGGTTACCAACATTTTTTACCTTTCTTAACTTTCCTGTTACCTTTTTTTTTTAACTTTATTACATCAGTAGGAAAATCTTAAAAAACTTCCTGTACTTAAGTATAACATATATTTCTGATTTATAGAATATCCTTATCAGACAAATATCCTCAGTGCACTCCCAAGGAATGTGTTACAAATGATGCTTGGAATTGTCAAGGGACCAAGCTTTTATTCTAAGAAGATGTGGTACTACTGAAACTTTTCTCATTTTCCCATTTGCCTTTTTCTCCCTTTTTTTTTTTTTTTTGGTGCACCAGCAGACAAGGAGCAGAAAAGCATATTTTTCATTTTAAGCTTCAATTAGACTTCTAAGAATTGCTGTCTCTGAAGCACCCCCCACACATACTCCCCCAAGTGGGTCTAAAACCCACAATGAAAAAACTTTCCTTGCATGCTGTTGGACCACTTTCTTCTAGGACTTTCATAATATTCCTGTCAACAAATTACGTAAACTATCAGACAAATCCCTTGTAGGTGGTTTCCATGAACCCATGACACTAATTTTCTCAGCATCATAAAACTTATCTACAAAGCTCTGAATACCAGTTACTACTTCACAAAATGGTAACAAACAACAAGAGACTGCTACTTTTTTCCAGCTACTTTTTAATACTGGTATTTTTTTCCCCTCTATTGACACCAAAATAGTTAAAACTAATAGAGATTCCTCTGCCCTGAAACATTTGTTCCTGACTTTCTGATTGATTTAGTCAACTATTTTGGTTCTACAATTTTGGTAAGTAGCCATTAATCTGGTTTCAATTGGGTGTCCCAAGGTGACGTCAGTTGGGAAATCAGCCATTTTTGTGAGGTTTGTGTGCCCCATGTGTGAGTCATGACCTTACTGTATCTACTTGCATGGGTCTCTTTCATACCTTATGGCAGCTAGCATCACTCAGATATCCTGAGTGGTGTACCTAACCCCTGAGGTCAAAGTAGGAAGGTGAAAAGATTGCACAGTTTTTTTAGGGTTCTTTTTTCGTGGAACATGGGTTTATGAGAAAAAAGACCATCTTCCGTACCAAACACAGTGTTGGTTTGATTGTGTGATTTATCCTTTTGTCTAATGTATTCTATTATGTTTCTTTTTAGCTATTACAACAAACACTTAAGTTTAAGGAGATGATAATCACCTTTCAGTAAAGCAAGATTTCCATCATAGTTTTTACATAATAGTTGGCCATCATTTTAAAAAATCTATTTTGAATGAGAATACGCCAACCTTTTGAATTTTTTAGGGGCAACAAAGAACAGATGTTTCCTGAGACCATTAACTTCCCTTCCTCCCATTCAGCCCTGAAGTTTTTTTAAAAGCATAATAAACCTATTTTGAAATATGCACAAAATCAGCCAGTGATCCTATTGAAGATGTTGCCATTGTACATGCTGATGACAAGCTTCACCACTATTTCAAATATTGTGAAGAACAAACCAGTTTTGGGGAAAATACTTTGATGTCTAGTCTTACAGATCTCGGTTTTTGGGTGGCTTTCTTTAGCCACACAGCATTGAAGTGAGCTAACGATGAGATATCATCACATAAGGAAGTTGCCCCAGACATTTGAAATTACAGAAATATTGTTACAATATTGGAGAAGCAGGATGCACAGACATTTTGCATTTTCCTTTCTGGTGATGTTCAGCATAGTGGTAGGAAGCCTCATCATCAGCCAGAAGGAAAATAACTTCTAGCTGAAGGCTAACACAGTTTTTAACATTTATAAACAAGCCAAAGTCACATCAACAACAAACAAAAAACAGTCTTTTGAGGGTGTAACAGTAGAAACTAATGAATAAGATTTCATGGAAAACCGATTTGGAAAAATCCTGTCTCAGACTAAAAAAACACAACCATGCTATTTAACAGATGTGTTGTCGTATTAGCTTAAATTGGAATGGTAAATTTTATTGTCTTTCTTACATATGCAAGTCTTTTTATATTCATTTTTACTATGACTTTTCACAATTGAAGGTAACTTGTTGGAAAATCTTGACCTATAAAGGCATATCAACTTTTGAGACTTGTTTCAGAGCTATTGCATCACCACAGAATCACAGAATCACACAATCTTCATGGTTGGAGAGGACCTTTGAGATCATCGAGTCCAACCAAACAACCTACAATCTCTGCCACTAGAGCATGCCCTGAAGTGCCACATCTAGATGTTTCTTAAACACCTCTAGGGATGGTGACTCAACCACCTCCCTGGGCAGGCTGTTCCAGTGCCTGACCACTCTTTCAGGAAAGTAATTCTTCCTAATATCTAATCTAAACCTCCCCTGCCGCAGCTTCAGACCATTTCCTCTGGTCCTGTCATTATTCACCTGGGAGAAGAGGCCAACACCCACCTCTCTACAGCCTCCTTTCAGGTAGTTGTAGAGGTCAATGAGGTCTAGATATATATTTATATATCTTTATAACCACATTTATATATTTATATCTAGATTTGTCTTCAATAAGTCAGTTGTCCAGGTGGAACTACACAACTAAATCTGGTTTTGCAATTTATCTCAGTAACCTCCCCATGATCCCAGCAGTCACTTAACACTTTAATCTGCTAGTTGTCCAGGTTTAAATGTGCAAAATCCCCAGGTGCATAAATGGTTTACTTCATGTGTGCACACAAGCTCCCTTGACTACTTCAGCTAAAAAAAATTTGTAAACTCTGCCCAAATCCTATTGATATTTTTCTCTGTCATCATTTTAACTCTGCCTAAGTGTCTATAACGCTTGCTCAAGCCTTGGGGTTAATGGATGGTGCAAACAAAGAGACAAGAGAGATGGGAATAAGGCAAGTCTACTTTTTTTGAATGAAAATTACATAAATTAGATTAAAGCATATGTGAAGCTAGACAGGGATGAATAGGTAGGTGCTGTTCTCAGTGGACATTAAAGTGAAGAAAGAGGCTAAACAGGGAACGGACAAGACAGGTTGCTAAAAACAAGGTACGCATCCTGGTTCCATAAGGCCAAGTTATTAGCAAAGGGGAAGTGAGGGCCTGGGGAAGCACATGGAGAAAGTCAGGAGAGAGGTTTAGCTATCAAGCTTTCTTACTTACACTCACTAGCCCTTGACAAATATCAGGCCAAAAGGCTGTAAGGTATGAAATCTTTCCTTGCATTCACCACACAGAGTTATTTGCAATCTTCTTTGGAAAAGGCTGATCCCAAAGGATATTCCCAGCATAGATAGCTTCCCTGGGGCATCTGTGAATGTTGTCCTCACCAATATGGCCTCCACTTGCACCAGCTTCTTTCTACCTGCATTTATCATCACATTTAGTTATTTAATAAGCTTCAAATTCCAAATAAATGCATAAATGCTTTTGGAGAATATAGAAAATTGTTTACAAGCTTCCTCATGAACCTGGAAATCTGTATGATTTTCCCTTCGTAAGAAGGACTTTGTGCTACATGTTGTTTATCGTACCTAAAGGTAAACGTACATCTGGCACTCACCGCAGGCTACTAGGAATTTCTAAGTGCTGTCTGTCCTCAGTGTTTCCCAGAACAATGTCTCATGGGCATCGTGTTACAAAGAAGTTGATGAAAGCAGAGAGCAGCTCTGCACTCAGAGCCCTTCTGCAAGATGGAGATGTGAGGGTTTCAATGTGCACAATATTTTGTTCAGGAGCAAGAGAAAAAAGTGTTCATGGGAGAATGTGGAGGAGACTTGCAGTCAGCAAGCATTAGTGAGCATTTTGCATGCCTAAGGCTGCCCAGCCATTCATGGCAAGCCAAACAAATAGTGTGCGTACAGGGCAGGCGGCCATCTGGCCTGGGAATATTATTCTCCAATTAAGAAGAACTGGGTGAAAAAAGGGAGTTAACTAAATGAACTTTAGCTGTATAATTTATAAAACTCACAATGAAGACATTTTTGAGCCCTCATATATCCAAATTTTAGCTTTTCTCAAGTAATCTGCCTAATATACAAGACAAACACTAGGTGTGTTAATCCCTCTTCTTTTTTTCTACAGAGGAACCCATAGAGTCTTCTTATTCACCTAGCCCCCCAAGTGAGCGATGCCTTTTATTTCCTACTGTGAGAGTCCCCTTCCCTTCTAGAAGTTAGGTCTGTTAATCTGTAGGCTTGCCAAAGAATTAAAGCTGGCCAGTGCACCAACAATAACACTAAAGCAAGGCACCGTGTTGATTTCTGCCATCAGTACAAGAGCTTGAGAGATTCTTCTCTCTTCCTTCTTTAGCTGCCTGGTGAATTTAAGATTAACAGCCCCTTCTGCTAAACACTAGGTAGGAGGAAACAGAGCTTGATAGTAGGGACGCGCGTCCCATCCACTCATATGACAAGCATAAATACAACACCATGAAGAAGGAAGCTGATGAGCCACACCAACCTTGTCACAAGTGGCATAATCACAGCCGAGACTGTCTGACTAGAGCAGCCAGTCAATTCATTAACCCTGATGACCGTAAAAGCAGAATCCTACAACAGCTCAAGCTCTGGTTCCGCTGCTGTACAGGACATGGATCTTAATACGTTCCATTTCTTGCATTTCATGTATTTAAAGCATCACACTGCATGTATTAAATAGTCCCTGATGGAACTAAGTTGCATAAGATTTAAATGTTGGGAGTGAGGAAAGATTTCAGTTATTCCCCTCAAGCCTGCTTACCTAAAGATTGTGGATTTGCCTTTGCTTTTAAAGAGCCATTAAATTTTTTATACCAAGCAATCAGTCATATTCTTTTTCCTTGGACTTCCTTTCAACTGGCATGAAATGCTACTGTAAATGATGCTGCTGTGTATGCTTATTATATTTCTAGACTTGTTTCAAGGTGTTCAGATGAAAAGCTCCATACAACAGACTAGATGCTGAAAAAATATAGGGAGTTAAACTTGAAAAATCAGATTCAATCAACATCCAGATTTTGCTTCAAAATAATTGCTGAATCCATCAGGCAAACAGCAAATATTTCAGTTGAAAAAGGTGTGTTTAAACAAAATATTCATCCTGAAATTTGGAAAGAAAACATCTTGTCCTTTCATTTCAAGATGATACTGTGACAATGAATCTACTTAAACTTAAACTGGCTATAACATAATCCCTTTTTCAGTCCAACTTTGATAGTCTTTTGTACCCACGGACAGATTTCAATCAAATTTAACATTGGGTTGATGTCTCAAGCATAATAAGGTTTCTACAGATTAAGAAAAAGAACAGCTTGATAAAGGAGAAAAAGCAAAACTGACCAGCAGTGTTGAGACTGAAGCAGAAGCGCGAGAGAAGTGGACTGAGCTCCGCTTACATCAGATGAGCAGTCAGCACTGATTAACTTAGCAATCAGCATATGCAGAGCTCCCCACTCATCAGAGGACTGCTGACTCTTGCTCATGGAGGTGTTATGGGGACTTGGGAAGGGGCAGGATCTGTTGCAGAACAGAAGACGGGGGCGGTGGGCCCAACCACGCAGCAAATCCAGCTCCCTTAGTGTTCTGCTCATAAGAAAAGTTTTGTTTTCTCAAGGAGCAAAGTAAAGCACAGAGAACAGAAATGAAAACAACAGCAGAAAAAGAATCCAAGAAAATAACTGGATGCTAATTTGATATAAACCAAAATATTTGCAGTGGTTTGGTTCATCAATAAAAAGGAGGTTCATCTTTTTTCAGTGGCCAGTCAGGCTCAAACCACAACAGACCCAAAACAAGCCTATTTTCCCGTTTTTCGCTTTGTCTACAGAATCAGTTATTCACACAGAGCTAAGTACATTATGTAGCTGTCAACTATGCATAAATAACCTTGACAGAAACTCTGCCATAGAGTCCCACACTGCAGTGGGGGATGCTTGCAAGAGGCACTGCACCTGCCAATGGGACAGTGCTCCAGCCACACAGAACTGGCTTCTGTGACGCTGTACCAGATAGTCGTCAAATCTATTTTGAAATTAAAGAGATGCGATATCAATAACAACAGCAAGTGTGAAGCAACTTCAGGAGTCCTTATATGTGTAGTTCACAGGACAACGATTTTTCAATCTGCTTCCTGGGCTTTTCTCTTCCTTCCCACTTGTAAGTTTGATGTGTGGCACATACAATGACACATTTACAGAAAATTCAGTAACTATGACAATGTCAAGGGGACAGAAATAGAAGTTAGAATAACGATTTCTTTTTTACCAAAATCAGCTAATATTCACATTTTTACTTACTGTGGATATAAAATCAGCTCTGCTATTTTGCAATTTTGGACACAATCCTGGATGTAGTGCAGAAATGACATTAAGTTAATCTTCCGTCTTCAAAGAAACTTTTTGAAATTTATTGATAATTTCATAATCACACTAAAATATTGTTGCAACTGGATGTAAAAATTGCACAGGCTACCAGAAATTACAGATGAAAAAGACAATTCAGTTGTGCTAGATATTGTGGCATGTGTGTACATGCATGATAGTTAAATTTTTTAACTTGCAGTTGTGTGCTGTGATGCCGAGTATGGAAATGCTATTTGGTTTTGGGGCACTTTGGTACCTCAAGTGACCCTTACAAAAAAAAAAAAAGATAAATTTTTCTACCAGATATAAAATATATAGCTTTCTAAGAAGGAATGCATTTATTCAGTTGTACTTGAAACACATTGCAGAAGGGAAAATATCATTTTAAGTGTAGTGAAATAAAATCTCCTGATACGTGATAGTTGTATGATGTACTGTGTAACTTCATATTGAAACACTAGTAGCTTCCTTTACAGCAGTGTTATTAACCATCAGTAAAATTCTACTTGACTTTTGCAAGAAAGCTTGCTGCCATTGAAGCTTCTGCCCCACATTGTATAGAAGTAGCTACCAAATATTATATCAAGATGCTATCAACTTCAAAGCTTTTATCATAAATTTTAGTTTAAAAATCAATGAATTAGCCTAACAAGCTGTGTTCCATTTTATGATCTTCTCTTTGGCTATGTAAAATAAATCAAACTAAAGACTGAGATATAAAAACAATGCCAAACTTAGCCATGCTGATTTCTTCAGAAATCCATGTCTGTATGTTTGCCCAGCTAGCAAGCTATCTTTGTCATTTTGTTCATATGTTGAGAGGAGTCAAAAAGATTTTTAAAAGTTTTAAAAGATTGAAGCACTATTTTTGAACACCAGTAATCTCCAAGCAATTCTCTCTAAACGGAAGGGTTTTGTACAAGAAATAGCTGCTGTAAAGTGCCCTGACACAGCAAAAGGAGATTAACTTGCTGCTTAAATTCTGGACTTTACTAGAAATGAATAACATTCAAGTCACAATATTCAGATAAGCCAAAACCGTAAACCCCAGAATATACATCCACTTTTTGTGAGTATAAACTTTAGGTTTGCAATAAATGTGAACTTGGGCAAAATTATAGTTTTACACTCATTTAAATGTGCTAAAATCAACTTTGTCCTATAGAAGATTGTGAAATTAATTCTAAATAAAAGTGGCACCTATGAGGTTGAAAGTATCAAAAGCTACATGCAAATGAAGGTATCATGTCCTTACTGGAAGCCATGTGAAATAACTGAACATTTTTAGAAAAAGCCATCATGGTATTTCCTTTAATATAATTTTAATAGTAAAATTTTATAAAAATAATCTTCCCTCACCAGTCAGCATTTGATCTTAAATTGAAATTATTAACCTTAATGTGTAACTTTATATTGTTGTCACAGGTCTGACAATTATACATTATGACTTCATTGCACAACAAAACACATAGAATGCCAAGATAATCCTTTTAATTAGAGTAAATGAGGTGAAATGGGAATGGTAACACATGTTGGAATAGTAATTGCTGTTATTTATGTATTTATCCATTGTCCTAATTATCCAACTGTTCTTATCTAGATCGCTGGGCTGTATTAATCTAGAGAGAATGGTTCAGTCTTTAGCTAAAACATCTTTTATATTTTACATTGTTGTTCTTCAGAGTTGTTCTCTTAAGAAAAAGGACATGTAGGATTTTGTATCAATTTTTCGACCTATCACGCTTCTAAGAACTGCATTTGGACAAAACAATGCTGTTTGGTTCCCGTTCAAACATGAGAATATCCTTTCTATGAAAACAGGGATGGCCTTGAAAGGCATTACTGATGATAACATATCACCTTTCCATGTTTTTCACTGTAGGAAAGAATTATGCATCAGGCCAATGCCTAAGGAACTGCAAAAGAAGTTTCCATATGGTTTTAACTGTAAATTGTTCTTCAAATACAATAATATATTTTCTTGAATATAAGCCATTTAAATGGATTCTATTTAGAATGCCTTATTAATTTTTCATTCTGGTTATAGTCTCAATGGTCTTGTTTTAAGAAGTTTTCTCCAAAATAATAAAAATCCCAGCCTGCTCTTAATTTGCTGCCTTTTCTTCTTTCTTTTTTTTTCTTTTACCTCACACAGGACAAAGCCTCAAAATTCCATTAAAAGTTGATTTGACAGGAAAATGAATAGTGGTTTTTATCTCCATCTTTAGAAATTCAGTGATAAATTTATGGTGTATGTCAGGCTGTTCTGAAATGCAACCATGGGGTATGAAGATAAAAATCTGCTTACTCAGGAAAAATTATTAACAGACCATGAGAGAACTGCGTATAACAAAAGAGATTAAAAAGACAATCTGGATTTCATTTCATATCTCCACATCACAAATCAATTTTAAGCATATTCTATAGGTTCTTGTACATAACTATGAAAAAAAACCCCAAACTTTCTAATTCTTAACTCATAGCAGGCAGTGGCTAAGGCATAATCTTCATGCTTTATATGCAATATACATTGTATATATAAAACAGGGATAAAACTGTATCTTGTATGTGTAGGCATGTATACATTTTTGTGTATATATGTATATATAATTAAACTATTTAGTTTAGCATTTCTTATTAAAATTGTGCTCTTGACCTGATCTATTACAAGTTTGCTTCTGTCTGATAACAGTTCAATTTAAAGTAACTAACTGGAAACACATCGGTCTATGTATTGAAAGAAAATCCTCTCAAATATTATGTAGTTATTTGGCAATATTAAATGACAATTGATAAAAAAGTACTTGTTAAAATGTGAAACAATAAAATATAGTTTTGTTTAAATTGTTTAATTCAAATTTGGAAAGCACAATAAAATTTAACACAGTATATTCAAAAAATCACAGAATCATAGAATACCAGGTTGGAAGGGACCTCTGGATCATCTGGTCCAACCTCTCTTGGAAAAAGCACAGTCTAGACAACATGGCCCAGCACCCTGTCCATCTGAACCTTAAAAGTGTCCAATGATGGGAAATCTGCTGCTTCCCTGGGGAGATTATTCCAATGGCTGATTGCTCTCGTTATGAAAAATTTTCCTCTTGAGTCCCATTGGAATCTCCCCAGGAGTAACTTGCACCCGTCACCCCTTGTCTTTTTCATGTCACTCCTTGTAAAACGGAAGTCTCCATCTTCTTTGTAGCCACCCTTTAAATACTGGAACATGGTGATAAGGTCTCCCCTAAACTTTCTTTTCTCAAGGCTGGACAAGCCCGGTTCTCTCAGCCTTTCCTCATATGACAGGCTTCCCAGTCCTTTGATCATCTTGGTGGCTGTTTTCTGGACCCTCTCCAGCCTGCCCATATCTTTTGTGTATAGTGGGGATCAAAACTGAACGCAGCATTCCAGGTGTGGCCTGACAAGCATTGAGCAGAGTGGGATAATGACTTCTTTGTCTCTGCTGGTGATGCCCTTGTTGATGCAACCCAGCATCCTGTTGGCTTGCTTTGCCACAGCACAATGTTCATTCACATTGACCTTGTTGTCCACCAGAATGCCCTGGTCCCTTTCCACAGAGCTGCTCCCCAGCTGGGTAGATCCCAGCCTGTGCTGCACACCTGGATTACGTTTTCCCAGGGGCAAGACCTTACACTTGTCCTTGTTGGACTTCATAAGGTTCTTGTTAGCCCACACTTCCAGCTTATCCAGCTCTTCCTGCAGGATGGGTCTCCCTTCCAAAGTGTCCACTTCCCCACTCAATTTGGTGTCATCTGCAAACTTCATCAGGGTACACTTGATCCCATCATCCTGATCACTTATGAAGATATTAAACAGTGTTGGGCCCAGGATCGATCCCTTATGGACCTCACTTGTGACAGGTTGCCAGTTTGAAAAGGAGCTATTTACCACCACCCTCTGGGTGGGGCCTGTCAACCAGTTCCCCACCCACCGCACAGACCACTTGTCTAGACCGTAACGCATCAGTTTCTCTAGGAGGAGGCTGTGGGGAACCCTGTTGAAAGCCTTGGAGAAATCCAGGTAGACAATGTCCAACCGCTTGCCCCACATCAACCGAGCAGGTTACTTTGTCGTAGAAAGCGACCAGGTTTGTCAAGCACAGTTTGCCCTTAATGAATCCGTGCTGGCTTTTCCCAATCACATGCTTCATATGGCTTGTGATAACTCCCTGGAGGATTTGTTCCGTAACTTTCCCAGGGACTGAAGTAAGACTGATATTAATTGTTTAAATAGCTACCTAGATAATATAATCACAGCCTGCAAACCAGAAGGAAATGAATACTTGAGCAGAAAAATATTGTCCCATATTCATTCAACTAATTCAAAAGCAAATATTAGGTCTTAGTCCCAAATACGCACTCTGGTCACACCTCTCATGACTAAGCTTACCAAAAGACTACTTAAACAGTTTTTGTTGGAGTTAATTCTCTTTCACATATAGACTTGCTTCAGTTTCGTACTTTCCAACTCTCTCATTTTCTCACTTTCATACCTGAATCCTGGTATGATTTGGTGAATAGCTAGAAGATAAAAAGCACTTTATTAAAAAATTAATTAAATTTATTAAAGATTTTTAAAACTTTCAGAATTAACATATTGCTACTCACGTTTTGATGTTAGTTGGAGCTAAACTGGAAAGAAAAGAAAAAAGAGAAACAAAAGCCAAAAGATCCCAAACCAAAGGCAAAAGCTGATAGGAAAGCTTAAAGGTAATTGCACACTACAAATGCAGAGTCTAACCAAAGGAGATGAACAAGATTGAATTTTCAGAGTGGGACAGTACATGAGCATTGTGGCTGTCTTCTGCAGCTGTGGTCCCACATTGATAGTTTGGCTGAATTCTTCCTGGGGCAGTTTAGATACATAATCTGAGTCCTGAGTTATCTCATAGCATGCTGTAATTCTGGGAGAGGTCTGAGATCAAAGCGTTTAAATAACGACAGCAAAAAAAATCACTTTCATTGTTAAATTCAATAGGAATATTATATTCAAAACTGTCTAATTATTATGTAATACATAGCTTCACTTACTGATATAAATGCTATAAAATCAAAGGTCTTTTGCCAATAAAATAAAAGCTCAGTTACTAACAGGATTTTCATCGATAATTAACAAAAGTGGGTTTCAAGGGATTTTATTACAATACTCCTAAAAGGGTTACCATTATCCCCTTTGGACTTAGACACTCTGCCAATTCCAGTTTTGTTAATGGTTGCCTGCATGGAGGAGAGACTGATATTTGTAGCAGAAAACAGAGTGCTATAAATTACATCACCTTGACAGCATTCCTCATTGCTTTCTCTCCACAAGTGTCAGTTTCCAGAGCTATTGGTGAGCAAAAGTCTAAACAGGATATTTTCTGTATCATATATGGAAACTAGAGAATTCTGCAGGCCAGAGCTGAGCTGGGTCTGTCATGAATATGTGTTAAAAAGAGATAAAAAGTTTCCCATTTTGTGGACCTACACCAGCAGCCTCTGTAACATTTGCCACAAGAAACACAATGATAATATCTTTTAGCACCAGCAAAGGAATAATAAGAATAAAGAAGAAAGTCATAGCCTAAAGGATGGTATGAAGCTTGCAACTTGGAGCCATGTCAAGAACACTCTTCATGACTTGCAGGACATATTCTTACTTTTCTGTCTCAGGTTGTGATTCATAGCAGATAACTTTATCCTTAAGAAATATTTTCTCATACTAAGTATAACCAATAAAGTGCAAGAATGACTTGCTCTGTTGTTTTCAAAGTCCAGGATTCATGGATGGCTTTAATCCATGCTACAGCTGGGCTGCTTGCAGCTGGTGGAGAGGAACAGATACATCTCTGTTGTGACTTATTCCATCAATTTTAGACATACATTCTAGAATAAGAAGCAAAGCAGCCTCAGGTGGTAAAGTCCAGGGAAAAACCCAGGCAGGCATGGCAAAAGACAGAGGCCTCTTGGTCTGTGGTTGGAGGGACAGGGTAAATCCCATATTATTTGCCTAGTTCACAGGGTAAATAATACTGGATTCACCCTGTCTAATTCAGGGTGAAAATGCAGGAGGAGAAAATCAGAAGCCTATTTATGTACCTTTGCCTGGTCTACTGGCATAATGTCACTTGCATTTCTTTTCTACTATTGAGTTAAATATTAAATGCATATGTTCAGAACTAGCTAAATCTATGTCAAAGGAAAGTTGGGTGGAGGGTTTGGGTGTTTTTTTGGGTTGGTTTTTTTTTTTTTTCTGGAAAGCTGTCTTCTAACATTTATTTATAATCCTTATGAATGCTTTGTTATTTATCAACCAACCTGACAATCAGTAAATTTATCTGTTGCTCTTCCTTGTGCTCCTAGAATTACAGAATATTGTTGCTGAAAAAAGAGAAAAATTGTGAAATTCACTTTACTAGACAATTTTATGAACAAAATGAATAACTGAAAAGAATTTATAAAGCATGCCAGTATTAGTACTACTGTGTTTGCCCTGTAAACTTCACCTCATTGTTACCCTTGTGTGGGTAGATCAGCATCAGAATATTTTCCTAAATTAAATGAATCTACCCTGAGGTTATATATTCTCCTTCCTTTCCCTTGGAACATATCTGCACACCAGATTACCTTTCCTTCTTTGATGATTCTCTCCTAGTCAAATTGATTAGGCAATTTGATTGCTAATCTTTGGAGGCACCAGATGCTGATAATTCTCTCAACAGTGTACTAGCAAGTACTGCAATTGGCAATTTGCTGTTGACAATGCATACAACTCTCTTGGGATGATAGGTTTGTAGTAACCTCAGAAAATTGCATCTTCTCCAGTTTTATAGTATAGTTAAGCATAAAAAATACTTCAGCCAAATATTTCAGGCTTGTCTCTAAAGTCAGTGTCTTAAATCCACAAGTTAGCAAAAATCTGCTGAATACACATAGCTCATAATGACTTCAATAATATTTTGGATTTCCGGCACTTCTTAAGATTTATTTGAGATTCAAAACTTAATTTCAGGCAACTACATATTTTTTAAAAAGTCTGTTTTCATAGAGCAGAGTCTGCCAGACTGGCTTGTGACTAAGATATTTCCCAAAAGACTGCTTAGCATTTTTGCACTAGAAAAAGCTACAAATCATCTATGAAAACATTAATCACCACGTTTTGGCTCTCCATTATATTAAATCCTATTTCAAGGTTACTGTAAGTCAACCATTTTCCCCCTCATTCTTGACATCTTCCCCTTTCTACCCAATAATATCTTTCCTCTTTGTATTCTTGGTTTTTTACCTTCTGTTCGTATATAGTTCTTCCTGGTTTTGAGACTATCTACTTTTCATTCGGTTTCCTGTTCTCCATGTGGTCATCTAAGATGGCGAGTGCGCATAGAAACAACTAAAGCAGAACCTTTCTATGGCAAGAAAAAAAATAATACTTAATATCACCTGAGTGATGCAGCTATCAAAGGTGTATGGAAGGTGGCCAATAGGTTTTAACCAGGTTTTTGTTCAGTTCGATGAACACTGAAGTAACAGTCATCTATTTGCTCACACTTGTCACAACCTCAAATAAGTAACAAATATTTTATTAGTATGTTACATAAGATACTCCAAACTACTTCAGCTTTATTTCAAAATAGTTTCCACCCATAGAGTGTTGCTTGCTCAATAAATCATCATTCCTATTCCTTATTAAATTCCTTAGGTAGCTAGGTCATGAGGCTCATATTTATAATATGTAAGGTCAAAAACTGGAGCCTGACTCACTGGGACGCTCCAGGATGTCTAGTCCTTTATAGTACTAGAAAATTAATGCAGGCTTGATACACTTTCATAGCAAAGGAAAATAGAAGTATTTAGAGTCATTTAGTCATCAAATACAGCTAAAAGGGGCTATAAAGAAAAAATCAACATAGAATCTCTAAAGAATCTCTACCCTCAAATTCCAGTGATCAAGTTCTGCTCTCATTTACAGTTCTGTCATTTTCATATTGCTTAAGTGTTATCATATTGTTTGACTTATATTGCTATAAATAAAATTAAAATAAAACTGATATTTAATACAAACCTTTAAATAGAAATTTGAAATTAAAGTGAGGCATGTTATGTGCATAGATTTTGCCATTGACATAATATTGGAAGTTAAGAGCATACTGATTTTGTAATATTTATGCAATCATTGTAGGAATTTCCCACACCAGCCATTTTCTTTCAGAATCATTTTACACTTTCCGTGGCAATATGATGGTGTAGTTAGTATGTTGCTGGCATTCTTTCTCAGGACAATATATTTCTTCTTCATATGAACTTCCCAGAGAACATTATTTTCCTTATAAATTTGGCTTGTCCATATGGAATCACATGCAAATCTATGAGAGCATTTTCATCTTCCAACACTCATGTTCCATGGTCTTACTGCAAACACGTTGGCTGAATAATGTACGGAACCATACTTACTCTTACCTATGCTTCTGTTGCTTATTCTCTGGGCTCTTTAAAATATATTTTATTTAGCTTAAGCAGACTTTTAAGGTGTTTGGTAATAACTGTGATGCAACAAATGGAAAATTAAGATACATATGTAAACACACAGTGGGTGAATACTTCCATTAACATGAGTGTGTAACTGAAAAACAAATGGACTGATGCCCATATTTCACCTTTTCACATGTGCACTACCCATTAATTCTTTTCTTTAAAGGTGAAAGCTAAACTCTGATGGTCTATTAAGGGTTGTCACCTTCATATAAAGTAACAAAAACCTCAGCTTTAAACAAGACACTCCCTTTTACTTGCAAAGAAATAGAAATCTGAAGATCTATAAAGGGAAAAGGATATTATTTTTCCAGCAAAAAGCGATATGTTCTTACACCTAACTCCTTTCTTGACATTCTTGGGCATGTTAACTTTTTAGTATGCAAGTTTAGTATGTGAATTGCATTAACAAGGACAAAAAAATGTTCTTTCCTCCAGGTACTTTTTATGTTTCTAATGGCACTACTCAGTATGACCTTCAGTCATCTTTAACTTCTTTGAGTATTCAGTTTTGACTTTTCATCACTGCCAGCTCCATTACTGTCAGTAGACCCTTCGACATTGTTTTGGCTCAGGCAAACCACTGACTACTTCTGTTTTTGTTTTAAAAATATATTTTATTCCCTTAAACTAACTCAATTTCAAATCAGCACTAAAAACCATTAGAACTGTACTCAGATCAAATGATAATTACATTAAAAGCATCTTTTTAAAAATTTATTCTTCAGACCAAAATGGTATTCTCCTAAACCTGAAAAGCTTCAAGCCCAAGATCAGTCAGAGTCAGCTTGAGGTCCTGAATTAATAATATCCAAGCCCAAGGCCTCAAATTTGTTTCTTTCTCATTGCTTACATTAATACTTATTTGGAGGATGCATCAAATGACAAGCCAAACCCTATTCCAGCCCAAGGGTTATCTCCTGGTGCACCAGCTAATCTCACCAGCCTTACTGAGAGCTGAGAAAAAAAGCACAGTGTTGGGCATTTATTTTCTCATCAAAACAGCCACAACATCTTACACGAAACATGTGTTTTCTCAGCATTTATTTTCTCAGCAAAACAACAACAATATTCTACACGAAACATGTTTCATGTAGAAAAAAAGATCTTGGGTAAACTGACACGGAAGTGTTTAAGTAGAAAAGTAGAAGAATGTTGCCATTAGAGGATGAAGAACAAAGCCCAGCATGGTACCTGACTACTGAGCTCTCTCTTGAGAACATTTTAAAGGAATTGTAATTTTCCTAAATCATAATAATTAGTAAAAACTTGCTAGTTTACTGACCAAAGGGAAATAAAATCGAAGTGGACATTCTATAATTAATTTGCTTTAGTGCTTGCTTTTAAAAAAATATACTGAATACTGAATTTTATAAAATAATGTCTTAAGCATTCATTTTGTACTTGAATGGTAGGTTTACTATAGCAGATCCTTTGTTCAAAGTTCTTTATTCAGATATTTAAGTTTTTTAAATTTGAAATGGTATAAGCAAATATATCTTAAAATGTAAAATAATTGCTTTTAATTTCTTCAAGAAAATAGTGAGGTCAAAAAATTCTCAGTGCCGGAGTGAAAACCAGTACAGAAGGCAATTACAGTTTTCACATTGGATATAAAGTCATTTTGGGCTGTTATTCATGTGATAACTAGTAACAAACACACTGTGCTCTTGCATAAGATAGATGAGTTCACATAATCCTGATTGACTGGTGACAAGTGCAAGCGTTATCTCAATAATATGGTGGGACCAAAGTGGCCCTGACAGATTGACTTGAAAGTAGATAATTTCTTCTCCATCAGGAATTACACATTGCTATCAGATTTTTACTTGCTATAGGGATGGTGTCATGACTGACAGATGAATCAGTTTCTACCAGGAAAAGTAACTGTTGCCCTATCCATGTTCGTATATACATTAATAAGAACAACACATATGTACATGCAGAAACACGAGAACAGTGAAAATTTCAAGAGTGGGATTAATCTGAGAATAGAGTCACCAAGGAGTTAGTGATCCACAGATGTATTACTCACCTTTGACAGTTTGAGTTGTTTTAGTCAAGATAAAGAAAGGGTAAAAGTCATCTTATTGTAAGATGCCTAGAATAAATCAGATTAGTTGTACTCTAAAAGTCTCTGCAGCTCAGGTGCATTCAATGCATGTATCTAAAAAAGGTGAAACACCAAAATCTGTAATTGTGAAAAAGTTTAAGTACTGCATTTCCAACCATGCTTATCACACAGGTATATTTAAAAAAAAAAAAAAAAAAAAAGAAAAGAAAAGAAAAAAGAATTGAAAATTTAAGCCATACAATAGTTCATTCTTTCTTCTTGGACTACAGATACACACTCTGAGCTTGTCATGTACTGTAGGCTGTGTACCAAAACCCTATTATCATTTCTATTAGAAATGATAGTTTTTATCACATGCCCTTTAATTGACTTAAATAAACCTTCTTGACACAACCGCATATTATTTCAGCATTCACATCTATTAGTGGTCAAGAAAATTCAGGAAAGTAGTGTGGTTGCCATACAGAGAAGTTATGATAATGGCTTTCCATTTAGAGGAAAGGCAGAGGTTATGCATGTTTACGATTTAAATTTTCACATCTTTCTAGTTTCAAGGCAAATGAAATCGTTTCTGTTGTTTACAAGTCTACAAGAACATTTTCTAGATGCAAGTATGCTAGCATAACTGTTCTTATGAGAGAATCGCAAAAAAATAAATTTATCACATAGGATACTTATTCACACACTAAATTCCACGTGGATGTAAAGTTTTAGTATCCCGATATGTGAAGGGAACTTTTGCCTATGTCTGGAAGTTTCACTCCTCCTTATGAACACTAAATGATGAAAGGCATATAATGCAGGCAGCCTCGGGCAGATATTGCTCTGAATGGTTTACAGTATATATAAAACTCTTATGAAATGCACAAAATTTTGCCACTAGCAAAAAAATAGAGACTTTTAAAATATTCCCATTCTACTTTGAGAAAAGCAGTATGATTTAGAAGGGTGACGTATTATTTTTCTTTACAGAAATCAAAATTTATAGCATACCTGAAAATCAGATTCAGTTCTCCAAAACCATGGGTAATGTTTCTCTGTTCTAAGCAATTTCCCTTGCCTTGCCTTACCATCCCTTTTGTGGTTTTTTTTTTTAATAAGAAATTCAATTTTATACCTTTGAATTTCACTTTCATTCCCATGTATTTTTTACTTTTGAAAAATAGACATATTCTAAGGACGAAACATTTTGCCTAGAACTTCCTCATAGTTCTATTATCTGTAATAAATTATTTGCAATTGGTAGTTTTGTAAGTAAATTTGGAGAACATAATATTACATGAGTGCATTTTTAAAAGTTTAGAGAAAATGGTTTCTTGTTATAAAGGCTAGAAATGTTTTGAAAGTATTGCCAGTGGCAACGGTAATTATAAGATAGGCTAGAAGATTAGAAATTCAGTCCACTGGGTATTTGTACCTATCTCTCCTATCTTTCAACAACTGTAAATGTAATGATGCAGTTTATTTTTACATGTTTGTATCATATAGTGCACTGCACATGGATAATGGATGATATTGCTGGCAAAAAAAAAAAAAACACTCTCTTTTATATAATTCTCCTCCTATTGTAGATATGTGCATGGGTACAGTGGAGAAACAGTATTTCTAAGAATAACCATAGCAGGGACTAACATAAGCTGGACCAGATGGAATGGTTGATCTTCAAGAAATTCTATTCTCGCATTGAGTTCTGTAGACACTATTAGAAATGGGAAATAGCAAAAACTTAAGTTGGACAAACTTCAAAGGACTCAAAAATTTGGTTTTGATTAATAATTCATATTTTTTTTTAATTTAAACTTCTTCTGATCAATCATGAAGAGTAGAAACCTTATGAAAACAGTGCCTGGAGACAGTTTTTCAGTACTCTGTAATGTCTTAATTGTTCTAAAATAATTTACTTTTTTTCTGTTTTGATCACCGTATAATTTTGAGTCAGTACCAAGTACTTTCTGTCATCTCAGATATATTTACGAATTCATAGAGTATTCTCAGCAAAGTTCAAAATAAAGAATAAAGCTACTGTTGAGGGGGAATGACAAAAAGAATCAATATAGCAGCTGTTCAAGATCTCTAATAATTATTAATTAATTATTAATGAAACAATGGCATTTTCAGCTTTTAACTTCTAAAGTTGTTATAAGGACCACTTTAACTACTGCCTGCATAAAACTGTTCTCTTTTTAGTAGCTTTCTTTAGATAAAGGAAGTTTGGAGCTAACAAGGCTAAGACCCAATCACAAGAATATTCTATCTCAAATAAGGGGAGAATAGTTTTCCTTTGTCATAAAGAGTATTTAGGTTTTGTTAATGTAGCAGTATGATAATAAAACTTGGAATATGTTAGCTTAAAAACTTTAAGGCACTTAATGGAAAATACATGTAACGTTTATGTCTTAAATGTAAATAAACTATTGAATCAATAGAATATGGTTCCACAGTTTATTGTGGGATCATGCATAACATATACAGTTAATGAATTAAATAATAAATTTTCTAATTTAAATATGAAAATATTATTGAAGAGTACTTTTTCAGAGCACTCTTCCAAGATGAATCACAGAATCTTCATGGTTGCAAAGGACCCTTAAGATCATCGAGTCCAACCAAACAATCTACAATGTCTGCCACTAGAGCATGCCCTGAAGTGCCACATCTAGACGTTTCTTAAACACCTCTAGGGATGGTGACTCAACCACCTCCCTGGGCAGGCTGTTCCAGTGCCTGACCACTCTTTCAGGAAAGTAATTCTTCCTAATATCTAATCTAAACCTCCCCTGCCGCAGCTTCAGACCATTTCCTCTGGTTCTGTCATTATTCACTTGGGAGAAGAGGCCAACAAAGAGACCAAAATATTTGTGTTTCACCCTGTAGGACATGGTTTCTTTTTCATTGAATTAGCTTTTGCTGATCAGAGTAACTAGCTTGTACTTTGTCGTTAGTATTCTGTGAAAACATAAATCCCAGACAGAACGTTGTCTGTGACTGTTTACAGGGGAAAAGTACTAATTCTTACATGCTCAGCATTTGACAAATAAATTAGAAGTTTAGCAAGTCATAAATCAAGGCTAAATTGTCGTGGGCTGGATCTTGCATATGTGATCTGGGTGTGTCATAAACAGGATAAACAAACCATGTTTTCAGCAAATTAGCAAATTCCTACCCCTCGTCTTTGAAGAAGATTTTTCAGAAGGATCCCAGCTGTCACTGATAAGAGATTTGCCATGCAGTGTAGATATTATCAAACAACCTGGAGATTCGAACTCCCTTCTTACATGTTCATTTTGTTGGAGATCTGACTCTACTTTACCTCATGTTACATTTTGACTGTTTATCAAAAATGTCGACTATTTAATTTTTCATTTTCTTCAAAGGCTGGACTTACTTTGGCTTCAGCTGGACTGGAGTCTTACTGCTTGTGGTGCAAGTGGCTTTGGATGCTCTTCTAAGCTCCAAAGACTCAGGCCCAGGAGGGTATTTAGGATGAGTTCTACCTCATTGCAATTATACAGCTTTTCAATAAATATTGCATTTTAGTATTCTATACTCTGTATTCTATATTCCATTTAAATCATAATAAAAGCACAGCAATTGTTCCCTTGAACAAGAAATAACATTTCATGTTATAATAAGGTATTTTTATTTTCATTTGGGTTTTTTATAATTCTTTATGCTGGTAAATTTTTTCACTCCTATTTTAACCATAAATCTTTCCTTAATTGACTTTGAAGGACATATGACATTTTTATTCCTATTATATTACATTATATTACATTACATTATATTATATATAAACACTTTCTTAATAAATATCTAATGTACCAGTTATCAGTCTATAAAGCATTGTGTATGACTCTGCCTCTTCACTAATTACCTGAATACCACAGTTGTATAATCTAACACTTCTACTTTACTATAGCAACAAAAAAGTAGCTAAATGAAGAAGCAGACATTAACAGTAGTTTTAGCAATGAAGGAATAAAGAGGAAAAATCTGAGAATCTGAGACCACTGCATAGAGAAAGATCAGTACAGGACAGAAAGTAAAACTGTCCTAATGGTGAGTGCAATTTTTACTGAACAAACCAATATATCCCCAAATAAGGAGATTTTTTTCCACAAAGGCTTTTGCTGTTTCTGAAACATCCTGTTAGCAACATTAGGAATCAAATATAATATGTCAGCTTAAATTTATTTTCCCTTAAATTTATTTTCCAGTCCACTGAATACAATTAAAAAAACGTTTTGGTTCACACCCCTGGAAGTGCATGTACCTCATAGAATGAATGCGTTACCCACTTTTCATACAACGTAATTTGCTTTCCTATACAATTTAATGTAGAGAATGAGGGAAGAATGCAGACAGGAAGGGATCATGTTGATGTGTTAGTTTTACACACAGAGTGATGACAAAGAGCTAGATACAGTGTGGATTACCCACAATATACCAATACCCTACTCTATTTTTGCTGTTAGGTGATAGTAAGAAATGGATGGAATTGAAGAATCACAAGAGATGAAGTATAAGAAAAAAAAAAAAGGGGAAATAAATTTAGGTTTAAGAATACAGGTAGAGAAAAGAAAGAGAAAATGCTCTAGAACTAGGCAAAATGGAGTTATGGTGGCATCTTTGAAAGATTTCTTGGTGCGATCAACAGGTATAGAAAAAGAGGCATAACTATGGAAGTACCTTCCCTCTTTGAGAATCATGATAAAATTTCGGCTTCAGTTAATAACCATTTAATACAATTGCTATATGTAATTAATATATAAATATATATTAATGTATATATTTAATGGCTATTAATTGTATGATAACCAGTTAATTTTGCTCCTCACCACTTACCAGTCAACTATTTGCAAAATTAAAAGAAACGCATTCATCTAATATTTTACTTATCTTTAATGATTAGATGCTTTCAAAGGAACTTAACCTTTTCGAAGTTCTTCAACAGCAATGTTAATAAAATCATGGATTGGAAAGATGGAATGGATGATTGTGATAATCCTTATTTGACCTCCTATAATATAGATCAATGTTTAATGTTCTGATATTTAAATGAAGCCTTTCATAGACTTGCATTAATCAAAGAATGGAAATAGATATAAGGTATAATTTGTGTGTATACCTCTTGGTCTGCCATTTGTCTTCAGTGTAAAATTTTTTCTTGACTTCTGCTCATTTGTATTTGGCTTCTTTTATTAGTTAATCCAAAGATTAATGGATGAGTTTGAGCACAAGTATATAGCTCTGCAAGCGTGAACATCCTTCTAACTCCTCACTAACACAACCTAATTCAATGATGCTAGAATAAATAATAGTTGGTATATTTGTTCACCTCTGCAAGTAAACATCCTGTCACTGCAGTTTATGAATTAAATTCTTGCTCTTCCTTTTCGCACTTGTAAAGATCTGTAGGATACTGGTTGAACTTCTTATCTCGTTATGAATATTTTCCACCTGCAGATGTAATACAATCCTCCAGCAAGTATTAGCAACATTGCTGATCTTTCTTTAGTATGTTGGATATTTTCTTATCATGGTACAACCATTACACAGCTAGAGATATCTCACAGTCTCTTTCTGTCACCATTTCTCACATCTGATGCTTCACCCGTGAAATCTCATCCCACATCTTTGGCAAATGAGTCACTTATCTTGCATGATGAGCGACTGCCGTCCCCAACTCTTGGGTAGCTTTGAATCAGTGATGAGTGTAAATCCATTATGTACACCAATATAAATACCAGTGGCCATAAACAGTTTATCTTGTCAGGATAAAATATGTCCCAGCAAAGTTACAGAATATCTCAAGTCAGAGCATGATTAGATTTCCATTTTTTATGTTACCATCTGCAAGCACTACAGAGTTCTGAAGTGGGAAAAAAAAGCACATTTATTTCCTTCCTGAAAGTGACAGCTTTTTCAAATGCTACAAAACCTGTGTATAACTTAAGCGTGTTGCAGGATCCCCACATTTAGGTATTTCGTCTTCTAAAACCTTATTTACCTTTTTGCCCCTTGATTCAGAGAATCCCCATGACTTAAAAAGAGCTGGAACTAAGCACATACCATTACTTTGTCTATGATAAAAAAACCATTTATATTTCTCTGTTTTACCGCCAGAAATGAACTTTTTAATGCAGTGAAAAATCCAAACATTGTAAAAGGAGGTATTAGTGCTGTATGGATTGAGTTGAAATATGTGGGTTTCTCACGCATAATTATAAGGCGGCATCTTGCCCAGACATATCCAAATACTGTAGCTCTTTCACACAAGATCAGACAAGGCTGTTGAATCACAGTTTATTTTTCTGTGAACCTATATCATCCCTTGGGCTGTTGAGGCTACAGTTAGTTTATTTTCACCTTTGAAGACTAAACCCTTCTGTTTCTAGAACATATTAAAATGGTTAAGGAAACTGAAGATATTCTGCCATTTTGCTGGAAAAATGGTGTTGAACTTTAAATGTCTCTCAGTAATAAATATACAATATCTCTTCATGTGGTTACCTACACAGAATACAGGACACCAGATTTATCTCATGTTGTAATCGGAAAATGGAATTGGAAGCCAAAATTTCTTGAATTTTATGTATTGCTCAGATAAAGTTTACTCCATTTTCACCCCTGAGAAAGTCACTTAATTGTTGGGCATTTTCTTAATGTACTCCCCCTTTTACCTTGTGGGCAAGGGTAATTATTTTCCTTGCAGAGCATCATGACAAAGAGTTACTGTGTGCTTGTTAATTTGTGTACTTACCTCTTTGTTTTTGCAACAGACCTGTCTATAAATCTACGATTATTTTAAGTAAATGTGCTGTCAGTCAGCTAAAATTATTCTAGTTGTGCCTTGCTGATAGAACTGATAGCATGAATGGGTTGCTCTGGCTAAAGAGATGCTGTGGGAAAAAATCCTGCAGGGAATTAACACAACAACCCTGAATAAGGACGCTGCAATTCATATTTGAATAAAGATGGGGCAAGTAGCAAACTTTAGGTTTCCTCTCTTGATAATCTGCAAATGGCACTTTTTTTCTTGTTTCTGTATACTCGTTCCATCTTCTGCATCTTGGCTATTCGAAGAAGAGACTGTCTTTGTTCCACGTTTCCTACAAGCTTGAAATATTTGTGCAGCAGCTCTGCCATAGGGAGGACAATTTAAATATCACAATTAACTACAAATCTTATGTACAGGGTGGATCATGGCACCACAAAGATTTGTTCATGCCCCTTCCTCACCTATTAATTTGTCTGTATCTTCAATTCACACATCAGGATGTTTTCATAACAAAAATAGGCCAAGATGCCTCAATTTCTTCTGTACTGGTCTACAAACAGTCAATACAGCTCCTGTGGGTTTTATTGTTCTTATCTACTTACTTTCACCATTGCTCCCTTCATTTTTATTAAACTTTTATTTTCAACTCTTCTTACCCTCATCTTCTTTTCTCTTTTTTTTTTAACATGGTTTCTTCTTTAACACTCCCAGCTGTAGCAACAGAAGCGATGAATCAGAATGGTGAATTTTACATTCATTTTGAGGCTGGGGAGTCTTCAAATATCCTGTTATTTTTCCTCTTGTAATGCTTCAGAGCCTAGGATTTGTTCGCCTGCCTCCTGTGGAACACAATTTTCAGAGGACCTGGTTGTATTGTGAAACTTAGTGAATCTCCAGCATGAGCAGAGCCACTCTGCGGAAAGTCTAAGGATTAATGGAAGGGTCTGAGCACAAGTACCACACTACATGGAAAACAAAACTATTGCTGGTTTCTGTACATAGTGAAACATTTGCAAGGATTGTGTGCTCAGGCACAAGCTATAAGGAATTACACAAGTCCAGATGGGAATTTGAATGACTGGATCACCACAGTCAAAATATGATCTGGTTTATGGGGTTTGGCTCTTCAATTAATCTCATTCTCTAGACAAGAAATTCTGGGGAAGTAAAAAGTTCAAAGGACTACTCAGACTGTGCATAGACCTGACAATAAAGGTACATATTTCTTTGATGAGGCGATGTGATGGTATTTGCCGAGCCCTTTATGTAACCTCTACCCATTCTCTAAGAATACTCTAAAAGGGCTAGATTTTTTAAAAATCAATTTCTCACTAATATCAATGTTTTAAAGGGAAGAGTTGCTATGAAAAATATTCATGATATAAAATATTGCTACTTCTTTTGTCAGGAGAAAGTTATTCTTCTGCATCTCCATTGGTGTCTGTATTGTGGACTATGAACAATCTGGACATTTAGACATCCAATGGACCTGGACTTTGTTAGCACCAGGAGGTAATTTGAAAGTAGTTTCTTGTAAACTAGCCAGACTGTGGTGTGTTTTCAGACTGCCAAAAGATTTTATGCATCAGTTGAGTATGAATAATTTCTGTTCTAATCCATGTCCACGTCAACTCAGCTAATTATATTGAATAATCTATAAAGAACACAACTAAATGTGTAAGTACATACATACTTTAACTAATGATACATATCACCAATCTTTTGACTGACGTTTTGCTGCAGGATCCTCTCCATTCCTGACAGGACATATTTGTTGCTTCAGGAATTGACACAGAGCAAGAAAACAGTTTTATACACCCCATTGATATTCTGCAGGCCTTGAAACATATAGCTCTGTAGAAATCATGTAAACTCCACTTGTTTATTTTACAAACAAGAGGGGAAAAAAAACTAGTTACAGATATAAAAATCAGTTCATCTATTATGTCTGGGGTTCTTCAAAGCTGAGTTATAAAGTGAGTCTGCTGTCCCACCACAAATCCTAAATGTCTGTTATATGAATAAAAACCAGTTATTAAACAAAAGTAATAAACCACAGTGCAAAAATGAAGCCGTATGAAGTTCATCTAAACTCAACATAAGAGCTCAACATGAGCACTACCAAAGTCAGGTTCACAGTCCATCATAATGTGAATGAGGCCACCCTCCATTAACATACGGTTTTGTATAGACAACTAAGCTTCTAGGACTAGTTGATATAAAGCTGCCTAAAATATACAGAAACAGCACAAAGTTTAAAGGCATCTCTCAGGGGATGCAATGGACAGAGAATGTCAAGTCCTGAATAGCAGGATGCTCAAATAACATGATTTAACCTACATTTCAATTCAATTCTAACACAGGCAGTGTATGTTCATAGATATTTAATGGGTCAGGGTAAATGCATTCAGAAGCACCTTCACACAGATGATCTACTGCAGGAACCTCTCTTCCTGAAGCGTGTTCCCTCCTAAAGCACTTGTGTGCACAGGGGAGGCATTAGCTGACATTCACGGATGGTCTCGTTGCTAAGGTTTCCAGATGAACTCGTGTAGATGGCTGAAAGAAATTCTGTCTTTTGCACCACAAACGAAGGAGAATCAATGCCCTGAGACAATTGCAGTCTCTTGGAGGTGGGACTACAGTCAAATGCCACAGTAAGGAAAAGGCCATGGTCTGTAGTTTCAAAGGACATCCATACAAAGCAGTTATAAATACTGGACCACTGCATCAGTACTCAGTGACATCAGTGAGACAAAGTCAATAATAGCAAATAAACACAATGTAATTTGCAACCAAATCATTACAACCTAGTTGCCATTAATGAAACTTGGTGGGATGAATCCCATGACTGGAGTGCAGCTATTGATGGCTACAGGCTGTTCAGAACGGACAGGTGAGGAAGGAGGAAGAGGCACTGCCCTCAACATCAAGAAATAAGTAGAGTGTGAAGAGCTGTCTCTGAAGAATAGCCACGAGCAGGTTGAAAGCCTATGGGTAAGAATTAGAGACTGAGGTAACAAAGGGAACCTTGTGGTTGGTGTCTACTACAGGCCACTCAATTGAAGGAAGCCTATTAATGAAGCCTTCTTACTCCAGCTACAGGAGGCACCACGCTCACAGGCTCTCATCCTGCTGGGGGACTTCAACTACCCCAACACCTGCTGGAAAAGTAGCACAGCAAGCTGTAGGAAATCCAGGAGACTCCTGGAGCGCATCAAAGATAAGTTCTTAAGTCAGGTAATAGACAGCCCTACCAGAACAGATGCGATCCTCGACCTGTTGGTCACCAACACAAGTGAGCTAATTGTGACATCAAGATTGGAGGCAGCCTGGGCTGCAGTGATCATGCACTGGTGGAGTTTGCAGTCCTGAGGCATATGAGGCAGGGCAAGGGTAAAGTTGGGACCCTGAATTTTAGGAAAGCAAACTTCCAGCTCTTCAAGGAGTTAGTCAATAGGAACCCATGGGAAACTGCCCTCAGGGACAAGGGAGCGGAACAGACCTGGCAGATCTTTAAGGGTGCTTTCCATACAGCACAAGAGCTCTTGATCCCCAGGTGTAAGAAATCAGGAATGGAAGGCAAGAGACCAGCATGGCTGAGCTGAGACCTCCTGGTCAAACTAAAGCACAAGAAGGAAATGCACAGGCAGTGGAAGCAGGGACAGATATCCTGGGAAGAGTATACGGACACTGCCTGGTTGTGTAGGGATGGGATAATTGTGCAGGGAAGGTCAGGGCACAGCTGGAGCTGAACTTGGCAAGGGACGCAAAGAGTAATAAGAAGGGTTTCTACAGTTATATCAGCCAAAAAAGAAAGGTCAAAGAGAGCATACTGCCCCTGATGAGCAAGACTGGCAAACTGGTGACAATGGATGAGGAGAAAGCTGAGGTACTCAACAATGTTTTTGCCTCAGTCTTCACTGGCAACCTCTCTCCCCACACCTCTTGAGTGGAGGGACTGCAAGGAAGGGAGTAGGGGAGAGAAGTCCCTCCCACTGTAACAGAAGATCAGGTTCATGACCACCTGAGGAACATGAACATATAGAATTCTATGGGACCTGAGAAGATGCCTCCAGAGTCCTGAGGGAACTAGCTGATGTAGTTGCTAAGCCACTCTCCATGATATTTGAAAAGTCATGGCAGTCAGATGAAGTCCCTGGTGACTGGAAAAAGGGCAACATTGCACCCATTTTTAAAAAAGGTAGAAATGAAGACCCTGGAAAGTACCGACCTCTCAGCCTCACCTCTGTGCCTGGGAAGATCATGGAACAGATTTTAGAAGGTACGTTAAAGGCACATGGAGGACAGGGAGGTGATGTGAGACAGCCAGCATGGTTTTACCAAGGGCAAGTCCTGCCTGACTAAAGTCTTGGCCTTCTATGATGAAGTGATGACATCATCGGACAAAGGAAGAGCTATGGATGTCATCTGTCTGGACTTGTATAAGGCCTTTGACACCATCCCCCACAACGTCCTTCTCTCTAAATTGGACAGAAATGGATTTGATGGGTGGACTGTTCGGTGGATGAGGAATCATTCAGATGGTCACATCCAGATGGTAGTGGTGAACAGCTCGATGCTCAGATGGAGATTGGTGACAAGTGATGTCCCTCAGGAGTCCATACTGGGACAAGTACTGCTCAATGTCTCCATCAATGACATAGACAATAGGATCAAGTACACCCTCAGCAAACTTTCGGACAACACCAAGCTGAGTAGTGTGGGTGACATGCCTGAGGGATGGGATGCCATCCAGAGGGACCTGGACAGGCTAGAGAAGTGGACCCATGTGAACCTGAAGATCAAGTGCAGGGTTCTGCACTTCAGTCGGGGCAACCCTTGGTATCAATACAGGCTGGTGGATGAAGGGATTGAGAGCAGCCCTGAGGAGAAGGACTTGGGGTAGTGGTGGATAAAAAGCTGAACACAGGCTGAGAAGAAAGCCAACTGTATCCTGGGCTGCATCAAAAAAAACGTGGCCAGCAGGTCGAGGGAGATGATTCTCATGCTCTACAGGGGAGGGGGAGTACTATGCTGGAGTACTGTGTCCAAGACTGGAGCCCTCAGTACAGGAAAAACGTTGACCTGTTGGAGCAGGTCCAGAGGAGGGCCACAAAAATGATCAGAGGGATGGAACACATCTCCTATGAGGACAGGCTGAGATAGTTGGGTTTGTTCAGCCTGGAGAAGAAAAGACTCTGGGGAGACCTTATTGCGGCCTTTCAGTACTTAAATGGGACTTATAAGAAAGGTGGGGACAAACCTTTTAGCAAGGCCTGTTGTGCTAGGACAAGGGCTAATGGTTTTAAGCTAAAAGAGTGTAGATTTAAACTAGACATAATGAAGAATTTTTTTACAATGGGGGTGGTGAGACACTGGAACAGGTTGCCCAGAGAAGTGATTGATGCCCTATCCCTGGGAGCATTCAAGGTCAGGTTGATCTAGTTGAAGATGTTTGTGCTCTTTGCAGGGGGGCTGGACTAGGTGACCTTTAAAGGTCCCTTCCAACACAAACTATTATATGATTCTATGATTGTAAGTTTAAAGTTTTCAGTAAAACTTTTACTCTATGACCATGGAAATATTTCTGGGAGTTCTCAAGATTATGCATGAGGGCTGCAGATCAGCAGAGCAGGTAGGTAGCTGCTAAAATGGAAGAGACCCCTTAAGAGTAGATGCAGGTTCTTCAGTCTTCCTCCTTTGTGAGGACTCTGCATGTTCCCCCTGAGTGTAACGCAGTGATTGTCCTTCATTTAGGTGGTGGACGTGTCTGTTGTGTACCTGTTCAGTGGTTTGATGAGCAGGGATGAAAAGGCATGTTTACATAAAGACACTGTAAATGGTAAATGCACTGCTGTTATTACTGTTCCTGGAGAATGAGGGTTCAGACTTAGGCTGGTGAAAAATCCAGTTTTACAACATGGAGGGATGCTCATTTATACAGGCCAGGCTCTTCCTCTGTATGGAGAATTGCCGGACTTGAGAACTGATAATCTTGAATCTGGCACCACAAACACCCCATTTTGCTTGTTGTCAGTGGAACTTTCACAGGGCAGTTGTAGGGCTCGACCAAGCATCATGACAAACTTCTAGCATGAACAAAAGAAAAAATACTTGTTAATTTCTTTCAATTAATTGGCATTTTTAATCTTTTTTATCTTCTTAAAAAGAATGATGTTGTAATCATATCATCGTTATTTTGAATAAATAGATCTTTTCTAATATATATAAAGTGAAGTGTAATCTTATGACACCACATTTAACCTAAATTTTATTAATAGCTATAGTGATTTTAAGTAGCTTGTGGCTAACATTTCTGAAACTAATTAAAAAAACAAGAATATTCCCTTTTTGTGGTTTAATGAGTACTGGGAAAGACTGAAAGTCATTTCTAGATGAGTACTTCTATTAACCGTATCACTTCCAAGAATGTATAAAGTACAATAATATTTAGCTAACATTGCATTAATTAATGTGTACAAAATTATAAAATTGTGGAAATAGAATACTGCAGTGAATGACAATGAGGTATCTGCAAGGAATTACAAGTAGAGACAACAGAAAATGCTGAGGATTATTTTTCTCTCTCAAATCTGCTGTGTGGGAGGAGGAAAGCGGAGAGGGACTTTCCAAACTGTGGAATTTGTATGGGGGAGTTTGTTTTGGTTTTATGTTCTATTTAATCTCAGTTTTTTACAGATGATACTTTTGAAAGCCATTCAGAAACACATATTTTTAATGAGCTATAGCCAGCATTAATGAATATGGTTTTACAGAAAAAAAAAAGAAAATCAAGAAAAAATTCTAAATCCCACAAGCTGTGTGATGAGCATCCAGTAGCTTTCAGCTCAGAACAAGGCAAACAGCATTTTTATTATAACTTACAATATAACCATAAATATCTGAAATGTCTCAAAGCTTGAAAAATATTGTGGAGAATTTCTTTATCTGCATGCAAATGATCAGCAGAATTGTTCCCTTAATTACGGTTCAAGCATCTGGTTGCAATATGCATGCTGAAAAAGTAGAAAGGTAAGCAGGATCAATGTGATTTTTAAATATACTGATAAAGAAATGATTAAGATTCATCTTTAAAGAGAGTTAACTGAAAAGATTAAGCAACTTACATCTGTGAAATTAATCCTATCAGAAGGAATAAATGTCTGTGGAATCAGAATAATACAAAACTTAATGGTAGCAGTAGTATAACAGTAAAAGAAGATAGGACTTACATATCATAATAGAATGGGCAGAGATAAAAGAAAAAATCTCCAGTTCTGAAACAGCCTGGCCTGCATCTTCTGCGTGCATTATTACACATACTGTAATTTTCTGACAGTGTTTGTTTTCACTCTCTCCATGGGCAGGAAGCATACGAGTACGGAACCAAATTTCATCTCTTCTCCTTCAGTTACTGACCCACAGATGATGTTTTAATTTTAAATAATTTTTACACACGTGCTCCTTTTTTTTTTCATATTGGTAAATTTATTTTGCATTATGCTGAAACATATCCTCTGCTCAGAATACAGGAGGCCTTACCAGTTGACAAGTCAATGGGCTGAGGCAACCACTGATGTTCAAGTTGTGCTTTTTGAGGTCCTGGTGGTCTACTGTAAATGGATGCTTTCTCTAGTAATCACTTTGCTATGTGCTACTTCAAGTAGTAATAAACCAAGATATAACAGAAGAAAAATAATCCACACAACAGTGTGAACTGATGCTACAGAAGGAAAGCTTCTGATACGCTTCTGGTATCTTCTGGTGTGGTAAGATTCATTCAGCCTTGTTTTAGGCATCTGCAATATAGTTGCCCAGGCCCAAGCTTGAAATCTGTCTGACTTGAAAACCAACTGAGAGGAACTCTTATTTTTAAGGCATGATTTGTCTCACTTATTTTAGCTCTGTATGTTAGGATGATTTGAATTATATATTCCAAGAGGTTTTCCTCCGTTGATATAACAGGTCTAGAGAACCATTTCATATTTGATTTGGTGAAATGAATCCCACTCACTGCCTCACTTCACAAATTGTCTTGTTGGGTATGTACGCACCACTAAGCAAAAGAGAGCCCAGGAGCAACCTTTTCACTTTATTTAACATATTGTCTCTTTTTGGAATTGCTCCTACAAGTTTTTCTTTTTTCAGCAGCTGTGCTTTAGATTCAGTTCTCCTGCCCTCCAAAGTCCCTACAACACTATCCCAGAAAGGCTTTGTCTTTCAAACAGCATTTTGCTGCACCCCAGTTTTGTGACACGTGCTATGCTTCACAATGCAAACAAATGCTACTCTGATAAACAGCTATATAACCCCCTCATTATTTCAGATATTACAAATGTAGAAAGCACACAGAACATAAAAGCACTTCAGGGACACACAACATCATACAGGGACCAAAAAAACCCAGGGGCCTAACCTGCTTTGGAGGGGAAGAACTAAACAGAGTGAGGTAAAAGGACCAGTGCTATCTGACTTCATGCCAAGGATCAGTCCCTGGCATTTTTTATGTAACACCAAATATATTGTCGTAGTCAGTTACTGTCCTTAGTTCAGTTGCCCATTAAATGACATCAATTTAATGTACAACTAAAATACCTATCCCTACTCCAATATTGATTCTTTTCCCTATTTTCTTTGTGCCAAAAAAAGTAGGAATGGTCAAAAAAGGCTCTGAATTCAATTCTTTTTGTAAGTTTCTAAATTTTTGGAGCTGTTGGTGTTAGTATGATTATTTTACATTTTACTCAATAAATGAGTTGCCTCAAAAATGTTGAGTGCAAGACAGCCTTCAGCATTGCTTTAGCAAAGGATTTTGATAAAAAGCATTTTTCATCAATCCTCAGTGCATGTGAAATCTTCACTCTAAAACAGTCTAAATAGTCCTGTATTCCAAAATAAAGTTAAAAATTCTTCCTGACGACCCCTCTCAGAATGTAATTCTGTTTCATCCTTTCCTACCATAGTATATCCATCTTTCCATCATACTTCCTGAGCCAGTGCTTCTTCATCCATCATACCTCACATCACCTTCCCACAGCTCACAAGGTCTGTGTCACGCATGTGGCAGATGCCCCTGCTGTGGTCCCAGCAGCCCAGGCTGGGTTCACAGGCACTTGTCTGACATGTGCATGATCTTGGTGCACGTTCTCCTTCACCCTAAACAAAAACCCAATCATATGGACAGTAAGGAGATAAAGCAGCATGTCAGAGGCTCAAGAGCACACTAGGCAACACCAGTCCCCCTGGCAACACGCGAGGTTATCCATTATCAAGTCAAAACCTAGGGAGACTTACACAAACCCCAGCAGGACTAAAGAAACTCTAGAATAGAATAATGACTGAATCAGCTGCAGAGTTGGCACTGAAGCTTATGACACAGGCAGTTCATTAAAAAATATCATCGTGCCATGACATAGAATGAGCTCCTGCCTCAGGGCCAGTTACTTTCTGAAGGGCTGCAATGAATAACATAGCACCCAAGGTTTGAAAAGTATTCATGTAGTGACTTAAGTATCTTGCAACAGAAAAATAGACTTTCCAAGTATAATAACATCTCTATCATAAAAACTACTTTTCTAAATAATTTGGTATACCTTCTGCTTCCCTGTGAATATATCAGAAACAATGGTGGTAGAGAGTAATATCCTCAAGTAGATAGGAAAAATTTTAATTCCATTTTTTTATGTTGTGATTTTTGTAACAAGTTTCTCACAAGGCAACAAATGTCATTTCCCATTTACACTGTGATATCAAATCAAAACATTACTATATTATTGTTCTTTGCTGCTTCAGATTACACATATATGATCTAACAAATTAGGTTTTCATTGCTAAGAAAACCAGCCCTTATTTAATCAAGCTCAAGACCCCAGTTTAATTTTCTGTATGGGTCTCCAGGAATACTGTGGCTTGGTGTGATGAAAGATAAGTATGGAATTAAAATCTTAAAAGCTGCTTTTGGTGGAAGAACAATATTTAACCTACATGCCATAAAATCAAGTTCTACTTTATTCAAAGCTAGAATATGTTTGCATACTTGATCAGCTTCATCTCACTTGGTCTAGTTTTCCATACACTAGGAAAAAGTCACATATTTACATTTCAAATTTCTTCTATTTTAAGAAAATGGGAAACAACAAAGTACCAGAAAATAAAATTAAGGTCCTTATTCAAGAAATACAGACATTATCGGCTAAACTACATTATTAATGGAATAGAAGACACAGAAAACAGGAATGCACCATGTAAGAATCCAAATAACTAACAAATTGCTTTAACTTCCTTAGTATAACTTTCTCAGGCTTTATGGTATGTATATAAGTTCCCCAAATCTGTTCCCTCCAAACTCTTAAATAAATGCATGTGAAGTGAATAACCTTAAACAACTGCAGATGCCATCTGGCTTTGTATTTCAGATCTGGTTGTGACAGCAATAGCTATTTTCTTCATGATTTTGATCTTCATGTGCTAAAGTTAACAATTGTTGGGGTACAGATCTTCAGCTGTAAATTATCATATTTTCATTTAAGCCAGTAGAGCTAGGACAATTTAATTTGTCTGAGGATTCCCAAAAGTCCGTATGGAGCTACTACAGCAAATCTGGAGACTGAATTAAGTCCCTAAAGTGTGTAATGAATAGATTTAATCAACTCAAAATATAAATCTCAAGGCAAATTAGTTATAAACAGTTTCATATTGATAAAGAAGAAATGAATAGTCAAACACTGCAGGAACAAAATGAACACAATGTACTCCAATACACAGTAAAACATAGAATTACTCACTGTTTTCCTGTCAAATATCCAACTGGCTTTGTCAAATGTCCAACTGGCAATGGCTCTGGAGGGGACAGAATTTTTTCTTTGGTTTTCAGTACCAAATGTCAGCTCCTTCAGTCTAAATTTTCCCATTTTGTTTTTAAAAGTGTAAAATGTCTACTATCAGAATTAGCATATAGGTCACAGCGATGAAGCAGTTAAATCACTCTGCTGGGAATATATCAATCAGATGGGGCACTTAGAAAAACATTAAACTTTTATTTTTTATATTCTCTCTAGGATATATTTTACAAGAAATTCTGTGTGCTGATAAAACCACTCCATCCAAGGAAAAAATTGAAGCCATATTTCCCTCGGAGTGTAGTTTTGATCTCTGGAAATGGAGTTTTGTAAATAAAGCATAATTGAGACCATGTCATTCTTCAACAATACAAGGAAAGGAAAACAATCAAGTTTTCCCTCACAGTGAAACCAAATGTTAAAGTTGCCTGAGCCTAGGACAGCATCATTCAGTACCTACTTAAAAAAAGAAGGTATTTCTTATTTTCTAATTATGTCACCTGAAAAAAGTGTCATTAGTTTGGCACTAAGACGAGAAGTGTCACTGCTCTCTTCTAGGTGAGGTTTCAGGAGCCTAGAGATTTTATTTATTCATCAATGAAAACTGATTAGGCTCTATATTAAAAAATGAGAAGTGTACATCTGCTTATCCTGCAACGTAAATCACCTACCACATCACCTCATCAGCAATGGCAATTATTTGTCCTTCTATTGAGAAACCTTTCCCTATAACAGGAAGGGAAGTGAATGACAGCAAAATAGGGGGCAGTGCTGAGAGAAACGAAGCTCCAGAGGTCAGGATCGCATACTTATCTGCTCAGACACAAAGTTCCCTTTTCAAGTGATTTGAATGTTCAGGTAGCTTTTTTTGTACCTTTGTTTTTTTAAGTAGAATGCAGACAGTTTGAAATTCTATTGACAGATAGACAGTAGATGTTTGGACACTTTTAGGAATTAACACTGTCTTATGAAGCTGGGTGCTTCATCCCAGAACCACTAAATTACAAATCAAAATACATGCCTCAGTTGAAGCAGAAGTTTAATTGCCAGCATTAAGTCCTCAGAATTCATACTTGTATGCTTAAACTTAAGCAAATCCTTAAAATCAGAATTAAGAATTTTGGTAACAGTTCTTCCTTTTAACCAAGCAACATATTAATTTCAGGTACACATCAATACTTGTACCACTGAAAAGAACACTAGACACTCCAAGCAAAAAACCCACTTTTTTTCCACAAAGTTCTCTGCTCGTATCTTTTGACTATCTGTATCCCTCAGAAAAATTTAAGCAATGCTAGAAATATTTATCCAAATCTAGGAGGCAAGTATTTTCCATTAATTCTTTCAAAGTGCCAGGAAAATGAAATTCCCTTTGTTAATTACATTTTTAATTGGTGAATTTAACACAAGTTCTGCTTTTTAATGCAAGACTGAATCCACTGGGAGGGCATTGTGAAAGAGACACTCTAAAGCGACAGACTGTGTTGTGGGGAGCTCTAATGTTAAGACAAATCACCACTGCAGCCCCACTGATGGGGCTTCTTCAGCAAATAGTTTCTTCAGCAAATGGCCATTAGTCTCAAAAAGTGCCATGTTACTAAATGAGAAAGATGACCAAAAAAAAAAACTAAAACAAAACCAACTTGGAAGCCTTGCGTCTCCTCTATTTTAGGCATAATCCTCACCTACAAACAAATTTCTTAAGTCTGATAGTACAGCCACGTTTTCCTGCTGCTAGTGCTACACAGCCCACAGAACATATGTAATACATTTTTCCTCTTCTTTGCATGTTCCGCTTACTTTAGATTGAATACAAATAAGTTGGGAGCAATCCCATAGTTTCTGTTTGTTTGTTGGCTTGTTGTTTTGTTCTGTTCTTGAAGTACGCCCAGGATCCTAACAATCCCATTTTGGACAGGAGCTATATTGCCCTCAGCTGAGCGTGTTGTTTTCACTTCATGAGATTGGATTTACAGTACTTCAGCTGTGCCTATCTCACTCACTCTTCAAACTGACTCATTGGTCAACCATCTAGAATTATTTTGGTAAACAAATTGTCACTACAAAACACAGATCATGAAACTTAGTTGTTTCAAAAGACAAGCTCTGACCCTCGGTTCTGGGTTTCTGAGCACTTGTTGAAGAAGTTTTAAGCCACCCCTCTACAGAGGAGCATATTTGAGGTTCACTTCTGAAGGAAAAGATTCTATCTTTCTGTTCTTTGTGGCTTCCATTTTAGTCCGACTACAGAAGGTATTAAAAAATCAGATTATGCATTTCTTCCTGAATGGGAAGAACCATGGCCCTGTATCAGCCATGAGAGATGTTTGTTCTTTCTTGTTCCATTATTTATTGCAGCCGTGGAAAAGATGTATGCCAATTTTAGTTATATAGCCATTTTGCTGTTCACACAATAGTTCTGATTATTTTGTGTTGTGGTACTGAACAGAAAATTGGTTCTGTTTTACCTCAAACCAAGACATTTTGTTACAGTTTTCGAGAGCAGCCAGTTCGGTTGCAGACCCGGTGTGTGTTAGGACTGATTTAGAAGCAATAACAATCAGGAGCAATCATGTAATAGTATTATGTTTATCAGATTAAACACTATATTTGAATTTCTATGCATTCCGAAGAACACCATGAGATGTGACTTGACATTCTGGAGATGAATTAGGGAGGATACCTTTTCTTCTGAACAGGAATAACTTCCAAGTTCCAGTCAGGAAAAAAAACCCAGGGAATATACCTTTCCCAATTTACATTGCGGTACTCCACTGTTTAAGACAAATGGGCTAAAGGAAAATTAACTAGTTGGATTAACTAAATCTCAATAAACAAGAAACTCAGAGAAAATTTGTTATTTGGGCAACATAAGACATCACGTACATGCATTGACACTTTGGTACACAAAGGATGTCAACCTCTTCTGTGACTTGGAAGTTAAAAACAAGTGGAAACAGTGTGGTGACATATAATGGATTTCTCAACCATAAAACCTGAGTCTGACAAGGTTACAAACTAAGATATTAATCCACAGCAGTCAGTTATCAGTCACAAATCCACTGTAATTGTTCAGACAATACAAAAAGGATTTGTATGTCAGTAGATTGTACTAGATTGTACTAAATTGCAACAGTTCATTAAAGAAGACTTTCATATTCCTATCAATCTATCATTTGTTTCAGGTTATTGCAGTAAGAAGAGGTTAACCCAAATAAATCAAAGCTCATGTAAGAAGATTTTTCTGTTTCTAGAGTTCATTAACCTGACAAGTTTGTGCTTCAGAAATAAAAGGTATTAAGATGGGGCATTAAGAGAGGGAGTATAAAAACCATTTGTGCAATGAGACCTAATCTGACCCCATCTTTACAGCCATAGAGACACTGCTGGTTTTGGTAAAACTTCGAACCAAATTTAGGATGATGATCGTTCTGTCATCATCTGGTGCCTACTGCACCATTCTGCTGCCTGTCTGGTGCCTGTTGCACTATTCTGCCGAGGCTCGCTCCTCAACCTGCCTGAAGAAGCCAAGTATTACCTTCTATTTAATACTAAGTTCCCAGCAATGATGTCACTGATTCCTCATGGCTCTAACTTCAAAGCAAACAATTAGAAGTTTTTGTTTTCTTTAAGAAAAGTAAGATCTGCCATTTCATGGAAACTTAGTAAAAGCTTCTGAAGAGGAATTCTTTGCCCAGCAACACATTTTAGCCTTTTTGAAATAGCATCTCTTTATACAACCCAATGTTCTTTTTTCATATTACAGGAAACCAAAAGCTGCAACTACTAAGCTGTGGCCTAATAACAACATCTCACCTATTATTTTCAAAAATGTATGTTAAAGGACAAGTAATAAATAGAAATAATTGAGAAACATTGAATGTTCTGAGCTTTGAAAGGATGCAGTGAATTTTTCTCTAGCAATAGTACAGGATATGTGTTTTTTCTTGGAGTCTTTGAAACTTTGAGGTTTTAAACAGGTTAAGTCAGAAGACAACCTGAACCCTCTCTAAAACACTTTAATCCTTCATCCACATTCTAACAGCCAGAATAACATCATTAGCTTGAAAAGATTGTTAGTCACAGTTAGTAAAGAAAAGCAAAAGTCTATTTCACTTACCAAAGACAGTATGACTTTTCTTAGATTTATTTTTCCCTCTTCCTAATGTTTTAATATATGTCGAAATGAATAAATGTTTTATATACCTGCAAATACATGCACAAATATAACTTTTATACCACCTCCCTTGCCAAGTAGAGAGTCAAGTATTTTGAAGGAGATTTTAAATCTACTTTGAGATTTTGAGGATTTCACTGGAAATCTCTGATGTGCATGATCTTCAGAATATGCTAAAGCTATCTTGTCAGCTATTCACTCTCACAGAAATTTTTCAGGTGAGAAGGAAAGGAGAAAATAACAGGCATATGACAATCCCTGGAAATCAGATATCATTTGCAACAGTAGTCTGGGGCAAGGAACTGCGAAGCAGGAAAACTTGGTATGTTTCAGTGGTGGAAGCAATTTATGTGATCTAAGCAGTAAGAAAAAGGACGAAACAAAGAAGAGGGTCAGAAAACCAACTGAAAAGGAATAATTATAGCCCATGCTCAAACCCATAAGGAGTTAAGAAGAAGGTTTTCTCAGGAAGATATCAACAACAGCCTGTTGAAGAAGCCCAAGGACACCTTCTAGCCTTCCTTCTGACCTTCCTCCCATGATAGCTCATTGTGTGGGCTGCAGTGGGAAAATAACATGTTCCTTTAGTACAGGTGTTATCACCTATTCTTCCTGGCAATAGAAGCAAACATGCTGTTTGACTTTAATTATCACTGTCATATGAAACTTGGTTCTGGCTAAATGATGCAATGCACTGCGCTTTGCTTAGTAGTGTTGCAGAAGGCAAAAATGAACTGAAAGAAAGAAGTGGGGAGAGCAAAAGGAGGAAAAGGATAATGAAAACATGTAGAAAGGAGAAAACTGTAGTTCTGCTACCTAGAGAGATGAAACTGGAGAAAAGTATTAGAAGAGAGGAAAAGACTTTCCTAAAATGTGCAGTGCACATCTCCATATCATGAGCATACTCACTTGTTTAGGACACCACGGCTTTCTAGTGAAAAGTGGTTCAAAAAGCATAAATTCTTATACAGTTTGTTACCTCACCAAAGATACCAGTGAGCAATAATCATTGCTCAAAAAGACCACTTGTCTTTTTTTAAATTGTCATCTCCAGGTTATTTTTCAGTTATAGCTTTGATTCCTAAATTATTGGCCTGAGTTGCAGAGTAAATCAGTGCAAGGAAAGTTGTCACTAGATGTCTGGTATGAACTATTCTCATCTTATCTCCGACTTTCGGAGCAGGTCTGGGCCAGACAGTGCTACACCTAGAAAGCAGGATCTCATATTTCATTATGCTATGGGATATAGAAATGGATACCAGCTGCACCAGTCTTGGGAAATAGAGCTGTCACAGGAAAAGTGTTTGGGGGACCACTTTTTTCTAGGATTTTCTTGCAGAGTCATGGATTTCCTCTGGGTATGCCTCCGAACCTGTGGCCCTGACACTTACAGTTTCCCATCCTTGGGTACGAAGAAGGACACCCAGTTGTGGGGTATGCATTTTCAGGCTTGGATCCTATAGGTACAGGGCACAAATAAAAATAAAGGCATCATCCTACCTGTGATGTCTTTCTGTTTCCCTCCCATTTTCAGCCTGAGGCAGCTGAGAAACTGTCATTACCTATGACATGCCTGCCCTAACTTTAATATAGGAGTGACGGATGCTGCAAGTAATATAGTTAAGAGAGCACAGAGCTCACTGTGCTGCCAAACCTGCCGGAAAAACTAGATAAGGGCTCTGACAGCAAGTTTGCACTGAGCCTCAAGCTATCCCAGCACGCTTTGGGGACTGTGACATGGCTCCACTTTACCTATCACAGCCTCAGGGCTGTATGATATTTCCCAACCCTGTTCATGATCTCAACTACCCTACGTGCTGTAAGCTGCCGCTGCCCCACTGAATTCCTGCCTTACCTGAGTACTTCTTTTGCTCCAGCCAAGCACATGATAGTTACAGATTGTGGGAAATTCATGGCTCAGAAGTAGAAAATTTAAGTGCCTCTCAAGCACACTCAGATATCAAGACCAGACATTGGAGTACATGATCAGAACAATGAGTAAATTTGCACTGGGTCATGGAAAATTATAATCACATTTAATACTTGTCTTTTATGTTGTGACAGAGTATGAACTATGTTGACATCTCTTTTTTCTTTTCCTAAGCCAGATGTTACAAAGAGACAAAGCAAAAGAAACAGAGACTAGGGCAGAAACACAAAAAGCAGTCTGTAAGTCTAAAATACAGCCAGTTCTAAGTCAAAACACTGGTTTTGTGTACTTTGCATTCATCAACTTTCCTTACCTTTGCAGTATTCTTCTGAAAGCATAATTTCCTAAAGAATTTGTTCCCTTTTAAAGGTCAGACAGGTGGGTGGCCATCAGGCAAAGAACATGTGCAGAATAAGTTCCCATATGTATACACACACTCAAATAATATATAAATTTGTAGTCCATTCTTTCTCACAAGCAAGGTCAAAGTAAAGCAAGCCTTCATGAAATGGGAGAAAGATTTTATATAATTTATATATAAATACAGTCATTAAAAGCAGAAATTAAGAAGAAGATAAAGTTTTTTTGAATGACCACTACCAAATCTGCCAGTAAATTTAGAAACTGTAAGAAAGAGGGCGAGGAGACTACGTATCCTGTGATCGATTTGACACAAGAGTAGGAGAGATGCGCATTAGAGGGGACAGAGCTGACAGCAAACTGACCTACAGAAGGAGGAGAAGTGGCAGTTACCTATAAGTGGAGTTCACAAGTTATAAAGCAGGAACGAGCTAGCCAGCTGGAACATGGCTGGGAGAATTGAGAAAATACTTTTGACTAAAGCAAACTACGGAGAAAGAAAGATGATGTATGTCGGTGAAGTGTAAAGGTTTATATTTGAACATATTAGCTGTTCATGCACACTTTTGTTTAGTAATTTTCCGCCTTCATCAAAACAGTCTCCAAAAGACTGGATGAAGAGATGATTTATTTTTCGTTGTAGAAATATATCTGTCCATTTAAAAACAGCAGTAGCAACAAGAATAATAAAACTTCCACTGTCTCTTGGAAATACATGCATAGGGATTTCTCTTGTACCTCTGCAATAAACTCATCTAGAAAAACAAAGCAGTAAGCTTTTTACACAAAGATTATTATTAGCTTTGAAAACAAACAGAAATAAAGCTGATAGCAAACTATTATACATTCATAGGAAGATGCACAATAAAAAGGAGAAAAAACTGAAAAAAATCATGAAAAAAATGTGAGGCTTTTTCCTGCTTCAGGGAAAAATTTTCCTACTTCACAATAACAACCTCATTCACGGAGAGAACATTGCATCCAATATGCTTTATTTGAGCATATTCTCATTTCATGCTAAATGAATAATGCAAAATAAAAATAGGAGTATTCCCATTGGCTGTTGAAGAAGATTATTTTTTTTTTTTACCTTTTCTAAATGTTGAGCCTGTTAGTCTGCACAACTGCATCTCCTCTCAAACCTGAGGGGGGGTCTCATACCCATAGTGCTGAGTTCTGTGTAAATTAAACCCTTTCTGGCACCATCAAAAACATTTTATGCTTTGTACATTTCCAGTCCTGCTGAAAAACAGTAGGTCCTGACTTAAAGCCAAATCTGAACTTTTTTTTTTTTTTTTTACAGCTGGATACCCTTGTGACTAACCACTCAGGAGTGATACTATTGTGTTCAGTGCCAAACTCCTACAACATGCAGATAGACATGTTTTTTATTTCCTTTGGTTTCTGCTAAACTGACATGCATTCCACTCTCCTGACGGAGGCCTTTTCAAGTGGTAATTTCTTTAAAGGCAAAGAAAAATCAATTCAAATTAAGATAGGAGTGTGAGATCAAACTTTCTCAGAATTTCTTGCAAGCAGTAAGTCATTAAAAAGTTAATAACCCTAAATGGCATGGTATTTTGGTGATCACCACAGTGGCATTAAATTTAAAAATATGATTATATAATCTGTGCTCATAGGTTAAACATTCATGTTTCAGTGTTTTTAACACACTCTGCCTCCTCCTGTTTAGCCTAACCCTGAAACCAGCTGAGATGAATCCAATCAATCACCAGCTGCCTGCCTGCCTTCCTGGGCATTGGACAGACCTCACTGGTGGGGTGGGCGTAATCCTCTGCTCCCGAAAGTCCTCAGATCTCTTTTACGCTTAGATCACAGGTAGTATAGATACAGGACATGCAGTCTGTCACATAAGCCAAATGACTTTTTTCCTGCTATTTCATGAGTGCTTCAACTATGCTACAACAGATAAAATGTGGAGAGAAATACACACCAAGCAGTAACGTCAAATGAATCACAGTGCTGAATATAAGTTTTAAATGAATCCCCACAGAAATTAAAGGACATGAACTCCACAGATTTTAAATAACCTTTCTGTGATATCCAAGTAAGTGTTGGGTTCTCTGGAACACAGATCAGGAAAGGTCTTCAAGAGCAGCTATCAAGCATAAACATTACGTGCCTCCTAACACACAGAGAACATAGCAAAAGGCTAGCGAGCATGGGCCTCTCATCCTTCTGGGAGAAAGTTCCCAGTGTCTTTTTGAGGTGGGAGAATTGACATCAGCCAAGGTGAAAAAGACAAGCCGTACAGCATAAAGGCAGTTTCAACCCTGGGATGTCTCTGTTACAAAGTCTTGTGTGACCTGCGCCCGGTGATTTCTTTGAAACAAATCAAGCAGTATGTTTATGTAGACTTCTTTTCCATATGGTCAAAAAAAAATCTTTAAGTTTGGAAGTGAAAGAAAAAATGCTGGAGAAAGAATTAGTGTACAGTAAAGAAAGTAAAGAAAGACTTCTCCGCTTACCAAAGGTGTAAATATGACTATTAAGAGAAAGCTTAGCTCTGTGTATAAGGGACTAACTATTATGTACTCTCCTCACTTGATTTCATTTATATAGACATCAATAAGAAACAAGTCATACCCACAAAAATTGGCTTGTATGATCAATAAATAAAACAAAAGATAATATAGTTGTTATTAAGAATGATGTAGATTTTTTTATTAATGGCTAGATGGGGCACATGAAAATGATTCAACTGTTAGAAGTCTTCAGCTCATGCCTTCATGGGCCTTGCTCCAGTGTTTAAAATATAGAACCTCTCTAACTATACAACACTGTTCTAAATTATAAGACCAAGTATGATGTCATTTGTATGTATTACAAATACTAAAAAATTACTAAAGCCTTCTAATGTCCAACGTAAAAAGCATACGTCGATGGAAACCATCTTATGTTACATGTCTGCTTGAACATGAAGCTTACAATTGTATTCCCCCCGAGGTAGCTTTCTGTGACCTGCTCTGTCTACTCATCACCACACTGGTGAAGAGAAGACATTAGTTGGGGGTTTTGGGATCTGTTCTTATGGACAACCATAGCTACTTTTAGGAACAACAAGTGGCACCCTATCTTTCCATGGATGTGACTACCATTTGGGCAGAGGGAGATGGCCCTGTTTTCCATAAATACTCATACAAGGGAAGCAGAAAAATTAACCTTATATCATCCGGGTAAGGCACATATTTTTCCTTTCCTTCCCTCTGTCCTCACAGAGCCACAACAGCGGAGCACTCTTAGCACCACACAGGATGTGTACTGCATGTTTGCTGCCATTCCCCTGGCAGAGCCTGCTTTGATTTCTCATCAATAACTAAGCAAACAGCAGCCGTCAAAGATCCCTCATCTTTGACACTGTCCACGCTGACTAAATACTTAAGTTCTTTATAAATCATTTTACTTCTTCCACGTGCTGCAGTTTTTCTCTAAAGAAGTTTTAACGCTCTGAAAATCAGTCTTCCCATTTCATGCTGCGGTCAACCTCAGAAAGAGTAGTTATTCTAAGTGTTTGATTCACAAATATTGTCTGTAACCAACAATAACAATATCTGACTGAGGTTTGGAGTCTGCATGTAACTGTGTGCACTCACACACATTTGTAGCCATACACACCTCATTTCCAGAGGTGATAGCCACATGATATAGTTCAAAGCCAAATATTCCTGATAACCCTCTGTCTATAGCATAACTCCATGCCATGAGCTTTAACCTGAATTTAATATTAGAAGCCATTAATATTTTAAAAATAATTTTTGTATGTCAACCTAAAATCACTACAGATGAACAGAACGATGCAAGCACCTATTTTCTGTAAAATGGTTAAAGGTTTCATTTTCAGAACTGCAGAATTGCTATTAATCTGTATTGTTACCAAGAATTATTTGTACGCCATCAAACTTACTGACGTGCTGTTTTATACTTTTGAAGGGAAAAAAAGAAGGATTTTCATGGAAATTGGATGGGGAAATGGATCCACTAAACATCTCATAATAGGCAACCTTCAAGCACATGGATTTGGTGGGACACAGGCAGAGTTCGTTGGCAGGTCTGAAGGAAAATTATTCATGGAAGTACAGCTTTCCAGGTAATTCAGAAGATTTCAAGGCCATATTTGTCACTGTCCATGAATTTAAAATCTCTGGACCTGTAAGATCAGATTTATTCTGTTGAGAAAGATAATATATTTCATAGTCTTTTCAAAATGACTGTAACTATTTGGAGTCACTTAGAATTTTGTATATTAGAATAATCTCTTTGGGGAAAGATTAGTGAATGACATGCAAGACAAATACTCAAGGCATGCATGGGCTCCAGATCAAGTAGTTCTACTGATTATCACCTGGATGTAAAAATTAGGTATAAATAATGGGGTATCAGACATGCAACTATGTATTAATTGGAAGATATTCAAGAAACTGGAAAGGTTGGTTTACTTTGCTATAGAAACATATCATAAAGAGTCATATGGTTCAAACACTGCACCTTTGACTTCCTTTAATCTGTATGAGTTTGCAGCAGCTGAAGATCTGATTCATCAAATTTGATTTCCTGTGGATTCTGGGTCTTAGTTTTAATTTAATTGTTCAACCATAGTATTACAATAAAATCACTGATTTATAGTGAGCTCATTACTTTTAGACTGTGTAGTTTAAATTTTATTTCCTCTAAATAGAGGAAGTCTTCTCATATAATGGATTCTTGCTTGCCTCCGATAACAACTAAAATCTATTAACTTCATTGAAACTCGTCATGTGCAGAACATTAAGCATGTGTATATGATTTTTGCAGAATGGATCTAATTTTATTCTCATTAAACTATAGGAGTGTTTTTTTGAGAAAAGAAAGGGAAATTGGGATAAGTTCTTAATACTTATTTATTTTGTTTTATCCTAGTAAGCCAGAACAAGCAAGACCAAGGAATGATATGAGTTTTCCTTTCAAGATTATTCAACTGTGTGTTTAGAAATAGAAAATAAAAACAGTAATAAATGATAAAATGTGTTCTATTATTTAATATATTATATTAAATGTAGGCTTTAAAAAATATTCCAGGAATTAGATTGATCAAAGATGTTATACAATACATATATACTTTGCAGTACAGAAACTTCCACCATGTTTGGGGTGTGTATTTTCTTGCTTTTTATACTGAAATTGTAAGATGTATTTTTCAATTGCCTGACAGCTTTAAAATGTGAAAATAGTTAAAAGGAAAAAAATATTGGTTTTCTCTAGGGTTTTTGTGTTGTTCTTTTCATGCCACTGAGTTCAGACCTAACTCCAGATCACAAACCTTGAAGTGCTAGAGGGATGCTTGTAAACAAAGTTTTTGGCTGGGCAGATGCAGTGTGTGAAACCAAGTATTTTGTTATTGAATATATTGGAGCTGGCTTCCATTATCTGTGCTTGGGAGATTTTATTTTCCATATTATTTCACTTATTTGTTTTCCCTATCTCCAAAAACCTAGCAGGGTGTAAGTAGGCTAGTTCATTTAACAGCGTTCATTAAACATTGTTGAGATTTTGAGCAATATTGCACATGAATGTGCTGTTGCACATGAAACTATTCAAAATGTGGCAGCCAAGAAGTGCTCTCTGTGGAGTCATAAGCTAGGTGATGAAGGGAAGATATGAGATTCAGCTAGCCTGGAAAGACCCTCGGCTGGGAAGCAGTGAAAGGTTTTTAAATTCAGAGGCACTGGGTTAAAAAAAAAAAAATCATTGCAATTTTCAAGATAGTAGAAGAATTGACAAGTAATTACAAAAGCCTTCAAGTGTATCAACACTGAAGAAGTAAACAGCTTTTGCTGCTCGGAGTGCTCGGAGTGAAAGAGGCCGGGCTGAGAACTCGCTGATCAGTGTGGTGCATACGGGTCCCTGAGGAAGGACCAGGCTGTCTCCCGCTCTGCTTCCTGCTGCAGAGCAGCTGGGAAGTACCTTCATTGCCTTGGCATGCACATCCTGGTAATCACTTCAGCAAGGTAGCTCTACACTGTTTAATTCCAAGTGACCAGGAATCTCACTTCAAAAATGTACCTAGAGTTGCAGATAAAGGTCCTTCCTACCACTCATGGGACGTTGCAGAGGTGCACTAAATTCTCTGCTTATGTTAATTTGAACTCTTACCTCTCCTGATGCTGGGAGAAAAGCATCTTAGGAAAGTTCTCGAGTCTGTAATATTGCACAGAAACAAATGAAAGATGCATTCAGTGGATAGAAAAGAAAGTAGAAGCATGTGTAGGCTAATGCACTTAGCTACACAACTAATAAAGCAGTTGTACTTTTTAGTTTCAAAATATTTGAGCTGTCCTGGGAGCCAGGATTAGGACTCAGGGCTATCCTAACTAAATTGCATTAACCACTGCACTGTGAAGTCTGTTATGTTGTGCAAGACCAAAGAACCTGCACTATTTTAACATTCAGTATGTTGACAAGGTGCTGTCTTGCACTCAGTAACCAGGAGAGCTTGCATTCCAGAGATGCCCGTGAGTGCCTCAGCCAGAAGTCCTCTGGAAATAACAAAAAAAGAAACCGTAGAATCCATCTAAATTAGATTTGAGTTGAGATGTGCTGCGGAGCTTTAGCAGGATTCTTGGTGTGGGCAAAGAGGGGAAAAAAAAAGAAGAAAGAATATTCTGTGACTTGGTCCAGATATGTTTCCAATGTTTTTGGCTGGGAATATTGCATAGCAAAGTCCTTTAATCTCTCTGGAAAATTACAAAATTGTTAAATATTTTTCTGACTCTTCATCCATTAAAACATGTGTTTTATCAGCGGATCAAAAATCCAAAGCTTTTCTCTAGCTTCAAAGATTCAGACAGAAGTTGGAAGAGGCATTTTTGCCGTACAATGATAATGAAACAAAATGTATTCCAGAACGCAGCTTTAAATTACAGAAATACCACATTTGCTGGAATAAAAACATATAGTGGCCCAGGAAGGAGAAGAGTGAGGAATTTTTCCAGTTACTGATTTGTGCATCACATAAAAGTATGAATATATTTAAATTCTGTGTAAAATACCTGTAAAATGCATTGTATTTTACAGTTCAAATTTGCTCTTAAATGGAGGGATTTAAAATGTCCTTTTATCTGAAGTGATATCAGACTGTGTATGAAAATCCAGCCTAAAGGTCAGATAATGCTAAATGATGATCAGTCTTCCCCTGCAACCTCAGTACAGGAAGGTAGCTAGCTTTGATCTTTCATTATTTACTCGAACTGACAAGACTTTTTTAGCTCCTTGAAGACAGAGCAGATTTCAGTTAAATTCATGTCAGGGGCCAAGGCTGAGCCTTAACCCCAGCTGGGGATTGAACTCCCAACCTTCCAGTGCAAGGATATGTTTGACGCCAGGTCACTTGCTGAAGCGCTGTGTCGTGTACAGAGTTGCATGCTGTTACTCTGCCAGACTAGATTTATTTACTCGTCCAGTTTAACTGTGCTCCTGAGTCAAGCCCATAGAAGCTATAACGTCCAAGTTGTCTTCACTTTTACAAGACACTTTCTTCCTTGGCAGGTATATTGACCAATATTTTTTTAAGAAGCTGTTTTTTGTAAAAGTTGTCTATTTTATTTGACAGCACCTATCCTCAGCTGCTCTTCATAAGAGTGTCATACCCCATTTGGTTTTAATTATTTCAAAAACAGAGTCCTCCATCACTCTGAACTTATTTCCTGCATAGTCCACCTTAAAAATTAGTTATACCAATTCCCACCTTGCTCATTTCTTGATCCTCCTTTTACAATCCATGGTCCAATTACCATTTCTAATGCCAGGTCTGTCTGCATCCCAGCTATCTTGTACTATTCTGGTTTTGCCTTGCCCTTCCCCTAACAGCATAGCTGCTGGGCTATGCAGGCTTCCAATTGTGCCTGGGCACAGAGAGCTAAACTCTGGACATTGAGAGGGCAGAACACAGGTTTGAGCACTTATAACTGCTTACAGCCTGGTTAGTACCTCTTGAATTCACAGACAACATTCGGCATCACAGAATCACAGAATCACAGAACGGTAGGGGTTGGAAGGGACCTCTGGAGATCATCTAGTGCAACCCTGCTGCCAGAGCAGGGTCACCTAGGGCAGGTTGCACAGGAACGCACCTGCTCTGGCAGGATCAGGTATGTTCTGATCCTGCTCTGGGCATTTTTTGACCTAGTGTCAGTTCTTCATATTTGTTTCACCCTTTCTTTTTTTTTTTCTTACTATTTGTGTCTAGAGTAGGGCAGGTGAGATTGTTTGCTTAGGACATCCTCTTCTGAAAGACCAGAGAGTACTCCACTTCATTATGCTGCAGGGCCTGTTAAGATACACACAGTTTCAGCTTCTGCATTATGCCCCTAAAGCCTGTAACGTAGAATCATGGAGTTATAGAACATCTCAAGTTGGAAGGCACCCACAAGGGTCCCTCCCCGCTTTAATATCAACAGAATTTAAATCCAAATCCAACCATAATTTGCAGAGCTGATAAAAATTATCCTCATGATTCTCAGTCTAAGTCACATTCAGAAGAAATAGTTCCAGGAAGGCACTCTTTCCTGCTTTATCCCTTGCTCCACTTACCTCCATTTCTTCCTTTACTAAAATTAGAGCCATGTTAGCCTCCTTCCTCAAAATTCATGCTTCATAGAAACTTCTCCATGAAATCCTGCTGTGTCGTTAAACAATGCCAGTGTCAGTGAATGAAATCTCACATTTACCACTGGAATCCAGAAGAGGAAAGTTTGGTCCATCAGAACATTGTAACAAGATCAGTGGGAGTTCACCCTATCTCAGGAAGCGATGTGGTACTGAGTCCGTCAGCTGTGTGCATAGCTGAAAGGTGTAATGCACTGCCACAGTCAGCAATGAGGTGAACTTTGCTCAGTTCTGCACAAGAGCAGATGGAATTAAGGTTGGGGGGTGAGAAATAGAGAGTGGGGATACTTTAAAATTGTGATTTGAGTTGATAAATTGTATCTGTAAGTTTGCATTTCGTGTGGCTACTTAGACAAAATGGTTATCACTTAGTCATTCAAATTTTTCCATAAAAACTGAAGAGCATTAATTTGGATGTTTATAATCTATGGGCTACATTCTGCTATCTAGCTGCTTGTTTCATTCCTGCAATGTGAATTAAATTTTTACATGATGACAGGACAGTATATAGCCTTAACTTTCCCATCAACAAGTTGTTTTTGTAGGGAAGAAGAAATAGGATAAATCCTTTCATCAGTGAGAGGAGTTCTTATGCTAGGAAACAGCATTAAGTTACAGTGCGAGCTCTTGCTTTCATGTGGGAGATACGAATATGAAGAAAAAAAATGCACTGATCTTTTTCATTAAAGGGAACTATTCATCCAAGCACTGTGTTGCACACAGTCTGAGCACTGCAAAGAGTAACATTCTTCCGTGTCCAACTGTAAGTCATAAGCAATGAGAAAAACCTCCAAGGATACACAAAAGATGTTGGTCAGACTGAGTAGGATCATTATACCAACTCTTACTTGGTTTGACTGGCAAAACAGAATACCGGCCAAGTCCCACAGATGCCAAGAGCTGAGAAAGAAGGCTTTTGATGCACGGTCTACTCTTATGATTTTAATTTGTATTTATTTAGGAAATGTATTACAGACAGCTATGGAGAACACTTTCACAATACTGTATTTCATTAGAGCTATGTTCTGAAGCTGATGCAATCTGGGCATGAGCTAAAAAGACCATGAAAAAAAATAATTCAATCAGTAGAGCAAAAGGCAAAATGTGCTTATTCAGTGGTTTCTTAAAAGGACAAACAAACCATATTTTGGTTGGAAGTAGTGTGCAAATTTAACTTCTTATTAAAAGAATTTTTTTGGTCTCTTTAATCTTTAAAAAAAGTGGAAATATTTATAGTTCCATCCACATGGAAAAATAGAAATTCATGTTTACAGCAGGTGATTCTCAGCATGTCGCAGGAAATGCTCTGCGCATTTCCACACACTTAGAATACATATTTGAAAGTTTCAATATCAAAATGCATGAGCAGTTTTCAAGATATTTAAATGTAGCTGGCAGCTACCAAAAAGAAGACATCAAGATTCTGTTTGTACATACATTAGGAATGACACAAAGCACACGATGTAAAATTACTCTGCATTTGAAATTAGACTCCAAATGGCAGCTGTAGGTAACTTTGTAGTAATAGTATCACTCTGCATCATTCTGCAGTACTCTGGGACATCCTACGGTGCTTTGTGACATTAAGAAGCCCATCACAAAAAGGCAGAAATGAACACTTTGGAGTTTCAGACAAAAATAAATGGTATCTGATAAACACCCCTATGGAAATTTCTGTAAATGTGTTGGTTTCCTCTGAAAGGACAGCGCTGATGATGCCCATCTACTCATCTGAGCTCGTCCCTTCAGGACTTCTTCACAACTGTGAAGAGTTGTGGAGAGATGGAGATGAGATGGAGAGAAAAAAAAGTTTCAGGACAAAATTCATTTAAATCATGCCCTCTAGAATAACAAAAAAACCCCACCCTTCCAGAAAACACAAGTCAAATAAGTTATCTTCAGAGAGCTTCCATCTGTTGAAAGTTTATTTGATGACTGATACAAATTTAGAGTCAGGTTTAGGTGAGATAAATACCACCTTATGTGGCCAAAAACGTCAGGTGCAAGCTCATTGATCAAGAATTATGATTGTCAAATATGCCTATTCCTCTGCAAGAGTTTTCTGAGTAGGATCAAATAAACTTTCACAAAATCAGAACGGATCACAGAGATGTAAATCATCTAGGTCTTTAGTTGCTACAAAAAACTGGCTTTACAATACCATTCCACCCTCTGTGTTTCTGATAGCCTAAAGCAAGTTTTTTTCTTTGAAGTCAATCTTTATTCCAGTGATTCTCTGTATGGGAGATTTTCAGATAGATTTAAACTTTCTCAGTCATCCAAATCTCTCACTGGACAGTGCTAAGAGCAGTGCTGTAAACAGAGAGCCTGTAGCTGATGTTATAGGAGACAACTAATTTTTATTTGTTGCATCAGTTGTAAGTAAGAAGAGCACATACAGAGGCATCTGTATTACGCTTAGATGATTCACTAATTATGTCTTCCTGCTGGTCATGTTAGCAGAATGAAAAACAGCGGTGGCTAGCGGAAATGTTTCTTGGTGATCTCTCCTAAAGTGAGCAATTTAGTTATTTGTATTGCCCATGAGAGTTTCACCCCTCTTCCTAAAAAGATAAATTAAGCAATGGTTACTTTGTAATGCTGGCTATGCAAAATCTTAAGGGAGCATTTTGTCCGTCTTGGGAGGCTGGAAAGATGCAGGCGTTAGTGGTTATGACTACCTTGTTAAATTTCACAGACAGGGGCATATTCAAATGTCTACGTAGCAATAGGCCTAGTTCTACAGAAGAACCTGAAGACCAAAGTCTTGGTCAGAGTCCAAGTTCACTTAAAATGCTGTACCTAAACAAGGATAAAAGTCAAAAGGCCAGTCAGGACAGATTTCTTAAGGGAAGTTGTTTACCATAATAACTTGATAGCAGTGTCACATCAGAAATATTTGAAAAATGTAATTTTAAACAATAATGTTATTGTGAGATGTCACAGATTGTTTTGCCTAAGGATGATTCAAACATTACAGTTAGAACAACAAGAAAAGGAAAACAAAAAGTTAGCAAGAATGAAAATATCTTTTTCCCCCCATTGGTCTCAGCATAAAATGGAACAAGAAATAAATCTACAATTTATCCTAAGATTTACCCAAAGCCTATTGAAATCAGAGGCAATTTTGCTGTTATTTTCATGGCTGTGTCCCTGAGAATTAGGGATCAGGACCTGTGGACCTGTGCTTGTGTCTGGTAAAAGTTCCCACCCCTCAGTACCGGTGTACCAGCCCTTGAAGAATAAAGGGAACAGAAAAATGTTAAGAGCTGGCTGTCATGGCACACTACAAGGATTCACAGTGATTTGGTATTTTTCCTAGTGGCAGCTAACATATCTCAAATACTGGAAGAATTACATTACTCTGCTCTGTGTTTTCTTTCCCTGATAACCACTCCAGCAGTGACGAGATGGACAACTCAAATAATAACAAATGCAGCTCTGCTTGGGCTGTGAAGCCAAGCCAGCTAGCACTAACTGGGACCCTGCGTGCACTACATTACTTACAGTATTTATATTGCATATTTTTCCCTGACTGCAAAACTTATAAGGCACCATTAATATTTAACAGATAACCAGGGAAAAGTAATGCATCTTGAGAGAAAAAAAATAACCCCATGAAGTTCTGACTCTCACTTCAGTGGCCTATAGCTGGGGCAGAGTCTTGTATCATTCAAGTCAAAAGCTACTAAAATGTTGAAAATTGTATCTAAGAGGTGAATGAAAAACAAATGTTAGATATTTCAGTCTGGCTAGGTAATTCACACAAAACCTGAAACACACTAAAAGGTTACATACCTTTTTCTATATACACACATTACAGACACACACCCCCCCCCCAAATATTTATGTCCTTACGATCTAGTATTAAGGTGAAAAACCTCTGGACCTTTTAAAATTGCTTCTTACTAAATATACAAATAAAGTTTTTTCGTTTTTAACCAATCCTTCCGTTATAACAGACCACCGTGTGACTGCTGCCTCCGCACTCATCAACTCTAGGTGAAATACTGGTAATCAAATTAGTCAAGGGTGTGCTAGGAACTCCCAAGTTTTTGAAAATTTCATCTGTTCCTCAGGACAGAGTCATGAACATCATGAATAAGAACAGTAGATCCTTCTCACAGGATAGGAGACTGAGAAAAGAAACAAATAATCACATGATCACCACAATCACTGCATTTAATTTCTTAGACCAAGTGATACATACCCACACAGTACATGAGGCTTCTGCTGGCCTGACTTCGTTCAATTTCTGTTTCATAATTCACTTTAACAGTCAAGGTTTCGTTTTAGAGGCATTGAGTTATTCAAGTGTATTCACATTTACTTCAATAAACCTTTGTTTCAGTCACAGAACCCTTCAGTCTAAATGGTTCTGGTCCTAAGACAGATTTCATAGAAATGACAGACAAATAGTGAAAAGATGCTGCGCGCTCTGAATGAATGCACAGATATGCTATCAGAAATGTAAGTTAATAAAAAAAGATTTGGGAAAAATCTAGAAAAAGTTATCGGGGCAGATTTTGTGCCATTTTTATCAGAAGATGTTTGGATATATTTGAGTCGTAAAAAAATCACGTCATGGAATTTTTTGTACCCGTTTGTATGCTACTTTACAATTGGTGCTGAACTAGTCACAGCTAAGAGCCCGAGATAAATCTCAACTAATCTTCTGCCTGCATACATTGTCATAGTTCTATGAATTTGAATAGTACTAGAGATATTTAGTTCATTTAAAAGTCTTGTCTGTTATTACTGGAAGATAAAATATTATGTTATTATCCTGAAAAGGACTTGTTACATATTATTATAAAGTAACTTTTTTTCTGACACTACAATTGTCTTTTTAAGTTTTTGCTTCATGTTCTTTACATCACTTCAAGCTTGTCTGTATAGTCTGGGGAAACATGCACAGAGAAGCCATTACATTTTGTCTTGATTGCATCTGCTCTTTAAAAAAAGAGTCTAAAGAAAACAAGAAGCTTTGATTTTCAGCTTTACCAAATAACTGTTCTCAGACAAACGGTTTATATTGAAAGATCACAAAGGATCACAGAACCATTCAGGCCAGGAGGGACCTCAGGAGGTCTTTAGTCCAACGCCCTGCCCAAAACAGGGCCAGCTCTGGGGTCAGATGAGTCTACTCAGTAGACTCAGTACTCAGTTTCTACCCATCTGGGCTTGAAACCCTTTGAGAATGGAGAAGGCACAGCCTCTCAGGGTGACCTCACTGTCCTCACAGGGAAACAGTTTCTCCTTATACCCAGCCTAAACCTGCTGCAATTTCTACCTGTTGTCTCTCACCCTCCTGCCCTGCACTGCTGTGAGGAGCCTGGCTCCATCTCCTCAATGACCCCTTGTAGATGCTGGAAGGTTGCTAGGTCCCTCTAAAGCCATCCATTCGCCAGGATGACCCAGCCCGGCTCCCCCAGACTCTCATGACAGGGAAAGTGTTCCAGCCCCGCAGCCTTTGGGTCCTTCCTCTGGACCACATAATTTCTGTTGATCAAAAATATTCTCTTGAGGAAGTTGACTCTTTTCTTTCCCTAGGATTTGGAAAAGAATGTAGAAAAATCCTTTCAGAAGTTGTCTAAATTTCTGTGACTCCAGCTTCATTCACTTAGGTCACTCAAAGTCAAGACTGTAGGTGTGCACAGAATACTTAAATACCCACCTAAAATATACAAAATATTTAAACTACAGTTTCACCTTATAAACAACCATAAACTTCAAAACTACATACATCGCATTCCAAGGACAAAGCTACATCAGAAAATGGCTGCTGTGTGGTAGCACGTAACTGTGGAATGTATTTTCTCACTTGAGAAAAATGGAAAATTCTCGTAACAATAAAAATAGTCAAATAAAGTGAATGGTGACTGTTATCAGTACAAGGAAATCCCTTCTTGTCATTGAAACTGTTTTTTTAATCATTAGTGCTAAGAGAAAACAATAGCAAAAATGTTTTGCTTGCTGTCAAAATTCAAAAGAATTCCCATGGTTGGGTATATATTGATTCATCTAGTGGTCTTTTTCGCAGGGGCATACATATGCAAGCAATAATGATTTTGCGGGGCAAATACTAACACTGATTTATTACCAGAGGTCAGAGAGCACTGGTGGTAATGGAAACGTTTACAAGAATGAAGGCCACAGGATTTGGTGCTGTGCCAAGAGCAGGAGTCTCTTCTCTTCCTCGATGGACCTGCAGCTCTTTCCTGCAACATTGCATTGAACTCAGCAGGCCAGGGTGTTGCCTGTTGTGTGTCTTTGATCCTCCTTCCAGACCAGTTAGAAGACATGTGTTGGAAGGAAGATAAAGCACCTTTCTCTGTCCCTAGCATAAACACTGAACACAGAAATATTAGGGGATTTATGGACAGCCTCTGCTCTCTTGGCTGTGCTGCTGCTGTTCTTGTTAGCTGTGTGGAGGGTGTGCATCAGTCTTCAGCATCACCTACATTTACCTTGTGAAGTCCACACTACCTGACCTTGAGTGTGAGGCAGTACCATCTTTTAGAGAGTCTTCTTGCCTGGGAAATTAATGATCCAGTGGGGAATCAGGAGGTTAGGCTTAAGAAAGGAGCTATAAAGCTCTGGACCACATGGCCATGAATTGTTTTTGCGGTTCAAAGAGGAAAGAGCAGATGGGAGAATCTACACTAATCTTCTCTCCAGTCCTTGTAACTGGTTGTTCAGTAAGAGAGACATAACTGAAAAGTAAAATTACTGAAAGGAAAATTGGTTCTGTTCTACCTCAAACCAGGACACAGGTGACAAACGTGGAAGACTCTCTTCAGACAGCAGCAAAGGTCTCAAGTGCCAGACTCTTTTCTTGGTTCCCAGTGACAGGACGAGGGGCAACGGGCACAAGTTAGAACATAGGAAGTTCCGTTCAAATACACGGAAAAACTTCTTTACGGTGAGGGTGACAAAGCACTGGAACAGGCTGCCCAGGGAGGTTGTGGAGTCCCCTTCTCTGGAGACTTTCAAGACCCGCCTGGATGCAGTCCTGAGTAATGTGCTCTAGGCAGTCCTGCTTTAGCAGGGGAGTTGGACTAGATGATCTCCAGAGGTCCCTTCCAATTCTGAAGTTTCTGTGATTCTGTGAAGTGGTCTTTCAAATTGCTCTCTCAGAGACAGTATATTCTGCACCTTAGTCAAGTTTTTTGCCCCCCCCGAAGTGACTAGTGAGATCAAACAGCTGTATTTCTGATCATCAACTTCAGAAATTTCAGCTAGACCTGGAAATCTGGTGTAATAAACATTCAAGTATGAGAATAATATCTTGAATCTTATAAAAGATAATCTGTGAAAAAGAGAATCAGTAAGAGGAATAGGATTCCCTCCCAGCAGAACTATAATAACAATATTTTCAGAAACTCTTACTATCAGCGGTAAATTCAACTCTATGATTAAAATTATCTAAATAAAAACAAATACTTGGGTTTGATGTTCACAGCATTTGAAATAAAAGTCCATTAAAATAAGCCTGCAATTTAGATGGGCAAATTAAAAGATGCAACGAAAATTAGAACAATATGATACTGTGGCCGCTATAATATAATGGTATACTGTTTTATACAATCTTTTTTAAATGGCTTCTCACTTCTTGTCTTTATTTACAATACAGTACCTTATTATTTTCTGCGCCTGTCTCCAGTCCTTGAGATGAACTACTTGGAATATGTAATTCAGTTGCACCTTATTTGAAGGCAGTTTTTCTCTCTGAAACATATGGAACAGTTCAACCTCACAATTTAAAGCAACATCTTGTTTATAAATTGAATTAAATTTCTCAGCATTGGAACATTGTCAGGAAAACAATGCTGTCCTCTCTTATTCTTTCAAGTGCCCACAGGATCTTTCCAGATTTGCAATAGGTTGATTCATGAAATACCTCCAACAGGTATTTTTGATGTTTCTATTCAAAGTGATAGTGCCCACAAAGCTACCTTACATTAGGACTTCTTTCTGGAAAAAAAAATCAAAATCAAAATCCATTTATATTCTTCTTAGGCCTTATTCCATATAAATAGACACCTGAAAAACACATACGATAAATTATCATGCTGCTCTATCAATCATATGACCCACTCTGCCAAAGCCAGGGGATAATTTCTTGCTGGCATAAAGTAGTCCAGAATTTCAACCGTGGTTCTTCTGTTTCTTCACAACAACATGAATTTTAATGCCTTAGTTATTGCACACTCATTTATTGTGCTCTTCAAAGCAGTACACCAACACAAATCCGCTCTTGTGAGTAAATTTTAATTAAATTAAAGTTAATGTTTAATAATGTTCAAGTGAACATTATTAAACATAAGTGTGACACATGCTTTTCAGACCTTGATATTCTGAAAAGCTATTTTGGATAAGTCTAAAAAGAATCTCTATAATATTGCATTTTTCAACAAAGAATGCCATAGAACCGTTAGACACAGCTCAAAAGAGTGCAAGCAGCGAGAGTATCAAAGTCTCAAAATAAATAAATTTCAGAAGTGAAGGAATAGAGCTAAAATAGTATCTCATATTTAAAAAAAATGAATTTGATTGGAATATGAAGGAATCTGAAATATGCACAAAATATTGTTCATATTTTCTCAGTCTGAAAAAATATTTGTTTAACATTTTCTCTGCTTGTTTTTTCTTCTTCCACAAGAATGTGTGTAGAAAAAAAAAAAAAGAATCAGTGATATTTGTGTGAATGTGTATTTAGGTAGACTGTTTGCACAGATAGCTCCTTAGAATCACAAAAAGAAAGCCAAAAAAGGTTTTGAGAGATAATCTGCCCTGTTCTTCTTTTCCAGGTTAGGATAATCTGAATGCACACCACTCCTCCTGTGGTGATCACACTGCTGACAACCCAGGAGTCATTTTATGATTTCAGAATTCACAGTCAGAGACTGACCCATGTGTCACTGACACTCTGTCACAAAAGGTTTCAAGGCCATCCTCATGGAAGACACCTCACTTCACCAAGCTTCAAGAATAAGCTTCATGACAGTTTGAGAATATGAAATATTGACACTAATTATTGTAGTGAAGAGTTTTCAAATAGCCCATGGGTTGAAATGTATTTGCAAAGAAGCATTTTGATTAATGCACTTGTAAATATTTAAGTCTGTTTTCAGCTGCGCGGAGATACACTTTGGTAAAAACATTGCTATTGTATTAATAGTGCACTATAGGGCTGGTAAGATTTATGCCTTCACGTTTTCCAAAAAATGTATCAAAATCTCAGATTACACTTTCATGAAAAGGAAGCTGGCTGTTGGTGGGCTCAGCATCAAATCTGGCTGTGTTAGATCTATTCTTAATGGAATTGTATCATATAAAAATTCAGTGTTTGTAAAGAGTGTGAGACTTTTATCTCTTCAGGATGCCGTGATGAAAATGTTGAGGTACAGAAATGACATCCAAAAATGGATGTTCTTTTTAAAGATCAATGACAGAGAGAGGAAAAAAATATCTTCCTCCTAATGTTAAAGCAACACTGTACTAAAATACACAAATACCACAATGTTCACATTATTAACAGCTTTATCAAGTATTAGAAATATGGAACACCCCTATGCTAATGACATTAAAAATCCAGATGTGCCACAAAACTGTCATTGTATATTATGTCAAAATCCAGTTTAAAAAAAGCCAATTTTCTGGAAAAAAAAATAAAAAAAGAAAAGTTAAGTGTTGAAGGAAAAAGAACCAGTGACAATTAACAGGTCATTGCACATCACACGTTCCATGACTATTAATAGCCAGCCTTAGGTTATTATTATTACGGCACATACTCCTTTTCCAAGCTTTAGACTTTTGCTGCAGCTTGTTAAATTGGTGTGATTTTAATAGGAGTTATAATCCTTGGGTTCATCAACAGAAATAATGATAAGAAGTGTGTCAACTAGTGTTACTTAAATGTTGTAAACAATGTTTTTTTAAGGTAAAAACTTATTTCCTGTTGCTGGAAAATTATAATGGAACTTAAAGTTACACTGCTCAGAGAGTTCTTTGCTAAAACATAGTGGGATGAGGCTGTTGTCATGCAAATTAAATACATGGAAAAAAAATCATGGAAATTTATCCTAAAATATATCCCCCTATATTACAATCAAAATCCGGAGGCAATTTTTTACTGAATGATTACTAAACAGAAATGGCATTAAATAATATTAATAAAAAGGGATTATTAATAAGTTTAGCAAATTCCAATTTAAATAAACCTCTGACAAATATGAAATTTTATAGTAAAATTAGAAATCATGGACACAGAAAAATATAATTTCCTTTACAATCATCAGCACAGTCTTTCTCATACGTTTATGACAGTTCTATCACAAAATTATATTATCATTCTTCAAAGAGGTCAGCATTAGTGCTTATAAGGAAAACTCAGTTGATACAGCGTTCTTGAGTGTCCAAAAGTAATTTATCAGATTTTATTAAAGGTTGTTATGGAAACTGAACAGTTAATAGATGAGAATCAAATTTATGCACTGATTTATAGGTGGTTACAGTGAATGGAAGTTTACCAGCGGAGTTGCCTATGCATCTGTTCCAGGATACCTGCTACTCTGTTCTGAGTAAATCTGAAGTGTAAGTGTGGCAGAAAGTTGTATTTCCGTGAAAAAGCTTAGCCATAGTCATAATAAGGGCCGAGCTCATAAGCACAGAGCAGTAACAATACATACCTTCTCTGAATGGGTTAGTATACACTAACACTCGACATACATATCACATCTTTTTTTATCTTTTGACCAGATGGGCTTTTAAACTGCCATTGTTATTCACAACAGTTTTTTTGGCACTCATGGAAAATAAACCACTAAGATTACACAGCACAGAGCTGAAGGAATGAATTTGTAGAGATCTCCTGTTAGCTTCACAGTTACTGAGCTGCTGAGGGACTGGGCGTTGATGCTAACAGACTCCCTCTGCTAACACATTGCAATTGTATTCAAACTTCTTTTATTGTGACCTTCCCTGTCCTTTCTTTTTTTTTTTTCACTTTTATATCCCACTTCACTTGTCAGTGACCTTTCGACTTATTCTCACTCTTCTCACTGAATATTCCTATCTGTTCTACAGAGGTTCAATTATTATTTTTTTTCTTTTCAGTATTTGTTTGCCTGAAAAATAACCCAAATCCCAGTTTAAGAAGGACATGTATTGTAGAAACACATGCCAAAAAGCTCTAATTGACTCCAACGTGCATTGCTTCTTTGATTTCCTGAAAAAAGAGAAGGCCTGGCAGTGCTGTAGGTGCAAAATGAGAATAGCAGAGCTAATAAAAAGAGCAATTATAATTTTTGTAGCTGACCACTATTAAGGCCATAGTTCCAAGAACATCAGTAGTGGACAACAATTTCTAGATTTGTCTGCAGTCTTCATTTCTCAGTTGCACTTAAGCTTTATGAGAAAATACAATACAAATAAGGCTTAACAAAGCATACCAGTAATCCACCTGGGTCTGGAAAAGTAATAAGTGCTAGCAACATATTAATCTTACAGAAGGAAAAAAACTAATACAAAACAAAAAAGAGTCTCTGTGAAGTTGAACCATCTACTCTGACTTTTTTGTTTTATAATAAATATTCTTTAGCAATATTATTTGATTGGACTTTGTCATGCATTGTTTTTGTTGCCTCAACTTTGAATCTTTAATAAAGACTTAACTTTACAGCCCCAGTGGAGATGTCATTGTTGCCTTCGAATTCTGTCACAATTTATAATCCAGCATCAACTGACTTCCCATTTATTATATTTCTATGTTGAATTTCTTCTTGCTATTTAGCATTTCAGTATATGTAGAGAAAGGTCATCATTCAAGATCAAAAATGTGATGCTTCAGAGGGAATGATTGGAAATCTGGAAATTATTTTCTTGTTTATTCTTCCTCTATCGTTATTTTAGATCCTTTAACTACTGCACTTAAGGTGTTGTCGTAGTTTAACCCCAGCTGGTAACTAGAACCATGCAGCTGCTCACTCACCCCCACAGTTGGGATTGGAAAGAGAATCGGAAGAGTAAAAGTGAGAAAAAAACACATAGGTTGAGATAAAGACAGTTTAATATGTGGAGCAAAAGCCACGCATGCAAACAAAGCAAAACAAGGAAGTCATTAACAGCTTCCAATCGGCAGGCAGGTGTTCAGCCATCTCCAGGAAAGCAGGACTCCACCATGCGTAATGGTTACTTGGGAAGACAAACACCATAACTGCAAACTTCCCCCCCTTCCTTTTTCTTCCCGCAACTCTCTATATTGAGCATGACATCTTATGGTACAGAATATGCCTTTGGTCAGTTGGGGTCAGCTGTCCCAGCTGCGTCCCTTCCCAACCCAGCCTACTCGCTGGCGGGGTGGTGTGAGGAGCAGAAAAGGCCTTGACTGCTTAGCAACAAGCAAAACCACCAGTGCAGTATCACACTATTCCCATCCCAAATCCAAAACATAGCACTATACCAGCTGCTAGTAAGAAAGTTAACTCTATTCCAACTGAAACCATGACACATGTATAAGCTTCTAAAGAGATTTTTGTTTATTTTGAGCAAATGCTGTACCTACGTTCTCTAGGCAGAGCCCAATACAATCAGTAGCCATCTCACTATTGACTTCTGGGTCCAGAAGTTCCACAAGATGGCCTTCCCTTTGGGATACCATGGGCAGAAATAATTTCTTACAAACCTGCTGGACTACAGTTTCCTGTGAATTCCTTGTGTCTAAACCTGTTTTACTCTTTATGTGTTCTGCCAAGTTGGATACCCTGGTATTACTCCAGGAAGTGGCTTGCATTATTACTTTTCAATGTGACAAGATCAAAGTGTTCTGCCTGCATTCGATGCTCCCTGGCATTCCTCTTCAGAGCACTCCTAGGTTGTGTTTCTGCTGCTCATCTTGAAACAATGCCGCAATGGTACCTGTGGTATTGATCTTGCCTCCCGCCTTCAACAGAAGCAGAGCACTGGTCAGGCAGCACTGTTGCTGGCATAAGTTATGCTGCAGCATCTGAAGGAATTAGTCACCTCAGTCAAGTCATTTAGATACCTATCCAGCAAGCCAACCATATTCAGTAAAATTTAATTTAAAATTAATCATATGTTTAAATTTCGATCTTTAAATGAGGTGAAAGTCTTATCTGTAATTGGGCCTTAAAATCTATTTTTATGTGCCACTCAGCATTTTTAAATACTTCTGATATTCATAATAATTGGATCAGCATTCACCTAAATTGATTAAAAATGAGACAGAATTACACAATTGTGATACACTGTTATCTTCCCAAATTACCCTCCCAGGTGGTTACAATAGCAAAGTGCAGATATACTCAAACCAGTTCTTTTAAAACTTCAAAGTAGAGGGCAGACAACTGGTGCTCAGCCTAAACTTAAAAGTCCACTTCAGCAGGATAAATTTTTCTCCTCTGATCTCTGTTCTCCAGTGAAAGCTGCAGTTCAGAGTCAAGGAGACACAGTGGCCCCTGTATGCTTCTTTAACCCTAGGCCTTCCTACAAGCCTCCAAGGTTCAAGAGATTCCAAGATGACAGGAGAGACACAGAGACCCAGGATGATCATATTCTTCCCAGTCATGTGCCTTGCAGTTTTCCTGTCCTTTCCTGGCGCTGCAAGTTGTGATATTTTAGCACTGGAACCAGACAAAAAAGACAGACAGACATGGCAGAGGAGTACAGAGAGATGCTAGTGAGGGTTTTGCTGTACAGTAATCTTGCCGCAACCCTTGTTGTGCCTTGTCCTTGCTCTTTACATACACAGGCTATAAACTTCTTTGAATGCTAGCTGTACAGCACAGTGTTTCCCCATCCCACAGCTTAGCAAAACCTGACAGGAATGTGAATTGCTCATGCATCTCATACAGCTTTCCAGTTTACCAGTAGCTTAAATTCATAGAATCATAGAATAATTTGGGTTGGAAGGGACCTTTAAAGGTGATCTAGGCCATCCTCCCCTGCAACAAGCAGGGACATCTTCAACTAGATCAGGTTGCTCAGAGCCCCGTCCAGCCTCACCTTGAATGTTTCCAGGGATGGGGCATCTACCACCTCTTTGGGCAACATGTGCCAGTGTTTCGCCATCCTCAGTGTAAAAAATTTCTTCCTTATGTCTAGTCTAAATCTTCCCTCTTTTAGTTTAAAGCCATTAGCCCTTGTCCTGTCGCAAGAGGTCCTGCTAAAAAGTCTCTCACCATCTTTCCTGTGGGCCCCCTTTAAGTACTGTAAGGTCATAATAAGGTCTCCCTGGGGCCACTTCTTCTCCAGGCTGAACAACCCCAACTCTCTCAGCCTGTCCTCATAGTATAGGTGCTCCAGCCCTCTGATCACTTTTGTGGCCCTCTGCTGGACCCGTTCCAACAGGTCCATGTCTTACTCTTGCTGAGGACTCCAGAGCTGGACGCAGTACTCCAGGTAGGGTTTCACCAGAGCAGAGTAGAGGGGCAGAATCACCTCCCTCAACCTGCTGGCCACGCTTCTTTTGATGCAGCCTAGGATGCGGTTGGCTTTCTGGGCTGCGAGTGCACATTGTTGGCTTATGTCCAGCTTTTCATCCACCAGTACCCCCAAGTCCTTCTCCTCAGGGCTGCTCTCAATCCATTAATCCCCCAGCCTGTACTGATACCAGGGGTTGTCCATACCCAGGTGAAGGACCCTGCACTTGGCCTTGTTGAACATCATGAGGTTCACACAGGCCCACTTCTCAAGCCTGTCTAGGTTCCTCTGGATGGCATTCTGTCCCTCAAGCCTTTCAACCACACCACTCAGCTTGGTGTCATCTGAAAACTTGCTGAGGGTGTACTTGATCCTACTGTCTATGTCATTGATGAAGATATTGAACAGTAGTGGTCCCAGTATGGACCCCTGAGGGACACCACTTGTCAACAGCCTCCATCTGGACATTGAGCTGTTGACCACTACCCTCTGGATCTGACCATCTAATTCGTCATCCACCAAACAGTCCACCCATCAAATCCATCTCTCTCCAATTTAGAGAGAAGAATACTGTCAGGGACGGTGTAAAAGGCCTTGCAAGAAGTCCAGACAGATGACATCCGTAGCTCTTCCTTTGTCCAATGATGTCATCACTTCATCATAGAAGGCCACTAGGTTGGTCAGGCAGGACTTTCCCTTGATGAAGGCATGCTGGCTGTCTCACATCACCTCCCTGTCCTCCATGTGCCTTAGCATACCTTCTAAGAAGATCTGTTCCATGGTCTTCCCAGGCATAGAGGTGAGGTTGACTGGTCAGTAGTTCCCAGGGTCCTCCTTTCTACCCTTTTTAAAAATGGGGGTGATGTTTCCTTTTTTCCAGTCACCAGGGACTTCATCTGACTGCCATTACTTTTCAAATATCATGGAGAGTGGCTTAGCAACTACATCAGGACTCTGGAATGCATCTTGTCAAGTCCCATAGAATTCTATATGTTCATGTTCCTCAGGTGGTCATGAACCTGATCTTCTCTTACGGTGGGAGGGACTTCTCTCCCCTACTCCCTTCCTTGCAGTCCCTCCACTCAAGAGGTGTGGGGAGAGAGGTTGCCAGTGAAGACTGAGGCAAAAACATTGTTGAGTACCTCAGCTTTCTCCTCATCCATTGTCACCAGTTTGCCAGTCTTGCTCATCAGGGGCAGTATGCTCTCTTTGACCTTTCTTTTTTGGCTGATATAACTGTAGAAACCCTTCTTATTACTCTTTGCGTCCCTTGCCAAGTTCAGCTCCAGCTGTGCCCTGACCTTCCCTGCACAATTATCCCATCCCTACACAACCAGGCAGTGTCCGTATACTCTTCCCAGGATATCTGTCCCTGCTTCCACTGCCTGTGCATTTCCTTCTTGTGCTTTAGTTTGACCAGGAGGTCTCAGCTCAGCTATGCTCGTCTCTTGCCTTCCATTCCTGATTTCTTACACCTGGGGATCAAGAGCTCTTGTGCTGTATGGAAAGCACCCTTAAAGATCTGCCAGGTCTGTTCCGCTCCCTTGTCCCTGAGGGCAGTTTCCCATGGGTTCCTATTGACTAACTCCTTGAAGAGCTGGAAGTTTGCTTTCCTAAAATTCAGGGTCCCAACTTTACCCTTGCCCTGCCTCATATGCCTCAGGACTGCAAACTCCACCAGTGCATGATCACTGCAGCCCAGGCTGCCTCCAATCTTGATGTCACAATTAGCTCACTTGTGTTGGTGACCAACAGGTCGAGGATCACATCTGTTCTGGTAGGGCTGTCTATTACCTGACTTAAGAAGTTATCTTTGATGCGCTCCAGGAGTCTCCTGGATTTCCTACAGCTTGCTGTGCTACTTTTCCAGCAGGTGTTGGGGTAGTTGAAGTCCCCCAGCAGGATGAGAGCCTGTGAGCGTGGTGCCTCCTGTAGCTGCAGTAAGAGTGCTTTGTCAGTAGGCTTCTGTTGATTGGGTGACCTGTAGTTCCCTTTGTTACCTCAGTCTCTAATTCTTACCCATAGGCTTTCAACCTGCTCATGGCTACTCTTCAGAGACAGCTTTTCATACTCTATCTATTTCTTGATGTAGAGTGCAACACCTCTGCCCCATCTTCCTCTCAGGTGCCTTCTGAACAGCCTGTAGCCATTGATAGCCACACTCCAGTCATGGGACTCATCCGACCGGGTTTCAGTAAGGGTAACCAGGTCTTAGCTTTCTAGCAGTACAGTGGCTTCCTGGTCTTGTTTATTTTCCATGCTGCGTGCATTGGTGTAGAGGCGCTTCAGCTGGGCTTCATCCTCTTAGAGGAACACCACTTAATTCCTTTGGAGTATTTCAGTGGTGTATCCATCTTGGTTCCTCTTACCTCAGGAGCCTCTCTCTCATCTCCATAAAACTTCAAGTGTGCTGTAGTGTAGCCCGTACATCACAGAGGAACATGCTGCAGTCCCTCACTAGCACCCTGTCCCTCTAACTGCTGCCTGCCGTCCCACAGCTTGTCATGGGCAAGCCTGATATTTCCCCTTTCCTCCCTCAACCCTAATTTAAAGCTTTGTCAATGAGCCCTGCTGGCTTGTAAGCAAAGACCCTCTTGCCCCTTTCAGAAAGGTGAACATCTGATGCCAGCAAGCCTGGTGACATGTAGGCCATCCCATTATCAAAAAACCCAAAATTGTGGCGGTGACACCAGCCACGGAGTCACATATTAATAGACTGGGCTCATCTGTTTCTTCCAATGTCACTGCTTGCAACTAGAAGGAGGGAGGAAAAAATAACCCCTGCTCCAGATTCCCTTACCAACCCAATGCCCTGAAGTCTCTTTTGATCCCACTTGGACTATGTGTTACAACTTCATCGCCACCAGCATGGAAGAGCAGCAGTGCATAATAGGGTGGTACAAGGCTAGGAAGTTTCCTAGTGATGTCCTTAACCCAGGCCCCAGGGAGACAGCAGACTTGCCTAAGAGGAGGGCTTGTCCAGCATATTGGACCCTCTGTTCCCCTCAGAAAGGAGTTGCCTACAACTTCGACACATCTTTTCTTCCTAGTGAAGGTGGTTGTGATACAAGGGTAGGCCTTTCGGACCTGCCAGCACCTCTGGTGAAGATGGACCATCATCCACATCATCATCCATTGACTGGCCTTCCACATCCAGAGCCTAGTACCTGTTGTAGACAAGCACCTGGGAAGGCAGGGTGGGCAAGGAGGGAGTTTGCCTGCCATCCCGAGTGTGGACTGCTCTCCTTTAAGCTACTACCTTCAGCCTGTCAGGTGGAGGATATAGGATCCCCTTGATCTTGGGTTTTTCCTGATGGTTGTTCCCATTTCTGTCTCAAGGAGGGCAGAGCATGATTCCACCAGTCTATCTCTTTCTGAGACTCCCTGATGTCCTTAACCTTTCTACTTCCTCTCATAGCTCTGCCACTAGGCTGAACAGATCATCCACCTGGTCACACATCACACAGCTGTTCTCACTACTGCCATCCATTACCAGCGAAAGGCTCTGACACTCCCTGCAGCCTGAGACCTGGATGGCTGCATGTTTTCTTGGGAGGTCTGCATCTTGCAGTCTCTGGCTGCAGGCTGGATGAGAAGTGCCTCTCTGGCCTAACGAAAAGTCCTTTGTCACCCCCCCTGGGCTGTGCTGCGTTGCTGCCCAAGCATGGTACTGTGCCCAGGGGCACAGGAGGTGGCTAGGACACTTCAGCCACAAGATGTGATACCTCCTCCTGCAGCAATTGCTCTGGGCAGGAATGGCTTCTGCTCTGGCCTTTCTACAGACCTTCCCAACTAGACCCCTGCCTGTTTTTGAGACATTGACCATACAACATTCACAGCAGTTCCCAAAGTGAGCATCTGCCATAGTTTTTCAAAGCTTTCTTCCCTCATTCTCCCTCAATAGGTAATTTAAACATTCCTGTATTTTCTGTCTCATCTTTGATCCCACAATAGCAAAGGTTTATTTTTTTCTAACACACATGGTTGAATTAAGTGGTAAGAATAATAAATAAAAAAAAAAACAGCACGGGATTTTTCATTTCCCTTCCAAACCACAACAAGTGAAATCTTCCCTATATCAAAGTTTTAGGGGACTTTGAGATACAGTTTCTGAACCTATCTGTAACTGCGAAATATCATATGTGCCTTTGAACTTAAAAATTAACCTGATCTAGGTCTTTTGCTTCAACATTAACTGAGTTTCTCCTGTACTAATTTTTCTAGGAAGTAAACTTGAAGTTCCCCTAATAGCTCCTGAAGGTTTGGAACATTAAACTACTGACTTCAAATATTTGCATAAAGATGCTAAAGATTCCATCAGATGAGTCATTGACCACTGTACCCAAAACACTTTTTCAGTGCACTGTCTCAAAGACAATTTTAGGCTCCAAAAGGAGATCTGACTTACAAATTTCATAGGCACAGCTGCAAATGAACACATTTTTACTTTGCGTGAATGTGCCAGAGAATATTAACATTAAACTTTGCACATATTAATAAATATCATGGAGTAGAACTTACTTTAATTATGCCCCCACTGAGGTCTGGCATAGGATAGAATAGTTGTAAATATTCTAAAATAGTCTCTTCTGTCTTTCTTGAAATTTCAAAGAGACCCTTGAGAAGTTTGTGTAAGACATTATAATATAGAGCAAGAATGCTGATACATAATGCCTTCTATCATTTCTTTTGAGGTCAGGACCATCTCTTATTATATGCTTGCATATTGCTTCGTACAAACAAGCCCTGATTTCAATTACAGTTGCTAGGTGCTGCTCTAATTACTCATAACGGAATCAGGTAAAACATATGCTTTATGGAGTTTCTATAGCGTTAGTCAATGGTATCCATTAAATATTTATATGAGCTCCTTTCTATATCCACATAGGTAACAGCACCATAAATGAGTACCATATGACTCACTAAGTCTTTTCAGTAATTGCTGTAATATGATACTGAAAATGTTGTCTGTGTTTCCAGGTGAATCTTTGTGACGAAATTCACTTGTCGCTTTTAAGGAATGAGCACGTGGAAGCCTTAGGTGTCTCTGATGGGGAGCAGCAACCCCTTCTACTGAACCGATAGATATTTAGGAAGCTACATTGTACTGACTTTTAATAGGACCTGGGATCCCAGTCTTTAGCCCTCAAAAGTACTTATTTGTTTGTTGGAAATTAATCAAAGGTAGCTGGGCTCCTAGCCACACTGAGAAGGTCTGTCTAAGTGTTCAAATTACTCCTGCGGATAGGCATTTGAGGGATTGTAAAAAATAATAATAAAAGAAAGCCATACTTATTGTCTTTGTCACTTAAAATGCAGCTTTGCAGGAACCTTTCTTATATATTAGTTTGGTTTTTAGACCTTTTGTCCAGAAAGTAAAAAAATCTGGGGTTAGTTCCTGATTTAGCCTAAGGATACTCAGAATTCCCACCTCCCAGTTCCCTGATTTTTTTTTCTGAATTAAACATTGCATTAATTAAAAAACAAACAAACAAAAAACAAACAAAAGAAAACCAAACAATCAAAAACAAAAACAACAAACCCAAAAAAAGAAAACAAAAAATTCCAAAAACCCAACAAACAAAGAAACAATACACCACACTGAAAAAAACCCAACAACAACAACAACAACAACAAAACCCCCACAACCTTGGCAGCAGGAACCAGACTCAAGCACTCTTGTCCCTGAGCTGAACACTATTCCAAGGCTGCTGATGCTAGATGCCCATGCTCTGGTGCTCTAACTGGATGGGGCATCATATCCCTTCTTGCTCGCTCACTAGTGTTAGCTGTGCAATGACATATATTTCCCTCTCTTTTTGTAATTTGCCAGGAAGAATCCTTTTTTTTTTTTGTGAGCTTTCAATTGCAGGGCATTAGATCATGGATATTGGTGGTATTTTTTCAAGTGACCAGACTGAGTTTGATTTAGAGATTTTTAGGTCAGATCTAGCCAGATTTAGATGAATGCTGGGAGGCATTCACTGAGGCCAGGAGGCAGCTTTTGAGGCCAGGAAGCCCTGGTAATATATATAGACTTGAGCTGCAGGTGCAGGGGCAACTCAGTTGACAGAGGGCTTCCCTCATCAGGGAGGTACTGAGGAAAGTTTCTCTAGATCATACTTTTCAATGCAAAAACCTAACACTGCTTTGGATTTGATGATAATTACCAGAGTTATTATATCAGACTCAGAGGTGCTTTCTGAGTGAAAAGATATTGCTTTTATTTCACCTCTGGAATGCACTTTTGATTGCCTTTATTCAGTCTGCTGTCTTCATGCTAGCACAGCATCTTTTTTCTTTCCTATTTACTCCCATATGGTTTGTTAATTAACTTTTCTTCGGAACTTATGACAAATGTTCTCCATATTTGCTGAGTCTTTTACTAGCAGTATTCTTTCTTCCTTTGCCAAAGAACACATATCTTAACAGGTTTGATATAACCAATTCTTAGTGTTAGCATGTGGTGGAATATCTGATATGCTTGGTACACAGTGTAAAAAGCAATAAAATATTATAGTTTGAAAGCTGACAGTAGAAAAATAGCTTGTTTTGCTAGAAGTCCTCAGCCTCGATAAAAACCATAATCTGCTTAAGACACCAAGAAATCAAAAGTTAACCTTGTATCTCATCTACATGAATATTTGTATCTCATATTTTGGTGGAGTTTTTCTGCATGGCATTGCTAGAAAATATCTTTAAAGTCAGATGAAATATAAATATAGATAAAAGTCTTGTTATATTATATTAAAACAATTGAGGTTATACAGTGAACAACTCCGCTTTTCTGGATTTTGAAGCCAGCCTGATTTTTGGATGCATAATTTGAACAGAAGTATATAGTAATTTACATGGAATTAGCATTGACTTTTTAAATGCAAGACTGATACAGTTTTATTCCTCTTTTGGTTATCTGTTGTAAACAATCACATACAGAGAGCATTCTGACATAGTGTGAAACATACTGTGTACCTCTTTTTCACAAAACACGTATCTATTTTTTGCGATGAATCTACTGCCATCAAAGAATCACGAACAGAAACAGCTACTGCTTCTCTTTGGTTCTACTGGGGCTTTGTACTTCTATCATATGTTGCCCTCTATTCCTTTTGTCATTTATACTCGGTGAAATGAATACCAAATGCCACTAAATACGAGTGGAAACCTTTCACATTTATTCTGAAGTGGCTACAAAGAGTACAGGACAGCAGAGAATCAGACCAAGATTAAGCTTCTGTTTAACTTGCTTTATAAATTCAAATGAAGTATAACTTTTTGAATTGAGAGAGAAAAGGTCATTAAAATAGACTTCAAAAGAGGGAAAAAGGGAAGAAAATTTAACTCTGAATTGCAATTTCTGTTATCGCAATCGGTCTTTCTCACTATGAATCACACCGTTAGCATATGTCACTCAGTATAGCCCTGCTGATAGCAGTAGAGCTGTGAGATTTACATCAGCTTAGGATGTAACCCAGTGTTTAAGTGTAGTATCTGCTTACAATTAGCCATGAATTACTTTACACAAACAAAGCCAAAGACGTATTATTTTAGTTTCCTCCATAAAAATCCTTTTGCCTGCCTATTAACAGATGCCACATATTTCCTCTGCCAAAATTGATGTTATATTGGCAACAGAGCAGGGAATCACACGTTTAAATTTTCTGTAAAAACACTAATTAACTTCTGGCCACTCCCGAGACAAAATACTAGACAATATGGATCTCAAGCCAGACCCAGTATGGCAAGCCCTATGTTTTTAAATACTTCTCTTCATTTTTCATGGTTCACAAGTATAATAAGGACTGTTGGCAATTAATTTTTGTGGAGCACAAAACTACAACTAGTCCAGTATATCTAGTATTCAGTTAAAAGTCTTTTTCCTCTCCTCTAGCTTTCAGTGGACACCAGAACAAAACTCCAAGAACACAGTTCAGTGGAAAGAGATCAAACGCTCAATACATGCAAGAGGGAAAAAGAAGAGGATACACAATTCTATCCACTACCGAGATCAAGTAACAAACACCTGGTTATGACAGGGAAAAAGAACCTCTCTTGTGATTTGTTCCTTTACACTGGAAAAACATTGAGGCCTGTCTCAGGCACATTCTGACACCAGCCAATCTGGCTATTAGCACAACTGTTAAAGTGAAATTATAAGTCTCGTGTTTCCTTCTTTTCCAGCCATAAAAAGGTGAGGCTTGGCTCGCGCTTATATCAAACGTTACGTTTAAATATTGTAGTTTACTTTCTCTTCAGGGAAATCACCCACCAGGGTCACCAGACTAATCACAGCTCACTTTAAATCATTGGAAATGGGGAGAAAGTAGGAGTGAAAGAGGGAAACCAGACCGATATATTCTTAGTGACATTTCCCAACTTTATAACTTATTTTCCTCTTTGTGCTTCCCAGAAGCTTAGAAAGGATGATTCCTTGTCACTTGAACTCCCATTTCCAAATAATTTTGAGCCAGAGTCTTTCTGAAGAAGTGTCACAAACTCTCTTTTCCTTTATCCCTGTAATTCATTTATTCTGCCTTTCTTTTCTTTCTTTTCTTCCAATGTGGTGTCTCACTGTCTGATTTGTGGGAGCCTCCCCTCCCACCTTTTAGAAGTGGGAGCACAGCAACTGAGTGACACTCTATCAATAACAACTCTGGCTGCTACGGAGAAGACCTTGCTTGTTTCTACCTGTCTGAGTAGGAACATACCCAAAAAGATTACATCTGACTTGCACTTTGAATGAGATACTGCAAGAAACTAAACTAAACTAAGCTAAGCTAAATAAAATAAAAGCATTGGTCAACTAAGACAACATTTCCCTCCAGCATCTGCTATTTATACTGATCACAGGTATTAAAACAAAACAGCCTTTCTCCAAACTGTTCTGAATTGTGAAATGGCCTGGATGAAAATAAGTTTTTTAAAAACCCATTTGGTATTTCCACCATAACAATTGCAATCACAGTTTTGACCTTTTCTTGTACACAATTGTTAATTATTGTTTTGGTCTCAAGCACAAACGTCTCTTTAGTTCAACCTTTTCCAGTCCTGTACAAAATTATCTACCTTATGCTGTATTGTAGTTCTTGTCTCAGGTCCCACCCTTTCAATCTCATTCTGCTGCTGGGAGAACTAGCTAACAACTACTCCTCCTTAGTAGAGTACAAAATCAGTCTACCTTGAGGCTGCGAATCAACATCTCATTGTTGACACAGCCAAGAGACCAGTCCTCGAACCAAAGCAGAAGATTATGCTGTTATTTTGAACCATGAGCTTCCCAATAACTGCAGTTGGATCTAAATATATGATCCATTAAGCACACATTCTTTAGCCTAAAGTACCCTTTGATGTTTAACTGGAAGGGATTTTTATGAATGAATTATGACATAATGCATAAGGGTAAGCTACAAAAATGAAAAATTGCATGAACTTAGCAAAGAAAAGAATGTAGGAAATCTGAACCCACTGTGAGTCTGGATTCACTTCTTTTGTCACTATGCTGTTTGCAGGATCAGACTAAGATCAAAACAAAGTAGAACGTTTTTCAGACTTAAAATATTTGTTCCTCATTTAAAGAAGAAATAATTGATGTAAAGTGAGAGATTTTTCTCAAGTGATCTCTACAGAGGTTTTCTTTCTTTGAAGTCAGGCAGCAACAAATTTAGAATCATAGAATAGAATCACAGAATGGTTTAGGTTGGAAGGGACCTTAAAGACCACCTAGTTCCAAGCCCCCTGCCATGGGCTGGGACACCTCCCACAAAGCCCCATCCAGCCTGGCCTTGAACACTTCCAGGGATGGAGCATCCACAACTTCTCTGGGCAACTTGTTCCAGTGTCTCACCACCCTCATAGTGAAAAATTTCTTCCTAATATCTAACCTAAATCTTCCCTCTTCCAGTTTGAAGCCATTACCCCTCATCCTATCACTACATGCCTTTGTAAAATGTCCCTCTCCAGCTTTCTTGTAGGCCCCCTTCAGAAGAATTCTAACACACTACATCTTAACCTGCCTTTGGATTATCTTTCTGGTATGTTTTTCACCTCTCTAACAACCAACCATGTCCCAGACAATGCCTGTGCATCCAGAGTTTGTTCTGGATAGGAAATTCAAATGTTTCTAGCATGTTTTGGGAAAGATTTTAAGAGTGGGGAATTCCTACTCCAGTTTTTTTGGTTTATTTTTCCCCGAGGCAACAGGGTCTGGAAAGTTTATTCCAGATATCTGCCATGCTTTAAGGAGCTTAAATCCCTTAACTGCTCTGTTATACCACTTGACTCCAAAGATGAAACAGAGCAGTAAATTGTGCATGACATTCTTCTGAAATGGTCTCGCTTTCTGACGTCAACCGATTGGAAGTAATTGCTGGGACTGGGTATGACATAATCACTGTTTATAGGTAAGTCAGGGAAGTGCTGTCTGGTTCCTGTTTCTTTGCAACTTCAAGTGTCAGATGCCATCTCACTGTCATACATAACTTAAGGGTAATTTTTTGCAGAGTGTTTTACCCATCCACATCATGTCGTGATGATACAGCAGAGACCACTGGTCTCCTCCAAAGAGGGGTAGTCATCTCCCACCTCAGAAGTCACCAGAACCCGTGTGGACACATTTTCTTGAATGCAAATCAAATACTAATGCAATAAATGGCAAAACACAAAATAAAATGGCACCTTAGAAGATAAAAAATCTTCAATTATATGTTTCAAACTTCTATTTCCTAAGTCTTTTTACTTACAACAACCATATACTTCAGTTATCACAACCTTCAGCTTCTTATTGAAAATGATACTGAAGTTAATATATTTCAATACATTTTATCATTAATTCATATAAACTATTACATGTACAGTTGCTTCAAACAGCTTTTCTGAATTATGAGTGCTGTAAAGAAAAGGCAATTTTTTTTTTCACTGCAGCACATTTTGTTAACTGCAAGTAAATAAGCAAAATGATGGCAATAGAAAGAACAAAATCATAATTAAATTGATTTGAATTTAAAGCTTAGCGTTAATAGAATTGATATTTAGCAGCTTTCTGCAATCAGCCCAAGTCTGTTTATACACTACTCTTTTCAATGCTGCATTTGAATAATAAATTCTGTACATAATCTGCACATTCAATAATATTCAGAGAAGTTGGATTAGGAGGTAGACCTGTACTCTTTTTCCTGTGCAAGATTTCTGAACACCACAAACATGTGAGCACATGTACGTGCATGTGCACACACACACATGCAAAATCTTCATATAAATCATTCATATCTGGCTTTTTGTCAAGACTCAGCTCTTCGATAGTGCTTATGATCTCTTGTAAAGTGAGCATTTTATTCAGAGATACAGCTGAACCTGGTTAGAGTAATTATGTGTGCTGAAATCAAAATTTCAAGTCAGGAATATGAGAAACAATATATGGTATATCTTTCCCTGTTACATCCACTAACTCTTCTTTTGTTGTTGCTGTTATAGTTTACCCCTATGCACTCTGTTACAAACTTTGACATGTATGAGATCAAATAATTCTGATTTTTAGCCTGTATCATGGAAAAAAACCCAACTTTGTGTAACTCTGTAATGTGTTACTTACATGAGAAATGTAAGCAGTATTCAGTCACTGAAGAATAGCTTACCAATCATGAAGAGCATCATACATCAATTTTATCCTTAAGATAATCTCAGAAAACACTTGATATTCTCTTGTGTGAACAGTTATCTATATAAACAGACAAAGGAGAAAAGCTTTTTCTTTTTCCTTTCCGTTTATGTGCTATTTTGCATCTGACAGTCTTCTGCATATGGCTGTCCTTATATTAATTCTTGCTACCTAGCTGATCAGTGCAAATCATGACCATGTGCATTCTAGAAAACTTTTTAAGATGTTTTAATGAGTTATTGTGACTTGCTGCTGAAGCGTCACCATTGCCTTCACTGTCATAAAGTTCCTGATCCATGCAGACGTACACTTTGCCCACATGAAAACGTAATTCTACTTTGTGTCATGACCACCTTGTCAACTCTGTACTTGTCATGTTAAGATAATGAAAACCAAATAATGTCGTTGTAGAGACAGTGTTAAGACTGCAGTAAGATATGAGATAAAATCATTGTTAGACTTGTAACAAACTGTATGTAATATTTGGAGGATTTCTTTTAGATAGACTACAGGAATCTGCAAACACATTCCAATTTCTTTTATTTTTTTTATGGTTGAGGTCTTTTCTTCATCGAGTTTGTTCATAAACATTGGCTTTTTACTTTACAAGTACTATATAAAAGCAAACTGTGTTTTTGTGAATACCTGAGCAAAGACAACTTTGTTGAAATGAATTAAAAGACATTTCAGTGTCTTAGTATTCATTCCAGATCTTTGCTTAATTCTGGCTAGGTTTTTAGGTTGGAAGCAGTAGTACAAAATCCAAGGAAATCTCTATCCCTGGTTATCCACCAGAGTGTATCCCATAGCTTCAGATGAGAAAGTACTAGTGAACTTTCATAGGATGTCATATCTTCTTCCAATTATTCATCACTGTCTCCGAAACCATCTTTCTAGATCTTTCTCAATGGCTTGGGATTCACAAGCAGTGCAAGACCTAAGGGCATCCTCGGGGCTGGTCTTCTGCACTAAATGTAGGTTGATGATACTTCACCAAAAATCCACCAAAAGCTCTCAGAGCTTTGTGGTACATAAATTGAGCTTGTTACAATGTTTCAGAACTCTTTAGCCAAGAATCAGAAAATTGACTGCATCTTTCAGAATGGGAAGAAGAATCACAACATAAATTAATGTTCATAGTGCTTCTACTAGCATAATTCATTTTCTCATTGGAAATAACCATAGAATAGTTTGGGTTGGACGGGACCTTTACAGGTGATCTAGTCCAACCTCCCCTGCAACAAGCAGGGACATCTTCAACTAGATCAGGTTGATCAGAGCCCCGTCCAACCTCACCTTGAATGTTTCCAGGGATGGGGCGGCTACCACCCCTCTGGGCAACTTGTGTCAGTGTTTCACCACCCTCATTGTAAAACATTTCTTCCTTATGTCTCATCTGAATGAATCTTGGAATCTTCCATAGTGCCCTCCCTCAATAATGATAAGTATATAACGATGGGAATTTTCTTAAGCCTTTGAGCTCTGCTGAGAAATGGGTGGGTAAAGAGAAGGTAGGTGGATCACAGCTGTGACCAGAATAATCTGGGACAAGCTTTGCAAGCTTTATGGTCCAGGCATGTTAGCTCCTTCTTGATAAGAAACACATCTTTTTAAGGATAGTTCCAATAATTAATCCAGCAACTTCAAACCGATTAGTGGGTGTCCAGGTCACTGAGCTTATTAATAATGACATCTTAGAGTATTGGTGAGACAATATGTCGCTTCACCTCCAGAGAACTCTAGGAATGTCATCGTCTCCATTTGAATTTCCCTATATCCTTCTCCAGCTTTGTCATACCCAGACCCAAGAATTACTTCCAATTGGTTGACCTCAGAAAGCAAGACCATTTCAGAAGAATGTCATGCACAATTTACTGCTCCATTTCATCTTGCACTCATTTTTCCACACATCTGCGGTTGTTTCCCAAGGTGTCCAGAGCCAGCTGGATACACACTTGTTAAAATATATTCATCATTCTGTAAGTATTAACAATCATCAAGATCCCGATACAAAGCAGTATTTCTTCGGCATTGGCTAACATCAGTTAAAAATGGCAAGGGCCCAAACTGTAAGGAATGAGAGAAATGGATAGGAATCACAGAAACCTTTTCGTTTGAGTCCAGATTTCAGTATTTTAGAGGGTACCAACAGGTGCACTTCAGCACAATAGAAAGCAAGGCACAATCAACCAAACACACGTACGCTTATCCCATGACTAAGTCATTGCCTATACATTACTGTATACCAGTGAGATCCTCAGTAGGTCCCCAAGTCCCAGAGTAACAGTGTAGTTGTTTAGACAGCCAGTCCTTTGTGTAAAGAGACATCATCTACCTTTAGGAAACTGATTAATAGGTCTAAATCAGAAGGTCAGTTTTACCAGTATACATACACAGACACAGGGAAGAGGTAGACCATTGCAAATATGTTCCTGCCCTGAATCACCTTATCTGGAGGAAAGCAAGGGAAAGCCAAAGTTAGGCATCTAAAATTAGGCTGTGGGGATTCCTCACAGCAATCAAAAGGAACATAGCCTGAATATGCAAAACAGACGTGGTGAAATTTCTGATTTTAGAAAAATTAGATTGGGTGAAACTGAAAAAAAGTATAAGCTGGAATAATTTTATGGTTGAATATGAGCCTCCACTCTTCTCAAAACTGGCCACTGTACCAAAGTTCTGGTGAGGAACATAAGAGCAAACCTTCTGGCCCTGATTCTGCCGCGTCTGCATTTTCTGTAAACTTTGCCATCTGAAAGTAGACTGACAGCTGATGATGCAAAACATGGAAAAAGGGAGAGGAGGGTTAAGTGGCTGCAGAAGAACAAAATTTCTAATAACTGTTGCTTAAAGGTCCCCCTGGCTCTCCTTTGAGTCTCCTTAATGAAATAATAAATGTATTTTTACAGGTTTGCAACAGCACAGAATATAGAGATTAAAATATTGTCTAAAACACCGCATCTTATTCTAAGGAGAACATTGGTGAAGAAAATCTGTGGATTATGGGAGGGAAAGGGTGGAGAGTCAATAGGGATTACAAATCCCCAGTGTATGGGATGATCCGCCATGGGTAATAAGTGAAATCTCTACCTCTTTAAACGAAAAAGCTTCAATGTGTAGTCTTTTTTAGTGGCTGATGAAGGAAGAATTAGCCTTGTTGGACATACATTTTCTTTGCAGTTGGTGTTTTTCTCTTAGACTGATATGGTGCTACATTTCTAACTACAGATAAATGCTGTAAGGGTTTTCCTAGCTGCTGAAAATGGCTATATTGCAGGTCAAATTACCCCTTAGAAACACCCAAATGCCCTTCACTCAAGGATACATATTAGTAGACATATTAGGAGATTATGCACCAGCATCCTGGCTCACATTTACCGGGAAATGACCTGCTGAAGACCTGTTGGATGAAGTAATTCCAAAATAACACCTTATTTGCTTTACAGAATACAAAGCAAGATCTTTCATAGGGATACAAGAAAGAAAGGTGCGTAATTCACTGTTGGTCTGAGAGCTGGGCTGATTTGAGTTCCAAATTTGTGGATTGTGGAGACAATTGCGATCAAAAATACCTGATGTGTTTGTTCACACACGTGTAGATTAGGAAGGGGTTTTAAAAATAATGTAACTTCCTATAAATAATTCCCAGCACTGTGTAGGACTGATTTTAGATGCTACATCTCTGGGCATTAGTAACATGTTATTGGTACTAGTCAAAATACTAGTCAAAATACTAGTCAATACTACTAGGATGACCATCATCTCTACATGTCCCCATTTCTGCCTTGCATGAAATCTAAACTGATTGCTTTCATTATGTTACCCCTTATGACCTGCATATCACATCTAATGCACACTTATGACACAGGATTCCCACTTTAATTTTACAGGTATTTGTAATTTTAAGTGCTCATTATAAAACAATTAAAAAATAATAATAAATAAAACCTTTGACTTGGAAAAAAGCAAAGGCTTTGTAGCTCTTTCCCTGACTTTCTGTGGGCAGTGTCTATTCTACCAGTGTCAGGCAAGCACATCAGATCCCAGTGACCTGTCCTTCATGGCAGGCCCTCCGAGGTATGGTCATCAGTACACCTGATGGCTCTCAAGAAGATCTGCTCAATAACCTTCCCTGGCACCGAGGTCAGGCTGACAAGCCTGTAGTTCCCCGAATCCTGCTTCTGGCCCTTCATCTTCTTACCTGTCATGCTGTAAGATAGGCAAGAAGTGTATTCTTCATTTAATAGAATCACTGGGCTGGGCACTGATGTCTGGCTAAACAAGGCTGCTTTTACCTTGAAAAATGCTTAATGCTTGTGTCAAATTGGGAATGCGCAGTGCAGAAGTGCAGTTTGTGGCTGGCACTGACTACCCATATCTGTGTGGTGCTATCAGCCAACATATTTCTGGACTGTCTTTGGTCTCTCCTGTTGGCAAGCTGTGAACACTTGTACTTTGCACAGTCATCAGAAGCCTACAGATTTGTCCGTAGGCATTTACATTTATTTAAAGCAATTTAAATTTCTTCATTTTTTGGAAAAACATAACCTTATTTCCATATTTATTGCAAAATATCTCTTCTGCAGCTGATTTAAGTTGCTGAATCCTCCTCTTTATCTGCCTGTTATATCTTCAGTGATTTCTTGTAAGGTTTTATGCTCTATCACACATTTGTAAGTAAGCATATGTTGCTCTGAGTAGGACATAAAATGCTTCTGCGGTATGACCTCTCTTGTCAATCTACAGCTATAGCAAGAGCAATCTCTTGTTTTCTAATCTAAAAATCAAGGGTCCCTTTCTTCGTCCACCATATAGCAAGACACAAAAAAAAAAAAGGAATATATTTCAAGTGTTTCACTGAATAAGCCATTACCTTGAATAAGGCTTTTGTAATGTCAGTGCACTGTGACTCATGTAATTCAGATCTGAAGCTAATATGCAGTTTGAAAACGTACCCGCTGCTGAGATGATTCCTAAACAGGGAGGCAGAGAAGTGATTATTAGATAGGACAAGACATGAGCTGAATTACTGAAATGTGCAATAAAGAGATCTCAGCCTCTACAATTTGCCTGTCAAAAATGAAGCTTTTAATCAATTTAATCAGTGTAACAATATATTAGCTCAGCAGCCTGCCATCTCAGCATGTAATTTTAACTATAAAGAACATTCTACAAACACTATAAAGCCCCAAAGTGCTCTTTAAAAAAGTGTCTAAAACATAAACAAGGTTTTTAATAGCCTGTGTCAGCAGGACTAGAACAAATCACAGGAATGTAATGAAGAAGCTTTTTCCTTTTTTTCCCCAAAAAGGATTCCACGGCTCTTGCTAGATAATCTGACTACACTCCTCTTTCTTTTGTGGAGGCACAATTTAACCTTGATTTGTCGTCTTCTCTCCAAAATATCACTATTTTTCATGCCTCGTGGAACTACTTATACTAATCTTCATTAGTTCTCTCAGGGTGCTGAAGTCATCCATTCCTAATTCCAACAATGTCCTGGCACACACACTAAAACACAAAGGAATGTTATAACAGTATTAAGGGCAGTAAAAAAATTCACTCTCAAACTGCACTGTTAGAATAAATTTTCATAGGAAAGTATTAACTGTGTATTATCAATAAGTTGAAAGAAGGTGAAATCATCATTTGTATTATTCTGTTGCTTTAAAACATTTCAATGAAGAAATTACTGTAATTAACTTTCTGTCATGTTTTCAGTTTTCCAGTGACTCACTGTGAAAACTGCCTCCCTGAGCCTCCCACATGCACAAAAGTCACCACATATTTGAAAGTGAAGAAAGCTAAAGGAACAGGCACATATACAAGAGGGCTTGAACAAAAAAATGGCATACATAAATGCATTTTTCTGTGTGACCATGAATGCTTGCAGTAGTATTTTAATGCAGTATGGTCTGAAAAATGAACTACAGATTCACATCATAAATGCGCAGTTCTCTATGTGCAGGCAACTACGTAAACTATTTTCTGCTCTTCCACCCTCCAATGCACCTGGCCTGCCCCACAATTATGGGAAAGGATGGTTGTGGCTTTGACCTTCTGTGGTGCCTTCCCTCTTTTGGAAGTTAAGCTAGGGAGCAGTGACTGAACCTTGCAAAGGGATAGAAAAGTGTTCTGCGAGTTGCCTTTCCACAGAGCTGAGTGTGCTGAAAAGCCTAATCCAAACTAGCCCCTGAAGAGAACTATTTGAATCTTTGTTTTGTAAAAGGAGAGAATTAATTCTTGCTCCTCAAAGGAGGAGACAACATGTGCAAAAGGCCAACAGCTGCACCATCACATTTGAATCTTAAAAATCTATCCAACTGGAGAAACAGATGTGAATTTGGAATAAATTTAAGGATGTCTCCCTCAGTGCACTAGTAACAGGGATACAGAAGGCAGCAGATTAAATCCCAGGACTGCCATTTATGCCTAGGCATATATGTAAACTACCACATTAAAGAAGAGACACTTTACGGCTCTGTGATACAGCCTAAACAGCAAAGCGCTTCCCCCAGAATCAGTACTTTTCAACTTCAGTAGAAATGCTCACAAAAGAAAAATAAGTTCATGGAGGTAAAGCACATAGAGACACCTATCAAACTCAATGCACAGGTCACTTTGAAAAAGTACTCTGCATATCTATATATAACAACTGCTCTACCCGTAAAGCTCAGTGGGATCCTGGCATGTTTATCACTTCATATTTGTTGTGCAAATTGATAAGTTGCTTGGAGAAATCTCTGATCTTGTGATCAGTTTTATAAAATGGGATTCTCTGGGGTTCAGTGAATCCCTGAAGATTGCTGCTCATTTGCAATCACCTGTTAAGGAATAATCTGGATTTCATTTTCTTAGTTCTTTCTTATGTAGCTCTTATCATATGAATACATATGGGAACACTTGTCAACTTTGGTGAAAACAGCCAGAGTGAATTTACTTCCACGGTATCCATAGCCCCTTTTTTTCATTTGCTGTGATGAGCAATGTGAATATAGACGTGTATGTATACACACTTGTGTATAACAGTTTGTGTGTGTCTGTGTACTTTGATGACACTATTTGTGAGAACTCTAATGGAATAATCGTATCACTAACACAATAGCTGCATCAAATGCTGCAGCTTCACTAGCATCAGCCATCTTGAACTTATTTTGACTTCCCTCTTCATTCCAAATGTTTTAGATATCCATCGGAGGAGTAATAATTATTACAAACAATTCCTTCTTTTTTTTTTCTGTTGAAAATTGTTCATTGTTTCTGTCAGAAATTGTTGATGTCTGTCTTAAACTATATTCATGGCAAAAAAGATCCAATCTATCATGAACAAATTTATAGAGCTCACATGTGGCTATTTCATAAGTTTTAACAAGGTTAAACATACTGAATAAATCATTCACTTCAAGGGGTTTGCATGGTCTACTTCTGTTTTAGAGCTTTGCATTGTAAAGTAATAAATACACAAATAAAGTTCTGCTAATAGCCACTATTATACAACTGAAATGGGTAATCAAACCCCACAAGATATTTCCTATTTACATGTTGTATTAATTTGATTGACTGTAAGCTATGTGTTAGTCCAGTCAAAATAGATCCCATAGCGTCAAAAACACATCTGGTAGGGAATTCTAATATTCTAGGCACTGTATCTCTTGTAAAATAATCCTTCTATATCTATCAACAGCTAATTATTTTAGACAGCTAATCAATTCAATTATTAGCCAAATATTTCAAATCCTTGGCTTGGAAAATCTTCATTTATTGTAGCAAATGGTGCATTTACACAATATATTCTCTCTGGCGGAGAAGTTAGCTAAGACGCCCCATTCCTCCCTCCCTATTCTAGGATTCATTCTCATGCTTTATTCACTGTCCTTAATACAATTGCTTATGAGGACACAATGTAAACCAGGTCACTTAGATTATTTTGATTTAGAAAAGAAAGACTGAAAACCATTTCTGCATTGCTCCTTACAGCACAGAACAAGTGAGAATACAGAAGATTCTTATGGAGGGCAGAAAAGCGTTCAGAAAAAAGCACGTCTAGATCTTGATATGCAAACAGCCTAAGAATATTGAAATACACAAGGCACATTTCCCAGAAGAAAGCTTTAATTACCTGCATACAAAATATCTGGAAGGACCCTGATGTCAACCTGGTAAACCATCAGTCAAGAACGGAGGACCAACAGGACTGGGAGAGGATGGCTGGCAGTGGCAGGTCAGTTGTCTGGTAGAACTCCATGTCCTAAACTCACACAGAATTTTCCACTTCTTTATTCCAGTAATAAAATATAAACAAAGTTAAACTTGGCAACAGAGAACTGGAAACACTGTTTAACTCAGTGCCTAATCATGAAAGAGTTGGGTTTGTGTTTATTTGCTCCTTTATAGATCTTTTTTTTTTCTTCTGGTGTCTTAGAGGTGCCCAAAACAACAAACGCGTTTTTGGGTTTAATGTTCCCTATCAACTGTAATGGTTCCCTCCTCATGATCTGTCATTTTAGATGCCACCTATCTGTGGTGACAAGGTGTTCAACTAAATATCTTTGAGTCACTTTGCTAGGGCCAAGAGTGTAATTTTTAGATATTTTTTGTTCAAACATTTAAGTTTCCTCCTTGGATCTTGCTCAAAGCTCATGGTGTTATTTGAAAAGTTAAAGTTAAATGAGTTCTAGCAATTAAAAGTCTGTCAGACTGACAGGCCTGTAGTTCCCCAGATCCTCCTTCCATTCCTTCTTGTAGGTGGGAGTCATATTCGCAAACCTCCAGTCAACTGGGACTTCCCCGGTTAGCCAGGACTGCTCATAAATGATGGAAAGTGGCTGGGTGAGGACTTCCATCAGCTCCCTCAGTACCTTTGTGGAGATCCCATCCGCGCCACCATAGACTTGTATGTGTCTGCATATACCTCTTTACTCCTCTTTACTGACTTACGATTTGGGTCTCTTCAGTCTGGAAAAAAGATGACTGAGGGGAGATCTTATCAACGCTTATAAATAATTAAAGAGTGGGTGTCAGGAGGATGGGGCCAGGCTCTTTTCAGTGGTGCCCGGCAACAGGACAAGAGGTAATGGGCACAAACTTGAGCATAGGAAGTTTCACCTAAACATGAGGAGGAAGTTCTTTGCTTTGAGGGTGGCAGAGCACTGGAACAGGCAGCCCAGAGAGGTGGTGGAGTCTCCGTCTCTGGAGACATTCAAAACCCACCCGGACGTGTTCCTGTGCAACCTGCTCTGGGTGACCCTGCTCTGGCAGGGGGGTTGGACTAGATGATCTCCAGAGGCCCCTTCCAACCCTACCATTCTGTGATTCTGTGTGATTCTATGGAGAGATTATAGGCACCAAGCTCAAATGGAAAGGTAAACTAGACTTTTACCTGGTCAGATGAAACCTACTGTAATTCACGTAGCTCCTATGCTTTTGTACATTCCTTATTTTCTTAGCATATCCCACTACTTTTAAACAAGTTTTGAGCCACTACGTGACTACGAATCTTGTAAAATTTATTTGATACAAGCAAATAGAAGGAAGACAACAAATATATTTTAATTTTCAACTTGGGTTCTGCATTCTGATCTCCCACGGAGTTCAAAACACCCTATTAAGCTCATTGTTAGATCATTAACATATATGTCCTTAAAGAACCATGTCTTTATATAGAGAGAATTAGACAGATTACATATGTATTTATATTATGTATCCTTAAAATCCTATGGTTTTAAATGCAAGAAATTCTATGTATAAGAAACTGAGGTTTTAAGAATATTCAAATCACTCTACGCTATAGCAGAAAATAAATCTCTATTAGGCTGATTTGTTAGCTTGCTTTTAAAGAAAGGTCTCTTTCTTTAAGATCTCATATAGTTGCAGGAAAGATAGTTAATCAATATTCTTTAGTGGTTCAGCACATCAAGATTTATATATTCTAAACAGCTTTCTATTTTTTTTTTCCTGTGGGTATTCCTGGGGAAACTAGTACAAAAGATATTACAAACTAAATAGAAGTCTGATAATTAATGTGCAAATGCTAGAGTTACTGGGCATTAATTCTCTAGAAATGACAGCTACAGCCAAATATGATGTGACTTACATGTCAGGGGCATCATGATATAGACAAAGACAAATCTTCAGATTAAGCCTCCCAACAGTAATATTCTAAAAGCCTGAGACCATTAGTTTTTGCTAGGTGCTTATTAATCTCTTTAAAATGGGACTGGTGGCTTCAGTTTCAATCCCCAACATGCACCACAAATGGTCAGATTCTTAGCATTATAAACAGAAAGGCAAAATTAAGAAGAAAAAAAAATCCTTTTGTCTTAAAACCTGGTAATTAAGGACATCTTCTGTAGCCCTGTCATAAAACACTGTCCCTCCAACTTCTTACCATTTTACAGCAAGATCCATTTATCCTACGTACCATTCTGTTGCAGTGTTTGAGCAGAGAGATCGCTCCTCCTCACCAAAATGTGGAGCCATCTGTTTCCTGAGGTCCTGCAAATTATTATACAGAGCTCTCTGTGGATCTCTGATTCCATCAGAGTGGCCTCACATCTACTCTTCCATCATGAGCCTTCAGCTCATTTAATTTATAACTGTTCTCTCAGTTAAAGACTTTGTACTCATGTCAAATCTTTCCATAGTATAATCTGTCAAAGACAATTTTTGGTTAATAGCTTTGATGAATGTGCCAACTCTGTATATTTTAATATAATAACAAAAATGGAAGGTTTTCTGTTATGGGAAAAGAAAAACCTAAATGAATAAAAAATGTCCAGACTTTCCTGTATATTTTTGTTGTCAAATCTGCAAATACGTTGGCTGAACAGCACCTCAGCTAGGATTCTGCTTCAATATCAGCAATGCAAAGAAAATGCCATTCTTATTTTTTGGTAGATACAATAAATATAACTTCATGCCTATTCATACAGTCACAGATATAAAGCATGTCCATACTTGCTCTAATTATTAATGAAGTCCTGCTCCTACTGACTTAATCATCAATTTTTCCATTGACTGACTTGGGAGAAAGGGAAGGCAAGCTTCAGCTTGTAAGGGGCGAAATGATACAACAAATGTGGGATATTCCACATCTTTTCTAAAAATCCTATATTACTGCAACCTCATCTCAATCAATACGACAGCAGCAAAACTCAAGGTGAATACAATGGTATAAATAATTTGACAGATATGATTAAAAAACTGCTGAAAAACAACATGAATTTACTATTATTTCTTAACAAGTCAAGCCATGCTTTTGGCCCAGGCACTACCAGCCCTGACTGTCCCTTCCCAGGCCCCCGGGACTCCCCGACCCTGCCCAGGGCCCAGACCCCGTGTCAGCCCCCCCGGGGCCGTCAGCTCCTGCCCCAGCAATGCTGCAGCAGGGCCAGTCTCCAGCTCCCCACAGCCCTGCCCTGCCCCGACATGGGTACCACTGAGCCAGACACACACGGGCCCGTGACCCATCCTTGTCACTGTCTCCGGGGAGGTGCCCGATGCCCAGGGCTGGGGCCGCCCCTGGCTGCCCTGTGCCTGGCTGGGGGTGGGACGAGCCCTGGCTGCCAGGCCCTGCCATCACCCACCATGGGGAGCCCCCACCAGCCTTGAGGTGCCCTCAAAAATTGAATTCAAATGCAAAGAAATTTACCATACTTCATAAATTTAAAAGTTTTCTAGTAAATCTCTTTAATAGAAGTGATTAAATCTTTGGGTTTGCTTTTATTTGATACAACAATAAAATAGAAGGGGGCTGTTTGTTTGGGTTTTTTTTCCAGTCAGTACACCCTGAAGGATTAGAGTCTTTACCTAACAAACTGTTTTTAAATATTGCTTTGTATACTTACGGACATAATGCACTAAGTAATGCATCCATAAATTGAAAGTCATGTATTTAAAAAAACTCGGGTAGCATTTGTTACAAATTTCCATGAAATTATAAACTGCAAAAAAAAAAAAATTGTTTTAAGATTTCTATCAGAATAAAAACATGCAAATTGCAGAACTGATCATGTTTTCTTGCCAGAACAATAACACGAAAAAGTAAAAGAGGAAGTTTACCATTACATATAAATCGAGCTAAACATAATGAAAAAGCATGTCACAGAATTGTAAAGAAAGCAGCCAAAATGATAAATAAAATTATGCTAGTACGAATTTGTAATAGACCGAAGGAGAGAGAATGAAGATATATAATCCTATCTGCAACTTGGCGCTTCAGCAGAGAGAAAAATATGCTATTCAAGTGGCTGTCCATGTGGTGATGCCCAGCCTGCAGCATAACAAATGTAGTTAGCTTAAATACAAGTATAACTATATTCAAAGATAATATGAGTCTTCATATGACATATTACTTTTAAACTTTGTCTTAATGTTTACTAAATGGTATACCACATGGTATATCACATTACTTTTAAGAAACAATAATGTCATTCAAAAAATTATAAACTCAAAATCCACAGTGTGCTTTCTCTTTTTGGGTGTTTATTTCCTTCCTAGTAAGACTGCAACCTAACCATGCATTATGTCAAGTAGAAGTACATATGAATCATATCTGTCTCTAATCAATACTGAAAATTATTCCAAATCATTCATTCATCGCCATCATTATAAACAGACATATATTCTAACCTTGGTTATACATTTACTCCAAAGATTTTGAGAGGACTCAGAACGAGGACTATTGTAGCTCTAGGAGAAACTGACTTGACTGTCCAAAACTGAACCTATCCTAAAACAACAATGGGCACAATATTACCCAGGACAACTTTATAGATCAGTAACAGGCCTGAATGAGTCACATATAGAGAGTAAGGAGTAAACAGGTGTCCTTTTTTTTTCACCCAGCACACCAGGATATATGATAAAGGAGGAAGAAATCATCTTCAACTTCTACTTCTTCTGTGCTTTCTGACTTCAGTTCTCAGCCTATTTCCTTCTTTTGCCCAGACAGACCCATCTCTTCCTTTAAGTCATCCACGCAGTTCTAGTGACAAGCCTGGGTTAATATTTATATTCATATTCATATTTACAGACCTTAAATGTTAGGGGAAAATAACTATTTGCCTACTTTTCATTATAATGTATAGAAATTTATGTTCCGGATTGGATTATCCAAATCAATATGAGATAGGAGTTGATAAAGTTCATAATATGCTAACTGGAGTCTAGTCAATACATCATGTAATAACTGAGGCATTTTTTTTCCTCATCTCTCAGTCAATATAACCTGATCCTTCAGGCAAAAGAATAGATTTAAGAAGCTTCAGTCTCCTTCTGTTTATTCCAGTATAAATCAAAAGAAACCTGACGAAATGAAATTAGTTTTGCTGATGTGAGGTGCGTGTGAGAAGACATACAAAAATGAAAACTGAAGGTCTAACTTAGATAACAGAAGCTTTTCTTAAGTGCATGCAGAGAGATAAAGAGAAAGAGGATCCACAGCAACAGTGATGAGCGGGGAACAGCTAGAATACTCAGGAGAACATGTCGATAGAAACCAGGATGCCTTTCGTTTCCACTCTTCTCTTTTACAGCTCTTCGATTACACAATGACATACCTCTAGCTGCAATACACAGTCCTGATTAATGTCCTCCAGTTAGTCTGCATTTTTCACAAAATGCAGAAATATATATAATTATAAATGCAAATATATATATATGGGCAGTATGATCATATACACATCCATTGTGATTTTACTTGTATCTCAAGTGCACATATAGTGTACACATAAGAAGGAGGTACAGCTGTCTTATTAGCTAGTAGCTTAGAGAATCACCAGTAACTCAGCAAGCCAGTCTGAAGTGATCTGAAATAGATGGGCTCACCAAACTGTTCCAGCCAAAGTGTTCCATTTTGGGGGAAAAAATTAAATTTTCATCGGACCAGAGAGATGAACACATGTGAAAGTGTGAGCATGGCTTATTGGTAAACCACTCACGGGGGTTCAGATTCTCTTTGTTGTGTGTTGTGAGACATTATTAAACACCCCACAATTTTTTTAGGTGAAACACACCTGAAAAAAAAAAAGGTTAGGCAGCAGCTGATCATGGAATTTCAGGCTGTATGCTAGGAATGATAATACTTACAGTAAAAGTCTACCGCTTAACTCTTACTTTAATCCTCCTGTTAATGATCTGAGTCTGTGCCAAAATGTGAAGATTTGCCCAAAATTTTCAAAGTTTCATACAGCTCAGTATTTTGAAAATAACTTTAAGGATCAAATTACTGGTCTTGACACAATGGCTAAACAAGCAGGTGTTCAAAGTAATCTTTTAATCATGGTAAACTCAAAATAAGATGCCTAAAAGACCATAACAACTCCTTTATATATTTTTGTGGTTCATCTATTCCAGCTCAGTTTTATCTGCAATATCTCTATATTGTGGGATGATTCCTTAGTACCCACCTATACAAGGAATGACACAGTACTGAATCCATAATAGCTTTGCTACACATAGTAAATCTTAAAAATATAGAATGTCTCTTCTTCCTGACATATATAGGCAAAAATATTTGGCTTTAAATGTAGAGAGTAAGACAGAGATTGCTGAACTTTTGAAATCATACATGCTAAAGAACTTTATTTGTTGCACTAATAATTAGCTTACTCTAGCTAGCACAAATTGTGCATTATCCTTTAGAGTCAGGTGGCATTTTATATTAGAAAAATAATAAAACACCCTTCTTTTATCTTGTGTCTGTGTCTCTCATGCATGACTGAAGTCTTTTAAATCTTGAAGCACTGATTAGGTGTATAATTGACCACGTGGTGGAAGCGTTAACTTCCTCTCTCTAATATCCCTAATATTATGGCTTCTTGTGTCAGTTATTTTAGCCTAAAGTAAATATTTTGTATGCACAAATGCAATGTTTTATAGACATACACACACATACACACAGACACTGATGAATGGAATATATACATATTCATATACATTAATATACTTATATATGTGTGTATATATATTTGGATAGACACACACACACTGGTGGATGGGTTTTTAGTTCCAGGCTTTTGATGGCCAACTGCTTGGGATTCCATTTGAGGAAGCTAAACAGCTGAGGATCAAAGGTGTTTTTAAGAAAATAAAACTGATCAATACAAGTCAAATGGGCACACTTGTAGCACAAAGAATGTTAAGGAAAAGAACTGCTTATTTTCAGTCATATGTCTTGTTTATGTTAAAACCCAAAAGTTTAACAAACACTGCTGAGAGTGGATATTGGGACTTATATTTATATATGTAGATATTGTTTTATCTACGTACATATTATGTACAAACAGCATAGACAGATATAAAGTTCATTATGGCTTAAAGTTATTACTGACTAGCGCACCAAATTATATTTGCCAGGCTTCAAAAACGACAGAGGACTCTAGAAGAGGAACTAACATTTTAAGCATACTTGCTGCACATATTGCAGCAATTGTTACTGTTAATGCATTGATTACAAAAGTAAAACACATTCCATTATGTTGGAAGAAAGAAATCCCATTTTAACAAAATGGTCATTAAGTTCCAATGATCTGACTGTACAGCCTTCAGACTTTAGAGCATTTGAGAGGCTGATTGTAGGGCAGAAAGGCAACAGAGTGTCTCTGCAACAGATAGATCTGGAGAAAGTTTGCTGGGTGTTCAAATGGTATAGAGTTTTGCTTGGTGATATAACACATGGAACAACATAATCAGAAATTAAAACTTAGTGGTACAGATAATGAAGTCACACACAGAGAAGGACATACACATGGACACAGAGTTAGTTGTACTAAATAAGGTAGTACTCTATTTAAATCTTCCTGCGTTTATACAGGTTCCTTTAATATAGCCTCCAGATCTGTTCTAGATCCATAACACATATACATGTTATGGAAAAAACTGGAATGTGGAACTAAATGTAATTCCATGGAAAAGCTAAAATAAACAGCCCTTGAGCTCTACTCTTTGGAAAAATCCAAAGAGTCATTGGAATCACCTCTAATGAGACCTAAAGAGCAAATTATTGAAAGAGGAAACCTAAAAATCTGTCTTTCAGGTAGACAGAATTGAGATGAGCCCAGTTCAGAGATGGGAGCTCCACTTCAAGTCTGTCTCCCATAGAACTACTAAAGAAAGCACTAGTTGGTATTTATGGGTCTCGTGCCCATAAACTTACTAGGAAACAGATAATTTGCATCAATTCATCTCAGGAACAACAGTCATTGAAAAGCTACAGATTGTAATGACCTTTAACCACCTAGTCATTTAGTTGAAATCTGAACAACTGACTAGTCCCAAAGAAATTAAAATTGCAATATATATCTTAATCACTCTTTCCTTAGGATGACTCCTCTGACTTTAAAACCAGGCTTCAGCTAAAACTGGTGTATTTCCCACTGAGAGAAAATATGTTGCATCAATTTGGCTGATTTCTGAAAAAGAACAATTCATGTCAGGTTGATTGGCCAACTGTCAGCTACTAATGTTTGGCAACACTCAAAGAGTTACATTTGCAATAAACGTTTCTATAAGTGCTAAGAAGCAGTCCATGAAATTTCTCCCAAGTTTCTTATCTGGTTCGCCCATCTGGTCCTGAAGAGAGCATCGTGTGGAGATAGTTTTGTAGACATTATACATCTACGTGGTAACAGAGGATACAGGTAGAGCTGTGCAAACACTGAAAATGTAGCCCACCTGCAGCAACTGTCTTTATGAAACCTGAAAAAAACCTGATCAAAATACAGGGGCAAGTCCGCAGCAGCTGAGAAGAACAAGCCCGGAGGAGAGCAGAGATGCTGAAAATGCATGATCTTACTCCACAGATCTTGAATTTGCTCTGAGAAAACCCAGTCTCCAAATCAGAGAAACTATTTTATGTTATACCTAATGGTACTAATGACATGACACAGCAAATGAAGCTAAGGAGAAGGCAGCAAAGTTGTGTTCCCTTGTTCCAGATGTGTTTCACATATTCTCCGAAGCTGAAAGTTTGGTATGTGACCATACCTGGAAGACTGTCCTCTCATTCTGAGGCCTGCCAATAGCCAGATTTGTTTTACTGCAGAAGAAAACAAACACACCCATCAGTAGATGTGACACATCATATCGGTTACGCACTACAATCTCATATTTCTTATAGAATTACAGGTCATGTCTGTATTACTAAATTAAATAGATCTAGGGAACAGCTACTTAAATTAAGCAGTGTTAGTTCCAAGCACTGTAACTCGATATGTACTGTTAAACAAGTAGAACCCCTGATATGTCCTTTGTACGTTTTTGGCCTTCTCATTTTGCTCCCAAACCATTCCTTGGACTAGACAAGTGTTGACACGGGCTAGGAGCCATTCACAATAAAGTCTGGATGCAGCTTTCCACTTTTGCAGGACAAGATTGTCTAATGTTATGAATGTGGTCCATTTCACATCAGCTGTCCTCAGCACAGTCCCCAGCATATTTAATGTCCAAGACAGAAGCAGACTTTGCAACAGACACATCTTGCAGCAGGGAGATTCTGATTAGATAAAAGGAAAATTTCTTTTAACCATAACAATGGTCAAAGATTGGCACGGGTTGCTCAGAGATGCTGTGGGCTCTACCTGAACAACCTGATCTGCTTCAAGAGGGGAATAGGACTAAATGACCTCCAGAGGTCCCTTCCAACATAAACTATTCTGCAGCTTTGTGATTCATGTTCTGAGTCAAAATCCACACTAGGCTGTGCACACAGGTAAGGATAATTTCATCCAACAAAAGCTATTATTTCTGAAATTGGCACCATGGATCCGATGGATGAATTTTCCATTTATTTTATGACAGTAATTCACATCATTTGAATCCCGAACAAGACCATTTTAGAAAGATGACATGAGCATCATGTTACATAAGGTAAGCAATAAAACTTTGTGCATTCACTTAACAGACACATCCAATCAACACATGAATTACATCTGGCAAAAATGTGAGAAGAGACATGAGAAAAACTCTACCAAAACCATCTAACTCCTTAAGCAACAGTCCTGAATGCAGGGAACAGGATCTAAACAGCTCTCCACAAAAGTTAATTAACACAATCTCTACCACTAGAAAATAGGCTTGCACAGACAGGATCTGGGTCATGCATGAACTTTGGTATGGACGCTTTTTTAGTCTTTTGAAATTGCGACTTAATTTAGATGTTAGATGTTTAGATGTTGGGGTCCTCATTTTACTGAGTAGAGTTTTCAAAAGTCCTGGAATTCCTCAGTAAAATATGACTCATTTTCAAAATTAACTAACTCACCTAAGAAGTATTTCCCGCTGGAAGTCAAAATGGCCATTAGCTTATACATGGTATGTAACACAACAGAATGTGTGTGTGTCTGCGTATTTTTCCACTATGAGAGTCATCACAACATATTTGTACAAAATGATTTCATATCCATTCCCTTTGATCACAATGATAATAATTTAGATCGTAAAGATATAAAACCAAAGAGCCATTTGCAAATTCTTGCAAGAGTTGAACAAATATGAAACGAAAGACAGATACTGAATATTTGCTGTGAAGTTATAAATTGTATGTCTTGAAATGAGCTTTCTTTCACGCAGATTTTATTATTTTTCTATGGCATGACATAATTAAAAGCACAGAAACATTTAGGTGAAATTTATATATTCCTTGTATTAAATTTATTACCACCACTTTCTAGATTCTGTGATCAAACGAAAATGCGTGATAAATTGTCCTTACCCATGGATCATTTACAAAGTGTACAAAAATTATTAATGGTCCCACCACTTCATGCTTAAGCAGACCTTACTCACAGGGATCACTGGTAAAATAAACTACAACAGGAACCATGTCAATGCATATATGAAGTCCTTAATCTGCAACTGTGCAAATGAAGCAAGCCCACATACTGATGGCAAGCATAGTTTTTCAATACTGGAACCGTTAATGACCAAACAGAAAAAGTTAATTAATATTATGGAGTATTGACCTCAATGATTTCCCTTCTAATATGAAGACATTTGAAAATAAGACTTCACACACAGGAGATTCAAAAGGTGAATAGTTAAAGAAGTATTCCCTTCCCAATTTGGGGTAGGAGATGGAGTATGCGACCAGCTAAAGCAGAGACCTAAAGGCCGTCTGGTAGGGACTGCTCCACTCTGTGCTAGGGCACTTCAGTCCAGTTTCCTCTGACCTCTCTCCTCCATGTCCTTTTGGTTTGACCACCAGCTAGGTGTTGACTACCACAATACTAGTCTTTCAGTGTGTTTTGCTTTTGTTTTTTTGATCTTTCTTTTCTTGTTTCTTTGGAGTGCAGTAAGGCTAGGGAAGGCATTGTAGCACCTAATGCAATGTGGCCCCATTCCTCATTGATCACAAGTCACCAGGAATTAACAATAAAAATTGTGACCCTTAATAAAAAATTACCAAATGTATTAGTTTCAATTTTGGGAAATGAAATATTGCTTTTGAAATTTCTACCTTCGCAACACATGCCTACAATCAGCTGGACATAGCTAGTACTATAAAACACATCCCTTCAGGAGAAACACTGTAAAGGTTGTTTCATCAGGAGGAAAACGGTGGTAAAAGAAGGTGCTTTGTGGATGAATAAAACACCACAGAAGAAAGGAAAATGACTGAATCACCAATGGAAAGTCACAAATAAATATTGTATTTTCTTATATATAAGAATATATATAAGAAAAATGCATCTGCTAAATTATTTATGAAACATAGATTTCATACAGAGGTCTAAATTCTAGTCTATATGTTAAACCTGATCGTTTTCTTCCCCACCCTTTGATTTTGTGGCTTTAGAAAAGTATTATGCTACCAAAGAGGATTAAATTGGATTTGAGATCCATGATGGTGCTATTATTTCAAGCATTTAGGAGCAGCTTTTTGTTTTTGTTCGGCATTAGGCAAACTGAAAACCTTCAACTTATCCTTCCTGCTGCGGTACCCTGTGTAATGTCTGTAGTCTGCTTAGCTGGGACTGATTTCTGGGTACCTGTCGTTCTGTTTTTCTCTTAATCTAGTCCATTTTCAACATTACAGAGAAAGACTATTAACATTCAGTTAAAGCTTATGTAAAATATAGCTTAAGCTATCTAGCAATGTTAATCTTGGCCCTAATACAGCAAAGCTCTTAATATTTCTTAATATTCTCATTACATTCCGCAGAAGAATTGAAAATCAAACATATACCTAGGCATGGAGTCAGCTCGAGGCTTTCAGCATTATCTGTGTTATAACGGTGAAAACAATAAGAACACAGAAAAACTGAACATTTTAAATCAGGAAGGGCATAAGAAATGTTTCTGAGATTAAGTTAAAACCAAGAGAATACGCGAATTTCATTTTTATGCTAATTAATGTAGCTTGGACACAGACTTTTAAACTAGAGCTAGTTGTATAATATCGACACTGATCTTTGCTTAAAAGGTCTCTCTTTCATCTGGAGAGTCAGATGGCTCACAATGGATGAGGCCAGACTAAAGATCTCTCTGGATACCTCTGTGCTGTATTAGTAAAGGGCCGGAGGCTGAGGTCAGCACTGGACCATAGCATCCTTACCGCCTAATTGTTAACAGCACTTCCTGGCTCTTTTTTATTGGAATACTCCAGCTCGCTCTCTCCAAGACAAATTTCTTACAGAGGTGGTTAGCCCTAAACACTGTGGACCAGAGCCAGCTGGCAGCACTCAGCCTTTCAGCAAAAGATCATTCCCTGGACTTTTATTTAGCAATATAGATGGAACTTCAGCTTCCATGGTTGGGAAATAGCTCAGAAAATTAAGCTCCCTTTGCGAGGTGCCTGGCTAAAGATCACATGTCTCTCCTTCCCCTGCTTTTTCTCTTCATGATCTCTCTTCTATTGCAAAGGTTGTGAAATCTTTTTAACTCTGTACATGGATTTCTCAGCCTCTCTGTCTTTCTACAGCTAAAATAGGGTATCATTCCTCTGCCTCTGGTTTGATGGAGCTCCTGAAAACCTTTCAGAAAAAAAGGACTTTGAAAAGGACTGGTTTAGGTTTTAAGTAGTCCTTTCTCTATTACAGTGGATTACACAATCAAAACACAAAATCAGAAATTTTATAGTACCATCAAGTTAAGAAGTTGTTTTTATTCTTCCTGACTTTTTCTTGATTGTCTAAACCTCCCACAGGTCTAAATCAGATCATGACACCAGACAAATGTTTCAGCTTGTTGAATGTTGTGTGTGTCACATGCTATAGTCACAGTTTAGTCTTATCAAATGGATAATGACCGGCTGAAGGACAGAATAAATGTTCATATTCTTGTAGTGATCTGAAGCATTTAAAACATGGCTAAACAACACAAAGGAAAATAATTCCAAAACAGGTAGATCGACGACTTCTGGATATCTTAATGAGAGGAAACATAATTTCCTTCAAGACATTTTCAATAATCATATATTAGCTACCCCAGCCTGTTAGAAATTCTCAGATACCTTCATTTTTCCTTGTGCCTAACACTGACAATAACGCCACTCTCTACATTCGTTTGTACTCTGAACTGTGTAGTTTTGAAATTTGCGAATAGATTCTGCTGCAGTTTTGGATACAAATTATTTTTGATAGAAAACATTCTCTTGGTCTGATTATAATCAGCAAGATATTTTGAAGAGCTGTGAGTATACCAAGGAACAGCTGATAAATTTCTAAGCAAACAAACCAACCAAACAAAACCAAATAAATAAACAAAAAAACCAAACAGAAACAAAAAAAAACTAACCCCAAACCAAATTATTACTCTCAGAAAAGAAAAAAATAAAAGAAAACAACTATTTTTAGTGCATGCACTAAATAGTATATATATCACACTGCTAAGCAAGGCCTTGAACTGCAAGAAAGTGTCTTAAATAAACTGAAAATATCTCAGTAAATGGAGAAGTCAGCTATCACTTCATTTAACTGATTGGTTTGTAGGCAGGATAACATGTTTATGACTCTTCAAAGTGAGTGAAAGAAGGCTGAGATAAATTCTTGCCATTCAAAATGACATAATGGTAACAGTGGCTATGAAAAAGCATGAGAGATTATTCTTGAACAATTGCTGGAAAGTGATACATGTAATTATGGTAGATTAAATAATACAGATTTCTCTAACACAAGGAGAGTGTTTTTATGGCTATGATATGTGTGTGATGACATTAATTTTCCTTATTTTATTGACTTGTGTAAGATAATTTGTACATTGGCAGAAGTATAGCTGTCATAAAAGATATAATATTGACTTTAAAAATGTCTATCAACAATTGTCAAAGACACCATTATATAATGCAGCTAATAATATTGGGCTTGGTAGCCAAGTGTTACGAAAAAATTGCAGCTAAAAGAATCGAGCTAAATATTCTCATTGCTATGGATTTGCACGCCAGGAATCTAGTAAAAATAGCATTGTGTATACATACTTCAGAAATTGGTCATAAAGTATCCAAATGAAAGTTTATACATCAGGACATAAAACACAAAGCATCAGTCACATCACTGGATGTGTGGTTTTCTTACCTAGCTGGATGGACAAGTAGGAGCACTGATTTCAGCTTTTGAGAATATCTGGCATCAGGTAAAACCTTGGAGGCTGCTAAGGATCCTAGCATATGATATGTAATGTTATGGACAGTAACGCTAACAGAAATGTTTTATTTTTCCAAGGCACTAAGTCAAAAAGACATAAACATGGCTTATCTACCCTACTGTCTCAAACTGCAAAGGCACGGCAATTTGCTTCAGTCCAGCTGAACAGATAGAAACTACGCTCCCTTCTGGAAAGAAGATCATCAGAAAAGTTTAAGGTCAGATATACTGAGAAAGTCAAACTTTCCAAAGAAAACAAAAGTTCCCAAGAAATATAAAGGGATATTGATGAATCAAGCTGCCTAAATTCAGCACACAAAAGTAACAGATATTGAAATGTCTGGTATTCAGTCAAGATCAAACCAGAGAACATATACAATTATTTATAGTCTTGGAACTCTACCAAAGCAGCAAATGTAAAAGATAAGCAAGTTCAAAATGTTCCCTAGGTGAATGTTTCTACTCTCAGTCAAGAGAGAACAATGTCAGCTCTGCAAGACAAATGTCACCTTACAGATAGAACACTGAAGTTTGTTCAGGAATATCTCTGTTTAGCCAAACCCAGTATCTTTGTTTTTTTAAAGCAAACAAGATGACAAAAATTTGTGTCACAGCAGAAAGCGAGGCTGTAGCTGAGGTTAGTTTCAGTCCTTCTGTGATATGCTGTAACAGTCAGAATAATACCTAGGCACATGGGGTGAAACCAGTGACACGCAGCTTCTACATTAAGAAAAGATGTTATGTCCAGAAATCCAGAGCTCAGATTACTGGAATGTTTTCAGGTTGGTAAAATGTTCTTTTTATTTACGGATTTTTAAAAAGTATTTTTAAGCCATAATGGCCCACAACTGCTTTAATAAAAGTAAGCTAAGCAAGTTGTGAGGGTGGTGAGGCACTGGAACAGGTTGCCCCGTGAAGTTGTGGATGCCCCATCCCTGGAAGTGTTCAAGCTGGATGAGGCTTTGAGCAGCCTGGTCTAGTGGGAGGTGTCCCTGCCCATGGCAGGGGGCTTGGAACTAGTTGGTCTTTAAGGTCCCTTCCAACCCAAACCATTCTAAGATTCTACTTAAATTTCAGATTACTGAATCAAATTGAATCTTAACATCTCAAAGAAGCACTTCTAAGAACAAAAGTGATCAGAGGGATGGCACACCTCTCCTATGAGGCCAGGCTGGGAGAGTTGGGGTTATTCAGCCTAGAGAAGAGAAGGCTTCTGGGAGACCTTATAGTAGCCTATCAGTACTTAAAGGGTGTCTACAGGAAGATGAGGACAAACTTTTTAGGAGGGCCCCTTGCAATAGGACAAGAGGTAATGGTTTTAAACTAAAGGAGAGTAGACTGAGACTAGATATAAGGAAAAGAATTTTACAATGAGGGTGGTGTAACACTGGCACAGGTTGCCCAGAGAGGTGGTAGATGCCCCATCCCTGGAAACATTCAAGGTGAGGTTGGACGGGGCTCTGAGCAACCTGATCTGGTTGGAGATCTCCCTGCTTATTGCAGGGGAATTTGGACTAGATGGACTTTAAATGTCCTTCACAACCCAAATTATTCTATGAGTCTATGAAGTTTCTCAATTCCCTTTATATATTATCATGATTCCTGTCTAGGGTGGGGTGAGTGGGCACAGAGATCAAAGTTCCCCTGTCCGTCTCCCTCTAGTTGTCTTTTTCATTGTTGATCAAGTGGTCAGGCCACCACAAAACGAGAATAAACAGAGACTGAGGGCAGAATGAGAACAGTACAGAGGAAAAGGTTTTACTTTGTGAAGAAAAAGTTGATGACCTAGGAAAATAGGTTGTGATTTATGGAGCTCATTTTAGCTTTCAGAGTTAGTGGAATTTCATATTTCAGAGTTACATATTTTAATGCTGAACAGAAAGACCAAAATGGTTATATGCAGCTCATACAGACTGGGAATTCCCATGGCCCTAAGCATGTAAGCAAAACTTCTTTACCCCATTTCTATAAGGTCTTTTTTTCTTTTGTTAGCATTTTGCACATTTGACCTCTAACCTAACGCTTGCTGCAGAAAGACCCCATCGCACCCTTTTTGAGTTACGGAACAAACATGAGAAAAATTTCCTTCTTAAGATTCTGCTATACCTCATTTATCTTATCATTGTTTTCACTCTGCAAAGATATGTTAAGCTTTTTCCAAGCCCCCAAGGCAGCACAACAGTATTACAAAAACATTTGCTGAAAGCTCTCAGAAAGACCTCCTACACTGCGATTCCTAGTTGGCTGGCACACCCATGTGTCAGTTCTTTTAAATCATGTGTCTCGGCAGGTTTTACACACGTGCTCATTCATAACGTATAAGCTTCTTGGGTTTGGGGGCTCACTTTCTTTTATCACAGATTGACATATTGTTGAAATTAATCATAGGTTACTTTCCCTTATGGCTGCTGCTGGGAAGTTGGGTGTGTTGGAAATCCTGTTGTGATTTGGGATAAAATATTAATATCAATAGCAGCTGCTTTGTGTTATAATGCTTGTAGAGTTAAATAGTAAGGTAGTTATTCATATTATAAGGTTATCCTGGAAAATTACCATACTATTTGTTGTGTTGTGAACCCTGATCTAAATAGGCCTTAATCATGATTTTGTTTATCTTTCATATGCAGATCTTATTGCCATACAAGGACAACTTTTTTGCAACAAGCATCTATGACTCAAAGTTTCTTAAAGTGCCAATGTCTACCCTTAGCACTTTTAGAGAACCTTATTCCAGCAAATCAAACCCAGGCTGTTTTGAACTGCATTCAGGTCAGGAACATTTACACTTGATGATCATCAGGCTATAGTGTGAACTAAAATCACAGTTTCTAATGTGTCAAACCTGAATTCTACCCTGCAGCTGCAGGATCCCAACAATTTAGAGGTTCAAGCAGATGTCACCTGGTGGTGTTTGTGTTCATTTATTTTGGTCCAGGTGACTTGCTCAGTTGGTGCTGAAAGCTATGCAATTTTAAAAGAATTTTAAAAGAGGTATTTTGAAAAAAAAAAACAAAAAAAACAAAAAAAAACACCAAAAACTGTTGCATCTTTAGAATATTGTTCTTATCAATAACCTCACAAAGCTACCATTGATTTAAATGGAAAATAGATCATGCGCCAAGTGAATTAGGGAATAATTTGTTGCCGGGAATCTAGGCTAGGGATAATGGTTAGGCAATATAATAACTGATGAATATTCAAAACTGGCAGGGACCAAGCTAAGGAGAGGAGAGTAAGAGTTAGTACACAGACAAGGAGATGCAAAATGAGCTGCTAAAGCCAGAGATCTGATTAATCAATCAGCCAGCACATTTATTGAGTAATGCAATGGCATATATCCAGTTAGAGAAACTGGAGGGAGTTCAAAAAAGTCCCCCAGAATACCTAATCTACACACATACTCGTGATGGAATATCATTTGCCCCAGGAAAGTGGAAAGGCTGTTTTGGGAAAGGACATACATGAGACATAAGATAGCTGTGAACAGCTGTCCTGTTTTATTTCAGGGTTTTTTTTTACCCTAGAGGTGAAAAAGAAAGCAAGAAACAGTCACTGCAGTGTCATTTCCTGGACAAATGCTCTCCTGAAGAAGGATGTGCTATTGTGATCTTTCTTTTGTAGACTAACAACAGACCCTGTTCCCTGCAAACATTTTTAATATGTGACTTCTAGACAGACATTCCTTCAGCATGTACATGATAGTGCAAAGGTGGTGGCAAAAAAGATATTAATCTTTCTGGGCTGAAACTAATTTTGACCAATTTTTTGGTGCTGGGAAAATATTTTTGTGCTGCTCCTGCTACTGTTATTGTAAAAAAAACAGATACAAAGCATGAGAAAAACAGTAGGCCTATGGTCCCTGTTTCGTATTTCCTTTGGTTTTTTGCCCTAGAGTCAGGTGATTGGCGCTGGCATCCCAGTCATCACCTTCTGCTTGAGAAAGTGAGCAGGTGATCTCAGATGAGGAAACAGCTCTAAATTATCAGGTTGTGCCACGTAGCTGATCCCTGAGTCCCTCAGGTGCCTGTGGCATCTTTTTTCTAAGGTCTTTTCAAATTTTGCTTTTGAACCACAACCTTTCTCCCAGCATCTACCAACTGTGCCAGCTGCTATCAAATCTGACCTCTTGTTATGCAAAAGTATTTCCAGTCTTTCCTTAAGGCCAATCAGAAAGCAAATATGTACTGCTTTTAAGCTGTCAGTATGAACTACTTCCCTTCTGGGTCCTTCTCATGACTCTTCACACCCTTTGCAACCTGAAGAGTGCATTTTGTGAGTAGCTATATGGGCAGGTGTCTCCACCTCATCTACTCAGTCTTTTGGCTGAGTGTGAATTCTGCACCACTGTATAAGCAACTCCATGTAGGCTGGAAATCTGTTGCCTGTGATAGCATGATGGAGATTGCCGTTTTGTTCCAGCTTACATCGTGCCGCCTTGTAAGATGCAACATGTCTGAGCATGGCTTCGATTAGCTTTGCACGTACCGTTAGCCAACTCAGATATGACCCAGTAACTCAGACTTTCTTGTGATATTTTTGAGCTAGAAAGAACAGGGGCTACCACAGTATGTGAGTATTCCCTGGGCATTAGATAAGAAGAGGTCCAAACTGTGCCAGTAAAAAGTATTACAAACCGCACATAGACCACAGCATTAGTTCTTGTGGTGGTCTTGGACCTAATTACCTGGAGAACTTCCAGAGACAGGAGACAGGGAATCTTTCATAATCCATAACACAGGTTTAAGAGAGATTACATCCTTCTCTCCCACTATTGGTAAGAGAGATTATATTGCTGAAAGCCTGAATTTGTTGAGTTTTAATGAGTGACACATGCATGGGAATTGCATTGCCCAGCAGAGAGAGACAGAAATGAGACTGGTCTGTGTCTGCTTTGGCACAAGTAGCTGGCTGTGACAAATGAAGAGCCTTTGACGCTGACCTCCTATGCTACTCAGGACCCAGCCACTAATAAAGACTATAGAGAGATGCAGAGCTGCAGGTGGAAAGAATCTCACACAGTAGTTAGGAGAACGTGACATGTTCTGCCAGATAAAATTTTGTCCCAGCGTGGAAATGTGTCCATATGGACGCTTCCTGTGTGTGTCCATTTTCTTACTGACCTTAACCTCTAATGCAACAAACAAATTAGTGGAAATCTAGGTCACCAGACATCTGAGACGTAAGCCTTTCCTGTGGACTGTGCCACTGAACAATAGAGAGAAGAGAGTGTGGGAATTGTGTATGCAGTCTTAGAACTGAGGGAAATGCCTGATGAGGGTCTGTTCTCCTCTGGCTCTGCTCCATCACAGATAGCTCCATCCGCTGGCCAGATACACCTCTCTTGCTGCTAGTGGAGTGTGGTGCTCACAGTTTAGCATGTCTAGGCTCCTGCTAACTTGCAGTAAACTGTGGCAAAGAATGCAAATTCTGGGAAGGTGACCGTAGTTTGTTACATGTTGTGGCCTTGATGAGAAAATCTAAGATGTGGATAGGTTTTCATCAGCCCCTGACAGGTATTATTACTCTTTCGCCCCTTTGCTCAGCAATGCTGTTATTTCATGGTGTCAGGGAAAGAAGTAAAACCAGCAAACATACATCCAAGGTCCTTCTTGAAAAAGAACTGATGACAAGTATGATGAACAAATGGGGCACAGAGTGAGGGAGAACTGTATTGACATAATACACATTCATCCTGCAGGCCTGAGGCTTCCCAGATATCCAGAGAGGTTAAAAAACTAATTACTTATTTAAGAGTACTGCCAGAATTAAAGGGGAGCATATTGACTGAGTGGCCTGGGCGTCTTCCATAATATTTTAGGAGAAGTTCATGCAAATGGGGCTCTGCACATATCAGAATTAACCTGCAGGATGGAATATTCTATATACACCTTGTTGTTATTTGCAACATTGAGGAAGAATACTCTTTCTTTTCAACGATCTCAAGCAATTTACAGAGAAACAGTTGTGCATTGAGAAAGAAAACTGAAAAGTACAAATCACACTCTCATTCTCAGAATAGTCAAGGGCCTGATTCATCAGACTACTTAATAAAGTCGCTTATGCTGTATTTTCTAACAGAGATTATAATTTGAATTTTTTTGCTCATCAAACTTTTCTTTTTTTTAGTTAAAAAAAAATCCATTTTCTTTTTTCCTTTGCATTTATTTAGCAGGAAAAAAACCCTACTTTAGCACCAAATCTTATCCATAGGGAAATCTCTCATCCTGTTTAGAAGTGTAGATTACTGAAAGCCACCTGCAGAAGGTGTGATTAAAACAATATGGGAATATTTTTATTGTTGCATTGTACAACTGCAATGTCTTTTAAAAGAGGAAGAAACAGCATGTTATTAATGTAATGTACTAAAACCCCTGAATGATACTTCTATACATTAGGAAATTAGAAAACCAGAGTTTCTTAATGCTTGAAATGTTGCATAGCATAATTCAAATTAAAACAGCTGAGATATATAAAAAAACCTTTAAAACATTCAGATGCATACTGCAAGTGGTGACATATTTATACTGGAATTTCTACATGTGTTTCCTAAAATGAAATTCAAATGATTGACCAATCTGAGCAAAGCACACAAGTTGGGCAACATGAAAAGACGTTCCCTAAGACAGAATATATATGATCCACAGTAAAACATCAAACTAGCATAAGCATCATAATAACAATAATAAGCAGAGCCTAGCAAGCTAACTAAAGAATTTATGCTTGAAAATGTGTCCCACATGTCTAATTTTGAAATTATGAACACAACTTTACTGCTTTACCTGTTAACAGGATGAATTAATACCCTACTACCCTAGATTTAATGCAAGCAATATAAATGTGCTGTAGTGTGCATTAGCTGTCTCAACTTAGTGGTAGAACACTCAGTTTTATTTCTGTCCAGTCCTGTTTATCCATTTCCACTCTTTTCGGATTGTAAACCTAAAAAAGTGATTTTCCACTCTGCTCAGCTTTCATAACAGGCTTATATGTGACCGACGATATGGAGAAATAGGTGGTTGTAATTGCTTTGATAAAATAGAGTTTCAACAGAAAATATTAGTTTGTCAAAACTGAGACTTGGTACTTTCACCGTTGTTAACACAGTGGAGAGAGAGACATTCCCCAAAGGAAAAGCAGAAGAGTGGGCAAAAATGTTATCACTCATGGTCTTTGAAATTGCTCAGATCTATAAACATCCTGTTTTAATACCTGACACAAATGAGAATGATGTTGAAAAACATGTGAACGTGTAGTAATAATTTCCTAAGTCCTAGATGAGTGCTACAAATCTAGATGCAGCAAAAAAACCCAAATTATTCTCTGGGTCAGAAAATTTTAAAATTTAAAATTTTAAAAATTGTTATTTGCAAAAACACTGGTATCGATTAGTTTTTAAAATCCAACTCAGTCTGGAGAAGGTTTATCGCTATACATACAAAGCAGAAGTTATGGAGAGAAGAATGGTTAAGAAAAAAATGCTATTCTCAAGGTTTGCTATCAGCCTAGTTTAGGTCGCTTCTCTCTCAGCAGCTGACTGTCAGTTCTGAATGCAGTTTTGCACTGCATCATCCTCACACTTTAATTAGAGACGGTATTTGTGCAGGATTTTATCCTCCATCAGAGCCTTTGTAGGTGACAGAGAGAGGTGTTGAGATCCTTGTTGCCTCTTCTGAATTTATGTTTCATGATCTAAAAATGATTGTAAGTAAAGATTTTTTGTTAGTAACTATGACTATAGAAGTCTTGATAACATTCAACAGCACGCTGTATGATATGTGTGTGATTTTTTTACCAAAACCTGGATGAAGCAATATTTAGTGTTATTTCTCCATCAGGGCTTAGAGGTTGGCAGTAAGTCATACCTTGTGTGAGTATAATGCAGCTGAAGTGAATATTAAGTGTTCTGAAAAACACCACTCAAATTATATATCCTCTTTGTTTTTCATTGCAAAACATTCCAGCCTGAGACATTGACCCTATTCATCTCCCGTTGAAAATAGTTATCACTAGTACTTAAAATGGATTTCTGGATGTGGTTATGTAGGTTCACTTTTCAGGAGAAAAAGAAAGGAAAACATAAAATAGATGAAAACGCTGCACCTCCGAAATTAACTGGAAAACTCTTATGTTGTTAGAAGTTTAGAAATATTTCAAATGATGAAATTACATGTTTTGTATCATATTTTTGCTGTCTTAAGCTATGAAAAATTAGGATGTTAGGGAATTACATATAGATGTTTGTGATACATATGGATTTTTCAGAATTAAAAAATATATTTGGATTCCCCTCATATGTATTCTTTACCTTTTACGGTAATAGCTTACACAATTATATACAGTGTATAGGACACATGTAATACAATGGCATAATAAACCTGTTGCATCATAACCCGCGTTGGTATTTCACACAAAAATTTCATGAAGAACTCTCTGAATATCATACAATATCATATGTTCCCATTTCCTACATGGTAATACTGAGAAATTAATCTGTAACAGCTCCTTCTGATGAACAAGTGGTAATGAAAGCCTCAGCCTTAGAAATTCCAGTAAGTGATACTGTTCTACCATTTGTCTTAATTTTTTATGAACTTTCAGCAATTATTAGCATTACAGCCCCAACAGTCATTGATGAAAGCTCTTTCAGCAGTACCACAGCCACATATGTCAGCAGAAATTAAGAAACACACAGATATTTCCATCCCCTTCCATAAGTGTATCATTTGTACCCGACTAATGTAACATGAACTGACAATAACTTGGTGTTTGCTGGAGGTTATTTCTAGGGAAAACAAAGCAGATTTTTATCCTGCAAACATACAGTGGTCTTTTTAAGACAGAAGATTCTCTAATAAGGGTGGTCTATTTTACAGGATTTCCTGCATCTAGAAGAATCTATCTTTGCTCTTTGCATTTGGGAAGTTAAAAAGCCAACACACAGGTGGCCAGGAAAGACTGGACTAACCTTTTCCAATTATGAACTAGCTGGGTCATTGGGAGCGCCTGCTGGCATACATTATATTATGCGGGGCAACTGTTTGATGGCAATACAACACTGCCCAAAGTCAATTTTTAAATATATGCAGATTTGCACGAATCCCTAAAAGTGTATGGAAAAAACATACACTTTGTACCAGAACTGTGTGCTGTTGGATCATGAATCATTCCGATATCTCTGGTCTAATACTGATCATTTGGAGTCCCTGCATCTTCTCAACATGAACTACAGAGTAGCATTTTATATTTCTTCCAACAGCCACCATGTGTTTTCAATAAGAGCAGCAGTCTGCAGGTGCAGTTATCTTTTGCAGTACATAAATTTTAAGGAGACCAAATTCTTTTTCTCCCCTAACAAAGACCTCTGAGACTTGCCATGCAGTTGAGACCTTACCATGGAGGTGTAACCTCTGACCTCCACTGCAACATGCAGCAGAAGAAAGCGAACTCCCCGGTCTGTACGGAACACCTGCCTCAAACATCTGCAAGCAGCAGAGTCGGCAGTTTAATGAACTGGCCTGCTCACAGCCCTGTGATTACAATAGCTCTGAAAAGATTCTTAAGGAGGCCAAGACTAAAAACGCTCAGGATAGTATGATTTATAACACTAAGATGTTGACCTTTTACAGCCTTGGTATTATCAAGCCTCATACTTCAGGTTGATGTAGCCCGTTAAAAACAGCAGCCCACTTGCTTGTTGCATGCTAATGCTTTACATGCTTAGTGGTTTTATGCTCCCTTTTACTGATGGAATTGCCCCCATTTGGAATATCCATTGGACAGAAACCCCACTGTAAAAGCTTGGAGAGAAAACCTCTGTTTTCCCATTTCTCCATTTGTAACAGTAATATTTATATCTGCTTATGTAGTGAGTTGAGGTACCTGAATAAAACCTTTTTTTTTTCTTAGAGTTTGCACAATCCAGGCCACTGTAAGGATGTCATATATAAGTCCCCATAGATTCTAGACTATGTCCTACAATCTGTCTTGTCTCTCAAGCTTGCTGGGACTCTGTTGTGGATAACAAAATATTTCCACCCTTGGGTTGTTGGGCGTTTATTTCTTGTGGGGAAGGATGTTGCTTGGAGAGCCGGGTGGCTCCTAAAGGGAAAACGGTATGTAATAGGTTGTTTCAAAAGCATCATTTGCTTGGGAAAGTGTTCTTCTGTGGGAGCAGACAAAATGCCTTTGACAGCCTTGTGGGTCAGTTCTCCCTACCTACCAGGGCCTATATGTGTGCATACGATGAAGTAAATGGCACTTGTTCTCTCAGCTCTACACCATCTGGCTATCCTTTATGAAAAACTAGTCAGATATGAGCTCTTTTTCACGGTACAATAACTGGGGTTGTTTAGCCTGGAGAAAAGGAGGCTGAGGGGAGACGTTATCACTCTTTACAATTGCTTGAAAGAAAGTTGTAGTGAGGTGGGTCTCTTTTCCCAAGTAATGGCCTCAAGCTGCGCCAGGGGAGGTTTAGATTGGATATTAGGAAAAATTTCTCCACCGAAAGGGTAGTCAAGCATTGGAACAGGCTGCCCAGGAAAGTGGTTGAGTCACCATCCCTGGAGGTACTTAAAAGATGTTTAGATGTGGCACTTAGGGACTTAGTGGTGGATTTGGCAATGCCAAACTCAAAGGTTAAGAGTTGGACTTGATGATCTCAAAGGTCTTTTCCAACCTAAATGATTCTAAGCTTAAGAAGTATGGCATTCATGCCATTCGTCTCGTACTGAAAGTAACATTTCTGACTTGCTGAGGATCTGAATTCACACTGAAATCAAGGAACAACACTGATACGCAAAAAAGACTACCCAGGATCAGGTCCTATGTGTCCTTGTTATAAACACGGCATAATTCTTCTTCCACTGCAAAACTTGTAAAACAATTTTCTGCTGAGCCTTTGCCAAATATAAATCTTACTTAGTTATCTAGAGCATCCTAATTGAGTCATTAGCTCTTTCCACTTATCTGATCATTGCTAAGCTTATCTTTCCTATTTGGCCACAACTTTTTCTTTTTCTTTTTTCTATAGCAAAAAGTGCACAACATAGTCTCATCCCTTTCACCGTAATAAGACTGATAAATCTCTAAGGTCCCTAGGATTATAAATGAGGAGAGCTTGCCCTTTGTTAGCTTGAGTGTTTGGAAGCTGAGTTCCCAGACGTATTTATGTACTGCAAATTGCAATGTTGCAGAGTACAACTTGAGTGCCTGGCCTTATTTCCTCAGATAAATTATTTTCCTAAATCTCTTTAAAACTGGATTTATCCAGTCGTGCTCTATAGTGACATCTGTAATGGTGGTACCCTGAGTGTCTTAGACCAGGAAATCTGCTGAACATACTGAAGTTCCCTCTCTCTTTAACTGCTAAATCTCCTTCTAATTAATATAAGACACAGGGGTGGGAGAACATAGGTATAAGACTCAAAAGACAGGTTCATTTTAACATGTTACACTGTCACCATATGACAAAAGACCACTAGGTCTGAGAAGTGCTTGCAGCTACTCAAGACACCCTGTTCAATTTAATTTGAAAAATAGATAAGTTTGAGTATCGAACAACCTTTTAATGTCACGGAAGGAGGAAAATCTGTTAAAGAAAATTTTCTTAAGTAATATAATCTCCTATGGAAGTTTCTTTCCAGCTCAGTTTTTAATGTAACAAACAGTCACGGTTTCTTTTAAATGTCCCTAAAGTTTTCTTCCTGTTGTTCTGTTGTGAGAACAATTCTAACCTAATTAGGATACTCCTTTAATCTGATGGAAAAATTGTGAGCATGGAGGGACAAAAATGTCTGAGAAAGAACAGGTTTACAGGTTCCCAGCTAATTCCATTTCAGGACAGAACTGTCCTGCTAATGCCCCTCTTTTCCACCTCTGATTTGGGTACAGTGTAATTTTTACCTGATGGAAATCTATACGAAAAACAACAGAAAGACTACTCTATCTCAAATGAATCTCTACTCTTCTAGGTATCTAGGAGAGTAAAGAATTATGAAGATCTGCAGGAAGTGTATTCACACTTACAAATTACATATACACCAGTACCTCAAAATTGCACAACAGGCTTTATCCATATCCATGTTGAATCACCAAAAAAATGAATTTTTTTTTTTTTTTTTTTACATGGAAGAATCATCCATCCGATTGAAAAATCCTGTCATTAGGGATTTATCCCAGGGATCACTACTGGCTCCTATACTATTCAGCGTCTTCATTAAAGACCTGGATGATGGGACTGAGTGCACCCTCAGCAAGTTTGCAGATGATACAAAACTGGGAGGAATGCTTGATACAGCAGATGATTGTGCTACCATTCAGAGGAACCAGAAAAGGCTAGAGAAATGGGCAGAGAGGAATGCATGAAATTCAACAAAAAGAAAAGCAAAGTCCTCCACCTGGAGAGGCATAAGCCCATTTACCAGTAACTCACTTGAAAGTGGCTTGAAAGAGAAAGATCTCTGGGTCTCGGTGGACGTCAGGTTGACCAAGAGCCTGTAGCGTACTCTCAAGGCAATAGAGATAGCAGCCTAGGTGGCATTAGGCAAAACATTGCCAGTAGGTCAAGGAAGGTGATCCTTCCTTTTTGCTCATCACTAACGAGACACATTTGGAGTGCTGGGTCTAGTTCTGAGCTCCCCAATACAAGAGAGACATGGACATACTAGAGTGAGTGCAGCAAAGGCCCGCAAAGGTGATAAAGGCACTGGAGCATCTTCAACACGATGAGAGGCTGAGAGAGCTGGGACTGTTCAGCTTGGAGAACAGAAAGCTCAGGGGGGCATCTTAAGCATGAGCATGAACATATGTTGGGGAGAGTAAAGTAGAGTGAGACAGACTCTTCTAAGTAGTGTCCACTGGCAGGACAATGGCACAAATTGATACGTAGGAAACTATGAACACCAGGAAACACTTTTTTACTGTGAGGATGACAGCACTGGAACAGGCGGCCCAGGGAGACTCTAGAGTCTGTATCCTTGGAGATATTAAACACCTGACTGGACGTGGTCTGGGCAACCTCACGTAGTTTACCCTGCTTGAGCAGGGAAGTTGGAATAGAAAGTCCCAAGAGATTAGACAATCTAACCTCATCTATTCCGTGTGATTCTGAGTAATCCAGCCTTTTCATGTTATAATTCGATATCTGTTCTGGGATCCATCTTACAGGCTACATGGGACAGATGGCCAAGATGGCTTTCTGATCTCAGCACTGAGCACTGACTCTGCAGTGTTCATAACCATGGTGTGTCTCTATCTGCACATAAATACTATGGCTACATGAAGCACAGCAGGTCAGATGGAATCATCCTCTGTGACAGATTGTCACTTCATCTACCCTGCTTCAGGGTGGACTGCAGAGAAATGGGAAAACAAGAATCTATTCTTGGGTTAGTCAAGGGTTCATACAGGATACAGGAAAAGTTCTTAAAGTGCCTTTAATCTAATAATTTTAAAAGTTAGGCAAAACTAGGCTAACTTCTAGGACTGTAACATATGACCAGAGACGTAAGAACTTTGTGAGTAAACACTGACCTGATAAGGTGGCAAAGCTCTTCTTCCTCTCCAAGCAGTCGGGAGGCTAATTGTCTCCTCGAGCATTAAAAAAGGTGGAATAAGTATGTTCAATGCCCAAGACAGTTCTGCCAGTCCATGCAAGGTTCATATCAGCTATTTGATCCTCAAAGTAGCAGAGTAACCCTTCCCACACAACAACTGAAGTGCTGTTCCTTTTGACTTTATTATGAAAACAATACTTGTTTTTAAAACTTGAACATCTGTTTTAATTAATTTTTTTCTCCCTATAGAAAATGTACAGGTTAAAAGAGACATTTACTAATGGAAAAGACTGTTTTTCATTAACAGTTACTGGCATGACAAAACAAAACAAAACCCTTTCATAGGCTTAGTTCTAACAATTTTACCTTTCTCGGCTTGCAAGTTCTTCAGTTCTTTTAAAATTATACCACATAAAGCAGAAAGAAATAGTCATTGAAAACTACAATGATAGGATTTTACTGTAAAAAAGAATCAGAAATGAAAGACTATATTGTGAAAAGTGTATGGAGTAATTAGCACATTGAGTTCTTTTGAAAGCTGCTGGCACTGTTTAGAGATTAAGTCAGCCTTTGGCATTGCTGATCATTATTATTTCGGTGTTGTATTTTTAAAGGCGGATTTTAATGGAAGGCTATTGGATTAGTAGTTTGGAAAAAGGTTTGCTTTATAAGGCAGATTTATAATGAAAGTCCATATTCCAAAGGAATCTACCTTTGGTGATGCAAATTGCTATATATGCTTTATGCTGAGCTTTTACCTGAAAAGGCGACTTTGAACAACAGCTAGTTCATCTCTGATCTTGTGAAACAACTGTATCTTTTCCTTTGCAAAAGAAATAGAAAAAAACAAATCCAAAACAGGCTCAAAATTTGACAATTTGCTTTTGAAAGGGAGTTTCAAAAGAGTGTGTTGATACCTTTAGACGTGTCTCAATCCATTTCCTGATTCTTTCATATTTTGTTTTGTCTTTGGAGTTTGAATGAACTGTTGACTTCCTCATCTCCTCATCAAAAATGGGATTTTTATTTTTTTCACTTGTTAGCTTAGATATATGAGAAATATATGGCAAGCCACAAGCCTCCCAAAGCACAAGGTTTTATCAGGGCATTACCCATTAATATTTGTGAAGCAATATATGAGGACAATGTAAATGACACAGTCAGAATCAGCAACCTTTTTCTTCTGTTTTCTGTTGGTTTTTTTTTTTCTGTTAACATTCTATGCGGCTGTCTAAACACAAACACATATTGAAAAAGCAGATATTGAAACTGAATTAAGCTTGCATACAGCAATTTCTGAATTTAGATGGGATACGCTAATTCACAGGACATACATTGTTGTATATTTACTGCAGTTCTAGGGAATACTAGGGGATCTCTACCTTAAGGATAATATGAAATACTAGTATCGTCAGAAACTAGGGACTAAACATTAGAAAAGAATGTTTGTCATTGCCTCATTCCTTCTTCTCAGATTAAAGCAAAAAAGAAAATTTCAGGGTATTCATATTTTCTTCTACAGGAAATCATACAACTTCCTATAAGCACAAATGGTGACATGACTTAGATTTCCAGAAATCCAGAAATTTCTATTTGAGCGTAGTTAAATGTTGCTCCACTTTTGCTGTGATCTTCAGTTCTGTCGACTTATACAGGATTTAAGCAGATCCTGGCCTGAATCAAAATGATCTCCGGAGCCTCAGCTAACATATTATCATGAAAAGAACATCACCAGCAGAGAAGCTTGTAAGCTTAGTTTAAGACAAGGTGATTGTCTTGTTGTAGAATCCACAAATGAAAGCCTCTGAAGTCTGAGAACCGTTCAAAATATTCACAATAACTTCTCTGCTTTTCTTTTTATGCAGGGCAGAATACTTTGGAAAGGCCTTTTAGCAATACTTTTGTTTGAAAATATTTACCGTTATTTAAATATTGCTATCAATCATCTATAATGCTGTGAGGGAAAAAGATGGGAAGAAGATAGGGTAGTCCAACAAGGCATAAATAAGTTTTTTTCCTTCAAGAGAATTCAGTGAGAAGTTAAAATCATTGAGAATTGCATTGTTTATGGCTTTTTTTAAAACTGTTCTGCTCAAACACAAAGCAAGTCATGCTGCTCAAGGAAATCTCTCTTCAGTTTATTCCTAAGGTTCCAATGGGGACCATTATAATCATCAGAAATAATGATAGATCTCAGATATTACAAGTGCAATGAAAACCAGTTCCCTCTGGGACAAGAAACATTTATTCTGAAGACATCTTACAAAGAAATTATTACCAGGATACACAATGAAAGATGAAAACAAAGGCTGCGCTTTTTCTCTATTTGATATGTCGCCCTAGGGTAACATCAGAACCTTGATAATTTTGTAATATTTCTAAATCACTTTGTTCTTATTTCTTTTATGAGCTGGTGGAAAGTAAAGCAATTTTGAGCAATCAGAAGTCTTCCGTTAGCTACTTTATACCATCAGCTCCTAATTACACAAAAAAATTAACATGCCTTAGAGAACTTTACTTTTTACTAGGATGAAGTCAAATTTGAGATTTGCCCTTTTACATAAAAAAGCTTGTATTCTGTGTTAGAATGAGGCAACAATTTTATCTGCCAACATTAGGTGATGTAATTTTTTAAAATGCAAATATATGTAAAGTAACACTCCATACAGATTTAAGCTGTAAATAAAATTATTCTATTCATGATTTTATATTGACTTCTCATTAATATGGTAATATCCTATTAAGTGTAAAGGCAGTCCTTAGAATCAAAGTAAAGATTAAATAAAATTAAACGACTCTGTCACAGCCTCAATCTTTTATAGATACTTTCCAGGTGACTAGTATGCCTGACTGTTAAACAAAGCAAATATGGACCATTTGGAACTACTTGGAAATCCTTTCATCATTTGCTTAAAAGAAATGTGTCCCAAATAGTTCAGCACATCATTCTCTGGAAACCATTTAACTAATTTATAAAAACAAGACCACTGTTGAGAGTGTGGCCTGCATCTACCAGGCATAATGATGCTGCCTTATGTTTGGTTCATTCTGGAAATAATCAGTCACACACGTGCCAGGAATAATAGTTACTACATGCTCAGAAAGTACCCAAACACCAGGGACACGTGTACCTCATTGACTAAGTGAGGAGTATAAATCTACATCAACAAGCATCATATTCTGATATTCATAAGATATTTTATTTCAGCTGCTGACAGTTTCAGATCATGCTTATATCTAATGCATCATAGTTCAAAAATACCATGGAGATAAAGCATATGACCAAGAAAAAGAGAGGGCTGTGGTCAACTGAGAAGTGAAAGCTGCAGAAAAAAGACAAACAGAAGACAAATGAATAGTTTTCTGCGACAAATTTTCAGAGCAGCTGGAGATATCAAGCAGACATCAGTAACAAAATATCCCATTTCTACACATTTAATGTAATATGCAGTTATTATAAAATAAAATTCATACAGACCAATAATATCTGTTAGAAATTAAAACCAGGATGTCTCAGAAGCACAATCTACTTTCCTGGGACCACTCACAGAATTGTGTTGTACAATTTCAGGAAACTCAACAGAATCAATTCCATAACTATTCTTCTCAGAAATATTTTTGGCAGGAACTTGCTTCCCTAAAACTCCCTAATGATCTTTTTAGAAAATCAGCCAGCCGCCTATTCTACCTTTTTCTAAAGCTTTTCCATCCCAGGTAACAGAGTGAACTGGGGAACATTGCTGTATATAAAGAAAAAAGAATACTGAAGGCTGTATCAGTTGCATGTGATTAGAAAGATTTTGTTAGCGCTTTCCCAATAGTTCATATGTTCCTGTGGACTACAAAGTGTCTTTTGCTCTTTAATTCATTCAGCCTATGAAGAATCTCAGCCCATTTTGGAACTGGAAGACACTTTGCCTTCATGGGTGATGGACAGCCACCACACACTAGCATTATCGACAACAGTCTCTTGTTCTCTTGTCTAGTTCGCAAAGTATTTATGGGGATATTGGATATATCCTGTGGTGACAGGATTGGCAGCACAGTCTTCCCTTTAGCACTTTGATGGAAGAAAGTACGTCCCTTTAGTTACATGATTTAATTGAATGTACACTCAGAATAGCTACACATGGGCCAATAGGTTGAAACAGATGTAAATAAGCATGTGTGAGTCAGATTTAGTAGGTGAACTAACCAGTAAAATTTACTTTTACACAGAGGCAACAGACAGAAAACACAACTGACCTACTATGGGCAGGGTACAGAAGTTACTGTCTAGGGGTCCATGGGTTGCCTTAACATAAAATCAATGAGGGTTCAGATTTGATCTTGCAGGATGAAAGGATTAGTGCATCTGAGAAATGTCAAAAAAACAAGATTACAGTGCATGTGATGCCTAAAGAACTGAGGGTTAAGTATGCACGGGGTCTCCGCTGGGTCAGTTTGCTGGATCTGCTCTTTTTCTCCAAAGACAGAGCAACCTACTAGCAAATCTTTGCTGAAAACGTATTATTAACTCTGCTTGCATTATAGTTCATCTTAGAAGTATTATACATTTCATATCGAAAGCTGCATCTTTAAAGTGTGATTAATACAGAGTTAGGTCTAGGTAAGCTAATGGAGGACTTTATGGCTGTGGTAAGACGTACAGCCTGGGAGTGATTGATCAGTTGGAGTGATCTTACTGGCTGTTTGTGGGACAGGAGGGCACCACCAGAGCCCCAGGGGTCGACCCCCGTGCTGGGCCAGGGCCCAGGACCCCATGTCACCCCCCCCCCTTGTTTACAAGCACGCTGACGACAGACCGTCATGGCACTTGTTCTTCCTGCATCCTGCATCATCCTTACTACCATGTGATTTTTGCACTAAATTCTCTGGAATAATAAGAGGTTGTGCTGTAGCCCACTGGAGTGGTTTTACTATAAAATGAAACTGGGGGATAAGTGACACTGCCTGAGCTTCCACATGAAGGGGTGTTAGGATGATCAGGCAAGGGGACCTAAACAGTTTAACAGGATACCCTGGTTCCATCATTTCCATGCTGCCTCTGGAGGGCAGTGACAAGAGAAACTTATCCAAACTCTGGTCTTTGTCCCAGGCCTCCCTAGTTGGAGCAGTCCTATCTAGGGCAGGAAACAAACCAACAATTAAGCAATGTGGCTGGTCAGTCTTCTGGTACTGAAGCTCACTGCCTGGACCTCTTTCACACAGACTCATGGAGGCAACACATACACCTTAATTACACAAACCAACTAAGCATATCCTGCCTGAGAATTTATGATGCTTTTCCTAACTCCACTACCTATCACAGGATCACAGGATGATTAAGGTTGGAAGGGACCTCTGGAGGTCATCTGGTCCAAGCCCCCTACCCAAGTAGGACTATCTAGAGCCAGTTGCCCAGGCCACGTCCAGACAGCTTTTCAATATCTCCAAGACTGGAGACTGCATAACCTCCCTGGAAAACCTGTGCCAGTCCCCAGTCACCCTCACAGTGAAAAACGTGTTTCCTGATGTTCAAAGGGAACCTCCTGAGTTTTAGTTTGTGCCCATTGCCTCTGATCCTGTCACTGGGCACCACTGAGAAGAGCCTGGCTCTGTCCCCTTTGCACCCAGCCTTCAGTATTTGAACACATTACCTGACTCTAGGTACCCTTTTGTACCTGGAGTTGGGCAGTGACTCTGAAAGAAGCAGGTGTGCTCAGTCTGTCAACACATGGCTCCGTGGCTGGTATCACTGCAACAACTTTGGGGTTTTTAGTAATGGGATGGCCTACACGGCACCAGGCTTGCTGGTGTCGAATGGGGTGCATCTTTTTGCAAGAGGGAAGAGGGTGTTCGCTCACGAACTAGCAGGGCTCATTGACCAAGCTTTAAACTAGACTTGTTGGGGGAGAGGGATATTACCCGGCTTGCTCGTGAAAAGCCAAGGGAGGACACTCCAAGGTGTGAGGGACAGGTGGCTAGCAAAGGCCTGTTGCTCTGAGATGTGCTGGGTATGCTGCAGCACACTCAAAGTCTTATGTGGACAAGCAAGGGGCTCCTGAGGCAATTGGAACCAGAGGGTCACAATAAAATGCCTCAAAGGAAGATCATCTGAAGAGCAGCACGAAGGAAATGCAGCCACTCCAGCCTGTAAGTCAGTTTCATTGGCACCCAGCTGAAGTGCCTCTATGCAAACACATGTAGCATGGGAAACACACAAGAGGAGTTAGGGACGTGCACATGCCTCCAGGACTATGATCTCATTGGCATCACAGAGATGTGGTGGGACAACTGCCATGACTGGAGTGTTGGAATGGAGGGATACAGGCTCTTCAGGAAGGACAGGCAGGGGAGATGAGGAGAGAGCATTGCCCTCTATGTCAATGAACAGCTGGAGTGCATGGAGCTTCACCTGGGGATGGATGAAGAGCTGACAGAGAGCTTCTGAGTCAAGATTAAAGGGAATGCAAGGGCAGGTGATGTCACAGTGGGGGTCTACTACAGGCCACCTGACCACAATGACAGAGCAGATGAGGCCCTCTATAAACAGATAGGAGCAGCATCATGTTCACATACCCTGGTCCTTATGAGGGACTTCAACCACCCCAATATCTGTTGGAGGGACAATACAGTGGTGCACAAGAAATCCAGGAAGTTCTTGGGATGTGCCAACAACAATTTTCTTCTTCAAATGGTAGAAGAGCCAACAAGGAGAGGAGACATGCTGGACCTTGTCCTTACTGACAAGGAGGGGCCAGTGGGGAATGTCAAGCTCAAGGGTATCCTTGGCTGCAGTGATCATGAAATGGTAAAATTCAAGATCCTTAGGGCAGCAAGGAGGGTGTGCAGCAAGCTCACTGCTCTGGACTTCAGGAGAGCAGACTTTGGCCTCTTGAGGGACCTGCTTGTCAGGGTAACATGGGAAAAAGCACTGGAGGGGAGAGGGGCCCAAGGAATCTGGTTAGTATTCAAGGATCACCTCCTCCAAGCTCAGAAGTGGTGCATCCCAAGAAAGAAGTCATGCAAAAAAGCCAGGGGGCCTGCATGGATGAACAAGAAGCTCCTGGACAAGCTCAAAATCAAAAAGGAGGACTACAGACGGTGGAAGAAAGGACAGGTAGACTGGGAGGAATACAGAGAAACTGTCCGAGTGGCCAGGAACCAGGTCAGTCAAGCTAAAGCCCAGATAGAATTAAATCTGGCCAGAGACATCAAGGACAACAAGAAATACTTCTTTAAGTATGCCAGAGACAAAGGCAAGACTAGGGAAGATGTGGGCCCTGTCCGGAAGGAAACAGGAGACCTGATCACCCAGGATATGGAGAAGGTTGAGGTACTGAATGACTTTTTCGCCTTGCTCTTCACTGGCAAGGGCTCTGACCACGCCACCAGGGCAAAACCAGGAGCTATGAGAGTGAAGAACCACCCTCTTTAGGAGAAGATCAGGTTCGAGACATCAACGACACAGACAGTGGGACTGAGTCAGCAAGTCTGCCAATGACATCAAGCTGTGTGGTGCAGTCAACACGCTGGAGGGAAGGGATGCCATCCAGAGGGACCTTGACAGGCTTGAGAGGTGAGCCCGTGCAAACCTCATGAAGTTCAACCAGGCCAAGTTCAAGGACCTACACCTGGGTCACGGCAATCCCAAGTACAAATACAGGCTGGGCGGAGAATGGATTGAGAGCAGCCCTGAGGAGAAAGACTTGGGGGAGTTGGTGAATGAGAAGCTCAACATGAGCAGACAATGCACACCTGCAGCCCAGAAAGCCAACCGCATCCTGGGCTGCATCAAAAGATACGTGGACAGCAGGTTGAGGGAGGTGATTCTGCCCCTCTACTCTGCTCTTGTGAGACCCCACCTGGAGTATTGTGTCTGGCTTTGGAGTCCCCAACATAAGAAGGACATGGACCTGTTGGAACGGGTCCAGCAGAGGGCCACGAAGATGATCAGAGGGCTGGAGCACCTATGCTATGAGGACAGGCTGAGAGAGTTGGGGTTGTTCAGCCTGGAGAAGAGAAGGCTCCGGTGACACCTTATAGCAGCCTTCCAGTACCTAAAGGGGGCCTACAGGAAAGATAAGGAGGGACTCCTGTGTGTAGTGATAGGACAAGGGTAACAGTTTTAAAATGCAAGAGGGAAAATTCAGATTATATATCAGGAAGAAATTCTTTCCTGTGAGGGTGGTGAGGCACTGGAACAGGTTGCCCCGTGAAGTTGTGGATGGCCCATCCCTGGAAGTGTTCAAGGCCAGGCTGGATGGGGCTTTGAGCAACCTGGTCTAGTGGAAAGCGTCCCTGCCCGTGGCAGGGGGGTTGGAACTAGGTGGTCTTTAAGGTCCCTTCCAACTCGAACCATTCTGTGATTCTATGATTCTGTTGTGGTTTGGGGCTAATGAAGGGAGAAGCAGAGGCAGTGATCTCTTCTGTGATAATGAATTAAAGACACAGCATGAGGTTCAGGCCAAAACAACTGACTTCTTGTTGTAACTCCAGAAGCAACTCCAGTATTTCCTAATTTTCAAGTGCTCAACTTTTCAACTTAGATATAGTTTAATAAGTTTGGGGGTTGTAATGGAATACAGTTTTCCCTCCAGTTATGGCACAACATAAAATTCAAATGGTATCTAAGTTTTTGCACTCACCTAACAGAGTTGGGTGCATCAGTGACTACGAACTATGTTTGACTAATTATATCTTTCCACTAAAGGGGATTTATTTTAATGTATAATACCATTTGAAAACCTTGTGTCAGCCAAATTCTTTTCGCAAAAACATCTGTGATAACATAAACAACAATAAAAGTGGTCTAGACCCACCTGGAAAATCATGTTTAAGCTACAAACTGAAAAGTAATACAGTCTTCATTTTGCAATTTACATAATTCACATTTTACTTGAAAAGAAAAATAAAAGATAAAAATCAGTGGCACAAATGTTTATTATTTACTTATTATTGTGCATATACATACACAGCCTTATGGTATGCGTGCATACACACATATATACACATGCTGGTTCTAGATACAGTGAGGTTTTATTGATAAGCAAAAGTTGTCAGGGAGAATCTCTGACCTGGGTCAAGCTGATGAGGAAAAACTGATAGGTCATGAAGGTCAAGACCTCTTTCAATTAACCCCAGACCATGTGAATGGCATTAGGTAATTACTGGTTTAGATGTGCCAGGGTGGATTAATTGTGTGTCTTGCATTTAGACATTGCATTTGGACATTGAAGTAGTTATGACTGAAACTAACAGTATACTACTACAGTCTATTACCCGTAAGATGGTAAATACTGATACTTAAATACTACATAAAATTTCAGTTTATAAGCAATAAATTAGCATGATGACCAAAATACTGTCATTAGTCAGATGAACCTCCCTCCAAGGCGTCAGAATGAGAGGTAAGCATGCTACCATTTTATTAAAAGTGTAGCTATAGGCCCTTATCCAAAAAGCATTGAAGTCAATGAATGACAAGAATTGTAACCAAGAAAAATATGGGTATTCTTTAAAACCATTAACAGACAATAAACTTTAAAGAAATGCATATTTTTGATGTATGAATTATAAATTTATTCTATCTGGCGCTATAACTAGTTTTTTATAGCTAATTTGTCTACCTTTCCAACATTCATCATCATCTCAATTTTACTTAAGAGAGCATAAGTATGTTCATAATTCCAATATTTAAATATTTCTGAGCAAGCAGACCACAAAGGGTTTTTCACTGAATTAGGGCTTAGAAGATTTGTTGATTACTCCTTTCTCTACTAGTACCCACTGGTTAAGAAAATTTCGTTTCACTCCTATGTAAAAAGAGGGAAAAAAACAAGAGACGTGAGAACTGGAAAAGTGGAAATGTTTTGAAAGATTTGCCTCTTCTCAATTATCATGTTCCACTTAGGGTGACAAATGGCCTTAGACTGTTAAATTGGTTCTTAATACTGTAAAGCACTTTTGGACTTTAGGCGCACTGTAATTGGGCACACAGAGAAGTGCAGCTGCCAAACATTCAGGGGCATGACTTTTAATTCTGACCTGGCTTGATCAGAAAATTGCACCTCTATTAGCAGCTACAGTTTAGGCCACAAGGCTATTTGTGTTACCCTGGCTTCAATATTAAGTTATGAAATCTCAAAGCTACATAATCAATGCTACAAAATTCTTCAGCCCATGTGTTCAGATGCACAGATCGCTACAAGCAGATCACTTTTGAATGCTGGCTTTCTCCCTGTGTCAAGACATCATGACCCTTGAACAGGAGTCTCCAGTCTCCGCCACTGTCCCCGCCTCTGCTCAGGATCCAGGCAAGCTGGAGATCGTCTTTCCCAGTGAGTGGGTTCCTGGCCCAGGACCTGTCTGCTGGAAGCAATACCAGCTGTGGTCTGAGAGACTGGTTAAAAATATGCTTCCTTCTTTCACAGGGGAAAATATGTGAAGAGCAGCCCTGGTTACAAGCAAATGTACTCTACTGATGGTTGTGTGCTTCAATAACAGTGAATGACTTATGGCCTAATGACTGGAAAAAGAAAAGTGAGAAGAGAAAGTTCAGAGAAGGTGAACAGACGGTACCTCTTGTGCTACAGAAGAGTAGCTGTGTGTAGGTACCTGGAAAAAATCTGAAATACGAAGCTCTGTAAAGCTTTGGAGCAGTTCTGTCCCTCTAAATAGCATAGTGTGCTGGCCACAGTTTGGGCTCACAAGATAAGCTACTGCTTCTTTGAAAAAGAGAATTCTTCATCAGTTTACTAAGGTGGCTGATGTTACATCCATGATATTAGCATCCCTTAACAGCTGTGTCCACAAGAAAGAGTACAGTGATGTTCATGAGAGGGAGAGACTATACTTCAACTAGAGCAGGCTTTAGGCTTTGGATTTTTATAATACAACAAATTAAATCGAAAGACTCACTTTTTCAGAGCACAACAAAAAACTTGTGCTTGGCTTAGCTCTCATGCAGTTTCTCATCTATATGCAAACATTTAGTGCACAAACTAAACTAAAGCAGAACACAAAAAAGCCTCACAAAACAGCTCCGTATCCACCCCATTCTGATTGCTCTTTTTCTTTCTCCAATACATCAGCAAGCCACTCTCAATGGATATTTAGGGAATATATTTTGCCTAAAAAGCACACGTTTCCCAACTGTTCTGCACCTGAAAATACCAGTTAAGCTAAACTAAAATCTTTATATTAAAAGCTTTGAATTTCTATGTATCTGGGATAAAAAAGTTTATCAGAACCAGAATACGATTGCCAATAAGAGGAGGAGCAACACAAAGCGGTCTCTCACAGAGCAGACTCGCAGCTGGGTCTCCACCATTGCAATGAGATGTGTGAACAATAAAATTTTACTTTTTATGGGCTGGATGTCTGCTTTTCCATGGCCAGGTTTATTCCATGTAGAATAAAGTATGGAGGTTCTCTGAACAATCCTTACTTTTTTTAGGCAGGCAATTGGGTAAAGAGAGAAAGAGAAAGACGTTGTGTTCCCTGTGGGATCTTCAGTTTGGGCTGCGCTTTACTAGCTACACTGAAATAAAAAATAATCTCCTTCCCAAAACACGGGGAAAGAGACAAAGTGCCTTATAACAGTCCTTGCCAAAGTTTTATTGCAAAGACTAATGCAGCAGGATTATTGACCTTTTTTGACCTTTTGACCTTGGTTAACTACATCTTTAAAAAAATACCATTTGCTGCATGCATTTTTCCCCATGAATGGGAGTAATTTTTTAACCTTGTGGTATTTGTTAGGCATAGTTCAGTCAGGACTAGGGAGAAAATAAATGTTCCAAACATAGCTGGTGGCATTAGGTCTGAGCTTTATCACTGTAAAAGATGTTTACAAATAGTCTTGTCTTTTTTCTTTTTTTTAACTTTGCACCAGGAAAAAAATACTATTCTTCCTCTCAGCTTGAGAAAAGAATAGAAGATTCTGTCTTGAAATTTCTTTCTTGAAATCCTCATGAGTTACACACAAAATCCAATGGGTAGTATCATTAAAGTATATGAGCAGTCTGGCTATGGTTTTTGTTAATCATTTAAAATGAAAACAGTACATATGTCATTATAAGTTGTAGACCTTTAGAAATATAATCTCTTCTTTCAATTGATGTCCCAGCTTCTTGTTTTACGTGTTGGTTTTAGTGACAGAAAGCACAAACTTTATGACAGAATGAAAGGCTGAAAGCACCTAATTAATTATAATAATCAAAAAGATTCAGATTTCTGTTTGCACATAGTGTGTGTACTTACATTTTAACTGAGACAGAATCAGCATTTCCCTGTACTTTTAAATATCAGAATTACTTTGCAAAAATATAGCAATTTCCATTTCAAAGCTTTTCCTTTTTTCTTTTTCTGCTAGGAGTGTGTCACAAGGAATTATTTCTCCCTGTTCAGTTCTTTACACAAACACGGACTTTATGAACACTCACAGTTATTTTGTGCCCCTTTTTCAAAGCCAGAGAAACAGTACTGTACTGCCGCAATTGTGCTGGTCCTCAAAAATTTCTTTTTTATAATATCACAGTTCCATTCATCTCGATGTTAATTTTTGTGTGTAAATATGTTGCCTTTACAGTCTCAGAACTAGAATTTTACAAAACCCAGAAGTGATAGAATATGGGCTGTGCTAGAAGGAACATCTCCATTCCAGCCCCATTGATTCACTGAGCCCTGACTTGGTGAATTGTAAGGGGTAGTAAGTCTTCCACCTACTAGGTTAATTACAAAAGATATTAAAGACTTAGTCCCAACAATGTTTTGTTCTAAGAGTAGTACCAATGCAAGCCTCTGTTGCACTTGCGAATTTCAAAGATGTCACAAACCACATATTTTCTGCTTTCATTATAGCGCTGATAACATCAGAGCTACCAGGGTCTGTGAAGAGTAATGCAGTCAGCAGTTAAAGCTCTCTCAGCTGTGGCAAATGATGTGCATGGCTCTAATAAAGTTTACTATTTTACAAACGTGCAATAAAAATCCATCACATATTTTAGTGCAAAACAAAGTCTCAGGTGTTTCTGAGATTTTATGTCAATCTACCCACTTCTGGATGAAAAGTAAATGCTAATTATTCCCAAATAGCACTTGTGAGGTAAACAGCTATTTAACTGGGGCAAAGAGGTGAACAAAGGATAATATTCCCACCTCTGCAGGTTTTCCAGGTCAAAAAATGGGAAAATGTATTTTAGATGTAAAGCAAGATAGAAGATACTGTATACTGTAGCAACTGATGGACAAAAACATGCTTCAAATTAAATATTTATCTACCTGATAAGAAGGAGCCGATTTTGGAAAAGCATTCAGCTCTTCTCTAGACCAAGCTGTTATTGGTATCTTGAATTAATATTAATTAAATCACTCAGTATCTCCTTAATCTTCGTTGACTTTTCAAAAGAAATAAATCAGAGTTTTCCATTAACTATAATGTAATATGATTTAGCTAATGCTAGTGAATAGTTCTACAATGTGATCAGTCCATTTCTCCCAAAAGTATTCCAAAGCACTGTATCTCCAGTCCTTGGATTAATAAATACATATGTAGGAAAAAAGAGGGGGGAAAGGTAGGCATGTGAGAAACTAAACTAATCAAAGCAGTTTCTTTTAAAGTTAACTTCATTTTTCTATGCTAGACTTAAAACCTCTAACACCCGCCCTCCAGGTACATACATTTAATGCTGTTTAGTTTTTGTACTGAAACACCAACAATCAAGAGATGCAACCTTAATAAATGCCATTCAGAGCATTAAATCCTAGCCCCTATATGGCCTTATTTTACAGGTTTGTGAAGTGGAACTAGAAAACTTCATTAGCCTTTCAGCCGAGTATAAAAAACCTGAGTGTTAGCCAGTCCTCCCAGTGTAGAGGACTCTTTATGAATAACCTGGGAAATATTCGGGGAGAAAATGTGGCTTGTTCCCAAATGTCTCCAAAAATCTTCCCTTGCATCATAAAATCCCTGGATTCTGCTGCAGGCTGGTACAATTTAGAGGCTGCTTCAAGGATTCAGGGGAGAACAATGATTGATTAGTCCTTTCTTGTTTTGTTTTCCTTTTGTTCCTCTCTTGGGTTACGCAAGGCAACAAATTATAACAGAAAATGGATTAAACTGCTCTGGAAATTATCCAGATCACAAAGAGTAATAGTTCTGAAGAACCACCATATTGTTAACGCCCAGAAATAGTTATGTTTCATTATATGATTAATATATTAATCCATTATGGAACGAATGTCACTGCTCATCCTTTGGTAGTATCCTATAAAAGATGTTATAAGTGTAGTAATAAAGTTTAGACACGCTCAACTATTTATGCTATAGGAACATACTGAAATGTTACTACACTCAATACTATGTTATTCTAGAATGATTTTTTACTGTTAAAATACTGATTTTTGACCAGTGGTAGTGATACTGCTCAAAGACAGCACTGCAGTTCTGCAAACACCTGTATCAATATTTTGCAACCATCTGACTACCATTTTTATCATAGCAAGATTGACTTCCAGCCTCGTTAGTTTGACTTAATCAATGAGCAAACCTTTAGCATTTAGCACACACCTTTTGCTTAGCTTTTGCTGAATATACACTGAACAATACAACTTTAACTAGAAGGGCCTGTTTCTCACTTCTACAGTTAATTTGCCTACTGAAAGCAAGTTTCCTATTAGTTGTGAGGACAACAGCATTTATATTGTGTATTTTTAAGTAAATTCAGTCAGTCTTTAGTCCACCAAAATCATTCAGTATGCATGCTTAGAAAGCTTTAAAGGGGGGTAGTCGCATGCGCGTGGAAGCTTACTTTAGATAGGAGTAGTTCAAAGCATTTACATCAAAGCCTTAATTTTTTTGCCATTAAAGACTGTGGAGGTGAGTTTGGCAGACGCAAAGTCTTGCATTCAAAGCCAGAGGCAAATGTATATATCTCTAGGCTTGTTCTGTTCATGTTTTCATTAATTGCAAAGAATGTATTGCTTTAGGCTTACTTTACACTAGATAAGAAAATCACTTCAGCAGAAGTAATTCTTTAAATCACCCACAGAATTATCTTAGATGCAGACATTGAAGAATTTTGTGGTCCCTATTTTGCTATGAAAAAATATTTCAGACTTCTCTTTATCTTTTGCAAGAAGACCCTTGCCCTCACCAGTAGAAGATAGTTTACTTATATGCTCGGCAACGCTAATGGTACTAATTCTCCAAATTGTTCTGAGATGGGTGAGTTATGGGAATTTCCTCCATTTCCCAATGGGAGGAGAATACTGAGTGGTGATCAAGTGACAAAAGAAAAGATATTTTAGTGGTTCTATGGCTCTAGAGTACAGTGTGGATAATTATAAAGCTTATATTCTTGAACCTGACGTACCTGCAGTGTCCCATGTTACCCCCATTAACAGGAGCCAACTGTCAGTGTCTCTGTTGGCTCCTCAGCTACGTGTGAGAGGGGAAAACAGAAGAAGAGCATTTTTGCTGGTGGAGTTTTTGTTATCTGTGGGAGTTGCAGAGACAAAAATAAAGGAACTAAGGAAGTAGAACAGAAGAGCAGTGAAAAATAAACTGTATGTAAGCTGCTAGTAGAACCTTCAGGGTAAAAAATATTCATTCCTTCAGGATAAGTAAGATCATGGATTTAGACAACCTTATTTTAATATGCTTCTTATTCACCATTCCCAGTTACAGCTAGAAAGCATCCTAACCAGTACCAAACTGGTTCTGGTAGGGAGGTGATGGTTAAAGACCAAGAGTTAAACAAAAAGGGAACACTCACTAAGGTGATCTTGAGCAGAAAGACACAGAATCACAGAATCACAGAATGGCAGGGGTTGGAAGATACCTTTGGAGATCATCTGGTCCAACCCCCCTGCCAAAGAAGGTTCATCTAGAGCAGGCTGGACAGGAACATGTCCAGGTGGGTTTTGAATAGCTCCAGAGAAGGAGACTCCACCACCTCTCTGGGCAGCCTGTTCCTGTGTTCTGCCACCCTCAAAGTAAAGAAGTATTTCCTCATGTTGAGATGGAATTTCCTGTGTTCCAGTTTGTGCCCATTGCCCCTTGTCCTGTCACCAGGCACCACTGAGAAGAGTCTGGCCCCATCCTCTTGACACTCACCCTTTAGAAATTCATAAGCATTGATGAGATCCTCTCTCAGTCTTCTCTTCTCCAGGCTAAACAGATCCAGGATCTCTCAGCCTTCCTCATAAGAGAGGTGCTCTAGTCCTTTGATCATCTTTGTAGTCCTCTGCTGGACTCTCTCCAGTAGTTCCTTGTCTTTCTTGAACTGGGGAGCCCAGAACTGGACACAGTACTCCAGACGTGGCGTCACCAGGGCAGAGTAGAGGGGGAGGATAACCTCCCTTGATCAGCTGGCCTCACTCTTTTAAATGCACCCCAGGATACCGTTGGCCTTCTTGGCCACAAGGGCATATTGCTGCCTCATGGTCAACTTGTTGTCTGCCCTGGACTCCCAGGTCCCTCTCTGCAGAGCTGCTTTCCACCAGGTCAACCCCTAATCTGTACCACTGCATCGCATTATTCCTCCCTAGGTACAGGACACTACACTTGCGCTTGTTGAACTTCATTAACTTCCTCTCCATCCAGCTCTCCAGCCTGTCCAGGTCTCTCTGTATGGCACCACAGCCTTTTGGTGTATCAGCCACTCCTCCCAGTTTTGTGTCATCAGCAAACTTACTGAGGGTACACTCCGTCCCCTCATCCAGGTCATTGATGAATATGTCAAACAAGGCTGGACCCAGTGCGTTTGTCCATCAAGGCGTGGACCCTGGGGAACACCACTAGTTATAGGCCTCCAACTAGACTCTGTGCCACTGATCACAAGACCTTTGTGCTTGGGGTACCAAATGGTTTTGGTTTCAGCTATGGAGAATCACGAAGCATGAAACAAACTTTTCAGAAGAAGCCCTAGCAGAGATGGGGAAGCTCCTTATCCAACATGTCAGCAGTTGATGTGCAATACTTGTGGGGGTAGCAGCCCCTCCAGCTGGAATGAGATCAATATGCAGTCACCTTGAAATGCCTGGAATACTAATGCGGTAATTAACATTAATACTAATGCTACAATTTGCAAGTGAAGTCTAAGGTACCTGGAGTCATCTGTGGTTGGAGAATTTTTGGTCACTGGGTTTTCACAAAGATTGGTGGGTGGGTGTGGGGGTGGGTGTGTAACAAATCAATCAATTTAACAGCCTTAATTAATTATATCCCTATGAAGCGTGGACACTCAGATAGATCCTTTCCCTCCAACTGGAATGGAAAGATCGGAGGGAAGCCAAATTCTTTGGTCTTTCTATAAGCATTAAATTATGACTGGCGTTTTTCAAATTCCAAGGCCCTGTTTGCTCTTACTAAAGATTGCTCTATGTCACACACATGCAAGTAAAGAAATCCTGAAGGATGAGAGCTCTGCCTGTGCTTGGGGCACAAAGGAAAGGCTTTTTTTGGTGTTTGCTTTGGTTTTTATTTTGTGATGAGTAAGAGCTCAGGCCAGAGTTTATAAGCACATAGGACTGAGCTCTCAGTATCATTGTCAACCGCAGAAGGTTACAAGAGGAAAGAAACAGCAGCTCAGCAGGAAAACGCAAACACATGCTGGGGAAGTTAAGGGTTGCAGTTAAGAAATGAAAGAAGTTAATGCTTTGGGAAAATGATAATTTTTCCGAAAATTCTCAGGAAGTCTAACTGTATTCTTGGAGATCTATGGTTTTTCAGGATTGCACAGCTTTTGCATTCTCCCTCACACGCACAAAAATCCTCCAGTGCTATGCACTACATAGTTCTGCTGAGAAGTGAAGCTCTCCATAGGAACAGCTCACCATTTTCTCTGCATTCCAGTGAAGCCAGTGTTGGAACACCGCTAAGGTCCCGGTACCTGGGTTTTTTTGTAGGTGGTTGGATAGAAAAAAGCCTTTTTGGAGGGTCTGCCCGAAAGACAGCGGTAGCAACACAGGGATTACAACTCTCAAGGCTGTGCATTTGCTTCAGCCGTGCATGTATGCATACTAATGCCGTAATTTGATTATTTTTTAAAAGGGCATGCTCGTTGCTTGGTTGGTTTACTAATCAAGGATTTGAAAAGCAAAGGTTTTCTACAGTAGGGATTAAATTATCTGCCTTTATGGTTTGTGTTTCTTTTTGTCCCCTTCTCCCTTTCTTTTTATTACCTGGCTCTTTACTCCCTCCCTTCTCAATATCCCATTTACTCGCCGTTGTTTAAATCCCCTGCCTCCTCAGCCCCACTTCTGGTGCTGTTCTGCTCCCATCTTTCACCACCCTTTGTTTGTTACAAAGAAGATGTGACTGTAGTTACACACCTGCTATTCTCATTTCATGATAGCATCAGAATACTACTTTCCCTGCAATGTGAGACCAACAGCAGTCAGAGCTTTTTGTTGAATTTTTTTTTTTTGCACATCTTTTTGAATATTTGGCATTAAGTGAAAAATAGTCTTTTCCTTTCACATTACTGCTGTTTTGAACAAGCAAGGTTTCAATTTCTTTGAAGATAAGGGAACAAAAAATCTATTCTTTGGACATGTCTTTGCTATTTTGCTGTATAATGACAATATTGACTCTTCTCCTCATGCCATTAGATCATCTACCTCGAGGCCAGGGCAATAAAGATGTTCAATTTCTCTCACCTAACCTTGACATTTATTTTAAAATTGCATATGTTGTGAAGACTCTCTCATAGATAAAGCATATACGTCATAACCACCTCCCTTCATTTCAGATTATCTAAAATGTAAATCCCTGCTCATGCTACCTTTACCTCTGTTTTCTCTAAGTTATTTCAGAGTTGCTTCCTCTAGTTAATTCCTAACTGTTGGAAGTTAATACTTGTTTTGCTTTTAGTTTTGTTTGCTCAGCGTTACCCTGATTTGTGCCTTGAACTTACCCCATCACCATCCCTTTCAAACTGTTTGCACTGTTAACCGTGCCAACTTTCTATTTATTGCCTTTTTTCAGCCCTTTTTTCCAACAGTTGCCATGTGTTTGCTATTGCCATCTGCTTGATGAACATTTACATCTCACTTAAAAACCTGTCTATGTTCACATGGATTGTAGAAGGAGAGCTCTTTTTGTTGGTTTGTTCATAAGTTAATTTACTATCAAACAAAAAGGAAAAGTTACCTGAAGTGATTACTTCTTCTTAGTCTCCATTTTGCAGGGTGGGAAATATAAATTAGTCTTAGGTACAAATGTAGAATGAAGTATACAGTTAGTGCTATGCAACTTTTGTGTATGTATTTATTAACTGACACAGATAAATATATTTAGGGGCAATAGCTATAAAGCTTTTCACAGTTTTTACTTTGCTTTGATTTAGGTTTTCATGGTATCAGCTGCAGTATCTGAGTTAGAAGTTAATCTGTCGCAGCTTTGGGAAATGTATAATGCTAAGATTTCATGGAATGCTATTACTATTTGCATATCCCTCAAATCAATTACATAAATGAAGCCAATAAAGCTACAAGCCAAATAAAGCATTATCATCAGAGCAGCTTTTAGTCATGATTATGTACACAGAACTCTGAAATAGCACTCCTTAAAATCTCTAATTTCATCCAGTTGCTTTTGAATTTACATCAGTGAAACTCAAGGTAAAAAATCATTAATTCTCTTTGCAAAGAGATGTCTATAATATCTTGGCAAATATGAGCGTTGTTTATAATTATTTTATGAACGGAAATTAATTCTACTGTGTATTTGGTAGCTGTATTGGAATATTAGATGTCTTAGAAGATGTGATATCTTCAATACCACATATTAGAATTATTAGATTACCGGATATCTTAGAATATGTGGAATCTTCAATACTGAGAGTATTTTCTGTTATTATTGATGTCTTGTAATGCTACAACTTTTATATGAAAAACTTGAATTCTATATGATCACTTTCACAACTTGTACATTATAAATGAATTTACATCTTCAAGCCCAATATTGTGAGTTTTTCAGTTTTTCCTTAATTTGACCCCTACTGAAAAGTTTCAAGTTTTTTTGTTTGGTGGGGTTTTTTTAATTAAGATGAAAATTCAGGTGTTACCTACTTGGGTCCCATCCAGGGAACAGGCAGTTTAAGCCAAGAATCTGTAATGTGGAAATAATTCAGTCTTCTGCAAAAACTTACACAAGAAGTTAGTTCTTTTACAGCATTTGTACATTGACTGTGAAGCAGAATGGGGAAATTTGGAATTATTATTTTTATTCTAATCATCTGTCAGCAACTTTCACCCTTTTCCTTTGACCTGCCTCGTTGTCTGTATGGTCTAATGAAACTGAGCTACTCTGGGACACTGAGAGAACTGAAACGAAAGAAGAACATGAGGTAGTCAAAGGTTCTTGTTTAATGAACCTTTTTTAACCTCCTACATATTCCTTCTCATTATGTTGATTTCAGTCTTAGAAAAGATTTTTAAAATATATTCAGAGAAACTGCCTGCTGTGGAAAAGTTTGGTTTGTGAGGAATGTGGTGGTATGCCAGTTCTTTCAGCATGGAAAGAGAAAAACTAAGAATGCTTACCAATTAAGGCAATTAAATTCAGCAAGTCAGAAACAACTGCAAAATAGCCCTGCTAAGACTGAAATGATATAACCACAGCGTAACTGTGCAATCCTAGTAAGGATTTGTGAGAATCAGTTCCCGTAAGACAACCTTACAATAAAATTAATTTGTGGCTGAAGACCTTCACCAAGGAAAGTAGCACCTGGGAGGAAAAGAACCGCCTCACTCTTTATGGTGTGACTAGATAGCATAAACCAGTAGAGACTAAATAAAACATTATTAAAGTCGCTACTGAGCAAGGAGATAATGGAGTCCTGCAAAAACACACTCTAATTGGTAGCACCTAAAAGTCAAAATAGCTATGTTGAGTTATAGTAGCTGAGAATGTAGCCTTTTATCTTCAAAGAAGTCCAACTCAAGGAGCTTTGAATCATATAGGACTGAAGTAATATTATTTCTCTCGAGACAGTTTCTCAGTATGGCGACATTGCTACAGGGTGAATTTATTGATTGCATCTTTCATGCTACTGACCATAAGGAAGCTGCACCGTATTTTCTCAGATTGCAAGCTCACCTTTAATGATTTCATCTGCAGTGTTCCTGCCTTGTGGAATGAAAGAGAAACTTGTTAATTTGCCCTTGACCTCAAGGGATAACTGTCATGAAAGTCATTGTCCCCCTTAATTACCTTAATATTTCCATTACCGCTGTTATTTCTAACAAGAGTACAAACTCTTTCCTAACCAGGTCTTGGCAGGAAGGATCTGCCCTTTTCTACCTTTAGCAGTCGGTCTAGCTATAGTTTTAGATGTTCAGCCCAGGTATACTTTCATTCCTCTTCAATTGTACAGAAACAACCCAGTTTGTGCAAATCTCTAATATAAAATACAATTCTACCTTAGTACCATTATTGTAGGTGAAAGTGAATATTGAGCATTGTTAAAAGAGGGAGTTAGTCTATAGAGACTCTGAGATGCTGTAGTAGCTATGAGGAGATGAATAAAACTGTTGTCATCCCAGATGCTGGAATTCCACAGGGAGTAGCAGAACCGACAGAGTTGCAAATATCTGTGACATTATGCAACAGTTAAATCAGGACTCATCAAATTTTTGCAGATTAGCCACATGCCTATTAAAGATCTGAATAAACAATGCTGCCTTCGTTTTTACTTTCTTGTTCCAAACCCAATTATGCTACTTATAAAACTGGTCAATCCAACATCCTCAAACACACCGTGTTCTCTCTGTATTGATTTTCTAGCTGTTGCCTGTTCAGAGACAGCAGCTTAGGATTGTACGTTTACTTCATACACTTCAAATTTTGTCAGCACGTCTTATTCTTTCTCCTCCTGAAGGTATGCAGCTGGATAGTAGCATTTGTGGGAGTACAGCGCCAGTACTGAAGCCATAATAGTAGTACTGGCGAAGGGAAACTGGAGGGAGAGGCAGCAAGTAGAAGCGAAAGAAAAGAAGACCAGAAGGGAATAATTTATCTTGCAATATAGGTGGCTTGTCCTAGCAGCATACTTTAATTACCTTATTAAGCTAACTAATTTGGGTGTTTTTTAAAAATTATCCAATAAAGACAGAAATTCTAGAGTCTAGACTGAGTATTTTTCTTTTTAAATTCCCTGTCTTTACTTATTTTCTACCAAAGAAACACCTAGAAGCTTGAGGATATATTTAGCTATGCATTACAGGATGTTAGGTAAAAAATCAGTCTCTAGCCAGAAGAATTTATTACCCAAATAGATAACCAAGAAATTGCTGTTACCTATATTTCACTAGGACAAAAAATCAGGAAGCAGCAACATTCAGTGATTTGCCAAAGGTTATACAGCAAATTGTGGCACTTTGAATTCAGCTCCGATCCTTCTGTCTTCTACTCCTGGGAAAGAGGTCGGCCTTCCCTGCCGACAGGATGGGTGTCCAGCAGCGTTTTACTTAGACCTCTGCAGTAAGGCTGTACCGGACTAGGTGAGGACTCAAGCTCCTTTGACTATATCCACTTCCGTGGATATACCCTAACAGCCACTTGGTCATTCCTTTTTCCACACGCGCTAAACAGCATTAAGGCAAATGTCACCTGCAGAGCTGACAGAAATAAATTGCGCAGAAGTGATGAAGCATGGAGAATTATTTAGTGATAGCGGAAACTTCAAGTCAATACTGACCTTTACCCAAGTGGCAATATTTCTAGGTGATGAATAACTGCAGAGATACACACAGTGCATACATACCTTTCTGAATCTTTGACTTTCTATGTGGTTTTTGTCTATTTAGCTAGTATTTATTCTTCCTCTACTGTATTTGTCTATTAAAAGATATCAAAATGAAAGCAGTCTAACTGGTTTGGTTTTTTGGTTTTTTTTCCCCCAAAGATTTACTTATTTTATTACCAATTTCAAGACATTTTTTATCTAAAGCAAATGTTAATGTATGACCTTCTGCAATGGCAGTTTTACATCCTGAGGTGACAAACAGATTTTAAAATGCACCTGGTGCCTTTTCTTTCTCAGTCATAAGTGTGCTTCAAAACCTGTGAGAATGTACCATGACCAGCATTGGTGACATTCCTGGAAGAGTATGGTGTAACTCAGAGTTGACTAAGGGCAGCAGAACAGAACTGTCATTGAAACATTTTCTAATTACACAAAAGATTACTGACAATTTTGGCCAGAAGTCCAAGTAAATCACACCACATATTTGCATCAGCTGCATGTGTTTAATGCCACAAATTTTATCTCATGAACTAAAAGCATTCCCAAAAGTACTCTTGAACTGGTGGAGAACTTTGCTGCAGTAAGATGTCTAATTCTGTTAAATTAACAGGGAACACACCATGTTTACAATCCATGCTTTCATTTGAACGGAAGATGTGCTATACAAATAGCTAGTTATTTTTCTTGCATTCTAAAATTGGAAATGATATAGAAAAACAGTGTTTATTGTCTTACTCTATGAGTGCACCGGTAGGTTGTGCGTGACTGGAAAACTCAGTGGAAGGGTGACGTCCTGTAGTGTTTTCTTGGTCCTGCCCTTCCGAGGGGAGACTGGGAATGTTTTCACAGCTCTCTGCAGTTCCTTCCCCTCTGCTCTGCAGGCCCAGGCTGCCTTCTCCAATCCAAGGCTGTAGCGGCAGGGGGAACGACCAAATGATACCTTCGGATTCTGGACATAAGGAGCATCAATTTAGATATAAATCAGTGGTAATTGATAATATGGTTGAAATAATAGTGAATTGATCTATGTTGGTAGTTTCTTTTTTTTTTCTTTTTTTGGTCCTCCACAGTAGATGTATATCCTGGAACAAGAAATCCCATATAGCTAAAATATAAGAAAAAAAACTTTCTTTTTCTTCACTTTCAGATGACAACTAACAAGTCTCTTTTCAACAAGATTCTTATAATAAAGGCATCTGTCACTGTTCTTTTTGAGTCTTTGATTCAGTGGCCATTAAACTACACTAATTTTACAAGTGATTACAAATAGGATTTATTAATTTATTAGTAAAATTATTCGTGGACAGAAGAAATATGCCTAGATGTTAGGTTTATATACGTAAAAATGATCTTTGGAACTTATGAGAAATGCCAAACAAGGCTTTAGTCTTGTAATATTGCACGTGTATGACACCAATGCATTAGTAATGCAGACAAAAGTCAATTCTAAAAAGCTACCACGCATATAACAGATTCTTCTTAAGATATCTATTTCATACTATGAACCCTTTTTATATAAGTACTCTACATTCACTGAAGCCAAAGGAACAGCTTTTATATGTAATGCGATACTATTAGTCCTTTTCAATTTTAACAGAAACCCTCTTTTAGAAAAAAAAGTTCTTTATAAAAGCAATTAGAAGCATCCCTGTATTAGCAATACAGTATTGTTTGAATTGCATACGGCTTCACGTATTTTCTGGAGAAGTACAATAGTGTATTAAGAACTGTTCTATATAGAACAAAAAAATAAGCAACTCATGTTGGAAGTCAGCAGTTTTCTATTTAACCAGTAATAGCTTTATTTTAATTATTATCCCAGTAAAACATAATAAATAATTTTGGAAAATTGAAGACAATAACTGATTTCATTCCTTAAAGAAGGGCCAATTCTGCAGTTATCTCGCTCCAGTTTAGAAATATATTTGAGTTATATTTTTTCCCAGTGCTAGTTCCAAGGCATTTGGTATTCATCTTAAAAATGGCAATTTTCAGAAAGTGTCTTACATTATGGTCCAATCCTGCCCATGTTAAATTCAATATAAAGTTATCACCATTTTCCATTAAATGACTGTTATCACTGCAAATTTGCCAAATTGTACTTTCCATCCCAGCCTGTCAGGGCATTTGGGAACCAATGAGAATAACTTCCAAGTTTCTTGAAGGATGCGCTGAAACATTGAGGAAAAGATATACAAGCATTAACGAGAAGAACTGGGAAAGCTCCTTTCAGGCAGGTTGTTAAGCTATGTTCACTTGCTCTTCTAACTGAAGTTGAGACAGAGATTTGCCCAAGTACTGAACTGAGAAACGGTGCTCCACTGGCCTGGAACTCCAGTTGCTGGTGTCCCTGGCTAAAGCATCTGCCCTTCTCTGTGGCATCCTGCCCCATGCTGGCTTCCTCTAAAACTCTTTCAGAAGCATTTGCTGAGGCTTGACTACGCCTACACTGAGCTTACCCACCTGATTTCCTAAGGACACAGTAGACATTTAAATAGATAATTCACAGTGAAACTTTCCTTGGACTCCAATAGACTAAACTAGGTATAAATAGGTAACAGTGACACACAGGCTTCAACTGGGAACCAGAACAGTTCTGGGAACACTCTTCAAAGACAACTAAGTTTTAACAGTGAGAGAGAAAACTAATTTTTCTTAGTTTTAAACATGCAGAACAATGATTGAATGAAGAAAAATGTCATGGATAGGACACAGAAAGTGCGTGCATTACAATGACACAAAATGCGTGCAACTGATAACTTTGCTGCTTCAAAGTGAAAACCAAAACTGAATGTAAAATGAAAGTCATTGGAGTGACAGCAAAACAAAAATAGAGATTATTAAAGTGATAATAAAGCAGAAAGGCTTTTCTATAATTTTCATCTTGCCAGGAGCTTTTTGGAATGTCAACATACAGTGACCACTGCGTGAATGTTAGAGGAACAGTAACAGACTGGCAAATGAAATGAGGTGAAATGATGCTTGCCCAATAGTTTGCATCCAAGATAGTTATTCGGGTTGTTTGCCCAAACCAAGCCTTGTCTCACTTCAGTATTCTTCCTCCAGTGTTTTCTGGACATCTGTTACTAATGAAGCTGACATAAACTGCCAGTATGGCCCTTCATACGTGCTGAGATACCACTCACATGCTTCTTTTATTACCTTTCTAATAATTATCCTAGTTCTTTGTGACATCCTCCTCTGCAGGATTTTGCCTCCCGAGTTACAAAAACTTCGTGGACTGCCTGGACAGGATTCATATCATCTTACTTTAAGTAGCTTCTGCATAGACATCTGTAGGTTAGGTTTTCATTCAAAGTTCTTTTTTATGATGTAAAAACAATAGACATTTTTAATGAACAGTTACTCAGATCTCAGCACCTTTTAAGTGCTTCTATTGGTTAGAGAGTAGCTAGCACAGATACAGATGTCCTCTCTGTAGAAGTCTCAAGCCAGGACACCTTAGTCAGGTGAGTTCCTACCTCCATGTCTTACTGCATTCTTTCCACGGGTTATGCTTGAGTAGTGATCAGCGACTACCAAGTAATTACATTATTATCACCAAATTCTATGCTTAGATTAGTCTGATTTTCATCTCCATGACCATCACTATGATAGTGTCCGTCTTCTTTCTCTTTTAATTCCAAGCACTATAAAGAGGGCTCTGAACACCCGCAGGAAACGTATGTTTCTCTGTGATCTGGATCTCGGAGCGGATGTAAGCACCCTGCACATTTAAGAATATCTTCTTGCCTTCTTCATTAGTCTCCTGCTTGCCTTTTCTGAGCGAACTATACCCTTCAATATTAATGCTGTGACACGTGTGAATCATCTGACAAGTTTTTAATCTACCAAATGTCATTTATAGCAAACTGTTGTCCACGTAATAAAGGCTCCAGTTCTTCCTACTTAATCCTTACATTATCTAATACTTTTGGTGGACCAACCCACCATTCTTGTTTCTATCTCTCCTCTGACCTTGTGGTAAATGCTTCTTTTCTTGCCAATTTTTAGACTTCTGTTAAGGGCGAAATAGTTCATTGTGATGTGTTGGGTTTTGTGAACCTGTCTCAATAAATCAGTGTATTGGTGTGAGAGAGGTGCAGTTCTTCCTTGTGCCATAGGGTTTATGGAACATTATTCCATGGTCAAGGCAGCTGACATTCTGCTGGGAGTGCCATCTGCTCACTCACATATTTATCTCCGTGTCACATCTGTCCCTAAGCCTTGACCTCTGATCAGCAGAATTGACACAAAAGCCACCTGAGCTCCTGACCCCTTCACCTCCCCGTTCCCAGAGCCTTACAGTAGCTTTTAATCTGTGTAAACTCGTTCCCAGTAGTGTTATTAACATCCACATGGAACATAAGCATGGGGTGGTGTTCAGAGGGTTGGAGGACCCTCGGCAACATTTCAGTAACACCAAGGATTTGGGCTGCTCAGAGGCAGTATGCCTCCCAGAATGTCAAGTCTTGTCAACAGATGGGTCCCACTGTCACTCTCATCACCACTGTCATTGACAAATCTTATGATCTTGTCACAAAAGAGGTGTTACTTGGTGTTTTTCATGTAACCTAATCCTTTAAATTCTTAACTTCATGAGAATTTCACATTCTTTTCTTCCAACCTCTCCCCCTCCCTTACTGTTGCTCTTGTAAAATTATAACTTTTTTATTTACAGAGAAAAACTCAAAACCAGAAGTCCCGACTGGCAAGAAACCAGAATGTAAATTAAAATGAAAACAAAACAAAACCACATATTTTTTGTCTTTAGAGAAGCCTACGATTTTTCAAGCATATACAAGTTTGGTAATTCCAGGGATTATTTTGCCAACCACAGTTAAAAGTACAGTAGAATAAAAGAATACACACTCATCCATCCTTAGGGGTAAGCAGTTGAAGAGAAGATAAATGTCTTTAGTAATAATCTTTTGCCTTAGCTAAACCTCTGGCTGCATTCTTGAAATACTTCCTGAAATACACTTTTGTAAACAGTGCGAGTTCATAGTGGAATGAATCTATACGAGTGCACTGCAACAGACAAAGTCATACTTCTGAAGCATTTTAAGGGACACGTAATATTATATCAAATCAATCTTTTTGTGACATAATGATTAGCTGCTGTGAGAATGCATCCTTCCCTTTCTTTAAATTTATAACAAGGAAGCAGGTTGGGATAAGAAAATTTTAGGGAAAATCTCTGAAACGAAGCCAAAAGTATAAACATTCTATAGTGCAAATAGCAACCCACTATGGAAAAAAAAAACATTGCTCATCTTCGTAAACATTTACTTTTTTTTGGTCATTTTTAGATCCTTTATGGGAGAAATAGACTCATTTTGAAGAAGACTAAATCACAAAGACAATCAGCTGCAATCTAGCCTTTGAAAAGATTTCTCATAGCTTACTTATTGAATCACCTGGGAGGAAAGAACAAGACATTATATATTGGAAAAAGGAAACTTCACACAAATCTGTGAAGCACTAAAACATCTCATAATGTATGCAACAAGGAATGCAATAATATTGCTACATTACCTCTATAAAAAGTAATGGTGATATTATTCAGAAAATTAAGCAACCTAAAATCTATATTAGGCCCAAACAGGCAAGTCTTTTGCCACAAAATAGTCAGTGATCAGAAGATAAAAACTTTGTAAAGCTGACATATAAACAAGACATGCAATTTTGAGACTGAAGAACACAGTGTTTAGTAATTGGAATTTTAAAAAACATCTTGAATTGAACTGAATAATTGAATTTCCTCTTAAATGAGTGGTGAAGAAGCATTGCTATCCAACTCAGGCAAAATTCAAGATACCCAATGAAAAAGTAGGGGGACAGTGGTCAAGAACGAGCAAAGGCAAAATCGCAGAGAAACAAGGAAGCCTGTAAAAATGCTTTTTAGAAGAGTGGATTTCCCATGGCAGAATTCTGCCTGTTAGGGACAAGGCAGAACACAGCAGAGAGGAGAGAGGCTCAGCCAACAGAAGAATATCCAGGATGTGTAAAGGAAAAGTCAGAAGGACTGTTTGTCAAAACGCAAGAATTGGAGAAAACACCTAACCAAGAGTAAGTGCTTCACGTAACCTAGGATCTGTTTTCAAAGTCAACAATGATGAGCTGGTTGCGTTTGTTAATCTCAAATCCGGCAGTACTACTATTAAATTTAAAATGGATTTAAGGGCAGAGGTGACTGTGATTTGTAAAGAGACTTTACAAGAGATGATCCCTGGAACCAGATGGAGCGGTTGCAGATAGCGCTCAATAGCCCTGGGGATATATAATTGCCTTGTTTAGTGCAAAGTCTACCTTAGCAACACAGGGAAGGCATGTGCTTTCGGAAAACTTACCATTAATGGGATTCCAAACACTAAAATGCCTAACTAAATCACAGTCACTGAGAAGGAGATTAAAAGCAATTGGAGGAAACTTGGCCTAAATTTTGCAATAATGGCAATCAGCGTAGAATTTAGTGAAACAAGAGATCTTGTTTCATGCCTTTGCTTACCTTTTTGCCATTCTTACTGTTTTTATGGCAGGAAGAATAAAGAATGTGGCAAGAAACAAAGTAGCAGTTATTATTAAACTGGCAGCGTGGTGTGTCCTTACAGTGCTGACGCTAGTCATCGCTTAGCTAAGCCATACATAGATTTTTTAACGCCGTTAACATGTGTTAAGGGTAATATGACGTTGATAACTAAATGCAGTATTCCAAGATGTCCAGCTTCAAAGAAATGCTGCAACTAAAGACTTCCCAACGTTGCACATGATTTTTTCGGATCCCCATGACATATTAAAAACGTATTTCATGGATTGATGCTATAGAATTTGCAGAAATTTTGTCTCCAAGTTTCTGACTGATTTAGTCACTTCATTTTTCTATCATTTCTCGGAATATCTAGGTGATATTTAAGATAAAAATAAGGATTTTTGAATCATATTTATTAATATTTTTTTCAATCTTCGCCTCATTAAAATCTTTCTTGTTCCCCTCTAAGTCCTTTTTTTTATGGCTTTCTTCCCACAGTGGCTTATCAAAATGTCTTTTTTCAAGCTATGAATATGTTCATTTAAGGGAAAAGCTAAGTATTCTCCTACCATGGGAAAGTTTACTAGGATAATGGTAGCAGCCTGCCAGAGACCAGAAGAAGCTTTCTTTGTTGTTCTTTACAGTGTGCTGGCTCCATGGCAGTGGCACAGCTATTGAATTTGCTGGCAGACTGACTATACCAGAAGCTGCTGAGCAGCAAGATGCACAGCAACGAGGTGCGCAGGGAGACCAGCGTTCACATCTGGCCTCCTTTTATTTCTGGCACCAAACCTCTGGTGGGCTATAGTTGCTGATCTTTATCCGCTTCTTCACAAGGCCTTTAAGAAATTCCATAAGTTTTATTTCTCTTATCTGTGGCTGTGTGTTCATTTAAAAAAGTGACCCTTTTTCTGGTTTCTGAGTCACGATGAACTGTCTAAGGAGGAAGAGAAACATTTACTTGATCTATAAGTATTTCAATATTTCCCCATTAAAGATGACTGTAACGTATGCTTCACAATGCCTGGAAATGGCTTTCTTACAATTGTAGTGCAGGAAGTCATGCATTTAGACTTGTCTTTTGGATATAAAGGAAACCTATTGATTTTGTAAGTCTAAACTTCAGAATATTTCACAGTGACTGCTGCTGAAGCCTCACTGTAAGTTGCTAAAAAATGGAGCAGCACGCCTTTCTTTCCTCTGAAGGTAACTGATTCGTTAGGCAAAACTGGAAACTGATGACTGCAGAAATGCTTTGCTTGCGTCACAGTTTCCCCACAGTTAGGACAGTTGAGGGATTATATAAAGTCTCTAGGTCTCTTCATTGCCTGTCTTCTCTTGTATGCAAATTGCCTCTGATTTTTAATGTTTGACTCTCACTATTCTGCCTATAGCAGGACTTCTACAGAGAGAAAAACTTTTGCTGGAGACCTAATGCCTTGCCAGAAGGACTGAGCAGGTGCGGCTCCAGATTTCAACTGTGATGGGGGATGAACCTCCCAGTGGGCTCAAACCCTGCCTTTAGGAAGTACCACCTTTTCTTCTGACTGACACCCAGTGCAGCTCCTGCTTTTGGTAGCTCAGGACCTTGTTACTGTAGGTGCTCTCATGTTGCATAAAAGCAGAGCTCACTCATTTGTAGTCACTGCTGAAACAACACAAGGGTCTTCTGGTTTCCTCCTTGGAGGCTCCCTTCCTCTACCCAGCTCAAGACCTACAGCCTCTTTACACGCAGTGTCAGGGTTTACCCTTTCCGCTTGTAGGGCCTTGATTTACTCGGCTTTTCTTAAGATCCAACACAGTCCCTCTCCTTTCAGCAACAGTGTTTGACAGTGATGAAACTGACACAGCTATTCCTCCAACACTAGGTGATATTTGTGTGACCACCTGAGATGGGGTAGACCACAAACCCATGAATGTGAGGACCACGTCCAGGGGAAGAGTCGCTTAGGAAAGGTCAATGTGACTTTCCCTGAGCGCATGGCAACACAAGGGAAAAAAGGAAGAGCAGGGACAGCAATACATCACCACAGTGGCAAAACAGTGAAGGCTAGTGGAGACCAGAGGTGTGCTCCCACACAGGTCCAAACACGATGTCTCAATGTTTTGCTCAAATTCTCTCATTCTTGGAGGAGCTGAGCTCCCTGCACAGTGCCAGCAGGAGACACAAAACCCTGTCAGAGTAGCAAGTGGTGTCAGTCCCAGCTAGTACCCCAGCCATGGTGGTACTTCGCACTGTGATCACAAAGTTTCAGCTCTGCATCTGCAGATGTCTGGGCTAACAGCAAATCAAGGTATTTCTATGAGTCTTCTGCAAAGCACAGTTCAATGGAAGTAGGTCTGTGTGGGTTCCAGCACGACGGTTTTTGTGCCAGTCTTCTTTGCGTTTTGTCCACTCTACCCACCCTCACCTAGTCCCCTCAGAAAGGCAGCGTCCTGAAGGTGTGAGGTGTTCCTCTCTCACCTTGCTGTGGACACGGGAGCTCAGGACCATTCTGCTTCAACAGCAAGGGCATCTCCCCCTGACTGACATGGCTCTCTATGCCACATTTGCTCCTTCTTTTGTCAAGGCTATGCTCATGCAACCAGTTACACCACTTCTCTCCCACCTCGCATCGATGGGCATCTCTGGTGCTGAATCTTTCTTCCCTGCTCACCCTACGGTTCTGCAGTGGGATGAGAGACCTTTCCGCAGCATTTTCACTGAAGGCGTTCCTTTCTCTCCACTCCCAGGCAGCTGTGCCCTCTCCCCCTGCCATCCCCAGGCACGGGGCTTTCAACATCTGCAGCACCAGCAGAGGCAGCTGGGTGCCAGGCACCTTCTGCCGCAGCCACAGCAGCCTGACCTGCTCAGCTCGGCTCGGCTCCCCAGAGCCCTCGGTGGTCTCCTCAGAAGCTCATACCCTGCTGAGAGTAATGTATTACTTGACCGAGGACCGATAATTTTGGTAGCTGCAGCTCCCCAAACCAACAAGCCATGGCATACAAAAGAGGCAACACAAATGGGCCGTTGCCATTGTCAATTTAATGTTTAATAATTTGTTGAATGTTAATATGTAAATATGGTAAACTATCAGGTGAGTCCTAATTCATTCAGTTCTGCAAGCTAAGCAACCAGTATGAATTCTCTAGAAACACGTCTGATCAACTTCCCATTTCTCAAGGCTTGTGAGGTAACTAATGTCTGACAAAATAAAAATATATTGAGAAGCTGCAGGTTTCATTTTCTGCTGGCTTTGAATTCCCAGGGCCAGTGTAAGAAGGGTTTCAACACAAACCTACCGAGAATAAAAGAACTTACAAGCACGAGCTTCGAAAGAATATTTTTTGATTTCTTTGTAATTTGACAGGCCCATCATGCAACTGAAATTATTTATGCCATGTGTTTTTTCCCATACAATTTCCTTGATAGTTAAGATGTCACTATTTGCCTTACTGCTGTTTCACGAGTAGTTAGTAAGAGAGGATGTGGAATCCCCATCCTTGATTGTCTACAAAACATGAAAGGGCAAGGCCCTGAGCAACCTATCATCTATGAATGATAGCATGCAATAAACTATTCTAGAGACTTTGAGGTTAGCTGAGAGAAAAAAACAAGTTTCCTAGATAAAGTCCGAAAACAGCTACCGGAAACACTGGCTACATTATTTGATTCATAGTTTCCCAATAATTGCATATATAATTTTTTAAAATAGGAAGATTTTTTCAGTCAAAGGTTGAATTTCAGGGAGAGAATCCCAAAATGAACTGTTCACTCAACTGAGTTACACTGCTCTGTGCAAGCTTTCTGCTGACTGATTCTGAGAACGATGTTAGGTAAATATTAATTTTTTAAATCAAATTTAATGAAATAAAAACATTAATTTCTTGCTATTAGTTCCACATAGGTTATAAAGTTACTTACAAAAGTTACAAAATTGCCCACAAAACAAATGTGGGATCATTTTAGGATTTCATTAAAGCATTGAGCAATCTCTATTAGTGTCTGGGAAAAAAAGATAATTTAAGCTGCGTCAGCTTTGTCATTCTTGATATTGTTCAGGCACAGAAGTTTATATTGTTCCCGCTACATCTCTCTCCAGACTTCTGCTATTCACCCACCCTCCCCTGCTTTGCAGATGAATTGGGATCAGTTTTGCTCAGTATAAGTGATGTATTTAGCTAACCTGAACACAATTTATTGACTTAACAGCATTTATCAAGCTGCAAATATGAGTGATAACTATCAGTTTAATATCCTTCTGTGTGCTTGCTACAATTTCCTGTGGCAGGCATGGCTGTTGTTTAAAAAGACAGTAAGGTTTCCTATTCTCCAAAACTATATTATGTGCATAATAATTTAAATGAGATACAGCTGCAGATACACTTTATATCTAAAAACTAATATTATTTTGTTGACAAGGAGCCCTTTATTGAAATCAGGTCTAAATATATGAATGTATATATATTATCTTAATGGCTTTATTTTTTATTGGAAAGGTATCATAAACGTAAATCTTTATATCAATGAGCAGTGAAGAGAAACCTGCTTTGCGTGTGTCATGTATGACTAAGATTAATAAATGAGACAAGTTCTCACACTGAACATACAACAAAAGCAATGAACAGTGATCCATTATAAAACAAAGCCAAAAAAAAAAATGAAGTTCAGGCAAAAAGATGAGACACATTAATACAATCTTTAGAAAAATGGAAAAGTACAGAGTTCGTTCAGTAATGCACCATTAGTGTTTACTGTATACCTCCGGTAACTCAGCCTTTCATGAAGCACCTTTAGCCAATTAAATGGGATCCTTTGCGATGAGACGTATTTCACTCAAAGCAAGAAAAATGCATATGGATCTTCTTTGTCTTCAGTATGATTCCATAAACACCAAGCAAAAAGAACAGGTGTCCCTAAGTGCTCTGAGAGAACCATTAGCATCCACCAGCTTATTTTTTTCTTGTATATTCCTGTTTTATGAGTTACAGTCTGCTGATTTTGGCTTGCAGGTATGTTCACTGAAAGTCTGAAATATATTTCAAGCAAGTATTGCAGCACATCTCATAAAGGAAATTTAAAAGATTATTTTGAATGTTTGCAATACTGGAAATGGGATGTCCGCGGAGAAACAAATACACGAGATCACTGGCTTCTTTTTGTGCCACCTTCTCTTCTGTCCCCTATCTGCCTCCTCTACCTTTCATTTAGATAAAAATGACAGGGTGGAAATTACAGCTTATCACTCTGCATCTACTAATAACTATGCAGTCTGAACCATTTAAATCAGGCAACAGTTTCTAAATAAAATTATAAAAATATGACAAATATGTTGTCTAATCAGTACTAATCAGCAAACCCAGACTTACTTTTAAACATTGACAATTTTGAACTCATTGCACGTATTTATGACTGGACAGCTTGTGACAAAGGCAATCAAGCTCTATTCGGTGTACAAATACATTTGCACACGAATATAAAAGGATATTTGTGCGTAGCATATTTGCCTATCTATCTCTCCTGAAAAGTGACAAACCACTATTTCCAGAGTTGATCTTCCTTTGAGGGGAAACAGACCTCCCGAATGTAGCTTATTGTTAAGTAACATGAATAAATCACCATCACAGGTGAGGAACTGGGTACAGCGAGCATTCATAAATTCTTTAGTTTCTGTGCCACATGGCACTCTCCGTAAATGCTTATAGCAAGGCATGTATTAAACATTAATCTAGGCTCCTGACAGCACCTTGAGTTGAAGCAGGGAGGCCTATTAAGCACAATCCGGTTAAGGGGGGACAGAGCAATTCGCTTCTGCTCAACCGCGTCCCCTTCGGATCTGCAGGAGCCTCGCACATTGGCTCGATTTCAAAGGTGACGTTCTCAGTGTTCTCCCCCGTGATTTCTTTACCCTTACAGGTGCTGCGTTGACACCGGTGGGCTAACAGTGTTTTGGCTCAAGGTCTTCCTCAAGGAGGCTGGCGTATATCCAGGCGATGACAATGCAACACCTGGGATAAGAAAACAGAAGTATAGAGGGTTTTGGGGTTTTGTACTGTAAAGAGCTTTCATTGTATTCATTTTTTTAATGAAAAGGAATCTTTTGAGTGCATTCTAGTTCTAGATGCACAGAAGCCAAGTGGCACAGAAGCACAAACCCCAAATGAGCAATGCTGTTCAATACATAGCAAATTTTCTTTATTTCATATGATTCACATCATCCAGTCCTTGTTTCTTTAATTCAATGTTGAAGAAAACATTTATTTATTATGGAAGGAAAAAATGAATGGCTATTTTAAATTGCAACACACCAACTATTTATTATGTCATCTTACCTATCCACAGTGATATATCATTCTTGTCTGGATTTGCCGAACCATAATGGCAAATATAACTGAAATAGTCCAACTTGCAGAGAAATTTAACTATATGGGTTTTTCTAAACAGCATTCAGTTATGTAAAAGGACAACCGAACCCCAAAATTTAAGCAGTTATTCTAATGAGAAAGCAACACCAGGAAATTTTGGAGTTTATATTTGAGTTAACAAAATCTAAATGTTTATTAGGCAAGTCAAGAGTAAGTCAAAGGCGCATCCCCAAACTATAGATATTGCATCTGAGAACAACAGAACATCTATGACAATTTGAAACAGTTTAATGTTTGTACTAAGACAGATATTTATATTTATTAAAAGTAAAGAATTTAAATCATAGGTTATGGCACTGTAAAATAGAAAATACTCCAAATCTGGTGTATACATAGATTTCACCATGATTTTCATTCATGAAAATCTTGACTTGCAGGATCAGGCCACTGACAGAGATCCAGCAACATTTAAACTATTTTAAGTTAGTATTACAAAGGGTGAACAAATCTTCACTGTGAACTATCCCATTAAAACAGAGAAAGGGATGGCAAGTTCTTGAGTCTAATTTTTTATTTCAAGGATTGCTTTGCAATGTAAAAGACTGAAATCATACCTAAATTTATTTTCAGATTATTTTGATCACTTTCTAAAGAAAACAAAATGCTGTAGTAAGCAGAGGACAAAGTGGTATGACTTTATACACAATGAAATGTAGACGTAGCAAAGGTACTTGGTGTGACACTGATTTTTCTTAGATGACTATGTCTTCAACTTAAGAAAAACAAAACTATAAATTCTGTATGGAGGAGATAATGTAGCAAGATTTCGATGTAGGATAGTTTATTACCTATGTACAAATTCTAAACATGAAAATAATGAGTAAAAGAAATCAGACTCTATTTACATTTACATTTTTTTACAAACTATTTTTTACAAGAAGTGTATTTTTTTTCTCTAAATAACAGGACAGACACATAAGACCAATCTTTTTGTATTACATACATAAATAAATATTGACTTTAAATGAGTGTTATAGGAACATAATTTCTACAGCCAATTTGGGTAACAGAGAAGCAGTTCTGTTACCTCTACTACAATATAATTAAGTAAAAAGGAAAAATTTTACATATAGAGCTCTGTTAATTACTTTGTAAATTGTACCTTACTAATATATTCAGTAGAGGTAATACAGTCATTACATTTCATGCCCACAACTGAACAATGAGTTTTGGCATGCAAAACCATATATAATCATCAACATCTGCAGGTATTCATTTACATTTTTTAAATAAAGGGTATTCTTAATTATTTAAAACTACATGCAACAGCTTATTAGCATCATATTCCTGGTTACAATGCACAAGTTTGCATAACATTATTTTTAGTAATTGATGTTCACAGGTACTGATCAAAAGGGTAGGAATATACTTGGCACATAGTATAAGAAAATCAATTAATAAATAAGTCAATATCACAACTACATTTACATATACACAAGACAAAAATAATTTTTTTATGGTGGTGTACACAGAACTTAGAACTGTCTGGGTCCCATACTTTGTTCTATAAGGCCCTGATTTAAGAAAGCGTTCAAGCGAATTTTGACATCCATGCTTTATTCGAGACATCACTAAAGCTCATTCTTAGCTGCAGAGGTTTACTTCTATCCCACTGACTTCTTTTGTGCATATGGAAGTTTCCTCTGCCGCGTACCTTCCTGAATCAGGGCCTGCTTATATGAAACTCTCCCTGACCCCAGTTGGGAGCACGCAGATGAAAGTATTGTGGAACAAATTGACTCAGTATTTAGGCTTCTATACAGTTCTGCTAATGCCAACAGTAAAATTCCTGTTCACGTTAGCAATAAGTATTTCTTTGATTTTTTGTATGACCAGGCCAAACGTTAATGTCAATGTTTGCATCGCCATACAATGTCCTCAGCTCTTTCTGAAGCCCCTAAGTTGAAGATGTTCAGCATTTCAGAAGTCAGACCTTCTATTTATTGTCTATGTGCTATACTCTTAATGAATGTTCAAGATGATACACATAGTAGTACATCACAAGCTCTGTCTTATTTGAACAAACAACTCAAAAATGGTCAAAACAGATATAACAAGAACAAACAATTTTCTTCTTAAACAAAAATCACCGATGAACACAAAAAAAAATCCACCTCACAAAACAGTTAGTGAAAATGGCATAATCTTACAATTCTCCTTTAAGAAACAAAGATAAACAAAATGCATCCTGAAGTCAACTGACAAATCCATCAGAATCGTACATAGCAAATAATACATTAGTTTAAAGGTGCATAATATCTAAAAACATCCCAATACCTATATTAACTCTGTATTACACAACATCATTAGAGAAAATAAATCTTTAACTAGTGAAACAAGTAGTGAATTACAACTCTATTGCTGAATTAAATGCTTAATGTGACTTAGGCTAGTAAATTAGGACAATACCCTGTACAATTCAGCGAACAAGGCTTTATGAATTAGGCACTAACAACTTCAAATCCATACTGCTAAATTCAAAGAATAATCAGGAAATCACACATAGTTGGCAATCTAACTTCCGTGCACGAGCTTTGTTGACCTTGTATTTTTCATTTTTGATTTGGAGGGTGACTTGAAAGATGAGCTGATAAATTGATTTGTAGAAGGAAAAAAATAATTTACATCTTAGTGGACTCTACATAATAGACTTGTTCAATACAATTCTACTTCATGAACTCTTTTTTTTTTTTTTGATTTCCAGAATCTACTTTAAAAGTGAAAACCCCTCCATGTTTTTGAAAAGTACGTTGTTACTTTCAAAAGTGGCATGGTTCAAAGAGACTGGCATCAACAAACAGTAACCATTTTGATTCATTTCAGAAGAACGAGGTTTCCCCTCAGGAACCAAGACTAAGGTTATGATTACTGAGGGCTGCTAACTTCCAGTTTATCGCCAAGACAGATTTGGCATCATTGTAATAAAGACCGACATCCATGTTCTATGCCTTACCATGTCACTACGAATGAAATATAATTTCATTAACATTAATCAAGTCACTACAGATTTGCTCCAGCATAACTAGGACAGACTGTGATTGAAGGGTTTGGACAGAAGTTTTCAGAGAAGCCCGAGGTTAATTACTTTCCCAGCTCCCACTGACTCCTGCTCTCAGCAAACACCACAGAGATCACTTCTAGACTTATCGACGCCCTGTGCAATCCAAGTGTCGAAGCAGTGCTGCACACTGTTCTGGTTCAAATTGTGTTTTCTCTGTAAAAACTTGTACGCACAGAACATTTCCATGCTGACAAGTGTCTCTGAAACTTTGGCCTTCTACCAAAATTGAAAATAAACCTTTATACTAGAGATTTTTATGAAGAAGAGTTCATCTGTTAATTTGCTAATGTATTTTGGAAAAGAGGAGATGACAGAACGACAGAGGAAGGAATTAAAAGCACCATAGCCTTTAAGATTTGTAAAACTACTGTTAAAGGCCCAAACTATGTAGCAATAGAAATTTTCTGGGAAAGTTCTTGGTCACTGAGTGCATATCAAAAAAGACAACAAGCAAAGTAGAAAGAGAATGGCAAAAAAGAGCCCTTTAAAACTGAAGGTAGAAACGTATGAAAACTGGAGTGAGTGAGTGAGTGATCAGAAATTAATTGTTTCCTTCACCCCCTGTGGTATCAATCCACAGGAAACACAAAGCTATAAACTTCAGTACAGACAAACTGTATTTGAATATTTTGTGAATTCTCTACTATGATAAACATAACTCTGATCCTGAGTTTCAGGTATGTACTTATTTTCTCTGTATTTACTTTCCAGTTTGTCATCAAGAGAAGGAAAATATATTTACCACTAACGTCTGAGCTCCTCACACTGAATACCTCAGGCACATATGAAGTACAGGTGAGTCTGTAGCATCTGCTGGGAGAAAAAGTGGCCACCTAGTCAAGTTTGACTACTAAGCGTTTGCGTTCCATTAGCCTCATCATACAATGGTTCAGGGAGCAATGGAAACTGTGCCAAAGAATGCAGGAGCACTTTGAACATCTTGAACATGAGAAGCTGATTATGAGTATTTGTATGGACGTTTATTGGCAGATACTTTCCACCCTCTCAGTAATAAATCCAAGCAGTTTCTGTTTACTATCGAAGGATGTCTCTCTGTGTGGCAAATTATTCTAGACAGTTTATATTGCACAATAAGGCAATATGAATTCCCTTATGGTTAAAAAGGGCACCCGTCTGTCTAAATTTGAAAAATGCATTCAAATAAACTATAAGCCAATGTTTTCCAGATGCCAGAATATTGTCACATAATTCTTTCTGTAAGCAGAATAGCACGGAGCCAATACATCCATCCTTCTGTTCAAAAGATCCATGGGGAAAAGAGATACATGCATCAAAAGCCAAAGCCAAAAAGTAGCTCTACGGCTACTTGAATAATAAATGTGCCTCAGAATTTCAAATTCTAAAATGTTCATGTTAACTATTCCGATTTTTCACTAGAAAATCAGTTTTTCTTTTCAAGATATTACTGTATCTTGAAATATTATGTATCAAAAAATGGTAAGTGGCAGTTTAAATTTCATTCTGCCAGGTTCTATCAATTAATTGTATTAATTGCCATAGATTTTCAACAATTCTATTAATTTCCATTTATTTCTTTACAATGCTACATCTATCCTGGATATTTTTTAGCTATTAACTATGTTAATAAAAGATCTACATGCTAAAACATTACCATTTCAGAACAGATGGTTGATAAGAATGTATCATCATTTTCCTCTGTGGTGATACTGCAATTATCAAATACCGACTATTATTTTGGGGTTTCCGCTACTGGTATTTATTTTACTTATGTCCTCAGACATATGGAGATCTTCTTCAACAGCAGAATACACTAGGGTTTAAACTGGTGACAGGCAGAGCTGTAAGTAAAATAGATCATTTAAACACGCTGATGAGAACATGGCCTCCGGTGTTCAAAAGTATGTATACATCACAGGACAACCTTGCAAATATTAACATTGAAGCCACTAAGAGAAAAAGCTGTATACACTGCACTGTTTCAATCTACAAATACAAAAACATTATAATGAACACACTTTTGATTTTCTCACAGGTGTTGCGCTGGATACGATCTTCATTTCGTTGAACAGTGGTGGCACTGAAATGATTCTTGCTGTGTGTTTCATCCTGGCCTTGGTGCAAATACAAGTTGTCATGGCTGAACTACAGAGAAGTAGATACTGATCGTACAGGATGGTAACTTCCACTGGAAAACTGGGTTCATTGCTCCTACAGATATGCCTTTTCCTAGCCTCCATTTGGTAGCTCAGTTTTTCTCTCAGTTATTTGTATAATCATCTGAAACAGTCTAATATTTCTCTGGGGGTGGCTTGTAGTGATGTGGATGATGTTGCTTCAGATGAGGTCCTAAACAAAAGAGCAGGAAAATATGCACACATCAAACCCTGAATATGTAACACCATCATTTATCTGTACTAAAAAGTCTTCATGAGGCCTTCAGCTTGTAAGTGAACTGCCGGTGCCCACAACTATGTGCATATTCAGTCCAGACAACTTTAGTGACTGTGAAAGGATAAAAGGTTTCAAGCAGATGAATCTTGGACTAATTCATTATATTTTTTTGTTGAGCTTCGCAACATTGAGCTGTACTTGTCAGAAACTTATAAAATGCTGGAAATCGCCATTATGAGGCCTGCACTGCTTTAGAAATATGATCAGGCTCTATCCATGCTGGACTGAATGCACCCAGAAAAATCAAATCTTGAAAGCTAAGCAATCCCAGGCCTAGACAGTACTTGGAGGACAGACCATCTTTGAATCCCAAGCACTATAGGCAGAAGCCCAAGAGCTGTGGTGGAATAAATGGCAAATGTCAGACCACAGAAACCGAGTGAGAGAAAGACTGCATTTGCTTCCATCATTGCTGATGCACAGTTATGGGGGAAAAAAACCAGTATTTTCACACATCTTAAATTCATGGAATGCTACTGGAACCAATAAAGACTCCAAGGCTCAAGCTAACTGTTTGCATGTGGAGGACTGAAGTTCTGTCACACGTAACCACATGTCACAATGGGGTACTACGTACTGTGGGGTGAAAATGGAGGCAGGTCAGGTGTTCGGAACGATTTTATCGTAGCTGGCCCTTCCCCACCAGTCGTCAGCACTTGAACTTCCAAGCGGTATAGCATCGATGGCCTCAGATTGGGCACGGTAAGTACATAATGATCCTAAAAATAAATAAATCACATTAATTCTCAGAGCGTCTAAAAATAAAACATAGTTGACCTACTCATACAAAGCAGTAGTTTTAAACAGGTTCTGTCACTCTCAGCATCCACATTCTTAGAATTCTTAGAATCCTCTTAAAAGGATTTAACATACGTATCACTTTGTTGAGAGGGTTTGTTTTGAATTTTTTGCTTGCTGTTGCCTTTGAGCATACTTTTTACCATAATGCGATGGTTTCGTGTATAAGAGGTCCAAGTCGTTCCTTAGTGTTTTTGAAAATGGATGATGTGCTGATCACTAAAAAAATAATAATAAAATTTTAACTTCCTAATAATTCTTTTTAACAAACATGTTCATTACATAAACTTTTTTTTTATTTGTCATCTTTCTGTGAATTCCACTAATTGGTAAATTAATTCATGGCAATTCACAGGTCTGGCTGCCTGCTGCACTAATGAAGATAAGCGTGGCTACACAGATTTCAGCATACTTGTACCAATCACAGCATGAGAATCTGCCCTTCTGTTCTTAATCCCGTTTTTGGCATGATGGCCTCAATTTTCACTGCTCCATACCTTGCGTGGTCACTTACACCTGTGCAAAATAATTTCAGAGTAAGTTTATAAATGCTCCCAAATGGGAAGACGTATGACTAAAGACTGAAGAGCATTAAGGAATCTAAAGTCCTGAGTCACCTTACTCCAAGCTGAAAAAGACCAGTCCCGGGAAGGGGACAGCGGGGCAGTGATGCCGGACAGTGCGGGCACAGCGTGCTCCTGCCACCAGCCAGGCTGGGCCAGCCAGGAATTTGCCGGGCAAGTTCCTGTGACCGGCACTGCACTCAGCACCATGTGGGGGGCTCTAAGCGGGCTGTAGGAATAACTGATAATTTGCTGTTACTGCCAGAGCCCACAGTGAAGGGGAAAGGAGAGAGAGAAAAGGTGGGGGGGAAACGTGTAGCTTTACTGCCGAATTAGTACATATTCTGAGATAGATGGGGCTGCTCTTTATAGACCTTGCTGAAGCTGTTCCACCTCGTATAACATACCGAACAGGTAGGAGAGAGAGAGGAGTGCACACATCGCACTCAGACACTCGCTCTGCCCATTCTGCCCATTCAGGTGCTCCTCCAGCATTTGGGACCTCTGGGTTTCAGCCCCTGTTGTGTAAATATTAAATTTTTATCACTCAGAGGCTACCAACGAGAATGAGTGAATGATCATCACCGTAAAATACCCTAATTGTAGTGGTTTCTGAGAGGTAGAAGATACTGTTTCAGCTCAAATCAGTTGCAATAAATAGACAGAGAGATACATATAGTGATAGATAATTAAATAAAAGGAATCCCCAGACTCTACAGTAGAAAAACAGAGAAAAACAAAGAGAAAACATTAAAGCATAATCCAATGCAAAGGAGTGTTTTAAATAAAACTTTATATGTATTTCAGACCTAACTGGACCAAAAGCTTAAAAAAGGAATAAGAAATTCTGAATAAAATATACACCTGCTCCTAAAAATCAAGATGAAAAGTGAAGTGAAAAGTAACATCTCATGGTCCGTAACTTTGCTTATCATTGTGCTAAAGTGGCTGTTTGAAGCCGAAGGTCTGTGACTGAGTAACCGCTTCAGGCAATCTTGCAACATGGCTGGCTGAAGAGACCAAGGCTGTATCTGCACTGTGCTTCCACGCTGGACTGTGGGTCGAGCTTTGAGGGAATTGGTGCAGATCACACCGAGTCTGTACTAAGCCGTAACAAAACAGCTCTGCACGCCGCGTGGTAGCTTGCCCCATGCTTGTAGAGCATCCGCGGTCAACTTTGTTGCTCTCACCCAGAACAACAGGCTTTGAAACGCGGGTGCCCTAGCCTTAAGGCAGTCTGCTAGGAACTAAGACAGAATGGTGAGAACCTTGCTTTGGATTTGTGGAAAACGCGTTGAATGTAAGATGTGTCCAAAAAAACATTTTACGCATTCTTTAATGAAACAAATGTTGTGAAAAGACTTTCAGCCAGCTCTGCTCTAGACAGAACCGCCTTGATCCACTTCCCTGAAGTGAATGAAAAGACTCCCAATGTTGTTAGCTGACTTTGGATCAAGGCCAGCTGCTTAAGCCTTTTGTTGACTTTGGTGGGTCTGGCAACAGAGTCGGAATGAAGTGCTCTTCACCTGCCTCTGTCAGAGGAGGAACTGAAATAGCAAAGGCCATCTTAAAGCAAATAGGGGGAAGAATTCCAATTGTTAATTCTCACGCTTTCAATAAACAGTGAAATCTACTTCTCCTTTAAATTATTTGTCTGTCAGACAATGGTGCATATTGGCAGAGGGGGAAGTGATTTTTATTTTTCTTAGAGCAATGACTGACTCAAAGGAAGAGAAAATTCTCTTAAATCCGTCAACTTGGATACCAAATAATTAGTAAAAATATAGTAATGACCAAGTTGAACAGCCTGATCATCAAAAGAAAATAAAAACTATTTATTGCCACACAGATGATCTTTTCCTCCCCTCAGGCATTTCTCAGACAACGGTTGCTAATTTGACAATTGTGAACATTAAAATGTTTGATGTGTCATCAAGAAGAGTAGCTGTGCTTTGTTTCTCCAGCAAGGAGGAAAAATTAAGCACTTCCTGCTCCAACTTGCCTGCAGAGCCAGAGAACGCTACGTGTGACATCTGCATTACCACTAAACATTAAAAATAGGCCACATACGCACACGCTTATGAAGCCGCTAGCAAAAGAAAGTAACAAACAACTTACTGCTGGCAGTATCTGCGACTGCGAAATGATGCTGTTGGGTAAGCTGTTCTGCCGGCTTTCTGTGGTTACTTCTGCCCAAGTGACTTGAAAGCCAGTCATGGGCTGGCGAAGGTCTGCCTTAGATATCTTCCAGGAAAAATGCCCAGTGATGTTACCTTCCTGGACAATGAAAGACGCAGATAGGTTCTCGGGTTTGGCCAACACTTTGGGTAGAACTGGCACTATAAATTTGGAAAGCAAAAAGAGAAGCTAAACTTTGAGAGATAATGTTCATTTAGTTCCACAAATCAAGGTCAGACAGAGCGCGCTTTCTGGTGTTACCCAGGATCCTGCCAGCTTTCTGCCATCGTATTTTCAGTGTTAACCAAAGCCCGTCTTTGATATATTCTGTTGGCATTTTGTGCCAAATTTAAACGCCGAATCAAATCCTGTCTGCTGCAGGTGACAGAAAGGAAAGCCTGTGGCATGTAAAGGCATACGCGCCTCATTCACAGGCAACCATCCTGCCGCTCCTCTGTATTTCAGAATACCTGAGCTCTGCTTTTCAATTTTGGGATCACAAAGAAAACCCACAGGACCGCACAGAACTCCATGAGGCAGGAAAAAAGTGAGATTCATGCTCTAAAACTGTAGTACAATTTAATAGGGGCACTCTGATTAGGGGAAACATATGCCTGAGTTGCAGTTGCCCAGGAATAAGGTTGTAATGCTGCAAACTGTCCAGAGGGGCGGTGAGGAAATGGCAATGGTGGCCAGCAGGGCTCTGAGGCGACCCACGAAGCACGGGAGTACCCTTGGGGACAGTAAGGACTCAAAATGAGAGGTCCACCCTCTAGCTGAAGAGAGAGGTTTCCAGACGTGGCTGTCCAAAGCCATGGCTGACCTGACCTAGCGCTGACAGCAACCCTGCTTCAAGCAAGCGGCCGGACTGGCTGAGCCCAGAGCTCCTTACCAACCAGCATCTCCATGATTCTGCAATTTTCCATAACCCTCTGGCTACACCTACCATTGTGAGAACACTGTGAAAGATATGAGTGCCTTTATTTTTTTATTTGAGAGCAGAATTAACCTAAACAAAATCGAACTGAAAAAGCAGCTTGCATCAGTAGCAAAACATTTAAAAGATGGGTTATGCCAGCATGATTATGTTTACAGTTATCATCTGTCACTATAATGAATATAACTGGGAAACAGTTCCTCCTTATAAAAATAAAAACTGTATAATAACAAATGTCATCATACGTTTATAAACAGTCCACTAAAATTATCACCTAATTGACAAAACGGTAATGTGGCAGCCAAAATCTATACTGCTCTGTATTTTAGTTGATTTTTCATATAAGCATTAGTCATATTTTTATTTGTTCTGAATCTTTCATTTCCCATTTTAGAATTGATTTTAAGGACTTTTTTGTTGGTGATTATAAATGCATTTGAAACTATTTAGCTACTTTCCCAGATCATGCCTTACCTCCTTCAGCAGGACAATTAATGTGCTTGTGGTTTTTTTCTTTAAATGCAGAGCAAGGTGGGGTAACAAAGAAAATGCTCTCAGCCTTAAAACGACCTTTAGATTTTGCAGGCAAAACAGTTACTTTATATTTGCATGAAAATGACAGGTCCTTCAGAATCATGTAGTTTTCCTAGAAGAAAAAACAAAGAGATCACATGCTGCAAATAGAAAAAAATAATTGAAAAAAAACTGCTCTAGAAAAAAAATAAATTGAAAAATAAGGTTGGCAGAAGATGAAAAGTTTTCTCCAATAAAATATTTTCATGATATGCTTAACACATGCCAACATGGCTTTTAGTCAGAGAACAAAGCAAACGCTGCCTATGTTATGATTATTTTTAGTAGCAAAACATTATTTGCATGGTATTTGGATACGTCCTTCAATTCTACAAGAGTTCCTTTGCCACCCTGCATCAAAGCAACTGGCTTCCAGCATTTAGAACAGTCTCTCTGACATGATGGCAAGGGGGGTTGCAATGTGAGGATGTAAATGCTAATCGAATTAAATAAATGTAAGAAAGCTGAGTTAAGCTGCTGTAAATGACAGGCTTCCTCTACATTTAACTTTTTTCAAGTGCATTCAAAGTCCAGCATGGCATTATGGATCCATTTTTTCCCACTTTAGTACATTAACTACTTCTAACTTCTTATCAGGAAGAAAAGCTCTACAGCTGAACTACAAAGCACAATTCTCTGTTTAAAGACAATGTCTGGAGAAGAAAACTTTACACAAAACTTAAGTATCCTGCTAAATTCCTACATTGTCTAAAGCACTTTTGAAAATCACATCCTGAAAGCTTTAGCACAAATCATATATGAGAAAAAAACGTTTGGTTTTTTTTTTTCTTTTCCTGGGAAGATGTCCAATAATACCTTACTGGATAAGGTCAGCAGTCTTTCACTGTCTGTTAGATATTTACTTCCCTTCAGAATCACTACTTTCCAGCATTTTTCTGCATAACTCACTCTTTTTTCTAATCCCAAACTGGATTAGTCTAACCTTCACTTGGAAGGCCATTTCCAATGGAACACAGAGATTGGGCTGGGACTTGACTCCTCACCTTCCACCTGCCAAGAGAGTGCTCTAATAGGCTTGACTCCTGCTTAAAATTGTGACAGGACTATTTTTATTTATTGTGACAGGGCCTAAATGCTCAACACTGGAAACATAAGGTCTTTATCCACCTTGACCTATCACACCCAGTACCAAACTTTTTGTAGCATCAAGTTTCTTTTGCTTCCTTGCAATTATTTTCTTCCTCAAGAGAAACCCAGAGTTTCCCAAAGTAGATTGGACCAATTACAGTAAGATGATTTAGACAAAATAAATGAACTAATCCCACAATGCATTTGGGCAGATGTACAAAGAGTCTTTCCTGACCTCTAGTGGAAATAAACTTCTTAAATGTTAACTTTCTATCTTCAATGTGCATAACCTGAAATATTGGGACCAATCATAACATTATGTCACAATCATTTTTTAAATCCACCTCTAATATTTGCTTTGCTGACCCCATGAAACAGTAAATCTTACAAGCTAACAGCCTTCTGTTTGAGAAATTATGTCTTTTGATTTACTCTACTTTTACATGCCATTAACTCCACTGAATTGATCCAGTAGTATAGGTCAGGGGAAGAAGGAAAGGTGAACTGTGATTTCTTCCATTCTTCATAACCCACTAAATCAATTGTGATGCACCAATCACATTACTGTATTGTTCAAATAATGTGTTACAGAGATGGATGACACTAGATTGCAAACAAATTGAGTACGAAGAACTGCCACTGCAATATATATTTGGGCTGACATCCACTTACGTAGAGCTTCTCTCCTAATCTGATATCTGTCTGACTTCCAGATTTAATGTCTAGTATTTTTCACCTATCGTCCTTTTTTCTTATTCCATTATTCTCCTCAGGGTTATGAAACCCACCTGCATGTCTAAAAGAAAACCTAGTTTATTAATTAGTATTATTATTACTGTTCAGTATTTGCACTGTACTAGAGTCCTACAGTACCAGTTATAGATAAAGCTCCATGTTCTATATGCTGTAGAAATATGTAAGTACTTAGCTAAGAAGTTTGTTTGCCTGCTCTTGTTTTCTGAATAACACCGACAACAAAAAATACTATTTCAGCCAAGCGTGGATTTAAAAAAAACCAAACAAACAACAAACCCCCAAACAGTCCAGATTTTATCTTTTGCCAAAGAGGAAAACATAAAAAAGAAACATTCTTATCTGTGAAGCACGGTATAAAGGATACCGTGTTATGTTAAAGAACCATCCTTTCTCTTGCTGCTTAGAAGCTGCTCAGAGTCAGGCAGAAGGCTGAACGGAGACTTACGTAAGTCAGCTCAGTTACTTTCCCAAGTCCTTTGGTGTCATTGTGTGCACAGGACTCCAGTAACCAGTGGACTTGGAATTGATTCATGCTGATATCTAAGTGATATAAAAAGAGAGGAAAAGACATATATTATAATTATGCTTTCACCATTGCAACTTTTCTGGCTTCTCTGGATAAAAATAGAAGGAGTTTTAAGTATCGTAGAGCTGGTAGTTTCTCACTTGTTCCTAAGCATCCTTCAACAGAGTGGAGACAATATTAAACACTTACGTAATTTAAACCTTATATCAGCTAATGGAGATAACTTTAAAAATAGTGAACTGGCTTTTTCACATATGTAAGCATATACCGCCTACATTCTTTTAAAAATCCAGCATTTAAAATGAGCATTTAAAAAAATCTCAATGCTGCTAGTCCTAAACATCCTGCAATGATAGGAATTATTTTGTCAACTGCCTGTGACTGTTTATATTGTCAGAGCATTGCAATACTGCTGCCTGGCACTGCTTGAGAAATCTGTGTCTGCAGACATGTGAAAATGGCTGTAAATCGCGGAGCTTTCTCCTTTCAGAATGTAGCATAAGACCTGTTCAGTATCTGTCCAAACAAAATTCTAGTCTTGACTTTTAGGAGTAATACCAAAGGCTTCAGTTTGCTCCTATTTAAATGAATGACAAAACTTGCTGCAGTATCAATAGTACAAGATTTGAATCAATTTCCAGGTCTTCCAGCTCCCTGTCTAATACTGATTGCATAAGGAAGAAAAACAAAGGGGAATAAAGATTTAGACAAAAGAAGAACAACTCATCAGGCAGTGCACATACATCCTGTCATTTTCCTGGATTTAGTTCTCCTAACACGGGGGACGCAGAATTATGTCTGTTATTATTAATTAGCTTGGTATGACATAGCCACTAATGCCATGTGCCTGATTGTGGGTTTCAGGACGGAAAACAAATACCTTTGATGCCTTAAGGGCTGATCTGGCATTAGACTGCTATGAGCAATTTGGATGCAGAAGGGGAGGATTGTAAACTAAAGAGAAAATAAGTAGTGTCTGAAACTAGCTCAAATGGTATTCCAGTAAAAAGACTGATTAGAAGCTCCTTGAAATAGATTTTTGCAGCAACTATCTTCATAACAACATGTATGCTAATTATTTGTGTGATTTCTTTGGAAACCCAACTTTTTTTTTTTTTTTTTTTTACAAAAGAAATCTATAAAGTAATAACTTGCTGCTTTGTTGGATGTGCTTTCACTTGCCTCTTAGTTGCTGGGCCTTGCCACTTGATGTGCCTATTGGATGAAGACACAAACTCACAGTCCATTTGTAAGCAGGTTTCATCTGATTTCGTCTGTTCCAGTTCACTCAGTTATTGCCTGTCACCTGCTTGCACCCCTCTCCTGGGGCAAACAAACCAAACACCTAGCTTCTTGGGATCTGAAAACTTTGTGCTATGTTAATCACGATATATTAATGATGTACACTGTGTGCCAATTAACCACAGTGACTCTGTATACTATCTGATAATCACAATTTACTATTTTAAACTATCTGCATGTAAGGTGGACTGTGGACTGCTCTTTGTAAAGCTACAAATTGGCTATTTTCACTTATAATAACTTTCACTTGCAATGCGTAAATAAATCGCTCTCTCTTTGGTAGAGATTATCAAAGCCAATTAAGCCTTGCCATTATCGAGCCACCAAGAACTGGATTAAACACATACCTCGGGAAGGTCACTGAATATCACTACATGGGCAACTGAGGATTTATCTTTCCCATAAAGATAGATAAATCCTAAATATCAAGAGCTCACAACTCAGCAACCACATATAGCAGTGTAGACGTTTACTAAGCCTCCGTTCCGTAATGTAATTAAACAGGTTGTAACCCAAGATATTTGGTATTTCCAGCTCCTGGCACAGTAGAATTCTGTTCATATTTTATTGCAGCTCCACCTCCATTCCTTATGTGAGCTTCTGCTCACAGGCAGTTCTTGTCTTCCTTCCTACTTCTCCTCTCCAGCACCAGCAAACTCTTAGTAACCCATTCACAAAGAGCTGTCTTTTCTGATAACTTCTCTGTTTGAGCTAGAATATCATGAAGAAGTTAAAAAAATTGCTATTTCCCTTCCTATCAATTTGGACTGTAAATGCAGGATGAAGGTTTTTAATAAACATAATTTCATTATTTTCTTAATTAAATAAAATGAATAAATGAATCTTGTATTTGACAGTGCTCAAATCTGGTATTTTGATAATAACCTATATTGAAAAGGTGAGATTTTCTTTCTTTCAGTGAGTATGTAATTAAAGTTATTTCAGCAAGGGTTTTGCACACATATATAAAAGTACATCAACAGCTATAAACTGGAATGCATCAGGACGCACCAGCTAAATTTATCCAAAACTTTTTGGTAGAACAGGCCTTTTTGACTTCCCTGAACTTTTATTTTCAAGAGTAAAACTTCTTCAGTTCTCATCTCCATCTTTGTCGTTGCTGTTATCTAATAGATTTCTTCAGCGGAGAAAGACTTGGGAGTCCTGGTGGACAACAAGTTGACCATGAGGCAGCAATGTGCCCTTGTAGCAAAGAAGGCCAATGGTCTCCTGGGATGCATTAAAAAGAGTGCCGTAGCAGGTCGAAGGAGGTCATCCTCCTCCTCTACTCTGCCCTTGTGAGGCCACATCTGGAGTACTGTGTCCAGTTGTGGGCTCCCTGGTTCAAGAAAGACAAGGAACTACTGGAGAGAGTCCAGCAGAGGACTACGAGCGTGATCAGGGGACTGGGGCACCTCTCTTATGAGGAAAGGCTGAGAGACCTGGATCTGTTTAGCCTGGAGAAGAGAAGACTAAGAGTGGATCTCATCAAGGCTTATAAATGGTGGAGGGGAGAACTTTGTAGAGTGGGGCTGATGGTTGGACTTGATGATCCCAAGGGTCTTTTCCAACCTAAATGATTCTATGATTCTATGAAATATCTAAAGGGCGAGTGTCAAGGGGATGGGGCCAGACTCTTTTCAGTGGTGCCCAGCGACAGGACAAGGGGCAATGGGCACAAACTGGCATACAGGAAATTCCATTTAAACATGAGGAAAACCTTTGAGGGTGGCAGAGCACTGGAACAGGCTGCCCAGAGAGGTGGTGGAGTCTCCGTCACTGGAGACATTCAAAACCTGACTGAACGTGTTCCTGTCCAGCCTGCTCTAGGTGACCCTGCTCTGGCAGGGGGGTTGGACTAGATGATCTCCAGAGGTCCCTTCCAACCCCTACCATTCTGTCATTTAAACATAAACATGTTAATTGCTTTTTGTTAAAAAGAAGAATGTAAAAACAGTTGCTAACAATAAAAACAATTTTCTCCTTTTACAAAATCTATCCTATCAGGGTCTATAGCCTGAGTAATTTGGGTTACAAAACTGAAATATAATAGGGAAGTAGTTCCTACTCGAGACAGAAACTTTTTAAAAAATAGGGAAAGGTGAGACATTTCCTGATTAAATAAAGCTAGAAGCATGAAAAACTCAAAGTGTATGTGCATGCATGAAGTATGCATATTAAATGAAATGACTGATTTAGAAATTATCTTTAAATTTTTTAAAAGCAAAAGGAGACAAGATGTATGGAATGATCTAAAAAGCCACATAAGCGACTTAAAAAAAAAAAAAGATTAAAATATGCATTTGTTTTATAAAATTACTCCAAAAGCTCATCACTCTAGAGTTTTTTTATGCAACATTATACATCTGATTTTGTGTTTACAGCACATGCAAAAGAAAAACTTCTCCCAGCCTTCTCTCCAGCAATATACACTCTTCTAGTGAGATCACTACTATAATTTTATTTAGATTCTTGTTTTCAGCTGTCCATTACAAACTCGGTGGTAGCTACTGGACAAGCGATCCAAGCTGCAGTCTAGCGGAATGTCAGCCACTACCGCCAAAGCTCATAGTTCTGAGTTCAGCGCAGCTGAAGTTAATACATGTAACCCACAGACACATCTTTTTCTGAAAAGTCATTGGAGTAGTTAGTGCTAACAGAATATCCAGTATCTAATGGGAATGATTTTGGCCAGTTCTATTAGAAAGCTCTGCTATCCCTTCTACAATAGGTATGTAATACTGAAAAGAAACTGCCAGACTCCTTCAGTCTGGTTCCCTGATATTTCAGGTATCACATTATAAAGCCTTTTTTTAATATAATCAATCACCTTCTTAATAGTTTGGAGTTTTCTTGATTCTGTACTTCAAATTATAAGTCTTTATGAAGCTTTATAACTTCATTGTTCTCATGGTTAGAAAGTATACCGTTTAACACTAAAAAGACTGATGGTTGCACAAACAGTAAGCATTCATCTTTCCCAGAACTCAAAATATTTGTATAGAAACACTGATTTTGAAGGACATACTAAGTGGTAGCACTCATTCGAGCAGCTCTAAGCTTGTGAAATTAGTCAATATAATAATCATTTAAGTAAGAACTCCTTAAAGGACTGTTAAAGCAGACAGCTTATTCAAACAATTGCTTTTAGTCTCAAGCTTTTTTAGAAAGAAAAAGAAAAAAAAAAAAGCAAAACCAAAAATTACTTTAAAAAACCTGTAAAGTTACTGTCATGGACATGACCTTCATCACCTCAAGCTAAATATTTCGTGATGTTTCACAGAGTTGCACAAAACTAATCCTCCCAAATAAGCTACTAGCTAATGGTAATTATTTTGGCTATGATTTTTGAAGTAATTTTTTCTGAAGTATAAAATGAGTTCCTAGCTTTAAGAAAACATTCCTATACAGACATCACATAAGCGTGTTCTTAAAATTCCACATATGCTTAGCTGTTTTACTCAACAAGGGTATGCAGCCAACTTTGCTGGACAGAAATCTTAAATCTCTAACTAGAAATGTATTGATCAGGGGATGCTCTAAAGCATGTTGAAAAGATGTCTCTTGATTCCCTCCCTCCTGTGTTTCACCCAAAAAAGCCTTTAACTCCACATGAGTATCTCCACAAAGCTATCTCTCTATTGATTGTGTTTATGAAGATGTTCTTCATCAGATTTATCTTCTTTCTCCCCCTCCCCAACCAAAACCCTTTAGTTCCATTTCATTTAAAATAAAAAAACATATTTCAGGGTTTTTTTTGGGGGGAAATGCACATTTATTCTCTAGCTTTAAGCTGTAAAAGCATCTCAAAATCCTATTAATGCCAATGCCAAATATATCTGTTTGCCACTTTGAAAAGTTTGGGTTCGTATGCACAATTTAAGCATCTTAGACTGAAAAGTTTTGCTTAAAGTACTGCAACATACCCTAAGTCATGGCTGCGTGATGATTAGTAGGAATACCCTAGGCCTACGTCCTACGCTTGCTAAATCTCATCATCTTGCCACAGAATTTGAAGCTCGAGACCCATCCAGAAAAACCACCCGATACAATGATGATGATAACGGTCTTTGCGTAAAAGTACTTCATCCTTAGAGTTGTATATTACGGTGTTTGATGGGTGGTTGTTGGATGATCAGTCTTTACAATTTGATATAAAAATGCCAATTAATGCCAGCTGTGACAGCACTATTATGCAGGCAATCAAATTACAATAATTTATTAGAAAGAAAAATCAAATGGGATTTGCTGGAAAACAAGCTTTCAGAGCAGACGTATTCAACAACGGCAGCTCAAATTAAGGTTTAATTACAATAAAAATGTCTGGCATCAATAAACACAGTAACATCAAGCTGATTTCTGTATCATGACAGGATTTGAAGTAATTAACAAGCAGTGTCTGATAGATCTTCCAATTCGAATAAAATATGGTTAAAAAGTAAAGACTCTAAAATAAGATATACTTATATGAAAACCTTTATCCGGCAGCGTAAAAACACTAATTTAAAATAAATAAAAAACATATGTCAAATGAGTATTTCAGTAAAAAAGGAAATGGTGTTCTGTATTTTTTGTCAAGTTACCTCAGCAAACTGACTCCCTCCAAAGTATATACATATAATTAATATGCTAACTGTATGTCAAAATGAGTTGTTATCAAAGTTTGGAAGATAATTAGCCATGTGTAAACCTGCTGTCTTCATTCAAACCTAACCTTTCTTCCAACAGAATGCCATAAGGAGACAGAAATTTCTGTGAAGCTATTCAGTAAGAAAATTAGCAAAGAAATTTGTTCTGCATGTAGCTAAAGCTTTGGATTTATTATATATTGTTAAATCTGATACTTCATACAGCAAAAATTGCAATGATTATTTGCGACTGGCCACATGGTTTTTGTTTTTCTTCTCATACTGGGGGGTTAATCTTACAAGCTTCTGAGCACTCTGGCCCTGATTCAACAAACCACTTAAGCATATGAACAGTCGTGTTGACTTCAATAGTTAAGAGTAGCTAATGGATCAGACCAGAAAGTTTAGTAACCACCAAGATCAAGACACTAATGACCATACAAACTAGAGTTAAAAGGTGGTCTTGAACATGTCTTCGATTGTCTTGGACTTATAGGAAGAAGGGGATATAGCAAAATTAAGTAATTTCCTTTCTGGATCATACGTCTTGCAGCATTACTGCTCTAAAAATAGGCTATAGCAAGGGGTAAAGATTTTGTATTTAATATCCCAGCACAGGGAAGAATCTGCTCAGGGCACATGAAGTGCATGTCTCAGTATCTACAAGCTTGATTAATTGCTTCTACAGCAAAGTTATGTTTACGATTTTGGGGAGCTCTGTATAAATCCTGTATCAAACAACACACCATTCAGGGCAAAAATTACTTATCTCATTGTATTGAACGGTGAAGCTGTGCTATGGTATGTAAGTGTAAATGTACCAATGGTAAATGGTGAAATTTATGATCCCTTGCATAAAGAAGAACATTTTATCATCTCTGCAGTGCCCAAAGATACGTGCAAGTGAAAGGCTTCAACACGGCACTGCTTCCAACCCACCATTCTGGCAGAAGGATGAGCAGCAGTGTTTGCTCTACAGTGTAACCTGCCTGTATTTCCACACCAAGAACTATTATGTAAATAGTTGAGATGACAGAATATAATGAAGTGTCTCCTGCTCTCTCAGGCTTGCGCCCCATCTGTTTATCAGGCCACCATTCCTCTCCAGGTCAACACAGAGTTCTACAACACGCAAGTTTCCATAAACACTTTTTCTGCTAAGACTCGGTTGCTGGAGAGGTCCTGAAAAATATGCAGGGAAGGCTTAAATATGGGCAAAATCCAAGTGAATAAAGGAAGCAGTGTTATTTACTACTAGTTGCTTCAGTTTTGGAGACACGATTAGTATAAAGTAATCCACGTGGTATTTGCTGCATTGCAATAACAGCACGACTGAAGAACAGTTAGAGAAGGAACACTTCACGGAATCACAGAATCATGGAATTTTTCAGAGTCGGAAGGGACCTCTGGAGATCATCTAGTCCAACTCCCCTGCTAAAGCAGGATTGCCTAGAGCACATCACTCAGGACGGCATCCAGGCGGGTCTTGAAAATCTCCAGAGAAGGGGACTCCACAACCTCCCTGGGCAGCCTGGTCCAGTGCTCTGTCACCCTCACCGTAAAGTTTTTTCTCATATTTGATCGGAACTTCCTGTGTTCCAGCTTGTGCACGTTACCCCTCGCCCTGTTACTGGGAACCACTGAAAAGAGTCTGGCTCCATCCTCCTTAGACCCACCCTTTAGATACTTGTAAACATTAATAAGGTCTCCCCTCAGCCTTCTCTTCTCCAGGCTTCTCCAGTACTTCAGCGTACTGCAAAGAAGCAAAACATGATCTCAGTCAGTACTTGACCATAACACCTATTTATTTCTTCACATACTGGTTCACAAGTCATTCTATGCCTCTCTGAATCACAGCGTTTCTTGCCAACATTTGAAATCTGAAGCTAATGATAAGACATGGAACAAAGACAGAATAACAAGTGTCATTTTACTTAGGGTAGTTTAGCAAGTGCAAAGTGAGATGTCAGTCTTAGGATACACAGGTAAACACAATTTACCTTCAACTAATCATAAAACGTTGCACCGATATGCTATCGCATTGTGAGCCTCTCTGCACTGCTCTTTTCCCTGTAAAAATTATGTTGTTGATGTGTTCTGTCTCAGGCATTTTAAGTAACTTATCTTAAAAAAAAGAAATTAAAACAGCTCTGGCTCTTTAGCTTCCTGTGCATTGATTCACCCAGTGGTACAAAAAAAAAAAAAAAACAAACAACCACCAAAGTGTCAAATGTTTGGTTATGAAATTCATGGTATTCATGACACCTCTGAGAAGAAGAATGTTTTAATAATCACCTATTCAAGCAGTATGATTAAAATAAACACCAAAACCCTCAGCTGACATTTAAACTTCATTCAATAAATGCTTCCTAACAAAGCAAACTATACTGTTCCCTGCTCTTATATGGAATAAAAGCGGTATCGTTTAAATCACAAAGATTTTGTTTCTCACATTATGCCATTTAAAATAAACTTTATTTCTATAGAACGCATTTTTTGTATCATACAATGATAAGCCTTTCCAAAAATGATATTAACAATTAGTGTGTAATCTAAAGACAGGCCTAAGCCACAGTATTTGTGTCCATATCTAGACTTAGGTAGCCTCAAGGTTTAAAGATGTTTATATTGAGGGATTTAAGTTTGGGATCATCTCTAAGCTGGATTACCTCTACCCTCACTCCTTTTCCCACACACACCATCCCATACAAAGTGAGTTCAACAGTATCTCGCTCTGGTTTCTATTACAAGGAAATTTGCCTCTTGCAAGCTCCAAGTCTCACAATAGCTGCTTGTAGCCTGAATAGAAGCTTCCTACGTTACTGCCTCATAGCCACATTTTCAAAGGTATCTACGCATCCAAAACCTGCGTTTAATAAAAAAGAAAAAAACTCAACCAAACAAGTCCAAGGCTTGCTACAGTTATACATCTATTGAAAATGTCACCAGGTACTCTATCATTAGCTTTCGCCTTCTGTTTAACTTTGACAAACCTGGACATTAATTTAGGTGGGGAGGCTATATGGAGGGTAGGTAATCTGTGAGTCTTTCCCCGTTCCAGAGTGAAGGTACAGACCCAGCTTACCCCTAACTCCGCAGTGGAAGGAGGCACAGAGTTGTACCTGCTACTCCCTTCTCTCTCATAGCCTATGCAAAAGCCATACAGGTGGGTTTGCACGCACGTACAATGCTCCATCAAGTTCCAAAACTGGACTTTCATGGTATGCATCAGGGCGTGCCGTATCAGGATGTTGCTTTGCTGAACTGTTATTCATAAAGTTAATGGCATTAATAGGCAGTTTCTAAATCTGCAGTTTAAGACTACTGAGTCTACGAGAAAACAGAGTGAAAACAGGTTAAACATCTATAAAATCATGTGCTTACAGACAGGGTGAACAGAGCTTGACTGTCTTCTGTCTCTCAAATGTAAGAATTAGTATTCAAATGAAGCTAGAATAAGTGGCTTCAAAACAAATAAAAAAAACCCCACGGTTCTTCAGAGAACAAGCACTTAAAACTCTGACACTCCATAAACCAGGATGTTTCAGATGCCCAAAATTTATGTGATGCTGTTGCAACATTGGATATTATCATTGAAGATAGATGCATTAGAAGTGAATAAATACAAGGAAATCACATTGGGCTCAGGAAATCCCATGAACTAGAAGTTGTCTGAAGCTGGGACAATAATCTGCAGAAGTATCATTACACGCTTACCCTATTCTTATGTTCCTTTGCATTTGCTTTTGACCGCTGACAAGAACAGAATACCTGGTGGGATGGATCTTTGGTCTAGACTACTATGAATATTTTTATATTCAGCTTACGGTTGCAGCAGTAAAAGCAACTGGTGTTTAAGAACTCATTCATCAGCTGCATACATGTGACGTTTAATTTTAGTGTCAGATACTCTTTTTTGGTGTCTTTCCCTCCAACTCTAGCTACTCATTCAAATAGTCCAGTTTCCTTCCTTGTCTGTATTGTTTATGCAACTGGTTTTATGGTCCCCTTATAAACAAGGCTAATTAAACAATACAGGTTAAAAAGAGGCATGTGGAGGAAAATTGACCCAATTTACAAAAAGACACTCATTAGTTTAAACCATCTTCACCATGAGCATGATGACTCACTGCTGATAGTTTAAACTTTCCTGGATCATAAGCAAAATATTCTACTTCAGAACTTAGGCAGGCTAAGAGAGCGCTCATGAGCAGTTATTACCCCGTTGCTGACGAAAAGTATCTTGCTAAACTGCAGTACCTCAGTATCTTTTTCCTCACAGTAGAAATGGTAGCATTGTTCCAGGTACGATAGGTAAGCACACAAGGCAAAGCTTTGACTGAATGAGACCTAGTGATACAGTTTAGGGAAAGAAGGGGAAGAACTGGATGGCAAAAAGCTTCCCGTTTTAGCCCTCAGTTATTCAGACTGCCTAACAACAGACATTGCCAATGACAATCTTAGTGACACTATAAATATATATATTTGTGGGTATATATCCAATTTTTGTATTTGTTGTTAAAATAATGAACTTTATAGATTATGGTAATACTCAAGAAGTAATAAGAAACGTAGAAAACTATACTGGGATGACAGATATTATTGAAGGAACATAAAGATACTGGTTTTGAAAACATTTTTTCCTGAAGAATTAAAAATCAGGTGAGAGTTTATTTATTAGTTGGCCGGTTAATTTTTTTAATGCCTTGAAGTGAGTCAAGTCTTGATAAATAATTTCGCAATGCAATATTGAATGTGTATCTGCAGTACTCCTCCCACATAACAATGCTCTATCTTTGGACTGCACTCATGGACCAGGTAATTTGCAATTACATTTCTATTTGATCTTGTAATGTAACTTCAAAAGAAATCCAGCTTAAATTTGTATTCAGTTATTAAGTTGGAGTATAAAAAGAAGACTTCTTTTAAATGCATAATTTAAGTCAAATTAAATAGTCTTTCACAATTACTAAAGGTGTTCTGGAGTACGATTCAGGTCTTACTGAAGGCTTGAGAACAGCATACATTATGTACATTTTAAAATGAAGCAGTAAGGGGATCAATCGTACAAAGTTAGAACTAGTTTGATTAATGTTCTGGATCAAACCAGTACAGCACAGCCACAATCTGCCTTCAGCAGGCATCAGTGGGTGCCTGCTAAGCAAAATCAATCTTCTGTGCTGTCTGAGCTCTGGGACCACAGTGGGTAGTTTTGATTTGGCTTCTGATAATTTGATTTCCTGGCAGACTTTGAATCACTTCCAACGATATTCCTGGGACTAATCGTTGGACAGACTTGCCCCTAAGTCTCTCACACCAAGGACTTTAACCACCTACCCTGAAAGGTACGGAGGTTTGGAAGCGAGTGAAAGGCATTCTGTAATGGTTTTCTGTTGTTCCTGTGGAAACATGAAGAAATGCAGGAAACTGTGCCCCTGAAACGACTCCCCAGCATCATCCCATTGACAGGCGAGATGCCACTGAGGCTGCCCCTATTGTAAATATGACTTTAAAACTTTACTATTTGTCCCACTAATCAATTGCATACTATTTGAGAAGTTGCACACTACCTGCTCTACCAAACTGTTATTATTTGTTGATGTTTTTCATGACTCCCACCAGCAACATTTTAAGTATAGTTAGCACGTCACATTTGGACATAAACCAACCTGTCCAAGTTCTGTAGTCAGTTTACAAAGTACAACTGGAGATGGTCAGATGCTCCCTTTTTCAGTCTCTCCAGGCAGCAAAAAGGCAAAGAGATTTTAAAAAACAGCAGTGGAATAACAAAAGTTTTGTTCCTGTAACTACATTAGGGCCTATGTAAGACAAAGTAACGGAGGAGTAGGAATCACGCAGAGGATACTTCTGACAGGATACAGGATATTCTTTTAACTCCGGAATGATTTCCCACAACAGCTAAAGCTGACAGCATTACTTACCTCCCCAGTCAGGATGCTGGGGAAGCCCGTAGGATACAGGCCTCTGAGACAGCTGTAGCACATGTGGAAAAGCAAAAGATTCTTGTGCTTGGGGCAAGCTATACTAATTAAATCCCTAAATACAAATGCACATTATGTGTACCAAAACAATCAGCCTCTGCTGAGCTAATGTCTCTGTATTCGCATAAATATGAGGGGAACATATTGGTGTATACTTCGCTATAATTAACAGCAAGGTCTTCTTGTTGAAAGAATGATCTGGACCACGTTGATACTTTCAAGTACAAATATTTTACTGCTTAAATATCTATCATTAGAAAATGGCCAGCTGCTCAAACACTGATCTTCCTAGTGCAACAGTTAGTACCAAACCTAGTGTTAAACAACTACTGCTGAACTCTTTACAATAGCAGCTAGAAACTCCAACTGGTATTGAAGGGTTTCATTAGCTTCAATGGCACTAGTTCTGTGAGAAAGGACCATAGGATAACATGGGGAAAGCTTTCAATTATTTTAAAATCTGACATATGAAATACCTTATTGCAAACCAAGAGTCAGCACATACAGTCACTTCATTTATCTCCCTGAACTAAGTGAAAGTTAATTTTGTTTTCCTAAGATCTGGTTTTAAAAGCATTCGTGGCAGCTTTCTGTTTGCTTTGCCTTGCCTTGCATTTTATTCCTCCCTGTAATTTAATTCATTACTCTTGTTTGGTTGATTTATCAGACAATGGAGGATTCTTTGCCTCTCCCTGCATTAAGTGTTCTTTTTTTTTTCCTGCTTTAGCATTTACCAGGAACACAAAGAAAGAAGCCTGAAGCCAAGCCTTAATGCATTTTAAATATTTGTCTTTTTAAGCAAAACCAAGGGGCAGATATATTGATTTTAGATATCTAGAAGTACTTTAAATGTTTAATTTAAACAGGGGACGTACATGCTCACAGACTTCATTCAAAGAAAACTGAAGGAAACTAAAGCTTTACCTGAGCAAGGAGAGTTACATTACACTCAAATAACAGACACTGAGAAAACAGTACTGAAGGCAGAGTAATGGGTTAGAAAATATTATTGTGACATATTGCTTTGGAAAGAAATCATCATACTAAATTACATTTAAATATTTTCATGTATTATAATTATTGCAGCAAGTGATGAGAATTGATGCAGCGAGCTTATAAAGAATAATTTTTTTCTCCTTCTGTCTATGGGAATTATCTTATTTTCATACCCTGAAGATACACAAATTTGCAGCAATTTGAAGGCTTTTCAGCTGAAGTCCAAAATCTCAGCTCTCTAGTTGCCAAACCACTGAGGAACAGAGGAAGCATAAGGATTTTTTTTTTTTATTTTCACACTTTCAGTCTTGATTACTGCACAAGACACTGAGGATCTTAATTTTTCTAAGTAGCTAATCCTTTTAAGTAAAGGGTTCAGAATGCATCCAGTCTTGGTAATGGATGGTACTCTGTGACTCCAGCACCAAGGAGTTAAAAGTGATTTGTTTAAATTGATTTCAGTGTTTGACATAAATAGCACATAATTTCTAATTTCACACAGTCGAGATGGCCAAAAAATCTGGCCACAAGCAAGTTCTTCTTTTCATTTACAAAAGTGGGATTCATGCTCTTTAAGGAATGTACTGTGTTTCTCTAATCCCAGGCCTAAGTCAGAAGCAGCAAGTGAAAGACATTTTCTTCTTTCAGAAAGAAGCTATTGTATTCATATAATTACAATATGCTTTTGTGATGACTCTGGCTAGCAAAATTATGTGCATTTGCTAAGCACCTTGCACTGCTTGAAGTGTGGAGTTATTTTTGCTAGCGTACATCCTGAAGCAAAATTATTATTGCCATCATACTGAAGCATTCAAACTGAAAGATTATTTCAGAAAGAGATTTATTTTAATGTAAAGTCCAGATCCTACATTCCATTCATGCCTCATGCTTACTGAAGCTAATGGGACTTAAGAAGAACAAGCCTAAATAAGTCTTTCCTGCTACCAAACTGTGGCACATTATGGTGCATATATATGGAAATAGGATCTTCCATCCACTTACTCAGACTTTAACTCAAATGCTGTGTTCAGTTTCTGAGTACTGACAAGCAATCGCTTCTTTACCATATCATAAAGCCAGTCCAGTAACAGTTTGCAACACCCGCTCTGTTGCAGTTGCTGCACAGGATAGAGGTCTGATGCATTCTATCCAGAGGGATGATATAAAAGCAAGAGCTTCAGCCCTGATGTTGTCGTTGTGGTCTTTCACTGTCTTCCTAGAGGCACATCTGCAAATGACAGGAATACATCTTCTTCGTAGTAATGGAAGAACTATCTTTGAATGTCAAGAGACGTCACTGTACATTCTGGAAATCCTAAAGTACATTGCAGTAAACTCCTAGGTGCCCTCTGCAGACCGACATTCATAAAGGACAAATTCCCTGTCATTCAGAAAACAATAACAACATCTGTTTTAGGGCCTTACAGATAGGACTGAACAACTTGATTTAACTTCAGAGTTCTACTTTGAGCAGATGGTTGGACCAGCTGACCTCCAGAGGTCCCTTGCAACTCATTTAAATTATTCTATGATTCTGTTCTATTTTGACCTTTTTAGAGAGAGTAAAATGGTTCAAATTCAAAATCAGAACAACTTCTCAGCTAACAAAGGGATTAATGAAAGTAAAGTAATAATCTAAAACAACCTAGGAACATGTTTGTGTTTCTTAAGTAGTCTGAGACTGCAAGAAATCCACACAAGTCTTTCCTTCTGTTTATTTCTGTAATCTGTGGTGTGCTGTGATGCTACAGTGTGGTGAGGCAATACAAAACTCTTCTATAGAGCCATCTTGGGTTTGGACAGAATTTAAAAAAAAAAATAATGCTCTTAGGTCTAAGTAGAATGGCAGAGCCACTGAATTTGAGAATGCAACAAAAATTTCTGAGAAGCCATTACTATAGAAAATGAGTAACATTCTCACAAAGCGACAGACTGCTGGTTTAGTGGTTGCTAAAGTTTTCAATACAGCTAAAAGACACTCTATATCACCACACCATGCTGGTTTAAATATCTTCATCTTAAAAAATTACAAAATCTAAATAACATATTTATTTCGTCACCTGTGCAACCATCTCTTTTTAGGACCATGAAGTCTATCACAGAAAGTACAAAAAAAATTCAAAATCAAACCAGACAAAGCATAGATTGCGACAACCAATTGAATTTTTGCTTAATTTACAAATGTCAAACATATTCAAGCTTGAGACTCCTATGTCTTGATGTCATGGGAACTGTTACCATTATCAATATTTTTCTTTCACATGGCTTCATGATGTTTTCTTAAATTTTATTTGTTTTAAAGTCACACATCCTAATTTAGGACTACAGAAGTGTTGTTTTTAATAGCAAACCACAAAATAATGAGAACATCATAGCAATCAACAGGGACTCCTGTTTTCACCCACCGTGAAGAAGACAAAGAGGTCAATGCCCTGTCAGGAAGGATTTAAACTCTGATTGCCTGTCTGCGATCAAAACAGCCCAGATGCTAGCGTTTTCCTACCAGTATAGTGGCGTATTCCTACCAGTATTTCCTATGACAGTTGCTTCATTCTTATACCTGCTACAAATCCCTAAACATGACTTGAGACAGTGCAGTTCATAAAGGGGAAAGAAGCGTGGGTACAGTTCCCAACGCAGCTGGCTCCAGTAACTGCTGTCTTTCATAAAGACAAGACACAGCCAATATCCTTCTCCTGCTGTGTTCCTTGCTCTGCAGTAAATTGTCACTAGTAAATTTGCAGTCAGTACCTCATCCAGGTACTACATAACCTCCAAACTCCTGTAAGAGCTTATAGAAGCCACTAGCTTCTCGGGAGCAGGTAACTGGCTATATTTCAGTTCCACACGAGGCAATGGCTCTTGCTGAGTTACTGCATGTGCTGTCACTCAGAACACAGATATTTTCTTCTTAAAAAAAGTAAAGAAAAAAGTGTGACAAACTGCCATATTCTGCCCCTCTTCACACACCTTTGTTATCACTGTTCGTTATGTGAGAGAAATGAAGGCAACTTCCACTGCATGGCTGGGGCATATAGCTAAATACCCTAGTGTATGTCACAGCTTGCTCCCACCACATCACCAAAACGTGGTGTCTGGGTGTCCCTCTTCTGTAACTGGATGTACATGGATTCACACAAGACGAGTAGCTGTACAGTCAGCAACTCAGGAACTCAACTGGTCCAACCCTGGCACAAGGTGACAGTATGCAAGCCCATGTCATTTCTAACAGATCTGTGCCACGTCTGTCTTTGAAGATCTCCAATTTTGGAGATTACACCACTTCCAAACACTATAATTTCCAAGCTATAAGATATTCCCTGACTTAATTTAATGTTAATTGCCTCTTGTCTCAGCCACTATGAGAATGCTGACTACCTTATTTATTTTTATAGGCATTTGTAAATTTTACTACAAATATTACTGCCAGGTATGTAACACAGTGTGGGATTCACCTCCAGACTTAGATGTCAACATTTAAGTAATTACGGTGCAACATCTATTTCTAAGTTTGATGTTCAAGTTACCATTATAATTAGTGGACACCTAGTTCAAGATATCTACTTCAGAACAGGATGAATATTGCTGTCTGGTCATGATTTTTCCTCCATTAACTATAAAAGTGAATTTGGAAAACTCCTTGTAAGGTGAATTTCACTAGGGGTGCTGGCATTTTGGTTATAGGACAGATAATCTTCTGGAAACAGGCTGTCAGTAAAAGGGCTGCAGCTGAATCAATTATTCCACTGGGATGAATCTTGCCTGTAGACTGTGAGTTGCACAACCCGGCCTTACACCTGTGGGAGACATCATCGTCTCCTTATCTTGGAATGATGGAGATTGCACAAATCTTGTCCCTTTTTTTTTTTTCAGTCCAAACTGCTCAGAATTGAACCTCAGGTCACGGAGAGATGTTTGGCATCTCCAAGCCTTCTACAAATGAGTTGTCTAGGCTCCCTGCAGTACTCAGTAAGGAAGAGAAGCATCTCCAGAGAATGATTCAGCTGCTGTGTGGGATGAATTGCTTCAGAAGTCACCTGCTTTTCTTTTTTGACTATAAAAGGAGTTTGGACAATGAGTTGACATCTCACTTCCAGAAGGCTAACGCTTAAGTCCCAAGCTCAGAAAATATAAATCACACTTTGGATAACCAAAACCATATTATTAGGTAAACTTAGTATTCACAATTAAAAATGCCTCAACGTTTATTTAAACTTTAAATTATTCCAGCTTTCCATGAAGTTAGGCAAAAATGAAATATAATGGAGAAAGCTAGAAAAAAATAAACTAGCACAGCCGAGATAGAGACAAACATCTAAAACGTGTATGTAGTCAGGCTGAGTGAAAGCTGGCAGATTTTGTGGAGGAATAAACATTTGATTTGAAAGTATTTGATACAACAGGGCTAGAAAGGTAACCATTCAAACAGGCAGGCACTTTTTAAGAAACAAAAGATACCTCTCACAATCCGCACCATCCAGTGTGACATATTCTTATGTTACATAGCATAACTGAATGGTTATACAGTGTTCAGGGTGGTGCTGCACACATCTAAAGCCAAAAGAACTTAAATATTTCAATGTTTCTCAATAATTTTCAATATTTCAACATTTACAATATTTCAATATTTTTAAGAACTTAAAAAATCTGAGAGGAAAAGGTGATTATCCATTTTGTAGCCCTTTATTTCAAACACAAAAATTAAATGGATTGTATACGCATGCTACTGCTACACATGTAGATTGCTCCAAGTTAAAACACTAAGTGTTGGCACATTTTCAAATAACAGCATATGAACCTGTTAGGGCTAAGCTGGAGCAATGTGTAACAATCTACATGCTCCTAGAGGGCAAGAAAGGAAAATCTCTTTTTTGATTTCTGAATTGGATTAGGCACTCAAAATTTATGGCATTTTCCTTTAGACTGGAAGATTTAAAGATAAAATTGCTGTTAGATTTTTCTGAAAAAGAGAAGGGTGCATGCAGCAGAAAACCAACTTAAAGATTTTTTCAGTGGTTGTGGCCAAGTATTCATCCTGTTATAATCCGAGGCGACTGATAAAGCTTTACATAAAGCCTACTGTGGCGTTAACATGAGCCAGTAAAACTTGAAATTTTGTGCTTCAAGCTACTGTTTAGTTTTTGTGACAACACTGCATTATTTCCATATACTTTCATTTCTTGATTAATTTCTCAACCGACAAAGCCCAACAAGTGATACTGCAGTGGTATCAGCAGAAAATCCACCTGGGAACTGTATGTGCTTGAGACCCTCTGACCACACTCAGGGAGACAACATTCACAGCCACAAAAGCTCTGTTGAACCTAAGGCCAAATTCTACTCCCCTATTTAAAACTTTACAGAAGCAATTTCCACCAAACTAAAAATTACCTCAGGTCTGGGAAGACTCACTTCACTGTCCCAACATGACTGACTGTAATTTTTGGGTAGCTGATTTATGTCATTTCTCTCTGACAGACATTTACACATCCCTAACACAAATAGGAGAGACAATGTGTCACTCTAATGTGACAGTGAAGTAAAGGGAGGGTAGATGTAGGATTTACCTTTGAATGATTGTACAAGGTTCATTGTATTTTATCAATGTTCTGCAGTTGAAGATAGTTACTCCTTAGAAAAAATAGTAAAATAAAAATTTGACAAACCTGTCTTCTTCCAGTAGACTTTGACCTGAAGTTGATTGTCCTGATAGAAAGGAGTTCCAATTTTAAGAAAACGAGCAGGTTTTCTCCTTTGAAATGTTGGGTAAGGATCTACCAGTCCTTTCTGGGGTTTCCCAGCAGAAGATGTCTGTTCCTCTGCAATACATAGAACAATCAGGAATTATTTAATTAAGTACAGTTACATGTAATGGTGCTGAAATGCAGAAAGTAATACTACCTTTAATCCAAATTGTCTTATTTCAGCATTTTACCCAAATTAAATTAGTATAAACTGTCTATAATGGTTGAAAAGCATATCATTTGTTTGAAATTTAGTCAAAAAATATTTTGGACAGAGAGAGAAAAAAATAAATACATTTTAATATGAAAACGCTCTGTAAATTTTCAAAAGAATAATAGAGAAAGGGAGTGTACTTATACCCCCAAGAACAAGAAATGTTAACACATTGACTTTTTAAACAGGCATAGTATCTAGCAGTAGTTCTGTATAATCATTCATAGTCTTAATATTTGTGCAGTGTTTGAATATACACAAAACCCACAGATGGCATTGAGTGTAACCCACAGAGTGCCACACATGGTTATTACATCAAAGTAAATACAGTCCTTTGGTATGCTAGATAAGAACATTCTGGTCAGGTTAAAGATCTTTCCTGCCCACTTTCCTGTTTCCAACAGTGAACAGTCAATGCTTAGGAAAACACTGTAAGAGCAGAATTAACTTTGAGCAATTCCCTTGGTGTTATGTGCCTAGCTTCCAACAAGCAATGGTAAGGGGATGTCCTTCATCAAGTATTTAGTTTGGCAACAGTTCACCAGGGTTGACAACATTTCTAGATATTTTCAGTTGAAAAGGCAGCAATGCTGATTCAAACTGCATTTACATTGCACACTTGCAGATATATCAGTTCTAAGAGGACAGTATTTGCATCAGATTAACAAAAAAAGCTGTATTTAATTCAGTAATAAACCTAAATGAAAAGTAAAGATTCTAATAATTACGAAGTGGCAATTATTAACTACATACTTGAGAGAAAGAGGGAAAGACGCAGGTTTCAATAATTACCGTGAGTAACACGTGAACTTGAACACTGTGCCCTACATGCAACTTCAGCTGACACCCACCTTCTTTTTGGCCAAGTTTTACTTTGTCAATCTTTTGATTAATCTGAGACAATTCTACTTTTTCTTTGCTTCTTTAAAATTAAACTACCAAATATACCTTTAACTTAAGCAAACATACCTTAAACTTAAGCAAATTCTTTCTCAAGATAACCATACTGTTTATACTGCCTAAAAGGAAATCAAAAAGTGATTGAGAGAAGTACAAACTTAAATCTATTAGGTATACCTCAAGTTAAAGTATTTTAATTTTACTAAATCTCTGCTTTGCTATTCTTTGTCTGCTCCACTTCCAGAAAAACCAGGACACCAATTTAGAATATTTCTATATAAAGATCAAGAGAGAGAGTCTTGCTGCATTTCCCAGAAGAGAAGCATGCAAATATAGTGAGGCAATGTATTTCTGAGTGTGGGGAAATACAATGCCAGAGGGCCGGGGTCAAAGCTCACAGAGGTCTGTAGGACTAAATTACTTCAGCGGGTTATGGACTATTCTCTATTCTAACAATAGGAACCGACACCTAAAAAACGAGAGCTTAATTCCACAGAACTGAGTAAGTGACAGTGGGACTTCAGCAAAATTGGCATGTTACTTCTGGAACTACTTCCCAAAGGCCATGAAAGTCCCCAAATAAAGAGGGGGCGTGAATGTCATGTCCTAGATAACATTTCAGGCAATATTTTTTTTTTCTTTTTCATATTTCTCCATCTGCTTCTGAGTAGTCTCAAAAGTACCTCAAGCAGGACTGGCTCTGTACCTAACTAACTTCAGTGAGATTCAGAAGATGAATTTGCATCTCCTCCAGGAGTAGTTTTTATTGTCTTTTCTATGTAAGCTGTAATCTACCCATTTTTTAAAAATGTCCAAAAAGGTCCAAATACACTTCTCAGCAGAGTACTCTATCCACTAAAATGTTTGATACCAGTGGCTTAGGCTCAAAGAATCTTGAATCCTCTACTTCATGGTTTTAACAGAAAGGATGCTCAGATTTGTCGATAAACGTATTATTGAAGTACTCTACTGCAAAACAAATTGCGTTTTAGTTCTTGCAGAGATACTGATTTGCAGTTAAAAAGAAAATATTGCTAATTAACGAAATGGATGTTCATAACTTGAACATAACAGTCATATATTTGAAGTATATGAGAAAACAAAAAATATTTTTTTGGTTTTTGCTCTTAGTATAGTATTACTCCGGTTTAAAAAAAACAATACAACAATTAATTAACCTTTAATCAAAAAATGTCACCACAGTAAAGTGAAATAAAGCACAAGGCATTAGAAAGTCTATACTAATTAGACATTAGTAGATAGCAGACTTTCACAGAAACTACTGATGGACTGGTTTATGAAGTAAAACAACCATGGAGAGGGAAGATTATCCAAGCAAAATTGTGGAAGGAATTTAAATCTAGCTGTGATGATGACAGGAAAGAGGTGCCACTGGGGTGGACAGAAAATGATGAAACCACCAAAGTCACACATGAGGTATAGGGTAAATGAACTCCATTTGGTAGAATATCTGTAAATAATAAATCTGATGTGATCTGCATCAGACTCTGAAAAAAACAATGCTATGTAGGGGAAAAGTGAAACAAAAATCTTCTCCTTGCGCAAACCCGCTGGTGATATAGACCATGAGGGACAGACCATTAGTGAGATCATGGAGAGTGGATACAGCACCACCAGCAAAAGTGTTTCTCACAGTAAGTATAGAATGCTACCAAAAATGACACAGTCCAATCTCAGTTACTCAGCTTCAGTTTAGAGGGTTTTTGTTAGATAGAAAGTCTTTATTTACTATCGCGTTTAAAGAAGATGATGATCTGACCTAACGTCATGACTAGCAATAAAGCCTGACAAACATCAGTTGATTAATGATCCCTGCTCCCAAGAGGGGAAAGTTTATAAAGCTATTCTCATAGTAAAATGAGAGAAAGAAATTCAACAGCTTGAGAGAAAGAAATTTAAGAGCTTGTCCAATGTCACTTTGGCTAGGTGTGTATAATGGCACAATGAACTTTATCCTAGTTACCAGGACACAGCTCAGCCGCTGAGTCGGGTGAAATCCAGACACTGGCCTTCTCCTGTGACCTAATGTAAGGTAAACTCAGTTACGTGTTCTTTCTCGGGGCTGTGACATAATCTGGTGAAATGCCAGTCAAGATGACTGGAATTAAAACTAAACACCTTAAAGTTTGTCACAGAGATCCAGGACTTCACAGAAAGTTCTAATCACAAGAGATAAGAAGACCTGTCATGGAAAGTAGGGATGTGTAAAAAAAAAAAAAAAGGAAATATTTGCTTGTTTATCTAGCAAAATGTTCTTTGCAGAAAGAAAAAGAAAAAAAAAAGAAAAAAAAAGAAAAAAAACCACAAGCAAAACCAATGAAATATGCTTAGGAAAATACTCAGCAAAATGAAAACCTCTCTCATAAACACCAATGACATGCTTCTAGTTGAGCTCAGTGGCTGAGCGTACTGGAATTAAACACCCAGTTCCCACTGTAGGTTTTCTTCTACTACATCTCCTGTGTACATATAGAAAAGAAAAAAACTAAATGTGGTAGCTCAAAGAAACTTGTGTTATCATGCACAATCCTGCAAACTAGGTCACTTTTCCAGGGGATGACAGAAAGCACAGGTACAATCTAGGAGAGCCAGTATGAAAAGGCCATAACTCCTATATTCACTTACATTGGGCTTCACTGAGCATTTAACCCAAACTTGCCTGATGTACACACTTGTGGAGACTCAAGCCCATATTCTGGTATGGATTTCAGGCAAAGATTCAGTGTATTGAAGAGATGAAAACTTGGCCCTCCGGTGTCTCTTAAAATGGACCATAAAGGTAGTGAAAATGAGCTTAATATGGGAAAAAGAAGGGTCTTCAGGTCTATTTTATCTTTGTGGTACTTAACGTGGTACATTAAACTGGGAAGCAAGTGTTGATATGAAGGTCTTGTCATAGCTAACTACTACTTTAAAATATTTTATGTATATCCAAACTGTATATGCTTGCAGAAGGGTTCAGCAACAATAGCAATGTATCGGTTAGGGTGAGAGCAATTACAGTTATGTTACGAAAATGGAGACAAGTGAAGTTTAAATTTCAAATGTACTTTAAAAAAAGAATGTGAATGGATAGAAAATGAAATGCGTTCAGGACAGGATATTTAAAATTATATTCTTTAACATATTATCAAAATTTTGCTGTGTTGGTTAATCGAGGACACGTCAGCAGTAGGGCACTAACTTGGTATTGTAATTATACAAATAGCATTTAACTAAGAATCATGGTTTACTTTCAGATTCAAATATGGTTTTCAATTGTATTACTTAGCATGTGAGGTTTAAAGAAGATCTTAACAAGAAATAACCTGACATCTAAAGATCTCAAGATTCTAATTTGAATGTGGGTCCTATGTGTGCAATAATTTCTTGAGAATTCATTGCATGGAACATTTTCGATTCCTTAATAGAAGAGCTGATGTTTTATATTAGTTCATAGTAGATACACATTTGTGTGGTCCAGGAGTCTGAATTAATGGGCTACTCAAAATAGTCAGGAGTTTGAAAAGCACTGCAAGTTAAAACTGTCCACTTGAGACAAAGACACCGAAATGGTTCTACTCCAGCCACTGACAAATACAGTAAGTATTTATATCTGTATTGCATTTAAAAAATATTAACACCACAGTCGTGCAAACGCTTCAATTTTCGTTGCATTTGTTTATTTCAGGTGAGTAGGATCTAAGATAAAGAATTAGGCACAAACTGTCACCAATTTTTAGATAAGAAATTTAACATTAAAAGCTTACTCAACTTCACCGAGACGGGATCACTATGATATAAACCAGAAAGCTTTAGGAAAATATTTATTTTTTTAATTTGAGAAATCCTTATATAGAATATTCGTATTCCAGATAAAGAAGAGATAAAGCATTCAGGTGATTGAATACAATTACTCACTATTATTCCTGGTGTCCTGAGTCGTGCTAAAATGGAGAGAAACCTTAGCACTTTTTAGGCGTATCTGACCCCAGCGCGTTACTGCCTGCAGTTCGACATTGTAGTTGCTGTTGGGTTGGAGTCCCTCCAAGACCACATAATTTTGGGCCTATAATAGAAAAGAATAAATATACAAAGTAGTTATAGTATTACTGAAACATAGACCCTTATTAAAAGCAGGCCTGTTATCTTAGGCACCCTACTCTTTTGAAATTAGAAAAGAAAACTCATGTAGAAATTTCAACAGAGCAAAATTTCTTTTTAAAAAAAAATGTTTATTCAACTCTGGTTTTCTGTGTCACTTAAAAAGAACTAACCTCCCTGATGTTTACATAATTTTGGCAAATACAGACACCTATTGTTTAGGTCAAAACTAAAAGGGTTTTTTTACATATAACAAGTTTTTTTCTTATGCCAAAATTATTTTAGCCGAAGAAATTTAAACTTCTTATTCCCCAATTTCTGCCTTAGCAAAGAAAACGGAATTTTTTTTTCTAGAGACAGTCATACTGAAGACAGCTAAAATCCAACATTCAGTACATTTGTCAATATTTTCTATTTGTTGAAACTGTTGAAAACAAAAATGAAAAAACCCCTCAAAATTCACAATCAAAAATACCCCCTCATTGGTAAGAATACTTTTCCACTATAGAATGGAAAACAGAAAAGAAAAAATACAGTTTCCATTATTATGGAAGTGTCTTAAATGGGGAAACACCACAGTAGGATTATCATTCTCTGGTCAATAATCCATAAATTAAGGCAAGTCCCAGGGTATTGCAAAGAAGAGCCAAGGCTTCTCAGTATTCTTACACTTCTAAATTTTTTTAATGTATTTATAAAAATGCCCTTACAGCCCGTGTCTCAGACAGAAGACATTACTCCATGATTTCATTAGAATACTTTGTATCTCTGAAGTTTGACAGTCAATCTAGAGTGAAAAACTTTACCATGTATTGCCATATTTAACACTCCAGGGACTGTCAAAAGCATTTCATATCAATTACCCTTACTTGTTTTCTGCTGAGATATTTATAACATTGACTATAATGCTCAATTAATGCTGCTCATACTGTAGTCAAGTTATTTGAATGTCTACCTGGAATGATTTCATGTGGAAATCATTATAAAATTATTTGGACTAGACTACATCTAAAGATAAAAACTGGGTAAAAAAAATCTTCAATGATCTTCAAAAAATAAGATTTTTCCACCCTTAATTTCTTTTTTTTCCAATTTTTTGCAGTTTCAATTTTTAGACAGAAGAGTTGCTATAATGCTCAAAGGACCATTGGTTAGCAATGGCCTCAGGAGTGTCCTGTGGTGGAAGTGAATCTCACTGGCATTGCCGTACAGTTTCATGACTGCAGAAGAAAAGGTACAATGAACCAGGAGTAATATGAAAGATACTCTGAGAGCCTGCCTTTTCTCTGAAATATGCCTTGGCTCTTCCGGATTTCTCTATATTCAAGGTTAAAGAACCAAGTTATCTCAGCCCCTGAAATTACTCCGTATCGTCTACATTTGTGGGGACATTTCCTTTTCCTGCCTGCCCAGCACAGAGGAGGTGGTGGAGGCTGTGCAGCCTCCAGACCCCGATCACCCACCAGTTCCCATTAGAAGAGATGGGAACCATGAGACGAGGCTACCATGGTGGCGCCTCTACTGTGTCCAATCTGCTGTAGATGAGCTCAGCACACAGTCTCCGTTGGCTTTATTTCTCTCAGGGTTAGGTGACTGAGGGACAGAAAGCACTATAATCCTCCAGCTGTCATTCATCACAGTGCAAATGGGCAGCCAGAGACAAAATACAGTGTTAACATAGACATGGGAACAAATTCTCACAATGCATTTATTAAGAGCACTAAGAGTTAAGTTCAGCCTGTTATCTGTAATTGATTCCTTTTTCTATTAATTACTTTAAAATAATATGCAATATGCACAAGTATATCACAAGGCAAAGTTTTCCAGTAAAGCATATTTGATACATCATTTAAGAAACTCATAGGAACTCGCCGCAACCGAAATATGTCAGATCTTTGGTACAGCAGCCTATTCAAAGAGCTTTGGGTTTGTTTTTTCCTTGGACCTATACTGACTATTTAATGGTTATTCTATATGATAGTGTCACAAGTCATATTTGCACAGTGAAAGAACAATGTGACAGATGATGTTAGGCTTTTTAAATAAAACAAGTACTGTATCTTTAAGAAGCACTAATAAAATAAGTCTGAATTTAGAGGACAAAGAGCATTTAACTTTCTATTCATCTTTCCTGCAAAATCTTCTGGTATTTACCTGCATTTTAAGGCAGAAGTCTACTTTTCTCCCTGAGTTCATTGATAGAGACAAAAATTGCCTATGGGGTTGGTGATATTAAAAATGAAGACCACTACCAGCTGCTGAAATTATTGCAATTTATCACATATTTTATACTTACACTCTACTTACACTCTATTTTGTGCCAGAAACAAGCCATATTTCTGTCTCATTTACTATTTTCTTACTTACCCCATCAGTAATCTTCCTTCTCTTTTTTTTTGCTGGGATTACATATTTGCTATATGTCCAGCTCCAGAAGACTTTGTAGTGGTGCACTGGGATATCAGGCTCTTCTGGAAGATCCCACGTAATCAGTACATTTACACTCCCATCATTGTTTGCACTGATATTGGCAATTCTGATATTAGATGGAGCTGGTGGAGCAGATGGATCTGGAATTTAAAACAAACAAAAAGATTCGAAAGTAAAGATCATCTTCAAGAAGGTAAAGATCAGGCATACATGAGATGGATTAAATATTCTCAATAAGTTGAAGAAAATTCAGGCAAAAATTTCCCATAAGTGATATGTCTTCTTGTAAATTCTAGAAATTCAAGCTCTACTGAAATAAAAATTATGGGTTAGCATCTAGTTTTGTCATTATTCTGTGTTGTTGATAGCTCACAAATATTTTGAAGCTTTATCAAAAAGTTCTAGATGATCAGTTTTACTTCTGTCATTCATTACTTTAAACATATAGTGAGTGTAAAACACTCGTGTTCTACAAGTGGCCTTCTATAGTCGTCACAGAATGGTATGGTGGAAACACTGAATTTTTCAGTGTTGCCAGACAATTCTCAGATGATAACATTATGTTTCTACATGTTGAATCTTTCTTCAAAATTCTAGTATTGACATTTACCACCGCAGACATAAACACTTCCTTAGAATAAATATAATGAAGATGTAATGATATATTATGATGTCATAGAAGTCTATAGGTTTTTTTTTTTTTAGAACAGCAAACAAAACTAACTAGCCCTTTGTTTTATTTTCCTATTCTGGTTTAATTTCTGGTCAATATCAACTGAAATATTATTCCTTCAGTTGTCTCTGTGCTGACCCTACAGTCAAGGACACCTGACAATACTGAATGTTAGGTCCTCCTTATGGACCTCTACACAATTTCCGGGCCCTGAATAATATGAATCAATGGAAATTTTGCAACGGATCTTCTGAAAGCCTAATTTGCTATTTACTAACTCTTACTTTTTAATCCTACTTTTTAACTCCTACTTTTTTTCAAATGCCCATGGTAGCCAAACATTGGTGACAAAATATAAGGAAACTGCAAAACCAAAATTTAAGTAAAAGTAAACAGCGTGACTCAAAAAAAATTAAAAGTGAATCAGGCAGAATAAAGGAAATTCATACTAATTAAGGTACGCTATGAACCTGTAGTCAAGAAAAAACAATCAGATCAAAAACCCCATTTTCATGTAACTTTTTAGACAAATGAGCCAACACTTATTTGCCAGAAATAAAACTGAAGGTGTGCAGAGAGGACACCAGGCATTCGCTTACTGCATGGTTCACCTACATCTTTTTATAATGGTAAATGAGCTGTTAAATAAACTTTCCAGGCATACTAAGTTCATCAGATAATCCTTATGACAAACGGTCTCACTGAAAAATTCCATCGTTTAGTTCATTGAAATTGACACATTCAGAATTAACAAAGACGGCATTTCCTTTTTAAAGATCAGCAGATGTGAAATAATGGCTTATTCCTGTTATTTAGCAGGACTCTTGGTTAAATAACAATGGATGCTCCTGTTTCCTCACACATGCCATTTCAGTTAAATAGTAATGGATGCCCCTGTTTCCTCACACATATAATTCAACCGAACTTTTGGCCATAAAAGTTACAAAGCATATTTGAGTTTAAGAATTCTGGAAACTTAACTTAATTTTCAAAAGAACAGGAACTCCTTATTTCTTCTCACTCATTTTTTTAATCAGCTTGCAAGCCAGTTCCCTTTATTTTATTTTTTTTTCTGGCTTTGGAGAAGCATTGCTCTTAATAATTATTTCCTTACCTGTGAAGTAGCCAACAACTCCATCTTAAAGTATACAAAACTATTTATATTGGAGGGGATATATTTAAGACATTAATTTAGTTAAATGGTTTGTACTGTTCTAAAACACAACTTTTCAATTACTTCTATTGTTTAATAAAATAAGTAAATATAAAATGAAATACAGGTACAATAAACAGAATCATGATACATAAATCCAAAATTTTCATTAAGTATTCATTTTCACTCATTTAAAATGTTAGGGTTTTTATATGTTATATGACAATGTATTATGGCAATAAAACATTTATAACCTGAAGTGCAACATGATCATATTACTGTAGGTGAATTATTCAGGTTATCTCCCAGCAGTACTGTGCATCATGTATTATGTATACATAACATATGGGATAGAATTAAAGTGTTTTAGAGAAGATGTCTTCACAAACGGTCAGATATAAGCACAAACAATTCTAATCATAAAACATGTTTGTCTTCATTCTGCATCTACAAGAGACTTTGACAGTCATTAATAAAATCTAAAAGTTAAATGAAATAGCTCTTCTGGAGAAAGTGTTTTACATGATCAAAATTATTTTGAAGCTCTACTCACCAATTTTTCCTAGATCTAAAAACAAATGAACGAATTGACATTCCTCCTTTTCAAATGTTTCTGTCCCCATAGGAATGCAAGACAGTGCGTAATTTTCCTTGTATAAAGTTAGCGATTGACCAGAACAGAGCTTTTATATGTCTCAGAAGCACAAGAATACATTTTTTTAAGGTAAGTTCAAACACCCCTGTTTTTCTCAGCAACATAAGCAGAAAAAGAAAAAAGTAAGGAAGAACTATGTGCATACTGAAACCAATAGATCATTTCCTCTGACTTATGGCAATAGCTATAAGCTATAGCACCAGTCAGCTACAATTTCACCCTGTATTTTTTATAATTGTACAGTTTATTGCAAACATTACTATATCAGTAGCATTTCTTCTGTGTTCACTAGAAACAGTCCAGTCAGGAGACAAAACGCTCATCCATATTTAAAAGAAAGCCTAGTCGTGTTTCTCCTTTGCTATGGAGAGTGTAAACATTGTACTAAAAATCACTGGGTAATTACAGTTAAGGAAAGAGAGAACATCCTCTTAAAAGGAATATACATGTGAAATAATACAGTATTAGCAGAACCATCTTCCTGAGTGTTCCCATTCTTCAAAGTCTCTCTTTTGCAAGCCTCACAAATGTCATCCACAAAAATGCCTTTGAACAGGAGGAAGAGGGGTGGTGGCAGCAGTAGAAGACAGAAAGGAAGGAGATCTGCAGTTGACAGACGTGGAAAGGCGAGACATTGGAAAGTGCCACATTTTCCAGAAGAGCTCTTTTAAAGCTAGTAGACTAAGCTGGAGAAAATAATAAACTAGAAGGACATAGATATCAAAGATGAGCAAAACAATTTATTACAGTTTTGCGTTTAATCATCTGAAAAAAACCTGTCTGATTGTAGAGACAAATAGAGTAAAATATTTCTTGGATTTGGGATCTATTACCTGCAATATGAAGCCACTTAGTGAGCATTTTATACCAGCTGAGGATCCATTCCATATTAAGTATTTCAATACCACTACATAATTTATTAATTTATTTCTATATACTTCTGTGATGCTCATCACTATGGCAGAACTACCATTTTGTAAACCAAAAAAAAAAGAATATTCATCTTGTCTTTCATCTGAAAGGACTGAGTTTCACAAGCAAAACTAACATGTGAGAAGGAAGAGCAGCAAGGCAAGATATTGTGATCTCTGCTATTAGATTAGTAAGAAACCCAAACCCCACCCTCAAAAAACCCAACCAAACAAAAAAACAAAAAAACCCCGCCTAGACCCCTCCAAAGCCCCTCCTCAAAAAAACCCAAAGCCCCCAAAAAACCCAAACCCAAAAAACTGTTAAGTATAAGAGCATGGTCCTCCACAATACATGCCTGCCAGTTACCAGATAACAGATTAGTTGGCTTTTTTCTGTTTTTTTTTTAAGCCTTCACTATTGCATTATTGAAAAGCCATGCCTGTACAAGGTGCTCTGTTATGCTTATATCTATGCAGACATTAAAAGCAGTTTACAACTCATGCTGAAATACTTCAAGGTTTAATAACTGGCACTGGAATATAAAGTTTATATACGTAAGTTGTTTGTTAACCTGACTGTGAAGCTAAACTGTCATTCTGCTGACCATGAAGCTAAGAGCCATTCTACTGTTAGTCTTCATATATCTGTGATTGCTTTGACTGACTGCCCACATGTATAATTCATACACATGAACATTAAATTACTGGAATGGAAACTACTGCCAGTTTTTCAAATTTAAAGTTCTGAAATTTCATATACATGAATTTATCTGAGTGTTAAATCAAAAGCCTTTGGTTTGCAGAAAGAGTGATGCTAGCTGCAGCTTTTCCTTTGCAGTTTATACTACAACTCAAATAAAATAAAAGTCATTATATATATACTAGCGTTTGGCACAGACAGCTGTCCTCAAATCCGAAAAAATTCTGGTCTCAGCAGCCTGACAAATAAATCACTTCTCACTGCTAGAAATGATAGCTTCATTAGGTCAAGGCTGAAGCTGCTGTTCCAGCACATGGAGTAAGTACTGCATTTGTCTGGATTGTATCTGGCTTGAATATACCCAGAGGACTTAAATTCTTGTCTTGCTGGCTACTCAGCCATCACAACCGAAACTCTGTCTCCAGTCCCCAAAAGGGAGGATTCCTTGCTGCAAATGAAAGAAAAAAAGAAAACCCTCACATTGTCACCATTTCAAAACGCATGTCTTCCCACACTCATATCTGTAGACATAGTGATAGAAAATTTATATTTTACAAAATTTTTTCAATCAATAGGATCTAGAAGCACTTTGCAACCTTAACAAAACAGTACGGGCAAGCTGTACACAAGAATCGCATCTCACGCTGTGGCAACGCATCCACTTTGGCTTTAAATGTTGCAACTGTAATGAAAACAGTAAATGATTTGGGATATATGTCAGAGAAAAAAATAATGACATTGGAACCGGAATTCTCATTCTGAGCTGCAAAAGTGATAGCAAGTTTCACTCTCATTTAAATCCTTTTTTATTGAGCTTTTTTTTCTGACTTAAAATGGATCTCCCATTGCTATCTTTTAAACATTAGACTTTCTAACTTTAAAAATCTGCCGAGGCTGCTCTACAGACAAGTTTCCAACCATTAAACAGTTCCAAGGCATAAGCGGGACGACTGTCTTTGCCCAATGGAAATGGCGCACATAAAGCAGCTGTGCAACAGTATAAAAAAATCATTGGTCCCACAGGAGCAACAGAAAGAATTTTATTGCCAGGAGTGGGTGTCTGTTCTGGTTTTACTAACACTCAGTAATGTATGCATGAAATCACATCCAGCATGGTACTTACGGGCTGTGAAAACAATGTTTTCTGCTTCCTTTTTCTCGACAATTTATCCCATGTATGCTAGCAACTACCTACACGTTGAAAATAAAAACCTTTAGCAGAGGTAGAAGCATTGGATGGTTTGGGCTCATTGAGTTCATCTTATAGTCTCTTTTTGTCTCAGAAAATGTCACAGTACCTAACTACAGCCCGGTAAGATAATGCATTATATGGGAACGCATAACACTGATCCCCCTACCTGACTGCAGTCTCTGTTACTAAGAGTTCATTCTCATCAGAAATCATAAGATGCTTGAAAAAAATAGCCTAAAAACTCTTACCCAAATGCAACAAATTAAAAGTTGTATTACTAGTGCCAAGCAGTTGGGTTAGGTTATCCAGTGCCAGCTTAATGGGAGAAAAGCACAGGAACCTTTTCATCCAGGGAGACTGCTTTATGGATTGCAGGAACAGTTCTCTCCTGCTTCCAGAGAAAATGAAGCAGCTTGGAGAGAGACAGTCAAGATAATGAAGAGAAATATATTTGTACCTTTAGAGATCAAAATATTCTGCCAGGCATTGTGTTAGCTTTATTTATTGCTGTTATTGCAAATTGCTGCCACTCAATTTAAGATGAAAAGGAAAGCACTCACAATTTAAAAACCCTGAAAAGTGAAGTGGAAACCACTGTCAAAATAGCAGAAAGTTTTGATCAGTTTTAGCTGACAGTATCCATCTGAAAATCCATGTGCAGAGTTTTACTTCTAGGAAAGAACCACTCTCTCAGGTGCAGTATTCACTTCATCTTCTAGCCACTTTGCTCCAAACAGATAGGCAGAGTCTAATGCCGTTTTCTTGCAACTTTGGAATCACATTTTAGCAAAATGAAGCATTGCTTCATTCCCCGTGAAGAGTCATGCGGACAAGCACACACAAACCCTTCATTTCCTTAATAAAAAAGAAATAAACAGCATAAAAAAATTCTCTCCGCTTAAGCTCTGAATATTTTAATAGATTATCTCAGCTATGTCACTTTGATTATTTATTATTTACAGATTAATGCCATAAATGAACACATGAGGCAGTGTAAAACAGCTAATAAACCTTCACCTCAAATGTTTACAGCATAACAGCATCAAAAGCTGCAGTAGATAAAACCTCAAATCACAATTGCATGAGGAATGGTAATCTGGAATGCTTGATAAGATACTCTTGTTTTCCTGTTTTTGTCTTTTTCATGACTGGGAAATTAAACTAATTTGGATAATACGAAGCTTTATTTAGTGATAGAAAAGTTAATGGAAGTCACATACCTCAGAAGACTTAACATTATTTTGAATAAAACAAAATGTTACTTTGCTGTGTCTCCTTAGAGATCACATTTTTTGCATCCACAAAACACACAAAATAGTATAAAACAGTATTGTGGTAACCAGACAAAATTCTCTCTCCAAATAATTACAGCAGCAATGTTTTTGAATGTTCTTTTTAACAGCTTAAAATATTTAGTGACAGAGACTTTGTGGTGCCATACTCCTCCCTAGATTCAGATTATATATCATGTTTGTCCTCCTTTGAAGAAAAAAACAAACCCAAATAATTTGCTATTCATTATAACTTACAAGCGATTGGTAAAAGTTCAGCATCTTGTGTGAGAAACTGTCCTAGGAATTGCTGTCATGTTTCCTGATCAAAGGCTTTATTTTCGAAGAAAATTCTGTTAAGCCTGACAAAGATAATAATCTTCTCCTGGTCTTGGCACAAGAGGCTGAATTGAAACAGCACAAGAACTAATGTGAATTTCTGTCCACATTTCACATAAATGCAGCACAGTCAGTCAGCAACCTTCCAAAGGTGATGTGCCAAAGTCCGTTTTCCTTTTCCAGACTGGAGGTTAAACGTGTCTGCAGGAGCTCATCAGGGGCCAGTAGATGCTGGCACTCAAAAAACAGGCACATCTGAGCAGCAGCTTCTTGCCTCTGCCAGGCAGGGGCCGCCGCTTCCCACTGAGCTCCAAAATAGTAATTAAATGCCTGTATGACACTATAACTGTTACGGATATGAGTGCCTACTTCAGGACATGGAGGCTAAGAGATACCAATTGAAGCATCCCAGCATCATTCCCGCAGTCACCACCTTGCAGCATTTCATCTGTGTCACCTAGTGCTTCTACACATTTCATGTGGCAAACATGGTATCTTTATAATAACCACTGACAATACCAAAGCCTCTAAAATAGTCAAATGAGCTGCCAGAATAGGATCATTTTGTCTACGAAGCCGATAGCTAACTGAACTCCTTGCCAAGGGCTGGAGTTTAGATTTGAAAATTGTTATTTTGAGGCTCATAGAAGCCTTTTGAACAATGCCGGCTACATACTTTCTGCCATTACCAAGATCCCGTTATTTTATTTGGTAAGAGCATGCAGAGGTACTGCTGGCTCCTGATGTCCTTGTCACAAAGTCCTGAAAGCGCTCCCCACCTCCACCAGACAGCCATGAACAGCACTCCAGGAGAGCAAGTGCTTCAGGAGGAGCTGCAGGGACCACAGAAAAAGAGGACTCTGGTACCTAACATGTAACCATATCAAAACCACAAGCTCCTGAAACACAAACCACTGCCAGCTGGGAGGCTATTCTGAAGAAATATCCCTATGTGCTTATCCTGCTCTTATGCTGTCTCCAAAACCCCACTTTTGGCTGGGGTCAGTTACTGGGCTAAAGAGACCTTCAGTATGACTTACCATGGATTTTCTTATATTCATTACCAATGTAGGTATTTTGAACAATATACTCCTGTGGCTAGCACACTCAGTAGGAGATTAATTTTTTGGAAAGTAATACAAAACCTGCCTGAAAACGTCACGCTCAAGCCAAAAACTCAGTGATATCATGATATACCTTTATGTAATTGCAGTTATAGTTGGTCCAAGCAGAACAGTTGGAAAATCTTTACAAACTCAGTGAAACATCTGACAATGATCTGAGTTTAAAAAAACACCGTTGCCTGATTCAGCAACACAGTGCTATATCTGCTGAAGTGTTGCTGATGAAGAAAAGTAAAGACAAAGCTACTGCTGCTGCTGAGTCCTTGCAGGAAGCTCAAAACAGCTTGAAGGAACAGTATTTTTGATGTGACTGAAATGGTATGCTACTTAAGTATAATAAATTCTTAAAATACTACTTCTTTTATACTTGAAAAGGTTTGTGGTCACAGCAGTAACGGGATAGCTATGCCAGCCAACCTTCCCACCACAGATGTGGTTATAGCACCAAAAAATTATTGAGTCTAATGTATACTTATTCAGTAAGTAATTAAACCACCCATAACAGCAAAAGCACTTCCATGCCTCTATAACTGCATCTACAATAAGACTTTTTCTACCACTGACTATGCCAAACAGCAAGCTAAAAGCTAGGATGGGAACCTGTGCGTGGCAACTGCCTGTACTGCAAGATAATTCTATCTGCAGAAAGAGGAGGAAATGCATTCCTTGAAGTATGCTTTATACCACTGTAAAGATTCTGTCACTACTAAAACAAAGACAAGTCTTTCTATTAGAATCACAGAATCATAGATACTTTTTATCATTAGAAACTACCTCTATTAGTAGAGTGAAGAGTGATAGATCTCATTCTTTAGCATTAAAGTCAACTAGCACAGTCTGGCTATGTCCACATTATCAACTGCCTTTAAGAGACGGCGACCACATCCAGACCATCTGTCTGTTGGGAATAGTTTCTGGCCTGTGCTAATTCCTATACTATGCCTAAAAGTCATCCGGGAAAATTTTGCTTCGTGTGGGTCAAAGGCACACCGGGACAATGACAGCAACTTCACAGGATGGGAAATCCGTTTCCACCTCCCCCATCCACCAATTACTGTTAACTGGCACAGAAATAATTTTCAAAGTTATTTTATTACCCAAACCCTTGCAAAACCAGAAATGTCAACAAAAATTCCTACAATATTTTGTGGATTGGCCGACATGCCTTTCTAATGAACAGAATCATGCTACTTAGCATTTACACCCTTTTTATTCTTAAACCCTTAAGATTAGTGCTAGCAAGGGAAAAGTTACATTAAGAGAGCCTGAAGTTCCATCAAAACAATGCTGATATAATTATTTAGATATAGGCAACAAAGTATTTCAATACTCTGCTAAACATATGTCAGCAACATATTTCTCATAACCAAAAAGAAAAATACGAGAAACCTCTTGGAATAACACACTGAAACCCCACTTCCTTCACGTTTCATGGTCAGGGTCATGTTGTTTGATACCAACCGTGCAGAAAATGTTTAAAAGGAGGTTTATTCATTGAGACCCCTTACTGATAAAAGAATAATGACATCTTTAACCTTTAATTCCTTTGCGGACTTCAAACAAATCTCACACCATTTCTAAAGCCAGTGGCAAAACTACCCAAAACCCCACCTGTTAAAAACCTTCTGCCACAAAAGTAGGCAGATCAGGTTGGGCTCCATGTGTGAGGGAGATGAAGGTGAGCACCAGATATAGTGAACGAAAACTAACCTTTCGAGGATCGGAAGTGTTTGCTGGGTGCCGTGAAGCCTCTCGTCCCGTGCACGTTCACAGCTGCCACACGGAACTGGTACCACCTGCTCGCTCGGATGTCAGGCAGCCGAACCCGCTCCTCTGTAGTCTGGTGGGGAAAATGTCATGCTTACACACATTGTTCTGACATGGCTAGCTGTGCTATCATCTCCCATGCAATACCGGTAAATCAGACTGAAGGGTAGGGAACGCACTGCTTTAATACGCACCAGTGTTGGCAGGCTGTATGCAACCACCCCCCCGACTCTGAGCATCATTCTGCACTGCAAAGCATTTACGTCTGCGAACAAAATCATATAACCACCCAATTTTACAGTGCATTGCAGGTCTCTTCTAGAAAAAGTAACCTTTAGAAAACTGGTGAAGTGTTAAATTCACAAAATTAGTTTTCCACTTATCACAACCTTCACCAATGTACAGGGCCTAGCTGTTCAGGTGTTGATGTTTCAGGGAACTCATTGCCCCAGGCCACAGGACTCATTTCTCCAATTCTCAACTCTCAGAGAATTAGGGGTCCAAAATGGCTTCACAAAATCCAGTGCTGTGAGAAGCCGCCTTTTCTGGTTCACAGGAAACACGAAACCCTCAGGTAATGAATGTAAGCCTTCTTCAGATCTTTGGCACTTATGTCAAAAAGACACCCACAGCTTTAACTCTTCCCTGCAGACCTTTCTCAGGTCATAGGAGATGACCTTTTCTCCAACAACACCCACTGAGACTGCTAGTGTCACGAGTTCAATTTCCACCTTCTGAGGGGAGTGCCTTAACCGCTGAAATATGGAATAAGCATAGATGCACTCTGAACCCTTTCAGTAGGAGGTGCTTTACATGCTCTTACTCTGAGCCCTGCTTTCCTGTGTCTTTTTTTCCCCTTTAAACTTTTAAAGAGCTATCTTCTGCACTGTTTTTTTATTTTTCCTAAGGCAGAAACACCAGAACTGAACACAGCCTCCTCGTAGCCCCTGAATCACTGCCAAGTACAGAAGACGTAGCATTTTTGTAGAACTCACCAGAAACTCATCCACTTGTTGCAGATTTTAGTTTTTCAATCACCTTTCAATTATCCAGTTTTCAATTTATTTTAGGATGTCATGTTTATTGCATTTTAATTCTTTAATAAAAAAAACCACATAAACCTGAACCAAATGTCCTGTATATGTCCAAATCGTTACTGATTATCACTACTGACCAAACATGCAAGCTCATTAAAAACGTAGTGACATCCATTTATTTTCACAAGCTCTGTTTTCTATAACTTCAAAAATCCACCTTCCTTGGCATTATTTCTGTTTTTTGCTCTTTCCAGTCTGTGTAAGAAAGTAGCAGCAGCTGACCTGACTCAGATAGCCAGAACTTGAGGAAGTTGCTTCAGCTCTCCAAAAATGGTATTTTTAGAGCCCTGACCAATACAATTTGTAGGTATTATCCAGCACTTTATCTCCTCATTTTGTGACAAGCAAAATTTAAGGAAATGGATACCTCATTTGTGTGTGCATGTAAAGGAAAGAGAGCCTTTCTGAACTGCACTATGGACTGCTCTGAGACTGGTAAGCATTGCAGACTTTGAGCCTCTCATATTGCTGGTGCTCGGAGTCCCTCTCCGTTCAGACAGCTGTATTTGTCTTTTTAGCACAAGCAGGGGTAAAAGTCCTGATGCTTTCATTGCCTGCCTTATCTTTCCTTTTTTTAGCTTTTATGTTACTGGTAGAGTGAATTATCTCATCCAATGACAGGGATCCCCTAGGCAAGAAAGCCTACCTGAACTAACTTTTACTATTATTTTCATTTTATGGAGCACTCAAATGTCCTAGCTTTTTCCAGCATGCAGGCCCACATACTCAAGAATTTACAGACATGACACTGAACTAGAGTAAAATAAACTGTCACTATATTAACAGAAAAAAACCCCAAGGATATATTCAGGCCACTGCTGCAACTGAGATCAGGGTCCGGATCAATATCTAATTGTAATTAACTAGTTACAACACTGTGGGTTTTTAAAAACAGATTTGCTGAATTTAGTTACAAGGCAAGCATATTCTGAATAGACTTGACCCCAAATTCCTGAGCTAAGGAATCTTGCTTGTCATTTGCATCAGCTCGGTTATTTTGCTAGGACTGATTAAAAGAAAGGATTTCAGTTGTGTCAGTCTTCCATGGCAACCGTGAAATACTGTAACATCAAATAATCTGTCAATCCATATCACCGAAATTATTTTAATTTATGAACATGCCTTGGGCCTATTACTTTCATCATTCGTTTTGTTGGCAAAGCTCCTGTTAAACTCAATGGCACGCGGGAGGTGTAACTCCTGCATTAGAGAGTATAAACTACTTTGGCGCCTCTAAGCAACCTTTACACAGATTTAATAAATTTCAAGAAAGAGCTAAATACTACTGAGATATCTTATACCACCTAAATGGTAAATTGATTTTTTTTTTTTGTTTAATTGCTTCAGTTAGTTCTGATTTCAGTTAGTTATGATTATGAGATCATAATATTCATAGTCCTTTCAATATCTGCCTTATATTAATGTAAGCCCACTAAATAGTATGCTGAGTGGTATTACAGTAATCAATGGACTGTTTCACTGTGTTCATTCCCTTCCTTTCACACTATCAATCCTGGATTCCCTTCTGTAGTGCAAAGATCTAATGGAAATAGGAGAGGACAGCCTTACCCTGCTGAGTTCATAGCTCTACACCTTCTTTTGAAACTACGCACGGTGATAAAAGAATTTGCAGTTCAGAGAGTGAAGGGATACCATCCAGGGTATCAGAAGAGCTGAGTTTTTTTCCTGTGATACAGAAGAAACCTGACAGTGCTGCATCCACTCCTCTATGAAAGGAGAGCAGACATCCTCTGTTTCGAGTGAATGCAATCCCACACAAGGTGGGCACTCTCTAAGAATGCTTAACAAAGCAAGCCCTCTCCTGGGAGATGGAGAAATAAACCTTTACTGTGCAGGACTGGTGGTGAGCTCCAGCAGGGATTTCTTGCTCTCAAGAGTTCAGAAAATTTTTGTGATCCTCAGAACCAGAACTTCAGGTGTCTCTAAAACTTTTAAGTTTTAAAAAAGATTAGTTGCCCGCAGAGTTTAGACATCTCCAACATGAAGCACTAAGGTTTGTCACAATCAAGCTAGCAGTAAATTCCACTCCTTATTTGTCTTAATAAAAGAATAAATTAATAAGTAAACTTCATTATTGTCTGACCATATGTATACATATATGTAAGTGTGTGTGCACACATACTTGGCATCCATTCACACAGCACAGACATGTTCTGTCTGAAAATAATTAACCTGGCATATTTGAATTAACTTCATTAATCAATTTAATATAATTAACTATCTAAGTTTCCAATGTAAACAGTAATACTATTATTTTTAGAAAGCATTAGCACCAAACAGAATTATAAGTTTGTTCACAAGATATATGGTATTCTGATAGGATAGTGCAGCAGGTCCTGCTCAGCTGGTTAAACCTTAAAAAAACAGTATCATAAGAAACCTGGCATAACCACTTAGGACACTGTACATCATAGCCAACTAGGTTAATTGGTATCTTATTTTCCATAGTTTTTATATTAACCAATGGAAATTACTCAAACAGCTAGTTATGTCAAGTTTTTGCAAAAATGTGCAGTAAAAAAACCAAAGTAAACAAAATCTTTTCTTCCTGAAAAGAACTAAAATTGTTTTCAACGTGTTTGCTTTCTTTATATACTTGGAAAGTTAAATAAATAACATATTAATTAATTGAGCCCTCCTCCTTAAAAAGAAAACATCAAAAAAGACCTCATGACACAATAAAATACAAAGGAAACAAGCTTCTTCAAAATTATTTTTTCAATCCCAAGAAAAAATTTACGAGACATGAGAAATTACTTACAAATTAGCTCATGTGAAGGCAATAGGAAATCAAGTTTTTTGAAAAGTAAACACCTTAAATTAAAGTTCCAGAAGACTGGAAACTGGCTAATGTCACCTCCATCTACAAGAAGGGCATAAAGGAGGACCCAGGAAATTACAGGCCCATCACTCTTACTTCAGTCCCTGGGAAAGTTACGGAATGAATCCTCCTGGGGGCTATCACACGTCAAATGAAGCATGTGATTGGGAAAAGCCAGCACAGAGTCACCAAGGGCAAACTGTGCTTGACAAACCTGATCACCTTCTAGAACAAAGTAACCTGCTTGGTCAATGTGGGGTGAGCAGGGGATATTCCGGATTTCTCCAAGGTTTTCAGCATGGTTCCCCACAGTCTCCTCCTAAAGAAACTGATGCGTTACGGTCTAGACAAGTGGTCTGTGCGGTGGGTGGGCAACTGGCTGACAGGCCCCACCCAGAGGGTGGTGGTAAATAACTCCTTTTCAAACTGGCAACCTGTCACAAGTGGGGCCTCCCCAGGGATTGATCCTGGGCCCAACACTGTTTAATATCTTCATAAGTGAACAGGATGATGGGATCAAGTCTACCCTGATGAAGTTTGCAGATGACACTAAACTGAGTGGGGAAATGGACACTTCGGAAGGGAGACCCATCCTGCGGGAAGACCTGGATAGGCTGGAAGAGTGGGTTTAGAAGAACTTTATGAAGTCCAACAACGACAAGTGTAAGGTTTTGCTCCTGGGAAAACATAACCCAGGAGTGCAGCACAGGCTGGGATCTACCCAGCTGGGGAGCAGCTCTGTGGAAAGGGACCTGGGGGTCCTGGTAGACAACAAGCTCAATATGAGTCAACAGTGTGCTGCCTGTGGCAAAGCCAGCCAACAGGACGCTGGGTTGCATCAACAAGGGCATCACCAGCAGAGGCAAAGAAGTCAAGAAGTTACTCCTGGTGAAATTCCAATTGGACACAAGAGGAAAATTTTTCACAATGAGAACAATCAGCCATAGGTACAATCACAGAATGGTAGGGGTTGGAAGGGACCTTTGGAGATCATCTAGTCCAACCTCCTGCCAAAGCAGGGTCACCTAGAGCAGGAACGCGTCCAGGTGGGTTTTGAAAGTCTCCAGAGAAGGAGACTCCACAACCTCCCTGGGCAGCCTGTTCCAGTGCTCCGTCACCCTCAAAGTTTTCCTCATGTTGAGATGGAATTTCCTGTGTTCCAGACTGTGCCCGTTGCCCCTTGTCCTGTCATCAGGCACCACTGAGAAGAGTCTGGCCCTGTCCTCTTGACGCTCGCCCTTTAGATATTCATAAGCATTGATGAGATCCCCTCTCAGTCTTCTCTTCTCCAGGCTAAACAGATCCAGGATCTCTCAGCCTTTCCTCAAAAGAGAGGTGCTCCAGTCCCCTGATCATCCTCATAGTCCTCTGCTGGACTCTCTCCAGTAGTTCCTTGTCTTTCTTGAACTCGGGAGCCCAGAGCTGGACACAGTACTCTATATGTGGCCTCACGAGGGCAGAGTAGAGGGGGAGGATGACCTCCCTCGACCTGCTGGCCATGCTTTTTTTAATGCACGCCAGGATAGCATTTTGGCCTTCTTGGCCACATGGGCACACTGCTGACTCATGGCCAACTTGTTTTTCACCAGGACTCCCAGATCCTTCTTTGCAGAGCTGCTTTCCAGCAGGTCAACCCTTAACCTGTACTGGTGCATGGTAGTTCCCCCAGGGAAGTGTTGGATTCCCCATCATTGCATACTTTTAATATTCAGCTGGACAGGGTGCTGGGACATCTTATCTAGACTGTGCTTTTGCCAAGAAAGGTTGGACTAGATGATCCCTAAGGTCCCTTCCAACCTCGTACTCTATGATTCTATGATTGTTGAAAATTATAACCCCATTTCTTCTTGGACAGATAATAAAAATAGAATATTGGATGAGGAACTCTGATAGAATATTATGAATTTTTTTATAAGAAGATGCAAACAAAAACTTCGCATAATTACATTACATATGGGCACAGGCATAGAGAAATTCAGATCCTCACACACAGCCTTTTTGATCTTCAACTGCTTTTTACATGCTCTCTAGCTTAAGTCACAGAGTAATGAAAAAGCCAGCATCATCTCCCCTGGACTGGAATGCCCCAGGAGTTCTCAGCTGAATGGCTGAGCTCTTCACAGCCTTTGCCTATAATTAAGGTCTCATAGCCCAATGTTTTGGAATCGTACAAGAAAAAATCTCAGTTATAAGGACAAGAAAAGCCCTGAGGCTGTGCACACAGTCACTTTAGTCAAACTGGATATCCATCCTTGTGGCTGATATTACAAAATAAATTCTATTGCATGCGGCCACACTTAACAAATTTGACTGCCTGGTGGGATGTCTAAAACTACAAACACAGAATTACTCTACAGAGACAGAAATTCAGATTACTAGCACCGCTCAAGGGTGTCCAGCCTGTGTGTCCCATAAGGTATACACGGTTCACGAAGCCAGTCAGGCATCCTGAAGTTTGCTCTGAACTGACATCCCCAGTGGGGTCCATCACACAATCAAACACGTGTCTCTTGTGATGCAGAAGGGACAGCGAAATTCTCAGTAAGTTGTAGGAGGCTTCTCCTGACACAGAGATTAACTGAGCCCCTTCTGCCTGCCTGTAACAGACCCCCAGGAAAGGCAGCTGTCAGGATTCTTATCACTCTTGCACAGGAACACGTTTCTGAAACACTCTCGCCTGTACATCCACTGCAAGAAGGCAGAGGGTTCTACATGCTCCACTACTATGGAGCATATATATGTAATGCATGCTTCCAGAAATGTGCATGACATCTGTTTCTGCAATGAGAAAAAGCACAGCACTGTGCTACATTTGCAGTCTGGATCCATCAGCCAGAAGAGTTGGGCTTCTACAGTCTAGCACATATACATGGCACGGTAACAGTGGTGAGTAATTCAGATTTGGCTCGTTTTTGCAACATGGTATTTTCCTAGTAGCAAAGGCAGGAGGTTGTTTGCTGAATATGGAGAACACAGATCTGCACCTCAGTGGAGAGATAATAAATAAGTCACTGCAACTTTATCAGGTTTGCTGGCATGCACGTTCCCTTGGGCTTGCACAAGCAGGGTTTCATGCCAGGATCTGCTGCAGGTGACTTTTTCTGAGCAAGTCTCTAACATAGTGACAGCTGCCTGTAGCACCACATTGAAGCTAAGAACTTCACTGCTGAGTGTTCAGTTTCACAAGCTTGACATTATTGTAAGATAGCTTTTTCCTACACAATCTGAATTGAGAATGAACGCAGATTGTCACAGAATTTAAACTCCCTCCTTTAGTTTGTAGATGGTTCTATTTATTCTCTTTCCTTTTTTTCCTAGCTATAATGACATTTTGCAGGTCTTTTCAAAATCAGCATTTTACTTTCCTTGTCAGCAGGGATGAGGGTGAAGCACTTAAGATAAACGATTGGAACTCTGCCATCCAGGTGGACTGTCAGCATGTTAAAAAACAGATTGAAACTGGGAAGGAACTAAGTGAAAATTTATGCTCTGTTGGCTGCTTCTCATTAAGAAACATTTGCTCATGAATCTTACATTTTCAGTCTGGATTGCACTGAGTGATAAGAGCATGACATCATAGTCTTTCCTGAATTGGGAGGGTAACATCTGAAAAAAACAACTTTACAAAGAATAAAGGTTTTAGTCTTTTTTTTCAGTCTGTTTTATTTAAAAAAAAATAAATAGTCTTTTCACCAATTGTCTTCTCTTATCTTTTTTATAAGACCCAAGCCATGCCTTGGAGATTGTGCACTGAGTCCCACTGGCCTCAAAAGAACTGTCTCTTATGTGCTCCTTCAATGGATTTTGGTATCTAATTCTACATTTTTCAAGAGATTTAAGAGCTTGTGGCTTTAAGAGACTTTGGAAATCCCATCTGAATAGATCATAAGTATATTCTTACAAGAAGGTGCTACTCACTGGCCTTATGAAAATTAAGCCTCCAGCTAGTCCTACAGATTTTTATCTATAGAGAGCAAACCCACAAAATAAACTCATTTTGAAAATGTAAACCTCTGAGTATTTTTTCTTTTGGGGACGAGGAAACCACTATTTACTTCTTTACTGATATATTCACCATTTTTTATGAAGTCATTTTCAATACGTACCAAAAGCATCTGATGTTTCTATAACTGAAAAACTGGAAGTGAAAATACTGAAGTTCAGAAGCCTTGGAGATCTGGGTTCTGTTTCCAGCTCTACTGTGACCTGGAGAGAGACCCTACAAAGGGATCCCTCTGCATGAGCCTCTCCACCTGTAAGTGACCTAACTCTTCTCCAATCTGAACAGGACCTTTAGTTCACAATCTGGAAGCTAGGGATCCATATGGCTTTACAAAGTACTGACCTGTGCCACAGTTTGCCAGTTGGTAGCATCATCCTCACTTGGATGGATTCCTTGATTCCACCTCCTCTGAACAACATAGATCACAGGCTCAATGGAAATATTGAATTTTGAAGACCACTTCACCTCCAGGTCTCCAGACTGAAGTTCTATGAATTTTAATTCTTTCCGGGGTTTCAGTGGAACACCTGTAATAGGAAAGTGCAGACAAAAATATGTGAGTAATTTACAAGATGCAATTAAAGCCTATGTAGATGACGGTGTATAAAAAGTTTTTTAAAAAAGGAGACTGTTGGTCAGACAGAAGGAAGAAAGTGGCGAATGGACAGGCTGATGAGCATGGGAGTTTCAGAAGTGGTCACAGCCGAACTATTTCTGCTAACAGTAAAACTTGTTTTTAAAAAATCTTCTCTTCAAAATTATTTCTTTATTTCATTTAAAAACTAAAGGATCTGAAAGTTGTAAGCTAAAACTGATCTCACAGAAAACACTTTCCAAGTATGCTTTGATGACCCGCAGAAAGATCCCTTTCATCCCAAGCTATACCTGTTGTTCAGTTTTTCACCTGATTTGTCCTTAAACACATCTAATGACAGAATTTCCACAGCATCACATAGTAATCCATTCCAATACTTCTCTATCCTTACCATTAGAAAGCTTTCTCACTACCTTGTTTAGTCTTCTCTGCTGCATCTTAAACTCAATACTTGTCCATGATGTTCATGGATCATGGAGAACAGATTCTTTCTTTCTTTACTCTCTGGAGGAGCCTTTATGTACCACAAGACTGTCATCATGGCTCTGAATGTTTTCTTCTTCAGTCTAATAACCATAGCGCACTCCATTTTCCTTTTAAATCAGTGTTTCTAGACCTCTGAACATTCTTGCAGTTCTCTCTGGAAACCCTCCCGTTGGCCCACAGCCCTTCTCCAGAGTCACGACTAAAACTGGACACAGACTGTGTCTGAGCTCTTACCACTGTAGACTAGAGAAGTAGGCTAGACTAGAAGTCCTACGTTAGTCTGATATACTTAAAAAAGCTGTTTGCCTTCTCCATGGCAGCATAATCTTACTGACTCACAGGCAGCTGTATTGTATGATGTGTCTCTCTCCACTCTTCCCTAAAGATCTAGGAAAGGTAATTCCAAGGCATCTCGCAACAGATGTTCTATCTAATGCATGCTGTCCAATTGTTACATTTCAGAGACAAAGATGTCTCTCTAAAGTTTTACAGTAATTTCTCATTACACAGTGACACTGAAGAACAGTTATTTCTGTTGTTTCTACTGCTGGTAACATCACCTTTTTGAAAACATCTGCAGTAGCTCGAAGGAAAAAATAACTCTTCAAATTTGGCATCTCTTGATTAAATCAACAAATCAAGCGTTAGACACATTTCTCTAGACAGACTTTAGGAACTCATATTTGAGTACGCATCATTTTGTCACTTCAGGTAATGTCAAAAATAAGATTTCTATGCTGACATATAAACCTTCTTAGCAAGTTATCGTATGCACTTTAGTTATTTTGTCATTTCAGTGGGTGTCCACATAAGTCCGGCTGTGTGTGTTGGTTCAATAGTCTCCTACTCAGTCTGCCACATATGACCAAGTAGCAAAATTTCCTTAGGTGAACGAACCACTTCTATATTTTAAGAGATCTTCTCCTAAATCTGATTATAAAATTAGCTATAAGTAAATAAAAATTGATATTGTAGCTCTTGAAGGAACCTAAAATCAACCTGAGGAAAATCCAGTACTTAAATCTGGTTATCACAGCAGTTTAAACCCTGGATATCCTTCAACAGCCAGCAGTCTTAGTCTAATACAACGAACATCACAGAACATGTCAGTTCGCATTTCCACATTTGAAAATCCTCCTTTAATTATGATGTACAATAATCCTACAATTTGCACGTTAAGAAAACTTCCATCTGCTTTGCATTAGGGGCAGTTGGATTCACTTGATTGCAAGTATCCCAGCCTCTCCGCTGTTACGTAATTGCGTGCAGATGGAGCGCAGCAGCACACACAACCAGAGCACAGCACAAGTGCATTTTAAAATACTTTTGTAGAACCAGCACAATCAGTTTCATATCCAGATGTGTAGATCCAATCACTCTTCAATGTGCTTTTTATTATGTAAATGGTCAGCCCTTTCATCGTGCTGGAACAAATTAGTCCTCTGAAGTCTGCAATGCGTAACTGAAGAATTCACATCACTGATTGCTGTATGCATGCAATACCAGAGCCCAGGAAAAATGTTTCTAAAGGTGTGTTTCAGATGGTACATGCATCCCTGTGACATGAAAAGAATAAATGCACTCTGTTCCACCATAAGAATCTGTATCTTAACTGTTGGTTCCCTGGGAATTCCAAAAGTTTCCATGGACAGGTTTTGTACAGTAAAAGGGTACATTCATGGCATCAGTACGATTGTAAACATAGTTGTTCGAAGACTCAGAGATTTGCACCTTTACAACTGTACACTATTTTTTAATGCAAAACTATTTTTCTTTACGCATGACAAGAGCCTTTAAACTGTGGACGGCCATCCGGCTCCAGCTATCCTATTATGATATTGTCATACCATCATACCCTTTAAATATCATAGTCTTCTTTTCACAATTTACCTTGCCCAGATCTGCAGTTTGGTCTGCTGTATGGATTGCTCCCTTACACCTTTCAGATAAAATTAGTTAGGCTGGTTTAAAGAGCATGAACCCTAAACCTTTGTTAAAAAGCGGTCCTGGAAAGTTCACACAAGTAGGTGTATCATCACAGCTGACAGACCACTAACTTCTGAACAGGAAAAAGGTGATGGGTGATTTTTTTCAGCTGTCACCAGCTGAGTGGAGAAAAAGATACATGTCCTTGTCCTTACCTGGGGACGCATACATGCACATTAGACAAAGTGAACCCAATCAAGCATTTTCCATCCCTTACTCTTCCTTAGGGTTTTTTTCTGCATTTTTCAACTCTTTTACTTCTAAGCAGAGATATTGTCCCCATTTCTATCTCTGAAGTACCAAATCTACTTTAGGCACTTACTGTTATTTATAACATCATTATGTCCATATAGAAAAAAAAGAAAAGATGCAGACCATGGAGAAGGGACACTTTCTGAAATACTTCACCAGTTGAGACAATGTAAAGGAGGTGGCAAGTGACAAACGAGTAGGAGAGAACATCTGATATCTCCAGTAAAGGGAACTAAAAATGTGAAGACTATGTAACTGATTAGTAATAATCCCAGCAGAGATGAAAAAATGCAATGATAACAGACAGTTTGAAGATTATAGCGAAAGCAAGCCGGTAAACAATTGGGATAACAAGTAACTGGACTCGTTATGTTAATCCAACAACATTTGCAATATGTGACTTTGGTGCGAGTGTACTTTCATTAACATGCTTTTAGAATTGGGCTTTAGCACGTAGTAATAGAGGACAAATCCAAGAAATAACATGGGTAATTTCTATCTGCTCTTGTAACTAATCCCCAGAGCTTGATCAACGGTGGAATTATAGAAACTTCTGTAGACTCTTAGATTCAATCTGAGTTCATTTTCTAGCTGTGAGCGCTGTCATAATAATCAGTACTAAACTTATTCACTAGATCTTAGTCATGCTTGCAGAGTTTGCTCTTCCTTAGCTACAGGAAGGTCATTTACCCCTGGAGGAAATGAATAGCAAGCTTGTTCTGTTTCTATTTGTCTTTTGTTGCAGAAAGACAGGTTGAAAACGCTAATTAGCTGAATTCATCAGCTGAGAAGGCAGTATAGTGTTGGGCTTTCCTTCCTCTGCAAGACATATATGCTATTACAAGCAAGCACCTCCTGCAGATATGTGATAAGATGTTAGAGAAGGTTAGTTCTGTTCCTATATAACTAGGCTGAACAGCAGCAGACTTTCCAGTGTGGAGTTATACAACCTATCATATCCTGTCATATCCTGCGTCCTCTCCAAATGCATGTCATCTTATTTCATTTGTTTGCCTGTTTGCTTGTTTGTTTTATTTTTACCTTTTCCAGCTCTTTCATTTACTGGAATGCTTTGCAGTTGTGGTATGGAGCCTGATCATGTAAATCATTACACATACAACACAAATGACAGTTTATCACTCCAGTCATTTGTCTCAAGAAGATGAAAGAAATAACTAAGTGATCCATTTTAATAATTTTCATTTTGACAGGTCTTGTGTATAGGAGTATATTAATTTCTTATAGTTTTAAAGGGTTTGCTTTGAACTACCTTGAAAGCAAGAGAATCTTCATCAGTTTTATGCTTACTCAATGTCTATGACTTCTAGATCAAATTTTCCCCATATATGTAAGTAAGTAAGACAGTGCTTCCTGATGGCCCATCCTGCACACTCAAAGACAGGATTCAAAAGTCAAAGCACATTATTTCTGACATACATTCTCAACACTAGGGACATTCAAAAAGATGCATCAACATTTCAGTTAAAGCAATGAACTTAAAAATAAAATCACCATCTCCTTCACATATTTTACCATTTTTCCATCCACAGATGGAAATAAGTCTGGATTGATTCGGACCTAAGCCTGGAGCTTAGTTCAGAGTTACGCTGATTAGGCTCTCCACAGAGAGACCACGCTATCAGAAGAATAACTGATTAATATTTATTTTTTATCACTGAAGTAAGGAGAATGAATTTCTAACAAAACATTCCGACTCTGTGGAACAAGAAAATGCCTTTCATAAAGGGTCATTGTTCTGCATTAGGAGCATATTTTCAGAATATTTCCATGTATAAGGCTTTTTTTTAATTCCAACAAATTAAAATCTGGAGTTTGTCTAAGCAAATAATTTCTTAGTCTATATGTTCTTGCTGATGGATGTCAAGGAAAACCTTTTTTCCACAGAATCTCAAATCAATTAAAACATTTTGAATAAGATTGTCTTACATTTAAATAATGAATTAATATATATATGTGGATATTATAATCTTTCACTACTGTGTTCTTTCATCATTAAGATCAGCAATGCCAAATATACCACATTGATTTGTTCTTTTACAAGATTATCTCACACTTCCTATTCGGTAGTCTTACCTGCTTGGCTTATAAACATAAATGTTATTTGTGGTTAACATGACTTGAACTATTTATTGTTAAATATTTTCCTGCTGCATTCTCTCTCATCTGCATCAAATTAAGTGAGATTTCACCTAAATTGGCAAGTTTGTTCTGCTTAAGATGATTCACAATAGCCACATGTTTACATTCCACAGATTTCCAGACATGGGCTTCACAAGGGGAAAAAAACTCAGAAACTTGAGCAACATTTTTCTCTGGCATTCCACCCTTTCAGTGTCCAGTCACATCTCTACAGGCGCCTCTCCTTTTTCTTCCCATCCATACAAACTCCTACAAAATGAAAGTCCTGGTTTTCTAGGAGACTTTATTATCACCTGAAGTTATTAGCCCAATATGAGTACACATTAATAATCTCTACCTTTGTACAGATTTTTTGGAACTTGGCACGTATGACCGCATCCATTGGAACAGCATTTCTTCACTCCAGAACATTCACTATCAGCTTCACAGCTTTCAACACAGGCAGCTGCAAAACCACTGGCCTTCTCAGGTGCTGGGCAGTCCCCTTGCTTCACAGACAGGATGTACTTAAGGAATTCACAGCTAGTTAGGCATTCATAATTCTTCTTGGGGAAAAGAGGCTAAAGGGAAAACAAAAGAATTGTTTAAAGTTTTCAACAGGAAAAAAAAAAAAAAAAAGTTGTACGTTTTCCAAGACCTCCTAAAGGAAAATTCAGATTTTCAGCTTTTGCAAGACTATCCCTGAAGATTTATATATTCAAGCCACTTCTAAAAAAGCATTCCAAGTACAGAATGATGAATTCCCTCAAGTAAGACCACCATCTTTAATGGAATAAAATTGTTTATATCTGCCAGCTTTCCCTTGTTTTCTTCACATTGGCTGGCTACAAAGTTGCTCAATGACAGATTAAAAACATTCCCAATATAAAGGGGAAGCAATGGTCAGAGAATCTTTTTTTTCCAGACTACCCCACATTCCTCCCTTTGTACTTCATAACACTTTACCCACAATGTCTGATGAAATGCCACTCTAGATAAGTAAGTGAAATCTTCTTTCATTATACTGTTTGGACTGAGTTGGCTAAGTAAGAGAAGATTTTGCAGCATCTTTATGTTCCTGCCAACATACTAGTAATTGTATAATTCTTCATGGAACTGGAACTAAATTTCTGATAAAATGATCAGCAGAAAATACAGATTAAAATTAGCCTTAAATATATTGATTAAAGATCAAAGTAAATGCTACTTCTTTGAGAAATAAAGTCCTAGACATATGAGAGGTTGCTTCAATGCATAGACATTTTATAGCATGTGTACTACTCAGAGGTTTGCAAGGTTCACTTAAAACTGTGTTAAAAATAGCATCTAGCACCCTGGAGAGAATATTGTGTGTGACATGGGGATTTCATCTCCTCTTTTATCTGACGCTTTATTTAGTTTGGCGCAAAAACAGCTAAAGTGATTCCCTTACAGTGATTGGTGGCACTGTAGATGGGCAACCCATGTAACACGTTATCTATAGCTTGCCTTTCTATCTCAGAGCAACCAAAAACCTTCCACTCTGACAGATCTGATTTATAGTTACCTAAGGCTACACAGGAATTATAACCCACTCTCCATCCAACTATTCATGCAACTTCTGCAACCTCCTTCCATATTCAAATGTTTTACTTTCTTATTTTTACTGTTCTCACATTTCTGGCGCAATGAGAAGGACTGCGTTATTATGGAGGCCCAGGTATTTCACTGACTATATGTCAGTTTATTCTCCAAAGCCACTGTGGTCCAAGAATGTGCCACCACGTTACGTCTCCCACCTTGTCCTACAGAACAGTCCAGAATTTTTGAATCAAGATTTTAAGGATGCATTTGGGTGTTACGGTTTAACGAACCTAAAGGCTGCCGAAATGAGCAGTCCTTATATCTCCTACTGACCCCAGTGATCCTTGGACATGCGCTCCTGCTTTTCTCCCCATTGGAATGCACCTGATCCCATGGTTAGCCAGTTAAGAAGCTAAGCCAGCAGGAAACTGAATTTATGGGCAAAAAAAGGAGTCAGGTAAACTGCCTCCTTTCCTTCTTCACACATAAGGTTCCTTTAACATTCGTACACCCAGTCAGTAGATTAGAAGTAACATACCAAGCAGGCATCTTGAGAAACACAGAGCTAAATTGTTGCTTCCAGATTTTTTGCAAAATACAAAAAAATTGAAAACAGTCTCAAAGGAAAGCAGCCTTGTTTAATTCAATCAAACAATGTCTATGGAGCATACGTGAGTCAGAGAGAAAGGAAAGTGGTCCTGTGCGCTTGTGTGTGTGTGTGTGTGAATCTAATTTCAAATCCTAAAACATCACAAATTTGCAGCTACTTAATTAAAAACTTTATAGCTCCCTGAGGCATAATACGTCCTCAAGGCTTCTCCTCCTCACCCTATTTCACAGCTCATTTTTCAGTTAGCTGCTAAATGTGCTGCTCTTCATTATGGGCCTTTGAAGTTCTAAATTTAGCTTCAACCAGAAAACACTAATCAAAGAGGGATGCTCACTGTTTTTAACTACAATAGAACAGTGTTCTACAAATGTTTTCCTTTTAAACCAATTTTATACGTATTTTCACCCATATCTGGAAACACACAGCCTGAGTGAGAAGTGATATACAAGAATGACATAAATTAGATCCACTAAAACTGCTTTATTATACGACCCTAGAGTTTTGTATATAAGCAAGCAGCAATTAATCTGGGTTAAAGAACTCTTACATGAGAAATTTTTACTTTGTCTTCTAATGTAACTACATAGATCAGTAATCCAGTAATCCCTATTTACACATAGTTGGATCTAAATTTTTTTTCAGCTGAAATTAAAGCTTTTCCTAATCATCTTCATGATGCTTAAAAACATTTAAACATAAGACATGTTCTTCTACCAGAAAAAGAATGCCCACAGTGATAAGGGCATTGATTCAGTATATCAGCAAGATCAATATATCAATTAAGGTCACTTCTATTTTCTAATAGGAAAATCCTTGAATACAGTTGTATCTTTATATCGATTTATTAAAATAAAGCAACTTTCTATTGAGATAATATTTCCATTCACTGAAGAACTGCTGAATTCCTCCAACTCATCAGAGGCATCCAATAAAAGCATCTCTTTTTTTGTACTAGTTTAACTGATCTAGGTTTGCTTATTCACAAGGTTATTCTGAAACATGATTCAGAAACAGTTTTCCAAAGACTTCTTCCTGAATAATTATGTATTTTGATAGTAGTTTTCTGAACTAGGACTCCACAACCCAGCTACTCCAAGAGAGATACTATTTTAGAAATCAGATTGACTTTCATATACAGGAAAGCCATCTTTTCCAGCTACCCTGCACAAGGATTTTCACACAATGACATTTTATTTTTTAAACACAGATACTCTTTCTTACTCATGGCCAGAAAAGATAGAAGGGCGGAAGGGCATGTGGTAGAAATAGCGTCTTACAGAAGGGACTTAACAGCACCTTGTGAGAGAAGCTGTGTAGGTGTGGCTGGATCCTGTCTTAAAACTTCAAGTTGAGATAAATGATTTTGTCAGAAAAAAAAAATCTTTTTTTAAAAACTCAAACTTAATATGGCTAAATTGTTTTATGCATATCCATTCGAATGATGACGAATGCTGTAAAAATCCTGTGTTTGTTAGCTGTCCCCTTGAAGCTAATACTCTAAATGAAAGCGACAGCTAGAACAAAGTGAGAAAGAGTGCCCTTGAGCTGACGTACCTCACAGAAGCTTTGGCAGTGGTTTTTCTTCAGGTCCCAGGACTCTTTGCAGGGCTCCAGGCACTAGGAAGAATCAGGAGGCAGAGAAATGTCAGGAAGAGAGAGAAAGAAAGAAACAACCACAAATGACCCCATTTCTTCTCCAGTTGTTTGTTTGGCCCATAAGAAGTTAATGATAGGCTTTAGAAATCCACTTCTCATGAGGATAAGATTGTGTCATTGAGTCATGGTGTCAGAGCAAGGTCATGCCAAGCCATGGTTAGATTACAAGAAATATTTGCAGTATTTCTTACTGTACAAGGCAATTGCCTCACTTGTTTATGTGCCATCCTATTTTCCGCCTTATTGAGTCTAGGTCCTAATACCATTTAACACCGTGTCACTGGATCACAGAGACAATGTCAAAAGCACTACTCGAAACTAAAGAAAGTTAAATCATCTCCTCGCTGACCAGCCCAAAGATTAGACAGGCACATTGCCTTCCCAAGCGAGAAACTATTTCACCAAGCTACGGAGTAAACTCAGCAGAGGTTTAACCACTATTCCTGTATAAATAGACAATGTTCACTGGTCTGTTAGCAAAACCACTTTATTTCAAGTACCATATTGTCATTTCTTCACCTTCAACCTCTACTGCAATGGTTATACACGGAGTTGAGATTCAAACTCTGCAAACCAGAGTCAAGCTTCACAGCAGAGCATAAGTTAAAAACACACTATTGAGAGCATTTACTGCAGCTGAAACATAAATTTAGGCTCATATTCAGGAACCTTTTATTTTCCTTTGTTACATATATGATCTAGGAAAATACAGGCATTGTATTGTTAGTAACACCTACTCCTTCTTTTAATGGTGGAAGATACTTATTGCACCAAAACCAAAGGCCTCTGACATACAATTTAGTATTTATGTAATTTGTTTCTCTTATACATACTATTAGATTGCATCCATATACATTTATGCTATTCAAAAACAAGCGTTAATACATATAGGCTGTATCTCAGCTGTCCAGCTATATCATTAATGTACTAAAAAAATTAGTGTTTTAAAAGTTAAGCATTTTTCTTACTAGCAACAAGGCCTGAAAAATGTAATAAAGCCATTAGTCACAGAGGTTACAGATTCTGGGAATGAAAAATACCACTGAAATATTGTCTCTATATGTATCTTGGTATTTTAGACTCAATTTCTAGCTCTTCAAAATTCACAATGTGCTGTATACAGAGTAATTAGAAGGATACATTATAAAATGTCACTGAAGTCAGTAAGTTTAATTAATTCCAGATTGTTGTTCCTCCTGTGGTATAGTTACTGCACATTTGAGCCCAATTCCACTGTCATGACAATTTTACAATTCTCCTAACTGTCTGATGGATTTAGCTCCAAATTACAGAGGTATAATTGGTGTAAAAATAAAATGGGCAACATTTTGATCACACTGGGACTTTGTCAGTGATCCCCAAGGCTGTCAGGATTTCCATATCCTTGCCTCCTCTGAATTCTTGCTTCACTGCTGCACAGCCACACAGAGTGCATCTAAACCAGCATACCCACAAACTTGAGATGACAACTAGGACCAAGTTCATGCTGACTGGACCACCTTCCTTGCTGGCTCTAGAGCAAAACAGTTTCCTTCTAGTGTACATAAATTTGTCTTTTTCCAGACACCTCAGCTTTCAAATAAACTCTGTGTCCTCATAAACTTTAGCCTGCCTGATTCTGTTAAACTTTATCATCCCATTTACATGTGTCACTCTGTGCTGTATCTTTTATCTGCAAAAAGTTGTGGGTTTTTTCTCATCTTTGACATGCTTTGCTATGAATGTGCATCAAGATGAGTCTACTGAAGAACATACATTTTGCAGTGCTCTGCAAGGTACTGTAGAAAAACATTTCACCCTCCACTCTGTATCTGTCTCCCCCATTTTTAGTACCTCTAGCCAAAGCAAGCACCAAGTTGAAAATTCTCTCAAGAAAATAACAAGTGACGTGTAGTATTCCTCAGGAGTTGATACTGGGACCTGCGCTGCTTAACATCTTTGTCAGCAACATGGACAATGGGATTGAGTGCACCCTCAGCAAGTTTGCCGACAACACCAAACTGTGTGGCGTGGTCAACATGCTGGAGGGAAGGGATGTCAACCAGAGAGAGAGGTGGGCCTGTGCAAATCTCACAAAATTCAACAAGGCCAAGTGCAAGTGGGTGCAAGTCCTGCACGTGGGTCGGGGCAATCCCAAGTACAAATACAGGTTGGGCAGAGAATGGATCGAGAGCAGCCCTGAGGAGAAGGAGTTGGGGGTGTTGGTTGATGAGAAGCTCAACACAAGCCGGCAACATGCACTTGCAGCCCAGAGAGCCAACTGTGTCCTGGGCTGCATCAAAAGCAGTGTGTCCAGCAGATCGAGGGACGTGATTCTGCCCCTCTACTCTGGTCTTGTGAGACCCCACCTGGAGTGCTGTGTCCAGCTCTGGAGCCCTAAGCACAGGAAAGACGTGGACCTGTTGGAGCACATCCAGAGGAGGGCCACAAAGATGATCAGAGGGCTGAAACACCTCTCCTATATGGACAGGCTGAGAGAGTTGGGGTTGTTCAGCCTGGAGAAGAGAAGGCTCCGGGGAGACCTTATAGCAGCCTTCCAGTACCTAAAGGGGGCCTACAAGAAAGATGGGGAGGGACTCTTGATCAGGGAGTGGAGCAATAGGACAAAGGGTAACGGTTTTAAACTGAAGGAGAGTAGATTTAGATGGGATATCAGGAAGAAATTCTTTACTGTGAGGGTGGTGAGGCACTGGAACAGGTGAATGCCCCATCCCTGGAAGTGTTCAAGGCCAGGCTGGATGGGGCTTTGAGCAACCTGGTCTGGTGGGAGGTGTCCCTGCCCATGGCAGGGGGGTTGGAACTAGGTGAGCTTTAAGGCCCCTTCCAACTCTAACCATTCTATGATTCTAGAAAAAGAAGAATCAGGCCTTACACAGACAGTAGCTGAACGCTTTCTGGCAGCTATCGTTCCGTGTATGATAAAAATTAAAGTCAAGAAAATGAGAGTCAGAACTAGTGGCAATAACATATGTTTTCTTAAATCCAAGTCTTCAGAGAATACCAAAAAAAAAGCATACATGTTAAAATTTAGAATTTGGATAATACATTTCTAATAATTTCAAGGTAACTCAGCAAAGGCCTGACCCAAAGCTCTCCCAGACCAACAGGAGTTATTTCACGGGTGTTTAGCTTAGCCTTAATGTCTGAAAGGAAAGCACACAGCATTTCTCACCAAAAAGAAGAGTTTCAAGGAAATACCTAAAACACCCGTGGGAAAACTATTCCCACCCAGCAGGTAAACACATCCAGGTTTTCTGGATTAGTGTAAATGCGTGTGCCTGTTATAAGGACACTGAAATCCTCTATCCAGGATAAGGACAAATCTAGGCCGAGCAGCAGCTTGCAGCTGGTTTGGGCTGTACTTTATGTAATAAAAAAATACCTTGCAGACACTACCACCCGCCCTTGGAAGCTAAGCTTAGGTATGTAGATGGCAGGCCACCAGCAGGCAGGAGGGCAGCAGTGAGGGAAGCGTCCTGGCAGTCCATTTTGTAGATGTCACTGGTCCCTTGGAGCCACCACTGACCGCTGCCTCGGCACCGCCGTAAAGGCTCCTCTACTGCTGGGGCGGGAAGAGATATGAAAGAGAGCATTGAACCAGTCATTACGGGACGGTGGCACCCTTCAGAAGATGATGGGTGTTAATCACACTGACTTTGCTAAATTGAATCCTCCTAAAGCACCTGTTTTTTCATCTCCTGTTGTTAGATCTGGAAGCTGTAGGCTTACTTTCTTCAGCCAGACTGCTGCAGAGTTTTTATTCAGTATTAATCAATTGCATCAAAAGCCAAAAGGAGTGCTAATAGAAAGCACCCCAGCATTTGCCATCATTCAAAATTGGTGTGTGTGGGCACATACAGACTCATACACATAAGTATAAATGTATCTATTAGATACTATTATAGATCCATTAATATCCAGACTGTATAGAATTAGGAACAAGGGCAAAGTACTGTTTCATTCAAGAAATAAGGATTACCATTGCTTTAAAATATTTTGGTTTATATTTTATTTCTTTTTTTTTTAAATTTGCGGTTAATTGTCCTGTTAGAGAAGTCTTTTTTGTTCTAATTTTTAAACTATAAACAAAGCAACTATGAGATTAGCATATGATGCATGCCATTTACATTAGTTAGTAAAGGGATTTTCAAAATAGTCCACCAACACTTAGGAGATGTTGCCTTTGACCCGAATGGAAGAGAGTTATACCAACACAGCAATTCTGAAATCTAATGAATTGCAAAACATCATTTAAGCATTGAAATAAATATTTATTCAAATCCTGTATATTTATTAAATATTATATTTAAATTAAATAACTGAATATGACATATTTATAACTATTTAAACAGTAAATTATTATTTATTTCAGAGTAGAAGAGTCTACCCACAGTATATTTGTCTAATAAGGCTTGTTCCTTCACGAAAGTGGAACCAAGTCATATGCAAACTGTTGCAAAAAGAATGAAATCAAAGTGTGATAACTGGAATATAATTATTCTTTTCATCATCATTCACCATTCCAGTTGCACACATCAGAAAGGTCAGAAACTAATGATTTATGTTTACAGTATATATTTAAGTGTTTTGCTATTCTAAGGTCTTTAATTAATGGAACTTAGATGGTTTTAAAAAAAAGGAAAAAACCACCTTTCACTGTACAGTCTCCCAAGAACTTGCCATGTCATAAAGACAAGTACCTGAAAAATGCATGTCCTTACTATCAGGCACGGAGCAGAGAACATTCTTGGGGTCAGTAATTTTACCAAAGTCAAAGGAGAATATAGTGTTCATCACTCTTACAGAGAACCATATTGTGACAGATACACTTGAATATACAACTGCGCCTGAAAAGAACTGCAAGAAAAGTGATTTTCAATCTGTAAATCTTAGCACAGTGGCAGTAAACACAATGCAAAACATAAACAGGCAGCACGAGAGAAATAACTGATTTTGAGATTTCTTTTTTAATCTACATCTGCTGTTTATCAATAGGAATAGAAATTGTTACTTTCTGTGTCTCAAAAACTGGACTGTGCGTTGTCTGAAGAACACAATTTTTTGGTTTCAGAACAGTAAATGCACAGTTGAATATTTATCCAGTCCAAATCAATTAATAGCATGCTAGCTTGGTATAACAATACTAGGTATTAGCAATATCACATCATAGAACATACTATCTTTTAAAGAGTTTGAACCACTACTTTTCTTCTTTACTATAAGAGTCATAAGGATGCGTTTAGTGAAACTATTTCTCATGATAAAACTGAGGAGACGCATCAGGAAGATTTATAATTTAAAAAATTTCGGCACATCAGTTACTAAAAAATATACTCTCCCATTAGTTCTGGATTATATTTTCCCAAAAGATCCATACACACAAAAAACAATCCTCAAATATTCTCGTCCTAGAAGATACATCTCATTTATTTAATGCCAAAGAGAAATATCAATATTTACACTACTGTTTGAATCAAAGACCAAATTAGATTGTTCAGCCTGATGCATGAGTCTGATTTGGTACTTCTGCACTTAGTAGGAGATGGTCTAAGCCTAAGAGCTATACGTACAAGGAAATAATTTAGCAGAATAAGAGAATATTAATTGTGCATAAAAGTAGGTAAGAATCACAACTCGTTAACAATTTGAATTGAAACATAAAAAAAACATCTTGGGATGGGACCAATCAATTCATCTGAAGGACTTTGCCTGCCTGCTTCAGGAATGAACATAATTTTTGTCAAATCATTTTATAAAATCTATTTATACATTTGCCTCTCAGCTTCCTGTGGTAATGCATGTCCTCATAAACTTTAAGATGTGTGCTTTCTTTCTATAGATTTAAGGCAACTTACTTGAATTCTGCATATAAAAATGAAAGAAGTGTTTGGTTACAAAACTGAAGTTAGACACACTTTTTTAAAGATCCCTGTTCTATTTTTTTTTTTTAATCTCCAGTTTAAATCTTTGACTGGCACTAAGGTGTGGGCTGCCTACCCACCCAGGACACACAGGTGTGACTGTTTTATAATATGCGTTACAAAATGAAAAGCTCAGGTAAACAGAACTACATACAGTGAGAATTTCAGGCACTTAGAGTGAGGAATCCTACAGAGACGAGTAAGCGAATCCAGAATTGTGACGCAAAAAACCCTTTTCTCATTTCCACACTGGATCATTCTCCATGCTCTCCAAAACCCATGCTTGACAGTTTGATTGATTCAGAGGCTTCATGTTGAGTAATGTTCCATGTGAGTGGTTCACTGGATCAGGGTATTGCACTCAAGCTTGTGGGCACCTTTCCTACTGACCAAGTGCACTGCAGCACTTCAGATATGAACCATTTCAGGTGCTCGTGCACCCTATCAGGTCAGGCACCCACAGTACACATCTATCTTGTTTAAAACAAACTCATCAAGGTAGAGATACACTAACTAATCAGTCCGTTCCTCAAGCCAAAAAAATCCGTGACCCCAGCGAGGAGCGTTCAACGGCAGAATCAGTACCTGTCGTATTAGCTTGTAGGTTGATACATGCTGCTTAAGAAGCCTCTGAACCTTTTGTGAGATCCATTTTAAACCGAGTCAGTCTCTTGCTTCTCCGCCTCTTTGGTGTCTCAGCAGACTGAACCACTGGAGCACGAATCATCAACTTTATAGAAACTTGGTGTGACATTTTAGCTCCTAAAATTCAGTTACATTTAATGTAGACTGGGAAAGGTTTAAGTATCTTTAAAACTTTGAAAGTCTAATAGGAACAACTATGAAACGTATTCTGTTATGTAAAATAGCAGTTGCATGTGGCTGCACGGAGTTACTCCTCCGTTCATGTCAAAGAGATTCTCATGAGAATTACACTAGCAATATATTTCCCCTGTAACTGAATAAACAAATGGGTTAAATGACAGAGAAAGGTTCCCTGTCTGTGTTGCCTGTTTTCCCTACTGTAGGTCAGTGAGCATCATGATTTGGTGAAAAGGAGCGATTTTGTATTCGAGGATCAAGTCTTAATTAAATTAGTTACAGTTGGGGTTATTCTGTGACATTATCATGTACACTGGGAACCCAGCTGATACTGTCTGAAAGTATTGCTAATTGTAGAGCTGGTTTTGAATGAAAGCCAGGTCTTAGATTTTAAATGGTCACTAAAGAATGTGCTACTTGGTTAGAGTGATCTGGGTCTTTAAAATCCCTTTAAGGAGCACTTCTTAGCCTTTCTTGAAATGTATTTTTTCTTGTTCTACACTGATGACATCCTGACGTGTACTGTGATGGGGTAGCTGACAAGGAACAGGTTACTAATGTGGAATTTGTTATCATCTGCAAGTACTAATTTATTCTAATTAATAAAAGTATATATATAGAAAGAATAAGAAAAATCTTTCACTTGTAATAAACATTCGGACGGTGCATCCTTGTGTTTTAGAACAGATGACCACTTTTGTATTTTCCAGAAGTCAGCTGCTCAGAAAAAAGTAACAACAAAATACCTGGTCCTGGCACTGAAACTAAGGCATTGATCTCTCTGTGGGAGATGTAGTTACAGCTACCTTAACTCTTCTGAATCCTCTTCAATTGTAAAGTAAAACAGTGCAGCACAAACCTCCAGGGTCCGACAGGAGCAAGCAGGGATTGACAGGGATACGGAACAGAAACCACATGGCCACATTCACATTATATCACATCACACAAGGGTCTAACTGCAGTGGTTGGGATCAATCTGAGGCTAACACCCCGAAAGACGTTTCTGCTTAATTCACATGTGACTTCACCCAGAGCAATTTGGTATTAAAGTACTAAAGGTTAAGTGATGAGAATACAGCATTTTGTGTTGAGTTCTAATATCAGAAAATAAGAGGGAAGATAAGCCATGCAGCAGTGATCTTAGTCAACAGGAATGAAAGCCGTATTTCCTGGCAGAACTTGCTACATCCTTTCTGAAAAGACTAGGAAAAGCTGTTTAACAAAGATCCAAGAAATATCAGTACATATCTAACTGAGATTTATTTTTAATAATTCTTATCTAAGAAGGATGTTGTATATAACTTGCAGGTGAAAAATGGAACTTAGGACACATCATTTGCTTTAGATAATTTTCCAGGAAATAGATTCTTTCTTTTCTCACTGGTTTTGTTTGGGTTTGGTTTGTTGGGTTTTTTTAATAAAAAGATGGTAAATGGCATCTTCCAAATATATTCTAAATACAAACCTACAAAGTGAGACCTTCCTTATCTGGCACCTTGAACTGAAGTCTCGAAAGATATGAACAACCCTTATTCACCTCAAAATGGTGTTGATACTGAAATAATTTTTACAATTACATTTCAAAACCAGCAGTACACGATTTTACTTCTGATTTCTTATCCAAGCAGTATGTTCTCAATTGTTTGTTGTAAATTGTTTCTGTAGATGGGATTGCCAGTGTCTTGGAACCGACCACTAAAACCTCCACTTCACCAAACCACGCAAAACACGGCTACAGTATCTTCCAATTACAAACTCTGAAGGACAAAGAAAAAAAGTAAAATATTCAAAATAATATTCAAATAAGTAAGAAAAGGACAGCATACTATTTCTCTGAAGCTGTATCTTACCGCTTAAACAGAGAGGTGGACAACCCTTGATTTCACCTTCTTTTACTCAGCCTCTTATGGTCTCAGACATACAGCCACTGAAGTTCTAGGTGCGACTGTCCTGTTACCAGCACTTTGGAGAGTGGTCTGGTCACTTGAATGGTCATTTCACGGGAAAATGAAACATTTCTGGGAAACTTTACTGGCTGCAAAGTTGAGCAGCACAGTTTAAACAGCTATAGCAAATAACTGCATTCGATGTGTATTTATTCTACTTGGGTGTGGGGGAACTAAAAGCACACACAGGGACATGTATTACTGCTCTCCACAGTTACGCAAACTTGCTAATATCAAATCAAGAGGTAAGGTAAAGGAAATATTTAGAAGTGTAATTTTTGGATATCTAACGAAAGCATCAGCTTGAAAAAATAATTTCCTTTTCTTAATTGCCTAGTTCACTTCAGTAGACAACATCAGGGATGCCAATACCACAATTTTATGTGTTAGCAATCTGATTCACTGAATGCCTATCAATACTCAAAGCAAATAAAGGAAGTCTTATGACTTAGGATCAGCATCAATATTTCCTGGAATAGAGATAGTTAAAGGGCTAGTCATATTATATTGGTTAAGTCTGTCCAGACCTTTGCGTATACAGAGCAGCATTACAGGCTTTGTTCCTAAAGTGGAGGCTCTGTTTCAAAATTCTGGAGAAAAATGCTGTTCTGACTGCACTGATCTCTGAAAATCCATCATTTCAAATCTCCATATGCTCCAACATCCTGCATTAGAGCACCAGAAAGACCAAGAGCCTTGCCAAGAACTTCAGGTCAAATTTTGTGGAAGTCCATGTAGCCTTTGCTATGAATTCCCAGAATTAAATAGAAAGTGAAAGCTACCTGAAAAGTTGCGCATGTACTGAAAGCAAGAAGCATTTAATGTGTTGGAAATGAAGGAACTGTTTGACATGAAATATTGGGAAAGTAAATTCCTATTAAAAAAAAAAGAAGCCATCATTGCACTGTAGCAGAAACACAGCATTTTAATCTTTGACTGAAAATAACTTTTAGCACTGACAGCTTGATATCTGTCTGTATGGCTTAGTTTTCTGGCATGTCAAACTTTGCCAGCAGAAGTGTTTGTTTGGAAGGACAGAAAAACAATCCTAGGATGCTTTTCATGTTTCTATTCTTTGTTACCAAATCAAAATCATGGCCATCGATGTCAACAGAAAACTGGCTCCCAAACATTAGCTTGTTCCAGACCAGTTCTTTTCAAAGTTTGTTTACAGGGTTTTGTACCAGAAGATGAAACTGAGACACGTACTTTCTTCCCTTTTTCCTCCCTCATAGCCTAGAGCTTAACACAGTCACCAAAAAACAACTTTGAGTTCTTATTTTGTCTGATTTTGAAAAATGGAATTGAACTTAAATCTTCTACATTCAAGATGAATCCCCTAAACTTTAAATATTTGCTGGAGCTTTCTCTCTCCTGTTGAAGCTGTTTTGTCTGGTATAAGCAATGAGTTCTTCTCTAGAGGAGAGCCTTAAATGTGAACCTCACCTTGAAGAGGCATGCCCTAGCAGCACTTTCTGATCCTCATTAAGTTCTTTTGAAGTGTTTCTAATAGGTACAAATATTTTTGTTATGTCTCAGTGCAGTAGCTATTCTACTACCGCTTCTTTGCTACAGAGATAATATTTTTCACACTTTCCTTTTTTCACATCTTTGTTTCCTCTACCAACCTACTCTGGCCTTAAAATTGTTGTTCCAATTATCCTAATTCAAACTGTTGCCTCAAAGGTAATTTTCCTATTCTTCCATCGCCTTACTTTTATGTGCTGCATCAGGTGCCAATTAGTTCTCTTTTTTCAAAACTATTTCTAGTCTTTATTCTAAATCTCCACATTCTGAGGTTTCACCTTTTAAGATATAAGCCGTAGCATTGACAAAATGCTATGAAGCAGCACGTCAAGCCTGGAGCACTAGTGTGCACACAAGATATATAGTGTTGCAAAGTGCAGAAATTATTTTAAATCAAATGAAGAGTGATACAGTCTAAAAAGTTTAAGAAGCTCTCCTCTAACAGACTTCTTTCTGATAGTGATAATAGCTTTAATTGCTTAGTGCCTTCCTGTGCGATTGCTTACGTATGGAATTCTTTGGTAGTGTAGCTGCCATATTAATGAATAATGAAATGAACTACCTGAATTAAAAAACAGTAGCAGTTTTGCTTCTCTGTCTGAACTTTCTTCCTTCCAACTGCAGTCCTGCAGTGCAGTTTACCAATAAACTGATTTATCATGTTTGCATCTGTTCCACCAGTCTATCACAGATCAGTCATGCCAACTCTTTCTTTCTGCTTTTAAAGCTTCTCCAAGATCGCGTTGATAACCTACAGAGTGAGCAACATGGCAGAAACTTTCCACTTGTAAGTCCCTACTGTTTCTAGATCACTGTTCCCTGCCACCCTTTCCATGCAGATCGGGTCCAAAGGAGGTAACCTAGTAAAAATGACTAATATTTAGTGCTAACAATATGGGTCTGCAAAACGTAACAGCTTTTCCTTTCCAGATATTAAAACTGCGAATGGGCTTTCACAATGTGTTTCTAGCAGTAGCGATAGTGATCAGATGATGGATAACTTTACAGCTGCACTCAATGATTTTAAAGGTCTTTTCCAACCTAAATGATTCTGTGATTCTATGAAAAGAAACCCATCTTACATTCTACAATGTCTTTCTCAGAAACTGCCTTTTCATTTCCCAATAGTTGACTATTTGCTTTAGTTATTACATAATACTTTTAAAATAAAAGTGAGCATAAATATTTTGACATTTTATATATGCACAGAATTTTCATTTGGAAAACATGATTCTTTTAATCTCAAACAGACAAGGGAAAGCCTTTTCAAGCTGGCACTTTCCCCTTCCAATCTGTTACAAGGCAGCCTCAGATAACCACACACAGTCTTGTTATAAACACCATCTTGCTATGCAACTTAAAGTGTCTGTCAGAAAGTCAAGTTTTTTGTTGCTTTTTTATAAATGAGTTAAACTAGTACACTCTTCTGATAACAGATGACTCTCCTTATACATCACCCTGCAAATTCACACATACATTTCTGAATGAAAGAGCCGCAACTAAACGTTCTTTTTGCTTGTATCCACCACAGGACTATGGTTTTATAGACCACCTAATAATCAGAGACGACAAAAAAAAAGGGGGGCCCTCTTTGTCTAAATCGTTACTTTGTTTCTCTCCCCTGGCTTTCTGTTTCCCTCCCAGCACTACCATCACCATCAGAAACGACATATTCCGCATTACTAAACAGCAAGAGCCATAGGGCTTTTCACTTCTAATTTCACGCCATAATAAAATGCAGTGGTTGTTTCACTGGGGGACCTGAAAAGCCTTCCTTTGTGAGGCTTGTTTGACGGTCAGGTTAAGTATCACACTCTGGCAGCAGGCATCTGTGCGTGCCGCTTCACGCAGTTATGGCAAGGGGGGAGGAAACAGAACTGAAAAATGAAAAGGAGTTTGTCTTGAAAAAAATATTCATCCCCTACTCTGAAGCAAGCCATTTACGTTCTATTGCTTGGCCCAAATATTTTTAAATATATCTGCTGTCTGCCTCATCGATAAACCAATCGATCTAATAATAGCAAGTCTAGAAAGTTTTCAGTGTCCTCAGAGTTACACTTGTTGCCTTAATGGAAAAATCTATTGACCTGAAGTGGGCAGATGATACAAATTTGTGTAGGTGAGAGGAAGGGAAAAGAAAAGGATCTGAAGAAATAAATCTGCATTTTTATTAATTTCAGAGTAAACAAATTCACAAAAAAAACCCCAGTGATGGTGATCAGCAATAACAAATAAATATGGTGTTTCTAAAAAGTACCAGCATCATATGTAAAAGAAACATTGCTTCGTTCTATAATAGAAGTTAAAATTGTGTTAATCCCAAGTACAACAGGAACAAAATCCCAAAATGTAACAGGAAACTCTGTTCTAAACTTAGTTTTAAATATATTCCCACTACACAAAGAATGTTTTTCTGTCCCATGTTTAGAAACCCTATTGTATCCATTGAATCTTTTGTAAAAAGAGATAACGTGATTCCTTTTCACAATAATATCTTCGTGTCTCTTAACATAGTCTACTGAAACACCAAAATGAGTAAAACTTTATCAGTTTACATGACAATTCATAGAATAAACACAGCTGGATAATAATGTAAAAGTTAGATAGTTTCACATATTGTTTGAAAAAAAAAAAAAAAGAAAGATTGTGATTTAAATAATACAATGTCTGAATAACGTAGAAAATCAAAAGTAAACTAAAATAGCTATCTTGTTTCAAAGGAATTTCTGTCAAAAGTTATTAAATAAATGCCTTCCCTCCTATTATTTTTCAGTGCATGCTACACATAGGCAAGAAAGCACTTAGACGCTAAATTTCTTGATAAATCTAATTGTTGTATTTTTTAGGTTATGGTTACGTGATGGGCATAAGCAAATCTAAATCTACAATGCTACCAGAAGAGGAGCAGTCACGTACTGGGACTAGCACTCCTTTGGATGTAAATGTGCTGAAACAGGCACCTAGATGAAAAAGTGACCAATTTTAGCCAAGTAAACTTCCCCATTCAGCTCGCTCAGTAGCCTCATAAAAAGTAGCTGCCTGGGTCGGGGACGTGCACAAGAGGAAAGGAGAGAGGAGTGTGTAAGCACCTCTTTAATTGATAGCCTGCTCTTACAGCAGCTTAAGCCAGTCATAAAACCACAGTCTAAAAAACAACTACTATCTCGTTTTCCCTCCAAGGCTGAGTAATAAAGGTTGACATTATGCTGTTGAGAGGGAAGTGGGACAAACTGGCAGCTGAGTTAATAAATAAATAGCCCTGATTAAACTATGATAGAACGTAATAAACTGTTAAATCAATCCTTGGCCTTGTGCTGGAAAAATCGAGCTGGATACGTTTTCCCTGGCAAGAGGTCTGGGCCAGTTCACTGGCCATTTCTTCTTCCCGGGCAGAAGGGAAGGCGATTCGGCTGTCCACACTGCGCCCCAGGAACACATTCTGCTTTCAGCGTTCATGAAAGCGGTAGTTCCCTCTGCAGCTCCAACAGGCATCATTGCATTACTTTACAGTGTAAATTTAGAAAGTTAATTGGGCAAGCAAAATTTTCTTTAAATATGAAATTTGGCTGGCAGATATTACTCCTACAAGGATTCTAGGATTGTCACCGAGTATGTAGCTTTTCTTTTTTTTTTAACTTTAGCTTGGAAGCTGAGAATTTTGATTCATTATCGACTGATTTCTAACATTATTAAAACATATTGATCCTTCCAGTCGTGGACTACAATACAAAAAGCACAAGACTGATAGTAATATACGTCTAGTCATCCTAAAGTGACCTATTGTAGTGTGCAGATATTAAGACAATGAAATGGAATACAATTGTGATAAAGGTGATGCTATAGCAGAGCAAAAAATGTAAAGTGGAAATTTGGGATATGTAATGCTTCTAGTTTTCTGCCATTCATCTTAATGGGACTCTTGAGCAAGCTCTCAGAGGAATCAAAGAGAGTAAGATTACGGAAGCATGTTGGTATTAGGTCCCCAGAGAACAACTGTCTGAAAAGCAGCTCTTTGCACAGCACTCTGTATGCTGACAGATGAAATTAATAGCTTGCCTTTTTATGTAAATATATGCGAGGAAATGCACACTGGTTAATGAAGTATAGCCATAGGGTCAAACCAGAAGTCATAATTCTAGATTAAATCAGCACAGATTGCAGGTGCCCAGCAATCCCAGGAACTGACTCACTGTCATTGCTCAGAGGCATCCTAAATCTCATGGTAACGCATATCTAGATAAGGGTACTAGAATACTAATAAGAGTACTAGTTTGGATAGAAAGCATGTACCTTTGAGCTGCTCTGTAGTTACTGTCATTGTAAACTGCAAAACCTGACAATCCTGAAAAATCTTCACTGAGGGCCCTGGAGTTGCGGCAGCTCTAACTGGATGTCAATTTTTACCACTCATCTCAATACCAACAGGGTTAGGTTGGGCAGTAGTGGTACGATGGCAAGGTTGGAGGACTGTGTGCAAAAGGAAGAAAGAAAACAACGGCACTGGATGAGGGGAACAGAAAAGAGGGAGTGGGGAAAAACAGTCCTGCAAAGCTTTTCATGTGAAGTCATCTGTAAGGATCGCAGTACATCCTTGAGGGTATATTAATGTGTAATCAAATACTGCGGCTTTTCATTCAGTCAGGATGCTACCAAGTTTTCTGTTTTCTATATAGCTACCTGTTTCAATGAAATGTTTTAGGGATTTTATTTCAAGAGTTAAACTCTCCCTTGGAAACCAAACATCAGGAAAGAAAGTACATAAGGTAGCTCTACCTCTTCCCCTCCTCAGCTGGACAGGAGAAGAAAATTACAATGAAAGGCTCCTGAGTTGAGATAAGAACAGGGAGATCACTCACCAATTACCGTCACAGGTAAAACAGACTCAACTTGGGGAAATTAACATAATTTATTGCCAATCAAATCAGAGTACAGTAATGACAAAATAAAACCAAATCTTAAAACATCTTCCTCCCAGCCCTCCCTTCTTCCTATGCTCATCTTCACATCTGAATTCTCTACCTCCTCCCTCTGAGCAGCACAGTGGGACAGGCAATGGGGGTTGTGGTCAGCTCATCACATGTTGTCTCTGCCCCTCCTTCCTCCTCAGGGGGAGGACCCCTCACACTCTTCCCCTGCTCCAGCACGAAGTCCCTCCCATGGGAGACAGTCCTCCATGAACACCTCCAGAGTGGGTCCTTCCCATGGGCTGCATTTCTTCATGAACTGCTCTAGTGTGGGTCTTTTCCACAGGGTCCAGTCCTTCAGGAACAGACTGCTCCAGCATGGGTTCCCATGGGGTCACAAGTCCTGCCAGCAAACCTGCTCCAGCGTGAGGTCCTCTCTCCATGGGATCCTAGGTCCTGTAAGGAGCCTGCTCCAGCACAGTCTCACCATGGGGTCACAGCATCCTTTGGGCGCATCCACCTGCTCCAGCATGGGATCCTCCACAGGCTGCAGGTGAATATCTGCTCCACCATTAAACTCCATGGGCTGCAGGGGAACAGCCTGCCTCGCCATGGTCTTCACCACAGGCTGCAGGGGAATCTCTGCTCTGGAGCCTAGAGCAGCTCCTCCCCCCCTTTCTTTACTGACATTGGTGTCTGCAGAGTTGTTTCTCTCACATATTCTCACTCCTCTCTCCTGGCTCCTGTGGTGCAGCGGTTTTTTTCCCCTTCTTAAATATGTTATCACAGAGGTGCTACCACCATCACTGACTGGCTCAGCCTTAGCCAGCAGTGGAACCACCTTGGAGCCAACTGGCACTGGCTTTGTTGGACATGGGGAAAGCTTCCGGCATCTTTTCACAGAAGTTACCCCTGTAACCCCCCCCAGCTACCAAAACTTTGCCATGCAAACACAATACACGAGCCCTACTGTGGGATTCAGCTTCAGATATCTGGGCTGCATATCTACATGCAAGACAGGGACCCAACTTCCCTTCAGCCGATGGAGATCTAGCCAATACAGTCAACGGCATGTGGAGAACCTCTCAGCGGTCCAAATACAGGTATCTCCTACAGGGTGAGATAAGTAGTTCTCTGGAGGTTATGGACTTTACTAACTGCATTCCTGTTGACAATGGAGGGAGCCTGGATACCTCCATGATGTGTAAATTGTATAGAATCCAAAATTCAGGTGTTTGAATTTCATGTCCCACCACTGGTCAAAGTACTGTTAATTTACTTAGCATGATGGGATTGTTGTCTTAGGAAACCATTTCTTTCTCTGAACTGTAATATTCCAGAATATTCCTCAAAGTAGAATACTTCTGTAACAAGTATTTCAGGCACACATTTCTAATCTTGTGGCTGCATTATATTTCTTAAATGTAAGAACACTCAGTCATAAAATTAGATAGCAAAGTATTCATGAAGAGACTTCTGAACAAGACATAAGATATAATCTGGTTTGTTTTGCTACCAGTCACATTTGTTACATGAGTTCAATCATTTTTACTCTCTCAACCCAATTTGAATTTATATAATTTTCAATTGCTGTAACATTTCAAATATGTTTAGACCTATGTATGAAACCACCAAGGCACTATTTGTTGCTTATTCAAACAAACTGTCTTAGTCATTTTATACTTTCCACAGTATTTCTTTGGGCAAGTAACTAGAGACTAATATATAAGCACCTTAGGGTAACCATCCTATATTTGTTTGAACAAATGCACAGTTGATGCTGTATAATAAAAAAACAATTCTCTCTTTTCCCTAACCTCCACAAGACAGTTAGATAAAATTTTTCTACCACCATGTAAAATTGCCACTGCCCAGCGGCAAAAGTGCTAGCATACTGAAAATGCTTACAGAATTACTTGTAACATAAAACAGACAGATAGTCTTTATTGTAAAGCCAGTTGTTACAAGTCAAATCACAAAAACTACCCTTTTTTGGGAACAGTGAAAAATTTTTTGAATAGTGTTTTTTTATACACAACAAAATGAATAATATTTCAGGATTTGACTATTAAAAATATCTTAATAATGTCTGGCTGTGAAGAAATATAATACCTCTCTCCTGCATTTTACAGTTGCTTAATAGAAAGGCTGTAAAAGCATCTGACAAATGTATTCTTCAAGTATCCTAAAATTTGCTTACACATTCATAGAGAAATGACCTGTTTTATGGTTTAACCTCAGTTACTCAGTATCATAGGACCAATTTTGTGCTTGAATTAACATATGCAATGCTCATTAAAATCAATAGGAGCCACCCAGGCAACCAAGGAGACAGAGTCTGGCCCAAAGTGCCAAAGCATCTTAAGAATAATTTATGTATTTGGCAAAAATTCTGGAACAACATTTAGGCCAAGCCACTTACATAAACAATCTTTCCATTCATATCCTTAAAAAAGGCAACAGTAACAACAGCTGTCACAGCTTGTTGTCCAAATACACCTTTCTCTTTTTAATTTTAACCTCTTAATCTGTACCTGCATTTTTAAGAAATTAATTTGAAATGATGTTTTTTTCAGTTCTTTTCTTTTATGAATACAATTTTCCTTCAGATGTTAAAAAGTAGCTTGAAAAGGATATTCTTCTAAATTGTGGCCATTACAGCTGATTTACTTACTTCTTCCTCAGTCCTTTTATGTGTCTTTTTCTTGTTCAGTATAAATACTAAAATCCTTTCCAGGCCTGAAGATGACCAACAGAGATGGTTATATGAAGGTGCTTTAGACATTAGAGCCTTTCCAGAAAAGGGGCATCACTGTAGGCAAAGATGGACTTATCTGTGTTAGAAAATTTATACTTCTTGAGTGTATTTCAGGCTCTACCTTGGTTACTAAGGTTCACGGTATGTACAAAATCATTCTAGTTTAGATGAAGCTTACAATATCATATAATGTGCTTTTAAAGATAGAGCCTATCACAGTTAACACAAATTATTCTGTGCCTGTAACAGCCCTTTTACGCCATCATAATTGCACCACTATAAGCATTTTGCTAGAGGACTATCAAAAAGCTCTACCTCTCCAATCTATACTGCCAAACTAGCTGCTGATATAGTTTTATATTCTTCTCCTCTCCTGGATCTGACAACAGCATAACTAAGGTGAGGTGTTAAGACAATTAACATATTTTTTAAAAGAGAAGAAGAATTCTAGCCAAAGATCATTATAACTCAGTTCTCGAAAAATGTCACTGTATCTCTCCAGGCACAAATCCAATCCAAGAAGTCAAAGGAAAAAAACATGCCGTCCCCATCTGTAATGCATTTTAGACTAATTTATTGCCACTAACTGTTCTCAAGTAACTGACTTGCTCTGCAAATACTATAAGCTAAAGCTTTCATTTAAGAGCTTTATTTTATTTGCTTCATGGATCGTTTTGGCACATTTTGCTATTTCCCACTGCAAAAGTACAGCTAAATTTCATATACTCTGAAAACCTCCATGTAATATCTCAGAAGAAAGAGAGAATACTCTGCAGTTTGTCATTTGCCACATTAATAATCCAAACTGCTCCGCTTACCCCCAAGAAGAACAATCAATCACAACATTTGCTATATGAATCTCCAGAAGTTATTTCCTTCATGAAAGCATTTTACTGATTTTCCTAAATGACACACCATCTTACGGTCAGATTTGCCTTTAAAAAAGAAGTAGAAATGTAGCTTTAAAAGTATCGCTTTGACTACTACAACATAATATACAGTATAGAAGATAAGGACATTTGACGTTTGAAACAGTGACTTGAAAACATAAAGAAAGCAGAAGCAGACTAAACAGTGGCATCTACTTCCCAAATTTACATAAGGAACACTTCCATGAGTCCAAAATACTCACAGTCCTCTCACTATATGCTTGATGGTGTCTACATCCTAAAGCTTTTCAGGATGTTTTTTTGTTTTGTCCTCACACCCAGTTATGCCGGTTCCTTACAAAAGCTTTATTCAACTTTATGCAGATTACACACAAGACAAGACCCATTGTGGGCTTTACCTTCCAGTGCACTGCCTGCTTGTAGAGCCATTCAAACCAAGCACAAATCAAGTGATACAAAACAGAACAGTAGTGTTTTCCAACTCATTGGATCCAGTTTGGAAATTAGAGATGGTGTCTTTACAAAGCAATCGGTGAAGGTTAAGTGAGAGGCATACAAACGTATTAGTCAAGATGTACTTGAGAAAAGGCATCCTCCCCCACTGCTATTAAGTAAAGTACTGCAAGTGAGAGGATACTCAAGCTGAATTGTGTTTTATAATAACGGAGAGCACTTTTGCAGAAATGAGCAGGTGAGGCTCCAAGAACAGCATAAACCAAATCAACTATAGGCAGACGACCTGGTTCTGCCCTCCCTCTCTGTCTGGGCTGCCCATTGTGTTTACTCTTTTGCACTTCAACTGAAAAAGTGAACACACTTTTAGGGTGTCAATGCTGAAAACTCTCCCTTTGCTCATCTCCTCCACCCCGAGAAGTTTTCAGCCGGACATGTGAGCTGACCTTGTTCACTGCAAAGTCAACATAAGGTAGTGGGAGAAAACAAGTAGCCGGCGGAAAGGAAGACTGCCTCTTGCCACGTCAACCGATATATAAAACAGCCTTATGGCCAGCCCACCCCAAAACATATTCTGTTTTGAAATTTTCCTTTTTCCTCATGCATTTACTAAACTGAGAAAACTTTTGGATTTTAAAGTGACCACCAAATAAACCTTTTTTTTTCTTCTACTTCTGCATTTTAAGATGTGAACTGTTCCCATGATCCTCAAAGAAAGGAGTATTGCATTCTAAATTAATAATGCCTTTTTTGCATGTTCAAGGTCTCATATATACAGACATAAATTTGAGCGTCAGAAAACACACTCATAAAGAAGATCGTTATGTCAACGTGCTGCTCTATGGCTGGTCTAGTGACCAAATTCTCACGCTGAAATTAAAATTCCGTCATTAAATCATCTTTGATAGAGAAAATTTGCTACTAGTTCAGGCAGAAAGCTTATACACTTTTGGGCTGGACAATAATATTTGCAATCATATTCTGACCTTCTTACTTCACTGTCAAACTGGCACAGGTGTTAAGAAGCCTTAAAGGAACAAGTTATGGGAGTTGAAGAATTTACCAGGTTGCAATTCTGGGCTCCCAGCTGCCTGCAGCAAGCATTCCCAGATCTCATACGGGGGTATGATACACAAGAGCATACTGCCTTTGTCTGTTCCCACTCTAGAATGTCTCACCTTCTAACCCAACTACACATTCTTTTCTCTGGATCTTCACAAGAGACTTGGGTGCACGCAGTTTTTTTGCAGTGTCTATTCTGGGGAAATTCTCCTTAAAAAAGCTCAGGGGCTTCTCAAGTGCTTCTCAGCAACATGAAGAATCCAGGCTGGAGGAGCGAGATAAGTATTTCTTACTTTTCCTGAAACTAGCATTTTGGTAGATAGTAAAAATGTAAATGAACAGATCTTTATCAAACCCTGAAAAGCTTAAAATGCAAAACATCAAGACATAATACTAGCTAAATTAATAATAATGAAAAATAATCAGAGGAAGGGGAAGGAATTGCATTCTGAAAATTCTGTCATAAGAAATAAGATTCGTAAAACTGAAAACAATAATCACAAGTAGCCAGTACAGCTTCAAAGTCAACTGAAATCAACGATACCTTTGCATTTACTTCAGCAGGCTTTCAATAGGACTGTAATTGCTTTAATTGAGTCTTGAAAGATAACCCGTGATCATATCATGTACATTATCATAATAGATAGTTGAAAACTCAGAATGTTAATCACAAAAGGCCTTTTTCCTCACTTGTTTACCATCTCTGTAGTTTGAATGAATGCATTTTTGTAAATATTTATTCAAGTTCGTATTTTTTTCACCATTATTTTCTAAACTAAGACTTTTACATTGTTCAAACAAATTTATGTATTTCTGTTTACTCAAGGTGTGAAACAGCTTGCCTTCCAAATAAAAGTTACAATTCTGTCCTACCATTTCCTTCCAGTGTAACTCATTTTTCATTTTATCAATGAAAAATTCGCAGGTTGTTGTTTCCAAAGTTGAGCATGTTTTCAGTGCAATGTTAAAACGTGAAACATTTAAAACTTTGTTTACTGAACTTCATCAAATTTATAGAAGTAAACATTGCATGCAAACGTTTACATATTGTTGTAAAAATATCTATAATCTGTCCTAGTAGTTGTTGCCTATCACTTTGAAGGAGCAGTAAAATTATTGTACAGGATTTCGCAGCAACACTTGTCTCCTCAAGCTTTTCTACAAAACAGAAAACATTAATTTCTACACAACCTTGCAACTGTATCAGTTTCCTAGAGCTTTTTATCAGTTTCAAAAATATTGTGTCTAATTACTAACTTTGTTAAACTTGATGGTAACTTCATTTGCATGGCCCATAGGTGTTGCAGTCACGCATTTATAATAAAGAATTGTTCAAAGAAAATGCGTGCAGCTCAAACTACAGTTCTTAATTGTTAAAGCAGATCCAAATTAGCATTCGCAACCTGCATCTCCCTAACAACAGGCTTTCAAGCTGAAAGCAATTTGTAATTCAAAAAGGATTTTGGTCAATAGATTCTGAGCATGCAAAACATGTTTGGCACTTAAGAATTCCAAGACCTGTTGAAAACTTATGAGTTTACATTTTCTTGTTTCCTGTTATTTTTCAGTGAAACATTATAAAATGGGTGTATGATTGGATAAAAATTGGAATTATTCCCAGACATTCAATTTAGACAAGGTTTATTGCTAATATCTGATGAAATCTTAATCTATATTTACAACAGCTCTTTACTTTGACTCCAAATGATGTAATGTCCTTATGGTTTAATAAACAGGAAAAGATGTTGAGAAAAAGAATCTCTTTTGTAAATTTGAAACACATCAGCCGCCTCTTCAAAATGTTTGTCTGTGCATATGTATGGATTATAAGTATAGCTGCTGCAATATGTTTACTCTAATAACCCATGCAGAAAAAATCAGGCTGATTCATTGATTAATTATATAGTTAAGTTGTGTGCAACATCTAATACTGAATGCGCATAGATTACATCCAATTACATTTTTATGAGAATTTATGGTACATAACAAGTCATGAGATTTAAAAAAAATAAACAGTACTTTCCTGTTACAAAAATAGAAAAGCACATACACAACAGTTTATATTTTCCCGTATTTGGTTGTCTTTGGAAGTCTGAAATGCGTACACATGATATGATGGAAGTAATAAATGGTATTAGTATTTCTGTACTGCACCGCACTTTTATTTATAAGAGTGCTGAAGAAACTTCTGAAATAGTTTTCCCATAATTTAAAATGTGATTTCCCCTATGCGGTCTGTTCATGACTTGGGCAATATATGCCTGCCTTTTATTTGCACTGGAGAAGAGGAACGGAGAAGAACAAAATAATAGACTTCTCAAACCTATTACACAGAAGAGTTGCTCACCATTTTGGCCATCACTTTAAGTCTTCTCTCCCTCCCCTCTTCCCCTCAAGCCTACCCCTCTAGCTTGATGCCCTCATCTGACATACCTCCACACCTATCAACTTCTGCAGCTGTATCTGGCCAGTTGGAAGGGCTTGCTAACAAGATTTATGTGGTGAAGGGAATGTAACATTTTAAGGCAACAGAACCATGCTGCAACAAGGAAAATGTATGCCTATATACAGACATGATTATGTCTACAAAGACACTCTGTATTCTTAGAGAAGAGCACTGATTCCAAATGGGGAACAAGACTCCAGAAAATTGGAGGAAGACCACCTCCTGCACAGCTCCCAGATAAAGTACTTTGCCCTGAAGAGTAGAAGTGTTCCAAATAAGTTCCTGATCACGTTGAAACAGATTCAAGTATTATCTCAGGCATGAGAACAAATAAATGTAACATCCTAGTCCGTTGGGGATTTAGGACAAAGCAAGAACTTCTCCCTGAAACCTTAAAGCTGTAACTATACTTTTTTTGTGCATCAGGGGGCACTCAGGTTTCATCTGTGTTTTTATTTCGTATTTGTCATCTTGCATATTTTTGTTAGATAGGCCACCAGTGGTGTGATAATTCAGCCTGTTGAGTGAAAAAACATGGGAAATCATGTAAAGGAATTCTGAAGTCCATTTTAGTAAAAATTCTCTGAGACTGAAACAACATTTATATCAATTTCACTTCTTACTTTCTGAGCCACACAATATGTTCTGCACATTGTCATGATTTTAGGAGACATGCCATCTAGGAAAAAGCAAGACCCACAGATCAAAGACTTGGCTGACAACTTTGTAGATTATTTCATTATGTAACCACTCTTCCACCCTACCCCCAAAAACAAAAGAGCTGCTACAGATGACTTCTGATAGCAACTTTTTCCTCATTGTAGTTTTAAGACACACTAGAACGATTGACAGCTTACAGAATGTCCAGCCAGACATGTATTTCTTTCAAATAAAATTACAAGTATGATCATTATGGGTTTATCCAAATGCTTCGTCCATCCCCATGCCCCACACATATAAAAAAGTTAGCTGTGATTGTTTCCCACACACAGCTGATATATTAGATGCTTCGGTACGAAATTATTCAATCAGAACATGAAACTAAATTTGTCTCAGACTCACCCTTACATATGGTGAGGTCTCTTACATATGATTTAAATAAGAAAATTAAAGTCAGTTTTTTACTGAAGCTGAAAAAAAATACAGAAGAGCAACATAAAAGAGTAGAAAAGTTTTACTGTCACAGTATAAGAGAAGGTAAAGCATTTGATTTCCTATGAACCAGATTATTATCTTTTATATTCCAGGTCACAATATAGGAAATAAATTATTACACTTTCATAACATTTCACATCTCTGTCATCGAACTTCAATCACCATCACTAAAAAGACTGAAATGATTTACACAGCAGCATAAGACAGCTTTACCCAAAGAACCAGAGAGAATAAGTGGGTACAGGAGGGAATGAGACGTGAATTTTTAGGTTTGTTTCTGCATATAAACACAGAGAAATACTCGTGTGATAGATAAATGCATTAGCTTGATGTTTCTGAAGCTTTTTGAGAGGTTCTTTTTGTGGCTATACTGCTTTGATGGTCATATCACAAACGGTGTTGTATTTACAAACTGAGAGCTGATGAAGGTTTTGGTTGCTCTGCCGCCCTCATACTGACTACTTGCTCCTCAGAAAAGACTCCAGAAAAGGACACGTGTTCCGTGCTCATCTTCCTCACCTAACAAACCCCCATCTTAGTATTTACCAGCATTAACGTTTATGAATTCTGTTGATACAGAAACTAGAATTCATCTCTCCCTTTCTTTCTTCCTGTCTTTGGGACAAATGTTGAGGTGCTGCACTCTAACCATCCTGGGCTATGCTAGCATTAGCTCTGAAAGCTCATCAGCATAAACCTGATTATAGTAAAGCACAAAGTGTAATGGTTACATGCAAATTTCGATTTCCAAATGTATGTAACAAGAAATGTATATAACAAGAAATGTATATAACAAAACAGGGATTCCTGATTAGGGATTGACAATAGATTTAAGTTCTGAAGTCCCCCATAGCATTGCAAATACCTTTTCCTACATTTCATATTAGCTCTGCGTACAACACTTGCTTTAACAAGGAACTCTAAGGTAGTATGACTTCAAACGTTAATACATATACATAACAGATCTTGTGCTTAACCCTGTGTAATAACTTCTGAACATTTCTGGAAAGACCAAGCTGTGCCCAGTAGGATAGCAAATGGAGGTGCAAGAAGTAGGGAAAATACTACGTGGGCCACCTATTTACTTATTATTTTCCTGCTCCACTACAACAATTGTTATCACAAGACATTGTGTGTATCAGTACACCGCTAAGAGTTGACTCTCTATTGTTAGCCATGCAGGATTTTACTACAATCAACACAGTAAACGTTCATGCCAGACCAGTATACATTGATAAAGTTAAAATATTTCATCAACCATTATTATCTTTAGAGGACACTAATGTAAAACAATCTATATTAGAGTAGTTTCTCATGTGTAAGAATAATCAAGCTCTTTATCTATTTATCTGTGGTGCTGGAAATAGAGAGCTGAAGTATGGCAGAATTATTTCACACCTATCGGTCTATCACGGTGTCAGTTATCATACAAAAGAAATGAAAAATATCAGAATTAAGCCAAAATGTAAGTCAAGCCAAAGGGAACATATATTACATTATGACACATTGACTATTTCATAAATATCCCAGTAAAGCTTCCACTTTGGCAAAGCCATTTATACTAATACAGTCTAATCCTTTTCCTACTTAACACAAAGAAATGTAATCAACACATAGTTATAGCTAGAAGAATCTGTGAACAGGGTTCATGATTTCCTTGGTAGAGAATATAATGAGTCCTTTTCATTGTCGTGTTATTTACTACACTTTCTTTGTTGTACTGAGATCAGATGTCATGAAAAATGATTATAGAATTCAGTGGTACTATCCAAGCAGATACTAGCGACCAGGCACCCTGGTCCTGAATGTGTATCCTGAAAAAAACTTCCCTAACTTGTTCTTAATTGGAAAAAAAAAGCAACATAAAACTGGAATTAAAATTTCACAAGAAAGCAAGCCTCTCCTCCATCAGAGTTGCCCTTGGTTGCTATTCTCTTTATGTGTCACGTACTCATATTTCTTTCTTCCCCATCTCTCATTATTGATTTATATAATATAACACTTAGATTTGAGTTGGTGCAGACACCTAGCAAAGACATGGGACAGCAAATGTTTCCTTTTTTCACTGAAATACTTCATTCTACAAAGACAGCTGTAGGAGACAAGTAATGTTTTAATTTCAAACACTATTACAGCTTTCTTCTCAAGAAAAAATTCAGTTCGTAGATAAACCCCTGTATGTAATGCCAAACATGGAATGGAATTATTTTTCAGTACAACAGCAGATCTAGTGATATCTGTGAGCTTTATTAATCCAGAAAAACTATGTCCAACAAAGTCCATGGGAGGTAAATACCATTCCGTTTTACAGATGGGGAAGTTAAAGAAGAGAGAGGGAGCACAGGATTTGCCAAGACTACTTAAAGTATATCAGCAATAAGAACATGTGTCTCTCAACTCCATCTAAATCAAAAGAATCTTGCTCCTACCTGAGATACAGTCACCTATAAGCAATTCACCATTTAAAATCACTTTCTATCCCTGGATGACAGCATAGATACCCCCAAGCCTTCAGTACTATGTTCAGATTTTTCTGTGGTGATCCCCATATCCCACCTCTGACTTCTGTTGTGCTCCCTTCACGCCAGAGAACACTGCACCCTGAGATTTCTTCAGGCAGGTGGCTCTGTGATTATTTTCAGTCAAAAATGAGGCTGGTTAGCAAAAACTGTAAATTTTTCCATCTTAGCTTGTTTTGACTGAAGCAGGTTCACTCATTAGAGTAGCAGAGTGGAGAAGCAGTAATCACCAGGATGCTATGGAGGGGGAAGAAGTGATAAACTGCTGGGGACAATAAACTCTTCAGTGGTACTATAAGAACCCAAAAAAGTGTAGTACACGAACCAGAATCTGAAGCCCAGCTTGAAGGAAATATGCGTATAGTGTTAGCCAGAGAAGCTACCTAGTTAGCAACAGACTAACCTGAACTCTGAACAATCGTTAAATGAATGCTCACAGTGGGAAAGCCCAACCAACTGAACTTGAAGAACAGTAAGAGCAGAGAGGATGAAGGTAAATTACAAGTTCCAAAGGAGAGGAGAGAAAGGGGTTGATTTAATTCTCATCCACTGACTTACAGCAGCCTGATTTCTCACTCTCACCAGCAATAAGAGTGAATGAAAATCAAAAAAAACAAGGAAACTATTTAGCCAGTTAGCTAGTGTACCAAATTAAACACTGGCACAACTCTATTTAATGACAATATGGTCATATCACAACTCATTTTAGAATAATGTGTATTTTCTTCTGTATTCCTCTTATAATTGTGAATTACACAAGAAGTACAAGCAGTGTCTCCCTTGTGAATAAAGTCAGCTGTAATTATAAAGTGACCGTATAACCATCAGTCCTAGGTGCAACACTGCTCAGTGATGAAGATTGCTAAAAATTAAGCAATGATACTTTCTTGCAGCTCAAAAGACAGCCTGTGCAAGCCTAAAATTAGCACATACCCCTCCTCCAAAGCATTTTATCTCTTCCTTTAAAAAAATTCACATCAACTTGAATGTGAATTAAATGCTGCTTCTCTTCTTTTTCCTCTTTTAAACAAAATCTACATTTCAAAGGAAACAGACAATTTTATGTTGGATAATGAAGACAGTATCTGACAACTCTTCCTTTTGTGTTTCATGTTTCACATCTCCTTTTTTCTTCATCTTAAGACACCTGGTTTGGCTGGTAAGAAACGCATTGTCCAAGGAAGCACATATTACAAACAATTTTTTCTTAGTATATAACTTAACGATGAGACCTACATCTATACCACAGAATACATGAAGTTGGAAATGACCTCTGAAGGTCATCTAGTCTGACCCCTCTGCTCAAAGCAGAGTCAAAATAAAGGATCACAAGTCAGCAGGAGAGCACCTGGAGTGCAGCACAAAGACATTCCAGCCACTCCAGCCAGTAAGTCAGCTTCATCGGGGACCTGACTAAAATGACTCTATGCAAACGCATGCAGCACAGGGAACAAACATGAGGAGTTAGAGACGTGCACACCTGCACGACTGTGATCTTATTGGCATCACAGAGACATGGGGAGATGGCTCCTATGACTGGAGTGTTGGAATGGAAGGATACAGGCTCTTTAGGAAGGACAGGCAGGGAGACAAGGAGGAGGTGTCACCCTCTATGTCAATCACCAGCTGGGGTGCATGGAGCTCTGCCTGGGGATGGATGAGGAGCCGACTGAGAGCTTCTGGGTCAGGATTAAAGGGAGGGCAGGTGTTGTTACAGTGGGAGATTGCTACAGGGCACCTGACCGGAAAGACCGAGTGGATGAGGCCCACTATAGACAGACAGGAGCAGCCTCATGTTCACAAGCCCTTGTCCTCAACCTGAACAAGCCGGGGACTTCAACCACCCCAGTATCGTTGGAGGGACAACACAGCAAGGCATAAGCAATCCAGGAGGTTCCTGGAAGGCATTGATGATAACTTCCTTCTCCAAGTGATAGAGAAACCAATGAGAAGAGGTGCCATGATGGACATTGTTCTCACCAACAAGGAAGGGCTGGTGGAGACTGTGAAGCTCAAGGGAAGCCTTGGCTGCAGTGACCATGAAATGGTGGAGTTCAGGATCCTTAGGGCAGACAAAATAAAACACAAAAAGGAAGCCTGCAGAGGAGATGGTAGAAGCAAGGACAGCTAGCCTAGGAAGAATACAGAGAAATTGTCTGAGCAGCCAGGGGTCAGGTTAGGAAAGCTAAAGCTCTCATAGAATTGACTCTGCCAGGGACGTCAAAGGCAACAATAAGCTTTCTTCTAGAGGTACATCAGTGTTGAAAGGAAGACTAAGGAAAATGTGGGATCTCTCCGGAAGGAAACAGGAGACCAGGTTACCCAGGATATGGAGAAGGCTGAGGTACTCAACGACTTCTTTGCCTTGGTCTTCACCAGCAGGTGCTTTAGCCATGCTGCCCAAGTTGCAGAAGGGAAAGACAGACATTGGGAGAATGAAGAACCACCCACTATAGGAGAATCATAGAATTCTCATAGTTGGAAAGGACCTTTGAGATCATCAAGTCAAACCATACACACACACAAAAAACCCTACAATGTCTGCCACTAGAGCATGCCCTGAAGTGCCACATCTAGATGTTTCTTAAATACCTCTAGGGATGGTGACTCAACCACCTCCCTGGGCAGGCTGTTCCAGTGCCTCACCACTCTTTCAGTAAGGTAAGGTTATGGAAACCTTACTAACCTTCAGACCATTTCCTCTGGTCCTGTCATTATTCACCTGGGAGAAGAGGCCAACACCCACCTCTCTCCAACCTCCTTTCAGGTAGTTGTAGAGGGCAATGAGGTCTCCCCTCAGCCGCCTCTCCTCCAAGGGCTAAACATGCCCAGCTCCCTCAGCCTCTCCTCATATGACCTGGTCTCCAGACCCCTCACCAGCCTGGTAGCTCTCCTCTGGACACGCTCCAGCACTTCACTGTCCCTCTTGTACAGAGGGGCCCAGAACTGAACACAGGACTCGAGGTGAGGCCTCACCAGTGCCGAGTACAGAGGCACGATCACTTCCCTACTGCTGCTGGCCACGCTATTCCTGATACAAGCCAGAATGCTGTTGGCCTTCTTGGCCACCTGGGCACACTGCTGGCACATGTTAAGCTGGCCGTCCACCAGCACCCCCAGGTCCTTTTCTGCCGGGCAGCTTTCGAGCCACCCCGCCCCAATCCTGTAGCGTTGCTTGGGGTTGTTGTGACCGAAATGCAGGACCCGGCACTTGGCCTTGTTGAACCTCATACAATTGGCCTTGGCCCATCCATCCAGCCTGTCCAGGTCCCTCTGTAGAGCCTTCCTACCCTCAAGCAGATCAACTCTCCCACCTAGTTTGGTGTTGTCTGCAAACTTACTGAGGGTGCACTCAATCCCCTCATCCAGATCATTCATAAAGATATTAAACAAAACTGGCCCCAAAACTGAGCCCTGAGGGACACCACTGGTAACCAGCCGCCAAGACGATTTCACCCCATTAATCACAACTCCCTGGGCACGGCCATCCAGCCAGTTTTTTACCCAGCGAAGAGTACACTTGTCCATGCCATGATTCGCCAGCTTCTCCAGGAGAATGCTGTGGGGGACAGTGTCAAAGGAGATCAAGTTTGAGACCATTTAAGGAACCTGAAGGTGCACAAATCCATGGGATCTGATGAGATTCATCTACAGGTCCAGAGGGAACTGGCGGAGGAAGTTGCTACGCCACTATCCATCATATTTGAGAAGTCATGCCAGTCCAGTGAAGTTCCCACTGACTGGAAAAGGGGAAACCATAACCTTCATTGTTAAAAAGGGAAAAACGGAAGACTGGGGGAACTACAGGGCAGTCAGTCTCACCTCTGTGCCTGGTAAGATCATGGAGCAGATCCCCCTGGAAACTCTGCTAAGGCACATGGAAAATAAGGAGGTGATTGGTGACAGTCAACAGGGCTTCACTAAAGGAAAATCGTGTCTTTCTCTCCAATTTAGAGACAAATGCTTTGCAGGTAGATGATGTCAGTAGCTCTTCCCTTATCCACCAATGCTGTGAACCCATTGTAGAAGGCCACCAAACTTCAGGAAGAAATTTTTCACTATAAGGGTGGCAAGGCACTGCAACAGGTTGCCCAGAGAAGTTCTGGAGGCCTCTTCCCTGCAAGTGTTCAAGGCCAGGCTGGAGGGGGCTCTAAGTAACCTGGTCCAGTGGGAGGTGTTCCTGCCCATGGCAGGGGGGTTGGAACTTGATGATCTTTAAAGTCCCTCCCAACCCAAACTATTCTGTGACTCGATGAAAGTAAGTTTCTCAATATACAGAGAGAGAAAAGGGTGTTGCTGTTATATTTTTTTTATACTGAAGCAGCAGGCCCATGCTCTAGTTACATTAGGATCCTATGTAACTATACGCACAAAAGCTCTGGAAGAAATAATTTTGTGGCCTGACAAGTTTCCCATACAAGTAAAAATGATTCAATAAATGACTACACAATATAAAGAATAAAGGTAACTGCAATGACCAATATGCTCAGCCTTCACAGAATATCTATTTCACCATAATCTTTTGAATAGAAGCAACACTAGAGAGAAATTAAATGATACTGTCATAACAAGCTACATAACTGCAGCATTTTAAGGGCTGGTCAAGTATACATTGTGGGTATGCTTCAGTGTGGGTATGCTTGGGCACAGGCACTACTTGAGGGTGGACTTCAGACATGAACTAGCTACCAGACAAAAAGATAACTAAAAAATACTATGGCTTTAGTATTTCTTTTTCTTGCAACTTCCAACATATCAGTCACTAACAGAGATTTAATCTATTTTATAAATACTGACATGAAGTTTAGTATGATCCCAGTATTTTAGACAGACATAATCCTTCAGTAAGATACAGTTTACAGTAGATGCAGACAGACACTTTATCTAGACGTTCTTGTAAATACTACTCTGTAGGTTCTAGGAGTTCAGGCTGTAATCATCTGTACAGATTTCTGCACCAACAAGGAAAAGCAAATCCTGAAGTCATATGAAGTGTTGTAAGCAGAGCACCACTGTTTAGCTTCAGAATTACACTGAATTACATCTGCAATGACGATACTGCAAGTTCAATGAACTTCAGTGCTGTTCCTCACCCACACTGACACTTTCAGAGAAAATGACACTGACTTTCCTGGGGACTGGATGTTAGTGAAAAACATAATAGAGAAAGCATGTACAAGTGTCTCTAAATTGGGGCCCAAGTGGAGAAATTTATGATGGACAATCACAAATGTTCTGTAACAGATTTCTAGCTTTCCACTGGAACCTCTCACCACACAGTCTCTTTTTAAGTGCCTAAAAAAACATGTCTCTCAAAGTATCCTGATAGTTGTCATTATTTTGGAAGCCTGGTTATGTTCAAGAGCAAACATGGCCATTTTGGATATAAGCTTGACTGACCATATTCCAAAAATATGTACTGTAAACCAAAAATTAAAATCAGGATGACTCTTAAACTAGATTTCAACCAGAAAAAAAAAGTTTTAAAATATCATTTAATGTTAAATAAACAAACAGACAAAAAGCTCACAAGAACCAAAGTATTCACCAAGATGAACAGCTCATCTTCACTGTTTCCATAGCTCAAAGAGAGTCAGCAGTCCCAAACAAATTTCGGCATCTGCGTCAAGCCACAGTTTTCTCAGTGTGGCATAGCTTATACTCCCTGATAGTGCAAAAGTAACATTTTGTGAAGCAGCAAAAACAGGAACAGATATAGACAAATTTAAACCTGCACTTAGATCCAACTAAAACTTACAGTTTTCAAACAAAAATTCTTCCCAAATTCTTTGCTTATGGAGGGAAGGATGTCTCTACTTATCTGAATGGACTAGTGGACCCCAGGGAAGGCAGATAAGTTTTCCCAGGGAAATTATGTTTCAGGACGGAAGCTGAAAGATGAGGTGCGATGATGTGTAGGAGAGCTGGAAGCAGAAGATGCTAAATGTTTGTGTTTCTTTTCTGCCTTTTCATGGCAACTCCCTCTAATAATCAAAGGCACATCCTTGTAAATGCTAGCAAAAGTCACAACAAAGGTTAAGCCTAATCCACATATTTGAAGAATCAAAATGCTCTCCAAGCACATAGCACTTTAAAAACAGAGTTTAAGCAAGTCAAATTTCAAAAGCAAAATAAATGAGCATATTTGAAAATTGTGCATTTCTGCATAGGTAGATACTGGTTTACATAGATAATGCAGCAGAAATAACAAGTAAAAATGTTATACCTCTCCCAGACACCAGTTTTTACCTTATGTTATTTTTAAAAGCCCAGATATGGGAAAAGACAACTAGACTTGAAATATGGATTCTGTATAAAACCTGACATTTCCCTACCCAAGGTGGTTCAATAAAAACCTCCAAGGCCAGGCACAAAGAATTAATATGTGTGTGTTTTTGTAGCTGTCTCCTGCAACTTCCAAATAGAAAAATCATTGCAAGTTTGGAGCTCAGTCAAAAAATCTTCAACTTGAAGGAAGTTATTGCTGGCAGAAGACTTTATATCACTACAGTGTCTTGACTTACTTACACTGAAATTTTGACTGGGTACAAAGTAAGGAAAGCCCTAGGAAACTGCTATGTTGGATTTGTCCTGTGGGAGCTGTGACCAAGTAAAGGTCTCTGGATTCGGGTCTCAAAAAAAGCCTCCTTAGCCAGGCAACTGAATGTCATTGCCAACATCAATTCATCTGCTTCAGTGAGAAAAAAAAATATTTATTTTCAAATATATATAGATACATAGATACATACTGTATTGCTAATCAACAAAAATTATTTTCTCAGTTGTTAAATGAATGGGTTCAGAGCATAGAAACATGTAAAAAACACAGAATAGTTTCAGTGCTTTCAGTAAAAGTCGAAAATTCTGCTATTAAAACACATTCAGATAATTAACGTCTTGAAAATACATCATGGTATCTTACATAATATCTAGTCAAAAACCTTCATATCCCACATAAAGGCTGACTAAGGGGGTCAGGCTGGTATGTATACATTTGGATTGAAACTCCCATTCATAGTTTTACAATTTTCTTTCATACACATTTCCAACATATTTTTACTATTTCTCTCTCCATAAACCAAGTATCACTGATGCACTTGCGATATATCCTGCAGTTAGAATATAACTGGAATAATAATTTAAAAAAAAAACCTTTCTGAGAGATCCAACTGCATGTCATAGTGTTCTATATTAAAAGGCCCAGGAAAAAGGAAAGGACCTGTTAAGATTCTCATCCTTTAAAAGAAACGAAAAGAACTGCAAAAGAAGAAAACAACAGAAGGGTGTCTCTTCATGTGTTTTTCCTTAAATTAGTGTTAGGGAATGTTGGGGGGGCAGTTTCTTCCCCCCCCCTTTTCCCCCTTACCGCTCTCCCTTGCTCTTTCTTTGTTTTTCCTTCCTCTGTGGGAGAATGCTATTATACATTAAAAATGTCTTTTCAGTAATTTGTCATCTGCTTTGAAATCATTCCTTTCAATATAACCTTTTGTTAAAATCAGGCAGAAGAACACGTCCCTTTTCTGCAGAAAGGCACAAATTAAAATTCTACCTCATACACAGTGGATGGGCAAATTCTACTGACAAATTGCATTACATGAGCATTAATACTTATAGTTGGAAGATGAACATATTTGACATACTTAGATCATTCTTTGTGGTGTAAAAATTTGAACTAGTGTACATTATCACTTTCGTATTCTTAAACTTAGATTGAGTATCTCAAGATCCTCCTAAAATGGATATCACTTGACAAATGTTAAACTTTGTACTTTTACAAACTATTCTTACCTACTCATACTGTGTGTACTAAAAGGGAGAAAGCAAAAAATGTATTTTGAAGCATATGTTGACTTAGAACATAAAATCTTGTCTTCTTTTCACCTACGCCAACGTCACCTCTGAAGTGGCAATGCTATTATAACCCTTATTTCCAATCAATTTCATATTACTTGAAGTCCTGCATAAACACAGACTTCAAGGTTGGACTTTTATGACTGCCCTATATATTTCAGTAAGTCTTAAGGAAGTTCACAAACCCACTTCTTTACAGAAAAATGTCCCTCTGCTTTTAGTGGTCAGATATTTAAACTACCTCTCGTGTCCTGAAGTGCAGAGACCATGCTGCTAATGCCTATATTTGTGCATATAAATCTCTCATCTGTCAATCCAGTTCCCCATGAATAGTCTATTTAGGTTGGGTTTAAAGCAGTGGGAAGTCGACCTACACGAGAGAGTTCTCTTGTAAAATGACCGGAGGTCAGTGTTATTATCTCTGTAGGCTACCAATGGTGCATTTGTTCCACCCTGTGTATGAGTCATTCATTTATAATAAGCTCCACTGCTCTTTGAAAGTGCTGGGAGGGATGGGTACAGAAGCTTATCTTCTGTCAATTGGCTAAAGCATAAGAAGACTCAAAAAAGAGATGTCCTCAGTATTTAACTGTTCAACTAGAAGATGATTAACTTTGTTATAAATAAATTAGAGGACTTACATCCAAATCCCAGTAAAAGTATGCTATAATCACACTTTCTATTCAGACTGCCACTTTGTTGTATGTTTCCTTCATTTTTGAAGTTCTCATTGTTTATAAATACCTACTGAAGATGTGTACTGCCATTAGCAACTTCCCATTAAAAGCAAAAGTAGTTATAAAAGCCAGCTAAAGCAATTAGATTAAAGTACAACTACATTATCAAGATGTGATTTTTATATCCCAGTGTTTATCTTTCATGCATAAAATTTAAATAATCCAAATAAAACAAGCTCAATATTCAACTGAAAGTAAATTATGTACAGATTTAGATTCAGATTTTCCAGAGAGCCTACAGGAGTTAGATGCAAAACCCCCATATGGTTTGAACACTGTGGAACATTTCTCTTCTATAGGTTTCTTGAGGGAGTGAGAGAGGAAGGTGAGAGGAAAACACAATAAAACAAAACCATTTCAGAATTCCTGCAATCACTGACATTTGTAAATGGCTGTGGAATTCATGCAAAAAAATTATTCTCCTACTCAACATATTTGTACAACACGTTTACACACTAGCTTAATTCATAGTTATTTATAAATTATAATACAGAAGCATTATTTGAATGTTTCATACGCTCTTCTTATGATGCACTCTTGTCAATCTTGGAATCCCTTAGACAATTTAGCTGCTGTTATTTTTTCCTAACTTATTCCATTCCCCTGAGGCCTCTCCTTAAAAGCCTTTCCACCTGTTCTCTTTATAAGATGTGGCATTTTTAGATGGTAGACCATAGAACTAAAGAGAAGTTAGTTAAGGCTTTCTTAATACAAGAGACAAAGGTGTCAAGACAGATAAATTTCTGTGGCTTTGTCTTGAAAAGATACAGAACAATACAACTTGGCAGCTTGACAATTCTTCCAGGCTTTGTTTACTGTTCTTGCAACATTCACAGTAAATGAGATCACCAATCAGACAAGGTCAGAATATCATGCTATCCAAATGCTGGATAAAATATAGCAGAGAGCATGCAAAGCGAATGTCATACATCATCACAGAGGAGCTCAGATTACTGTAGGCATACAGGACCATGCATCAGTAGTACTTGGATTCGATGCAACATTTACTACTTTGACAGAACATGCCAAAATAACTGCATATCTAATTTATTTAAATAAGAAAATATTTTTACTTCCTTTAATAATATTCTGGAGCCTTGAACAGAAAGTGTAATCATTTTTTTGAGCACAATTGCAGACGCTACAAAAAAGGTGGGTTTTTTTCCATTGCACAATAAAACACTTCTGAAACCTATTCATATCCTTTCCAGGTTATATGATGTCTACTTTCAATTCAAGTACCAAATGTGGGGTCATTTGCAAAGCTGAAACAGTAGAATAGAAACATGGGGCGGAAAGGTCAAAATAGGCCTGACATCTTTACAGGCCTGTCTTCTCACTGACAGATTTCCCAAAACACACTGTGCTTCTTGTTAAGCAAGTGTCACAAGTTTCTTTATTGTCTTCTTCCAAGGTGTTAAACAGCTCTGTACTGTTTGATAACCTGTCATCACCCAACAAATGTTAGTAATAAAGAAAAAATGCACTAGCTTTCCATGACAGCCCTATAAAACATACTCAAGAGCTTTTCCCTAAATTCACCATTTGATAAAACTACAATAAAAAGTACAACTGTATTGAGGTATTTCAGCCTTTCCCCAGAATAAAAAGCAAAAACCAAACTGTAATGCACTTAAAATGTCACTGTGAACTAAAAGATCAATCAAGTACAAGCACAAAACACACTTACCCCACACGCATCTGTTTGAACTGAGCTGATCTACCCAGAAAATTGTGACAACTCAGGGGGAAAAAAAGCCCTTCAAATTGTTATGATATAAGCTCTTCTTTTTTTTAATTCCATGATGAACATCTTCATGTTTTTTTAATAAAAGGTAAGCTAGAGAAGTAAAACCACAGCTTATTTTCTACCAAGGAGAAGATTTCGCAGGCAGATGGCAGAAGCGCAACAAGTCTCCACTAGAAGGATCCTGCTGGTAGGGCAGGAACAATCCCCACCATTTTTCAGCAAAGATATAGGTATGTGATCTACTTACACTACAATGCTGCCTGTTCACTGCTCCTTCACCACCCCACTGCCCTCTTACTATTTCTTTTACAGAATACCAGCAATGTCTTTAACATTTTGATACGGTCTGCCAAAAGTAGAAGTTTAAATAGTCATTAAGTGCGTCATACACTTCACAAACACTTTTAAATCAGTATTACATCTGACGATCTTTCTACCACTGAAGCAGTAAAAAGGGGGAAGAAGAGCTGAATTTCTAATTAATTCCATCTTCCCATATTAGTAATTAAAAACATTCATCTATATGAATAGTGTTTGCAAATCTATTTTGCTGTTGATGTTGTCGGCATAAAAAAAAATTAAAAGGAAATCTTTAAAGAACTGCATATACATACACCACTTCCTTACAATAACTACTTTCAAGTGCATTATAAAATTAATTTGCATAATGTTGGACCCAGGAATAATGAGGAATAATGAGGACAAATAAGTCTTTCCCTGAAGATGATGATGACCTACTTACTTGCCATTTAAGGAATTAAATTCTTCTTTCTGCAAGACTTTCAAACCCTTATTAAACCTAAGAAATATGAAAATCAGATGATTTCCCCTACAGCCAGATATTACTTTGAATGAAGTACATATTGTGATTTTATGCACCACTATTATCCTTTAACAAAAAATATATTTCCACACAATAAAGCTACATTAGTTTAGTTCTCTTGGTTTCAGTTTATTTAATGGTAAGAGTAGAAATTAAAAGGAAAAAACAAGGCAAGAAAGCTACCAATCAAATGTCTTCTTTTTTTAAAACACTAATTTGTAATTCAAATGTATTACGTAACTATGGATTAATTTTAAAATATTCCGTTATGAAACCAAAAGATTTAATTCATCTTTTGAAGAAAATGAGCGATTAAAAGGTGATTATTTTGTGTATCATGACCCCACCAAAAAACGTAGGTCACAATTATCGTAGGAGTTGTGTGTGATGACGCAAATTGAAAGATAACTTTGGGGGAGGAAATTGTGCAGCAGGAACAGCTGAACTCTAAAGAAACAAAATACTTCTGTCATGCAGATACCTTCAATAATAAATAATGGCAGGAAAATAGAACCCCAAATAATATATGAGCAGAACAGATCTCCAGCAGAAAGATGTTAGAGGTTTTCTCTGAGACACTGGTGGTTTTTAAGAAATATTTGCTAAGACAATGATCTTCCAAGGTGGCAAAGACAGGTTTGGTAATGTTTTCATTTATTTGAATACTTACTCATCATCAGCTCTCTGTGTCTCGGTGCTTCTTTACAGCTACAACTCCTAACCTTCCAAAAATCTCACCCAAAAAACTCCAGTTCCCTCCCTTGCTCATAACGCTGTAAGAGTTTTATACCTGCCACCCAGTGAGTGAATAATGATACCTTCAGATATCACTCAACAGTGTGGTACGGAAACAAAAAAAAATTAGCAACCGTAGCCAGACTGATCTCTGCCTGCTGGGTCTGACCATACCTCCCATGAGCACTCCTGCCACCCAGACGCAAGCACAGTTAGTTCTCCTCCCAACAACAGCTGCATGGACCAGGCCGGGGACGTGTTCAGGGCTCTGGATTGTATTCTCAGGCCAAACTGAAAGAATTACAGACATTAGGAAGACCAATACATCAGAATCCACGTGATGCTAAAGCCTGATTCAAGTGGATGTAAGTTGAAAACAATGATAAAGTGGCAACTACTATTTAACCAATATCTTCATTGTTTAGTATGGCTAACAGGGTGTTCCTATTTACATAAAACAAAAAGAAGTCTCTTTCCCTCCCAAAGGAGTTTAAAATTCAGTTAGTAACAATATAGCTAAACATTTCACATAAACCACAAAATTGGAGGTATATCATTCCTAATATATAACTGCTTTAAAAATTGATTCTGCCTTCCTAACTCTGGAAAATTCCTACTATCTTCAGTTCAAAACCCAAGTGCCGTAACTGAACTGTCTTTTCTTGCTCATGCCCTGATTTATTGTGAATATTTAGATTTAATATATTTTGGATAAAACAATATCACATCTGTGAGAAAAAAACATAGGCACCTGTTTTCTCTATCCAAAGTCAGAGGTTGCAAACTCTGACATTTGTTGGAAACCACAGGTTTTACATCTTAAAGCAAACACAACCTTTGATATTCTGGGGTAAAGATCCTTGTTCATAACTCAGTCTCCTGGTTCACACTCCAAAGGAAAAATCCCTCTCCAGAATTAATTACGGCAATCCTTTCATTCCTAAGTGCATCTGCTGAAAATGTATTCCTGAAAAAGGAAATCCCTTTTATGCCTACACTCACCAGCATCAAAATAATACAACGTTGCATAGTTATCTTTTGTCTTCTTTCATTTCAGTGTAGTGGACCCTGCTGGTATTCTTGCATGGGGAACTCCTTAGGTTGAACGTGAATCCAAAATACCTCTTCACATTTCCCATATACATTAAATACATATGTCAACACTTGAGAAACATGGCTATGATTTTCCCCTTCAATTTACACCCCATGTAACTGTTCACTTATATAAAACGAGGATGCAAACCAGTTTTAAATTAGAGTGCAAGAGGTAGCCTTTAGACCCAATTGCAGATACATAAGTGACTTCAGAAAGATTAAGGTACTGAAAAACAGGCCTGAGTTTTCCTGTCATTACCTCAGTTTTGGGGAATTATATCTGTATAGTTCTATGCTACCTCTGTGTGCTTAAATTCCTCAGACCATTAAAACAGCTAAAAACATTTTATTTGGCTAAAATCAGAATGCATGTTTGTTATCCATATAGTAGGTGTGATTGTTATGGAAGAACTGTCAAAAACAGTTACCTTTTTGACCTGTTAAGCTGAGGTTATACCCCGAACTGACTTTAAGCAGAACTTTCTAAGGAAACCAAATGAGGGGGATCTGCTTAAAATCCATGGCACAAACACAGCTCCTTAACAATGCACCGTCTCAGAAACATTTCTGTCTGTTGTGCACAGAGAGTTATTCTAATATACAGACAGTGCTAAAAAGCAATTAACTCTTTAATGCCTGATTAAATATCACACAGTGCTACAAAACAAAACCTCCAATTTCTGTTTTATGACAGACTATGTTCTGTGCCTAAATTGCTTCCCAATTCTTTGCAGGCACTCAAAAGTGGAAAACAGTCATAGCTCCCACTTCCAGCTCAATGCTTTCCTTACAACTCAATGAGCACGTGGAAAAAGGGCGCTTACATCCTTGTCTGTGTGTCTCAAAGACACTTGCCTTGCTCTCAGCACAGTATCCTCATCTACCTAAGCATATTTTTATACCTCCTTCAATGTTATAGTAATCAAGAAACTCCAAGATAGGTCACTTGAAAAAGCACAATCTTGCCCTGTGGATGGATATAAAGCTTGTTTAAAGTCAGTATTCCTTACTTCAGTGGGTTTTGAATAATGCCCTGGGTCTAATCAAGCAAAACTCCCTTTAAAGTCAAGGCTAAGATACAGACATGCACGGTTTCCAGGCTCTGTCCCTTTACAGTACCTTGAATATATTTTATTACTACATTAAAGGTCAATGCAAGTACATTTTGTCTTTGCCACTTAACTAGAGCTATATTTGATCTAACTCTGCAGTTGTCTCCCACAAGAGGAGAAAAGGACCATACGTTTAAACAGACTATTACAGCCTGTTTTGCATCAAGAATTAATTAGGTTAATGAAATGTAATTTAATAAGACAAAATTAAGATTCTGATCTCAACTGAAAAGTTATAAACTTTGTACAGATTCTCTGACTTATGGGAACCATTAAAATTCCTGAATAGTAATTCATGGAGCTGAGCTTAGGGAACTAAGGTTATATTTGGGAAATCAAAATCTCAAATACACTTCCATGTTACATATTTCCCTCTGCATATAGAACACAAAGTTATTGTAAGATGAGAAAAAAAAATACGTACAAGGTTTGAGCAAAGTGAGTGGTGAGACCTGGGAAAACTCTAAAGATTTAAAAAGACAAATCTGTTGCTTGCTTTCAAATAGTTTTACGGCTAATTTTCTTTAGTCTTAGTAGTACTGTCTGACCAGTGTTGCTCCATTGATGATTGGCCTTCTGCTAGATGTTACTTAATCAACTGCTTTCTAGATGACAAAAATTTACAGTTGATTAGGCTGCATAGCTCCGTTGCTATTTCAAAGTTTCTAGGAAGGGATTATTTTTGTGCTCAAATACCTCTAAATAAAGGGTTCTGCAGTGTGAATATCCCTGGATTCTGAACAGTGTTCACTGAAGCAGATAAAGCTAAGTTAAAGAAGCATTTAGTGCTTCAGCATGCCAGCTTCAATAAATATCTGACGGGTATGTGTATATGTGTGTGCACGCCCACGCACGCATTTCTCCCTTTAGCTGCAGTGTACGTCTGTATATAGTGTAGAGTATGCAGACTTAAGGTTTAAAGCCAGCATTTGCATTTTTGAGACCAGAGTTGAGACTGCTATGCTATTATCCTCAAAGCCAGTGTTGGCACAACTCAGTCATTAATGACAATTTTGTGTCCTTTCTCCGTGAAAGAGGGCTACTTAATCTTTGGCTGGTTATCCTCAGCATTGGCTCAGTTTGCTCAGTATTCAGTAGTTCAAATTTCAAACAGCACAGTGATCAGACTCGCTTACTTCCATAGTAAAATCATCCAGAAAAGCAAGCTCCAAAAGACTCAACCGTTTCTATAAGCCCACAATGAAGATCAACGAGAAATGCAGCAGAATTCTGGGGCACAGGGACAGTTAACCAGTATGATTCTTTCCTCCCTACCTATCACAAGGGCTCTAGCAGTGGGGCTTTAGCAGAAGAAAAACGATCACACAAAATGGCCACAAAAATGACCAGAGGGATGGATCACCTATCCTATTAAGAAAGGCTGAGAGAGTTGGGGTTGTTCAGCCTGGAGAAGAGAAGGCTCCAGGGAGACCTTATTGCAGCCTTTCAGTACTTAAAGGAGACTTGTAAGAAAGATGGGGACAAACTTTTTAGCAGGGCCTGCTGCAGTAGGACAAGGGGTAATGGTTTTAAACTAAAAGAGGATAGGTTCAGACTAGATATAAGGAAGACATCTTTTACAATGAGGGTGGTGAGACACTGGAACAGGTTACGTAGAGAGGTGGTAGATGCCCCATCTTTCGAAACATTCCAGGTCAGGCTGGACAGGGCTCTGAGCAACCTGATCTAGTTGAAGATGTCCCTGCTCATTGCAGGGGGGGTTGAACTAGATAACCTTTAAAAGTTCCTTCCAACCCAAACCATCTATGATTCTATGAAAAATGAAAATAACTTGATTCTAACCATTTGTCCAAAAGACAGAAAGTTATCAGCAGGACCATTCAGAGTGACGGCCAACCACAACAACTTCCATCAAGGCCTGAGGCCTGTTCTTCAAACCAATAAACAGTAAGAGCTGAGAAACAAAAACTAGTGTCTGGCAAAGGAGGTATTCTTTATGTTTCACAGTACCACCCAAAAATAAGTAATAGTGCCTAAGTAAGTTTTTTCTAGCAGCAGGTTATTCCACACCTGCAAGTTTACTTACCTATGGAGAATCTAGCTGGTAACACAGTATTAGACTGGAAGGATGACTGATGTGAGCCAACAAAGCAACTGTGAAGAATACGAACTTTCTTTATTTCCACTTATTTCAGTGTCCCATGTTCTAATACAACTGTTTTTTTGACACCCAAAAAATAAAACTTGATATTTACAAATACAGAGCAATACATCAGAGGATCACAAAGTACTGTAAACACTGTTTGGATTTTAACTCTGTTTATTTGTGAGTTCTCAAAGTCCTTGGAGAACAAAGGGATTCCTGTCATCACAGCACATTTATACAGTAATACTTTTGTATAAACATAAACACTGAATCACAAAGTTCTTTCTTCTACTTACCCAAACACAAATATCCAGAAACTTGAGTCAACCTAATTCTTAGGTTGCAGCTTAAATCATCTAACCACTATGGTTCTCTCAGCCCCCCTACCATTTTATAGATGAACATAAGAAACAAATCAAATCATCCATAAGGATGTAAGCAATCAGTATTACATCTGCCTTCTTGTTTCTTATATGCCTAGGATTATTTTATCTATTTAGCACACCAATAATCTGACCAATTCTTATGTGCTCTATTCCAATAAACGGGTTTGCCTTATCCTTTACTAGATGAAAGAAAAACACTCTGCCCAGCAGATCAAGATAGAAATTTTTATTCATTCTTTCTTTTTAGATAAAAATCAAAACATCCATTATCTCTCCCTCTTATGGGTGGTACTTAAATCATGACAGATTGACAACACCAGGAACCACCATTCCTCTTAAATTTTACAAAGCTATGCTTATCCTGCTGTAGCTTTCTTGTGTAAATAACAGTGGCTCAACATACTTTCCAGCAGAGATGTGAGTTTCCAGGCTAAGAAACCTGGAATGTTCCAGCTACTTCAGGCTAATGATCTCTCAAATGCACACTAATATGTTTGATAAAAGTCTCCCAGCATGTGTGCAGAGAATGCTTACCATAAGAATGACAGTACTGTGGGCAGGGCAAATCGCTGACACCATTTCAGACTGAGTTAGATGCTGGAGGCACAAATTAAAACTGTGAGCTTTCATTTCAGTGGGCTTTGACAGATGGAAGAGTGCATCAAATCTCTAATTGTTTAAACCATTAACTCATCTTTCCACCTGCATTATCTTTGGAAAGAGCTCAGCTGGAAGCCTGAAACAATTGCTAACAGACTGAATTCAGGAGTGTGTATTATTCTGAAAAGAAATCAGAGTTGTCTTTTTGAAACAGTCTGTTTATTTGGCTGCAACATTTGTAAACTTACTTATCTTTATTTTCACATTTTCCTCTCAGTTCTGAAAACACAAAAAATAGCCTTTCAGCCTTTCTGCAGAATCAATCAATCAGGAACCACTGCCTTGGCTGCTGGGAACGCGAAAGTTATATTGCAATTCACAGTACATTATGATGATCCCCATTTATCTCCAGTCCTTGTAAATGCCACTGCACATACAGCTCTATATTATGCCTGCTGGTCTTTTGACTTTCAGTTGCTTACAAAACAAAAAACTTGTGTAAGGAGCTGTAAAAAAAAAAAAATAAAAATACCTCTACTTCAAAAAGTCTCTTGAAATGCCTTTCCCAGTCATTTTGCACACACACACCCCCGCCCCTAAACTGGCATCAATGTAAGGCAGTTTGTCATTTCATGTTACTCTCACTATAACATTCAACTCTTACTGTTGTTTTTATAGGGAAGCACCTGTTATGTGCTCAGCACTTCCAAGTACTTGAGAAGAATGGCCTCAGAATTATGGCACTCACACTGTAAAAGCTGACTGGCAAAATGGAGCAGGAACAGCAAACGCTACACATTTACATACAGTTTAGCAGGACTCGCTGCTAATAAAACACCAGAAGACGGTGGGATTTTAAGGACACAACAGGAGCTTTGTGAATGACAGTAGGCAGGAGTAATTTTGGGCTTAGAAAAAATAAGTACAAAAGAAGAAAACATAGGGCTACAAACACGATTAAGGGACTGGAGCATCTGCCATACGCAGAGAGGCTGACAGAGTTGTGACTCTTCAGCCTGGAGAGAATAAGGCTCAGAGGGATCTTATCCATGTTTATAAATACCTGATAGAAGGCAATGAAGAGGAGGGAGCCAGGCTCTTAACAGTCATGCCCACTGGCCAGACAAGTGGCAATGGGCAGAAATGAAAACAAACAAAGAAACAAACAGGAAATATAAAAACTTTTTTACTGTGCAAGTGGTCAAACGCGGGAACAGGTTGCCCACAGAAGTTGTGGTCTTCATCTGTGGAGATACTCAAAACCTGACTGGACATGGTCCTGGACAACCCGCTCTAGCTGACTCTGCTTGAGTAAGGGGGTTGCACTAGAAGATTTCAAGAGAGCCCTTTCAACCTAACCAATTCACTGATTCTTTGGTAGATTTCCAAGAAACACATAGATGGGCATATTGAATAGTGACACTAGTGGAGAGAAAGCAGCAAAATACTGCATAAAGATTTTCAGATGATAAGTTAAGGAAAGGAAAGGTTTTAAACAAGAACTAGGTAAAGATTTGGAGGTTAAATCCAATAGCAAATGTGAAGTTATTGGGGGAATTCAAAACACAACATAAAACAATTTATTGCCATTGTACAAAAATAGTAAACCTCCAGTGCAACACTGCTATCTTTGAAGCATTTGAGTCATCCTTGCAAAAATCTTTCATTGGGCCAGACTCTAATATTAGTCTTTCACAAATCAAGTAGTACCTTGACCCACACAGCTGTTAGTGGGAGGCTGATCAACAAATCTAATGGTTACTGTAATTCTTTAGTGAAATTTTAGTGGAATTCTTCAAGTGGATTACATAAAGGGGAAGTCACTGGTCAAAGTAAACAAGAGGAATGAAACAGACCCTTCACCTGCGTGCAGTCAGTATATGTATATAGTCAGTGGGTTAATATGCATAAGAAAAAAATTCAGTTGTGAAAATGGGTGGATGTTTTCTGCTTTTCTCCTGAACCCACTAAGGAAACTGTATTTCATTTTAAGAAGCAATATAATGAAATTGCCAGGTAACAACATCTGTACGTAGGATAAAGACAAGAATACTATTCTCTACCCTTATGAACATCAGGAATTTTAAGTAAAGATGTATAAGATCAGCTCTGGAAAACACAAATCTAATAACAAGTGTATCTGGGCAAAATTCTTCTCTCAACATTGAACACGCGCCTCTACTCAGAATTTCTCATTAATGTCAATGAGAATTACACTTTCAGATACAGCTAGAATCCATACAGATTTCATTCTGTGACTTTTATTTATAAAATCTATCTTAGAGAAGAAAAAGGAAAAAATGTTCTGAGACCTATCACTTTAACAAATGATAAACAAATCCCTAACAAAAAGTGTCACAAATGCTTCTCAACAGCAGAAGTAGATATTTCGTTTTAGACACTCTGTATATCCAACCAACAGTATTTCAAACACTGACCTATCCTACCCTTCCCTCCCTAGCAGCTGACATTACACTCAAAAATAAAAAGATGAAGTTTCTTTCTACATGTCGTCATTTAGAGGTGACTTTTCCAGTATCAATGAGGGCTACAAATGTGTACCAAAGCCAATGCACTACCTGTGTTGAAAACAAGTTGAATTCTTTACACTGAAATAACAGATTATATTATTATATGTTATGTAAGTACAAAACATTAAAGACGCTATTTCTTCATTTATATAACCCATACCTCAGAATGCTTTAAGTTAATTACTTAGGTAAGTCAGAGTATGAGATACCATCACAGAAAATATGACTAATAGCAGGGGGAAACGGAGGATTCAGCCCCAACTAGATTTTAAATTGCATACCTATCCATGTAACCCATGTCAAAATATTAATTTATTTATTCTTGTTTTTAAAAACAGCCTATGGATGATAGGCATGAAAATATTTTTAATTGCAACATAAAACCCAAACGCTTTGCTATGATGCAAGACTTAAGTCCAAATTGCATAAACATACTGGATCTATCTGATTCCAGTTTTAACTGTCTTCCCCCACTTTGCAGAGCTTCTATTTTACATTTCTCTGCTGGGACAGCTGTTGGCAACAGGAGCTAGATTTTTAGGTAGTTATGTACGTGGAAGTAACAAAGAGAGTGTCTACTTGTCTGGTTCTCTCCCCAGACAAGCTTTTGACCAATGTGGTGTCCAGGAATGGAGATGACTGAGATCCAGGTGCTGGTCCAATGACTGTGTGTGAAGAAATACTGAGCCCAGCCCAACCCAGCCCGTTTTTGCAGCTCCCCACTTTGCAGCTCCACTTTCTCATGCTGTTGTTTATGAGCCCACTTTCGCATTACTCAGCAAGTCTGACAGGATGACAGTAATCTACTGATAAAGTAAAAGAAAATAAATGCTAAATTTTAACTCTCATTATCTAGATGAAATCTGAATGGAACCTGAGGACATAAAGTAAGTTCTACAACATGTAACAGCAATCCTAAAGCTCTGATTTCTAAAGAAAAAGTCACCAAATTTTCAAGACTCAGCTTCATGCTTAATACAGTAAAGATTAAAAGAACCAATTTCAGAACCAAATCCAAGTAACTTGATTAACATTCACTGCTTTTATTAACATATGAACAGAACACACAGATGTTGTCACATAAAACTACATTAGCTTGTGTGTACAATAATTCTCAAGTATTATTTTAATTCTAATCAACAGTAGCAAAAACTTTTCTCCTGGATAAACTGTAGAAAAATGCTTGACCTTAAAATAAAAATAAAAAACCTTCAATGACACAGTATATTTTTTAGGGACTGTAAGAAATTGAAAAACACCAGATAGCCTCTGTAGTTAGAGGTCTTAAAAAAAAAAAAAAAGTATTTGTTCCATTCAATTTCTAATAAAAATCCTTATTCTTCTGAGACCATGAGATTTTTTTTTAAAAAAAGAAAACCAAATACCCACCATAAAATACCATTAAGAAGAAAGAACAGAGTCAAAAAGAGCAAAACACAAGAAAAAAAGAAAGACAAGTCTCTAAAATAACATGAATGGCATAAGCTCAAACAAAACAACAGAACTATGGACAAAGACAGACGAAAAAATGTTGGTTACAAATCTATTTTCAAAGAAATTCCCAACAAACTTCACTAACTACAGTGCCAATTTTACCTCAATACACATATTCACAGCGGAAGCCAACCAGCAATTTATAGGATCCCAAGAAAGCCCTCAGTCTGCTTCGACTCTGTACAAGCAGACAAGTAGGAGTGCTTGATGGCAGTGAATAAATAACCACCAAAAATAACAATTTATTTAATGATCCTATAATTTTCCTAATTATAATAGAGTATTTTTAACATATTGAAATTACCCATCTCATTTCAAAACAGGGCAAGATCTTACTAAATTAAATTACATATAAAATCATTGGTGCATATTTTGCTGCTCACAGTCATGTGGTTGTGACTTGCTCCATTAAAATAATAAAAATAAAAATAAAGAGCCATTTGGGATGTAGGTAGCAATCTACGACTGTTCCTGTGCAAGCTACAACCATTTTAGTGCATTAGATTTGCACGTCTGAAAAATCAGTTCTCAAAGGTATTCATCTTCAAACTAACAGTTGTTGTCTATGCTTGTATTAGAGGGTAATGTTATAATAGCTTGAATTAACTTTAGAGGTACTTCACTAACTAAACAAACTTGAACAATATCTTATCAACAGTTCTCTTCAACTACTATTGGGAGGGATTCCATGGGAAGATTCAGAGCTAGCAAGTGCTGGGAACTTTTCAAGAACGCTCTCCTAGAAGCACAAAAACAGTTCATCCCCTATAAAAAGTAAGAGAAGTAGGCAGACCACGAGACCACCTTGTCTTAAGTGGGAGCTTCTGAGTCTGCTCAAAAGCAAGAGAAGCATACGAGAGATGGAAAAGCAGACAAAATACCTGTCGAGAACTACAAGGGCATTACCAGGGCATACAGAAATGCAGACAGAAAAGCAAAAGCTCAGCTTGAGTTGAAATTGGCCAGAGTTATCAAAAACTACAAGAAAATGTTCTTCAGGTACATAAACAACAAGCAGAAACAGAAGGAAAATACTGGCCTGCTGTTTAACAGAAGAGGTGAATTAGTCACCAACAATACTGAAAAGGCAGAGGTTCTTAATGCTTTCTTCACATGTCATTACCAGCACTGTTGGGCCCCAGGCCCTGGGAACAAAACTCCAGCTTGATGCAAACACAGACCCACCATCAGTGAAGGAAGAGTTGGTATGTAAACTATTACAGGAGCTTGACCCCTACAAATCAACGTGTCCCGATGTTATTCATGCGAGGGTGTTAAGAGAGCTGGCTGACATCATTGCAGGGCAGCTCTCCATAATCTTTGGGAAGTCATGGAGATTGGGAGACATCCCAGAACACTGGAGGAGACTAATGTTACCACCACCTACAAGAAGGGCCTAAAGGAGGACCTGCTCTGTTGATGTGGGGCAAGCGGTGGACATTGTCTACCTGAATTTCTCCAAGGCTTTCAACAGGGTTCCCCACAGCTTCCTCCTAGAGAAACTGATGCATTTCTGTCTAGACAAGTGCTCTGTGCGGTGGGTGGGGAACTGGCTGACAGGCCCCACCCAGAGGGTGGTGGTAAATAGCTCCCTTTCAAACTGGCAACCTGTCACAAGTGGGGCCTCCCCAGGGATCGATCCTGGGCCCAACGCTGTTTAGTATCTTCATAAGTGATCAGGATGATGGGATCAAGCGTACCGTGACAAAGTTTGCAGATGACACCAAATTGAGTGGGGAAGTGGACACTTTGGAAGGGAGACCCACCCTGCAGGAAAACCTGGATAGGCTGGAAGAGTGGGCTAACAAGAACCTTATGAAGTCCAACAAGGACAAGTGTAAGGTCTTGCCCCTGGGAAAACGTAATCCAGGCGTGCAGCACAGGCTGGGATCTACCCAACTGGGGAGCAGCTCTGTGGAAAGGGACCAGGGCATTCTGGTGGACAACAAGGTCAATGTGAATGAACATTGTGCTGTGGCAAAGCAAGCCAACAGGATGTGGACAGGCTGGAGAGGGTCCAGAGAAGGGCCACCAAGATGATCAAAGGACTGGGAAGCCTGTCATATGAGGAAAGGCTGAGAGAACTGGGCTTGTTCAGCCTTGAGAAAAGAAGGCTTAGGGGAGACATTATCACCATGTTCCAGTATTTAAAGGGTGGCTACAAAGAAGATGGAGACTCCCTTTTTACAACGAGTGACATGGAAAAGACAAGGGGTGATGGGTGCAAGTTAATTCTGAGGAGATTCCAATGGGACTCACGAGGAAAATTTTTCATAACGAGAGCAATCAGCCATTGGAATAACCTCCCGAGGGAAGCAGCAGATTTCCCATCATTGGACCCTTCTAAGATTCATCTGGACAGGGTGCTGGGCCATGTGTCTAGACTGTGCTTTTTCCAAGAGAGGTTGGACCAGATGATCCTTGAGGTCCCTTCCAACCTGGTATTCTATGATTCTACGGAAATAATAGAAAAGTCACTGAATTAACTACATTGTATTTTATTGCTGTATCAGCTGTCTTAGACATTGATGCAACTTCCAAATAGAATTTCTCCACTGTGTATCAGATGAAAATACTTGTGCAAACAAAAGGTGCTTCTGTGTTTCAACGTCCCCCTACTAACAAACTAGCTGGATGTTTGCTGTCATCTGTGTCTTACCACAAATCACCTCAAAGAGCTGTGTTACTAAGCACCACAGCCACAAAATAAAGGTGGACACTGGGAGAATCCTTTAGAAAAATATCATCTGAGATATTTAGCTCATATAAAACTCCTCCACTGAGATGCTGAGAAGCAGCGAAAGGAATTTGTATATTTAAAAGGTTAACTCAATCCCCTGCATTGCTTTGAAAGTTTCAGTTAGGTAACGCAATTGTTTGACGTTGCATTGCAAAACACAGAAAACCAAAGCTTGCCTGAAACAAGAGAACATTCTGCTTAAGTTTGGTTATGCTAACAATTTGGCCAAGTTTATATTTATTTATTTTTCTAAATATGGTAACGTTGCTTTCTTAAGGAAAATGTATTACCTTCCTAAAAAAGAATGAAAACATGAGGTAACATGACTGTAAAGTATATGTTAAGTAATTTAAACAGTTGTTGCATTTTTTATTAAAAAATAATATTAATTTGTAGCATTCTCTCACTGATTTCAAGATTTTTTAAGAATGATGAGATTTAATTGCAAAAGTGCAATCCTTAGCAGCGTGGCACAACTAATAGGAATTGTTGCACATTCCTCATATACTGATGTTGTTATACTCTCATGATGACAAAAGCCATCAACTTTGTTTTATTTTCCCCTGATGCAACAGTCAATAACAAATTGGTCCATTTCCAATCCCATTCATTTCAAAGGAAATAAGATCAGTGAAGCAGCAAACTCACTCTTTAAGCGTAGAAAAGAAGTTTTCATGTCTTAAAATCAAGGTTTAGCACCATCGTTTACATACATTATATTATTAAAGCAATAAAGAACAATGCTACTTGGATTTAATCCCATTTGCAATGGGATTAAATGGGTACAAATTCCACAGAATAAAAAATAAATATTGACATTTAAAAAAAGCATACATTCTTGTAGAAATACATTTTCAGGAAGATTAGGGAAAAATACTACCTTCACTATTTTCAGGTAAATTTCCAATGGATGCATCTTTCATGATGTTTATGAGCAGTCAGCATTAGAACATGCAATTCCACTTTGACCCACCAAAGCTCCCAAACCATTGTTGCTTCTATCCAAGCACCACAGAAAGACTCTCGCACAGTAGAATCAGTTGACAATTAGCTTACCTACCCTCTAGGCTTTCAGGTGCTGGGATAGGACAGGGCATCAGTAGAACCACTAGGATTTGTATCAGGAAGTTTTTCAAAGAAATTCAGTGTCAGGCTACAAACTAAATACCCAAACTGAATGAAATGTTCAATGTTGGCATACCTTGGTGCTATTGGAGAAAGATTTTAAAGTGATTGACAGTTGTACTCTTATGACCAAAAATACTGAAAGAACAAAAATGATACACCAGATTTTAGCCAGTGTAAGGTTTGTTGATAACCACAGAATTATATTGGTTTAACTAAGCTGGGTACTTATCCTCAAACATTATTCCTGAAAGAGTAACTCACTTGGTTTTAATTTTTGATATTTTATTATAGGTTGATGTTTCCAAATAAAATATAAACAGATGCTTCTGAAAATGGGCTAAAATGAAGAGCACCTAATCTACAGACAAGAGATTGAAGCAACAAGGCAACTTAAATAAGAGGGGGGAAAAAAAGGACATACCTTTGAACACTGTTTATGATTCTGGCACCAAGCAAGTGACCCATTGTTCTGAAAGACAAAGAAAAAATGTATGAATATTAATATATCTTTAAGACTAGACATGATCACCCTAACAGGTTTAAACAGAATTCACCTTCCAGTTCTGCTTAGAGAATGGTGTTGTGTCACAACACTAGTACCATTCCTGACTCCAACTCCCTTGTGTTGAGTAAAAGACTCAGGCAAGCGTAAAGTGACCAGAGAAAAGTTAGGAAAGCATTTCATCAAGCAAGGCTGGTGCAAAACTGACTTAAAGTCACCTTTTAGTCCATCTTTGTAAACACTTACTATTTAGACTTGCTAGGAAGCAAACAAAAGGTAACACCTTTATTAAAGAAATTGATATGGATTGGTAGTGATTCATGAACAGAAAGCCCATTAGTCACATTTCAATATTGCACAAAAGTTAAAATGAATTATCAAGGAAAGATAATGAATGTCCTTGAAGTAAATGGAAAATTCAATTAAATGTGACATGAGTTTACCAAAAGTCAACCATGCCAGTTTTAGTTTACGTTTTTGGTAATAAAGCGCAATTCTCAGATGAGGAAACACTATAACTCTCATTTATCTTGATTGCAGTAAAACAACCAATACAGTATCACATGCAAAATAATAATTTAAGCTAAAGGAAAAGAGACCATAATGAGAACAGAAAGATAAATATGAAACTGGTAGAGGAACAAACAGCAACCTGCTGTTCTACTAGAGGGCATTCTGAAGGGTCAACTTCAGAAACAGTATTTCCCAGTAAAAAACCCACAGCTCGGGAAAGATAAGTGTGTGTTTCTGGGGTTAACACATGAGACAAAATATTGATTCACTTTCTGTATCGGGAAAGACTGAAACAACATCAGGAAGACCTGACTGACTCTGTGGACTGAATACAAGAAATGGGGTAAAACTTTACAACACAGAGTGCACATTCATGCACTTAGGAACTTACACGTATTTTTTCCATAATTTATAAACTCATACTCTGGAAACAGAACAAAAGTTGATTCTGGTAAATTTCTTGTTCACAATCTGATTACAATGGTGAGTCTATGAGGGAGTAATAGGACGCCCGTTCATATGAATTAGGCAAGCTATTTCTGCTGAGATGAATTTGATTGGCTTCACCTTTGAGTGCCTTCACCTTTGGCAGTGACGATAGACCTGGAAGTAAGTCTCCATGGAAGAGGAATTCAGGTAGGCCAGAATCCAAAGGACGAGCAAGATTAGACTTTTTTCTTTTTTCTTTTTTTTTTTTTTTGTTTGAATAAAGGGAGATGTAAATAATGGAATAATCTATATACATGACTTTTTATGTATAAAATCATACAGATAAAGCCAAAATTATTCCTTGAATGTACAACAACTACAATTCAGAAGCAGAAATAGATACATTAGCATGCATTGAAACTAGACCAGCTTCTCAAAACAGCAGTACTCTGTTCTGATCTCAGCAAAGTTTATAAGGCTGAATACAGTGGCTTGCTACCACAGCTATGAAGCCTACACTTTGAAGCTGGATCCCTCTTAGCAAACCTTTGAAGAGATCATGTTTATGCATGTCTTCATAAATGTATGTAGTAATGCCTTCTCACATGCTCCCAAGATGTGGCCAGTAGGTCAAGGGAAATGATCGTTCCCTCTACTCCACTCTGGTGAGACCCCACCCGGAGTACGGTATCCAGCCCTGGGGTCCCCAGTGCAAGAAAGACATGGAAGTGTTGGAGTAGACCCAGAGGAGGGACAAAAATGATAAGAAGGATGGAGCACCTCTCGTATGAGGAAAGGCTGAGTTGGGGTTGTTCAGTCTGGAGAAGAGAAGGCTCTGGGGACACCTTATTGCAGCCTTTCAATACATAAAGGAGTCTTATAAGAAAGGCTGAGAAAGTCTTGTTACCAAGGCCTGTAGTGACTGGACAAGGGGCAATGGTTTTAAACTGAAAGAGGGTAGATATAGATTGGACATAAGGAAGAAATTGTTTATGATGAGGGAGGTGAGACACTAGAACAGGTTGCCCAGAGAAGTGGCTGATGCACCATCATTGGAAGTGTTCGAAGTCAGATTGGACGGTGCAACCTGATCTTGTGAACGATGTCCCTGCCCAGGACAGAAGGTTGCATGAGATGATCTTTAAAGGTCCCTTAATGCATTAAAGGTCCCTTCCAACCCAAACCATTCTGATCCTGAAGATGGAACACTGAAGATTGTTCAAATCACATACTCACAGAATGACTGAGTTTGAAAGATACCACTGGAGGTCATCTGGTCCAATCCCCTTGGCTCAAGCAAGAACACCTACAGCCAGTTTCCCAGGACCAGGTCCAGGTGGCTTTTGAATATCTCCAAGGTGGGAGACTCCACAACATCTCTGGGCAACCTGTGACAATGCTTAGTCACACTCATAGTAAAAACAGTGTTCCCTCATGTTCAGAGGGAACCTCCTGAGTTTCAGTTTGTGCCCATTGCCTCTTGTCCTGTCACTGGGCACCACTAAAAAGAGCATGGCTCTGTCCTCTCTGCACCCTCCCTTCAGGTATTATACACGCTAATGAGATCCTCCTTCAACCTTCTCTTCTATAGGCTAAAGTCTCAGCGCTCTCAGCCTTCCTTCATAGGAGAGATGCTCCAGTTCCTTCAGCATCTTCATGGCCCTTCATAGGGCTCTCTCCAGTATGTCCTTGTCTCTCTTTTACTGAGGAGCCCCAGAACAGTACTCCAGCTGTAGCCGCATCAGTGTTAAGGAGAGGGAAAGTATCACCTCCCTCGACCTGCTGGCAATACTTTGCCCAATGCAAATCAGGATACCGCTGTCCTTCTTCGCTGCAAGAGCACATTGCTGGCTCATGTTCAAATTGGTGTACACAAGGATCCCTAGGACCTTTTCTGCAAAGCTGCTTTCCAGCTGTGTGGCCCCCAGCATACATTTGTGTATGGGGTTGTTCTTCCCCGGATGCAGGACTTTGCACATCCCCTTGTTGAACTTCATAAGGTTCCTGACAGCCCATTTCTCCAGCCTGTTAAGGTCCCTCTGGATGGCAGCATGACCCTCTGGAACACTCCTACGAGTTTTGTGTCATGAGCTAACTTGATGAGGGCACACTCTGTCCCATCAACCAGGTCATTAATGAAGATGTTAAACAGGACCAGAGCCAGCATTGACCTCTGGGGCACACTGCTAGTCACTGACTACCAACTAGACTTTGCGCCGCTGATCACCACCCTCTGAGCCTGACTATTCATTTAGCTTTCAATCCACTTCACTGTCTGCTCATCCAGTCTGTACATCAACAGCTCGTCTGTAAGGATCTTACAGGAGACTGCATCAAAGGCCTTACTGTACTCAAATTGGTCAAGCAAGTCTCTGCCTTGATGAAGCCATGCTGACTACTCCTGATGATTTTCTTGTCCTTAATTTGCCTGGAAATGGTTTTATGGATTAGCTGCTCCATCTCTTCCCCAGGGATTGAGGTGGGGCTGACCCATCAGGGCCCATTGACTTAGTCATGTCCAGTTTGCTTAGATATTCCCTGACTTGATTCTCTTCCAACAAAGCTACATCTTCCTTGCTCCAGCCTTTCCCCCTGGTCTCTGGGACCTGGCATTCCTGAAGGCTGCTCTTGCTAGTAAAGTCTGAGGCAAAGAAGGCATTCAGTACTTCAGCCTTTTCCATGTCCAATGCAATCAGGTCCTCCATCTCTTTGCGCAATGGGTTTCCCCAGTCTTCCTTTTGTCTCCCATGTACTTATAGAAGACCTTCTTGGTGTCCTTGATGTCCTTGGACAGATTCAATTCCATTTGGGCTTTAGCTTTCCTAAATTCATCCCTGGATGCTCAGACAATGTTTCTGTATTCCTTACAGTTTACCAGTCCTTGCTTCCACCCTCTGTATGTTTCCTTTTTGTGTTTGAGTATTGCTAGGAGCTCCTTGTTCATCCACGCAGGCCTCCTGGCATTTTTGCCTTAGTTCCAATTTGTTGGGATGATCTGCTCTTGAGCTTGGAGGAGGTGATCCTTGAATATTAACCAGTTTTCTTGGGCCCCCATTCCCCCCAAGGCCTTATCCCACAGGACTCTTCCAAGCAGATCTTTGAAGAAGCCGAAGTCTGCCCTCCTGAAATTGTTCCAAAAATCTTCCCAGCTGTCACAAGAGCTTGGCCCCAACACACAAAAAAATAGAATAAAGAACCAGAATCCCTTTTTTTCAAGATATTGTACACCAAAAGGAACAGAAAGTACAGCAAGAAAAGGACAGAAACAATATGGATTTTGATGCACATGTTCCCATCAGACTGTTTGTGGAAACTAAAGCCTTCATGCAGGAATGGACATAAATCTGCTCTTAACCTAAACATAAGTTATTCTAACAATATCAACAGCTAAGCACACTCTTCCATGCCCTGATGGACCAACTGAATTGAAAAAAAACACAGACCTACTCCTACATCAGTAGGAGAAACAAATTTTTGGTTGGATCAGTCATTTGAGTGCACATCCCTTCTGTACTTAAAGAGATGAGCACAGCTTACTAAAACAATTCTGCAAAAATACCAATACCGAGTCACTTCCAAGGACAATTCAGAATCACCTTCCAAATTTTTAAGCTTCTGTTAGCAGGAAAGACAAAAAGATGCAGGATAGGGTAATTAGGCAACAAACTTGCGTGTTTCAGCCACACCAGAAAAATCACTGCCTTCTTCATTTTAAGCATGAAGCTTATTTTGACAAAATAAGCTCAATCACAGTGAGAAGTTCAGGAAATGAAACTAAAGCATTGAACTTCCATATTAATCTTGTACCTTAAGATCCAAACTAATGCAAATTATACTTATGCTTTCACCTCAACTTTTAATCTGAATTTCAGAAACTTTTTTATAAGCCTTGTTTTTCATATGAGCTGTAATGATAAAAATTTCTATTCCTGCATTACCTAAGGAACTCTGGGGATGATAAATGTAAAGACATATCCACTCCTTTCCACTTGCAAGCTTATTTAGGAACAATTTAAAAATTTTAGTTCATACAATTTAATTTCAATATTTTATGAACGTTTATTTTGTCTTATCTTCCCAACAGTTTACAAAGCAATCATTATTTGAGTTTATAATACCATTTTTATCTGCTGTTACTGAAGAATTTAGCCAAAACTAAGATTTGCTAGTGTAAGAATAGATATCTATGAGCACTGTGTCAGGTCCAACCCCTTCAAAAAGAGAGATGCATAAATAGAAGAAATAAAACCTTAGAACAGCCGTAAATAACATATGCTAGTGGGGATACTTTAGTATTACCCTTAATGCTGCATGAGGATTTATTATTTCCATTTACAGATCTAGCCAGCAGTAATGTTAAAACAATATTTTATGTGCTACTTTCAATTTATCCCCCTTTTCTTCTTCATATAAAATGTGACAGAGGTAGCTGATTGCAATAACAGATTAGAAGCAGCTCTCCGCTTTGTTTCAGTTATGCTACTGCTTTCCACTGAACTAGAAAAAGCAGTCCAGCTTTTAAATTATATCTGTTACTTGAGACAATAACGCCATAAATGTCCAGATGTGTGGCTCTCCTACTTCATAATTTTAATGTCTACAAATGTTTTTATTTTTTCTACTGAAAACTATTACCACTTGAATTAAAAAGTATGCTTAGCAAAACATAACAGTATTGTTTAGCAACTTCAACTTCATATGAACTAACATGATGTGAATGAATTTTCATTGTACAAGGTAAAAGAGCAAATTTTACAGGCTTCCTTTGAACAACAGGGTAACAGACAAAGCAGGAATGCTAAATGAACATTCTCCTCCTCCACTCTGCATCTTAGCAAATGGTTAATCTAAATTACACAAACACTCAGCTGTGACTTTTTTTCTGCTTTGAATCTAGTGTACCTAGATGAAAGTGTAATTTCAAACCATGAGAAAATTGTGTTATATCTGTAGCATTTTACATGTTCCCAGATTGCATCCTCAGTTCCCTCACACCTGTTTTTCTTCAGACGCAATCCTGATCTGACATGAGAGTCACTTTTTGTCCTGATCTGACAAAAAATGAGAGTTTTGACTTTGTCTTTAGTAGTGGCTTAACTCTGCTGTGTAGAAATGGCTTCAAGGAAGAGTTAACTACCACTGTTTCTGCCCATCTATAAGCCTTCCACCAGTGTACCTTTAGGGCAACCTTAAAGTATCTTACTCTGTACACTGAAGAGAAGAAACCATGCCATATGGGGCAAACTCCAAATATTCTGTCTGTCCAGCACTGACACGTCACATGAAAGATGTCAGGCAAACAAGACTAAAACAGTCTCCAACATCACATAGTAGATGGAGACAACAGGAACTCAGGCCACCAACTGAGCCCCACACACTTTCACACTCTCCCAGAAAGGAAACTGTAGATAAATAGAATCAGGCCTTTAAAGACCAGGACTGTTTGACGTGTCTAAGTCAAGAGTTTACAAAAGCAAAGACAGGAGGAAAAAAAAAAAAGGAAAAAAATGTCAATTATTACAAGATTTATCATTCAAATTTTTCATAAAAATACAAGCCACAAGTATTTTCAATGAAACTGATAAACTGGCATCTCTAATCAGTCTTACTAGGCTTCATTTCAGCAAGTATATGTGTACACTTACTTTCCTCTGGTAAGCCACAAATGTCCTTGGGCCTAAACAGTTAAGATAGAAACATCTGTGTTCTGTGCCCTCTTATGCCTTGAAAAAAGACAAGTTGTGCAGCATCTCTTGCAAGAAAAAAATGCACGTAGAGAGGCAATGAAGAATCAATCTTCATCTATCTACAGTGTGCCCCAGGGAAAAAAATTAATAACCTTCAAAAGCAAGTAAAAACTGGCCTCTCATTGGAAGAATAGCAAAAAAAAAAAAAAAAAAAAACACCAAAGAAAAAAAGAATTTCCTTCATTTGCATCTCTGTCCATAATTATGTTAGGAGATACAACCCTTCTTTTGAAATGCCAGATATCAGCTGTGAAAAATGAACAAGCCATTTAATCTGCTATGACAATACCTGTATACCTATTATCAGTTTTCAAAGTCTTTTCTCCCCTGCCCAGTCTTCAATTCACTTGTGAATGAAACCACTATCTCTCAGAAGTGGCCTCTCCTGACGACCTCACTGATTCTTTCAAAATGACAAAAAAACACAGAAATAAGCCCTTCAAATAACAGTACCCACTGACGTGAAACAGAGCGTTTGAGTAGACAAATCAATAGTTGCTGCCATGATGAATTTGAAGAGACAGGTTCCCAACATTTTCCTTAACCTTTCAAAAATCTCAACAGCATGAAATTATATGTAATAGTAAAATACAATTTACAGTGTGCCTGACATACGTTTCCTGAATGTGTGCTCACTAAGACACAAATTAATATAGGGACTTATCTATGGCAGTGCTGTGTGTCCCCAGGCCCAACTCCAAAGTGTGGAAATAAGATGCAGAATGGAATGCACAAATTCAAGCTAGTCTTTCCAGTTCCTAGTTATATACCAAAGCATGCACCTAGGAATGAATTTCAGAAAAGCCTGTATACTTAGTGGAGAGAGATACCAAACGCAGCAGACAGGAAATGCAAAAAAACAACAACAAAAAAAATATTTCTCAAAGCCTTTCTCTTGAGATTAAACACAAGCTTGTAGCAGATGCATAGACAGGGGAACCACAGTCCCACCTCTCCTGGGCTCTGGTATGTAGTTATCCTTTTGCACATCACTAACTGTCACACGTTTCTCCTTGAAAATATGGCAGAAAAATGAAAAGCGGTTTTATACAACAGCTTGCCCCAAAAGTCTTTCACTAGAGCAAATTTAAGCCCTTACACACTTTGAAATGACTCTTAGCAACAGGCTGGAGTGAAGACTGAAACCTGGACAACAAAACTGAACGACTCTGTAGAAATGAACAGGAGCTATATGGACTCAGAGACAGTGAATAAGCAATGTCATAAAGCCCAATTACAAGGTCCACCTCTGGGAAATAAGACTGCTCCTTCAAGGATAATTTATGCAAATATATTTTTAGTGCCTTCACTTCCACTTGCTCGTCCAATATATGGCAAGTTTGAAGACCATCCACTGGAGAAGCCATGGATAGAGAAGGATCAGTATGAAATGAAACTACTCGTATAATACAACAGAATCCCAGAAGTATTCTGGTTCCTTGGCTTCCAATCAGGGAAGGTAGGATGGACAAACAATTGTTCTTTTTATAAAGTTTCTTATTTCGTTGTAAATTATGTCTTAAGAAAAAATTAATTCCTTAGTAAGGAGTTTCTGTTGCCTAATAATGGCTTTAATAAGAAATGAAATTCAATAAAGCAAGCATCAAAAAATCTTAAGCTGCATGTTATTGAGCAGGACCATTTCTGGCACTTAGATATATAGGAACGGTATTTGCATGTACAGTTGCAGTTTCCATTATAATCATTTGATTGGGAAACCTCATCTCAACCTGACAGAAAATCAGCAGACCTTGGTTAGTTCTGCTTTCATCACCTCTAAGCTATATTAAACTATGTGACAACCCTAACCACTACTAGGAAGTTCCAGCTAATACAAAACACTGTCATATACTGCAGAAAATTCAAGTCTGCCCAGTAGCTGCCTCTGGATCCCAGTCTCCCCACTTGCTGGCACCTGGACACACAAGCTCCCAAGAACACAGCCCCACTCCAGCTGCTGGTACAGCCTGTCACACACACTGACAGAGCAGACTGGGACTCCAGTAGTCAACCCCCTTGTGGTTGGGGCGTTACTACAGCCCCCAGTAGCCAACCTCCCTGTGGTCTTGCCCCTGAAGACACACTGTGACACACACAGAGCTAGTCAGGACTCCCCAGGTTCTTGCAGTAGCCAAGCCCCTGGAGACACACAGTCACACCCAGCTCACAGGCCACCTCACCCACCCACAGGCTCGTTCAGCTGCCTCTTCACTAGTGTTCACACACTCGCCCGCACTTGCACCAGCCGCTGGCTCCACAGACACACGGGCCGGGTCCCTGTGACCCATAGTCTCACACCAGGGGCTGGCACTTGGTTTCAGTTGCTCCAGTCCCTCTCTGCCTCTGTCCTTCAGCCCACGGTCCCAGCCCAGCGGCCAGCACCCAGACCCCTGCTTGCTCCAGTCACTGACACCATGGACACACAGGCCTCTGCCCTGGGGTCTGACTCCAGTTGCTGGCACTCAGCCCCCCTCACACACATACACACACACAGAGCAGATGCCCCTTAGGCAGGAAAAGACTTAGAAAAGGAATTTAATAAGATAGGACAGACTGCACTGGTCAGGAGCAGGGCATGGCCAGACAAGCATATCAGCTATTTACACACATCTAGCCCTTTTTATCCCCTTATCCCTCTATTTCTCCATAATAAGTCCTGTGCAATCCCACAATGCTCTTTCCTTGCACCCCATAATGTATCCCATACCCCTGGCAGCATCTCGCCTCAATCCAAAAAGTGCTCTGGCATTGGTTCACCTTGATGGGTCTCATGCGGGACAGTGGAGCTGAGGCTCTCCTGGGAAAGGCCGTCTCTCCCTCTGACTCATTTATCTGGGCTCCCATATGCCTTCCGGACCCTGTGCTCCCCTGGGCTTGTGGAGATGGGCCTCTGATGGGCTGATGGCTCCTGTGGTGGGCCTGGGAGCAGCCAGGCAAGGTGTGATTTGGGATCCCCCACCTGCCATTGCCTCTCTGAGCTCTTTCATGGGTCCGCAGACAAGCTTTTATCACACAACCTAACTATTTTATAGCAGTCACAGAGAACGGAACCAAATTCCAGATAGCACAATGTCACACATTCAAGAGTAACAAAAAATGGTTCCTGAAGCGAAAGTGTAAGAACTAGATAAGCAGCTAATGGCTTGTTCCAAACTTTTGGTTTTTCTTGTTACTATTCTCTGTAATTTTCCTACTTCCACTATAGCTTTTTAAGATGGAAGGATAGCAACACTATGCAACATTCAAAATGGGTCATGGCATAATATATACAGTATTATAATATCTTCAGTGTTATTCACTGTTGTTTTTCAAAACTCCTTAACTTTCAGTTTATAGTTTTGACTCCTCCAGAGAAGTTAGCTGACATTTTTACCTTTGTCACGTGTTTCAATGTTGAGTATGCAGGTGTAAGGGCCCTGAAGGCATGAGTAGGCCTTAACAGCCCTGACCTGCCTCACCTGGAGTCTCCACCCTCACCTCCTACCCATGGGCCCAGAAGTCTCATTTCAGCCTGGCTGGGGCCTTCCATGAGCTACGCTGTAGCTGTGCCTGCCTCTGGGCCTGCCTCCTGGATGGACATCTCACCTATGCTGTACGCAGCTCATCTCCTGGGTGTACCCTGTAGCTTCTCTCTCTCTCTCTCTCCTGGCTCGACCTGGCACCCAAGGCTGAGGCCTCATGTCCTGCCCTGTCTCTGTCCCCATCTCCTTTTACAATAGAATCATAGAATAGTTTGGTCTGGGAAAGACCTTTAAAGGTCATCTAGTCCAACCCCCCCTGCAATGAGCAGGGAGATCTCCAACTAGATCAGGTTGCTCAGAGCCCCATCCAGCCTGACCCTGAATGCTTCCAGGGATGGGGCATCTACCACATCTCTCCGTAACCTGTTCCAGTGTCTCACCACCCTCATTGTAAAAGATGTCTTCCTCATATCTAGTCTGAACCTATCCTCTTTTAGTTTAAAACCATTACTTCTTGTCCTATCGCAACAGACCCTGCTAAAAAGTTTGTCCCCATTTTTCTTATAAGCCCCCTTTAAGTACTGAAAGGCTGCAATAAGGTCTCGCTGGAGCCTTCTCTTCTCCAGGCTGAACCACCCCAACTCTCTCAGCCTGTCCTCATCTGAAAGGTGCTCCAGTCCTCTGATCATCTTTGTGGCCCTCCTCTGGACCCATTCCAACAGGTCCATGTCCTTCCTGTGCTGAGGACTCAAGAACTGGACACAGTACTCCAGGTGGGGTCTCACCAGAGCAGAGCAGACGGGCAGAATCACCTCCCTCGACCTGCTGGCCACGCTTCTTTTGATGCAGCCTAGGATACAGTTGGTTTTCTGGGCTGCAAGCACATACTGTCAGCTCATGTCCAGTTTTTCATGCACCAGTACTCCTAAATATTTGTTGAACCTCATGAGGTTCACACAGGACCACTTCTTGAGCCGGTCCAGGTCACTCTGGATGGCATTCTGTCCCTCAGGCATGTAGAACAGCATAGCATAGCGTACTGTAGCGTGGAATAGCATGGACTATTTCAGTTGGAAGGAGCCTACAATGATTATCTAGTCCAACTACCTGAACAATTCAGGGATGACCAAAAGTTAAAGCATGCTATTAAGAGCATTGTCCAAATGCATCTTAAACGCTAAAAAGCTTGCAGCATCGACTGCGTCTCTAGGAAGCCTGTTCCAGTGTTGGCCGCGCTCTCAGTAAAGAAATGCTTCCTAGCGTCCAGTTTAATCCTCCCCTGGCGCAGCTTTGAACCATTCCCTCCCGTCACTGGATCCCAGGCAGAAGAGCTTAGCACCTCCCTCTCCACTTCCCCTCCTCAGGAAGCTGTAGAGAGCAATGAAGTCACCCCTCAGCCTCCTTCTCTCCAAACTAGACAAGCCCAAAGTCCCTAGCCACTTTTCGTAGGACATTCCTTCCAGCCCTTTCACCAGCTTTGTTGCCCTCCTCTGGATGCATTCAAGGACCTTCAAATCATTCTTAAATTGTGGGGCCCAAAACTGCACACAGTACTCAAGGTGAGGCTGCACCAATGCAGAATACTGCAGGATAATTATCTCTTTTGAGTGGCTGGTTATACTGCGTTTGACACACTCCAAGATGCAGTTTGCCCTCTTGGCTGCCAGGGCACACTGCTGATTCCTATCGAGCAGGCTGTCGACCAGCACACCCAGATCCCTTTCTGCTCTCCAGCCACTCCTCTCCCAGTTTATATTTGTGCCCAGCGTTACGCCATCCTAGGTGCAGAATCCAGCATTTTGACTTGTTAAAGTTCATCCCATTAATCATTACCCAATGCTCCAATCTATCTAGATCCCTCTGCAAGGTATCCCATCCCTCAAGAGAGTTAACAGTACCTCCCAGTTTGGTCAAACTTGCTTATGGTGCATTCGACTCCTGTATCCAGATCATTCATGCACACATTAAACAGGACTGGCTCTAGAATTGAATGCCGAGGAACACCACTGGTCACCAGATAGATGTAGCCCCATTCACTACAACCCTTTGAGCCCTGCCCTTCAGACAGTTCTTCATCTGGCGCACTGTGAACCATCTCATCCCACAGTTGCCCCCAGCTAACCCTGACCCTGGCTCATCATTTGCCATGCCTGGGGCTGTTGATGATCCCATTACCAGCACCCAGCTCTGCCTGTCCTGTGAGGCTTCTCCCCTCGGAGAGGCCATGGCTTGTAATGGCATCACCATTGGCTCCCAGCTCTCCTTCCCCTGCGAGCCATCACTGAGCCTGACAGGAGGAGACTGTGCTTTGTGGTCTATAATAACATCTTCATTTTTTCATGATGTATAAGAAATGTCCTTAGACTTTGCTCTAGTTAAAAGCACAAAGCAAAATTTCAACAACAGAACCACATAAAGATCACCCAAACCAGGCAAAACAACAAAACATGTAAAACCTACCAAAACAAACAAAAAATCACCGAAAAAGACTCTAACATGAGAAAAGGAGTCTCATTATTAGGTATTAGGTATTAATCTATTAGTCACATTGTGTATTAGTATTAGTCACATTGTTTAATATATTACCATCAGACACTTGGATAACTTTATGATGAGTGTGTTTTATAAAACCTTATGTAGAAATACAGCATTAAGCTTAACTATGTATATGTATTTCCTCTGCCATCTTACAAGTACATACGACTGTTTCCATAAAAAAAAAAAATTAACTGAGCAACAGTATTCTGAGAAGAAAGTCAAAGGGAAGAACGCATTTTGGAACATACACCCAGTGTTCTTCTGTTACTGTGACTAGCCAGTGTGATCCCTCACAGCTAAATCAAATGTACATCCTCCTTAGCAGAAGCCATTTCTATACTACAGATGTTTAAACTGTAGAAAAGTAAATGTTGGTTACTGGTTAACCCAAAGTAATTAAGTTAAAGAGGTGACTGAATGCAAGAAATAGTTATAAAACTGATCAGCCTAACAATTCATTCTGGTGACATAACTGCAGTTTGTAAATATAAACCAAAATTAAATTATCATGGGTAACAGCTTGACTAACACTGCAGTCTAATTTTAAACATCTGGGCTTAACACCATAAAATGGATATCACAAATAATTTTTAGAAAGTCTTAGTCCTGTTTTCTTTTGGGCTTACACTAATGCTGCCATCACCTGTAACGTGCTAACTCCTATCACAATTATATGGTGGGTCCTCCTGTAGATGAATGGGTACAAATAGAACTGGATTGACCTAAACCTTGCATTGATATTTCCTGAACAGTTCATGCAAAGTCATCGTCAACCTTTGTTTCTATTACAGTGTTTTCATTAGAGTTTACACTGAAATACTTAAAGCCACAACTTCACATGCACCAAAATTAAAACACAAAAGAAATATTAAGATCAGTGTAATTACAAAAGAAATTAAGTAAAATCAGCAACAATCACCTAAATTGTGAGACACAACAGTACTTGTTTTCTGGCTGTCATCATTAGTAGGTTCCTAGAAAGACAGTCATCAAAATCCAAAGGTCATTACCAGAGAAACAGTAAGAGATTCAGTAGTTTTGAAAATGCAGACTATGTATTGCTTGGACCAAATTTTCATCTCAAGTATGGAACACCTTTTCCTTTTTTACAGCAGTGTCTTCTCAAATGCATAGAAAAACTACTAGATAAACACAAGCTGTTAAAACAAATGAGCCACAGGAATCCATGTGTCTCCACCGCACTTGTGAGTTATGACTGCCTTCTTGTGGTTCCACAGACTTCACTCTTACCACTTCTAAGAGTGATCTCAACTGAGGTCTTATTCTACGTAGCAGAAGTTCCTATCAATCTGTAAAAGAATCCAGATGAAATAAACTTCATTTCACTAAGCAATAGGAGGAATTAAATACACTAACTTGAAGATATTAAAATTAAATATGGAATCTTACACTAAGGCATATACTTTGGGCCAAATTCTGCATACATTTCTTTGGGTTAAGTAATCCAGTTGAAGTGAACAGAAACTAATCTAATAGCATTAATATGGGAAGCAAAAGATGGCTTGTCAACTATTTGTTTGTAGGCCTTATTTCAAAACCCCCACACTTGCAAAAACCTAATGTGCCTTTTTTGTCATGTCATAAAACAGATTTGCTGTACAAGTGAAATAATGGCGCAATAAAACTATATGCTGGCTCAAGGATGTGATAGAAAGGTAGCCCACCGGGAAATTAACACCGAAAAGAGCAAAATACATTTTTAGAATGCAATCTTTACCCATGCAAAATACAATATAAATGTAGACACACATGACCTACTTTAGTGTACTTAAAAATACACAACTTATTTACCAAAAAACAGTAATATTCCATGTTTCAGAAATGCATGCATGCTGCTTTTGATGCTGATTTGCCTTTATAACTGAAAATTATAGTCTATATTATTCTTCTGTATAATTATAAGATTACTGGTTAGTTGGGTGGTTCCCAAGAGCATGTGATGTGGTACATTTACCACAGGCTGCATTCGCTTGCACTCACCGGCACTGCCTACCAGCTGATCATTCCGGAATCAGCTACAAACACCCCAGGGTGTCTCCACACTAGGAAGTCATGTGAACCACACGAACACATCTGTTGAGCAAAACAACTGGTGTTGATGGACTTGATGTCTGCACTACACATATGCCAACTTCCCCTTTCCCTTTCCCTTCAACTAGTTCTAGTCTGGTCCCATGGACACAATGCCCATTAGTCACTAAAGCACATTAGGTCCCCCTGGATCATCTCTTCCAGTTATGTTCATCCAGAAGAAATCCGCTGCATGAACTCTCAGAGTGGTCCATGACACGAATCAAAAGATGATTGTGATGCTCATGAGGCTCACTCCAAAAGCAAATTCTGATCCACGTTAAAACACTAACGTGCAAATGCATCTCAGACACTTCTAACATCTCCCACAAACACACAAGAGTAGTATTTCAGTGCTTCCTGCTAGACTAGATTTTCCCCAGAAGCCACGCTGTTTCAGGGCCATTCAGGGCAGCGTTCCTTTCTGGGCTTGCAAAATGCTTAGGGTTCTGGTGTCTCACGTCCTTAAGAAACTAAGAATTAAAAAAAAAAAAAAAAAACAACCACAAAAGAATAATAACCATACATTTTTAGATCAACTACAGTATCCATTATAAACAGTTTAACTACAAACTATATGAATACAGGATACGCCATGCAAGTTGCACTGTCATGGAGTCATTTCTGATTACAAAACTGCTAAATGCATTAAATGCGTTGTTCTACATACTGGGCATATGATGTTTTACTATATTTTCTCCTATTCTGTTCCGGTATCTATGGGAGGGACATCATTATATCCTACACTTCCATCTTTGGCAAGAGTATGTATGCACACCTACTCTTAAAACTTAACAGTTCTTCAGTAGTCATGCTATTGACTCAATACCAGGCACCATCAAATTTTACGCTCACGCTCTTCTACTTAGCATACTAATTATTTCCAGTGTAATTGCATGAAATTCACATGATAAATTACAGGAATGTACTTCCTTTCTTTTTGGCATGTCTTACTAGTTCAGAAGATACTAAATATTTCAACCAGTAGTAGCAGCCATATCTATCACAAGCTGATGGATGCATATATTTTCATTTCCCTTTAAAAGAAAAACAAACAAGCAAATAAATGAATAAATTCCATGCAGTACCGTTCTCAACAGAAAATATTTGTGACAAATATCCCCTATCTTATTCCAATTGTCTTGATATATTATTATAAAATTTCTCCTCTTTCATCTGTGAAAGGCAACAAGCTCAATAAACATCATTGGCAATATAAATACTTTGTTTCACTATCACAAGTTCTTTTAATATTGTAAAAGCATGTAGAAAAGTGTAATCTCAGCAGTAAAAAACAACACAAATAATGATCTTACAGATGAAACATGCAGTCTAAAATTTGACTGTAATTATACATTGGTAGTTCCACAGACCCATTCACATTTATAAATAAAGTTTTCTGTACAAAAATCCGATTTTAGAAGAATTACTGAAGTGCATAGCAAAGCTCTCAAAAGTAACAAGTGTCAAAATTAACACCATCCTTGTAGCTTTAACAGTTGTTTAAAACAGTCTTGAGGGATTTTTTCTATAGAAGACCTGGCTCAGTGAGTGAAGTGCACTTCACCGGAGCTGGTATTTCCTAAAAACATTTGCAAAAGGGTTCTGTGGTCATTCGGGAATTAAAGAACTGTCCAAATTAAAATGACCCTCGGACTCATAAACAGAACAGCCTATCTTCGATCTGAACAAAAAAACCAACACAATATTGTTAACATACACTCAGAAAACACTAATTCAAAGAAACATATGTCAGCCACATAAAAAAAAAGCTTTCACCACAAAAGTTAAAGCAGCATTTCAGGAAGAAGTCTCATTTCCCAGACATATTTTAATTGCTATAGTCTTTCCATACATCTGCCTTCATTGTAGACATTACAAAAAGACAGACAAGATGTAATGGGTACAGTTTAATTAGCCCACAACTTTATTGTCTCGTCTTTAAAGCACAACCCAACAACAAATCACACCGTGCAAGTTAACACTCTTTTCTCCATTGCTCCTACTGGTTTGGCCCTCAGCCTGTCCCTTCCAAACCAGCTCTCACTTCTGTAGAAAGCCAACACACAGGACTGCCATGTTAAGCCAATAATAAAGACTGGTGGATGCCAGTTGCATACTGGACAGATACCACATATCACATCATATAATGAATGTCTTCCTCCTAATTGTATCATGTAAAAAAGAGGAAGTCACGACCCCCTTTCTCCTGACCAGCTCAGTGTTGCTCTCTTTCTCCAGCTCCCAGACCTGTAAACCCTGTTCATATCTGTCTGCAGACCACATTTTTATTCCTACCCTATTTTAAGGAATTGCAACAGCTCCCGAAACAGCAAAGGCTGCAATGACAAAAGTTGTGTTGACAATGGATGAAAAACAGGCAACAAGTGAAGGAGCATGTAGAAGGGTGAGTGAGTCTCTAACTTTCCACTTGAAATTTAACATGCCTGCTAACCTGATCCTAGTTGGGATCCTTTGGCCCTGCAATGCCAATAGTATATTCCTGAGGAAAGAACCAGCCTTTTAATGCAGGTTACAATAGATACAATCTATTTCTTCCAGTTTTCTTAGGAGCTTTTTCCAGCTTGTTAAGAACTGTATGCCACAAGAAACATATATTACATGGGACAATTGCTGCAGTCCAGTCTTCTAGACCACCCTGCAACCAACCTAAGACTGTGAAAGGACAGATGAGAGGGAACGGAAATCAACATGAAATTCTATCATTTGAGATAGATATAATATACTAAAACTACTTATACAGTTTGAGCTACAGCGATATTAACTGGATCTTTCTACAGTAACAATCTTCAGCAGAAGATTTACGTTGTGTCATCATAGCGTCATAAAACTTTCCACAAACATGAAAGCCTTTCATGTGCCAGCTTTCTAGAATACAGTCTGATAACTACCTAATGAAGACATACCATAAAAAGAAAATAAATCTCTCCAAGGCAGGACTGAAGCATTTGTCATTAATAAGTCTGGTTACCAGAGTTATAGCTGTTATGCAGAGCAATCATTTCCTGAGAGGTCCATCATGTTTCAGACCTTTCTGGCATCAGGTGAAAGAGTTAAAAATTAAGACAGGTTAGTTTGCATTTAAGTTATTTAAAGGCTTATAACATGAGAGAAGTCAAACCTCAGCCTACATCCCTACCCAAGCCACAGTACCTTAAAGCCTCCAATTAATGTAAACAATTGGATATGGAATTTTCACAGACTTCCACTGCAAGGATCACACCGGCTCTGAAGCCTAGCATTTTATTTTATATCTTGATGTAAATTACCAGCCACAAAAGAAAAGCATTATAATATATATCCTTAAGTTCACAAAATGTGGACAACTGAGGTTCATACCAGTTGTCAACATCTTGTATTATCAACAGGCTTTTTACATTAAAATTTTGTTTCTCTTTTTGCAGAAGAGACAAATATTTTAGTTGTTCCATCTTTGGAAAGTCTCAGATACTGGTAGCATGCTCCATAAGTTCTATCCCAATTATAATGTTTCCTTCCATTTTACCAGCCTTCTCACCTGTGTAAAGCAATTAAGAAAGACAGTGAAGTGAAATGGGTTGTGGTACTACAAATATGTTGATAATATTAAAGTTTCTTTTTCATTGGACTGAGGAGCTCTGCTTGATTTGCTTTCTCAGTGGGAAGGTTATGGATGAGAACAACTTGACTGAGGCTCGATCTATACCAGATGGATCTACTAGGTATGAGTAAGCATCTTAGGGGCATGAAAATTTGACATCTGCTCCTTTTTATTAAGAGGGTAAGCCATGCCTGTTGATGAAACTTACAGGGATGCTTTGGAATCCCTGAGGGCACCTGGATACATAGAATGACAATCAGTAACTGGGCAATATCTATTTTTTTAGAAAAATATATTTATTTACTGTCTTTAGTGGTACTCAGCTCTGGTTACATCAAAAATTGCTTCTACCTTCCCTTACCATCTGAAGGAATCTCTTCTAAAAATATCTTAATTTGAAGTCAAGGTGCGTTGCATCTGGGAAATAACTGGCAATTCAGTTTCACTTTGTCCTCATGGTATAGTATCATTTACTACCACTCTGAATTTTAACAGATGATGTCAAGATGGTAACAAATTCAAGCTAATTGTCTTTAATCGGCATACTGGGAGATTTCTTGGTGTTATCTATAAATTCTTAACAGACATTTCCAGTACATTTGCACTGGCCTAAGCTTATTCCCACTGAAAGTGCTGGAGACATTACTATCAACTGTAGGGATATGACTCAGGCCAGCAGTGACAGCTTCTGTATTAAACTACTAACCATATAAAAGGAAGAACTAGTAAGTATCAGTCAGAAGGCTGAAAGATCTCCAGCTAGAGAAAAACACATGAGCTTACACTACATTAATGTGTAAAGCGTTTTATTTTTAAAACTACCTGTGAGTCATGCTTCCTATCCCAAAACAAAGGTAGCCAGTACATTCTTTAGGAAACTCTAAGTGTTTGTTCCTTTCTGCAATTTGGAAAATGGCTGAGGTTTGGTTTAACTTTCAAAATTAGTCCATGTTGCTGCTCTTTTTTTCTACTTAAGAAAAGGAAGATTTTGAACACCGGAAGGAGGCTTGAAATAATTATTATTTGCTGTTAAACATTTAATCGCCACTGAAATTACAACTTTGGTGCTTTCCACTGCTCAAATGTTTATGTGTGGTGTTCTATGATTAAACAAAATCTTTTACAGGATGAGCAAATATGCTGCATGTGCAGCGTCAAATGCATTCCTACTCTGCTTGGTCAATGAGGATCCATTGGATAGAAAATGCATGAAATTTACCAAAAGCCTACTGTCTTTCACACTTATTTCATTTAATAACTCAAATAAAATCCAACAATAAGCTGCTAACTGCAAAAATCTACATCATCTTTCCTTATTTATTCTGACAAACACGTCCCTTAGCTGCTAGTAAGTACTATATGAAGAGTGACACACACCTCATTAATGGAATGATTTTTGCCTCTTTGTGTCAGTTTGCCTAACCTCAAATGTTCCTTCCACCTACTGCACCTTCCAGACCGACCAATGCTTGGCTAATTCGTGATCTCTCAGTTCACAGTTGCATAGAAAGAAATCTCAAAACAGAAGCCTCAAGCTCTCCTAGTTCCAGTTCCCTTACCAAAATTGCTAGATACAAATCAAACATCAACTTACTATGCACTCTTTGTGACTAAGAAAAATGGGGGCAGATTATAATGTGATTCATTATTGTCTAGCTGTAGTTACACAAGTAACGTGATTTCATTGTTTTCAAAGTAGCTATAACCATAATTTAACTGGGACAAAAAACAAACAAAAAACCAAACCAACAGCTCATTGAATTAGTTTCTATGTAGGAACAAAAATTCTGAGAAAAAAATATTGATTAACAGTCACTGTATTAGGACACATTGTTATTATTTGTGTTACCTCTCCTTCCTCAGCTTTCAACTATTTGCCACCTCACGTATCAGTTCATCCATGTACTAAATTCCAACAAAACACAGTCTTACAGAAAGTAGGATTAAGAAATGAATTTATAGTGTCTGGGTCCAAAAATGCCCTGAGGCCTGACCGGCCTCCAGGTACTACTGGTTCCAGTAGTACAAAGAAATCATTAACAGTTAAAAAACACTATCAGTTAACTATAAATTATGTACAGCCCCAGAACTATGGCCTAAATCACAAGATGACATGAGAAATCATGTTCCTGTATGTAAACCATGATTACTTGTGTTCTTTTTTTTTTTCATGTAAGTTAATGTGAAGAAAGCTCCCCCAAAGAGTAATCCATAAAAAGGAAAAATAGAACTATGCTTAAAAATTCTTATAAGAATGGCAAGGAAGGTTGAACTATGTTTGCATCGGATTAAATGTGCACATTATTCTCACCCAGTCTTCATCATCAACCTCAATCTCTTGTTTCTCTGGACAGAAAACATTTGTCCTGAAGGAATCTTATTATTTCCCTCATATTATCTTATTACAGGATCCATGGCAACTGGATTGCAACCCTCACAGGCAGAAAAAACATAAAGTCTTCACTATCTCGGAGAAGTTTGCAGTTTGAGTTGTGACCACTTGAGAAATTACAGTGGCACCAGTTTGTGAAACTTCTAACTTGAGAGATCAAACTTCTAACTTGAGAGATAACATCCTTGTACTAGACTGTGCCCAACATACTGCCTGGGGAGGCCACTTCCTTTCTCTACTGTATGGGAAAAAAACGTGTACAGCTCTTCTCTCATCACATGACCAAGCTTTACTACATATGTGCAACATAGTAAATCCAGCACTTCTGAAAACACAGAGCACCTGTATAAAAGCCAAAACTTTTCCTAAAGAACTGCAATTACTACGTAATTCGGAATACACGTAAGTAAATCATAGTATCTAATATAGTATTAAATATAGTATCTTGTCAAGAGAGCAGGTTGCCATCACCAGAACATATTTCTGGTTGAAAACTCTCTGGAGAGTAAGTTCACAATGTTTGGAGAGCAGAAATTGTTCAGAAAGCCAAAGTAGCCTGTTTCTTTGTCCCCCTTTTCTCATAATGCATCAATGTGGTTCAAGTCTTTAGGAAAGACAGAAATGAGGAGCAAGCTGCCACCACCAGCACACACTCAGCCCATAAACTGCCTCCAGACTCCCAAGTTACTTTCAGGAAAGAAATGAATGAAAACAAGCTGAAAAGAAGCCAGCCACAGGTCAGCAGCGTTACCTGAACAGGCTGCACACGTGAGCACCCCTTGTCTAGAACAAACGTAATGCTTATTTTCCTGCATTGGTATGTATGACACAACCACAAATTATCTATAACTTTGTGGTGCATTTTCTTGGAGATTCTACCTGTTTTACTGGACTTTCCAATGAAGACAAAAGGATTTTCAAACCACAGTTTTGCTAAACTACAAACAAGAATAATTAAACTTTTTAAAACAGGTAAAACTCCATGCAACTGAGAAAAAAACAAAAAAAAAAACAGAAATGAAAAATATTTACAAACAACTCTTCTTACGTCCATTGTGTCTGTTCCCTGTTTCCAGACTTAGTTTCAATTAATTGTCACAGTAAAATCTACAGTCCCCTCTACTCCTAGACATTTTCTCTTCCCACCATTGTCCTCCCCGGTGTGTGCCTGCCAGAGGTCACACATCTCCAGCTTTCTCCCTTCTGAGACTCTCCGTCTCTTCTTTTGCTTTGCTTGCAAGTTCTGGAGCCATGCCTTCCTCAGGAATCTCAGCTGCTACCAGGGCAGTCACTCCCCTTGCAAGCTTGAGTCAAGTCGCTTCTCTTTTAAAAGAACGTGAGGTAACATACAAACCAAGAAAAAAGAAAACAAAACATGCAGTGTCCATAAAGGTATAATAAGACATGGGGGGCTATTTTGGTGAAAGATGCATGTATTTTCCTGTATTATGTTTTCCATGCATTAATATTTTTACATAATTTTGATGTTATACCTCTTTGACAGTCTAGAGAAACATTGGTGAAAATACGGTTCAAGGAAGTCAAAGGAAATTTGATATAAACTTTGGGCATGGTCGTTCCCAAAATCTGGAGAGATTTTATATTCATTTTGGTGGATGAAAATAAACGTGTGGTTCTTTTTAATCAGACATGAAAGGGACAGGACTCCACTTTCAAGTTTAAAGGGTCCGCTTACCTTTTCAACACCCCCAGTTCTCCACCTTCCCATCCTGTGATCTCTTGGACATTAAAAGACTAAAAAAAGGATAGAGCTAGAGTTGGGATACCAAGTTCACAGCACTCTTCTTCTTTATTGAAAAAGGCTGCATGGGCCCAGTGTTCATACATGGACCTGATCCAGCGGAAATCAACAGAAGGCTTTTTCATGGACTTCAAAGGTTTTTGAAATATAAGGCCTTATAAAGCTCAGCTGTGGGAAAGGTCAAAAAATGAAGATTCTTCGTGTAAACTCCTAGGCAAGTGCTTTTTTGGTGCAAGATTTACATTTGCTAGGCACTGACTACTTAATATCATTATGAATGTGTCTTTTTTCTATCATATTTCTTCTGAACTTGGGTCACGAAAACCCCACGCAACACTACAGGCTAGGGGAAGAGTGGATTGAAAGCTGCCTGGCAGAAAAGGGGAGGTGTTGGTAAACAGCCGGCTGAATACGAGCCAGCAGTGTGATCAGGGGGCCAAGAAGACCAATAGCATCCTGCCTTGTATTAGAAATAGTGTGGCCAGCAGGACTAGGGAAATGATTGTCCCCCTGTACTTGGCACTGGTGAGGCCCCACCTCAAATACTGTGTTCAGTTTTGGGCCCCTCACTACAAAAAAGACATTGAGGTGCTGGAGCATGTTCAGAGAAGGGCAACGAAGCTGGTGAAGGGTCTAGAGCACACGTCCTATGAGGATCAGCTGAGGGAACTGGAGTTGTTTGGTCTGGAGAAAAGGAGGCTCAAGGGAGACCTTGGCACTCTTTAGTTACCTGAAAGGAGGCTGTAGCCAGGTTGGGCTCTGTCTCTTCTCCAAAATAACACACAATAGGACAAGAGGAAATGGCTTCAAGTTGTGCCAGGGGAGGTTTAGTTTGGGTATTAGGAAAAATTTCTTCAGTGAAAGGGTTGTCAAGCATTGGAACAGGCTCCTCAGGGAAGTGGTTGAGTTGCCATCCCTGGAGGTATTTAAAAGACGTGTAGGTGTGGTGCTTAGGGACATGGTTTAGTGGTGGACTTGGAAGGTTGGACTTGGTGATCTTAAAGGTCTTTTCCAACCTAAACAATTCTATGATTCTATATTCCTAATACTCAGTCATTAATTATATTTTCAATCTTTAAAAATATGGATGCTAAATAAAAGTACTTTGTTTTTCTGCTTACAGAAGTTGGATAGGCAATCAAATTCAGATAATCACAGAAAGCAAAAATTCACACAGAATAGCCAATGGAGATGCAGACCAGCTTGTGAATAACAATCTCCAGTTGTAGACACACATAAATTCAGCACTCACTCTTAAGAGGCTTGCCCTTTGCAAAATGACAAATGTTCAGCATCTGGGAAATCAGTCTGGTTTTCAAGCTGTCTCAAAAATGTACTAGGGTTTTTATTTCCTTACAGGGAACTTACTAAACCAAACACACTTCAGAGCACTAGTTAATCACAGAAACAACCCATCCCCAGACAATGAATAGTGTTTTAATAACAATTTTAATATGAACACTACCTAGTTTATACCCTCTCACTCTGTGGTAAGTGGATACATGTTTCAATGGAAAAAGGATTTACATTTTAGAACTCCCAGTGTTTTTCTTCCTAAAGCTTTCTAATGCTTTTCAAAAGCAACATCTCTCTCCCCTCCCTGACACACCCCTGTGACATTAAAACTATGCTTTGCCCATGTTCTCTATACATAAGACATCTGCCCCAAAATTTATTAGGAACATTCCTATTTGTTTTTATTGCATTTGGTATCAGGCACATTTACAAAATTAAAAGCAATTCTAATTTCATGAACAAGAGCAAGATAGAATAAAGAATTTTTTTCTGATATGTAAGCATCCACAAGTAAAACGCAAGAGAAGTATCTTGGCAGCTCTTACTGTTCAATACAATTGTTCACCCATTCGCTTACATTTTCATACAGTTCATTTAATTTGTATTTAAAACTTACACTTGAGACACAGACAAACAGGCACATCTTGGGAAAGCAATGGTAAAGGTTAAAGTCCCAAATCTGAGAAATCAAAACTGCTAGAAAACAATGACCAGGCTCTGTAACCCTTGCACTCACATCAACTGTGCAAGCCTTCATTGATGCCAAAGAGATTTGAGGTTGGTAATAAGAAAGTGAACATAACTCCCACTCCCAAAAATTGGGGAGGTTCATACCAGACCTGGATGCAATTGCAAAGACTAACGGTGGCTCAATTCCACAATACCATGAATAATGCAGGTTTTTTCACTAGATGCAACCATCATTATTCAAAATGAACCTTTCATCTTCAAAGTTTTTACATAAGATCACATCAGAAGATCTGTGCTCCTCTTGTTCACAACAGCAGATCTCAATAATAAGAGCACACCAAATGCCAGAATAATTATCCAGATCATATGCCAGATGAACAATAAAAACAGAAGAATGATTGGGAATTTTAACAAGTTTTGGGAAAATCATAAAGTAATGACAAATGTTTAAATTTGTCCATGGAAAGAAATTAAAAGCAGTGTGCTTCATGAGACATATGAAAGTCAGAATTATTTAACACAAGGACTATTTTTGGAAAGGAGATGAGTACTGAAATGGCAACACAAGCAGATGGCACACATTTCCTAAGTAGTAACATGTAGAAAAGATTGTGAACATGTCCCAAAAGATCTAAGCAAACTCGGTACCTGGGTAGCCTATACATTGGAACTGAAACATTCCAGGAACACACTACATATCTACTACATCTCATTACAAAAGTAGTACATGTCTTTTCAAAAGATTTCATGAAAAGTAATTTACAGTTTCAGAATCATTCAAGACAGTTACAATAGATGGTTTCTTCATGATCTCCATCTTTTCTACAGCAGGGCACAGAGGCACATGCACCCTAGATTTTTCAGGCTGGCCTACTGCTTTCCCATCTGGAATCAATTGCAGATTTTTGCAGGTGCAGTCACTTTGGAGTTACAAGCAATTTGAAGGCAGATGTGCTGGCATGTAGACAACTAGCTGCCTGACTTGTAGGTAAAATCTGGTATTGGGTATCTAGAGGTAATCACTCGCAGACTGTTTGCTTGCAGATATAAAATCTGAGAACCTTTTATTATTTATTTAAAAGAATTGCCTGTTTTCCCTCAACAACTTCAGTTGTCCTGACGGGCAAAAGTCCACCTATAACAGCGAAAAGAACGTCTTACCACCATATAGTTATCAGTCATTCAACATACCAAACTTTTAAGGCTTTATTGTTCCCTCTTACAGCTATTAAACGTTATGCAACATACAGACATATTAACTTAAAATAATATTTTTCCATCCTTTAAAAAACAATTTTGTCTGAGCTTTAGCTGATCTAGCTTACTACTAATTCCTAAATACTAATTTTTAGTACATTACTATTAAATTTATACTAAATCACACTTACAAGGGGAAATCTCTCAATAGTTTCGCTTCATATATCACGAATCTGGCTTATTATTTGAGGGATGTTTACACTGTGTCAAAAGGTTCAACTGGAACTCATCCACGGTCCAGAGAAGTTAGCATAGGTATGAATACAGAACACCTATGTGACCAAGCTCATCCACACTGTTGCTGGTACATTTTTAAACAGTACCCATATGAACGAGCTTAACGCAGTACCTCGTGAGCCTATTCAAGCAGCAGCCGCAAATCTGGATCACACTACGTATACATCCCAATATATCTGGATTTCCTTCAAGAATAAAGAAATGAATTTGCTAAGATTCTATTTACTATTGAACACTACCCAAACACACACACAAGAAACAAAAAAAAAATCAAACAAAAAAAAAACCACAGTGAGATGTACCAATATCTAAAAATACGGGATAAAACCAAATCCCGTTGGATTTAGTTTCAGCATTTTGGTTTTAATGCACTGACAACCATAAATGGTCATATATAAACATGTAAGAAAATGTAAATAGTGAAAATGAATTCAGAACTGACTAACAATATTTAGCGCATATTATATCTGCAAAACGTAGCTACTACTGTTCTCCGTTCTAGTCACTCCTCCACATTTGGACTGCTGGGTCCAGTGCTGATGAGAGACAGAGACTCTGTGGAGCAAGTCCAGCAAAGGGACACTAAGATTAAGGAATTGTAGCATCTCTCACACGAGAGGAGGCTGAGAGAACTGGGATTGTTCAGTCTGAATGGAAAAGGTTCAGGCAGTTCTCATCAATGTTTATAAATGTCTGATGGGAGGGAGTAAAGAAGATGGAGCCAGACTCTTCTCAGTGATAACAGAACAAGAGGCAATGGGCAAAAATCAAAACAGGAAATTCTATTTGAACAGAAGAAACCACTGTGAGGGTGGTTGTACACTAAAACAGTTTGCCAAGAAGTGCCATCCAGCCTCAACTACTCTGTGAGCATGTGGCTGTGGCCTCTATTTATCCCTGTGACTCCATACAGCAAACACGGACAGTGAGTCTAGCTGGTAACTACCCCCTAAGCTCTTGCCCCTGCCATTCTTCCACCTTCTGGCATGTTCTACCACCCTCTCAGATTCTGACCAAGTAAACAAGACTGACACCTCCTCGACCTTAGCAAACTTGTCAAGTTTCACATATTAAGCAGGAAGACACTTGAGAGGTCTGTAACAAATGGCAGCTAAGACAAAAGATCCATGAGTTCACAGCTCCCAGTAAACACTGCTCTCCATAACATTTTTATGCCGTACCTGCAGCCTATGCGCTTACACTGCTGTTCAAGCTCTTATTCACATAGAAAACTTTTAATCATGCTTGCTGAACATGGCTCAGATGGCTGGCAGTAGAGGATAAAATCCAAACTATGTTTTCACTCAACGTGAAAACTGAATGCTAAAGGTCACTGCCATGCCTGATCCCCAAAGTGGAAGGAGTTCATCCACAACTAATGTCACAGATGGGAAAGACTACACCCATAGACAGCAATGCAAGAAATTTAGTTTCACTCCACTAAAACAGAGAGGTTATACAGAAAAACCTTAGCTGAACTAATCTGAGTATTCAAGTTTCTTTTTCAGCTAGCTATACGATGTCCCTATTTATATCCATAACCTTTTCAGGAATACAAAAACTTGTGCAGTAAACCCAGATTCACAAAGAAACTTCAGATAAATCACATTAGAATTCCTAACTTTCTAATTCACCAGCTAAAACACCTGAGAAGGGAACTGCCTTACTAAGAAAATCCTAAGGGAGCAAATGTATCCAAAGACATCACCTTTCTTTGCAACCTCAGTCCCTAAAACAGCATGCCTTCTTCCACACAGGATTCACAGTCTTGATGTTTCTTGTGCAGCCGGGTGCCTTAGCCTCCCCTTTCATTCCAAACTAGAAGAAGAACTGCCCTTCCCATCTTATAAGGGCAGCTTACTAACACACAGGCATGCTCTTTCAGACAGCAGCCAAACAGGTACAGCACTGATCATGACACAGGACCCTCAGGTTCAAATCTATGACTTCTCCACTGTAGACTGGACGCTTGATTGTCATGCTCTTGGTTGCGGGAAGAATGTTCTCACCATCCTCCCCTGCTCAGCTGATTTACAGAAAATTTTACCAGAAACAAAGCACAGCAGTAGGAAACATACTTGTCAGCGCAATTATCCAGGAGCATGAGTGGATTCCAATGAATGCTACAGTTACTCCCTCACACATGTTATGCAACAGTCATTCTAAAACCCCAGTCTCAACACCCCAAATAGCTAAAAGTGGTGAGTACCCTGAACATTAGGCTAGAGAGGCATGTTCTCTTTGCCCTACTCTTTCTGGTCGCAAATCAATGAATGCCTCATTCAGTGCTGTCCAGTGGTCCAAGTTCCACAGCTGGGATAAAAATGCTTTCTCTCATCTGCAAAAGTCTAAAGCAAGCTAAAGCTCAATGGTGCACGCACTCCAGGAAGACTGAAGAGGTATGCTAGAGTCCCTTCATTCATAGATTGAATATCATTCTCTACTGTGGATGAGTATATAATTAATATGCTGTTTTATAAAAGAAGAAACCACTATGACCCATTCTGCTTACATTTTTGTTTGTTTGCTTTTTTATGGAAGGACTTTGCGCCAGCATGTTTTGTGTGAAAGTTCTCGGTCTGTAAATAGGCCATAGACAGAAATAAACCGTACATATTTCATTGGGCTGTAACACCCATGTGGCGCAATATCAATCTCATATCAATCACAAATGTCCTTTGGTGAAACCTCTATGTATAATTCCCCAACACCCCCAAAACTGGAAAACTCCTGGCCACGGTAATTTTATAGCAAAAATCAGGCATCTGTGCCTGTTCAACAGGCAGTCTGGAGATCACAGACTGTTCATTTAGGTGACTAATTCTTCTTCTAACCCACATCAATAGCCTACACCAAAAAAAAAAAAAAAAAAAAATCTTTGACCTGTGAATCGGTTAAAATTATTTTCAACTGAGAATGCACCTTTAAAATAGGCTTAGAACTGCTTCCTAAAAGTAAATTATCAATTAATTATCAATTTATTTAAAAAAAAAAAAGAACACCTCTCTTGACCCCTTTACAAATAAAGATGGTAAAGAAACATGGGTGAAAATTCTCTGTGGAGGAAAATGAATGAAAATCTCTTGTGAACATATTGGAAATTTGAAAAATATGAGTTGGCATTCAAACAAGGGAGCTAGCAGGTATAGAATTAATCATGATTTCCTGTTCATACTACTTGGCCCTCATTCCCTGTAAAAGGTTGTTAGTGATGTGGTTTTGGTACCATGAACTATGTGAAATGAACTCTCTCTGAAGGCCTCTTGGGGAGGCACCATGTTGTTGGTGCTTCCCACAGAGCACCCAGCTGCTATCTCCCTGACCCTCACCAGTGAGGCTGTGTCTAAAGTAGGGCTGAGAAATGCACAGGTCAGTCTTCCTTCAGTTCTTTTCCTAACTGGGAGACACTAGAGTTCCTTCCTGCTCAAGTTCGGATGAGCTAGTGTTTAGTTCGCTTCAAAGGCTGAATCAGATTACAAGATAAGTGGGCATCTGAAATGAAAAGAACTCCAGAAATTGCTACCAGTTGAGATGAAAGGGGGGGAGGGAGGTGTTTAGAAGGTGGGAGAAGAGAGAGGGAGGAAAGGAGTGTCATATCCTTTAGCCCTCATGGAATAATGTGGCCCAGATCTGCATGTCCTACTGTCCACTGTGTATTATCACTCTGCTGTGAGAACATCGGATGCTTGCTGTACTCTGAAAGTCCCTCCTTAAAAGACAATGGAAATCTTAACTTTTATAAACGAGAGCACTTTATCTTCCAAACATTACAGTCGTTTCATGTCTAGCAGAAATTTAAACCCTGGTAATTTAGACAAATTACCGTGGGTTTTAGCAGGTTGGGGTTAAAATGCCGAGATTTTCAACTGATTACAAAAAACCAGCCAGTTATCAAGTCCTAACTGAGTAATTTGCAGCTTATTGCACCCTGGCTAATTAAAATGTAATCACTATTGTTTGGCAACGTGCATTCTGTCAGCAGTTTTACATCGGAGAAGAAATCTTGCCAAGAAAACACAAAAAAAAGCCTTTCACCAGGAATTGGCTTGATCTAAACTGCCTCTTTAGCCACTGAAACTGTAAAACAAATAAATTACAACGGCCTGACAACGCAATAAAAAAAATACTAATCCCTCTCCAAGATAATGAACTGTTTTAACGGGTACCCTCCTTTCAAGCCATCCCGCGAAGCGGCGACCACGTTGACAGCAAGCGCTCTGCCGCCCCCGGCCCCAGCGGAGCTGCAGGAGAAGCCCTGGCGCGGGGCCGGCCCAGGCAGCCCCTTCCCCACCGCCCTGGGGCGCATCCCTGGTCTCTTTAGTCCAAATCCGGTTACAGGCACCGAACACCTCCTGCTGCCGTTGAAACGAACGCATTAAGTTTTCCTTTCACGCTGACTTTTTTTTAAATCGGGTTATCCTTAAATATCGCTCATACCAGCCTTCTGCGCCAACACCTTAGCCCTGGACGTTGCCTTACCCAAACCATCTGCCCCAGCGGTTCCAGTGTCAGACTGCCCAGGAAAGGCACAGCGCAAGCGAGGGTGCGCAGGGTGCGCTCCCCGCCCGGTCCCCTGCGCCCTGCAGAGACGCGCCATCCGGAAAGGTGGAGGTGGCTCCCTTCCCACCGGGATGGCCGGCCCTTCCTAAAGGGGCTTGGGGGCTCGGGAGGGAGAAGGGCTGGCGGTTTAGGAGGCTTTCCATCATTTGGATGGGGTCCATTCGGTTTAATACTTTCACAACGTAGAGCAAGTGGGGAAGGGAAAGGTGCGTGTGTAACTGGAAACTGGAAAGGACGGGCAGGTACTCGCTGCTGTTACACCACTTCCCGCATTGCTTCCAGCGCAGTCGCCTTCGGGGCTCACTCTCGCTCATTTCATTTTATACCTCGGGGTTTTCCGCCACTTCAGCCCCATTCACCCCGATTTCCCCATTCCCGTTAGACAGAGACGTGCCCTTCTGATTCAGAAAAAAACTCATCCGCACCCTCACCTTCCAGGAGGTCGGAACCAAGCATTACACGTTCCCGATCATCGCTCTTAAAAAATAAGCACAAACTTTCCCACCAGGCTGGAGACGTGAACCGCCCGCGGGCGGCAGAGCGCGACGGCTCGCCCGGCCCGCGGGCAGGCGGAGCCCCCGGGGGATCGCCCCAGCACCGCCCGTCGCTCGCCAGCACAAGCGCACCCCCGGCCCGGGAGCACCGTGCCGCGGCCGCCCCGCCCGCTCCACGGCTCCGGACATCACCGGAGGCAGCGCCGAGCACCTGCGAAGGAGCCGGGGCAGAGCGGTGCCCCCGCCGCGGGCTCAGCCCCGCCGCCCAGCCGGCTGGCGAGCAGCTGACAAGCGACGTGCTGGCAGCCCCACGATCCGCCGCCTCCTCCCGGCGACCGGTCACTCGGGGACCCCGGCCGGCACCCACACACACCGGTGGGTCTCGCCGCCGCGGGGCCGTGCCCACCTGCCCGCCGCCTCCAGGTGCCGCCGGCGGCACCCGCAACGCCCCGCTATCCCTCGGGCAAACGGCCCCCCAAGTTTGCCAAGAGGCGCCCCGGCCGTCTTCTCCGTCCCCACCCCGCGCCCGCCGCGCCGGTGCCGGGGGACCGGGCGGGCCGGGCGGCGGCGGCGGGGCGCCCCTGAGCGGCGCCATGCCCCTACCTGGAAATGCTTGAAGAAGGCGGAGATGCGGGTGATCTGGAGGCTCAGGCACCTGGAGGTGCATCTGGCGGTGGAGAAAGCCTCGTCCTGCCTGCGGGGAGCGGCGGCGCCAGCCCCCGGCCCGGCGGGGCTGCCGCAGGCGGCCGTTACCCAGAGGAGCAGGGCGAGGGACGCGCCGGGCGCCCTCCGCACCATCGCTCTGCCAGGAGAGGAGGGCAGAGGGGCGGCCGGGCGCTGCGGGGAGGGGGGCAGCAGGCGCCGGACTGAGCTGCCGCTCGGCGGGCTGGTGCCGGGCTGCGCTGGGGGCAGACACCTCCGCGCCGCAGAAACTACACAAGAAAGTTCAATCATTCAACTCTCCTCACCCCCCTCCCGCCTGCCCGCCCGCCCCGGCCCACAGCCCTCCCCCGCCCGGCAGCGGGCGGGACGAGGCTGACAGCGGCCGCGCCATTGGCTGCGCCGAGCGCCAGTGGCGGGGCGGGCGGGCCGTGTGGCCGCGGGCAGGTCGGCCCGGCGGCGCCGTCGCCGGGCGGTCGGGCTGTCGCTACCAGACCCGCCACCTGTGGGGCACCGGGGTGGGCAGGGGCCGGCACAGCCTCCCGCCCCGTCCTCACACAGGCGCGGGCCAGGGAGGGGGGTCCCACGGAGCGGCGGGGGCGCGCGGCCCGCGCCCGACCCGCGTGGCCGTTGGTCACCGGCCGTTAGCGCGGGGCCGGCAGCCGGCGGCGTGGGGCCCGGCCCGCCGCCCGTGCAGGGCCGGGCGCGGCGGCCTGGACCAGGCCGGGGGGAGCGTCACGGCCCGTCCGAGGCTTTGTATGTCCGCAGCCCTGCTAAGCCGCCGGTCCTTACAGCCTCGTCTGCATTAGTCTCTTTCCTTTCGTCTTTTGTTTCTTTTCTTTTTTTTAAAAACTCTGTGTTTCTTACAGCGAAACTCTGCGGTGAGCATTTGTCCCAGGGTGAAACCCATAAAGGCTCCTCTGAAGAGTTATTTAAGAATGAAAATCTACAAGTCATTAGTCCAAATACCTCTGGGTAATAGCTGCAAAATTAAAACAGTGCCTTGAGCTTTAAAATGGCTCCCATACAGTATACGGCAACTTAACGTTGGCGTATCTCTGCGCTTTCACTTGCAGGGCTGGGAGCGCATGCCGAGGTTTGTGGCACAGAGGTTGTGTACGACATTCCTTCCCGTACGCCCTATGGACTGCTCCTGGTGCCAGTATGTGCTACTCAGAAGAGCAAGTGGATCTTTTCTCACCAGAGCCTGTGGATTGAGCCTCCTGAACTTGAAAATCCCAAGGTTGTATGAGCTGAAACAAGAAGTCCTTAGGCCATTGCAGTAGTTAATGGTAGATTAGCTCACTACCATCAGTAGTAGTTTAACATTGTTGTCAAACAGACTGCAGGAGTCGTCTTTACTGGAACAAATTTTAGCGTAAGTTAAGTGCTCATTAGGAAAGTCACCTAAACTCTCATCAAAAGACAGCAAGGCCTTCAACCACTCTGGCTTGTACTAATTTTACATGGCTATAATTCCTCTCTTTATGGATGTTCTTAGGTACATAAATGTGAAATGAAGCATGTTCCCCAATGTCATTGTTCTTACCAGACTATATGCATACGCTTTCCATACACCCATATATATCAGAAAATCAAAGTACAAGAAGGTGTGCTAAATCCAAACTAATAAATCAGTAGTTAAATTCTATCTTTAGATTCTAGCTAGAATTTTACTAGCTTACCACAAAAGGCGCAGATTAAAAAGAGAAGAGAGTTCTTGTCGCAGGTATTGCTAACATACAAATAAAGTAAGAAGTGAGACAAAGTTTAGCTATTACTTCGCACCTTACAGTGTCTGTTTTCAGCTGACCAGAAATCTTCACTTGAAAGAAGCCAGGAGGCTGGATTCACTCCTGCAAGTGCTAACAAATTGAAATGACATTTTGCGCCTTTGGATGCTCAAGGGAGCGCAGTTGCCAGAAGATGAGGTCACCTGCCACATCCTGGCACTGAAGTTGCCTCACTGCTTGCACTGTGTAAGCGTTCCCTGACGGCTGTTTTGGAAGTGCCCCTGGTCAGGCAAGGAAGACCATCTCAGCTACACCTCCAGAAGTCTCCCCCATCTTTGGAGCTGGAGTGACTGCCTACTTCTTGCAGTGAGCTGATGTCCTAAGTGTCTCAGAAATGCTGTTCCCGGTGCTGACTTATTTTGCCTCTAGAGAACCGGTTACTTCGCCTAATCCAGCATCCTTATATTTAAAAAGAAAAAACCAACCACATTATAGAACAGCACAGAAATAAATGCACAGGCCTAGCAATATTGCGACAAATAGTGGTGAGCCCGTTCAGGCCTCGGTACTAAGTTCAGGACTTCCCAGTTTCTGGCTAACTTTCATAAAGGTTTTCTTAAGCCTTTACTGAAAATTTCGCAATTTATTTTGCCTTGAGTCAGAAAAAGAAAATTGCTTCACTGATTCATAGTGTTTACAGGTACACCAAATGCTTTCAACTTTTGCCATATTTTAGCAGATAATAAGAACTGCCTGAAAAAATATGTAACTATCTGTAAATCAGATGCAAATCTACAGAGGGCAGATGGTTCTATAGATACATCCCCTCCGTGTTACTACTAATGCAATTTATGTTGTATATTATAAACCCTGGCTTTGAGTAAAAGAGTACGAATCCTGTTTCTTTTTATAAAGTCTGGTAGCAGAGGGCATAGAGCCCTTAATAATTAAAAAGTTCGTGAATACACAGTTTACTCAGTTGCTTTTGTTTGAAAGGTCATGGTTACAGAGATCATCAGCGTAGTCTGTGAATTCCTTTTTAGTGAGGGCTGACTTGGTTAGCACACAAAAGACTGGCTGTTCAGTTCCAGTAAAACGGTATTCACACAGGTCCCGTTCCCTTACATAGAGATTAAGAAGCAGGCTCGGTGGCTCAAGAATTTAGTAGGTAATTAAAACCCACTATGGGCTAAATAGCCAATAGTGGGTTTAGGCCAAAAGACAAGATACGCAAGTTTGTAAATACACTCGTTTTAAAGAGGTTACAGAATACAGAAATTTGGAAATGAATAATATATACAAACCAACCAATCTTTAAAGATAATCATAGTCCATAACCACATAAATAGACATAATAGACACATTTGTACGTTTTGCTCCCTGAACTTTTTGTCAATACATTAATACAGTATTAGAAGTACTAGAATTAATACCAATAAATTCTTGCAAATGCAGAGCATTGATCTTATGTTAAAAACACAGCTATTATTATCCTGCCTGTGCCTCAGAGCAGTCTGACGATGTAAAAACAAGCTTTTTCGAAGACCAGCTTTGCGAAAGTCGGGGATGGTTTTTTTTTTCACAGGAGACAGCGCCACATGCTGGTGTTGTGAGGTGGGAGCTACTGGGCGTTGTATCGATTTATTTCTGTTTAATGAGTTGGTTTTAATCGATTTTAAATGAAGCTGACTGCATCTTAAGTAACCACTTCTTATTCCAAAGGAATTACCAACATCAGGTTCTATTTTCAGGTAAACAAATAAAGAAGATGTTGTTATTGTTAAAATATTTGTTGGTTTCATATAAGCTGCTGTGTTCTAGCTCACTGATTTAGTTTATTATATTAAATCACCCCATGTGATTTAATGTGTCATTCTTTACTCAATTCTCTTCAGCTTTAATTATGTTATGTAAAAAATTATTATAATTCTGTGTACAACACAATCCCCCAAACCCTCCCCAGGAACTCAACTTGCTGGGGTGCCTCTCTGAAGTGCCTGCATACTAATGCAGGCAGTATGGGGACCAAATATGATGAGTCAGAGATCTGTGTGCAACTGCATGGCTGCAGTCTTGTCAGAATCACGGAGACATGGTGGGGTGGCTTCCATGACTGGAGTGTTGCAGTGGAAGGATACATGCCCTTTAGGAAGGACAGGATGAGAAAACGAGGAGGGGGAGTTGCCCTTTATGTGAGAGAGCAGCTGGAGTGCATGGAGATCTGCCTGGGGATGGATGAGGAGCCAACGGAATGCTTAACGGTTAGGATTAAAGACAGGACAGGACAAAGTGACATTAGAGTGGGTGTCTGCTATAGGCCACCGGACCAGGGAAAACAAGTGGGTGAGGTCCTCTACAGGAGGCCCTCCTGTACAGGAGCAACCTCACGTTCACAAGCGCTGGGCCTCATAGGGGACTTCAACAGCCCCAATACTGGCTGGAGGGACAACACAGCAGGGCATAATCAATCCAGGAGATTCCTGGAGTGTGTTGTTGATAACTTCCTCCTCTGAGCGATAGAGGAGCCAACAAGGAGAGGTGATCTGCTTCGCACCAACACGGTATGAAGTTGAGACTTCATACCAACACAGAGGGGCTTGTTGGACATGTGAAGGTCAAAGGCAGCCTTGGCTGCAGAGACCATTAGATGTTGGAGTTCAGAATCCCAAGGGCAGGAAGGAGGGTGAAAAACAATCTCATAACCCAGGACTTCAGGAGAGCAGACTTCGGCTTCTTCAAAGATCTGCTTAGAAGAGTCCTGTGGGATAAGGCCTTGGGGGGAATGGGGGCCCAAGAAAACTGGTTAATATTCAAAGATCACCTCCTCCAAGCCCAAGAGCAGATCATCCCAACAAATTGGAACTAAGGCAAAAATGCCAGGAGGCCTGCGTGGATGAACAAGGAGCTCCTGGCAATACTCAAACACAAAAAGGAAACATACAGAGGGTGGAAGCAGGGACTGGTAAACTGGGTTTACTACAGAAACATTGTCTGAGCATCCAGGGATGAAGCTAAGAAAACTAAAGCCCACATGGAACTGAATCTGTCCAAGGACATCAAGGGCAAGAAGGGCTTCTATAAGTACATGGGAGACAAAAGAAAGACTAGGGAAAATGTGGGTCCATTGCTCAACAAGACAGGAGATCTGGTTAAACAGGACATGGAAAAGGCTGAGGTACTGGTGGCCACCTTTGCCTCAGACTTTACTAGCAAGAGCAGCCTTCAGGAATGTCAGGTCCCAGAGACCGGGGGGAAGGGTTGGAGCAAGGAAGATGTAGCCTTGTTAGAAAAGGATCAGGTCAGAAAATACATAAGCAACCTGGACATGACTGAGTCAATGGGCCCTGATGGAATGTATCCACAAGTGCTGAGGGAGCTGGGAGATGTCATTGTGCAGCTACTCTTAATATAAATCTTTGATCAATCGTGGCCATTGGGAGAAGTGACCAAAGACTGGAGGACAGCAAATGTCACTGATATCTTCAGGAAGGGAAAGAAGGAGGGCCTGGGGAACTACAGGCTGCTCAGCCTCACCTCTATCATTGGGAAGGTGATGGAGCAGCTAATCCAGAAATACATTTCCAGGCACATTAAGGACAAGAAAATCATCATGAATAGTCAGCATGGCTACATAAAGGGTGTCTTGCTAGACCAGCTTGATAGACTTCTGTGATGAAGTTACTAGCATGATAGACAAGGGGAGAGCTGTGGATGTTGACTACCTGGACTTCAGTAGGGCCTTTGACAGAGTCTCCTATGTGATCCTGATAGGAATGCTATTGATGTATGGGCTGGATGAGCAGACAGTGAGGTGGACTGAAAACTGGCTCAATGGCCAGGCCTAGAGGGTGGTGATCAGTGGCGCAAAGTGTAGTTGGAGGCCAGTGACTAGCAGTGTGCCCCAGGGGTCAATGCTGGGTCTAGTTTTGTTTATCATCTTCGTTAATGACCTAATGATGGGGCAAAGCGTACCCTCAGCAAGTTTGCTTATGACACAAAACAAGGAGGGGTGGCTGATACGCCAGTGAGTCATACTGCCATCCAGAGGGATGCTGACAAACTGGAGAAAGGGGCTGTCAGGAACCTCATGAAGTTGAACGGGGAAGTGCAAAGTTCTGCACCTGGAGAGGAACAACTCCCTACACCAATGTGTGCTGAGGGCCACCCAGCTGTAAAGCAGAGGTCTCTTCCAACATCAACCCTTCTGTGATTTGAACAATACAATGATTTGAACAAAGAAATGCATTTTCAAGTGCATTTCCCAAATAAAAGAAGGAAGCTAAATAGAAAATAATTACCTTAAATGTTTACTTTGAAAAGTAAGTGTTTGCCATAGTCTTCATTGAAGTCTACAGGTGTTTTTTCAGAAGTGCTTACTTAATGCAGCAGTGCAGCTACATGGGCTTTGTGATTAAAGAGACTATTACATGTGCCACCTACACTGCATGTTTAGTTCACTAGTATTCAGGACACGCATGAGGACGGTAATATATTATGATACACAATAATTCAGATGTAATATTAGATATATTTGTAATTTATTTTAACTGTACTTACAGACTTATGAAGGTTTGGGAGATGGTTGGCTTACCTGTGATTTCTTGATTGTGATTTCTTGCTAGCAGCAGTTCACCAAAGAAACTGCTAGAGCTCTGATAGATACTGGTCTTTAATTTTCTCTCTGAGTTTTGAATCCAGCCTGTGTCTGCTGTAGTTTGCTGCTGCTCAAGGGAAGCTGAAAGCATTTGCCATGGAAAATGAAGTGATTTTGAAAGATACTTCCACAAAATCATTTATTTCTGCAAGTAAAACAATGGAAGCCAGAACTGAAGAATGAATTTGTGCCAGAAATTATGCCATCTGTGGACAAACCCATATGCCTGTGAATGGGAGGATGAAATAGACTTTTTTATGGCTTTGAACATTCCCTCAAGGACCAAATAGAACCCTATTCCTGTGGTAAGGGCCACATCGTAACTCTTTTTTTTCCCTGGGCTCTTATAGGTGGCCTATAGCCTCCCTTCCAGATGCGATCCCTGAAATTAATGACCTTCTCAAACTCCTTTTGAGGAATAGGAATTTCATAGGTGTAGCATTGCAATCCTTATAATAATACTTTATCCCAGGAGCAAATCAATAGGAATTTTGTGAGTCACCGCTTTCTCTTGTACAAGGGTAATCAGTAGCAGGTAGTAGGAATATTAGGAGTGCAGTTAGTAGTCTCAGTGGAAGACAGGATGAAATAATGGTTCATTGTTCCAAAAATCTCATCACCTGAGTGTAAAGCAAGAGACAACAGATGCTTATCCAAAGATTGCTGGGGAAATGCAGGAAGCCAATTAGGTAATTTTGAACTATGTGGTAGGCCTCATTGCGTGTGTAAGAAACACAAGAGCAGTGAGGTCTGAGGAGGGGTTTGAAGCAAATGATGGGATAACTTTAGGCAGATCCACTGAGCACTCTTCCCAAACATAAGAAGAAACATAACAGAAAGCATGAAGGTGCTTATTTTAAAATGTAAGAACTTAAAAATAAATGCTGACATCATCGCTTGACTGTAAGAAGGATTGGATTTTTCAGTGTTGAACTAGAACTTAATGTTCAGCTTCTTAATGCAGTGTGGAAGAGAAGAAAATTCAGAAATACAGAGATAGAAGAGATTACTAAAGCAGAAGGCTGGGAAAGTACTCTTTGCTCTGTTGTTGAAAAATGAAAATTTGCTATTATATCAAGAGCAGAGAAAAGAAGTCACGGTGTTTAGGATGGAAAATGGTAAGAGTTTATCTGCATGAATCGATAGAAAGAACTGACTATTAGAGACACTATGCCAAAGAATGCAGATTTAAACAAACTTTGATTTTCAAGATGTGGAGATCCAAAGCCTTAGAATCAAAGATAGTGCCCAAATGATACTCCTGAATGAGGTTTCATCCACAATACTAAAGAAAGGAGATAAAACGAGACAAATTATGAACATACTGAACCTGAGACAGCCATAAAGAAAGGTCGGAGGCAAACAATGCTATTAGCTGAAAGAACGTACTTATTTCCTCCCAGGGACTCTCATCTTCTTCAGGGTCACATAGAATAGGGCAAAGCCAAGGCCTCACCCGCTCCAAATCTGTGTCTTCAACTAGTTTGCAAAATAAGTTTTCCAATAAAAATATATCTTACTGGCATGTTCCCAGCTGCCTCTTGTCACCCCAGTCATTAGTCTGATTTCTTGTTTCAAACAGACCATAATTCTTTGTCTTGTGTTTTGTATATCCCATACTTATCTTCTGGTTGAACTAGAGCATGTTTTTAAACAGGCACCCACTCCTTATATCAGCAAAGAAAACAATGTAAAAATCAACACATCGTTGGGGAAGTTTTTTTGTGTTTGTCCTACTTTAAAAACGTACCTTATTTCTAGTCTGACTGCAATGTTTGTTTATGTTTAGACATTGAACTTTTTTCTGCCTTTTGGGTAGATGAAGACTGCCTTTCGTGTTGAAATCCACCTGAAGATAGATCGAGACCCATCTGAGGATAAATCTGGGATATAAAGGGAGGTTACTTGCAGACCACGATTAACTTCTTTTATAAATTAACCAGACTGAGATTTCTTTGTGAAGTTTTGCTGTATTGCAGGTTTTGTAAACCTTCTGTTTTTTCAGAAACTTTACAACCTTGGGGTGCATACCTTAGGTATAGTATTCTAGTAATGGACATATAGGACATGGTATTCTAGTAATGGTGTCAATAATACCATGCAGATGTAATGTGATATCTATAGTCTGTCTTATATAGTTAAGAGCTACATTAATTTTATTCACTGTGTTACACTGGGAGCTCATGTTCAGTTGGTTACTCACCAGATGCCAAAGGCTTTCATAGATACAGGCTTTCCAACAAACATTTTTCTGTCCTGTGAGTGTGACCTACTTTCTGTGTTCCTAGCTGTACAATCTTGCATATGGCAGCATTCAAATGCATGATGTTTAAAAATGAATTCAGATTACTAAGTGATTCAGAATTCTCTCTATATTATTTATCACTCAAGTCAATAATCATGTCATATGGAAACTTCATAAGAAGTGATTTTATTGTTTGTTTCTAGATTACCAATACACGAACTAAATAACACTAAGTCAAGAACAGAAAGCACTTACTAATTTCTGTTATGATTTCACATTTACAGTTTTGAAGATGGTATAGTTATCAAGATTTTTTTTACAATCTGAATAGCACAAATGTTTTACATTGATTATTGCTGAATGTCAAATTTTAGTTAGAAAGTCACATAACAATAAGCCAAGTGACATGTTTTTGACATTATCTTTGCCAATCAGATTTGTAATCGCCTCAAAAGATAATGTCAGATTTGCTTTGTATATGTGTATGAAAAGTGTTTTCATGCATTTATTAATTGAATTTGCTGCCATACTTGCCATTGTTGCTTTTGCCAAGGAGAAGCAGACCTATCAAGGTGAGGGCCCTCTTGGGCTAGGCTGCACAAAGAGTCAACCAATGTACGCAGCCTGAAAGGAATATGTGACACAATTGAAATAATTCTTTTTAATTAGCCTCAATCTCAAGCAACTATCCAGCCTGTTACACAGCACATATCAGTTCTTCTCAACTCAGATCACTGCATAATTTTAGTACCATCTATCCTTTAAGATTTACTTGCAAAATATTTAAGAAAGCAGCATTCGAGATGACAGAACTACAACATAATGAATTGATCCTTTATAAACATATCTAGCTAATAACTATAAAGTCTTAATATTCCTGTTCAATGTTTACAGTAACATTTTTTGTACAAAAAATAGCTAAAGGTAAGGCATGGTGTATAAAAACATTCTGTGTTCCCTTGAATTAAGCTGAAACCTTTTGATGTGCTCGAGAGGTTGTTGTTTGTGCACTCTGTCCTTCAACCTAAAATAACACCAAAAGTGATAGAATGAAAAATGACAACAATTAAGAAGAAGCTGAACCTGCAAATTTGTTTTTATGGATTTTCCTGCTCTGTGTTGCAAATGTTAAGATTTAAAATACAGAATAATTCAGACTTCTATTGTTCACAGTTCTCTCTTCAAGGTTAATTAATTTTGAAATGAATAGAATGAAAATACATATTTGCCTGTATCCCCAGTTTTTTATTAATTGTACGAAAAATGCTGAAGTATGTACCAATGCTTTTGCATGTGCAGACAGACACATATGTGGAAACTCATGAGAGTGGCGAATGACCCCAGGTAAGTTGCTTTGTTTGCCTCTGTTCACTTGGCAATACATTTCAAAATGGTGCTGTTCCTTGTGCCACTCAGAAGAGCAGAGGGGCTGGTGGCAGTTGCATCACTCCCTGCAATACCAAAGCTTAAGAGGATATGACCAACCGGACAATACAAATGGGGATATCAGTACTGATATCTGCCTTCCCATGTCTGCAGTGTCTTTATTAGAAAATATTTTAGTGAACTGTGCCAGTCCGTCAGTCCTCTGCATGTACCAGTGCCTGAGATTCTTCCTTTTCAGGTGCAATTCTTGTTGTATTTCGTGAGGTTCCTGTTGGCTCCTTCCTCCAGTCTACCTGGGTTCCTTTGGATGGTGGCCCTGCCCTCCAGCACGTTTACCGATTTCCCCAATTTGAAGTCATCTGCAAACTTGACAAGGGTGCAGTCTATTACCACCTCCAGATCACTGATAAAGATGTTAAACCTGACAGGTCCCAGTGCAGATCCCTGTGGTATCAACTTGTCACGGGCATCAACGTAGAGTGCTACCCACTCTCTGACCCTGCCTGTCCAACTAGCTTTTTACCATCTAGTTGTCCAGCCATCCAGACCATGATGGTCTAATTTGACTAAAAGAAGTAATTAGTTATGGCTTAGCTAGACAAGCATAACGAGTCTGTCAAAATGTGGACTAATCTGTCCCCTACACTAGTAAGCAGAATTCCTTCTGATTACCTCCAAAGCTAATTTTGTAACTGCGTATCTTAAGCAACATAGTTGATTTGTCTGATTTGTCTCTACAAACATCACTGAGCAGATGAAGTTTGGCAGCTTGCCCAGTATCAGTTTATGTATTTATGATATCGGGTACCCATCAGGCCTTCACTAGCAAGAAATAGTAGTTACAGGAAACTCCCATTTTCTCTTGGTTTTTTCTCACAAAAACTCTGAAAATTTAGTTCAGAGTTTGAAGTAGTCAGACCTTAATAGTAAAATAGTGATAGTGGGTGGCTTTCCTACAATATACATTCCAATGTACTTAACTTTTTGTGCACAGTTGATGCCACTGCATACACGAATTAAATAGGGAACCCAAAGAGTTTGTTACAGTCAACTGACCTGAACAACTAATCAACCTTGAAAAGAAAAAGTGAAGCAGTTTGATACTTATATTAAAGCACCTCCTGTTTGTGTTTGTAATGAAGCCTTTTGATACAGGAAAAATAAAAAAGGAGCAGTGTTCCAAATATACCAAAATCAGTTGTTGGTATTGATTTTAAGAATAATAAAATATTTCAGTATTTTTTCTTACTGTCACATGCCAATAGTAGTGCTATAGGTGAATATGCTGTTGATGATATGCCAGGAACTAACCAATAACTATAAAAATAATACAGTATAAACTTTGCAAATTAACAAATTCACAAAAAATATTGATTCTTACAGTTGTTGGGGTTTTTTTATTATTTTATCTAAGCAATAATCACCCCAAAGTGATATGTTTTCAACATTTTTGTTTCCAGGAGATTGTTTTGAAGTGTAGTTTAGTTCCAAATTGGAGTGAAACTCTTTTTTGAAGTGCTGCATTTTCGATTTGTATTAGAATGCCAAGAACTGAAAAGGTCTGACCTCAGTCTTGTCAAAAACTGTTTAATAGTTTAAATATCTAGAAAAAAAGGTGTGTGTCTTTGATGTCTCGGTGATCTGTAGCAAGATATCGATCCTCCCTCAGAGAATGTTTGCTTTTTGTACTACTCTAAACTTCTCTGAGTTGGTTGGACTGATATTAAACTGGTGTTGACGTTAAGCTGTTCTTTGTACACCTTTTCCCACTTGTATCAAGTCCATTCACCCTAGTCAAAAATATCCTTCGCCCCACCCCCACAGAAAAACAAATCACAGTTTTAATGTTTGTTACTGCAATGACGAATACCTGTGTTGTTTTATATCATGGTCTTGACAGGAAATACCATATTTATTGGCCTCTTCAAGTCATTGTTGTAGCTTTCACACTTGTATAATGCTCAGCCTTGTTTAATAATGCCTGTCTGATCATCTATATTGCCATAAAGACTTTAAAAGAAGAAAGATAATGTGGTCATCAAATTTTTTATTCTTACCAAAATTCTAAAATTCTATGGTTTGTCATAGTAACTGTGCCAAAAAAAAAAAAAAAAAAAAAAAGAGAGAAAAAGGGAAAGCAGATTTTGGCTTTCTTAAAAGATAGTATTGCAGGGCCATTAGAAATAAAATAATGAGAAAATACTGTAGTTTCTTTGTTGCTATGTAAGGCAGGATAAAAAGAATGGTACTGAATTTTTAAAAATAAAAGAAAATAAAGTTGTATGTTTATTATAAATGACATCAAGTCTTCTTTTTCACTTCAGTCCTCCTAGCCCAGGGCATTCCTGACAAAATAACATGACTGAATTCAACCTGTGTGTTTTAACAGCAGTAAACCCCTTCATGAACATTATAGCTTTTGAGAGCTATTTAATTATGGAGTTTGCCCACCTTCCTTGTCATCTCATCACCACAAGGGTGAGATTGTTCACCCTCCTGAAATAAAATTTCATGACTTTGAGGAAGCAAGGTCATTTACTAGCAGTAAACGACATTGTGATAGTACTGTATAAGAGTTTAGAAGACTTTAACCATCCTAAAAGCCCATTGATTTTACTAAAGCTTATTTTCTCAGAATTGAGTAAATTACCCCAAATAAACTAATTCACCTAGTTATTTAAAAATAAACCTGGTCAATGTGAAAGTGAGTGGTAGGTTCAGAATATAAAAGAAAAAGGTTCGTTCTTTTCTTCCGTCTGAGGAAATACTTTTATTTTAAGGTAATCAAATTGGACTGGTATATTTATTATACATGCAGCCATACCATTTTATTCCATATTGCCCAAGTCTTCCTGTCCCCAAAAACTTCTTGGAAATAGACAGATGAAAAATCTGTGCAACTGCTAAATAATGGTACTGTTTTAGATTGTCCTAAATACATAGAAACTTGAGCTGTAATTGTCTGTATGGTCCTTAGTTGCCATGAGAAACATCTACCAGTGCAGCCCAAAATTGGCTGTGAGACTAGAGTTCTGAATGAGACACTTACACACCTACTTTGCCAAATACTGGAATGGTGTTTTCATGCTAATTTGCTGCACCAAGCTGGAGATATTTACTTAGTTGTACTTTGCGTGTTGCTTCCTGCTGAACCCAGGAGGATTCAGTCCTGATGTGACAAAGATATACACTGCCATGGCTGAATCTGAGAATTGAACCAGTCTCTTGGAATACAGGATTTCTGCCATTCTTGTGATCCATTTGTGTAAAGATTTAGGTGAAGGATTCAGCTCTTTCAAAATTGGGGTGTATTTATTTCCCATAGAAGAAGACAGCTTCATCTTCATGCTTTTTGTGCACCACATGAGGGAGAAATCCTGCAGAAAATGTGAGATTTGATCACATAACTAAATACCTTAACATGATGTACATGTGAAATGAGCACAACTAATTGTCAGGATAATTTAGATTTTGCATTGTAATTCCTATTTTGGAATGCTTGAACTTGCGATTTTAATACCACTGGTTTTAGCTGGGGCTTTATGGCATATAATATATTAATATCTAAAATTCACTTGCTTAGTAGTTGTCCTGTATCTTCAGCAACTACTTTTTAATAGAAATTATAAGACATGGATGTAATATGAAGTACATGGCAACATAAGAGTCGCATTATAAAGGAGCCCTTCTGCAGAAAACAACCTCGAATCTAATGATCCCTAGCTGATCCAGTTTAAATGAAACAGTAGGATAAACAAAAGTGTGTCTCTAAGTAAGGATTTTGATTCTGAAGGGGCAATTTATTTGAGAAATTATGAGAACCAATTAGAGACAATGACCGGATTGAGAGTTTAAGGACTTTAATATAGAAGAGCCATGCACATTAATTCAAAAGAGCAAACTCTATCTGGAATTTGCAGGCTAAGCAAAGAAGAAAAGGTTGCAAACAACATCCCTGGGCTTTTAGGGTAAAACTACCTTCAAAATTGTATTGGATATAAAAAGAGAAATTGGTAACAAGAAAAAAAGAAGGAATGATTTTACTTACCGATAGAAAGAGTAGGGGTAGAATAATAAGGTAAAGATAAAGCTTGCAAAAGATATTTAAATACGTTAATTTAATGCAGTACATTTAACCAGAATTATAAAAAAAAGAATGACAAAGTAAATCTCATATGAAGGTGGAAGTAGTAATGAAATGCAAGATTTTGTTAGTGTAGCTCTAAAACAACTTGCACGTAGTGCTTCAATTTTCAATACAGCTGATGATGCGGAACACCAAACAATGGGTTCCAGTCTTCCTGCAGACCAGCCGTGTGGCCTCTGCAGTTACGTGCCACAGGGCCTCCTCTTGCCACATAATCTGACGTGTATAAAACATAATAGAGCTAAGAATTCCCGTGTAGAAAACTTACTTATACTGAAAAATGAAATAATGTTGTTATTTGCAAATCTCTTTAAAATTGCTGTATCTTAGGAAGATCTGCAGACTTCAGAGGCTGTTTAAAAAAAGAAAAGGAAAATCCAATGGAACACAGTCAGAGACTTCACAGACTAAGATTCAGGCCTCTCTTCTGTTGAATTTTCTAGTGTGACCTTGGGCAAGTCTCGTAACTGTCCCGTGCTTCATTTCCACATCTTCAAAAAGTAGCTAACAGCTCTTCCTATTCCACAGAAGCTGTGTGAGGGAAAAGTATGTGAAAGACTATGAAGTGATTATACGCAATGTGAAAATCTATCCAAGGAAGAGTGATATTCATTTACTTACCTGTTTCATACAGCTGTCCACTTTTCAGCTGCTCACTTCTTGTTATCTTCATAGTCACTGGAAATAAGTACTTCCAGGGCACGAATCATCTCATCTTAAAGGGGACATCAAAAGTAAGTCAGCTGAACACTATGCTGAATGCCTGTTCCTTTCCTCTGACTCCAAAGAAAGTCTCTGGCGCAAATGCCTCTAACTGCAGATATTTGGTCAGATTACTCACACTTAAAATGTGCTGAGTTCCTTATAATAAACATACAGACGAAGTGTGGGGCAGTTAGTCAGGCAAAGATATACCATCTCCTCAGTGTCAGTTAAGTGCCCAATACTAAAGCAATTAGCTCTACAAAAATCATATCCTGTAGAGCATATAGAAGGTAGACATTTAAACATGTTTGAGCGTCTTGCTTTCTTATAATGCTGAGGGAGGATATGTGGCTTTCCATGCACACCCTAAAAATACAAATCCAACTGTTACCTGTAGTCTTGAGAAAATATATTTAATATGTGAAAAAATTTTTATCAGAAAAAAGTTGTGGATGACACTTTCAGCCAGGAGCTCTACTCCTTTTATGCATACCTACTTATTTTCGGAAAAATATTGGCATCTCTGGAAATGTCTTTTGAAGACATTCTTCAAATTCAACTATTGAAGTCCTGAGGGTACTTGTAGACTAAACCACTGCTTATCACAGAATCAGAGACAAATAGGCTGAAACAAAGCTCAGGAAGTCATCTACTCCATGCTTTTGCCCACAGGCAAAATCAACTGTACCTGTCGACTCTGATAGATGTTTACCTAACCTGTCCTTAGAGATTTCCAATGACTGAAACTCCGAAAGCTCTTCAGGCAATCTATTCTATCTTGTGCGTCGTGATCCATGTCACTAGAAAATTTTACTTAATATCTATCTTAAATCTTCCTGTCTGTAATTCAAGACCATTAATTCTTTTTTCATCCTCTCTAGGCACTGAGAATTGATTATTTCTTTCTTCATTCCAGAAGAATTTTACATACCCACAGATCATAACAATGCCATCCTCTTTTTACTGTTTTTCCTGAAGCATTCCTATTAGTACACGTTTTCAGTCCCTCCTTCCTAAGGTCTTTTTATTATTATTTTTTTTAAGTCCAGTTAATTTCATTGTTCTTTTCAGTTAGACCAAATGATAATTCTACCTTTGAAAGATAGATCTTTTCCAACTTCCTTAAGCTTTGAAGAAGGCCTTAGTAAGACTGAATGCACCCATTTTTGTTAGATAAACCTCATTTATATAGGGTATACATGAGAAAATGAAAATTTTTATCAAGTGTTAAAGAGGAAGGAGTGTGCGATCACAACACTGCAAGTGATGTCCATTACGTGGCATGTAGACTAGGTGACAAACATAAAAGTCTGATAATTCTTTCTTTTATCCTAGCATCTGAATGATGTAAGCATTCGAGGGTAAGAGTAGTGAGGCAGAACGTACCAAAAAAAAAGTTGTAATATAACCATATATTTAGAAGCATTATGAGTATATACCCTTATAAAAAGTTCTAAAATGTCCAAAAATTCATAATCTTTTGTGGCAGAAGTAGATAAATGTTACATACTTTTAAGGAAGTTTTGTACTACCCTGCATATATTTTGACGAAGACTAGAGTCACAAAAAGTCTTAGTTACTCAACTTCCAACTTTGGCAATTAGAACATTTTAATCTCTTGAGACAGATTAATAGTTGTTAGATATTACCACCCTATACCGATTTGCCTTCTCGACAGCAGAATTGCACAGAATTTCCTTACCATTAATGTTTCCAAAGTTTGGGTGGCATAATTCTAGAAAGTTTCTTAAAGCAGTAATTTTTTAAATTTATCTTATTTGAGAGCTGCTTAGGCCAGTATACCTATATCTTAAATTTATGTTGTGTATTCAAGACAACCAATTAATATCTGATGTTGAATTTTCTCTATAAATGAATTAAGTCTTCATGTGGTCAAAGAAGAAATCATGGAGGTTTAAGTACTATAGTTAAGTGATGAGGGCATTTCTTTAGGGTTCAACAGAGACAGATAAAACTTTCTGCTGCAATTACCAGTTCATCATTTATACAAAATACCACAGATCCATGAGAAAACCAAGAGAACATCCAGTAGATTAGTGACTGGAGTGGCCTTTCAGGCAGGATTTAAACAATCTGGATTCAATTCTTTGCTTCAAATGTGGCAGAAGAGTAGTTTGAAAATAGGTTTCTTACCTTCAAGCACCACTGTGAGGCTGAGTTGCAACAACTGAGTTTTAGGCAACTCGTACATGAAGTCCAGGTGGAGTTAGCTACCACAATAGGAAATTCAGAGCTGCCACCATATTGTAGGTAGATGCCTACAGTATCTACTACAGGTAGATACCTACCAGTAATCAATGGTGAACACAAAATATGTTTTATGTGTCGGGGATTTTGATGATTAACATCAAAAACCCCTTTCCTTCTTCCCTCCAAAAAGGTTTGTATCATATAGCTTAGGATGGGCAGAAATCACCCTCTTTCCTGTGGAAGGTTCTTCTGTACAAAAGCGTCCATGATTTTGAGGCTGAAGAAATAGTAGGGTCACCATGTCTCTGAATTGGGCATTCAGGAGAACAGAGTCTTTGATTTATAAACATATACATATTTCATAATCAAGTTGAGGAGAGCAGGTAAGAATGCAAGGCTGCAGTTGGCCAGAAAGAATGTCCTAATACCAGGCTGAGTTATTTTGTTCTAGTTCTCTGTCAAATGTAAAGCTGACATCTTCTTTGGGAAATGATGCATTTTCAGTAGGAGGCATAGAGAGCCCCAGTCCCACAACAGCTCAGACCAGGTTATGATCCTTATCTATCCTCCACACCAAGAAGTGTGGAAATGCGTGTTTCAAACTTCTTCAGCTGAGCTGGTGCTTGAGTAACTGCTGTGGTCATGGAAAGACAACAACAAAAAGCACCACTTCATCTGCAGGAACCTAAATTCCACCTGCTCCTACAATAGATTAACAAATATTTTTGTGAGACAGCACTTTGCCCTCAATAATCTGTCACATAAAAGGAGCCACACTAAATTATGGCAGAAATCTGGCATTTGTACATGGTTTGAATAGGAGATGTAGGGGTATCCTTCCAATGTTAGTGTGCATTTGGTGTAGGTCGCAAGGTTTTGGTAGTGGGAAGGGAGCTACAGGGCTGGCCTCTGTGAGAAGAGACCAGAGGCTGCTCCGCGCTGGACACAGCAGTTTCCAGCTGACTCTGCAACGGATTTGCCAGAGGACACAGCTGAGCCCATGAGCCAAGCCAGTGGTGCCTCTGGGAAAGCGTATTTAAGAAAGAGCAAAACACTGCACAGCGGTGAGGAGTGGGGAAAAAAAGCATCAGAAATAATTCTACAAACAGCGAAGTCAGAGAAGAAGGAAGGGAAACAGGTGCTCCACACGCTGGAGCAGATTCCCCTGTAGCCTGTGTAGAGACCATGCTGGAGCAGATATTCATGCTGCAGCCCATGGAGGACCCAATGCTGGATCAGGGAAAAAGTGTGAGGAGGAAGGAGCAGCAGAGAAGAACTACTATGGATTGACCACAATCCCCTATTCTCCATCCCCCCTGCACCACTTGCTGAGGGAGGGGGTTGAGGGGTTGGGAATGAGGGAGTGAAGTTGAGTCTGGGGAAAAAAGGTGGCTGGGGGATGGTGTTTTAGTTTTTGTCTTTGTTTCTCACCATGCAGTTCGACTTTTAATTGGCAATAAATTAAATTAATTTTTCCCACGTCAAGCCTGTTTTGCTTGTGATGCTAATTGGTAAGTGATCTCCTTGTCTTTATCTCCACCCATAAACTTTTAAAATCTTATTTACTCTCCTGTCCTATTAAGCAAAGAGAGTGAGAGAGCAGCTGGCTGGGTGTCTGGCAGCTACCCACAGTCAACAACCACATTCCCACTACAGGATAATCGTTTATATTAAACATTTTTTCATGCTTTTTAAATATAGTTTACATATTTGATGTAAAGAATGAAAATAAGGAAGTCAGTTAGCAAGTCCTTTCCTATCCTATATTTCTATCTCAAACTCCATACTTCAAAAAATTACAAAATAGTATTCAACAAGCAGACTTTCTGACTTCCCTATGCAGAACACAAAAACGTGAAACAACCATCTAAAACTCTAAAACTTCAGATCTTCAGTGCTTTCACCTGCAAGAAGCTAAACAAAAACACTATGTACTTTCACTTGAGAAATAGCAGTCCTTACTAAAAACTACATTAAGAATCCAGCCCACGCTCCTTATGGTTCCATTTCTGATGTATTATGTTCAAATGTGTCAATTAACCGAGATGTTATTCCATCCTAGTAAGAAACTGAAAATGTTCAAAACAGCAGGAGTTTTATATTTTTACTTTATTGCTTTAATTATTTTAGCAAGAAATTACAAAATTTTAAAGCCAGAATGAAATTTGTTTATAATGATAATGGTATCTTTTTGTTTAAGAAAAGAAGCAGACAGTCTTCATTCACACTTTTCAATATGACTTCAGAGTTTAAAATGATGCTTTAAATATGAAGTTTGTTTTAAGCATTTTATCTTAGAATTTTATTGAGATTCCATATAACAGATCGGGAATTGGGCTACATCATTTGTTGCATAATTCATACTTCATAATTAGCGTGGTTGAGTTTTATGAATTAATAAGTGCATTCATGGGTTTCTGGCTCTACTTACTTCAGTGTGATAGTATTGAGAAAAGTGACAGATTTACAGTGGAAAAAAATTGGAACAAAAATTCTTTCTTGTAAGCTACTTATGGCAAGCTGATATATATGAAGGGCTAGGAACTACAATTTACAAGTGGTACTGATTAAAGTAAAAAGTATAGCAAAGGAGGCAGTATAATAACCCATTTTCTCAATAAACAGATGATGAACAAGATCTGTGACATAATTTCTGCCTAAGTGCCAGTATTAATCTATTGAAATGTGCTCCAAAAACTCAGAGAAAGGCCAGGCTGCAGTGCAGGGGGACGGGCAATGGGGGTTGTGGTCAGCTCATCACATGTTGTCTCTGCCCCTCCTTCCTCCTCAGGGGGAGGACTCCTCACACTCTTCCCCTGCTCCAGCACGGAGTCCCTCCCACGGAAGACAGTTCTCCATGAACATCACCAGCGTGAGTCCTTCCCATGGGCTGCAGTTCTTCACAAACTGCTCCAGCGTGGGTCCTTTCCATAGGGTGTAGTCCTTCAGGAGCAGACTGCTCCAGCATGGGTCCCCATGGGGTCACAAGTCCTGCCAGCAAACCTGCTCCAGCATCGGCTCCTCTCTCCACAGGGTCCCAGGTCCTGCCAGGAGCCTGTTCCTGTGTGGACTCTCGCTGGGGGCACAGCCTCCTTTGGGGCACCCACCTGCTCTGGCGTGGGGTCCTCCGAGGGCTGCAGGTTGGATATCTGCTCCACCATTAACCTCCATGGGCTGCAGGAGGACAGCCTGCCTCATCATGGCCTTCACCATGGACTGCAGAGGAATCTCTGCTCTGGCACCTGAAGCACCTCCTCCCACTCCTTCTTCACTGACCTTGGTGTCTGCAGAGTGGTTTCTCTCACATATTCTCACTCCTTCCTTCTGAGGACACCTGCTGGTGTTGTGCAGGTTTTTTCCCCTTAAATATGTTATCACAGAGGTGGTATCATCGTCGCTGATCAGCTTGGTCTCGGCCAGCAGCGGGACCATCTTGGAGCCAGACAGCACTGGCTTTTTTGGACGTGGGGGAAATTTCTGGCATCTTCTCACAGAAGTTACCCCTGCATCCCCCCCTGCTACCAAAACCTTGCCACACAAACCCAATACACAGCTCTTGTCCCATTTTAAGTCCACCAGTACGCCCAAGTCCTTCTCTGCAGGACTGCTCTCAATCCATTCATCACCCAGTCTGTACTGGTGCTGGTGATTGCTCTGACCCAGGTGTAGGTCCTTGCACTTGGCCTTGTTCAACTTCATGAGGTTTACATGGTCTCACTTCCCAAGCCTGTCAAGGTCCCTCTGGATGGCATCCCTTCCTTCAAGCATATCAGCTACACCACTCAGCTTGGTGTCATCCACCATTTGATGAAAACATGTTTTGTATAGCCTTGACTGAACCTGCTATAGCCTGTTGGGTTTTTTTTCATTAGACCGCAGGTGCAGTCTGAGAGGTTCTGCCTACTGAAGTGTAGGTTTAGGCTTGAAATGAGTGCATATAAGGATTTGGTGTTGGTTTCAAGGCCTTTTTTGGTTTGTTGCAACACTATGTAACTTTTGCCTGCCTATCACAGGAGAAAAGCATCAAACAGCGTAATATTAAAGTGTGACGAAGGTTAAATTGTATAACAAACAATAGTGAAATTCTTAATGAAAGCTTTATGGCAGGATTTTTCTTCTTATCACAGAAGAAAAAGCTTTGCTTTTTTGGAGTCATTCCAAGCAATCAAAATGTTCTCTCAGAGTATTCATTCTGCAACAAATTATGCCTTCATCCTATACTACTTCAGAAAGCCGTGTTTTACCTCAAGCGTAGATGTCATGGTGCTCTGCTGTGTTCTGATCTAACAGCACTTTCATAGGCTCCGCTGAGACTCCACCAACTTCACTATATTTCAAGTCCATAAAGAAGATTTAGACCAGATCCTATAAATTCAAGTGTTGTACAAATAAAATGTTTGTCTGATGGCTACTATTCCAAAGCCCTCAGTACAGTGTAACTTAGTAATATGATCTCAGCCAATAGTTATATTTTTATGCAGTTAGAGTCGTAGGCCGAGAGTTAGTAACCTCATGTTCTGTTCCCAGCTATGCCTCAGATTTACTGTGCAACCATAATCGGATCTGATGTTCTCTCTGTGCTTTGGATTGCTGTTGCACAAGGACAATAATATTTCTTTACTCTGGAAAGCCCTTCTGAGAAATAGGTGTAAAAACTATTAATCTGTTGATTACTTATCGTATTATCCGGAGTGTCAAAGATAACATTGCTAATGCAGCTATTGATTACATTAGGACTCCGTGACTTTGAAATGGGCTTCTGCAGTATTTAGGAATGCCCTTGGATTTTGCTTTCAGAAGGACTCAATATCTTCTAATGGAAACAATAGTATATGTTATGGCTATTGTAGCCACATCATGAGATTCAAACCAATGTAAAGCATTGGAATTAAATTTTTGCTTTTTGTACTCCAAGTTTTCTGGTCTAATTATTCATATCCATCAGTGCTTTCTGCATGCCAAGCGATACTTCCTGTCAAATGGAAAAGAAAAGGTTTTATGCGGTATGGTCCTTTATTCTTTTATTATAGCTAACATCTATCTTTCTAGCTTTATATACTTCAATATAAAATAATGATGTAAGAATTACCTAATATAGTTACGCTCTTGTTCTGTAAATTTTTTTGTACAGTGATAATTGATCTCTTCATGTTTCCTTCAGAGCACTCCACCACATGCTATTTCCAGCTATTTCATGCCATATTTTATATTCCTTTCCAGCCGAGTTAAAAGATCTACTCATAATAAACCTTTAAACCTATATTCTGCCTATATACATTCTGCCTATATTAAGCCTATATTCTGAATTAATATTTTTCCTTTTGTCAATCTTTCCTCTAACATACACTGTACACAGAAGATGCATATCATAGTTAAATGCATATCATAGTAAAAAAGCACTCTTTTTGATCTACCTTTTGCATACATTTATAATGTCCTTCACTTCCTTCCTCTAGCATCACTATCCCTTCCATTTTCCCTGTTGTATACATAACTGTCTGTTCTGTTATTGAAATACCCATTAAAAGTCCACCTTTGCAATGGCATTTAAGATTCTGCGAAGTTTCCCTATGCTGCAAATACAGAATAACAATATCTATTCTGGCACAATGCTTTGGAGTAAAGCCAGACTTCTGAATGGGGATCACTGGCATTTTATTTTACAGTTCAGACAACTGCATTTCCTACAGTAGCATACTGGAGCACAAAATTAACTTATGAATATGCATGGATGCTACCTAGTATATTTTTTTCTTCATTACCTTTGATATTTTAGAGCTATGATGCACACTCGACAGTTTCATGAAATGAGACAGTTCGCATTGTTGGGTACCTTTTGTCCTTTGTTCTAATAAGAAAGTATATTCAGATCCTCTGAGTTATTAAATGGAGTTCATATTGTGTGTACAGAGCAGGAGCACCTCTAATGAAGATGCTGTGCAACAAATCCTGCCTCTCTCGCAGTTAGTGAGCTCTGTGAAGATGCCAGAACGGGAGCAGAGGCACTTGTAGACGCTGTGTATATACAACACATGTAACAACAACCCTCGGTCTCTGAGGCTGTGGATGCAGCTGGCTTTGAAGGCTCCTGGACCCTGCAGGAAGGCCTGGAAAATGTCTTACCTGGACACGTGGGGCTACTACGGTTGGATACAATGTTAGGCAGAAGAGACGTGGGAGATTACTGAGGTAATGTCCCGTAGAAAGTGTTTTGTCTTTGACGGCCTCACACTTAAATGCTTCCAGCTATGACATTTGGTCTTCAACTCATAATTCAGTTAGAGACAGAAGACTATGAACAACAAAGTATGAGAGCCATCTTTTTAAAAAGATTTTCGTAATATATAAGAAGTTAGGTAAAGCATGATTGTTGTGCCCTTCATAGGATAAATGGGGCAAATTCTACACCACCATAGGCAATTCTGACTGTCAGAAATGAAGTGCCATTCCTGCATTGCTGCACACAATTCTTTATGGTTTAAGTGAAGGAAGAAGGCATGTGGCAAGAGCTGGAAGTCTCTCATTTCATGGATCGGAGATATTCTGGACAAGGAAACTAAAATTCCTAGTAAGGGAGGAAACCTGCGGTATTTGAGGAAGATTGTTGTCATCCTACTCCAGTTGGTTGTCCTGAGTGATGAAAACGTAATGTAATCCTAAGTGCTGACCAAGTTTTATCCAAAGGTCAGGCTGAATTATTAAAAGAAATGCTGAATTTATTTGGTATCAAATCATCTGTACTAAGGGTCTCATACAGTTGCTATTGAAATCTGGCCTCAAAACTAAATGAAGTAATGTTCAAAGTTATGTCTGTAACTACTAAAAATGGAAAAGACACAACGATAATGGAGGAAAGAATAATCCTTTATATGTTCTTCAATATGAAAGTCATATATTCTGCTTTGCTGTAAAGTGGCTTATGGGTTGCTATATTGTCTTCTGCATTTCATTAAGGCACTTTTACAGCAGTCTCTGAATACACCAAGGACTGGTCCTGACAGGGAGTTCTGACCTTTTGATGAATATTGTTTTGCCTGTAAAGCAAGCTGATGGTTAACCTTATTCCCAGTGGGAAAACGTCCATGGTACGAAGCCTAGCCAGTACCCAGCAAATCTGGGACAAATCCTCAACTGGTGCAAATCATGATGGGTTCTGCAAGTCACTATGCAACAGCTGAAATCCAGCCTCAGTAAAGTCAATGATGAAATTCATATTGCTGCCAGTGGAACCAGGATTTTACACTTCAGATTCAGCTAATACAAAGTTATAAAAATTATAAAAAATTATAAAATAATTTTTAACTGCTCTGTAATATGCCACTTAGAGCATAGTGGAAGCTTTGAATTAGAAGTATCCTCTAGCTCCACTGTATCATATCAGGGCTTTCATGCAGAGGACTTTGCATTCTCCCATGCAGCATATATTGCGTATGGAATAGGCTCAGACCTAATATAAAAGAAGATCTTGAGCGCTTTTCTCCTCATAACAGTTCACGGTGGGGAGGTGTGAATTTACAGCGTGGGGCTGCAACCATGCACAACACATCCTCTGGTGACTGTGCAGCATCTCCTCTCTCTGGTTCCTTGGCTGTGACACATGGCATTGAGAAAACAGAAAAAAAATTGGTGCTTGGTGCTTCAGGCTGCATTAACAAAGTTCTAATATCCAGGCAGGGGCACGGGAAGTGGGGCAAACCCTCTTTTCTCTCCTCTTCTACCTCTGTCAAACATCCGTTCTGTGTTTTAGGTCTTCTCATGAAATGAAAGCCAAAGTAGACTCTTCTCCGATATTTATTTTTAAATTACACCTTATCGCTTTATCTACTGTTCAGCCACTTCTCCAAACTACGTTATGAATTTATATGGAAATACTTTAACATAAAAATCATGAAAAGTGCCATGGTGTTGAAGTGCCTGACATTTAGTGCTTTCTCCTATATTCCTGTTTATCTGTTTTTGCTTTCCATAACAAACACTTGCTTTTCCCTCCAAATGTCATTCTGCCAAACATCTTGAGTCATGACCTTTATGAGTTAGACAAACTGAGCAACCAGAAATACATAGCCAATTTCAGTAACTTTATTTACTTTAAAAGCATGATGCAGCTGTAGGCCACTTAGAATGAAGTTGTTTTATGACTTCTATACATTAACATAGATCATATCGGATCGTATTTGGCCTGGATTAACATAGCAGTTTTCACTGCTATGCTATCCACTGCTTAGGTGAACTACACTCTTAGAAGATATAATTGCCAAAGAGGTGGTCCTTTTCTGATCTTTTCAGGAAGTTTCAGTCCACAAATGCACCTCATATCTGATAAGAGATTGGCTTTATCTTTATGTAACGAAGAAGCAGGCATTTCTGAGACAATCATTACATTGACCAACAAAGCCACACCTAAGTGGATATGGATAGTAAAATAAGTTTTACTGTAAGTACAAGTATCTCATAGGTTTTTAAAATAGATCTATAGGTTCTTCAAGAATATCTCAAATGAATAATGAATTTTCATTGTTGGAGCTCTGATGTGTAAAACATTGAAGGCTCACCAAAATTATGTTCTTTGCAGCCCACATATGTGCAGCTGATTCACTAGTCTACTTATAAGTAAGGATGATATAAAATGCTGGACAGTTTTGCATTAATAGCTTAAAGTAGTAGTGCATAGACTAAAACTTATCATCATAAATATGTTGGAAAAGATGTAAATTACCTTTAGTGACATCTAATCCAAGAGAAAACAAACTGTATTAAATATTGTAATTGCTTATCTTGCTAATGCCTTATATAGAACAGATTGTGTAAAAAATAAGCAGTAAGAAATGACTAAGTAATTTAATGTGTAGACAATCTTTGATCACTCATTCTCTAGATATGTGCTGAAATGGGTGGGTTTGCATTTTGGGTGTTTTACCAGGTATTTTCTTCTCCGATTTCTTCTCCGGAAAAAAAAAAATCCCTCTCTCTAATATGAAAGACCACCATCAGCCTCCTTCCACTGAAACTGAGTTCAGCTTCATTCATGTTTCTTCTCTGATTTGAATAGTTCCATAGACACAAGCCAATTCCAGGATAATTGTAACCAGAGCTTTTCAACTAAACACAAAACCCGGAAACTTTTGCATGGAACTTTTGGGGAAAAAATGAAACAAGTTAATGGACAAATTAATTTTATAAAAGTATTTCAATTGTCTTCTGCCCAGTTTCCCTCAAAGATTTGAAATAGAACAGTTCCTAAATTTTTTTTAATCACTAAAGAATATTTTTGATCTGTATTCATTTTTCTTTTTTTTCTTTGTTGCCACTGGATTTAATTTAAAAAAATCTGTGGGATTAGACACTTTTCTTGTTGAAAAATGGATGAGGGTAACTTTACTCTTTACAAAAGTTCTAATATTGAGGATATTTTGCAACATTATGGAGCAGGAAAAAAGGAACAAAAAGAAAGATAAAAGGGCTGAGTAAAATAACATTGATATAAATGAATTTATATCAATAAAAAGGAAGATTGATGTCATAAACACTGCAAGTTTAGACTATTTGTTTTTTGTCACTGAGAAATAAAACATAAATTTTAGCTAAGAGCAAACAAAACCCAAGATTTATTTAAAAGACTGAAATGACAAATATTAATGAAACAAAATAAAAAAATTCTGAATAAAGCTTTGAATGTGTAAGAGCTTTTCTTTATGTTTTTTTTCCTAGCTATATCATGGGTCTAATAAAAATATTTTCCTTCTGTACAAATTTTGACTCCAGTGAGATTAATGATATCTTTCTGTGAGAAAAAACAGAACCAACAAATCTTTCAGGGAAAACATATTTTCTTTAAAAAAATTAATAATTATTTTTCATCAAAATTATGACAGGAAACAATCTCTTTCAATAAAACATAAAATCAACTCATAAATAGTTACAATTAAGAATTTAAAGACAATGTTCACAGGATTATTTCACAACATGGTAAAAAAATTACATCTAAGTACCTGGCATCCATCGAACTGCTTACGTATGAAGTTCATTAATTTTATGAGGTCCATTCTTAGCAGTCAGTTTATCAGATTTTCTTCTAAGATCCTGCTTTCGGAAAGGAAGGAGTCCACTTTCACAATAATTTTTGGTCAGCATCAGCTTCAGCTTTCATCTTCTTGAATACTGTTGGGAATACATTAGACCTTTAACACTACTCTAAACAGGATTTTTATGCTTTAATGCATACTTCAGGCCTTTGCGCTCAAGAAGGGTAAAACCCATCTGATGATCATCACATCACAGTTAAAATCTGACTGGGGTCCCAATATGTAATTTAATCCATATGTTCAGAGTAGACGGGCCTGCAGTACGTAACCAATAGATATGACTTAGAAAGCTAGAATCACATATGCTTGAAATAAATGTCAGAAAAGAGAAAAAGCACAATTTCTTATTTTAATGGTAACACATGAAACATTTAGATGCACTAGGTGCATTTAGCAGTCTATCAGTAATTCATCCACACCCCCAAACTTGGTTAGTCTAAAAGGTCATGACCATTCTCTCATTGATTCTTATTTAAATGCCGGTCCCTCCTAGTGTCTTAGCAGAACAGGGGTTTTTTAACATCATTGCCCATTTTAAACCAAGAGTGGATTTTAAACACATACATGCAAACTGTTACATTCTCTGCGTTTTATCTTTCAGGTAGTAAGATGTGACACTGGGCTGTCATATATTTCTGCAGGAACATATAGGTAGGTAAATATGTTTATCATAGGCTATACCATACATACAATATACTATATAGGCCATATCAGAGGCTGTATCATGAGCCTCAGCATGGTCTTCATCTGCAGTGTTCAAACTTGGATGCCCTTGCCATCTTCATCTATATGTTGTAAAAGTGATGCTTGAGCCCATGATTTCACTTGTTGGAGCAGCTTTTATTGAGATCATGTTATACTTTTTAGATTTAAGTTTTCCTTAAATTGTTTTCTCTGAAAGATTTAAAACATGAAGCAAAACTGAATTATTACTGTTGTTGTTGTTAGTATTATCGTTGTAATTACTATTATTATTGTTGTTGTCGTTGTTGTTGTATTACCTCAAGGTTGCAACTGATAAAATTCATAAGTAAAATTTAAATAATGTTTTATAATGTTTTTGTGTGTCTCATTGTATCTGCAGGTAGAATGAAAATAATTTGCATATAATGAAACACCCTTTTTCACAGGCAACATTTTAGCTATTTTTTTCTTCATTTTTGTTATTTTATTTTATTTATGAATTGTTATTATCTGGATTCAGTGAAATGTAAGTAAAAAATTATTGTTGATCCAACACATCTTAGATCCTACATGACATTGTCTAGTTTGGCAAAAATAGTAATTCCTAATTTGTGATTGAATAAAACTGATATCTGAAAAAAGATTAGATAACAACTAAAATTTCAAAGCAAACTGACCTAAAGGAGTTTCAGGATAGATTCAGCAATGCAGCAGCCAGTTCTCTCTTCACAACCTCAGCTCCTAAAGACTTCCTGCCAGTTAATCTGGGAAAAATCATATAAACTTTTGAGAAGGTTCTGTCTGCTGTAAAAGCTAGATTAGAAACACCTGAGAATGAAATGCAAATGATAACACAAAATTATGAGACACTGAATCTGCTTAAATGAGAAATATTGATGAACATCATGAAAGAAATGATAACCAACGTAGCTGTCTGTGAAAAAATAGACTTTAAAGGTAATTAGAGAATGAAGTAATCCACACCCTTTGTTCATAAAGGGAATGTGGAAAAATCTACTCTGGCATGAACATGAACTCAAGCGTATATTGTATCCATTGAATGGATCCTGCCACATAGATTTCAAGACTGAGGAATCCACTTATTATGAGGGGGTTTGGATTTACGTATTTAGAATAATGAAAGCCGTCAGCTTGTGCATAAGTATGGACCTTCCAAGGGTCTTGGGACTTCAAGATGTTGAACAAAATCTCTCATTGACATTAGTGGGAAAAAATTGGGCCCGTGTGTCGGTATTTTCAGAGAATTTTAGTCTGTATTAAACTTCCAGCGATTAACAAGCCTTCAGTGGAATCTAAAGGCCATGGAAACTAAAATAAGAAAATGTTCCTATACTCCTTTATATAACACCTTGCAAGGATCCCTAATTATAGAAGCAGTTATCGCCAAGAATAACAGGGACATATGAACCCAGTGTTGAAATATCATAACTATTATCCCCTTACGTGATTTAACTGTTCCTCATTTTTGTGAAAAGAAAGGACACCCCTCAGCCAGAGGAAAAATGGAATTTAGTAATACATAAACGGCAATGACATTCTCAGCACCAATCCTTCTCCCGGATGAGAAAAACCAGTCTTGTATTAATTACCCATGCACTCCAGATCCATTTTTGAAGTTACTTTGTCCTTCAGTTATTTCTACATTCCCAAAATGCCTCATGCTATTACATCAGTTTTCCCTTGAACTGCATTAATATTCTGTAGTCAAAATGAGGAAGAACTAGCGCTAACAGTTAACTACATTAACAGCACATAAATACCTCTGCAAAGGGAACAGGAATTAAAGCAGTGGTTACAAGAAAAAAGGTTGCACTGGGTGAAATAACCTGTTGAGGCAAAATTCTTGACAGCAGATGAATAATGTACAAAGGTGTTAAAGCCTAGCTTAGTACTACTAATAGGAAAGGAAATGCAAATTCATAATTCTGTAGATATTCAAGGCAGCAGAAAACACATCTCACTCTCTATGAAGACTGTTGGCTTGCAGCAAGGTCTGCTTACAAAGTCTGTAGTAACCAGCAGCACCTAATTCAGACAGTCTATGAGCTACTCGAATCACTGATGCAAACTTACCGGTTCCATTGTTACCTGCCTACAGCAGATACAAGCCTACAGCTTGCAGACTTCAAGTATACTCTTTTTAATTAAATTTCAGAAGAGTCCGTATCTGACGTGTCTTTGGCTTTCTGAGCTGTTTCACTCCATATGTAGTATTAGACCTATCCAAGCACATATTTCATGGTTTTGTGATCTTCAAAGTAAGAAAAAAAGAAAAAAAAAAAACAAAGCTGTTAAAATATCTGCAGGATGCAGACATTAGAATCTAGTTAGTGCTTTCTCTGAATCATTTCATAGTAGGGCAGGCATGCTCTAAAATGCATTCAAGTTGATGGGGCATATTTGAATTTGCATTGAAGTGGGAACAGGTCCACGTTAGTTTAAGCTTTTATATGTCTTAATGCAAGTTTTAGCCGTTCTTGTCTGTAGCTGATTGAAGAGCAATAATACCCAATGTATAAGAATAACTAATGTCTGCTAACTACGTAATCTATAGCCTTAGCCCCACTCATTCATTGCTGTTCTTCTGTTTTCTTGGGGCTTTGCTGCACTGTCCTATGGCTCCGAACTGTGGGCTCTGATACCCCAGACAAGCTGCAGAATAGGAATGATTAGTTCAATCAACCCTCTACCATCACACCAGGGCTTCTCAACTTAATCTTTTTAAAGAAATTATACTTAGTCTCCGCTGTCTATTCAGTCTTTTGTTTCTTATAGGTATTGCCCCCAAGAAGACAAAATAACTTTGGAGTCATCGTGTCCCTTAGAGCTAATGTAAAACTGAGCAGTTTGCAGAGTTTTCCACTAATCTGAGGCTGCCAGGACAACAAGATTAGGGGATGGCAGCTGTTGTGTTTCTTTTCTCTTATGAAATTCAAATAAGATGGGAGAAGGATGGTAGTAGAAGAAAATACTGAAAATGGGTTGCATTATACAGAGTTATTTTCCTTCTGTTTTTTTTCTATCACGGGGCAGATTAAGAGAAGAGACATTCATATTACTCCTCAGAAGTAGCTCATTATAACATGATGAATGAATGAGTGAATGAAAGAGTGAATGGGAAACAGCAACCTTAATGGAAGCGTAATCCCAAAGGTGAAATGAAGTTTTATGAAATTTTATGTTATGAACTTTTATGTTGACGAAGTTTTTTCTGACTCCAAGACATCTTGTCTCTAAAACCCTCAGGACTCAATTCACACAGATTGTGTTGGAGAGTATAGAGAGGATTTTTGTGGGAAACTTGTTTAAATGATTATTTCTTTCATTGTGTGAGCTGAGGTGTTTTTTTAATTTTTTTTCATAACAATGGTCCAGATAATACAGGTGGATATTTATGTTAAATAATTCAGACTAAGGACAGGCATACATTACAACATTTCTAAATATTGTGAAAAATACATCTCATCAAATGGGCTGATTTTGTTATTTTTGTGGACATATGTAGATCTGATACAGACTTTTGACAAGCCCTTGACTTAGTGCTACATTAGAATTTGTGGTATACAGTATCAGGAAAGCAAGTATTAAGTAACTCTAAATATAGCTGTCACTGAAGATTCCCTTTTTTGTAATGTTGTTTTGTGTGGTGTTTTTGTGTATTTTGTTCTATTTGTTTGGCTTCGACTCAGATTCTATTTAAAATTTTTCATCATTAAAACTTTTAGTTAATTATTTAGGTAATAGTGGTGTTAAGTATAGCAGTTTGAGAGAATCTTTTTCCTAAAAAATGTCAATTGCATCAATTTCATACATAATATGTGGAATGACTGAAATATATTTTTGTTAATATCTGTTTATCTCAATTAGAGTATGTAAAAGAAGTGCACTGTGTAGAAGTTATTCCTCCATGTTTTTATATCAAACATACGACATATTTAATGTTTGAAGTGTCCCATATCCCACATAGTAAGACTGACAATGGGAAGTAGACCGGTAATGTGTGCATGAGTCATAGAAATTTCCTTAGCACACCACAGAAACATCAGAAGGCTGATGTTAACCATTCAAGGGAGTTCACCTGTGCCTTCTTAGGGATCTCTCCAGGTGTAGGACTGTGCTCCAGAAGAGCCACATTCTACCTGAGAAAGGAAGTCAAAGTCAATGAATAGGCAACCAGGTTGCTGCTTGATTTGAGTGAAAGGGGAAGGTTTGCTTTGGGCACAAGTCAGCGTTGAGAACTGCTGTGAGATACTTTGCCACAATGCGAGAGAGTGATTTAAGATAAAGAGTTATCCAGACAATCTACAAGTAGACTATAGGAGTTGATTTGAGGATAATTCAAAAGAGTGAAGTAGAGAGTCTTGGGGGCTTCTCCTTCCTACTTCCTAAGATTCTTTGGGTGAAAACCTTATATGATGAGGTAGGTGCATTTCTGTATGATGCCCCTGGTCAAGAAGATTTTAACTGTCTTTAATGATGAACTCTGTGGCTTTGATAGAACTGATGGACTGTAGGTTCAGTGTGATACTGGTAGTTACTCTCCTTCAGGACTTAAAGCAAAGCTGATTGTGTTTAACTTAGCTTTATAGCACAGTTACGTTGGTTTATATCTTAACTGGTGAAGCTAAGAGCACTTCCACATTTTGGTTTCCACGGGAAAAAAAATATAAATATGGAATGATATGGAATGCTCTGATAATTTCCTTCATCTGGATAACCAGAGGCAGGGATCATAGCACACACCCTGACAAACACCTTGTTATGGTATGGATTGGCATCACTGCTACTACAGTATTAAGGATTCAAAAGCAATAAGAGCTAAAGGACCACCTGGAAAACACAACAGCTGATCAGAGTAGGAAAAAAAGTAAAACAAGGGCATAACTGGGAACAGAGAAGGTAAGGTGGTCCCGTTGGAGTGTCAGTACCATGTTTGCTCACCTAATCATACATGTTCATAGGCAGATTCAATTTATAAAAGAGTTTCATGAGAAGTTTTCTCTTCTATAATAATAACTGAAGATTATATTTTATCTTCCATGTCGAATTTAGGGAGTCAACATTCTGAGAACAAGACAAAATATAGGTAAAAATCCCTCTGCATCCATGCCCATTGGGGTTTTTGTCGCATGCAAATCTGGTGGGGGTATTGTTGTTGGTTTTGTTGGTTTGGGTTTTGTTTTCTGTTTTGTGGTGGTGGTGGCTTTTTTTTTTGTTTTAGTGGTAGGAAAGATAGTTTTGAAATAAGATTGTAGCAGAGAACAGAGCAGTATGTGGTTGTGTGCTAGGAAACAGCAAAACTCAAGAGAAATAGACCAGGAGGAACTGTAAGTTGCAAGTATGGATCAGTACAAGTCAAGATTTCCTCCGGCATAAGGAACTACAACAATGTCTTAGATACTCTAAAACTGAAAAGCTACCATGTTGTTATGCCAAGTAAAAAAAAAAACAACATACTTTTGCTATTAAAAAAAGGAAAGTGACAGTTTAATAATAAATCAAGGTACAAGAAATAAAGAACTATTGTCGTACAAAGAAATAAATAACTATTGTTGTGCAAAGTTCTTTTGTTGGGTCTGTTGGTTTGGTTTTTTTTATTTAATCTGAAATCAGAAGGAGGTGAAAAAACAAAGAGGGAGAAAGAATGTGTTACCAATGGCATAAATCCAACTGAAAGAAACAAAAGGTATTCTGTTGTTTTTTTCACATAAAAGTGAATTGCATTTGCACTCTTAAAAATTCAAACTAACTGTAGTGGAAAAAGTAAAAAAACTGCATACTGCTACTAAGCCAGGGAGGGGGAGGGCGGGGTGTTGTACAGTAAAAACCAATGCCCGAGAAAATTAGTCCCTGTAGTTGTCGACAGAATGAGGATGCAGTTGTATCAGAACTTCATACAGTCCCTTGTGAGTAACGAATTGCAGAGCCCTGAAATGGCAAAACACCTTTCTTTTCTAGGCACAAAATACCGCCCTCCATCAACTTACACTTGACTGCTGTCACTATGGCTGACTTGATTGTGACCTTGGGTAAGTCCCTTAGTTCATGTGTGGGTTTTTTTCCGTTGACTTCAGTGTTAGCTCAGTCCTTCGACCAGTCTGTGCTTACTAAAAGCACTGATATCCATCGTCATTCTCAACAGATAAAATAATTTCAGAATTTTAAATTCCTGGATAAATGTGAGGTATTATTAACTCTCGTCTCCTCTTTGCTCTCTCTCAGGTTTTTGGAAATAATTTGCAAGCAATTGGATCCTGCAGTTGCTGGCCCTTTTGGGAACTGGCTTTTTTAAGTAGGAAAAATGACATTGCTGTAATTCTTAGCCTGTGGAGAAAGATGACCTTACATAAACTTATAAATGTCAAATTCTGGCAAGAATAGAGACAGCCCTGTGGGATAGTTTGAGTCAACTATATATGTTATTTTAGAGATTCAGATTAAACCTGCCATCCAAAAAAAAGTTCAGTCAAAAAGAAGGGGGTCATCTATTAATCATATTACTGGGTAAAGATAATGTGGTGCTATGTTTCAACGTTAGTTTAACATATCAGACCCAGTCTTGGACTTACAGAAAAGGATAAAGGCCTTCTAACTGCCTGGGTCCAAGCATCAGATCTGAAGAGAATTTGTAGATCTCTACTTAATAAAGATGGAAGGTAAGAGATTGCTATTATAGTGAAACAGGAGTAGAATGTCTTCCTTTATTTCTCCTGTTTTCTTTTGACAATCAGCTTTTGTCTCTATTGTGATGACATGCTTTTTAAATGAGCAGAGGCAGAGAAGAGAAAAGAAAAGCTTCTTCTTTCTGGATATTGAAGGGAAAGGTGAAAATGTACATGAAAAATTAGCCCATTTCCACAGAACTTCTTAAGGCAGGCTATTCAATGCTTTTCTATCAGTTTCTGAAATATTTCTACTTGTAACCAAAATTATACGTCAGGTATTTAATGTGATTAACATAATCTCTGGCTTGCTTTAACTCATGTTAATCAGACCAGGCTACCATAATTACTCATTTAAAATGTATTTAATTAAAATTATTTTTCACACTGAAGGACATAAGATCTTAACTTGACATTTTATGCAATATGACTGCAAAGAATATCAAAATATAATACAGCTTCAAAGCCCATTTTTGATAATTTTTATGGTGATAAGAAGTTAATTCTAGCATTGTTAAGAATATGACCCATGACTGCAGATCTTTATTAATAAAAAAGATTTCAACCCATTTTGTTTCTTAAGTGTCCAGATGCTGTAATATATCCTGGAACACTAGCACTGGAAATCACAAATTACTTAAGGTGAGAGATAAAGTAAACCCTTATCTCTCTTCTTTGCTACTAACTGACTAAAGTGAAAATTCATCTGAAAGGTTTTAGTGATGACTTTAAGAGACTGTTTAAAATTGCTGCTCACTGAAATGAGGACGCCATCCACAGTACCAGCAGGTTTTCCCACGCTGTTTACTGACCTGCAGAATCCCTGCTGCTCCAGTGTTTGGCTTTTCTTAAGCACAGACCACCAGTTGTGTTAAATTATTCTGTAGTACGTGCCTGAGGAATTAGGTGGATTCCAGTGCCTGAAATATATGCCTCTCTGTTGGCATAAAGCTTCCATCTAATTTTTTATATGGAAGCTATATTTTGAAATTAAAAGCTTCTAAAATCCTACTTCCAAGGAACTTGTTTAATAGAGTGTGCTGCACTGTAACTAGGTTATAAAAAGTTTGATATATGCCTTCCATTGTGTTTGCATAGGATAAACAGTCACACAATCTAGTAAACTTTAGAATAAGTACCTTGATTAATACTGTTTTACAGACAGCAGATTTTATCCATACTTTTTTTTTTAAACTCTCTATTTTGATACATCCAAAACCATGAAAACCATGACATGCTGCTTACAAGCTTACTTTAAATATTTAGGAATTATCTGATCTCACATTTGAACTTGCATCAGTGTAGGACAATAACATGTATTACCGCTGATTGTCTTTTCTGTCTAGTGAACAAATTTAACAAGATGAAGCTTGAAGACACCAGTACCACCAAAATAAAAAATAAAAATCCATATTTTTTCCATATTTTTAATTAATAATATTTTAATATTAAAAATCCATATTTTTACCTCAGTGCCTGGGAAGGTCATGGAACAGATCATCCTCAGTGCCATTACACGGCACATGCAGGAGAACAGGGCGATCAGGCCCAGTCAGCATGGGTTTGTGACAGGCAGGTCATGCCTGTCAAACCTGATCTCCTTCTATGATAAGCTGACCCACTTAGTGGATGAGGGAAAAGCTGTGGATGTTATCTACCTGGATTTTTGCAAAGCTTTTGACACCGTTTCCCACAGCATTCTTCTGGAGAAACTGGCTGCTCATGGCCTGGACAGGTGTACTCTTCGCTGGGTAAAAACCTGGCTGGATGTCCGTGCCCAGAGAGTGGTGGTAAATGGAGTTAAATCCAGTTGGTGTCTGGTCACAAGTGGTGTCCCCCAGGGCTCGGTGCTGGGGCCGGTTCTCTTTAATATCTTTATCAATGATCTGGACGAGGGGATTGAATGCATCCTCAGTAAGTTTGCAGATGACACTAAGCTGGGCAGGCGTGTTGATCTGCTTGAGGGTAGGTTGGCTCTGCAGAGGGATCTGGACAGGCTGGACCGATGGGCTGAGGCCAATGGTATGAGGTTCAACAAGGCCAAGTGCCGGGTCCTGCACTTGGGTCACAACAACCCCATGCAGCGCTACAGGATTGGGGCAGAGTGGCTCGAAAGCTGCCCGGCAGAAGAGGACCTGGGGGTGTTGGTGGACAGCCGGCTGAATATGAGCCAGCAGTGTGCCGAGGTGGCCAAGAAGGCCAACAGCATCCTAGCCTGTATCAGGAATAGCGTGGTGATCTGGACTAGGGAAGTGATCGTCCCCCTGTACTCGGCACTGGTGAGGCCCCACCTCGAGTACTGTGTCCAGTTTTGGGCCCCTCAGTACCAGAAGGACATTGAGGTGTTGGAGCGTGTCCAGAGAAGGGCTACAAAGCTGGTAAGGGGGTCTGGAGGACAAACCTCATGAGGAACGACCGAGGGAGCTGGGGTTGTTTAGCCTGGAGAAGAGGAGGCTGAGGGGACACCTTATCACGCTCTACAACTACCTGAAAGAAGGTTGTAGAGAGATGGGGGCTGACCTCTTCTCCCTAGTGACAAGTGATAGGACGAGAGGAAACGGGTTCAAGTTATGTCAGGGGAGGTTTAGATTGGATATTAGGAAACATTTTTTCACTGAAAGGGTTATTAAACATTGGAATAGGCTGCCCAGGGAGGTGGTGGATTCGCCATCCCTGGAGGTGTTTAAAAAAAGGGTAGATGGGGCACTTAGGGACATGGTTTAGAAGTGGTTTTGTCAGGGTAGGTTAATGGTTGGACTTGATGATCTTAAAGGTCCCTTCCAACCTCAGCAATTCTATGATTCTGTGATTCTATGATTTTAGAAAAACATTAGTATAGAGAACTTAATTAATTTTTCTGTGAGATTATTTAGAACCTTAAGACTCAATTTCCAAAATAACTGCTTTTCATTTTCTAGTTCAGCCTATGCTTGCTTATAATAAGTTGTCTACGTTTTCACAGCTGCTCTGTATTTATAGTCTAATGGGAAATTTCACTTGTCAGGGATGGTATGACAAATAAATGTCCCATATGTGCATTTTATTCTTAGGTGTGTCTTCTTATCAGCCAACAAAATGTCAAGAAAAATAGTTTGAAGCCATTTAACTGCACACACACAGAGGCTGTTTTTTTTCTGTGCCACATCCCAACCGATTGAGAAGTGAGCTGCAGTTCTCTTATAGAAGAGTAAAATTTTACTGACCTTTCAGACCTTCTTGGATTCTTTACTACAGCTATTCCCATTTCAGGAACTCTTGAGTGGGCAGATGGAAGTTGTCCACTTCAGTGTGGCAAGGGAGACCTGTAATAAATCTTCTACATGCCATCAAAATTTTCTATGCAGTATCTTCAAGACAGTGTGTGAACTTCTCTGTTTTCTCTCAGTTCTTTCCTAGGATAAAATGTACACCACATCACAAAGACTTTGTGAACCAATCGTAACATAGCACTTCCAAAATTCCTGAAAGACTGAGGCTCTCCAGCCCTATTTCCAGAAGGGAACCTACACAAGACCTATTCCTCTGGAAAACTCTGTTGGCATGGCCTGTGCATCGAGGCCATGTTGGCATGGCCAGTGCATTTGCTGTCCACGCATGGGTCAGGCAAGAAAATAAAGAAAGTCTTGATATCATTCTTGCTATTGGTAGACATAGCGGATGAGCCCGCACATTACAGCAGATATACGCTATTGACAGAGGTTCCTAGAGTAAATGGGACCTAGAAGGAATTATTAACGACCCTTCACATTTTTCATAGACATCTTGGCCTATTTAGTCCATAATAATTAGTTCCTATTACATTGTCAAAAGGAAGTCATAATGAAAATGGCAGCTTCATTTTAACTTACCTTAAAGCTGCCAGACAAGTACTAATTACTGAGAAATATATTGCTTTTTTTTTTTTAACAAGAGAGAGTAATATAAGACCTAAATGAATTAGACATGATTTGTGTAAGTTATGATAGAACCAGCTCTGAATTGGCATATTTCATGCCAGTTATGAAAGATAAAAAGCCTGGCAATATCCACAAGAAAGATCAAACTTTCTTTCCTAATTTTCCTTTGGCAAATGATGTGGGATATATCAGCTTTGATCAACAGGGAAGGAAAGAAGTACAATGCACAGGAAAGCTGATTTGACAAGTAATTATCAGGAATGTCAAGGCAAACAAGGTCCCAAATAGAACACTTAAGTGTTAGGTAAAACTTCTCTATTATCAAACATCTAGGGTTGAATTGATTTTTCTGCCTCTCTCTCTAATGACTTACCCCCTGGAGGTGTTTATCTTCCATTACAGTCAATAAAGAAAACCCAGGCAGAAGAAAAAGGCTGAAATTAGGTGAGATGAATCCCACTAGTATTCAAGAATCTAAGTATTCTCTACCGTCCTTTCTCCTGTGACTAGTACTGGACTACGGCATTAAAATGTGATTCCTACAACTATGATGAATAAATGAATTTCATTTATACACAGTGGAGAATAAATATCTCTATTTACAATAATGGGTAATATTTCTGCTAGCTGTTAATGCAATAGATGGAGTGCTGTGCTGTTGTAGTAGAACCATCCAGCTAAACAAATGTTAGTGCTTAGTACTGAGAAAGGCACTTGCATAAAGAAGTGTTTGGATATATTTTAGCATAGCCTACCGTGTGATATGAATAAATGAAGGAAATTATAGGCCCATCAGTCTTACTTCAGTCCCTTGGAAAGTTATGGAACAAATCCTCCCGGGGGCTATCACACGTCAAATGAAGCACGTGATTGGGAAAAGCCAGCACAGAGTCACCAAGGGCAAACTGTGCTTGACAAACCTGACCTTCAACAACAAAGTAACCTGCTCAGTTGATGTGGGGCAAATGGTGGACATTGTCTACCTGAAATTCTCCAAGGCTTTCAACAGGGTTCCCCACAGCTTCCTCCTAGAGAAACTGATGCGTTACAGTCTAGACAAGTGCTCTGTGCGGTGGGTGGGGAACTGGCTGACAGGCCCCACCCAGAGGGTGGTGGTAAATAACTCCTTTTCAAACTGGCAACCTGTCACAAGTGGGGCCTCCCCAGGGATTGATCCTGGGCCCAACACTGTTTAATATCTTCATAAGTGATCAGGATGATGGGATCAAGCGTACCGTGACAAAGCTTGCAGATGACACCAAATTGAGTGGGGAAATGGACACTTTGGAAGGGAGACCCACCCTGCAGGAAGACCTGGATACGCTGGAAGAGTGGGCTAACAAGAACCTTATGAAGTCCAACAAGGACAAGTGTAAGGTCTTGCCCCTGGGAAAATGTAATCCAGGCGTGCAGCACAGGCTGGGATCTGCCCAGCTGGGGAGGAGCTCTGTGGAAAGGGACCTGGGGGTCCTGGTAGACAACAAGCTCAATATGAGCCAACAGTGTGCTGCTGCGGCAAAGCAAGCCAACAGGATGCTGGGTTGCATCAACAAGGGCATCACCAGCAGAGACAAAGAAGTCATTATCCCACTCTGCTCAATGCTTGTCAGGCCACACCCGGAATGCTGCGTTCAGGTTTGGTCCTCGCTATACACAAAAGATGTGGACAGGCTGGAGAGGGTCTGAAAAAGGGCCAGAAGGCTTAGGGGAGACCTTAGCACCATGTTCCAGTATTTAAAGGGTGGCTACAAAGAAGATGGAGACTCCCTTTTTACAACGAGTGACATGGAAAAGACAAGGGGTGGTGGGTACAAGTTACTCCTGGGGAGATTCCAATGGGACTCAAGAGGAAAATTTTTCACAACGAGAGCAATCAGCCATTGGAATAATCTCCCGAGGGAAGCAGCAGATTTCCCATCATTGGACCCTTCTAAGATTCATCTGGACAGGGTGCTGGGCCATGTTGTCTAGACCGTGCTTTTTCCAAGAGAGGTTGGACCAGATGATCCTGTGATTCTATGGTTCTATTAAGTCAAATGGCAGTACACTTTTCCAGACATTATTGCCAAAATAATCTCTACTTGTTTGAATTACTCTATAAAGAACTTCAGTTGTCTTGAGCTGACTTGGTCCAATTATTTATTACGAGTGAAATAAATGGGATAACGCTTTTCAGCTTTTGCAGCTTACCTGTAGCCATATCTGTGCTGTTAATAGGCTCCCTTATACACCACATAAGATCTACCAGTTGCCAGCACAGTTCAGGATTTCCTATTAAAATGTATTTTTGCTAAAGGCAGTCATATGCGATGCTGGTGGCACAGTTCCAGAGAACAGTAACTTTGCAAAGCATTTAAGAACATGTCAACAGAAATGGCTAAAAAGTGTTTAACTTAAATGTTTAAGTTACAGCTTACTTAAGTAAGTGGCTAAATGTTTTATTGGACTGCAGCAGCTACGACGCAAAAAACCACAAGCTCTCTGTTCCCTTGGGAATTACTATATAAACTCATTATGTGTACAATTTCTGTCCAGAAGCAGGCTTCTCTGAGCCCAGCAAGATCTTCTGGGTCTTTAGTGGTATGCCAGTTCCACCACTCTGTGGCTGAATGTCATGCCCTATGGATCTGCTTATGCAGACCCTGAACTCGTCTCAAAAGCCAGGCTGACCTCCACCCCACCGGTGCCCTACCGTCACTCCTGCTGAGCCCTAAGTTTGCCTTCAGTGCAGGACAGACAGAATCTTTCTGAAGGTCAGCGCCCAACCCCTTAACCCCGCTCACTCCTAAAGTGGGTTCAGAGCCTCTCTGCATCCAGCAGGTCCATCAAATAAATTCTTCAGTCGTACACAGGGTTCCGGTCGTTAATCGTCCTTACTGCTTTCTTTCATCTCTTCAATAATTCAATTTCTGCCACCTTTGCTTGAAACCATAGATTTTCAAGAAGAAAAGGAGCAGGTTTCTTGAAGGGTTTGCTTGTGGAACGATCTTCATACTACAGTCAAGCATTGACAGAGTGACAAGCACAGGTGATTGTCAGGGTTGACCTTAAATGAGACTGTAGTGATGATATATCCTCACATATTTTTATAATGTTTTTATAATGTAAGTCATCAGCAAATACTCCATCTCCCCTAGCAATGTAATTACACTGTTGCAAATGTGGTGCATTTACAGAGTGGCAAATGCATTTATCTTCTCTTATCCACTTACCTGACTTGCTAAAGGTTTTTAATAATCCCCAAAGTAATGGGAGCTGAATAATTCATGTCCAAATTAGATATGCATTAATGGTCCCAGTGCAGTTAACTGGAAAACTAGAAGCTCGCTTAGTGCATGCTTATAGCAATAAAACACTTTGAAGGCTACTGCGACCATAACTGCTAGGCTGGATAAAGCTGAGTCACTAAAAAGCGGTGATTTAATCTTTCCTGTTTACCTTCTCTGAAGTACACTGCTTGTTGAACCACTGCCGTAAAAGAACACTTTAGTTTGCATGGCAAAATAAACACATTTTTGCTATCTTTATTTGCAAAATACAATCATTTAATCATACTTTGTTCAGTGAAGCTGATTTTATACATTCTCTGCAATAGTTTACTTAGCATTTTAAAAAATTGCTAAATCACCTATATATTGAAATTTATGGGACTGTCTGCACAGCTCTGGTAAATTTTTCAGCATTATCTCAAACTTTTAACACAGTGACATTTCTGTTGAAATAAGTTAACCACGTTCAGCTAAGTCTCTCTTTTGAATAAAAACATAAGAACCTTTTTTAAACGACGAGCTTGAAGCTATAGTTGAGCAGCTGACTTATCTGGGGGTAGCAGATGTAGTACAGTATGTAGCAGGATGTGCAGAAGTGGGTGAGCATCTTGTGTGCTAGAAGGGAATATTAAATCTTCGTGTTCGCATAGCCAATACTATGATTACTCTACGTACAGTATTTCCTGCGTATGCTAAATCTGCGAGCATCTCTGTACCGGTTCACAGCAGAGGTAGGTGCGTTCCACCCGAAGGCTGAGCAGGGTGGTGGCAGCCGGGACAGAAGGTGGCACTGTTGCCTTTGCACAAAAGCAAGTCTAGCCTGGCAAATTAAAGACATTAGTACTTCAATCTCTTCGTTAAATTCTATCCATGTATTTACACGGTTTAGAGCTGTAAAAGGAATATGCAGTCAATTTTACAAAGGTGTTTAATCTTGTAATCTAACATTATTCTTTTTGATCACAAAATCCTCTCTTTTTTTCTTCCTTAGCATTGTTGATTTAAATGTGATTTCATATTATGCTTTCTATTATGGCTATAAACATAAACTCTCGTATAGCAACAAACTTCTCTCTGACTTGTGCGTTGTGGCTTTACTGTCGGTGTGGTGAACCTCTTACCATATTTCTCTATAACACTTCTGTAGCCTCCAAAAAGAATAATTTAACCCTTCTTTACCATTTCTGTCCCGAAGTTTGTGAGTAGTTGAAAGGCTCTAAATATGGTAGGCCAAAATATATAGACGACATAGCTGTGTATTCCTTTTTGCCTGTATGCAACCATTTTCACCTCAAGGCAGCCCCAATGTTCAACGGAGATCAGCATCTGAATGAAAGAACAGATGACTTGAGTGAGTGGCGCATGGTCTACGCGATGTCACTGAGGAGTAAGCAGAATGCAGTTGTCTTTGTCCCTGCTCTCCCTCCCTCTTCAGTTTGTTCTTTGCTCAACAAACAAGATTCAAGTTCCTATTTGATTCATTACATTGATACACAGATACATCATTTCATTTATTTATGAATATAGAAGAATGTAAGCACAAATTCGGAATCTTCTGAGCTCCTTAACTTCCAACAGACAGGCAGGCCGTTGCTTCGGGGTGGTAGCCTAGGTGAGAATATGAGGGGATAATAATAAAGAGGAAAGAGAAAAAAGATACCGTAACTTTATCTTTTAATTTTTGTGTTAGAAATATTATTCTTTATACAGTTAGTGATGCTATAATGTTTCAGTATAAAATAGTTATATGTTGTAAAAAACCTAGTTAAAATTTTAATATGTAAAACACTAAATGCCCATGTAAATTTTACCACAGCAACAGCTATAGAATAATGGAATAAAATAGTTTGGAAGGAAAGTCTGAGGTCATCTGCTACAACCTCCTGCTCAAAGGAGGACCAGCTTAAATCAGGTTGCTCAAGTTCTTGCGTAGTCGGGGTTTGATTATCTGCAAGAATTGAAATTTAAATGTTCCCCAGGCAAGTCATTCCAATATTTGGCCACTCTCGTATCCTTCTTTGCTACAAGGGCATAGGGCTGACTCATGTTCAGCTTTGTGCACCAGGTCTTTGGCAAAGTTTCTTCCGTGCCACTTCCCAGCCTGTGCTGGTTCAGGGGCTTGCTCCACACCAGCCAGGGGCAGGACTTGCATTTGCCTGTGCTGAACTTCATGTGGTTCCTCTCAGCCCATTCCTTCAGCCTGCCGAGGTCCCCCTGAACCATAGCCCTGCCTGCTGGTGTTACCAGCCACCACCTCTGATCTGGCATTGTCCTCAAAGCTTCTGAGGGTGCACTCCGTCTCATTGTCCAGACCATGCCTGTCTGCTTTGGGGGATGCTCCAAAAAACACACTGAAAGAGTAATTAGAAAAGGTGAATGGAGGAGCATAGGGAGTAAGAATTATGGGTGTCCAGGAAGTCTGAAGTTTTTCAGAAAAGGAAAATTCATTTCTGCTCAAATGACAGAGGTGGCTGAAAGAGAGCAGGAATGCAGATTACTGACCCTAAGGTTCAAGAGACAAACAAGTGGTGAAGAATTGTTTCATTGGAATTAAAATAGTCAGGCAATGGTCGGGGAAGGGTTTACAATACAGCTGGAAGGCAGGAACTTCTGAGGAGCTCTCTACAAAACCGGGAGAGGAGACAAGCAGATTCAGTCGTATGTTTTTAGCAAAGGAAATCAGTTCATATTAAACCGCTCTTCCTTTGATTTTTGCAAATGTTTTTATTCAGCTAATGAACTTACTTAAAATTATTGTTACTGTCTTAATTCCTGTGAAAAGTACTAGAGTGCATCTGGATGACACAACTGCATAAGGGTTAAAAAAAGGAGTCACTAAAGTTCCAAATTGTTCACATTTCAATATTATGACTGGGCATCCTGTGACAAAGAGATAAAAAAAGAACATTCCTCTGGAAAGGACTAACCCACTGCATTGATAAATGCTAAAACTGTGTTCTGTTTCTATTTAAAATGTAGCCAAGTTTTTCAATGAGTTGGAATTTCAGTTCAGTCATAGCAAACGTGAAGCAATACTCTGCTCGTTTATTCATTCTAGGGTGAGTATTACCAGGGAATTTTCTTCCATTACATTATGCTTAAGTCTATTGTTCCTCCATTGGACAAAATTCCCACTGTAATTATAGGTATTGTGCTTTCCTTAAATTGAAGTGATTTCTAATTATTAGTTTTCTTTCAGAGAGACATGAAGGTTGAAATATAGAAAACCACTGTCCCATTCCCAACCTTAGATCTGACAGATAGGAAAATGCTGGGCAAGAACATGAAACCAACAGTTTTAGTTCCATCAATAAAGAGCAAAATTTGTATAAAGAGTTCCCTTTAAATAGGGGAAAAAATATTCAAATCAGCTGATGGTTATAAGTGGAAGTATGCACAGACTAACAATAAGAAGGCAAGCCAGGTTGTGTGTCAAGTCCCCAGTTCTGGACTTAAGAACATCCTTTTGGCCCTTACCCCCTTTTTTTTCAGTATCTGAACCTGAATCTTAATCAATTATTTAAATCAGAAATAATGTGCAGACAAACTTGTGAGTGCATAAAACTGCCACTGGTAGCAAAACCACTGGCAAAAACAGCGGTATAAAATAGTAACAAACTGGTTTAGGACCTAACATTATTTCTTAATGCATCTGGACAAAATTCACTCTCTCTGACCTGTGGGAATTCAAACACCCCCAAAAACTTCTTTTTTGGTCTCATTCAACAGTTTACATTGAAACTGTTATGGATCAAGTGAAGCAGCTAACTTCAATTATGATTTTAACTTTGGATTAATTTGACATTTAGAATAAGAACAGGTATCATGCAAATAAGGCCTGAATGGTTTTCTCTTAAATCTGTTGCCATTCACCAACGTGAGGAACAAATTTGTCCCTTAATTCACCTTACTGTAAAATGGACAAGACTGTCTCACAAGACGTCCTTGTAAGTATTACACTAACCTCTCTGTCCTACATATCATCTTAACCTATATTACCTTCCCCAGTTAATTAAATCAGAAAACTGCTTTAAGTTTTTTTAAACATCGTGTACATTTATACTATCAGATAAAAAATTGAAATAATAAGGAGCAAACAAAAATTATCTGCAAACGCTATTGACTTTTCAATTAGCATTTCTTCAATCAATATAGTATATTGATTGAAGCCATTTCTGAAATAGTCCCAAGATCCAGTCTTGAATCTCTGCAAATCTCTCATGTAAAAGATGAAGGAAATTTTTGTCTTCGGCTGAACTGAGCTGTTCCTGCATGGACAAAGATTAATTTTTTGAGTTACAAAATGCCATTTAGGTTGCTGGTGAGATCTTCATTTCTTAGCTTAAGGAATTAGAGCATCCTGCTCTAATTGACCCTACCTTGAGCAGAGGTAGGACTAGAGGTCTCTTCCAAACTCTTGTGGTTCTGTGATCTGATTCATTTATGTCAGACACATTTTGTTGCTTTTCCAGGTGCCTCCTTTATATGTGTGTTGAGGATTACCACCCTGTTTAATAATTTTGGTTGAATGGCATGCTTATCCTCTCCTCAGCCTCTTCAGCTTCTAGCCTCACATATTAATGTAAATGACCATAATACATCCTGCAGCTGCTACAGCTGTCTTCCAGGAATGATCAGAGCTCTTTTTCATTCATCTGTAAATATAAGGTCATGAGATTACTGTTGGCCAAGAATTAAACAGATAAAGTCTCTTCAAGTTCACCTTACCAATGTTTCATCGCTTCCCTTCCCATGTTTGGCATGTGTCCCATAAGAGTTCCTGAGCAACCAGTGGCATACTTCAATGTCATTGTTAATCTCTGGTTGTAGAATGTTTATTTTGGCATTGTCTAGACAGTCGAGTAGATTTTCTGCTAAAAGCTATTAAGAATCCTGCTGTAGCACAAGAATCAGTCCTCAACAGCACCACCTTGAGACAAATTATATTATGACGTTTTTGTGTGGACTATGGGCCTTATTATGTATTACTATCTATGTACTAATTGATACACTCAGCCAAACTCATTTTTGGTAAATCAAAGATGTCTCAATAACACTAGAAATACGATTAATAAAAAATATCACATATAAAAAGTTAAGGACTGTAGTGGGTTTATTGTTCTTGAATCCAAATCTGTCAAAGGATATTTATCAAATTGAGACAGCTACATCTAGCTCTCTGATTTAACAGCAGGGACTCACTTTCCTCACTTTGTATTTATTACATCTTCAACTCATTCTTATTATATCTTCAAATATTGTCTTCAAGTGTGAAATAAATAAAGCCCTTTACTGCACCAGACATGCATGTTAATGGACACAGGCCATGAAGAAAAGTGACTTAGTCATTAACAGCTGAAATTATGTTAAGCATCTGAGTATGATTTCATTTCCTCTGGTTTCCTTTTATGTGTAATATACCTGGATTTTTAAAGGTAATTATTAAAACCACACCTTTATTTTTTGTGACTGCACATTTAATTTACGGACACAAGCATACTTTTGCTAAAACAAAAATAAGTATAGAAAGTGTAATCTTAAATGGAAAAAAAATCCAACTGTTTCAACTTCAAAGTACTTACTTATGAAGTTATATATCTAGAAATTATAGCTGAATATCACAAATGAAAGGAGAAAATTATTACCAAATGTCATGATGTTTAATTGTACATAGGAGCATGGGTGGCTATTTACAAAGCAGCATAAATAAGAAGATATTCAAATGTCTTTGAAAGTTGCCTTTTAGTACAAACTTGACTATTGAATTCAAAATAAATAAATGTTCATCTCAAAGTGGGGAAAACATTATCAGATCAAAAGAATGTGAGAATTCAAACCTTTAGTTAATTTTTAAAAATGGTAAAAGAGTATGTCAATATTAACTTCTGTGAGATCAGAGAAGAAAATCAGGTCTTTACTATTTTTAATGACTTTGATTCCTATCATCTTTGGGCAGTAAGTCTTTTAGATACTGACTATCTATCTATTAACTCCAATTGTGAAACATAAAATAGTGTTACTAAAGAAAAAAAAAAGAATAGCATTATTACTGTGAAACCCACAGCCTTTAACAGATGAAATCTTGAGAGAAATGTGACAATTTACTTTAATGAGTTTTTCATCAATTTATAGTCTACTTCTTCAGCAATAATCCAGGATTTTTTGTCTGGTTAAAAGCATTTGCATTATCACCATCAAACCTGAGAAATACCGAGAATTGAACTGTGTGCTTTTATTTTCTGTAAGTCTTACTGGGCCTGGTGCTTGGGTCAAACTGAGTACTCAGAAATAATGAGAAGATATTTTAAGGTATTTGTGGACACTCTGATAACACTGCACTCCGAGATAGTTCCCATATTGAGATGTGGCTCCAATGGCCAGCATGCTGAAAAGCACGTCTGTCTTTCCTGTTCCCTTGTGTGTCTTTCCTGCTTTCACAAAGGTCACAGCATCCTCTGGTCTCCCTGTTTCTGATCACAGGAATTTTGCCTCTTTATGCAAGCAGCGTTACTGCTCATTACATTAACCCTGATAATCTAACTAGCTAATAACCTGGAAGACCACTAAGCAAGAAGTGGAAAGAAAGATTTGACACTGTTGCACCAAGATCTCAAGGGTCCCCCACTTTTTGGGTAGTCGTCTAGAAGTCAAAATATTTAGCTGGGGAGGGAAAAGCTTTTCCCTGGCCGTGTTTTAAAACCTCCTGGCCACAGCTCTGTGATGAAGGACCATGTCTGCTCATAAGTGGTGATTATCATAAGTGTGCAGGTTAAGATGATTGTTTCATATGAGTAGATTAATGTGACCAATAGGCGTCTATTGTCCCAGGAAGATGAAATTGTATTTGTGCAGACCAGCAGCAAAACTCATGCACGGCTTCTGCATGTGAGCTTCTTCGTCCCCCTATCAGCTCAGGTGTCCAGGTACCTTTGGAAAAGCAATTGTTCCAATGAGAGTTTGCAAAACATATGGCACAGATTATTTTATTAGATAATAGAAGAGAGTTTGTGTTATGTGGGGTGATTAGCAGTCCTAGTACTTGCTGTCCCTCCTGAAACCTCTAGCCTAGTGGACTTTGCCTTAGGACCATGTTATAGGAAACTATTCAAGACTAAACAATACTTATTTCGACAGTAATTAAGCCATGGTGATATTGTAAGCTGTTGCCTGGCAACTGCTAGGAGATGACAAATTAATTCCTTTTTTAAACTGATATTAATTGCTTCATTTTATCAAGTTAAAAAAAAACCACACCAAAAACCATCAACATTATAATGAATTTAAAAGTAAAGGAAAGAGAAGATAATGTGAGGAGGGGAGGGGACGAGAAGTGAGAATAAACCATGTAAAAGGAAACTGAGTTAGAACAAAACAGTGATTCATAGGGTAAAAAAGAAAACACACATAGAGAGGAGAGGAGAGGAGAGGAGAGGAGAGGAGAGGAGAGGAGAGGAGAGGAGAGGAGAGGAGAGGAGAGGAGAGGAGAGGAGAGGAGAGGAGAGGAGAGGAGAGGAGAGGAGAGGAGAGGAGAGGAGAGGAGAGGAGAGGAGAAACCGTCACAGAACAACACCTGTAAGGACATAAACAATGGGATCCAGACACCAAACAACATGACGAACAGTCATGCTGGGTTAAAAGAACTAATTCAAATTTCTTCTTTTTGGCAAAGGCCTATATGCAAAACAAGGAAAATTCATCATGATGAGGTTACCTAGAAGGAACTTATTCTTTTGGAGAATGGGCACTCTTGAAGTTTACAGAGTATTTTATTTAAAAGAAATTACTTTTTCCCTCTTTCCTTAAGGAGGGCTCTTTCCAGATTCAGGTTTTGGAAAAACACTGACGTGTCTAAAAGATATTTGCCTTATACGTGCCCAGGCAACCTGAGAGCAACTGCAGCAGTAGTCAAGAAGTTGCAATCAAAACAATGTTTGCTACTTTTTGGGACCCAGTGCTATATTCACCATGGTTCCATGACTGATGGTCTCAGAAAGATCCAATGGCTCCTGCCTCAACTCGCTTTTGCTTAGTTACTTTACACCAAGGACTTAAAATAAGCCCATAAAAAAAAAGAAATTTTTGCTTTTATTCTTTGGATAACTGTGTTCTGACAAAATTTTGCCTCCAGATCTCAGGAGGTAAAATTAAATAGCTAGATTTCGATGATCAGCAGAACTCCATTCTTATATAGATTTGATCTCAAAGTGCTTTCAAAAACTGAAGAACATATTAGTCTTCAGTGTGGGAACACTGCCTTACCGATGATAATAGTATTTCTGGGTTGTATTTAATCTGGACGAACTACCTTTTGATAAAATAAAAACATATTGATTTGGTAAAAGTTTTCTTAAAGAATTGCCATGATTTGCATAATAATTTCGTTGGTCCAATATGGAAGACCTTGTCAGAGTGACCTCAAATACCTCAAAAGATCCCATTAGTAACATTATTTATTTAAGCTGACTTTGAATGAATAAGGAGGTGTAAGTTCAGGTACTTGCTGTATCTAGACGAGAGCAAAAACTTGAAACTGGATCTTCAGTAATGAAGGTAAGTGATTTTATCCCACATTGGGATAACATCCTCTCCCGCAATGTGGATTCCAAGGTTTTAAAATGTTCCCTGTTTCCCAAATTACTATCTGCAGCATTTTTCATGATGCTTATTGGAGAGGGCCAAAGGCTTTCTTCTGCAGTGAACAGGACAAGTTGTAATTAGCTGAGATGATGAACATCAGCTAGATTTGTGCCAACAAAGGTCTTTGTAATTAGGTCACCTGATGACTTGGGTTTAAAGAAAGAAAACAAATGCATATTATAGTACAAGCACATTAACTTCAATACAATTAGTGTAATTGCAGTGCAGTTATAATGCAGTTAAAATTTGTTAAAAATAATTATTGCTAATGTACCTGAATTATGAAGTGTATTTAGAAGTTTGACTTCATAGTTTCATTTTCTGTATAACACCAGAAAAATTGCTTTTTCATTACGTCAGCTGTCACAAATGTTTGTTGTTGTTTCTCTGAAGCTTTATAAACAGCCACTGGGCAAAAATCCCTGGTATTCCAGCTGCAATAAGAATGTCCAGTCAACTGCATGATCAGGCTGTCTATTCATATGACACCAGTGTTTTTGTTATGAGAAAGGGATTTGGATTGACCTTCCCTTCTACAGCATACAAGGTCTTCAGATTTAGTGAGTCTAGGTTATGTTGACTCCTTAACACAACCTTAGGTGATTCCTGATGTGATCAGCAAAGGGACAAGGATGTGCCAGTGACAAGCACCACATTTCTCTTAGGTGCTCAGTTCCAGGAGTCAAAGTTGCAGCTGCAGACAGTGGTCACCCTGCCAAGGGAGAGAAGAGGGCATCTCTGCTGTCTACAAAGAAATGCTAGCATACTGTCTCTGGTTTAACCCTAGAGCTAAGTCAGGGATATGAGAAGGTACTTAGGTAAAATTAGATTTCATGCCTAAAATGATCTCTGGGATTTAGATGCTGAACGTATCCCTTTTGGTACTGACAATTGGCTTACTCTTTTTTTCCTGCAGTCTTGTAAGAGGAGTTACTGCCACTCACCTTTAAACACAGTGTCTTAACTTGATTTGGGCTGAGCCAGAATGACCTCAAACAGTCATTGGTTGTGTCCCAGGTGAGCATCCTCAGTGCTGCCAAGAAGGGGAGAATTCCCCTCCTCCCTCCACTGCCCCACCACGCAAGGTGAGAGAGCACCAAAGGAATCTGATCCAACTGCCCACTGGCAAACGCACTCTGCTGGGAAGAGAAAGCAGCAAAGCTCTCTGAGGGGCTTCTGCAGATTGTTTCCCATGACCTTTTAGTGCAAGATCCCTAAACAGCTGTGGGAGCAGGGGACAGAACTTTATGGATTACATACACCTCCAGTGCAGCTTGCTAGAGAGTGGTCTGCCTTTTCTTAGAGACAGCAAGTATTTGAGTGCTCTCTTGAAAGTTTAAATACCAAAGGGAAGACTATGGAATAACCTGCATAAACAAATGACCTTCCTTAGTTTCCGTGAGAAAGGTGCTGGAATGCATCTTGAAAGAGATGGGTTTCCATCCTTTCCTAAAGCCCCTGATCTCAAGGGTGTCTTGTGAAAAAGAGAATTGCAAGAATGCAGGAGGAGCTGTGGTCTGTCAGTTCTACTTAGCTCTCTGTACGTGGAATTAAGTTACTAATTGGAGTAGGAAGCAGTAAGAGAAGTCACATGCTTTTTTGCCCCAAAGATCTTGAAATTAAAAATACTTGAAAAGCCATTCTTAACATAGAACTGAGAACTAATTGGTAGTGGCCGTACACAAGGAAGCTTTCATTATTTTCATCTTGTGAAATATTCTTTAGTATTTCAAGATTCTTGCTAGTACTTGGACGGAAAAGCATTATTAAAAGTAAAGAGATTATACTGAGGTGAACTTTTTAACATGAGGTACTCAGTCTCTTGCCAGAACTCAATGATATTTATCATGTGAGAATGTCTACCAGCTGAAAAAAAAAAAAAACCCAAACCAACCAACCACCCGTAATTATTTTTCAGTTGTAACAATTCTGTAATAAAATAGTCCTTGGAGTAGCATGGGTGTTGCTCACAGGCATCACACACAAAGCCTAAGTGACTATGCACAGTCAAATGGATAGGGATAGCTATTTGTGGGAGACCTGAGTTCATTTTGCTGTGAAAAAGTAGGTAGTCCAGTAACGTAGTCCAGTAACAGCCTTTCTCTGACAGTTATTTCCAGCTGTATATATTAAGTGGATCTCTTATGCCTATTCGGACGTTCTCTGACTAGCAAAGCTGTAGGAGTAAAAACCAACAGGTCTTTAGTGAGACTCTTCCACTCCACTCCATGGGACAGCAGCTGCTGTGTGCGAAGAGTGTTTTATGCGTAGCCACTTCGACTGACGTTGTCCCCATAGAAGTCCCCAGATCTTCCCAGTGACTCAGATGGATCCAACCTGGAGCTAGGTACTTCCAGCATTCTGAGCTGACCTGGGCACCATCTGCCTTCCGGGTTTCAGCGAGGCAGTAGCAAGCCCTTGCTGCTCAAACAGGAAAGACCCTAAGGAAAGGGCATTATGGAGACGATCAATGGGGAAGCACGAATCAGAAACGTGGGCTTTGTCAGACTCTGCATAAAGCATATTCTTCTGCATGATGAAGGAAGCTCAGTATATGGGAAAATATTATTATTTAATGAACTCCCATTGTCATTCTCATTTGAAGTTGCTAATGAGGCTGAAGTCAATATCCTTCATCTGTTCAGTAAAGTGAATTCCTCTTCCTGACAGTCTTAGATTGCCAGTGGGTAGACGCAGATTTGTGAGAAGGACTAAATGGTGTTTACTGTGGTGACTGATTATCTCCTGAAGAATCATGTGTTTTTCTCCAACAGTAGAGGATATAATTTAATTAGGCTGTTATTTTAAATGTTCTGATTTTTTTAATGCATTAACTTATGGCCTGTGGCTGATAGAAAAGAAATTAACACTGACTCCTTTGAGTGTGGAATGAATTGCAGTTTGCAAGGGGAGAAAATTAATTATAAATGCCTGCTATTTAAGTTTTCCAGATTCAGATGATAAATGAAGCAATTATTACATGTCAAGTATATAAACAGTAATTCGTCAACATTTCAGCTTATTAATTCTAACATTTGCCATTCCATGTAACATATTTATCACATTTTATTGCTTGTTGATGAAAAATCTAGCATAGTTCTCTCAATTATCTTTACACAGCTGCATAATGAAGCAACAAAGTAGGGATGTATATCACAGTCCTGAACGCCACGAAAGGGTTCTTATTTGTCTTGACTTCAGCTCAAAATGAAGCACCAAGACCTCAGCCTGGCCCAGCTACAGGCACCTGTCCTCATTTCACCTTCCCAACCTTGCTTTCAAGGTGGTGTGCTGCTGAGCTCCTGATTGCATTTCAGACCCTGTTTCTGCCAACTACTGCGTGCCCAAGCCCCGCTGACTCATCCTGCCTGGATGCTCCTTCCTGCTCTTTCTAATCACATCTGTGTGGCTTTCCTCACGCTTTCTCTGTACTTAGAATGCCCTGAGAGCACCTTCCACCGTTTTCAGATTTCTCTCTGAAGCCCTGGTGTTCCACTGTGCTCTTTGGCATGTATCATCCATTCCTTTCACCCTCTCGTTTTGGACACAGCTGTCTAATCAGGATGCTCCAAACTTTACCTTACGGACTGAGAAGAGAGGCTCAAGCAACCTCTTTACTAAGACAGACAGCTCTGATTGTTAATGATCTGTTTATGGAGCTGCTGTAAAATCTTCCTGTTCTGCACTACTGCTTTAGTCTGGAGGCTCTTCTGATACAGGCCATGTGATCAGACAGATCACAGGTCGGACAATCTGGGTTTCACAACAGCTTTGGGCTGCCCTGTGACGTGTGATTCATTGCTTTATATCCCTGGGTGAAATCGTGGTCCAAGTTACGTCAATGGAAAATGGCCATGACTTGAACCCCTGACATTTTGTTATTCCTTAATAAGGTTAGGCAACCAGGTTTTTGATAAATCCAGTGTGAGAAAAAGAAAGCTGATATGAATCTCTCAAGCTCATCATCATGTTTTGGGGTAGAAGGAGGGATGTAACTGATGGTTAAGAGGCTTCCTGAAACTCAGCGGTCATTCAGGGTTTACAGTACCTCAGCTACTGAAGCAACCTGTACAGGGGATCATGAGGCTAGGTTTTTGGCAGGTGTGAAGGGAAGAAGAGTTTGGATTAAGTTACTTAAAGCTAAAAATTAAAACCGAGAATCACAAAAAAAAACCAAAACTGTTTATCTGTGCTCAATAGAGTGAAAAGATTTTTTTACGTACAATATGTTTATTTACACATCATATATGTTGCATCAGAAAGCCATCACTCAGCTGATTCATCTCCTTATTGGCTTGTGATCCACTATGACACCTAGAGCCTTCTGTGTGCAGCTGTTCCCTAGCCAGCTATTGCTTAGTGTTTCAATGCAGATGGTTATTGCTGCCTAAAAGTGTAATTTTCTGTTTATTAAATAGCTTTTTTTTCCTTTTTCCATTTGTCAAGGTTACTCTGAACGTTAGTTCTGTCTACTGAGCTGCCGATAGCTCCTTCCATTTTTATGCTGTTTGTAAACTGAGAGCGTAATCTGTCATCATTTAGTTAATTGATAAAAACTTTCATCAATTCCAAGATAATCCGGTTTAATTCAGCTGCTACTGTGAACTAAAAAAGATAATAAAAATTTGGGAAAAAGAAAATGATTAAAGATTAGGGATAAACTTCTGAAATCACTTTAATGGGGTCTCTTGGATGCTGACAGTAACAAAATAAAAACATACTCAGAAAAGTGTGCTTCTACCTATTTTCCAGAAGACAAAACCAGAATAATTTGCATTAAGAAAACTTTACACTTCCTTTACAGTAGATACTTTGGAAAAAAAAAAAAAAGAAAAAAGAAAGAATTTTTATATTATTTCATGCTTTAGAATTGTACAGAATCTGCAGGGGATAAAAGTAATAAATGCATGCCACTTCTGGAATCTAAAGACTTGGGGAAAGGAAGATTAAAACCACGATTTACAAACCAGTTATTTCAGAGAAGACATGTATGCTGGCAGTTATGCAAATGGAGGAACTGGCTACAATATACTCATTTTAGGCTTACCTGTAACTGTAATATACATATATATAATATACCTATATGCTAATAACCTCTAAGTCTTCTAGTCTTAAGGCTGCATCAGCCCCTAAGACCACTTAGCCACGAACACATGGTATATTTGCCCTATGTAATAATAGAAACCTACCTTTCTGATGCGCATCTGTGCACCAACAAACGCAATCTTACTCCCCCATTGACAAGACTGAGGCTGAAGCCGATTGCAGGTGACCAGGATGATGAATGCAGCCAGTCCTCATTGTCTCGTGTCCTGGAATCACACAAAACTCAGTTCTTCTGGGCCATCCACCCCCAGAACCACATCCACAGCATCTCCCTCTGAGCTTATCAAGCCCCATGTTAAGACCAGCTGAAGTCTTGCGCCTGTTTGAAGCAGGTCTCTAATATCCTTTATCTTTTTTGACTGTTTCAGAGTATAACACGTTATAAGCTATGGCACATCAGGTAACAGCTCTTGCTCCAATGCGTTCAGGAGCTGAGCCACTCAATTCGTTTGTATGTGGTATCTCTATCCTTATTATGAAACAGTTTGTTTAAAGGAGCTGGCACAATATTGTCAGCATAAGAAAAGTTGGCACCAGAGTCTAATTATGTGATATAAAAGCAATGTTTGCATTAGTTATCATAAATGTCAGCCTCGGTTGCCCTAACACGGTAAGCAGGCATATAAAGAAATAAAGGGAAACTTAGAGAGAAACACCCAACTTTGTAAGATTAGTATTTAATTTTAATATTCAGCAGTTTAAAAAACCCCCCTAATTTACCCATACAAGACATTAACAGTGTAATATTTAAGCACAGATGGAACAAATGACAGGCTGATAGTGTTTGTGCAGAAAGCTGCAAGGGACAGTAATAAAGCAATAGCGGAGGATGTTACAACATCTGACAGCACCCACCTCACAATAATTTATGAGCTCATGAATCTGAAATGTTAGTTGACAATCTCAAGTTTGTTCCGTACTTCCACCCATGCCTCAGGGACAAATAAATGTTATCTCTTTAACGATGGTCTCTTCCCTCCTCTTGCTGCAGTTCAAAGAACTATTTGCAGATGTTCAAAGTTACTTTCCTTCATGAGAGAGGCAAGTTATTGCATTTCTCTTAAGAAACCGGGCTTTTCTCTACATATGCCTAATATGCATATCAGGCTGTGCTGTCTGTATGCTGTCACAGTGCACCTGGAGTACTGTGTCCAGTTCTGGGCTCCCTGGTTCAAGAGGGACAGGGAACTACTGGAGAGGGTGCAGGAAAGGGCTACCAAGATGATGAGGGGACTGGAACACCTCTCTTATGAAGAAAGGCTGAGGCATTTGGGTCTCTTCAGTCTGGAAAAAAGACGACTGAGGGGGGACCTTATCAACACTTCTAAATACTTAGAGAGTGGGTGTCAGGAGGATGGGGCCAGGCTCTTTTCAGTGGTGCCCAGCGACAGGACAAGAGGTAATGGGCATAAATTTGAACATAGGAAGTTCCACCTAAACATGAGGAGGAACTTCTTTTCTTTGAGGGTGGCAGAGCACTGGAACAGGCTGCCCAGAGAGGCGGTGGGGTCTCCATCTCTGGAGACATTCAAAGCCTGCCTGGACGCGTTCCCGTGCAACCTACTCTAGGTGACCCTGCTCTGGCAGGGGGCTTGGACTAGATGATCTCCAGAGGTCCCTTCCAACCCCTACCATTCTGTGATTCTGTAATGTTAGCATATGAAGTGTCATTGTGGCATTCACCATGTGACTATGAATAAGAGAAGTATAGCGTTTCTCGTTTCTCTTTCACACTCTTCTACGCTCCTAAGAACAGCACACATAGGTATTTCTGAGATGACCACCTTGTTCTGAAGAATCTGAATTTGTTTTAAATTCTTCTTCTCTATAATGATACTTACTTTCATTTTCTAACATTTTTAACGAGAATTGAAACAGATGCTTAATTTCATCTGAAGAGAATCTGAAGCAGTGTCTTGGAGATGTACGTGGCCCTACTTAATTTAACTTCTTTTAGCAATGTTTGAGAATGATTTAGATGCTCTTTGTTGACTTTCTTATGAAGCATGCTAGAAAAAGAGAGGATCATGTACTAAGGCTCTGCCCTCCTTTGATACCACCAGTGGGAAGCGAGGGATAAAATAAGGTCTTAATGGGCATGTTTTCATAAAAAGCGAGACAAAAATTTCACCAGAAAGTGCAAACCAAGGGCTCTGACTCGGTTTGTGGCTACATTGTATTTGGACAGCTCTACCTGAAGACATTGGATTAATAAAGCTATCCTGAGGTGGAGCCATTCCTGAATTTCCTCACTTTTAAGAGCAGCTTACACTGGACTTGGCTGACACTGCTGAATGTGCTAGCAATTCAAAGCTGCTACATGGCAGAGCAGATATCTCTGTCCCACCCATCCAAGCGGCAAAACAAGCAGAGAAGTCCCAGAGCAGGGTTAGACCCTGACTTTTGCAGCCGGTTTCACGAGCCACCAACCACCCGAGGGCAAACCTGTGCCGCCAGGGCAGGTCCCTCGTAGGCAAAGGAGCCCAGCGGGGACGCTGCCGAAACAGTGGTGGTGCAGAGCAAACGCCAGCCCGAACGACAGCCTCAGCGCCCCACGGCACAGGTTCGTTGACCCACTTCTATGCTGTGACTAATTACTGTAGACGCAGCAGCATGGTAATGCAACTATCTTGCTTTCTGAAGCCCAGTGAGGACTCTACTGGATGCTGCGTGGTTCGATTGGTATATCTGAGCGCATCAGTCCATTCAGAGGGATCTCTTTACGCTATACCCAGCTGGAGGCTATAGACACCTCCTAGGAGATGTGATAGGAATATTCTAATGAGTGCATTCTATTGAAAGAATCCTTACAGTAAATAAACCAGATTTTTTTTTTTTTGCAGTGGATACATACACTGACATTTACAGAGATAATTACATTGTACAGAATTGATACCTTTAGCTACAGTAAAGGGTCTCAGAATACCCTCCAGGCAGCCTCAGTAGAACTGTTTATACAAAAAAAAAAAAAAAAATTAATAGCAAAAATCTAATAAGGCTGATACTTGTCCAAACTGGTCTCGTTTGGAGCTGGACAAGAAAAGGAAGGAAAATATCTCAGGATCTGAAAGGTATTGAAGGGAGACCACTTCAGATATTTCTGAGCATAAATCAACTCGATAGTTAAATTAAGATGTACGTGGTGTGCAACTTCAGCTCTCTCAAAATGCAAGGCCTGCTTTTTTTTGTAGGCCTTCCAGCAAAAACAGTCCCAAAATAAAAATACATAAATCCATTCCAGTCTGGGCTGCCTGCAGGGAAGTGAGAGAAATAAAATATCCCAACAAGATGTATTTATGACATCTGGAGCAGGCTCAGTACAATAAGCTTCTGACCAAAGGCTGAATCACCATTTGCTAAGCCACCCGCAGTGACAGCTAGCAGAGATGGAACATAGCAAACCATTTACCTAATAATCAAGTAACAGAAATGGTCTAGACCTTTTTAACAAAATTATCTTTAAAATATTTCAATATAAACTAAAAAATTTGACTAATAAAACTCCTTAATTTTGGCCAGGAGCACTTGCATTAAGTCACAAAGGAATGTAACTGGTATCTTCTCTGTTTCCCATCATCACCATAGAAATGAAGCAGGTAGTGCTACAGTTTCAAAAATTACCAGATACCAAGAATTTCCTTGCCAGGACAGAACAACATTATTTACTGTTGTGTTTGGTTGGAGGTTTTTTTGTTATTTTCTTGACGGGAAACAGGGATAGCACTGTGATGAATATCAAAACAGTTAGATGATTAAAAAAAAAGTCATTATCTGCTTTCATTGTTGACAAAATTAAAGATATTATAGAGAAGGTAAATGTTCCATGCAAATATAGGTTCAGTGAATTTGACTTACGGAATTGCTTGCACATCACCAAAAGTAATCCCGTGAATATTAATCCTGTCTCTAGGTTAAAGAACGAGCAGAAATGCTGTAGACTAAATTTATCAATATTAAATATAGAAGTAATTTAAATTCTAAACATGTTTTAATCCTGACAGCGTCTGATACAGAAGTCACATACCTGTATCTTTAGACAAAGAGAAAAAATGTGCTTTTCTTTTTTTGTATGCTTCCTCCAAAGTCCTTTACATCATCTGGATCCAAAAAAATTCCCCAAATGATTTTGCTGTTGCACTTAAGCTGACAGCGGGAAGCATAAAGTGCAAGAATACCTGGCTTTCCATTGAGCCATTACACAAGTAAAATATTTGACATAAATTGTTTCCTTAATTTTGCAGATGCTTGCCTAGCATTTGGATTTGCTAAAACCTTGTACTTCAGTGCATATCTCTTTATTTCATGCCTAGTTTTAAAAGTTCTTATTCTGTCAGAATCTTTACAATCAAAACATTCAAAGTAATAATTTTGTTTAAGCACAGAAGCTTGTTCTGAATAAATAGTCTATCAAGCTCTCATTTAGAGAGAATATCTGTAGAGAGGAGGAGAGTAAACACAGAATGGAAGTTTACAGAGAACCGAGAAACATTTAGGAAAGTACTAAAGATGAGAATGTTTTAAGTTGTCGTCAGGTTTCCATGTTGTTGTATTTACTCATTGTTCTTGGAAGTGTGAAAGTGTGAATGCAGTATTGTCTCCACTGAAATCAGAGGAGCAGGAATTTGTTTTCTGATGTGGGTCCGGGTGTCTATACAGAGGTATATCATATCGCTTAGAAATGGGTTGTCTGAAAAGTACAGAGAATATTCTAAAGGAGCCTTGGTTTGCAATGCACCTGGGGAAAACGCTGTACTTTCTATTGCAACCTAGTCACATGAAGGCAGATTTACCTACAGGAATTACACATATGACTAATGTTCTTTCTAAGGGATGCGGTATCCTCATTAATATGTAATTAACCAACCCTATGAAAGAAAGGAGAAAACCAAGCTGTCCTACATCTTGGACTCCATTCTTCGAAAAGTTCTTTCCAAAGAAATACCAGCATTCATGAAACTGTGGATACCAGTCCATGGAGCTCACATCCTGCCTATTTGGCTTTTTCAGGTGTACATCCAGTTTCTAATCTCCTCAGCACTTAGTCTTTTTGTGGCAGCATGTAATAAAATCCTGAAGCTGCTCTGAAATTCATACTTCCCAAGAGCTAAAGTGATGGGTAAGGATCTTTGCAGAGGTCCAGAGACAACCTGCCTGGCCTGTGCCCTCCAGGTAAAACCTCTCTGCATTAGTAGTCAGCCAGCAGACTGTGCCAGTAGTGGTCAGGAGCTCTGGGTGGGACTGGTGGGATGTTCCTGACCCTGTCAAGCTGTACTGTGGCACCCCAGTGCCTTGAAAGTCTTGGTAGGGCGGCATTGGTGTGCTTCTCAGAACAGAAGAACCACTCGGCTGCGTCATTCCTGAGCATCCCTGGTTTGGTTTTGGTTTAGTTGGCTGAAGCGTGGAGGGGGACAATGCCAAGTGGAGAGGCTCCAGCTGTCACCTGGCCAGCCACCTGCCCAGGGGAGGTCTCACTGCAGTGGGCAGTGGCAGGGCCCCTTGCACACCAGCCCCATGGGTCTCCCTTAAGCACTGGACATGGTGCCAGATGATGTATCAGGAATAGCGTGGCCAGCAGGAGTAGGGAAGTCATCGTGCCTCTGTACTCAGCACTGGTGAGGCCTCACCTTGAGTATTGTGTTCAGTTCTGGGCCCCTCTGTACAAGAGGGACATTGAAGTGCTGGAGCGTGTCCAGAGGAGAGCTACCAGGCTGGTGAGGGGTCTGGAGACCAGGTCATATGAGGAGAGGCTGAGGGAGCTGGGCATGTTTAGCTTGGAGAAGAGGAGGCTGAGGGGCCTCTACAACTACCTGAAAGGAGGTTGGAGAGAGGTGGGTGTTGGCCTCTTCTCCCAGGTGAATAATGACAGGACCAGAGGAAATGGTCTGAAGCTGTGGCAGGGGAGGTTTAGATTAGATATTAGGAAGAATTACTTTCCTGAAAGAGTGGTCAGGCACTGGAACAGCCTGCCCAGGGAGGTGGTTGAGTCACCATCCCTAGAGGTGTTTAAGAAATGTCTAGATGTGGCACTTCAGGGCATGCTCTAGTGGCAGAGATTATAGGTTGTTTGGTTGGACTCGATGATCTTAAGGGTCCTCTCCAACTATGAAGACCCTATGATTCTATGATTCTATGTTACCCAGAAAAGTGCAGTGTGCACAGGGGTTTACAGCTGCATGCTGAAGCCAGGACATGTACTTGGGAAAGCAGTGTGTGAGCTTGCAAGACCTTCTGGTGCATATTTGGAAGATTACAGGCCATCCAGTTTGAGTCAACGTTGTCTGTTAAACCAGGACTGCTGTTCTTTCCTCCTCAGGTCAGTCCAAACACAAGTGAGAATGCGAGTCCACCCATGAGGAAAAATTTTCAGGGATGCATATCTCACGCATGAAACAGAGCTGAAGCATATTATAATACACATCAGGTCAAGGAGCACTTCAAAGGCTGTTCTAGCTCTTGTGTAGGACCTTGTTCCCTATAGCTGCAGATCAACAGACCTTTGTAGTTGTGGTGCCTGATCTCTACTGCCGTGATGAGATTTGGTGAAAAAGAGAAAACATTTTTCTCAGTATTTGAATTTATCTTTCAAGTTTCTTCTGTTCATAGTGTTGCAATATAGACAGTAGTGGCTTAGTTCGCTCCAAAGAACTAGTTGTGGATACATACAGTCTTTTTTATGAGAAATTTTCACTGCAAAATAATCAATTATTAAAGCACCGTATCTCTCATATTTGTCTTCACATTTTTTAGCCCATTTTATGCAACCAGAGTTCCAGGTGGGCAGTTTGTGATAATCAAACACTAAATAAAGAATTATGTTTTGTAAAGTATAATGCCACAACTGACAAAATCTCATGGGAAAATACAGAACGGGTCACATTTCTGTCTTTGGTGCTGCATCCAGTTTAATGATGAGCTACTGAAATTAGAGATGCAGTTGTCAGACAGGCATAATCCTCTTCAGTTAGGGCTGCATATGCCATTAATTTTACTTTCACACAAACTGAAGCTCACATTATCCATTTTCGTCTCCATATTCTTCTCTTCCCTCGCTAGGTGGCACTGCGATGTACATTATTAGAGACAAAAGCAGCTTTTGATAGAACGTAAAAACAACACAAATTTCTGAAGAAAACCTAAAATGACAGTGGCAAAAATGTTTGCAAATGTACTGGAGTTCTCAGAGATGCCTTGTAAAAAGCATGTCTCATTTCCAGTCCATGAATTTTGTATCCTCTCTACCTCAATGTAATTTTGAGATGACTCTGTTAGGGAGGAAGGGCTGTTTTCTGGAAACAATGCAGGATTTTATTTCCATAGCTGTCAGTTTGCTAAAAATTGAGAATGTGAACATGCTTGCGGGTATTCTGCAGGAAAACTTAATTACACATCTTGAACTTCCGATAATTTTTGTAGCTTCTTGAAAGAAGTTTATATCTAGGATTTTTTTTTTTCCCACCCAGCTCTAGCACTACAGTATTTCAGATCAGGAAGATGAGCTTTGAAACACTTGCATATATCAAAAATACTGTTTGAGTTCCTGTTTTTATGACCCTAATTACTCTTACACAACTTAGTGAGCTGTTTTTTGAAATCGCTCTTCTCCCATCCACTCCATGAAAAAAAAAAAGATTGCACAGCAGGAGATGTTAGCTGGTACACAACTTTTCCAATGTTATTGCAATGACAGCTTTGGGTTGGTGGTTGACATTAAAATGAATGACAAATATTTTCCAGCACAGTTAGTTCAAGAGCCAAAGCCATGACAAAGTTGTTTAACAGTATAGTTATTACAAAAAAGAATTGACTTTTAGAGACTTTTTAAAGGAAGCCTGAAGCAACATAGAGGCACAATGTCATATCAGATAGTAGCACCACTTTTTTAACTGGAAAATAAACCTATTTGAAAATGTCAGCTCAACAATTGTTTTGCATTAACTAAATGCAATGATATCGGCATCTCCAGAATCTGAGACACTGTTTTCCTTTATGTTGCTATGATACCATATTATTATTTGGTATGATATGCTTTATCATCAACCAACATAAGAATAATGGTCAAGAGGAAAAATGAATAATTCAAATCAAGAAAAAGCTCTCTTTCTAAAAAATGCTGTTTATCACACAGTTTCCCTCTGAAAAGTGACCCTGTGAAACCGATATCTGTGGGTTTCATGTTTACTGTCTTTCAATAGCTCCAGCATCAAATATGGTTACTTTCCAAGCTGTTTGCTTTTTTAACTGCTATTTCTGCAAACTCATCTATGGTCCAGACTGATTTCCTGGCTCTCTGAAGTAAGAGAACACAAGATACTAAAGATTATTGTCACAAGGGGACCAGTACAGCCCCTTATCAAGCTGGTGAGGTTAAATAGGTCCCCAGGAGGCAGCTAACTAAATTATTCTCATAGGAATGGGTAAAGCACAATAAGCTCTACTTGCTCATCAAGAGTAAAAATGGGGCAGCTGACATTTTCACTAACATTTGCAGAATCAAGCCCAACATCCTTTGTTTGGTGTGTCTTTGGCTGAGTGACCTCCCGTCACTGGAGGTCAGGGAGGGTGTAGGAAATTCAGCGAGGAGCCCAGGGGCCCTGAGCGCACCCAGCTCGGAGGAGAGGAGGGGAAGATGCAGGGCAGCTCCATCAGCTACAGTCGCACTCTTCCGTGGAGCCGGAGCCACAGCAGCCCTGGCTGTGACCCACAGGCCCTCGGGAATGCATCTCAGCTGTTTGATGACGTTTATCTACATCTGAAGAAATTCAGTCGCGCTGCTGTAGGGCCTGGGGCACTTGTGGCCAGTCAAGTAGCATTTGCTGCTGTTTTGAAATGGAGCTCCCAACAAATTTGTAGTTCACAGGAAATTTTTAACAGTTTCGCTTGAGCAGATGATTTAGAGTGAAATCAAATTTTGAAATGTAATTTCTCATGGATTAGAAATCCTTCTTCTCTGCAGTGAAGACATCTTTTGCCATTAACACAAGAAAGCTTGAATTAATACACCAGGAAATCATCAGGGTTAGAAGGGGTCACTTTTAAAATTACTCGACCCAGTAAAAGTGAACTCAAGTTCATGTTGTTTAAGACAAAAGCACAGAAATATCTGAAGAAAAAAAGTTATAACTCCTGCCCTGCATTCAAATAGTCTGTCTAATTCTGTGCTTTGTGTCCTTATCTTCTCCCATTCTGGTAATTACCTCTTTAACCATTAACCACCCTGGAAATAGGCAGTGTTCTGTAGGCACGTGGTACTGAGTGAAATAAATACACTGGTGTGGTCCTCTCGAGAGCTGTGCTGCTGCACACCACACTGGCCTTGATGGCACGAAACAACAATAAGGAATTTTAACAAAACAGAGCAACTACTGCTATTCCGTTATTCCCTATTGCAAATATGCCAGGCTATTTTGTTAACCAGCACACTCATACTATACTCTTCTTTGTCAGTTTAGAAGTGTCCAGTGCAAAAATTTAAATGTATGTATCCCATAATATTTATATATTAATGTGTTATAAATTGTGCAATTTTACATACTTAATTCTCAACTGTTTGCATGCTAACACAAATTAAAGATGACCGATGTTGTTTTATGACATGCAAATTAATCTCACCTGACTCATCAGAGCCTTATCATTTGTTAGGAACAGTGGGACCAAAAGACCACAACTAACTATGTGGTTGCCTTTTCCTGAAAAGAGGGAGTCTGTCGCACTATGCAGTATCATGAGGGGATAAATGAATTTGCTATAAATGAACTAGTTTGGCTACCAAAATCAGTACAGTCCCTGATGGAAACATCCGCCTGTGCTGATCAGTTATATCTGATATGTATTAGCATATGAAGTATGCCCATAGGTGAATTTCAGAAAAATTCAGTCTTGCAGTATAAGCTACCTTTACCCAGAGATTATCTTTACCCAGAGACTACCTTTACCCAGAACACAGACTGCTCGCTTCAACATCTAAATGAAATTTCCACCACTGTGTGGCAGGACAATAAGGATGGATGCAGCATGGTTGATATCTGCTAATTTAGAAAACAAGAGGAACTATATCCATGAAAATTGCCTTTCACAAACAGTATAGGTATTCCTTTATTTGGGAACATGGGATTTAACATTGCCTCTCCCATATATTTTTTTTAAAATACCTGAGGCCTGTAAAATGCCATGGATCCATAGCATCAAATACATATAGCTCAGAGGGCCCTGAAACAGTTGCATGGATTTACTTGCTTTGAGTAGCTGGCCACACCCAAGAATTCAAGGAATCTGCTTGGGTATACAATTCTCTTGGCAATCTTGACACTACTTTGCATTTCCATTAAATGTCTGTAAAATCCCAGTTACCACCACAAGTGTGCATCTCTACAGATCCCATCAGGCCTTCACATAATTGTTTGTCTAATGCAGACCATGGTGGAGCTGCACCTGAGGCACGTTTGATGTGATTTGTTGTATGAGCAAATGAAGCTGAGGATGACTACTTGTACCTAAAGAGTCACTCACTGCGGTAACTTAGGATTTAGCTGGTGCATGAACTAGTTTTATTTTCAAAGCCATAACCTGCACTAGTGAAATTTGAATTCACAGTTTTCAAAATATGCTCAAATGAGCTCTGCCAACATTACCTGCCATTCCCAGTGACAAGGATGACAAGTGACCGGAATCTCTTGATGGACAAATTTGAACTTAGCTTTTTAACTGCAAAACCCAAGAACAAGAGTTCATGTGACTAGCCATGCCACGTGTGTTACTAGCACTCTCTTCCTTGGATTAAAAAGGAATAAAACAGAATTAATAAACTCTAATCTAATTTGATAACCTCTTCACATAAACTTGGAATTCCCGAAGGAGCAGTCAGATTTTAATGGCTGGTCAGCAGATCCTGTTAGCTAGAACAGAGCAACACTTAGTAATATTTGTATAATTGTCATTACAATATTTGTAATTTGGTTTTGTATGGTCATACTTCGTAACTTCAGAATTCCGTACTAAAAGTCTCAGCTGTTTCAAAAGCAGGCAAGTTACAACATAGCCATATTACAGATAAATACAGACTATAGCTGCAGCTACACACAGGGAGAACACTAGTGCTGTACTAATACAGGACTAAGAGAATGAAGACCAGGAGGAAAACATACTTTTCACACCTACAGACCATGAAGCGTGAGCGCTGTGTGCATACGAGCATAAATTATGCGCACAGACCATTTGCAGCGCTGTGAGAGTAACGCAAGCCTTTAGCGAGCGTAACACAAATGAGCTGAATGCCACATTCAGCATCCTGACCTCCTCTCTCACGGATGAGTCCCAGCCAGTAAGGTTGGCAGCAACCTACGTATCAACTGAGTCAACGAGAACTCTGTAGCAGAGCACCGTCCTGCTCATCAGCTTCTGAAATGATTAAATTATGCGGTGCAACTCTAAAATTATTTTTGCCTTCTTGACTGATATTGAAACATTAATACTTGCCATTTAATCATTTCTTCCAAGCTGAATTTGTAGTATAAAGTTGGACAAGAAGACGGACTTCCCTGGCTTCCAACCTCGAGTGCTAGATTAAAAAAAAAAAAAAAAAAGGAAAGAAATGATGCAGAATATTGCCTGCATTTCTGTATGTGTCTGTTTATATATTTATCTAATTCTTCTTAATTTTTTATTGTTTTTAAGTAGTTGGCGAGTGGCTGACTATATACCAGCATAACCCTTGAGAACTACCATTTCTCATAAATAAGTTTAATTTGCCCGCCATCAATTCTGCATGCCACTGGCTATTTACCAAGTATTAGTATTTGTGGTGCCATCAGTGGACTTCTCCTCACACAGCAGTAATCAGTGCTCTAGTAGCTACTCTGCCACCTCTGCCAAGCCCCTGTTAGTCCAAGAAATGAAGCAGGGCACTGACTGCTGATTTACAGGATACAGCCTTGCAAAAGGGTGAGAAGAGAGTAATTGTCCTTGCCTCCCCACTCCGCTTTATTTTACTTCCTCTTCCAGTCATTTTTTGGGTCATTTCTATGGTGAGGAGTGCTTTAGCACTTTTTGCGTTATGTGCTCTCTGGTCTTGGATTTGCCAGTGGATATCTCACACTCCTGCCTACTGTAACCATGACTGCTATATTCCTACTTTTTTTCCAAAGGTCTCTCCAGTTTTTTGTGCTTGGTTCGGTTCTTTCTAAACACCAGCAGACTGAAGCAGAACCTTTTCATGCACTCTGAGAAAGGTAAATGCAGGCAGCATTAGTTCATAAGCTGTTGCTCAGATGAATTTGAAACTCATTAAATTTGGTTTATTAATATTTATTTATTATCATATTATCTTGAGATCAGACACTACTGGGTCTTCTTTATGCTGCATCCCATGCATCCCCAAAGAGAGCACCCTGCCCCAAAGGGTTGCCAACCATATTGAGACAAGCTGTGGGAAAGGCGTATGGCACAATGGAAATGGTCAGTGGAAGGATGGCAAATGCCGTGCTCGTTCTACACTTTTACTTTGAGGTGCATTTAACTAGAGGGAAAGAGAAGGGAAAACACAGGAAGGAAGCCTGAAGGCTTTGTGAAGTGAGGAGCGGGGTATAAAAAAATTTAGAATATGCAACTGGCAATGCGATTCCTTTTTTAAAAAATGAAGGAAGCTTGGACTGAAGGAAAAAGACATTATCTTTCCTCTGACTTAAAATACTTCTGAAGGTACTGCAGCTGCTTTGGCTAATGCAGTTTCCCCCATCATCACATCTAAGTGGCTGACCATGGGCGAAATACCATTTGTTCTCCACCTCCCAACTCCGGACCTGCAGGTTGAAGGGAAGTTCGGTGGAAAACAGCCATGGATGGCCCCATTTTATCCTCTTCTTCCCCTCCTCTCCTTAAGACTACTACCATTTTGTCTGCAGCTGCTTTGTGCCCTTTCTTATCCACTTCATTTGCTCCTTTAAATCTTTATTTTCTGAGGCTCTTCCAGTTTAGTACTGACATACCTTGGAGCCCAGATTTACTTCCAGACCCTTCAAGATTCATTTGTTGATCTTATGATCTGAATAAGAAAAAAAATAAAAATCCTTTCAGCCAGAGGAAAACAGAATTGTCAGTTTCTCTTCTGTGCATAAATAGCATTGCTCATCCTGCTGGACAACATCCATGCGTTAAAGGTTAACCTTTGGACAAGGCTCAGGTGCAGCAGTGTTATCAGTCTGCAAGCACATATCTGGTACATCTATTTTATTACTCACTTGATGTTCTGCTTTTTTGGGGGGCTTCTGGGAATATCAGGTACCAGTATTACTGGAACCATGCTCCAATTTATACCAGGTCACTGCCTTCTAGATGTTCAGGGTAATTTTGGATTGCTAGCTCCTCCACTTGTTTCAGAAAGTGCCAGAGGGATCTGGCAGCAACACTGTTTGGCCTGTCTGTGTGATGTCTCTCTAGTGAATGCAAAGGCAGAAAAGGAAGATAACACCTCTTTCAGGAGAAATTTTTTTTGCTTGAAGAATCCAACTACACAAGCAGGGTTCACAATAGGGATGTCACAAGCCATATTATTCGTAGAAAAAGGGATGAGTGAATGGTCAAAGTATGATCCTAAGTTAAACCTTACCCTAACCTTGTAAAGGTCCCGGGCATGTGATGTTATCTTCATCCTTATAGAGGGTCCCATATTTCTAACAGTTTTCCCTGTTTGTTTTGGAGGGCAACTGCAACGTTTTCAGCCCTGGAAGTACTACACAGCATCTAAGCAGCTGGGGAGAGCTGAAGCTGTTTTTATTGTCTTGCTAAATGGGTACTGGTAAAAATTAGAAGTGCTTCTCAGGAAAAATCGTGTAGAAAATTTTAGCTCTGATATTGCCATGCTGTCAGAGAAGGGAGCACGTACCAGAGAATTCATTGCTTGATCCACACTGTTAAACATTCACTACTGAAAAGAGGCATAAATAATGTAAAAATTGACTCTCCTATGGGAACGTTCCTTGACTCATTGAAGTATCTATCAAGCCTGCCTTCCCTTCCGTCCTTTTTGTGCGAGAGCTTTGAATTAGATGTCCACTGTTGAAAATCCTTCTACAAGTTCCTTGCAAAATCAGTTGCTGTTTCTGGAGGGAGATGTTTTCCAAGTCTCATATGCAAAGTGTGGTCAGGGACCTTGTGTAGTACCACACTGAATATTCACAGTAAATCAGGTAATTTACTAAGTTAATCCTTAAAGTCCTTAAAACTTAAAATGTAGATATACCTACTGAACCAGAAACCCTATGTCATTTGTGCTTACCACATACAGATGCTTTTAAACTAGAGAGAGTGCTCAAGCAAAGCCTAACTTGGAAGAAGTCTTTGATAACGGAAAGCAATGTTCAGATTTCGAGAAATGATTTTAAGAATCCTGAAAAAAAAAAGGTTTATGACAGAGTGCTCAAAAAATGGCACAGGCTGCGTAAAGCTGCCCTCAGCTCAATCAGCAACATTATGGTTTCTGTAACATACATTCAAATAGCTTCTGCAGTGGGCTTCTAATTGTGGTAAATTTCTCATGTGATAAATCCAGCTGGACTTTTAAAAGCAGTACTTCCGAAGATAGACGGAGAAAAAAAAAAGAAGACTATTTAATAAGACAACAGCAGTTTGCATGTGGAAAGTACAAATACGCCGAAATGGCTACAGAGCAAGTAAGAAAGTAGCTGAAAACGTCACAACACTTAAAAGGCTGCCTCTGTTGCTAGTGAAAAGAGCCAAAATTAAAAAGGACTGTACATTTGTTTCTGTCCCGTCAATTGTATTGATAAATCATGTCTGGCTACAGTCAGAACCCCCAGCCCAGGAGGAGTTGTTCTCTAGACACACTCAGCTGTCTCCCACAGCCGGTGGCACAGGCAATCACCATCCGCTTAATCTTTTATGCAGTTCTGTATTGGAGAAGATGCAGCCCTGTTCACTCCTCGCAATAAGCAAGTTACAGCACACAAAGTATATCTCTTATTGGAGTGATTTGATTTTTTTTCCCAAGTTTTAAAAAATTTCTTATGTTCTGCAACATTTGATGTGAAAAATGAGAGGTTCCAGAATAGCCAATACCAAGACCTCAGTGTATAACATTGTATATAACATTGTATATAACAATGTACACAACATGTATATAACCGTATTATATACATTGGTAAGCAATGTTATACACATTGGAAAGGGATGCAAAGAATAATAAGAAGGGCCTCTACAGGTACGTTGGCCAGAAAATGAAGGTTAAAAAAATGTACCCTCCCCCCTTAAAAAAAAAAAAAGAGACAGGACAACTAGCGACAACTGGCATGGAGAAGGCTGAGGTACTCAATGATTTTTTTTCGCCTCAGTTTTCAATGGTAATCTGTCTTCCCACATCTCTCAAGCCCCTGAACCTCAAAGCTGGGACTGAGGGAATGAAGTCCCTCCCATCGTAGATGAATACTGGGTTCAAGATCACCTGGTGAACCTGAACATACATAGGTCCATGGGACCTGACCAGATGCATCCCAAGGTCCTCAGGAAATCGGCTGATGTAGTTGCCAAGTTGATCTCAATCGTATTTGAAAAGTCACGGCAGTCAGCCAAAGTCCACAGTGACTGGAAAAAGGGAAACATCACGCCCACTTTTAAAAAGGTAAAAAGAGGACCCTGGAACTGGAAGAGGTTGAGAGAGCTGGGGTTGTTCAGCCTGGAGAAGAGAAGGCTCCGGGGAGACCTTATAGTGACCTTCCAGTACCTGAAGGGGGCCTATAAGAAAGCTGGGGAGGGGCTGTTTGCAAGGGCATGTAGGGTTAGAACGAGGAGCAATGGTTTTAAACTAGAGCAGGGTAGGTTTAGATTAGACATTAGGAAGAAGTTCTTTACAATGAGGGTGGTGAAACACTGGAACAGGTTGCCCAGAGAGATGGGGGAGGCCCCATCCCTGGAGACATTCAAGGCCAGACTTGATGAGGCTCTGAGCAACCTGATCTAGTTGAAGATGTCCCTGCTTACTGCAAGGGGGTTGGATTAGATGACCTTTAAAGGTCCCTTCCAACCCAACACATTCTATGATTCTGTGATTCTAACTACCAACCAGTCAGTCTCACCTCTGTGCCCGGTAAGATCATCGAACAGATCCTCCTGAAAAATATGCTGAAACATACAGAAGACAAGGAGGTGATTAGAGACAGCCAAAATGACTTTACCAATGGTAAATCAAGCCTGACTAACGTAGTGGCCTTCTACGATGGAGTGCCTGCATCAGTGGATAAGGGAAGAGCTATGGATGTTGTCCGTCTGCTCAATGCTCAATGTCCAAGTGGAAACCAGTAACCAGGCTATACCAGATACAGTCAAGGCTGTACCAAATATGTTTTCATCAAGTGGTGGATGACACCAAGCTGAGTGGCGCAGTTGATATGCTTGAGGGAAGGGATGCCACCCAGAGCGACCTTGACAGGATTCAGGAGTGGGCCAATGTGAAACTCATGAGGTTCAACAAGGCCAGCTGGAATGTCCTGCACCTAGGTTGGTGAAATCCCCAGTATCAATACAGGCTGGAGGATGAAAGGGATGAACAGGCCTGTCAAGAAGGACTGAGGGATACTGGTGGATGAAGAATTAGATGTGAGCTGTCAATGTGCGCTTGCAGCCCAGAAAGCCAACCGCATCCTGGGCTGCATCAAAAGAAGCATGGCCAACAGGTCAAGGGAGATGATTCTCCCTCTCTAATCTGCTCTGGTGAGACCCCACCTGGAGTACTGCATCCAGTTCTTGAGCCCTCGGCACAGGAAAGACTCAGACCTGTTGGAGGAAGTCCAGAGGAGAGCCACAAAAACAATCAGTGGGCTGGAACACCTCTCCTATGAGGACAGGCTGAGAGAGTCAGGGTTGTTCAGCCTGGAGAAGATATGGCTCTGGGGAGACCTTGTTACAGTCTTTTAATATAAGAAGGGGGTTTATAAGAAAGTTGGAGAGACTTTTTACCAAAACCTGTAATGACAGGACAAGAGGGAATGGTTTTAAACTGAAAGAGGTTAGATTTAGTTTGGATGTAAGGAAGAAATGTTTTACAATTCGGGTGGTGGAACAGGTAGGTGGAACAGAGAAGTTTTGGATGGTCCATCATTGAAAGTGTTCAAAGTCAGGTTGGATGGGGCTTTGAGCAACCTGATCTCGTGAAAGACGTCCCTTCCCATGGCAGGGGGCTGGACTGGATGATCTTTAACAGTACTTTCCAATACAAACCATTCTATGATTTTATGATTCTAATATATAACATGTCTATAGCATTGTATATGGGCCAAATGGGGTTGGACATTATTTATATGTACTTCTGAATTTTTATTTTTATAAGATGAAACAGCATCAAGACGAGAAAGAAAGCATCTCAGATTGCCTACCTAGTACGCTGACTCAGAATCTGAAGTAGAAAGACTAAAGGCTTAAGTCAGGTTTTACCAAGATCCACATAAGTGTTCTTCCTAATAAAGGATTGATTAGTCTGATGTTGAGTGTTATTCATGATTTTGGGGGTTTTTTTTCAGAGAAATGTCCTGTCCATGGTCAAAGTGATACAGCATGCTCTAGTGACAGAGATTGTAGGGGTTTTTTTTGTGTGTGTATGGTTGGACTTGATGATCTCAGAGGTCCCTTCCAACCATGAAGATTCTATGATTCTATGATTCTATACAGAAGTCCTCTAAAAAGCTCTAATAAGAATAAATTAATACATTCGGACATATTCTTTTTTTAATTTTGCAAAAAAAAGTCCCATCTGAGCTACTTGTCTCAATATCAGCTACAGATAACACACAGAAATGGGCACCTCTAGAGTACTGTTCATTAAACCTTACAACAGTATTCTAAAATAGATCAGATAATTTGCACCTTCTCTCCACCATCTACAAAAAGAAGACAGATTAGGCATTTAAAACATGTCTGTAAATAGAAAGAGATGAATCCTATCCACAATTTTCTATTGCGTCTGTCTTTCCTAAGTAAAACATTACAATTTTCTGTGTCCTACAATTTCTCTATGTTGTCTAGATCAATGATAAGCATTTCTGGAGAAGGGTTATGTTTATGCTTGCCACCTAGCAACATGAGGTACAGCTCTCTCAGCAGTACTGTAATCAATAATGCACGTGTTATCAAAAACACTTAAAAATTGCTAAGCATCAATTGCAGTATCTAAACCAGTAGTTTCATTAGGTAATAGGCAGTTGCATGGGAAATCCTGCTTACGAAATCAAAAATTTAAATATGGGGGAAAGCAGCTGTCTCATTAAAACTTTTTGTATCTGTAAGACAGTGTTTCCAAACTTTTGCTTGGAGCACTCTTGGAGAGATGACTACCAAATATGCATTTGAATAGACCCCTTTTTACTTATATTTCTAATGTAATGACCTGAAAATCTTTTTTAAATTTCTTCTGCTTCTTGTTTCTTTCTTCTGGCATTTCTCTCTCTGTTCTGTGGGATCTTTATATTTCTTGTAATTCACTCTTCTTTGGCCTTTTTCTTGAGCTTTCCCTTCCATATTGTCCCTGAAAATTTGCATTAACACCTTCCTGTCATGAAGTCACCAAAAAAGCTTGCAGGGTGACTTCAGTGGACATGTAACTTCCTTCACTGACTTCCGTAGATGCTTCCCCATTATAGCAACAAAAGAGCAAGATGATAGTAAAATCATGTTTTATAGTGCAATTCATAGTCAGGTAAGTTGTCCACACAAGAAAGCTCAGTCTTGCAGTAAAAAAAATGCCCAGCTTTTCTTGGGAAGTTGTCTGACAAAAGGCTTTCTAAGCTTCCACGGTAATATAAAACAAAAATCTCCAATAAAAATCTTGGAATGCACACTAACAGGTACAGATATGCTGGAAAGCTGCACATTTATAACAAGATGTAAACCAGATCATTATTCTATATATAGAGAAGTATTAAGGAATGCATTATGACTATAGGTGAAGTCAAAGCTCTGATCAGGCAAAAGCATCTCTAAGTCAGCCAACCATTGCCTTGCTTCTGGTGCAATTTTTTTTAAAAAACATCATATAAGATATCCTTGCATGCACTGAACCTGTTTGGATTCAGTAAGGTTAGTGCTTGAACTGCTAAATTCCATGTGGAATAAGGAACACGTGTCAGCCCTGTTTGCCTTCAGGCCCATGAAAAGGAATCTGTCCATGGAAATAAGATAATTTCTTAGCAATGTAATTTAAACATTCCTCTCTTCTCCCCATATTATGAAAGATATTGTTAAGCACTGCAAGATGAAAATCAGAAGCAGCTCAGACATTCCTTTTGGCTTGCTGACTTGCTATTATCTTCCAAATCCATGCAAATTACTAACACAAAAAACAGTATTCAAGATGCTCTTGACTTATTCATAAGAGATAAGAGATACCAGATATGCACAAGCTCCCTTAGTTTCTGAAGGAACTGCAGGTCCTTAGCAAAGAATTTTCCCCAAAGATTTTGAGTCTTTATCGTTTTTCACTGGACTGCCAGTGAAGGTCATATTTGAAAGTAACAGTTAATTTATCTGAGATTATGAAGTTAACTGTATTCTCTATTAGTTTCTCTATTACAGTGCCCCAGCAAAAATACTCCAAACATGAAATCTTCTGCCAGATTCTGGATGAGTGTGAAATGACCCAGCTCTGATAAGATTTGTGGACCTTTGCCCGGGTAAATCAAACCTCGTGCAGTTATAGGGAAAAAAAACCACAATTAAATAGAATAAAATGTTCTGTGTCCTTGCTGAGGTGATGCCCCAAATCAGGTTGGAATTAGAGTCAGAGGTGCTCATCTCTAAGGATTTTTCCATCTGTAGGTCATAACCATCTGGGGATGGATGACTACCAGCCCTCATCAGCCAGCCTAAGGTCCTCCCAAGCTAAACTGCTATTTACTCTATAAAGAGTTTCAGTAATTTTGAGAAGCCAATGTCTCAAACTCTGGTTTAGAATATACCTTATAACAACAACAGCAAATCAAAAAGGTACAGGTAAAGCTTAACAGCGTGCCATTGGAAGGCCCCACAGCTCTTAGTAATGCGTTCCATGGGAGACAATTCTTTCTGGTATTTCCTGTGCAGCAGGTAGCAACCTTTCCCCCATCCCTCCCCCAATCCAGCAAAACCTCTTGACTGACTCCTTACACCTGGAAAAAATCCAGATAATCGTCATCATCAAGAATAATACAGATTAAATGGATATTTCTGACCCCCTCCTGAGAAGACTGTATTGTATCTCTTCAACTGATATCTTACATTGTCCATATAAACCATGTAAGTCTTGTAAAATAACTTACTAATGGTGCTTTTTAAACCATATATTTTTCTCAGCTAGAATATGCAGGGAGAAAGAGACAGATATATGTGCATACATTTCTATGTTCAAAATGGGCCTAAATAAAATAATAATGCTAAACTTTGATTAAATTTGGAGTACAGTGCTACAGAAAATGTTTAAATAGCTATACAAACTTTTTCTCTCTTTTTATTTTCAAAATCTTACCATCTTGCAAAGCAGAAGTAAAAAAAAAAAAAAAGAAGCCACAGGATTTCTACAGCTGTTTATTAGTTTTCTAAGCCTCAGATGAGGGAAATGGCTACTTAAAGTCAATGGAAAGCTTTCACTTGCTAAGTGCTGGGGAGTGGTTCCACATATTCACTGTAACTTAATAGAGCATTCATTTTCGTGTTCAGCTCGCTACCCACCACCATCCCACAGACTTTCCCCCAGAGCTGCCCCCCAGCCCATCCAGCCCCAGTTTAAGTCAATTCAGAGGCTCTGCCCTCTCGGGGGCAGCACTCAGTGTTTGTCCTTGTTGAATTTCATGGAGTTCCTCTCAGCCTAATCCACTGACCTCTGTGGGTCCCTCTGGGTGGCTGCTCTGCCCCAAGCATATCAACTGATCCCCTCAGTTTGGAGTCACCTGCAAATGTGATGAGAATACACTTGGTAAAGCTGTTGAGTAATACAGGTCCCAGGACAGAACGCTGATGTTCTCTAGTAGTCACAGGCATCTAATTAGAGTATGATCCTCACCATCATAGATCAACCATCTAACCAGTTTCTCATCCAACTACTTGTCCACCCATCCACCATAACATTCTAATTTTTGAACAAGCATGTTGTGGGATACAGCATCTAAATTCTTGCTGAATTCAGTTAGGAAGCCAGTAAACTACTGGAATATGGTAGGTTGTGCTAGGGAAAGGATCGGTCTGTACTTACCCTCTTTCCCCTAAGAATCCTTTATTAACTTATTAACTGTTACTAGAGGCAAGATGGGCTATGTGGACTTCTGGTCTGAGTGTGTCTTACATTCTTGCTACATATTCTTCAGACATGTCTATTTATCAGTAGAAGTGCAAGTTAAAATATACTCATATAGAAAAATATCACACTTTTTTCACCTTTGCCATCCCCTATACTACGTTTGCAGTTCTTCTTCATTCCTCACCAAACTCTAAAATGATGTCAACAAAACTGAAGAAACAAATAACCAGACAGTAGAGAATGACAGATGCATTTATAGGTGCCAGAATGATAGCTGAAGTCTGCTTTTGACATTGCTCGATGATGCCGAAAACTGTAAAAACACCAGTTTCAGATATTTCTTTTGACCCTCATTATAGTCACTGACTTTTTTTCCTAGATGCTAAAAGCTGCAGAAGTCAGCAGCTTGTTCCGTGTATGCGACTTGTGCAGCACCAGGGCCTGTCAAGTGTCTTTAAGACATTTGCTGTATCAGTTTTATTGATATGCTTTGTACTGCTCTATTCAGAGGGGGTTTGCAGAAATAGTATTGCTCAACATCTTTTCACAGCATCATTTTGAAACAGCTTGTTCTTTTTGATTCTCTACTGCTCCTCGCAAACGCTTGTTTCTACCAATCCACCATCTCCTACCTACATGGAAAAAACCACTAGCCCAAATGGTCAAGCCTACCCTACATGTAACACCATTTTCTAATTGCTTCATAAGTAGTATCTCATAATGCATCTTTTACCTGTGTTTGAATAATCTTTGAACACGACATGCATTTACTAAGGGGAAAATTCAAAACTTCCCTTTATTGGAATCTCCTTTACTCATGACAGATTTTCATATTTCATTTGGTATTATCCACTGACCCGCTTTTCCATGCATGCCCTAACCATTTTAATGTCGACCCCCTCATTGCGCAAAGCATAGCATTGTAATTCTACAATCTGCTACTCACTTTGTATGGAAAGAATTCCTTAACTCCTCGGGGAGCTACTGAATGGCATATATGGTGCCTGATTACAAAGTTGCTTTACATTTTTAATCCTTTGGTTGTAAAGCATTGTTTTTCCTTACACAAGAAACAGAGTCAAGACCTCATCATTACTAACATTCTGTGGGGAGTGCTATAATGGTCTTTGGTACAATGACACAAAAAATAATGCTGCATGGAAAATTCGGTGAATATAGAGAAAGCACCCAATGAGATCTAAGGCTACAGCTAAAAGCTTAAAATCTTGGTGAATTAAATCTCAGGACTATTTTCTATTACAACGATCTTCTAAATCTTGCAGCAAAGACTGACGTAATGGAAACTATAATGCATTGGGGTTTCTGATTGTGGCAAGTTACTGACTTTCAATGGGTACAGGTTCCTTTTTGATCTTTTTTGATCTGAGCTGTAGGTAATACGTGTGAGTTGCAAGTTGGGACAATTTTTTTCCCTTACAATAGCTATGTTTGCTTGGTTTTGTTTACTATAGTGATGTAGTCAGAGTTGATTTTACTACAAACTACTGAATTAAGGTGAAAGATATGAGCTGACTAATAAGGAAAACTATGCAATATGAAGACTGAAAGAGCGGAGCATTACCAACTTGTTGCTCTGTGCTCTCTTATGTGGATAGTGGTATTGGTATGTTCAATATAGACATATTTCTTAAGACTGATAAATCTTGTACAATTTTAGCAGGCCAGGTCCAAACTACATCTTTGGTCATGTATCAGAGCAGTGCATGTTAAATTGTCACCAACAGGGTCGGTATTATCCAATAACATTATCTTTTTTTGGTAAACAGGTGACGTCGCTTTCTTAGGACCTAGGAATTAAAAGACTTCTTTTTCTTTTCTCATATTCTCTATTAAAAATATTAACTGTTCCAAATGATTTCTGTTTTCTGGCTGGAACTGATGTTGCACAGTTTTTGTTTGGGTTCATGTCTAAATACTCAGAGGCTGGCAGTCTTAAAAATTTGAATGTCATTTTTAATATGCCAGAAACCTTTAAAAAAAGACAACAGAGAACAAGTTAATAACATTTCAATGTAAAATTTGTCAATAGTTCCTGTTTTCTTTTTGGGCTGAAAACACCAGCCTGGTGGAATTTCCAACAATTAATCCAGTCTTACAAACGCATGGGGCAGCAGGGACACATGTATGCCATATATCCGACCTTCAGATCTATTTTGAGCTTAAGGAGGAATGTGTGAATACTTTCTTGCTACAACTGAGTCAATTTAGCCATTTTTATTCAAAGTCCATGCTAATCTCTGATCTTCACCTACTGCCAGAGGGAAGTGTGAAACCAGAGCGTAGGTCAAGTGCGGGAAAGTGCTCATTCCCCTAGATGCCTGGGGCTTTCAGTTATAATACTCAAAAATTATATTATTTTCCTCATGACTGTTTTAGGGCTAATGTAATGCTGTTTTTAATGACAGCAGTTTAAGATAAATTATTTTTCTTATAGTCACAGCTCAAGCCCAGGTTGAGCTTCAAAAGCAGAGTAATCCCTGTCAAGTGGCAGGAAACTGTGAAATATAATTAGAATTACTCTAAGTCTCTACTCAAAAAGGACTTAAACCAGAATTATGTAATTATTTTTCTTTAGGAGAACTTGTCTGGTGGATTTACTTTCCTATTTAATCTGAGAATAGCACAAGTCTTCTGTAACACTTTGTCAAATAGCAGCACAGAATTTGCTGAAAATTGAGGCACTGACCTTAATTGAGCCTTGCTCTGGGTGTGTTTGTGCCTCATGAGACTAGGGGTGTAACACACATCTTACGTTTCTTTCTCTCTGAGCAACCGGGTCTTCCAGACAGGAAGTTGTCTTAGATGTTTTCTGCACACTCATGAGAAAGCCTTTAACTATTGTCCCCAACAGCGCATTAATTCTTAGATAACTATTTTCTTATGCGGTTATTCTGATGCTGTGCAATTGTTTTGCCATTGTAGCTTGCATGAGAGCTTGAGGAAAGGTGTTTCTTCTCATAAAACTGCTGATGCCTCTTATTGCTGAGGAGCACGAATTCTCCACAGATACCAACCAAGACAACACTTCTGTGAAATAAAACTGCCTCATCTCAGTTTACCAGTGGAACAAAGTTGCAGAGAGAAAGGGATTAAACCCAGGACATAATTTGTGGTAACTGAACCCCAAAATTCTGACCCCTACGTGCTCACCTAGCTGGGACCAAATAAGTAGGAGCGGGTCCATCTATTAATACATGAGTCTGTTTCAGTTGCAAATGTCAATTGCTAATTTATTTGAGCAGGCTCATCCCAAGTTACCATGAGTCATTTTCTGCTTTATTTTTTTAAAAATAATCTTTTTCTCTTGTTGCACTTTCTGTATTAGAGATTACTGCCTTTAAAATAAAAATAATTTGAAGCTGGGAATAATACTGATGCAGTTTCTCAGCGTATTATAAAGAAATGCTGATTTCAGAGGCATCAGGAGAATAATGCATTCAGAAATTTTACCTTAATAGAAAGAGATGGAGAGTTATTAGTTTTGAAAATACAAAATAAAAATTCCACTACACATATTAGGCACCGAGTAACATAATACTGTATCAAATACATCTCTTAAAGTACTAAACTGTGTATTTTAATATTAGTCAGCATTCCTTGTACGTATGATGAAATTGTTTTTATTGGCCTGGATTTCAGTTTTTCCCTTGTGTGTACTTGGAAATAAAAACTCATAACTGGGACTTCTTGGAGGCCCAGTTAGAACGAATGATTCAAATAAATATGAATGTTGTCAAATGTGTTTCTCACAGTACTGATACCATAGTAACCATGGTCTTATTTTTGAATGATACCAATGTAAGTGTGCGTAATTAACCACTAAATATTTTTCTGTTCACAGCCACCTTTGCAAAAACAACCCACGAGTTAAAAACCTTAGGTCTATGCTGGATTCCTGCCACCTTCTATTTTCTTGCGCGTGGTAAAGGTTTTTCAGTCCACAATAAGCTTTCAGCAACTCAGGTTGTGCCCTCTGTGAAAAACTGCATGAGTTCACACAGACGGACTAGACTTTAAGTCATGACTGGGGTTGAGACCCAGCCTGTGAATGACGTGGTGGGTGGGTGACCTCATTTCCCCTCCACGTCTCAGAAGGTCAGTATCCATTACACGTTTGATCTTCAGAACTCGCAGAAATAACCATCAAGAGAAACTTTGCCATGAAATAAGCAAACAAAATTCATAACATCCAATATGCAAAAAAGGGATTTAAGGAGAAGATATCTTTTTATAGTATGTTTTGGAATAAAACTGTATATGCAGATAAGTAATATTCTTGAAGAACTTTATCTTCCATGTAGCTGTAGAGCATTGCAAGCCAAAGAGTGATATTAAAAATTTCCTTGCACTTACTCATTAACACACTTCAGCTCAGCTTTTATATGGTTGAATTAATGCCTACTGCAAAATTCAAATAAACGTTCAGGAGTTCTCCTGAGCTATTCAACCACATCACTACGCTGCATATAGCAATGTAACCAGAAATGGCCTCAAAAGTGCATTTTGCCTGCAAGCAAATCTTTTTATAATTGCGGGCAATCGGCATTTGTTTTCCTTTCGATTTGCACGTAACTAAACTGCTTATCAGTATTTGTTCTTCTCATCTAAACTGCTTGCATGTTATCTCTGCCTGTTTTTTGTATCACGAATTAGAGACAAAATCTGCTCTCTTTCACACACATGGAGTTTCCTCTCCAGATCCTTCAACCTGAGCTAAAATGTGTTTCTCCCTCGTTACTTTGCCCTTTTTTAGAAGATTTGTTCCCTCTTCTTATATATTTAAAAACAAATGTATTTTGAAGGGATTTCTCCTCTTTAAATGGCAACAAAAAAGGATTCTTTGAAATGGTGAAATGAAATGCTAATTTAATTTTTATATCTGTTCCATCAGCTTTAGTGCTTAAAATAATTACTACGTCCACTTTATAAACATGATTAGTGTGATTGTTCTAAAGCACTTTTTTCAGGGGATTTACCATCTATTGAAAAAAATTGTTCACACATAAATACATGTTTCTGAAGGAAGAATTTGGGGACCTTTTAGATTAAAAATCTTCAGAGGAAGAATTTTATTTTTATAATGCATCATTTGCCTCTGTGATGCCATCAAAATAATGAATAATAATTACAGAATGTGTAAGAAATATGAAAAAATATTTTCTTCTTCTTTTCTGAATTTCGTAATATATTTAGCCTCCAGATATCCTCAAGAAAACAACATCTTATCAAGGGCAACTATTGTTATTAATCAAAGTAGCTATTTATGACATATGAATAAATGGCTTTCACTTTACACACAAGGACAATATAGATGATCTGCAGATATCAGTTGTTTATCATACTGATGTATTTTGTTATCATAATGCCATTACCTTGCCACTGATTCACTGGAAGCAAACTGCTTACGGTTTCAAGGCTTATTCTGGTGACAAAATACGAAACGAGAGCCTTATGAATATTCAGAGGCTTTCCCCATGGCACTAAGGTCTATTTATAGTTGTGATTTATGGAGCTTATGTGCACAGCTAGAATTTGAGTTCAATATTAACATTCCTTTTATGCGTGACATGACAGTTTATAGTTCACAGCATCTCTGTATTACAATTACTGGTAAATAAAAATGATTATTTTTTTTTTAATCCATTATTTTAAGATAAAAAATCATTATGCCAAACCTGTAAGCTTAGTTGTCCTGGGAGGGAGGAGATACGAGCATAGGAGAGAATTCACTAAACCTTATCCCTGGAAGACACACAAAGCCTTCTTGTCCCTGGTCAACCAGAGAATAGGTTCCTGTGTCCAGCTGCCATGTTCCCCATTAGGAGGAAGGACTGAAAATACAAGAGCTGAATCCAGATAAATGTGCATTTCTGTGCATTATGCTTGGTACATCCTTCTAGTCCTCCCGCAGATGCAATCTTAGGACACATAAGCAGGCTTCTGTCTAGGCCCCAGTGACAATTTCTATGAAGATCTGTGGCACCCACAGCGTGTGGACCTCTTCTGCCCGGCTGACTACCACAGCCAACAGGAGGGTCGGTGTCTGCCCACAGCCAAGAGGGGAGGGAAATGGGGATAGGGAGCGAGAACAAGGGCCAGAAACACTGAGCCGCAGCTACGGGAGTGCCTGCCCCAGAACAGCAGAGAACTTTGATTTCCAATGGGACATGGAAGCAGGAAAAATAGGGACAGCTTGAGGGATGGAGTCTGTAATTAAAAAGCAGCTCTGAGTGTGCCAGGGTAATCAAGCGCGAGGGGTTTTTATGACAGGAATGGGTTTAGTCGATAGTAACCGTAGGAAGAGAAGACTAAAGCAACCTGTCACATATGTAAAGACTGGAGTTTGGTAGCTAAACAGGGATGCATTAGGCACTCAGTTTGGCCTGTTGGGTTGGGGCTCTCATTTCTTCAAGTATTGTTTACAGCTGGGAATAAGATGCAAGCAGGCAATAGAGAAGTTTCTCCATGCATTCAAATCTTAAGTGGCTGGTTTGGTTATCCCACTCCTGCTCTGGTTTAACTTTATTACAAAATATACCCTTAGGAGAGGGATTTGGTTTTCCTAGGTCACATTCCTCAGGCCTTCTTTTCCGCTGTTATTATTTTAACTTTTACTTTTAGGTCGATAATATCTTTTGAGGCATTTCTCTTCTTCATTAATGTAGTCATTCCACAGTTTCTAAGAGATAGCTTGGGAGTTTGTCTTTCAGAATTGTTCTCTCTAAGAATGCTATTTCAGGGACCTTAAGCACTGAGCTGTCAGCTTTCCCTCTCAAGGCACATTGTCTGGCTTTCAGTCTTTTACTACAGGGCTTTAGTTTATTAAATGTTAGTGGCAAACGGACTTTTGGCTGTAGCATCTGAAGCACATCTTCCATGAGCCTCTCTGAACTCATCATTACTGCAAGGCTGTTTGCAAGACGATGACTCAAGACTTAATATAGCTAAATTTAGATTACTTCTGGACACCTGCCTTTGCTACTTCTCGTCTTCACAGTAGGGCTCTATAGAACGACAACCCAATTGTGCAAGCTGGACAAGTGGCACTATGAATTTCGGTATGCCCTAAATTAAGTGATATTAGAAACCATACACCCCATGGGATATCTAACATATCCCAACAATAGGTAGTCTAAATGCAAGCTATTTATTACCTTGCAAAAAGAGTCAGAGGGTCTGTCTAATCCACGTAATTTGAGGACTCACCGCACCTCAGGCAAGCTGAAAGCCAAAAGCAAAATGCAGTTTTCATGACCCTACCTCCTCACTGGGTTATCTTAAAGTGTTATGAAGGATTTTAAATTAAGCACTAAGCAGGTGGCAAAATGAGTTCATCATAAATATCACAGCTGACTGTAAATTTTATAACCACAGTTGGCAGATATGCTTCAGAGAAATAAAAAAGTGACTGTCCAGTTGAAATAGTTGGTCCTCTACAAATAAGAGTAGAGGCAGAAGCTGCAGAATTTTGTATATTGTGACAGTCATAGACCTCAATAATTTGGGGCATCTAGACCTAAGTCAGAGACTTCACTAAGCCACAGGACTTTTCACCATGAACTCCCCAACTGCAATGGATTTTTTAGTCTTTATTCATGCTTCCCCAAAGCTGCTTGAAATTTTGCATAATTCAACATTTCAGGGTGAGTAAAGTTAAAAGGCATGAACTAAAGGAAACTTCAAAAACAGTTTGAATGGAAAATTCATGCTTATCTCTGGCAGAATGTAGTCACATTTCTACATTTATATTGATGTGCAACTAATGCTATTTTATTTTTAAGTAATCATTAGTCATGTTAGAAAATGAATAGGAAGACAGGGCCGGAAGAGTGATTTTGAAAATAAAGCTGTATTGAGAGGACAAAAAATCATTGATCATTGATTTCATGCTTGTATAACTGTAATAACAGAAGCAATTCTATTGCACATCATTTCATGAGTGTGCATAGCAGAAATAAGCCTCCTGCTTAGTTTTAATGGCTTACTGACTCATTACAAGTAAATAATAATTACAGACAGGGCTAAATGTTAATTTAAAGAAGCCGAGACAAGGGCCTCTAATTGTGTCTTTTTCCTGGCCTTTGTCCTTAAAATATGAGGTTATTCCTTACTGAGAAGCTTTTTGTGGACTCATACCACTGGAAGTCACAAATATAACCAGCAGATGATTTTGCTCCTAACTCATATTTGTAATTGCACAGGAAATAATTTTTCATTCTTTCTAAAACATATTTCACATTCGCTATTTTCTATGCTACTTTTCTTTAAATACGGCATAGATTCCCAGCCCCTGCACAGGGATCTCTTGAAACACAGAATTTTCTATTTTTAGAAAGATAAAATCCCACATATATACCTTATGATTATGTAGCTCTGATCCCATCTGTTCTGTGAAAGTGGGAAGGATCAGACCTTCATTTCTTTCTCTCTCCTTTTCTTTCTTTTTTCCCTTTTCTTTTTTTCCCCCTCTTTGGTTTGGCTTGTGCCTACAGGAGTGCTAATTGAGAGCTGTCATCTAGTGCAACCCCTGCTGACACCGAACGGAAGTCTTCAAAAATAATTAGCTAAAGAGTGAAAGTGACACAGGGAGAGGAGAGAAATATTAACTTAGGGATTTATTTAGATGTTTGAGGAGAGAAGACAGTGTCTATGGAGGAATAAGAAAAGCCTGAGTACTGTGATGTCTTGGGTCTCCCTACCTTGATGTTTTGCCCCGAACACTATGGCCAAAGTGAGTCAGCTCCTGGAAGCATAGTAATATTACTCACAGACAAAAAGAGGAAGAAATACCCTCTGCAAATAAACATTCATTAATTAACAATGATAAAAATAATTAGCAAGAATAGGTTTAGATAAAAGGAAAAGTAAAACAAACGTAACAATGCAATATTCGTATTATGAATAGAGGTTGCCACATATTCTATTATCAGCTCGATATGTCAGCATCCAAACAGGACGACCCAGGTACAGTGCAAGAACTACTCCAGAAGCATTTTGTTGCCCAAAGGAGATAATAAAAAGGTACCTTTTCAGCAACCACCATTGAATAAGCAATCAGTTGGGATACCGCTACATTGCAAAAGGTAGCTGACCCATGCAACAAACGGTTCTTAAAAGATGCAGTAATTTGTGACTAGCAACAGGGATCAGAGGTTCAGGAGCACAGCTGAGAATATTTTTAGCTTTCTTGCTAATAACTAAATGCTTTGGACAAGCGGAAAGCTAAAGAATATGCCAACTTCAGTCCAGAATATGAATCACAGCAGATAAAGGGCACAAAAAAAGCAAGTAAAGAAGTTAATATACCCAATGCATACTGCAAAGAAGCAGAAAAAGGTATTGGAAAGGTGGATGTGGGGATATGGTGGTAAAATCCTGACGAAAGAACAAGGTTAGATATAGCTCCAACTCAGTGCCCAACCAGTAGTGGTAGAAATGTACCTGTATCTTCTGTATCACTTCCGGTAAATCTAGCCTTGAAATGAAGCATGCTGAGTTACTAACCATAACTGTGACAAGAGTTACCTTTATGCCAAAACTTAAAGACAAATCAAAACAATCGTATTGCAATATATCAAGGAAAAAAGCAGGAACGGAGAGAATGAGACCGTGCATGGAGGATATTAATGCAGCACAAAATGGCAGAGAATGAAAAGATTTGGAAAGCTCAGAGAAGCACCAGATGCAAAGACAAAGCAGCACGCAAATAGGAAATGGCATGCCAAATAGACAGCGGGACATCAGTGAATGCACCAGTCTACAGAGACTGCCACAGCATTGTGGAAAAGGAAAAAACAAAACTAAAACCCAGACAGATTTAAATTACACAGACAAAACACAATTAGGACAATATGAATTACGAGTAGACTACCAAGCGAAACTAGCTAGGCTTAAACTTCAGAAGTGCCATAGCCTTCAGCGCAACTATCAGGGAATATCTGAACTTAGTGACACTGGGCATGGGGCAAGAAAATTTCTATGAATAGGTACAAGGGTTAATTTTAAATTTTTAAAATTTTTTAAATTTCTAAAAAGCCAAATACGGACAGCATGTCTTTGACAGCATGTCTTACGACAGCATTTTGAGCATGTTGAGTGCTGCAGTCTGTGCCTCAGAGGTGGTGGCTTGCTGGGTGCAGACTGGCAGCTCCATCAGCTAATGGCCTGGTTGCAGGAGCCTCCTCTTGGTGCTTCAGGGGCTTGGTTCTTAACAATGTTTTGTATAAATTCAGAAGGAAAAGGAAAGAAAGGAATCGAAGAGAGCAAAAGACATGGCTGAAGTCAGAGGAACCAGAAGTTGGGTAAGCGGTGCTGTCATTATTCAGAGGCATAGATCCAAATTGCCTGAACAAAATAGTGATTAAATCTTACTACCAAATGCTGAGAATCGGCAGGAAGAACACACTTCAGCACTTCAGTGCAAAAAGACTGGTTTTGACAAGTTACATTGTGTGAGAAATCCAATTGCCTTGCTACATGTTAAACATTAAAAAGTAAATACTCATGTTCAGGAAAAAAAAAAAACAAACACCAAAAACCAAAAACATTGTGAGAGAAAACTAACAGTAACACTACCAAAATAAATTGGTATCAATATTACAAGTCAGTGAGTGTCCTGCTGGCTTTAGGAAATATTCATGTACAGACATAACAAAAGCATTGCAGATAAAGACTTCAACCTCCTCAATCTTTTAGAAGGAATCAGGGGGGTAAATCTAAAATAAAACAAAAATAAGCTGGAATTGTATTTAACTGCAGTATCATATCCAGGAGACTTGTTAGTCTCCCACTTTAACATCAATCTGAAAAAAAAAACAGTGAACGCAATACAACGGATACCTGTGCCTAAAAATGTGAAAAAAATTCAGCAATAATACTTCTTCTCAGATGCATGCAAATGCTTTGAGGCATGTAGCCCAAAAATAAGCAAGAGCTGCGGTTACCTCATTTTTGAGCCAGACCCTGTAAGTCTAGCTGCTGGTCACCGACTCCCCTGTCCTATGCCATGGTGCGGATAAATAGGCAAATTTGCAGTGGGATGCCAATGAGTCAGTGCTGGGGGCTCTGTTATAATGAAAGGAACAGCTGGTAGCTTTCACTTCAAGGTCCCTTTGGCCATCTGAACAGAAATACATACAAATTGAAAAAGAACATCAGGCAACTGAAGTTCATACATGCATCCAAGGATAAGAAGGCATTTTGGAAGAAAACAAGAACAAAATATCAAAAGGCATTTTAAAGGATGCTCCCAAACATCTTTAAAACATGCTAACGAAAGAAGAATGCTGTGTGCGAGGTCACCGCTTTCCTGCATGAAGCAGCCATACAGTATGAAAATAGAGTATGAAAATAGGGAGATCCTCAAATAGACCAGAATAGAGAAATACATGGGGGAAAACAAAACAAAACAAAAACCAGTAACTAAGCATGAGTTCCAAAACAGCGACTTAAAAAAAAAAAACAAACAAAACAGAATACCAAAAAAACCAACCAAGAACTAGCTTAAGGTATAAACTTACACATTCTCATACCTGCTATTCTCTAAGAGGGGCTGAACATCAAGGGAGAAGCTTCACTTCATTTCTGAGATCTGACAGAAGTGCATATAAAACAGCCCATTCGTAATATCAGATCACTGAGAACAGAAACTTCCTCAAGAATAATTAGCATCCCCTCTGGAATGGAAACGTCTGTCCAGAGAACTGGTGGCATTTGCAGCATCTCACTAGGACTAGAGAGGTGTGGAGAACAGACATTTTGTGTTCACACTAGATTCTCCATTTCAGATCTGAGCTCCTTTAGAAACAATCACAAATTCAAAACCGACAAATTTTTGTAGGAAAAATTCTCCTTTCAAAAATTCTATTTCACATTGTAGTAGGACTACCTAATTTAATTTGAATTTAAGACTGTAATGGGACATTTCAAATAAAAAATTGAAACAGAATACCTTTATCTATCTTTCTCTACATATATGCATGTCCTCCATTCTGACAGTATACGTTTTTTCTCAGTTTCTTTCCACTGGAAAAAATCTGGTGAAATCAATACGGTTTATGAATTCCTGTAATTTCAGTAGAAATTTGCCATCAAATACATTCCCATTGAAATAACTCTAACAAACTTAAGCACATGAATCCAAAGAGCTGACGAATAACCGTTGTATACAGCAGAAACAACCTTTTTAGTATAGACAGCTAGTTAGATTTCTGGGAAGCAGGCAGGCTCCCAGACACAACCACGGTGACCATTTTAGACCCAGCAACGAAACATTTTAGGCATACAGTGCCAAACTGCATATTTTTTATTTGCAAGTTTTAATTGCAGCAAGTCTGCGCAAATTGCCCAGGATCACAGCAAATGATAGCCAGTCTAACGTCTACATTCAACAACGTCAAACCACTACGGGGGAAGGATATTTAAAAAATCAAAGAAAATACATGGTAAGCCATTCTCTGATGAAATAGCACTCTCGGTGACGGTCTTAACAGCACTTCTGTATAATGTTGGATGTCAAAATGTGTTCCTGCCTTAGCGTTACAGAATTTTACCTTACAGCTAGGCATAACAAAAAGAGACGCTTGAAAGTCAAAGCTTACTGTCAGTATATGTAAAATCTGCCAAAACTGCAGGTTATTTTTTTAGGAAGAACAATCTATTTGGAATGAAGCAGTGCATTCAACTAATAATGGCTACTTAGTCATTCACATATCATGGCAGAAGATGGATATATATCTTACAAAAATGAGAATTTGTTATTCTCCCCCTAATAGAAGACAGAAATACAGACAGGGCAGTACACATTTGTCTGAGACTGAGGTGCAGGATGAGCAGTAACACCAGACCATCCCCAGGAACCAGCAGAGACTCTGCAGCATGGCATCACCCAAAGAGCCCATGCAAACCAAAAGGTCTTTAATCCCTCCAGAATAACAGACTGAGAATTATGCCTGAATAATTATGCCTTGCGCATAGCAGACAAACCTTGAGAAAATGAAAACTTAATTTAGAACCTAGTCATGACTTAATTGCTATTTAAAGAAAAAAAAAAAGAGAGAGAACGAGAGAGAAAAGGAAGTTTTCTGCAGGTTCAGCAGTAAAATTTCTGTGCATAATCTAGGTTGTTACATACATTAGCAGTTTATGAAACTCATGGTGACATTATTCGTGTTAAAGTTGACCTACTGCAAGCTGCATCTATTTTGCTTTGCTTTTAGGAGACATTTCAAAGTAAACTTTAGGAGATGGAGAGACCTTTGTGATATCTACCATCAGGCAAGATAATGGTAGATTAGGGGAAGAGAGGGAGTGGGAATTTCCTCCCATAAACATCTCCCTCTTCACATCAGGCTCAACAGGAGCATTGCAGGATTGACAGGTTGCTGCGAAAGCTCTTCTGACAGCAAGTATCGGAGTCAAATTCTGTTCATCATAGTCAAAAACAACACTTAGTAACTTCCTGGGATGAGCACAAGTGTTTCCACAGAACATTTTGGTGACCCTGGTCCTACTTATATATTATAAATTTGGGGTCAGTAAAGGGCACATGTAGAGAGATACGGTATGCAGACAGGCCCAAGCATGTTCTGTAAGATAAAAGCTCCATTCAGTTTTAGTTTGTTCAGTTTAGTTTGTTCACAGACACGACTGTGCCACTTCTAGGCTGGAACTTGGGTCTATCTGCACACCTCTGTATGGGCACACTCCAAAGAAAACAAGCCAGGGACGGGGACTATGCATTTTCCCCAGAATTCAAACAAATTGCCTCTTTACCTCCTAATATACAGTAGCATCAGTAATAAACCCAGGGAGCTTGTTACGACACCTGAATTTCTTTCTACAGGGCGTTACAGACTGGCTGCTTCAGCCTCCTACTGTCTCTCTTGTATTTCTGAGCAATTCTGAAGACACAGAGTATCCCTGGCGATCTGTCCCAGCTCACGATACTCTGAAAGTCAGCGCAGGTGTCCGACACAGATTGCTGCAAAATACAGCGTTGCGCGTAGCATAAGAGCAAGCAGAAATAACACATGGGCATGAGGAAAAGGGCAGCACGGGCAAGGTATTTGTTCTACTGGCTGGGAGCCCTGGGTGCATTACCTGCCTAGTTCCTTCTTCTGTAAATGCAAAAGATTGACTAGGGAAGGTCTTGAATTGGGAAAGTCTGAAGAACAGAAGTTGCATATTTATTAATGGTCTTGTATGTTATTCCAGCTACTCTGAAAAGCAAACTGCAGCCAAAATGTAGTGCTACTCATCATTGCTTTATTTCACGTTTATCCAGCAAGAAGTCAGGACAGATTTTATTTTAATGCAGGAATGAAGTGCCAACACTGGTTCAGATCAAAGGGAATACCTGCTTTAAATCACAGACTTAATATTATTCTGTTCCTGTGTTCCCACAGACTGAAAATTCATTAATGTGTTAGGTAGCCGTAGCAGAGAGTTTAAAAGATTTTCTCTGTATGTGCATGTGTTTGTAATAATGTTTGCACTGCGTTAAGTCCTGTAACTTTTTAAACATACCATCGTCCTGTTTCCTTCCCAGGCCCAGATAAAATCTGCTGCCTCACAGATAAAGAAAAAAAAAACATTACAGAAAAAGAGCTTTAACTAAACTAAACTACATTTAATGTGAGAGCATGGAAGGATACAGTTAAGAGAAGATGGTGGGAAAGAACAGTTACTTTCTCTGTGCTATCAGATATTAGCTACTGCTGCAGTCAGACTATTGAACTAGATACACTAATGATTTTCTCTGTCTCAAAACTTGTTCAAATTCACTTTGTAAAAGTTGTGGGTTTATTTGAAGTGTTAGATTTTCATGTATCTCCTGACAAGGATCAATAGTTACAATCCTTCTTTCCACGTTAGAGATCTAAAGCAAGTAGGCTGTGCTTCACAGCTCAGGATGCAACATAGCACAGCAATAAAACCTGCCATATTGACAGAAGTACAATATAAAGCAAAATGTGATATAAAATATTACACTGAAGATTTGGAGCAATTCGTATGGGTCTCTAAAAGGGTACGTGGTACTTAGAGAAAAAGCGAGCAGCAGTGTAAAAAAACAGGAATAAACGAAAAAAGCTGTTAAAGCCTGAGTCACAGTCCAAGATATTCAAGATATTTTCTTTGTGTTTTGCTTTTTCTTTGTAGAAGCAAAAAATACAGACATCTACATTACATTCTTCCATGTTCTTAAAAAAAAGAAGAGAGTGTTCTTTCGCAAGGCATATATGGCAGTCTTTTTCTCTTTTGGATGTCTAGATTTAAAATGAGTATCAGATATGCTTCTCTAACTCCTTGTTATATACATTTATCATTTTAAAGTGAGGAGGAAGTCAAAATAATGGTTTCAATCCTGGGCCTTAGTGACAAATGAAATATCAGTTCCAGGAAATCTTGCTGCTTAGTAGTTAAACTATTCCTCTGAGGGATGAGTGAAGTGGGCTGAGGTTCTCCAGGCAAATGAGACCTCAAAAAGTCTCCCTGTGACAGTGTTTAGCTATTGGCCTTCAGGAAGGATGAAGCAGCATTGCCTCCTGTGCTCTTGCAAAGCCACAGGCAGTGTCCTGGCCAGGGACTTTACAACCACGGACGTGGTTGGGACCTTGGAATTTTGTCCCTAAACCTCAACTTTCTTAGCCGCATCTCTTTCTTTCTGTTTCCTGTTGTACTTAAAGCATTCTTTTTAATTTTTACATGGATTAGATAAGATGTGTCCTTCACACCATTGGTGGTCATGACTGAAACATAGAGGTGCTTGTGTGAGTGCAGGGGTAGCGGAGACAATCAGGGGACCTGTGGAAAGAGTTGCCCTTTACACACTTCCTCACATCCAGTGCTCCTGACTCTGGAGATGTGGTATGTCTGTCAGGTACGTCAAGAGTACATCAAGCAGCATTGCTTATCAACCATAAGCTAATTACCCAGCTGGACCTAAACTAATTCTGAACGGAGCCCCTGTGTGGTCCCTGCTTCTACTGCATGGCTGACCTCCAACCAGGATACATCAAAAGTGAGTTGACTGCAGTTAGTTTAAGTGTTTCCTTGCTCCACCTCTGGGTTTCTGCAGATCACGTTACAAAGGGCGTGTGAACTGCCTGGTCAGCTGGATCAGACTCAACCGAGGTGAAAAGGGCCAAGGCCCTTTGAAGAAGAATAATTTAGGAAACAACGCTATACATTTCCCCAATGTACCAAACAAGATTTCTATGACCTAAGCTTGTGTCTCATACATGCACTGGATTCCTACTCATTCAGCCAGCCACCTCACTGCTGAGACTTTGGCTTTATGTCGTAATTGATAAGAACTACCAATATGTCTTTTATACATGTGAACAATTGCCCACTAACTTCTAGGCTGAGAGAGCTACCTCCGTCTACAGCCATGAAACTGGTGTGACTTCCTCTTTTTCCTAGCCTGAATCAGAATAAGACTAGTGACCAAGAAATATCCAGCTCAGCTTCCTATTCAAAATACTCAGAGAGTCCCATAGCTACATTTTTTTTAGTGTTTAATAAGCCAGACCTTTTCTAAGTTCAGCATTGAAAAGGGTATCCACATCAAAAATCCACTTTGTAGCTGGTAAGTTCATTAGCATCACTGATAATAGAAGAATTCTCTTCCTAATTTCACTGTGAACCTCATTAATTTTTTTCTGTCTTGCATTTGTTCAAAGCATAGCAAGTTTGAAGCAAGATCAGCAACATTCAATCCAAGTGTGGTTTTTAATGAATTTGACCATACAGTCCTTACTATGTCCAAATGACTGTCCTCACTATCAGTGTTTCTCTTTTCCAAAACGATAAACAAATAGCTTTAAAAGCTTTGATACAAGGAAGACTTTTGCATCTTCCTAGGGATCAGCCACATTTCCAGGAAGGATTTAATTTAAGCTGTACACTAAATCAGAGTTAGTGCTGTGCTACCTTCCCAGAAATGCCATCATACGGAGCGGTACTTCCAGGAATAATATTGCAAAAGCATGGCTACAACCCAGATGTTCAGTGAAGAGCCAGGTCTAGATTCAGCCTCTTCTCTTAATCAGGGGAAACCTCTCAGCACAGTGGAGCCTTGCTGAGCATCCAGCACTCAGGACACACACGTAGAATCACAGAATCATATGACTCTATGGTTCGGGTTGGAAGGGACCTTAAAGATCATCTAGTTCCAACCCCCCTGCCCTGCGCAGGCACACCTCCCACTAGACCAGGCTGCTCGAAGCCCCATCCGGCCTGGCCTTGAACACACACATCTACCAGCTTCCAGGGCTCCAACAGGTCCTGATGCATTCTCCAGCCCTGCCTACACCAAGCTAGAAACCCCTATTCTCTCTCCCCCCAAACCAAACATATACTTCCTCTAGGGCTTGGGGATGATGTCTGGGAAGGAAGGGAAGAGCTTTTTATCTAGTCCCCGTTGCACCCACAGCAAAGCCAGGGATATCTTCCATGGTATAAGCCAACAAGTCCAGGGATTGGGAGAAGGCTGGGCGGTGCTGGGGCTGAGCCACTTTATGTGAAAGCTAGTGTTAGTGAAGGCGATGGGAATCTAAGTTGCTCACGGTAATCTCATCTGACTTGATATAAACTTCAGACATTTCTCTCAGAAACTTTTGCTAATTGTATCCTCCAGTGGTTTTTGCTTCTCAGGAGGACAAAAAGACAGCCTGTGGAAGAACCTACCTTATCTGCACAACAGTCAGTGTCTAAGGGTGATTTCACTATGAAGCTTTCTTTAATGGAAAAGGTGCCTAGTTTATTATTGGTTATGAGCAAACATGTCTGTACTGCTTTAAAATATACAGTTGTGTATTCTATCAGGTTATCATACATTAAATTAGATTACCTACCAAAATATTTTAGCAGCCATCTGTATGCAGTTGCTCAGGCTGCAGAAGGTGCTGTAACAGATCCCACGGCACTTCTTTCTGTTTTGCCTAAAAATGTCTCCTTTCCACATCACCATAGATGAAAAGTAAATATTCGGGGACACGCTATACAAATGTTGTGTACATGACGTCAAAATTCACTTACAACTGCATCATTATAACTCGGTGGTTTCCATACTTGTGGAAAGGAGTGCAAATGAGTTTATTTAAATGGCAGACAAAGTATTCATCAAAATAGCACCCATAATTTTCACACTTCAATGATTAATACTAATGGAGAAAGTCATTCTGGAGTGACTCCCCCGTGAGATAATCAGCTTGAACCAGGCTGAACCAATTTGGAACAAACAAGATATTCCCCCACTCCTCTGATTGTGAATTTATCTGCTCTTTCCCCAGCCGAAATAAATTAACAACTAAACTGTGCGCAGTCTATGTAGGTCACACAGTTGATGTAGTACCTACTGGAGCCTCCTGCAAGAATTCATTTGTTAATATTGAGCATCTGTGACAGTCCCCCTGCACCGGAGTCATCCGTCCAGAATGTAACGCTAACAACACTGGCTGCTTCTTTCCAGCAGGAGCTGTTCCCGAAAATCAGAGGAACAGGTGTCTCTCACGTCCCCGAGATCTGGCTCTGGGCTCCGAGATGCCATCTCGGAGCCCAGCTGCACCACTTGCTTCAGATACGCTGGGGCACAACAAAACGTGCTGTCATTACCATTCCTCTGGCAGAGAGTGGGTGTAAATAATGTGCCCACATTAGTGAAGCTCAGGGGATCTCCATGGAAACATTTAATCGTTGACATTTAAGCTCCCGGTGCCGATAAGGGAAGCAGCTGACTCCTGACCTATTACTAATGGTTTATCAAGGTAGGAAGCAAGATTTTTTGCCTTGACCTGGCTAGAAATGATACAGTGACAGAAAATGCTATTGTGTCGTTCCTCTTTTCCCTCTTTCCCCTCCTGAGCGTAGCTTGCAGTTCTATAATCGGATTTTTTCTTGACCTTTTCTCTTTTATGTCACATCGGGACAATGTGGGATAGGACTGACTGAGGAAATGCCAACCTCCCAACCCACCCTCTGAAGTAGCATAGCTAACTTCTTTCAGGTTGTAAAAAAGCAAATCCAGGAAAGCTCTCAGATCACGCAAGGGGAAACAGAAGACCCCTGTAGGAGGTTACCCTAAAGCGACATTACATTTCTCACAGTGTCGTGAGCATCCGCAGGCACATCCTCTGATCCATACGAAGAGTTTCATGAGTGGCTCTAATGAATCCAGCCTCCAAGTGTCCTGTGCGAGACAGGAGTGGATCCTCTGTAGGCACTGCTGTGCTCACTGTGCGCTGGGTTTAGAGTATTGTTGCCTCGTCCCCGGCACATCCCACCTGTGTCAGGAACCCTGATGTGTCAAAAACTGAGGCTGGTCTAAACTTCTCACCAGCCAGCAGCTCTTCCAGACTCCCCACCCCCAGCCCCCAGAGCACTTTTTGTGCACAAACCACAGTCCCTGGTCTGCAGCAGCTCCCTGTCAAGCCTTCTCGCTCAGAGCAGCCCAGGCCCACCATCCACCAAAGACCCCTCCTCTCTGGTTTTGAAGTGACAGCCAACCCTTAAACATCGCAGTGCCCTGGCTTCGTTCTGACCTGAAAACCATCTCCAGTAGCACCCTATGAGTCTGATACCCAGTCTCCTCTGGCCACCCAGTTTCCACTGAGAGGGTGGCATCCTGATGGCAAACTCATATGATGAGCTGCTCTTCATCCAGCTGTTAATTAGTCACAGTTTTGGTCCCAGTTTTGTGACTGATTTTGTGCTGGCTCTGGCTTTGAGTTGTTCTTCATTACAAAATGTGATTTGGCATTAGAGGAAAACCCTTAAGTATCTGGCTTGTCTTGTGGGAGAAAACTCATCATTCTTTTACTGTTTTTATTCCAGAATAATTTACAGGATTTATTCTCGCTAGGGTAACCATATATAGCTCCCATCACATCTAACATGACTGATTGGCCGCAGAAAAGATAGAAAGTCTTACTTAATTACGTCATACAAATTAAAGGCTGATGACTGCTTGGCCCATGCCCAATTAGCAAATTAACTCTGTGTCATTCCTCGTAAAAGAAAACATAGCGGTTTGGTTACAAAACCCACTACTGCATTTGCCATCTTTGCTATTTTTATGGCACTTATTCATGCATGTGGTAGGGTGGAATTTGGAGACTTGTCTGGTTTTATTCTCATTACTAAATTGTAGGCTTAGAATCTGGAGAAGGCTGACTCCAGCGTGGCGTCAGCTACAGGGACCATGGACTGGGTCGGGTGTCAGGGTGCTTTCCTGCATCTGCTGTAGACCCTCCTAATCCCCTATTCTCCTCCCCCTATTCTCGGGGCAAGATATTTTGTCAGGCTGTAACTCAGTCTTTCTTTTGTAGTATAGATATAACATTGAAATAATTGGGATTTTTATGTAGAAAATACCATTAATTAGAGGGATTTAGGTTAGATTAGATTATCAGAAACTAATAGCTTTGGTTACTACCCCTGGACACTGATAGTGCAAGTAGCTGTTGCACTAACTTGCACTGATAGTTAGTGCAATTGATACAAGGAAGATCTAAGAAGTCTGCCAGAAAATGGAAGGTTTCATCCTCTTCTAGCATACATCCATTAAAAGACATTAATGCATACCAGCTATGGATGGTATTCCTTTAAATTCATGCTTTTAGAGTTCATAACCCAAGCAAACATTTATCGTAAAACTTCGTTCATTAACGTAACACTGGGGGCTTTTAAATACTTAGAATTGGTTGCCTTACCCATATGAGAGGTGTGTAAACACCATCAAAGAAGTGGCCCTACTGGCTGTCAAAAGATGAAAACATACCATCATGCTGATTAGCAGAATTTGACTATTTGGAGTAGGATATGCATACCTTTTAGTGTTGAAGGTCCTGACTTCAAATGCAGCTTGAAAGGCAATCAGTCAGTGTCACTCACATGCCACTTCCCTCAGATTTTACACCTCTTGGATCTAAAGGACTTTCTTTCTGATCTTATTGCAAGAGGTTTTGTTCAAAAGCACTATGTTTTTATTTGAAAGCCACGTGCTTTTTCTGAGTTTCTTGTTCTCTTACATTATTTCATTAAGAGTGTGACCCTGGACTGGGATTTTTTTTTAATTGATTTCTTCTTAATTGCTACCCTTTAGTTATTCCTTAAGAGTGTGAAGGCACAATCCAGTGTATTGAAACATTGTTCCTTAGCTACACCAGAGGTAAGAAATTAATTTATTGTTTAGCATTTGTGTACCCTTTCTATCATCAGTGATACCCATTATGTGGGAGGGGGGTTGGGAAAGAGAGAAAAAGCTTGATAAATCAGAGATAAGCTCAGCATCCTGGCACCTTAAATGCTGAACTGAGCATTAGGAATGGAGACTCAGCTCTGCTCATGCTTCCAGCTGTTATTAATCCTGACATGTTCGGAGATTTTTGGCACACACTGTTTTAACCTCCTGCAGTTTAAATACATTTAACATTCTCCCTCCCTCTTCCCCATAATGACTGTAATGTGCGATTTTGTTTTATCTCGGTAATCGTATCCTTCTCCCTCTGAGAACAAACTCAGCCCAGCACCCCACATACAGGCGTAGGAAGAGCAGGCTTATCTGTTTGTACAGAATGTGCCATTGCTTGTTACCATAGAGCTAATGCTACTTAATAACATTTAAATAATAATTTATATTGCAAAATATAACTTATTCTGTTGTGACCTGATAAGACTAACTGCCATTGATTATTTGCAATATTACCAGTGGATGCTTAAAAACAACTACTGGGGGGGGGAGGGGCGGGGAGGGGAAGAAAACCTTTTCATAATAAGATACATTGGTTGCTGGGCTTGTCAGTAAGTACCTAGGCTCGTGAGGATTTCAAAAACATTCATTATGAACCAGTGTTTTTTCCTGCCTACATCCTTCCCCATGGAGCCCCAGCTGCCAAATTACTTTTGTACGTTAGCTGGGCAAACTCGGTGCTAAATCTCTTTCCATGTTCTCTTTCATTATGGGACTACAGAATATCTGGGATAGGGGTACGTGTCAGGGAAATGGTTACTAAAGGGACATACACGCTTTGGAGGAATATACTTGAGGAAAGCCTGAAAATGCGGCTCACAGGGCAATAAAACATAAAATTGTGAGCTCAGACCAGCAAACGTTGCCTCTGTTAATTGCAGTGGGGCAATGACTGTGAATAAGATTTACATTAGTTAGGCTTGCCAGATCTGTAGCCTTGGGAAAGGCTCCACATAACAGCAACCGCAGTCAGTGACATTCTGCTACACGCTGGCAGACTGTGGCTATATCACTACAGAACAATAATTTTGTTTGTGATAGGAGCTGCCCAAAGGGAGAAGGAGGAATATCTGGTTATCAAAATGAAGAAGAAAGAAAGAAAAAAGCTACAAGACGCTGTGTATTTTATGCAATTAATGCCATAAAACAAGGTGACTCGTTTCCTTTCCTAGAAAATACAGAGGTTTGAGCTATCCTAGAAAATCACTAGGTATGAAAAGGAGTAACCGTTCTGGGGAACAAGCCTGGCTTCTAAAAGTGAAAATATCTGTAAAGCATTCAGGAATTCACCAATATCAGACCATTTGAAATGTGTGTAACAAACTCGATACCTCGACGTAACCACAGCTGGATAACACTCACACGCTACAGGTGAAGTCCGAAGGGGTGGGCGCTGCAGGAGCAGGGCACGCAGCAACTGGGAGGCCGAAAGAAGAGCGTCTTTAGGACGGCACACAGGCATCAGTAGTTTATAAAACTGAAATAAAGATTTATCTTTTAAATCCCACATTTTCTGATGTCTGGGTGCCACAACCATGAAGTAGTTCTGTTTACAAAGGGTTCACAAGCAAAAAAACCAGTCTTCCCAAGATAGCTGCCTAAACCCTTGCTTTTAAGAGTGTGGCAGGACTTCCTCTGCCCTTCAGGAAGGAGGAGCTGGTCTCTCTCTCCTACTCCTGTTTCCCAGCACCTATTAAAGATCATCTGAGCGCTGGAAATTAGAAGGTTAAGGTTCAAGTCCCTTTTGAATAAATGAGATTTTAATTCCTTTTAGGTGTTTGGGATAACTTCAAAGGTGGCTGGACACTAAAATAGGAAATAAATCACTAAATATGTTTTTTAAAAGTTGAGTTTAAGAAGGGAGGAGCTCCAGAGGGTTGGAATTTGACCCTTAGCCCCTTGGGTCTATAAAGCCCCCTGCTTAGGCATATAGGGTTTCCCTGACATAAACCTGGCGTAACACAGTAGTGCATTAGCCCTTTGGTATTTTGATGTTTACCAGGTGTGCCTGGATAATGGGCAATTTAACTTTTCCAGCAAACCAGCTCTGCTGGCCCCATTTCACTTTTCTCAGCATCAGTTACTGATCGTGATATTCGGCTAGTATTACGTTTGACCCTCTAAAGATGTATGTGCATTTACGTTCCATTGACTTCAATGGCATTTGCTGGAGCGAAGGGAGTGGGTAGGTCTTTGGAGGATCAGACTTACTTTACCTTAAACTGTAAAATTTGCATCTAAAGGGCATCGTGTCAGACGCACATCTGGTGCAATTCTGGTGGCGTTCTACAGGGAAGAACGTGGATATTTATAGGTGTAACGTAGGGGCACACTTGATTATGCTATTAACAGATGGCATTTAGTAAAAAATTAGAGGGAGAAAAACACTATTAACCAAAGGTGAACTTTATTAAGTTTTTTATACTTAAGATGGAGCTTTGGCCGTTGTTACTGTAAGGACATTTCTACATCCAATATTTATGAGAAGGTCTCTTTTCAGATATCTATTTGAGGTAGAAAAATCCATTTTTATTAAATAACTTCCCGGGGATTAAAGTAATGCTTCCAAAACCATGTGTCCTCAAACATGTCACTAATATTTTTGCATTATTTTTTTATAAAACATAGAATTATGTGGGTTTTGTCAAAAAATGAGAAACAAATGGCATCAATAACTCAAACATCTTAATTATACTGGTGGTATGGGAACAACACTAAGCAGTTCAATATAATACCATAGAAAACACCTAAAAGACAATGCTCATTCTGTACAGTTATTGACACAATGTGCGTGGTGTAATATAATACACTTATTAATACAATTCATTCTAGACAGCAGCTAGCCAGAAATTTTACCAATATGTAAAACTAAACTCAGACTAGAAGAAACTGGAGTAATTTTCTGGGCCATGTTTAATAGTGGTATAAGTTATTTTTGTTGACGGAGTGCCCAGAATCTGCTGTTAAAATCAAGTAACCATTTTAACAGGTGCTGTAAAAAGTTCATTTGCAGTAACTTCTGTTCAGAATACCTTATCTACTGACTTGAGCTGACAGGCTAAGAGGAGGGCTGAGAACAACACAAGTAGTTAGAGTGACAAAATCATGGCTGAAAAAACAGAGGAATTACTTCATGAGCCCGATCAAGAACTTCTTCGTACATTGTTTCACACACACATTTTAAAATATTTCTGTTGATTTTCCCAAATAAAAGACCTGGCTTTTCACACTTCTGTGAAGTCATTTCCATCTGTGATAGCATCTGATATTGATGTCGTCCTCAGACAACATGGGTGGGAATAACGACTGTGAATGCAGATTATCTGTGCAGCTGCAAGCAGGGGTGTTCCGTGAGAAAAACATCCTTTTTGTTGTGGACAGATGAGCTGTAGTTAGCCTATGAGTCACTTCACCTTTACTTGCCTAGAGTCTTTGACCTGTCAAGTGATTTATCATGTTCCTGAAGAAATCTTAGCTATAGTAAAAGTCAGCTCTTCACAAAAGTTGGAACCAGAGCCTGAGAGGAACTTTGGATAAAGTTCAGTACCAAACGCTATAGGCATTTTATACTTGTTTGAGCTTTGTCCTTTTTCTTTCTGGGCCAGAAGCTTGTTCAGGTTCTGCCTATCACTTGTGACTTTTGTTAAACTGTGTTTATTCGTGCCTACCAAAGTTTGAACGAGTTCAAGAAGCTAGATTGTGAATTAGTAGTTTTTTTCTTTCATCTTTTCAGCTCAGACAAGGAGTGTTGTGATCTGTTGTACATCTGTGCTGTGATTTCCCTTATTAGTTCCTGCTTACTTTTTTTGTGCATTTCAAGTTCCCAAAGCAAGTTCTTTCCTTCTGCGTGGCGGCTGTTAGCTGTGAAAGCTGCTTGCGGTGTGTCCTGAATCTCCCCCTCCAGTCCTACTGATTGTGCTTCCTTTGAATTACCAGAAAAAAATTATTACATACTAATTCTGCTTTTTAAGGCTACAATGATTTGAAAGCTCTTAAACCCATCTATATGTTGGCTACATAGTTTCTATTTCATGCTGCGCAATTATCTAAATGCAAATCTAGTATTGCCCACAATGGTTTTCCTGTGTTTTCCTCGGGGACAAATCGTCCAAGGCTAAATTTAACAATCATGTGCTGACCTGTGTTAAGTAAGTCTATCTGAATGAAAATTATCTTTGAGGAGAGAATTTGCAAAGAGAGGAGCACTTGGAGCTGTTGAAGAGGGTGTGTTTAAATTACAGGCCAGACTGATGGATCATTGCTGCCCTGAGAATGCTCAGTCCAAGAATATGCCTAGTAATCCCAAATCAGTGACCATGCCTGGAGTTTTCAGAAAATTCCAAAAAATTGTGTGGTACCTATTCAGGGATGCTCCAGTCTAACACACTGGATGAAGGGGGATGTCCACCAACGTCCAGTATGTGGCAGATGAACAGTGCTGTTGCAATTATTAGATCAATCCTTTTATCAAAAACTGTAATTTTAACCACCAAACTAACACTGTTTTTTTCCCTAAACAATAAGATATATTTTTTGTTAAATATTTTGAACGTGCTGATTTATAATCTCCTCTCTAGATTGCATGAGAAGGCTAGACATATGCAGTAGTACTGAGACATAAATTCTTGCTACAAACATAATGACTTATCACGCTTTTCGTCCCAAGAGCAATTTAAAATTATGTCTGGTACGATTTACAGTCTGTGGAAAAGAAGTAGCACCAGAAAAATGAATTATTCTTGTGATCGTGCTTTGTTAGTTTTGAATCAGATCAACATTTGAATCAAAGGACCTTTTTGGGGTGGTAGAGTAATAGCAATGTAAAAAGCACACTCTGGTTTGTTATAATATCAAATGAAATAACCTGCCAAAAACCATCCTTATCCATTCGATAAGCAGAATTGTAAGATAAAATGCATGCATGGCTCCTGTTGGACATGTGTTTGTAAGTCATTTGCTGCTTTCATCTCTTTCAGTAAGGGCAACTTTTCTGAGACACAGCAGATAAAACTAGGAGATCCAAACAAAGCCAGTAGGAGGCATCACAGCTCCATCTATGATTGGGTCCAAAACGAACCCTAAAGGTGGGGAAATTCTTGTCTAGAACATGGATTATTAGCCAACTGTATTATCGGTGTGCATTATACTGATGTAACTATACTTGAGGCTTGTGGTCTTAAAATAATTTGTAGTCCAGATATCTTGAGTATCTTTCTGGGTTTGGCAACTGCTCTGGAAGTCATTCTGGGGAATGACAGTGGAGGCAGACCAGAACTTCTGATTTTCTTCTGGTCTCCCTCCTGACAGTCCCGCAGACAAAGAAAGCAAATGCATTTGCCAAGGCTAGGACAGTCAATCTCCCTATAAATAACACCTGATTCAGGACGTAACTATGCATCTATTTGAGTATCATTTTTAAGACAGTTTTTTTCTTTATCCGTATTTGGGCCTTAGACTAATATTACTCATTGAATATCAGTTATGCTATAGTCAGAGATATCTAGATATTTCCATATTTCATATCCCTACTCCCTTTTTAACCCTAAACAGCAGGATTGAGATATGTTTACATTTTTATTCCCCAGAGGTGATGTTACAACAATAGTTGTCACACTGTTGTTGATGGCAATGTTATAAATTCAGGATTATAGCAACCTGTCTTTCCCAGGAGAATGCTTGAATCCAATTGAAGCCTGACAAGCTCCCAATGATTTCATCTTCACAACAGTATGCCTTGTGATGAGTCATGCCATTTGAATGCAGCTGCAGTGAGATTTGATCACTGGCAAATAGCACTTTTTGATCTGATAAGAGTCCTCATCATGTATTCGCTATTGCTTATTTCATCCATAGTCATTTTCAGAATAAGTCAGCATTTGACACATTGACCAGCTTGAAAATATCTGGTGGTTAGCTTTCTGGAAAACTTGTCCTCAGGCTGAGGCCTTCTCACAAGTCTGTCCTCGGTTACCTGGTCTCAGAGATCTCCACTGGAACTGTGGACATTCAGGGGCTGTGCTGCAGGTCTAAACTGCAGTATAATGTATCAGTTCTTGAGGTAGTTTAGGAAGTCGAGTTAATCCAGCTGCCATATCACAAATCCCCACTTGAGCTAATTTTCGCTTTTCTTATCTAGTTTGCTTGCTAGCTGTTATATAGTGTGTTTAGAAATTTCCTCCACAAACACTGTAAATATACATTTGCCCACCCATTCACTTGAAGCACTGACCATATTCAGAATAAAGACAGTGATTTTGAGTCTCCTTTATGGGAGAGGGCAGAGGACAGATAAATTGCCATGAGACATATAAACCATGGTCGCTCTGGAAAGGTGCTACAAGGTCCACCTTTGTATGTGACTGCAGTTACCTGAACATCAATGGCTTTGCATCCACGAAGGGTCATTGTCATCATCAGCAGTAATGATGTAAAAGTGAATAACTCAAGCTAAATCAACATCTACCGGGAAAGAGTTTCTGTCTACTGCCTGCCATTTTCCATTCACATACTATACAGATGGCCAAGAACTTCCCAGGACTGTTACATGGGGTATATATTCTCTATCTTTCTTTCATATTCTGAAAAAATGCAGAAAATATTCCAAGCTACCTTTTCTGTATACTAACAGGGAGTCTGTCTTACCACATATTGTTGCCTTTTAGTTCCTCCTTTTTTCTGTTACATTTATTTTTATATGTGTTCTGGTTTTTATAAAGGGAGTTTTGCCATTTGTTTGAATGAAGCCAAGACTTCCAACCTGTTTCTTTTAAAATGAGTCCCTACCACAGCCAGGACCCGTCTGCCATGACCTCTTCAGATTTTCAGGCCCCCAAGACTACAGTGCAACATGAGGAGAGCGAGCAGAAGTTGTATATCTGCCTAATCTGGAGATCCCTGTTGTCATTATATTTCAGTTTGCCATAATATGCTTACATAAAAGTCACAGCCATAAGCATTTTTCATCATGGAAATGTGGGCTGAAAGGTATCTCTAGAGGTCTCCTAGTCCAACCTTCTACTCAAACTAGTGGCTATTCCCAACATCAGTAAGGCTTGGCCTTGTCCAGACAAGTCTTAAAAACCTCCAAGGAAGAAGATGCCACAAACTCTCTGGGCCCCCATTGCAGTGTTGCACCACCTTCCTGGGCAAGCAGGTTTTCTTAATGTTCAGGCTGAACCTATCAAGACACAGTTTGTGACCACAGAACCTCACTGTACCATCTTGCACTACCAAAAATAAATTGGCTCCACTATTTTTGTAACTACCCTTCAAGTTTTGTAGGCTGCAATTAGATTTCCCCTTAGCCTTCTCTTCAGCAGGACTGAAAAAGCCCAATTCCTTCAAACTCCCTGTAGGTCCCTGATTATCTTGGCAACACACTGGTGAACACTGTACAGTTTCCCCACAGTGTTGTTTGAAACGAGACGACGAAAACTGAACAAAGTATTGCAGAGGTGACTTCACCAGGGCCAGGTAGAGGGGGATGCTAATTTTCTTCAGTCTGCTGGCCATAATCTCCTTAATGAAATTCATTACACAGTTTGCTTTATTTGTGATGAGGGCATGTTGTTGACTTATATTTACCCAGGTGTCCACAGCAATGACCTTTTCATCAGGGTATTTCAGCTTCTTTTCATCAGGACTGCTGACCAGCCCACTGTGTCTCAGCCTGTATTGATGTACGGGAAATCCCATCCTGGGTGCCGACCTTTGTACTTCTTGGTGAACTTCATGAGGTATCTGTTGGCTCAGATCTCAAATTTCCCAAGCTCTCTCTAGGTTGAACCTCTGCTGTTTATTGCGTCAGTCACCATTCCTAATCTGCAGATTTGCTGAGAACATTTTGTTGTCACCATCCAGGTGACTGAGGAGGATAATGGGACAACATGGACCCCAGTGTTGATGTATAGGTTACAAGACTACTCTGTTCATCACCCTCCGCCAGCCAGACATCAAGTCACTGACCACTATCCTCCATGCCTGCCAGTTCAGTCAGGTTTCTATCAGTCCATTTGTCCAGCTCATGTCTCCTGCGCTTACAAACGAGAATACTGTGAGACACAGGATCAAAAGCCGCATTGAAATCAATGTTTATTAAAATCATCATTCTCTCCTTATCCACATCACCAATTATTTTTCTACAGAAGGCCATCAGGTTGGTTAAACAAGACTTGCCCTTGTAAATCTATGTTGACTGTTCCTAATTGCTTTCTTGTCCTTCACATGCTTGGAAATGGATTTCAAGAGATTTTTGCAGGGACTGAAGCAAGGCTGACTGGCCTATAGCTCCCTGGGTCCTCCATCCTGCCTTTTTTGGAAACAAGCATAGTGTTAGCTTTTTTCCACTTAAAAGAAACCTACCCTGTTTGCCACTGTTTTTCACAGGTGATAATAATACTATCATCATCACATCCACAAGCTCTGCCAGCATCTTTGTATGAATCCCATTACCTCCATGGATCGCAATGAGTTCAGCTTCTCCAAGGAGTCCCTAACCTGTTGTTCCCCCTTCAGTCCCCCTTCTCAAACTGACCTGGTAAACACAGAGGTCTGGGAGGAGGCTTTGCTTAAGTAGGCATTCAGTGCTCCAATATTTTCCACATTTTTCATGATTGCCCCCTCTAGCCATCAGTGAATCTGTATTTTTTCCTGAGTTTTCTTTTGCACATAGTATGACTGTAAAGTCCCTTATAGCTGTGCTAAATATCCCCCACCCATCTTAGCTCCAGACAGGCTCTGCTGTTCCTGGTTTCATCCCTAAGTACCCAGGCAAGCCTGTACCTTTTTCTACCTCTTGTATGTTTCCTTTTTGCGTTTAAGTTCAGTGAGATACTGCCTGCTTAGCCAAACAGAGCTTCTGCCAAAAATCCCAGCCTCCCTGCACAACAAGACGGTTAACTCCTCAGATTTCAGTAAATTCTTAAAAGATCAGCCAGCTTTTCTTACTAGAGAATAAGTATGCACCACTTTGGCTAAAGATTACACGTATCGTGACTTGCTTTCATTTCCCTCAAATATTAAAAAAGCTTCTATAAGTGGTAGAAACAATATTCTGTTTAATTACCCAGTTAAACAGCTTTTCTTCTTAAAATAACAGCTGTACTATACTTCAAATAGGCATATGTTATAGTACCAGAAAGAGGTACTATAACTATATATAGGAAGAAGGAGTGGGGGTAGATCATAACGCACATTCATTCACAGTAGAAAATTCTTCATACCCTTATCAGCTTTGGTCAGAGAGGGGTTGTGCATTTAGCCATTCCCTCCCCTCTTCGAGGGGCCACATCACCCCAAGAGTCAGTTTGCTGCTCGGCTGCCCCCTGAGTCTTGAGCTATCTTAATCTGAAGAAAATCCCCCTTGGGCTTGAAGGAAGAAGTATACCTTTTCTTCATTCTATGAGAAGACCTCCCACTCTTGCACCTGCACATAGCCTCCTCCTCCTCCTCCCTAGAGCTAGTGCAGCGTTGCATCCTGGGCTGGCCGGCCGGCCGTGTAACACTTGTCACAGTGCAGCTGACTGTTGCTTACCTGTCCCAGTGGGAATCCCGCCTTCACTCATCCTCTAGGGCCAACTTCTTCCAGTTGCCGCCTGCTTCCCTCTCCTCACTGCAAAATCCCGCACCCACCAAGCACCTCTGAGGCTCTGCAACTGTACCTTAGCCTTAGCTAAGGAGTGTTGGCCATTGCTTCAATAAGAGTTAAATCTTTATTCTGCATTAATTTAGAACGGGAATTTGAATTCCTGAACATCGCAAAGGAGTTGATGCGGCAATTCTCTTTACCCTCTATACAGTGCTTTTGAAGATGTTGAAAGCCAACATAACTAGCAGGAGATGTAAGAGTATTTGTAAGAGGTGAGGACTACAATTCCCCACTAAAATGATAAGGCAATCATTTTGTGGTGATGGGATAATGGCAGGATAATTAAACACCTACTTCACATGCCTGATCTCTCAGTCGTTGAGCGAGGGAGAACAGTTAGCTGATCCTTATTGTTTCCTGGAACAGGATGGTATAATCAGCACCTGTAGTGGGTTAGAAAGCATGATGCAGCTGAGAAACACGGAAGGTGAAATTGCTTTGGTTTAGAGAAGGAATTGCTTGAGCTGCCTGGGGCAAGCCTCTGATCTTCCATTTTGAACAACAAGAAACCATCCCGCTACCAAAATCTAGAGAACCAGCCCTGTCATTTTGGCAAAGGCTAAGAAAGCAGATGTTGCCAATGTTTAATATTGCCTGAGTTGGGATAGCATTTTCGTACTTAAATATAGTAAGGTATTTGAAGGCTAGGAGTTGTTAGCTGGTGTCAGCATGAAACTGGGAACACATCATGGAGACTAATGTGATCTTTATCTGATATGGTTAACAGGTTAACAGTGTGAAGTGGATTTGCATATATATTAGCAGCACTTTTCCAAACATAGATCATAAGAAACTAGTCAGGAAAGTCATGAGGCAGATACAAAGACTGGTCAGGGAAAATGGATTAATAATGGGTAGGAAGCGGGCCCCTGAAGGATCATAATAAATGATAAAGGATCCTCCTGGCAGAATATGACAGATGAGGTTGCCTGGAGCTATTTTCTATTTAACATTTATATTAGTGATTTAGAAATTGATTTGATATGGAGCGCATCAAAATTTACAGATGACAAAAGCGTGAGGATTTTTAAAGTTGATGCTTGGAGGACATGAATGGATTACAAAAGAATTTAATGAGGCTGCAAAAACAAGGCCGGCATGTGGAATTTAATATTGGCAAGTAGAAAAGGTATGCTCAGAGGCACTTAAATATGCCTTCAGTGTTGTACCTTGAGAAGCGGCACTTAAGAAAAACAGAATTCACAGGAGGGTTCCTGAGCCATTTGTAACTTATTTTAGTCTTGCTGAAGTTCCCTGCATGGTGGTAAATATTCCCTTCAACACCCCTCTGCAGCATTTCTTTAGGTGATTATTTTCATTCTCATCTCAGTCTTATGTTATTGCTGGATGTCATACAAGGAATATCATTTTAATATGAATCACGCTTTCTAAGCACTCACACCTACTATGCCCAAAGACATATCTAGAAAATATCACAAAAAACTGTCTATTTTAAACACTTTCTTTTTAGGGGGTGAAGCCATAGACAGGGATAATGACAGATTCTGTACAAGAAAACTGTTGACCCTACTCTCACTTCAATAAGGAAATGAGATCTTCTTTTTGACTAATTGGAAGTTGATTTGGTAGGATATATATTAACTCTGTTTTTACAATGAAGTGTTGTTTTAGGGGGAAGTTAGGTATGGCAGCTAAGCACACCAAGAAACTGCAGGGCTTGCTTGCTTTTGAAGAATTATGTGTCCTTGTATAAAATACCTAGTAACAAAGGTGGTGTTATTTCGACTCATTAAATTTCATCCCATTAATCATTGCCCAATGCCCCAATCTATCTAGATTCCTCTGCAAAGCATGAAGTCCCTCAAGAGAGTCAACAGCACCTCCCAATTCGGTATCAGCAGCAAACTTGCTAATGGTGCATTCAACTCCCGCATCCAGATCCTTGATAAAGATATTGAACAGAACTGGCCCTAGAATGTAGCCCCATTCGCTACAACCTTTTGCCCTCTGCCCTTGAGCCAGTACTTCACCCAGCACACTGTGAACCTGTTCATCTCACAGTTGGACAACTTGTCCAGAAGGGTGCTGTGAGGGACAAGTATCAAAAGCCTTACTAAAATCCAGAAAAACTACATCTACTGCCTTCCCTTCATCCACTATGAGAGTGACCTTATCATAGAAGGATATCAAAGGAGTTAAACCGGAATTTCCCTTTGTGAACCTATGTTGACTGTGCCTGATGATTGCATTATTCTTTAAATGCCTTTCAGTAGTACCTAGTATAATCTTCTCTGTAATTTTTCCAGGAACTGAGGTTAGACTTACAGATCTGTAGTTCCCTGGGTCTTCCTTCATGTCCTTTTTGTAGATTGGAATAACATTGACTCGCTTCCAGTCAACAGGGACCTCCCCAGACTCCCAAGACTTTTGGTAGCTGGTTGAGAGGGGTCCTGCTATAACATCCTCCAGTACTTTGGGATGAATCCCATCAGGCCCTATGGACTTGTGAACATTCAGCTGATACAGCTGGTCACTTACAGTTTCTGTGTCCACAAATGAACAGTCACTGTTCCAACACTCATGGTCGTCTGATGCAGGGGACCTAGCAGCCCAAGGTCTATCAGTATTATTAAAGACTGAGGCAAAAAAAGCATTGAATTCCTCCGCTTTTTCTTCGTCCCTATTAGGCAGATGACCATCTTCAATAAGTATGTGTCCAATGTTTTCTTTAAACCTCCTCTTACTATTAACATACTTTAAAAAGCCTTTCTTGTTACCTGACACAACACTGGCCAATTTCAACTGTAATTGAGCTTTGGTCTTTCGTGTCTTATCCCTGCATACATGAACTACAACTCTGTAATCTTCCTGCAAAGCCTGAACTTTCTTCCAGAGATCATACATTTTCCTTTTCATCTTGAGCTCCACAAGGAATTCCCTGTTCAGCCAAGCTGGTCTTCCGCCCCGCTTGCAGGACTTTCAACACAGTGGAATTACCTGCTCCTGTGCTTCTAAAAGATGGTTCTTAAGGACTGACAAGCACTTGTGGACTCCTAAGCCATCAAATGCAGATTCCCAGCATGTTCTGATGAATAGATCCCTGAATAGCTTAAAATTTGCTCCTGAAGTCCAGGTCAGCAACTCTGAAGTCCTTTTTTTTATTACAACTGAAAATTTTAAACTCAACCATTTCATGACCGCTGTGGCCAAGACATCATATCCCCCACAAGTCCTTCTCTATCCATAAACATCAAGCCTAGGAGGGCCTCTTTCCTAGTTGGTTCACTGAGTAGCTGTGACAAGAAGTTATCTCCTAGAAACGTCAAGTATTTCCAAGACCTGCTCGTCACAGCAGTATGTTATTTCCAATTGCAAAGGGTGCAAACACAGTGGCTTGTAATCACATCTGAAAGTTCTCTTTTTCATGTATTAGTATTCCTAAACCAAGGATCTGACCTAGAGATCTAAAATCAGATGAAGGGGTTCCCAGTGAAACAGCAGTGAAATTGATATTTACAAGTCCAGATAAAATTTGCAGTATTTCCAGGGGCTTGCAGAACCCGCAGCTCTAATGACAAGTGGTTTTGGAAATCTTTTTTTCTCTGCAGGGCAGATTGTAGGCATTTATGCTTTTTAAAGGCCCACAGAGTATACTTCTTTCTTTTCATTTAGACATCTTTAAATATTTAGTCCTTTGTTTTTCCATTGTTTTCATATCTGAAATTCGGTTAATAGTGTGCTATACCAGTGACTCTTTCTGAATTAGCTTTTATAAGCTGTTTCAGAGCTGTCTCTTGTCATGTTTCACCAAGCACAGGCAAAGAGGAATTATGAATTCATTTATGCTAAGCAATGCTTTCCTGCTCAAATAGCACCCACAGCTTTTTTCGTGGATACAGGCAGAATATGGTAATACCCAGCATGGGAGAGGGATTCTTGTGCCAGTCACGTCCTAGCATGCGAGAAAGGAAAGATAGCTTGCTCTTTCCTTCTACATGAATGTTGGTGGATCAGGCTGCAGCAGCACAATTATTTCCATCAGCCCTGGTAAATGAACTTGGATTTGCCCTTCCTCTAGTGCGTTCTGAGAAGCACTTCATGGCATCATCACAGCTTACCAGTTACCCAGTTTAGGCTTTCCCTTCCTCCTCCAGCTAACCCGAAATCCAGAGTGCCTTCTCCACCCGGGGTTACACCAGAGGGCTACAAAATATCTCTAAGCAGATAGATCTGACTGAGTTTGAGCGACGTGAATTTCTATTTTAATTTTTTTGAGAGTTAAAAATTCATTGAAAAATGAGGAAATAAACCATTACTTTCAAAATGAAGTAAAATGCCTGTCATAAAATGCACTCTGATTTTTTTCCAACCATGCATAAAATCTTTTTAAAGCTGATTTCTGTTCCTATCTTTTCATTGCCAGTGGTGACAATGCAGCATTCAAAGGAAAAAAAAAGATAGACTAAAATTTTTTATTTGTTTGTATTTTAGAGAGAAATAAGGCCAAACTGAAAATTCATGTATTCATAGCATTTAACAAAAAGGAAAAAGAGGGGGGAAAAGACACATAAAAAAGGGAAGAAAACTGTCTTGAGTGTTAAATGATGTATGATAAGTTAATGTTGATAATGCATCATCTTTAATCATAATGTGGATGATGGCACTAAAGCAGAAACATGGAACATGAAAAAAGAATGTTAATTGAAAAAGGGAACAAAAGTTTTAATCAAAGAATAAGGAACTCGTAAAATGCAAGATTAATAAAAAAAATGCAGAAGCACTAGGGTTGCTTTGGAAGCAATTAGTTACTATCCTGGAAGGCTGTGCAACAATCAGCCTCTAATGTACTTAATGGGCTTAAAGGTCATTTCTCACCCTCAACAATTCTCCATAATTCACTTCAGTCACAATACAAAAATCACTGGAATATTTAACTGAGTATTACCTGCTGAGGCATAAATGCTTCATTTCTGATAGGGTCTTGGAGGGAGCGCACAGCATTTTTAATATAACTGATTTGCATATAAATGTGTTTGCTTGCATGTTGGGCTCTATGGAGAATTTGAGAAAAAAAATATTTTTGTCCACTGTTATGTTTTAAAAGTGGAAGAGAAACGGGGGAAGGAGGAGGGCAGAAGAAAGCTGAAAGGAGGCATGAAAGCTTCTTTCATAACTATACTATCACTGTAATCGGTGTCATCATCTACACAGAGGGCCCGTTCCCTTCCCGCTCTGAGCAAGGCTTGGCACCAAAGCCCAAACTTAAACCGAAATTCTCAAGTTCGCTTTGGAATGTGCGAAACCTGCACACAACCCCCAAATGTGCCCCAAATGTCTGAGCCTCTAAATCCAGATTTGAACACTGGCTTGTCTCTACAGAAGAGTAACAGCTCCCAAAAAAATGTCTTCACTGTTCGCAAGGAGATTTATTTTGAACTACTGTGTGAAACAAAGACAAAACGTTAGACTCCTACACGTGCCTACATCCATCAGGGAACCAAGAAACCCAAACACTTATTTATCCCTATATTTACTTTGGAGACTGGCTGTCGGTGTATTGTGTTTGACTTGCCTGAGCCAGTTATTACAGACGTAGGTGCAGAAAACAGCGAGGGGCCTAGGACATGAGTGGAAGCATTGGATAGGCATAATATCCTGGGCTTTAAAAATTGTCAAGCTTATATGTTTTCAAGTCTGAATAACAGCTCATGACACAAAAGATTTTTCTCCACCTCATGCCCCTCAAAAAATCTTTCTGTTGCATGAAATTCTTGTCAAAGTTCCTATGTATACGTTAATTATATGATTCTGTAAATTTTTGCTGTGAAGAAGTATGAACATATTGTAGCGGCATTTAATAATTTGTCTGGTTTAGCTTTATTTACTGAAAAAAGCTCTCTCTTTTTTCCTTTTTTATTTGCATAAAGTGCCAATGGCAATATTTTGTTTTAATTTAGCAACCTGCAATTTAAAAATGTCCTGTTTGATTTCCATAGGAACTGTGGAAGCTGAGGTCCCAGGTAGCAGTAATGTTGACTGAGACATCAAATGACTGAGATTTTTTTTTTTAACTGTTATTCCTAGACCTCTATTACTCACAAAGATAAATGCTTTTCCTTATATTTGTATAAAGCATTCTTTTTTCCTGCTTTAATTGCTAGCTTACATTGACTCTTCCATGGTGAGCTCATTTGACATCTCTAAGCTATTTGTGTCATCTCTTACTTTTTGTTACAGACGGCTTCACGTAACTATGAAGGATTCAAGATCAGACTGAAAATTTTAAGCAATAAGAATAAACATACATAATGACGTCTAAGTGAAAGTCGTGCATGAACAGCACATGTTCTGCCTGTGATTGCACTTCATCATCTCATGTGAGACGCGAGAGAAATAAAGTGGATTAACACCATTCACTCACAAAGAGGAAAAAAAAAAGGGGGGGGGAAATTTAGGAGGGGGTTGTCCTACCCTGAGCACACTGCCGCACAGTTACTCAGCCTGCTACAGGAGGTGAGTCACTGCCTGCTGAGGAAGGAGGGGGCGAGCAGGGAGCTGAGTGGAAGCGCAGAGAGACGACTCTCGCAAACCCAACTAGGAGCTGTCTCCAGATTGCCACCCACCAAGGACCTGGCTTGGCCAATGTCTCCCGTATGCTGGTTGTTGTCTTGTGCACCAGGAGGAGACCTACGTGTTGGTCTCAGTGCCTGACTGCTGAAAGGAGCTCCGTGTGGCAGCCCAGTTGCTGAGAAAGATGAAAGGGGGAATCCAAGAGTCCTACCTGTTTTGCGCAAGGTCTGTGAGCTCCTCGCTGGGGGCTTGGCTCAGCCTGGCTCTGCTTCACACCTGATATGACAGACCAGGCCATAGGGTTGCCTTACACCTGTGATCAGATCAAGTGGGTTTAAAAACAACAGCTGGACTCCCATAGGGAGTAGGAGTGATACACTTCAAAGAAGCTGTCAGTGGCAAGTAACAAGCTGGACACTGCACAACTTGCCTGAAAGGCAGCAGAAGTATGCGTCGCTGGGAGGAATGCAAAATCACCTCCCTTTCTACTGCAAAATGCTCTTTTTCCTTTAAATTCAGCCTGTAACCCTGACTGTTCTGGCTCTCTTGTCTAAATGAAGAAAACATGCAAGTTCATGTTTTTCCTTTATTTGAAAATTGAAGGACCGTAAAAACTCAAGCCCTCCTTTTCTTTTTTTTTAACTTAGCTGATTTAATCTTAATGTCAGATAAAATCCCTATGAAATGCTTCAACTCTTACAGCGGTTTAAATCTAAAATTATTCTCTTTGCACCATCCTTTCTTCTGCAGAGTTTCAGAGGATTTGGTGGATCAGACCACAACCTTTTATCAGATATTTTCTGCATTTGGCTTGCCAACAGACAACTCCCTCGAGTATTTCCTTCGAGAGAAACGAAGTTGACTGTTTCTCCCCCCTTGCCTCCCCACACCCCCCCTTTCCTTCTCTGGAAAAGCACTATCATCTTTGTTGGTGGAAATATCACTTAATCCTCCTTCTCTCTAAGGTTTGCACAAGCTGTCCCCTTTTGAAACAAATATTGCTAATTTAGCATCTATGGAAGTAGCAGTTCAAGCACTACAAAATTCATAAAGCATTAAATTGTAACATCTTTCCTTCTTTAAGAGGAAAATGAAGCTGTGTCAAACGACTTGGCACCGGGTGTATTAACGTGCAGTTTGAAGGATGTTTCCTAAATCTTTAGGGAATGCTACACTTACAGTTTAATATACTTTAAATATTTTATTTCATTACAGCAGGATAGGCCTTTGTACTTGGCGGAATGGACTTTTTCACAGAGGAAATAAGGGAACTGACAAGAGAGATCCACATGAGAGGATAAGAGCAAAACGCATTCCGTACGTGCAGCAGCGAACTTCAGGATGACGGGGAAAAATGTTTGATAGATACTTAAAATACCAGACACTATCTACAAGGTATTTAGCCAGATGGAGCAGTTACATAAATCTACTGAATTCTGTAGTAAAACTAAACAAGTTTAGATCTGTTGGTACTGAGTGTTCCCATCCCATATGCAGTCCCCTGAAATCAGTAGTAGTTTCTCCTATCATTTCAGGCTTTGGAGATGACCTTTTCTCTTCTGTGATCAATTTGTTGGCTGTTACAAACTGTTTTCTACCCAAAGGCATCTCCTGCATTCTTGTTCTCCCCTCGCAGGTTTTGCTCCCAGCAGCCTCGTGATATTTAAAATTATTGCAGTAGTGACAACAATTAAATAAAAATATCTGAGAGGTTCCAAGTTATTACAGCAAAGCTCTAGTCTCATGGAATAATTTCCTGTTTCATCAGACATAAAGCACTTATTTTTCTGTACACATCTTCAAAGAGAAATGCTGGAACTTATTAAATAAACCATATTATTGCTTTGGATTAATTAGCAGATGGCTTAATGATATGCACTGGTAATTGCTACTGCTTGCACATATTTGATTATACTTTATTATCATAATTGTGTTTAAAATACATCATAGCCATTGATATTTTGTGTTATGTTTATAATTGGTTAACAATTTCCCTGAGAATTATGAGTTTTGCAGAGATTGCTATCTTGTTATGTTCTATGTCAAAAGGAATTTTAGGCAGCTTTTTTATCCTGGTAAAATAAAGATATATTCAAAATATGGATTAAGTACAGCCATACACAGCGCTGATAATTATCATTTTCAAACAGCCTAGTCCATCGTACCTTCATAAAATTAATTCACCGCTTCATCGCTGTTCACAAATGATAATCATCCTCTTGTCTGACTAGTTTTATTGAAAATAAAGACTACAGTAATGTTATTTTTCAAGTCTTCAGACACAGCTTCAGTGTTCCAAATTCATTCACACTATGAATGAATCTGAGTGTCTAAAAATACTTATAGTGCTAAGGAGGACTGGAAAAGGTGGTAGCTGTCCATTTCTTACAATATGTTAAGCTGCCTTTGGGTCAAGGACAGACCTGTTTTTTTCAATTATATGAATTGCAATAATACAATGGCTTGCTCTTTCTCTCAGTTTTCTGCACATCAAAAAAAAAAAAAAAAAAAGTCCAAAGAGTCATGTTAAAGGTCTAAACTCAAGAAGACAAGAAAGTTAAGAGAAAGACTTCCATCCTGAATTCATGCCATCGTGCTGCATGACTTATGCAAAACTGAGTGCTGTTCTCCAGCTTCCCATTTTAAAGCTAACCAAACAGTGTATGAGGACAAACTAGTCCTTTTTTAACCTTTTGAAGCTGTTGGGCTTTTTTTTGCAGTTCTTCAAGAAGTTATTAAGGAAAGTTGATAACCGTCAGGTCACAGATAATTTCTATAAAGAAACGAAATCTAGCCCAGGAGTAAGGAAATTAAAAGAAGACATTAGCAGCCAACTCTCATTAGAAAGATGACGGGGTAGAGTACTATATGGCTAAGCTGTAGGATAAACACCTGAATGATCCATAAAATTGACTGAACAAGAAAAATAAAATATCCCTGAACAGCTCTGTCACGTGTTTTGATTTTTACCGTGAAGCAGAAGTCCAAAGCCAACAAATTATTTGGATTTTAGTTACTTTTTTTATTCACAAACAGGCATCATAACCCATGCAGAAAGATTTAGAGCTCTCCAGTTGGCATAAGCCTCGATGTGGACAAGGTGTAAGATTACAAAAACCCTTGAATTTCAGAGGTTGAGGACAAATGTCTCTGGTTAAAAAAAAAATACTTTTATGTCTCAGTTTTACAGTAGTGACTCATGAGTACTGTGGTTCTTCTTCATTGTCCACTACTGCTGGGCTGAGTTTCCCCAGTCACACAGAGATCATTGTCTTCCGTGTGTTCAATTCACAAATACTTGTTAGCCTGCTACAGGATTTCAGCGGTTGGCAAGGCACCAATGTAGCTGATTTCCATTTTGAAATAAATTCATTTGGATTTAAGTCTTTAGAACTCATACTGTATCTCAGAGAGTCATACACCCTTAGAAAAATCTCCGTTTCATTAAAGAAATGAAGAAGATCTTTGGTTTTTCTTTGTTTTGCCTGATCCATACACTTTTAATCAGGCAACGTTCTGCTTGCTTTCTCGTATCAATTCTCCAGTGTCAAATAACTTATGATCTAAATCACGAAAATGGAAATATTCTCTTATATATATTGACAGATTGGGGTTGGCTGCAATATTCATTGAATTGTACTTCTATCTCAAGGCCTTCCTTTTACTCAACTATATGTTGTATAAAATAACCTGTGAGGGAACAGAAGGTCCCTGATGTTTGCAGCAGATTCCTAAATCCATCTTTAGCTATGGACTTTTGTTCCAAAAGTGCTGAGCACCTCTGAGTTGCATCAAAGCCACTGTAACAGAAAATACTCAGACTGAGAATAGCATCAATGTGATTTAAGGGCATTAGTTTTGAGAAACATGTTTGAAAATGTCAGCCACAAATTTCAATAGTTCTATACAGCAATCATATAAGTAGTCTCATCAAAAAAGGTCTCTTTAATATGCAGTTATTATATCTCTTGCAACTAAAATTTAGTATTACTCCTTTTGCATACGGAAGAATTTTTACTGTTGAAGTTTCTATGGGAATAACATCTGAGACATCATCAGTACAAAGAAATGGCAAGAGCAATCTGTCTTAGATCAAAAACAGACACCCAATTTGAAGTAACTCTAGGAATATGCTCTAAGGAGAATAGAAGACAGGCATTTTAAATATTGTAAGGAATGCTAGTGAAAGCTCGTGGTGGGATTTGAATACTCGCTTTCACTTTTTATTACTGTCCACTTAGTAATTGGCCTTGCAGAGGAAGCCTCTGCAGAGTATCCTACGCTGAATAACTCCACATCCCTGTAAAATTAAACCTGGGTTAAGTGAGCAGGACTGTATATTGATGCAAAGCAGCTCTTCTCCCACAAGAGTCTGTAAAATTGTGTGGCAAAACCGTACTGCCTAAAAGGCCATCAGGGGAAGCTAAGCTACAAAAGCTGCTGAAGTATACCCCTTAAACAAGGCAGACCATGCAAGCCAAACACAGGAGCAATCAAGACAAGGCAGAACAGAGCCCTTTAAGTCCCAGCATATCTCTGTTTCCCTTCTTTCAATTTCAGTGACTGCCATTCATAGTTTTCATTTTACATTATAAAAATACATTTTATATGACATTTATAATCGAGAGTTAGAAAAATGCTGTTTTGATTTGAATGGGTCACTCTGAAAATGTAAGTAAGCTCTTTAAAAATATGCACAGTTTAATAGATCATATAAATAATGCAGGTGGCCTTTGGGGGAAATATAGCATGCAATAATTATTTTGTCTGGCATGGTTTGCTTCCAATCTTAGATTTCACTGCCATCAGTTAAATGACTTTGTCAGCAAAAGTGATATCAAAATTACACACATATTTTCCATCCATTGGCAGTGCAAACTCTCTAAGAGGTGATTAGCACTGGATACCAAAAGGAATGATTGTCATGGCTCAATTTAATTTAAAATACATATTATGATTTAATTGCTTACAGTAAGCTGACGTGTATGAGCGGGGCTATTAGGAGTAAACAGGACTCTATAAAAGGTATAAATGAGGGGGTGGAGAACATCTGTTTTCAAGCTTTCCTATCCTAATTTTTCTCTGTTGCCTAAAGGCCCAACTAAGAGGAAAAGTGTTGCATTTTAGCTTTACTTTTTTTTCATATTCTAGGCTAACTGGACTGGCAGCCGGGCAGATCTTAGTCCCTGGGTGGTTTGAACTGCAGTAGCAGCTGTGTTTTCACTAGCAAGTGGTGTGGCCCAGCTGAAACCCATCAGGATGCCATGCACCTCTCTTTAGCAGGTACTGCTGCAATGGATGCCCTCTTGAGTGCATCTTCCTGTTTTGTTTCATCCAAAACTGAAACCACTGCTCTGCACGCTCCATGATGATGCTACAAAGCAAATTAGCGCCCAGGATGGGGGGACAAACAACGGATTCACTTGTACTGATTTGAACTTAAACACTAACTCACCTACGCCCAGTTACTCCAGGGCTAGATGGCCCAAAGAACCCATTTTCTAGTCATTTGGGCTGCCTGCCAGTCTGCCTCTTCTATCCAGTGACGTTAAACCACAGCCAATTTTAACCAAATTAAGAGGAAGGTGTTGCATCCCCGGCTGAGCAGAGGACACAGTCCTGGAGTCGTGGCGTTCCTGAAGTGACGGCAGCTTGCTCTTCCTCGCTGTGAGGGGCAGCCAGCCCAACAAGGAGTGCAGGGCAGCTGGGCACACAGAGGGGTCTACGCACACAAGTATCTGTGCAATTGGGCTTCACACATTTTGTTGATCCTAGAAAATCTTGTCAGCTACGTTGTTTTCTGGCGTGTTTTCGTGTATATTTTTAATAGTAAAAGACATGTTTTAAGTATTGATGTGACTTTGGAAGCAAAAGTCTAACCAAAAGGTATGATATTCATGTCTGTTAACCTCCTTCATCATTTTGCATGGCTTTTGCATCTTTTCTAGATTAGAGATGATATTACATTGTATTAGGAGATGAATCAGCAGAGTCGATACGGGAATACTGTAAGCAGTGAAGGATGAGATGGGTGAAAATGCCCTTCAAACCTACTTCAGTCACTTCAATTTAACCCAACCCAACACAGATTTTCAGTTTGTGCCATATACTCTCTTTAGCCCATTGACAGCGTTTGAAGAGAGTCACCATGGGGACTCCAGCTAACTGTTTCTTCTGCTAAGTCTCCAACAGACACCAGAGAAGAGGACCCAGTAACAAAATGACCCTTACTCTCCCCTTCCTTTGAAGCTGCTTTTGACCACTTATCTATATGTGTGTATTTGTACATTATGTATATGTATATGTATATGTATATGTATATGTATATGTATATAAAATGAGTAACAATTCCTCTTGGATAAAATTTGGTTCCATTAAATAGAAAGTGGTGGATTATTTAGAATAACTTCTCCTCTGTACAAGCAATCAGAGGATGTTGTCTCCCTCTTGAACGCATAGACCCAATTTCCTGTTGTGTATGCTATAAAAAGCTTTCATTTCCAATGGACTTTGTACATGGCATTATTGTCCATTCTTATTCAGCTGGAGTGATTTTATTTCTACAAGTCCTGTGCACAGAAAGGTCAGGAGTAACTTTAAGTAATAGCCTTTAAATGCTGGAGGGAGGAGAATGTTTTCAAAGTTTCAGATGGAGTTGCTCTGGTATTGAGATTTTATGAAGTACTTCTCAGCCACAAAATGGAGCACTCCGATCTAATTTTAATACCTTTTCTTAGTATTAACAATCTTTTCATGCTCCACAGGACAGCTGACATACCTGTTTAGTTCCTTTCTTTCCAAAAGGAGTATACATGGTAGAGGAAATACCTGAAAAAAATTTTGCTAAAATTGCCATGGAAGTATTGGAAAACATGTCAAAGACCAGGAAATGTGAATTGCTATAATCTTCACACAGCTGTGATGAAACTTGAAAAAGGCCATGTCCACAAAAATATCAGGCACAAATAATGTTTTTCACATTATTAGTGATTACATAAGTGCTGAAACCTATTTCATTCCTTCAAGGAAATGTTGTAGGCATTGTCAAATTCTGTCAGCTACTTAAATAGTGTAATGCACATCTAAATTGGCATTACAGGCAATGTTCAACCGTATATTTTATCTAATGTATTACTTAAGTTAAATTGTGTAGAGAGAGTAAGAACACTGTAAAAAGCAAAACAACATATTCCAGTGACTCATGTTGCTCATGAGCACAAAAATGGTACCTTTTTCTTTGCTGGGATGTGAGATTTCAACCTGACTTTCTTCCCAGCAATGAAACTCCTTGGATCACAGAGGGCAGAAGAAATAAGGTGTGAATGGTTGGGGTTCCCACTCTTCTCTTCAACTGTGGAAAGAAAATAGTGTGTCCCCCGGGGAAAGAATAAAGACACAGCTCAGGAGAGGGAGAAACCAATGAGATGTTGGATCTGGTGGCTGGTACAAAATTATTCAGTCTATGTTTATAACTGACTGCGGAACTGCAAGAGAAACGGTAAAGTTGTGAATGACTTGGGTGCTAAAAAAAGTCAAATGCTTACGATTTCACCAAAAAGACTTGGGAAAAATTATTTAAGACCGGGCCAATTATTGATGATCTATGCAGAATAATGCATAGAGGATAGAGGGAATAACTCTAAGCGCAATCACAGTCACTAAGTTGGGTACTACCACTGTAGGAAAGAGGTCTTGGAGTAATTGTAGATAGTTTCCAAAAGAGTCAGCTCTCAAAGAGCAGCAAGAAAGGGCTAGTCTCTGTAGGAATGCTGAGGGGAGACTCGGGGAGGGGATGAAACGAGGTCCTGGGCTGCGGGCAGCATGAGGGGAGCCCTGGGGGGTTGCTGAGCCGGGGCAGTCAGGGCTAGTGGTCCCTTCAGGGCACTGATATCTGGTCAGTGATCAAAAGACAGATTCTGGGGCTTGTTAGAAATAATAGCAAAAAAGTATTGTTACAACATTATAAACTACTTATGTGGTGCTCCCACAGCCTGAATGGCATGTGTGTCGTTCTGCTGCTTCACTGCTGGGAAGTGCCCTGGAGCTACAGAGGACAACTTGTGTACAAGAGGCATGATCAGAGGAATGTGGCGGCTTCCACTACGAGGGCAAACTAAGCAAGGTTAGTTCTTTAGCTTGGAAAAGAGATGACTGGAATGAAATTTACAGTGACAGCGGTCTATAAAATGAGGAACTTGCAGAATTCATAAAACAAGAACCAGCGGAGAGCTTATGACTCACTAGGCAGTAAGGTTACAAAAAGGAATTTTGTAGAGAGAAATCTGTGGAAATCATTGCTACAGGATATTTAAGAGACCAATAAAATAAGTGAGTTTTAAAAGGGATTGGTCAAATTCAGAGCGGATAGGGTCACCAAGGTACTACTGAACATGGGGTACAATCTTTGTCCAAGTGCCTAAACTATCACCGACTGAAAGGCTTATGCCTTTATCTAGCATTGGACACCTTCATGACAGCTTTTATTTTCTCACACCTATTTAGTGAATAGTGATTCAGATCCTCCTCTTTGATCTCGTTTCTCATCAATGTCTCAACTTTTCAGTACTCAGACAAGTAGGAGCTCAAGACAAGCCAAGTCCTGTGAGAGTCTGTCTCGAGAAGAAATATCAGGCAGTAACAATGTATATCGAAAAGGTCTGGCACAGAACAAACTTAAGCATAAACATGGTAAAAAAGTAACTCCAGAGTCTCTGTACAAGGAGTTGGGCTTCTGACAACTCTTCCTATAGCATTATTCAGAAAGATACGTAGGCAAGTGTATGTGTGTGTGTGTAGTCCCGGGTAATAAATCACCAGGGACTACACATGGAGTACCAGATGAGCCTCCTGTGCTTTTCTCTAGTTAATCCATTTGCAAACAAATACTCCTAGTAAGCTAAACCAGCTCCAGCAAAATAAGTCTGTTTCAGCCAAGTGGCAATACTTGCTTTGTGAATATCTGACTGAATTCATGCTGTCAAACATCTATTATGCAGAGCATTGCTCTCAAGCCAAAGCAGCATGTAGATGTGTTAATTATTCGTCTTGTTCATCCTTCCCTCAAGCAATGTTTTAATGAAAGCCTCAGGCAAACCCTGACTTTCTGAATACCTCACTAAGTACCATACTTTTCTAATGTTCAAAAATGAGGGACAAAAACTGGTTTTCTTTTGTCTTTGTCCCCAAGCATCTTCTTTTGTGAGTTTCAGAGCAGACAAACTTCCTTTCCACATCTTTCCCTGTTTCCAAGGTTTTGTACTGCAAGTGTTGAGAAAAGGTGAGGGAAGAGCAGAGATCTGCAAACCTCTTCTTTTTGTGGCTTAAGAAGGGCTCTTCCCTCCAAGGATATTTGGCTATTCTGACCACATTTTCATGCAGCCGTCCCTCCTTCAAGCCAGGAGCAGATTGTGGTACCCTGCAAAGAAGCAGCACAGTGGAAGCACAGCCTCTCTGCATCCTGTAAGCAGCCCACATCACTCCCATAGCCCCTCCTAGGCAAGAATATGTAAATGCAGGAGGATTTTGCCCCCTTTTTACTTCCTCCTTTCCATTCGCAAAGAAGGTCAGTATCGTCTGAGCATTTTTTTCAGACGGTTAAGATGCCTGTAGTTTCTTATGGGCTCACATCCAAAGAAGTGGGAAACACAGGACAATTCAGCTTTCCTCCTTTGCCCCTTTTTCTTCCCCCATGAACTGGCAGACAGTAAAATTTATCTGTATGGAGAAGGAGAGGAAAAATTTTAGGTTCAGAGATAAGGTGTGATATATTTGAGCTGTCAGGTATTTAAGTAGCAATAGCCATGAGAAATGCTGTTTGGTTTGCTGCTGTCATTCCTGCTTTTATCTTCCTCAGAGACATTTATATCTTTTTCCCTTTTTTCTTTTTTTTTTTTTTTACTCATTATTCCCTTTTGTAATTCTTTTTCCCTTTAAGTTGGTTTAGTTATGCAAGAAAATCTGGAGTATAAGGTACTGTACATAAATCCTGGGAATTATTCATTCCATCTCATTTGGCCTTTATTTTCAGTAGGGCTCCAATCACCATTACTGTTCTCTTTTGCAAGTAATTTAATGGTTGAGTTCCTTTTCATAAGGGTCTTCATTGTCGAGTAAGTTCTTCAATTAATTCCCTATTGCCCTACCAGTTCTGCTATATTTGCAGTGTAAACAGATAGGTTTATTTGCATCATTTAATGGTGAGATATGTGTATAGAGCATGTGCAGGGGGTGTCATTTTACTTTTTTAAGCAGCTTTGTGCTGCAGGTACAAGGAGAAGAAAACTGTGTGTCAGGCACCGCTCTGGACCCTGTGTGGGAGGAGAGCAATTTCCAGCCCTATCCTGCAGCTCTGAATTTAGCAGAGAGGAATTCAAGCACATGACGCAAGGCAACTGCCTAAAATCTCATGTCATTTGCTGCACAGAGAATGGGTTCAAAATTCAAGCCAACGCTGCATGAGCCTGGCAAGTGCAGAGGAATTCGTTCATGATCCTTGAGCTGGAGGAAAGTTAGTTATCTCTTAAAGTCATCGGCTCCTTCCAGAGCTGCCCTATCAAAGATACTGTTCCTCTGGCTTGCAGCTGTCCCCTTTGTCCCTGGTGGGTGGCTCAGGGGCTATCAATCAGAGTCATTGCTCAAAAATGGCACTTTCCAGTTTCTTCATTGGGCCCCTGCTGTCCCCTGTTATCCCCCTGCCTTGCATACTGGTGTGCGACGAGTCATTTAGACTTTGTCCCGCTGTATGTGGGAAGTTCACAGTCCTATCCTTGGAGTTTCCAAATACTCTCCCCGTGCCCTCACCCCACTCTGAGTCTGCTCTCCATGCCGCAGCTCTATGCCAAGATTTTAAGACAACCTTTCAGTGCTGAGGTACAGTGCTCCTCCGTGTGACTGGGAAAACTAACTCCAGCCGGTGCCAGTGGTGAAAACAGACTATCCTTTCTGTGATCTGCCCCTTATAGTGAAATGAAGTATAACTTTTAGACACATCACTGTTGCTGTATAAAGTGTGCATAAAGAAATAAGCTTTGTTCATATTGCTTAAGCAACCTTACTTCATAAATTGTCCCTTTGAAAATACATACACACACGCTAGAACAACATTTTCTAAATGTCACGGCAGCACTGCTTCTTTTGAAAGATGATGTATGTATCTCATTTCTGTAAAGGAAAGAGTGGGGAGGAAGCTGACAACTCATTACTCTTGAACAATAAAAAAAGAACGCTACATTACTTGAGTATGTGAGGTATTTTTAAAATAAAATAGAATAATTCACATTTTATGGCACCACCCTCAAGTCAAAGTGAACAGAGACACAACTCCTGAACTTGATTGAAGAATAAAATGCTGTGATGCTTCTCTGCACCTCCACAGGCTATTGGCATCCCCAGGTTGGAAAGGGCTGGACCAGGGAAGAGTGGAGAGTATTAACTCTGGTTTAGAATTGACAATTGTGTGGATTCCTTTCAATGTAAGCAATTGTAAAGTCACCTTTCACATATTCCCCATATTTCATCCCTTAAACCTACACGTGGATGTTCATTACATGAAATATCAGGCCAGGCAACAGCACTGGCTCTTTGTCTCGACTTTCCCACATCATGATGAGATCCACAGAGCGCTCCACTTTTGCATAAACGAATGAGGTTCACTGGCCTTATAACGAAATTGAAACAGACTCCATCTTGTAAGCAAATGAAACACATGGTTGAACCCAGGAGAAGGAGATGGCCACAGTCACTTTGTTTGTCGTCTGTTCTTGTTGGCCAGTTCTGAAGAAGAGCAATTTGTGAGCATGCACCCAGTTCAGCTGCAAGGCAAAAAAACCCTATGTTACAATGTCTATGAAATAAGTCAACATTTTTGTACCACCAGTCCTTTTTCCAAGCAAACTGTAGGGTGAAAGGGTGATATGCTGCTTTATTTCACCCATAGGACTCTTGCAGTAAAGGATAAATTGTATTCCCCACAATAAAAATCTTTGAAATTGCTGTGAGTGAGAGCGTCTTTATGCTGAGCTCCAATAAGGTGTTTTTACTGCTGATTACGAGTTACTTCCCAGGGATAATTTTCACAGAGCACTCAGTTTTGAAAGGATTCTAAAATTATTTCGCTGACTCTACCAATGCAGGAGACCTTCCACGTCTTGCACACTGCACTGAAGAGTACCCCATCATAAAAGATGTAAAATTCTTAATAGGATCTCCGAGAGAAAGTATTTTGACAGACATCCCCTGCCCCTTTCCTAAACCTCTAAGTGTACTTCTCCAAGAACAGAGCCAGAAAAATACGTTATTCCTAGACAGCTGCTCAGCAAACCCCCATGAAGTTAAGAGAGCTTTTCAAACTGATTGCAGCTGACATATGAGGTCCCATACCATTAACAGAGACAGAGAAACATTTCATTTGAATTTCCTTTCCAAATGGCCTGAAGTGCTCCCCTTAGCTAACTAGAAAACTAAAATAGTTCTTAGTCTTTGATTTTGAGATTTCTTTTTTTACGTACACACACACACACATATGCACACCCCACTGTTAAAAAATCTGGAGTTTTGAATTGAATCACACTGTAAGAATTCCACCCACCTGTGGTGATAACCTCTGTCATCCACACCTGTTTAGGCTAGAACTTCCTCCATTTAGGTCCCTGTCTTGTGAGGAGACTGATACTTTTTTTTCCCCAGCCTCTTTGTTTTATTCTTAGACCAGACGCATCTCTGTGGTATTTGATTGCCTGAATATTATTTCTCCATCACTGGACAGCAGCCAGATTGCCCTTTCCCTCTGAGTAAGTAATTTAAGATTTAATGAAAAATCCACATTACAAGAGCAGCCAATCCAAAAAAATTCTGTCAAATGTATAATAGAAACTACTTTCTGTTGAAACAGAAACTACTTTCTATTGAAACAGAAACCCACATAGGAAGTAGCCATTTTTATTTCGAACATTCAGTTTCTCGGACAAAAAAAAAAAATCTAAATCCTGTTTGGTTTTATGTCTTGGGATCATTTGTGGAATTAAAAAGAATCGAGGACATCCAAAGGTAAAAGTCCATGGGGTTACAATGTAATTACATATATTTTAAGTGAGATCCCAAAGGGTGAAGTATCATCATTCTATTGCATAGCATTTGCACAAGAAAGAATGAAGAATACATATTTATCTGGGTGCCTTCTTGTCTCTGTGATTTGATATCTTCATTCTTTTTTGATTGCTTTTAAAAATCATGGGGTTTCCATTTGGGGATTGTCTCTATCACACTAAAGCTCAAGCAATGCTACACCTTTGCAATATTTTTACTACTGCGGTGCAGGTAGTTACTGTCACATAGCTTCATCATAGAGGAGAGAGGTGATAGATATGGTTTTCAGTAACTTTCTTTTTCATAAGCTGGCTGATGTTGGATTTTACTACAACACAAGTAGGCTGTGTGGTCCTAGTTGCCGAGTGGGGTTAAACCATGACAGCATTAAAGGCCATGATATCTGAAATACTATTGATGTGTCAAAATTGTCTAGAGTTTAGCTACATCAGCAAGTAGAGGACACAAAGAGGACAGATCTGCAGAGAAAAGCAGTTGTTGCCGAGGATGTACCATCTACAGTGGAGGCATGTCAGGAGATTTTATTTCACATTTGCTTTCATTTGGTCCCATGGACTGAACTCCTGCTGGTGTCTGGGGGGTGTTAGGTATGGGGTGCGTATTCCCATCTAAATTCATGTGAAAGGACCCAGGTCCGTGCACTCAATGACTACTCTGTAATACGAACTAAAGCATGGTCAGCAGAGACAACCAGGAGATTTGCTTCCAAAGAGCCCACCTGGGCCGACCAAAAACATTAATAGAAGTGCACCCAAGGGAGAGCAGGATCTCTCAAAGCAATATTGCCCCTGGTGTTCTCGTACTCTCAATTTACTCAGTATAAGACTTTAACGACTCAAAACTGTGTTGTGAATTTAGGAGGTTTAGCATTAAAGAATAATGCTATTTGAAAAAAAAGCTGGGATGATGAATTATGTGATACATGTACTTCTAAGAGACATGTCAAACAGTGAACATCGAGGCGGGCTGGCAGGGCATTTTGCTGAGTTTTGCCTTGTCCTGTGAATAACACTGAAGGATAAATAATACTGCATTGGAGAATATGTACAACATGGTCCATCATCCCTTTTTGTTTCTAACTTTGCCAGGAACCTTTCTGTTGACTCCAAGTTTGGTGTTTGGTTCTTTGTTTTCTTTTAATTCCCCTAGCAACCATAGTGTTGTCCTGGTTACAATAATACACACGCTTAGTACTATCTCGTAGGAATTTTCAAGCATGAGCAGCTATCCCATTGCTGCAGTGGGGTGATGGAAAGAAGACGTAGCAGTAGATAGCTCAGCAGCTGCCTTCTGCTCGTGAACTGGTTACTTCTGGAGATAAAACAGGGTTTTATGTAATAACTTCAGATTCAACACCCCATGTTTTTGTCACATTGTTTTCAGGTGTGACAGCTTTTAAATGTTATATCGCTGTTGCTAGGGGAAATTTTTAGTGCTGCCTTTTTTCTTTTAACATATTATAAGCCCAACTCAGACCTTGTATTGCTTAGAGAGATGAGATGGTGAATGATAAGGCAGAAAAACAAAACTGTTATTTTTAAGTTTCAGCTCAGAGCAAGTTGCCTCCTTGAACAGGATTATCCTCTCCTGTGATCTTTTAAAAATACGTTTATAGTAAAATACCTACATTTTAAAATTTAAGTAGCTTCTTCACTTTTCTTCTATACCTTCCAACCCTCTATATTTATTTCACATCAGTTGCTGAGATTTCCCACTGCCTTCAATTTCTAGAGAGTATGGAGAGGTAGATTGCAATTTATATTTTCAAAGCCATGGGTTATAGTGCTAGGTTTCCTAAATAGTCAGCCTTAGTATCGGCACATTGGCTCCTAGAAAGTCATTATCATTACAAACTGCTTCTGCAAAAAAACTTATATCTCTTTCCTTTCCCTCTCCTGACTACCTGCAGTGTGGAAAAATCCCTTTGCTTACTGTGCCTTTAAGTAATGCCTTTCCCTCAAACAAATGAAACAGTATATTCCCATATGGAAATTTGTCTTTGAGCCTCATGAGCTAGTGTCTATCATGATGGCATCGCTGCAGGATAATCAAGTAACAGGGCAAAACACCACACATTTGTGGAGTTGATGTGTTTAATTCTCTTCCCACCCCTGAAGATTGATCTGTAGGAACATAGAAAGATTAATTTTACCGCTTCTTGTCATGTGATGAGAAAAAGGCTATGTGTACCTCAGGAAGGAAATGGAGCATAGCAGTCATCTGTTAATAGCATGCCTGTTGTTAAACGTTGCAGGGAATTCTCCCTGGGCAGATGTCTTTATATAAAACACACCTGAATTCTACAGTGTCTTCTTTCAGCTTTCCATTTGAAAGTGACATCCTTCTTTTGAAAGTGTCTATTTTTAGTTAAATTAAATATATTTCAAGTTAAATAACTATTTTAAGTTAAATAAAGAAAAGAGAGAGGGTTCTAACTTGGTTACAGGCTTTTTACAACTTTTGCATCCCATCAAAACTTAATCTTCTTTTTGAACAGTTTGCGTTTTGCATCCCCTCCCCATCAGTTTCCTCTGTTTAGTTACAGAAATGTTGTGGTTCAACCCCAGCCAGCAACCAGGACCTCCAGAAAAGGAGGTGAAGGGGAAAAAAAAACTGGTGGGTTGAGATAAAGACAGTTTAATAGAACAGTAACGGAAAAGGAAAACAATAATAATAATGGTAAAAGAATATATAAAATAAAGTGATACAAGACAAGCTGCTCTCACCACCCGATGTTTGGTTGCCCAGCAGTGGCCATCCCATCCCATCCCAAGCAGTGATCACGGATTCCTGGCCCCCAGCCAGCCCCCATATATGTATTAAGCATGAGGTCTATGCTATGGAATATTTCTTGGCCCAGCTTCTCCTGTCTATTCTCCCTCTCAGCTTCTATGGGAAGCTGAAAAAGTCTTTGACTAATGTAAACATTACTTAGCAAAAACTAAAACAATACGTGTTGTCAACATTATTCTCATATTAAATCCAAATCGCAGCAGCTACTAGAAAGAAAATTAACTCTGTCCCAGCTGAAACCAGGATAAAAACCAAAATACTCTTTACCCATTTGTATTCCTGATGAAATGTGAAACCTTACCATATGCAAACGATAAATGGCATTCTGCAAAAGCTCGTTTTTGTCACCTGTATTAGGAGCAGTCTTTTCTAGATTGCATTTCTAAAAGTACAGTCACTCCCACCCATACTTGTTTTTATTGCTTGTATCTCAGCATCAGTAACACATCTAACGCAGGGCTGCTCTCTAGATTTGCAGGTGGATGGGAATGCAGTAGGGTCTAATCTTTGTTCACAATTCCTAGCTTCTACAGGAAATAACAATAACATGGTCCTGCTTCAGCACCAGCTCTCCTCATTGTGTAGATCATCTCAGAGTGCTGTTGTGAAGCTAGCAGAAAACAAATAGGCGTTCCAAATGCTGATAAAAACCACAGGAAATTCTGTGTTTCTCTAGGAATGTGAAGTGTCCCATCCTACCCATGTCCTGGCATGTTCTGTATCATGTGCCCTGGCATTGTCCAACATGTGATGTTACAAAGAAGGGCACACTCGGACACACCTCACTTCAGAAGAAAATAGCTAAGTACTTAATGTGGTCCATGAGTAAGGAATTCCTTTATGGTGCTCTGTTCACTAATCTATACCTTGGAGCACACTTGTTTACCCGTACTTTGACAATGTGCCATTACAGTTGATCACGGAGACATCCAGCTGTTTAAAAAAGACATGCTTGGACTTTTTTTTTCCCTCTGATCTTCTGTAGCAGTAATTTCTGTATACTGACAGCCACTTCTATATACGAAAAACGCTTAATCATTACTGTAAAGGTGAGTATCTGGCAAGTCAAGTTTCTTTGAATATTGGCTCACTGTGAATGACAAGATTATAAAACCCACTGTTGCTGATGTATTAGTCATGTTCTTGAAAACCAACCAATGATGTATATTAAGGGCTTAGCTACAAAGTAAATCTTTTGCATTATTAAAACAGTGGTATATATGTTTATGGATTACTATAACAGCCAATAAAGTAACAGAGTAGAGAAGGAAAGAAGAAAATTACAAGGCTGTACCATGGGATTTTATTTATGTATTGTTTCTGTCTCAAAAAAAATAGCATGGCCTGTGGGATTTAAAATTTGGTCAGAAAAAAAATTATATAAATTGGCTTCAAACATAAGAGAAATAGAACTATAAAGTACCTAAAATGGAGTATATGAAGTACACTGATTTTTTTTCTTTACTTTTTTTTTTTTTAATCTCTCCACAGAATATTGCCAAAAGGACAAAATCATGATCAAGATCTTGGTCTCATCTTTTTCCATAGTAATATTTACATTCAGGAAGTTTTGACCAAAGTGTCCTCCTTCGAAGTCTTAAGGACAATTTTGTTTGAGTGTCCATGGTTATTGGGTGTCCTCATACTTAATATGAAGAATGATGCCATCCTTGAAACAAGTTCCCTTATTTGTATTAAATAATGCCTTGTTCCATGGAAAGGCTTACTGGCTAGACTGCCAAATGGATAGTGGGTGTGAAATATCTGTGTTACATGTCCTACTTTTTCTTGAAGAAAATGAAAATTTGTATAAGTGTCTGAGCTCTTTCACTTTTATAAATTTCAGAGACATATATGAAGGGAGTAGAAATGACAGAGTGCAGCCCATCACAGGGGACATCTTGAGCGATGGCTGAAAAACAATGTAATTGGTTGTTACAGCCAATAAATCTATTATGTTAGTGAAGGAGAACAGATTATAATGGACTTTCTGCATCATTTTAAAGGATGAAAAGCACATAATTATGACGGATATTTTCATTTCAGATACACTGTTCCCATATGGTTTATACAAAAGGTTGTTAACAAAATGTTTGTGTCAGAGACTCTAGCTGCAGGAAGATGGAACAAATAGGTGGCTTGTTGAACTTGTGCCAGAAAAATGTTCCACCCTGTCACTAAGTTGTTTGCAGTTCCTAAGACTTAACATTTGAGGTGACAATGACTTTTTTTTGCAGAATCCTGAGCTGTTGTAGATTCAGCTTTAAAAATCCAGTTCACATTTAATCCTCTCCAGATGTTTAAAAAAAACCCTGTTCTAAGTAAATTATTTCTCGTGTCAACATCAAGCTTTCATTTTTATCTTCTAATGAAATTTAAAATACCTTGTCAGATTGGCATGAAACTCATTCAGACAAGTCAACTGAATTCTAATAGTTTGGGTCCAACAAGGTGAAAAACAATAATGACTCGTATTCATTTACATGATGGAAAGATGTTCCCGTTTTCTCATTAAGTTTCCTTTGGGCTTGTGCTGGAAGGATGAAGAATGCCTTGGACACAAGCAAAATGTAGCAACGGATACTAGCACATTGGACTGGTTGGCTGTAGCAGCTGATTATACTGCTTGTCATCCGCTGTTCAAGGTGTCCCCTAGGGAAAGATGCATTCTGTTATTGCTGCTCCTTGAATGCTTAAAAAAAAAAGTGCAACACCTCAGCAACCTCTACAAGGTCTTCTTTTGCAGAAATGCAGCAGAAGTATTTTGGGAAGCCAGAAGGAATCAAGCATATGTAGAGAATTTGTAAACTATTTTCTTTTTCTGAGGAGAACAGAAATGTGTGCGTTGGAGGGGAAGAGAATTTTACTTGCTTTTATTCTTTATTTGGAAGTACCTAAAGACTTTTTTAACAATAGACATAAAAAGGTACAATTCAGATTGTACAGCTCACGTACAATCTTATGTTAATGTTTTTCTAATCATAGTCACTCAGAACACTTATGGATCATGCATCAGTATGCTGATTTAGAGAAATTTTTCACAGATCTAGCCTGGACTGGAGGTTGGGAAATATGTTACATGTGCACATGTGTACAATCAGATTTCATATAAGGATTAAGTGCTTTAATTAAAACTGTTGTTCTCATTTCCTACCATGAATAATGTTCCTAAGATTGTCATAGCTATGTTTCTCCTAGATTGAAAGAATGCGATGTCTTGTCAATATTTTTAAATTAACTGTATTAGTTCCTGATCTCTGACTAAAAACTTGGGAAATTAAAAAAAAAATATGTGAAGTATACACATAACAGCATATCCACTGTCTACTAAGCGCATGGACTGATGATATTTACTGATTTTTCTCTCTTCCATTCTTGATACCCCTCGCTAGTCTAAAAGGACGTTCAGCTTCTTCACTGTCAGGTTGAGTGTCTGCAGTGTAGATCAATCATCTACTCCAGAAAGCTCAAAGCTGGCAAAGACAAAGGTGGTGTTCTGATTTGGATGAATCTTACAGTCACTATCCCTGCATCCTGTTGCATCCTCTTCAATGCTGATGGGTATAACATCCAGATCAAATGTATTTTCCAATAGAAATTTTTTTTCCCCAGAAAAAATATTTTCCCATTCAATCCTTTTTCTGTCTTTGCTGCCTTATATCCTAAAACATAAGCACTTGCAAAGGCTACTAAAGAATATTTAAGGCATAGATACAAGCAGAAGCTTTAAAGTTTTCTACTGATCTGAGAGGTCTGGCTATTCTGCATTCTTCCCTTTTATGAACAAGAAACATCTCAGATCACCTAAAAACTTTCAGGCCAGGAAAAGTTGCCATATATATAATCAAACATGAATTACCAATATTCTTGCTAAGGATGGGAAGAGAAAAAAAATGGATAGGAGAAAGAAAATAAGCAGAGTTTTCTCTGAAAAATATGTGGTAAATATCACAATACCACAGGTTAGAAAAAAATGCAAGGGGAAAAGAAAACATGACTTCAGAAGAATGGTGCATAAATTGCCAATTAATCCACAAGTTTTATACCATAATGTAGTCCATGCTAGGAATTAGTCATTTTTGGGCCCTTTGTGGTTAATTTGTGTAATTATCTGAAGCCTAATTGAATGATTAATATAAGGAAACAGAGTGGGTTAGAGAGATTAAAAAAAAAAAAGAAGGAAAGGAGGTGAAAATTATAAAAGGATAAATGAAGGTATAGATGTCCAGAAGCGGGTGGGGGTGGGGGGTGTGGTAATTGACACATGAGGTTTGTGGATTGTATTGAAATACTCCACCGATAAAAAAACTTACCCAGTTTACTATTTTCTGAGAAGAACGCCTTGCCATAAATCAAGCTCCATTTTCTTAAAAGGGAGGATAATATTCTGTATCTGTTGCAGTTAGTAACATTAAGTCCAAAGGGACTAGGCTCTCAGGCAGTTCTCCCTTCACTGGATTACAAATTATTTTGAATGTGATCATCATTATTCAAATGCAAATATTTAAGAATTTTATTTATAGCCAGAGAACGTAATTAAGCTGATGAGATGATACTGGAGTTCAGTTTAGCTGATGACGTATTTAGTATTTAGCCTGAAAGAAATCCTCTTTTGTGATATGACCGGTGTGTATTAGGTAGTATTTCTTGCTTTCTAGAACTTTGCACTATCTGTCAAGTTATTAATTTGTTGAGTAGAGTCTTGCTGGATTCATACTCATTCGCTAATATCTACATCAGATTTGGTTTACCTGAGTTCATTTCTAGCAGTGTCATCCCGCTTGATTTATACTTCATATGACTATTCAAAAATTCTGTTCTGTGGAGAAAAACACCACCACATAATAATATGTTTTGTGTTTGTTTCTGTCGCAGCAATTCATATCTAAAAATATGTATATACAACTTTGTTGCAGTATTCTAAAAAACCAGCAATCTGAAAATCAAGTTAGGTGATTTCCTTCTGCATCCTACCACAAGCTTGCAATCACGTCCACTCCACCAGCTTTTCTTCACAAAGCCTTTCAGGTCTAGGGCCAAAAAGTGTACCTTCAGGAAATAATTTTGTTTAGTGCATAAGAAGTAGAGCCTGACTCATTCTTGCAAAGCTGCTCTAGGGTGAATAGCGGTAAATATCACAAAACTTCTATTAAGCGTTATGTTCCAGTTTATCCGAAAAATGGTTACAAAAGTGACATACACTTAAATAAAATTTCTGACTCACACCTGCTGAAATAAGTTGCTGCTGTTATCTACGGCTGTTAGCTCTCGCTCTGTGTTCTTCCCATTTTTCTCTGGGCAGAAGTATATTGTTGTAAAGGTATTTACTAATGTAATGGGGTGGGAAGTTGGCAGCCTATTTAAGCTAGCAAAGTAAATATCTCCTAGTGGTATCTCTGTCAATTGCCCTGTATGCTTTTTTACCTGCATGAAGCTGATATAGAATAAGAAATACTAAGGAACTACAGGCAAAAGAAAAGAGTTCCTCTCTTTTGACAGGCAACCCAAGAGGTCAGTAATTACTTTGCAAATTATCTATGAATATTATCTACCCTCCAATAGAGGAAAGTACATCAGTAAGGTCACTTATTATGAAATTTTATGTTTCCATGAAATTACAAAAGAAAAAATGAGGATAAAAATATCATTAGATTTGAATAGTTGAATTTTCTGCCTTGTTCATTATAATAGCTTCTTTCAAATGCCAAATTTTATCCTTTCACTGATTTTAAAAAAAAAAAGGAAACTTGAAAAGAATTAAAAGGATTTACATAAATTTAAAATATGACTAACAGGTACACTTCATAAGTTATTTAAATGCTCTCAGTGTGTGTTAAACATAAATGTGTTGCTTTGTACTCCCAGAGAATCAGCTACATTTGACATTTCATATGGGCTTTGTTAGATTCCAGTCAAGCAATTGAGCATTCAAATTAATCATAGCTAATGTAACATTATATGAACTTTTCAGAGATCCTTCTCCCCTAACAAAGTTCACAACATTTATGTGCTTCTCAAGTTCAGGTTTTCACCATTCCAGTACTTAGATAACATAAGTAAGGACACTCTTTCCCATTGCTGCCTTTGTATATATGTGTGTGTTTTGCAATTTCTGTTTCTATGTATATTCTATGGGAATATACAAAAGGAAAATATCATATATGCAACACAACCCTCATGATATGCACCAAACACAGAATTACCAGCAGCAGCATCATAAGGATTTATCAACACGAGTTTGTGTTGGATGTTACAAGTGAAAAAAATAAACAAGTACAACTTCTCTAATTTATATCGCATATTTCTCAAGCACACATCCCGCAAATTCTAGATACTTTTAAAGTCCATACAATTTCCATCATAATTACCCAGTCTACTTTAGACATAACGCATTGCAGTTGACGGTGGTATTACTACTGAATTGCTGTACCCAGTCATGATGCCCACTGTTGAGAAAAGATACTATAACAGTTAAGGGGGTTCACAGAGGAGAAACACAACTGGGAAACACAGCTTAGGGGAAAAAAAACACATTATGTTATTTAATCACTTCAAAGAGAAGATTAAGGGGTGACAGCATTCCCTACTCTGATGGGATGGAGAAAGCATTTACTTTGGTTTTCATATGCTTCAGACACACTGAGCCTGACTGTCATTTTTAGCATTTCTACATGCATTTGTGAAAGCTACACTGATCTATAATGCCTACCTATGGTACCGTGCATGTACACACACACAGACAGCAAGTTGCAAGTGAGAACCACTTAAATTCTTAGTAAGTACAAAACTGCTCCTCATTACACTAAGTTATTCCTCCATCATATACAATCAACCTGTACAAACCATGCTCTGAACTCAATCCTTCTTCACGAGTCCTGTCTTCACTTTAATTCTGTGAATTTAATAGCAGCTTCTTTTAATCACCAGAGTAATTTCATCTTGGAATAAGGAAAAGCTGTGGTGAGAGGCTTTTCCCACTGTCTTTGGTAAGCAGAATGTATTCTTTGGATCTAAACGATTGATTAAATGCCCATCACTATTTATGGTACTTCTTTAGATGGACTTTCAATCAATACAGCAACGTTCCTTTCACCTGTACTGTCACAAAAACATGGCATCTGCTTCTAAATGTAACCCTGTACAATGAGCTAACTGAGCAGGGGAAATGGAAAGGCTTCTATAAGGGTAATTTGGGACTGAATCCTTGTAAAGAAAGAGAATAGCACGAACAGGCTGCAGGCAGACTACAGTTCATGCGTACTCTAACATCGTGTAAACTTGCCGTGTCAGAATTGCCAGTCAATTACCAAACTGGGAGGAACAACAATGCAGGGAAAAATATTGTGTGAAGCAGCTTTCATTGGTACCACCTCAACCCGTTTGGCTCCTACAGGACAGAAGACTTGGACCAGGGCTGGTGTGGAAGAGCTCCTTCCAGCCGATGCTCTGCAGAGATAAAGATCTCATCTGGCTTGTATGGAGCCTCTCTGAGACGGAGCTTAACTGCTGTCTGTCATTTAGGATAATTTTCTAAGGCTGCTCAACACATATTTCTGCTCCTTTTTCTTTCCCTTCCTCCCCACCTCCCTACATGTGCGTATCGTTTGCTCAGCATTTTAAATCCGCTCCAGGCAGAGGCGGGTGGTTTTTGGCTGGGATCTGAGAAAGGATATTTGAAATTACAGAGGAAACATGTCTGAAAAGAAATTCAACCCAAGACCAGTGTGACATAATGAAAGGAGGAGCCCTGGGAGTCAGCTTTTAGCTCATGGTGTCAGCTACAGAAGATTTGCAGCTGGAACTGTTGCTGGTAGCTTGATTTTTCCTGTGAAATGGCAGAACTTCATATATTCTTCTAAATTGAGCAGAAGAGTATCAACAACATGCCACTCCAATGCCAGTTTTATCTGCAGTAGCCTGCAATATCCCCAATTTTGGTCAAATGAAGAATGTGACAACATAAAGGCAACTCAGCTGTCCACTATACAGTGTCGAATGATTTTGCTAAGACTTTATTTTCAGCACTTGAAAAAAATAAGTAGGATGCGATTCTCCAGAAGAGCAACAGCTTCTAGAATGTCTGCATTCTTAATTCTTTCATGCTTAGGACAGGTAATTCCCTTCCTATAGAAACTATTTATACACACCATTTCTTAATGAATGATGTTAGCTTTGCTCACCATCAGTTCTAGCAATGAAAAGAAAAAAAACTACTGTCCGGGTTTGAGAAAACAGGACTAATTTATCTTCTAATGCCTGGTAAAACTGCACTTTTAGAAGACTCTAGAGTCTGAATTTGTGAAAATATTTACTTTATAGCCAGCTATGGTACGTGGGTTTCAAGATCTCAGTGTTTCCGAGCCTTGCCAGGTGCAGGGATGAGGAGGAGAGAGACCTGGGTACTTGACCCAAGCTGCCAACAGGATTATTTCATATCATGAATGTCACATTCAACATAAATTAGGAAGCTTTCTAAGGAGTTCTCTCTCTCCCATGACGCCTGCGACCCTGAGAACTTCTTGCCCCACTGCTGGACTTCTGAGGGCTTCCCTTCCCCCAAAAGCTCGCGGTGTCCGACATTTGCTGTCCCCTGCTGGGAGTGCACAGCTTCCTGCTGATAGAATTGTCTGAAGGTAGTCTTTGTATGTTTTGTATTGGTATCAGTATCAATATTTGTTTTTTAGTGTTATTAATGTTAGTTATCTAGTCTTATTACGGAATCACGGAATCACGGAATCTTCAGAGTTGGAAGGGACCTCTAGAGATCATCTAGTCCAACTCCCCTGCTAGAGCAGGATTGCCTAAAGCACATCCCTCAGGGCTGCATCCAGGCGGGTCTTGAAAATCTCCAGAGAAGGGGACTCCACCACCTGCCTGGGCAGCCTGTTCCAGTGCTCTGTCACCCTCACTGTAAAGAAGTTTTTCCGTGTATTTGAACGGAAATTCCTATGTTCTAGCTTGTGCCCATTGCCCCTTGTCCTGTCGCTGGGAACCATTGAAAAGAGCCTGGCTCTGTCCTCCTTAAACCCACCCTTTAGGTACTTGTAAACATTAATCAGGTCCCCCCTCAACCTTCTCTTCTCCAGGCTAAAGAGTCCCAGCTCTTTCAGCCTCTCCTCATAAGGGAGGTGCTCCAGTCCCACAATCATCTTGGTTGCCCTTCGCTGGACTCGCTCCAGTAGTTCCCTGTCCCTCTTGAACTGGGGAGCCCAAAACTGGACACAGTACTCCAGTTGTGGCCTCACCAGTGCAGAGTAGAGGGGGAGAATGACCTCCCTCGACCTACTGGCCACAGTCTTCCCTATGCAGCCCAGGATGCCATTGGCCTTCTTGGCGACAAGGGCACACTGCTGGCTCATGGATAATTTGCTGTCTACCAGGACCCCCAGGTCCTTCTCCTCAGAGCTGCTTCCCAGCATGTCCGCCCCTAACATATACTGGTGTTTGGCATTCTTCCTTCCCAGGTGCAGGACCCTACACTTGCTTTTGTTGAACCTCATTAGGTTCTTCTCTGCCCAGCTCTCCAGCCTGTCCAGGTCACGCTGGATGGCAGCACGGCCCTCCGGAGTGTCGGCCACCCCTCCCAGCTTGGTATCATCAGCAAACTTGCTGAGGATACACTCTGTCCCCTCATCTAGGTCATTAATGAATATATTGAACAAAATTGGTCCAAGTATTGACCCCTGAGGGACACCACTCGTTACAGGCCTCCAACTGGACTCTGTGCCGCTGATCACAACCCTCTGGGTTCTGTCACTCAGCCAGCTCTCGATCCACCTCACTGTCACCTCGTCTAGCCCATACTTCCTCAGCTTCCTAATGAGGATGTTATGGGAGACAGTGTCAAAAGCCTTGCTAAGGTCAAGGTAGATGACATCTACGGCTCTCCCCTCATCCAGCCAACCCGTTATAACATCATAGAAAGCTATCAGATTGGTCAGGCATGATTTGCCCTTGGTAAATCCATGCTGACCACTTCCAATAACTTCCTGTTCCTCAACGTGTTTGGAGACGACATCCAGAATGAGTCGCTCCATTACCTTCCCAGGGACAGAGGTGAGACTAACCGGCCTGTAGTTCCCTGGGTCCTCCTTCTTGCCTTTTTTGAAGATTGGAGTGACGTTAGCCTTCCTCCAGTCCTCAGGCACCTCTCCTGTTCCCCATGACCTTGCAAAGACAATGGAGAGTGGTCTAGCGATAACATCTGCCAGCTCTCTCAGCACTCGCGGGTGCATCCCGTCAGGGCCCATGGACTTATGAATGTCCAGCTTGGCCAAGTGGTCTCTGACCCGGTCCTCCTCAACTAAGGGAAAATCTTCCTCTCTCCAGACCTTCCCCCTTGCCTCCAGGGTATGGGATGTGTGAGGGACGGCTTTATCAGTGAAGACCGAAGAAAAGAAGGCATTCAGTAACTCTGCCTTCTCTGTGTCTTCCACCACTAGGGCACCCGTCTCATTCATCAGTGGACCTATATTTTCCCTAGTTTTCCTTTTTCTGTTGATATACTGGAAAAATCTCTTCTTGTTGTCTTTAACTGCAGTGGCCAAGCTGAGTTCTGATTGAGCTTTGGCCCTTCTAATCTTCCCCCTGCATAGCTTTGTTATATCTTGATAATCCTCATAAGTTGCTAAGCCCCTTTTCCAGAGAATGTAAGCCTTCCTTTTTTTCCTGAGGTCCAGCCAAAGCTCTCTATTTAGCCAGGCTGGCCTTCTTCCCCGTCGGCTCGTCTTTTGGGACATGGGGATGGCCTTCACCTGTGCTTCTAAGAGCACCTGCTTGAAGTATGACCAGCTTTCCTGGGCACCTTTGCTCTTCAAAACTGCCTCCCAAGGGACACTCTCAACCATGCTCCTAAACAGGCTAAAGTCTGCCCTTCGGAAATCCAAGGTGGCAGTTTTGCTGGCTCCCCGCCTCCCTTCACCAAGAATTGAAAACTCTATCATTTCATGGTCACTCTGCCCAAGATGACCTCCAACCTTTACATCCCCCACAAGACCTTCTCTGTTAACAAACAGTAGGTCCAGTAGGGCACTTCCCCTAGTAGGTTCCTTCACCAGCTGTGTTAGGAAGTTGTCTTCCACACACTCCAGGAACCTCCGGGACTGTTCCCTCTCTGCTGTGTGGTATTCCCAGCGGACATCCGGGAAGTTGAAATCCCCCACAAGAACAAGGGCAGATGATCGCGAAACCTCTGCCAGCCGCTTATAGAATACTTCATCAGTTTCTACATCCTGATTAGGGGGTCTATAACAAACTCCCATCACGATATCTGCCTTGTTGGCCTTCCCCTTGATTTTTATCCATACACACTCAACACTGTCATTTACAGTGTTGAGTTCCAGACATTCAAAACCGCCCCTAACATAGAGGGCCACCCCACCACCTCTCCTTCCTTGCCTATCCCTTCTGAAAAGCTGGTAGCCATCAATTACAGCACTCCACTTGTGTGTGTCGTCCCACCACGTTTCCGTGATGGCAACCACATCATAGTTTCCCTGCTGCATGATGGCCTCCAGCTCGTCCTGTTTATTCCCCATGCTGCGTGCATTAGTGTAGATGCACTTCAGTTGGGTTAATTGTCCTACCACTTTCTTGGGGGGACAGGCCCTGATTTGCACCTGATCATTCTCGGACACTACTGTAGTTACCAAATTATCACTACTCCTTGTGTCTATGCTGCCACACAATTCACTATCCCCCACCATTGCTGGGACAGGCTGCAAGACCTTGGTGTCACTTATACCCATGAGCACTGCTATGTTGCTCCCAGGCACCACTTTTGTGATCCTGGTTTCGTCCCCATCCCCCATCAAACCTAGTTTCATAGTCTTATTCTATGAAATCTGTTTATATTTCAACCCTCAGATTTCCTTGTTTTTCCCAATTCCCCTTCCTGGGTGGGGAGGGGTCATTGGGTGATAGAATAATTGTCTGAACAGCAATAAATTGTTTTGGGTTCCTCAAACCATAACAACTACGTAGACAGAAAGCGTAGACTTGCATTAATTGTACTCCGTATGAGTGCTTGTATTAACACCCAGGTAACAAGCTATCTCATGCTCTTCTAATTGGGCTACTGCCAGTAACAGCGTTAGAGAAGACACAGATCTCCTGGGTTTGGCCATTGAGCCGGGGGTGGCTCTCTTCAGGGAGGGACCAACCTTCAGCCTCTTTCCCAACCCTGCTATGAAAATGTCTTCATGCAACCCTGTAGCTTCAGTATTTTAACAGCTATCCGTATCTAGCCAGAAAATATTCAGTTGTCTCCGTCCTGCTGAACTGTTTTGCATATTTCCAATTCTTAGTTCTTTTCTAGGCTTGTGATAGAGGGTGATTTACTTTTGTAATGTGATACCAAGCTCAAATGATAAGTGATAAGTATACCCTGATAAACACAGCATACTGATATTTAATGTATTCATCTCCACCCTGCAAGTCTAAAAACAATGATCAGTGATTAGAAAATAAGCTTAGCATGATTTTATTTATGGAACATAGTTAATGAATCTGTTTTTCAGTGAATAATTGCAGTAATCAACTGAAATAATGGTAGAAGTGCACAGTAAATAGGTTAGACCAAGTAAAATTTTAAATGCTTTTATTCCCAGATGTCTTCCAACCAGTTTCTGTCTCAAGGGTTGTATGGCATTTTCATTGGTTTCTATTTTCTTTTCTGCATGTTTCTGTCTGGAATTCAACCGCAGGTTTATGATAACCTCCATGGGCAATTACCTTCTACTGCTAATAGTGATAACGATCAGTTTGCAGGGTTTTCTTTTCTTATTGCCTTGCAGCATAGGAATGGCTATAAAAATAAAAAGTGACAGTTTGTAAGATTCTTTATGAAGGTGGCTGACTCTTCTACTCTACATCTTCAAACAAAATTGTGAAATAATGTGGTTGTTTTACGTGTTGTCATAAAATTCATTCACCTTCAATTTGCCCACAGTAGGAATCTAGAAGCTGTAAACTGAACGGCCATATGTGCCATAAGCCACTGCCAGGCATCAATACCAGTCTGATGAGCATATAAGATTACTTTGAGACCCTTGTACACTGGAACATATTCGCTAACTCTTCAGACAGGCTTTCTGCGGACCTCTGCTTCAAAAAAACACAAAAAAAAGCCAGAAAAATTAGAGGTTTCCCTGAAGGGGACATATCCAGGAAAGGAAAACAGCATTTGCTAGTACTGGCTGATCTTAAATCAGCCAAGGAATTTAAAACATGCCAAGTAATGCTGGCCAACTTGGTTTTTAAAGTCGTAAGCCTTGAAAAATGACAAAAACAGAATTTAATCTGCATATTGGTAACCTTTAGGTTAAGTCAATTATCTGCATTGAATCTTTGCCAGTTGCTAGAGGGTATCACATGCCTGTGCCTATTTGTAAGAGCTTTCTTTTTTCATTCTCGAAGATGCACCACAAATTATTATTTGAGCTTTGCGGATTTTGCTGTCACGAGCCTCAGTTAGCATGACTGCTCCTAGACTTCGCTACTGACTTTTACGTCTGTTTCATCTGCCCCCAAAGTTTTCACAATTTTTCAAGCTTACCCACTGTATATAACGAGGCAAGAGCGCGGAGATCCTCAAATTAGCATGAACCCAAGCTAGTATTTCCACAAGGCACTGTCCTCCGGTCAAGGAACAGCACAGCTTAGCAGCAGAGCTTGTTAGCGTAGAGCCAGAGCTAACCCATGGCAGCAGAGCTTTGGGACTTGAGCTAGCTCAGGCCACACCAGATTAAATACAGAAAGGATGCCAGGCATCAGCGAGCCACAGTAGCTGTCAATAAATTCTAAACACAAGTGTGAGCATGATTTACCTTTCAGTACCTTCGCTCACCTCACTAACCTCCGCTGAGTGTGATGAAGAACGCCGTGCCAGGCACTGGTTGGGGTGAGCGCTGCCTCAATGGTGCCAATAACCGTAACCCAGGGCACCAGAAATTTGTGTTTCTGTTTTCTGATGCGGTTTGTCTTGCTGTTTTCATGTTTTATGTATCTATTTATGCACAGATGAGTGTACTAAAACCTAATTTAATAACCTCGGGATTTAAAATAAACCATCTTTGGGAATGAGAGGTAGCTAGAAAAAAAAAAAATTACTGCATATTAATGATTGTCTTACATACGTGAACGCTAACCTTATTAATACACACATTAACCCCGGTGATGCAACAACCGGCTTTTTTCTTTGTTTGTTGGTTACAAAACCTTATTTTCAAAAACATTTGTAAACACTTATTCATTTATTTGTAAGCACTAACAAAACAGAGGCTGTCTGCTCTGAAGGCCGGGGCAGGAAGATAGATTTAGTGGCTGCAACTGCAGCAAACACCTCAACAACAACAACAACAAAAAAGGAAATTACAGAAGTGCCTGGCAACTTAACTGACATCTTGCAACACAAAGAAACACATAGCAAACCCTGCGTTTCTCAAAGACCCCATGTGCCTCTCTGCAGAAATTCATAATGAGGTAGCTTCAGCAAACTTCCCCCAACCCCTCCCCAAATCTCTTTGCATCAGGAGAAACTGAAATCTTGTTAACCTGTGCTAAACATAATCTGTTTCAACTGGAGGGAGGGCTTCTACGGGGATAAATGCCACCTCTACGAAGCACTGTCCCCTGGCCGGCAAGGTCCCCAGGTTAAAACATATAAATAATGCTTTTGATTTATGTTATAGGCAGCTGTAACAGATGAATGGCTTTAATTTACCAAGCTAGAAAATCAGCATTTTTTTTAACAAAAAATACATTCTTTCCTTGCCACTACGACTGAGATGGCTTAGCGAGGCTTATGTGAACTCTGTAGCAGATCCATAATGCAGAGAACCTGTGGCTGGCCCCACCAAAAATGACAGCTAGTTTCTGTGTCCGTTAGTAAAGGTGTCGTATATGACTCGCTGGGGGAACCAGAGAACTCAACAAATAAATCCCTGATAGTATTTCTTCCAGTATCGGCTATGTTTGAAATGTCAAGCAGAGAAATTTGACTCAAAATTCAGCCTTCCTTACCTCTAGTTAGTCTCACCAAAATCTCACGTGGGAGATGAAAGCTGGAGAGAATTTTTTTAGTTCTTACAGCTTTTACCAGCTGGGTTTTGGCAAATATTGAGCATTCTCAAATCTGTTGAACTCAACTAAAAATTGTCTCAATTTCCAGGTTAAGGCTCATAAAAGAAATGCTGCCTATGACAGCCTTAAAGGCTGACGGAGTTACAAAGCAAAGGCCCCAGATGGATAATCCCTGGCTACATACAGCCTTAAAGGCAGATTCTGCTGGCCACTGGCCTGTTTCCATTCCCTATACCCTGAAAGGTGATCAGCTGTAGTATGGAAATCATCTGTATCCTGCTTGCTTCTCCCATGGGTGACACTCATTACCTGTAACCATAGCTTAAATTTACCATAGCTTGTGTCATCTAAGACACATGGATATGTGCTCCTAAGTAGCTTGGAACAGATATACCTGCAACTGACCCTTGTTACGTTATTCATTTCTCATTGGGAAATGTACTGCTTCGTCAGCCTGATGTTGTGTTTTCTGTTACTACCCTCAGGTGTCTGTTCTGCCCCTATTTCATCTGGAGTTCAGACAGCTGTAATAACCAACAGACCGGATGGCATTCTTCTGTTTGCCACTCCTACAGTTTCTCAGTCCCCAGAGGACCAAAATATCAAAGTACTCATTGTGTAAAACCAAAAGCAAGAGCTAACAGGCCGGATGATCGCTATACTTTTACTGGTGGTGATATTGTTCAGTTGCAATTCCTGAGATATCCTTTGCACTGTTATTTTATGAGAAGAAATAGTATGTGTAACTAGAAATGCCACTTGGTTTTTTGTGTATGGCAGTAGGACTAGGACCTCTTTGGTGTTTTTCTTCTTTTGTCACTAGCAAGAGATCTAACAATAACAAAAATTAACCTTGTAGGTTCTTTAATGCAAAGTTCAATTACTGTATTCTCTATGGTTGAATGTTTAGTTTATTGTCATATATCACTCCCAAGCTACTTAGAGTCACAAATGAAAAGACTGAGTTGTCAGAGAGCATGGCTTCCAAGCGAAATATTTCTTTTTAATTTTTTTTTGGCAGGGATCACAAGATGGTGCTATTACACATGGCCATGAAGATCAATTCTCATCTCTTTTTAGACATTCAAATTCTTCTTTACTGCTAGAAGAAACACATTAGTGTGCATTTGAGGTTTTGTTTTTCTCAGACGGTCTTTTGTAACCACTTATCTCAGTTCCAGGTCTGGGATATAGTTTCTTGGTAAAATAAGACTGTCAGAATCTGTCTCACTGAGTCCTTTGAAATGGAAGCGTATATTTAAGGGTTCCAGGGGCACAGTCCTGTACAACTTCAATTTGGACAATTCTAGTTCAAAACTTATGAATGAAAAGGTCAATTTATTGCATATCTTTTTAGTCATTGCAAGTGACCAATAATCTAAAATTGAAGCGTTGAAACCACGCTGTACAAGGAAATAGGTCTGCTATATAATCTGCATAGTGAATCTGGGTTTCATTTTACTACACTGGTTTAATAGCTTATTACAGCAATCCAGCTGGTGTTCCAGGAATAGATCACTTCGCTGCTCTGAGTGGGATTTTTTTTGTTCTCACATTTATCAAATATTCTGGCCAGCTGGCAGTCTTTGCATACTTGGCTCTATACTACACCAGTCCCAATGAGTGCAAATAATCTATAAAACCTTGATGTGGGGGATTAGACGGGTTCTAAGAGGACATCTGTGAAAACATGGGTGAAAACCTCGGAGACTTCGGCAGGCACTTGCCAAAGGTGTGTCTGCGGCTTTTCCACATGGCTGGGTATTATGTAACAACACACAATCATGCTATTGCCTTTGGAGAGTCAGAGAAAATAAATTGAAAACACATAATTAAACTGCATAGGGATACGATTTTCCAGTATGCAGGACACCATTTGAAACCTGCCTTTTAGTCAAGGGACCATATGAAAACCAAACGGAAAAAAAATATCATATTTTCTTATTTTTACCCATTTAGTCAGGAACTTTCAGTCCTTATTTAGGACACTGAGAGGTGAAGATTTTCTACTAAGCAAAGAGAATTGTAAATACATTACTCTCATGGTCTGAAGCAATGCTACGAAGGCCTAAACCCCATAATCCAAACACAGAAGCAGTGCAGCTGAGTGAGATTGTGACTGAAAAGCAAATAGAAATAAATTAGGGAGCATCACATTGTGACCCATCAGAGGCCCAGCAAACACCCACATGAGACTCAGGTGCTGTTGTATAAAGGCGAAACGCCAACTGGGAAGGGAGGAATTTGGTTCACAACTGAGACTCTGAACTTAAAGGGTTTCTGCGTTCACAGCATAGGCTTCAGAGTGCCAGGCAGCAGAGCTAGAAAACAGTTCCACTGACGATCTCCTGCAGCAGCGGGACTCAGCTCTCCCAATGCACATGCTGAGCATCCTTATCTGCACCCTGGGGAATGCCACCTGGCCTCACAGTCCCACCCCAGAAGGGTCTGAAGCACCTTTAGCTCCAGTGTCATACCTGCCAGTCCCAACAGAGATGTGTCTCCAGACGAGGCGAGTGGTGCCATGCAATATAGCAGACCTATGGGTTGAAAGAGTTGTGCTGACAACCCAGCTATATAAACTGTACACTTCTCAGGAGGACAACTCTGATGAGCCCTAGTGAGGACATGAGGACTTCATCCATTGACGATCAAAGCTCAGGAGTGCTCCTGGGGCTCATGGTCTGGCTGAGTCCTGTTTGAAAGAAATCTTGTTCCTGGTGTTCCAAGACTGCTCCAGAATATGAACCAAATGTTGGAAAGGGAAAAATAAGGGAAAATTATCCTCAAAAGTATATCCAAATTAAAATCCTAGTGCTTAGACATTTCAGGGCAGCTCAAATGGAATTAGATACCTTTGTTTAGGCAACAGAATTTCTCTCTGGGTGTCTGTTTTATAGTGAATTGAATTGCTCCATTAATTTTCATTGCCCAGATCTTTTCTTAATATAGCACAAACCTGGACATAAGTAGACCCCAAATGTGTCTTAGTCTGGAACTGAATCCCACCCCCACCCAGGAATGTCCAAACGTAATATTAAAAAGTATACTTCAGGAACTGAACAGGTGCTGCTACTAATTGAAGCTTAGGAGCATGTGTAACATATGGATAGGGTAATTAGCAAGTTAAAATGTGCATGATAAAAGATGATAGCCAATAGAGAACGCATGGCATACTGTATACAGCACTGATTGCACTCCCATAAAGGGGCGGCACGTAGCTCGGTCTGAGTAGTCAGACCCTACTGTGTGCCCTGTCAATAGCACTGTGCTTGTCAGTCACGACACTGCCCTGAATAGAAATAACCTGGGGAAAAATGAGGCAGTGATGAGGTAAACTGTGCTGCCAGGGAGTGTTAAAACACATCTCATCTCTGTAAGAAATGGTTTGGAAAGAGGCTCAATAGTCACCTTTTGTGGCAACGCAAGGAAGAGCTGCCCTTGGGTTGGGCTGGGCTTCCTGCAGGACCAGGAGACCTCCGATGCTGCTGAGGAGCAATGGGATGTATCCTGAAGGAAAGCAACACATCTGTGAGCACCCTACTTCTCTGAAAGCTGTTTAAAAATCTTGTTTTCTCCAACCTAGTAGAAACCAGTAGAAGTAAAAAGTTACTTCTTGTAGTTTCCAAGACCAAGACCTGATGTCAGTCAGTCCCTGGACTCACTGCAGTCTAATTCAACAAAAATTCTTCAGATCAGACAAGGCCCAGTTTCACTTAGACCATGGATCCACCGTCCAAAGAGAACAAACCCCCAAATATCTGAAGAGATGCTGCCTGAAAGCTTTCCCATCTCCCTCCTCTCGTCCCTCCCCGCACCGCTCTGCACCACCCCTTCCTCTGGGGATGGCACGGCCGAGCCGTGAATGCCACTGAGTGACTTGAGCCGATTTAAAATAATATCCCTGAACTTTCCTTTTTCTTTGCCCGGTGTCAGTTCCCCAGAGCGGCCCATGGCCTGCCTGCCCTGTTGGCTTCCACAGCCTTGGGGAGGTGGGAGGCAGGACACCCTCAAGCCGAGCTGACAAACACTTTGTGTCCTTGCACCACAGCCATGGGCACGTCGGGGAGTTCAGTGTTTTCGCTGCCAGCCTCCCATAGCATCAGCTGTCACCCTGCGCGGGGCATTTCACCCGGTGTCGGTGAACATCAGTGCGGTCTGCAGTTGTCCAAAGAGCAGGAGCTCCCTCGATGGCAGCCAGGAGCGCCTGTAGCTTAATAGTTCATGCTGGATGTTAGGGGAGGTGGCGGGGAGGAGACTGAGGTGCCTTTTGTTCCCCATGAGCTGCACTATCTCTTGAGCAGTGAGATGTATTGATATCTCAGAATACAATATATAGACCCGTTAATGGATGAGTAATAATTCTCGCTCTCAGCTTTACAGAAGTGTTTGTATCACACTGGGTTATGTCAGATGTCTTGCAGGATTTTTTTCTCAATGTCAGATACTATCCGCTGTATGGGTTGTACTGTTTAATAAATCCAAAGTAGATACTCTTTTCTGTCTTCCCGCATAGTGCAAGAGAGCAAATGCACATAAAATGATAAAATTTGGCCTTCTTAAAAATCTAATCCAAAATTAAATGATGAAATACAATTTTAAAATCAAGTAAATGGGGAAGATAAATGTAATGCTAATATAGGAAACTTTAGGAAGATCTTCAGAAAACAAATGGTTTCTGGTGTCCTTTTTTTGGCCTTTGTTTTTGTACAGTTTTTCTTGTAAGTATGAATGTAAAAAATCTATATTATATTATATTATATTATATTATATTATATTATATTATATTATATTAATTATATCATATTATATCATATTATGTTACGTTATGTTACGTTATGTTACCTTACATTATGTTACGTTACGTTATGTTACATTACGTTATGTTACGTTACATAACATTAAGTTACATTATGTTATGTTATGTTACATTACGTTACATTATGTTACATTACGTTACATTATGTTACATTACGTTGCTATATTTCTCCTTACAGTCTCCACTTCAGAATAAAGGATTTTCTAGTTTATGCTGGGGAGTAGGTTTTCCTCATTTAGGGGAATCTGGGAAAGTCATTTTCAAAAATCATTCTTTTTTGACAGGCAATTTAATTTACAGAGCACTGCCAGAAAGTTTAACAAATTTTAGCAGCATCATTGCTCCTAATAACATACACTCATACCACACACATTTTGCCCAAGAATACTTTAGGGTCACGTTCAGCTCCCTATTTTTCCAACTGCAGAATTACATATTTGCCAGGAAAGGGAAAGGAAGACTTCTAAAACTGTGGTATAAAACCCACCAATGTTCAGCTAAAATCTTATAGATCATCTCTTTCTGGTTTTCACTGCTTCTTGCTGTTCAGTTCAACTTATGGAGAAAAAAAGAAAAAAAAAAGGGGCAAAATAAACCCGAAACCAAAAATTAAATATTGATCCATGTGAAAAATTGCTTTAGCTCTGTCTGTGAAGAAATAAGCAAGATTTTCTAGCAGACAAAGGACAGGTCAATGTTGAGAATCAGCACAGGCTGCTCAGTTGAACTAATAGTTGAAATAATTGCATCTGCAGGGGATTGGGTTTATCTATGAGGAACATAAGAATCCCTGAATTAAAGGTATATGCTTTAGAAGAGAGGATAACTAACTACTTTCAGCCTACCAGAGGGTGACACATAAAGTGCAAAGAGAAACCAGTGTGTCTTTTTAACTTTTAAGCATATTTGAATTATTTTACTTATTAATAATTCTTATAAAATAGTACCATTCTGCAAAACTAGGTCAGCTTTAAAGTTCTGTAGTTCAGACTTCTCTGTAGTCAGGATTATCCTGGCAGTGGTTTGCTCTTGGTTTCTTACTGAAAGGTTATCAAACTTTGTGCTATCAAGCATATCCCATTCTCATTAGATATGAAACAGATATTATTTGGTCTGAATTGCCAGGAAGTTGGAGTGCTTTGGTGTACCGTGGCATGAGAGAACTGAAAACAATAATTTAGCGCAAATGGGAAGGATAAAAAAATTGCAAGATATGAAAGAAACATCCCATCCCACCCCACCCCAAATACCACATAATATTGGCAAACCAAAAAAATCTCTTTTTTTACAGTCTTCGCCTTCTTTACATGCTGTGTAAAACTCCAGGATAATGTGAAAGCATGAGTACTCTCTCAAAAAACAGGGACACCTTGCAGAGCTGTAAAGATTTGCCCCAGATCTAGTCTTCTAGAGGCTAAAAACTTGAACGTGTCACTTTTATAGACTTGGATGATCAAAAACCAGACTTTTTTTCTTTTATTTCATTAGCTAAGTAAAATTAAAAGAACGCATAGTCTCTGAATAATTTTAGGTAATGTGCTTTCAGCATTAAAAGATTATCCTTCTTTTGCAAAACACTCACTTCCAAGTATTTGGATTTGAAGATTTTTATGGTCATGCAAAAGACAAAAAGTGTCGTCTTCAGTGTACTGTGAAGATGTTGATAGGTGTGAAGTCCCTACCGATAGGTCAGTTAGAAAATCTGCTTAATATAAGGCATACACTGCTTATTAAGATATTATGGAAATACACAACTGAAAACAAGACAATTTTTTAACTTTGTCTCCATTCTATTGCTTTTCCAACGCTATTTGCTTAGTGTTTTCATTTACGTGGTAAAAGTCACACACAGGACTGGATTTTCAAACTGTTTTGCCATGGTTTCTGCTGTGTCTCTTCTATTGACTTCTTAATGAGAGCTATCTTGAAAAAAATCCTGAATAGCTTTATGAAAATGTAGCCTTCTGCAGCTTTCTCTCTCTGAGCGACGAGTGCTGTGATTGCAGAGGTGGGAGGTAAGAGACAGACAATAGGAAATTTCAACTCAGAGTATCTTGATGACACATGAAAGACGAATTGAAAATGCTTCAGTTTGGAAATTAGTTTTCGCGGCTTTTAAGGTGATTGATGAGACAACTTTGAACTCGGTCTACCTAGCAGCGGTCACTTTGTTGTAACAGCAGAAGGCATGCAGAGTGAGCACGGGTATCACGCACTGCAGAGCTGTCTGTCCGTCTGTTTAAATATATCTGAACAGCTAGAGTTATCACATTACTAACATGCAAATACAGGTAACTGGAATTCTGAAAAATAATTATTTTTTTTTCCCCATAGGAAAAGTGATCTTGTTATAAATAAAACCTGCTGCAGAATGTAGGCACCGGTTTCAGGAGGACGGGGTAGATAAAAGGTAGGCACACGTGGGGAAGATGAGGGGAAAGGAAAAATGGTGAGTGTGGGGGTGGGCATCAAACTCAACCCTGAATCCACAAGAGCCTAAAGGAAGAGACACTGATCTGAGGGAAGGCAGACCACGGTTCAAGTCTTTGGTCTTTTGGTTCAAATAGGTTTGAACTTGGATTTCCCACGTTAGCTGGTTGTACTCAATCAGTCTCCCTCTGTATAAAGGAGAGCCTGGGAAGGGCAGGCCAAATCAGTCAAACCCTTATGCCCGTGCACTCCTCTGTGATGTGCGAGACCCTGTGGTGAGCTTTGGTCTCAGCTGACGATTCTGACACGATATAAGAATCAGTCTCTCTGCCTTTGTCTTTTTTTTATTTTTCTTCTTACCAAAAGCTTTTAGAAGTTCGTCCCAGTGTGGGATAGGATTTTTTTTTTTTTCCTAATCTTGACAACTTTATCAGAGTGGAGAAAAGCTTTTCCACACAGTTTTATGTGCAAGTGTTTTATTTTCCCCTCAGGATATTTAGATCACACTGAAATCTGAACTGAAGCTCAAGACTCAGATATGTTTCAGGCCACTTTGAAATTAAGCTTAAATATTCTGATGAATATTTAGCTAAGGATCATTAGGTCTGTTAGAAATGATCCAACACTATTGTTGATTTTAACAATGAATTTTTTATTGCTTTCCTTCTGGCCAATTCTCCTTTCAAAGCCTTGCGAATTACTTTTCTTTGTGGTTCTGCCTTTCAGTGGTATAGATTTACAGAGAGCAATTCTGAAAAGAAAGGATCACGATCAGCACTTAAATGTTGGGGTGCCACAGCCCCCATCTCCTGCTTATCAGTAACAGGGATGCTGATGGAGACCTCTGCTTCCCTGCCCTCGACCGCGTAGCATTTCGGCAGCACCAAGACCCACACAACATCACTGAGCCTCGGCCAGGGATACATTCCCAACTCTCGTATTTTAAACGCACCTCATGAGACAGCTAACTTAGCCTTCTCCTTAAAAGACCAATTATATTTTAATGACATACTCAGGCAGCCTATTCTAGTGCTCGTCTCTAATTTTATGACTGAAAAGTTTTCCTAATGTCTAATTAGGATCTCCCTTACTGCAACTTAAGCCCCTTACTTTCTTTTCCAAAATACTTTATTCCTTCCTGTACACAGTAGACTGCCTCTCTTTCCCAAATCACTTCTCACAATACCTTCTTTTTTTTTTTCTTTCCTTTTTTTTTTTTTCTCATGGATCATGTATTCTGGACATGTCACAGTAACATATATCACATCACAGGATTAGGTTTTTTCCAGATTTAGTTAGCTGCCAATAGATCTGGCAACAGGCAATCAGATGTGGCAAGCCTTGCTTGCTTACCACTTCTCACCCAAAGCAGCTTTCTGGTCCTTTACCAACAAGCAAGGAAAGCAACAACCTGTATTGGGATGCCAGTCCAGAACTGCTCCTCAGTGATGAAGACTGAGGAATGCAGGTAAGAGAGTGTCCACACTAAGGAAAACAAGCGAAGTACAAAGGCATGAATACAATCCCATATTATATTTTTTTCCCATAAGTGTTTTGATGTGCAAGACTGTATAAACTGCTGGCACTATCCCAGTTTTATTATTCAAAAACTAATAATTATCACTATATACTGAGGTTTTGGATGGTTCTAGCACAAAAGATATTTTTATCTCTTTGACATATCAAGTCTGGACTGCATTTTGTGAATGTTAAACATCCCAAGGGACTCTGTTTTTGACAGAACAGTTTTTTCCTGCCATCTTACTCATACATTCATTTCTGTTCATTTTCCTGTACCATAATTTGGAACTGGTACATGCGACATTCTTCCACTTCAAATATTACTAGAGTATAATGATGTTGTCTTCCTATAGTTTGTTGAGTATTATGGCCCCCATTTGACATAAAATAGTTATCTAAAACTTTGAGATTTCACACACAGGTGGAAAGACCAGGGATGGAAGATGGTAATTCAACTGCTGGGAAGAGAACGCAATAATTTCTTACACGTATTTTAAAATGGTAGCTGCAGCCATCAATTTCAATGAGATTTAATTCTACCTGAAAGAGAAGTTTGAAAGTACTGGTATTTGGGAATAAGAGTGTTTCCACGGGAGGGGTATTTTTTTTGTTTATTTATTTGTTTTTAGGATTAGTTGTATTTTAAACTCGTGCCCTATCTTTAACTGAATGAGCTAAGAGCAAACCCTTAGTGGTAGCAATGGTAACAACCCAGTAATGTCCTTAAAGCTGGAAGAGCTGCTAGGAAGCAGCTTGTGGAAAGCATTGGTTCTTTTTTTTCTGCCTTATGGAATTTTCTAGCACACAGTCTGGCCCTTTTTGTTATCTGTCAGCAGATCTTTGAATGCACGACCCACACCAAAATCTACTTACAGGGTGAAAAACCTTAGTATCGTTTAGTGTTAAGCTGATTAAAAAAACCCCACAAGCTAGTGCTTGGAAAGACAGAATACTGGGTTTGAGGTTTGTTTTTTTTCTTTAAAAGCTCTAATCATGTTTCACTTCAGCCTCAGCATCAAATAAGAAGGCGTAAGTGCAGGAATGAATATTTACAGAAAAAATAATGGAAAGATTTCTAGAATAATTCAAACACATTAGTTGTGATAATTAACCATTAAAGAAAAATACTAGTAGCACCACAAATTAATAGCAATATAAATATTCATAATTTAAGGCCTTCTAAAACAGTTTATTGTGCAGAAGACTAATTTAAATCTAACCTCATTTTTTAAATCAGCATATTCAGTCAGGCTTAAAAATGAATATGTATAAACTATTTATTAGATGCCGGATGTGCAGAATCAAGTGGCACATATTTAGCTTACTGGAATGAGGTTTCTGTAGCAGTCCAGAGGGTCTCACCGCAAGGGGAAGGTTTGGAGAAGTGACTTGAAGGAGCTCCTGGGCCAAATCTGACCCTATCAAAAGCATGAACCTCATGGTGGTCTAAGAAATTCATACAAATGGGAGCTTTTCCAAGAAGCGGGCATGAATCTGAGATGAAAAGGACTGTAGTCACAGAATCACAAAATGGTTCGGGTTAGAAGAGACCTTAAAGCTCACCTAGTTCCAACCCCCCTGCCCTGGGCAGGGACACCTCCCACTGGACCAGGCTGCTCAAAGCCCCATCCAGCCTGGCCTTGAACACTTCCAGGGATGGGGCATCCACAACCTCCCTGGGCAACCTGTTCCAGTGCCTCACCACCCTCATAGACCCTGCTTGTATCACTGTTACCCAAGCTTGGTTTTGTGTCCTCATCCACAGGTTATTGTGTCCCAGCTGAAGCCTTACCCTGTGGTTCTGATACCTCGTCCAACTTCCTTACACCCAAGCAGAAAGGCATGAGAAAGCCATAAAGTAAGCATTTTGGGAGGTAGGCACGTGCCTGGTTGTCCCGATAATGAGACCTGCTAGGTCAAAGCCTAAAACCCAGATACCTGCACAATGCAGACGGAGTGGCATCAAGGGTGGAATACATCTTCCTGCTTGGAGTAACACCCCATGAGCAGTGCCAGGAGAGCCCCTCCACTCTACCGGCGTGGTTCATCCTTTGTCTGTACTCAATAACTTAACATCACCTGAGAAAGCCTCTACATGGGGGTCATCTATCCCTATCGGTGAAGGTACCTTTCTGTCTGCTTTGTCACGCCTTTGCTATGTGGAGCAAGGGTGCGAAAGGGTCATATCATGGCCTTCTATATGACATTTATCTTTTACATGTAATAGGAGTGATACTGTTTAGCAAATGATCACAGGGAAATATTGATTGTGTATTGCTAGGACATCAGGAGACCTTAATGGTCATTATAAAATATATTCATTGTTAGCCCACCGATAGGTATTAATTGTTTTAATAAATCCACAGAAAACAAAACCTGGAGATCCTTGTAGCTCAGATACACTCAGAATTGCGAAGCGATTTGGCCATTCATTTTCTCTAAAAGTTAAGTCACATGAATCTGCGCAGTTACAGTCCTGGACAGCTCTGAAAAGGTAGGTGTTTGTTAGATTAAAGCATTACAGGAATTACTGATCCCCCCGGCCCCGTGCCCCCTTGGAGCTTTATTGCGCCGTGGCAGCAGAAATGTTTCATGGCAGTTATCGTAGGGGATATAGCGGGCAGTTATGCTGCGGGCTTCTCAGAGAGATTTATTGCAGTTATATTTATAGGATGAAAAGAGAGGCCTCTACTGCAGGAAAAGCCCCACAGAGATTAGTCACATGGACCTCCAGGAGAAATCCCTCCTGGCAGCAAGGGGGGCTGTGAAGTCCCCACCTCCTCCTGCCCACCTTCGTCTTGACAGGCGGAGCTGTCTCAAGCCAGCTGTGGTCTCCCCCTCCCTGGGAAAACAGCTGGCTCTGGCGCGTTTCCTCTGGATGAAGTTACACAGGAACCGGCAAGCATCTCCCTCCCGATGCAGTGATTTTGCCTCGTTCATGGCAGCTTTTTGGCTGGAGAGAAAGCCTCTGCGAGTGGGAGTAATGGACAGGGAGCATCAAGGGAACAGCCCAACCAGTGGTACTTTGCAATCAGTAGAAAAATATAACACTTTTGATCCTATTTTCGCTCTTGAGCATAATTTGGAGATTTTGAAGGCATAAAAACCCATTCTGGTACACTAATCTGATCTCCTGTATAATAGAGAGTATAGAACTTTCTACATTAAATTCATTTTGACCTAAAGCACTTTTATTTAGCTGGAAGTATGTCAGGCAGGAGTTCCTTCTTGGTTATTTGTAAATAAGAATAAGTCATTTGTAAAGAAGAAATTTGGGGCTGGACTGTTGGTGCAGCATGCCTCTTTTGCAGTCCAAGCAGTTCCCCGCAAGTCCAATTTGCCTCGTTTTACCCAAAAAGACACAGTATCCTGATCTTACACTAGTGCCAGAGTAACTTTCTTTCTGACCATCAAGTTTTTACTGAAAAATTGTGCTGATCCCAGATTAGCATGATGAGAAGAAATCAGTTTAGTCTAATAGTTGCAGCATATCAAATGGACTAACAACCCCAAATCATAACAATAAAGGATTATCCTTTAAAAAACATACAAATGGATTTCTTGGTTTCGACTTTTTAAACCCAGAATGTCATTAACATCTACTGCACAAATAGCATAGATAAATTACTTCTTCATTTTTTTCTTCCATAAAATGTCATGCTTTCATCCAGTCTCAGATGGGTGTGTGTGTGTGTGTGTATGTGTGTATTTGGCTCTTTTTATGATTTTTAAAAATTATTCTCTCAGTCAGAGCTGCTAAATTTTCCTGCCTGTAAAATGAACATAGGTACCTTCTAAAAACAATGTATCAACACTATTTCATTGCTGTCTATGTATTTGTTGCAAAGTTATTTTAAAAATACTATACAGCTTATGCATAGGAAATAGGTGTTCTATTTAAATAAAAATTGGTTATTATAAAAATCTGATTTTAGATAACAAATGACAGAATTTGCTCCATGCCATCACCCCTGGGAGAGCACAGAGCACTTTTAATTATCTCCTTGTGGAGAAATTAGCACATCCATCTGCCTTATGAGTATACAAATTTTTCTTGTAATGCAGGCAACACCTCTGCACTGGGAATCTTTACACAGAATAATGGAAAGCGGCCTTACAAGGGACTGCAAGAGGTCATGAAGGAGATGCCTGTCGCAGCAGCAGCTGTCTGTAAATCCTGCCCGATGCCAATATGTGTCTTCTGTCCCAGATCTCCGGTGATATATGTCTGGTCTTCAGGCAAGACGCAGCAGAGAGCCTTTTTCCCTTCATTTCTGCAGAAGAAACAAAGGTGTTACCCTGGGTCTAGTAAATAGGAAATTGTTTTCTGAATTCATGAAAACCGTTTTAAGTCTATAAACCCAGCCAAGTGAGAGCTTGTGCCCATATTAGCGTTACAAGCACATAGATCTGGGATGTTTTGGGTGTGTGTGTTTTTCTGCACTGAGCTGAAAAAGTTTCTTCTCCAGGAAAACACTGGTTGTGGCTCGGACAATCTGTTGTTTTGGCTACAGCCAAAGGTGGCTCAGAACTGTGGCTCCACCTGTTCTCTGCATCTCAAGGACTTGGGAAGCAGAAGAGCCAGAAAAGGAAGAGTTAAGAAGAAAATGCACGGCTGATCGGGTCTCATCCCTTCTTCCTAACAGCTGTCATCTGCACAGCTGGTAAAAATAATATCACTTAGCTCAGGACTAGAGGGAATCTCCAAGGTCCGGCACTATCCTTTACCATGCAAAATAGGCTGGTTTTATGCCTGTCTTTGCTCCCAGTGATCCTTCCAGCTATCACTGGGGGCAAAACTCACTGAAACTGGTGGGCCTAGCAATCGCACTGTTATCAACTCCAACTGTCCGAGGAAGCAGATAAATGACAGTCCATTTAGTAAGGCAACACTGAACAGATGCTAGACCATGACTGCCAAAGAGTCTATCAAATCCATGGTATATTTCCATGCTGGAAATCATTGGTATGAGAGAAGTAGGAGGAAGAGCTTAGCAAGAAAGAGTGGGGACATAGTGAAAAAAATTTACAAACGCAGTCCCAAAAGACTGAGAGTGAGAATTGGTGGCCTAAATGCCAGTTGGTGAACTGTAAGCAAGGAAGCTCAAGCCAGTAAACAGGAATCCCTCACAAGCACTTTGACCAGCTTCTTGTGAAGGGGGGACCTGTCCCACCTAACTGAAAGGATCGTTGCCAGAAAGTCACGCAAAGCAGAGACTACTTTGAGGAAGATTTTACTAATATATGTATCAGCCAGACGTTTCCAAGTCCCACAGAGCTGTCAGGGTACAGCCTTCCCCATGATTTAACTACAGACACATAGACAAAGCATAATTTGCAGTGCTGTCATAAGGAGCATTTTTCTGGCGACTACTTAAAACACGTTCACTCATATGTATACCCACAGAACAAAATGTCCATAAGAAAATGTTTATCCGCTTAATATGTGTTAATCTACAGTTGACTTAGCTACACATCAAAGGGCTGAAGTTCTCAAAAACTGGATAGTATGCAAAATTGTGATATGTTATTCTCAGAGGATCCTCAAATTTGGACATAGCTCTAACTTTCCAATTCTGCCATATGTTTTCTTTCTCGTTCTTACTTTTTCTTTTTTTTTTTTTTTTTTTTTGTGGTGACAAATTGCATAAAGAAGCAAATTTCTAAAATCTGAAGCATCTCCCAAAAGACTTATACAGTATCCTGTAATATACAGTATCTTGAATCCCTTTAGAAATGGACCTTGGTGAATCACCTGCTGCAGTATGCTGTAGGTACACATGATGCTTTGCCAGATTCAGCTCCTCCCCAGTACCCTTCCTATTTGGCAGAAGATTCCAGTAACACAGAGACTCATAAGGTAAAGGCTGTTTCACCCAGACTAATATTTAGATATACCATATCTACACCAGAATTTAGACAATAGTCATGTTCTTAAATCTGAATATGGTACACAAAGAATTGCCATATTTATAATGGCGTAGTTCATTTAAGCTAATAAAAAAAGTCTGGAATTTTTTGAATTCAATAAAGATTTGTTATCGGTATCTTTTCTAGCAAAAAAAAAAGGTTTCCTCATGTCACTCTGTAGTCAAGAACAACTAGTTATAATTATCTAGTTTCTAGTTTACTGGTATTTTCTGCACAACAGTTTATGTCATCTTCTGGTTTGTGCTGTGAAGTCAGCTGTGGAGGTGATTCATCCAACTCTAGACTGTCTTGGCAAGAGGCCGAGTCTTTGTTTTGTTTGTTTCGTGAAAAGAGGGTATTCCCACAGATGATCTAATACAGCAGCTCGGCTCTTACAACACTTGTAGAATTTGTCATTAGTCATGAGATACATCTGAGGAGCATTAGCAGTCTACCGACTCCAGAGAATTATTTTTCATCCTGTTTCCATGACCTCATTTCCACAGAGACCCCTATTTCTCATTACGAGGGCTCTCCCCCTTGTTTTCCTGCTGTTACATGAATACTATAGAGTCCTTTCAGCCTGTGTAGTGTTTAACGAGGGAGTTCTGGTTCTAAAATGGCTAGTCAACAATGAAAGCTCTATCTTAAAAGCCAGCAAGCGTAAGGAAAAAGTGAATAATTGCCAAAAAAATCCATTTGAATTAGTTCTTGCAAAGAAAATGAAGCAAACAGAATTTTAGACAGGTTATTAGAAATAGCAGAAATTTAGAAGAAAGTGGGTTACTATTCAGAATGAGGCACAAAGGTAACTTTGGTATTGTAAGTAGAGGAACATTACCTTGATTCATTCATCATCTTGATGAGAGCTGAAGCCTGCCTCCCATGGGGGCAGAGATACACGCATCCAACTAACACGCTCAGTGCATGAGCAGTAAATTGAGAAGAGTTTTATAACACAGCAATGTTGCACATCCTCATACACTGGGTAAGACGGGCTTCAGTATAGTTCTGAAAAAAGCTTTATTAAAAAAATAAAAAAATGTCATCTGTTCCATTATCTAGGAAAGAGTGCCAAAAATGCACTTGCACATATTAGGTGCTTAAATGAGAAGATAGCCAACTAAGTATTGTGGAAGAATGCATAAATAATGGAAATAGATGCTAGTACTCGAAGTGCATTCAGTTAGTTTAGCTAAACCTTCTTCCAGAACTGTGAAATAATTTCAGAATACGGACTGCTGGTTCATGAGCAAAGTTTGCAAACAGAAGTGAGGCAGGAAGACCCAAGCGAATGGAAAAATCACAAAAATTGTACTTATATTTCTGTAACAAAGCCATCTGCAAAACTACAGTCCATTAGTCTTACCTCAGTGATAAGCAATGATTTGGGGGAAACGTGAAATCTGTAATGCGAATGGAAATTGAAAAAGAATGCATGATGGGTCTGACAACATTCGTTTGTGCCAGTTTAACCTTTAATAAAATAAATGCTGTTATAGGCTATGCCGTCACTGGGCTTAGATGAAATATTTGATACGATAAGCAAAAGGATATTGTATGTTTTACTGGAAAAGCTGGAGTTTATTTGAACAAGTCTGAAACAGTCACAGAACTTACCAAGACGGAGACAATATATTACACTAACAGGGGAACTGTTGAGCTGAAGCCAGTTTATTAGCGGAGTTCCTCACGGAAGAATCTTGGAAAAGAGTCAACTGCTTCCACAATGGCATTACCAGAAAATGCTAGTGAAATGAATGGATAACATAAAATTAGGAAACCTTTTGTTGTTAATATAGAGGATGATTGGAATATCATTTGGGGAGAAGTGGACTAGAATACTCGGAGTGTGAATGGTTCAGTAATGAAATAATAACATAAAATATAGGATTTGAACCTCAGCATTAACTATCATTAATAGAGAACTTGTCACTTAAGAGCAATGGTGAGGGGAAAATAACCGTGTGCATCTGTTGATCACAGGATGTGTATGACCGTTAGCGGGATGTGGCAATGAACAGGATAAACTAAATCCTAGGACACACGGGGAAAACGTTTCCAGTGCAGGCAGGGAAAGATGAATAGTACTCATATACGAGTATAACTTGTAGTGAGATGTCATCTAGGAAACCGTGTGAAGTTCTGGTTACGATCGCCGACGAAAGATTAATTAGGACAGAAACAGATGTAGGGAGGAATATGGACAACATGAGCACAAGAGCAAATATGTGCCCGTATATTCGTTTAGATTAAACACCGACAGCATGTTGAGCATGCAGAGCTCCCAGGCTCCTGGTAACAGGAACAGTGGTGGCCAGGTAAAGCACTGTGAGAAGACTGAGCATGGTTTCATGGTTGAACTCTGCAACAGAGGTTTCTGCAATACCAGAAGACAGAATCAGCATTTCAGAAGACCTGCCATATGCCAACTCAGGATTTTCTGTGGTGTTGCCTTGTTAAATTCATTTATTATGGTAAAAAGTGAAATAGAATACTGTAGTTTTCACTCATGGGAAATTGATAGCTCAATATCTCGGCAAATTTTCACTGAAAGGTCCCAGAAAATATCAGTCCATAGCCATTTTAAGGAGCTGCTCCTATGCTAATATTTCTAAATATAGCAATCTCTACTAATTGCAAGTCTTTTCCTCTAAGGACTTTGGTACAATGCTTTTTTTTTTCCATAACCTGAAAATGGGATCACATGCCAAGAACATATGCTAATATTTATACAATAAATGCTGCATTCTGATTATGCCATAACAACAGTAGAATGCTCAGGACTGGCACTGGTGTAGGAGAGAGTAATAAAAATTAGGATGATACCTCACTGCAATTTTTATTCTTTCATTAAATATCCGAACTTTCCAAACTGTCATTTATCACCTTTTTTGCGTCTTCATCCAGCTCTATTTTACTTATCATTCTTTCAGCACTGACATTTTCGACAATATCATACGGAGTATTTCTTTCTGTCATAAGATAGGAAATAGGAATCCATTCAACAGAGCTGCTGTTGGTTTTTTACTTCACCCGCGGTGGTGCTTAGGCTATCAGGCAGGGATCAATACCCGTTTCATCCCACCTTTTCTGCTCTGTGAACAGCAGCAGAAAAGCAGCTCCTTTCCTGAGAGCTCACCTCACGGTATGCAGGCTGAATAAACAAGCAAAGTAAGGAACGGGGGACAGTTAACCACAGAGGCGTCTACTTACGTTGTTAGTCTAATAATTCACCGCATTGTTTCAGCATGCTTCACCAAAGCTCTTTATCTTTTTAGATATTATTAAAAGTTCACCTTACCCCTAAAAGAATAAGGAAATAATATGGAGGTTCAGCTTCTGCCTGTGACGTTTAGTGCAGGCCTGGGAAAGGCACATTCTCACATCATACCCTGACTACTTTTACCTTACATATTTTAGCTGGAAAAGGCACCAAAAAATTGTTAATCAATATTATCAAATGAGTCGAACCACTCAGACAGAAGATGCTATTCCTCCAGCAGCAGCCATGTTTATATTATGGCCTTCCTGCAGTATTTTTATGCACCAATACGCTGTCGAGCAGCTCTCCATTGCTGTTCCTTGGGTTAGGTGCAGGCACGTAACAGAGTCAGAGGGCTGAATGGGAGGTTTGCCCTCCTTCGGCATAGCAGAGTCATAAGAGTCGTCAGAATTTAAAAATCATCTACAATGACTGAAAGAACCAGAGATATTTTTTCTCAGAAAGAAAAAAAAGAAAACAGGGGAAAAAAAAACAAAACCAAGAGAAGACATAATAAAAGCATAAAAGGCTGCTGCAGAGTCAAAAGCGATAATCTGTGCTCCACACGCATGATGAATAGGACAAGAAATAGGACAACTAAATTTCTACCCTGTTCCCTTCTCTCCCTCTTGCTGCCTCCCTCCCAACCATCAGGTCCTTGCGATCTCGCCTAGGATTTGCGTCTTGCATGATTTACCAAATAAGGTGGAACGGGGGTCAAATTTACCCCCTTAATGCCCACAGTCAAAGCTGCCGCTGTAATATGGAGGGTGAGAGCTGGAGAAGTGAAATCCGTGCTCACCCTGGGGCTGCAAACTGAATGTTGCATTACTGAGTGTCAGCTGGGCCTCTAGGGTGAACGAACCACATGAAACATAAACAATACTATCCGATGTGACAGAAAATAGCATATCAGATCAGAAATTAAAAACTAAATCTGTCTAAGCAATTTACAAAGGTGGGTAGTTTTATACTGGCTTTTGCTTTCAGACAAGAAAAGCCTTCACCGCATGAAATTATCGGGTTAGTCTGAGCACAGTCCTGGACTTTCATGTATATAAAAACAAGTATTTTTCTACAGTGTTCTTAGGGTATATAGATGCTTTGGGGGCTTTTTTTTTTTTTTTAATTCAAGCTGTACTCCGATTATTTATGCTTCATTTGAAGACAAGAAAATTGGATGCAGGAATTTTTCATGGTTTGTGTACCTGGGTCTCTTACACATAGTTTCTTGTCGCATGGTCATCGCGTTATTACTTGAGTCCCTTCAAACAGTGCATTAAGCAACGTGAGTGACAGCTGTCAGCTTTGTCTTCTTTCTTATTTTTTCTGAGAGATGTTTGTTGAGGGATGGTATTTAGTTTCATATTTCAATAGCTATACACAAATGCTTTCTGTTAGTAAACATACATTGCTTTGAGATCAGCACAGGCAACTCGTGCATCAATGACACGGGGTAGCATCGTGGTTTAACCCCAGCTGGCAACTAAGCCCCACGCAGCCGCTCACTCACTCGATGGTGGGATGGGGGAGAGAATCGGAAGAGTAAAAGTGAGAAAACTCATGCGTTGAGATAAAGACAGTTCAATAGATAAAGCAAAAGCCATACACACAAGAAAATCAAAACAGGGAATTCATTCACGGCTTCCCATGGGCAGGTGGGTGTTCAGCCATCTCCAGGAAAGCCGGGCTCCATCATGCATAATGGTTACTTGGGAAGACAAATCCCATCACTCTGAACGTCCCCCCTTCCTTCTTCTTCCCCCAGCTTTATACGCAGAGCATGATGTCACATGGTCGTAACTGACCTCTTTGGACAGTTGGGGTCAGCTGTCCCAGCTGTGTCCCCTCCCAACTTTTTGTGCACCCCCAGCCTCCTCGCTGGTGGGGTGAGGAGCAGAAAAGGCCTTGTCTCTGTGTACGCATTGCTCAGCAGTAACTAAAACATCTCTGTATTATCCATACTGTTTTCAGCACAAATCCAAAATGTAGCCCCATACTAGCTACTACAAAGCAAATTAACTCTATCCCAGCCAAAACCAGCACAGGTAGGTGCTGGTAATCCTACGGAAGTCATTTCATAGCCTCTAGGACTCCAACGGGAGTCAGCCCCGGTCTCTTCAGATTCGCCTTACCTGAGGAAAGCTCCATCAGGAAAAATTATTGGTCGTTATCTTTGTCCTCAAACTTTGGGTGATTTTTTCTACTTATTGAGCAGTTTCTGTGGAGTGCCACAACAAAAAAAGACTGAAATACTGAAAATTTTCTTTCCAAGCATATTAATTTGAAAAAATCACAATATTTAGGGTATTAATACGGCAAGGAACACACAGAACTTGGAGTGCTCTAAGATCAGTATGTTTAGTATCCCCTCTACTCCCCAGTTCTATTCATGTCACTCTGAGGTGAATCTTAAGGTTGAGAGAACCAATTCCTGTCAGTGGTCCGAGACATTAACTATGTCTCCCTCAGCAAGATGCCCCGCACAAAAGCAGCCCGTTAACAGCAGCAGTTGGTGCCGAGGATCCCCTATCCTCTCTATATGCATGTGGGTGCAGGGAGTGGAGGGTTGACCCCAGCCAGCAGCCAAGTACCCACACAGCTGCTTGAGCACTTCCCATCCTCAGCAGGACAGCAGAGAAAATAAGAACAGCAAAAGCAATTAAATTTGTGAGTGAAGACACAAACAGTTTAATAGATGAAGGTACAAAAAAAAAAAAAAAAAAAGAGAGATACAAAAGCAGTCACTTGCCACCTCCCACAAGCAGACTGGTGCTCAGCCAGTCTCCAAGCAATGGCCCACTTGGAAGCCAAAAACCCCCTTTCTTCTCCCCTATTCCAGTTTTTATTGCTAAACCATTATATGGTACGGGATATCCCTTTGGTCAGTTCAGGTCAGCTGTCCTGGCTGTGTCTCGTCCCAATCTCTCGCCCACACCCACCCTACTCGCTGGAAAGACAGAATGAGAAATGTAAGCTTTGACGTGGTGTTCAGCAATAGCCAAAATACTGATGTGCTATCAACAGTGGTTAAGGCACACACAGAAAACACAGCACCATATAGACTGTAAAGAAAGCAAACGTGCTCCATCCCAGTCAGACCCAGTACAGAGACTGGTGATGTTACTTTAGAGTAGCTCTTTTCTCATCTCAGTAGCTCCATGATGATGCCCATTATCAGTTAGAGCATCTTCTGGATGCGATTTTCTGAAGGACGCCTTGCAGCTCAGTTTCATCTGAAAGATGTCCAGTTTGTGCACTCCTGAACCAGTCTACAATTTGAACCAGAACCTGGTAAATGTTTCAAAAGAGCACAGCTCACCTGAGCTGCAACATGGAAAGCATGGAGTGTGATCCCAGCTGTCAGCCAGCCTTCTGCCAGAAACTCATACCTCCTGGGAGAAGTGGTACAGCAAGGCATGAGTGTGGACTTCTTGTGGCCACGGTTCATCAGCTGGCTATTAGTCACCATGCAAATGGACATCTGAACTGGGAAACCAGATTGCTAATGGGAGTGTGAGATTGCCTTTTCTGCTGTCCCTGACAGAGAAATAGGATTCACCACCAGCAGTGGGACAGGTCTAACAACTGGACACAGTGCCAAAAAAAGCATTACAGGTGAAAAAAATTATGTATTTTCAGTAGCCTAGAAGGTGAGAGAAAATAACTCCAGGACAAGCTATGACCTAGACAAGAAGGCTTTTTCTGGATTTGCTTTGTTATGATTCTTTTTTTAGTTTTGTTTCTGTTTTTTGTAAGTCGGGCAAATTGACAGGGATGCCTGTAACAGAGGCGGCTATGCTGTGTTATTAATACAGGGACTTCTCAAGAGGTGGCTGAGAGTGTTTGTATGCATTTCTCTGGGAGACTGAAGAGCATTCACAGCACATCGAGGAACGCAGTGAAAACTGCTTGCTTTATCATATGCATAATTTGGTTGGGTTTTGCAATCAAAGAAGAAAGAAGAAGAAAATGTTGATCCTTTCTGATACTCTGCCTCAAAACATGAGGCCTCTCGGAGAAAGAGGCTTTGTTTTAATCTCTATAAAGAGGTTTCTGATAGCTTCTTGTGGGGAAGACAAACCGTCTGCCCAACCACTGTTGCTTCTTGCGGTCACTTTCTGCTCTCCTCAGAGGCTACCTGGCTGCATGAGCAGTGCCGCCAACTCACCAGCCCCCGCCAAAAAATGGGGCTGGGCGCCAGGTGTGCTCCCAGTACGACTAGGGGAAAGTTTCCATTCAGGGTGAAAAGGCGTTTGTGCTGCATTACATACAACCGCATCGCCAGAGAGCTGCGAAGTGGTTTGTTTTGTTTTTCCTGTGGGTATAGATGAAGAGAACTTTCTGTTACAATTTGGGTTCTTTATGAGAAATAATTAGGTGCAGAAAGGGCCCGAGGGAAGCCAGGGAAGCCAGGGGGAGATAATCTAACCCAGGGATGTCCCATTGCAATTAGGAATTTACAGAGGCAGCATGCGTGCTAATGAGCGTCTTCTCTGTCACCACTTCATTTCTGGTATGCCCGATACCTTAAACCAGACAAAATAATTTCTTCGTGCTTTTCTACCTAGAAAATTGTATTTTAGAGTATAAAAGGGAAAAAAGGAGAAGGATCGCAGTGCAGCTTTAGGAGAAAAAAAAAACTCAGAAAAAATTTCCTAATATAAGCTATAATGCGAAGATGTGAGGGGCAGGAGGGGAAGCAGTCTTTTTCAGTTCTTGCTGTTGGGCAGGATTTTTACTTTTTTAATCCTACTATTGTTGGGGTTTTTTTGATTGGTTTCATATTCTCACTAGTCCTTTAGAAAACACCGAGAACTGTACCAAAGGTATCCCACATCTTCTCCTATTACACCAGAGGGAGAGGCTGAATCACAGCAAAAGATGGTTCTTGCCTCATTAGGATATGAGACTCTCGTAGAAAGAGACATAAGCTGGTAGAAATAAACAGCCAGCATACCTCCTAAGCATTTCCCATTACTGCAGCACACCCAGCTAGGTACAGAATATAAGGAAAAAAAAACATTATGGGGAAAAAATAGCTATGCCACTACTGAGGTCATTTCTTTTTGTTGTATATCAATAAATAAAGAAGGAAAAACATCAATAGAATGCTGTTATGTATTAACCTCTTTTGAAGCAGGATTATCCTTTAGGTATCTTAGGATCGTTTTCGAATGCCCCTTAGCATTTTTACAGTGACATAAGGCACTTGGAGCTGGATTGCAAGTTGATTCCTACAGACAGGAAGGCTGCCATTGTCACTGTCTGGCAGCTTAGATTTAGATTACAAGCCCTTCGGTGCAGTGACCTTGATGATGTTTTGTGTCCACAGAGATCGGCCGCCATAATTTTTTTTTCTTTCCTAAAGATAAAATTAAAAAGGAAAAATGAATCTAACAGATGCCACTTTCTCCTAAATAACAAGACTATGTCTAAAAGCTAAAAAAAACCAACCCCAAACCACAAATTTGTTTACAGAAGGAACAGAAAAGTTAACAGCAGAAGTGAAGGGAAGAAACCCTCTTTTGATTAGCTCACGCAAATCCTGCACTCACGTTGCCGATCATGTTGGTAGAGATGCCACCTGGCAGGCTGGAGAGGCAATAAAGCACAAAGAGAGACATTAAGGATGTCAGAAGAGTGTTTACAGCTACCAGCCACGTACGCTCATCTGCACAAAAGCAAGAGGAGCGGTTCAGTTTTGATGAAACCAAAACCGATAGGGAAACAGCTCCCACTACTCAGAGGAGACAAGAGGAGAACGGGAGAGAGACAGTTTTAAATGCAGCCTCAAAAAAAGCCTTTTGAGTGATGCAGGCAATTAAGACTTCACATGACGATACCCAGGAAATGCGGCGGTTATACGGCACCCGCCTTCCCCACGCCCTGAAGCAGAAGGCATTGCAACGAGCGCAAGGAATGGATTAACTGCAACACTGCCTTTATATGTCCCTTTTACCCTTTTCCTGGTTAAAAGTAATGGTGTGTGGACTTCACAGTACTTTTTGGTATAGAATATATCATAGTGATGTTTTACAGCCCAGTTGCTATGCTGTTGAGAGCAAATAACGCAGCATTTGGTTGGGGGGGTTGCCATGTTATTAGGGCTGGAGGGAAGAGCTAGTAGTGGGGGGACTTCTTGCTGTATGTGTTAAGTAAAGGCTTGAACCACCTTTGGGAAATTGTTTTCACTTTGCAAAATATCCCTCTTCCAACTCTTCTACCCCTCTTGGGCTTTTTGCTCTTTATGCGGCAAGGGTAATGAGAAGGAAATATCCTGACACGCAGCCAGCCAAATAATGCCATTAATCACACCAACCTTCAAAGTCAAACTGAACTTCTCTTCCCCCCGCCTCCCCCACCTTTTTCCCAGGTTGCACCATTCCTTTTGAGGTCAGGTCAGCACAACCCCCTGCTGCCAGCCCTTCCCAAAGCGCATGAGCCACCCCAGCTCCCAAGGTATTGAGGTAATTCCCTGAGAAAGCTGAAGAAGGGAGGAGAGCAAATATCCTCAAGGGCAAGGAAGGGCCCAGATATTTCTTTTTTCCCTGGGAGTCCTGATACTGTGGGATATTCTGTCGTACTGGAAAGATGACTCTTCCTTTCACCACCATTAGGCACCGTTCATCTGAGGGGGGAGCAGGGACGGTGGCTCCTTCGGCACTGAGTGTGTGTGTTTTGGACCAAGCGTTGTCTGGGCTGGGAAAAGGGGGCAGTTTTTATGAGTGGGCACTGTGGCTGCCATCAGCTGTGGTTGGGAAAAGTGCCATACTCGTTTCTTCTGTCCTTGTGGCCAGGAAATGACTCACCTTTCTGTTTCATAACTCTACTCTGCCAGACATCATTTTTAAGATGTTCCTAGTCAAACAATCAGGAATGATACGAATCTCCCATTTCGTCTGCTGCAATCTGCAGAGCCGTGTACAGACATCTGTCTCCCGCTCTGCCTCACTGCCCCTTGGGATTCTCCCTCCTGACTCCTTCCACCAGCGCTTGCGATGGACAGGAATAGCTTTCCTTTGCTTCTCCCTTGTCACCCTTTTCGTCCTTCTTGCTTCTTTATGCAGCACGTTGATCCTCAGTTTCATTTTTTCCTCCTGCAAGCATCCTCTCCTTCTGTTTCATCCAGTCGCACCCATCGAGGCACCGCATCCCACATCAGGGAGCCCCAAGTTAGGCAAGGAGGCCAGAAAATCTTGAGTTTCCTCTATGTAAATCCCTCTCTCCCACTGTACCTTTAAATTTTCGTCTAAACTTCCCTAGCTGCACCTCTAAATTCACCGATCTTATCTTCTGTTGGGCAATGTTTCATACAAAAATAGTTGCAGAAAATCTTTCTCATGAATAATAGATTCCTTAAATTATTCATATAGGCATTTCCACTACCTCTTCTCCTCTTGGGGTCAAGATGTTAGACTAAACAGAGCAATGACTTGGTGTAACATACTCAGCGTGCCTTTTATCATGCTTCTATTTGTTTTTGGGTTTCTCCCCAGTCTTTGTCTTAAAAGTAAACATGATTATGTTTGGAGCCCAAATAATATTGACAAAGCATAACATACTTGCTTTTGTTTGTTGCCATTTTCTCTGATTTATTTATATTTCTAAAGAGTTTCATAACAGTTTGATAACCCCCTGGTGATTATCTTGACAAGAACTTTAGTTGTTAATTAGGCACTGCTTACAGATTATAAATATTCCCTTATAGACTTTTCACTCAATTATATGAAGACACCAAATATATATAGAATTAATTCCAAGCAATTTTCTTTAACCCAGCATGGTAAATAATAACTGGAGGTTTTATCAGAGATCAAATGCTAGCTGCTGATCTGGGGAAATCAAAATAATTACAATTCTGATGTTTTTAAGAAGAACACAGACTTCCTTTCAAGCCCTCTTTCTTGGGGACTGGCTGTAATCAGATCTCTTGGACTTCCAAACCTCCACTTCACATTTCCTACAGATCCTCGAAACAGCTCAGTGCATATATACTTCAAAAAGCAGTCCTTTCCAAGGGTGCTGGAAATACAAGGATGCTTACAGTGTGGGGCAAGGATTATGCTGAAGGCATTGAAGAACAATGATTCAATCATGCGATTATTTTTCTTTCAAGTTTATATTTCGGATCTTTGAAATAAGCAAGAAGGTCCACCATCAGAATTTGCTAGTATGAATTATTCTGAAAGCTGATTAGAGGTTGAGGTAAGGGAATATTTTTCTACTTTGCTGGGATCTGAAATAAATTTCAAAAAACAAAACCCAAAAAAATAAAAGCATAAAACATCCAGGACAATTTGCTTCTATTCGTGTCAGAAGAACAGTAATAGTTGATTACAGATGAATTGCTATAAACATTGTTTTCACTGCATCATGGAAGAAGGAGGCACACATAGCTTTTCCAGTTCAATTTGAAATAGTGTCTCATCCTGACAAGCTAAAGAAGTATAGAGACAGTATTCTTTTAAATGGTCCCTTTTTGTGTTTCTGGGTCCAGCCGTTCCCCCAAATTTCCTTAACTGGCAAATGTCCATACTAGTTCTGAATGTGTCTAGAAAAACAATACTGCTTTTCTTTATGTCTTTTCAAATTTACTAAGTTCATATCCTTTTCAGGAGCAAATCTGCAATAAGCATCATATTGTACAAACAGAAATGACATGAATACTGAGATGAGACTGGGGAGACAACTCTTCAATGAAATAGCAAGCTGTTACCTTAGCAACCTGCCATCATAAGCCTGGATTTTTTTAGTGTTTCCAAAGAGGTACAATTTTAGGAGGGGGCATAGAAAATAAACAAAGGGTCAGTAAACAAGAAATACCGTAAGTAATCTTTTCATACTTCATATTATTGATGTTGTCAGGATCTCATCCCTTCTTTATCCTAAGGGAAACAATTCACCTGCCATGTGGCTCACTCCTCCAGCTGAAGGGTACTTCACAGCAACTCCTGAAGAAGTCACGACTGTGGATGTGACCGGAGCTGTGCTCCATGCACAACTGAAGGTATTGCCTGACCAAATACTCCCACTCTTTCAAGGTCACCAAAAAGCCCCAGTGACTTCAGGCAGCCACACTTGCACAATAAAATACAAATAAAAGACATTTAGGAAACACTCAGGTCCTATACTGGAAGCTAATAATTATGAACTATGTCACTGGTAACAACTTGTATATTTGTTTGTGTAAAGTTTCTTGTTACGATTTACTGTCACTTGTAAACCTGACAGGTCTTAATTTCTGAGGCTATATTCTTGTGCTTAAAAATTACCTGAAAAGCATTTACTGATAATTCTGTGGACCCTCTTAGGAACATTTCTGTGATGATTTTCTTCTTTGCAAAAACCTGAGATTTAGAAGTTCCTTAAAGAACAAAGGTCCCTTAAAGAGCACATAGTTTTTCTTGAGGAGAGAAAGAGGTGAGGAGATGGAACTGCTTCAGCTTTTCTCTAATAGTTTCCCCCTAAGTGGATTTGCATGGTACATTAAACTAAATGGTATTGACTTGATGTTCGGTCTAGACCTTTGAAGTATACTGGATGCCGTTCGATATTAAGCATTTATGCTGAATCAGATGCTTTGTTTTTGCCGCACCTCTGAGTCGGGCAATGTACCATGAACGATAAAGAAATGCACCTCGCAAAAATAATTGTGTAGAAGTTCCTGGGGATGGGAGCCGTGGGACCAGTCTCATTACTATGGATTTAGAATTATACTTAAACGTAGTTCAGGGCTCTTCTTATCATGTAAGGCCTTAAAACATTTTCCTAGGAAGCACTCAGACCTTGTTCTCTACATTTTCAGGAGGAGCTGGCTAGAGAGCTGGCTGCAAGGTGAGACACAGCCAGGCATGGGCTCAGTGTGGCAGCCCAGAGCCTGCCAGAAACTCCCGCCAGGCCCATGGTGTCCTCAGCCACCATCCAGCTGCCTGCATGTTGTTTAACTCATCATCCTCAATCTCTCCTCATCACAAGTGCGTGCACCATATCACCTCTTAACCCTTTACTCTGCCTTTCAGGCATTAGGTTGTATCTCACATCTGCGCAGAGCTCACTTGCATAATGTTTCCTGCATTTCTACAAGCCGTTGAGAGAGATCCTGCACGACTCCCCTTTTATCAGCCGGTTAAAATACCTGAAAATCTACCAGTCAGGAAGCAGCGGATAATAACCTCCAACTGACTGAGACAGTGTTTGTTGTCACGTTTGTGCACATTGCTGGAGAAATCACGGTTGAAAAGGGACGGCTGAATCAGGTGCAGAATACATGACAGTGGCATAAAAATACATTTTCAAGCAGCTTTTGGTGCAAATAAGAAAGTGCAAAAAATACGGCAGACAATGTTCCCAATTAGCTTCTTAGATTCATTAAAATGCAAATTTTAGTGTATGTTAACCTTTAAAAAAAATACAAAAAAAAACCACCCAGTTGCAAACTTAGTATTCCAAAGCAAAACTATTTATATTACACAATGTCTGGGAGCGATGGCATGCATGAAATGTGTTTGGAATTACGTGGTATCTGCAGTGCAATTTAAAAGCCATTAATAAGATTTAACTAAAGAATAATTCTATAAAAGCTAGAGAAATGCCCTGGATTCCTGTACCAGCAAATAACTCCACGGTGTTCATTTGGTGAGTCACCACTGCAAGCAGGAGCAGCCTCTAAGTGGAAATCCAGGGAAATCAGCACACGCCAGCCAGCATGCTGAAAAAATGGCTGGTACTGGAGAGCACTAAATAATCAAATAAAAAGTAATGTTGTTACATAACTATCACAGGATCATGTACTTTCATTTCCATTTAAAAAAAAAAAAAATACATTAGTGAAAGATTATCCGACAGAAGTCCCTGAAATGATTTGAACCGCCAGGTAACAACTGCAGCAGCAGGTATGTAGAGAGAAAAAATGTTTGTGCTATTATTGGCTCTTCCTATTTTTCCCAATTTCCCAAAAAAATGAGATTGTAAAAATACTTCCAACTGTCTTGTTGACAGCGCATTTTTAAACCATATCCACTTGATGAATTTAATTGAAGCTTAAGTTAGAGATTTGAAACCACAATCTCCATGAAAAAGGCAAAAAAAAAAAGCTTTCCTTATTGTGTGTTTCGTAATGTTCCGAGTTTAGATGATCTGTATCCACAGCTTTCATCTTTATAAATGCACATTTCAATATGGATAAACCGCTCATAAGGCGAGACAGAATCACCAGCCGAACCTACCTTCTTCATGAGAGTGTCTCCAATGGTACGTCTGAAACGAAAGCCAGAATCACTACTCACCCTTACCATTTTTCTGCTAGAGACCCTTTGGGCCAGCTCTGGGACAACCCTTTAGTTACACTTGGGAAGACGTCGGTTTGACTTGCAGGGCCAGGACGAGACCCAGCCGCGGAAGGCACCATCTCTCCTGCCCATGGCTGCAGCAGTACTGCACGCCCAACACCCAGCTGCCTAAGGGGCTCTTGCATGCCTTATTTTCACGCTGCACTTGTCCACTTTCCATTTTCAGCATCTGTATCCATCCGATTCCAATTTTTTGAAGGTCCTACTGTCAAATGTCACTCCCCATACAGTCATGGAGCAGCGTACTGCTCATTTTCCTGGAAGAGCAATCGTTTACCCAAGATTTTAGTTGAATCCATTACACCAAATTTAAGAAAAACAGATTAACAGCACAAGTCAAGAGTCCATTCCCTCCAGCCTGCAAGACCCGCCTCTTCGAGTGGTGCCCATTTACAGTCACATTTTGAGGCTGAACAACTGGACATCTTTAAAGTAGCTATTGTGACTACTGATACTGCTCCACTCATTTAAATGTCATTTGATGTCAAATTTTTTTTGAAGTCAGTATATTACACTGATGTTAACAGAACAAGTAATATGCTCAAGAATATACCAAATTAGTTAATGTTAATTTGCTTGCCATTATAAATTGCCCTCCTTTACTGTTTATAAAGACACATTCATAGTAGCGTCTCCACTATTTTGCCTGAGACAGCTGAAAGGTTTACAACTGCCTTGGCATCGTATTTATTCTCTGAAATTCAGACACGACATGAACTGGATTTTTTTTCTGAGGTATTTTAAAATGAACATTAATTACTGAGAAGGCCGTCCCCTATACAGTTCTTCCAATATTTTAGTTCTAAGCAGAAAGCCTAGCTACCTAATTAAAGAATTAGTGAGCAATAAACATTTATGAAACCAAGTTTCAGTGGTTAAGAAAGACAATAAGCAGTTTTTGATGGATAAACTTCTTTTTTTCAAACATACCTTTTCAGCAAAAAACCTCCCACTTCCTCCAAAATCATTTATGTTGATAGATCATAATACCATTTCATGAGAAAATCCAGAAGAAAGGAAAAGTAGAAGAAATACATGAAAGATCTTCCTCTGAGATTTCTCTATAATTATTTTATGGCAAGAAGCTGTATGGGAGTGTGGTGATGTGCTTTGGAGCTGCTCTTTGAAGCTTTCAGCAGCAAGTGGCTTCCTCCCCAGCATGTGTTTTAAATGTTTTGCTGGATTACAGTCCACCTGCACAGAACTGTTCTGACCTTTTTACCCTTTCAATATTTTAAACATTTGACCTGCTTTCCTTCCTGCAGTTTTGCTTCCGAGAATGCTCTTGAAATAATTATGTAAATGTCATCTTAATGCATTTTCACTGCCACATGCATTTGCAGCCCCCTTATGATGTTATCTTTTCAGAATGCCAGAAAAACATGAACCAGATGTGCTGAGCACAAAATACCGCAGCAGGGATTTCCCTCACAGCAATCATGATTTGGAAGTTCTTAGAGGCTCGCCATGAAGTAACAGGGCTATTTTTAGTAGCAGATATATAACACAGGCAATAGAGTTTGAAGTTAGGCATATTAAGTGTGTATATACTCCATGTTTACCGTGCTGAATAATACTGGACTGCAAGCAAACACTTCAATTATGAAAGAAAATCCAACCCAAAATTTCTGTGGTATTTTAAAATTCGCAACAAATACTTTGGATTTCTTTAATATTTATAGGTAGCTCATTTTCTGCATTCATTTATAGTACGAGTACGGTAAAAAGGTGAATTTCAAAAGTTGAGCTGTAGACTGTTGGCGTCCCATATAATTATATATTGACATTCATTAGTCAGTTGACTCTTGATATCGCGCCAACTGACTAAACACTGGTTCTATATTTGATTGCTGAAGACCTTTGTTTCAGACCTCCTGGGTGAAAGCACAACCAAGCCTTTCAGTCAAAGTGTCAGTTGCTTGTGACAATTTGTTTATGTGCGTTGGACCCATTCCTAAATAGCATCATCTCTTTGCAATCCCGCTCCATAGTCAAAAGTGAGAATAGCACGAGCTCCTTTCTATCACTCTGCAGTGAAGACTGACTTTTATTATTTTACTTGCTTATATAGTACCCAATGCTGTAGGAACCAGGCTGGAACAAAGGTCTTTAACCAGTCCTGAAGTTCACAGGAAGGAGCAAAGTTCTGCAGACAGTCCTTTGCCACGTAACCCAGTCTTTTACCCACCAATGCTAAAGGCAAGTGAGCTGCCCCATTTCTTCTTCTGCATTAAATCCATGTCTAGCCATAAAAACAGTAATAATATCAATGACAACTGCAGAGTTTTCTCCTAAAGCCGCATTATTGGGAATACCTTCTACAAGTTGACCCAGCGTGTTATAAGGTGAGGCAGTGCTGGGGCTATCTATGCTTCCATGTAGGTCTTCTCAGTCACTCTTCATTTGCGAAGAGGTCTTTCTCATTTTTGCCCCACAGACTTTGGGTTTCTTTTAGAAATGGCATAAATACTGTGAATACAAAGAGGACAAAAAGGTGTAAAAAGCCGTAGAGGGTTACCAATAAAGTCCTAATTTGACTCAATGCATTAGACTCCTCAAGGTACAAAATTCAAGAATTAAAGCAATATTTTACAGCTTCTTGCAGACACATGTAGAGCTTATGCTTAGTGGTGGTTTCATTCTACTTTTTTTTTCCTTTCACTTTTTAATTATGTTTATACTGGGCTTAAGCCTTGCCCCGTAAAGCCTGCCACAGACTTGGATGATTATTCTATCTTTTGACAAAATGTTGGAGTTGGCCGTGAGCTCGCACACATCTGCCATTTGACCCCTGTGAATTATAGCTGGATTAAGGTATGCCATGTCTTATTAGCTTAATGGTAGCTGAGTTAGAGAAATCTGCACTCTAATGCACAGATTTCTTTGGTTGTTCATGACTCAAATTCTCTTGAAACTTCTCAGGGTTGCTCTTAGCACCAAGTCTAAAGTTTAAACACAGCTGCCTAAGACACCCTGAGACAGACAAGTGGGACTGCAGCACAGTGTCCTCAAACCATGTTTTTCATATGTTCAAGAGGATGAAATTTTCTAAGGCAGAAATACAACTTCAGCACATTTTTTAAATCAGTCATAATCACGTGGGTTTGTAACGTATAGATTTCTAAACTTAGTTCTAGTTAGATGACTATAATAGATCCTAAACATATTTCTGAATCGGTACTGAACATGTCTGATTTGGACTAATGTAATTTCTATAGGCAATGCTTTTTTACGATGGAAAGAGAAAAATCAGTGCTGTGGACTGTGAAACAGTGACTAAACACTGCCGAGAGGTTTGACAGAGGTTTGACAAGGCTCTGACAGACTGGCAAGACTATTTCAGATAGGCGATGCAGGGGTGTAATCTTGCGGTGTGGGTGTACACGTGTGACACACAGGAATATGTCAAATTCTGATTCTCTAAAATCACTGGCAAAATTCCCACTGAATTAAATAGGACCAGAACTTAATCCTACATATTAATATGTGTGTGCTTATTGAAAAAAATGTATCAAATTTACAATTCTAGCATATGGAATCTGGGCAAATAAAAAGTGAGATTCCTGTGCACCCTTGGTTCTGTTCTTTTATGCAAACAACTTCTGATGCAGTCTCCGCTAACAGTGCTACACAAGATTATTTCCGTGGTGTCTCTATCATTGAACTCCTTTCTGCAAGGCTGATTCAAACGGAAGAGATTCAGAGGTACTGACTATAATAATAATAACAAGAAGGTTTGAAAAATATTTTTACTAGGAACTGTTAGCTTAGAACGTAGTTATAAAGATTGCTGGATAATATATGACTCTCCAAGCCATGAAAACATTCTTCAGTCATCTTCAGAAAACACCTCTGAAGTCAAACCCACATCCCAACAAGTCTGGCTTGATTTCAAGCCTCAAGGCAACATTTCTAGCTCCTCTCTTGTGTCCCTTTTCTCCAATCCTTGGCTGCACAGATAAATAACCTTACAATGGAACCCTAAACAGAAGGCGGGAGTAGGCTAAGAGGAGTCTGGGGAATGCAGAGAAGAGCATGGTCTGAGAGGGAGGACTGTGCAGAAAGGAGATGAGACATTTCTTAAGCTGGTCTGGTTGCACCCTTCTCTAGTGCAAGCCCTGGGAGGTGGGCCATGACACCCTCCAGTCCTCTCAACAGTCCTCACCTTGTGCTGCTCGACAGTCAAGATGTTGTGTTCTGCTGGACCGCTTGGGCTGGCAATAGCTGTTTTGCTTTGTAAGCAAACAAGCTGTGCTTGCTTTTCCTTCTTTGACTTGAAATAAATAGCATTTTAATTTTGAATACAAATAAAACTTAACACAGGAAAAAAAATGTGCTTGCAGATGCCGAGACATGCCCCACCACTCTATTAACTTTTTTGCACTTTCCCTGCAGAAGTTGTTTCTGTCGATTTATTTTCATTTCAGCTGAGCAAAATGGGAAGGAAAAAGCAGGTTGACACAGATGGTTGTCAGCAAAGTGATGACTGCAGCTGAGAATGGGTGTACAAAAATACACAGCTTGCTAAAGTGTGTATTGTTTAGCTTCCATGTGTATCAAATGTCAAAAGAAATAAAATTTGGGGAATATATTTAGAACTTTTTTTTAAGCGCTGTTAAAATTATTGTTTTAAAATGGAAAGGTGGTCATGTGTAAAGGAATTGCAATGCAGAAAACAGAAAATCGAACAAATCCTTCATCCAAAACTTCTAAAAACAGAACAAAGAATAGTCTCTCAAATGCAAAGCTAAGTCCCTAAATACGTGATCTGGTTTGAGAGTTACTTGGGTCTTCTATAAGTTCTGCGCACCCACAGTCCCATTGGGGTCACCCAGAGAGTGATTGTTGTATTTGAAAATCAGACCATTAATTTAAAGGTCCGAATGCAGATTTTTGAGCCCTACCTTTAGTCTTCTGTGGCTTTGACCACAGAAACCAAATGACCACAACCCATAACGTTGCACTTGAATAGATCAAATAAACTTGGTGATGAGAAAAAATTAAAAATAGCTAAAATAATCTTCCTCAAGTTTGTTAGTCTTTGTTGGGGGGGCAGGCTTTGTCCACACTGGAAAGCTGCAGCGTTTTAACTACAATTGATCTTATTTTAACTTAGATCTATCTTGAACTAAGGCTAAGCCTAATGTAGACACACTCAAATCGATTGTAATATTGCCTGTGTCAATTTAGCTAATTTAAATGTACATGCATTAGCAGATTGCATCAGTTCAACTAGATTGATCTTTAAATTGCTTTGTCTAAAGTTGTGCCTTTTCTAGGGAGCCAAGGACTGTGTTTGGAAGACAGGGCTGCCAAAGGTACTTACGTTTCTCCTACCTGTCAGCTCTGCAGAGCACTACCCCAATCAGTCAATAAATATATAAGTATCAGTATAGCCCCTTATCAACTGATAGTCATAAAGCTGTGCCAGAATTTCCTGAACATTCCCAGGAGAAAAGCCATTGCAATTCTACTGAGATTAGTTAAATTTTACAATTTGGGCTGTAGCGGACATAAACCATTGTCTACATATGTTTTATGGTCAGAATTTAGGTAAATAAATCAGTGATGATTCTTGAATAGTCAAAATTCTTTCCGTTCTTGAACTGCTGCCTCTATGAGCTCCAAAGGCGACTGACAAGCAAGTGTAAACTAATTTTAAATTGCATGTCCTTTCCCTACCAGCTTTCAGAGCAGTGTAATCTCACCTTCATTCTAGTGGGGTAAAAATCAGGTACAGAAAATAAGTGTGGGATAATGAATTTCTCTTACTTTGCCTGATCATTAATAAATGAGGTTATTTTCCTCCTTGACTCTTGGAATTAGATGTGACATAACACCTTAACACAATCAGTTTGTTCTGAAACCCTGATAATAGGAACCCATCTGCTTAGAGACACAAAGGAGAATTCATTATATGCCCAGTAATTACTTTCAACACAACATAAAGAGATTGCATGCACAGCTTCTTAGAGTTAAACATGCTGTCAGAAAGAATGCCTTGATGTGTAGGAATAAGAGGAGTTCAAAAAGGTGATAGCTAATAATGACATTTAAAGATTTTTACAGGAAAAATGTATATTGTGCCTTATCATCCCTGTCCCTAACTGCAGAGAAACTCGACATCTTTGTGCAGGATTTCCAAAAGGCTGCTCCTGAATACCTCCACTGAAGGCAATTCTTTTCTCTGTCTAGCTGTATTATGGTGGACAATAACTTTTATAAAATGCACATTTTCCTATAAAAGAAGGAAGGATAAAATGTCAAATTTTGAGATCCGGGTCTGATGCCTAATCCTTGTGGCTTCCCTCAAAGCCGGCAAAGCCTCAAAGTGCTGTGTCAGGAGGGAGATTTTGTACATGATTGAACACCCAGTGTTAAGGCCACATAAAGAATGTTACCGTCAGTCTCTGGAGCAAACCTTTCCTGTTTTCTTACTAGAAGAACGGGACCAAAGCCTTGAAGGATGAAGTGAAATGAGCTGGGTCGAGTGGTCAGAAGAAGGTGACTAGAACTTAATCTGGGAGGAGAAGGAAAGAGCCAAAATAACATTCTTAGGTCTTCCTGACATAGTATCCAGATGGTCCTTGCTAATTATATTTCCTCTTGTGGTTTTGGTTATCAAACATGTACAAATATTTACAGTGGATGAAAATACATCTTTGTTTAAATGTCACTTTTTAATTGTGCTTTATCCTTTGAACAGTACAGTTCCAACATTTTTTGATTATATTTTCACTTTATGAGCTGAAGTCCTCCAATTTTCTTTTCCCACTTCCATTTCATTTCTTTATATCTTTCATTCTAATGAAACATGGCATGCTGAGACCATTATTTTTGCAAATCAAGCTGGTTTTGAAACTGCCTAAATCTTCCTTTCAGCCAGGCATGAACTTGCTAAGACAATTAACATGCTTGAGGTTGAAAATACAGTTAAGTGGTTTGTCAGGCCTTAAATATGAGCTTATGCCAATAAATTTAAGATACTCTTCTTTGGCTTGGCTCTTTACGTCTAAGACTTTCATGCTCAGTAAAAACAAGAATATTCTGGATACTGTGGTGAAAGGATTTGCTGGAGGATTCTGTAGCAGATAGATTTTTCAAAAGATAATACCTTCTAAACATGATTAAATATCACTCTCCTGAAGGATTTACCTCTCAGGCACATGTGGAATATAAACTATTTAGCCTTAACAGAACTCTCAGCCTAATGACATTTTTCCTTCTTTTTTAATTATAAGATAAAAGCTCTCACACTTGCTGTAATTAAATATCCAATGACAATTTAAAAACAATAATGTTAATGATAGATTCTTGACAAAACTGCAAGTATAATCCTGTCTCTACTGAAATCGATGATAAAACTGCCACAGTCTTCTGTGAGGACAGGATTTTGCTCTCAGATAGGGTCATTACATGCTGCATATATAAATTCTTCTTACATTTACAATTTTTATTGTCAAAGCAATGATCAGAATTCCACTAGGGTTGGTAGAAAGCCAATTCCTGTGTAAATTTGCCATTAGCAAATATATCACTTCGTCCCAGTGATACTTTAAGGAGCTTTCTACCCGGCCCTTCTTGTTCATGACCAGATCTGGGAGAAGCACCCTGAAAAGGTTCCCTTGAAGTGGAGAGGGAAAAAGCACCCCCCAGGATGATATGTCTGGGGCAGGGGTGAGATGGAGAAAGAAGCAGCTATGAGAAGGCTTTACTAGGATATTTTGGGTTTCCACTGGTCCTATAGCCATGTCCTAGCAGGTCCCCCAGAACAGGCGACCGCCCCAGTCACAGGGGCCCCAGGGACTACGAGGGTGGTGAGACACTGGAACAGAGAAATTGTGGATGCCCCATTATTGGAAGTGTTCAAGGTCTGGTTGGATGGTGCTTTGAGCAACCTGATCTAGTGAAAGATATCTCTGCTCACAGCAGGGGCAGCAGACTTGATGATCCTTAAAGGTCCCCTCCAAGCCAAATCACTCCGTGATTCTATGAGACTAAGACTTCTTAAGGCTTCCCAGGACCCAGCAGGTCTCTTTTGTGCACTGCCCCCACCCCTGTCCCCATCCGACCACTTCCACCCTGGCTGCCTTCACATCTGTCTCCTCCACCTGCTCTACACCCCAAATTCCCCTCACCTGGAGAACAAGTATGGAGAAGAGGTGCAGATACCTACACGCTTTGGGAGAAGTGTGGTACAGGTAGCTTGATAAGCGCAGATCTAGCCCATGCCATAGGGGCTGCCTTTACCTTGGGGTTTACAGGATTCCTGGACACCATCTGCAGTTTAGTTGAAATTTTTGCATAGCATTAAATGTGGCATAAATAGATTATTTATAACTGAACTCAGTATTTTTTTTCAAACCCTTTAAAGAAATTCAGAAAGGCATGTGGTTGAAAACAACTTTCTACATTAATTGCTGCATTTTAATGCTGTTTGTTTTAAGACAAGCCTTGTGAGTTTGTACACTGTCATTTGGTGTAATCTGTTCTGATATTAAATACAATTGAAGAAAACTTATTAATAGATGAATGAGTTTCTAATATTAGCTGATATCAACTGTCTAGTTTGTCAGTCAGGAAGAATGATGGATGGCCACAGGGGGGTATTGGAGATATTGGGTATGCAAACTGTACCGCTATCTACTGTGATTAAGTTTTATCTTACATATTTCAGCATAAAATTTGCCTTGGTAGTTTCCCTATGTCAAATTAAAAAAACCTGAAAACCTGTCTCTCCAGGGTTATTTTCTCCTCTCTGTCAGAGACAGTAAATAAGGTCCACCCAAACATTGTTTTAAAATACTACAGTCTGAACCACTAAAGTTGGCTAAATATAATAGATTGGGAACAGTTCTGGTTTTGAGCAAGGACTGCTAAAATAACAATAGAAACCAAGGCAGTAGCTAGGTTTGGCCATGTATATGGACTGTCTGAAGGATACCATAAGTATTAGATGTTTCACTTCCATTGAAACTCTGGTGCAATCCTTTTGCTTCTTCTGTGACCGGTGTCAGTATGAATGAAAGAAGAGGCAGAAAGGCATGAAAGCTGGAAATGATTCAGAGTATTAATTACCTGCATGATATCTGCAACTCAAGAGGAAATTTCCAGTTTCAAAAAATGTTCATGACGCGGTAGAAAGAGAAATCCTAGGAGGACATTCTCAGTTCATTGTCTAGGGAATTTAACCTCGCAATTCAACTAGAAGGAATCATAGAACCATAGAATAGAATGGTTTGGGTTGGAAGGGACCTTAAAGATCACCTAGTTCCAACCCCCCTGCCCTGGGCAGGGACACCTCCCATGAGACCAGGCTGCTCAAAGTCCCATCCAGCCTGGCCTTGAACACTTCCAGGGATGGGGCATCCGCATCTTCTCTGGGTAAGGGAACCAATAATCTTAATCCATCTATGCCATTCTGAATATTTACTTCCTGAAGTTGGCTAACAGAGATAAAATAAAAACATGTGCAGGTTTCATCTTTTAAAAAGAAATAAATAAAGAGGTTTCCAACACCCAAAGGGCAAAATCCAGGCATACTTTAATAGCTTAGGAGCGGAGCCAGGTTCGTAGCAATATGGCTGTGAGTTCCCTGTGTTCTGTTTCAAAAGCCTTTCATGCCAATTTATGAACTAAAAAAAAATCTTGACACAACTTTACGAAAGTAATTTGAGAATAAAATAACATTTGTGTTTGCAAGAATTTGTTCATCTAATTATTCGGGTCAAAAACATGAATATTTACTGCTTTAGAAATGTGAATGCACTTCAGTCTATCTCCCAGAGGCAATAAAGAAAAGCTATTCCTACAGCTGGATTGGAGTTTTTGTTACCCTTTTCAACAAACAAATCAGACCCACTGGGAATCCAGATCAGTGGGTATGGTGTTTTATTGTAAGCTCATATGTCCTTGACAGATAATCATGAGAAAGATGACATTTCAAAGCCAAAGTGTCTCCCAGTGACGAATCTGCCTTATGAAGACCTCTTCAAATTCCCACCAACATAGTGTACATTTAGAGAATAAACAGTCTTTCAGCTTCTAAGATGTCATGATGTCCCCCTCCATGGTTCTGCCAGTCCTTTTTGTGTTCAATTTTAGTGTCTCAACCAATTCTCCCCATTCAGGCACAGGCCTGTCAGATACTTTTAGATGATCATTATCTTCAGCTGTGACAGGAGGCCACAATGCGCATCACAGAATTAGATTTTATTTTGTTCTGCGTTGACGCATAACCTGACACATCAACATGAGTTCATTTAACTTAATTTATCCTTCACTGGTTTTGGAATGGATATTAGCAGGAAGTCAATGCACAGTTTCTTATTGTGGTCTTTAAACTCTTTAGTTCTGTGGTTCTGGTTCTGCCTGTCTGGCAATATACAAACCCATGCAAACTTTTTATATTTTCAATTTTTAATCAGTTTCTCATATCTTTTTTGATCCTTGATAAAGAAATCTGGAATTTTGGGCTTCAATCCTTAAAATTTCATCAAGTGTTAGTTTTGAAGCCTAAATTTTTTTGAAGCCTAAGTTTTTTGTCCTATGGAAAATGTCTCATGTACAGCGGTAATGCTGCTATCACATGTATCAGGAGCAATCTGAGAAAATCACTCCTTTTTATTACTCAGCAATGCAGTTGTCAAAGCGGGTAATTTTACAACATTCCTCAAGATTCTGTGTAACCCTTCCAAAAACACTTCCAAATGTGTCCATCAGGCCAATTATGAAATCAAACTCATTGAATCTGATACTGCCTTGCCTGTAATCTGTGCCTCTCCCTTATCCTCAAGAGTTATGTCCATTTGCATTGGATCTGCCTTTTTCATGCCTTTCCCTGCAAAAACGAGAATATTGACAGAACTGTCAGCATCAGTGCGTGGTCTTTAATTTGCAAAGGGACTAATACCTTTTCCCCCTGTATATAGATAAATATATAAAGAGATTTTTCAGCTACATGATCTGTGGTCAACAGTGCCGCAGGCATCATTTCAGTATTATCCACTTTATAAATCTACCCACTGATTGTTTAAATATAAATAAGGGGTAGTCTAAAATACCAAGCAATTGCAAGTTAACACTGTGAGAAATACAAAGTGTAGAGACCTATATCATACAAAATCAGCACTATCAGTTTTGCTTTTTGCGGGGAGGGAAATATGGAAAGGTCAAAGACTAAATCACGGGGTTGCAGAGGGAGGTCAGTGGGGTCACAAGGATTTGCTGCTTTCACAAAGGACGCTGCAATCTGTAATCTGCTGTCGTGCTGCTTGTACTGCTCTTTAAGCAAGTTTGACACTGACGCATGGGAAGCAATCTGAGCAGGGAGCTAAAAAGACAATTACTACAAACATACAAGTACACTGGAACTGTGATGATGTTAAAATAGAATTAACACCAAAACCTTACAAACAAACAAACAAAAGCAAAACCAATCAGAAAAAAACAAGCAGAAGAACACTATTTGCCACTATAGATGGCGTGACATATATATAAAGGATGCTAGAGCAAACTCATTTAAAATATAAAATTATGATCATTAGTATCATCACAATTTGAGCGAAAAGTTGAAAAACAAAGGAGCAGCAGGGACTAGCGTCAGCCAATGTATACCTGAATAAGCATCCGTCCATTTTATTTGTCTCATTAATCTAAATAGTTTGTCTCCTGCTAGCCACATCAACCCTAACCAAGTTAGATACATTGTTAGCAATGATATTTGAATAAGTAAATCGGAATCGATTTGAGGGCTCAAATTTGGAGCCGATCTGTAGAACTAAAAAATGCCATGGGTTTACATGATTGATTCTCAAATGAAGAAGGTTACATCAGCCACGAGGGATCGGGCTGCCCCATTCCCCCAGCCCTGTGCTAATTGCAGCCCTGCTATTAGGGTTTTAATTAAATGTCAGTGATGGGGTAGGAGGAGTCAGTGGCTCACCCAGCACACTGCCTACCCCAGCCAGCCTCAGCCTTCAAGTCCCTAACCAAACGGGCTTTTATCCTAACGATGCCGCTTACTTCTTACATCACAGACATAAATACTCACCTAAGCTGAATTCATCTACCCAGATGAAGCCCTTTATTTAAACACCAAGCTATCTGGATGTAAATGAGTTTATTCTACCTCCTTCTGGGGTTTTTTTACCTCTTTAAAGCATGAAATATTTCTACAGACATTTGCTCAGGCTCCCCTGTTGACACATGGCTCTACCATGTGTCACACCAATATCGTGCATTGTTGATATGACTGTTGAGAGAAGTATGACACGGCATATACAGCTGAGAGGTGATGGTTGAGCTGAAGAGCTGCAGATTTATATCCTTTGAGTGGGGAGTCTGAGAGCCTTTTCCTTTGATTTGTAAAAATAATAATAATATTAAAAAAAAATTTAAAATGTACACAGCTTTCTATGCTTATATATATAAATATTGACCGGTTCCCTTCAACAGAGTATTCATGGGTTTTTGTTCCCTTGTGAGACCAGTGAACTTGCCTGAAACCAGCCCAGAGCAGGGGCTCAGGCTGCTTGAGCTGCCCAAAGGCGAGCGCCTGGGAAAAGCCCTGGAGAACTGCCCCTGAGCATGTTTCCCACCAGGAGTGCGAAGGGCTGAAGGCCTGACCCCGCAGAAGTCACTGGCTTTACTAGGGCTAAGATTTCCTCCCTGATCCCTGCAATCAAACAGTTAGCTGGGGTTTTTTAATCCCTTTTCTCTTCCTTGCAAGTAGCAGATTGCCAAACTTTCGAAGTCCCTACAGGTATTTTATACTCGGCTGCAAACTTTAAAATCAGCCTAACCAGATCCCTATTTTAAGTCTGCAGAAGCATAAATGCCTCTTTCTTTTGTTTTGTTTTTTTTTTCCCCAAGTCAGATACTTTCATGGCTTAATGCTTCCAGTCAAAAGTGACACATCTCACTCTTGCAGTTGCACAAACAGATAAAATGAAAGAGCTGAAATTGCAGCAAAGATTTGGCAGAGGCAGGGTCACCCTCCCTACCTCGTTGTCTCAGCAAAAAGGATATTTGTATTGATTCTGCCCCTAAGAGTAATTGAATTAAAACAATTTCACTCATCTCGGTTCCCTCTTTTGTGAGCCCTATCGGATGCGCTCAGACATTTGATGCTGAGAAATGCACTTTGCACTGTTACTCAGCAGCACTCAAACTCCCTAACAATACCAGACTGTAGCTGGGTGAAATCTGAAGCTGAATGCTTCAAGGGACCATTATTACTAATGGGCTTTTTTAGTAGAAACTTTGAAATTCAATAAAAACGGTAGGAATTTAAAGTGCAGGGAAGAGATGCATTGAAGTTTGTGAGTATCATTAAAGAATAATATTACAATTTTATGAGATACTTTGGTCAGGTTACAGCTCATCACAGAATGGGCACTGAGAATTTCCAAAAACATCCAAGTATCTCAGAAACACAATGTAGACTTCCGAGCTGAAATATGGTTTTAGCAGTCTAATTTAAAAAACATTGACCCCCGTGCCGTAGTCTTGCTGCTAAGTGACAGGAGAAAAGGTAAAAGGCTGGGAGCAGGATCCAGCTAGGCTGCGGTATCCCCTACAAATATTTATCTGTCAATACCCCCATTACCACCATGCTAAGAGACCCCGTCTCAGCGTATGGCCTCAGCATCTCAAATGCTGCACAAACACCTACAGGGAAATAGTTCTTCTCAAGGTCTTAGACTTAGAGAGGGACTTCGAAAGAAGCTGGCATCCGAATGTGTATGGTTCACTTCTGAGGGCCTAAAGAGTTTCATATATATTATGTGCTCATAGTCCCAACTAATTACTCAGCACGTTTTAAAATTTCATTAAAAAAAAGCAGAGATGCTTCCATTCAGGGGCCGGATTATTGTATTTTGACCACATCAATAAGGAAAAGATATACCAGTGCAAACAAGAGAGCTTAAAAGCTCTATAAGAAAGCTGGGGAGGGGCTGTTTGCAAGGGCATGTAGCGACAGGACGAGGGTCAATGGTTTTAAACTAGAGCAGGGTAGGTTTAGATTAGACATGAGGAAGAAGTTCTTTACAATGAGGGTGGTGAGACACTGGCACAGGTTGCCCAGAGAGGTGGTGGAGGCCCCATCCCTGGAGACATTCAAGGCCAGGCTTGATGAGGCTCTGAGCAACCTGATCTAGTTGAAGATGTCCCTGCTTACTGCAGGGGGGTTGGACTAGATGACCTTTAAAGGTCCCTTCCAACCCAACACATTCTATGATTCTGTGATTCTAGGTTACATCTTCACACAACGGCTTCTCATGGAGCTGTTAAGAATCAAATTATAAGCTATTCTAAACCTCACTAGTATGGATGAGTAAAGTAATACTCTCTCCGGTAGAGCAACTTGCGTATTTCAACAATACCAAGAAAAACAAGTTCTTGCCTGTCATTTGTGAAAATTTGTAGTGATCCCAGGCAGAAATTCGCATTACACAGCGGGAGTATGTTTACTGCTACGCTGTCACTGTTGCTTGGACAATATATTCAAAAAATATTTCCCAAGACTTCACAAGCTTTATGTTATCTTGCTGTCTATTTTTCTTCAAAAACATGGTGGAAAACTCTACCCTATTATTAGAACTTCTCCTTCATAGGTGCAGGTATAATTATTGGAACCAAACTTGCATTTTCGCAGCCTCTCTGTAAATGCACATCATCCTGTCATTGTGAATACGGATGAAATGTATCAAGTTGTATTTATATTCTTCTTCCTGCAATTTAATATACCTACAAAAACACCCTACTGGGAGGTTAAGAGCCTCCCAGCTGCTAAGAGCCCCATTAGACACACTGCACTCGGGTACCTGGAGAACACCCAGTAAGAGAAGAAATAATGTGATCATAGAATCATAGAATCGCCTAGGTTGGAAGGGACCTTTGAGATCATTTAGTTCAACCATCAACCTAACTCTGACAAAACCATCACTAAACAGTATCTCGAAGCACTATGTCTACCCATCTTTTAAATACCTCCAGGGATGGTGACACAACCACTTCCCTGGGCAGCCTGTTCTGCAATGTGTTTTTATTCTCAAGAGAAGGATCCCTCTCTCTTAATTGGGAATCTCCAACAAGCATCCTCAGGACTACGATGGTCTCTATAGTCTAATCTACCCCAGGGCTATTAAAAGCAGCGTGTACTTTGTTTATGTAGTCTTTGACCGGGGGAACTAGGTACATTTTTGAAAAAGCCGTGAAGGTGAAAGACTATATAGCACGCAGCCAATCTAATCTCATTTATGTGCTCTATCAATCCTCTCATCCCTTTCATGTTATTTCATTCTGCCTACAGAATATAAAGTCGGAAAGAAATTAGAAACTGTACCATGCTTAGAAATTTTAAGATGCAACAATAGCAATATGGTGTCTAATAATAGGGACACAGGAACATGGTGTGATCGCTACGTGTAACAAAACAATCTCACAATTTAGAAAATGCCATATTGATCATAAGGCTTTCTATTATAATTTTGTACTGGAAAGTGAATCTAACAATTCAGTGCCAAATACAAAAAACGGAAAATAGCTATTGATACCATAGCTGAAAATTTAAAAGGCAAAATAGATTTTTACATTATTTGTCACTTCTAACATTTGCATGGATGTGTTCCTATTCACTGAGGTTCCTGGAGCTTATATAAACACTCACTCTGCTACTAAGTTTATTATCCATAGAAATCGGTTTCTTGGCTTGCAGAGGTGAAAGCTAAAGCATTCCTGAATCTATTTATCCTGCGGATTTTCAGATGTTCAGGTTTTTTTGTTTGCTTCCCCAGGCGATACTGCGTTCGCCGTCAGTAACTTGGGTACTCAGACTGGAAAATCTGACACAGGTTATAATAATAAAAGTTGAAGAGCGATGACATGCGTCTGGTGAGCTGCAGCAGGATTGCTTGGAACGGTTCTGGGTAGTTGATGTCTTTGCTGTATGATACCTCCAGCTGTACTAACGTGCAGAGAGTAAGACTGGCCGTGGCAGGTGAGCCCACGGTGTTACCTGCTCTGGTGGTCTGTCTCTGGCAGTAAGCAGCAGCAAGGGACCAAGAAAAGTCTGTATGACCCGGGAAAGGCTGGGATGGTCAGGACGTAGCCCCTCAGCTTGCAGCAGTCAGTGTATAAAGGACTGAGTTGGGCATGTTATATTTAATAACTACTTTAACCAATTTGTACTTTTGGCCTCCACAGGTCCCATGGAAGAGTTGCATGGCTTCATGAGACTTGCTCGGCAAAAAAGGCATTTTCTTTAGTTCGGTCCTCAGAGGCATCGTGACTCTTCTTCAATGAGAAAAAGTGAATTGTTGCTTACTAACCCTCTTCCTGCCCTGTCATATTCCCCTTGCAGTTGCCCTTTCCCAAGCCCAGAGGTCCTTCTAGGACTCTCCCCATACAGGTATGGACAGAGCCTGTTTCTGACTTTCTTCAAAGATTATCTACACACTTTTCTTCTACACTTACAGACATTAAATTTCATCTGTCATTTCACCGATCAGTAGAGTACACGTGCACTTCATTCATTGCATGCTGTTATCCTTCTGTTACTCTCTGAACCACCTTTACCTTTGACTGGCCTAGTATTTTGTGATTGTGCTGATACTTTTGTATTAACAGCACACTTTATCATCTCACTGTTCAGCCCCTCTTATGGAAAACAGGAAAATATGGAGAGAAAATCCTCCTTCCATTTACAAGACTGACTGTTTAATTTCCAGCCAATCATATAATCTCCTAATTTAACTACTCTCCCACACTGGAATTTCTGGCAGTATAGCCAGCACAGAAATCAAATGTGATGATCTGTCACCATTATGTTTCTCTGTAACTATTCAGGAGAAATCTAGGAGGCTTTTTGCTTCTCTAAGGAAATATTGCAGAAGGTCAAGGTCCTTTTGTTGCCTTCTTGCAAGTGCAGGGAGCTTCTGTTTCCAGCCATATTGAGTGAGAACAGAAGATGCTCATCAGTAGCTAGAATGTTTCATATCACACTTATGTCAGCTAAAGTCAGCGGTCCAAAAGCGTCAAGCCTAAAGCAGTCATTTAGATGTCCTCTGTCATCAAGATGGAGAACGGCTTCTTCAGAAGGCAATTCATTTCACCCTTGGATAGGCATTGCGAACGACCCCATGGAAATACAGTCCCTATCCATATTCATTGAAATAAAAGGATCCAGATAACTTGATTAGAAGACTAAACTTGAGACGGGTAGTGCAATGAATCTCACCGAATAAGCTCACAGTGGAATAAACACTGCTGGAGATATAACAGCATCATCTTAAAGCACAATTTGCAGTAATAGCAAAGCTCTGCATCCCACATCTTCCTCCAGTACCCTCTTAACTGCGCCACCCCATCCCTCTCCCTGTCTCTTTTTCCCTGGCTGAATGGAAGGCAGCCCACACCACATCTCGTACCATGATCCCTATGTCCCGACTGGCCAGCTGGTACCAGCACCTTGTTAGGCAGCTGGCTCACTGGACAGAAAGCGCTATTCTTGAACCCGAACTGATGCCTTTCCTCATTGAAATTTGTTCCTTTTCCTCTACTCCACTGCATATTTTTTAATATAAGTAAATTTAGTAGAAGCCTCTTGTTCCTGTTTCAGATGCAACTGAATTTATCTAATGGCTTGCAAAGTTACAGCCACAATTGCACAAGCCTTATTTCATTGGGAAATCAAGCTAAAAAGTATGTCTCAAGCGTAATAAACAATATATTTCTAATATTGCCTGTTATGTACGCTCCTCCTGTCCTATTCCTAAAATGCCCTCTTTTTGGAAAGCAGAAAGGGGTGATTGGCTAACGAGCACACGGCGTCCATGAAATACATCTCTAGTATGAGAAACAGGGTCAGGTTTGATCTTGAGTTCTTCCGATAGAGACTGAATTATTAAAAGGCTATTGTCTGCTTTAGAGTGACATTCTGTCTGAACATATTGTACTTTGTGCAGTTCATAAAGAAAACCAAATGTAATATAACTTCAATAAAAAGAGTCCCATCTTTAAAGCTGCTCACCCTGTTCATTTGATAATATTCTATCTGTACTCCACTTTCCACTTTACTGCTTTCACTAAATAATTAGTCAGTCAGTTCCCCAGGCTGTGTTTGTGGGTATTTCATGCTGCAGCGGGGAAGAGAAAAGATTAAATATATACTTCCAAAAAAAAAAAAAGGCCAATGTCACACGTAGTTGCAGCTAATGTAAGTTACATTTTATAAAAACAATTAGTTTTCAAATTGAAGATGTCTTAAAGTGGATCGCTCCTTTTTTTGACTTTTAAAAAGCTCTTCAAAACACAATTAGCCAGAATTATTCTTGAAACTGTAAACTACTAATATCTTAATAAACCCCTTTAATTCATACAGGTGTATTCGATTTACATGTGTTACTTGCAAGATAAGTTCATTTCTCTCTCTTGGGAAATGACCTATATATAAGGAGTTCTATGTTTGTTTTCTTAGAGTGTCTGACATAACATTTTCACATGCATTTAAACCGATTTCTTTGCAAGGAAAGTGAATAGGAAGAAAATATTACGCCGTAGAATTTTCCTCCCATCGTGCAGTAGGTGGGTTTTGCCCTTTTTTTAATCATTTAGCATATACTATTTTTTGGCTTTATGTTTGAAAGTTTAAGTCAATTTCCTCAACAGAAAATAAATCATTGCTCTATTTAGAGTGTGTGTGTGTGTGTGTGTGTGTGTGTGTGTGTGTGTGTATATGTGCGCAGTCTGTGACTGGTTGTTTTTTTCTTTCGTATTAAAAATCAGGCCCAGATTATTTCTTGTCCTGAAATAATCTGCATGCACGAGTAATGAAATTCACAGACTAAACATATATTTTTCTAAGTCTCAGGATGTCAGGTTTACACCGTTTCTAGTGTGGTTTTAGATAATTCTCCACAGATGGCGGGAAGGTACCATTTCTCCATTACACATGGGATGTATTGGCATCGTCGTGTCCTGTCTGCCTTACACGCAAGGGCAGACGCCCTGCCTGGCTGTCCTGTCCTGTTGCTTCGCTGCTGCTGTGCCACCCCAAGGACTCGTCCCAGTCGAAGTGCTGGCAAAGAGCTGCGGTCACTGCCTGCATAGTCGCCCACTCCTGCGCTCAGCGTCTGCAAACTGCAGCCAGAGTTACTGATGTCTTCTGCACGACAAGGGTCTCTTTGCCCAAGGAGAAGAAACGAAGGCTCAGGGATTCCTGAAGATATACCGTTATCACAAAGACATTTTTGAAAGCCATCACTACTGGAATAGCTGCTTGACACCCAAACCACAAATCCAGTTTATCATGCCAATGCAGAAAAAAAAAGTTTCAGATGTCCTCTCCAGGAAACGCCAGGATCACAAGGAATTGTTATATCATATGTCAATATTACGAGGCATCAACCAGAATTCAGTCCCACAGCAGTAAGGAGAAGTAGACACAGCTTCAGCCCCCAAAGCTGGTGGGAATTCAGGAAATCGGGACCTCTACCAACAGGGATGAAGAAGTAAAACCTGAAAGCGGCAGAAGAACCAAGGCAGACCCAGGACAGATGGGAAGACCAGCCACAGCCTTGGATACCTGGCCTCTAGGCAGCACGGGCACCCAGCTCTGTAGATACCAGCACTAGCAGTTTGCAGAGTGCACGAAATGGTGCCTGTTCTGTCCATCGGAGACTCGGTGTTTATTTAAAAAAAAAACAAAAAACGGTACTGTATGTTGTAGCAATCACTCAGCTTTGTTTATTTTTTAAGTGCGCACCAGGTATCAACGCATCTGAGGAGCTGCCATTTCTGAGCTTTATGCCGGCTCCCACAGAGCAAAAATACTGACTGCAGCGAGGGACTCTGTCCCAAATCCGTGTCTCTGTGTGTGCTTGAACACCCTCAGCCCCCCAGCCCACCACGCGAGCCTTCCCTTTGAACTCAGCCCCGTGACTCCCTCAGCCTTGGCACGCGCATTCGCACCAGAAGGCCTTGTCATGGGAAAGTGTCTGTGTCGGGCCATGGGGGAAGAATGTTAAATATGATGAATGCCAGGTACAGCTTGAATGGCCACGATCTACCTCATTGTTTTGGACACTACCGCTTTCACGTCATTTTATTCACTGCCTTTCAAAGCATTACACTTTAACATACGTGGTATATTACGCAGTTATCTTTTCAACTACTAAGCATGGGACTTCAGCCATGCCATGCTATTTTAATTCATTTTTGCGGACACAAAAGCTGGCAGAATGCCATTAGGAAAGAAATAGGTTACATCATATCAGTAAGCCAGAAATATAAGATATTGTCAGCCTTTAAAGTTGTGAACTTTGTGCGCGTCTGCAGGGACAAAAGAAAATAGAATTTGAGGTAAAAGTGCCCCATGGGGGTGCTAGCATTTCAGCAGAGAGCTACCATGCCACCCACGCTCCGTATGCGCCCGGCAATGAAAGGCGAGGGGAGTGGGGAGCACTAACCCGGCGCATCTTGCGGGACTCAGGGAATATCGTCACACCATTCAAACCAATAACCCTCAGCAAGACCCTGCTGCACTGCACCGAGGGACGGGGCATCACGGCATCAAAATGCACCTGAGGCAACATAAAAAAACATTTATCGTCTTTATGGGTTCTCAGTACGCTTAAGAATGGCAGCTTGAAATTGTGGCGGAGAGAGCAGGGCACTGAGAAGAGAGGGGGAGGACTGCAAAAAAAAACAAACCCAACTTACATTTGTGCCGCTGTGTCTCCCGTGTGGCAGGCACAGCTCCTTCCATTGGAATCAAAAATGGTTTCCGAGAGTCCCTCTTCAAGCAGTCTTGCTCCAGCTGTGTTGCTGTCGTCTTATTATACCTCTCAAGCTCTCTAAAGGATAATTAGAGTTAAAATTTTTAAAATCATATAGTTGCAAGCTTTAAGGCAGAAAATTACATCTATTTTTAATAAAATACTCTAAAGGGCAAGAATAATAGCACAGGAGTTTGAAATCATAATTTCAAATTATTTCACCATTATCCTAACTTTCCTTTAGCCTTAATTTTGCTTCTAACATTTTCTTACGCGCAGTTCATGACACCATTGAGCTTGAACTTTTGCTAAAAAACCCCTCGGCTTTACTGGGTGGAAATATATTTTCTAAAAGTTTCCCTAGACACACGTGACATAGCGAAGGACTTCAGGACTTCAGAACTTCAGAAAAGGACTTCAACGATTTTTTAAGCTTCAATATTTTTATTAAGAAACAATACCGGTTGAAACACTCTCCTTAAAATTCATCAGGAAAAGTTACATTAAGACTAAAAAGTAAATTGTACTCCCTGAGGAGACACATTATGTTTAAATGATTGCATGAAACAGTTCATTAAATTATTTTTTATATTTTCTGTTAAAAAAAATGCATTAAAACCTACGCAAAACATAAAATAATGCAAATAATGTCACAGCAAACATTGAAAAATTATCTCCTGTCATCCCATTAGAAGTTATCTCTTATCTAGCAGCCATATTTGAGCAGAAGTGTTTCTCTGGAAGCGAAAAGGAACCTTCTCCAGTCCTCTCCTAAGTTCACCTCTACATTTCTCATAACTTCTAGCCTGACTCTGGAGGGTCTACAGCCCAGAATCCTTCACGCATTCTCATTGGCACACATTTAACAAATACCTTACTCATTACTGGCTATTCTCAGGACCCTAAAAGAACTGTTTTCCAGTCCACTGGACGGCCATTTTCCATTTCTTTGGCAGTTATGATCTGAGGCAGACTCTGCTCGGCCGCCTCTACCCTTGCCACAGAGCTTCACCATCTGCCCTTCGTTCTGCCCAGAGCACCCACTGCAGTTGTTCTGCAGCAGCTCTGACATTAGTTAGAGAGTTCATTTTTTTCTATATCTTAATTCTTTTTTTTTTTTTCCGAAATCCTGTGATTTTTTTAGTTCCCTTGATGTTCATTATGGTCACCGTGGAACAAAATCAGTATTTTTCATTAGACAGAAAAAGGTTGCACGTTCCTATAGCACTGACCATCATAAAAGCTGGCAAATCTACCAGGGTGTTGAACTGGACATAGGAACAAAACAGAAAATCTCCTTTTCTGTTCGTAAATTGAGCAGCCTCTTCTGAGAAGGGCCAATGAGCGTGGGGTGGGCTGCACGGCCTGGCCAAGGGCAAGGGGGGAAGCTCCACGCCTGCAGAGTCGTCCACAGCCTTCTAAGGATGGCAAAAGGTTGAAAAGATAGATCTATCTCAATGGCCCAAATAACCCACCTATTCATACTAAAATAGCTGCTGACTGATGAGGTGCAGGCGACAGTGTCCACACGCTCCCGCCCCGCATGGGCTACGCTGAAGTGCTGACTCAGATGATCTGTGGGAGCTTCACACAGCTCCCTAAGAAAGCACCCGCTGTCACCAGCCATGACCAGCCGCCCAGCCTCCGCAGCACAGTCCTCTCCCACCAAGCTGAAAGCCTGGAAACTGAAACTGAGCCAGAAAAACAGCTTTATATTCCTTTATGTCCTCTTCCTCTCTGTTAATATTCTCCCAGTAGGTCCACTGCAGAGAGACTGGCGTCACTGCTGCTATCCAAAATTGCCTGATAAAGGAGTTGGCATTATTTGCTTGCAAATACATGAACTATAAACCATGGAAACTGAATCCTGAGAACAGCCCAGATCCTAATACCATCACGGCTTCGATTTGACTTCTGCACGTGCTCTCCAAAGTACCAAGTGCATCAAGTCAAAACCAAGCACATAATGCTGAGGCTATTCCTGCAATTTGGAAGCACTGACTGTTACTGTAGAGCAGGCAAGACTATTGTCTATACTCTACCAGCGTCAGTAACTTCATCAGCAAAGGGGCGTACGGTCCTCAGCACTTTATTAAAGAGGACCTTTTTGGTTTCTGTCCACGTAACACTCAACATTGCAACAGTGGAAGAAATATAGAGTGTCCTTCCCTGGTTTAGCCACGGGCCAAGTACAGTCATAAAAAGAATAATCTCCTTCCTATCATCACTAAGTAGAGATCACTAAGCCATTTTTAATTTTCTTGGCAAAGGCAAAAGGTTGAGTCCTGTGACATTATATATCTGCAGTACTGACCGATTTACAACACCTTAACAGAAAGTATTTGGCCAGGTCAACAAGCTGTGTGACTGTCAAAGATGTAAATTGGGACTTCATGGATCCAGCACCACCGTCAGGAAAGGCAGAGGATACAGGCAGTATTTGGCTGGCCAGCGTTTGGTTTCCACATGCAGTGCGCTCTGCCATCAGTGTTTCCTTAGCAATAAATAATGGTGTTTGTCGATACGGATGCATAGAACTTAAAAGAAGTATGAACTCTGAAGTCATTAAGTCTTACCGCGTTACTGAGTACAGCAGAGTGTATACGCTTCTGTATTTATATTTCTGTCTACAGTCAATAAATCAGAATCTGTAGTACCTGCATTATCCAAGCCATCTGCTTTACCACATTAAAAAAATGAGTAGGTGGGAAAAAAACTTATGATGGCTTCTTTTTTTCTCCTGTTCCTGTTGCTAGAGAAACCAATTCTTTAAAGTATTTTCTGCTGTCTGAAAAGGAAGCTGTCATGTTCCCCTTCCCCCGCAAAAAGCCTGGAATGGTCTGTGTTTTGTGATAGTCCAATAGTTGGTAGAAGAAGGGGAAAGGAAATCAAAAGCACTGATTTTTCCACCTCTTCAATTGACTTGTTGACTGACCTTGGGCAAATTGTTAAGGGCTCCTGTGAGTATAAGCTATATTAAGGGATCATAACAAGTGCAGAGCACAAGATTAGAGGGAATGGTGCCATTCAGAGGAGGACTGAAATTATAAAGTGGAGCATAACCATGTGTTGTTAGAATGCCCATGCTGTCTTCAGCTGCAGAGTTGGATGGTGCTACCATTAGGGGAGTTGGTTCATCTTTGTTAAAATTTTTTGGCCCAAAAAAAATCAAACCAATGAGTGTTGGAGGAAAAAAAAGAAAAAAACAGCAAAAAAAAACCCTAAAACAAAACCCAACTCTCTATTTGCTTTCTTCCCAGCCTATGAAAATGATGGATAGGGTTATTTGTTCCTTTTGTCTGGTTGTACATAGACAAATAAGGCTAACAGGTGTACTGATGCTGCAATGGTAGGAGAGTTAATTATTGTTGGCAAGTCCTTGGAGTTCCTTCCATACATTTGTATAATTACAAAGTAATATAACTGATAGTATTCTCTTCAGAGTTTTTGTCCAGCTCCTTCATTAATTTGTAATGATTTTATATCAGATGGTAGGATGTTCAAGTAGTATTGAAGAATTTGTTGCTGGTACGCGCTTCAGCAGACACGCTGCTCAAATGAGCTCTAAAAAGTGATCACACAAAGCCAATTAATATTTCCAACTACTGTACTTTATAAAACTTGCTATTCCTAAGTTTATGCTACTATTTATCCCTCCTCCTATAACTGCAAAGACAATTTTTTCAGATGATTACTCAAATATGATCTGATCTTGATATTAATCTAAGATATGGTTCCCAAACGAAAGGATACCCGTTCTCTGAAACCCTCTTTCTTATTATTGACTTCTCCTTTTAAATTCAAATTAAAAGAAAAAAATAAAAGCCACTAGTAAAACCTGTCCTTGTACAACAATTTATTCACTTATTTCAGAACCACACGGAGAAAAGTTTCGTATTTAAATATGTTCTGTATTTTGGTAGACAGGACTAGAAACTGCATCACACTAATCTTGCAGCCTGAATAGATGTCATTGTACAGAGCGGTGATATTCTTTTGTTAATTTGCCTGCCATACTCACGAGCTTCTTACCATGCAAGACTTCAGGCTTTGCTGGTGTGGTCTCAGAAGCATTCTTCATACGCTTAACTCAACTAGCCATTTTCTCCTGGAAATTGGGTTAGGTGGGATTACTGTTTCTGGTCTAGTCCATTCTTGGCCTTATAATATTTTGGCAGAGTTTCTAGCCAGACAAAAATGGAAAACAATTCACGTGATAATTCTGTTACAGTCTTACTGTAGTTACAGTCTGTTATGAAGCACATACATATGGAAGAAAACCCTAACAGAACAGGGTGACCAAAGAAAAGTACCCACCACTGTTAATACAGCAACACACAGTGTTTTGCTGCTTTTTACAACAGTTCATCTTCCCTTTTTTTTTTATTTTAAGAGACATTTTAAGCACTTTGTGCTAGACAAGGGATTTAGGGATATGCAAGCATGAAAATGTGGAATTCCCTCTCTTGGAGCGTTGCACAACCAGCTTGTAGCTTTGAGGTGACCAGGTGTCATATTAACTTCACAAACATCCAACTTCCGTTAAAGCTGAGGACTGATTTCTAACCTGAATGGCTGCAGGGCAGTCTTCTTAAGCTTATAGGGTTGTCACGCAGCAGAATTTTTTTTCTTTATGCCCCATAAACGGGCAAAGGTGCAGCAAAAGTGCCAAGGAACTTAATTCCCTGTCAGAGTTGCCTTAGTTCCCTATCACAGGTAGCATCGAGGCAGTTGTCAGGCTGTTCTTAAAACACCCCAGAGTAAATATATAGTGGGTAGGCTCAGGGAAAAAAAAAAGTATTGGCCACAGGGCAGCAGCTGGTACCGTGATGCTCCAGTCAGGGCTGTCATCCACGTGGCAGCCGTGGCCACTGCTGTGTCTTAGCTGGGACATCAGGCCACGCATTTCTCTAGACATAATGCAGCCTGGGACCAGAAAGGCAAACCGTAGCTTCCAGACACCGTGCCTTTCCTTCCTCTGGATTGTATCTGTTACACTGGAAAGCATCCCGTCCGCTGCCTTTACTTCTTTGCAGTAAAATTGAATGCGACATTTAAGCGATGTTCTGTGTGCACATGTGGTTGTGTGTGTTCATATGTGTATATACCAGTGTGTGTGTATGTGTGTATACCCACCGTTTCAACTTTATGCCCAGGGGTGGTGAAGTGAGAGGGGCAGAAGCATCTGGGCTGCCTTTCTTAAGGGTGCACTGCAGGATCTTCTTACATTTCGAGATGAGCCTACTCAGTGTTTTAGACCTTTTTTTATTTTTTTCTTTCTGGTGATGATTGTTACCTCCTGTGTGGAATTCCTTCCATGCTTTGTACTTTCCACGTTAGCAGGCAACCTAGACTGATTACACACCTTCTAAGTCATCTGCTGTCTCAGCCATAAACATGGATTTCTGGCGATGATGCCCTGCTAAATGGCAGTTATGAAAAATACTAAGTTTAAATACATAGATCTTTAAGTACTTGAAATATTTAACATATACTTTCCAACATGTTAAAGTTCAGCAGCACATCCTGAGAACTGAGACTGGCTTCTATAATAGAAAACTTCACTGCTTTGGGAATTCGGGAAAAAAAATTATCCTTAGTTCTCAGTTTAAATACCTAAGGCCATGTCTTCTTTCAATTACCCTGACGCAACCCTATTGAATTCTATGAATATGAAATACCCTAAATGGCTGCAGAATTTGGCCCTTAAGGCCTACGCAAACCCCATTTATTAAGATTCCTCACTTTCACCAAGACCGTCAACGTAATAAGTGAAGTCAGTTAAGCATAGCGGCATAGTCCCATTATATTAAATGAAGCTTTCTCTTACCCTTTTGCCTTACTATATGTTGGGGAAAATATGTTCTATATTGTTTGAAATTGCTGTTGATCTGGATGAAGTTCAGCCTTTATGGTGTGGATTCACTTTTGGCCAAACTTCTTAATAAGACAAGGGTAATTAATGCACATTTTACTGCATATATTCAACCCAGGTAATGAATGTATAAGCTGACACTCTCTGTTCCTTTGCAAATTCACTGTTGCTTTCCCAAACACTCCAGTTTATGACTCCTTGAATTAAACTGCAGCTTTGTATTTCCATCGCTGTCACATCACCTTATATCTGGAGGTGGCTGAATGGTGGAGTCGTGTTGAACATATCTGACAAACCTAACCATTTTTTCCTGTTCACAACTAACCCACAAGACAAGCGACACTTCAAAAATCTGTGTTTTTCACAACTCATCACTGAATAATCCATATGATGGTCATTTCATTTGCTACACTGTGATTTATATTCTGTTAATCTCACTGCATTGTCATGGATTTACTGGTATTGATTTATTATCATTATTAATTATAAGATTCCCTTGGAATACCTTTAATTTTTATTCTGTACTGAAGAGCATACCCTTTCCCTAAAGACGTGCAGATTGAAGAGATACGCAAGTGAGCCTTTGTATCTCCCACGGAGCAGAATGGCGAGGAGGATTGACAGAAAATCTTTTCCCCTTTTGCACAGGAACTGCACGCGCATGCGGCTATGTGCAAGAATGCTGCCTTTCAAGCCCATCCCTTTCCTTGCCGAGAGAGAAACGACAGTCTTCTCTTATCACCTGGCAGTGTTTACAAGCGTTACTTTTTTTTAATAATAGTACAACTGCAAACATTTATTATTGTCCGTGTTAGTCTGTGTTGTATTATGAAAGCTCTGAAAGGCCGAGAGGCCGGGTTCCAGGGAGAAGGCTACAATGGTGCCTGGTGCTCAGGACCAGCAGGTTCAATTGCTTTGCTCACCACAACCAGCTGTGATCATGGGCAAGACCCTTATCCCACCATTCCTCCTTTTGTCATCTGCTAGATGGGGTTTATGACAACCAAGGGTTGTGAAGCACTCCATAATCCTATAATTGCAGCCCTCTATAAATTCTTGAGACAGAAGCGCATCAAGCGAGTCGCTGGCACAAAGCGCTCCAGAAAGCATGCCTTAATGTCTGCCTATATATAAAGGCAGCGGCTGCTTCCCACTCCATCATCTGTTGAGTGCACATGAATTCCCCCACGAGGGGTGATTTAGGGACACCTAAGTATTCTCCTTTGGCATAAGCGTCAAAACAAGACAAGATATTTCTGGTGCAGTGCTATACGCAGCGGTGATTCGCTGGGATGGATGTCCCTGAGCCCCCATCGTGCCAGCAGCCTCCCAATGCCAAGGTCTGTTTCAAGCCTGGCAGTGACTGAGCCGCGCTGTACAGTCACCGTCCTCGTGAACAACAGCAGCAGGTGTCGACAGCACAATAACCCGTGCAGACACGGCAAGAATCTCAAAAAAATATGAGATGCAAAGGGAAAATGAGGAAGTGAGTCACCTCTTCTGCTTTGGCTTATTTGGTGAAGCTAAAGTAAGTTCTACGAAGATTTCTTGGAGTTTTTCTTACTGCTTTTTGTTTTAAAATCTCCAAGTTATATACTTGTAGCTAAAAATATTTCAATTTTTTTTTACTTTTGGGAAGTGCCCTTGCTTTTTAACACAGCTTGAATGTAGATTTACTGCTTCACCCTTGTGAGTTCACCTAGAAAGTTCTTTTTTTACATTAAATGAACATTGTCAAACAACACAAACCTTTTTTTTTCCTGAATCCTGGCAAAAATACACATCATTTGGAATCTTTTTCCAAGATCTACTTTCCATTTTTTGAAAATACTTAACTGTTTCATTCAGAAACAACTTTGACTTTTCTCTTTAGTGAATCCACTTAAAATTATTAAAGCTGCTTAATTTATCCTTGGTTGCAACATTTGCTCCTACTTAAATGTATAGTTCGGATTGTTGGTTCGTGCTTGTTGAATAGAATTGAGTCTTGCTTTATTAGTCACTCTTTTGTCATGAATTTTGTCATGAAAAGCATTTTTTGCTTTAGAAATGTAAAGCCACTTTTATTATTGATACCTCAGGTGGTATTCATTTAGCAAAAAAGGATTTCTATAGCCTTAACTGAACTGGTTAACCTAAGCTGTTTCAATAATCAATGGAGAGAAGCAGATATTTCGACCGTTTGACTTACCTCATGCTAGTATAGACGCCGAGCCCTAAGAAAGCCCCTTTCTCTCAGCTGACTTGAAAGGTATACAATGCAGATTATTTCAGATGACGAGTGGCGTTCCTCAGGGGTCAGTACTGGGACCAGCACTGTTTAACATCTTTGTGGGAGACATGGACAGTGGGACTCAGTGCACCCTCAGCAAGTTTTCAGATGACACCAAGCTGTGTGGCACAGTCGACACGCTGGAGGGAAGGGATGCCATCCAGAGGGACCTTGACAGGCTTGAGAGGTGGGCCCATGAGAACCTCAAGTTCAGCCAGGCCAAGTGCAAGGTCTTGCACCTGGGTCATGGCAATCCCAGGCACAAATACAGGTTGGGCGGAGAATGGCTTGAGAGCAGCCCTGAAGAAAAGGACTTGGGGGTGCTGGTGGACGAGAAGCTCAACATGAGCAGGCAATGTGCACTTGCAGCCCAGAAAGCCAACCGCATCCTGGGCTGCATCAAAAGAAGCGTGGCCAGCAGGTCGAGGGAGGTGATTCTGCCCCTCTACTCTGCTCTGGTGAAACCCTACCTGGAGTACTGTGGCTAGCTCTGGAGTCCTCAGCACAAGAAGAACACGGACCTGTTGGAACAGGTCCAGCAGAGGGCCACGAAGATGATCAGAGGGCTGGAGCACCTATGCTATGAGGACAGGCTGAGAGAGTTGGGGTTGTTCAGCCTGGAGAAGAGAAGGCTCCCGGGAGACCTTATAGCAGCCTTCCAGTACCTAAAGGGGGCCTGCAGGAAGAATGGGGAGGGGCTTTTTATCAGGGAATGTTATGATAGGACAAGAGGTAACAGTTTTAAAATGAAAGAAGGGAAATCTAGATTAGATATCAGGAAGAAATTTTTTACTGTGAGGGTGGTGAGGCACTGGAACAGGTTGCCCAGAGAAGCTGTGGATGCCCCATCCCTGGAAGTGTTCAAGGCCAGGCTGGATGGGGCTTTGAGCAACCTGGTCTAGTGGGAGGTGTCCCTGCCCATGGCAGGGGGGTTGGAACGAGATGGTCTTTAAGGTCCCTTCCAACCCGAACCACTCTGTGATTCTATGATCCATATTGCACATATTTAATATCTAGCAGCATGAATCCATCACTTACCTCTACTGAAGCTTCACATTTCACAAACCAGTAATTTTGAATCATTTCCTACTTATTTACCTACTAAAACTCATATTCCAAACTAAAAGCATTTTGGTAATCTTGGCATGACAACGTTCTCAATCAATTACATCTACAGTGCAGAAGAAAATGCAGGTCCCTGCTTCCCATTGAGCATTTTAATAGTGTAATCAGCTGCCTGGGAAAGACTTTGAGGAGCTGAACTTTGGTCTTGGTATTTAAAATGACTACTAATGCACAAGGCAGTGATATTAATGCTCTGCACTCCTCAAAGAGCCACGTTGTGGAAATAACTCATTCAGAGAAAGCCTATAAAGGCAGATTTTAAAACTTTCCAAGCCTTTCTAAAATGTTGTTTCTCCCCATCCTTCCCAGTTTCCAAAGGCCTAATGTGAAGGAAGCAGAAGGGGTGCAGAAGCTGCATGAAATAACGTGCAACATTCAAACAATGGGAATTTGGTCCAAATTTCCGTAAGTCAAAGGAAGCTAAAAACTTCGGGCGTACAAGCAGCCAGCAATCATTTTCTTCATGTGTGCTGTCATTGATTCTGATCCTCTCTTGTGTGTGTTTAATGATTTTCCCTTCCTACTTTCACCACAGAGCTCTGACGAATGAGGCAGTTTGTTAAACAGGAAAATCAGTACGAAGAAGAACGTATTTAAGATTTATAAGGGACACCCAAATGTAAGTTTCTCCCTTTCTGCTCTTCCCCTTCATAACTTAGCATTCACAACAGATAACAGAACTGTCAGAGAAATTCTTAACAAAAACATCTACGAATATCACCACTAACTTATTTTTGACACCCAGAGTAATTGCTTCCCTCTTTATGTGTTTCAAAAAAATGGAGTTGATTAATGCAACACAACACGAAAACAGAAATTTGTGTTCCAATGAATTTATGGTTGTTTCCTCCCGCAGAGTCACAGGAATGCCAATTTACATTCTTACACCTTGGGGAAACAGCACTGACCAGAAGAAAACTCAACCTTACTTTCAGCTTGCACGGTTGCCCCAGGCGTTACTTATAGTGAGGTTTCCTTTGCTGCACTGTGAACCTGGACTCTTCCATAGGGTTTAGTCTTAACCCTTCCTGCCTTTCAGACAGAAGAAGCTCTGACCGAGCTTCAGCAGCCTTGCACGGCTTGTTTTCAGAGCAGGACAAAGAGTGGGAAATGAAGGCACTTCAGCAGATACTAGGAAACATCCACACATCTCTTACGGCCTCATGGCTTCATGCTTCTGGCATTTCCCCTCCAAGGGACACTGCAGGTCAAACTTCTCAGGAGCTCCAGACCACTGCTATACGTCTAGCTTCCTATATGCTGATGCTAGTGTGTGTGTCTGATACAGAGGATGAGAAATGTCTGCAGCAGATAGAAGGCGAGAGAGACAGACATGTCTTCTTACATGATCTGCTTCTTTTTCTTTGAATCCAGAATCTTCCTTCACCAATAAGGGAAGCAGTTTGCAAAAGTTAAAACCACTTGAACCTCACTGGAAAACAATTAGATGGTAAACCTTTCTTTAGCACTAAGTCCTATCAAATTATGTTAAATAAGCACCTCTACTGGAGTACTGAACAGATTCAGAGATACACATAATGTGCCAAACTCTCAGCTGCTTCTGTAGGGTGAGCACAGGCAGTTCTTGCTGCTCTACAGTGTGTGTAGCAGCCTTGTGGTTACTGAGCTTTAGGGTGATCATTCTCATAGCACTTCACATATCTTTGAAACGTGAGTACACTTTCTCAAATAGTTTTTCCAGCAGGAAGAAGCAAAAATATATTTTTCTGGGAAAGGGCATTTTCCTTCATGTCTCAGTCTTAGTTTTAACAGTAGCCTTAATGCTAATAACCAAGAATATATTTTGGCACATGGCAGCCAGAGGGCCTGATTGGCAGTTAATGAAAGATAAGGAGGATTCATTGCATGGAAAAGATTATTATTGAACAACTGAACCAATGCTTGTTACACCTTGGCTTTCCACTCCTAACGTGAGCCAAATGTTACGTCTCAATCTGCAAAGCGTGTAGTATTTTACAGATGTCTAAGGAAATAAATTATCATGTATATCAATTTTCTGGTGACATTTACTCCTTATAGCAATTGATCTGAAACCAAATGCATGTTCCAGCAATTAAGCTGACTGAAACAATGTAAAACTGTGGTGCTTTCAGAGGTTCCCACTCTTCCAACATGGGGAAAAAAAAACCAACCCAGAACTGTAGTGCAATGGAGAAAATTCCAGCTTTCCAAACCCTTTTCACTCAGTATCTGTAGTTTGCTTAACAGGGTTGGAGGCTTCAACATGTAATAAAAACATGAAGAAATATTCCATCTTTCTAATGAACAACTATCCCGTAACTTCGGGCAAGAACAATCTTGCTAATATAATTATTACTTGTTAATGTGAATAAACATGGGGAAGTGAAAGTGAACGCAGTGGCATATAGCATCCAGTCGGATCAGCTGGTTGTCAGGTGAGTTGTACAGTGTAATATGTTTTTTAATGTACTTTTTGACTGGCGGTGAGAGAGAAAAGGAACACAAAACAACAGGCTAGCCTTCAGTCTTCCAATAAATGTACTATCCAAACTTGCTTCCATAGAAAAAGCATATTTTTCAATAGATACACAATTTATCTAGAGAAAAAAAGACCAGAACTCATCAAGGTGTCATTGCAAGCAATGGGAGAATTTCTTCCCCTATCCATGAATCGGGACCAAAACTTTCATCCAGCGTCCAGTTTGCAGCATGAAAAAAGAAAAGGAAGTCAGGAGTTGCCAAAGGGATATAGAAAGGAATGCTGTAGTCTGCATTTCTGCTTCTGCATTTGAATGTTTACATTGCTATACTATTGCCAATTTTCCCAGCTCAGCTATCTACAGATTTTGGCCTCCGTCCTGTAAACACTCTGTTCTCATGCTTAAACTTCTTCATGTGACTAATCCCTGCTGAAGTCACCGTAACTATTCAGGTGCATAGTTTTACTTGCAGAGAAATGTAGGGAGGCTCAGGGTCTCGGAATGAAAGATGAAATGAATAAATGAAATATGAGTTTGTAAGAGAAGCAGTCATGCCTACCATGATTGCAGCTGAGCGGCTGCTATTTTACTCATGTATAATGGATGCCGCGTTGTCAAAACACATGGTGCTCCGTCTCTGTCTCGCCATCTCACTCAGCCTTTTTTTTCCCCTGAGAAATTTTAAGATGACATCAGACAACAAGAAACTATGTCCAATAGCATATCATTGCATCACTTTAATATGGTTTTAAAGAATATTATAATAAGCCAGGGACTACTTAGACAACCTACTGCATTTCTTTTTTTAGCTTCCCCTCCAAGATGCTGCCAAGAGTCACTTTGGCATGTTAAGCTGTACGCTTGAAACGCCTGCGACAGTCCCACATGCTGCACTGTCAGAAGTTAATGTATTTGCCCTATGGACATCACACATGAAGGAAAGTCAGAAATTATTTTCCTAGAATATTAAAAATATTGCTATTTTGAGACCATGGTTTAGTAGCGGCATTAGTGTTTTATCTAGCATTCTCTCTTTGAGTTCAATTTATTTAATTTCACCTCTTTGAAGAGGGCGTCTGTGAAAAGTGTGTCTTTTGTGGTGCTAGCCAGAAGAATCGGATCCAGTGACCCCAAATGCAGCCTATGAAAAATAACAAATTGTTTGTCAAAGCACCAGGTGATCCTCATTGTGTACTTTCATTAGATGTAAAAACACTTCTTTTGATTTGGTCTTCTATAAGAACTAGCCTTGCCATTTATATTAGCTTTCCTGTTTATACCACCTCGATATGTCAGTGGGATTCTCTGATACTGACTTAAAAGGGGCCAGGATTTCACCTTGCAACCCGTTTGTGGTAAGCATCACAAATCACATTATTAGCATTTAAGAAATAAGCAATAAGAGAGCCCACCTTCAGATGGAAGACGGAGGGTTGTTAGCAAGGGATCTATTTGAATGGTCACATGTAAGGTTTTTTGGTAAATGCGTTTGGGAATTTATTTCTTATTAAAAGACTAAAAGAGTTTTAGCTGTTGAAAAATGCAAAACGTCCCCAAAATCACTAGAATATATTCATAATTCTTTCCCTTCCTAGCCAGCTCCAAAACAATAAAAATGTTTTCATTGTTCTGAAATGAGGTATGTGTTTTTCAAGACCTTCTAATGATATTCATTTTCCACTCTTGGCTCCTGAAATTCTAGGTCAAACCTATTAACTTCTGTGAGGTTCTGCGTGGCTTAAAGATGGTTTCAGGGAATGTAAAATCAGTACCTCAGATTTACAGTATTTTTAGAACAGAGCAGATAACTGTACAGTTACATATAAAGAAGCTGTTCTGAAATAATTTACCGTGGTGTAAGAAAGAAAAGCTGGAAAGATTTCATCAAAAATCTAATGCTTCTTAGAGAAGCTAACTATAAGTCAGTCAGCAATGAAAGGAACAAGGAAAATGTCTTGCTAAGGGCTGACTCCGGCTTTTTCCAGCAGATTTTAAAGAAAAGCTTTCTTCATTTCTATTGTGCTTGAAACTGGCACAACATCGGCTTTTATTTCTATAGGGCTGTTTATCTGCTTTCACAATAAATGGTAGGTTATATTCCTTTACAGATGTTACACGTGTAACACATTCATTTTCATAAATCACAATAAAATCCCGAGAGAAAAGCATTGTTAGGCAAGTGTTATACTGAAAGATTGGGTATGCATATATGCAAGTGTGTGTGCATGCACTTAGGGGGGTTTTACCACAGAAGACATATTATCTAACATTACACCTATTTTTCTATAACTTATCTAAGCCAAATGACACAGTAAGACTGTATGAAAATCATAAGCCTCCTGAAATTTATTTCCCTTGAGAAAAAAAGATAGAAAATAGTTGCTTAATAGATTTTTTTCTATCCCAGCTATAGAATCTTGCTTCCATGCTGGATGCCATCAAAATTAACTTATTATGGCACAGGCATAAAGTTCCCACAGAAATTCAGATGCAAGACCGGCGCTGTAATTCTCTCTTTAGTTCTTTAGGACAGCTAAATGATTATCAACTCCATTTCGACTCAACGTTATAGTACTTATCCACAAGGAATAGCATTTATTACACTAAAACCCATGGTTTGGCATTGCTGGGAGTTTTTTTATTTATTTAAGTGCAAGTATTAGCTGCATTAAAACTGGTCACAATCCATTACGAAGGATAAAATACCAGCTGGAACAGAAAGGCCACGACCAGCTGGCATTTTATCCCATGCTTACCGGGGGCTGACTTGATTCGTGTTTGATTAGGTCTCTAGAGATTCAATATTCCCCAATTTGTCATCTATTAAGTGTTCTATTTATCACCAGAGAGAATAAAATCAACCTTTCCTCCCCTGTCCTTCCTATTGCTTCAGATACTCATGTCCAGCATGGTAAGAAGGTAAGCAGAAATGACAGCGGTAGTGGGGAAGGTCAATTTTATTTAGAAAGTTTTCTATATAGGTGATTAGGTATCTTTTGTGGGTTTTGCTATTGTTCCAAGTCAACAGATCTACCTTTTTCAAGGCTAAGCTAGGCTTTACCTACAACTTCTGCGGTTCAGAACCAGACATGACCACAAGCTGTTACAAGCTTCTCACAGATGAAGATGGCTACTTTCACAAACCCTTCCCTTGGTCACTTTGGTTCCCTTTCCGTATACTCACACTGGCATTCCCTCCTAACCTCATAAAAGGTGAAGGAGCTCCTTACCAAAACACTTCCTCAAAAAAGGGGCGTGCAGAAAAGTTCACTGAGGCCCAGCAGTCAGCACAGTTCATGCTTCCATTAAAATACTGAACAAACATTGCCCTTTTGAGGTACCTGGGCATGTGTGATTGCAGTTAAGCCCCAGCGCTGTGGAGCGCAGCCATCACTGCTAAATCTGCACACATCAGCTGGCAAGGTGAAGAATTACTCTTACCTCTCAAAATCACCCCCTTGACAAGGGGCACCAGAAAGAGCAATGTTGGTAAACGTGATACTATTGACAGACATGGAGTATTATTTTTTTTTCAACAGATTGGGACTATTTCTTTTATGAATCTACTCTGAAACCTTACAAATTAAAATTATTTTAACAATTACTCTAAGTCTAATAACTCCTTTGACAAAGGATGGCTAAGACAAATTCATTTTCACCTGGGTAATTTAAAATATTTTTTTCTCTCATAGAATAATGTATATACACTTGATACTTCATTCAAAGCCTGCCGGAACTGCTACTGTTCTTGCAAAGATGTGAGAGAAAATCGTGAAAGAAACCCTTCTTAAAGCCACCGCATATACCCTAATAATATATCCAGTAGGCCATTGCTTGTCTTCTGAATGCTGGGAGCAGGCAGGCTGTCTAACCCACGGTTACACCAAACCCTAAGGAGCACCACCAGACTGTTCAGAGGTTCTGCTGGGCCCCCAGCTTGTATAAAGGCAGTAACTAATTCAGCTTCAGCTTTTCATTTCCATCCTTTTACTTAAGGTTGAATTTGTAAAAGCTGCGTTCCCTGCGCATCGGGTAGCTTTGCTCTAATAATCCTAACTCCACAGAAGACCTAATACTAAGAGCGCAAACAGCACAATTTGTCAGCATGATATAAGGCTTTTTTTCCGAAGACAATTTGTGAAGCACATTTTAGGGAAGCTAATGTGGGGGAAAGGAAATTTTATGTTGCTGTGGCAACTCAAGTGAAAAAAAGAGATTCATGCAGCAACACCTATGTTCAGCGCAGTTTACTTTTAAAATACCATTGATTTCCTCAGCGAAGGAAAGCAATCAGCCAATTTTATAGAAGATGACTTCTGCCTTCCAACCCCACAGCGTTAAAAGTTCAAACTAAACCAAAGCTCTTCTCCAGCACAATTACTTGAGGCTTTTCAAAAGAGGAACCGATGTGCATCTGGCTGATGCACATGGTCTTGGTGAGTGAATGTTATTAGATTTACTTCAAATATTTAGCTCTTGGTCCAACCAGTAGCCCATGAAAAATGCTGGGAAATTCCACAATTCTGTTTATATTTCAGCACAGTCCAATTCTTTTTTCTCCCCGTGGCCGAACTTCAGCCTGCCAAAGGCCTCCTCCCCTAAGTAAGTTGTAGCCAAACCAGTATTAAACCCAGAAACAGAGGAAAAGCCAGTTCTTTCCCCAGAGAATGGGGTTTGTAAGGAGCCCACAATACAAATGGCTGTAACTGGAGAAGTATAGAAAACTCTCAGTTAACTACACAAGGGATCAATTAAAGGGTAGACTTTAAGGGGAATAGATGGTGTCCCACTGATCAGTATGAAAAAATGGGTTTTGATGAGAAAGAAAGCCTGAAACTAAAAGTGGAAAAAACAGATGCAGGGAGGAGCAGGGTGAAAGGACAGGGATGAAAATGGAAAGTCAGAAAGAAATAGAATTTTCAAGCAAATTAAGAGATGTATGGATTGTATTACAGGTAGCCTAGACAATGTGAAGACAGGTTTTTGAATTTGATGAAAAAGATTGAAAAACTACTAAAGGGATTTGGTGAATTGAGAGGTAAAAAGGTTAGGGCAGGAAGTACAGAGATCCTTGTCAGCAGCTCTTTCAATATATTGAAGGGAAGATAACTAGAAAGCAATGAGGATGTACGGAAAGGACCACAGTAATTCAGGAAAAAGTAGCAAAGACAGAGACTTGCATGCTTTGATGATTTCTTGTTTATAGCAGCATTCTCTGCAGGCATGCTTGGTATCTTGCCTGGAGACTCATCCTCCAGGCACTAAGAATTATAGCTCCGCAGAGGTACGAGCAGGAGCGTGGCACTCCAGTCTCCCAAACAGGGAGCTCCCCTGCACGAATGGACCTCGGTGGATAAAGCCCTGCACATGTTTTGGTACATTTGAAATGTTTAGCAGTATAACTGCATATTTAACACATGATGTAAAAGATAAAGACACTAACCTACCGTAAAACACGTGTAATCCTAAAGCTGAGGATGACAATAACAAAAATGACGCATGCACAGCCTGTGGCTTGGAACAAATGTGTCATGGGGAGGAACTCATTGTTTCACTTTACACGAGTGCCTAGGAGTTCGGGGTTGGTTTGGCTTTGGTTTGTTGTTTTTTTTCTTTTCTGAGAACTGAAAAGGTTGCTCGGTGGCAAGAGTGGGCAGCAGGCAGGCCTCCTTCCTCACTGGCGCTTGAACGCGCCGTTCCTGAAGCAGCGGCTGCTTTCCAGCAAGGAAATATTGTCACTCTTGCTTTCTCCTCGGATGCCACGCAGCAGGTTTCATGATATTTGGCTTTTTCTCCCCTGTTTTAAAAAGTTACCTAGGAATGAAAGAAAAACTCTCTTGGACTACTCCGTTACATACAACTTTATTTCTTGATCGATATTAATTCAAAGTCACTTACCTAGGAAAGACTCTACGTTTACTACAGGGAAAACCCTTTTCTCATGGAATTTCCTTTTCTTTCTTGGCCAGAGTGAGCACTGGCAAATAATGTGGCCTTTTCTGATGAAGATCAGCTGTTTTTCACTGAACAATAAGCCATTTCCAGTTAGTATAGTTATTGTTTGAATTTCTTCTACAGCTTTGATGATGTTGTTGGTTGCATTTAATTATATCCCTGTGGAAACAAAGAGATAACATCCTCCTTTCTCAATATATCTCTCTCTCACACATGCTAGGAACCAGCTTCCTAATTACCGAGTAAGGCTACTGCTAATGACAACATAATCAAAATGTAGAAATTCATTTTTCAAATGCATGAAAAAACACCATCTGCATGCATCTTTTAAGTGAGACATTAAAAGCCTGACTCCGTCTGTTCTGTGGACATTAAAAATGTGTAAAAATGAGGGTTTTCCCTGGTGTCTTTGGCCAAATTCTCTCTTTTACCCAGAATTGCTCAGTCTGTTCAGTTCAAATTATTCATAATACTACATCTAATTTTCCTTTCTTTAATTTCATGTCATTACTTCTCATCACATTCCTTCTCAGCACTTAACCCTTTCCAAGACAGATTATTATGAAACTCATTTAATTATGATTCAGCCGAGCTTGGTATGCTCAATTCCCTTTGTTCGCTATTTTTGCTGTTTTTTTCTCTCTTTCTCACATTCTGGTAACGTATTTTTGTAACAAGATGCTCAGATCTTAATGAAATAGTTCCTGTCTTGTCACACAGGGAGAGGGACTCTCACTTCTCCCTCATATCTTCAGATAGCCTAAAGCCCTCATCCCTTTTATTGCCGTACCCCATAATATCTAAATGAGAGGTAAAGTCGTGTCTCATTTGCTGTTCAGTGTCACCTCTAGATCTCTCTGTTACCTCCAGTTCTTTTCAAGGCGGCATCTTGGGCTTTCCCTTCATCTGAGCTTTTACTACCTGAACTGTTTCCCTCTTTGTCTATGTACTTATTTTATAAGTAAAATCCTTGATCTATTTTCTGTCTGTATATTTTCCCCGGAGATCTTTATTATTAGCAATTCTCTCTGGGAACCATTTGTATTTTAACTTTTTTTTTTTTCCTCACTAGTATTTCTATTTCTCACAAATCAGTAAAATCTGCAAATTACATTAATAAATTTATAAGACTGATCCTAATTGCCTGTGCGCCTGCCCTTATTCCCTGCTGATTATTTGTGTTATTGCCTAATGCTTTAGTAAGCTTTAGTAAGCATTCAGCCCATATCAACATATCTCAGCAAAGACAACTTTGGGGTAGATGCTTTGCCGGATATTTAGAATCTGCTTCAATACCACTGAATTCAGCTGAAATAGTTCAAGTGACACTGATGGTTTCCAATTCAAAAGGAATGGCACAGCTTCTAGATGATCACAGCTGGGCTATATGCCTTGCTATTAAAGCTCCAAGCAGGATAATCAACAGGAAGAATCAGATCTGTGGTAAGGACTAAAGAAGCATTTGGCAGAGCAGCATCTCTGAGAGGAGAGTTCCAGGCTATCCTGGAAATGAAAGGAATGCAACATGAGTATATTTTATTAACAGAAATGCCTACAGGAATAACATTTCAGCTACCAAAACTTTGAACAGCCCTTTTCAATGTTTCTCTTTGAATGGAACTAAATTTCTCTCTCATTAGAAATCTTTTCCAGCCCCAGTAGACTACAAATTGAGTTGAAGAATCACCAACAATTTTGAACAATACACTCCTGAGAAAATTCTGTATCCAGTGAGGAACATTTCATAACCAAGTGGAAAAACAAATTGAGAGGTATTTTTGCTCATGTACAAACCTACTTTTTCCATGCTGGCTTCTAATCAGCATACCAATGACTCCTGATATTGTGTGTGCTATGAGTTTCAATTACATTTATAAATATGTCATATCCCAGAAAAGACAAATAGTCTAAAATTACATAATTAATATGTGAAGGTAGCCTTATTAATAAATTTATTTTTTTCATAGCAGCAATTAATTATTCTCAGAGCAACAGGTTTTTTCCCCCCTGTAAATTAGGGCATTTCTTAATTGTTTGGAATTGTCGGTAAGAGATTAGCAGTACCGAGCTGAGGAACTTCCTTCAGGCTGCAATTGCAGCCACAAGAGAGGAGAGTTGAAAATAGCAAGGAAAAGCAACCACTTCTCCAGTGCACACTGAGCCACAAGGCACAGAACCATTCCCCAAAGAAGACAGGGGGTTCTGTATTTTTTGAGGCTTCAGCATCAGCAAGAATATCTCCTACCTCCTTCAGGGAAAAATTCCTGTTCTCTGTATGTGCAGATACTTATGACAAAAATATTATCTCACTGAACTTTGAAGGATCAATTCTGGCAGGGATTAAATGGCAATACTGGTGAATAAGTGGTGATGTTATGAGTTTGTAACATTTTTTAGACCTACTATCAGAGATGCTTTTAATTATCATAAATTCCTGGTTGTAAGGTGATGTAAGACTTTCTGAGGAAGGCAGAGGCACATGGAAACAAATTTTATCCTAGGCACCAAACTGGTCCACCTTTCCAACAGATATTTCTACCAAAACACGTTTCTTCAGTATCATCAGTAAATTAGACAGAACATTGAGAGCCGGTAAATGAAAATGTAAAACCTGACAAGTTGAAAGTGTCATAGGTGCTTTTCTTCTCTGAAGACAGTCTCCCACATCCTGCATCTGCATCCTGCATCCTGCGCCCCCCACCCCGATGCCAAAGGCTGCCCAGCTGGAGGCCACTGCAGCCTCAGCCTCCCACCTCCCTCCCGGCGGGCCAGTCCTGCTCCTACTCCTAGGCAGGTACTTTAAACCCCTCTGAGACCCTGAATTGCTAGGGGGGCCAGGGAAGAAAGAGAAAAAAAAGAAAATACACATACAATCCCCAGAAGGCCAAAAAAAAATTTTATTAAACACGTGTGCCAATAAATTATCACAAAAATGTACATACGCATGGATAGGGAGGGGGAAAGAAACACAGTTTTCTAGGGCATCATCTTCTTTAACTAAAGCACACAGCCTGTACTTGTGACCGGGCATCAGTGCCGTGAATTGTAAGTATACAATTCACAAATACCAAATACCAAGACTTGAGACAAACACCCAGCCCACTGGAGCTCCTTGCTCTCCACTGCAATTGGGGAGTAACTTTCTTCTGGGTAATGTATTTACATTGAAAGATAAGGGACAGAGAGCAAAAGGGAATACCATTATTTCTGTTTGGTTAAAGGACAGATCCTTTAGATGAACACGTCAAAAGGTCACTCAGAAAAAAGAAACAAAAAAAAAAGAAGAAAGAAAAAAGGTAAAATTGTTCAGATGTAAGCCTAACCCTGGATCTAAATATTATTTAAGGTCATTACAGAACCCAAGGTCATTTGAGGAACTTAAGTCAAACCAAAATTCATGATCTGTATTGATTTTCACAGTAAGCTTGTGCAACAGTTGTGGTAACGTTTATTCCACCCATCAAAGAAGCCACTTAAGAACTAGAAAAGGTATTGTATTGAGAAGCAGTTATGAGAAACCAATGAAAGCTGCCTTCCCACGGATTTGTGTCAGGTAGCTGAGGACAAGCCACAACTGCAGCTTCTCCTCCAGTGGTGGCATTCAGAAACCACCCCCCCAGCAGACAACAACTCCTCTGATGCCTTATAAAAGCTCATGCTGCAGCTTTTCTCTCAAACAGTAAGAGCGGAGCTCTCTATCTAGCCACCTATCTTCCAATAATTTGTAAGGTCACTGGCCTTACATCTGCTCTTACTGTGCGGGACCCACAGACACAGTCATATCAAACTAGCTACAGATGATTGTTTTAACCAGGCTACAAGGAGCACAGAGCACAGCCATTTCATTGTGGTTTTTCATTAGATAAATGACAGGTGGGATAGTGGGTTGGGGTTTCTGAAGGGACTGGAAGATGTTTTCAGAACTTCTTTCCTTTCCCCAATCCCAAAAGAAATGTCAGCTAAAAAGGGAGGAAAATGGAAATTAACATCATGTTTGCTTCCATACTGTAAATCGCTTTTTCTCTCCTATCCCACTGGCACCAGCACAAATCTAAAGTAAGAAGCTTCTATATATTTGTACATTGTGAGTCTGATTTTCTCCAGAGAAGGAATCTAGTTAATTAATAGATTTTAGATTTTAGATTTTAGATTTTTAGATTTCACCTACAAGACTAAGGCTTTCACATCAGGCTTCATTCGTTGCTACCCTGTGCAGTCATCATCTCTGGATCAGCAGTGGCCTCAGACCCAGCAATGGGGGATCTCCAGTTAACAGAGGATGAAGCAGTTACTTCTTTTCTGTGTCTTCTCAAGTGCCCCTATGTAAAGTACGTGCCAAAGGCACGTACCATAAATCAAGAATGTTTTTGCCTCTTCTACCCTCGAGTGTAGAAGCTTAAGCCAATCCAAAGTCAACCACCTACCAAAAGAAAGAGTCTTTCTTCTAAACCCAAGCTGTAGACTTGAGCCCCTGCTCTGTGTCAGCACCATCATTCATCCAGTGATGAAGTGAGCTGCAGCAACTCAGATCTGGCTGAGAAGAAAGACTTAACCCATTTTTCCTCACCAAAAACTTCTCAGCCAGAACAGATCTGCATCTTCATGCAATTGCATAATTGCTCCTGTCCAAACAAGGAAGGGCATGGGAACATGCAGATGAAAGCAGGGGCAGGGGAAATTACTCCATTCAGCAACACCACTGTAGGCTGGCTGAATTCACATTTTAATCACTCCTCTCTGGAATGCAATCCTCTAAACCAACATAAAAACTGCTATTTGTGTGGTTTCTGACTTAAGATGAGAGCTAAGTGATATTCATAACAATAGATATTATTATGCTGAATTCTAACTTAACCCCAATTTTTGCCTTTCTATCTCTGGTATAGCATTACCTGTTACAATCTTCCAGTTCCTGTGATTGAACTTCTGCTGTACACACAGCACAGTAATTCCCAGGAACATATCTGATTCCAAAGGAGTGAGATAAGAAGAGTAGTTAATAGATTTTCTTACTAGCACACTTTTGAAGTGGCTAGTGGGAGTTTCCATTTTCCTTTGGCATCTGCCTATAGAAGAAATAAAAGAACAAGAGAAAAAGTCTCTGAAGGCTACAATTGTCCAAGTTGGATTTAGAGACTAAAATAAAACTGAGAATGTCTTGGTGGTATTCAGTGACTTTTAGTTGGTTCAGAATGAGGACATCTATTCCACAAAAAAGGTATGTTCTCATTTTGGGCTGCCTCAACCAATTTGACTAATTCGGGCTAAAGCAGCAAGGTAACTTGGGAGCTAAGTTGGAATAGCAGCTGACAGGGAGCCTGGGGCTGAAGCCACGCTGTTCAAATTAAAATCCACATTGCAAGAATAGCACTGCTATTCTAACCTGTGGTTGGAACACACGTCTTGTGTTGAATTTTGGAGAAAAATTCTACTGCAGGCAGCCCTTTGTCCCTGACAGAATCATATTAAAAACTTCATCTCCATATCTGTTACTGCAATATAATCTTTGCTTAAATGATTTCCCATTTGAAAGTCTTAATTTCAGACTTTTTTTTTGATCTTAATTCTGTATATACTACATTGACCTATTGCAACAAAGAGAGAAAACTGTAAAACACATTTTTTTTTAAATTTTATTAAGGAAATGGGGGGGTGGAGGGGTGGAAAGAGTGATGCAGACCGTATGCATGTGTATGCTTTCTTTTCATACCTGTGTCTAGCTGGGCTGGAAGCTACAGCATCCTTCTGTAGTGCCAGGGCAGTATGAGGGAGGGGTCAGACACCCTCCTCCTTCAGCTGAGTGCTCTGGTGGGCTCTGCCCCTCGCAACAGGAAGGCCATATATCCCACCTAGTTAAAACAGACTCCATCAGTGGCTTTTCACCGGCAGCCTGAGAACCCTGTAACACTACCAGCACAGCAGAATATTCACCAGAATAGCAAAAGCGGTTTGTTCCAATATTTCCATTTCGGTATAGAAGTAATAATATACACAGGACTTTCATTGCACTTGAAAGAGGACAAAAACTTTGCTACATCCCACTCCTGTTGTGTCTGAGAGAGTACCCAAACCAAGTGAAGACCTCATGTTTTGAAGATTAATTGCCAGCAATGCGGCTAAAGGAATAGTCTTAGACGGATGGTGATTATTTGCTGTTGATCAGTATTGTTCAGTGCCTGAACAGGGCAGGCAGACATTTCATCAGTTTGTGATTATCAGAAGCCAACACAGCAGTTCCCTGGAAAGAAGGGGTTTTGCGTGGATAGCAATTTTGATTTTCATATGCACATTTACTACTTATAAAACTGCAAGAAAGAAAGATAAGCAGAAACATTTGCTAAAATGGTGTTAACTCCAATTTGTCCAGAAACCGTTCACTGAGATCTCACAAAAAAACGTGATTTTCCATGACTAAATACGGGTGCTACTATAATGTCTACATCTAGGCTAAGAGATGTTGTCGATATAATCAGTCTTCACGGATTAGATGATTTTTATCTCATTCCTGTAGTAGCCACCTACATTTGGTCAGATTAATCACTCAGTTGACCATGTTAACCAGATTTCCCCTGACTAACAGAGGTTTGGATAATTAGCTCAGATGCAGACATCGACATTATAGATGATTAAAGTTTGCAAGATGGATATTAATTTTTTTTAATTTTTGAACTTGACCTGCCAAGGGATTTTTTTATCTTCTAGGTTTTTTCCTACTGAACCACTGCTCCATCAAAGAGGACTATCTAAAATGTGCTCTCACTATTGCATTCCTAGTTCAGCATTACACTCATTTGGCCATTCAAGACAGTGAATGGGAAAGATTACACAGGAGCTCAGCAATTTACTCCTAATGCCAAGGTTAAACACCCCTTCAGTCCAAAAGAAACTTCTATTCATGCTTAGAGAAAGGCCATAAAGAGAACATGAAATGCAAAACATACAGTTCAAAGAGAGTACAATTCTGTTCCATTACAAATTATACTCTTCTTTGGATTTCTTTTGTCCTACAAACCAGATGACTACTTACAATCAATCTGCAATGCCTATCTTTAATATTGAAGCTAAAAATCTACCTTCATGCTCAACAAAATGGGCAAGGAGATGCTCCTACAGTCTGAAGACATAAAGTCAATAATGACAGAAGAGAGAACGGGAAAGAAACCAACCTGCCCAAATAAGTAGTATCTGTACCAGCAGATAGCTCGAAAATGAAAATCCAGAACTTAGATCAGCTGATTTTAGTAAATACTTCAAGGGTGTCAAAGCTTTTAATTACTCATTATTAAATGTTCATCAGTCTTACAGTCTTACTTTGGAGCAGGGACAATAATTTATGAATTATTTGTGGAGAATTTAGCACCTGGGAGCAATTAACAGGAGGTTTTTTACTTTTGGTCCTACTGCCGTGTAAAGGTTAAATAAGGTTAGCTCAAAACCACGAAATTTTGCACCGCTGGTTCTGATACAGCTCATGGGAGAACTACAGAAACGGCCCATCGGTGCGGCTCATCCCTCCCGCTCCCCAGTTTCGTTCTTTGGGTGAGTCTATTAAACAACATGCGATGGACCATTAAGTGAGCGCTCAGTAATTTAACAGCTTTGCTCAGCAAGGTTACTTACAGAGTCTGATTCACTTCATATATTTTAAAGACAGATTAAGTTGTGGGGTTTTTTTTATTTTCGCTGGATGACTTGATCAAACCATAGGGTTCCCCTTTCACTTTAAAGTTTTGTTCTTGCTCACTTTAAATGCTCCTCTGCAGTGTTGCCCCAGAGCATTCCAGCCACTCCCATATCTGAGAGAAACAATCCTGGCTGATATTTTATTTTCCTGAGTTAGTTTAACTGGCTGGATCATTTGTTTCTCTTAAAGCATTCTTATACAGCTTGACATTTGCAAGAAGATCAAGAAATTCACATGATAAATGGAGGTCAGCTCATCAGAAACTGAACCCTTTAATCCACTAGACAAATGGTTAAATTTAAATCAAAAAGGAATGGATCTGGGATAATTTCAAACCCATTTGAAAACTGTTCAGACTAATTGCAGGCAGAGAGGGTTAGCTGAAAATAAAATTGTTTGGACTGAAATTTATCTCCCAGAACCTAGCAAAACAAAAAAATATGGACATTTTTTCTATTCAAGGTAGAGTTAGAATTTACTCAACTGTTTTTCTTTTTGATTTATGCTGTCTGAAACTGAATCATTGTACGTTATAAAAATAATTTCTGAAGCAATAACTTTATAGCTTCCAAATGTTGCCAGTGTCATAAACAGTGACATTTGTAAGCTGCTGAAGGAAAATTTCAAGAACAGAAAGCTCTGAATTTCTCAGACTAATCTTATTCAGACAGATCTGAAGCCAGAGCCAAATTCAGAATTACACTCTCAGTAAATTCAGGCCACTGTTTCTCAATAGCTACTGCCTACCTAATTAGGACTGTTTCAAATGAGGGTGAAGCCAGAAATAAGTCTCCATTAAATGGCTCAGACTACTAACGTCTTTAAAGTTAAGAATGTGTGGTGTATATCTGCTTTATCCCTATTACCAATATCTTGAAAATAAGCCAGTTTTATTATTTTAAATAACCTACAGTCTTATCCAACTCTTGTCAGCTTCTAAGCTGAGAAGAGAGAGGAAGAGAAGGAGAGTGGGGGGAGAGAGAGAGAGGGAGAGAGACTGTTCCCTTTGATTCAGGAAAAAAGCTGTAAGAGGTATCTTTCATCTAAGAGATGAAGCAGGAGGAACTTTCACCTAAGCAGAGCCAAAGGTTTGGGTGAGGGTTTTCCCATCTATTGCTGGCAGCAAAAGCCACAGGAAGAGTAACTTATCTCTGAAATTGAAAAAGGAACATACAACAGAGAGAAAATGCACTGCATTCACATATACACAAACCCTCTCCATTTCATGGTTAAGTACGGCTTCTTTCCAGAGCTGCCTTTTAGCACAGCTTTAAAGAAACTGCGCCCAACCCCCACAAAGCTACGTGCATTTTGACCGTGGCCACTGAATAGCTAAAAGCTGCTTCACACCCTGTTATAGCGAACATTTCTTTAAAAACAGGAATCTGATCAATCTTCTTTTCCTGGCAACTTTGCTTCCTCTCTCCCTCCCCACAGGTACGTTTCTCAACACCACATCTTACGCAGCTGATGGTTTGCCTCGCTTCCGTAAACACAAAGTCGATCTGGAAGACTCTGTTGGTAGTCCTCCTGCTTCATAAACACCGCCACTAATTACCTGGACCTGAGAAAACAATGCAGTGATTTATCTGCTTCTACTGCACGTCCTCCGCCTGTCCGTGGTTTCCAGCTGGTAGGAGGGGAAAGGAAGGGAGGGAAGAAGTGCTGAAGCACAACTTAGCCTACAAAACCCAGATGCCACATACACCTCATGTACCAAGAGAAACTGGGTTTGTTTTGGGAAGAAAACCTTAGGAGAAGCCAAACCACTGTATACATACCAACCTATAAATCTAGGCAAAAAATTTTTCGCAGTTCCAGGAACACATGTAAATAAATGCAGCTGTACAGTAAAACCATACCCACGCCAGGAGGGAAAAAGTTTATCCACACAGGGGAAAACCAAAATATGTAACTCTGTCTTTACAGTACAGTAACTGCTTTATACCAAGACTTCTGCAGAAATTTGTTTCTTGTACTTACCAAGGGAATGCAGTAGCTTGGCTTTTGGGCAAAGGAAGGGCGATTGCTGCTTTGTTTCACCTACATTCTGACTATTCTGTGCGTGAGGGGAATGTCCTTCAGACGAGCTGAACAAAGATCTTCCATATCCCTCAGTTTCGTTCTATTTCACTCGTGTGGAATGCCGCAGAGACAAAATAAGTAGACTTTGGTCAGAAACAGTGAAATATTATCATTCCTCCAAGACAGAATGCGTTTGGTGAACCAGTAATCCTATTTTCTTTAAGAACAACTCAACAACAGAGTGATGTTGCTAGTTATTATTTTCATTTTCAATATAACTTAGTTTAAAATTTACTTTTTTCAGTACCAAAGCTTTGAGTTGCTTTCTTTTGTTTTTCATCTTTTTTAGGCCAAAGCTATTCACTGGGCCACCTAAAAAGGCAATTTAACACTTCATTTTCAGTACCTGAAGGGTTTTTTCTAATAAAACATTTTGACCAAATGCTAATCACCTGCAATTGAATGCTCTTGATTGCTGAGCTGATCGCTTGCACTGTGATCTACGCACGTGGTTATATTTCTTCTGCTAAACACATATTTGCAGAGCTATTTCGTATAGGGTATATATAACAGTACTCCCACATCATTCCTACGCAAAGTCCCATAGGAATGAGATGTTGTATGAGAGGCATTAAAGCGACGCACCAGTTAGGAAGAGGAGAATTTCAGCTTTGCAGTATCTGTCTTGTTGCAGTACCACTCTGACAGTTCAATCTCCCAAAGCAAAGTGGCAAACACAGAAACTATACCACAATTTGCTCTTCCATTCGGGCTTCAAAAGGCCCCTTTTAAAATGATTCTGACACCACATACACATTCACGTGCCAAGGAGCTGCGCTAACCTCTATAGAGATACTGATTTGGAAAAGGCGAGGTGACCGTACTACCTTGAAACAACCAGTGGTTTTATAGAATCATAGAATGGTTCGGGTTGGAAGGGACCTTAAAGATCAACTAGTTCCAACCCCCCTGCCATGGGCAGGGACACCTCCCACTAGCCCAGGCTGCTCAAAGCCCCATCCAGCCTGGCCTCGAACACTCCCAGGGACGGGGCATCCACAACTTCTCTGGGCAACCTGCTCTCTTTCTCCTTTCCTGCTGATTTATATTAGCATAACAAACTATAATATTACTTTAATAAAAAAAAAGTCACAACATCCAAGTTGATTTTTTAAAAGCAATCATGAGCCTTTTGCCTTTGTCTTTTTGTTTTACATCATATTAGCACAGCCCATTTCCCACCTCCCATCTCTGCCCAGCTCCTTTCAGTCCACAGGGCCTGGGATAGCATCCTAAAATTAACATCTCAAATGAAACTTCCAGCCGTCTGTGTATGCTCTAAAATTCCACCCTGCAAAACAGCCAAAAAAAAAAAAAAAAAAAAAGAAAAGAAGAAGTTTCATGTAACACTTTGTTGCTTTCTATCTTGGAAAAAAATCTGATTCCTTAAGCTCCCTGACTGCACCAAGAGGGCCCACTGCATCTGTTAAACTCATTGACTGTGACTTCTGCTTTCATATGAAGCAAAATTTCAGCTTTATGAGCTTTAGTTTGTGTGAAGCCCAGCAATAACGTCATCAGAGCCCCGCGGGCATGGCAGGGAGGACGGACAAGGATGACATGCCGTAGACTTTGTGGGACCAGGTCCAACGGGACTACGCACTCCATCTAGAACACTGCTGAGTCTCAGCGCAATCCAAAATACCATTCGTGTTACAATATTTTGAGCTGCCAACCACTGGTAAATTTATTGACTGTCAGGCTAAAAAACCACAGAGAAGTAAGCCATTTATTTTATTATACTTTTAGATGTCCATTACGATGGTAAAATATAGTAGGAGAAAAAATACTTTCCCTCCTCTCTTGAGGGATATTTCCAGATTACTGGAATGGCTTGACTGCTCTTATTTGGATAATTTTTGCAGCGTACATGGAGCCATACAGATGTCATATATGAAAACACAGCATGGATTTATGGATTTTTGAATAGGAGGTCTGCTTCAAAAATTTCCCTCGGCCTTCACACAAAAATACAGGGAAGAGAAATAAACTCTGTTGTGCTTTTAGTGCCCCAAGCATAACAGATAACCAGTTAATGCATAATTACAGAACCCTACTAAGAAAAAAGATCGTCCTCTGAGAGTCCAATTTTAATTATGCTCCAGCCAATGACTGCTTTCAGCACTGACTTCAACTGGAGAAAGGCATACGACTTACAAACTGCATTACCCATACAGATTTAGGAACTAAGATGGGACCCGGAGTGTAGTTAAATTCTAAATTGGAGTGTAGTTTATTCTTCCAATTAATTCATGGTTGTGAATACTAACCTGCAGGGAGATTAGATAGGTTCTTTCTAAACGGTATTTGGGCTTTTTCACTATTTCAGTGAATGAAATTCCAGCAATAAAAGTGATTGTCATCTTAAAAATTTTGTGGAGAGGATGCACTGCTTGGCACATCAAATTGTAAAATCTCTAATTATATGTTGCAATAAGCAGCCAAATGCTGCTGTAGCAACACACCACTAAACACAGTCTCCTTTTTGAAAGGTGTAAATATAAACAACAGACTTTTGCCACAGCTGCACCGGCTGATCGTAAGTAACCAATGCTTTTTTATTATTATTTTTTTCTCTAAATCTCTTCACCCAGAGGGCCCAATTCTCCAGTGATTGACACCACTGTAATTTAACTGACTTCAACACTGCAAGTCCCCTTATCCACAAACGAGAGCAGAATCCAATCGGTGGAGGGGGTAGGGGTTTCCACACAGAAGAACATATCTCTCCCTAGGCATACGGGGAGAAGATTCCACAGATTTCTTTCTCTCAGAATCTAAATAAGCTTAAACTAGTTCTGATGTAATTTTTCAGCTTGGTCAGAAAGCTCTCCAGTTTAACAAGGCCAATGAGGTCAATCAAAGCCATCACTTTTTTGTGTGCTGAAAGCAGGAAATGAGAATCCGGAGCTTTAAAAAATATATTCAGGGAAGAATAAATTTCATAGATGAGCAAATTCACACTCTTCCTTTTATTGTTTTTAGGTTTTCTGCAAGTCTCTTTCCACACAGAGTTGTGCTGCATGTTTTACAATATTTATATTTCACTCTATTTCTTGATTGTGAAAGGGAGAACAAAAGGGTGGGAATACGTTCTTTCAAAAGCTGCTACCATTGTTTAAGGAAAAATAAAAACTTAGCGCAGCTTCATGGTATGTAGGAAGATGAACACAGAATTCTGTGCTAAGCAAGGGCTCTAGTTTCCTACTCCTAGCGGTTCTGGAAGATGGTTTTTACACACCAGAGGTGACTGAAGGGAAAATCTGGATGTAAGATGGCCCCAAGCTCAGGGTGGCAGTGGAGCAGCTTGCCTGGCAGTTGTCCCTGGGAAGCATCCAGGCCCTGACCCCCGCACTATCCGCCATAAATCCAGACAGGGCTTTCTGAAGAACCTGCCCTGCCATCCATAGCACAGAGGCAAACCTGAGGCACGTTTTAGCCTCGCAAAATTGCTTTTTTCACAGAAAAACTTCAGTTAAAAATTTTCCAAGGAGTGTTACGTTCAGGAAGATAGTAGAAAACACCTCCCATCTTCAGGTCAGCCAGGAAACAAATGTACAAGGCAGCTTACAGAAAACATTGTGATGGCTACCATGAGGCTATTTTTCCTTTAGGGTTGGGCTACATGGAGACAAATTTTCCAAAGATTTCTCTTTCCTTTTTGGCATCATAAGAACTGAATTTTCAAAAGAATTTATCAAACCGTGTGTTATCCCTCTGGCTGTTGAACTTCCCAGACACGGCATTTAAAAATGCCCTTCAGAATCCAGCACGTAGCCCTGTGCCTTTTATGTGTGTTTTCTTGATTTTGCTTTTCTGCTCCTTGTTCAGCGTCCCACGTAGTTTCACTTTTGTGACATCTGGGCTTTTCTGGAAGCCTTTTCTGGAAAGCCTTCTGCAAATCATACCCATATTGTGCAAATAAAGAGGTTACCTATGAGGAAAAGAGACGCAAATATCTGTACAAATCCTGCACGTTATCTGCAGGATCTAGATGAAAATTTGTCCCCACGACCCTTTTGACTGTGCTGACAGCTGCAGATCTGTTTCCTCCTGGGGCTGAAAATCAAATTACAAAAAGGTGCTGACTAAAACTGACAGTCCCTTTCCTGCAGTAATGATGTTGGCTAATACATGGTTCTCAAAACGAAATAATATTACCTATCTATCTTATTGATTAATATATAAAATATCACAGATGCCTAAATACTGAGTGTTGATTTTCCAGTGATTTAGACGTATTTTCAAGCTTGTGGTTAGGAGAGGTTTTACTCTGTTTTGATCTGAAAAGCCAGAAGCATTATAGCAACTGTTAAATCTCTGTAAGATGAACACTTGTCTGTTTTCTTTATAACAGTTACATTCGCTATTCTAAATTGTAAAATCCTAAGCAAGGGAAATATATTGCTTAAGCAGACAAATGCACATATTTTGAGCTCTCAGCCTTCAGGCATCTAGCTCTTGACTTGGTCTGGACAGACATAAAGAAGTACCAAATACGTACCTAGAAATTGTATGTATCTATCCCCTTTAAGAGAATGTTCTGAGATGTTTTTCACAGAATCACACAGAGTCACAGAATGGTTTGGGTTGGAAGGGACCTTAAAGATCATCTAGTTCCAACCCCCCTGCCATGGGCAGGGACACCTCCCACTAGACCAGGCTGCTCAAAGCCCCATCCAGCCTGGCCTTGAACACCTCCAGGGACGGGGCATCCGCAACCTCCCTGGGCAACCTGTTCCAGTGCCTCACCACCCTCACAGGAAAGAATTTCTTCCTGATATCCAATCTAAATCTACCCTCTTTCAGTTTGAAGCCGTTACCCCGTGTCCTATCATTACACTCCCTGATAAAGATCCTTCCTGTAGGCCCCCTTTAGGTACTGGAAGGCTGCTATAAGGTCTCCTCAGAGCCTTCTCTTCTCCAGGCTGATATTTCTGCATTTTATATGTGTTTGGTTTTGGTACTGGCACTGGATTTGGTACACTTTGTGCAGGATCACTTAGGATCACTGCAAGTTTTGCCAGTAGTTAAGGTGACCCTGCAGTTGCAGACCTTATGAAAAAAATAATAAGAGGTAACAGTGGAAAATGGATTTCTTGACCTGTCACAAGAGAAGACAGAAAGACACAGCACTAGAGTCTCTGCCTCAGAACATGGTCTGAAATGTTCACCTTTGACAACAAGAGTGTAATTTGGTTTTCATACTCATTTGTTTTGGGTCATTTAGGGACATCTCCTGAGGTCGTCCCTCAGAAGTCTTTATTCATTACCAAGAAACAGCAATAGAGAAAATAAATGCCCTGAAATGTGTTAAGTTACTACACGCAACTGAAACTGGCTCCAAAGTCATTAGCTGAAGGACTCGGGACTCTGCAAGCTCATTTCTTGTGAAGCAACCAGTATGTCCCACAACAGTTACACATTGACGGAAAAAATGGAACTGAAATTGTCGCCTAACAAGGGATGCCTCAAAACGTAAACAGGACCTGTACAATGGAGCATGCTGCTGCAGAGAAAAAGGATCAGCAATTTCTGAACTTAACATAACTTATTTCATTACTCTTGCTTTCCCCTTATACTTTCTCATTCCCACTCACCCCAGCCAACCCAAGCATTTCTCTCGTCAGAAGAAAGAAAGAATACCACATGCGTTTGAAAATCTTTAGAAGACATGCTATAGTAAAATGTCATTCAGAAAGTTTGGAGGAAAATTTCATCTCTCTTGAGGAAGGCAGGCACTGGTTTACCACAAACTGAGGTTCTCAAACGGTCTGTAAGGCCACTTAGATACCAGATTCTCTGCAATTATTCTGGTAAAGGATAAAAGTTAAATAATCTAGAACTGAAAAGCTCAATATCCCATTATCATAGAATCATAGAATTGTTAGGGTTGGAAGGGACCTTAAAGATCATCTCGTTCCAACCCCCCTGCCATGGGCAGGGACACCTCCCACTAGATCAGGTTGCTCAGAGCCCCGTCCAGCCTGGCCTCAAAAACTTCCAGGGATGGGGCTTCCACCACCTCTCTGGGCAACCTGTTCCAGTGTCTCACCACCCTCATGGTGGAGAACTTCTTCCTCACGTCCAGTCTGAATTGACCCATCTCTAGTTTTAATCCATTCCCTCTAGTCCTACCATTACCTGACATCCTAAAAAGTCCCTCACCAGCTTTCTTGTAGGCCCCCTGAAGATACTGGTAGGCCACTATAAGGTCTCCTCAGAGCCTTCTTTTCTCCAGACTGAACAACCCCAACTCTCTTATTCTCTCATCAAACCCTTTAGCCAGCTAACACCCTATGACATGGGATTATCCTAAACTTATCAGCAAATAAATTGCCGACTTTGCCTGAAAATACTAAAGAGCAAGGAACACAAAAGATCATTTATATTTAGAACAGCAAAATCAGCTGATAAATCTCAAACATGATTGGCTTCATAGCATTTTGTTAAGGACCTGAAAATCATTCGTTCTCTTTTAAAGCGAACCCCGTTTGAATACACATAGCAGTTAAACTGCCTAACAAGATTTATGATCAAAGCAAACGTGAAATAATTGCTAGTGGTTTGTGCAGCAAAATGCCTCATACAAACAAAGGCAACAATATCAATAGAAACTAATTTGGTTCAAAATGTAAGGAAACAGACCTCACAGGGGGGGAAATAAAAAATGTGTACATTCATGTTATCAATTCACAGTTATTTTTAAACTTCCCCTGTGAAGTGACAGCACCAGCAGAAATGAGTTTTCCTGAACCGTACACTGTTTGTAAGTGTGATCTGGGTAATAAGGATTTCAGATTCTGTCATCTTCCAGAGCTCAGACATCAAAAAGGATCAGGTTCTTCCTTTGACCAAAATTCTTGCCCTCCAACAAATTCCACATAAACAGTAGTAAAAGTCAACGTTACTCCATCTACAGGATGGGGGTAAAGGAAACTGTGATTCATTGTCATTGACCACTGAACAATCACAGCTTGGCTAATAAAAAGATGATTCCTCATTACTGATTATGTACTTTTTGTTTCTCTGATACCCTACGCAGGAAAAAGGATGGTCACTGAAATGCTGACAGTACTTAAAACACCGGACAAAAACAAAAAGAAGCATAACAGATTTTTAAAAGCCTGTTTCATACCCAAAGAAAACAGTCATGTTAGCTTTGCTGCACTGAAAAGTTCACACTTGGTAGTAAACAATATCTATTCTATACACATCCACTGAAATTTATGGTATTACCAAATTCCATAAGAAGGTCTAGCTCTAAGGTTTAACTCAATCTATGCATTTCCTAACCTGTGAATGACTGCTTGGAATAACTCCAAACCACATATTTCAACCCTTGAGAAACCACTTCTGGACACCAGCTCTCCCGCCTCCGACTCACCCTACCATTCCTGAGTAAGCTCGCAGCATAACTAAACAAAGGCCAACTACAACCTCATCTAATTGATGCTCATATTCTAAACTTGGAACAGTCTGAAATCATGCCAGAACACAGAATGGAGCCTTTTTAGCAGCACAGATGATCCTCTATCCGCAGAAGGAACACAGAAGATGGTTTCTCATCTGGGGCATATCTGCAGCATTCGAATGTGAGTTACATGGTCTTATGGAGATTATGAGACATTTGCTAAAAGACATGACAGGAGCAAAAGGTAATTTACTAAAATGTTTTGAGTCTTTCTGGAGTGATTCCACCAAAACCTGATGGGGAAACCTCACTTTCATCTGGCATCTATTATTTTGGTGTACCATATGATGAGTTTTTCCTTACTACCTATTATATGGACTATTTAGATGATAATAATGTAAATGCCAATAATCTGTAATGACACAGAGAGCTATCTTTCACACATACAGCCATGCCCTTTTGTATAGAATAAGGTGAAGTGCTTCATGGGTGAAGCACGTAGCTGAAGATGAGCCTCAGCATGGAAGAAATTGCTAGTGAACAAAAAATAAAAAATAATTCTGAAGATTTTTCGGGTCTTCATTAGTCAGTCAGTGAACAAACACAGCTGGGATTCATCTGCCCTAACGCAGGCACAGGAATGACGGATGTTTAAGGAAGAGAGTGTCACTCTAGGTTCCCTTTATATAATCAATAGTGAGAGATGCTCACCTCCTGAGAGCAATTCATTTCATCTACAGGTCAGATAAATCACTGTGTGGAGGTGTCTATCACTCTTCATAGATGATATAAAAAGAACCTAAATGATTAGCTCAGGCTAAGACTTCTAAAAAGAACCTAAATGATTAGCTCAGGCTAAGACTTCTAAAATTTAGACATCTATATTTAATTTGGGATTTCTCACTAATAGTGAAGAGTGTGGTAACGCCATGCTCAAACAAGACTGTTGTATCAGGTTGGCAAGAAAACTCTGGCTCGTTCTGGTGGATGAGACAATTGCAGTAACTCAGTGCTTCTCAGTTACAGCAACACACTTTATATCCCAGCATAAAACACCAGTGCTTATGGAAATCCATCTAAAACAAAGTGCTGGAACATCTTTTCAACCGCTTATGTCACCACAAACATGTAAAACTTTATCCCCTCTGTCTATCTTGGCTTCCCAAATATTTGGAATCCCAGCTGTCTTTTTGGTCGTTATTGTAAGGATTCTCCAGGTTGCAGACAACCAGAAAAAAATCACCTAAAGTTTCAGGATGATGATTTAATATTTGCTTTTTTTGCCATAGAGGAACTATCTGTAGCAGAGGCACACAACTCCAGATTTGTGCCACTGGTTAAGTTTTTGGGAGATCTTGCTGTGACTCCAACGTATTTGATGATAGCTTCATGCTCCTGTGGCAGAGCCTGTATTGCTCACCATTCCCCTGGTCCCTGGCAAGAACTGCTCCCCTGTTTCCAGAGAAAGGTGCTGTCTCTGTAAAGGTGGAAGCAATCCACTAGTTCCTGCTCTGTGACTCCTGCGAAAATTACTAAGCAGACCTCTATAAAAACCAATGAACCTCAGAAAGTAACCAATTATTTGTAAAAATAAATTTAGTAGCTGTGTTCCACAAGGAGGGCAAAGATCATTTCAGGAGCTGGTCTACAGTTGTGGAGTGGATTCCTAAGAAACTAAGAACATTCACAACCCTCAACACCTCCCGAATGCAAAGCACATTTCTTTGACCTTGCCCTCACTAACAGTAATGCGTAGCATATGTGTTAAAAAAACACCAGAAACTTTACCACAAGTGCTTCTCTGCCCCACCCAAGGAGTAGATGAGCGTGTGACAGATGTTAGTCATGTTCTTTAAAATGCTACTGGGAAGTACTCACATACTATAGTAATGAGTATGGTAGAAGAGTCTTACTCAGAATAATAAAGGCACACCAGTTTCAATGCACATTTTCCACAGAGAAGAGCCTTCTACTGCTTACTTGTCATGTCTTACGATGGGGGAGTAATAGTAAGAAAGGTTCTCAAAGCATCGTTGGGTGCAGGGAGCAACAGGTGAAGGAGAAGGAGTAAGGTTCTTATAGAAAGACCAAGGCCTGCATCATCCCTTAAGGCTTTCTCTTAAGCACAAAGGTAAATCAAGTATTCATTTTGTTGCAAGAAGCAGCAGATCCATGCCTACCCTGCAGATGCCCTTCTCCTCCAGAAAAGAATGAATTTCAGGTGAGAATATACAATGAGATAACTACTAGGTTTTCCATACCCTCCACTCTCAGACCATGAGAAGGGATCCAGGTTTAGAGAGCAGACACAAATTAATATAAGGCTAAGCTGAGGAATAGCATACAGAAATGATGTCATTTACAGAGGTCTTACCAGTACTACATGCTGGGAAAAAAAGTAACAGAAATAAAGTTTTAGCACTGCTAGGAATTAATTTGACAAAGGTAATGCTGAACTCTCCAGTTCAGGAAGAAAGGAAAACCTGAAGACAATATTGATAGTGCTTTGAAGAGGGAGTGGGACCAGATGATCTCCAGAGATTGCTTCCAACCAGAACAATTCCATGATTCTGCATGAAAAACTACAAGAGAGTCCTAACTAAAGTGAAGGTTATGTTCTTGGTGACAAGGAACTTCTGGAAAACCACACATAAGCCTATACACACATCAACCATTTTTGTTGATTCAGAGCCTGACTGGTTTTCAGACCCTTCTCACACTATTATCTTTTTATTTTAATGAGAACTTCACATTTCCCCAAATTTAGAATAGCTTGGACATTTATTTGAGTTGTCAGGGAACTGCACACCTCTCTACAATGTGCGCGTGTGTCTGTGTATTCACATTAAGCTGATCTAAGCTGGTTTACTGTCCTTGAGTTCTGCATATTTGAATATCTGGATTTTTACAATGAAATCAAGCAATTTCCCAAAACACAGCGTAAAATAATGCAATGTAACATAAGATTTTGGTTTCTTTCCATTCTGATAAAAAGCTGTGTTTCCAGTGCTGGAGAACCCAAAGGCAGCGAGACAGTCTCTCCACCCGAAGCAACATTTGAAAAGCAGGTTGCCTGTTGTTTAAAAGCTTTGTTAAGCCGACCTGTTGCACTATCATGTGTTGTAGATTTGATAGCACTTATGTATAATTTTAGAAGCAGCTACTGATTTTAGGGTATTGTGCTTTTCCTCTCCACTCAATACTAGTGTAAAAATGCGCTAGCAAAGTGTCGCTTTTTACTTTGCCATAATGGATCTTCTTTTTTTATCACTAAGCAACTATGTCGAGGCAAGGTGCTAAAGTCCTGTGAAAAAATGGCTGCAATAGCTTAAAAAAATCTGACATCCAAACTTCTAGTGGCAGTTTCTAGTGAACAGATAAGATTTCTCTTCATTTTGGCCTCCAAGGGCTCAGAAATATTTATCTTTGGACCTGCTAGCCTTAACGATAACATTTGGACAAAGGGACTGGAATGTTTTTTAATTGCAGTGACTCAGATCACTGCATTTTCTAAGCTCCAAACAATAATCTATTCTCTCCTTGAAAGGACTTCTGCACAGCTGTGTTATATGCACATAAATTTTCCCCGGCTGGATCTCTGTAAAAGCATTATCAGTAATAATAGACTTTTCCCTATTGAGAGGACTGATTTAAGGCACAGTTAATTTCAGATTTTTGCCCTCACTCCATTGCTTGTGTCTAGTAACGAAATTGTTTCCAAACAAAGTAGGCTGCAGTCTCAAAGGCATTAGTAAAATAAGTCGTTATCTATGTTTTCTAAGACTTCATGTAAGTAAACTGAAATTCTGTACGGTGATTATTTTTCAGACCCAGAGGTTATTGATCCACAACAACCCAAGCCTCTGAAACAGTGTGTGTTCACAGCTTCCCTGTAGAATTACAAACCAGTCATCTTCAGTTTAGGGTTTTTTTGTCTCAAGCCCTAAGCAGCCCTGAATCTGTGTTTTTCATATGTAACCAGCACTTGCCACAGATTCAAAAGTCAGCTGTATAGTAGCACCTCTCCTGTCTTGCAGAATGTTCGTGCTGGTCTCTCTCAGCTCGGCTACAGACCTGTTAGTGAATCCAGCAATAAATAAACACAGTAATAAGCCAAGATCTTCTTAAGTGCTTCTGAACCAGTACACAGAGAGCTGTCTCTATGAAGGCTGTCATCTTATACACATCACTGCAGACTGATCAAAGAAAAACATTTTGGCCTGTAGATTTTAAAGTACTGCAAAATGTTTAAACTGTGATAATGCTTAGCGCTTTGCAAAGAGTGTTACACACTTTGAGTCCCTTCACGTTGCAATTTACAAAACTTTTCAGAAATGAGAGTTTAATGCCAGCCATAATTTGTTTTCTTCTATTTCATATAAGCAGCAGAGTGGTTATGTATCTGGGTGAGGGTTGGTTTGAAAAGCTTCCATTTGTTTGCCAAGACCGTTCTTTTACTCACATCCCTCTGACATGAAGCCTCTGGTTATTTGGCTTTCTGCGATTTCTGCAAAGTACATTTACTGTTATGTTTTTCCTTTTCTTTGACATAGTCTTTCTGGTTATTTGGCTTTTAGTTTCTTCCGAAGCAGACCGGTGGGAGTTTTTACACAAGAACATGCTTTGGTGTCCCCCAGACATTTTCAGATTTGCTTTAATCAACGGTGTCACTGAATACTTGACTTTTTATCATGAAACAAACACAACTATTTTCTCAAACAGCAATTTTATCTTCTTTTTGATCCTACAAGTAAAAAGTTATCTTTTTTCTACTGTATAGGTAGAGGTCTCCATTGTTGTGGCAGTCCGGAGCATTTCGGAGGACCTAAGACAACAGAAAGAGAAGCTCGTAAACAGCAGCAAGAGGCCGTGCTGAGATGCACACACAGTGTCTCTGTTTCCCCCTCCAGTACCTGGGCATTTATATATGAACATACATCTACACATATATGCATGTGTATGTATGTATATATGTATATTTGCATGTATTCTGCTTAAATCTTCTGGGGACAATTTTAGTACAGGAAGATCCAATCGTGAGGTAGCCATCTTCCAGCTCATTAGCTGCACAAGCACATGCTATTAGCTGGAGATATGCGGTCATTTGCAGTGAAACTTCTGGCATTTTGCTGTCTCACTCCCAAGCCACCGAGGAGTAGAAATGCTGTGACAATTCTTTTTTGATCCGAAGAACAGAGACAGGCTTCATGTCACCCATCACCAGTGACATCTGCTGATCACTCAGAAGCACAATAACAGAAGGGAGACATGCAACTAAACATTCTGTGCAATTGCCATCCTCATCCACATCATCACAAGCAAATCTGTGCTTTCGTCTCTATTTAATTCCTCTTTGCTCTCATGTAAATTTATTCCAGAAGCAGCTCCAATGTATTTTCCACAAAATGACACTGTAAGGCTGCCAGATTTCTTCCTGCTGTCACAGTGCCTAATATAGATCTCTAGCCCTGCCATTAACATTTAGGAGAGCTCTAGAGAAGGAGGTCAGCATTGTAGAGAGCCATTTGTTTATGATTGCAATTATGGCTTTACCAGGATTTCCTATAAACCTCAGTTTTGGGGGAGGGCAACCCAATAGGAAATCTAAACAAGGACATGAGCTGGTTTTAGACACTTTTCTGAGCTGAAATCACGTATTTTTGACCAAATCTTTCACTATGGCTAAGGAGCACGTAACGTAGCTCAGGATATAGATGTGCCAAGTTTTCCACAGTTGGATTCTGCATAAAAAAAAACACTTCCTACACAAACAGCATGGGGGAGGAGCAGTTGGAGGTAATACGATGTGCCGTGGCTGGCTGCTTTGTGCTGGCCATTTGATGCAGAGTCATTTGCCCTGCAGCACAGGATTGGGCTCCATCATTATGAATGGGTTTGAAATGCTTATATGCCCCAGGAGACCAGAATGGAGTGTTTTAGTCAATAATGCATGCCTCAGCCCTGTCTGCGCTTGGAAACAGCCCCATTTCAGCAACTGGCTTAGCTGAACTGAAAGGAGGAAGACATAAGGGGTTTCATTATACAAATGTATACAAGCAGAGGGGGTATATTTATATATGTAAGTGTAAGTGTTGTTCTATATATATCTATCACTTTGCTCTGTGCTTTTCATTGAAGGTGGGGTTTTTTTTCACATCGCTGAAACCAAGCCTGTACTATCTTTTGTATTGCCACTGACTAGGTCTTTTCTGTCATTATAAAGCAGATTGAACCTTTGTCAGACATTTACTTAATTAGGGTCAACTGTCGTGTGGAACAGGGGTTAACTCCGATCAGCGGTGGTAGGAATGGCCACTGGAATTTTTATCAGCATTTAAAGGTAAACCCTTGTCAGCACCGGCCTGGACCTTTAACTAGGATGGCTGGAGTGATGGGACTTTTAACCCTAATACATATCTATGCATAGGCCATTTGAAAACAAATGAAAAAGCGTTTGGACTTCTCTTCAAGTAGGTACACAACTTGAATCAAAATTTTAAGAAAGAATTGCTTATTTTGTCTTCATTTGCATTTCCAGCACAGCACGTTTGCACTATGGCTTAAAACACAGCCTTCCATTAAGGCAAGAGCCATCACTTACAATTTCCCAAAAAAGACTAATTATTTCCCAAAGTGTGTTTAATTATTGAAACAGACAGTAGTTCTTCTCTCTGTTGAATTCATCCACTGCCTCACAGAAATTTAGCAGCACAAATTCTGCAAATTAGCCGCCTTCAATGCCTGTCCCTTTTCCCTCCAGACTGTTGATGGATGAACTCCAGTCCTGACGACTCAACTCTGCTGCACCAACACTTCCTGCCGAGGGCATGATGATATCACAGAAAACGACCTTGTCTTTTTTTTCTATTGGATACGCCGCTCGTCCTGTTACTTTCCATCACATCACAGCAAGCCAACACGACATCATTTAAGCATTTACTTATCAGGCAGCATGTCAACAGTTTAAAGGAAACATTCCTCTCCGCTTGCCTATCCACTATCTGAACCAAATTGTGGTAGGCTGGTGGTGGATCATGCATATCTACAGAAGCAAGTAATTGAAATGATCCATGGGTCAATACCCAGACATCTGTAATTTGAAATTGCAGTGGCTTGTGCCGCACGTGTTTTATAGATCAGCTTTTTTTTTTCCACCTTTGCATGATAAGATTATCATCAAGATGCAGCAGCAGTGTCGACATAGTTAAGGATATCCCTGGAGCTTTTTATTTCAGATTGAAAGTAGCTTTTGAAGTTTATTAATATCTCAAGTGGAAGATAGAAAGACCACATTTTGAAGATAACACAATGTCAGTGCTAATGTTAAGCCCCATTCTTGTCTAGTGCTACACCACTAAGTCAGACAGTCTGTGAAAGTCTGTGTGCAGAAGGGTGTTAGGAGAAATGTGAGAGAATACTCTCTCATAAAACTCCAAGTACAGAGTGAACGAAAAAGGGAGTTGTAAGTTTAGATGGGTGAATGTAACAGCTGAACTCCAGTCAAGATAACTCTCTCTTCCTAAATACAGAAATTCTTCTGCTTCTGTAGTTATGAGAAATAACAAAAGTACCCTTTACCTCTATTCATTTTGTTTATAACTCCACTGGGGAGCAACAACTCTGTAAATAATAGCCATACAAGAAGAAAAACGTATGTCTTTTTTTGCCCCCCCGACTACATTGTCTCATTTAGGAGAAGGGAGCCAAGAGGGGTTCAGTCATCTACGTTACGCATATTTCCAAGTATGTGCATACATTGCTTTATACTTTCGGAGAATTCCAGAAAAGTGTAAATTTTGGCCATAAGCCTGCAAGCAAATCGTAGTATTTTCTCTGTCCAAGCTGCTGTCACTGAAATTCTTGCAGACATGCTCTAACCTAATTTTAAATTAAGTCTTTTAGTTTTTTCAGTCAAGACAGAGACGACTTTTTAGTTGCTCAACTATTAACCCAGTTTCACAGATGGATTTTCAGCCCAAGATATATCTCACAGAACAGGTCTAATATCATTTGACCAGTTTACTGGGAAAGGCTCAGTGCAGAAAGAAAATCATTAGATGAGTTTCCCAAGCATTAAGCCATAGCTTGGTACTCTATCTGTGCCTTATAAAATTCATAAAGCCAACCAGGAAAATCCATCTTGTTTGCAATTCTCTTCCACGAACACACCTGCCCAGGTTGCCTTTGGGAAATGAATGGCAATCCCTCCCACGGCGTCCTATAGTTCTCCCCTATCATACTTTCATTGACGGATCCCAAGGAAATGAACAGCAAAGCAGCAGCACAATTCACTGTTCTCATGACAACCGCTCTGCCTTTCCTTCCCCTTTTCCAGAGAACAGACATGAACCTGGAGACATACACGCTGGTCTGGTTACATAGAGGGGTAGATACTGCTCATAAAGCTATACCCACCAAGCTACGTGTGGTAAAGACAATATCATGAAAGTACCCCTGCTTTTTCCAGACACTGGGGCTAGCAAAGAGTGCCTTGGCATTTGGGGACAGCTGAGAAGGATGGATGCAATCGTAACATTTGCATGGAAGGGATGTTTCTAACCATGGGGAGCTATGGTCTCTCTAGACCTCTCCTGCTACACCCACACAGCCCAGTTTCTAAACTTTTCTACTCCGTTTCTAAACTAACTTCAGCTTCTTGCTTGCAGGAGCATGAGAACTTCCATGCCAAGAGCATTTCCCCACTGGAGACTTGCAGCCAGTCACAACTCATTTTGTGCCAACTAAGATCTTCTTCTCTAGCCTCTCTAAGGGACTCTGAATTTGTGGCAATTTGGTTGTTATACCATCAATTATTTCCTATTGTGTATCTGTACTTTAATTCCATCTGCCTAAACAGAGCATTGGGGATTTTTCCTTATCAAATTCCTTTGCAATGATTTGGGCCATCTCTCCTATTTTCCAAACATGGTTTGAATTCTGATCTTTCCTCTAAACTTATAATTTACCCTAACAAGTTTCCACATTTTAAATAAGTGAATTGTTCCATCACACATGTTATTAATGAACTTCTATTTAAAAGAACAAAGTCCAGAGCAAACCCTGGCAAGACCTCAATTGAAGCATCATTCCATATTTGCAATGAAACGTTGATAACCCTTCAGCAAGGCTTTTCCAGCCTAGGCTGTCTCTTCAAGATCAAATTTCATGAAATCACTTACAAAAAATTTCAAGCTGGATAGTAGCAATAGTCTTACTGAAGACACGTACCAAACAGACCTATCAAACCACATTCAAGACATGTTCAGAACAGTGTCCTGAATACGTTAAAAACCAGCTCTCTGTGATGACATTTACTTGCCCTGACAAAACCAGTAATCTTTACCTTTCCTCAGTTCCCTGTCTCACTCATAACACGCTATCTAACACTTGCAACAAATGGGGCACTGGACCAACAGCCAAAAGTGTCTTCCAACTCCTCCCCCCTCTTGCTCTCTTGGTCTCTTCTTTCTCTCACTGTTCCCCACACCTCTGCCTCCGTGATGGGATTCCTGGGTATCCTTACCTGACTTCAGTATGTAAGTTGCCTGTAATAGCAGCTAACAGGATGACATCAAAAGTCCTCACTGTTCTTATCAGGGCTGAAGGGAAGCACTTTTTCTTTTTTCTAATTCATTCAGTTTAAGTTGTTGCTAAAGTCTGGATCTTACACTGAATGGATCATTAATCTATCTAATACTGCACGGGGGATCTGTTGTTTCCCAGATGTCTTTAGCTATGTCCATTTCTCCACTCTGTTCTTGCAAATAAATGAACAGCACTGAGCAAGACAAGAACTAGCACCGCAAGCCCTGTATCAATATATTGAGATGAGAATATATTCAAAGATGAAACTAAATAAAGCACTGACAAGTACAATGGAAATTGTTTATGCTGCACCCAAAGCAATATGAAACTTTGTGGACAGTGTGGCAGAAAATGACCTAACTTGGTTTACCACAGGGCAACATGCAAATTACAGTACTGGTTCAGATGAACCCCTACTTATAAATGATGTTTGCTTTGTAAGAACGACAAATATAGACCTCACATACACGCACACAAACACATAACACATACAGGTCTCCTAATGTCATTCTAAAGACTGAAAAATCAACAGTTAAAAAGGAAGATAAATACACGGAAAGAAGTTAGCCCAAATATATACATAATGTAGTTGCTATACTCTGAGGGAAAAAACCTTCCCAAATCAGTTTTGAAAGCCAAGTCTAAACAATATAAAAGCCTCCAGCAAAGGGGCATTCATCCAAAATCAATCAAATCAAAACAAACTCAGTTAAAAAAAGTAAGTTAAGAGTTTGTCTATCCCAAGATTATCTTATTGTGTGGCTCCTTAAAGAAAACTAATCATTAAATCCATCAAAAGAGCACTTAGGATTTCATTGTGTTTCCCTGTCTCCGCACATTTCCTTGTTACAACGTAAATTCCTTCTCACAACAAAATCTCCAAGGTACAAAGGAACCTCACAACTCAATTTCCAGATGAGTCAGCTCAGACAGAAACAGTCTAAGTTAAAAACAAACAATCCAACACAGGAAAATAAAAAAAGGTGTTAGGACTCAGAACTTTCCTGCTGCTGAAAGAGATTTTTTTTTCCCAAAGCAATAAACAGTCCCAGCTCAAAGAAACTATTAATTCATAGAGCTATTTAATGCTCTCCAGTGTCAGAAGATTAATCAGTCTCTCTGCACACTTATTCTGAAGCCACTTCTCCAAGTTTGAATATCTTCCAAAAACAGTTCCTTACTGGAGCTGTACTTGCAATAAACATCTCTCCTTCCAGTGTGCACTTTCAACAGATTACTAGAAAATAATCATTCCCGCAGCTTTACCGCAGTGGAGACCAAATGGACCTCGTACAGTCTCGCCAACTCACTGGTGTGAAGCCCTAGGTAATTCAGAAGCAGCGTAATGATCCCTGTATAGTGTGTAAGGTTACTGGTAAATTGCTGAACCTCAAATTCCTGCACAGCATAAGCACGGACACATTGCTGCCAGGCCAGCACAGCCTTTATCTACTTGGCAGATAAGAGCTGATCAGGATGGTGGTGTCCATGAAGATTAAAACCTCCTCATGATTTAGAAAATATGTCATGTCTCCTATGGCTTTTTAACTGATCCCTGATCTAGAAATTACATCCATGTCAATGGATAAATGATAAATATTTTAAACTACTTTCTTTTTGTTTCCTACAGTAAACATTTCTGTCTACCAGCAGAACTCCATCCCAGCCATATTCTCAGGCATGAAAGTTTGGCACACACCTTGTAAGACTAAAATAAGCTAAAATTGCTGTCTGTTATAGTGAATATCAATATACCCTTTCTAGTATACATAATAGAGACACACACAAAAATGGAGCTTCAACAGTTAAAGCCTAAGCAGCCTAGCTAGCCAGCTGGCAAATTGTTAATGATGCTGCCCATTTGCAAACATCTTTATGCTTTGATGAGGTGATGTGAAATGGTAGCCAGTATGTGTTTGTGAGGAGGAACTATATCAGATTAAATTAATTAATTTCTGTAAGACAAAAAGTAGGTTTGTATCCTCTTCCTCTTCTCCCAGTAATTCATTCCCACTCACTTAGTAGTGTGATGGAAACCCAAGGAATACTTAGGTGAATTTGCGGTGGAATTAGAAAGCACGGGGACTACTTTCCCCATTGACATCTTTACACCAGGAGTCTGGCTTATAGGAGTGGACCCTTAAAGGACTGGGACTGGGAGGGATTTAATGGGTCAGAGTGGACAGATTCCTCTTTACTAATCACGCAGCATATTGTTATACACAAGGGCTTTTCCTATGGTAGTGGGTGCAGTGACCACAGCTCCGCACAGCTGGGATAATCACAGGAAACTAACAGGCAAGTGCCGGCCCACATTTCCTCCATCGCACAGAAATATCCATCTCTGCCGCGGCACGGGAGCATGGACTGCGTGGCTCAGGAGGAAGCTTTTCCAAATCAGATGATTCTGTGATTATTTCTAAAAATACCTCAAGCAGTAGTCAAAACATTTCAAGGAACTCCATCATGATATTCCACATAATACTCCTTTTCCCTTGAGTAATTCTGAATATTTGTCTACCAAAGGAACATTCAGTGTGCAATACTCCAGTGAGCAAATAATTAAAAATCTGGAAGTTGAATACTCTCAGTAAATGTGTTGTAAAGAAAATAAACATTCTTATCCTTATTAGGATATAAGTATTCTTCAGAAATGCTTCAATACTGTGAAGCTTTCAGTCTTGGGAAAATGAAAATGAACATATTTTCCTAAACCATTTCCTATAATTCCATGTAGGCTCATCACAGAACAAAGCATCCTCAGGTCTGGATATCAAAATCCAGATCCACATTTCGATTTTAATTTTCTTTCACCAAAACCTAAATTTTTGGGTGATGTTTAAAGAAAAGACAGAATTCCTTTTTCTTTTCTCTTATTAAAAGAAAGAGTGCTGTACAAAAGGGGAATTTTGTTGAGCTATAAATAGCTCTAAAATATCTAGATCTAAAATATCTACCTGTCTGATTTGTGTTAGCAAATCTACCTAATTAATGTTACTGATCTCTGACAACTACCACTTCCTTCGGGCAAGTCCAATACTGGACAAACAGGATTAAACAAGAAGAAACATATTGTAAGACAACGCATGACAACTAAATATATGAGATGAAAAAGGAAATTGAATTTTCATATTGTCAAAATCAACCCCCATCTGCACTCAGAGAATACATCCACCTGACAGGGAAAACTGTCCCCAAGTCAGCACATAGGAAAGACAATGCAGATGAGCCCTTCATCATCCTGCAGCAAAATACAGCAACAAAACTGGAGATACTCACCAGTTCAGTTACTTACATCCTATAGGTCACTCGCAGGGAAACACTCTCTTGCCTAATTTTGAAAGAATTTCAATGGTAACAGTGAACAGCTCCCCGCAAAACTATGGCCGTGTATGAACAGGTTGTGCATTTTGTACACCATATTCATGTCTGATATAACATTTTTGAAAATCCATAAGAATTTCTAAGTTAATGCACTCTAACTAAAAGGTGACAAAAGAGGAAATTATGATATGTAGATTTCCTTTGTAATTTTTAAGTATTTTTATTACCTTGCCTTGAAGACAGTGTTGATACGTCTTCCTGAACTCGCTTTAATCCCAGATACGTACTTATTTTTCACTGCCCAGAAAATGTGCATGCACATGTTCATGCGTATTTGGTCCTTAGCTGAGAAATGAAAGGCAGCACATTCTTCAGGTTGCAATAAATCCTCCAGCCTGTGCAACTGGCAGAGCCGGCATGCATGAACGCATAGGATTTCCACTTCCTCTAAAACCCTGGGAAAAGAGTCGTAGCAGCACAGCTAAAGAAAATGAGTCCATGATTCCATGGCACAGCAAAGCCAGTTTAAGGGTTTGCACAGATGTGACACCAAGCGCTGAACTGGAGCAAACTCTGCTAGACAGAACTGTAGACTCATGCAGGCTGGAGGTAACCTGGTCGAAGCCCCCACTGCAAGCAGAGCCAGTTAAGACAGCTGACCCAGCCCCTGATCAGCTTGGTCAGCCTTCACTGGGCTCACTCCAGTATGTCAGTGTCTTTCATGTACTGGCAAGCCCAAACCAGGACGCAGTTCTCCAGGTGCAGTTTTGCAACTGCTGAATGGAGGAGAAAAATCACTTGACCTGCTGGCTAAGCTCCTTCAGCCCAAGGTGAGCTTGGCCACCTTTGCTGTAAAGTCACATTGCTGACTCATGTTCAACTTGTCATCCACTAGGACCATCAGGTCTTTTTTCACAAAGCTGCTTTCCAGCTGGTCGGTCCCCAGCCTGCATTGGTGCATGGCACTACTCCATCCCAGACACGGGATTTTCCACTTGGCTCTCTGAACTTCATTCAGATCCCCTCAGAACACTTCTCCAGCCTAACAAGGTCTTTCTGAATGGCATCCCCCACCCTCCAGTCTACCAGCCGCTCCCCCCAGTTTGGAATCACCTGCAAACCAGTTCCCATCACTCTGACAAAGACGTTAAACAGTAGTGGTGCCAGTATCGACGCATGTGAGACACCATTAGGAACCAATAGACAGTTGGACTTCATATCACTATCTCTACCCTTCTGGCCTGACAGTATAACCAATCTTCCACCCACCTTGTACACTTAGACAGTTCATCTTTCACCAGTTTGTCTAGGAGGAAGCTATGATAGACCATGTCACAGGCTTTGCTAAAATCAAAGTTCATGTTTGTTCAGTTTGTTTTGGTTGGGGTTTTTTTTAAGAAATAAATTTGTCCTGGCAGATTAATGATGGATCAGATGTCTTTTGCCTTCCCTGAGTCAGAATAAAGCCTAACTGTGGCATAAACACCATGTTGCTTGTGTTGGATAATTTAGCAAAAAATATGATGGTGTGCTCATACCTCCTCCAGATTAATTTATATTTGTTGTCTAGTCTGACAGTGCACAGATACAGGATTAATGTACACAGAGCTGTGATCTAAATTAAACAACTTCTCCACAGCTCTGCAGACTCCTAACTCTCCAAGAAGCAACCTCATCTATTATTGTGAATAAACATGGGAGGCAACAGTTCAGACAGAGAAAAATGTTTGACCATGAAAATGTAAAATTTATATACTCATCTTTTTCCTTACAATAAGATGGCTTTAATATTTTAATGAGAGAACAAATAGGATTTGATTTGGCAATTTGTGTAATTAAAAGGTGATAAGTGGGCCACTGCAAAAAGAAAAAACTTTCAGGTAAAATAATGTTGTTAGAAAGCGTTTTCATTCCATCATGCAATGAAAAGGAGACTTAGAACTTTTTGTACAGAAGCAAGAAAGGCACGCCCAGAATAATGAGAAGTGAAGAACCGTAAGGTTTCATATTATATATAAGCACTACAGCGAGCAAGCTATCAGCTATTCCAGTTGCTTCTGTTATGCCTAGCTATCCATCCTGCAAAAAAAGAAACCAACATTTTCACGAAGACCAATATATTTCCAAGAAACAGTGGATTTTCTTCCAATTGTATTACTGGAGAGAACATCATTCCCAACTTATGATATTTTGTTCTTTGGTGATTATTTAAACGTAAAGTCCTGGGAACCATGATATCCTGGAAATACCTCTTCTTCCGTATGCTACAGCCATCGCGTTCTGCGTGTCATGGGATCCCAGTCTTTATAGAAACTGGGTTGAACCTGACACATCAAGTTTGTCTCTAATGTAACACAGCCTCCTTTAACAGACCTCTGTTCTGTGCAATTGAATGGGTTTGAAGACAGAATTCCTATATAAGGCTGCTTATTTGTTTAAAGGTTTTTTTCTCTCCCCCGATAAACAGGGGAAGAGTTTGCAGCATAATTTAGATGTTTTTTTATTTACAGCAACACATAAAATCCTTTCTTAACGCCAGCCTCACCCACAGTGCTTTGTGTGACGTGACTTGACGCACTGGCAGATTCTCTGGGATCTCATTTATTCTTTGTTCCTCTACTGTGGCATGTCTAAATCTATTTCAGTAAATCAATCTCATTTGGTGATTTTTTTTCATTTGCAATAGAGCACATTACCTACCTTTTGTTACTTGTTTATTTATTTTTTTTTATTCTTTGGGCTTCGTGGGCACTATTTTTATTCGGCTTTACAAGTAATTTTATGTTGTGCTTCGGGCGTAAAAATGCAAAGGGAGAGACAGAGAGAAAATCTCTCATCTCTTTTTCAGTTGGCACGCCCAAGAAACTGAAGCTTCCCTGACTGCTAGTAGCACTAATGTCATAAAAGAATTTCATTTTTCACTAATAATTTATCATATTCTGCCTTAAGAGAGTTCAAACATTCACTAAGCCACAGTTCAGTAAGCTTGCTCCCAAAGCTTCTGGGCAGATAAAAATGTTTATCATAATTACATGACTATAATGTGTAAAAAGGCTACATAAAGTTGCCCAAAATGTTAAATGTGTAAACAACTTTACACTAAGACATTAACATCTGTATGTTCATACGTCGGCATGTTGCTTTTTGTCAAAAGATGCAAAGTTTGTAAAGTCTCAGACTTTAGCCTAGAGCCTGCAGCAGGGTCTTGTGGATCTTCTTTAAGTACCACTCAAAAAAAAGTAATGAAAAAATCATTCTGTTTCCGGAACTGGCCTGGATAGCCCATTACAGAGTAAGACTAATGACAACGTATCTCTATTTGCATTTTCATATGAATTTTCCTAACATACACATTCGAATGATTTGCTTTGATCTGATTTTCTGTCTTTCTAACAGATGTGCATACTGCTGCTCGCTCTCTCTTCAGGTGGGCGACGAAGTGCTTTGGAAGCACCGCTGCCGAGGAGGACCACGTTCCAAATCCCATGCCTTGCTATCATGATAGAATTTTATCATAAGCAAAAATTGTACTGCCATGCGTGCTTTCCCATCCTCTTCCAGGCTGTCTGGGGCTTTTTTTCAGCAGCGGGCCTGCAGACGGGGCTGGCTGCATGGCGGGGATGGCCTCCCCGCACCCCACACAGCTGCAGAGGCAAGCTGGGTGCCTGTATGCCGAACAACAGGTTTTGGGAGCATTTATTTGTTCACACATGAACAGTAAATCAGCGTTCATCACTTCTAAGTTGCAGAGGGGTTTTTGCTTTGTGGGAAATGCCTAAGTAGGAGGTTCATATTTCACTGTTGGGAATGAGAAATAACATGCATAATCCACCTAACAAAGATATGATAGAAATAGCTTAGAGAAACCTAGAAAATCCTGGAATATAAACAGCTCTGCCTGGAGAGCCAGATATTCTGCACAGCGGATCATGTGCCAGACCTACACATTACAGTTAAAGGGCCAAATTTCAGTTCACATAAATAAATGATTTTACTAAAATGACTAAATAAGCTGTTACATATTAAAAGCATACTGAGACTTGCCATGTGCTCTTTCTATCTATCTGCCACTACAAGCCTATCACTAAATCACCTACAGAAGGCAACCATGTCTGCCCACCTGCACGCTGTCTGTCATGTCCTCGAGGGCATCACCAGCTCCCTAACACTCCCCGACCCTGCCCAGGGCCCAGGACCCCATGTCAGCCCCCCAGGGCCATCAGCCCCTGCTCCAGCGACACCGCTGCAGGGCCATTCTCCAGCTCCCCACAGCCCTGCCCTGCCCGGCCATGGGACTCCTGAGCCAGGCCCACCCATGGGCCCATGTCCCAGCCTCGACCTGTCCCTGTCCCCAGGGAGGTACCCGATGCCCGGGACTGGGGCTGCCCCGGTGCCCCTGGCTGCCCTGTGCCTGGATGGGGGTGGGACGGGCCCTGGCTGCCAGGCCCTGCCATCACCCACCATGGGGAACCCCCACAGTCCTGCATGGTCCCTTGCTGGCTTTGTGATAAAGATACGTTTGAGCACGTTCATGCTACAATCTGAAGGTGTGACTGAAGGTTGTGCACATGGATGCAAAGTGACGGCAAATTAGAGAGCACAGCTATTAGTGGCCGTCCGCCGCCAAAATTTTTGCTAGGATTAAAGGCAGCTGCACATTTGAGAGGCTGTGTATTCCTCCCAGCCGCCTTAGAGGTTGGTCACCCAGGTCTCCACAGCGGCTACCAGCACTTTGGCCTTTGAGATGGGTGCCAGAGCTGACAGTGAGGCTGGGGCACATGTTAATTGCCCCTAATGGGAGCTCCTGTGGACCCCTGCACCAGCCTCTCTGGTCTGACACGGCAGCTTCAGCATGCCCAGGAAGCATTAAACCAGCTTCAGAAAAGGAAGGATGAGGGATAATGACTTCAAACTAGGAGAGTGTAGATTCAGATTAGATATCAGGAAGAAATTTTTCACTGTGAGGGTGGTGAGGTGTTGGAACAAGTTGCCCAGGAAAGCTGTGGATGCCCCATCCCTGGAAGTGTTCAAGACCAGGCTGGATGGGGCTTTGAGCAACCTGGTCTAGTGGGAGGTGTCCCTGCCTACGGCAGAAGAATTAGAACAAGATAGTCTTTAAGGTCCCTTCCAACTCAAACCATTCTATGATTCTATGAAAACACTTTTTCTGAAGAAATCTCCAAATGAAGTAGGACTGACACGGCCACTTCTTGGTTCTCTGCGTAGGAGACATGTCTGAGAGGAAAAAGCTGTTGTGTCAACAACAAACTTGTCTTTTGTCAATTTAAAAATAACCTTCCTTTTCAGGGAATGGCCCCATGTCAGAATTGCAGCGCACAACAGTGAACAAACTACAGTCATCCTCCCCATCCAGAGCTGGTCCATCCTCGTGCTGCATGTTAGCCCTGACATGGTGATTTATCAGCCCCTTTTCTGTGTTTGTGACTGAAGTTTGCTCTCTCAGGAGCTCAAGGTTTGGGATCTAAACTGCCACTTCAAGTCTCTGTTAGCGATGACATTCTAGAGAGGTGAAAATAAGCATTTTCCTGCTGAAATCAGTGAACTGACACTGCTTTACAGTGAGGTGGTCTTGGGCCTTTCACATCAGGAACCTGTAATGAATCATCTTTTGTGGAGTTTAATGCCTATACAAAGAACCCCTTTCCTGCATTTTTTCATCATTTCCCCTCTGATCTACAGCAATTAGCCATCAGCGGAGGCCACTCTGCTTAGGTACTGTTCAATCAGGGCATCCTACCCTACCAAGGGGCAAGATGGAGGGTAAAATGGCGGTTAGCAGGTCCCCGTCACACTGCGGATTCGCTGACAGCTCCAGCCCCTGCACCGCTTAAACTGCTTCTGATTGCAAAATGGCTCTGCTGCATGGCACAGACGTGTGAGGGACCTGTTGCAGAACTGCGCTCGCTCCGATGAACCACGTAGCTGCAATATTTATACCTGCTGCACAGAAATGGAGAGTGGGGCTTCCAGCACCTCCAACCTCTGCCATTGCCCCCCGTCCCTGTAACAGCCCGCCGCAAACCCCACGCTGCGGGGTGGAAAGGAGCAGGGAAGTGGTCCTTGAGCTACGAAAAATGTTTCAAGCACTGACTGGAAACGGACCTCTCATATTTTGGAGGCACCATCCCAAGCCTTGCTGATATTAGGAAATACGTGGGGAAAGTTGCCAAGAAACAGCAGAGTTCAGAGTGGGCAGTATGCAAAACCCAAAGCCTCGGGAAGGTAGAGAAAACTCTAAACAAATTGATGGAAATAAGTTTTCTCCCACAGAGTTTTCTCAGACTCCGTCACTTGATGTAAGGTATAGAGAAAAAGTACCTCAGTGTGATGGAGGTAAGACAGAAGACTGGCCATCGTGAAAACTTTAAAAATCAATGTGTAAGAAGTGTGGGATAGCTGTGGAAGTAACACAGTGCAAAGGGAAAGATCTGTGAAGCAGAGTACTCAGACACAGACCTACAAATATCATGGATATTTTTAGTTGACGGCAATTCTGAAAAATCCACTGGGGGAGGAGAAGGGAACGAGGACAGAAAAAGCAGTTGTCACTGAACTGAAAATCCTGTCAGTGTTGCACACATCATTTCAGTTTTGAGCTTTTTTTTTTTAATGAAAGCAGAGTTCCAGGCAGGAAATCCATTTGAAATAAAAAATTGAAAGTTTCATTTTGAAAGTCAAGGCAAAATATTCAGATTATTTTGGCATGTGTTGGATTTTTTTCAACATGAAATTTAACAAAGTCTCGCAAGTCCATAGACTATTTTCATGCCACTGAATCTGCATCTTTCCATGGAAAACATTTTAGTTTTAAATATTTATCCGAACCTCATCAGTAAGAGAGATGTTTTGTCATGACAGGAATTACAGTAGAAAATTTTTAGTATTCTTAGAGTCCACCCTTCAAAGCATATTTTGCATAATACGTATTTTCTTCTGCTATATACCACTAGATTACCACGTATCTTCACCATAATATAACAAATTTCAAAATAAAGATTACTTGATGTATCTAACACAGCATTATATTATTTTCTAACATTCTAGATAAATCAGTAGAGAAGACTTACAATACTGTGTAGAAAGCATTTTTAAATAAAAGGCTAGAGTCCCTCTGGAAATGCATGCAACTCCAACTGCCTCCCAAAGTGACGTCCCATTTTTACACAAAAGCAAATATTAAATCATTTTATTTTAACCACATACTTCCTAACTGTGCATGCTGTTGCAGCAATTAATAAATAAGTTGTATATTCAACAATATCTAAAGCAGCGACGTGATTACAGCTAAATCTCACTGAAACTGTGATGGATTTTTCCAGCTTCACCTGCTCTCCTGACTGTTTCTCACAGGAGAGCAGACAACCAGGGATGCAATGCAGCCAGCAGAGCCCAGTGAGAGCCCTTTGGTCTCACTGCTGGCAAGGACAGGGGGGCAAGAAAAAACTCTCGCACTCAGCCATAGAAAAGTAACATTGCAATGTGCCTTGGGATTACCTAGAAGCCTAGCAAGGTGTTTCACACAAAAGAATTACGGCCTGCCCTTTGACATTCTGAAATAGGGTCCTGCCACTTGGGAGTGCAGGTCACGGGCTGCCTCGGACCCACATCAAGACCCTGCCACAGGCAAGCAGCAGCAAAAGGTGCCTGGCTAGGACAGCCTTATGGGGACGCCCACCAAATTAATAGTGCATCATTACTGATAGCATTGTGCCCTACACAACACCCACATGTACCTCGCTACATGTGTATGCATAGATTCATAGAATCATAGAACAGTTTAGGTTGGAAGGGACCTTAAAGATCACCTAGTTCCAACCGCCCTGCCATGCCAACCTCCCACTAGACCAGGCTGCTCAAAGCCCCATCCAGCCTGGCCTTGAACACTCCCAGGGATGGGGCATCCACAACTTCTCTGGGCAACCTGTTCCAGTGTCTCACCACCTGCATAGTGAAAAATTTCTTTCTGATATCCAGTCTAAATCTTCCCTCTTCCAGTTTGAATCCATTAACTCTCATCCTATCACTAAATGCCCTTGTAAAAAGTCCCTCTCCATCTTTCTTGTAACCACCCTTCAGATACTGGGAGGTCGCTATTAGGTCTCCCCCGAGCCTTCTCTTCTGCAGGCTGAACAACGTCAATTCTCTCAGCCTGTCTTCATAGGAGAGGTTCTCCAGCCCTCTCATCATCTTCATGCCCCTCCTCTGGATCTGCTCCAACAGGTCCATGCCCTTCCTGTGCAAAGGACTCAAGAGCTGGACACAGTACTCCACGTGGGGTCTCACGAGAGCAGAGCAGAGGGGCAGAATCACCTCCCTCAACCTGCTGGCCACACTTCTTTTGATGCAGCCCAGGATACCATTGGCTTTCTGAGCTGATGTTCTGGGCTGGTACATCTTACAGCCCTCAATATGAACCAAGGTTAAAGGAGATAGATAGGCAGGCCAGAGGGAAACCTGCCTCTAGTGAGAAATCTCATATTGAGGAACACAGCTCAGATCGCACATGTGTGCGCACGCACACACACACGCATGCACACACACGCACACCCATTCTTGGTTTCTCCAGCCTTTCCCCTTCCCTAGCATAAATTTCCAAAAGTCAAGCTCCTGGGGCCACTCAGGCCTGACCCTCCTAAGAAGGGTCTTTCCCTTGAAGAAGGGTCTTTCCAAAAGACTTCCTGTCTAATTTAATGAACAGTCATCTTGGTCTCCCCCTGAGTCCCAACCCAAAAGGAAGGAAGCAAGGATCTGGCAGGTGGATGCCCCTCTACGCTTAGGCATGTGCACCCACACACCCCCCATACCAACACATACACACACATGCATATATTCATGGGGGGGTTCTTTGGAAGACTTTCCAAGGAGGTTTTTCCCCCATTGAAGTGGGGCAAAAGGAGAACAGTGATAGGTGTTTTTTAACTCTTAATCTTAACCATTTTCTTCCTTCAGCTTGAATTTAATATGCAAGCTGAAAATGTTGATCCGCTGGCATTAAACAATGCCTATGCTAGGCTTCTTCATCGCAGTTGTGCTGCTGGCACAGACATACTGCCAGCCTTGACTACTGTAGCAATTAAAAAGCCTGCATCAGCGTACATCAGCCACCCTACCACCACCAGTGACAAAGCAGCATCAATACTGGCAAAAACATGAAGTTTCTTCCAAAAAACAAAACGGAAAAAAAAAAAAACAAAAAAGCACAAACATAATCCTTATCTTCATCACCTCTGATTAATGATTTTAACATGCCATTGCCCAGCATTCAACTCTTTTCTGAACCAAGTGATTTAGAAAATGCAGCGAAGTCACTGATCATAATACACTACACCGCGGTCTTTTCTGCCAATTGCCAGCTGTCACCCAACTTGCAGGACAAAGTGCATAGCAGGGACCAACCCCGGAGGACTCCACTTTAGCCCACAGCACCTCTAGGACCTGAGGGGAAGCCGTCGTGTGCTAAATATGGCAGAGGCCACTGCCACCACAGCCACCACCCGGAGGATCAACCTCCAAATCTGTGGGCGCAGGATGATCAGGAGGCAGCAACAGGTCGGTGAGGGGTGACCTGCTCCTGACAGCACAACAGCAGCACAAGGTGCTGCTCTACTCCCACCTCCTCTCACTTGTGCCTCCCTTTTATGGGCTTCTTCTGAGATCTGTCGGTGGAACTATGTTCAACCTCTCTTGTGTCTGACCCGCTGATGTTTTGCGGACAGCAAGGTAACTGCTCTGTTTCTTCCCTCCAAACCAGCCTTGCTCATGCTGAGCGCTGGATGACTATGGGAAAAAAATCCCCCTTCTGTCAACTTAATCTCATGAGCACTAAGCATAAAGAAGAAAAAAAAAAAACAAACCATAGCATCATTCAAAATACTGCCTCTTTACAAGCATAACAAATCCTCTATGGAGCAAAATTACCAAATTGGTTGATTCTTTCAGAGGGCCATTATGCATACAGAAATGTAAAAAATGTGTGTGTGTGTGCTTTTTTCTGCATTCTTTTTTCATAGCTGCTGATTGTTCATGTGTGTATGTAAATAAAGCTTTCACATTCATAATCAACCACGTCCTCTTCCTTCCCTCCCCTCCTGCCTTATTCTTTCCATTCTGCTACAATCCTTTGCTAGCAGCAGTAATCACACAATGAGATTTGCCTGAGAAATATCAGAAGAATCAAAATGAAAAAAAGAAAAATATCTTTTCTTCACATTTTCATGAAAGCATGACATTTCAGGCTCTTTTTCCCTTATGACTGAACACAAATGCATGCTTCTGAAAAATATACCTTTAAAATTTTTGGGCAAAGGAAAGTGAAATGTTTTTCCCCAGCAATGTGAAAATGATAGTGATATTGCAAAGGACAGCCTGTAAAATCTTCCAAAAGAGATAGTATAGCAACGAAACACTTCTTTTATTTCAGAAAGACTGGGGTAATGACAATTGGAATACAGAAAATAGTAAAGGTCAATTATTTAAAAATATGCATATCTGTTTAAACTTCACATGCTTTCTTTTTTTCTCACGAAAGGTGGTTTAAGAATGGAAAGAGTCCCCAGGTCACCCAGTACTCAGCTGGTGGAGTTCATTGCAGCAATGGCTTGACCGTTCTTTCCCCTCGTCTGTTCACCCTCCATCTACTCACACAATATTGTATCCACTAATATTACAGAAACTAACTCAGATCATCTTTTTACTGGTCTTGATTCAGGTCAGAGAAGACAAAGGATGTATTTCTTTGTACGTAAAAAGCACCTTTTTTTTTACTTTTGGTGAAGGAAAATGGAAATGGGAAACAGGAAAGGGAAATGGGAAGGGGAAGGGAGAAAGGAAAAAAAATAGAAGAAAGAGAGAAAATGAAGAGTTCCTTTTTTTGATTCAGTGATTCTTCAGAGTGGCTTTAAAGACAACAGAAGATAAGGCAAAGCTACCTTATAAAATATAAGTCCTTTCATCAAGCTTTTGTAATGTCTTTCAAACTCTAAATCATGTTACCGTCCTCATTGATCATAGTAATTTATGTTCATAAGGTATTTTTCAGGAAATATGTAACTTTAGCCTAGCTTAAGGCTCAACAGTCTGCAAGTATATAATTGTCCTTTACCCATCAAAGCTGATGTTGAATCAACAATTTTTTTAGGCTAACTTGATTTGTTTTCACAGACTGGCCGATAAGCCTTGATTTAAACTATGGCATGTAATACATTAAGCATCCTGAGCCCTAGAAAATTCTCTATGACAAACCTTTTAAATCTAATCAATGCACTGGTTAGAAGTAATTCAGCTTGATTTGAACTAAAGACTAACACCAAAAATAAGATGGCATTTTTAAACAAAAAAAAATGTGGCATATTTTCTCCCAAATCACACAAAACTATTTAGATTCATCAATCCCAAATTTATGAGGAATCCTAGAAACTATGGTTTGGGCAAAAATATAGTAGCATTCAATGTCAACTAGTGAAAAATAATGTGAATGAAAAGAAATAGTTTAAAGTGTTCAGAACCATGATTGGATTACATGCTAATTATAAGACAAAAAAATCTACATGTCATTGAGCTGGACAACTCATTACTAACAGTTGCACACAACTGAAATACAGTCGTGAAGTTTTCATGGTACAATAACATGTTTGTGTTTGTTATTGCAACAGCTTGTCATCATTATCTGTTAGGCATTTTTATCTGTGTATTTTCCAAACTGCTTTATAACGTAAAAAATCAAAAATATATCTTTCCCTTGTAATGCTTTCATAACTACTGCAAGATTTGTACATCACCTTAACTTAAAAGTGCAACAGATGGATTGCCAGCAGGAAACCATGAAATTGTCAGAAAGACAGTAAGAAAAGGAGAAAACGCAGAAATTGCAAGAGTTCCTATATATAGTCTGTGTTTGATCTACTATACTACTCTTCTGTTATCCCTGTGAATGCTTATTCTCCTGGAAAAGTATATCCTTTTCTTAGCAGGAAAGTATAAGGGCCCACAGGGCTTTCCAAATCATGAATAAGGGACCTGCAGCAATGCATTGACTGTGATGTGCTCTAATTTTTATCATAGTGCATTAATGTTAACTGAGAAACAGGGTAATATTCTGTAATAATTTTTTATTTCCCGTTTTTCCAACTTTAGATGAGTAGGAAAATGTCTGTATGTGCCATGACATAAGTATTTAGTATTTTCCCCAATGTATATCCCAGGACTTCTGATTAACTTTTGTGACCCGGATTTATTCTTTTTATACAATTTAGCTAAATCAGTTAGTTGATGGTACTTGTTCTGTGGAAAACAACATACTAGATATAACATTTTTTAAAACTCTTCATGCCTATACTGTTATAAAATAGTAAGAAGCTATAACTCTTACCAAGGATCAAAACAGTGTATGGAGAATACCATTCATTAAGAAAAAGCCCAGACGTATGGGGAGACCATATAAGGTAACAGTGAGTAGCTGAAAGATGAATCGTTAAAGAAAAAAAACCACGAGAGAGAACTGACAGGAAGAATTTACAGAAAAAAACAGGCTACTTTTTAGAAGATTATATTCACAGAGAATTTATTTTTAATTACTAGAAATGTAAGGGGAATTTTTTTAAGAGAATGAATGGTTTGCATGTGTGATACTGATGGCAAAACATTTTTGTGCACCGTAAAAATCTTTTAACCGTTTTGGAGGCCTGGTGTTCCCATCAGCAATACTAGAGGTTTATATATCAGATTATAAACAGCTTCTCTTCTCCCGGCATTAAAGATTAAACATGCTTTTCAGGTATAAAAACATATGGTACATGTGACAGCAGCTACCACAATTGGGCAATTTGGGCAAAATCTCCCCCAGGGCTCCTCACCCGCCCTGGCCACGCGCAGGAGGGAAGCTGAGGCGGAGCAGAGGCCCCGGAGACAGGAAAGGTCAGAAGCAGGCAGACACCATGATGGTGCCAAGTGAGAGCAGAACGAGTTGCAGAAAGTCAGGGCTGATGTGCACTGGCAGAGCCTCCTGACTGCGACAGGAGCCACGGGAGAAAGCCGCGAGCCTGCACGGTGCTTTCTGAAACACGCAAATGACAAAATCTCTGTTCCAAAGAGGGCTTGATCTCCTCGCCAGCCAACCCAACCTCCTGGAGCCAGATCAGACACCACCCCTCATCTCACTGCACCACCTCGGTGCGCCGTTTTCCAAGAGGTAATCTATTTGCCAACTTCTATTTTTGTCAGATCAACCTGTTCCCCGAAGGATAATGAAAACTCCTTGCCAGATCAATTTGTTTCTGAAGTTTCCTGGTTGCCAGCTCCACTCTCAGTTATTTCATTTTGTCTGCATGTCAGAACCATTAGGCTGGCAACAGCTTAAATCTTTCGTTATTGTCACAGGTCGGGGGGTGCGGGGTGCTGGATAATCACGAAGCAAAGCAAAATGTCTGCCCTGCGGAGACGGTGCTCCAAGTGATGAGGAAGGAAAAGAAAGTACTAGCAGTGGGTGCTGCCACCGCATAGCGGGAGAGACAAAGGGGGTTTGGGGGCTTTTACATCCAGCTGTGCAGGTGGCACAACACTGCAGGACGCAGGACTGCACTTTTAGCAGGGGCCTAAGTAAGGAGCCTTCTTGCAGAGCCCGGGGAGACAAGGCCGGGAGGTACCAGCTCCTTGTGTGGCTGAAACCTGCCACTTGGTTAGCATTGCAATTAGCTGAGTAACCCTACAACATTAACGTCCTTGAGTGGAATTTATTCTATATTTTTTTTTATGACCCAGTGTGATATTTTGTACTGTCAGGAAGTGAGTGGCAAAGGCCAGTGTCCAAGAAGAGGTGAGTCAGGTTAAGGCAGGCAGACAAAGGAAGCAGATCTGCAGTCCTGCAAGAGAAGCGCGAGGCCGTCAGCCTGTTAAGAGAGAGGCACGGGGTTTTTATGAAAGGCGGTGCTGAGTCATGAATGACAGCAAGGAGACAAAGCGAGATTGAAGGTGAAACAGGGTATACACAGAGAGGATTACCAGGAAAAAGCCTGCGTTTCATATTAGCCCTTCCATCCTTTAGGGCTTCACAGGAAATTATGTGCCTCGGTTCTTGAAAACAGTGTTTTGCAGCAGCTCTGTGTGCTCTGCTCTTGGATCATTCTGCATGCTTTGCTGTGAACTAGGACAGTGCTGATTAGATTTAGACAGCTCATAACCCTATTCAGGATTTTTCCCTTTAGGAGAAAAAAATAAAGCTGATGTAATTCCCCAGGGCTCCTTTGGCTCTGCTATTGCATAGCTACACAGTCTCCCAGAGTAATTGTCTTGAACAACATCCCAGCCCCCCTCTAGTCTGAGGGACCTTCTGGCTGCTTTTCCTTGCGTGTGTTTTCTGCTTTATGTAAGGAACGAAAGGGGGAGAGTGAAATGAGAAGAGTAAAAAAGGTGATGAAATTTTCAGTGCAGACACAGAAGGTACATTCAGTACTAGATGTCAGAGGGAAATCTGAGAAAGTAGCTTTTGCGTTCCAGACTCTGACTTCTCTACTGATGGGGTGAAACTGAAGTGGGAGGCGGCGAATGACAGGCTGCCGATCCTCTGCAGCAGAGACCCTTTCCAAACGGCATCAGCCGCGCAGAGACTCCGTTCAGATCCTCTGCCTCACTCCCCAGCACACCACGCCATTGCTTAATTGATTCTGAAAACCTGCTTCTTGATCACACCCACAGGTCTCATAAATGCACCACAGTTAAATTCCTCTTGGTCTGAAGGCTGAAGGATCACATATATATCTGAGCCCTTGTCTGAACCCCCCCAAAATACAAGTCTGGAAGAAAAACAACAAACCTGCTTTCAAATAAGCAGGAAAAAACAGACACGGTAAAGATTTGTTTAAAGGAGCAAATGCTGCATTCCCCTAGATCTGTGACCGCTCACTTTAAAAAGCAACATCTGAGGAATCAAAGGAGATACTCTCAGATTTGGAAGGCCGATCATATTTAAATGTAAATAACAGTTTATATACTTGTGGAGGGAAATCATTTTACAGTGTATTACAAAACAGCTTGCTGCCTCCATGTCTCTTTTTTTCCACCTGAAAAGTAGGTCAACAATCCTTACGGCTTTGAAAAGAAGAAATGAGGAATGCTTGTTGAAAACAAGACGGGTTTAATTTCAGTCATAAACAGAAAGAAATATTAGTTTTACCTTTCGTATGTGAGATTTCATTATACAGTTAGAAGTCAGGCATCACTGCACGTTATCCAGTGTTCACACCAAGAGCCAGCTGCACCCCAACTTTTCAATACTCTGCTTCAGTGTCAATACAAGTGGATGAGTTGCAATATACAGCCTGCAGCGAAATAAAAGCAAAACCTCTCTCCCATGGAGTAAGGGGGAAAAAGGGAGAGATGGGCTAGGACAGCCTTAAAACCAAGGATCTATTTGAGAAAAGGAAGACGGCAAGGTGGCCAAAGGATCTGATATATCTGCATATCCGGCAGTAAATACCAAGAATATTACAGAATAAATGGGATCTTAAACTACTTATGTATGCTCACATCATCACAACAAAACCCAAAGGGAAAATAATAATTACATTTCTTGCCTTCCCTTGGAATAAACATCCACCCAGGGCACTATGGATTTTATTGCCCCAAGCCCAGCAAATCTAAAAGAAATTGTATTTTCCCTGTGACAAAAACATTTCTCATTTAAAAGGATTAGCAACTGACATATTTTTAAAAGCAGTGATGAGCTACTGGGAAGGCTTCTGTTTTCTGCTGTCTGGCAACTTCCAGTACCAAATGGGAAGCTCTTGCCTGTTATGGTATAGCAATAAAGTTCTTTACAGAACTAAACATTTTAACACTTACGCCAGTACACACTTACATATACATACATACAACATAATTTGATCTATAACCATGACTGAAGCAGCTGTGTATTTTTTCTTTTTAGTTTTCCTGATAGCCTACTAAGAATACTTTATTTTACATAAACAGGGAGAGAACGCCTAGGACCCTGTGGTTCTGGCCGCCCCACCTCATTGCTTTACACAGTAACTACTCAGAAAAAATCCTGGGCAAAAACTGAAGCTTATTGATATTCTATCTTAGATAACCAAGATGGCATATGCATTAGTGAGGCAAGCTGAATAATAAAATCCCAAACAATGCAGGATGGAATAATTGTATTTTGTTTAGCTGTACAATGAATTGTCACTAGCCCTTTAAAAAAAGTATTTTATGACTTGGGTTGAGATTGCAAGCATTAGTGGTGTTTGTAATGTGTCCAGTAATTCTGGTGGATCCTTGTCAAATTGCAGCAGGCTTTCCATTTGGATTTTCTCCATCATTAGGTCTTATTTTCCTGACAGTTTGCCCATTTTGTCATGAGTTTCTTTCAGACAACAGACTGGGCAACATACCTCCAGCAGTAAAAGAAATCAAACAGTCTTTAAAAATAAAAATATGTTTTAATAATTATTTCCACAAAAGATGGTTTATCAGAATGTATAATATGAATGCTAGACTCATGATAGCCATTTCAGTCTTCTCAAGCACACAAAAAAGCTTTGCTTTTCCTTATTTTCTTCTTAAAAAGAGCTGATACACTAGAATTATATTTAGAACTCTTGAAATGTGTTAAAACAGCCCAACAAAAGCTAACTTGTCAAATTCAGCTCTGATGCGCGTTGGGGTTTAAGCTGCATAGCAAGTTTAAATTAGTAAGAAAAGGGGTAGATGCTAACATTTTTCCACTGGTGCCACTCTAACACTCAAAGTTAATTCCAAAAGCGTTTAAATCACACTGATAACTTCTCATGGGCTGAACTGATCCTATGTTAATTATGGACACAATTACTGTTTTAAGTAAACATCAGTTTACACCATGCCTGAAATTTACAGTCCCCTTTACTTGCTATTGCTGAAATACTGCTCTCATCGTTCCAGGATCAGAGTTGCTTCTTATTTTAATCAGTGCAATTTTCTGAGATTACTGGAATGGCATTAGATTAGGTCAGCAGAGAAATTGGCCCTCTGCATGTATCCTAATTTTACATCCCCATGAAATACCACATCACTCACATCAGTCTGACTTTTACCCTTGGAATGAGTTTCACAGCACACTCTTGCAGCGCAGCTTCATGTTGTCATTGACTTTGCTGTATGAGCTGTCCCAGGGTCTCAGGAGAGACCTCCTTGAATCTGTTCACTCTAGGCACCATTTGACAGACTTTGGCGCTTTTTTCTCTTTTTTTTTTTTTTTTTTAAGTTTAGTGAACACTTACGAAAAATTTCAGGGAAGACAAGAGGTAATGCATTGGTATCACAAAGAAATTATATCCCTTTTTTTGTTGTCTTGACTGAGGTTGCAGAGGACACTGCAGCTGTATCACTCCCAGGAGGTCCCGTGATGATGGGCAGCGGAGCACACCGTTTCTTCTGCCAGGTCCTTCTGGGCTGACATGGAAGTTCGTGGTACAGACAAGCCGGAGTGGGGTTCACACATTTTTGTACTGCACAGGGCTACCAGCACAAGGAGAGCAAGATCCCTGTTTCACAGCTACATGCCAGAGGAGTCACCTCAGAGGACGATGCGCTACAGTCCTTGCCGTGACCTGCTGAGGGAAGGACGTGACCTCACCGGCTCCAAACACTTTTAGGCTCCCACTGCTTAAAATCCCCAAATAATTCAGATGAAGCTGTCCCATGAGGGATTTTCACTCTTCCCAGTGCACAAGCGCGGTATCTACACACCATCGCCATGAGGACTTGAGGGGCATCCATGGGTCACCTCCCACACCTTAAATCAAGGTTTCTAGAGCGCTTTCCCGTATCCCCACCGCCTTATTCTGTGTGAAATTTTAGAGGGAAGTTCTCTAACCTATAACCATTTTGTGAATGTAGATGTAACTGATTGAATGCCTAGCTTTCCTGGCTTCGAAATGCAGGCTTCGGCCCATTTTTGCAGCACCTGCAGCCCAAGTGGCACGCTACCAGGATGCAGAAAAAGCCACGAGATGCAGGAACACGCGTTACCTCCCATTTCGCTCCGGTTTCGACCCAAAGTAAGGCGATTTACAGTGATGCTCTGGCATGCTAACTACCTCTCGGTGCAAAATCGCCTCAACATTTCAGAGGAAAACCTGCGCTAGGCCTTCACCCGCCAAGGGCGGGCCGGCGCCGAGGCGGGGGAGGCGGCAGTGACCGGGAGGGAGCCCCGGGGCGCCGGCTAAACCCGGCCCCACACGAGTTGGGTGGGGGGTCACGGACCACCCCCCCTCGCCCGTTTTCTCCTTTATTTTTTGTAAAAACTTCCCTGCCGCCCGCTGACCTTCCTCACAGCGGAGCCAGGTCACTGGGGGCGGGGGTTACGGGGAGATCCTGTGGCCGGGCAGGAAGGGAAGATGGCGGCCGCCGCCCCCCTCAGCCCCCAGCACCTCCGCGGCCTCGCGGTGTCCGTTCCCCGAGCCCCGACCTACCCCGCAGCGCGTTTTAACACCGCCCCGGCCGTAGTAGGAAACTGCACATTTAGACATTTCTGATTGAAAAAAAAAAAAAAAACCAACATTCGCCTCGCGACCAGGCAAGGCGGGGGAGGGGCGGCCCCTCCCCCACCCCCGCGCGCGCGGCGCCGGCGGGCGGGGTGGGGTGGGGGAGGGGCGGCGGAGTGAACCTGCTCTTTGTGGGGAGGTCAGCGGCGGCTGCCGCCGCGCCGGCCGGGTACCGACAACCTTCGAAGAGAGGCGCATTCCCCGCCTGGGCCGACACTTCCAGCGCAGAGCTATGGTGCGGGCCGGTGAGAGGGGGGCCGGGGCTTCTGGGTGCTGCCCCGGCGGCCGGGCCGGGCTGGGCCCCGGGCGACTGTGGCCCCCGCAGCCTGCCCCTCACACTGCGCGGGCTGCACCTCAGGCAGGCGTTGGGCACATCCTGTCCCCGATGGGAGAGCCAGCCCATGCACCACATGGGGTTGGGGGTACATCTTGTACCAGCAAATAGCTGTGTCAGCTTTTGGGCCTATTCAGTGCTTGGGAGTGTGTGACCGTCCCCTCCCTCCCCACCAGCCACATCAGCCACCACCATTTGGTGCCTCCATTTTGTCCACCATCGCCAGCACCGGGGAAGGTGCGCACAAGGCACTGTGTCCGTGAGGCAGGCACAGCAGGTTCGGCCTTGTGCATATGACAGGTTGTCATCATGGCAAGCCCTTGGTGTGGGTAGGGACAGCCGCCCTTTGGGGCGTTTCAGAGCAGCCTTCCTTCCTCCTCCTTCCTCCTCCTCCTCTTCAGGGGTTTGCAGCTCCACCAAGAGAGCTGAAACTGAGGGTGCTTCAAAACGTAAACCGAGAGCAGGATTATTTCTGGCTTTTGTTGGGGAATGCAAATGTGATGAAGTCCCCTCTCCTCTGCCTCCTGGAGAGCAGTGAGGAGTAAGATGTAATCTCTTAAAGCATTGCTAAGATCTGCCCCACTGAAACTAGCAGAGAAAAAATACTATTATATCAGCATCAATACACAAAGTGCCCTAATCCCCATTACTTTCTTTGCCTGCAGGAAAACTTTCTTTGATTTTTCTCTCCTTCCCGGGCTTAATGATCAATCAAATAAATACCAGCTTCAAGTCACCTTTCCTACACTTCCTTTTCCTTCCCTCCCCCAGCCCTCGCATTGCAGACATCTGTTTCTGGCTGCCTGGGTTAAACTCTTCCCTTTGAGCCTGGGTGTGCTCAGGGGCCGGGGCAGGGAGAGGCTGGGGGAGGGGAGCCTGGTTCTTGTCCTTTGACCTCTGTTGGGATAAGAAAAGCAGGTTAAAAGGTCAAGGAAAACAATTGCAAGGCTCCTTTTGCTTGAATAGCATGCCAAATAAACTTATCCCAGGGATTTGGAATGATCCTTTTATGGGAATTTCTACCTCCCTCGGGATTGTGCAGGCTGACTTTATGGGAGCTGAGGGCATGCTCAATTATTTTGGGGGGAGGGGGTGGCACTGCTTGAGCTCTTCTCAGCACCCTTGTTTGAGGACACACAAATACAAGGGAGGAGGAGGAGGGCTCTGCTGCCTGATTTAATTCTTGTGAGCTTACCTGAAATTTGTCAGCTAATACATTGACTTCTTCATTTTTTAATCATTTCCAATCTATAACGTTGGTGTTTAAAATCAAGGAGAAAGAATATGGGCCTGGATAGCTTTTTATACAAAGTGCAACACTGTGACTCCATTTACTAATGAAGTTAATGCTGTATATGAGAGCGTTTCCCTAACTCTGTATAAGAGAATATTTTATTATCGATAGCTGCCTGGTAGTCGTAGGTACGAGAAATTTCCTTGATCGACTTCTCTATAAGTACATTTTGTTGGTCCTACATTGTTCACGTTTCAGCAGTGTAACCTGGCAAGCCAGCACCTTCCTAGAGGAATGAGTCTCTTGGAATATACTCTTTCACATGGCTGAAAATTCATCAGAGCTTTTTAAAGAAAAAGATGGATTTTTTTTAATGAAAAATCTCACTAAATATTTCTTGTGTTTAATTTTTTAGAATTTTAAAATAAAGGCCATTTTTAAAAAACCTTCAGTTTCTGAAGGCAGAAAATTGACATTTTTTTACAATCAGCTTTTCATCTAGATCTTTGTTCTTTTTTCCTTGTTGGTAAGAAATTCCAGACAAACCCCCAAACGTTTGCAAAACTGCACTAAGGAGAGCAGTCGGCATGTCAGGCGGTTCTGACAGGCACCGGCCTTTGTCGGCCCTTTCCTGCCGGGAATGCCCCAGCCAGAACAACAGGGGCAGTGCTGGGGGAAGGGAAACCCCCAGAGCACAAGAGTCTCTTAATACTTTGCCATCTCTGTTGCACTTGGGTCAGGGCCTGATCTACCAGTTGTACCGGTTAGCATGATGGAAAAAAGCCCAACCTGTGTGGGCAAGACTTTGTGTAGGCATAGTTACAGCCCATAGTAAAAATAGGCTAGTATATGCCAGTCTGGCACACCAAATGTACCATGCATGTACTGGGGCCAACGATTTCCTACATTTGCATGTGTAAGAATTCATACTGGGGTAGTGAGCACAGTTAGTGCCGGCAACCTCAACTAGAAAACATCCTTTTGATGTAGGGAATTGTTTGGAAGTATTCAGTGAGGGAAGAGCTGCGAAAACTGATACATCAAGTATGCAGAAACTGTGCTTGGTTAATTAAAAAGTTGATTAAATCATTGATCTTTTTGGATAACAGTGAGAATTAAGTAGAAAATATGTCATTGCGTTAGAGCACTGAAGGCACCTCTAATGCCCGAGCGTAGATGCAGCGCATAGAGATCACATAAATTGTAATATATACATTTGTATTTTTAGTAAATTTTCCTGTTAAGAAGAAAGTAGTTTGTTTACATATACTGGGACATCCTGAAATAATAGAGGCTGCTATTCTGAAACACTTTCTTGAAGCATAGATACATGAATTGTTGAGTTTTGTTGTTACAACATGTCTTCATTAGAAAGTATTGCTACACTCTTGCATAAAACACTCTTGTAAATAAACTTTTACGATACTCAGAGAAGTGTGCTAACCTCCGTACTGTTCTGACAACTTTTGCAGGTTCTGTGATTAGCCATTACATTCCTGAGGGCAACTACAAAAGATTGGGTAGGCTCGTCTTAAGCTAGGGAGGTCCATGTAGCCCATGTCACTTCATCTCGTAGCCTGGCCCATCATCTCTGTTTCTCTGTTGAAGAGAAAGTCCACGCACCGGGAATCCTCTGGGGAAGTTGCCCACTGCTGACGGCAGCAGCAACGAGAGGGCTGGAGGGTACCCCAGAGTCCCTGCGGAGACACGAAAGCCCCTTGGGAATATTCCAAGGGCTGGGAGCAAAACTGGGGCTTGCAGGTGGGTGGACCCCACCTGCTTAGGCACAGATTTGAGGGAGTTTCCATGAGGAGGTGGTCATCAAGCCTCATGGCTGCCCTTGTTTGCAGTCTGGGACGTAGGTGTGTGCAGGCTGTTGTTTAATCGTTTTTGTTTCTGAGGATAAAAAGAGGCTGGAGAGGGACTTTTTACAAGGGCATGTAGTGATAGGACAAGGGTTAATGGCTTCAAAGTGGAAGAGGGTAGATTTAGACTGGGTATCAGGAAGAAATTTTTCACTATGAGGGTGGTGAGACACTGGAAAAGGTTGCCCAGGGAAGTTGTGGATGCCCCATCCCTGGAAGTGTTCAAGGCCAGGCTGGATGGGGCTTTGAGCAGCCTGGTCTAGTGGAAGGTGTCCCTGCCCATGGCAGGAGAGTTAGAACGAGATGGTCTTTAAGGTCCTTTCCAACCTAAACCATTCTAGGATTCTATGATTCTTTGTCCTCCTTAGAGCAAAAATAATGTAATAATTTTAATGGAAAAGGCAGTCATCTCTTTTGAGGGGCCAATGAAAATATTGCCTTTCTGTGTGAAATTGCAACACAGAGTAGACCTGCCCACTGCAGGAAGGGCCTGTCCACCACAATTGCATGTCGTTGCTGTTCGCCCAGGGCTGGGAGGAAAATAGTCCCCTCTCCTTGCTGTTGCTATGGGAACTTTTTTGGAGTTCTCGCAACCCTTCTTTCAGGGCTGTTGGAACAATGAAGAATGTTGAGCACAGAGTATCAACCGTTATCCAAAGCATTTTAATAAATACCAAGTTTTATTTAAAACCGCACCACCATCAGCTCTTGCCAGCTCTTGTCTAATTACTGTTGCAGCAAATACGGTGGCTTTCCAAGAACTCCGCTGAAGCTCCCCACAGCTCTGTTGCTCATCCATTTGGGTCACCTACCGAGTTACATTCTGCCTCGCGGTAAAGTAAATTCCATGTGTGTTTCCTCATGATGATGCAATTAATTTATTTACTCAAGCAATTCGCTGAAACATTAGAATAGAAAGGCATATGGTGTGGACTACTTGGACAAGTCAGAGTCAATTTGTTACTTTGAGTACTGGTAACTTATTATATTTGATACCTCTCAATTGGTTCGCTTTTGTGCCCAACTCTGATCTTTAATGCATTAACCTTAAGAAACTTGGACTTTAAACATATGTATGTATTCTGTAATGGCACAATTGATTTCTTGATGCAGTTATTCCTTCACCTTAATTCTTCATACTAGGTGGGCCACATTTTCAACAGCTTACATCCAGGAAGCTACTGTGGCACAGAAATCATGACATCCCGGCGGACAAAAGTTGCTTATTTTCCACATATGACTCAGTCACAGGCTTAAATCAGGTCATTTTTTGGTTTTGACTCAAAGGGAAATTGAAAATTTTTTAAATTATTTTTCCTGGATCCACCCTGTATGACAAGTCTGTGACAATTTTATAGCTGTTTCTTCTTAAGGTTAGAATTAGGGATGTATCTCTAATTTTATGCAATATCATTAGCATGCCTAGTGACATCATGACAGGTGCACTAAAAGAGAATAAATTTTCACTATTAGATTTGGGGAGTTGGAAAGAGGAAGGGAGTTTTTTGGGTTTAATTTTAAGCTCTCCTTAAGAATGCTTTCATCTCTTAGAAAATGGAGAAAAAAAGGGCTAATTCATGATACAGACGGTAAAAGGAAACCATAAGAGAGAAGTATTGAATGTGAAATCACGCTGTTGCTAACCACAGTTTCAGAGGTGCGGGTGTGAAAAAAGAATTCACGTTACCAGAATCAAACTGTGTGTGATTCTTCTTCAAAAAATGAGTAAAATTGGAATGCTCTGTATTAGTACCATTTCTGTGAGTTTTAGCTTAAATGTAAAGTGCGTGGTTTTGTGCCGGGGAGTGTTTGAGAAAACATTCTTACCAGCTGCCGGGCTACAGTCCCCCAGGCTTGTGTGAAGGGCTGCTCTGAAGATTAGAAAATTATATCCCTCAGCTGCAGTTTGCATAGGTGTGCACACCGTGCTATTCCTTGGCTTTCTGCCATCCTTAAATTCAGGCAGGGAATGGAAAACGTGAGACTCTTCCCTCCTGTTGTTTCAGAGGAAAAAGAGTCTTTACCTCACCGCATCTGTCCGCTCTGGAGCGGGGAGCTGAATACCTGATGGTGTCATGGTGGCATCATCCTGCTCAGAGGGAAATTAAAGCTGAAGTTCATGAGGAGATCATAGAATAGTTTGGGTTGGAAGGGACCTTTAAAGGTCATATAGTCCACCCACCCCTGCAGCAAGCAGGGACATCTTCAACTAGATCAGGTTGCTCAGAGCCCCGTCCAGCCTGACCTTGAATGTTTCCAGGGATGGGGCAGCTACCACCTCTTTGGGCAACCTGCGCCAGTGTTTCACCACCCTCATTGTAAAATATTTCTTCTTTACATCTAGTCTAAATCTTCCCTCTTCTGTACCCCTCTTCCTGTCACAAGAGAGATCTGCTAGAGATGAATGGACCAAGGGCTGTTGTTGTGTGGAGACAAGGCCGGATGGCACTCTGCTGCAGAGAGCTCCCACGATCTGGGAAACAATATGTCTATTGCCACAACTGCTCAAGGTGGCCAAGCTACTGCCCCCACCACCCCATGCAGCTGAGGTACATTTCAATCAAGCCCTTCTACAGTGTACAGTAACATAATCAAGGATTTCACACAGTGCTCTGGCTTCTCGTGAGTCCTCATCTCTGGCACCCCCTGGTTGTTTTCCAACACTGAGGGGTGTGCTGACTGGTAATTACACATAGTAGTAAATATACATGGGGATGGGATGAGGTAAGCAGCCTGGTTGCACTTGGTTTGGAAGAGGAAGGCTTGGTGCAAAAGTCAAAATCCTAATAGTGCCCCATTACCACCAAAAAAAAAAAAAGGTTATATGGTTGTAAACCTGCCCACATCTCTGCTGGCATGCCTCCTTCAACAGCCTCTCCTCTCTTCCACTGGGTCATCAGATGTCTGGAGCAACTGGGAGGGGTTGCCCCTCTGCTGGACCACCACGTGGCTGAGGAGAGGAGAAAGCAGAGACTGCCTGGCACCCTGAGGGGACGGGGTCAGGTCAGAACTAGCTTAGAGGGGCAGAGCAAAGAGAAAATGAAACTCCATTCACAGTTCGAGCTCAGCTGCACACGTTTTGTTCTGTCAAAGATGAACAACTCTCTTCCGGCCCAGAGTCTCAACTCGATGGGTTCTGCTCACAGGATTTAGCTGAAACAAAATTCAACGCATCTGCTGGAGGGGCAGAGAGGGGGTGAATCACGAGGCCAAGTTCCAAAAAAAAAAACCCATTCTTGTATCAGCACGGTTGCTGCTGCAAAGTCCCAGAGCAAAGGAATGTTTTCCGTCCTCAAGTTTTTATTCTAAAGATGATAGGGATATTTCCCAGGATTGAGGAGCAGGAGAGGTAGGGTGATTTCAGGGCGGTATTTTCCAAAGTTTGGCTTTGGCTAAGCTCGCCAGCAAAAGTCCCAACCCCTGCAGCAGAAAGTAAATTAAGCCAGTGCCAAGTGCTGTTGAAAATCCCACTTAGGCTGGCATTTAATTTCTATCGGTGTTGATAGCAGCTGCTTGCATATTTATTTTTTATTGCAAAATTGTCCTTTGGTCTCTTTGCTTACTGCTTTTTTTTACCAGCAGTAAGAGCTCCCTACCCCATCTAATCCTGTTCCTCGCTCTTTCTGACTTTCATAGCAATGGATTCTACTTATACAAGCTCAGCACGTTTTTCAGAGATCATCTATATTTATTGTTGCTGTATTTTTTTTTCATCTCTGTTAAAACAAAATTTTGAAGTACATTGAAAATTCAATTGCAAAATGTGTTGGGAAGTGTAGGCACACTCTCAGAGTGGCATTTAAAAATGCAGTGACTTACAAAAATGTTTTTATAAATTCTGGGAAAATGAAAAAATATGGATTTTCCATGAATTTCACACTAACCACGTTGTGATCTCCAGTTGTTGAACATGTACCTAATGTCCCTACAGGCAATTATTTTTCATACTGTAACTCTGTTTCCAGCAGTAGTGGACAACAAACTCAAAGTTCACATTTTTTCCAATCTGGGGGACTTTCTTGCTGTAAGGCTCTGGAGTCCCAGAATAGCTCAAATTACTTGTATTTCTTTTGCTACTCTCCGTTAGTACTTTGAGTCAGCAAAACAGGCAGTCTCAAGGGATTGTTGAGGTATGCTCCAGGTATAATAAATGGGTACAAACAAATTCTCATCTGCTCTGTGTATTAAGGAATCTCTGCTGGATTCAGGATACACTGCTAAAACTGCACGACATTTCAGGTATTCTCCAGATAAAAAAGGGATTACGGTTCAGAGAGCAAACTAATTCAAGGGCAGACAGATGTGTCCTAAAAGTAAAATACACAAAGGAAAATCTTCCCTCAACCACCAGACTATGCATTAGCTAGACTTAGGTTTGCAAAGAGCAGGTTTTTTTATGATGATCTAAGTGCACAAGAAATCACCAGGCAAAACAACTTTTCCAGGTGAATCTGTACTTGGGGGTTACGCGGTACTGTAGATCTCACAGAAAGAGTTTACATTGTAGGTTTGGCTCAGATTCACTCATATACTTATCTCAAAACTAACATGAAGTCTGCCTACCAGAGGTAAATAAAGCAGACTCACACTGGACTGAGGTCATAATTTGGCTTGTGGTCTCCTATTTAGACTAGCCTTGAGGTTTGCTTTGAATAAGAAGAACTGAGAAATTATTAAGGAGAACAAAAACATGATCAACAACAACCATGATAAAAATTACTGTGTTTTTAGGAAACAGAAAAGTTTACAATGTCCACAATCCTGGAGTTTAAATCATGAAGTTATAGATCTGCATGTGAATAAGATTTAAAAAAAAAAAAAAAAAAAATCCACACTGCTTGTGGGAAAATAACAGAAGATTGGCGAGGAGAATTATAAACACGCTCAAGTGACCTGCAGCTGAGGTGTAGAAAAACACATATATTGTACTAGTTGTTGTTTAGCCTTGTGTGTTGTACAAATAGAACATCTGTGTTTTGATAACCATAATCCTGTGATAGAGGCACCCTATTGAACATGCTTAATGTTCATTCCTGCCCTGCTGTGGGAAAGATCAAAGCACCGTGGTAAACTACACCCACATGAATCCCTGAAATACAGGCGAAAAGAGCAGCTTGGGTGGTGGTCTAGCATGGACCAAGCTCTATGGTGCCTGTGTCCCCACTTGTTTGCCTCTGCCTGGGTGCTGCTCAGGGATCCCCCGGTTGGTGAGGTAACAAAAATAAATTCACTCTTTGCATTTCATCCGTGGTTTTGTGCTTGTTCCTGTGTCCTGCCTGTGCCAGCTCACGCAATGCTCTATCCGTCATCTGGGCTATGGGTCAGCCATCCATAGTCTGTACCTCCCACCATTTCTTAAGCAGATTTGTATTTGAGGAAATAGCAGTATCTCAGCTAGGCCAAAGGCAAATCTCTGAAGATCTGCACTTGTAGTGGTTATTAAAAATGCATAAAACCAAAAGTTTGGTTTAATGTTTTCATTTACAAATAAACATTTACTTAACATTTGCTGGTCCCTTCAAGTGCAAATGGAGATCCACCTTTGTTAAAAACCTTTCATTTCTGTTACATGAATTTGGTACTATCATCACTTTTGGTCTGGTCAGCAATCACTGCAAGAGATGTCTTCTCTTTTCTGGATGTGCTCTTGCAGCTATAAAATCGATCCCTGACAGTTCTGAAGTTGCTATAGGCAAATTATCCTATCGCTTTTCCCCCCCTTTTCTGTTTAGGAGCCTGCAGAAACAGATGGCAACACTAAGGAACCGAGGACAAGGTAGCCAGTCCTGCACTACAGAATAGCAGTTCTCTGTTCCCACGGCCATCCATTAGGTCAGTTCAGATGCTTCTCTGCATTCACAGAAGACAAATTCAAGGACTTCCTCTGCTGCTCGTCACCTGTGGGACCTGTACAGGATTTAAGCTCAGCTTCTGAAACTCGTAAGGCATCTACATTTAATTTCTTTCAGGGCACGTGTTAAAATAGAAGAACAGACTAGAAATTCCTTCCCAAAGGGTCTTTCAGACACCAAAGCACAGGCTGTGAATGCTAATGCTACACTGGCACCTAACTGAGACCAATACAGAGATGCCTAACTTGGAGAGAGACAGGACTTCAGTATGTCCTGTTGGACAGCTTAAGCACCCCCGCACCTACCGTGTTGTCTGGGTGACTCTCGCTCCCAGGCCCTCAGCCATTCATAAGTACTGTGAAACTTCAGCATAACATTTGGGCTTTTTATTTATATTCTAAGAGTCACCTGAGAATTGTAATGATTAAGCCCCTTTGAGGACTGAATCGAAACATCTCTAGGATGCATCTGAACTGTAGAGCAGATACATGCCATATGATATGACCCACAGTCCTGCTCTGCAAAGCATCCAGACCAGTGGAGTACTCCATGGTTGTCTCCCCAGCCAAGCACTTGGATTTCTTTTCCAATTGGATATCTGGTTGGGGGAAGGGAGAATAATATGCGTTCAGGTCTCATCACGATATGCTTTTGGGAGGCATCTGAATGTGAAAACTGAAAAGCTATTCTAGGTATTTAGATATGCATCCTATCTCTATTGATGAAATGAAGAAAATAGCAACTTTTAGTATATTCAAACAGAAATGTATCATATTTGTGAAATGAGGATAATTCCAGTGAATACTGCAAGGAATTCAAGTGCTATGAGCTTGGCCTGTATGACTTAGCCTTGAGTGCCATATCCAGCTTTGACAACTTAAATGTGAAATGGATTTTTCCCACCTGCCTGGTCTAAGATAAAGCTATCACAGAGCCTTGGAAAGAAACATATGCAAAAGCAAAGGAGCGACTTTTAAGTCCAGATGTTTCTTTCACATCTTATATCTAGTTATTTGGGAATTACTCTAGCTGAGAAGTTAAATTTGTTTCTGCTATCCACGTGTAGCATTCAGCACAGGAGTGATAAGAGATACATCCTCACACTGATGGGATTATGTCTTTGTTCATCATTATATCTTTTGATTCAGATTTACTATCAAGATGCTGTCCACTCAAGGGTCAGCACCCCAGTTTAGGCCCATAGAATCCCACTTCTAGTGTCAGCTGTGGCTTGGCCCCTGAGGACCAAGTCATTCTGTACAGCTACACCTAAGCTGCACCACTGATACTCTCTACTGCACATTGGCAGTCCATCCAGTCATGCCATCTGGAGAATCCGCCAGAGCATGCACAGCTGATTTTAAACACAGAAGGGGGGAACTGGGAAGCAGAATGGGATGATGAGCATGCTGGTCTCTCACAGTACGCACACAGGACGCAGCTGGAGGATACCTGAGCAATTGGGATGTTTTTATGAGTTCCATAGTTTGGTTGTAGCCTAAATGTCTCAACATAGGAGGGTTTCCTGTGGAGGCCTTGGTATTCTTGCTCCTTCTCCTGTATGTTAAGTTATCTTATCTGAAGTAATAAGGCCAGGAAAAACCTGCAGAGTGACATAGGTGAGGCAATGAAGAACCGCGTGTCACTAGAAGTGCTCGTGCTCTCAGTCTTACCTTCGGTGGCCCTCTTCTTTCCTGTTTGCTTTCTTGTAGGAGGGAGCTGCTCTCTGTCATTGTCTCTGTCCTCCGGCATGAACATCTAGCGTGTTCTGAATCAAACGTGTCTGCCCCTGCATGATAATACCATTGTGAATCTTCCTGAGGTTCTCCAGCCTAAGTGTGGGGTTGAGGGTTCCTAGCAAAGGCATAGGGAGATACAACTGAAGTTGTGAAATTCACTCACCTATGGCAATTTAGCCCAAAATAACAATTTTAAATATATTTATTCAAAAGGCTGTCACTTGAAGACCTAGTAAGTTGAAAGTTCATTGGCTTTTTCAAAAATGTGTATTTGCGGCAGTTTTCTTCAGACAGCTCAGATCAGTCAGACTGTCTTTACTCCATCTCAGCAAAACACTGCAGGTTGATTACGACATTTCTTTAGGAAAGGAAGGGCAGTCGTTCCCCAAAATACCTACTTTAATTATATGGTTTATGAGCTGCCACACTACGGCTTATAGTTCAACGGTTGCATAAACTCCCCAGTGAGAAATCTGAACAATATTTAATTAGCCCGATCCTTCTGTGTGATACTCCAAACACCCTGTTTACCCAATTAAGACAAAGGTTGCATGATCTTACAGTTAGTAAGTGTCTCTATATACTGTGCCTTGCAGCTGGAAACTGGAAATGTAAAACATCTCTCTTTGTAACTCTTAATTGTGTATGTCTAAATAACACAAAGCAGATACAAAGTGAGAGAGTAAGGAATCTTTTTCAAAACACCTGATTAAAACATCTGCATAGTGCAAAGGAGGCTCAGCTAGCAATAGGATTCAGGTCCGTGGTATGTTCTATCGCAATAAAATAGGACAAAGGACTTTTCAGATGAGAGTTTAGATCCCTAATAATATGCCCAAGAAATGGCTCTTCAAAATAAATACACTCTCTACCACAATGAACATGAGAACTACTGTATGTGAAATGTACCTGAGATGCCCATTGTACTAGGAGATGGAAAAGAAGGAAGGAAATGCTTAGTGTTCACGTGACTCTTCTCTGCTTGCTCCAATAAAATGTTTTTGTCCCGAATTGAATAAGAATGGAGAGAGAAATCAAATGACATGATGCAGCTTTTGCAAAAACTTTCATTTTATTGTGTTGCTTATCCACAAGATAGTCTTGAAAATGTCTCTTTCACCCTGAAGATCTTCCCATCCAGAAGGGAGACCATGGCACATTTCAATGCTTCGAGGAGCACTGCAAACTGCAGACCTGCTCTTCTGGCTCTGGTCGAGTCCACTGCAGTTTACTTTTCTTTTGCCAAGGGAGGGTTTTGGCTTCAGACTCTATTTTGATATTGTTTTTCTAACTGTGAGCCCCTGATACCCTCACAAAAATCTAATAAGTAATCTTCTCTAGTTCTTAAAGTATGAGATCTTTAAGGCTTATTTCAGTGTTTAACTATATGAGTGAAGTACAGCCTGGATTTTGCTCTGAAAAGAAGTAAAAACTGGGAAATATGGGGAAAAAAACAGGAAAATTTGGGTCAATTTGATTTTCCAATGAAAAGTCAAATTAAAAAAAAAATCAAAATCTAAAATTTCACTTTACATTAAAAAGCTATTTCCAAGCAATTCTAATAGTAACTTGCACACCAGAAAGCAACAGCGTGGCTTTTCTTCAGATCACACAGAATCAAGCTGCATCAACATTTACATGGAAATCTCAAAGGAAAATCCTGGTCCTTTCGATAAAATCCAGGAGATTGTATCCCTGCGTATTTAAAAGGGAAATATGTGGGCTGTTTTCAAAATAATATGACAACTAAAGAATATTTCGAAACCCGTGTGCTTTACTTTTCACTTATTTACGCCAGAAAATATCGATGATATTAATCTTTACTTTCCAAGATTTTTCTTAATGTAGGTGTGCGTTGTTAGTTGTGTTTCATCTTAGAAGTCACTCTTTTCCAGTGATGGGTAAGGGATAGGTTTGTCTCTGTGTATGGATGTGGGTGTGAACGTAGAGTCACGCGCTGCCCAGTCACACTAGTTGAAGTCACTTGTAGTAGGTGGCAGGGCAGCTAAAACTTATGTGTTGCCACGGCCATAAGCGACACACATGTATTGCTCTAGTCCTTCCTGCGTTACACAAGTTTCTTTGATCATACCAATATCTCACTTTAGAATTACTCTTAAACGAAGCCAGAAGCAGTCTGGCAGAGTTGAGAAGGTTGGGAGAGACAGCTGAGGCAGGGAGGGGGCTCATTGTCACCAGCATTTGTAGTCTGCAAAAATTGTTTGGCTGATATTTACATTTTTATGAGAGACACTTAAAACTGTCCCCGCTAGGTGGGTGTTAACACTAGTGATGTGTGTAAGGCTTGATGACTAACACTAAAAGGATGCAGTAATCCCAAATTTTCAGCAAGTCCCTGAAGTGAAGAAGAGCTAACCAGATTATAAAATCTTGTCCCTTCTAAGAATACAAATGTAAGTACTTTTTAAAGACTTCATTATGCCTTGCTTTCTGTAATTCCATATCTAGCACTTGCTTATCTAATATGTAATGACAAAAATGTATTTAAAAGATGATTGAGAGATAGCCATTAATGTTAGAGGTCAAGTGATCAGCAGATCTCTGATAGTAGGAGGCAAACCAAAATCACACTGGCAATAACTTTTACAACCTCAGGCAGAAACTATTCAAAAAACTTGTAGGACCAATATCTGCTACTCAGCTGCTTGGACCTAAATGTGAGAAGTGCTGTAAAGCAACTGGTTTCCCTTTTAGACATCTAAGGCTAAAACTTAGGCAAAGCTAGCAGTTAAAAACTTGACGGTCAGTTGCTGTCAAAATTGCCTTGGCACGTGTGGCTACATCCATACTAATAACTTTAACTGTGCCAGGGAAAGTTTCCAGGCACTGGAACTCAAATCTTCTATTTTTACATGGACAGAGTGGTCTTTGGCTTTTTTTGGGTCTGGATCCACCACCACCATCCCAAACGTTTCCCTAGCTTAGTTCAGGACTTTGCACAAACCAGAGACTGTCTCCACACGATGGCATTGGTGTGGATACCCTCCTTGGAGGCTGAAAGAGCTCAATGGTACGGATTTGGGTATGGCCGCAGGGTCAAAGGATGGTTCAGAGAACATTTAACTTACCTTTATAGGTATATGGGAGGGAAATTCCAATGGAAATATCCTATTGGTTTCTGCTTGGGGGCATGCATAAATTTGCACCCAGTTCCTGGCCATGTTAAGAAGCTGATGGATTGATCTTGTGAAGAGAAGCACCCCCCAACCCGAGATCAAATATTTTCACAGGAGGGAAAGAGACTGGAGTCTCCATGTTCTGTAATGCACGTAGCTCATTCCAAAGGTTATGGCCATCTCAAAGAGCCGATTGTTAGTTGAAGGGACATCAGGCCTCAGACTAGCTGGCGTCTTATCACAGCACAAAGCATGGAAGTGAAAAATAAGACCTGAAGATATGTTTTCAATTAGATTTCACTTCCAAAATCAAATAATTTTTGCTCTGTTATTCTCTTGGTGTGTATAGTCAAAGCAAAGGAAAGACGTCTTTCAGACAGCTTGTGGGATCCATGCACACAGAGCATTTCTTCTCTTTAAAGAAGTGGTCTTTTGCCTGCATTTTGACTTCTGAGGCCACATTTTGTCACAAAAATAAATTGCCTTCCTTTCAAAAATGTTGAGTGCTCTTGAATCCTACTGCAGTCATGTTCCCACATATTAAAAATGCTAGGCTGGAAGAATTTTCTAAGCACTGTTTAGTAGACAAAAGCCTAAAGGTTTTGTTTACAGACTCTCACAGAAGAATAATCAAACTCTGTAGAGAGCTGCTACTCCACTTACTTGCTAGCCTTATTTTGACAGCCTTTGCTAGTCTGCCCTACTTTGAAAAGGGTGGGTTGATGTGGAAGCCAAAAAAGTGAAATCATACTTACTGTCAAAAAAATACGTGTGTTTTTAAGCTTTCATCTGCCACTAGCAAGTAATCAAAGATGGCAGCGGTAGCAGCCCTTGTAGTTAACCCAGTGCATGTTCATTAAACGGCAGGGGGTACCCAAGGTGTTTATTTCAGTAAAAACAATTAAGCACACATATATATATTTTTTCAGTGTTAATGATTCCCTGTTGACAGAGCTGAAAAGGGAGTGCTTCTTGAGTTTCCAAGAGTGATTATGAAAGAGAAATGACTGTCAGTCTTCTAATTTGGGTGAATGCCAAGCAGACCAAAGGTGACAAAATAGGGGGAAAGAGAAAAGAAAGAATATTCACGGCTCATTATCAACACGCTCTGTCTTTTTTTATTTTTTTTTGCATTGTCACAAATGAGTTTCACAGCTTTCCCTTCGCGATCAAACCACTGGCCATAATACAGTTCATTTTCCATTACATCATGGTGTTGTTCCACGTATGCCTGAGATGATTTCTCTTTCCTAATTTCTTTCTTGGAATCATTCATCATTTTCTTTATAAAATATTACCTCTTGTACTGCTGTTTCTCAAGCTTGTCCCCCATCTGTGGAGGATTTTGCTTGCATTCCAGCTAGCTGTTTCAGAAAGAAAAAATGGGAATTTTCAGGCTCACCAAGGCTGTACAGAAAAAAAAAAATCTGTCATGGTGCCAGCACACCATATTCTCTGGAAACTGTGGTTTTTAGGATCCAAACCAGGAATTGGGTGCACAAAAGATGAGAAGAAAGAGCCCATGCTCTTAGCATTGTTTTATAGAGGAAAAATATGTGAATGAATAAATCCATGGCCCTACAAAGGTGTGGTGCGCTTACAGGTTGGCTCATCCTGTTATTCAGAGTTAGTAAATGTTCATATGCCGAGTCTTTCATATTGCTGCAGACTAAGTTCTGCTGGCTCATCACGATTGTTATCTCTACTGGAAAGCAAACAAACCTCTCATCTGTATGAGATTTGATGTGACATTCTGCATTTTAGCCAATTCCAGCTGGCTGCTCCAAAAAGGCAGGCAATGTTTCATAGGTACCACAGCTATTTCTCTTTCTTCAATCCCCTGAAGCAGTAGTTGTGGGGCTGTACTTTAAGCTGTGAGGTAAGGAACCGTAAATTCATATTCTATTATATATAGATTTTTTTACCACCTCTTTTGCCAGCTTTTTAGCAATCCAACTGCAGTAGATGATGTGACTAAATGACTCCTCTCTCTCTCTCTCATCTCTTCTGACACTCTCCCCTCTTTGATACATTCCTGACTGCATTGTATGTATTTGTCTGGACTTCATAATCTGTTTTAGAGCCTAAATTACAAATGCTGGCCATACAAACACTGTTCCTCTCTGTCTTGTTCATTACTACCTTAAAAACAAGTTAAAGAAAGTTTGCATATGATCATTTCAGGCAGAAATGGGAAGACAATGCACAATAAAATTCCTCTGCTAGCATAAATTTCAACTGCAATCTGTTTATTTCAGTAGAATTATGGCTGAAGATCAGCTTCTTGGTAGATCATGTTCAGTCAGCCTTTCGAGCAGATGTATAAGACATGTATCTTGCATGATCACCCTATCATGGAGTGACTATACTATAACCTTTAGTAGAAACCAAAATAGACTTAGGAATACACTCTCCATTGACTCCTGTCAAAAGGAAAAGGTTGTGTAAATTTGAAGATAAATGGACATAAGCAGCTGTCATGTGAAGGGACAATATCAAAACAGATCCTTTCTATAGGTTGGTTACATGCAGTCATGGGGTAAAGACTAGAAGATTTAGGATTTGAACTGAGTTACTAACCTTTTTAATGGTGGATGAAAACTTCTGACTGGCACTTAACATTCATTGTCTATAATTTTAAAAAGATGGTTTATTTAATTTGTACAGTATAAAGTGTATTTTATGGTGTAAAATGTTATAACCTCTACATTAAATTGCTTTCTTAATTCATAGAAATTATTCCAGTTCTTGCCATTGCCACACGTTTTCTCTGTTGGTGGTAGTGTTGGTGAATTAGTTCAAGGGTCTTGGTCATAGCAGTAGTTGTGAGATCATGTTGGGAACAGGGACTGCCCTGTCCTCCAAAACACACGGTTTCATAAAATTATTCTAGCTGGGAATTTTGCTGTTGCCGAGAGCTCAGAAGGTTCAGTTTGTCGTTTTTTGGACCAGGAGTGATGTGCTCAGCTTTTACGCAACTGTTCTTCATGGAGGATCGTCAGAAAAATAAATAATTCTGCCTCAATTGTCCTCCTGAAGAGCAGGTAGGCCCCTGCGAGGTTGCTGCAGCAGTGGGGTTGGAGCAGTGCAAACAGGTGAGCCAGGTGTCTGGGGACGGCTCTTCGTCACCATTTCCTGTCACTCCCCTTGTTACCCAGTGTACCTCCTCCTCCGCACAAGCCTCATCGCCGCCTGAGTTTGTTTTGCTGAAAGGAAATCCGTCAAACCTACCCCACCTTCAGATAATGATTTCCTCACCGCTCATCATCACCTCTAGGCTGACAGGAGAGGGATGTGGAAAGGCATCACCCGACTGGTGAAAACAGCCACACTGTTTGCAAATCCCCAGCTGAGCTGCAACTGAGCCATAAAAAGGTGAGGGTCGTTCTGCGAATTGGCTGAGAAAAGGACCTGGAACCACGCTAATCAGGTTTTTAGTGTCCTAATATGGTTATAATTCATTCCAATCTTTTCAGTCTGGAGGTTGGAATCTGGGTTTTTACAGCGTATCGATTCTCTGAGCGCTCGCGCTGTGGAATAAAGCTCCCCACACCTACACATTGGGCCAAATCCCAGTGCCACACTGATGTAAATTCATAGTAAATCTATTTATGTCAGTAGTGACTTCAGAGTTCAGCAGAGTTATTATAGCTTCTGGATTCTGTAATGATATTTTGACTTTAAAAAAAAATTTCTGATCTGACAAGGTCAGAAATATATGGTAAGGGTAAAAATAGCATATAAGTGATTTAAATAAAATGTAAACCCTGTTTTATTAAACTTTGAAACGTAATATACTGGCTACAATAGAAATTACTCCCATTATTAAAAAAAAAACCAAAACCATCAACAAATGAACAGAGCTGACCCTCACTTTTCCTTTTCATTTTTAATTTAACATTCTTCATGCAGTGAAAAACCCTAATAGTACTTAATCCAAAGTGTTTCCTTGTGAAACAGTAGTTACATCTATATTTAACAGGTTCCATCTCTTTGCATTTTCTCTGCTGCACTGCCCTTTTAATATAGTTTACAAATGCACTAACTAAATTTAGTGAGTAATGCAATAGTCAAAAATCATTATTAACAAATAATGGCCTCTAGCTAAAGCCGGAATTCTTTGCACTGGTAAAACAAGATATATTAAGTGCTGTAAATGAGGCAGGCTTACTTTTTATTATTATTATTTACTTAAGGCTGTGAATAAAATTCCATATACCCTGAAGACAATGGGAGGTTTGCTCTTCTCTTTGATAATGCTAATATTGGATATTTGATTTCTGATTTACGATATGGGACATTAGTCATATATCATGATTCAGCCTGTTGCTTAATGAATAAAATTTTGGCTTCCATGGTTTACACTTTCCTGAGCTGCCCCCCTCTGCTGTCTAGAGCAGGTTCAGGTGACACAGCTTTGGGCCATCTGCGTTATGGCAGCCTCTGGGGACACACCAGAGGGAACAATCTTAGATGGGATCTCTGCAGCACACACTGTTTAGAATCATTGAATAATTTGGGTTGGAAGGAACCTTTAAAGGTCATATAGTCCGACCCCCTGCAATGAGCAGGGACATCTTCAATTAGATCAGGTTGCTCAGAGCCCCGTCCAACCTGACCTTGATTGTTTCCAGGAATGGGGCATCTACCATCTCTCTGGGCAACCTGTGCCAGTGTTTCACCACCCTCATCATAAAAAATTTCTGTCTTATCTCTAGTCTAAATCTACCCTCTTTTAGTTTAAAACCATTACCCCTCTTCCTATTGCAACAGGCCCTGCTAAAATGTTTGTCCCCGTCTTTCTTAAAGCCCCCTTTAAGTACTGAAAGACCTCAAGTCTTCAGAGTCTTTAGAGCTGCTGTTCTTATGCACAAAACTACCGCCTACAGTTTAGGAAGTTTCTGAGGTGCAGGTCTCTGTGCACTGGAAGAATGTTAGCATGTTTTGGCTGTTCATCAGTTCTTCCCTAGGCGCCTGCTGTAGGCTGCTGTGAAGTTTCCATCTGATCCGGTCTTCCCATTCCTATCTTCTCTCGCACCCTCTGCTTCTAAGCAAGAGAGAGTGCCCGGCATTCGGCCTTACAGGGAGCCCTGCGACGCCTCTGCCAGGGAGATGGTGTCCTTCTGGGGTGCTCATCCCTTGTGCTCACGAGGGGCGGGTTGTTCACCTTACACAGTGGGCTTGGGCTCCAATTACAATGTACATCCATACTTTTGTAGGGAGGCACTCTCTATTTAGTGCAGGTTTTCCTTAGAACTTGTTCACAAGTTGTCAGTCCAAAACGGTAGTAAAGGGAGTCTCTGTTACCGAGAAATGGAGAAGATCTTGGATTTCCACAGGTTTTCACATCCTCCTCAGAGAGTCACAATTGAGGGAGAGGCATTTGTAGTGACATAACCACATTAATTAAATTACTATTGTGGTAACAAACTTTCAGAATGATAGTTTATACTGACCTTTTGTGCAATTTTTAGTGTTCTAGCTCTGTTCTCTATTTTTTATGGAAATTAATGTTTTCTCACATTGCACAGGCCCTGCAATTAGGACTGATTTTAAGGAAATAATTTCTTAGCTCCCAGCTAGGCCATGACATTTTGTTATTAGAAAGAGAACTGGCTCTAGGTACTGAGACACAACTTTGCAACAGTTGCACCTAGGTTGCTCTACTTTGTGAGGGTTTGATTTACTAAGTCTCACACTTTCCTAAGGTTTCTTCCTCCCTTGCCTTGTTTGGGCCTTTACTCTTTTATATTGTGTCAATCATAGCACAGTGCCAAGACCTGACATGAAGATTAAACAAACAGAGAAACTTCAAAACATGTTGAGTCTGACTGTGGAGCCGCTCCTACATGGGACTATGCTGCAGCAAGGAAATTCTTCAAAGTGTGTTCTGTTTCCACTCTCCTCTAGTGCTGAGTGCTAAACATTTCTTTTTCTCTTTTCTTTTTTTTTTTTTCTTTTCCCTGTGCTGTATCATTAGTGCTGACTGTTTGATCCACAAGGAGTGCAAATTTCCTGCTTCTGCCTACAATGCATTTGAGAACCTTTTTACTAGAGCCAGTAAGAATGCTCTTACACTAAGAAGAAAAAAAACCCAAGCAAACAAACAACAGAGTAAAAATGAAATTTGTTTTTACATAGTACTTTCATATAAAAAATGCAGCAAGCCAAAGTAGCAGATGTACCACGAGATATCGCAACACGCTGCTCCCACTGTGTTTCCCCAGAGGTCACAGCTCAGAGTTGAGAGCTAGGCAGAACCAAATGCTAAAATTCTGCTGCTGCTCTGTGTGAGGTGGTCTTGGAAGCTGGTGCCTCTGAAGTCGGGCCATCTATGATGATGATGTTAAGGATAGTTTGTTTTTTCTCTCTGTTAAAAAGTATTGTTGATTTTACACAAAGAAGAGGGGACATTGGCATTGCAGATGTGCTTTTTGATTTCAGGATGTGACTCCTTTCGTTCTTCAGCATTTTGGGGGCTCTTATGAGGTGTATCCATGATATTGGAATGTGCAAAGACTGTAGCCGACTTCTATTGCACAGCGGTGCCTCAGCATGGTTTCATGATCCCTGGGTGTTTGCAGAGGGTAAAAGGCATCTTCCAGTTTGAACGGCTATATAGTGGATGGAAGGTGGGGTCCACCTCTTTTCACTTAGGTGTCTACATCTGAGCTAGTCACCATAAGCTTCCTTTAAAGTCAATGATAAAATAGAGGCAGTTCTAGGCAGTGATGTTGATGTCTACTCTAGGATGAGGTGAGTCACACTCTTGAAATGATAATCTTTCACACTAACCATAAAGGAAATTCATACAGTGGCTTAGTCATAAATACCGGCATTTGGTCAAATAAATCTCACCCGCAGTGTCCTGTTTCTATACTGCATAATGTTCACACAGAAACAATTTATAGTTGAGCAAAAGCTTTTTGTTCTTCAGGACTCATGACATCAGGAAGCAAGGAATGTAAGCCCGGGCAGAGAGACATGCTTCTGTGCCTGTTCTGCTTTTCACACCCACATCTTGTCTGAGCTACCTTCTACCTATGTTGCACTGCACTGGGTGGCACCGGTATGCCTTGTACTGCAGAACACGCGTAGAAGTAATGCATCATTTCACGTGTTAAGATTTTATTTTCATTTGTTAAAATTTTTGCCAAAAACACTAGTTGAACTTTATTTCAGCGTAATTTCCTTGGAAAGTTTCACCTAACATAACTTCTCCTTTCCCAAGAATGAAATATAAAGCAATCTCTTTATTTGTTCCATCTTAGATATGTCCCGATCTCAGTTTCATTGAAGTTCATTGCAATTCTGTGCTGTGGAGAAGTGACTTAGGAATGTGTCATGGAGATGGGCCTGGGATATCTCTGATTATTCCAACAAAGATGTTATTCCAGCTTGTCTACATGAGAACTCACAGACCTTGACTGTAGAATATGCATGTACAGAGGAGTATAGCATAAGTACCTTCCCAGCAACTCATTTTTTGTAGCTGTCAACAGCTACTACCACTACTGTGATGCTTAATGCTGAAACTAAGAGTAAGAGCTGTCTCTTGTTCTTATCATACCTCTGTGCTTCCGGCAACTAACTCGGTGGAGGAAGGTGGTAACTTGATTAAATGCAGAGGGTGAGAAACACAGATAGTTATGAACAAAGAAAAAGAAAGATGTGGGGCAAGAAGAAAAAAAAAACTCTGAGGAGGCACCAGGAACAGAAATAGGCAGATAGCAAGTGGAGATTTAACAGAGGGATAGGTAGCTGGATACACAAACCAGGTCAAAATGGCCAAGAAAAGAGAAAAAGGAAGGGCAGGTGTATGTAGTAGGCTGAGGCAGGAGGCAGAAAAGAAAACAGGGGGCAGGGGCTAAGGAGAAGAGAGAGAAGCATCTCAGATTTCTGGAGCCACAGAACTGAAGCATGTCTCTGGCCACCAGGCATAAGCAGAACCCTCACATTTTTCTAAGGGATGATTCAGGTCCATAATAAAGACCACATCAATAAATACCAGTTATTTAAACTTGGTTTTCTGAGGGTAGCATTCCAAGCTCAAGTTATTTCCGACTATGCACTTCGCATATAAATCTGTTCCCTCAGATTTCCTTTTACTGGTGTGTTATTTGCTATAGCAGAATGCAGCGACCAAAACCCTTGTCAGCACATAGAACAAGAGCAAATAAAAACATAGACTTGAGACAAATTCTCATACATTAGGTGGAAAAGAGGTGCCGAAACATGCAGATGGAAGCTGAGATTATACTAAAGATGCAAATGTATAGATTATTTTATATATTAAGAAGAAATAGAGGGGGTACATTAGTTTTCTCTCTCATTCTTTTTTGTAAAGTTCCGGTGCAGCCCTTCACAAGTCTTACTTGAATATTTCATCCAAGTGAAAGCACATTCAACTTTACTTCACCCAGCTATGATGTCTTTGAAAACTGTCTCAATCTTTCCATCCTAAGAGTACACTACCAACAGAGCCAAACTCTTAATAACGTATTGCATTACTCCAGACAAAGCATATATCTTTAATCCAAAAAAATTATAATGGCACTGCTGGAGGTCTTTACTCAGAAATAGAAAATAGCATTTGCTCTCTTCTTGCGCAGTTTAATATTAGCCTGGATGTTTTCTTGTTTTAATACAGCTTCTTTCTTCTATTTACTGGGATAAAATCTGGGGGAAAAAAGGCAACCTGCACTTTTCCTTTTTTCCAGCATTCAAACAAAAACACTACATAGCTCTCCTCTTACCCAGAGGAAAGCTTAGCTTCCTACTTTAGCACCTGTGTTTCCATTTCCTTTTCCCACCATAGAAGACACCCCCTCTTGCCTTCTTCCTTTATGCACCTTGCAGCTGCGCTGTAAATGAGCTCCAGACGCATGAGCTCAGTAACCCGATTTTCCTAACCTGAAGGCTTCCTAGGAAAAATAGATTACATTTCCTAACTGAGCATCACAGTAGCCATTGTCTGGAGAATTTCCTATTGCTAGAAAACTGCTGCAGAACTACTCTGTTTTTACAGAAATCTGCTTGTAGGAAGACAGTGACTCAGTGGCTTGGACACCACCTTCAAGAGTCCAGCCTACAGACACTCCTAAGGGGCTGGAACCATGCAGGGTATGTCGTGCAGAAGAGCAGAAGACACGACAGATCTTGGCAAGGTCTAGAGAAACTGTCTGCAGTCTGGATCCAGGCTGTTTTTTCCTAATTAAAGAGTAGTCACACAATTGCATGCCCTGGCTAACAGGGCTGATGCTGGGCAGCCCACTCTAGTATCTGAATAGTGTTTGGAAATTTGTTGCTGGAGAGATGCCAGGAGTGTAATTCAGTAGGCCCTTCTTCCACTTAGCTTACTATCAATCTTCAATCCAGTTTTTCTGTGGGATGACAGGCAGGGACTGTAAAGTGTGTCCAGATTTCAGAGTTGAGAATATCGTACCTTTAAATTAGTACCTTTCCTCTTGAAAGTGCCTAGTGTGGAGATGACCCTACCACTGCGTAAGCTAATGGCAGAACTATAGATCACCGTGGCATGGCACGTGGCCTTTGGTGCGCTGCTTCTTGGTGCTGAGACACAAGGTGCCTCGGGACGCTCACGAGTGAGGCTGAGACACGGGCTGTTTGAAATGGGGTTTGGGGTGGCACCAGTGCTGAGGGCTGTTCCTGGAAACCCCTGAACCTACAGTGTTGTCCCACAGAGGGTGCCCAGGAAGAGGTTTATACCATGGCGTCGGCAAGGGAGACACCCACTAAGAGTTGGGAAAGAGGGTCAAAGAGGGAGAAAAAGGTCTATATTTCAAAAATGTTCAGTATTGGTTTTCCTCTGTTCCCTCTTCCTCCTCAATTGTGTGAGCTCTCTACTTGTCAAGGGGAATTTATTGCACAAATGTGTAGTTTAGTCATGATCCTTCTCAGGTTGCCAAGGCAGAGGAGATAGAAACCACAAGTTGTCCATGTTATTCATGGGATATATCTCAACTAAAATTTCATATCTGTCACCGGTATTTGTAAATGAGCTAAATTTATGCTGAGTAGTAAAAACGGAAGCATGTCTACTTCGATCGGAATGTGCTCACCCCTCAGGATTAAAATATTTATCAGGTAAAGGAGTCGTACACAAAACATCTGAATTTTTGAGCAAAGTTTGAAGGGGCTGAGAAGGTGGATGTGGGAAGCCTTCAGCCTATTAACCTGCCCTCTGTCTCCAGCAGGACTTTGAGGTGACCTTTATTTCAGCAGATGAGCCGAGAAAACCAATGTATAGCCAGATGCACGTGCATTCCCGCTTTAAATTCTTGAAGCTTACAGCTTCCTCTGCTTCCCTTGAAAGTTTTTCCTATATCTTAATAATCACAGCAGTGACAAAAGCTCTGCTTAATATCACCTTTGACTGATATATATTAAGGGAAATGTATTCAGTCCCAGTTCACCTCTGGTCTACTGCAAGTCTTTATTTATTACCACTGTGTTTCCAAGCTAATAAGTCTTATAAACTAAATTTGATTTTTTTAAATAACCCATGAATCTTAAGATTCAATTGGAAGCTTTTGAAGCTTTACAGCCTATAACTGGAGCTGATCTCTTATTCTTTATTCTTCAACCTACAGGTCAAGCAATTATTACTTTCTGTCTCTTACTCTAATTTTGTGCCAGTCTGTTTTAGCCTGCCGACTGTTGTGTTGGTGGATTGAGCTTTGCTATAGTTCTACATAATACATTTCTAGTCCAAAGAGTAAAACATTTTTAAATTAAAATGCGTGATTTGCTAAGAAAACAGTTAATACAAATATCAATATTTTCCAAGTAAATGTAATAACGCTCAAGTCCAGTCTGATGCTGGCTTCCACCGTTCTGACTAGACCTAAAATTAAATACACTGGTTTCTGTTGGCTTTCAAACAAAGATCCAAAAATTAAATCCATTTTCTCTATAAACAGGTTCCAAATTTTTTTTTTCAAGACCAGCATAAATCATTATCTTTTCATGACTAAATTATGTGACGGTTGTAAATGTGGTCAATTGCATGAAAACATGTGATTTAATATGTCTGGCAGTGGAAGAAATAGGTTTCCGTGCTAAAGCTGCATGAACTTTTAGTTGGGGAAGGACTGGATTAACAGAGGTAAACTATGTTTCTTGTTTTGTAATCTGCTTTTGTTGCCTGACTTTTTGGCCAGCGGCTGGATTAGAATGTGGTGGGAAGTATCTGGTAAAGGTTGTGTCACCTGCTCTTTTTGTGCTACGGCTCCCTCCTTTTACCCCATTGGTGTTTTGTTGTGCTGGGCTGACACCTGGCATGCTGGGGACTGAAACAGAGTAGGTGTCTGTGTTTCTTTGTGTCAGCTGCCTGACAGGTCTGGCTCCCAATCTGTGCCAAATTCTTCATTTTGCCCCTTCCGCCCTTCTTTTGTGTGCGTGTGCACGCACCTGCATCTGTCTTCCCATACGTATGCATATATGTACATATAAAACATGCATGTGCACACCGAATTTGTGTAGGGCTTGGAAAGCAGTATTGTAAATTGCAAGAGCAGAACATAGAGGATGAAATGCTCGTCCCTGAGATGTTTGGTGACCAGGATTTGTTAGAAAAGAAGCCTCAAAGTGGGAGAGCCTCTGCTATGCCTAGGAGAGAGGAAAGGTTAGCAAAAACAAATGGGCTACTGGTGACAAGAAAAGTAAGATATATAATCGAGGAATAGAAGGCAACACGGTATTACTTTTTGGCTTGTTCTCATTTATACTGTAAATGTAAATTTACAGTATAAATAGTGCCTGAAGGTATGCTGGGTACTCTGTAGACACTTTCCAGAAAGACTATACAAAATATATATAGACATTGCATAACCAATAGGATTTGCACTGAAGGGATGGTGAAGTAAAAATAATAACAGCAAGACCACAAGCTACTCGTGATCATGGCTCGAGCTTTTCGCTTGAGGCAAAATCCTTTTGGAGACAGTGCATGAAATACAGAAGTTGAAGAGGCAAATGCATGTAAAAGAGGAAGCGGGGCAGAAGTAAGGGATGAACAAGGTGTCCGGGGCATAGAAAATCAAAATGGTGGTAACGAGAAGACAGGCAACTGGAATTACATGAAAACATATTCAACAAATTGTGATGAAATGCGAACTGACAAAGAGAAAAATTTATAACCTAGTGGCAACCAAAGAGTGGTGCTGGGATACGCCATGTGGCAGAGGACCTTTTCCACACTGGGGCAAGGTTTTTCCCCACATGAATTACTACACTGAATTAAGGGACTGCCTGACTCTAGCTGGACAGGTTGATTAAGTGTCCAAGGCCAGGCTGGATGGGGCTTTGAGCAGCCTGGTCTAGTGGGAGGTGTCCCTGCCCCTGGCAGGGGTGTTGGAACTAGATGGTCTTTAAGGTCCCTTCCAACCTAAACCATTCTATGATTCTGTGATTCTATGATTAAGCCAGTTCATGGAGCTTTACTTATTTTTAAGACAAAGGAGAACACGGTGACTGTGGAGTGTGAGGCATGTCATAGAGAAGTGAACAAAAGGCCAGAAAGAAGAAGTTGCTAAAATTAGGAGATAAGTGGGAAGTAATTTTAAGTGGTGAAACAGACAGTGTATGGTCAAAAGGGAAGTATATGGGAGAATGTTTTAAAAAATTTGAAATAATGAGTTCAGTGGAGAGATTTTTATGTATACTATAAATGCATGCAATGGGACAAAGAAAATAGGAGAAATAAAAGTATATGAATCCAGAGGGAATCTGAACATCACATGGCATCTGATCAGACTTGACCAAACCATACTGAAGATACAAAACTTAGCAGCTAAATGTGAAGACTGACATTTTCAAAGAGACAGAAGTAGATGGAAAGGGGGAGGGAGAAATAAACTTGCTTGTAAAGGGAATTTTGTAAATCGCTGTGGTACAAACTGTATGTCGCTCAGACTGTTCTAAAATATATTAACCAGTTGCATATGGAATTTCACACCCTTTATGTTGTCCCAGCTGGATAAAAGGATAAGGAGACAGCCAAATCTAACAGAAGATTTCCCATCCTAATGAGGACACTGCATTTACACAAGGCTAGTTATCCTGTATTCACTAGCCTTTTGGAGACCAAGATGGTCATGAATAGGTACAGCCAAAGCATATGGTACTTGATCTACTCCCAGACACCTTATTATCCCCCAGGGACGATTTCAGCCCAGGTGCAAATTAGAGCCTCTGAAAAACAGGAGAGTCCCAGAAGAGCAGGTGGGCTTTATGTGTCCAGAAGGGCAAAAAAGGCTGTTAAAATAACACATCTCTGGTTTCTGACAAGTAGAAGACAATAAGGAAAGCCTTAATCCGTCTTACAAAGGCAATCAGAATCAAGCCTTGGTAGAAGATCTAAGAGACTCCAGATATTCAGAGGAAGATTATATTTATGTGATGATTTGGAGGAAATAAAGCTCAAGATACCAAAGAGATATAGTCAGTTTTAGGCAAATTTTACTTCCACTTGAATTACTGGGAGACTCTTATTGCCTGAAAGGGGCTTTAGAATATTAAAAAACACCAGTTAGATCATGAAGTCATAAAAGTCACTGACGCAACTTTTTAAAGTTAACATGAAATGTTAATCCTGGGAATTCAGGAGAGGTTTCTCTGCCTTTGGTTCCAAAAAGCTGTTGGGGAGCCAATCCTGAAGTTGTATTTACCCAAATACTTTATTTTCTAATTTTTCTGTAGTCATCAATCTCCTGAGAACTGAAGTAAAAGTCTTCTGCTGGAGCTTCCAGGGCTGTTCTTAGATCTTTGTATATGCCAGATCTCAACCATGCTTTCTAAAACCACATAGCAGGTTTTTCTGGCCTTTTTTTTGGCATGCAAGCTCTTTTCAGTACCATTTCAACAGAAATGGGAGCTAGATGCTATTTCCAATATTGTAGTGCAAAACCATCGGCTTAAACGTACAATGCCTGTGCAAGAGAAGATAAAACTTGAATAAATTTAAACACATTTGAAAATATCGTCGCCTCGGATTTTACTATAGCACTAATTCTTGGGGGTAAGCAAGGGTAACTGGTCTCTACATATTCCTTTTATCTAATCTGCTCTGAGTACCGCCTAAGTGATAGCTACGTAATATTGTAATGTCCTTGAAAAAAGACGAACGTTAAATATTGTTAGAGGAAACAAGTAACTGTTGTATTTAGCTTTGGCAGAAACACAAATGCATTTTTAATATCTTTTTGTTTCATCTAAACCCATTAAGGGAGCTTTTCCTTTTCTGTCTGTTAAAAGTACAGTCTGCATTTTGCATCGTGATAACACAAATTCTACAGAAACTTTACAATTGCTGTAGCTTAGCTTTGCTGCGAAATCCCACGGGAGCTGACAATTCTGTTGCTTTGTGTTGATGGATGGCTAAGCAACTCAAAACAGTATGGCTTTCAAACCTAAAAATGAAACAGGCCATCAACATAAAACAAGGTTAGTGCCTTAAAATAGAACGTAGCCAACCCTTTAGCATTTTCTCAGTTTTTTTCCTTGGTTTTGCACTGTAGCGAGGGACTGCACCCGGCAGAAGGAGGCCGCAGAAGTCACCATTCTCACTTCACATTCCAGGTGCACGGGCTGCAGAAAGCTGCCTTTGTTCCTGCCTCAAATGTGAATTAACAGTAGCAGCTTTTATATCTCTGACACTGAGTGTGAGCCATAACAAGAGAAAACATGAAATGCCAGTGTACTCTGAGGCAAAATTATGCCTTGCACGGAGATACGCATTTTAAAAAATACGTATGTAATTTCAAAACAAAGCACAGAGATTTAAAGTTAAAAAAAAAAGCAAAGTGCCTGTAAACTCAGATTCGCCAGCTAAAGGGAGAGAAGTTTACACATTGGGAAAGAGTGAAAGAGTCGACTGAAAAATAAAACAATCCTCTTTTTTAAAAAATTGTACAGATACACTTTCTGCACTCCTGCATCTTTTAAGATGCTCAGCTTCCCAATTCAGATGATCGTGGGCTCCTATCTCGCGGTCTAAACCAATTATGCACCTTAAAATGCCAGGCCAAACCCCCAGCTCTGCTGGCGGGCGCTGCTCTGCTGGCTGCAGTGGCAGCAGGCCAACGACACCCTCTGAAGTTGGAGCCGAGAGGCAGCCAGCGCGCAAGTGCATTGGCAGCCCTGAGGCTGGCACCGCGCTGGTGCAGCTACGCAGCTTCTCCTCCCCTCACAGCCAGCGCCAAGAAGGAGGATGGGGAAGCAATAGCCTGAGCGGTCCTGCAGCCTTTGTCCCATCCACCACACGGGTTTGGGTGTGTACCATCGTTGTGGGTGCTGGATAATATGGAAGTATGTATGTACATATGTGTGGCATACTGAGGTCTACTTATCTCTTGCCAAATAGTTTCACAGAATCACAGAATCACAGAATGGTTCAGGTTGGAAGGGACCTTAACTATCATCTAGTTCCAACCCCCCTGCCATGGGCAGGGACACCTCCCACTAGACCAGGCTGCTCAAAGCCCCATCCAGCCTGGCCTTGAACACTTCCAGGGATGGGGCATCCACAACCTCCCTGGGCAACCTGTTCCAGTGCCTCACCACCCTCACAGGAAAGAATTTCTTCCTGATATCCAATCTAAATCTACCCTCCTTCAGTTTGAGGCCATTACCCCGTGTCCTATCACTACACGCTCTGATGAAGAGTCCCTCCCCATCCTTCCTGTAGGCCCCCTTTAGGTACTGGAAGGCTGTTATAAGGTCTCCCTGGAGCATTCTCTTCTCCAGGCTGAAGGGGAGACCAAATTATACAGCCATGCCTTTTTTTCTGCTTTCCCCAGTCATTACTGAGTTCTAGTAAGCTGTATTATTGTGTTGATCAAGTGTAAAAAGGCAAATATAAATCATCACAAGCCAAGGACTCCACAGCTGAGCCTTCCTTTCAGACACTGCTGCAGGTTCATGTACTCAGGGAATAAGGCAATGGGACTTCTGAGGCAAAGCAGAATGAGCACATCACAGACCTCTTTAAAAAAGGCTAAAGTCAGCAGGCACGTCAAATAGACCAAAGGCGTAAGTGTGGCTGACAGGGCTGAGGATCAGTCTTTCTTCTCCTCCCCAGACCACTACCGCTGCAGGTTTCTCACTCCTCTCTGCCCGAGTTACTATCAGAGCTTTCAGAAATCTGAAGAGCTACAGGACTGATTCGTCACAAACTGGATAATGAACTCATCCAAAGCTGGAAGCTAGAAACAGGGGTTAGCTAGGACCACCATCCATTGCCGTGGCTTGTTTGTCGCGTATGGCTCTATTGATCACTTTTTTTACCACTAGCTGATACCCACCCAGTCCTTCCTTAGGAACTGAGAGTCATCTACAGGTATGGCACGGCTCTGCTGGCTTTCGCTAATGAACCCCTTTGTGACACTAACATGGTAGTAGTAGTCACATGCTTGCCCAGATGCTAAGGCACCCATGCCAAGAATTCTTTTTTAATAAATTTCGGATTTTTTAAGTGACACATGTACATTCCTGATTTCTCTTTCTGCTTTTTGCACTCTTCCCTTCCCCTTTTCCATACAATTATTCTATGTATTGCCCTGAATGTTACTTTGCAGTTGCAGAACCACCTCTGACTTCTGTTCCTAGAGCAGATTATATTTAATCACTAAGATTTTTAAAGAAACATTGACAGCATTTTCTTTTTTAAATTTTTCTTTTCACTTGAAGTATGAGTGGCAGTGGATTTCTTCAATCCTTTTTTTTTTAAATCAGAAGCCGAATAAACAAACAGCAATGCAGAACTCCTACACTGAGAGGAGGGAGGAGGGGGGAGGGAGGATGGAAAAGAATTTAGGAAAAGGGTGAGTTTTCTCTCCACAGTTTGAATCTCTGGCAAATAGTTTGTTGCAACTTTAATTTCAGCCCAATCTGATTCAAATTATATGCTTTTTCATTATATGACAGCCTCGCAACCAAGTGCTTATCTCTGTACCCCGATGTATTTTGTATACATACTGGAGATGAAGCCTTATTCCGTGCCTAGCCATTATTGGATTAAGAGCTGGGGGAAGGAAGGGTGAAGATGCTTACACTCAGTGTGTTTTGATGACTCATTTTACGCTGAGAATTTGCCAGATACGCATCATTTCCATTTGCTGGGAAATGCTGTTTCAGGCAACTGAAATTGTTTTTGATCTAGGGTGGGGGTCTTCAACCTACAAGCAAATGGAGACCACATGGTAATTATCCTCATGTCGATGCCAAAGCCAAAAATGCTGCTGTTTTAAAAAAGCAGAAGCAAAAAAAGAGAAGCTGTGCAGCGAGAATCTGTTTACATCTGGAGTGCAATGAAAGAGATGGTGAAGACCACAAAGTAGGTGGGATGAAACAAGAAAAAATTAATATGTATCTTCTTTGAGTGATCAAAACCACAGTCGATGGCACTGAAGCACCTGAAGCCCCATGCTGCCTTAAGTGCAGTAATACTAAATAAAACTTTGCAAAGGTAATTTAGGTAGCTGGGAAACCGGAGCACTTTCTGGCTTGGAAGGAATACACGGATTTTACATAACTTCTGTTCTTCCCACTATCTTAAAGATGAAGATTAGATACTTGTCAGAGATCTGATTTCAAAGAATTTCTGAGGCATTTTTATCGCACTACTTTTTAAAGAGGTGGAGCTGCTAGTGGTTTTATAATGGAAACATTTGCTATTTACAGGCTTTAATTTAATTGCTTAATTGCTGCTTCAGAATGCAAAGGACTGGAACTTGAGCCAAGAGTCATTTTTCTCAAAGAAAATATTTATTAAAATAAAAGCAAACTTTCACCATATCATGCAAGCATGGAAATTGAAGCAGGGCTGGTTAAGAAAACCAAGTCATTTGCTCAGCCACGCTGGAACAAGAAAACAAAGAAGATGCTTCTTTGAGTTCCCTCCCTGCCCCCAGCAGCCCATCCTGCATTTTAGCGACTTTGTAGGAAGAAATCTCAACAGTTTTCTACCTCTTCAGGAATGTCCATTAATACAGACTTTAAGTTCCTTAGGGGAAACATACTTTCTCTTCACGGTTAAGAACAGGTCAGGGAAAGGATTTACAGTGTTGCCTAAGGTACATACGTGCTTAGTGAAATTCAGAAAAAAATCTAAATAGGTGCTGTGCCTAACTTCTTTTCACCGTATCATCTTACTAGGCGCCCTGCCTGTCAAAAATACATACCTAAATACACATGCAAATTCGGCATGTGGTTGCAGTAATATTCTGACGGTCATCAGCTAATAAAAAAACCCCACATAAATCAGGTTTTCAATGCAGGATAATAATTTCTAAGGCACAAATAGCATTGTCTAAATAAAGCCTTCTCTGTTCGGATTCCTAGTTTGACAGATTACAGCTGCCTTTACATATTAGAGATAACAGGAGGAAAAAGTAGATGTATGGAAATCAGGGACATTATAGAGACAGAGCTATCTTATGTCACAAGGCTACCTCGCTACATGGTCCTTTCGTGGCTCACATCTCATATGACACACATGCATGTGAACATCTAGCCATAATGGTCTTGATTTTTAATTCCTCGCATCCTCAGCTGGCATCGAGCTGAAGAATACAGGTGAATCCAAAGAGGTTCTTCATTGCTCCTCTTCTTTGGAGAGCTTGATTTTCAAAGATTTATGGAGGGTTTATCTTCAAGCTTGGGAAGCAGAGGTAGCATGCCCAGTCATTATTAAAGAAGTATTTAACACACCAATACAAAGTGTTATGATAATATATTAAGAACAACTTTGCTATAATGGTTTCTAGGAATGAACAAATTGACATTTGAAGAGCCTAGTGGGTCATCTAACCCATCTGTAGAATATGCAGAATTAATAACTACGGGCCCTTGGATATTATCCTGAGAATAAGCTCAGGAACAATAAATAATTTATAGTCCATTTGTAGTTGCAAGTCTTTCGTTCTTACAGATACATTTGGAACAGGAGCAGAATTTAATAGTGCAAGAAGCACAATAAGAACAGCGGCAAAAAGCGCCTCTTCAGTGTTATCTTTGGACACAATTGTCTGTGCCGAGCTCTGCATAACTCAGCCAATTCTCACTCTTGCACATTCAGGCGTGAAGTTTAAATTCTCAATAGACCATTATAAGCTCTCACTGAAGTTGGTGTGAATCCAGAGTAGCCTCCAATGGTGTCAGTGAATAAAGTTACTCTGAATTTACTGCTGTGTAACTGGGAGAGGATTCTGATCTCATCCACTTCATTCTTTCTGTAAAGTACTGGGCCAAATCCTGATGGCCTCGCATGGGCAAAAACTCCTGTTTGTCGTCAGCAGAAATTCTGACTGAGCAAACAGCCCTAGGTTGCCCTTTAATGTCTTTTTGTTTTCATAGCTTAGCCATGCACTCCTAACAACTCCCTGCATCAGCTCATCACTCTTTTTGGAGACTGTGGCAACCAGGACTGAAGATGTAGACACTGGAGATTATTAAAGTAATTTTCAAGACCAGAAGTGCTCGATAGGCCAGTGCTTGCTATTTCACCATCCCACACCTCCCCTACAGGGCCGAGAAATTTTCTGTTTGATATCAGATCTGTCCCCACCTCAGAAAAATTCACCCTTCATTTCTGCTTCTCCGTTATTCTTCATCTCTCCAAAAGTTATCCAGGTGTGCTACATTACTACTGCTGTGGCAGAGCAATGCAGAGATCGGCAACCTAAAATTCATTTTTTTCTAACAGAGCTTATCTGCAGCAAGCTGATGGACAGCTGAACTCCAGCCTGCAACCTGACCCCCTGGCATCAGAGAGTAACATGTCACCTAACTGCATCCCTCAAAAGCCTTTTCCTCTTGGAAGCCAGCTCTAAATTGCAGTGCATCAGAAATTAAATAGTAAACTCTTCGGGCTTGTACTCTGAAGTGCTATTACAATTGTAGGTGCTGCAAAATAGATGTTTTATGCAGTAAAATAATTCTTTTCATGGGAGTTTTATGTTAATTTCTTCCACTTCATTGCTATCTACAGGGGGATCTCTTTTCATTAATTTTATAACAATAGCCTTATTGCTCCATGTTTTTATTAGATCCAAAATTGGTATAAAATGAAAGATGTTTACAGTTTCACCGTACAGAAAATGGAAAGAAAGGCTTGAAATAAATACAAAGAAATGATATGAAATCTAGCTAGTTACTATCTGTAAAACATATGGGCTTGCAAGAAGAAAGCAGTGCAGGAAATAGTGAATCATACAAGGGGGGGGAGAATAGCTAGATGTAACACCCTGCGTGCGGCATTATAGCTATCTGAAAAACAGGCAAACGAAGGAGACTTAACAATTTGCCACATCAATGTGTCTTTCTAAGCAAACTTTTACTTGAAGAAACAAAAAATTCTTCCTAAGATGGGCCTGCAACTCTATTCAGATTCTCACAGTATGCTTAAATGAATTGACTGGCCGTAACCCAAACCACTGGGACTGGGGATTGAGGGAAACATGGCATAATCACTCTTTTTCCTTGCCTAAGTTGTGATAATTTGGTGTTGAAAAAATGCCGCTCACTGTGTCTTGAAGCCCATTGCCATAATGATTGATGATTACAAAATTGTTGATTGCAACATCTTGAATGTTTTGTTCTGTGTAGTTTTAAATGTCTCCAAACTAAAGGGCAAAAGAAAGTTTTCTTTCATCTCAGGCGCTCAAGCTTTAGATCTGTGGTGAGACGGCCCCAAACTTACACAGCTTACACAACGAACATGCACAATGCCGAAGAAGACAGGGCAATCCCAAGTGTCAGGGTGCATCCAGGCTACCAAAAGCATGAGGCCTTTGCCACTGGGGCTGTCACCGAAATGTTTGGAGCGATGCCGTTTCTGTATAGACATCTGTGATTGTATTAGGATCAAGCGGTGCCTGTAATTTTGTACACAGGGGTGGGTTACCGTTACCCTTGTTCATTTTCAACTCTACCTGGGGGTGCAGCATCGTCAACGCTGGCTGCATCTTGGCTGTCCCTCTTGAGCGAGCAAAGCGCCGGCAGCCAGCGCCGGCAGCCAGAGCTGCCTGCAAAGACCCCAAAGCATCACACTTTCTAACGGGGACAAAAGCACCCTCTAGGATCCCACTGATGCTGTTTAAGCATTGCTTAATGAAAAAGCAGCTATTCCTTAGTTTAAAGAATATGTTGCCATTTTTTCTTGTCTCTTGAAGCTTCAGCTGGAGATGATTTAGTTCAACTGTCTTCATCAATTATTCAATGATAAAGAGGGCAAGTAAGTCTAGAAGGGAATTGCTGAATTCTTTCTTTGTCTTCCTACCAAGGAAACCCCTTTTCCAACGCAATACATAAAGGATTGCTGTGCTAGATTAGACTGTTTTGCAGTGCCAGGCCTAAGCGGGTGTCAACAGCAGACGACAACAGCCATCCCAAAAACCTCTCGTATTTCCTTTACAAAGTCTTCACTTCTGGCAAAAGATTTAAGATTTGCAATTCAGCTGCGACATTACTTCATCTGACTGAGTGACTTAGCGGAAGTCAGAGGTGCTGCATTTACAATTGCAGCTTTGAAACAATTGGCTTTTGTAAAGCAGAGATAAAGAACTGACACTTGTCTAAAAGTTTTGGATATTTTTTATTGTTTTGCTCATGAATGTAATAATTTTTTATTAACACTGGATGACAGAAAAGATATAGCTGGCTTTTAATGACAATACTAGAAGAATATACTTTCAGGATGACAGTCTAATTTTATTTCTTGACATGCATTTTATTTAGGGAATGATATATATCTAGCCCACTCAGCACCTGCTGTCTTCAGACACACCAGCCATTTATGTCAATTATTTAGGGTTCCCCTTTAGGCTTTGAAGAGCAGATTTTCCACTTCAGAATCCCCTTCTGCCCTCATTCAGTTTTTATCGGATTCTCATCTCAGACTCCTACTGCAGCCGATTGTGCTGGAGAGGTCAAGAAATAAGGAACAGACTGCTTTCTGTGCTGGTGAGATGCCCCAGGGAGCTCTAGCGCTGGAATTCAGGCTCTGGAAATGCGTCATTCCTTTCATTTCATCACATGTTCCTATTTGTTTAATGAAGTGTTCAGGATTCATTTGCACCAGCACACCAACTGGCTTTGCCATAGTATAATCATTGTGAAGACCTACAAAACCCTGCAACAAGGACATCTAAAACTACTTTTGACAAGTTTGTTCAAAACAAAACAAGGACCACGTCTTTTTTCTTCATGGAATTTTAGGGGGAAACTCTTCCAATTATAAATTGAAAATGACGTTACATGAAATGTTTCAACTTAACAAACCAACACGCATCCATTGCAACTGGTATTTAAGTAAGAGCAGCTTTTGCAAAGGACTCTGGTGACACTGGTTGATTCATTAAGAGCTACAGGAATCAAGAATGTTTCCTGCTCTTCTGCCATAACACTATCAGCTGCCAACTATACAAAATAACCACGTGATAACTCTGCGGTGCCACAGCTATGGATTTGTTTTACATACTCCTCCTGGGGGTGTGCGATTTAGGAGACGGGTGCTCATAGTGGCCCCAGTTTCTGGTTTTATTTCAGGGGGTCTTTAGTCCTAGCCCCAGTGATACATGCAGGAGGCGAGTGGACAACAGCAGCAGGATATGCCTGCTTTGGGACGCAGATTATTATCCTGAAACAAGGTAGTAACGCAAAGCATTGGTGGTGTGACTACAGGTAATTTAAGAACATCATTTCAATTTTTTCACAGAGCAGTAAATACTGGTAATTCTTTCTAAAATAAATCCTAAAAGTCATACAGTATTTCTCTGAAAATGGTTTCTTTAACACTATTATTCTGCTTGTAGGAAAAAAAAAGGCTGTAATCTGCATCAGCGAAGCGCTAAGGGCAGATCTGCGTTAACTCCCTCTGACTGTTGTGCTCAGCAGGCACGTACAGCTGCTGGTCCTCAACTAGCTCTGGGTTCTTCTAGCATATTTTTGGATGAGCAGGATGCATAACTTTAAAAAGAAAACATTTGCCAGACCACACATCATTTCATTTTTGCGGGCCTTATGGTTAATAAACTATTACTTCTTCCACAACACTGTAATATTTTCCACAACACTTCACTTTTCCAAAGCATTGTCCAAACCTCCTCTGGGCTCTGCAGCAGCCAGTACTGAAATTCTCACATGATTTATTTTCCCAGGCACCTTTCGTTCTCTCATGGATATTAAAAGAACGAGAGTTTTAAATACATACACATATATAAAAAAAGAAAATATTTTTTTAACAGTTACAGAAAAGTCTTACTATTTGTATTTCATTCTTACGTATGATTCACCATCTTTTATTTTAGTATGGAGTTAGCTTAATATCCTGTGTGTTTCCTCATGCAAGAATGTGTCCTGTTTTGCCTTTGATTTCCTACTTAATCCATTCTACAACTAGTGTTTTTTTAAACAATGATACAAAAAGCCTGAATTTGATTGTGCTTCTTGGAAGATCTGCTCATCAAAGAATGACTGCATTGCGTTGTTTTTCGTCTACTCTGTGAGTAGAAGGATACACAAAGCAAAAATGGAAATACAGATGCTGAAAGTACTATGCTGCGCCAGCTATTTGGACTGCAAAATTTCTTTTTAAATATTTTCATAACTGTTTTTATAGGCAGGAAAAGTCAGTTGTTGTTTTTGACAAAACATTAAAAATAACTTTAATAAGAAAAACTTAAAACCACTGTCAAGTATGGCACTTCAAAGTAAACTTTTTTATAGTTTTCATGTCCAGAATTAAACACATTACTGATTTTTTTTTTTTAATCTCCATTTCCAGAGTTTATAAAAGCCTGTATCCACCATTCATATCACGTATGTCTGAAATTTTCCAAGACTGTATGAGGAAGCTCCACATAAGTGTGGAGGAGACTGCCAACCTTTTGTCACCAAAGTCTGAATTATCTTACTTGGGAATGTTGTGTAAAGTACGAAGTATGTGAAACTAATTTCTACTCACGGAGGTTATAAGCAGCAAAAAAACACTTCAGTGACCGTACTCAGATTTAGTGACTGGCCTGAGAATGTATATATTTTATGTATATATTTTAAGTAATACTGAGCAAGCAAACTCACAGATGCATAAAAATATTGGTTGGAAGAGATCTCTGGAGGTCATCGAGTTCTCCCTCCCACTCAGAGCCAGCAAGTTTCTTCCTTATTGACGCCTATGTTTGATGACGATAATACAGCACTTCCTCTAAAAAAAAAAATGTGAACTGGAACATATGAAGTTTTGGTTGTGTTGCTTCTCCACATCACAAGCTGAGATCAGCCCCTTTGTGTGAGTTCAGCAAGGCATCACTAACCAGGACATGAAATGAGGTTCCACCAAGCCAGACTCAGGGCGTACACTGATTGCAGTGCTCAGACACTGGCCACAGTCTGTCCATTTGTCAGTAGTATTTCAAAGAATTATTTTGGACATTTTTAAGGCCAAAAGATCATCCCATAGAAAGATCATAGAATTGTAGAATGATTAAAGTTGGAAGGGACCTTAAAGATCATCTAGTTGCAACCCCACTGCCATGGGCAGGGACACCTCCCGCTAGACCAGGCTGCTCAAAGCCCCATCCAGCCTGGCCTTGAACACTTCCAGGGATGGGGCATCCACAACTTCCCTGGGCAACCTGTTCCAGTGCCTCACCACCCTCACAGTAAAGAATTTCTTCCTGATATCCAATCTAAATCTACCCTCCTTCAGTTTGAGGCCGTTACCCTGTGTCCTATCACCACAATCCCTCATAAAGAGCCCCTCCTCATCTTTCCTGTAGGCCCCCTTTAGGTACTGGAAGGCCACTATAACGTCTCCTCGGAGCCTTTTCTTCTCCAGGCTGAACAATCCCAACTCTCTCAGCCTGTCTTTCGTGGGAGAGGTGCTCCAGCCCTTTGATCATCTTCGTGGCCCTCCTCTGGATTCATTCCAACAGGTCCATGTCCTCCTTATGTTGAGATCAGACTCTTCTCATAGATTCTTACCATAAGCTCATAATCCTGAGCCAAACTAGGATAGATTGTGGAGAACACCGTACATCCTGATTAGAAATTTCAAGTTCTGAAGACTCAGCTACACTTATGTTAAGTAGCTTCAGTTGCTAATAAACCTCACTACACAAAACATGCCTCTTATTTTTATTCTAAATTCTTCTGGCTCTAGCTCTCTGACACAGCGTTTTGCTAAGAACGTGTTTGCTGGAGCAATTCACCATAAGAATTTCATGTTTCTGCCCTGATAGTCCGAGATAGCAAGATAGCTTTTTACGTGCCTTATCTTATGGTCACAGTCCTATTTAAAGCTGAGATTTGTCTGATTGCTCTTTGTTAGATAAATACCCCTCTATCAGAAACGTTAACACACACGTCCCCTACAATCACACACGCACACGTGTGCATGCACGTGCATACACTCACACACACACACACACAGAGAGGCATTTAGTTTTTCTTTAACCCTCCTTAACAAGCTAAATTAATCTTATGATTTATAACTTCCAAGGACAGAATTTTATGTATTTTACTACGTCAGACTTCATATTTTATCATTAACAATAATACAGACTATCAAACCACAATAACGGCACACACAGCAATCACACAGGAGTACTTTTATTTGAAAATTGTCTTTTAGCTTTTTTGTCCCCATGAACAAGTATAGAACAGATGTCACGGTGCTGACTCAAGTCATTTTCATCTTATAAGACAGGTTAACACCCAAATAATTTAAATTAGTAATTTGCTTACTATTGTTATTATTTGTTATCTGCAAAGGTTAATCCATCCTTAATGTATTTCCAGAGAGGGATTTTTGTTTTTTTAAGGAATTTTGACCCAAGATCTATTTCAGCAGCAAGACACAAAGATTCCTAACAACGTGGAAAGTTTTGTCTTCGGTACTGCATATGGTGTTTATGAAACTCTCTCTATTTCCTTACAATGTAAAAGACAAACAGATTTTATAGGCTGGTAAAAAAACAGTGGACATAATAAGCCTGGCATTCTGAAGTAAACAGTTGATGGATACATTTGAGGTGTGAAATATGCTCTAATACAAAGAAAGCCAAAATACATCCAAACAGTTAATGTGTTTAGATATTGCTGTTCATTAAATGAGTATTTTAGTTTAGACCAGTAATGGATTTGTAATAGAATATTATTGTAGGCTTTGTTTATAGAATCATAGAATCTTCATGGTTGGAAAGGACCTTTGAGATCATCGAGTCCAACCATACACACACCAAAAAAAACACCCACAAACAAACAACCTACAATCTCAGCCACTAGAGCATGCCCTGAAGTGCCAAATCTAGACGTTTCTTGATATGTTTACTTTTAGGGTTTTTTTATGATTTAAAGAGTAATGCTTTGATTCTTGCAAGTGTGTGATCCTTTGCATTAATTGCTTGGCATGATCATTCACATAAAATCAACAAACAGATAAGAACCAATGCTGTTTAATTAATATAGAGGTAGTTCTTAGCTAGTTTTTTTGGCTTCTTTGTTTAATCAGAACATGCAAGATTTTCTTCCATAAATTAAAGTCACATTTGAAATTGTGGGTGGACATAAATTTCTCATAATATCTTGAGGTGCAAAACCATGATGGCAGAATGGAGCATCCAGTAGAAAGATAATATCGGGAGTTAATCATCTTAATTACATCCTATTCTGAAGTTCCATTTCTCAAACTCCACTTCCCAGTGATTAGATTTTATTATGCCTTTATGGAAAGGTCAAAAAGCTCACACCACCAAATAGCTGTTCAGTGTTTAAATGGCTATCCATAGTGATCTTCTCTTCTAAACTTGCAAGTTTAATTCCTCACATATAATGAGACTTGTCTAGTAGTTTTTACTTCATTTTATTGTATTTTTACCTTTTTCTCAAATTTTCCATTTACTCCTGAAATGCAACTATACCGCTTGGACGTAACATTTTCCGCTCAGCATTACATGTACGGGCACAGCCAGTTCTCTGCCTGGTGCCCTGTTTTGTACCTCCAAGACCCAAGATACCTGCAGATGCCTGCAGGACATTTGCTTTCTTGTCCGTGGAGTTCCTCTGAGCATTCACCTCCAGGCAACTACCCGAGATTACTAAATACGTCCCTGTGTGACTGCTTGCGGAGACAGTCTCCCACCCTCAAACCAGAACTTGCAATCTTGCTCCATGCGTATTATTTTCTATTTGGTTTTATTAAAATACATCCTGCACGTGGTGACAACCTAATTAAGCCATTCAGCTTGCACAGCATCGGTGACTTTATTTCCTTACTCACTACCCTGCCAATTTCTCTGTCATCTGCACACATTATTAGCACAGATGTGATGCCCGTGTCTAGAATGATCTTTCATCAGATGGAGCCACTCTCTGGTGAGCCCACTAAAAAGGCCAGGCTTTTTTTTATACGTTCCTAATCATAACTCCATTTTGTATCTATAAGTGACAGAGGTTTCAATCCTTTCCATATTAACTGCATGTAGTATGAGCTTTTTAATGAAGTCATGATGTGGTTCTAAGTTAGTATCGTAATCTCGGATAAAACCCTGTCTTCTGGGAAATAAGCTTTCCTATAACTGCTGTGCAGGTGGGGACTGATGGGGATTGATATCACCTTATTCAGCTTCCTCCTTTCCTCTGTGCTAGGGAGGGGGAGGTCCAGGAAGTGTGTCCTGGCTCAACAGCGGGTCAAGTTTCCCGTATTCTTCCCTTCATGCCACAGTATGTGCCCTGTCTGCAGGGACCAGCCTGAGAATTAGTGAGTTCAGAGGGCTGTCAGTACCTCCTTCCTCAGCCGTTGTGTGCTGGCAGTGCTCTAAAGCACAGAGCTAGTTCCATTCGTTTACTAGGATTTACTTTTATGCTCTAAATTAGATACAAGATGTGGCTAGAAGTTTCATATATGCACACACCTTGTATTATATTATTTGAGTGGTGAGAACTGATAAATACGGCAGCCACAGAGCCGGGCCTAAGCATGCTAGGTGTTAATCGAATAAAAACAGAAGTAGTAGTCCTGTCCAAAGGGACTTATGTATCCCCAAAGCCTAGGTGTCTGTTCTTTTGTTCCACATATTCTTCCTAGTACTCTCAGCTCTTCATAATATTTCTCATTAGTAATCTTGCGCTTTCAAGGTCATTACACTTGAAACTATCAACCAAAATGCAAGACATCAATTTTATGTAAGATGAACACAAAGGGTTTGGTCTTCTACAGTGCAAAACATGCTCTGGCCAATTCTGAAAGCCTCCAAGGTAGGTTGTTTGCGGTGTCAACTCAGGACTTCCAGCATCTCTGAAGAAGTACTTGAACCCTGTCAGGTGGGGTTCACTAAATAGCTAGCAGTGGATTAAAAAAGTCACCCTGAGAGTGTGGAAGTCTTGGCACAACATGAGCAAAAAAGAGCCAAATACTCACCTAAGGTAAATTGCTATATTCCCATCAAATATAGTTATGCCAATTTATACCTTTTCCTGAACGTATGCATTTTCCATTGGACTTTAAAAGCAGACCATGGTTTATACATACTTATATTCATGCTTTTCAAAAGTCTGCATTTAACTTCATTATCTTTTCCTGTTTCCATTACACATCTGAGTAAACTGCAACCAAAGCAGGAAATGCCTACAGCCACTGAAAGGATGTCTGCAAATCAAAATTGTCCTAGAAAACTCTGACAATAGTCTCCCAGCCTTCTCATAATTATTGTTTTTGCCTGTGACACGTCCCACTTATCTTCCTCGTATTTTTTTTGTCAGATCACTGTTGGAGAGAGCTATTAAATTCTGCACTTCATCTTATATTTTTAAGTCATTCATATCCTGGCTACAAACCTGACTCCTGTCTCTTCGCGCACCTTAAACCATCCTGATTTGAAAGCTAGCTATGCTCAACCTTCTGCTTATGTTTCATTTTCTCTGGCCTCTTTCTCTTCCCTTCCTCTACTCCTAGGCAAGCACTTCCAAAAGACCAGCTCCAAAATGCACACTGGAAATCCTGAGGTTTTTTTGGTTTTGGGTTTTTTTTTCATAAAAAATAAATCATCATTGTGGTCATCCCTGGACTCTTTGTGATACGCTCAAATCTACGATGATTTTAGGCCAAACCAAAGGAACTTCAGTAAGTATTTTAAAAGCCTTTATAATGGTCACGTTAGAGGCTTCCAGCCTTCTTCCTCAGATCTGCCCTGCATTTGTTAGCCGGAAGTTAAATTTCCATTTCTGATTTAAATGGGCAATGTACGCAAAGTGCTGCCTGCCAAGAGACCATCTAGATGTATCTACCCTGAGCAGTGCAGATTCAGACAAAGATATCAAAGGCACTTTGACTGCTGGAAGTAGAAGCAGCCGGCGTCCCCCCCTCCGCAGCAGTTGCCGTCTGTAGCCGATTCTGCAGGGCACCCCGTCGTGGCACACTTTCAGGTACATTACTGTGATTTCCCAGAGTTTTCAGGCAGATTTGGGAAACAGAGAAATAGAGCTTAAATGGCCACTCGTAATATTTTCTCCGAATCATGTTAAGCGAAGGGAGTTATGCTGTCATTAAAACGGTCAGGTGGTCTGACAACTTTATAGAAACGATCCAGCTGAAGTACCTGAGCGCTGCCTTCTTCTGGGCCCAGTACGGCTATAAATACTTAATATTCATGGTGTGAGAAAGACCTTAATAAAAGTATTTGGCTTGAAGTCTTGAATGTCAAGGGCCTTTCCTGAGGCCCTTATCTCCTTAAATGCAGTCAAACCTCATAGAGTAATTGGGAAAAAATGTAAGGGAGCAGATAGCGTTATCTTAAAGCAATACCAGAGCAGGGAAATTAGAGATTTACGCTAGCCGTTACCTCCGACTTGGAGCCCAAATCAGGTGACCTGAGCTACTAGAACATCTATCAAAGGTAACTGTCAAGTGATCTTTTAAAGTGCACACCTGCCCTGTTAAATAAAGGAATCTTTCATGTCGTGGTTAATATGGCTCGGCAATGTAGCTAAGAAAGAGATACCGACACCTTTAAAATTGTGCTGCTCTCTTGCTCTTTTAATGTATTTTTACACTGACCGCTCAGGCAGTAGAGGTGGCACGGGCATGGACCTCAAAGTCAGCAGAGTCTGCTCCAAGGGCTAACGAGGCTGGTGGAGAATCCAGGCTCTGGGCTCACGTTCTAGAAATGTAGCACAATGAATGACATGTATAACGTAATGTAAGGGCTTCGGTGGGTCGGGGAAATGTGATCCGTGATTAATCTGACCTTCATTTACCTTGTTGAATCAAGCTCCTCATTCAGCGTGGGCTGTAATCAGTCCTGCCGTCTGTGGTTCTTTGTTAAACCTGTGCTGTTTGTGTTTAGTCAGCGGTGAAAAGGGACCGAGAGAATAGTTTCTTCAGTGCAAGGTGTTAATGTCAGTCTCCCACACATATCCACTTAGAATCAGAACCAAATTTCCTTTTAGAGGCTCTTTAACTTAAAGGTGAGCAATCTGAATCACCGTTCCACCCCGAGTAGGTGTAATTTCTTTTTACTTGTTTTACATGACAGCAGCTGAACTCAGGTATCGCTAATATCTCCTTTCTTTTCTTTTTTTTTATTTAAGTTTAAAAGTTTTACGGAGGCTTTGCTTTAAGATTGAAGCAAGAAGCTGATCTATGAAAGCATTTTGTTAGTTTACCTTCAACTGATACAGCTAGCAAAACCCAAATATAGATGCAGTTGTTCAAGCAAAACGTGTGCCCTTTATCAACACATCTGGGTTTGGAGAGCTGGTTTGAATAGACTGGAAACAGAACCCTTCCTGTGGCACAAGGAACACCGCCAGCAACACGGTTTGCCATTTATATTTCATGGGCGTGTCCCTTCAGGTATAGACTAAGTTCTAGTAGCCATTAAGGTTTAATGATTAAGTTAATAAACTCTAAATATTGAATAAATCCTATATGTGAATAAATCCCGAGTGTTCGAGCTTTCTTGGAGGATGTCAAGGGACGCAGTAATTAAATGCTATAAAAATATCATTTTATTATGTTTCCATAGAGAGCTTAAATGGGAAAAGCAGTGACATAGACAGACAACGGCAAAAGTTTAAAAGCTCAAGGTTTCGACTGCTATAAGTAGCGTAGCTCCATGGACTTCAGGGGATTCATAGCAACGCACGCTTGTTGAAAAGCTGGCCTCATCTTAAAATTACAGAACCCATTCAAGGGGCACATCATGAGAGTCAAGAGGCAGTGGTGCACAGCAGAAGTCAACAGACTCCCTCTGCTTCTGATCTACCTTAGATCCCACCACGCCCCACAAAAGAGGGTTATTTTGTTGTTGGTTTTTTTCTTTTTTTTTCTCCCCCCCGCCCCAGTGAAACCCTCAAGGAAAAAAATCATTCCTGGTTTTATCCTGAAACACTTGGGTAAATCACATTTTCTTGTAAAATTCAGTGCTGGCCTCGCTGAGATACAATGTAGTAAAAACTGTATTTGATGCTACAGGGATTTTAGAGCAGCATAGTGATGCATACTGATTCCCCTGCCTTAAAACAGACATCTTTTTGGTAGTAAAGATGTGCCACAGTCTGCGTCCCAGCTGAGAACAAATCCCACAGCAAATGGGTCCATTTGTTATGGGTTGTGGAAATGTATAGCACTCCCTAATGTGGGAAAAAACTAATAAAAAGATGGATGAATGCCATCCAATTCTCTGTTTGTTCAAAAAATCTAGATAAGAATGTTTTAAAAGATAAACTGTTAATTGGCATGTTTCTCAATTTATGAAGAAGGTTAAATGCACGATAAAATGTGTAAGAGGAAGAGGTTTTCTTCTTGAGATTTCACCTTTAAGCTACCAGGACGGCTAATTCTCTTATAACTTTGCTCCAGGAGTCATCTGAGACCTCACATGTTCGCTTTGAACTTTTTCTGCCCCGAAGAAAGACAGAGAGATGAATTTTCTCCTGAGTGTTTTTCAGTGCTTGAGTTAAAAGTCAAAGCCAAACAGTGTGAATAAAGCTCACCTTCCCTCTCATTACTCAGGATTTATTTGCATAGATTTTTCTGCTGTCATAATTTTCTCCTCTTCTTCTTTGTCCAGAAGTCTGGAGACTCCGAGGAGTCGCCTAGGAAAGGGTGATAAAAGATTAATTTCTACCACGACACTAATGTATAGATCCAGAGATAGATACATCATCTGATCTTTATAATTAAAGAGAAGGAAAAAGAACATAAACCCAACCTTCCCCTCCTCCTCTCATAATGCATTATTAGTGACAGTACCTTTTTCTATAGGGTTCTCACATGTGTCCTTCATTATTCTGAAAGAATAGCATAAGATTAGCTTGATTTATCATTGACATTGTTCCCTGACCTTAAAAAAAAGGCTGTCTTTTAATCCATCCCACAGGAAAAAAAAAAAAAAAAAGGATGAATGGATTTCTAAAAGGTGGGTGAAATAGTTGCCATAGCCTCAAGGCAGCAACAATGTAAATGCTAACAAGTTATTCTGGTTTTACATGTCTGTTCACCTTTATATAGATTCTACCACCTCTGTGTCTCATGCTGCATGTGTTAATGCTTGGAAAGTTCTTTTGGGCCCTATAAACAGTCCCGTAATATACTTGAATGTAAACTGAAATAGTTTCCTCTAGTTCTCTGTTGCCTATTTAATAAGCATTTTCTTGCTCTGCGCATTTACCTAGTGCCCGGTTTTGCCACCCATACACAGTCTCCCATTTTATAACCCTTTTTGATTGTTGGGGTTTTTTGGGGTTTTTTTGGTTTGTTTTTTTTTTTAAATTCAGCACAATAGCTTGTATTGTGACAATTGCTTATTCAGTTTCAGAGAAAGAAAATACAATATCCTTCTTCAAGACCAGACCACATCTTGAATCCATATGTTTAAGTATGTAGGAAAACAGGATCTGATGCCCCCACTGTGAGCAAATTAGGGCAGGAAAGGGTGATGATAGTGGTAGGAAGAGCAAGGAGCAATCCAATCTATAACTGTACCCTTAAGAGTGGCTGAATGGATGCGAAACTCAGGGAAAAGGTGCTATGTTTTATTATGACCCGCTGTATAGCACATTTCCCTCTTGCCCAAGTCAGGAATTTCAAGTCAGAATATTCTTACTTAGGGCTGAGAAATAAATTCGCAATTCAGGCCATTTCCTTCACAACCTGTTGGAGTGGGAAACCTCCCAGAAGGAAGGAAAGCTTTCTGTCAGCTGAATTACATTGTCACCAAGGCCTGTGCAGATCCAGACTGGCTCTTATTGAAGTCAAAGCAATGACGACCACTGGTGTCAGCAGTCAAATGTTTCACCCAGAAGTGAGAAGCCCAGTCCCAGCTGCTGGCCACAGCCGAGCCCCTGTGTGCCCAACACCAGGGTGCCCCCAGGGCTTCCCCCAGAGCCACCCGGCACCCGGGAGGATCCTGCTGTTCTGGGCACCTATGGCAGCGCTACTGACTCTCACAGCCACAACATTAATCTAAGTAAACTCTAAGTGATATCAGGAACACTATGACATGGTACTTTATTTTTAATGGGAACATGCTGGTACAATTTAGGGAATAAATACACAAATGTCAAGGCACTTTAGGAAGAACACAGGAGCAGAAAACAGTGTATTAGCAGAGAGAGAGAAGAAGGAAAATGCAAGCTGGAGGATGGATAGGAAGGGATAAATAGTCAGTGTAGCTCATACCATGCCTGATACATTTTCATTAACAGATAGTGTCTAAAACTCAATGAAAAAAAATCCAGAAGAAAAAAAAAATGTTTTCCATGCTTGATTCTTCAGAAGCTGATTAAGTAGTACGCAGGCTACGAATTCAGCTGCTGCAAAGGGTTGCACAGAGCAGCAACAGAGAGCAACATGAGGGTCTCGCTGCCAGCCATGGCAGCCGCCTCCAAACCGCCGGGGGATCTGAGCGGTTGCAATTTGCACACAAGCGAGCACAGGCTGGAAAAGGGACACTTAAAAAGTTTAACCAAAACAGTATATTCGTCCAGGCTGCTGCGGCCATGCTAGAGCCAAATAACCTCCACGGGAATCCACCTGTTGATGATCCCGCCCTAGGTTTTAGCATGGAAGGGGGCAGATTGCAGTTAGAAACATTGAACCTGTTCTCGATCTCTCTCTCACTGTAATTAGCAGTTACAGGGCTGTAAAGGCTGGAGAGGGAGGAGAGAGAGGTGGTCGGTCCCAGCCCAGGTTTCACGGGCGCAGGAATGAAAAATAACAAGGGCAAGAACAGGTTTCACATAAACAGAGCGGCTGAAATTCAAGCCTGAAAAATTTCACGTCTTTTTTCCCCCCTCTATTTATATAAAATTTATAATGCAAATACAAATGTATTTTTGTATGCCGTGCCTCTCGGCTCTATTTATAATTTGACCATCATTTTCAAACCTGGCTGATTAATATTAGGCCATTAAAATCATGCTCAGATTTCTAAACAAACATTCTCCTTTTTTATTGTTGTTGGAAGTGCTGAACTCCTGCCTTCCCCTATGGCATGTGTAGGATGGTTTTGCCTTTCAGCGGACTCTTAGGGTGAAGTAAAACAAACACTTTGCCATTGCATAAGAGCCTCGGAAATTAGGCTCCTGAGGATAACCGGTTGTAACAGAGCTGCTGCTCTCGCCCCAGTCCCCGCGCTCCGGCAGAGTCAGCCTGTGACCTTGGAATCACGGACTCACACAAATTTGGGTGGAAAGAGGGTCACCTGTCCCAGCCCCTTTGGTTTCTGCTGCCGGGGCTTACTCCAGCCCTGGGGCCAGGGCTTTGCTTTTGCCTCCGCTGAACTCCACGTTCCTCCCATTGGCCCATTTCTCCAACCTGCCCAGGTCCCCCTGAGCCCCAGCCCTGCCCACCGGCGTAGCAACCATCACCCCCATCCTACCCACTGCATCCCGCACCAGCTCAACTTCTTTGCCCGTTCCACATGCAGGTAGGTAGGAAATGCCACTAAAATCCAAATTATCTTTGCCGAGGGGTGAAAGATCTCATCCACATGACTGAGAAGAGTCTCTGCTTCTATAACTTGCTCCCAAATGGTTGCTCGTGCCATCTGCATCCACAGTGACTGCCTACAGATCCACACCACGTGTGCCCTGCTTTCAACTTAATGGTTTGCCGTCAAAATGTCCTGACCGAGATCGTATTGTTGTAACTACAGTCAAAACCCCTATTGCTTTATGCATTTGCCACTTTCTCTGTAAGATAATACCCTCACCTTATTTCACAGGGGATCAGTAGGATCAATGCATTATTAATGTGGAAAGCATTCAGATTTGGCGGGGGGGGCATGGGAAGAAGCACCAGCACTTACAAATTATCTTATGAATATAATATAAATTATTCAGCAACTATGCGTCCTTCTGACAAAGGAAATCATAGGGTTTGGTCCTACTGAGCTTACAGATTCCTAACTAGAGAGAGGGAAAAAATTAAATCCTAAAGCGTAAATGTAAGCAAAAATGTAAATACAAATTAAAATACTTTTAAATATCTCATGGACAAAGTTTGCCCACATGTCACATTTTACTTTAACAGTCACTTTGTCCACCATTTTAGGAAAAAAAGGGATTATTTCTTGTGATATATGCGCATGCAACTCTAGTTTTACTTCGGTAAGCTCATTTATTAATCTGTTTTCTCTGTTTATTGCATTTTTTGGTGGATTGAAATCTCATACATTCCCTAATGTGTCAACTTTCATTAATTAAAAAAAAAAAAACAACAAACAAACACAAAAATTAAACAAACAACCCTGTAAGATTAAAAGTGTATTGTTATGCCTATGGCAATTTTGCCTATGGTAATTTTACCATGGATTTTAATAAAGCCAGAACTCCACCCTAAAACTTTCAGAAACTAGGGAAATGTCTGTAGAGAGTATTTGGAACCCACTGGATTTTATATTGTTTTCCTTTTCAAGCTCCCACACTTTCACAGCTGTAAAGGCTTTTGGTTTAAACCAGAAAGGCAGCTAGTGTGAGCAGGGTAAGTGAGGTCTTTCTGAACTTGGAGTCAAAGATATTTTTTTTTCTTTCCAAATCCTACACAAAGTGTAGGGAAAAAAAATAGTTCTCAAAACATTTCTTCCTAATTTACTTTGTTAACTGCAATCTCTCCCACTCATTGGTGTACTTAGGCAAGGAAATTGTTCTGCTAAATACAAGTAAAAGTACTGAAAGTACTTAAGTGATCTGTTGATGGGTCATGTAAATACACTCTTTAAAGGGGTACTAATTTTAGAGATAATTACAAGCATTTTACATGACTCCATTTTTTTTGTTGACAGCATTTCTCAAGTATTAGCAACCCATTTTAGGAAGAATACAATTGTGCCAACGAGATGCTTACATTCACTGCAAAAAAAAAAGTGCAAAATTCAGTTTAAGGGAGAAAAAAAAATAAATTAGGTATCACCTACAAGACGCCTCTTAGTTACTCTTTCGTACTCTGGGACCATCTCTAGTCGGTACATCAAGCCTGCAGCCTGCCCGCCACTGCATAATAAATCTCTAAAATCTGCTTTGCACATTCTTCTGCAGAAAGAAATCAGGGATGAGCCCCTTGGCTCCTGTAAATGGAAAGAACTCCATTGGCTTTAATGGAGCTCTGCCGCATCGCACTTCTTGTGGGCATCTGCATGTTGAAACATTTCTGACGCAGAGGAAAAGGGAGGGGGCTATTTCCCAGTAGCTGGAGAAGAGGGTCTGGGAGAACTCTTGGGTACCTCGTCTCTTCGCCGCTGCTGAGCAGTCACTTCAAATTGATCCACATCAGAAAAAAACCCAACATTGCTTTAATTACAGTCATAAGAATGTGATATTTTAGTAGTAACCACCATAAATTCTTGTTCTTTACCAAAATATGGTTTATTTTGCTCTGTAGTTGAAGGGAAGGCATACTGCTGCAACAGCCTCTACACAGTGGAAGTTCCTCTTAAAACTAAACCACTCTAGTGCGGGCAAGCCCCTTGTTTGTCTTTTCTTCAGCGTACCTTTGAGGGACGAGCAGGGTAGTATTTCACCTGAGAGGGATGTTGTGCTGTTGGATGAACTCAGCTCTTCTGCAACTGCTGTTCGCAAGTACCTGCACGGGACCTCACGCCGACCCACCGAGGGGGGCATGGGTGCAGCGTGGTGACCCAGGCCTTCAGGAAACTCGTCCTGTCTCACTCACTCCGGCACGTCTGCCAAGCTAGAGGGTTCGTTCTACTATTTGATCCTCCATGAGAGGATCCTTGCGGAAACACTTCTTTCTCTGAGGCAAATGTGTATGTACATCTCCTCCACACCACCCCCTCCATGGTCTTCTCTGGGTTTGGCAACAAAATGGTACAACCGGCAATGCTAAAATACAGATTGGGGGGTGTAGCTACATTTCAAGTTTGTGGGGTTTTTTTTGGTTTGGGGTTTGGTTTTTTTTCAAATAAAGTTAGCTGATCACTGTGGGGGTTTTTAAAGCACAGTAAGGTGATGACAATGATGTGAAGGGTTTTTTCTATAGTTTTAGAAATTAAAAGGGGAAATAGCTTCTCTACAATTCTATCACTACAGCATCTTCCGAGAAAAAAGAAATCCTCAAGATAAAATTTATCTGCTACCCTCCAAATGAAGGAAAAGCATAAAGGAGTGATTGTTGCTCTGCTCCTGGGTTTGGGTAGATCGGGGACTGAACGCAGATTAATCCCAAGCTTCAAGCTCTGATTACTACTGAGAAGTAAAGTGTACGTGGTGATAATTGGATGATGTTAACAAGGGTCTCGGCATCTCACTAAACAATAGAAATCTCGCAATGCAACCGGAACAACAGAGCCCTTCTCTCCCAACCCTTAGGCTGGAGCAAAGGACTGTTGGCACATTGGTCCCACTGATTTCAGCTGGACCCTGTGAGGGCAAAGGCTAATGTGGTAGGTCCCAAGGTATGAAAGGAAGCATGTTTGTACATTGTGTCTGTGTGTTTATTGATGTGTGCAAACACATATACATAATTACTCATTTACGGTTGTGAGTCCTCAAATAATACTGAAAAATAAGTAATTTCATGACTTTGTTTTGGTTGATAAATCTGATGATTGCTTTGATTTACAGCAAGTTGTAGACTTAGTAAAAGAAGGTAACAAAGTTAACATATATACGACCAGAAAGATTCAGGCAATCCGTGCCTTTGCAAGCCATCGGGAAGCTGCCATGGAAGCTCACCCTCATGGAAGGCAAGCTGGTTACCTTCTCCTGGCACTGCGTGAAGGAAAGAGATAAAAAGTAATTATATTCTCTTTAGTGACCACACTCCAGTTGCAAAGGCTCACACGGCTCTAGCTTGCAGATAAATCTTTCTAGCTGGGCTACTCATTACTCTCACAACAGTAAATATAAACATCGATGAGTGCAAATGTAGACTGTTACAGAATTGTGTGATATCTGAAAATCTTGCAGCTGCTCTTACTCCCAATTAAGTCCAAATTCATCTGGAGGGACTGGGATTTATAGAACTGAGAATCCGTACGACTTTAAAAAAAACCAAAACCCAAACCCAACAGTCTTTTCTCTGTCTGGAAAGTTACAGAGCAATCGGCTTGAATGATTAACATGGTCTCACCCTGATCTTGAAGCTGATTCTGTGAACGCTCAGCGCTGAAATTAGACGCCATTTTAATTGATATCTTTTTAACCTGATAGCTGCAAAGAATCCTTTGTATATTGCATATTGGTTTAAGTATTTTTGCCTCAGGGTAATTTCAGTATCAGGCCCCTTCAAGTCCTAATAGGGAAGCAAGTGAATAAACGTACAAATATGGACAATAAGTATGCAAAGACACTGCCTCTATTCTTATCACAGCGGGCTCGATCTAAATTTGTTAACATATAGAAATGGAAAACACTGCAATCAGTGTTACACTAGAACTTGTATAAAAATGTTGATTTTCCATCTAACCTTTCTTTCAAAAGCATTTAATTTTTGATAATGTATAGAATTGTTATTTTCAATTAAAAGTTGTTGGGTTTGTTTTTTTTTTTTTAAAAAAAAAAGAACCATAGTAAGTTTAATCACTATATACCCAAGGGTACTTTCAGTTCCACTTTTGATATATTTATGAAAATTCTGGGCTTATCTTGCATATCTCAGTTGTGTTTTCTCCAGTCTTTCATGGTTGACAGAGTTAGAGATGTAACTTAGTTAAGTTAGTGAGCATTAGATGGTTAGCATCCCTTTAAAAAAAAAAAGAAAAAAAAGAAAAACTTAGGGCTGATGAGCTAATTCTATTCTACAGGCAACTAAAGAAATAATTTTATAATGAGTAATTTTTTGTAAATGTTCCAAAATATTTCAAGTTGACTCACAGATCTGCATCCTTCTTTACAAAATCTTAATTTAATTTAAGTGATATGTTTAAAGTATTGAAAATAAAAGAACAAAAGAACTTGGTACAGAAAATACAAAACAATGTAATCTGTTATGTCCTCTTACTATTACCCCTCTTTATCAAGAAAACAAAAAAAAAAAGAAAAAAGCCAGCAGCCTACACAGAGCCAATTACACAGAGGAATCGAAAGCAACTGCAGCCTGTGAAAATATTGCCAGTCACAAATTTACCATGACACAATGCAGAGGAAGCTATAGTTTGAAGCCCAAGCTGTCAAGTCTGATTCCGGAAGCCTGAAAACGCGCAGTTAAACTCAGCCACACCAGGGAGATATTCAAGGGAGATGGCTAAGGGGCATACGGGAACTACCACATTCCTATTATCTTGCCTAACTTGTGTTTCTAACACCAACGTTAAAGGAAATCCTGAAACTAGTGAGAGAAAAGCAGCACTGTGGGGTTCAATGAAAGGGAGGAACCATAGGAGGGAAGGAGGGAAGGAAGGAGGGAAGGAGGGAAGGAAGGAGGGAGGGAGGGAGGGAGGAAGGAAGGAAGGAAGGAAGGAAGGAAGGAAGGAAGGAAGGAAGGAAGGAAGGAAGGAAGGAAGGAAGGAAGGAAGGGAGGGAGGGAGGGAGGAACTTCTCACTTAGCACTGACAGACAAACTAGTACTACTTGATTTGAGAGTAAAGACAGTAAAGAAATAAGGAATTATTTTGGTTGTAATGGAGATTTGTACTGATTTATTGAACCCGTTGCTCAGTCTTTCAAATGCCCTACTGTGTTATTTAGGAACTGCAGAAGTACAAAAAACCCCAACTTACTAGAGGTGCATTCATCTCCGTTGCGTCCACTGTTTTTTCCAGTAGTTGTAAGGTATTGAAAGTGAAAGGCCTTATTATACTCCCATTGAAATAGTGGCAAAACCACTGTTGATTTCAAGGGGAACGAGACAGAGACTAAAAATAGATTTGGTACCTGAATGTCTTAATTTAAACACCCAGTTTTTAAATACAGATGGCCAAAGCGTGGAATTAGGAAGTTTATTTTGAATTTTTAAAATATTCATTCTTACTGCATTTTGAATACCATAATACTGCCTTGTAAACATTTGCTAGTACTGTGTTTTAAATTTAATCGTAGCAAATGAGCTGAGTTTCTTCTCCCTCTCATGCATTTTTATTCATGTCCACGTAGAGCACTGTGAATGCTGTGAACAGAGGCTGTAAACTGTACGAAGTCAACTACAGCCACATGGAAATGACGACTGAAAAGCAGGTCTGACTCATTGCCCTTGTAATAGTTTGGTTTACTGCTACAGAGAAGGGTTTGGATATTACACTTTTCTTTGTTTCTTCTGTTTCTTGGATGAGGTCTTAGAGAAAATTTTTGGAGCATGAAAAAAAAGTCCCCAAACTTCAGGGAAAATTTTTGTTTTATACGATTATTTTGTTTTCTACAAACAATTTCTAGTCCTGCTAAAATTAGACAGACAGTCACTTTGCACACAATTGGGAAAGCAAAGTAAAACTTCTCTCTTGTCAGGATATCAACAACAGTTTTAAGGGAAATTTGTATTCAGGAGCCCAATAGGTAAATAGTTAGCCAAGAATTTTGCCTTCTCAAAAACGCCTCTTCTCAGAAGTCTGTATTTGAAAATTTTAAGTCTAGAAAGCACCATTGCAATAGTTTACTCTGAACATATAATATCATAACATGGGCCATGGGACTTCTTGGTGCCTTTTGAAATTCAGTAGCAGTGCTCGATTTAAGATTCCAGTTAAAGACTATCCACACCGTTTTTTTCACCAGTTAATTTTCTCTGTCCTTAAAAACCTGCTGCTTTGTCTCTGACTTCGAGGTGTAGATCTCCCTACATTTGCGTGATAAATTGATGAGTCCTCTGCTAGCTCTTTTCCCACAGGATGGCTCTTCTAGAGGGTTGAGTTACTTCTTCACTGATAAGTTAAAGAGATCGCTATCTTTAAAAGTAAGCCATTTTCCAGTCCTTTCGTTGCTATCAGTACCTTCTCTGTAGTCCCTCCAATTTATTATCGTCCTTCTTGAAGTGCAGATAATTGAATGGGACCGCTTTAGTAGTAGCCACACCACCAATGCCAAGCAGAGAGGTAGCTTAACCCCTGTTCTCCTTCCTTACGCGTCCCTTTTTGCATTGCCAGTAATCACAGCAGCTCTTTTGGCCGTGGCACCACACGAGGCGCTCCCAGTCAGGGCAGTTTTCTGCCAGCATTAGCACCACGTGTATGAGTTTCTTTAGAAACCTTCACCCCTCTATTCATTGTTCCCCCAAACGGCAGCTCGCATCTAGAAATGATACAGCATACCTTGCGCGCTTCAGTAGCCCCGGAGATTGTGTAAAGCCATTTTAGAATTCTTGAACCAAAAATTTTGCATTTGGCAAGGGAAGCAATCCATATGTCTTGCATTTTCCAACAGTGAATCATGCTTTAAATCCTGAGTAATCCCACTGAATTAAGAGGAACCTTTAAAAGTGTGAAATATTATACTACGCAATGTCGATGGAGACAGGGAACTATCACAGGCTGCCTCTACACCAGCCTTAGTCTGAATCAGGAGTGCACTTCTGAAATGAATCTCCTGACTCTCCCCCGGCGCTGTGCTTTGGTACACAGAGCAGAGCAGCTTCGGAGCTTGAGAACTGCATTGCCTTTGGCTGACACTAACCCAGATGGTGCACCCCAGGAGCGTGTCCAAGGTGCTCCAGCCAACCACGGCCAGGCAGTCTGTGGGACCAGCCTGGGGCTGGGCACCCCCAGCCCCAAGAGGCATCTGGAGGCTGCTGTTGGTGCGATGCAGATGTTTGGTCCCTATAACCACTGTTTCATCCTACCCACCTGTGCTGAGCTACTTGCTTATCTAGACAGAGACACGTCTTGTTCCATGAAATTCTTGTTGGCTTGCTCTGCGTGTGTGCTCCTTGTGCGAGGGACTGGGATCTCCTTGAGGCTGTCCTGGCAAAGTTCCCACTGGGCTCTTCCTATAGTCTGTATTGACAAGAACTCTTCAGGAAGATTTGGGGCCTACAGGAAAGATGAGGAGGGACTCTTTATGAGGGAGTGTAGCAATAGGACAGGGGGGTAACAGTTTTAAACTGAAAGAGGATAGGTTTAGATTTAGGTATGAGGAAGAAACTCTTTACTGTGATGGTGGTGAGGCATTGGAACAGGTTGCCCAGGGCAGTTGTGGATGCCCCGTCCCTGGAAGTGTTCAAGGCCAGGCTGGATGGGGCTTTGAGCAGCCTGGTCTGGTGGGAGGTGTCCCTGCCCATGGCAGGGGGGTTGGAAGTAGGTGATCTTTAAGGTCCCTTCCAACCCAAACCATTCTGTGATTCCATGATTAGGTCTTCTCCAAGGGAAGGCTCCCGGTTCCCACCTCACTTTAGCCACTTTGAGAAGTGTACTAGCGAGGCTGCTCCTGCTGCTGGCCTCACCTCAGAAGGTAAGGTTACCCTCAGAGGACAAGGGGAGACATCCGACAGCACTGTCACAACACTCAGGACTCGTATACCTCCAGAATACCTGAGCACCTAAGGGAGATGATGCCCGGCTAACATGTCTCACATACATAGCACAACCTCAGTGTAAGTCTGGCTTCTCCGCAGGAGATCCGATCCCTCTAATTCTCTAGGTGTTTCACTCTCTGCAGCAAGCTCTTAGGTAGAACCATTTTATCTTCTAAAATCTTTCATGGGAGGAAAAAAAGGCTTGAAATCATAAGCTGTACCAGGCACTAATTCAGCACAGCTGGGGAGATGCAACATTGCATGGATGAGGGAAGACAAGGAAAGAGATGATCACCTCCCTCTTCTTTCTATCCCAGACTGGCAGGAGGCCAATCTGTCTCTAAGAGTAAATTAGAGCAACATAAAAAAATCTCTGTTCCATCTGAAGATCCTAAGGGACCCATATAGCTAGCTCAGCCCTTCGTGTCAGCCCACTAAATAGATCAGAGGAGTGTAGATTACATACATCAAAGTTTCTGATTTATTTTACCTTAAGTAATAACAATTACACATGTTCCACATACTACACAATATCTTCCATACAGTAAATCGGAGTCTTTCCCTAAGTTATTTAGATTTTTGCAACTGCACTTTGGAAGAATCACTGAATACATTCTTATCATCTTATATAAAGAAGCAAAAATACACTTGGCATTAACGCTTACCTAAAACACAGTGTCCCCAAGCAGCGGGAGATCTGCATTGATTGTATAATGGCTCAGGGAAGAAACTATGAATAGTACATCCCAGTTTGCAACCTCTGCAACAGTGTAGTAGCATCAAAATGCTTATCAGAAATTACTGGATTCCTATTAGATTAGACTGAATGCCTATTAGGGCCCAAGGAATCTAGATCTTCTCATCTCAAAAAGGTGGATGAAAAAACATCACTAGAAAGCGCAGGTATTACAAGTCACATGAAGCAAACTATGGAGAGAAAAAGGGTAGAGAGGATAGAAAAAGGATGAGACCATGCTCGCTTTGCAAAATCAAAACATTTTTTACAGTTTTGCTTTCCAAAAACTTCGAGACGAGGTCTCCCACTCTGGTTATTGATTTTTGATAATCTTGTTTTACTCAAGAGGTCTGCTGGCACAAGTGCTCGTGAATTAAGCAAAAGCTTTCAGTCAGGTCCAAAGATATCAATGAAGTAATATTTGAAGAAAAAAAATACCAGTGATGGTCTCAATTCCTGAAAATATCTTAGTCAACCAGAATTTCCTTGTATTAACAAGTGGCTAAATGAGAAACCTTTTTTTGATGCTGCGGAGCCGTTGCTCACATGATTGAGTCTATGAGAACATTTCTCTGAAAAATATCAAATACTGTAAAGACGCTCGCAAAACAGAAACCAAAGTTTGCTGCCATAGATGTGCTAAATAACAACAACAACAACAACAACAACAATGTGCTAAAATTCTTTACTTTCCTACCACAAATTGTCTGGTGAGACAACTCATAATAGGAAAGCTAGGCGTATTTCTAAGTGTTGCAGAACCATGTCACATTTCAGTTTATAGACTATCTACATATTTCAACATAAGAATTGCGTACTGCAGCTGTATCCAAATAGTCTTGAGGCACCCAGTCGAGTTAAAACACCAGTTCGGTTTTCACTATTGTATGAAAAGTTTGTAAATTAATTCTCTTAAAAACTTGGCAGATTAGCAGATCCACATTTTTTATAGTTCATAACAGGAGTAAATAATTAATCCGTATTTCAGACTTTTTTTTGTGAGGAGAATTATTTAACCGCAGCTACACAAAAGCAGAACCGATTATTTATTTTTGTATGTTTCATTTATTCAAGAGAACTTACTTTTATCTGCATAGTCGGAGAACAGAAAAACACTGTGTGGGGGAAAAACACAGTTAGAAACAGTTACCAACACAATAGACGATGATGAAGCACTAGAAAAATAACAAAAGCTTTCATCTTTTAAAATGCAAAATATTTTGTCTTATGATCCCATTATCTCCACAGTAGGCCAGCCCTGCTAGCCCTTGACTTTGATTGTTTCAGGTTTGGGTTTCCATTTTAATGAGGGTAAGAAACCACAGCTCTGGCTTCCTTCGTTTGGAGCTGCAGGGTCACAGCACTGACACTGATCACCGTCGCTGCGTCATGAGTTATGAAACCGAAAAAAACAAGACTCTTGAAAACCTGGTGATTTCTTTTATACGTGGTCGCTTTGGGGTCTTCCATTACGCAAAGGCCAAAATTATTGTAATAGCCGGAGCAGCGATTCATTCTTCTGTCTTTTACTCTACCATCACTTTATAGTTGGGGTATTTTTTATTTTTAATTGGAAAACCCCCAACTCTTTCTCATGGTTTCTGTGCTGCTCCCCTTAGCCAAGCACAGCTTGAAAAAACGCCTTCCTTGATAGACTTCATTTTAAGTTCTCGGCAAGCATTACATCAATATTTAACCTCGTCTCCCTGGGGGCTAGCCACAGCCTGCCTGGCCTCCCGGCATAGCTGAGACCGTGCCTGCTGTTGCCACTGCTCAGACAGGGCTACCGACAGACGGTCGGACTGGCCGTAGGTCCAGAAAGCGAGGAGAGGTAGGCAGCTGTGGCCGTTCCGAACTGCCCTCTTCCGCTTGTCCTGCAGGGCTTACACTGTGCAGGTTGTGCCCGGTTTAAAAAGAGTGAAAGTCACTTCACTGTGTCCGTGTGCGGTTGCAATGTAATTTCCCCACCATCACAATACCTTCCGTTCCCCACCACCCCATCTTTCCTTGCCCAGCTCCGTCTCCCAGCCTGCTTGGCAGAAGAATGCATGGCCGGGTTCTGGCTGGGACAAGCTGGCCGGGTGGTGGCCCAGCAGGGACCGTGGTGGCTTCCCGAGCCAGAGGTTCGGGCGCTGTAGTAGGAATACGGCCAGAGCGTCCAGGCAGTGCCAGATGAGCATGACAAACCAAAGACAGGGCTTGGATGTCTGCGCCAGGACAGGCCTGTCCTGCCGCCCCTCACCTGCTGCTGAGGACATCCCCCTGCTCCGCTGCTTCCTGGCCAGGCAGACCTCACGTGTGGCAACCACATGGCTATCAGCACGGAGCAAGCCTCGCCAGGCTGAGCGGCAAAGACCAGGGCGAATGGAGGGGGTGAAAGCTTCACTTGGTTTTACCAAAGCTTCATCCCTCCCTGCAGAAGACAGAAGGAGTGGGAATGGTCCAAGCCTCCTTGCCGGGCAACCGAGCCTGGGAAGCTACCCAAGTCTTGACGTGGGACCATTTTCTGATGGGTTTGCCTCATTTGTAAGCCCACGGGACTTTTTTTTAAAAAAGCAAACAAACGAAAAGCGCAGGAACTAAAAAAAAAAATTCAATGCCGCCTCACTATAAATCTGGAGGGAGTTTTATTTGTTTACGTCATTAAGTAATAAAAATCTAATGTAGGTTCTGCTTCTGAAAAAAAAACAGTAAGTCGAATGGGAGCTTACTTAGCAGGGGAGACGTTCGCTTGTACGTCTGTCCAAGCGCTGATGGCCTTGCTCACCGCGATCTCTAGGCTCTGAACACGAGGACACATCACACGAGCCTGCAAAAACCGTTTCCCAACGTTTCGAGAGTTCCCCTTTCAACAGTTAGACGGATGCGTGCAGCCATCATCTTGGTCGGGCTGCCTTGGGTGACGTCATAAGTCTCTGTAAGAGCCCTCGGTGACAGCGCATCCACCCCTAGGCTTTGGGCTTAAACGTATAACGAGCACAAAATTCCCTGTAATGTCAAAAAAAGACTGAAAAAGGAAAAAAAAAAAAAAAGTGGAAAGGTCATTTGGAATAATTTAATTAATTAATAAATAAACCTGAGTTTCGGGGCCTCGTGAGTGTGGCTGTCACCAAGATGAGACACATCCCCCCCATACAACGCCCCCCTCCCCCCCCCCCCCCCGAGGCAGACACCCAGGCAACATCCAGATAATCTTATTATTTTCGTGACATTAGCCGTGGGGCCGGGGGGGGGAGGTCGCCATAAAAAAGCTCGGCGGTCCCCCCTGCGACGGGCCGGGCCCCGCTCCGGCGTGGCGGAGGTACGAGCCGGGGGGGGGGGGTACGAGCCGGGGGGGGGGGGGGGACGGGGACGTGGAGGGGGGAAGGGGGGCACCGTGTGTTTCGTGTGGGTGCCGGCGCGGCGGGAGACTTTTATCTATTTTTCGGCGTGCGCGGCTACTGGCGGGTGTGCGGTAGCGGCGCGGCGGGGCGCCGCGGGAGCGCGGTAATGATGTCAGCTTGTTATTTACTTTCCAAGCGCCGAGTGACGGGGCAGGGCGAAAGGAGAATCAATCAGCCGCCGGGTGACCCTCCAGGCGGAAAAAAAAAACCCAACCAACCAACCAACCAACCAACCCAACACCCGCCCCCCCCCCCCCCCCTCCCCCAGCCCCACCACCACCACCACCACCACCAAACCCCCCACGCCCGGGAGCCCGCCGCCGGGGCGGGGGGAGGGGAAGGCAGCACGTGGGGCCGGGACGCGTTGCATCATCCGCCCGGCGCGGGGCCGCGCGCGCTGCCGCCGCCCGTGGAGGGGGAGGGGGGTGGGGGTTGGGTACACGGGGACACAGCGGGAGGCTGAGGAGCCGCAACGCTCCCGGCCGGCCGGCAGGCAATAACGCCCCGTTCCTGCTGATTCACGGCGGCGGGGGCCGCGTCAGCCCGCCGTCACCCCGCGCGCGGCCGCGGCGTCACCGGCGGAGCGTGGGGGGGTGGGGGTAGGGGGAGCGCGAGCGCCGGCGGGTGCTGCCCCTCCCCCACACCACCCCTCCCCCCCCCCCCCCAGCCCCGCCAGCGGAGCGCGGGCCGTGGCGCCCTGCCCGCTTCGGTGTGTCGGGACCACACGTCATAATAAAAACGATGATAATAATTAATAATAATGACAATGATAATAATCGCGATAGCGACGCGTTCCTCCGCGCCGGGCCTCAGACAATGCGGCCTCTGCAGGGCCGGGCCTGCTGCACCCCCACCGGCCCCGAACGTCATGATGATGATGACAATAATAATAATAGTAATAATAATAACGAAGGCGGCAATAACCGCCGCCAACGGCCGGGCCCGCGGCGGGCGCCGCGCGTGGGTGGGTGGGGGGTGGGCAGCGCGTGCCCCCGGGCCGGCGCGAGGGCGAGGCTGTCCCCTGCGTGCGTGGGGGAGGGCGCATGTGTATGTGCGCGCGCTGGGCTCGTCACCGTGTTTCTGTCACGGGTGGCGCTCGGGGGTGTGTGTGGGGGGGTGGTGTGTGTGTTGAAGCGCAACAAGACCCATAACGACGCGCGGAGGCGAGTGGGCCGGGAGTCACCCGAGGGCACCCGCGGGGCGGTGGCGGGGACACCCGCCCCGTGTGCGTGGGAGCCGCGCGGGGGTGAGGGGAGGGCGCGGCGGGACAAGCTTCGCCCCCCACGCCCTCCTCGCTCGCCCCCCGCTGTCCACCCCCTCCCCGTCCGTTCCCCGCCCTCCCCTCCCGCCCGGCGCTGGTGGTGGTGGCGGCGGCGGCGGCGGCCGGGCCCCGGGCGCGGCCCGCTCCCCTCAGCGCGCCGCTAACCGCCGCCGCCGCGCGCCCGCAACGGCCCCGCTTCAACCGACGTCCCGTCCCCAACCCCCCTCTCCCCCCTCCCCCCCCCCCGAGTTCTCACAGAGCCGGGGCCGAGCGGCGGCACCCCCCGACCGCCATTCTGCCCCCAAAACTTTACGCTTTCCCCTTCCCACTCTCCGGGACTTCCTTGTGCCGCCCGTACGCGGGGAGCGGGGCGGGGGGGGGGGTGGGGGGGAGGAGGCGTGTGCGGCGGCGGCGAGGGGGGATTTACCGTCTGGGCGCAGGCTGGCCGGGACCCCGGGGGAAGCGGAGTTGCACCATGCGCGGCAAGTGAGGGGAAAGTCTCCGCCAGCGCCACCCGCCGAAGTTGAGGCTTCCCCCCCCTTTCCCCCCCCCCCCCCCCATCCGCCGGAGCGGGAGCTGCGCCTTGGACGCCCGCTGCGTGAGGTGAGTTTCCGAGGCGGATTATTCATCCTGGGGACCTTACTGTTTTGGGATTTTTTTTTTCCTCTTTTTTTTTTATTTTTTTTTTTTCCTCACTTGCGCCGGGGTGACAAACGTCCTTCCCTTCCCCCCACACCCCCCCCCACCACCTCCGGAGCCGGCGGCCGGGGCCCGCCGCTACCCACGTCCCCTCGCAGCCTCCCCTGACCCACCCGGGGGTGGTGGGGGTCGCTCAGGCGCTGCCTGTTATGACGAAGTTTTTTTTTTGAACCTGTGCGTTTTTAGTGTCTGTTTCTTATTTAATTTTTTTTTTTTTTGGGGGGGGGGGGAAGGAGGGGGAGATGTGTGCAGGGCTGCCGTCTGGGTGGTGGGTGTGCTTTCCTCTGGCCCTGAGCAGACCGACCCCCCGGGGGGGGGCAGGGAGGGGAGAGGGGGGAGCAGTTTCTGGAGCGGCTCCCTACTTCTCAGATAGTGTTTTAATGTATTTTTTAAAAAAAAAAAAAAAGAGAAATGCTTGGGTTGGGGGGGTGGGAAATGCGAGGTATTCACGCTGGAGTGTGGAGTTTGCAGAGCCCGGGTGGGGGAGGGGAGCCCATTCATCGCCAGGGCTTGAATCAGCAGCGGGCGGAGGGGCCGGTCGCTCCCGCACAGCGAAGTTTACTTCCAAGTAGGTAAACAAGTTAGTGGTGTGTGCGTGTCCCCCCCTCGCCCCCCATACCCCCCTCCCCACCGCTGCCCTATGCTGCTGCTAGCTCCGTTGCTGATGGTGCCGCCGGTGGAGCCCCCGGCGGGGGGAGGGGGCTGGGGGGTGGAGGAGGTGGGCTGGAGGGGGGTGCTGGGTGCCGGAGGTGGGGGGCTGGCGGTCGGGCGGTGCGGGGCTGCAGCGGGGCTGCAGACCTGTTGCACAGCAGTTTGTTGCAGGACGGTGTGCCCAAGCCCCGGTGCAGTCCCTGCGGGGGAACGGGGTGGTGGTGGGGACATACACACACGACCGGTGGAGGACACCTTTCCCTCCACCGCTGTCATCAGTGCCCCGTTTTGGGGGAGTCCGGTGAGATCTCGGGGGTCGGTGTGATGGTGCGGTGCGCGGCTCAGGGTCGGTGTGGTGTGATGTAAAGCGAGTGACCCTTGACCTATTTAATTATATGTTGTTGGGTTCTCGAATAGACATCCTGCGCGGCACAAAAAGGGGAAAAAACACAAAGCCACACCCTGAAAGTTAGGCTTGCATGTTAATTTCTCAAAGTCGGTGTTTAGGCTGAATAAAGGCTTTCCTTTATGTTGTCTTAACATGTCTCTTGCGGTTCTCCACGAGGACTTGTACGGCGTTTTTCCTTTCTCGACGCACAAGTCTCGAAGTGTATATGTGTGTGTGGGTGGGGGAGGGGAAGTGGTCTGTTTGGTGGAGCTCATTGAGTGTTTCACGAAAAAAAGGAAAATATTGAAGCATAATGTTGTAGAAAACTGAAATAATCCATTGAAAAGAGCGCTCCTCAAGTGATGATTTGAATAAAATGGAGTGTAAAATTAAAATTTCAAGACTGGTGTTTTAGGCTAATAGTATGAAAACAAATATATTGTGCCAGAGGGAAATCTGATTGTAGGTAATAAATACAAGGTCTTTCCTCGTGACAAATACAATGTCAGATCTTTCTTTCTTAGCCCACTTATTAGCCATCCTTTAACTGACACCGCTTGTGTGGCGTGTACAAGATTTAACATAATATACCTTGCTCACCATGTGGCTGCACATGCTGAATTTAGGCCTCTTCTCATCCTACAGTTAGGGTACTGTCAAACACAGAGACACCGGGCAGGTTTTGAAGCAAATATATTCATTCTGTGATAGCAGATGTTGTTGGCAAGAGAGCAGGATTGTCCTAGTGTGTTTCGGTGTTGGTTTGGGGTTTTTTTGTTTGTTTTTTTTTTTCTTTAAAAAAACCCAGCAAAACAATTACAGATAATAATTGCAACATCTCAACGACAGTGATAGTAAAAAAGGGAAGCTTTCCCACAGAGCGTTTGTAGAGGGGGTGGGAGGAAAAAGGAAAGCGAGAGGGGGAGGATGCTATCACATTAAAAATACATTAAATCTTTCTTGGACTACATGCAATAACACTAAAAACGGTGGAGGTTTGAGCAGAGTTGCTGAAGTCATCTCAGTTTAACACCTTCCGTGAGCTAAGCAAACAACCAAGGTTGTTTTTTTCAGAAGCAAAGAGAGTTAAAAATTACACGTACGTGTAAACACTGGCAACGACACAGCTGTCCAGGTCTCATAGGACAAAAAAAAGACCCCCAACCCTGTGCAGATAAGTTGTCATCTGAATACATCCTCTGCCCTTCCCCCACCCGATTAAGTAAGATAACTCCAATGTCCTCTGCCATGCCACTGCTGCAAGTTATGCTGCTTGCTCTTCCCTTAGCGGGTGGCAAGTATCCTCTGTGCTCCACAATAAGAGTGTCGAAAGGGCAAAAATAAATTAAATCCTTGATAGGGAAGGATGTCTGCGCCTGGCATTGTCAGGCTTCTGCTCTGCTAGTTTGTCTGGTTTTGGTCTTCCCGTTGATTTACAGACGGACTTTTCCCATTTCCACAGCAGTGGGACCAGAAGTTGACGTGTTGTCCACTTGACGTGTCTAATGCGCTGTGCTTCCTGGAAGAGGTTCCTGAATGGATATTCCTCTGGCAGTAGCAGTCATTAAAGGCCTACATCCGTAAACTTGGAAGGAGTAGAGAATGTCCTTCAGCATGGAAGGGATGTTGTTTCTCGGTAGCTGAGATAAGTCAGCAGTGTGATACGCTTCAGATCTAGCTATATGCTGAATTCGGCTTGTTGTGGAGGCTGGAAAAACCATCCCAGGCCTTTAGCCTGGCGATCGCTGTAGATGGCGGGTGGGTGAGTGCTTCAGTGCCATTAGCTCTTGCTATTTTCTGTTGGCTTCTTTTAGAGTCCAGTGCTAGAATTCATGATGTAGTTGGTATTGAACCGATGTTTATATTTTAGTAGTGCCAAGGGGCCCCCATTCAAATTGGGGCCATTTGGGGAATATTGTAGACAACGGTTCTTGCCCTGAAAAGGTTGTGAGTAAGTAAGTGAGGGAGACAAAAAGCCAAGAGGGTAAATGGTGGAAAAAACTGACTCAGGGGAACAGCAGCTGATTGTAGTGGCTTATCAGCGGGACAACAGTGTGACCTCAGCTGGTAGGAGGAGAGTTGTTAACACCTGGCGGTGCTGCTGCCCATAAATCTGTGCAAAGAGGGTGTGGGTATCCCTTCACCTTGGCGACATGTGAACTGTACCCTGCATTCTCTTTACTATATACTCTTTTAATGCCTGGTATTATTTTAGATTATGTACACCAGCCTGCCTATAAAACGATCAAGGTTTTATAACTCTTGAGGGCAGATTCCTTTTTTTCATAATCTTCATTATGAGGCAAGATGGAAGTAATTTTGTAAACTCTTTTTCAGCTGCTAAATTAAACTCCATTCCCTCTTCCCCTCCTGCCTCTTGCCTATTTTTAGTTAGGAGGAAATAGCTGACCTCTTTACAGCAAAAACCCAGACCCCCTGGGTGCCATTTATAGGTTTCTACCAAATGGCCTACTTGGACAAGTTGGTTGAAATTAAACAAAAACACTGGAACTATGACTTTACATAGGAATAGCAGCCTTCCTGTCAATATGAAATCTGTCATTTTAATGATACTGAAACAAACGTCCAAAGGTGAAAAACAGGGTTTAAGTTATTTTTCTTTTCTTTATTTAAAGGCTTTTTTTTTTTTGTGGCAGTCTGGTCATTAATATAATGGAATTTCATTTGAGAATAACTGACACTATTTTGTTTTACAAACACAAGAATACCCCCAAAGTTAGGGCAGTGTAAAAGCTAGGGGGAATCAAATAAGGAGTGTTCAATCTCATCAGAAAAGGTTATCGTTTCTTACCAGTTTTGTTTTTGTGTAGAGATCTTATCCTAGATAGAGATTTATAAATGATAGCTACTGATATCCAGTAATTCCATAGAAATAAAAAAATACCTTCTGCTAGCTTAACTGAAAGCAAGTTTAACTATGGATACACGCCAGTTTTTAAAGGTTAGGGAGCACAGGCATCTTGTATCGCTTTTCTTGCGCACATTTGTATTTAGTTTAAGAGATATTGATGCTGTAAAAATATTGGACTCTAGCAGCAGGTATTGGATTTCTTCATTTGCTGTTTGTGGAGAGAAGAGTAGGTAGGTGTACATGCAGTCTGTACATTGCCTCTGTAATCCTCTGTCCAGGTCCCAGCCACCAGTCCCTTTCTTTATTCTGGGTTGCGGGTATTACTGTGGTAGCAAAAGAGGCTTGCGGTTAGGCGCATCTGATCGTTTGGCTTCCACTTTTATCTTGTTGACTTTATGCAATAAAAGGGGCATCACAGTGTTTAAGCCAATTTCTTGACCTTCTCTATTTGTAGTATGGACAATCAATACATGTCTGCTTGTCCTATTTAAATTGGAGTGCATGTAAAGAGTCGTAATTTTATACAAAGTTACAACGGAATTTTATGCCAAGAACCCTATGACAAACCCTATGCAATACAAAATAATGGCAATAGTACTGTAGCATGAAGAAGCAATTTTTTTAATGTTTTAGCTAAGCCCATTGCATAAATACAGTTTGGCTTATGTGTTGAGTCTTATTGGCTATGAGAAGTTACACAGTAAGCTAAACACATGGACAAAATGGTGCCTCTTGGTGTTTAGATGACATGACTTGTGGCCTATTTGTGAACAGAGGAGTAGTACTAATAACGATATATATATATATGCGCACACTAGTCAAAATACTTTTGTCTAATTAAGTGCTGAGTTTTCTTGACTCTCTTTGCCATTGGAGGGTGAAACAAGGCTTTTTAAAAAGCAGTGTTCTCCATTAATGTGTAGCAGTCACTCTATACATTGCTCCACTGCCATTCAAAATGCGATTGCATTTACTGACCTAAATTTCATTTGATCTCCCAAGTCTTAGTTACAGTTTAACCTCTTACTGCTATGTAGTGGGTTTAGAATGCATTTTCTCACATAAAATCATAATTTTGTTAGGTGGAAAGCTGTGGTAACATCAAATGTGATTTTATTTTTTTTTCTGATTGAAACACAACTTTCCCATACTGGCAATAAATTATTGATACAGCAAAGAAGCAATGTTTTTCCCTTAGGCGTTAAAAATACTTGGAAATATCCTTTGACAGTATCTTTAAGAAAACAAAGAGGATTTTCTTTTGGTGGATAGATTCCCTTTGTCATTCTGCAGAGTAACACATTTGTTGTGCTCCTATTTGAAGACGGCAAACTGCACTGGATGCACAACTTTCGCTTCTGCTATATTTTACTGGGTAGCACTATCAGCTCTTTATTAATCCTCTGCCATTGAATGGACACTCTGCAGAATATTCTCCATAGTTCAAAAGTGAACCAACTATTTATGATGTATGTTTCTGAACAGAATAATCATGTTATAATAGCACCACTGAAAGGAAGCTGTTGCATTGTTATGATTAACATGTATATAGCTGCTGTTGTGTTTCGTGCTTAGAAGTGTCCACTGATGAGTTTGTGCCAGTTGAACACAACCCTGTAGCCTACAGCAAAATCATTGGAAAGATGTTCTTCCAAAAGAATTGACCTTCACAGCATACGGTAAATACATACAGGAGACATTAAGTGAAGTAAAAATACAGATTTTTTGCAAATCCATGTATATTGGTAACTTAGAATTAGGAATTGTTATAACCATATGATTGTTTCAGTGTTGTCTACGCCAGTGGTTTTAGTCTAGTTGCTACTGGCAGAGGATACGCGCGTGTCCAGAGACCCATTAGTATTAAGACTTTTGTTAGCACATAGGCTCAGTTGGGATTGTTGACCAGTGTTAAATTTCACAGGTATTGTTTAAAATGAACTACGCTAATTGCCCTATGTGCATGCATGCACAGGTACATACAGGTACGTAGCTAGTCTTAAGGTAGTCTGAAAAGTAGCTTTGCAGAAAAAAGGAGTCACTCTGAGGTTGGAGAAGGGTGCTGGAGTGTGTTGAATATGCTCTTAAACCCTGAACTAGGATATGCTCAGGTTTCAGGCTTCAGTCAGCAGCATCCGAGGTGATGCAAAGCCAGCAAAATATATGTAGGACTGTGCCAGGCTGGATGTCAGGTTTTGGGAGAAGACAGAGTTGCAGCACCCTTTAACGATGTGCTTGCTGAAATGAGGCAAAGTCAGGAGTGGATGAATACTGTGCTTGTACATCTGACTGAGCGTGGTGAGACCAACTGAGGAGGTACCATATGTGGCTGAGGGATGCATTCAGACTTCAAAAATGATATAATCTTCATTTTTTTGTCTTTTTTTTAATCTATTCTGTTCAGTTTTTGGTTGCTTTTAGAAGTAAAATTTAAACCACGGTCTCAACAGAGAGATCAAGGCAAAATTATCCTCTTCCTGAGCGTTCTCCACAGACAGGGTTGAGCTTTGCTGACTGGGTAGGACAGAGAATCCAAGCACAGGCAGTGCCTGTTCATATTGTGGGGATTAGTTTCCAAGGATATCTATCTGGTGCTTTTTACAGTCACAAAACAAGCTTAACTCTTCTTGTGCCCTTTTATATACACACATGAATTAGACCCCTAGGAATATGATTATAGAATTGATTGAAACACACCAAATATTTTCTGATTTTTTTTCAGAAGGTATTGTTAATGCTACCAATTGTATGCATTCAGCTCTCTTTCATTGTAGCTTAACTTTGCTGTTGTTTTGGTTTTTTTTTTTTACTTTTTGGGTTGAGTTTTGTCCTTTTCAATATAAGAGCTTCTGTAATTTTATGTAGTTAATGTAATTTACTTTTTAATTTGTTGAATTTTAAACTAAAATAATGTAATCTGGAAGGCACAAATAAAAGGCAGGTTTGAGGATTGTTCTAATGAGGAACACATCTTCCTTCCTATCCCAGTTCTCAAAAATGAAAGTAAAGAACAGGCAGGTACATTTTTTTGATAACATTGCATGATGTTCATAAAAGAGATTTTGTGTCATTCTGTGAAAGGTATTCAAGGTTTCTTTATTTCCATTTTGACTGTTACTGGTTCTTTTTTTTTTTTTTGGGTTGATGGAGTTATTAACAATGCTCATTTGCACTTGTAGGAATCTGTTTTTATATTAAAAAACCCAAACACGTTTGGCTCTGATACTTGTATTTGCTTCTATCAATAAGTATCTTACAAAACCAGTTAATTTAAATGAATCAATTAGTTTAAAAGTAGTGCATGACAGTCTATCATAAAAATTCATCCAGCTTCGTTCTCACAGGATTTTATGTGCTTGGAAAAAAACATAAGGCAAGCTGAAAGGATTGCCTTAAATACAATATTAGAATGGAAGGAAACACCCTATTTATTACATACAGCTCAAATTTACTAAGGTGTTAATATAATGATGACTGTCACGGCTGATGAATGAAATCTGGGAGACTACCATCATGTCTTTACTACCTAGTCTGGTAATGCAGGGTAGAGGTTAGGTAAAAAATAGAACGTAGCTTAGGCCATGATGGGCAGTTTACAAAAAGGAGGAAGAGTGGGAGTAGGTTACCTCAAAAGCTAGACTCCAGTGGTTTTAACCTGCTGACTGTCAAGTAGCCAACGAAAATTTTTTAGGAATTTTGGGAACTGTATTTTTTTTTCTTGGCTAAGATGGCATGCCTTCAAAACACTCACTCCTGTGTATTTCTTCAGTGTTATGATGGCAGTGTACATGGTATGTGGGTATTTTCTAATATGTTAGTGTTATTTTGTGGTTACAGCAATGGCTTTTTAGGTGCGTCTGTTTTTTGTTTTGCATGTTTGCATATGTGCTCACTGCTGGATTAAATGTTTTATTTTAAATTTTGCTTAGGGTAAACAATATATTCTTCATGGTATCTATTACATTACCAACAGCATATATTTTGGGTTAAAAAAACCCACTTGAATCATGGAAGAGTTCTGTGTTCTCTATTGGCAACATGTTAAATGCAATTATACTTTGTCAGTTTGGTCATACTCAGTGAATGGTGGCTTTGTAGATAAGGTTTGTTGTGCACAGCAGGTGTTTAGGTACATGCAGTCCAGTATGAAAGAAATAAATTTGATTTCTTCTTACTAAAAATATATAGTGACCTGTATCCTGTACATATTTAAAAAGTGTTCAGATAATTATAGTGAATACTTTTGTAGTTTGAATACTTTTGTAGTTGTTTGCTTCTGTATTTGTATTGCTAGGAGATTTTTTTTTTCAAAGTACGCATTTTTCCTTTTTTTTTTTTGAAGTAAATTTGAATATATATCTATTAGAAGAAGGAGAAATCTGTTCTTTAACATCTTTACAAGACAGTTGATAGGGCACTCCTTTCTGCAGCTGGATAAATAAATCATTTACATTATGCTTATAGTGGAATATCTGCCTATGATCCTACAGAACTACTATGAAGATTTTATTAATGACTAGTTTGAAGAATTTTAAAAATCAAAACACATTGTCAATTTATTTTTTCACTAGTTTATTAAAAAATTTGAATGTAAAATTCTACTTACTAAAGTACAATCCCATTTTCCATCAAATTATAAATTAGGATAGCAAGGTATCAAAAGAAAATTATGAAAAAAAGTTTTTATCTCCCTTTCAGTGGTCAGTTTAGAGTTAGAAGTAATGATTGCTTTAATTTGTTAATCTTATGTTAATCTGTAAATTGGTTTCTTGACTAATGGAGTGGGGTTTAGGGTATTAGATTGTCTCCTAGTCTGAAGTTTTGTAATTGGTTTTAAACTTTTTTTTTTTTTTTTTTACCACCCCCATCCCCAGTGAAAACTATTGGAGTTTCCACTGAAATTTAAGAGGTTTCATTTTAATGGATATTTTCTGTGTTTCATAATTTTTTCTTTCTGTCAGCTCCAGGATACGCAGGTAACACCAGCAAGGACAGAGTTGGTGATACATTTGTGTTCTGAACATTCAACAGATCCTGTTATAGCTATGACCTGATATTGCAAAAATGTATTTGGCATGTGCAGGAGATTTCTAGGATCAGGCCTTATATGATGGCAGCGCAGATTCTTGACTGATAAGTAAAAATTTCTGAGTCTTTTTTAAAGCGACGGATGACGTGCATGATTTTAGCTTTAGTCTGGACAGTCAGTGTTCTTGTAATGAAAGAGATTGTGGTGGCCTCTCCTTTCCCATAGCCCACATAAGAAGTTTTTTGTATGGTGTAACTTCCGCAATCTATTTTGAATACCGTTCTTATCTGAATCCTCCCAATGTTCTTTGAAGTTTCTGTAGCTGGCAAAGATGAAGTCAAGATTTAGAGCCATTTCCTTAAAATATGCAGGAGGTGTGTTGAAATTTACTTAGGCTCAATATTTTGCAGTATAAAGGCTAAGACTTAGCAATTTGAGGTTGCGAACACGTTCACTGAGGAGTTAGCAGCTTAGATGGATGGTTGGAACCTGTGACTTTTTTCAGTCAAGTGCCCTTAGTTTTTTAGGCCAGCACACATCAAAAGGTCTAAGAAACTCTAGCAGCAGCCACCCATAAAGCAACTGGCAAGCAGTGGCTGGATGCTCTCGTCTCTGTCTGTCTAGATCATGTATAGTCTCAAACCTATTCCATCTGTGACCTACCATATAAGAAGCCCAACACGTCAGGTCTGGCACCTGATCCTTGTCTTTTGCGTAAGGGTTGGTTACAAATGCTGTGCCCTCTGTTGAGACCACATGCCAGCCTTCCCACACAGCGATGGGTATACCCCACGTGTTTTACATTGGCCAGAGGCTGGAGCTATACTTTTTCTAATCTGTTCTGCGATGAATCTCTGCAGTCTGGCTCTCACTGCTTTGTATAGACCGCAGCACCAAGCCTACCTCAGCCGACTGGTTAATGCCAGCTAAGCAAAGCCTTCTGCAGATATGAGTCCCGCAGCTCGCTTGGTTGACACCAGGGAGGCTTAGTTGGAAGGCGGCCTGACAATGCGTAGTGCAATGCTTCATCGTATTAGATGCTGGTCATAGAAATAAATACTAAGGTTTCACTGCTCCTAAATGCAAAAAAACACCCCAACCCAGAATGGGAATGTCTGTGTGCTGGTGATGCAGTGTATGTATTTAATTTACTGTTTTTCTCTGGGGTTGTTGCTCTGTGTATGTCAACAGAGGATATTATGCAGTGGAAAATTATGCAGAAGTAGCATTAAGTTTATTTTTCTAACCTTAAAAATAAATTTTGTGACACAAACTTTTTGTCATTTGATGACTCAGATGTTCTACAAATAGTTGTTTTACATAAATATATAATTATTTATGCTGTTAGCATTGTCTTGATTGTTATTTTTGTCTTTGGAAATACATATGGTTATTTCTCTGGTGTCTCAAGTGGAGCGAATGTCTTGCCAGCCTATTTAATGTGCTAACGTATGTGAGAAAGTATGCCCTGTGGCCTGAAACATCATTTATGTATTGCCAGTTGCCTCAGTCTTTTAATTTTTGTTTGTATGCATTGCATTTGGTTAGGTTGAATTTATTATTGATTTCAACTGTTTGCAAATATTCTACTGACAGACCGTTTGCTTGTGTCTCCTTTGAGCCAGCATTTTAAGCATTTTACCCTCATTAGTCTATGGATGTGTTCTTTTGAATGTTAGCCAAATGCATTCATAAAACCAGCAAAATTAAAAGAAAGAAAAAGTATGAGAGCTGTGTGACCTATTATTTGTAAACAACATTACAAAACTGCCTTTCAGTGTTTGACTTTATATTATGCTATATATTTTTTTCAAGTTTTTCCTTTTTATTCTCTCAGGTTTTCTGAGTTTCTCACTATACACAGCTATTTGCTCATAAGTTTTAATTGCTGTTTTCTTTTTTTGTGTGTTCTCGTTTGATTTGTTTTTGAAGACTAAAGCTACTAGGTAAATAAAAGCAGCACTATTTACCAGTTCTCTAATTCTGTAGTTTCAAACCATGGCTTGCAAGCTGCTAGGGAACACACAAATTGTTTTTTAGAGGAGGGGGAAGGAAGTCTATTGTCATTCTCTTCAAATTCACTGTACAAGGTATCTTTATAGGTCCACAAATTTAAAGGGATTAAAAGCCACTGATCTAATTATATTGTAAACTACTTAAGGATGTGATGATATCTATTTTTATGGCTTACTGCTTTGTGGGTGTATATATCATTATCCTAGTAATAATCTTTGTTTTTACCGAAGGTAATTTATAGCAACATTAAATTTTGGCATCAGTTTTGTAATACTGTGTAAATTTTTATGAAAATATCCCTTATTTTATGTAGGGCTGTGATTGGTATTCTCTGATAGAACACAGATTTGGCTGATATTTAGTTGCACAAAGAATAATCTAGAGAGGACCATTTGGATTCCCTTAGTTTGTGTTTATCAGGTCTGTCACATAGCAAGCCTGCTCAACTGATTTTTCTTTTCTTTTTTTGTGGTCTTAGGCAGTACTGGTTTTGTTTTAGACTCCAGCCATTTATATGGTACCATCACATTTCAGTAAATCCAAATCCTTGCATCTCAAAATGTCAAGAATTTTGTTATTTGATGTTACTGCATTTCTGTTCTCTCCTCTGCTTGAGAGCAGCACTCCAAGTTAGTGTTAGGAGGGGTTAGGTAGAGGAGGTGTCTATGGTGAGAGTGGGGGTGGGAAGTAAAACAGGCTCTGGCTGTTTACACATTCCAGGCGACCATAGATCTGTTCTCTTTGAGGCCTGAAATATTTTCCTTTTCACTATCAGTCTTGCAGATCTGGGGTATTTGGGCTTACTGCCAATAAAAATAAATAGTAATATGTTAATCCCTTAGATTGAAATGTAATAAACTGTATTCTACCTTTATGTGCGTGTGCATAAGAAGAAAGATAAACAGCACTTTGTAATTTTTAGAAGTCCTGAAAATTACGACTATTGCTATACTTTCCTCAAGAATTGCCTATAAAAGGAAAAAGTAAATTTGACTCCTTCCTTCTTGATAGTTTGTTTCAAAGGGAAAGTCACACAATTAAAATATTTTTGCTAACTACATTTTCTGTTTTCACCATGATAACCTTTGGCCCAAGGAGCTAACGACTTCTGATTCCTCTTTCTGATTTTTATGTAATGCATGTATGTACGTGCATTTATTTCATTTATTTTGACGCGGATGTAGTCTGCTTTGTAGTCCTTCATTTGATTATTCTGGTTTTCAGCACTTACGTTTCAGAGTTCTGATGAAATTGGATACACAAAGCCATCCACCTGCATTTTTTTTTTTTTTTGAATATTGGAAATTATTTCCTGCAGACTGCACTAAAATACAGACTGAGCAGGCAGACAGATGGATAATGATTTCTTCCAGGTTCTGCATAATGTAATGAACAGACCTTGTGTTTATTATTATTTATTACCAATGTTTGTATACATGTGATTTTCCTCCCTGAAGCTTGCTATCTTGGGCATCTTAAAGCTATATTCTATGTGTGCCATTATTGGTTTTTTTTCCCAAGTGGTGCAGTCATGCCGCTTAGTCACTCCAGCAACTTGCTTTGTCACTGGGACTTGATGTGGCTCAACTTGTTATTGTTTCTGCTTTCTAAACAAAATTTGTTGCCCTCCAGAAATACTAGCGTATATTGATTACACCAAAAACCAAGACAGTCCCACTGAGATAACAGCAGTTACCTTTAGTCTTAAGACCATCCTAGCACATGCAGTGCAAAAGGTAATTCAGACTATACAATTTTTTTCCAAAGGCAGTTAACTGCTTAAAACTTTCTTGCATAGCTGTGACTGTCATCTAATCAGCATTTAGAAGCATTAAGCCTTTTTCTGAAAAGCAGTAGGCTACTTCAGCTAGGCCACCAGCAACTTGGATAAACACATGGTAATATTCCCTCTCTTGACTACATTTTTAGGAGCAAAGTACTGCTCTCATCATGTAGCGACCTGGATCTAAAGCCAGAGGTTGTTTGGGGTTGCTGTCAGGCAAGATCAGACTGTTGAGTTTAACCTAATTGGAAGTAAACACTAAGGTTACCTGCACCTCATTATTTCTGTGCTTTTATGACAGACACTCAAGACTGTTTGTATACTGGCTATGGCTCATGCTGATTACATTGTTAATAATTTGTGTGTCTGTGTACTAGCCCTGTGCGCTTAGAGGCCAAACATTTTCAAATATAGATACCTAAATAAGTGGCTTGGTTTTCAGAAGCATTGAGTATGTGCAGCTCCAATTGAAATCAGAGGAATTAGTGGCTGCTTAGTACCTGGATAAGTAATTACTCTTCCTCTGGAGTCTCAATACAAGGGTGCATCATAACATTCTGACAACAGATCGCCTCCCTCTCCCCCCCCCCGCCCCCACCCCGAAGTTAAATGAAGTAATACTTTTAAAAAGTACTTTAAAAAGATCCTTCCAAATGACTACCCCAGTCTGTGTATAGATGGTTCTCTTTTTCTGTCTTCGTATGTTTCTTGAAAGGGCAAAATTTGGTCCCTATCTTCGGAAGCAGCTCTGTATTTAAAATACGTGTGACTCTGTGAAGGTGGCTGGTATTGAAGTTAGGGGATCTTTACTGTAAATTTGTAGTAAGATTGCTTCCCATATGTGTTTAGTTTTATTTAATGTAACATTTGATGTAGTGGAAAGATGTACTATTATGTAGTAGTGGTTTGATTTAGTATTTATTACAAATATTTCCTACCTTGAAAATCACGAAAACATGTTTTGTGGTTGAAATAGTAGCACCTGGGAACCTTGTTCTTTTTTAAGCAAACAAAAACCCTAAAGGAACAAAAATATGAGGTATAGTGACCTAATTTAAAAACAAAAAAAAAACCAACCAAATGCTTCTCAAAATTAAACATATTTACATATTAATTATGCATATGAATATCTAGAAATAAGTAGTATCAAATGATGAACTTTGCAATTTGTATGTGATTCTCATAAAGTACAGACTTGGAGATTGTTTTTTGGTTGTTTATTTTTCTTTCCAGTACTTTAGAGTTATCTGAATGCTGGTTGAGGACAGTTTAGTGAAAGATATTTATTAAGAGAAATTTGATGTGAAAACCAAAATGTGATGGACCCGTAAAACAGTAACTTAGACTTCCTTCTTATTTCTTTCTCTTTTTGTTTAGGTTGAGAATGTGAACCTGTGTGAGGCATGCTCTAGGCTGTTTAAATATCAACAATTAATTTCAAGCCACAGAAACTATGAAATGAAATTTTAGATATACGCTTAAAGTTTTGATTATCATCTCTTTTGCAAGTTGACAGCAGTTTTTGACAACCAATCACAATATAACAAGTTCGCATTGTTGACCTAGCAAAACAGTCTCGTGTTAATTGTTCAACACTGCATACACAGCTTAATTACTTTCTTTAGAATTGTTAATTAGTATTTATTATTTTTTGTTTCCTGGAAATCTTAGTTATTAATCTGGCTGCTGCAGTAAACAAACAAAAAAAAAAGTGAACAGTAGGGCCCTGTCACAGGAGCATGCAGCTTCTGATGGAAAGAGGCCATTTTTGTACTTCATTTATTTCTTCAACCCAAGCCAATCAACAAGTAATGTGTGCATTTATGTAGTTGTACAGCATCTAACTTTGTATCTTTGAGTCTCTGCTCAAATGAGGAGGGAACCCCACCTCCCCAGAATATGTGAAAACATGAAGACAGTTTGTAGTATACCAGCAAGCTACTGTCTCAAGAGACCTTTCACAGTTAAAAGTAAGCTAGAGAAAAGGAGTATAACTTGGTCCTTGCAGGAGGAACACCTCACTCAACTGACAGGTTTTTTGTTGGTTTTTTGCAGTTGCTGTTTCAAAAAGGTTTCTCTGACGATTGGTTTCACAGTTTTTGAACCTGATAGTTTCAAAGCCTATTCTAGGCTAGCCTGCTTCCTGTGAAGAGTGATGTTTAGTGAGGTGTATGCCACATCACGCTGGCGAGAAATAAACTGTGTTTTGATCCTGCAGATCTTACTTCACTTATTAGATTATATGTTCCTTTGAGAGGGGGAGGGAGCAAGAGAGAGAGAAGCAAACAACAGTGCTGATAGTGGTCTTATTGGAGAGAGAGACACGCACACCAGCTTTCCCCAGGTTTGATTTTCTTGGACATTCTTATCAGTGGTAGGTTTCCTTGCGACTGGTAGCAGTAGTTTAAAGAGGCTGTGATCTCTTGGAAGGTGAGCGTTCACACAGCGCTGGTTTTCAGCCTTTCATTGAGAAGTGGCCTTTCTGAAAGAGGAAATTGGTTCTGCAAGTGTTAATGAATGGCTATAAATTGTCATGGTAATGAATCTTAAAAAAAAAACAACTAACAAATGAAAGTAAACCAAAGCAAAAAAAACCCCAACAAACCCAAAACACCCTCAACATCACTCACCAAACCAGAATTAAGCAGATGACAGACTTCTTAACTGAGCGCCGAGGGCAAGTGCTTACATTTTGAATTGATTCGCAATTGTCAACTTGATGTGTGTGGGAGGTAAAGTGAACTTTTCATGAAAAACATTCTCATAAGAATGCTTGCATAGTTCTTTGTATATTTACGTGTGTGTTTGTGGAGAAGGGAAATTACATATTGGTGTTTTCAAGTCTTCCAAATCAAAGAATTGCCTCACGTTTTTGAAGCAATTCGTCTTTAGATGCATCCTGGTTTCAGCTGCGATAAAGTTAATTTTCTTCCTAGTAGCTGGTAGAGTGCTGTGTTTTGGATTTCGGATGAGAATAATGTTGGTAACACACTGGTGTTTTTGTCATTGCTGAGCAGTGTTTACACTAAGTCCAGGACTTCTCAGCTACTCGCACCATCCTGCCAGCGAGGAGGCTGGGGGTGCACAAGAAGCTGTGAGGGGACACAGCCAGGACAGCTGACCCCAACCAACCAAAGGTCTATTCCATACCATATGGTGTCATGCTCAGTGTATAACCTGGGGGGGAGTTGGCCAGGGGGCAGCGGCCGCTGCTTGAGGACTAGCTGGGCATCGGTTGGTAGTTGGTGAGCAATTGCATTGAGCATCGCTTGTTTTGTATATTCTTTTATTATTATGGTTGTTGTTCCCCCTTCCTTTTTTGTCCTATTAAAATGTCTTTATCTCAACCCACGATTTTTTACCTTCTTCTACTGATTCTCTCCCCCATCCCACTGGGGAGCAGTGAGCAAATGGCTGTGTGGTGTTCAGCTGCCTGCCGGGTTAAACTACAACAAGATCGTATCCAGTTGTTTGGCTGCTGGAAAGATAGACTTCATTTTCCGTCAAATATGGTTTTCTTATTTTACAAGACTGTAATTTTGTCATTATAATTGCAAGAACTTTAATTAAAATGCTGATGATAAAAAGAGTATTTAGATAAAGGAGTTGATGATGCCTGCTGATACAAGATCAAAATTAGGCCAAAATTTTGATGTTCTCCATCATGCTTCCTTACATAGGCATGTAAGCCTTTATTCCAGTTGTTTCTGTAATAGTTTGCAGACCATTTTAGGTGTTGTATGATTGCCAGTACTGTACAGGTTGACACTGATCTAAAAAGGAGCTATGTTTAGAGCCAAGAACTGATCTTATTACCAGTGACCAATGTCTCTTCCTTGAACTTACCTCAGCATAGACGTAAACTTAATCAAGCCATCTCTCCCCTAACATCTAGCTTTCCAGTTCTTAAACTTATTAATCAAAATGCAGCTAACAGCACTTTGGTTTTGGTGTTTCAGTTGAATCTTAGAGAGCTTGACTTTTAAAAAAAAAAAAAAAAAAAAAGGCTGCTTCCCTTCCAAATGTATTTATATGCTTAAAGAATATTTTTGTGAAATGTGTGTCTTTATTGTAGGTCAGGCATTTCCTTCACATAGGATATGGCCATAGCTATTAAATATTTATGCCTGTGCTTAATTGCACACACAGTAGTTTCATGGAAGTAAACAGCAGTAGTCACATGCAGAAAGTTTAGTGTGTGTGTGTATTTAGGACTTGGCTTTAATTGCTAGTTTATAATCTCTAAGAATTTCCTGTCTGGAGTAGAAATGTTTTAATGTCCATCCTACTTCTACTTTGTAGATTTTAAATACAATACCCAGTAACTGAAAGCTTTCAGTGGGCAGTGAACAGCTAGTTGCTGGGCCTTCTGGTTCGTCTTTGTGGTTCATGTTCGATCTTTGTTCATGTATCTTCAGTCCCTTCTCGAGGAAGGCTGGGTGAAGGGATGTGTGACTGCTGTCTGCAGGGCGCTTAAGGAAGTCTGTGAGGCTTCTGTGTAAATAACATGGCATTTAGTAATGAGAAGGTTAGCAACTCTGTTAATTGCTCATGAAAAATACCTATGTAGAATTGTGCTTTGAAAGTGTCATTCAAGTTATCTCCATATCTAGGAGTCTGAATTCTACATATCCACTAGCAATGCAAACTCGTTCTGCAACGAAAAGCAAAAAATGCATATTCCAAACATTGTCTAGTCACAGTTAGTTCCTCCTGGTTTAGTCTTTAGTATGAAGTTAATGCTCCCCTTCTGAGATGAAGGAGGTCTGTCACCAAAGGAATGAAATAAATTAGAGTGGTATTCAAAGGATAAAATGAAGAGACAGGTGTGGAGATCCCAGATGAAACTTTAGTCAGATGAAGGCAACAGTTGTAAATATGCAGTCTAGGTCATACTGTAGGAAAAAAGGGAACTCATGTAGTCCCCAGACAGTGTATAGACAGAGTTTGAGTGGTTTACAAGTATTTGGGGTACTTCTTCCCTCATGCACCGAACATAAGATTTTTCAAATGCTTTCTGTATAAGGTAGGGACTAGACTTCGTTTACCACCCTGTTTTTAGAAACAATGTAGATGTTTTTCATATTGTTAAGATACCTTGTTTACCATATTTTCCAAACTGGCTCTGTGGTCAGTGTGTTGGGCTCTGTCTCTCAGGGCAGTCTCCCCCCCGCAGTGAGGTCCAGCAGGCCAGGCCGGACAGGAGCCGCGTTCTCAAGATGTGGGACGTTGCAGGCCACCTCTCGGTGTCACTGACTCCTCGCTGCTTATACATGTCAGCACATGCAAATCCCTTCTGACTCAGATGAAGCATCTTCTGGGGCAGTGTGACACGTTGGATGGAGGCTCTGTGCCTCTCCCTGAAGAGCATGAGGAAGAAAACATTACCACGGGTGTTTACTGTGGCAAAATGCATCTGTCAGGAGATGTTTTGGGAAGCAGGGGAGAAGGTTCACAGCAACAATATGAGGCAGCAAGGCCAGATTTGTGTGGCAGAGCCATACGGCTGTTGAAATGTTACTGTCAAATGGCTTCCTGTTGGTGGGTGAGGAGGGCTGGGTGTGGGAGGGTAGCGGGGGGGTTAGAGGTGTCACACTTCTCTGTGTGCTAGGGACTGCACGAGGTGTCCTCCTCCGCTTCTGCTGCTCACCGGCAAGGGCAGTCCCTCAGCTGCGGCTATTGTGTGATGCAATTAGTTTTTATTGACTAAGATGACCGTAATAGGTTTCATTTATGTACCTTGGTTTTATTGCAATTTAGCCCTCTAAATACCCAGGAGGCTCCTAAAATAACAAAGATACTATTAATTAGAAGCTAAAAGGAACGTGAACTTTAAAACAATACTTTATTTTCTTTTTTTCATCTTTTAATACATGTACGTATTTAAAACTACACCTTCAGTCTTGGTGTTGTACAACAGCTAAAGTGTTTTGACAAGTGATAGCTGAGGTTACTATAAAAAAGAAATCTATGTAATTTTTTTTTTCCTTGCCTTTTTGTTTACTTTGCATATTTGAGACACCGTTGTCACAGTCAGTTTCATTGCAGTCCTCCAAGGTCGCTTTTTCCCATCTAGTCTATTGTATGTTTTACCCAATAGTGAGGATATTTTTTAAAATAGTAAAAATAACAGGAAATGCATTTTCAAGTCCTTAAAAGCAAACTTAAGAACTGGGACTGATTCACCCTGTGAAACTATTCTACCTCATTTGTTTGAAATTGAGCAGATTTCACACTGGTGGCATCTCTTAAAATGGGGGGAAAGGGAGAGAGAAGAAACAGCAATTGCTAAATGGAAGACCTTATAGCTAAAAACCTAATGTGTGATAGAATATTTTTCTGCCATTTGTGCAATCAGCAACAAAAGAATAAATACTGGACATTGGACTAGGGGCTAAACTCTTCTGGTGTGAGATGAAAATTTATCTGGTTTATTGTACTTTTAAAAAGATATTGTTTGGGTTTTTTTGCTAATGAGTGCATGCCAGATTATCATTTACCAGTTACCATTCTAGTCCAAATCAGAATTGAAGTTGGCAGAACATAAAGGAAATTTCAAGGCAGCTAAATATCAACGTCCAGAGCTTCATTTACTGTATATTTTTGTAACTTCAAAATTGCAATAGATCGAAGAACAGGCATATTAAGGTCACCAGCACAATGTGGTGTTCAGTTCAAATAACTCATCTTTTTATGGATTCATCCTATTTAGGCATTGATTAAAAACTCAGTATTAAGGCCTTTAAAATTAAAAATCCAATTGTTTATTAAAAATAGAGCTGTTTAGAGTGGAATACTGGTAGGGACTTCGCTGAAGCTTATTTATTCCCCATTGGTTTGAATTTACTATTTCCGCGCAACCAGTAACCAGTTAACCAGTGGTAGAAACCGAATAGCCAAAGATGAAGTCTAGAGGACAATGACTATTTCTTACTGCTCAGTGAGGAAGCATATATAAAGCACTGTGCTTTTCCCTCATGAAGTGGCCTGACTGGCTACAGTGGTGTGAAATGTTATTTTATTTAGGGGTTTTGCTCAGCTGACAAGTGTAGCAATTTCACTGGATTCTTAACTTGGACGGCCTGAATGTAAGAGTACGAAAAGGTTGAGAGCAAAAAGAAACTGAAATCTTCGATTTGTGTGCCCGGGGCATATTGATGTGTACAGCTAGAGTGATTTCTGCCCGATTTCAGCACTTACTAGCAGAAGCCAGTTTGTATGGTGCAAACTAAATGGTAGGTCAATCCGGAAGCTTTCCTTGGGCAGTACCAACGAGCTTGGGAGTGTTGAGTTGGTATGCATCAACTGTTTTAAGTGTTACTGAAGTTTTCCTAAGAAACAAAGTTTGTGTTGTTTGCATTGTCTCTGTCCATCCCTCCCATGATAGAAAACTCGGCTCTGTTAAACAACATCAGCCATGTTTGACAAGAATGCTAATGTGCTCAAAGATAGGAGATTCCTAAGATGTTGTATGATGTAGTGGTTGAGGAGGTGAAGGAGACCAAAGTCATGCCTCTCCCTCCCAAGGTAGGAAGAACGCAGCTCTGGATTCGCTCTGTGGGGCAGCAGCCAACTTAGCAGTCATGCATACTGGCTGGCCAGGCAGTACGTAACATCACCGTCTGGGTTATAGCAGAAGTTTGTGAGGCTCTTCAGCAGACATGGGGTATGCAAGTGTAAAAAAGCAGATTCCTTTAGTTCAGCTGCTTATAGAACAACGTATTTATTCGTTATGTGGGCTGCAGTCTGGTATGAACTCAATTCAAAGGCTGTTGCAAATGCCTATTTGCAGAAGGGTATGAACTTACTCTTTTTAAAATCTGCTTTTGACTGTAATTGTGAAATGCAGAAAAAGTTATAAATCCGTCAGCAAACTGACTATTTTAAGCCCATCTAGTCATGTTTCCAGAGATCAGATTTTTACAAATGAGATATTTTTAAATGGATGAAATGAGCATATACCACATGCTAGAGGTATGAAGCAGCTTTAGAAGTTGTAAGTTTGGAGCCTTCTGTTTACAATATGATGTTTTGAAATCTAATGGTGTACAGTATTTGTCATGTCATATATCATTACAGAAATGTAACACAGTTCTAAATGTGTTGCAGAATAATCCTTTGCTGTGTTGAAGTGAAGAATCATCAGATAAATTTATTGTTTACCAAGCAACCAGAAAATTTATAATGATAATGAAGAGTTCTTAATTAGTTAATTTCTGTAACACTTGCATGAGGACTTTTTGTTACTAAGCTATGTACAAAAACATAGATAAATTCCTTTGAGGCAATATGTAAAGACTGCTTGGTTTGTAGACCACGTTTTCACCCTAACCTACAATAGGAATGTGGATTTTCTTTATGCTTTTATTTTGTTTCCTTTGTATTGTGGCCCAGCTGGCATTTCCAAATATAGCTTGTATATAATGAAATGCCTACCTCCATCAGTACATAATTTTTTTTTTAAATTAATTGTGATATGGTTCTCATCCAGGTTGATCCTTTCACTGTGGAACTCCTGTTAATTTTGTTACTAGATCTGCAGAGCTTAGTATCTTCTAGATATACTGAACATAACTCCTATAACCATGCAAAACACAGAAGAAAATTAAAAAAAAAAAATAATACCCAGGCATTCTTTTAGACCAGGATTTGATAGAAAGCCTGCTTTGAGTGCAGGGATGTGAAGTTCAGGCATTTTGGAACATCCACTCTTGTCAGTCAAGTCAAAGAGTTTGTTACAGTCTGTTCTCGATATTGTTTTCCAGGCATAAGAAGCTTTATGCTTCACTTATGATTACAGTGTAAAAACCAGTGTGATAGACTAGTACCACCTGTGTAGATGGGACTGTTCTGCTAGAGGCGCTGGAGTGTTTGGGTTTGGTTTGGTGGTTTGTTTGGTTTTTTTTTAGTTCAGTTGTAATCTGTTTAAAGCTTGGTCTATTTACCTGTCCCCTTGCTGTAAGTCAGCAAATATCAAGTTGTTTGAATGGTGTTATATTGGATTATAAAACACTGCTCTAGTAAGGAGGTGCTTATTCTTAGCAGTGATTACAGAAAATGTGATAGGCATAAATATATGACTTTACACAGAATGGGGAAAAAAGGGTTTGTGAAATTACAATATATAGTGGACAGTTGAGCAGCTGTTTTTGTTCCATTGCAAGTATAACAAGCAGTGCATTCTGAAAGCAAGCAGGTCTTCCTGCAAAAAATTTTCCCAATTTTTATTCTAGAGACAAGAGATTATACTGGTAACTGGAAGAGAACTCAAGACGAAAATTGGTTGTCCAGGATGAAGCTCATCATCTGTGACGATGATCTTTCCTGGACTGACATATCCAGAGTGTGACCAGTGCTTGCTTTTGTTTCTTCATCATGCTTAGATTTAATTATCTGTATTTAGACTGAAATCCCTTAAAATTGAAAAATCATTTACATTACTTTGCACCCTTTTTGAAATGCTACAAGTTATTTCTTTCTTTCTAGATTACAGCAGTGAAGAAATGGTGCTTTAAGTGATCGCATTGTGTGGTTTGATGGGATGTGATCCATGGGTGGAATGGTTAATGGTTCTGTGAGGAATTATTAACAGGTGCTGAAACACAAGTGCTGCACGGCCATGAAATCTCAGTGCACAAGAAGTTAAAAGATACATTTTTTTTTCTTTTTTTTTTAGAAAAAAGGGAAATCACTGGAGTTGGAATTCATCGTAACTGAGGACTGATCTGACAATACTTGCTAGGTTTTAAGTGAGAGAGACATATAACTGTTTACAATCGCATCAACTGTTGTTTTTCAATCTGTTTTTCATGTCCTACCACAGGGAGGACACTAGCAGAATGAGGAGGGACCAAGAAACTATTTTAATCAAACGTTAAGCACTCTTGAGAGAGGTATGGCTGGGGGTTCTGCGCTCAGAGAGAGATACAGACACTCTTCTAAAATAAGTAAGATTATTTTCCCCTCCTTTTTTTTCTTCACATCAGTGTTCATCCCATCCTCCACATCATGTTTGTTAGGCTGGAGATTTTTAAAAGATAACATTTCCTTTCTCTCCATATCAAGATCACAATCCCATCTGCGTTGACATTTTAGCTTTATGAGGGAGAATACATTATGTAAAGTTTCCATTAGCGTGCAAAATATTAAATTAAGTGTTGAAAACATGAGTTGTTTTTGGTGAGTGAAGCAGAGCAAGCCACTGAGATGATTTGTACTCGTCAAAATTAGATAAAGGTTTTTTTTTTTAAAGTTAGACAGGGAACTTTGCCTACCACTCACTTTCCTTCCCTTTTCTTTACCTTTGTTCAGACAATGAAATACACTGAACAAAGGCCAAGTTCTTAATAACACAAGTGAAAGCATAACTATAATTTGTAGTTGGGAATACTGTGAGTAGCATATGTGGCCGTACATTCCTTTGGCAAGATGTTATTCACATTCTCCTTGAACATATAATTATGTATCATTGCTTAATAAGGAGAGAACTTCTTTGTCAGACATTTCTCTGTAGTGTTAAGCTTTCAAATTGCACATTGTGATAGAATGCTTCGGAAGGTATCAGAAGATTCAACTGCTCCTTTTTTTTTCCTGATGGGAGATAACATTGCTACAGAGTTAATTGTAGTCTAAAATAGGTAAAAGTGCAATATGCAAGAGTGTATTTATGCATAAGTAGTACAGGAATATAAATGAAATCTGTCTTGACATGCACTCATGATAACATTTTTCCAGCTTGTTTACAAAATGAAAGAATATCTGTCTCTGGTAGAAAATTCTATGTTTAAAGCAGACTCCCACTACCCTTTGAAGTGTTAAATCCTCCTAGGTTTCATTTTTTTTGGCACAAGAGTAGTGGATGTTTAAGAAGCCAACAACATTAGCTTGCACAGGAGCATTCCTGTCTTATTTTTGTTTCTAGGTCTGTTTCCTGTGTTGGGGGAAGGGGAATGAGAGCACAGCTGCTCCTGAAGTTCAAGATGGAGCTGCTTCTTTAGTGTGTTTTAAGCCTTGGTCACAGTTTCTTACTGGAAGTCTTTAAATGAGCTTTAGTCTGATCTTCAATCGCTCTTTTATAGGCATGAAATCTCCCTCCTTCTCCCCTCTCTTCCCTCAACACCTATCCCAGTCCCCAGCAACTGTACCCACTCACTATAAAACAGAACTACTCATTATCTGGAAAATAAATATCCAAGAAGGAGAGCATTTCAACGTATGTGTTTTGGAGACCAAATAGATAATTGGTTCAGCATCATCTTGACAGAGTGATCAATCAATATTTGTTCTGAGATTTTTTTTTTTCCTCATTTTTAAAATGTTGATGCTTGCCGGCATGAAAGATTGGCTACTTTAGATACCAAAGCTGACCCGCTTGAACCTTTATTTCTCAGATAAGCTGAACATCACAGAGAAGGGGAGATGAATTTTCTGCCTGGTTATTTATGGTACCTCCAGTTATTCAAATTAAAAAGTAACAGCCTATTCCTCTCTTACACTTCCTTATACGTATTTTAAACAAAGTCTTCTATCTAGATTTTGGCATATGTATTCCCCAATGAGAAACACTTCTAGGTTTTCATAGTTTTACAAACAAATTAAAGCAGCCCCTTCTTCCGTTTGCCCAGTTAACATTTTTATTGGCCTGTGTTGCGATCACATGTGTATAAAAGGAATAAACCAAGCCTGCAGTGGGAATAATATCGGTGTTGCAGTTATTTTCTTTCACGCACTGGTAGGACTTTCTGTTGAGGTACCTTTGCTTATATAGACTAAAACATTTGAGTGAGAAGGAATAGCACGTATTGTTGGTTTTATTTGATTTTCCTGCTTGAGAGTGTCTTGAAGGCTGGTATATGAAGGGTATGTTTTGTTTAAAACACAGAATGACAGGAAATGAGGGTATTATTGCCTCTCCAGAAGCCTATAGACTGGGACATCAGGTACATAGGTGGAAGTCCAGTTTTCAGCTTAGCTATTTTAAAATCTGTGGTTAGCTTAATCCAAAAAGAGCAGAGAAAGGCGTTACCGTTGTACTCTCACTGTTGATTTACAACAGTCTTGGCATACCAGGAAGGTAGTAGAAACCTTGATGAGCGCCAGTGTTGCAGGCCAGGTAACCAAGGTAATTATAAGCGCGGATACTGATCCAGGTAAAATGATGGAATAACTGGTGTAGGACTTCATTAATAAAGGACAAAGGAGAAACACAGGATAGAGCTAATGCTTGTTGGCATGAGTTTATTAAAAATAGATCTTGTTACACCTTGCCATGTTTTCGAGGTGCTTATACATTGATGAAGATGTAGTGGGAAAATACGCATTTAGGCTTCTGTGAGTTCCTTGGTGCTACTTGGCATTTTTGTGAAGAAACAAGAATAATGTACAGTGAGGAGGACCGACAGTAGCTGAATTAGGCCCAAAGGAAGTTGATTCTATTTACAGTTGTTTGAGGTCTTTGAGTTTCTGTGTGTACTCATGGGTTCCCAGTCCTCCACACTTCAACTTTTTTTTATCTGTGCCCTTGTAAAAATAATCACTTACAAAGTTTGTAGGTGATTCGAAGATTGATAATATAATAATGAATGGAGCAAATTGCTGAGTGATTATACTTGTCAAACTGGACAAAACGGGATCATTGCTTTAAGGCAGCAAGTGTAACATTATGCACCAAGAGACAATGACATAGTACTTCTTTTTAGAGCAGTAGACTCCATCCTGTGTAAAACATCATCGGCTGAAGGGCTGGCATGATCTCTGTGTACATAAGCTAGAAGATTTGGGAAGGGAGATGATACTCTGTCTGGCACTGAGAGGACTGAGGCTGGATTGTTTTCTCTAGTTCTGTTGTCCATAAGTAAAGAAGAAAATAAATGAAGGCTCAAAGAAGAGTCACGAGAATGATTAAAGGGTGGAAACAAGCCTTAAGGAAAAAGGAAAAAGGTTCTTTGTGTTTAAGGTATTGAGCTTAACAAAAAGCTAAAAGGTATTCTCTTTGAGCCTTCGTAATGTATAAATCTCTGAACTTCTTGTGTTTAATTCTAACTAGGAGAATAATGGAGTCCCTCTATTCCGCTTCCAGTTCTGTCATGTCTTGACAGTTTTAAAAGCTTCACAATTTTTATATATAATAATGGCTTAAGAGTATTCTGTGAAGTAGTTAAATGTAATTACCTGATTCTATAGATGCAGAAACTGGGATAAAGTCACATACTTTGGTTCTGCCTCTAGATTTTTTTTTTTATGGAGTACATTTACAGAAATCTCACGGTAAGGGTATTTTCTAATTGTTGCTCTAACCATTGAAATGGTTCTGTGAAGTCCTGGGTTTTTTTTAAAGAGAATTTACACTTGTTATATGAGCTCTGATCTTGAGGAATTACAGTGAAATTCAGTGTAAACGAAGATGAAAGTGAAAGTTTGGGGGGCTGACAATTATCAGATAACTGCAAAAAGTGGATGGTAGCATGCATAGTGAAAAATATATTAAATTTGTATATATTAAATTGTGTGTCCAGTGACACACAAAGATATCCATGTACAGGTTACTCAGAAAAATCAAAACAGGTGAGACTGCTATGGACTATAGCAGATTATAGAGAAAGACTTTGAAGTCAAGAAATGCATAACAGAGTGAAACATTGTTGGAAATATACTGAAGGAAGAACAAGTAGCTCTGCTCTTAACTTTTAAAAATGCATACTCTTACGTATAATGGAATCAGTATATCACCCAGTGTGTGTGTGTATATAGATGTATAAATAAATATATATGTTATTTCTGTGGAAATAAAAAGATATTTTTTCTGTATTAAGAATTGCCATATGCTGATATTGGAGAAAAGTTTTATTGCGGTTTCTTACCATTCAAATATATATTAAAGAAAAAGTAATATAACCCCAAAATTGTTATTGTAGATTTTGCATAAATGTTCATTATGCAGTGACTTTTCCTATATAAGTAGCAGGAGGCAAATAATAAACTAAATAATTAATGCTGTACAGAATATAGTGTTTTTAAGTAAAGTGCTTGTGGTTACATAGAGCGGGAAAAATATAAGGGAAACACAAAAAAAAAAAGGGGCGGTGGGAAGTATGACTGGAACCAAAGGAACAAGGCATGGAAATGAGATCTGAAACTTCATGCGTAAGCAATTTTTGTATTAGTGCATAAATATATATATATTTATCTAAACAGAGTTTGACTAATCCTTCTCAATTTGAATTTTCTCAAGGATATCTGAGTACTTGGTATCCTATGTCAAATGAATTATTTTTCAGGTATAAACTTGTCAGCAGATGTTCCAAGCATCCAGTCTGCTTCCACCCTCATGATATGATGGGGTGTGGTGCTTCAAAACTTGGCTACTCTATACCTGGGAAGAGTGAATCAACTTTAATTAGGTCAGTCTTTTAATGCCAAAACCCTCAAGCCTTCCACTGTCCCAGCAGATGCATGACAAGAAATTAAACCCACTAATCCCAGTGCTGTGTGTGTATACATGAACTCTTGGAACTTCAGTGTTGGGAGAGCTGTAAAACCAGAACTGTTTATGATACCAACAAACAAATAACACCAGGTCCTGCCTTCTTCTGATCTCTTAATAACCAAGCAAAAAAGTTCCAAGCAAATTAGGAGTGGCAATAAATAGTCTTTCAAATGATAAGAGTATTGAGATCACATGTTTATAAAAAAATGTTTGGCCGATGATCCAATTTAGTGCTGAAGTTTGTGGGTTCAGCCCTGCAGCCTGACATAGAAGTTGTGGCTGATTTAACCTGAACTAACTTAGCTACCGTGTCAGAATTATGTCATTGCTCAGAGCCTTTCTGACTTGTTCCAGGTAAAACAAGGATCCTTTTTGCTTTCCTAGCTGTTGTTACTTTAAAGAACAAACCCAAAATATGCACTCTACAGTAATGTTGTTGTCTGATGTGATCAACAGGGAAAATTTTCTCACACATCTATAGATGGTGAATGGTAGGTTGTGTAGAAGTTCTTTAGGACTTGACTGAATTTTGCTCTGTGTGTTGTGTGCCTGCCACAACAATCAGTGTTCATTAGTATTACAGGTAATGGAGGTGGAACACGTAAATACATTTATGGTTGTCGTTGCACAAGTCTGTTCTAAAATGCCATATTCAGTTGCGTAATACTTCTGAATTAATACGTGTATTTTTTTTTTCACGCAGAAGTACTTCTTTTACACTGGAACAAAATATGCAAAACCCCCTGGATTTTTAAATTGAGTGATACCAGGGAGGTTCCATAGAGTCTGTATCATTATTTGCAGGGAAGGGGGCAAAAAAAGAAACCCCCACAGAAAGGAATCTGTTTTTTCTCACCCTTTTTTATGTTCTCAGACCACAGCAGAGTTTCGGGTGTAAATAATTCATTTGACATTGTATGTATTTTGAAATAAAACTTCTCACATGCAGATATATTTTAATGTTGACAGCAATGCTTCTATCCGACTTCTGTTCAGCACTAACCTGTCTCTTTCTGTCTGCATCCCTCTGTGAGTTGTGTGCCTGGGGGAAGGGAGGGCGACTTACCTTCTCAACTCTCCCGTGATTTATAGCAGTATATGAAGAAAATGGCAGGACCCAATGATACTGCATCACACATAATTGTTGTCATCTTTCCTTTTGGTATACTTTCTCTTTCATTTTTCCTCTTGATGTTTTCTGGGTCAAAATTTAGGTGTTAATTTTGCCCCTGTCAGCTGGCTAGCCTCACAGATGAAATTAGTATCATTTTCAGCCACGTACTTTTCTTGAGTATCTATATCCTAAATTTCAAGATGCTTGTAGATAAAATCATGATTTATCACACAGAGTGTTATCCAGTGAATTGCTTCCCATTGTTACTTTTTTAGAGGAGCAGGAATGGGACCACAGACAGTAATGCCCTCTCCTCCCTTGGCCTTTACTTCAAAATTCCAGTGGTTCTAACTCAAACTCTGTGAGACACCAATCATGGGTAATGCTAACATTTTATTTTGTTTTCTTTTTTTATTATTATGAACTGAAATGAAAAGACGATGTTCTAAAATTCAATGCTAAAAATGAGACAACCAGAATGCTTCATTTTCATGCAAGTTATCAGGCTGAATTATCATACTGATTACTTTGCTTTGACCATTTATACAATATTAAGCATGTATGATACTAATTTAAATAAAGTTTTTAATAATACAATATTTTATAATACATATATTTCAACTTAATTTGCATCATACCTCTTTGTAATTCTTTTTGCATTTCGTCCGTCAAATTTCTGCAGGATATGTTCCAAAAACATTTATTTTCCCATGTACTGATGGGAAACATTCTTCTGTCAGAATTCCTAACCAGATGTACTTAAAATTGTTTTACCAGCAAAATGATTTCTTATTTTATGGGAATTGAGTAAGTACTTCGTATTTATACCAAAAATAAACTAATTAAAAAAAAATATTCCTGGCAGCAAAAGGTGGTACCATACACTATCTATCTTTATACCATTTCCTAAAATCTGTCTGCTTCCATTATGGACTGAGATATCATGGAGCCTCTTGGTATGTTTATGAGTGCTATAGATAAGTGTTCACAGCAAATAAAGCTGTTCTGTGATTTCTATGTCTCCCTCATGTTAAAATGCGTTACAGAGAAAAATAGATTGTTTTGCATTACATGCTTGGCTTTCACACAGCCGTGGTTGGTATTGCTGTAGGCAGGACTTTAAAAAAAAAAAAAAAAAAAAAAATCTGACTTCTAATTTTGTTTGTCTGGTCTCATGCACGCTATTATCTGTGCCCAGTGGATTGAACAGTGAACCGTATCAATTCTGGAAGTGGCTTTAGGCCATTCATCCTTACTGGTTGTATAGGTGCAGTTCAGTTATCAGAAATCACTAAGAAAATTATTCCAGCTTGTTCACAAGTTCCTCAGCTCCTTCTAGCAGGTGGTCCTTTTAAAGCACAGAGACCTAGTATAACGAGAACTTCCTAAAAAATAAGATAATGTGGCAACAGCAAAGCATTGCAAACTGCCGCTTGCTGCAGTTTTGTCTGTTTCCTTAATAATCTCAAAATAAAGTCTCTCAAATGTATCCTTACTCCAGAATATATCCATGATGTACAGTTGAATATAAAGTCATATCCTGTAATGCACTGGCTGCTTCTGTAGGAAGTCATTTGACTTAATATCATAAAAATCTATATGATTATAGCAACATGTAAAATTTCCATAGTTACAACATGTAAAGCTCACTTTAAAATTTGAAAGTATTATTGTGTAAGTATTACATAACACAGGCCATCAGAGACTGTCTATTACAGAAGCCTGAAGCTTCCCATACTCTAGATCCATTCATCCCAAAATGGGGAATAGCATGCTGTACATGCATCCTTGCATAGTGATAATAAAAAAGGCTGAACTGAAGAACTGCATTTTCAGCACTATGGCATCCTCTGAGCGTAGAGGAGAAGTGTCACTGGCAGAACAGGCTTAAGTGCTCAAGAAGAACTTGATCTTTCCAATCTTTCAATTTACCTGTAAAAAGGCTACTGTATGTGGTCACGTGCAGCTGTCTGGGGGATCTTGTTGCGATCTTTCTACAATCTTGTCACAAATGGGTTTTTGAATGAAGATGCACTACCACAAGAAAAAAAGAAGTATGCTTATATTAAGTTGTTTTCAATCCATGAAGGCAGAAATGAGTTGAGTAAAATGCGAAGCACACTAAAACATTGTGTGTGGAAATCAGTCTTGCTCTCTTGGTGATGTATCCACTGTTGCTTCTTTGCAGAAGCCAGCAGTATTGCCATGGTACAGGATGCTACAGGCTTCCCGTGGATTTCAGCCATCCGTACAGACAGAAAAAAGGGTGAAGGCACCTCTCTGATTTAGCGATTATGTCCTATTTGTCCAGTGACTAGAGGGAGAGCAACATTCTAAGCCACTTGTGAAAATTGAGTTCTTACTCCTTTCTTATGAAATATAAGTTTATTTTGGCTCCATTCTTCTCTCCCCATCCAATCCTTACCTCCTCATGACTCATTGCAGGCAAAGGAGGGGAGATAAACAAGCCTTGGACCTGCGTTATGCCTCACCTCCATTTTCCAAGTCTAGAAAGAGGGAGAAGTTGACCTTTTTTCATCCTTCTTTCTTTTGAAAAAAAAGGGGCTTGAGTAGACTTTGCCATAGCAGGAGGAGCAGAAATGGTTTGATAGGCAGGAGATGCACGCGGGTGCAGTTAGCTGCTCCTCTGAGCTACAGGCAAACATATGGTTGGCAAAACAGATACCTAGTGAGAAATCTGGGGGATAACGGGGAGCTTTGCTGCACTCCTGCGTAGCCAGAGCGTACAACTGCAGCGGGAAGCAAGGTTACTGCGCTTTGCAAAATGGCAGCCCTGTGACTACTGTGTGTGTTATAGGTGGGCAGGAAGAGTTCAAAAATCAGAGAGGGCCAGAAGAAAACTGAAGTGTATTCTTAGAAAAAAGAGGTTAATTTTTAAGTCCAATGTTACTACTTTTTTTAATAGGGTTAGCACTGCAGGGAAAGACTTGTGCATGTGCTTAATGGTAAGCACATCTTTAAGTGTTTTCACAAACCTGATTTTTTTTTACATACGGTTGGCTTGTTTGCTGCTGATGAGAACTGCATTTCACTTCGGTTAAGATAGAAAAGATACCTGATCCATTTTGGTAACATCATGCTGTTACCACCTGCTCCTACCTTTAGAATGATCAGTCAGTTACTTTTTTGATTTAGACAGGTATGCTTCACAGTGAGGTTTTTGTCTCCAGACAAATCAAGATAGAAACAGATATGACTTAAAAAACCCTGGAAGAAACCAACTAATAATGTTTGTGCCTTGGTCTTTGAAAGTCCAGTTATCTTTTGTGGGTTGTTGGTTTGGTTTGTTGTTTTTATTTTTTTATTTTTTTTAAGAAGAAAAGCCTTTCAGAAGCAGGATACTCAAAACTTTTATAGAAAATGTTACACACGTTTTCTGAAATTACCACTCTGTAACAATGCAACCTAAAATTTCTAGCATTTGGATCTGTGTTGACTGTTTTAGCCAAATACATTTAAATTCATACAAGCTGCTGAAATTTGTAAAATCTGTCAGTCTGGTAGAAACCTCTCATTTATCTTATCCGTTGGACCAAAAACTAAGATCATTTGATAAAACAAATCTCTTGTTTCTAGACCAACCTGATCTTACAAAATTTTGAGCACACCCCCCCCCCAGTTTCTCCCAGTTAGTACTTCATTATGAAAAATAAATATCATTTTGTGAGAGACCACATATGTGAAACTCAACGGAAAAAGAATATATTTAGGGCCTACACAGTAACAATAAAAACCTGTATAGTGATGGAAAGGATTTTCACAGTAGTGACAATGCAGCAGTGGTGATATCTTAATATGTGTCAAAATAATGTTCATGATTAAACCACTTAAAAAAATGTTTATATGAGAATAAGTTTTGCAACCCATTGTGCTGTTCTGTAATCTTGTTATGCAAATGCAGGTGTGAAAGACAAAACCAAAAATTATCACAGAGGTTTTTTTTTTCCCCCAAGTAAAACCAGCAAGACTTACATTTAATCAGTCCTGCTTATGAGCAATCTACCAACTGCGGCCCTAGCCCTGTGTAATTTGTGTTTTTTGTAATTTGTAATGCATGCCTGTGTACTGCCTGAGATAGCCGTGCGTGGAGAAGTGTGTTGCCAGAGACCAGGCTGGTACAACACGTGCCGTAACTTTCACACTGGCAGTGAGGTGGCCGTTGGGAAATTCGCACGCCTGTATCTGGAATGGCAGGAACCACGTCCATGACCTTGGAATTTACAGGCTTTTTTAGAATATTCATCAGTGTGTTTTGTAGATCCTATTTAAACCTCTACAGAAGTGAGTCTACAGAGTTTTATGGCACAATGTTACCACAACCAAATGATAACTAACTATCTTTAAAAATAAAAAAAAAAAAAAAAACCAAAAGAAACATCATTGCCACTGGGAAGACTGGGGCTCTGGAAACACACACTAGCTTCAGCTTCTTTCTGTAGCTAAAACTTTCAACAATCTCTACTGAATCTGGAGCTGTGTTTTACTAGGGAGGCAGTATGGAGCTTCCCAGCTACAGTAAAATTGGAGGCAACACACCTTCCTCCTATCTCTAGAAAAGATATGGATTACATTTTAATAAAAAAATAGCAGGATGATTCGCATAAACTATTTTCCTACGTCCTTTGGGGAGGCCATTTACTGATGCTAAGCTTTAGTTATGTGCCGCTTATGTTACCTGTTTAACTTCATTTTCCTTTTTCTTGGTGGATAATTTAGCAACAAGATATTTCAGTGAAAATAAGACAAAAAAATTCTTAGTGAAAACAGGAATGAAGACACTTCCCAAATATTACAATGGTCTCAACTATTGTTAAGACTGCAAAGGGTTTTTTTTTTTAATGCTCTCCTTCAGTAGGAAGTGCTGTATGACACCAGGCAGTGTCTCTCAACTGGTAATGCAGTTTTGTTTCAGAGCTCGTTATGTAAGGTTTTCCTCATGCTGTTAATAGAACAGTTTTGCAGGTGTGGAGGAATATATGGAAAGTATATATTTTTTCCCCTTGCTACTCTGAAATGTAATGTCTGTCACTTCCATAGTTAAGGACTTTTTATCCAGGAAAAAACGCCCGATCAGTTTCCCAGAAGATCAAACAGAAATAAGCCCAGTTGCAGTTCTGTGCTTTGAAGTGAATCTGAGAAAGTTTCTGACGCAAGTCACTAATAATAGATGTTTTAGATGAATTTAGAAATAGTACTTTTATTGACCAATGATAAATAAATCCCAGAGGAGACCTCCCATAGCAGAAGCTGCCTGACCAAACTCAGCAATTAATTGATCTACACCTAGTGTAAAGAATTAATTAAATTTTTATATGATTATGTTGTCAAGGGATATCAAATCAGTGATCAAAGATGTGCAAGTGACTTTTAAAAATTAAATTAGTAGCCCCTTCTTTTTTTTTTTTCAGAGATAAAGTTCAGAGTATAATTCAGTCACTTGCACTGTTTTATTCCAATTAGAAGGTTAATTAAAGTATTTCCTTCTATCCAGATAATATAGTCAGCTCCCTTCCCTTGTAGGTGTTGCATCATCTAAAAATTTAGTTGCTTGTCCCTCACAAATTTGTTCAACATATCTCTTGTACATGGCAAGGCTATTTTTGCTGTTGCGGAGAAGCATTAAGTGTCTCCAAAGAATGATCCATGAAAAGCTCACCTACTGTGGAAGAAGCCACCTAGGACCAGGCAATGGGAATCACTGAACCACAGAAGGTTTGGTCTCTGGTCTTGGATGGAAGGGGAACTAGCCTCCTCAGCCCTATCAGTGCATGTTTAGGCATGCCGTGAAAGTACAGGCAGAATTTATAGACTGAAGAGGAAGACATGCCTGAGATTAAGTAGCTGGAGTTTGGGTAATCCAGGTTGCTTTCTTGGGGTTGAGGGTTGGGTAGCTATAATCCAGTCTAATACTATTTTATGTGCTCCTGTGGATCTTCTTCCCCTGTGTATTTAAGGAGAGAAGGAAGCCTAACCCCAGCTAACCCAGGACTAGGTAAGGGAATGGAAGAAACACAGATAGTGATCGCGGTGTTTTCATCCCTCCAGTCCTGCCCTGCTTGTAAGCTAGTGGATTTTAGAAACATAACTGATTACTCTAAAAGGCTGGGGAGTTGTGTGTGAGTGCCTCCCTCCTTTGGTTGGGATAATTGGGAATTGCCAGCCATTCTGGGTGAGAGGGGGAATAACTGGAGCCCATTCTGCAGTTGCTAATTCTCAGTTAGCTCTACAGTCCTTAGCAATTTGGCTTAGCTATAGGAGAGGGGCAAGAGGTGGTCTGTCCTCAGTTTGTGATTTCACATTACCTGCTGTCACTGTAGGCTGGTACCGAAAGGAGCGTCCTTCTAGATGTCTTCTTGATGACTTTAACATGCAAGCCCTGGTGATCATGCAGAACTATGGAGAGTTGGATTAAAAGAGCTGTTACAACAGAAAGTTATTCAGTGTGTGCGTGAGAGGGAGTAGTTTTCTGTTAGACTGATTGATCTGCCTCGCACTTCTCTCCTTCCCCGCTCCCCTGCACTGCAGCCATGGGGTCATGGGCTCTGAGGCAAGTGAGGAAGAGCCGAGCAACCAGGAGAGCAACTGGGGTTGAGTCAGTGATGGAAATCTCTGGTTAACTGAATTAGATGCAGAGTGAAAATCTCTTGCTTTTCAGTTCTTAAACCCCATAGCTGCATCTTTTCTCTGTTTGCTCTGTATTTTCCTTTATGTTTGAGGTAGTCAGTTAACTTACTGAAATAGATTTGAGGTACCCAGAACAGTCTGGATTTTAAAGCATTTGTTCAGCTCCAGCTTTGGGATTTTGTAATAGTTTGGGTTTGGGCTGTTAGCTGGAAACGTACTCTCCAGTGTATTTCCAAATATTTTCACCTGAGTGACTCATTTTAGGTTAGGCAGCCTTCCTCTTCTGCTCCTCAGCCTTCGTCTCTGTCCTACACAGTGGACTTTCCCTGGGAACTGTAGGGTGGTGACATAGGTGTCTGCCCACAGCTCTCTGGGTGACCTCACCGGCAGCTCCTCGGCTCCCTTGGTTGGATCCCTTTCTCTTGCAGAAAGCCACAAGACAGGACGATGGAAAGGCCCAGTCACTCTCCCTCCGAGCTCCCAAGGCAAAAGGCTGGGCTACATGTCTAATAGGTCTCACTAGTAATGATGCTTCAAATCTATTATTTATTTTTCTAGGAACTTTTAAGTAAAGTCGGCTCTTGAGTATTTGGTATACTGTATTAGCCTGAATTTTGTCTAATATGGAAGTTCTGTATTGTTGCCGAACGTGCTGTGAATACTTAAAACTTTGTTTATTCCTTTTGCGTTTCAGTGTGTTAGGGAGGGTGGGAAGACGCAAGCTCATAATTCTACATAATGTTTTTAAGCAGCTTTTATTTCTTGTTCTTTGAAGTATGTATCTGAGAGAATGAAAAGTACTTTATTTTTTCTGCAAGCTATTTTAAATGATTAGCCAGTAGTTGTTTGTGTACACATACACACGCACAAATGCACACATATACATTTATGTGCAGATACGTGTACATGCATGCATACACACACATACAAACAAATATATATAAGCACCCTAGACCAAACTCTTTAAGAAATTGGTTTTCTTCTGTATTCTCTTCCTGATTCACTTTCTAAAAAGTAGTAGCCTCAAAGGTTTTAATGCAATTGTATCAATTTTCTGCGTTCTCATAAAATACAGTATTTGCCTGAGTGTTAAGGTATCAGCCTGCCCCATTTCCTCTTCACAGAAGTGTTCTTCACACCTACAGCGTTCTTCTGTTTTTCATACCAGAAATATTTGCATCAGTATTAAAACTTTGCCAAGTCACTGCTGACCCATTTTTCTATAACGCTTTATTTACGGTGTGGTTCTCTCTTTTGAGATAGAATGTCAGCATGTATACTGGATGGGTTAATTTATTTGGAGAAAGTCATGATATTACTTAAAGAAAGGATAGGCCATCAGCTGAGAATACAGTTTAACGTAATCCCTACCTGTTATGATTATTCTGGAAGTAATTTGTAGCTTGTTGTAATGAAAGCAGTATGTCAAACTGAATTAAACATTATCTCTGGTATAGGGAGGAATTTCACCACATAAAAATCTTAGCACACGGTGGGTTGTTTTTTTTGTTCTGAGACTGAATGAAATATTGCAATAATCAGAAGGCTGTTGCTTCAAATAATAAGTTGAGGTAGTTGGGGAGGAGTGCATTAACTCTTTATGTGACACATTCATGTTTCCATATATCTGCTAATGCTATTGCACAGTGTTTGGCCTTTTAAATATTTGATAAATAATACTTATGTTCAGTGCTGCTTTACATCACCTGATCATACTGCAGCCAGCTGTGTGCAAAGAAATTAATAAATGGGTCTTCCACCTGAAGGATAGTTGAAGAAACTGTCCAATATAGAGGTACTTGTTTTGGTCTGGCGGATCGCACAGATTACATAGTGCTGTCTTAATTAGTCCCTCTGGTATGCTGAAATGCAGAGTTTGTGGTACCTCATTGCTTTAGACAAAATTGTGGTGTTTAGGAGGAAGTAGAAAATGATGAATGTATACTCTTCTTTTTTAATCACATCAGGTGTATCAACATAAGCGTTGGATTTTTACGTTTTTTTTGCATGCGTTGATTGTTTTCCCCTTTTGCGGACTAATTGTTAACGGGCCTTTCTTAAATTGCCTTCTCGTCATCTTCCTTGATCATCAGACGGTATTGAGAGAGACTGTTTTAGATGTTTAATCTTTTATGTCTTCGTCCTTAGGCATTATAGGGCATTATTGAATGACAAAGTGACTTACAAGCTGGTAGCCACGGTGTTGTATTCCTTGTGATGGTTAAGCATACTACAAGAGAGACCTTTTTTGAATTAGCATAATTTGTTGGTAACTTCCTTGCTTTGTTAATTTTTGCCTTCTTGCTCTCCAAGTCATAGAGGAATAATTAGTTATACTTCATGTGTGAGAGGCAGTGAGGACTGGCCAATGTGTGCGCTACAATCTGTGAAGGCTTAGGGAGAAAAGTGGTGGCTGGAGAATGGTTGATTTCAGTGGTCTTCAGAGACTGGAGAAATGCCTCTTTGGCAACCACTAGCAGCAGCAACTGTCCAAGATTCTCTGAACTTGTTGCTCTCCTGAGAAGAAAGAAAGAAAGTGCAACAGGCTCACAAATCATTTAATTAACAATCAGTTTGTGTATTACTCCTGATTGACTTAGCGCTTCTGACACAGAAAATATTGCCCTTATTTGATAAGGCAGGAGTACCTTATTTTGAGCTATAGGAAAACTATACTGTCATTCCTTGCTAGAAAGTAAGTTTATGTTCACAGCAAATACTGCATTTGCTCATTGTATGTTACGTAAGGTCTCCTTTGAACTTGATATGTGTGATATTTCACTGGAATATTGTTATTTTTCAGAATGCACTATCTGGCAATGCAAATAATATCAGTTCTCAAAATCTCAGTTTATAGGAACATAGTATTTTCTGAAATACCCTATTTTAAAAATGATGATGAAGTGGTGACACAAATCAATAAAGCTAGGGGATTTTCAAAGCGGAGACAAGTCTGAAACATCTCTTCTTCAGCCTTCCTGTTGTGCACTGGTACTAGCTTCTGCTCAAGCCTTAGTTTTAGTGTCAGTTCTAATTCTTCTGAATTTATCTGACAGATTTACCTCTCTCAACCACAGAATTTGTATGCCATCTCATACTTGAGTTTCTGATGTCTGTATTTAACTGATTTGTTTCCTATCTGCCTAGCCCATCTTTTCATTTTTGGTAAAAAGGATTTATCTTGTTTTTATGATTAAATGGAAGGAGTTGCTAAGGAATCAGATCGGGATCCTTTATTACATTTTAACATTGTTCCTTGGAAACCTGATTCTATCTTGCAAATTAGAGTATCATCTTGAAGGTAATAAATCCTGCATAGTTTGTTAAATATCCCATTTTTTACTTCTAGATTCTTACTGAAGCAGAGTGGTATTATTCCAAACTTTGCTGAGTGTGAAGTGTTCTGCTGTTGCTTTGTATGTTCACTAGAACTAAGCATTTGCCATGCTAGGACAGAAATATTTTGTCTCAAAGACTTTACATTCAGAGTATGATTTCATAACTGTCAGTTAAATAATGGCTTTTTATTAATGTTATTTAAATATTTATCATCTCTCAAAAAACAAACAGTTGTGGAAAAGCAAGGAAAATACTTTCTAGACAAATTAAAATCCGTATCTGTTAAGCCTCTGTTTATCTTGTGTTTTCAGCTATATGGCTGATACCTATTTTTTATTTGATGGGCTATACAATTCACTTTTGTGTTTGATACATTGAAAATGTGCAGCATAAACATATATTTTTTTACTGCTGGTAATTGGATTAGAGTTTTGCCAGTAATAGTTGCTTCTAAGAGTTTATGGTATAGATCAATATGCATTTATGAAATTTTAATTGTTTTTTTCTGACTGGGAAGTGTTCAGAGCCTGTACGTATGCTTTCTCCTCCTGTCCTGGCTTCTGAATACAAAACAGCTTTACTCATGTGAGCAGCCTTCATTAATAAAGAGTTCTTTTGACAGTCTCTGCTAAGAGATGTTTCTTGACATTTCTCAATGTGTACTAGCCCCTACTACAAGAGAGATATGGACATGCTGGAACGTGTCCAGAGAAGGGCCACGAGGATGATCAGAGAGCTGGAGCACCTCTCCTATGAGGACAGGCTGAGAGAGTTGGGGTTGTTCAGTCTGGAGAAAAGAAGGCTCCGAGGAGACCTTATAGTGGCCTACCAGTATCTTCAGGGGGCCTACAAGAAAGCTGGTGAGGGACTTCTTAGGATGTCAGGTAATGGTAGGACTAGAGGGAATGGATTAAAACTAGAGATGGGACGATACAAGCTGGATGTGAGGAAGAAGTTCTTCATCATGAGGGTGGTGAGGCACTGGAACAGGTTGCCCAGAGAGGTGGTGGATGCCCCATCCCTGGAAGTTTTTAAGGCCAGGCTTGTTGGGGCTTTGAGCAGCCTGATCTAGCGGGAGGTGTCCCTGCCCATGGCAGGGGGGTTGGAACGAGATGATCTTTAAGGTTCCTTCCAACCCTAACAATTCTGTGATTCGATGAATATTTTTCTCCGGTGAAGCTCTTGCTGCTACTGACAGTGAGACACTGAAGTGGAGACAGTGCAGAGAGCTCATTGACCTAATATTAGATGCTTTTGGACAGAATCCATTTTCAGTCATCTCTAATGAAAACCTTGAAAATAAGGTGGTGGTGGTGGGGTTGTTGTTGTTTGGGTTTTTTTCCCCCCAAAAAACCCACCCTGCCCCACCCAACCCCAGTTTCAGATTTTGGCTTCTTATCATTAGTAATGATGCAACTAATCAGTTTAGGAAAGTATATGATGCGGTTGCCTCTGACAGGAGAAATTGAATTCAGTGACCAAAGAGGACCATTTCTCGAGCAAATCAAATGTACTTTAGTGATGCTTACTTGAAATTTAGGTTTGTGTCAGAAGCTAAAAACTCTGGGCAGGAGTAATCATTCCTGTTGGCAAGGAACAGGAAATCAAGGTGATGAACTAAAAGAGATGATTAAGAAGTTAGACCCCCCAAAAGGTATGTATTTAGGGAGGAAACAGGAGTGAAAATGTGAGTAAACAGAGCACGCAAGCATGGACTATAAAGGAAAGAAATTCCTGCAATAAGACAATGGACCCAGGAGTATTTCCAAGCCATGAGGTGGTAGCCAGCTATCTCCTGACCTGTATTAGACGGGAACTAAGCAGGCACCAGCTCTTTCACCTTGATTACCACAGCAAGGAAATTCTAGTGAAAGTGCTGGAGCTTTTGTGAGCACAGTTGTCGCCCAGTGTTGATGACAAGCACCTTCTGCTGCTCGCTGACAGAGGTATGGGAATACTTAACCTAACTTCTCCCTCCGGAGCTGTAGAGAGATCATGAGCTAGGGCAGGCTTTGGCACAGCAATTGCTGTTTAGCTGCTTGCGGTCGATGCTATGGGTTGTCGGCTCAAAGCGGGAGTTACTTGTGATGTAGGAACAGTGTCATCACTTCAGAATAAACAAAACATCCCCATGCTGGGCCAGCACTAGCAAAGTGAAAATCAGAGAAGTACAAAGCAACAAGTAAATGGAGAATTATTTTTGCTCCACTGAGGGAGCCTCTGTACACAAGCAAACTTCCAGCAGTTACTGAAAACAGATTTGACAGCAGTATTTTTTACAATTAAATCAGAACTTCTCAGTGTCATGTAATGAAAGTGGAGATTAAAGTTGGGAGACATGCTATTTCTTCACTTGTTCAGCTTCCTAAAAAGAAATGTGGCTTTATTACCTTTATTTTTTAATGTAAAATTCAGTATTTTGAATACAGATTTCCAAATTAATAGTAGTTCATAATGTGCATATTTTTTTTAAAGTATTCCTTTGTCTCTAATCTCCCCTTTAAAATGAGTGTGATTGATGTAAGGTGCTTTCTTGCCTCTGAGGCAGGATCTGCTCCTAGCTGGAGCAGCAGATGTACCACATGGAGAGCTGGGACTCTGGGCTGCAAACTCTTGTGTAGTTTCTTTAGTAACCGTAACTCATAGCAGCCAAAGGTTTACTCTAATTTATACCTCTAGGATATGTTTCTTAGGTAGCGCAACATAGTGAAAGATTGGTGGCCCAGGGGAGCTCTGCCCTGGCTTCCACATATTCCTGTCCGTGCTGCTGCGGAATAGCCATGGTAGAAGAAGGCTGCCTTGTCAGTTTTGGTCAAGGTGAGCGTTCCCAGGCTTTAACAGAGTTCTCTTGCAGATAGAGGAGTTTTCAGCTCCCTACTTGCCTTAGAAATCTGTCCATTATCTATTATTTGAACTCCATGTCGGGATCAGGTTATATTTTAGTTTCTGCCCTGAAGGGCGAGCAATTTCCGTATCCCTGCTTCACTTTAGTATCATGTGTATATATTGTAGGCTCTCGCCATTCTGAAATTTTGTGCTGTTGGTCCATCAAGAGTTGCTAATTAGAGAAGATTGGTGGAAAAACCTCATGTGTGTGTTTCAATTTCCAAGATTCTCTGAACCCCTGGCATATAATTTATTACCGAAACAATTGAGAGCCTGCACTCAAAATGATGGGATAATACTATACTGCCTAGCTCGTACTAGGAAAAGAGGAAGCAAAGGATTAAATGACTGGAAGAGGAAAACTTATCTCCTCTCTTTCTCCACCATGGCTTGTTGTGGTTTATTTTTATGTTAAGGTCAAGAAAATTACTCTTTTATAGACAATACCTAGCTGCTTCTTGTAATCTATAGCGCATGGGATGGCTAAATATAGGAATGCACATGCAATATTTATGTTGCTGTGAGACAGAGATATGCTCTTAACTCAGCCTGATCTGAAAATAAAAGCTTCAGTGACAGAATAGCTCTTTTGGTCAGAATCACTATTGCTTTTTTAAAGTCTGTAGTCATTATGCTGCAGCCATAGTATTAACGATGTTTACAGGTACCCCATTGTTTCCCTTTCGATTTGGGATTGAACTTGTCCCATATAAACACATGCTGTGTTTTGATAAGCAATGGTGCTGAAATATATAAACCAGTGCTCATTGCATATATAATGTTCAAAATCTCACTCCTTTTTCTGTGAGGTTGCCTTTCTTAGTGTGCTGGTTTTGTCTGGGGTAGAGTTAATTTTCTTCATAGTAGCTAGTAGGGGGCTGTGTTTTTTATTTGTGCTGGAAACACTGTTGATCATTCAGGGATGTTTTAGTTATTGCTGAGCAGTGCTTACACAGCCTCAAGGCCTAGGCTGGGGGTGCACAAGAAGTTGGGACGGGACACAGCTGGGACAGCTGACCCCAACTGACCAAAGGGCTATTCCATACCATATGACATCATGCTCAGCATATAAAGCTGGGTGGAAAGTTGGCCGAGGGGCTGCTGCTCAGGGAGTGCCTGGACATTGGTTGGTTGGTGATGAGCAGTTGTTTTTTGTTTGCATTACTTGTCTTTTGTGTTATTATTTCTCTCTCTTTTTTTTTTAATTTTCCTTTTCGTTATTATTATTTCAATTATTAAGCTGTTCATATCTCAACACACGAGTTTTCTCACTTTTACTCTTCCAATTCTTTCCCCCCCATCCTGCTTGGGGGGGGTGTGAGCAAGTGGCTGTGTGGGGTTTGGTTGCTGGCTGGGCTTAAACTATGACAGTCTTTTTTGGCATGCAACATGGGGTTTGAAGGTTTTGAGATAACAACAGATTGACCAGAGCATATTAGAAGGGATTTATATCTGTTAACAGTTGCAAGTCACGATATTGATTCATCTGTTCTCTATATTAGTTTATCTGATCTGCACCATATTCCCATATTCTTTTTTTTTTTTTTTTGTCTGTATCTGATAAAGATTGGTGTTGGCTTTTTCAGTTTGCTGTGCTCCGTAGTGATTAGTGATGTTTTACCTGGGAGATTTCTTATTAAAACACTGACCTTGAACTTAATCTGGTATTTGTGCTCTGTACTGAAGCTATTGCTATACTTTGGGTACCATCTCATGGATACAATTAACAGTTATACTTCTTCCTCTGAAAGGTTTTTTATGGAGGAAATACAGAATGGCACCTTCACTACATTCTTCTGTGATGTTTTCTCCTTTGTTATAATAACTTATCAGCATCTTGAACATCCTTGAGTAGTTAAAATAATTCTATTGGTATTTCTTAGAAACATTGCTTTGGTTTTGTCTGAGGTTAACAAGCAATTTAGGAATAGAACCTGGGCTCTGCGAGACTGTGGTAATGGGTAGCATGGTATGTGGGAGAATATGCGCAGGTATCTAGACAACTTCTCACCTCCAATGGTCTGGAATTTCACTCCTGAACAACGACAGGATCCTGATTAAGTGATAGAATGTTTGAAAAAAAAAAAATAATGCTGTGGCTATTCCAAAGAGGCACAACTTACCACACTGTGGTGGGCCTTGGCCAGTATCTGCCAAACACTGCTTGATATTATGCAGCACCCTCAGGGAGAAGAGAGGGAAAACAAACCAACAGACACCGTGGCTCAACCAGACACTGTATCAGTCGCCCCTATAACTAAAAGGGAACAATGAAAACGGAAGTCAGCTCATTTATTAAGGGATGAAGAAGCTTCTCCTAAGAGAGAGCAGGAGAAAGAATCAGATGGGGCACCTTATTTTGCAGCAGACCAATCACAAGAACAGGAGGAAGAGACTGAAATCGTAAATGAGACAGAAACCACCCGATCCCTATCCCAAAGTGAGTTGCGAGATATGTGAAAAGATTTTAGCTGTCAACCAGGTGAGTTATTTCTCAGCTGGTTACTCTGATGCTGGGATATTGGAGCCGGCAGTCAGGACTTAGAGGGTAAGGAAGCCCAGCAGCTAGGATCCCTTGCTAAGGATAAGGCCATTGACAAAGGGATTGGGAAAAGGCAGGAGTCCTTAGTCTTTGGCGGCGACTCCTTTCAAGTGCGAAGGACAGGTATCCCTTCGAGGAAGAACTTGCAAATTCCTGAAGCAAATGGACCAACGTTCAGGGAGATATCCAGTATCTGAGGGAATTAGCCATGTTAGAGGTGATCTAACAACCAGGCATCCAAAGACCTAGATGAAATCCAGTGCACGTGGTCCATGTGGCAGAAGTTTGTATGAAATGCACTGATGTCATACACCCACACCCTGGCAATAAGGAACTCAACAGACACGGTCGCGCCAACTATAGATGAACTGGACAGCAATAAGGAGCTGGGCAGACACGGACACACCAACTATAGATGAACGGGACAGGTAACTCTGAAAATACAAAGATAATCTCTCTCCCTCCATGTGAGCCTGTGCCTCAGCTGTGGACAGACTGACCCAAAAAATGTTCGAGCAAGCCAAGAAAGGTATGTCTTTCTCATGCACTCCAACCAACACCTCAGCTATTAAGGGTCAGCCTTTTTTGATCAAGGGAAAGGGTACCAGTGGCACACACCATGTGCAACCCTGTGGTTGTTCCTGTGTGACCAGGGGGAGGACATGAGGAAGTGGGATGGTGAACCTACCTAGAGACTAGGAGCTTGGGTCCAGGAACTTAAAGGAAAAACAACAAAACAAACAAAAAACCCCCAAACAACAAGAACAAACAAACAAACACAACAACAAAAAACATCCATCCAGTAAAATTACTGCTCCAGTGTCTGTTGGGCAGAGTAGAAGGGCTGATCGTACTTTTGACCCTGATGAAGGGAATTCTGTTTTGCAGTTAGAAAAACCAAGTAATGAAGACTCTGATCAGGAATAAGGGGGTCCTGCCTTCAGCGGGACAACCGGGTTTTCTGGACTATGTGGATTCAATGGCCTGGCACATCAGCCCATGGGAGTATAAAGTCCTATCAGGCACCAGTGCACAGTATACTCTAATACCATCAGTTTACAAAGGGGCAGAATCCGTCACTATTTCTGGAGTGATGGGAGGATCCCAAGAACCATCTGTGTTGGAGGCTGAGGTAAGCCTAACTGGGAATGAGCAGCAAAAGCATCTTATTGTGACTGGTCCAGAGGCTCCATATATCCTTGGCATAGACTACCTTAGGAGAAGGTACTTCAAAGACCCAAAAGGGTACCGGAGGGCTTTTGGTATAGCTGCCTTGAGTACAGGGAATATTAAACAGCTGACTAGCTTGCTTGGTCTCTCAGAGGATCTGTCTATGGCAGGGTTGCTGTGGGTTAAAGAACAGCAGGTTCCAATTCCAATGACAGTGCACTGATGACAGTATCGCTCCAGTCGAGACTCCCTGGTTCCCATCCATAAGTTGATCCAGTGACTGAAGAGTCAAGGAGTGATCAGTAAGATTCGTTCACCGTTTAATAGTCCCTTGTAGCAAAAATCTAATGGAGAGTGGAGGCTAACAGTGGACTATCGAGGCTTGAACGAAGTCACACAATCACTGAGTGCTGCTGTTCCAGGCACGTTTGAACTCCAATATGAATTGGAGTCGAAGGCAACAACTGATACAGCTGACCCCAACTGACCAAAGGGCTATTCCATACCATGTGACATCATGCTCAGCATATAAAGCTGGGGGGAAAGTTGGACGAGGTGCTGCTGCTCAGGGAGTGCCTGGACATTGATTGGTTGGTGATGAGCAGTTGTTTTTTGTTTGCATTACTTGCCTTTCTTGGGTTTTATTTCTCTCTCTTTTTGTTATTTTCCTTTCCATTACAATGTATTTCAATTATTAAACTGTTCTTATCTCAACCTATGAGTTTTCTCACTTTTACCCTCCCGATTCTCTTCCCCCCGATCCTGCTCGGGGAAAGTGAGTGAGCGGCTGTGTGGTATTTAGTTGTCAGCTGGCGTTAAACCACGACATTTAGTAAACTGTTGATTCTTAATTCATGACCAATGACTGAATCTGCATTTTCTCTCCAAATACTCTCCCGGGCTGTACTTCTGTTGTTCTAATAAGTAATGAGTGGCAAACAGTGTCTTGCAGGGCTCTACCACTTGCTGTCAGAGTAGGTCACTGGAGAAAATGTGGCTCTTTGCGAAGAGTATCCTCTTTAAATGGGGGCCACAGTAGGAAAAGGTGAAACCTGAAGTCAGTGGAGTTCTGCAGCAGGTCTAGAGAGGGATTTAGCTGACATAGGCTTGATGCAATACTGATGAAAACATGTGGAAAGCTGATCATCGGAGGTCACGGGCAGTTCTCCATTTGTACTTGCCCAGTAAGACTTTAACCACAATCCCTGCACTCTTTGAGGTGAAGGAGATCCCTTTGTTACTTTGAAAGTGATTATAGTTGCAACTATAATGTCACATGGTAATACCATCACTTTAATAAGGGTGTTTCTTTGGTTTGCTTTTTGCAGGCGCAGTTAGGGTCACTGCTTGTGTGTTGCACACAAGTCAACGCACCCGTTTTTTCCTTCAAACTGGAGAGGGTCAACATGACTGTTAGACTGCAGATATTTTGATGAGAGCTGTTTTGACAAGATGCAAAAATACTTTCTGCAAAGGATAAAATAGCTGAAGGTAGAAAAAAACCCCCCTAATTTCCTTGGGACTTAATAGGATAGAAATTTTAAACCCTTAATTAAAATCTCTATCTTGGTCTGTTTCTAAGCATCTTGCTTACTTCCTCTTTTCTCTGTGTCTTTGAGAGCAGGAAACTTAAAAGATGGGAATCCAAAGCTGAAAAAAATCTATTATAAATAATGCACTAAAAATAGTAAAATGTTTATAAAGAAGTAATTTTAATGGAAAAAACATCGTATCATTGGTAATTGCTTTTTCTTCAATAAGTTTCCCTTGAAAAATTTCAGTGTTCTTCGTGTGTTGAAATGAGTGTGGGTATCCTGCAGTGAAGCAATTTGGAGTAGTGTCTTTCTGCTTTCTCTTTTTCCTAATTTGCCTTTCCTGATCTCAACATAATTTACCCACAAACAATACACTGACTTGTTTTTTTTACTGGTTGTTGCTACTACATTAGTATTCTAACAGACTCAATATCTGAGATTGGGTGGAATTGACTGAGAGGAGCATCTAGCCAGTAGTCACTACTGCAGGAGATGCTTGAGGGAAATTGGAAATCTCTCCTTTTTAAAGGTCTTCTGTGTGTAGGTATCTTAAGCTATTTACCAATGTTTTCAGTGAACTTAGTACCTGTAAGAGGGGCTTTGATGTTAATTGCACTGAATTGTAGCTCTTTCAGATGGCATGGGTTGTTTTATTGTTATATTGATGTTTAAGATAGTTGTGATGCGTGTGGACTGCTGTAAGCATGCTTGGACCATCAGGAAGGCATAGAGGTCCTGAAGTAAATAATTGGTATCTTGCATCCTTATTCTGTTGCTCTAACTAGATAACGTAACTCTTTCTGGACAGTATTTTTTTGAATAGATGTTTGACCCGTATGTCAGGTGACCGCAAACCAAAAACCTAATCCTGCAAACACCAAAGCATGTGTGAAACTTGCTCAGATAAGCATTTTTACTGACATGGAGATTGCTAAAATGAATAGGGACTCATTTGCATGTAGTAAGAAATCTATGAGTGTGGAATCACTGGCTCTCAGAAGTATGAAGCTGTCTGACAATTATGCTTTAAAATATGTTTTATCTTTATATAAAGAAATACTTCATGAGAAGGCACTCCCATGTGCCTTATCAGAAACAATAAGAATTCTCCAGTGTGTTTCTTTTCAAAGCCTTTCAGAAGTCTTACTATGCAGAGTATGCCTCTTCTTGTGTCTGGACTAATTTTCAGAGGTCTTGACTGGGCTGTTTAGTCTGACATGCACCACAGGAGTCTATTAAATAAAATATACTAAAATTCCTATGAAATTATCCTTTTTTTTAATTTTATTTCTTCATCAGTAGTTCCTACATGAGTAATATAAAACTGTATTTTAAAAATGTTTATTCTTCCTCACTGATACTTTCTGATTTTCATTAGATTAGCTTAGTTTAATACTCTGTCTCTCAAAAAATACTGCACCATTTGGCTGGAACTGTATCAGCAGGTATTTAGGTCCAACCAATTCATTTTAAGAGTTACTTAGTTTCTAAGTAATGCAAATATTTCTACTGATCTTTCAACAAAGCTGTAACTTTGTATCTCAGCATCCAACTCTGTGTGTTAAATAGCAGGTACTCAAATCTGTGGAAACTTCCCTGTACTTTCAGTCTGTTTCCCTATACTCAGCTGTAATGTGTTCCAAAGAGGCTAGATGTAGAGGTTCGCCATGGTTTGGGTTCAAACTCTGAATATGGGCAACGTTGCCAAATGTCATCTGTCATATTAATTTAATTGCTAATACTGAATATTTTCGCTGGGATGTCATGAATGTCCTAAAAAGGATGGGAGACCTAGTTTATAGTCCACTGCTCAGTGTGGACTGAGTGGCCAGCTGATTACTCTGTATGGAGAACTTCAGTGGGTATGTGTGGCATGAGTAGTTTTAGGAAATCTTAATTGCGTATGCTGTTGCTTTGATGCAAAATGCAAGACAGGAGACCGAAGGAAGTAATTCTGGTTTTGTGTGTTTTGCTTTTGATCTTCTGAACAAATCTAAATTTACTGTAAATTGATCAAAGTTAGGAAACTGAAGCCAAAATTATCATTGAAGTGATGCCTGTAGCAAACCTAGTAAAATAACACTTGTAAAATTTTTGAGTGCTCCTCCTGTAGTTTCTTGCTTCCTTTTTATGGCCATTAACTAACTACACTGTATTGTTTCTGGTTGCAGGTTATTATCCTACCTGACATTTGCATATGTTAAGTCCTTATCCTGTGTCATACCTATACTTTCTTTCACATCATACACATACATGCATGCTGTGTTCAGAAAATACATTAGTTGAAAGATACTCTTCACTGTTCATTAGAAAGGAGCGTGCTGTAGATAAACACACATTTAGGAGCTTTAGATTCCCTGAATTTGAAGGGAGTTAGGCTCTTTAACATAGGCGCAGGCTCTGTGATGGGCCTATGCTTTATTTTTTTTCTTACTCTCATAATTTTGATATATAAGATTATAAAGATTAAAAGGTAAAGTTGTGAGGTCGGTCAGAAGGTATGAGTGGGACTTGGTGTCTAGAAGTGGAAGCACTGGTGATAATTGGATAACTGAATCTGTTCAAGTGTGTTGTGACTTAAAAAAAACCCTGTTTCTTTCATGCTAACATCAAAAACAAACAGTGCTCAGATACAGATAATTCAGTATTCTTGAGACATTAATTGAAAGATCAAGCACCATAAGGCAGCAATGCAAAACTTCCTTGATTTAGTCTCGTAACTGTGTGTCATCTCTGGCCAGTAAGTGTAGTTTACTGTAAATTACTTTAATTCTTGTCCTTCCTGATAACACCGTACCACATTTTCAATTTGAAACATTGCCTGCTCATTTTTGCTTGCAAACTGCAATGTTTCTTTTACCAACTATACATACAAATATTTAAGTATGCATTTGTATACATGCAAACTGTATGCCTTATTTGCAAATGTATCTTGGCATATGTATTTTCCAACTAGGAATGTGAGTGGATTTTATTGGTAGGACTTTACGAGAGGTACATACATTTGTATTCAAATAAAAGTAATTTTTGAAAACTTTCTGAAATCATGCTGGGTTTCTGCATGGAGATTTCATATTAGAAATAAAAAACACACTTCTGTTTTACCAGATTTATGGACTCAGAAATTTTAATATGTAAATACTATTTATGTAGATCCCATCAGGAGATAGTTGTCCTGGTTTTCAGATTACTTACTTTTTGTCAGAATAAGTCAAATGTGGACTCAGTCAAGACTGTGTGTATTTTATATTCTGTGTGTCATAGACCAAGAACCTAACCAGAATTGTGCCTGATACTTATCTGCAATTTCAGTGAAGCATAACCTTTCCATTACCAAAAACAAAAGGGCCAAATTGATATATTCCCATCTAGCCAATGAGCGCATGTGGCACAGAGGACAGAAAACCATCTTTACAGCCTGAGGCAAATTGTGCTACTGCCGATTAATAAAATGATGGGTGTTACTTACTGCAGCTTCATGTGAGATGGGTCGTCATCACGTTTGTCATAACTGGCTCTATGATGGCTTCTGCATCCCTTCAGTTGTAAAGTAAAAGACGTGCGCTTAAGCCACCGTGGAGTTATTTTTTCCCCGCCGCTGGGCAGTTAGCTAACTGTGAAGAATATCTACCCCTCGTAACTGACTCAGCTCAGCTGACCAGCGGTAACATGCCAAGTCACGTCAATTCAGTGGTTTCTGGTCCATACCTTCCCTCTGTGATGCATGAAAGTGCTCTGAAAACATAAACATCTAGGTGGTGTATATATATTTCATCTGTAGAATTGATGTAGTGAGTTATATTAGTCTACAATTGCTATGAGGTAGTGCTGGAGACTTTGCACAGATACACTTTTTCATTTTAGTGCAGCACTGTTACTAACATTGACTTTTACACCACAAGGTACTAGCAGAAGTCATCCCATCTGCCTTAGATATTTGTGAGCTTTTTCTCTTAGCAGTAATACGTTCATCTGTGGAGCATAGCTCACACTACAGATCTAAATGGGAAATGGTTAAGGTATACACATGATAATGGGCGAAAAAGAGAAACCAAGTTCAAGTATAACTAGGATATTTATTTTCTGAGAAGAAGTAGTAGCGTGTTGCTTAACTAGAATGCTTGTTGTATTTACAGAAAAGAGGACAGTGCTGGTTCTGCTAGTTGCTTGGAAGAAAAAGTACTTTTTTGGAATGCGACTGCAAAACATGCATGGCATTTCTGAGGCAATTAAGAGATCCTGAGCTTTAAGGGAAAGTAATTCATGTTCTGTCTAGTTCTAGTAATGTTCGTGTTCTGGGCGAACATTTCACAAAGATAGGTTTTTATTAGTAGCATTAGGAGTACTTGATTGTGGTTGTGAAATTAATACTATGATATGAGTAGCTACAACACGCTACCTTGTGCAGGAACTGCCAAGCTGTTTGCTTGGTACCAGTCAGCTCCTTTGTCCATCATTATTCCTTGAATTTGTGCTCCTGCATCTTTAATTCTTTTGTCTTTGTATTGTGAGCTGTCACTTTTATTATACTCTGAATTTCAGAACAAGAGCAGCATTCAAATTACAAATTCAGAATCCTGAAAATCTTTTTCAGCAGAATATATCAGTGTAGACACAAGCTTTGGTAGAAGTGATTATAGTTCAGCAGCGTTTGCTCTGGCAACAACGAGCAAGTACGTGTGGGAGGAGGTGGCTGAACACCTAGAGGCTTGTCTAGATGGGATGACCACAAAAAGGCACTTTCAGTGCCAGCTGAGGACATGACGATGAGAGCAATCAGTGGGGAGGCCACCCCCATGTCAAAGTGGGTGGAGGTTTGGCCTTTCTGGGTATCTTCTGCGCGGCTCCTCATCAGGCTAATGCAATTATGTGGTAGAGGAGAGAATCGGCCACCTATAACCATCCATTTAGAAATGGCTTTTGGGTGCAGGCACAGGCATTTGGCATAGAGTAACAGGAGTACCCTTGTTACTGTGCACTAGTTCATTTGTTTGCTGCTAGTGTTTGGAGGTGTATATTTAGGGTTAAGAATCAGAAAGTCTCAGTTGCTAATTCAGCTCTGAGAGCCCCCAGTGTCTGGTCTCAGGCAGGTCACGCTAGTCTTTATCTCAATATGCAAATATTTAAAATGAGAAGAACATCTGTTAACATCATAGGATGTTGTGTAGATGATTTAATGGTTGTAGCAGTCTGAATTAGGTAAAGTGCTGTGATAATGCCACTAAGATGGCTCTAAGCCACCAGTATGATGCAGCTGTGAAAAAGGCTAATGTGCTTCTACGATGCATTAGACATATTTTTGTAGAGAGAGGGAGAAATGCTAATAGCATTTCACAAAGCCTTCCTGAGACCTCATTTGGAGTATTGTGTCTGATGCTCTTCCCTTGCAGTGAACAGGAAGATGGACTTAAATTGGAACAGGTGCAAAGACAGACTACTAGGCTGATCAGAGTTGCAAAGTATTTATCTTTCAAAGAGCGAATTAGAAAGCTTTTGTCATTTAGTGTAGTCAGTGCCAGTTAGAAGGGATAAAGTTATTCTTTGTAAATAAATTATGGATAAACGTCACCAACAAAGAACTGTTTCAGTTGACGTATAACCAATTTTGCTGTATTGATATTATAAATTGGTTCTGAATGAATTTATACAAACTATAAGAACTTTCCTCACCATTTCTTCTGAACAGGACACTGGGGCAAAGAACCTGAACAGTTTTAAGCCCGAGTTTAGTAAGCTGCACGGCAGATTTAATTCTGGAATGACTGTAGAAAGTTAAGTTGCGAGACAAGTCTTTGGATTTGAAGTATTGAGGTCTCCAAGGGGCCTGAAGGGAGACTGAAACTGTTTGTTTTCATTATATTTATTTGGCACTAACAATGTGCTTCAGCGTTTCCAGTGGTTGCTTGTGGATAAGAAGTATATTTTTTCTGCTCTTCTCCCAGACCCTTTAATAACAACTTATTTTACTTGTCCTGTGTTCTCCCCGCCATCTTCTCATGTTCACCATGGAACCATTGCAAGATCTGGGATCAGGAATGAATCGTTCCCCCTTGGGAAATACGGGATAAAATAGATATTTTAATCCCTTTTTATTGTGTTGTGCATGGTCCGCTTCCTGTGATTGTTTATGAGAAGTTGTTACTTGGCAATTGTTAAAAAAAATATGCAGCTATTGCAAAGCCATAGGATATAGACAGTGCCCTCAAGCTCCATCTCTCTCTCTCTAATTATAGCCTTTCCTATAGCTATTTGGCCTTTTGAAGGGTATTGAGAAGCATTTTGTGGTGTTTAGGGCACACTGAGTGGATATACTATGGAAACTTCACAACTGAATATTCATCACATCACATGGTTACCTGCGGTTGCACGTCTATCCCGAAGGGACCATCCTGTGTGTCTGAACTATGCTGAGGCACACATTGAAATACCGTGTTGGTGATCCAGACGAGGTATTGCATTCTTTCTGCTACTCAGGCTTTGCTGTTTGGTGCGGAGAAGTTTTTCTGTTGTGTTGTTTGAAAAATAGATGTGTTTGTCTTCTTTGTGCGCCAGAAGGTTTGTTCTTAGTAAGCGCTGCCTTGCATTTTGGTTATCCCTCTGCCTTTGCATTTGCAGCATTTCTGTGAGAAAGTGGACTTCCAGGGAAATCAGCATATCGTTAAAGACCTCAGATTGAAAGGGGAAGTATGGAAGGAAAATGAGATGTGAAATTCTTTCACAGGCTCTAACTTTGGTATTGAATTAAGTAACCAGAATGTGGGCAGGAAGTAGAGGATGATAAAGAGCAGCACTTCCATTAGGTTGTCTTGTTTTTCAGAAAGCTGTGCAGCCTGTGAGATGGGTAGTGTTTATAACACATTCATGGCATAGCTGCTTCCTGGTAAGTGTGCAACAGGAAGAAGTGTTGTTCTTAAATTAGTAAGTGAAAAAGCAGCTGGTAAAGGATGGGCTACAGCTTTCTAGATTTAATTCTGGACAGGATTTAAAGAGAAAGATTCTTTTCAACGTTTCAGTGGAGGCTTGGATTAAAAAGTAAAATCCAACTTCTTATATTGCTGGTGTTTTTAGGCTCAGGCCATATCACCAGATTTTCAGTTGACTGTGAAAAGGCCTCTACGCTTCAGGTGACTATTGTCATAATAAAGATTCATTCTTACAGGGAACCACTATAATATAAACCTGAATTTTTATAAAATACATTGTTAGGCAGTGGAGAACTCTTAAGAAAGTGAACTAGTTAAGTACGATATTATTCCTGCTTTTACCAATAACTTGCCATGAGTTTTTGTATGTATTATTTGAAAAGGACACAAATAATTTTGAATAGCTCATTAATTTTATAATTGGGGCCAGTCGAATGTCATTTTTGGTTTTTTCCCATAAAAAGATTGTAAGTCCCATTTAGGATGAATTCTGTTTCAAAAATGAGTTCACAAGCGTGTACTTGTAACTTTGCTGTCTAAACATAATAGCCAGTCTTTTGAAAATTTTAACAATAATATTTATACAATAGTAGACAGTTAAAAAAATGGGTGTGATTTATAATTTACTTCGAGATCAAACATGAAAAACATGCTAGGGAATACATTTTAATGGAAGGAGCTTATCCTGTGGTAGATTTCTTTCCCGTTCAACACCTTACAGATTGTCAATTTGAGGAAAAATAAAAGTACTGAGACTTTGTCTTTCATGGACCAACTGTTTGACAGCAACTATGCTGTTTATATTTAAACCATTGGATTATCTCTAATACTTTCAGATGGTCTGAAGCAAACTTCTAGCAATGCCCTTCATGATGAGTTCCTATAATTAATGGTTCCTGAAACTACCAGGCCTCCAGCACTTCCTCTCTCTTGCAGCTCTCTGAGGTGTGAAGCTCAAGGATCAAAGAAATGTTAACTATATTGGCTTTAGGCTGTACAAAGTATAAACCCGGATCACTTGTTCGCTGAAAAGTTCTAGGACTTCTCTGTGTGAGCAAGTTAACTAGCATAACCAGACTATAATTGCTATAGCCATAACACTAAAATCCTCTCATTCTGTAAGAAAGATGTTTTGAACTGAGCTGGGCTTCTTTTGGATGAAGGTTATTAATAAAAAAAAAAAAAATTATTACCAAAAAAACCCCCACCCTAGACACCTTCATGGAAGATTTTAACTAGTGTCGTGTATGATTCTGTCACCATTATACTGGTAAATTTTCCATGTCAGGAAACTATTGGATGGTAAGAATTGGGTTTTTTCCTTCAGTCATGTGGATCCTGGGGAGGCACAGGCACTTGTTGACATGATGAGGTGCGGCTGTTGAATGCAGCCAGTAGCAGAGGATGGGGCAATTCTTGGCTTCATATGGGTAGTTTGTGGGGAAAAATGATGGACTGTCATTTGTAAGTGAGTCTCTTGACCTTTCTGGCAAGGAAGTATGTGTGGGTGAACAAAGCAGCTTTTTCGTGTCACTGGTGATGGAAACTAGAATGTAAACACCATGGTAGGAGGGATGCCAGGAGTCCATGAGCCAGAAGAGAAAATAAACAGAGGAGAAGGGTTCCCTGAAGTGAATGGAGGCAAATTCTGAAATTCTTTTTATGTCTTTTTGGTCAGCTTATGTTTTTTGTTTTGTTTTGTTTGTTGGTTTGTTTTTTAAATTTATTTTTTAATTCAACATCAATCTACTACTAATCGTTACAGATACTTACTGGTACCTTAACTAGCAAACAAATACGAATATGCTGATGAATAGGAGACACTGAGAGTGCCAACTTTTGAGAAATGTCTAGGATCACCAGTGATAATTGTCTTCTGTATGAGTTACAGCCATTGGATTTTTTTAGCCTAGTTCCAAGGGCATGATTCATATTAACAGCCCCACTTCCTCCGTGGGATGTGACAGTGGTGGATTTGCAGGGTCAGGCCATACTGATGACTGAATCTCATTCTACCTTCAACACCAGCAGGCAGTATACCAAATTGAAGAGAAAGAGATAGTACAACGTTAAATATATTGGTGTGACTGTTTGAGACCTCTTCAGAAGAAATAAGATTAAATACCATCTTACATTATCCTGACAGGTACCTTTTAATGTTGAGTGCTTATCAACAAGATCCAAGTATTTTGAACGTTTTTATTTCCCTGTTGGATTTGGGGTCAAATAAAGATAATTAGATACCAATTTCAGCATTAAAGTGTACTTAATGCAGTGTGGCTCAACAGAGGAATGAGTTATTTATTTGTAAATAATGCATTCATTGATAATATTGCATTTATACTTAATTTTTATATATTGGGCACACAAAACATTTGCTGAAAGGCTGCCTTTTACTGTACAGAAATATTATCCACCGTTTGTTATCTAAATATAAAATGCAACTTCAGTCTACTGTCTTTATTTTGGATAAATCAGAGAGTTACTTTTTCTTTTTAGTTTCAATATTGGAAGAATCAAGATGTAATAGAAATTCCTCGTTAGCAGACACCTTCTAGCACTGAGTCATTCATCTGTACTCATTAAGTAAAGTATGCTGTTATTAAATGGCCGCTCAGTAATACAGTAGCAGCATAGGAGGGATACGTGCTTTCTTCACTGAATCTACATAATTTCAGCAGAGATTGAGATTTTTAAATCAATAAGGGGATTCAGTTGCACAGGTTTTATTACAGGCTGTGAGAATCCTAGAGCTTAACCTCCCAGGCTGTATGTGAAAATTTCACCTTGAAGAGAGGCTGCCTCCCTACCCCTCCTGAGTGAGCACTTGCTCCTGCTCTCTCACACGTGCTTGCAAACACATGCAAGCACTAATCAGCCTCCTGAGTATTTCAGTGGGTGGCACACTGAGGGATTCAGGATCAGACCCCATTTGTTGTTTGGGAGGAGCAGGATTTTGGACGGCAGCAGAGCACAAAGGTAGACGAGAGAGAGCTGAGACCACTGTTGTCACCCTGAAGGGATGGGGTTGCATTTGATGGGAGAGAAGCCAGGATCTGCTGCCCTGTTAGAGAAAAGGAGCGATGTGACTGACTACTGTTTTATTATCATGAGAAGGGAAAGTATAGTGGCTCAGAAGAAAAAATGAAGAAAAGCTATGTGACTTTTCGCACTATTTAGAAATAGTGCAAATGCTATCCATGGGAAAGAAATGCAAGGCTTAAACACAGAGAAATTTACCAGCACGTGAAGCAAAATGGCATGTTAAGTGTGCCATGAAAATGTGGCACTATGTGTTTTTGAACGAAGTGGGGCTGGAAGAAAAGGGAATAATACTGGGAATAAGCTGAGGAAAAAATTCACAACAGATCTGGTTTTAAATCCAGTGTGACCCATGTAGACTTTTATTTTTTCAGAACTTATGTCTTCTAGGCAATCAACATATAAGCTACACCAAACAAGGCCATAAATCTTAGGAAGCTAATTGCAGAAGTAATGGGAAAGATTAAAGTTTTCACTTAAAACAGTTTAGTATTTTGCTTTACATTCACCTCTCTGATACACCAGTGATGAATTGTATTAAAGATAAGGAAAAGCTCCTGCAGCATTTGCAGCACATATGGGTTATGCCCCTAAAGTGCTGATTATACTGTGCAGAAAGGCAACTGCATTCTTTGTTATTTGAAACTTGGATTGTATTTCAGTGAGGAAATTATAGGGAAGAGAAATGAGCAAAAGTAGAGAGATGAAGGGATAAGGAGGAGTTGTGTGAGATGGGAGGATGTATAAAATAAGGGAAAAGGAAAAATCAGGTAGAAGGGCAGATTACAATCTCCCAACAGCTAGGAGAGTTGATAGGTTTAGGGTACTGATATGTAAATCCATGTTAGGAACAATCCTGTGGCTAGCTGTTAGTTTTCATTGATACCAAGAAGCTGAGATCACCTAGTCTATATTAAGGTTTGTGTTACCTCTTCTTTTTGAAAGATGCCTGTTACAAGTAAGGTTGATGTCATGAGGTAATCCAAAGAACTATTTTTGTGTACGTAAGTGAGAAGAATCTTCTTAATTAAATTCTCATCATATTTGAATGTATTGCATAATTCTGACTTCTCTTTGTGTTGATTTAGTTCACATTCTGTTGATACACTCTATTGTTACCAAACCAAATATTGAAACTATTCTAAAAATAGGACTTACGCAATAAATGAAAGGTCTTTTAATTTGCTTTATTATTTTACATCTCGGAGGAATCAACCTCTCCCAACTGTGTAAAATTATCTTAAATTCAGCCTTAAGCCTCTCCCCCACAAAAAGGAGGGCTGTTTGAGACAAGACAGGAAGATGTCTTTGCTTGGTTCATACTTCCTGGCAAAAATAGGTGAGGGTATGCTATCATTTACTTTCTTCCAGTGGAATAAAGATAAGCACATTTATCCTTGGTAAACAGTGCCAAGAAAACCCTGTTCTTAATTAAAAACCATTCCTCCTTCCTCCCCCCAATACTTCATATGTTTGATTGAATCAAGGGCTGTTTTTTCTTCAGAAAGAACGTTTTAAAAAAGTACTACTAACTCTGTATTAAGCGAAATGTAGAATGAGTTTAGATTGAGATTTAGACTCTGTCTAACTTTATTTGGGTTCTTTGTAGAATTATTAAAAAAAATAAATAAAAGAGTAAGTGGTGTTAATCTAGCATCAAGACTGAAGAACCTACAGTCCACAAAGCCTTCATATAGCTGCCTTGACATCTAAATACGTAGGTGTCTATGTTTTTCAGTAGCAAAGGATTTAAGTGCCTAAAATTCTACTTCTGTACAGACAGCAATGCTGGTTTGGCTTGTCTTCCGCCGAAGTCCATCTGGGATTCTGAAATTAAGTATTTCTGCTCATTAGCCCTCGTACAGGTTTCTTTAACGCTTATCATTGGAAAATGAGTTCAGCACAAAACGCAGCAGCCATGGCTATGGCACACTAATCACAAAGGCTCTGTAGGAACCAGAAAGGAAGTACGGAAAAGATAGGGAGTTGATTGTTGAGAATAAATCTGAAAATTGCCAGGGCAAGAGGCAAGCAGAGGACTTGGGAGAGTAAAGCAGGGGAAAAAGCATTGGAAAGTAAAAAGCAGTGCGGAAGAGCTAACAAATCCATGAAGGAGACAGAAAGCTGAGAGATGAGATTAAAAGGAAAGCTGGTATATGAGAGCTGGGAGCTCATGGGAAATGGGATTCTGGTTGTGGGGAGGGAGCAATATATTGTGTAATGAAGCTGATGAGAATGAAGCAGTTACTCTAAAGAGGCAGGGAGACAGGGCTGAGATCAGAAACAGGAGACCGAGCCTGATAACAAGGAATGTGATGGGGGTGGTGGCACATGTCCCCGGTATTGGCAATAGTACAGCTTGGGTGAGAAGGATAGGTGGCCAAGTTTTGAGGAAGACTGCTGGGCATCTGTATTGAACAAGATGGAGCTTCTTTACAATGGTTACTGCCTTTAAAGGAGCTGGAAATTAAACCAAGCTCAGAAAGCTGTCTTGAAGCATGTCGTTTGAGTTATGGAGAACAAGCACTGCACAGCTGGGAAGGTGAAGACCGAAGGTTGTCTAGAACGTGTTAACTGAGCTCCCTCAGACATACATGTTATGATATAGCTTTAAATTATGTGATCTCGGAATTGTATGGTCTTTTCATCTGGACCAGAAGTGTACAAAGACTGTGCAGCAAAGGAGACACATCTTTGAAAACTTGTTGTTTTCAAAAAAAAAAAAAAATTGTTGTAGAAACTTTAAGAGAGGTAGTGAATGGGGCAACGCACTACAAGAAAGGAAAGATGCGTTGCCTAGTTTAAGGCAGATGAACACAGCTTCCCCAGAAAGTTAAAGTATCGTATAAGGCTAGATACTCTCATGAATGAGTTTGAGGACTCTCTGGTTGAATGCTATAGTTCATAATGCTCCTAATTCCAAAGTTTCATTCTTTAAGTTCATGGTCTATGGGGATGATACGACGTCCCTTGCAGGGGACTGCAGTGCGGTCTGTGGTTATCCTGACAGCACCAAAGAGGAGCTCTGTGTGAGAACTAGCGTTTCTGTCCTCAGAGTGCTGTTCTAAAATGGCACAGAATAACCTGGAGTGGATGCAAGCGTAGAACTGTGCTGTGACCATACGTGACCATATGTGACCATACACAGTTGATGTGTTGATTTTCCGTACTCTCTTTTCTTCTTGCTACTGTATTCACTGAATGAGGTTAGGGTCCTGTGGAAAAAAATGGGATGTCATCACCTAACACAAAGTCTGTCAGACTAGGTATGAACAAGGGGGGCCAATTAACTCCATATCCTTAAAAAATAAAAATAGGGACTTCTGAAGTGCTTACCTTTAAAAATTTGTTAGTTTCCACCTCATCGGACACCTTTCTTATTTTAAGATTTTAGAGTTATTGAGGATGTTGATGTTTATATAGACTTGTTGACTTTTGTTTTTTTAAATGGCATGCTTTCCATATATTTATCCTGGGAAAGTCTGGATGCACGGTGTGCAAAGAAAACCTAAAAACTAGGAAGCATAGTTCCAGTCAGTTTTTTAATTTCCATTGACTTCTGGTAAAATTTTTCTTTTTAAAAATTCTACCTTGCTTACTTTTCCAAATATGTATTTAATTGGATGATGGAGAAGATGAAAAATAATTTTCTTGTGTTCTGATGTAACTGTAATTATATTTTAGGGGAACTAATTCCATCTTTGTTTTCTTTCTAATCTGGTTATATTATGACCGTGGACAAAAGTAAGACTGCAATTACTATTTAGGGAGACTAGGTTCAGTTGTTGTGTCGTATCAAGTGCATTGCTTTTCTACTGTGTTATTGTTAGATGGGCTGCTCTAAATGAGATGGTCTAATTTGGAAAAATTTGAATATGTGCAGGTGGACTTTTGTGCGGCAAAGCCACGCTTATTTAATTGGAGCTCCATATGCCTGCAAAAATTTATTCCATATGGTTGAATGTGTTCTTTAATTCATACTAGTGCCAGAAGAAAGTAGAATAACTTTATGTTTTGAGCTCCTCCTTAACTAAGTGACATTGCACCTGTACACAAGCCTTCTTTCACTTTTTAAAGTGGTAACTGAATATGTAGGATTTTCTTGTTTTAAGGTATCTTTAATCTGATGCAAACAAAGCCTTAACTGTGTTGCTGTCTGTTTGTACTCTTAAAAACAAGTGATGAAATATACCTAAATCATGCAATCCCACCTTCTGCTAGGTTGCATTTACATGAGGCTTCTCACAGAAAACTCTTTCATTTAAGGTTGTGCTGAGTCTAAAAAAACATATATATATACACACATATATATGTAGAATTGGTCAAATAAAACCCAGTCTTTTTGCAGGGAAAAAAAGCTTTGCGTTTGCTTCTGGTTAAGCAAATTGATGGGAAATAATCCTTTTATAAAAGCTGGATATCTGAATTTTTGACTTGCTAACAATTAGGGGCCTTAAGAATTGATATAATCAAGAGGTGAACTTATAAGGAGTTATGTAAACTGATTTTCTTTCCTTTGCTTTTTATTGTACACAGGTACTCAAGGATAAAACTGGCCTGAAGGGAAAATCTGGGGGAAACTGGGGAGCTTGACTGTTCTTGCCACCTGAGTAAGTGAATGCTTAGCGGGAAGTAAGCTCTGCAAAACGTTAAAACTGTTAAATGTTTTTCAGCATCTCTGTTCCTAATTGCAATCTGTAACTTGAGACAGTACTTTGGCTTTTGAATTGAAGAAGATTAGAAATACTAGGGCTAGCTAAAGGGAATGTTCTATAGAGCCTTCTGTGCTTTGCCATAGGTTTGCTTTTTATTGCTACTCTTGAAGCCTTTATAAAATTAAACGTAGATTATATGCAGGATTTCTTGCTATTTTGGTGTTTTGCCTTTTCAGTTATTTATCTTGAGGCTAATTTCTGAGTTTGAAAGACCTCTGTTTCTTGAAGTTAAACTTGATCTTGCTGGTTTGTGAGCATAATAAGGCACTGCGATTCAGAAGGACTGAAGTCACAAGAAGAGGTCAGGTTAAGTATGAGGTCATCAGAGGACGAAATCTCAGACGTCAGCCTCGTAGTGGCCTTATATGGTTGTCTTGGAAAGGGGTAAATGCTCATTTCACGTTGTTTGAGACAAAAGCTATTGTCTCGGTTTGGTTTGCTTCCATTAAAATAGTTGGATTTACTTCCATTAAAACAGGACAAGGACAGCTTTTCTTCATCAGCTTTGACAGGGCATGTGGCAGACATTCCTAGGCGTCTGAAGGTCCCCAACCAGTTCCAAACCCAGCCTACACAGGTTTCTGAAAAGGCAGGAAGAATATTTTTCAGTTACCCGTCTAGCTTCCTTTCCTGGCAATCCAAGCATTATTCTGGTTACAACAAATTATTTTACATGTCCAAAAGGTATTTTGTTGTATTATTTAATGTATTTATATATTCATGCATATTCATATATGAAAAGCATGTAATATTAATGAGCAGATAAGTATAGTATTGCATGAAACTTCTTTCTGCTGGTGACGTATTTTTAATAATGAGCAAGTTAATTGAGTTTTCTGAAACAATTGCTAGAGCTGGAGCCTTTCTTCCTGCTAGGATTTATCATGCTAAAAGAATTATGTTGAGTTTTGGAAGGCTTCAGTAAGTTGAATATCCTCGCTGCTATCTACATTAAATTTTACAAACACTACTTTATCAGCTGAGAGTCTCTCAATTTAATCTGGTCTAAACTTGTTATCAGTGCATTTTATTTCAAATCTGTGCTGTGGTTTAATCATATTCTTGTACTGAATACATGAATTTATAAATTGATATCTGTCACGTCACTGCATAAAAAAGTATATTTAATTTTGCCATAGTGTTTACTGTCTTTATCTCTTTGTGCTAGAGTAGTAGACCAAAAAGTCTCTCATTGCTTTTGATATTAAAGAAAATTAAATATGTAACTTAAAAATATGCAAGACTTTGAGCTATACTCACATAAGGTTTTAATTCGTTCAGAAATGCACCGTGGCAGCATTTACCATTATCACTTTTTGATTTGTAAGTTAGGTAGTGAATCACAAATAATGCCTGAGACTGTATTATAAGTAACTGGTTGCTTTCCTATGCATTTGTAGTTCTCATTGAAGTTCTGGTTCCTGCAAATTTTGTGCCTTGTCATACTTGCAGTCATGCGTCGTTTTAGGAATTAGGTCTATGGACTAGCAAAGAGGTGTAAGGTTTATTAAAGGAGAAAAGTTCAGTATTCTTAAATGATAATGGCATGTTTTGAAATCAAAATTGGCTCAACAGCTCTATTTTAAATCCAGCAGGGACCTTTGAGAGAGATTTTCGCGTTGTTTCTTTTAACTTCTATACTAACATGCAGCAAATGTTTTCATTTATTTCCTGTGTTATCAGTTCTACTCTGCATTATTTTAGTCTATTGCTTTTGACAGTGATGAAAGACAGGTATTTCCTGACCTTTTGTATTTTGGGTGCTACATAAGCTCAGCTGTTTGCTTTAAGAATATTTTCTTCTCCTGTCTTGTTCCCTTTTCCTCTTTTGGAAGGCAGCACAAGAAATTCTAGGTGCAATTGCATTTTATTTTTTTTTTTAATTGTCGTTTAAGTTTTGTGCTTGTGTACATAAGACAAGACCTTACTCATACAAAAGAAAGGTAGTCATTCTGCTAGGCTTGAGGATTTGTAGGTATAGTGACTTCTGCCTTGACAAAGATATCATGTCAAAGTAATGTTACTTTTTACTTGAAAATTGTCCTTAATTGGTGTTAGAGGAAGGCAGGAGTCAAGAACTATTGAACTAAGAGCTCGGGATAAACCAATTAAATTGTGTAATCTATATCTTTATGAATAAAGGATTGATCTCTAATTTAGGTGTTTTATCCAGTTTCTTATTTGCCAGTTATTGTATTTCCTGCATCACCTACAGATTTTCTCGTTCAGACTTGAAATTGAGTGCCCTGGGGCAAGATTTTCTCAAGTTAAGCATGGAAATGAACTGGCCATGTTTTTGAGACCATCTTGCATGTAGCAGCTCTTGTGCCTGGTGTTCTGGAAAGATCGATGGGTTTTGCAAATCTGCATCTGGGTTTGAAACAAGATAAAACGTATCTGTGACTCAACCCTCTGTGTACTGTATTACGTTACTTTTCAGGGATCGGTAGGTAATAGTCTGTGCTGTATTTAGAGGCTGAAGTGAAGCCAACTGGTACTGTTGCTGCATCCTGTTGATACTGTAGGATGAAGATCTTCAACTTCTTTTGGCAGTTATTTCAGGGAGATGGTTATTACTTTTTTTTAAATCATATTGTATGGTTTCTGACAGTTTTTAAAGATATCATATGCTCTGCTGTTCATAGTCTAGAAGTCTCTGGGGATTTAAAACTCCTTTCTACAGTATCTCTCTCACAAAGATCAATTAAGTTCCTAATTAGAGTTGTATCAACTTAGCATCTACCGAAATCCTAAAAAAGCTGATGTTCGATGGGACAATTCTAGAAGGCTTTTTAATCTTACGATAAATTTTTAGTTGAGGATTTATTTTTGTAGTATATTTTTGAGAGGGGTTCTTTCTTGTTCGGAAAGTGGCGTTTGAGTAATGGAAAGCTTCAGTAGCTGAAATTTTAATAAAAATGGAACCAAACAAAGTTATTTAAACAATTTTATTTGCTAAAATATCTTGTTCTCAGACTGCTAAGAGAACTGTAGTTCCAACCCTCTCCCATGCTTTCTGTCTTTGAAAGACAACTTCTTTTGATCAGGCCGAAAAAGTTGATGAAATTGTATCTCCTTGTTTTGCCTGAAGCGAAATGACACAGCCTTTCGTTGGTGTTTGGAAAGTTGTATATCACTAAATTTGAAAGGTACCAAAGTCCTGTGGTTGGCCTCAGCATTAAAATATATAGACACTTCTGCTTTATGAGGCTGTAAACCAGATAATTCGTCACTAGTGGGGACCTGGAGGTAGACGTGGGCTTTTAAAAAACAATAAGTTATATTACAAATTCCTTCTGGAGCGGGAATGTTGTTTTTAGGGATTCCTGCAGAGTGGAAGCCTATTATGGTGGTATTGTGCATGTAGTAAATCATATACTTTGCCTAGGTTGTTTGTTGTTTGGGGTTTTTTTTTGTTTTTGTTTTTTTTTCTTAAAGGTCTAAGACCATTCCAACATTCTGTCATAATAACAAGTAGTATCCTCTCTGCAAACACAGAGGGGGGAGAAATGATTGTTATTTTTTTTGAAGTGTAATATTCTCACTATATAAATAAATGTTAGTGTGCCACACAATTCACGTGAACAGCAGTGCAGCTGTATTGCTGTTGTCTACCCAAACAACAAGAAATGAGAAGGAAAGAGGGGATGACGAGGGGGATGTGTATCAGAGATCAGCGTTGTGGTATGAATGAATTGATGCTGTGGTTTTATTGGGGGTGGGGCAGACTCATTACAGGAGGCTTCATCTGTTTGCTGCACTTCGATATTTAGAAAGCATCTTTAGTGATCCTTTTTGCAAACCAGCTCATGCAGTAACTGGCAAAACAGAAGCAATTAGTGGTGTAATCTCAAAGGGAATCTCAAGCTTCACTTTAAGTGCAGTGATTAAATCCACTAAAATGATAACCATTGCTGCCAAGAACTCCTGTAATTGGTCACTAATGTATTTTGTTGTAGCAGTCGATAACCACTGGATTTCATGCATGTAATTAGTAATGCATACACGTTTGGTCAGTAAAATTGAAAATCCTAATAACCAAGGCTAGAGGGGGTGGGAAGGAACACAGAGCTGGAGAACTGAAATAGTGCTCTGTTGATAGTACCTAACTAGAACTGTATGCTTCAATAAAACAAGTGTCCTACTGTGCTGGAATACAAATGGGCTGTCTGTGGCAGGATATAGCAAAGACGTTTGGCAGAGAGGGATTTGAAAGCTTCTGGCATAATGTAATTGAATTGGCCATTTCTTTAAAGATACAGCAAATTGTTTGCCGCGGCATTCATCATCATAAGGAAGGTCAGACAGCTTGCCAAACATATGATATTCATAATAAAAAGTAAAACGGTGACGCTTACATTTAAACACAAATCATGTTAGCATGTTTGTAAAAGCTGTGGAAATGAATGGGAAATATTTTTGGTGGCGCTGAGGCATTAGTAATCTAAGTAAGACTGTAATTCAAGAGGGGGAAAGCTTATAGTCAGGGAAGAGACCCCCAAGGGAATTCAGCTAGTGAGCAACATATGATCCCCCTGACTTGAGAGGATAGTAGGTGTTTTGGCAGGAGTATTGCTGACTCTCTCTTCTGATCACTTAAGGGAAGATAAGCTTGTATGATCCTATTTTTTCCCTCTTAAGAAAATAAAGGGGAAAATAACAAAGGAGAAGGACTTAAGGAAGTCTTTAAAAAGAGGCAAAATCTAAACTGAAGCGTTGCTGGGTTTTGTTAGTCAGTTACACTGTGACAGAACAAGATGATGCAACAACCTGTAGCGTATCTGAAATGTTACAAGAAATGCTCAGTATTGGTACACTGGGAAACCCCTCTCCAGTCACATCCAGAGCGCTGAACACAAATTGCATGATGACAGGGGCTTTGGGCCACACAGTGATGCCTCTGCAAATGAGTAGCTGTTAGCTTTTAGGTTCTAACACATTCAGGAGACTGGCATTTTGATTTCTTGCACCACTGCACCACTGATAGGGTTGGAAATGGGAATCAAAATAATTAGATTGGATATATAGATCCTAGCAAACCAGCCAAGAAAGCGGCTAGGCTGGGGAGGGCTGCTCTGAATTCTAAAACGTGCCAGCATTTTTTTATGAGAGGGCGAGGACGGAAGGAGTAAACTAGAGTGCAGATGCTCGCCATTTATATTCAAAGCATGTAATAAAATAATTGAATATATGCTTCCTCCTATTAAAGCCTGTTAAAATCAGTAATAAAGTACATTAGCCTTATATTAAAAAGGGAGCACAAATTTTCAGGTAATATATCTTAGTTGCAGTATGCACAGTGTATAGATAGGCAGGCTGGGAAGTGGTCTTTTACATCATCCGAGGCATTCCTCCTTGCTGATACAGGACTGTTCTCATCAATGCATTTTCTGTTACCTTGTCCAGCAGTATGTTTGCAGTATTCCCTCTGGCAGTTTTTTGCACAGGGCCAACAGTTGTTCCCCTCCAAAAAGCCTTCCCTGATAGTCACTCAGTATTTCCCATTAAAAAAAAAAATAAAGCTTTCCATTTACTCCTCCTTCAGTTTCCACATCTGATAGAAAATGTCGTCTTTTTCTGCTATGCAGATTCCTCCTTTAGATATTTGTAAACTATTACCCCACTTTCTCTTTGCCCCACTTTGCCATTTCTCATCTGTACAAATTTATCTCTCAATCTTTACTCAAAAGTCAGTTCTTCAAATTTTTGCTTTTTAGAGACCCCTCTTCATTTAACCAGGAGATTCAGGAGTCCGGGTCCTCCTAAATTTATAGAGGATATGTTTTTTCTGTTAGCACGATTTCTGTTGCTTTTTTAAAATTCTACTGTGTAGCTTGCCTGCCCATACTATCTCATACTTCATTTATGGCTCAGTGCACTTTTTCCCTTCCTTCCCTTCCTTCCTTATTATTTTTTTTTTTTTTTTGGTACCAAACTTGTTATATCTTGCATTTTCCCAGGTAATATCTCTGTTACTTTCCATTTGTGCTTCTGTGTTTCCTTTTCATTGCATTAAATCCCAAGTTCTTGTCTCTGCAAGTTCTAATCTAGTTAGTTGATGTTAAGCATCAGTCCAAAATAGCCTAGTGGTTTGTGTGCACATCTGCGATGAAGAACGCAGCGGATGCAGTATCTCCTGTGCTTTGAAGCCAGATGTACAGGGCTGTGTCTCTGCTAATACTATACGATAATAACACATGCTTAAGTATTTGCCTACTTTTGCAGAAGCCTGTCCTGTGTCCCGTCCCTAGAACACTGGCTGAACTTGTAAGCAAATCCAGCAGTTATTGGCCCCGGTTGTAGTCAGTGGAAAAAGCTATGTTGAGCTGTTTCTGAACATCCTCGTTTTGAACTAAACACCAGCATTTTTCTCCTGCTTCCCTACTCCACATCTCCAGGCGATTTTAGATGTTAGTTGTCTTATTGTGCTGTACAACTTGCACGTAAGTCTACCATTCAGTGATACAACGTTTTGATGTAGGATTGAAAAACTAACAAAAAAAAAGGTGTATTTATTATCCATATGGAATGGATGATATTTAACTAGTATGGAGGTGCAGTGGAGGCGCAATACTCACACCTCAAGCTCAGAGTGTCTGGACGTACTGGGGAGAGAGTTTGAGAGTTCTGGAGGAGCTCATCTTCCTGGTAGGAAACTGATAAAATCCAATCTGTTTTGTCAAACAGAGACTGAAATTGTGAGTTGGTCATCATCTGGTAATAAGCGTCTGAAGATTTATGATATCAGAAGGATCTTTTTCTTGGTAGTTATGGAAATAAAAAGATGCTGGAAATAAGCTAAAGGTAGAAGAATTCAAACAGGAAACAGAATTGGTTTTTCCCCCAGTATTCATAGCTATTTTAAAACTGGAAAATTGCTGAAATTGAGATGAGGAATTGTCCATTAGCTGAAATTTTTACATCCTGTTCCGATGCGTTTCTAAAATACGTATTTCTTTCAATGTTTCAAAGTTAACATGTAATGCAAGATTTGCATGTTTGAGTTTCAAAACTTGTGTTATTGAAGAAGCCCAGTTAGATAATGTACTGGTCTCTTTTTGTCTTCATTCTTATGAAGGTCTTCAGTTAAGGTTAGGGCTCTCATACACACAGATTACTTAGCTGAGATGATGGCCGTATGTTTCTGGAGTGCAGTTGCAACACAGCAGTCACTGTGCAAGAAACTGAAGAAATAGTTCAGTTATTTGTCCTGCTCCAAAAGTTACCTTTATGATGCCTTCTGCCCAGTGCTGCTCTTCTGGCGGATAAAACATACAGCCCACTTAGGAGCTTGGCAGTGATGTTTTTTATAGAGAGAACTTAGAAAAAAATGTTATTTTCTTTTTAATAATTTTTTTCCTTGACCTTTATCTGCAGTGAAATTGGCTCGCAGTGTCATAGCCGGTCTAAATACAACATTTTATTTATGGCAATATATAGAACAAGTGGAGTTTGGGAGAAGACGAAAGAAATTAAAGAATCTTAGCTTTTTTAGATGAATAACTTACTGAATGTGAACGAATGCAAATGCTACTGTCTTGAACAAAGAGATCAAATTAAATACCTTGCACGGGTTCCATAATGCCTGTCTAAGAGGACTGCAACACTTGATCCCTCATGTTTTGACTACTGCCATTCAGTCAACAGTATAGCAGTGTATTTTACACAGGCTGTAAAAACAAGGCAGCATGTTACACAGGTAATATTTTCCATACCTGTTAGAGTGTTAAATGCTATTAAATATTTCCCATTCCAATGTATAAATAACCTTCTGTGGTATGAATTCTAGGTAATGCAAGCATCTTATATATTTCAGCACCACAGCATAGCATTTGTTTTGTTTAGGAGACCTGCAGATGGCTTTAATCTTCTATTTTAAGTTATTAAAAATCACATGATATAAACAGCAGGATGTGCCATGTAGCTAACTTGATTGTGCTGTAACTCAGAACAAACTGGGCTGTTTCTTCCTTGTCAGGAAGACTTTCTGTGCTTGTTGTTATCTTACCCTTGGTTATTGGAACTGTGTTTATGTCCTTCTTCTACAATAATCTTCAGAACTAATTATGTTCAGTTCACTACCAGTGCACATTATATGGGATGACTTCTTTTGCTGTACAACAAATGAATTCGGCTCTTCATTACTGTGTGTTGACTTTGCTTTTGAAGGCCATCTGAAAATAGGTAAAAGAACGTTCAAGTTCATTTGCTTTTTCTGATCTCTTATGCAACACTTAGAAACAGGGTGAGTGGTCTCCTCTTGTGAGATAGTATACAATCAAGGAAATTTTTAGATTATTTGTAAACTGGTAGAGAAGTTTCATTTACACACAAACTTAGCTGTAAAGAGATGCATATAGTTAATTAGTTAAAAAAATAAATATTGTGGCTGTGTAGGACTCAATTTTACCAAAGGACGTGGAAAATGATTTGTGTTATTGAAACAAAACCCATTATTATTATGTGATCTTAGGGAAATGTGGTTTTGAAGCTTGCTTTGTTTCCATAGCAAGTTTTTTAGGCTTTCAAAGGATTAGTTCTTATATTAATAATACCCTTCTACCCATGTATTGTTTGGAAAAATTAGGCTTGTTCAGGAAATGATAAGTGACAGCACTGGTATCTTAGCTCCCTACCTTGGGAAGTGCTTCCCTTATTTTCCTTTTCCGTGCCCTCTCCAGGAACAAAAGCAATACAAAAATGCAGATGTTGAAAGGCACGAAAATGTGTTTAAAGTATTTTCCTTCTGTCTTGGAACAATGGTTGCTGACAGCAGAAGGCTTGCTTGCTTGTTAAAATTAGATTTGAATCATCAGTGTAATAGCGGTAGGAAATTGTAGGATGGAAGGGTGCCAGGAAGCCTATCTATATCTGCCCTTTCAGTATGCGTAAGGTGGGCCCTGAATGACTTTAGCTGGCTCCTTAGTTGAGCAAGCTTGCCCTATATGACAAGTACTCGTTTAAGCATCCTTAAAACAAAATACTTTGTACCTGGGCAAAAGCCATTTAGGTGGGTTACCAAGAACAAGACACAAGCACAGCAATGCAAGATGGCTGTTGCAACTTACGCTTCTGAAGCGAGTATTTCTTGTTGGTTCCTTACATCACATTTAATTGGGCCCGAGCTCATTACCTCTCACCATTTTCCTGGACTAGGATAAAAAAATCTGTGGTTTAGGGCTTGGTTTATTGGATTTTATGGTTGTAAAAACACTGCAAAGTTTTCATGAGCTAGCTGTGAGTTAAATAGAGGACGATGTCTGCTCTGAAGCTGCATCAGAGTCAGCATCATTCTGGCTTATTCTGTTTCTCCTCAGCTGTTTTAAGGCAGTCCGGTACCCAGTTGCTTCCTTGCTATAGTTACTATCCATTGGCTTTGCAGTAACCCAATTTATGGAAGACAGTGACCTCTCTATGCACCTTAAAACCATTCACAGAAATGGCTGTTATTCTGCTGATGCGGAAAGCAGCTGCCCATTTAAATCTCTTTTTCTTACAGAGGGGCTGGTTATGTCTCTGCTGTGTACTGGCTTCTATTTCATTTCTGGTGTGGTTTTTACACTATTTCCATAAGCAGCTTGGTTCCTGATTACTTCAGGGAGTGTTTTGCATGATATAATGGTAATTGATATCAGCTGAAGTGCTGAAGCTACCAGTCCCCTAATTTAAATTAGTGCCAGTCGGAAATGGGAGAGCCAGAAGCAGGATTGTGCATGGGAGAGGTCTCTGCTTTTGGTAATTATTTAGTTTGCTCTCACAATGGAGTAAGAATTTTCTGTCCTTCAGGTCATGTGGTTATTCTTGTCCTGGGTGGCAAAGTGGAATCAAAGTGGTTGTGAAGGGACGATCAAGGAGGAATTTTAGTTTAAGTGTCTAATGGTGTTTAGTGCATTACTGTTCTCTTCATCAGTGCTATGAATGCAATCAGACATATTTTAAAATAAATCTACATAAATAACTGGCTTATAATAATGCAGCATTGGTTTATATCTTTTTATATCATTTGTTTACATCTACTCCACTTAATGCTCTCTCTCTTGTATGTACGTATGTATCCATCTGTATGTATCTGGAGTTTATATATATAATGTTTATTTATTTTATGGAGACATAAGCAGTTCTACAGCTGGACTGTACTGTTTATAGGTATTATTTAACTGTTGGCAAATATTTGGAAGGCGTGGGACCACCATAGTTTCATGAGACTGGTATAGCAAATTGGATCGTACCCAAGGGAAAATTGAAAGTGTTGCCTGAGGCCACTTTGAATTGACCTTCTTGTGTATTCAGCTTATAGACTGCAATCCGCACTCCTACGCGTGTACCAACTGGAAGAACAGTGGGTTATGTGGAAGATTTTGATGGAAGCTACTGATGTATTTGTGTTTGAAAAAATGGAAGGGAATTGATCTAGTTTTTTTCTCTGGAGTCCTTACAGGCCTGGTAGAATGATGTACTGTCAGGTAGGCTTCAGGTCACCCAGATGACAGTGGCTTGCACAGCTCCACTGGTAGCTTGTTCTGCTCTCCAAGTTATGTTTCCAGAAACATAACTGAAGTTTTATTTTCTGTACATTGATTTCATTATTTCTTGTTATATCTTTGCTGACTAATCTAATTGCTTGTCCTCTTTTTGATATCCTGAGTCATATTTGTAGACAGTTGTTTGACATGTTTCTCAAAACAAGGTCAAGAGCCATTCCCTTAAGTAGCCCAGATACTTGTGTTACATAGAGCCTTTTTGTAAGCGTTCTTCCTATTTGTCTTGTCTATAAAAGTATGTAAGTCTAACCTAGAACATTAAGGTTTTTACGGCCTTACCTACTTACATTCTAGTTCAATTCAGTGCATTGTAATATTGCATATACTCTTAATCACACTGTTAGCCAGTATCATCTTTAAACATATTCCATGTCCCCTGGGTGTCTACCTACCATCTGTTACTTTATCCCATTAGATTTCCACCAGATTTACCATTTTCTCTCCAGCATACTGTGCTGAAAAAACCCTGCTTTTAGTTTCCCGTATTGATCTCTCAGTTTAGTCTTAATTACACAGTTAATCAGATTATGGTGACTTTTTCTATTTCTCCCCTCCATGTGCTTTCCAATTTGACCAAAGGCATATACTAGAGCAGATTCTCTTCCTTTCTGCACACAGGTATTTATGTGCATGCAGGATGGGTATACAAGATTCTTCTAAGTGCTGTTTTCTGTTCCATTCGCTTTGCGTGGTGTGTATAAACACTTCTGTGGGGCCCAATTCTTCACACCTTCAGGAGCCTCTCGGCCTCTGCTTCCTCTTGTGGGCCAAGGGAATCCTAGAATAGAATCATCGATTCATTTTGGTTGGAAGAGACCTTTAAAGATCATCAAGTCCAACCATTAACCTAGCACTAACCTAGTCCCTAAACACCACATCTACATGTCTTTTAAATACCTCCAGGGATGGTGACTCAACCACTTCCCCGGGCAGCCTATTCCAATGCCTGATAAGCCTTTCAGTGAAGAAATTTTTCCTAATATCTAGTCTAAACCTCCCTGGCACAACTTGAGGCCGTTTCCTCTTGTCCTATCACCTGTTTCTTGGGAGAAGAGACCGACCCCCACCTCGCTACAGCGTCCTTTCAGGTAGTTGTAGAGAGCGAGAAGGTCTCCCCTCAGCCTCCTTTTCTCCAGGCAAACAACCCCAGCTCCCTCAGCCGCTCCTCATAAGGCTTGTGCTCCAGACCCCTCATCCTGCTCTTCACAGCTGACCTGAGCCAATCCAAACTCAGGGGCTATGTAAGGGCCCGTCCTGCCCGCTCTCCCCTTCTCCTTGCCCCGTGCTCTCTCTCCCTGGGCACTGTCAGCTCTGTTGTTGTGCCACCACGCGGTGCTAAAAAATGGCGTTATTTGTGAGGTGAGCTTCCGGTCAGATCAACAGTCTGATCCAGCCCCTGTCCCTGACACATGGCAACAGTAGGGTCTTAAATAAGCTTAGGCTGGCTATTAATACACAATGCTGAGTCACTGCTGAAAACACTTTACTTTGCAGTGCACCTTTTCAAAGCAAACCATTGCTAGATTCAGACTGCCTCGAATGGGCTATAAATCGCTGTCCTGGGCTACTGAATGATGAGCAGCTTGGCCGTTTGTGCGGAGAGGCGAGGTAGGCACGCGTGGAGAATTACCTCAGCGGGTGTTTGCAGCCACCCGGCCCTGCCTCTGCCCAAGCATCACTGCCCAAATAAAAACCTGGGGAAATGCTCTCCAGGCAGGGAGAGACGCTTTCTGTTTTCTTTAAAACCTGTGAGAAATTTAGTATTCTGGGAAGATGTGTGAGAATTATTTACAAACACTGGTGGTCTTATCACCAGACGACTGATGTCAATAAACTCCCTCGTGATGTTGTTGTTATAGAAATACCTCAGCAGGCTGGAGCTCGGACTCGGTGACAGTTCCAAACAACTAAGAGAGCATCTCTCCTGTTAACTGACATTAACCGACATTCCTATGTTGGGGACTGTTGTTTTATAGGGTGGGAAGGGGTTCTTTCATTCACTGCTCATTTTTTTGTATTGCTGGACAAAAGCTTGCCTGATAAAACTACTTATTTTCATGGCTAATGAGCTCAGCCAGTCCTTGGTTTCTGTCCATGTACTACAGGAATTAAACCGTATGGAATATTACTGTGGAATATTTAGGTTCATTTATAAATACAAAGATTCGTGTGTACAAATTGGCTTCAGTCTTAATTGATTTAGAATACTTGATTAGACAACACAGCTGAGCCAACGTAACTCTTGCTGTCGCCGAGAGAGGTTTTTCAGCCCTCACTTTTGTCTTCCCTCTCTTCTGACCATATGGTGCTCGTCTGACTCCTTGCTCCACCGCTGAACTCCTTCCTTCCTGGAAGAGATCAAGTCATTTTATCTGCTTTGGCAGTATGAAACAGGTGCGAGGAACTGTGCGCTTCCCTTCTAGAAACTGTGTTTCAGCACGAGGGTTGCAGGTCTAGTGAGAAAACCTCCAGCGCTAAGGGGTACGAGCTAGACTAGCATGGGTTCATTCCCACTTACTGTTTTGATCAAGTAAAGGAGCTGTTTGGTTTTACGTACATCTTCTGTGATATATTTTTAGACATTACCACCTGCACATGATATAATAGTCCTGTGGCAAAAAAAAAAAAAAAAAAAAAAAGAAAAAAAAGAGAAAAGAATGGCATTTCTAGCACAGATGGCATGATTGAGAGAGCTGTGGTTTTACATACTTTGAATTTTAGTGGAGTGAGGAGACTTTCTAGTCTTAAACTTACACTGTCCTGCATTCCAAAATAAAAGATATTTAAAAATGCCTTGGTGCATGTATACTTGGCAGAAAAACATGACTTAATACTTCACCCAGTAAGAACCAGTGGTCACAGAACAAAAGTGTTCTTCACCAGCTAGTCATGTAGAACATGGCTACGTTTCAGTAGTTTTGGTGACTGATGAGGGCATCACGTGTTTGAAGTATGGGTGCTCTACTTGTGTTTATTTGGACTTTTTGTCTTACTGGGGTTCTGCAAAGCTAGCGGGAGTCTACTGCTTTACATTAGCCCCACTGCAAAGTATGGTGTAAAGTAACGTAGTAACTTTGGGAAACGGTTGCAGAGTTTACAGCATTAGGAGTGCTGGGTTGGGTACCATCTTGATTTAACAACAGCTTTAAGCACGCGTATGTGAAAGTGCAAATGCAAAGGTTGCAGGGGCAAACGTAATGCTTGTGCTCAAGAGCTGCAGCAGGCACTAGGGCAAGAAATGTCCTTGTTGGTGTTGCACAGCTGCTGCTGCCGTGTGCCCAGCGTGGGAGCAGTGGTGTGGGAGCAGTGGTGAGTGGAGGCGGGAGCTGCCCGGAGCCCAGGGAGGCAGTCAGGAGGGGAGGGGTTGGAGCAGAATTGTGCCTCTGGCTGGAGGAAGCAAGGGAGAGGAGATGGCTTCAGTTTTGACATCTCAGGGTGTGCTTTTCTCATATTTAGTGTCTCCACAGTCTTAATAGCATTTTCGTTTGTGTGTCATCTCCTTGGCTTTACTGTTCTCTGTAGAGAAAGGAAACTTACTAGGTGTAGTGCTAAGACCAGATCGTATTGACAGCAGCCCTAGTTTTGGGATTCCTGGCCGTTGGCACTAGGTGACAAAATCCTTAAAGCTGACCTAAACGAGTACTTTAGGTTGCAGGATTGTACTGCTGTCTCTTGTGGACCAGCCACTGGAAAGAGATGAATGAGCTGGATGTAAGGAACCTTTGCACCAGCAGAGCCAAGCCAGGCTTGGTCTTGGTCTGCTGGACCCTCTATGGGTTGAATGGAGCCTGAGGCACTGGGGACTTCGGTGGCTTCAGGGAATCACCTTCAGTTTGTGCAGCCTCCAGGTGGAGAAGGAGACCGGTGCAGCACGCTCACGCCAGCCACGCAGAAGCCATCAGCGGTAGACAAATGGGGGCACGTGTCCCCCACCAGTTGGGCTTCCTTTAGGCCTGGCTGGGTGAGCCGGCAGAGCTGCCTGCTGGCTGGGGGCTGGCTGGAGCCCAACTTCATTTTGAAACGGAGAACCAGGGCTGGGCGGGCAGCAGGCAAGGGGTAGTGGGAGACTTCAGCATCTGGTTTTTAGTCTCTGCTGACGAAACCAAAGTGGGAATTTTTTTCCCCAGCAGCTTTGAGCGTAGCTACGTCTGAACATGTTATGCATGGGACTGAAAAGGCAGCCCCCTGCGCCCAGGGCTTCTTGCTGCCAAATTTCAAAACACTGCTGCGAAATAGGGAGGTTTTCGAAAATGACAAAAAAAGAGGTTTATAGTAGCAGACAGAAGTAAACATAAGTGTAAGTGTCATGGCTTCTTGCTTTACGTGTGGGGACAGACTTCTGTATTCTCAAGCGATTAGCGATTTTGAATATCCATATTTGTACACTGTAAAGAGTTGTGTTGCTCAATGGTTCTGACAGTTTGTTCCCCTAACAAATTATTTGAGATAGGTTACTTATATGTGAGAGAGGTTACTTACAGCCATGTTGCTTACGACAACTATGTCATGTATGTGTGTGTATGCAGGTGCACATAGACTGTGCTTGTGTCTGCTGACTGCTCATTAAAATCACTTTCTTCCCGTACTGACCCCAAGGTTTGGAGGCATTTTTCACACTATACATGAGGCAGTATCTTAGACCCACAGGTTCTGCCAAAGCGAAGTATTTTCTAACAGCGGCAGTTAATTTTTGGAAACGCAGAACCACGAGGAAGCAGCATTATTTGGCGGGTCTGTAAGGTTTGGCAGGGATGAACAGTGGGATCGGGCAGCTGGGGTCGGGCAGGCGCTGCTGGCCATGCGTATGGATGTGTTTGCATCTTGGCCCCCCCATCCCCGCCTCCCCCGGCCCCATCTGCGCCCTGACTCATGGCGGGCGCGTACAGAAATGGCTGTGGTTGTACCTGCTTGTGGGTGATGGGTTGTTTTTCCCCTCCGATCGCTGCAGGCACGGAAGAGAACAGCAGCTTATCAAGCGCTTCAATCTGGTTTGCTGAGTGTAACAGCTTATGAGAAAATGGCTGCCTTGTTTTCCAGAGCTGTCCCAGGGATGACCATGCAAGAGAAAATGAGGATCTGAGCATGAGAAATCTCTCAGCAGTTTCCCGGCCCATTTAGCATTTATAAATACACTGTGAAGGATCCTTTTTCTTTCCAGGTAGCTGCCTGACTTGAGTCCTTGCAGATTTGCCATTCAGCACTGTCATTCTGGCTGGTCTGGGGAGCAACTCCCAGCCCACATCAGTGCTCCTTGGGAACCCTTCCGAAATAGGAGTGTGCGCCTGTGTGTGTGTCTCTGTGCTATATACACATATATATCTACAGGGTGAGATTTTAGGCTTGAAGTTTATCTTCTAAGGTGCCTGTACTGTAATCACTCGCTTTTTAGTGATTATATTAATGAAGAGTTGTTTTCTAAAGTATTTACTGCTTCCAAAAATTCCTTTCTTCATTTTCGCATCTTTTGAGTGACCATTGCATTGCATTATAAACAGACATTACGTGACGTGAAATAGAAATGCATATAACCATTACATTGAAGTGTCTCTAGGCCAAGAAGGTTTTAATATTAATGCAGAAATGATCTGCACAAAACAATAACCCACTGAAAAACCCACTACAAAATTTTCTGCTGTTCGAGTGCATTATCCTATTATTAAGTGCGATAATAAAAGCAATTTTTAGCAAATTGTACTAGCTTTTTGCAGCGGTTTGTTTCCTTCCATTCTTCAAATGATCTCAGTGCTTTAATGAATTAATTCTCTCAGTTGAAAAAGGCAGAAATTGTATAAGGAATTCTAAACTCTAGGAGAGCAAGAAAGTAACTTACTTGGAATACCACAGGGAAGTAATTTAAAAAGGGTGATTAGCTCTTTTGGCGTTTGGACCTTTAATGTAAACGACTGTCTCATAAACTCTGGTAGATTTAGCTGTGGTGGTTTAAGATGTGACAGTTATCTGTCGTACTCATCTGCTGGGCTTAATCCTTCAACTGCTGAAGCAAATGCGAGCTACCCTGTGAGCTCCCGTGGAAGCACTGTGGCCCTGGGCTCATGGAACCCCTTCTGCCTGGTAGGTCGTGCAGGGGGACTCTCTGGTCCAAGACTACCAGAGCTCTTAACAGCCACACTCCTAATCATCCACATGTGTTTATATCTGTTTATAAGGGAAAGGAAAAAAGAAAACAGTAGGAAAAAACCCCGCCAACAAACAAACAAGAAACCCAAACAGAGCCAGGCATGTTGCCTTTAAGTGTGGGCTTCCCTACCAGCTTCCAAGAGGTGCTTCAGAAGTGTTGTTTTCAGGTAATTACTAGCAATATCAATATTGTGGCACTGATGTACAGATGTACATTGGTTTCTGAGGGCCCATTTCTTCCCTTGAATAGGCTTTTCCTCTTCTTCTCTCTCATCTCTTTAACACAATAGTGCAATAAGCCCTTTCTGCAGGGCCAGTGTTGCTTTTGAGCGTAATCACAACCTATGCAGTCCGAATCAGTTGAAGGCAAAAGGGTGGTGTACTCCATTTTGTAATGAAGAGCTGTAGAGAGAGGGAGATGTTTTGGCTCCCTTTTTCTCAGTTAAATATAGCACTGTGAAACCTATGCTAGAACACCTCTGATTCTGTGAATGCTACGCAGCACATCAGTTGGAAACACGAGGGTGCCAATGTAGTTGATTCCCTCTTTCAGAGGTCGGCTGCGCTGCTTCAGTGTTGCTGCAAGCCCAGGGAGAACGCTTCAGAGAGATCACTGCAGCTGTACCAGTATCAAACAGAAGATGTGTTCTTGTGACTCAAACCCTCACTGTGTTTCCTTCGTATTTTCTAGAGCTGTCCATATAACCTTGTTTTGTACTTGGGGGGTGGGGCGGAAAGGCTTTTTTCAAGGAACTGCACATTCAAATTGTGTGTGTATCAAAGGAATAGGAGCGATGCTATTTGTAGGAGGTACTACAGTTTGCTTCACATTGATTCTTCTGCCACTGTCATTTCTTTTTTAACAACTGGAGCAGAGGAGTCTGAAAATGGAACTGGAAAGAAAACTGCAGGTTTTGTTGTGAAAAGCCCTTTGGAAAGAATACCTGTTTCATACTGCTGTGCCAGCATGGAAGCTGGCAGAGCTGCTCCTTCCCTCTGAGCAAGGCTCCACTGCAGTGCTTTAGCAGGCTTATTACCCGGCTGCCTGCTTTCATTATGTCCCTTGTCTTGGGTGGGTCCCACAAGGTCTGCAACAACATGAATTCGGGCAGAGTGCGGCAGTCTGATCAGGTGACTCTTAAGAGGTGTCCGTTTTAAAACAAAGAAGAACAAATTATTGCATTGAAAATGCTGAGCAATGTTTGTTTATTGGCTGTAACAGCACTGCACAGTGTGGGGTTTTGTACAGAAGCCCAAATTAGCATGGTTAGCAAAACAGTGCAACTTCTTTAGGGCAGTGCTTTACCTGGGCCAGTTATACTTTACTACAGGAAAAAATAAATAACGCAGAATGTAGCATGTCTTGCTGTACTCAAGCTAGCATGAGTATCTCCTTTGCACTGTGGCCTGGAGACATGCATTTTTTTTATTACACTTTTTATCTACCAGATTATGTCCATCCGGTATCTCTGATTTTATTCTTACATTTTAACTTCTGGGGACAAGGATTATATTGTCTCTTTTTTTCATCTGGATTTTTCTAGATTTTAATGTCATCTTGCATATAAGACTCATGGTTAGTATTCCTAGGCAGCAGCTTAATACAAAAAACAATACATTATTATTGATCAAGGCTTCCTGTCTCCTGTTATATCTTGAAAATGGCTGGCTGCATTGGATGCTTCTGAGCTTCTTTATACTAATATTCACTGGCTTGTAATTCTGAAGAGAAGAACAAATAATTCAGATGAGGCTAGGAGTTTTTGTTTATCTCTTAAAAAAAACGTTGCAACAAAGTGGTTTGGCATTAGGTCCATCTAATGCAATTCCAAATATTTTAAAAATAGAAAACTTAGGAGATAATGTTATTGATGTTCTGTCTTGCCAAGTAAATATTTCAATGGGCTAATAATGTGGAGCTGCTTTGGAGACATCTCTGCTGGCATTTTTGTTTTACAATGTGAATGCTAGGCTGCTGATGTTAGGCCCTGAACCTGACCTACTGTAAAATGTTTACAATTTTGCATTCTCTGTGTTCTAAAAATGGAGCAGCTTTCACAGTCTTTTATTCTCATATAACTTCTCCCTTTCCACACAGTCAAACCCAGAAATCAGCTGCTTGCTTTACTGGGTTGACGTGCACACTGCTTTATTTTACAATTTCGTCAGTAATAGGCTTTTCCCAGATTGTAATGGTGCTCCATTGACATGATGATGTTACTCCTTATTCACACCAAAAATCTAGTGAAGTCTCTCTATAGATTCCACAGTCTTTACAATGGGATTATGGAAATAAATAAAATTATTCAGGTTATTAGCTTTAATTTCTCAGCACTTTATTCTAGGTTTTCTTGAAATAGAATATACATTTACAATATTACTTTAGAATGTATTGAGTCTCCCCATCTGATATATACCCCCTCTGGCTTCTGTGTTAGCTTGGCTTTGAAGCGACAGTATACTGCACGCAATCTAGCTTCCATAGGGGGTGTAAGAGAAAAATAAAATTCTCTTCAGGACTTTTAAACCCTCTTCAAGAGCATAGTATTACTGTATCTTCAATAATACTGAAAGTCAGGATGCCTTTGCATGCCCACTTAAATGCAAAACAAATTATATAAATTGCAAGGATTTGTTGAAAAATGTGCCTGTGAGCACAATGTTGAAGCCCCTCATAGGGAAGGAAATTTCACTGTCCTCTCTCTTTGCATTTCACTGTCCTCTTGCCTGTATTTGGCACCGCTTCTGGGGATCGGCAGCGCGTGTTTAAATGAGGGAGTCTGAAGCGCATGCAGAGGACTAAAAGTCACGAGGATGTTGACAGCTCCAACACAGAATAGAACTTGTTTTAACTAATATTCTTACACAAATGGATTTTCCCACTAATATTACCAAGCAAATTCCATAGTGATGCTCACGTGTGAGGCCTAAGCAGTCCGCAAACGCATTTTCTTTTCTTTCAAATGGCAGTTCTAGATTGAGAACCCCAGAGACAGAGCTTGCTTTCAAATTTGAACTCTACTCTCTTTAAACTGATGGGAAAATAACCCAGCAAAATTATAAAGCACGTGTGGTTTGTTTTGTTCTGTTTTTCTCTCTTTTTTGGTTATGGGATTTTCAGTTGCTCTGCATTTTGTATGCCCATGTGTTGCATTCTTCAGTCTAGCTTTTGAGACAGACAGCACATCCCCAGCCTTGTTTGGCTGCCTTGTTTTGCAGTTCAGTTTGCTGTCCCCTGAAAGCGTGGCTGCCCTTTCTGGCTTGGTCTACGCCGTAGGGCTCTGCTGACAAGGAGTGGAGAGGAAAAAGGGGAAAGGGCCCTCCTCAGGGCCAGGAAAAATGCCGGCAGAGGCCCTATCCTGCCAAATTGTGGGTGCTTCTGTCATTGTACCTAGTGTCGTTGGGGAAGATGGTGGGTCCTTGACGGTGAAGAAACACTACCTACTCGTATATATGGCATCTCCACTAGGCCAGAAGAGGCTTTCTAGTGGAGACGGGTCCTCAGATCTAAAGGTCAGGCCTACTTTAGAAAGTCTGGCCACCAGATTTTAAGCTAAAGTTACTCTGTTTTGCCAGTGAAGTACCGTCTGGCTTTCATCATTTGCTTTAGTGGGAGCTACTTTGCACTGCTGGTATCAGTCCAAAGCTAAAGGTTATTAACACCTTTTGGCCCCAGCGGCATATCCACATTAGCATTGTGCTATTAGCAGCAGGTAGCTGAAGGCTTTTTTGACTCATATGGTTGCAGTTTCAGGCAGGATTACGCTCTATTATATTTTTTGTGTACAAGTACAACAAGTTTTATTTCAAAAGGCGGCATAAATCTAAGTAAAAAGAGCCCACTTTTATTGTGATGTAGCTGCTCAGGGTACTTTATTGATGCATACGTTTGGGAGAGGGTTTGTTTGTTTGTTGGTACTTCTGTATAGCCCTGAACCTGTGAGGAAATAAAACTGAATTGTATTTTTTCTGGACCATAGAGTTTTAAACTAAGGACATTTAAGCAAATTACCATGGGCTAACAAGTTATTTCATGTTGAGAAAAGAGTGCTAAGTTATTTTGCACTACTTTTTATGTGCCATGAGCTTAGAATATCTGCATAGATACACCTCTCTATTCCTACAAGTTGTAAGTTATAGGATGTCACCAGAACTTCAGTTACTAAGCCTTAAATGCAATTCTGTCATGAGATCCAGCTTAAGGAGCCATACTGCAGTCAGCAATGATCACAGCTGTCCCCCATGCACAAATGGTAAAGAATTTACAATTTCCCAGTTGTGACAGGGAGCAAAATAAAATATTTTATCATGAATGTTCAAAGGGAAGGTATCTACCTGACTATCTGATAGAGTCAGCAGTTAAAAAGTTGTTTTTATCAGTAAATTGGACAAATTTAATCTGGAAGTAGCAGAACACAGAAAGTGTGGAACACAATAATGTTGTCACTAGAATCAGTTTTCACATTAAGATTCACAGACCTGGATTTGGACCTCAAATTCACCAGTGAAAATCTGGAATAGCTTAATCTGTAATTCATTTGATTCTCTCCAGACATACTTTGCTGGAACTGAGTGCAGCCTCAGCCAACCCACTCCAGGCTAAATTGTTCACCTGTTTATTCACCTATGCATGCGTTCATCTACTCACCCACTGACACAATTTCCTATGAAGCCAAAAGACAGGGTCACTTTTTATAAAAACATGGAAATCTTGAAGTTCATAACTTCTGACAGCCATGACAAATAAGCAGCCATATCCTTTACTAGTCCAGAGAGTTATCTAGTATCCTTTCTTTATGTAATTTCTTACAGTAATTATTTTTTTTAAATGAGTCTTCTTTTCACTTGTTATTTATTATTCATAGTATTAATAAGAGTTCACTACTTGGCTTTTATTTTCATTGGTGTCTTGGATATTTTAATACAATAACTGTGCTCGGTTTGTTTCCTTGCTGTAGATGTTTTTGTGCTTTTTTTCACTATGTGTTTTCCAGTTCTATCATCTGGAAATATTATTAAAGATATTATATACCTTTTCTTCATCCAAAGACATGGTGCATCTGTTGACCTTCAGGGCATATTGCTGGGGCCATCTGGTTTTCAAGGGAAGTGGGGGTCGGCGAGGAATGGGGAAGGATTTAAGGCAGAAGGGGATATTAGGTTACTTATTTATTATTTGATTAAGGTATTGTTTTGTCAAGGGAGAAGACTGATTGGTACTTTCTTACAGTGCTTGACTTTTTGTAGTCTTTGTTTTTTTTCTTGGGTGGGTGTGGTGTTGGGTTTTTTTGCTGTTGTTTTTTTGAAGTGGTGCTGGGCTGGGGAAGCTCTGTGTGCGTGTGCTTCTGTGTATCAAAATAAACAAAACAATGTGGCCCCAAACTGTTGTGAAATGTTGACCAGCGGTGCTGTTGTAGTCCATTAGTACCAGGATTAAATGACATTGTTTTGGGTGCTATTCCTAGACCGTGTTCATCTCTCACTTGGAGAAAATGTTAGTGTCCAGTGAGGAATTAGCAGAACAAGGTACCAACCCCATTTGAACCTGGGAAAGTTTGTATCTAGAACACGTTTGTGTTCTGGGAAAACACTTTTCCCTCAGTTTTTCAGAAAGAACCTGATAGTCTTTATTTAGTGAATTCTTAGCACATGCAGAGGAGATACCACGTCATTTCTGCCCTTATCTTTCCAGGATAAAGGAATCTGACATGCATGTGCAGGTCTCACTGGGGGCTAGTGGCAGAGCAGGAAAAAAAGGAATGTCATCAGCTCTTGGTGTTCCCCGTTCCCAATACGGCCATAGCAGTTGCTGTTCAGTGGTTTTGATGCATAGTTTAACATTAAAACCTTCACTTTCTTTTACTTTTCTCTTTTCTCTAATGCCATTAAGAAACCATTTGTTGGCAATAAAGGGCATAACTTGTTAATTTTTCTTTCGCTTTGTCAATGTATGTCATATATCATATAGTGAAATACACTGCAGTGCATAAAAAGCTTTGATTTTCATATGCTAAAAGCTGTTACAATTCAGTTAACTAAAGCCTTATACATGAACTGAAAATACGGCACCCAGTTTTTTAGAAGGAGAAATAAAAATTCTTTTAAGTAAATTTACGGGATAAAGTTTGTTTTTCAACTGAAAACAAGAAACAGCTTGGTTGTAAGAGAAAAGTTTAAACTCACATTAGAAATAATGTTCTCTAATTTAACAGAGAGCTAATTAAAATTAAAGTAGGACTTCCCACATCAAATTATTGCATTTTCATATGTGTAAGTTCTGAGTGATCTGTCTAAAACCCGGAACAAACATCCATGGAGAAGGCAGAGGTGGGGTGGGTAGTTGTATGGGGGTAACTGTAATTGTTTTCATCCCAGTGCTTCTCCTCACTGTGGAATCCCCCATAACTGACCCCCTGTAAAACAAAATCTCCCCCTAGTCCAATGGCTCCTGCGCACATGCACATCTTCTGATAACCTGTAGCAGACCAAGTGTCTAGGTTACAATTATGAGAATATGATAATCTCATTTTGTGCACTTGTACTTAATAATGTCCACACCACTTATGAAATACTCGATTCTTCTCAAAGGAAATAGTCTTCTCAAAGGATTTATTTCTTCATCTTGGCCGCTGTATTTTAGGACGACATAAGCCAGTTGAGTACTACACTTTCCTTACAAATAAATCCATGTGTTTGGAGAGGAAAGAGTAGAAGAAACAATGAACCCTTGTAATGCTTAGTCGGTTCTGCCTGAATTTGAATAACTACACAAATAGGGGGTGGGAAAACCCCCTAACTTCTATGAGGAAAGAGAAGACTAAGTAATCACATTAGGAAGGTCTGCTTAATCAATTGTGATTTCTTGGGATATTTCATCTTTATTTTAAGTGTTTTATCAGTCTTATGTGTCATTCCAGTCTTGCTCCTATGCCTTTTCTTCAGTGTCTTTCAGATAAGCTGTAAATTTGAGAGTGAGGCAAAAGAGGTTTTAGAAGCATGGTGCATATGTTCAGAGCTTGCTTTGATGTTTTCCTTGTAACCCAATATAAGCATTGCAGAGGTTTACCCAAGTAAACTCTCTGACTGTGACCCATCTCACTTTTTTTTTTTTTTTTTTTTTGGAGGGGTTCACTAATCTTGATTTTGTTAGTTGCTGTGGTACAGCAGCGAATAAAAAGTTAGCAGGCTATTGTCTTTGCTCTAGGATTTCCGATGTCCGTGATCAAAAGCCTTTCTCACAAAGCCACACATGGGTTCGTAGAAATTCCACCCAGGGCTCATAGCTGCCCAAGTTAGAAAGCTTTCAAGACTGTGTAGCTTTTCTTAGGAAAACATGTTAAAACATCTGTCAGAAGAGCTCTTTGTTTGGAAAGCTTCTTGAAAGCACACCTTGGAATTTCCTTCCTTGGTGGTAGTGGGTTTGTGCGGTAAACATGAAATAACCAGGAGCAGTGTCACCTGGGTTCAGCATCTGAGGGGGTTGTGGAGGTGTTCGAGAGACTGTGCTTTCAAAGGGTTTCATTGTGCTGTAAAACATTGTCTGAATACACTCTGAAATAATTACAGGTTTTGGGTTTTTTTAACAAAATATAGTAAAATCAGACACAATAAGAACATGAACAAGCAAGGAATCACGTTGTGTTCAGGAGAGCATACAGTACAAAAAAATTAAAACTTAAAATTTTAATTTACAAAACTGAAAGCCTGTACTCTAGATTAATTTGTTCGGCTCTTATTCTGTGGATCAGATCTTCACGTTCTTTGTATTTTAATGTGCTGAGTTCCTGTGTATTGCTTTTTTATTCATGCAAAAATGCTTATGGAATTGTAAATTAAATTATTTTCTGGCTCAGACATCAACTAGATCGTTAACTGAATTCCAAATGTAGAGCCAAACTTTATCCTGGCTGCCTCCGTAATGTTAATGGAATTACAACAGGTGTGGTGGCAAAATTTTTTTACGTGTAAAATCTTGATTACTTTGGTTAGTCATAACAGAGAAAATCTGTTTAACTTTCAAGTCCAGAATGAATTTGCAGGATGTGAATCTGGAATTCAGATAGGCAGCTAGGCTGAACAGATTCAGAGACAAGTCACTGGAGTCCCTTAACTGTAGCCATTCTTCCCACTCATTTTTGAAGGCATGTTTGAAGGAGTAAAATGGCTTAAAACTCTATTTGTATTTAAGAAGTTATTTTTTTCTCATTAGAGTAGCATGTTTAGATTTCTTACCAAAGCAATGTTTTTCATAGAAAATGTTCGTCTTTTCTAAAGTTTGGAAGAAGAATATGAAGGACCTTAGTGAAGTAGCTCAATGGATGTTTGTAGGAAACATTTTCATAATGAAAAGCATTTCCAGCATGAAAAGAAACATGAAGATTACTGTTTGAAAATGTAGTAGTAGACAAGGGCACTAACAGGCAAGTAAGATAAAGGAGGTTACAGAAGGACTATGAAAGGCCTTAAAAATGAGAAAAAAAAAAATAATGCTTGCATTTGAGGTGATAGTGTGATTTAGTGGTAGATTTATGTTATGCATATGTTATGTTATGCATAATTTTGTTATTGATGAGAGTTGCATTCAGGTGTTACATAGACACTGGAACAGGTTGCCCAGAGTTGTTTTGAATGCCCCATCATTTGAAGTGTTCAGAGTCAGGTTGGATGGGACGGTGAGCAACCTGATCTAGTGAAGGATGTATCTCCCCGTGGCAGGGGTGTGGAACTAGATGGTCTTTAAAAGTCCCATCCAACTCAAACCGTTCTGTGATTCTATAGAAAAACAGAGATCTTTACATAAATTTGGAGATATTTCCAGATGGAAGTCTGGAATAATGTCTAGGTTAAAGATCATGTTATCAAAGGTTACAAGTCTGTGTAACAAAACAAGATGACTGTGATGTTGACAGTACTTAAGGAAAGTAGTAGGGTAGCAAGAAGGGCTGCAGAGCAAGGGGAGAAGGAGTAGTGAGTGTTCAAAATAATTCTGGAGTTGACAGCCAAAAGTCCTGATCACATCAGAAATGGATAAGGATTCTGATCTTCGGAGGAGAAGAGGCAAGCCTGGAACACAGAATATCTATTCATAAGTGATAATTAAAATAATTTTTGAATGAAATTTCCTTGTGAGTGGAGAATAAGGGAGTCAAGGACAGAGCTCTGTGGAATCCCCACGTGAAGTATAAAATACAATTAACTGTGAATAGAAACATTTAAAACAAAGAGTAATTCCATATACTTTAAGAAGAAATTTAAGAAATGAGCAGTTTCTCTTTCAATTGAAGTCATGGTTATATGTAACATTCATGTTTCAGTGTTTTGGGTTTGATTTTTTTTCCACAGTAGGATCGAATTTCAAAAGTAGAAAAACCAGTATACTAGAGTACTTGAGGAAATGATAGAAGTTGGAGGAAAAAAACCCACCATCTTCTGATACACACTTTACATCTGCAGTTTATGTTGATTGCAAAGGAAAAAACTGTCGTATTACCATTTATTGAGTTAAATGAGCAAACCAGTACATTTACATGAGATTTTCCATTAAACCCCATAGATACTAACAGTGAGGAAAAAAACCTGTATAAACATGGAAGCAGATTCATTTGGATTTTCAGGATGATGCCACCTGTCTCTTCTTGTTTGGAAAAAAAAATAGAAATACACACATATACATGAGAAAGAAAAGTGGAAGACATGATTTCTAGTCTCTTAGCTGTATCCCTGTCACTTACTAACATAGGGTCTTTTGGGTGGGATCATCTCACCTAACTTCTTGGGTTACATAGATGTCAGGCAACGGAAGTGTCTGTCTACCTCGGGAGCCATCCCTGACCCAGGCCTGGGTGCTCTCAGCACACGCCTCTCCTTCTGGGGCAGAGTCTCACCATCAGGTGTATCACACTCCGGAAGTGCCTGTGTCCTGAATTTGAGAAGAGCCTCGCTCGGACACATGTCTATATTGTACCTGACAAAAAGACATCAGCCCAGCTATTAGCTTCTGCTACATTTCACTGACCTAAATGATTGACTCCTTATTGTCCCTTAAATACTTAGTTTAAAATATAGCTGAGCTTGCATTCATTTTATATGTATTTTTAATCAGCTATGCCTGCTGGCCAAGGTTTTTATTAGTCATAATTGGTATCTGATGTTATGATCTTTCTGAAATTAAAGTAACCTGCTATAAGGTACTCGCTAAGAGAAGAAAACTAAGTTAAGTTTTAAGACAGAGAGAAGAGACTGAAGTAAGAACATGGGTTCACTGTCGAAGAGATCCCAAAGCAAACAATACTGGAAAGGTATTGAGTGAGGTCAGTGTAGTCCTGGGAGGAGCTGAGTAGCTCTACGCATGTTTATAACTAATTTTTGAAATACTACAAGTGTAGCTCACATTATAAATAACCATATGTTCATTAAATAACTGAAGAAGGAATATCTGGGAAAAGTTTGTCCAGACATTTATAACTTTTTTTAAAGGGCAGTTGATTTTTTCCATATGATTTTCAGACTAAGAAACTATTTTCATCTCTTGAGACTGCTCATTGTTTTTGAGAGCTGCAATAAAAGGAAAGAGCAAAGTTATCATCCAGCCTTAAATGCAAAACATGAAAACATTTGGGATTTAAGTGACTGTTGGTTGCTTGATATAGCTTTTACTTTATAGCAGAGGTCTATAGCAAAGCTTCACTGAAAACCTAATTTAGCTTTTTTTACCAGAGTCCAAAGTGGTGGTTGAATGCCTGAACAGAGAGGAGAATATGCGTTCTGCCTGCCAAACCAAAGAGGAGTTGTTCAATACGTATTATGCAATTCATCCTCATCATAACGTACTGTTTTTCTATTTTAAATGTTGTATTCAACCATAATATAGATGCATGCAAAAAAGGATAAACTTTATATGACGAGTATACAATGAAAGTGAATTCATGAAGTAAGAGCAAGAGTAGTTCACAGTGGAAAAAACTGGAATAGATACAGATTACTTTGCAGACACTATTGTAAATGTCAAGTAGAGTTTGACAGCTGGTAGGTTGGAGACATAATTAAAAAAAAATTCCATACATGTACAGACTGCCTTTTAGCGTGAAGAATTGGCACACAGCGAAATAAGAAGGTGAGTGGCATATGGGGGATTAAGGCAGCTGAGTTCTAGTGGAAACTGGAGGCAAACAAATAGGCCTTCGAGACAAAGACAACTATAGCGGTAGCACTGGTGGTGTGTATTTGTTGGTTCATGGCATAGCAGTCTACACTAATTAAAGGAAGGTTTGCCTCATGCAGTTTCCCATCCCAGCCAGAGCCTCTGTGATACAGAGAAGAGGAAAGTGTCAGAGGAAAACCGTCTGGAGGAGGGACGAAGGTGCCCATTTAACAGACTGGTCTGTGTGACAGTCCATTTTGATGGAGGAGAGAAATAAGGTACACTGAGCTAAATTGTTAGACATTATGGTCATTTGGGTTAAACAAAGACATTTAGGGGAGGTCTAACTTTAAGCAATAATTAGTATTTCTGTCAAACATAGTTTTTTTTTAAATTACTTTGCATTTAGACATCTCCTAAAGTATTGATAGAAAATCAAGTTTTGAAGGTGGAATACTTGTGTTCTTTAAATATTATTTCTGTATATATTTATTTTTGGCTTTGGTTTAGATTACAAATACAATGACACTTGTCTGTGACCCTACAGAAAGAGAGATTAGTTTGGTAATGTAAACTATTTTGGGAACTGAGCTGTGCATTGATTTCTGTGTCTTTGTCTTTAGTCCCTTGCTTGGATTTCTCTGGGTGCTTTCATTATAGTTGTACCACTTCCACTTCCATTTTGTAAGACACGCTTTTTAAGCAACGTTCTGCAAGTCCAGCAGTATTCCCTTACACAGTGCATCCACTCCAGATAATTGCTCCGTCATGAGGAGATTCTGCTGAATTGCAAGTCAATATTAATCTCTTAAAAATAAAGTATTTGAATTTTTACTAGAAATGGAACAGATTTTTCTTTGCAATTTAATCTGAAATACAAACTCATGACCTGTAAGTTGTGTTAAGTCCTATGCAAAACTGGGACATATTAAGTCTTGAATTTATTATTTTCATTGATCTAATGAAAATAATATGTGGGCAATATTTGCGGCTGGAGTTTTAAAAACAGTTATCAACTCAACTGTGAGAAGACTCTAACTATGCACCTGGACCTGGCGAAGGTAGTCAAACCACATTTGGCAACTGTAGGCTTTCCAGCAGGTGAAGGGCTTCTCTTCATTTCTGCTTATCGATTTAGGGAATAGCTTAAAGATGAGAACCTGCTTGGGAGATTACTAGGCAGGAAAGCCCCTATTTTCTCCGATTAGTATTTTCATTAGAAAACCAACAAAGAGAGGCTGAGATCTGTTGGTTTTAAAATCTTGGAGGACATAGGGACCAGAAATATTCAATTAATTTCGCTATTTATAGATAATTCCTCTTGTATGTATTGAATTGGTTCAAAATGCAGAACTGTTTTATTAAATGTCATGCACATTTTCCATACATTTTATTAACTGGTAAAACTTTGTTTCAAAAGATCTTATTGTGTTTAAAAGATGGATTTTATTATTTTTTTTTTTACATTTTAATTGAAGTTTAATTTCCATTTAAAAAAAAATTATGACGCCGTATATAAGGAGGGATCATTCATTACTTTCTAGCTAACTGGTGTGTAAAAACAGTAGATATGGGTTAGAACAAATTATTCCATAGGTGTGTATGTAACACGGCTTCATGGTAAGCAAGTTGCAGTATTGAGTTGGTGCAAAGATTGTACTACATTGTACACTAATCAGTGTGTACTAAGAAAATTTGAAAAAAATAACTCAAATATCAGTGTTGTAAATGGTTGTGCAGCACCAGAATCTTTTTGGCCAAGGTCCACCAAACACGTAGGGTGTTGGCTGAAGTGAAGCGGGTGAGCTCTGGGAGGGGGAGATAACAGCAGCAAGGCACCGTTTGCACCTCTTCAGAAGGAAGTTAGGTTGGGCATACAGCTAAGGCTCAGCGCGTGTAGACAGACCATGGCCGTTCTGGTCGTGGCCAACCCTTCTACCTTGCCTGCTTTCACACCCAGAGGTGGCCGGTTCCTCCTGCTGGTGCCATCCCCAGCCTGTTCAACAGCGTAGCTCTGGCACACCACCATCGCTTCTCTGGCTTGGGAGCCAGACGTTGGCCAGTCTTCCTTGACGCTAAGCAGTTCCAGGGAAGGGGCTGGAGAAACTAAAAAAGCCCAGGTTTGTTTGAAGTTGTTTTGCTGTTCTTTCTGTGATTCATGAGTGTGGACTGCGTGCTGGATGGAGTATGTTTTATGGATCGTTTTGAGGGAGGTGCTAGCTGGAGCACACTTCCTACAGCTTGAAGCAAATCTTGGTGAGGCAAAAAAAATAGAAATATGTTATAAATTAGAAATAGAACATACAGGTCTGTTCACATTGACAATAAGCTTGGGGGGAAAATCCTGTTCTAGCTTCTTGCAAAATTGAATTTCAGCTAAATGCTTCAGAAAGTATACTATCAAAAATAATCAGTTACTTAGTAAGTGTTTTTCATTTGAAATGCTGTCTATTCCTCATTACTCAGGGTTGTTATTTTTACAATGTACAAAGGTTAAAGTTGAGTTCGTGTGTTTTATAAATACCAGGTCTTTAAATATGAAATATAAGAGGCCACCCAGAACAGAGGAGTGTAAAGAGTATATGGAATCTTCCACTTCTGTGTCAGTGGCTTGATGGTGTCATCATTGCTCTTAACTTATTTATTTAACCACCTGGCATTGCTGCTGTTTGACTTGCGAGTTCATTTCTTGACCTGGTAGGAAGTTTGAAGTGTTTCTAAATTCAATACTGGAGTATTTCATTAGAAAGGAAGAGTTGTTGAGGAGACTTGGGAACTGTGTCTCCTTTTCTCTGGGTAGATCTGAGCGTAAGCATGGTGGCAGAGCAGCGTGGGGAAAATTTACACCCTTTCATGTGAATCTTTCATTTATTGGGGCTCTCAGCCTAGGATTGCTCTTAATACCCTATTGATTCATTGCAGGACAAGAAAAGAATGAAAAAATACATAACTTGTGGCTAGTTTAGAGATTCTAGAAACATTCCTCAAATTATTGGATGCATAAGTCTTCCTAAATATTTTGCACTGAGCAGAATTTAGATGTACTTATTAAGTCTCTTCTTTTGTTTCTCTTTCCCTTTTGCAATCATATGGTAAAAGTTTCAGAAGTGGTTTAAGGCAGTCAAATTAATTTTCTCTGTAAACTGAATTATTATGTTGGTGCTGAGATTTTTTTGATCCCCAAAACATGTGAAGACAGGGAATTTAGGAAAGAATGGAAGGAAAAGTGACTGTTGCTTGCCGTTATTGTGTAACAAATCTCTGAGGTTAATTTGGATTCCCCTGCACATCTGTGTAAGTATCGTGTGTTCACGAGTCTGTGTGCACGTTTGGTAGGGCATGTTGTAAAATACAGAAAATGAGTCTTCTGTTCTAAAGAGATCTCTTTCTCTCTTGCCTTATCCATTCTGCCTCGTGCAACAGTTGCCCAAGCCTAATTCCCTTTTATGTGATATTGATTAACAGCCGTGCTGAGTCTAAGACTGTCAGAAGGACTAAAGGGTATTTAATTTATTCATCTAGAATAAAGTAGAAGACAGTGCAGCAGCAGCAGCTGCAACATAAAACATTGGCACTTCATCTCCAAAATACAAGACTGGTTCAGTTAATAACCCAGCAATCCTGTCTCCCTGATGTGAAGGAAATTCATAGAAGTCCAAAGAGTGAATGTTTGGAGAATGTGAGCGAGCAATGAGCTTGTCTCAAGACCACTGCATGCTTCGGGTATGTTCTTAGGCGCAGTGCCAAGTGATTACATTCGCATGGAAAGAATACCATTTTACCAGAGGCACAATATTCCTAAAGTCAGGTTTTCAAAAAGGAAAAAACATGCAAGAACGTTTCTCTGGTTAATTTTTTGATAAGTCCATCACCTCTACAAATCGTTCTTTTGTAAATGTAGATGAAGATTTCACATTGGTTGAAAAAATGTTTGTGAAAATCCCCAGTTCTCATACATAGCTTCAATGTGGAAATTTATTGTAGAAGTATTTGCATATTTGTCTGGTTTTGGATTTGGGCTGAGTTCAAAAGAAGGAGTTGAATGCTAGAATCTTTTTCATACTTAGAACAGGAAAGAAAGGAATTAAGAAAAATTAAGGATGGGGTTGTGTTCAACTAATAGAGTTAAGATAACTAAAATCACAGTTAGGTATTTTGTCCCATAACATTTCAATGATACCTGCCACAAATCTACAGCGGGATTTTTTTCTGTAGTCATAAATTGCAAGGAATATGCATTCATGTTCCACTAAAACACATCCTGGTGTGTCTTGATACTGGAACCATCAGGAGGTCCCAGAGCTGTAGGCTGTTGGGGGCTGGGATAGTACCACTGTGCCCTTGCTTTGTTCATACATTCTTCATTAGATATCTACTTTTGCCATGATTAAAGAAGAGATACTGGCTAAAGTGGATGTTTGACTTGATGTAGTAAGTCTGTTTTTATGGTATTTTAATTTTAAATTTGTATTTAAAATAATTTTAAGTATTGTGTATATTATGCAGAATTGTTTTGTGGAAAATACATTAAAAAATTAAAATGCTTGAGAAGAATGACTTACATAAATTGGAACACAAATACACTTCTTTTATTATAAGACTGTAAATTACATTTTGTCTGGACTGAACTGTAAGAAACATCTTTATAGTAGATAATTCCTTAAATCAGACAATAACAATAGTCATGTTTGGATTTTTGCTAGCAGGCAGCCTGTCCCAGAGCTGTATGTTTCTGTCTTTAACATCCTAGAGCTTGGATGTGATATCATTAATTTATTAATTAACATAGAAAACACCAGTGTGCTGATGTTTAAAGGGGTTTGGTTTTATTTGCATGTGTTCATATTCAGTATTCAACTATGGATGGATTATTTTCCCTCGTTCGGGGGGAGTAGGGTAGAAGAGACAGGAAAAGAGGATACAATAGCTAGTTCTCAGTTTTTGAAATTATTATTCTTATCTTCGTCTTTAAAAATAGCCCTCCTTGCAGATTAAGACTCATCAAAGCAGAATGAAGATGACAGAACAAGCAGGTGCTGTGCTTTCTTGTAAAACAGTTTATCTGCCCAGTCTCTCCACCTCATGAGTAGATCTTCACATCTTTTATTCTTAGTCGTGTTAATTTTTTGGAGTTTTTAGGCATGTGGATGGAAGGCAGCTCTCCACACCAGGGTTACACTGGATCAGACCGTGTAGTTACAAAGCAGAGCAGAAAGAGAGTGAGTTTATGGGGAAAATCAATTGTTGGTATGCCGAGTACAAATTAAAGCCAGCTTGTTGCACTGTTTATTTAAGAGGTGAACTTTACTGTGACTGGCGAAGAGATCACAAACCTAAATAATGTCATTGCTTTACTCATTAAAGCTGGAACAACGAAGTGAACAATGTTACGGTAGCACAGCCGCATGTCTGTGCATGGTCTCTTCAGAATGAGATGAGGTAGTGCTGTTAGAAAAAACAAATTATTTTAAATTAAATCTTTGTTGCTTCCACAACTAGACCTTAATTAATTGCTATGTGATCAGGATAGTGCAGGCCAGTTGCCAAATCTCTAGAGTGGCAGCTATCTGTCCTGCCCTGTGCTACCCAGGCCTTTAATATTTATACATGTCTGCATGGATTTTTTTAAACTGATACTGGACATACAGACCAGGTGGTAGTTGTGTCATTTCACAAGCAGTGTCTGGTCATAGAACAATGTATATAAACCTCTGTATTTAATTTGTATTGGATAGCATTTTCAGAACAACAGTTAGAAGAAGTTTCTCAACAATGTAATTCATTTAATAACTGTCACTGAATGCACAGAAGCGCTTGATTCTATGTATAAATTCCATATCATGATAGAAGTAAGTCTCCCAATGCTATGCATTTCAGTTCGATTATTATTGCATTTATTGAATGGTTAAAGTTACTCAGCCTTTGGCCTTCAGCTGTGGTAGCGTGCCTCAGGTGGTAAGTAAACTGCCTACAAATACGATGCTTGTCATGTCTTACTGCTTAATTTATTCTTTGGAATAAGTTTAGTCTCATTATAGGCAGGCACATCACGAAGCAAAAAAACATTAGACAGGGACGAAATATTAGCGTTGTAAAGCCCTTCCGAACATTGAGTCACTTATCTTTCATAGAAAGTAATAAATATCGAAATTAATGGCATGTTTCTGCTTTAAAGAATTTTGCAAAATGTTTGCATCTGTCAGCAGACTCCTAATGAAGTGCCCCTTCACAAGCCCTGTGGTGGGTCTGCGTTGCCATCTGATGACAATATTTGAGCCCCCTTTTCATGGGGAGGAAGAAGTGAAGTGTGTTGGTGGAGGAATGCCTGTACTCGAAAAATCACCAGTGAATTAGAATATATTCATCACCTTTAATGGTAATGACAGTCTGGAGTGCGTTTCTAGTGTCACAGAGTCAATACAATGCAATTTTTATGATGGTTTATTTTTATCGTGATGTTTCTGCGTACCAGTGCCTCTTTTGGAATCAAGGTACTTTTTCCATCTTAAAACCCCCTTCAGTTACACAGTATCAAATAGCATTTAACTTCTCCATAACAAACTTTTGTTCTTCCAGAGATACATTGCAATGTACGCAACAGGGAAATCAATCAGATATCAACCGTGGTTTATGTTGCTAGAACCTCATAACAGTATTACTTAATGATAGATACCTTGATACATTGCTCTTCTTACATTGTTTTTTATTAAATTTCGGTATATCTTACCCTTCTTTGGTGCATGACTTCGGGTAGAATGAAGTATCATTTTGGATGGCACAAAATTTATTTATCTGTTGGCTCTTTAATGAGATTGTATGCTATTGTATCTTGCTACATTCAATAAAACCAAAATGTATTTGTAGGCCTGTATCTCTGGCAATTTCTGTGGATGATGGATGCAATCTTATTAAACAGTTGGTTTGATTTCTTTAACAAATTTTTAATACTTTTTTCCCAGAATGGCAAAATGTAGTACTTAGTAACTTTTGGTGCCCAAGCCTGGACTATTAGAACGTGCAGTCTAAGTAAATCAGATGGTGTGAAGACCCTTGAAACCTAGTAGAAAATCTTTTAGATTTAGTGATGAACTGGCACACATCAAATTGCCAAATTCATCTTGCTTTTTGGTAGTCATCATTTCATAGCATCAAATCTTGGATGAGTTTTTATCTTGTGAAATGTGAGTCTGTAGGGCCTGAACCCAAATGAGTTTATGGACTAATTTCCAACCTTAAAATGTGGCAAATATAATGCACTACTTCATTTGTTCCATTTGCAGTATTTGTTCACAAGTCCGTCCTGTCCACCTTTTGCCAAAACAGTGTATTCAGGTTAGCCTGTTTGAGAATAAATAAAAGGATTTGTCATTTACAGCCCTTTTTGTTTGGGATTCGTGGTGTGTTTTAAGGAGATAGTTGGCTATACGTGGAATGGTGAGTGTCATGTGGAGCATTTTCCATAGCGTGACCATTAGCAGCCACAGATAAATTTAATCATACCACTCAAAAAACATGGAAAGCTATACAGAATACTAATAAAGCAAATAACGAATTTTTAAGCTCTCAGAGGAGACTCTAAAGAGAAATTGATTAATCACTGTGTTATAACAATATAACACCTTGAAATAGACTTTTACTTGGGTGAACAGTATAAGATAGTGGTTTAATATCAATACCAGAAGGCAGTAGTCTCCATAGAGCAGTTCTCTCTCAGTAATGGGTTTGCTGTTTCGTGAATCGCTTTAGGATCACATAGGATTTCTCTTATGTTCACCTTCTGCTTAACTTGGTGCACATGCATGTGTGTATGCACTCAGTGTGTGAAATCCTACCCCAAATTTCATGGAGTTTTTGTTAGTTCCCTCATCCGTGGCAAGAAAGTGAAACCTGCTTTAGCTGTTTAGTGAGGAAAAATTGATGTTGAGACATTTCTCCAGACCTTCCTACAGTTTTCTTTCTACCTTGGGGGAGAAAGTAGCGTTCCCACACTTTGACATGAAAGTTGGTTTGATTTAAAGTTTTAGTGAATTACAGTACTAAGAACCATGGCATATGCCTCCAGAAACACAAGCGTGGTTTTGCAGTACAGCTTCTGACATGAAAGCTACTCCATCACGCAAGTAAATCCTGAACCATCTTGCTGTGCAAAACTGGTGATTTATTCATTTTTACATGTTTTCTTTGTTTTCTTACACTTTCTTACACTTTCTCTCTGCAAAAAAATATGGTGTAGGGAAAATGGTAGCAAAGCAATTGGTAATTCTTTATGAAAAAATGCATAGAAGCAGCAGTATGCACAAGCAGCATGCTTACTCAAACTGCACTAAAAAAAAAACCCATCGCCTGTGCGGATAATATTTAGAGCTCCAAAACAGGTTAACATAATAAGTTGCAACAAAAATATTTAAAGAAATAAAGTATAAATGTAAAATAAATGTTGTGGCATCTCAGTCAAAATTAGATTTCGCAGAGTATAGTGAGGTAGAATTGTGAAGTCTGAGAGATTGGTTCCATTTGCTGTTAATGTTCAGCTCTTATGCACTGGGTTTTCTGCCCTGAAAGAAAAATATGAGTTCTCTAGAATAATCCAGCTTTTCATTTTATTTTGCAGCCTTGTCTAAGCAGATGAATCTGATAATTCCCTAAATGGGAAATTTGCCAGCTGAGAGAAACCTAGAGGGCAACAAATGGGCAGTGATGACAGAATGTCTTGAATGCTGAGAATGTTGTTTTGATTCCAGACTGTTTAAAAATATATTTGTCTAGTGGAAGGTAAAATGTTACACAGACAGAGAACACAGGAGATTTCCTAGGCATTACACACACACACGCAAACAGAGTATTTGTATTATTTTTTTTTCTGTAGGCTTAACCCAGATAAATTAAATTGCAAAAGCTCTCGATAAAATTAATAATGAATTAAATAAATAAATAAGGGCAGTACACAAAGCAGTGAAATCAAAGCAACTCTGCCTTAAGGCTGCAGAGATTTCCTTATCTTATCCTGCTGTTTCTAGGTATTGCAAAACATATGGCTCACCTTTAGGGGCAGTCCCTAAACAGTGGGAGATGTTGCATCCCGTCTGTGCTGCAGCAACTGGAGGTGCAATAACAAGGTGAACTGAGGACACCAAGATGACTGTGTTTAAACTCCTTGCTGGTTTACTGAGGGGGTGGGGGTGTTTAGTTTGGGTGGGTTTTTTTAGCTACCATCTCGATGTGCTTTACAAGTCTGAATACGAGTACTTCTGGAGAGGTAATTGTTTTGAGGAAACTTGGCAGCCTGAATCAGGAATAAGAACTTTAGAATTTTAGATATTGGGAAAAGGGAGGAACAAAACCTAAGAACGAGGGCAGTTCTCTGTCTCCCACATTTTATTCTGGCAGCAGCTGAATTGGCTGAATAGGCTCCTGTCCCCTGCTCTTCACAACTGTTCAGTATTGCTCCCATGAGATTTAGCTGATCATGTAGTCACTCCCTAACCTGATTTGTTCACTATAATCTAGGTTAGTTTAAACACTTTTTAACACAAACTCTCCAAACTCTTTTAATCAGAATCATTTTGACATAAGCAGTTATTCCACAGATACTGAGAGGTAGCAGTGTTCGTCAGGAATGTAAGGGAAGAGTGATTACGAGAAGCAAGGGAATAAGGCTACACCAGTGAAGCTTCACTCAGAACAAGAAGCACAACTGCAGCCTGAAATTGCACACTGCAGTGGATAGAATAGGGAATACGGCTAGACTTACTGCTACCCTGATGAAATTGGACTTTTTAATACCTGTCCTCCAAAATTTCTAAGCAGAGCCTCTAAGCTTCTTAGCCTACGCCTCAGAATTTTCCTAAATAATTTCAAAGGCTTGGGCAAAAAATGGCTGTAAAATCTTGCATCTGACTAAAATACTTGCATGTAAAGTAAACAATCTCTGTAAGCTGAGATGCAAAAAACTCTTAATGATCCTTTTTTAGTTGCTGCTATCATTGCTATAATTCTTCTTTGACTTGAGTGAATCTTTTGCTATTAGGTCCTTCTTTTAGCATAACGTAATATAAGAAAACCACTCATTATAATGAAGACTGAATATTCATAGAACCCAGCTTTAGGCATCAGCATCCATATACATATACTTAAATTGGAGTCAAAGTTAAATGGCGTGAACATCCCTGACATGTTCCGTCATGAAATAAAAAGGTTCTGTTTCATTTAATACAGCACAATAAAAGCAGGTATCTTTTTGTGCAAATACTTGCTCTGACTTTTCATAGTTTTCTCAATTTGCAGAAGGAGAGTTTATTTTCCAAGATGAAAAGACTGACATGGTTTCCAGTACTGCAGGCCCCTTCCCTTTTGTTTTGAAGTCAATGGTAATTACACTTCTGAGGCCCTGGGAAAAATCACCTTTTAATGCTAACTTAAAGTAACATCGCATACTGTCTGCATAAAATTCAGTGCTGTAAAATGTACATGAAGGTGCAGTGTTATGTTAGGACATACATGTATATATATGAATTTAAACAGTCTGCATTGTAATTCAGGTTATTGCCCTGATCTGTATGGCTTTCAGATGTTCTTAATTTCTTACTTTAGCATTTTAAAAAATAGACCTACTATTTATTGAACAGAGCAGGAAGAATTTATTAAATAAAACTGATGGCACAGGTAAGCACCTAGCTCTGTGACACACTTCACAGTGCTGGAAGTAAGAGAAGCATTTTCCCCTTTCCACTCTTAAGCTCTTTGGTCCTTGCAGCCTTTCAAGAAATGATGTTTGGAGCAACAGAATCATGACCTGTGGGCTTTCATGCTGGAGTAGCGAGGCTGAGGAGGCTTCAGAAAAAAGGAAAGCAACTTAAATTTACAGTTTTCCACATTTCAAAAGTCCTTCTCCCTACTCAACAAGTTTAACTAATTAGTTGAATTTTCAAGCTTTGGTGTGGTTTTGCGTTTGGTTTGTTGGGTTTTTTTAAGTCAGGTTTTGACATTTGATTAAGATTTTTCATAATAGCTTTGGAACATACTTTATGAACTTTAGTATGCCTGAACATACCATGAGATAGGGAATATAAACAATGTATTGGCTAAATCATTTAGATAACCAATTACTGATACTAAGATCTTGACTACTCTTTCTCTGTGTCCCTCCAATTAAGTACAGACTAGGGAGTCATTAAAAATCTGTGAGCTTTATTAGCTAAAATACCTCTTAAAGTACATGGAAAAATAAAATAGAAGAAACTAAAGAAGGTTAGATCATGTTATTTATGGTATCAGAATTGCATTAAAGCTTAGAACATCACATACATTGAGAGAGAATACTTTATTGAAATTTATTAAACAACTATCCCAATCTCGTTATACAAGCAGACTTTTCTCATATATACTAGTCAAAATTCGCGTATATGCTAGTCAAAAGAGATGAATTTGGTCTCAGTATGGAGGTATAGGTACCGATTTACTCATATAGGGTATATGATCATGAGGCAGCTAGTATCAACGACCAGATTAATGAGATTAACCAATCAACTGGGCCAAAATTTAGAGACGTTATTTCCTGTAACTTGCAGATGATAATTTTGAAGCTTTTTTCCTGGAATTTTACTTCTTCTGCTGACTCTTACAATATGTTACTAAAAGGTTCAAATGTGGTGAAATACCTAAGTTACTGGCAAGCTCAAAGAATGGGGTTCCTCAGACCGAAAAGATGCCAGACCAGTGCTCTTTACCACTGAGTCTGTGTGACATTTGTTGGAGGGGTTTTTTTTGTCTGTATGTTTTGAAATACTGAGGTTTTTCTCAGCCCCATTCGCAACAGATAAATTCATGTTCTTGCTCTTTTTTTCATTTAGTGTATTTCTCTAGCCAATATTCTCAGCTGTATTTTTCATATACAGACAGTGTAACCTATTACCGTGGGTCGTGCATTTTAATTGGGGGAAGATTACAATTCACATAGTTAAACTGTAATTTAATTTAATATAAGTAGTTTTTACTCCTGTAGCTCTGCAAGTGATTTAGGTAAAAGGAAAAGGTAATGCTGGAAGGTAATCTGCAGTATAACAAAAAAATTCTGTGTCTTTAGTCATCGGTCTTCAGCTTTGTTATAGTTGCTTAACCACCATAAACTTTCTATAATCAGAAGGAATATCCCATGTTTGATACCTTTAAGACCTTGGATCTGTCCGGATTCGATATGCAAGTTTGTGCCCTTACTTTTCTTATGAAGCTCCTTATTTTCTATGTAAATAGCACAACAAGCATAGGTAATTTTAATATGGAAAGATTTTTAATACAGAAAGATTATTATTATAGGATCATAAAATAATTCAGGTTGGAAGGGACTTCAGGAGGTCTCCAGTCCAACACCTGACTCAAAGCAGGGCCAGCTTTGGGGTTAGACCGGTCTGTCCTGGGTTTGGTCCAGTCAGGAGTCCAAAGATGGAGACTGTGCAGAAGTCATCTTGCAAGAAAATTCAGTATCTTTCTAATGCTGAAGATAGTACTTACTGAATATAAAAATCAGATTTTCAAATAGGTATTGCACATAAGTATTCTGTTTGCAGATCAATGTATTAGGTCATTTCTGCCATGCTTTTTAGAACAGCCATTTATATGCAGTCATAAAGCCGTCTGCATTTTTGCAATATCTTAACTGCTTAGCATGCCATGTCCTTCCAAGTGTGCGCTACCTTCCATACGAAGTTAGTGGAGCATGACTGCAGCTATAAGTTTTATTCTTGGATGATCTCTGTCTTCTCCTCAAACTCTTTTTTCTGCTTCTATTAAAAAACACCAAGAATTTAGAGCAACTATTTAACTATAAAGCTGCTGTATATTTGCCCCTGGCTTAAAACAAAGGGAAGAATCTGCTTATGTAATAATTTTGGAAGTGCTTTAAAGAGATATTATTTATCTCAAGAATTAAAGAATTGTCTTAAATGAGAAATAATACCCAGGAGATTCAGCTTCACTGACGATATAGCAAGCTTTTTCATACAGCATACAAATTAAGGTAATGTTACATTCCCTGCCTAGCAAAGACAGTTTATACTTAGGAAATTCATGACCATGATATGTTTTTTTTTTAAAAATGGCTAAAAACAGGGGAAGGTTTTTCAACATTTTTTATTTCAGAATGTTCTTTTGATTAGATCTGATGTTTGTTCTGCTCAGTACCACTGCCTTTCAAAGGGGTCTGTGGAAACAAGAGTGTGAAATTCTGCATTTCATGTGAAAGTATGACTGACAAGTGTTGAGGTTCATATGGTTTGGGGCAGCCCTTCCTCAGGATACTGTCTGCTCTTTTGTAGAAGTAGAAAACACACTAAACAGAGGAGGTGAAGCTGGGAAGGAAGAGGCTGCTTTGAATGACAGGGAATTTGGCTGGCTGATATTCAAGTGTCGATGTCTCTGGGATGAGTTTTCCAGTTTCAGGCCGGAGGGAAGGAGTGGGTGGAGAGTGCATGTGAAACTGAGATTTCTGCTCCTGGGTTCACATGAAGAAATCTCAAACAGCTCAGTATTTAATAACCTGCTAGGTACTTTACCAGGCAGTGTAAACACCTGTGATTGCATTTTCAAAAATCAAGTCTGGTAATGTCCAAGTAGCTGCTTGTTCCTTGGCCCTGTTCTGAGGTGGATGGTTGGTCTTGATCCAGGGAAGTGCTGGCTGTACCTCATTTTGCTGGTGCTTGATGCACAAGCTGAATAAGTTTCTGATCGCTGAATATATTTTAATTATCTCTTTGATTGTTCAATATTTAAGTATATATTTTGTAGTCATTCTTTGGAATTGAATTCATACTGATGGCCATCTTTCCAGGTAAAAGGATGAGGCCGTGGTTAACTTTAACTTGCAGTACTATTTTTAAGACAATTCATGAATGTTGGCTGTCAGCTTTACGACAAGCATATTGGTTAGGTTCACGTAGAAGTAGTACAAGGAGTTATTTCTTGCTTTATTGTTTTGTGACATCAAGATTTTCTATGTCCATGATGAAAACATCCAGTAACCAGGTGAAACAACACTACCACTCTAGCTGGGTCCTGGTGATTCCAAGCCGATATGGATTACTGACCACAGTATAATGGGTCTACAAGGGCACCTTTTCTAAAGCCCCCTTTTCTAGATCTTCTTACTGGCCATTACCAGCTTTGTCCCACTTTATTTCCTGTCCCACAACTTGTTTGACAGCAAATGTAAGAGTATAACATCTTAGAGTAATTTGTATCATCGTTTAAAAGAGTTTGGTGAGAATTTAGCATTTTTACAATGACTTCATTTCAACAGTGTGACGCATTTGAGAAGACCTTGCCTGCAGTCCCCAGAACTTCCCTGCAGAGGTTCACTTATTGGAACCTGTCTGGAAATAAAAGCCACAGGGGTACAATGATAAAATAGTTTTCTTCACAATATTAGAAAAGTCTGCCCAAGGAATTAAACATTTTTTTGTACTTTCATGAGAATTCTCTAGCAGTTTGCAAAGTGCATATTTCTGTAGCAACATGATGTTCAATTCATGTCTATTTGCATATAATTCAAGCAGCTTTAAAATTTCTTTTGTCACCTATCATTCAGAAGGATATACAAGAAGTAAACAGTATGGAGAAATTTTTGCTTGACAGCTATAGTCAGGCCATCTTCAGGAAGGAGACCCTGAAAACTATCCTCTTATCCAAACTTCCAAAACCTTTTGAACAGCTGGAAAACTTCCAAAAGTCCTTTCAGTGTTTGTTTGTTTCCCTGTTATTTTTGGCATCGTACAGTTCCATAATGCATATATTTTGTTTCCATTTTCTGACTGATAGCTCCAGCATTTTATACTTAGTGGGCTAATCAAGCAAATAACATTGTTCAGTACTGGGAAGACATGAATGTGTTATATGTCTGGTTCTCTCCCTCCTGTAAATAGTGCAGGTTTTTTCTTTGCAAAAAATGTACCAGGTAAGGAACGGACCAAAATGTTGGCTTGAGAAGTATGATTAGTAGAATGGGTCCACAGTACCAGTGATTCAGTCATCTGTCAGCCTAATAAATGGATTAGTGTAAGAGGTGTTCCAGTGGGGAAACGCAGCCCATAGGGTTTCCAGCTAATTATATTTAAGTTGTTTAGCACTGCTGGGAAGCAGCATCCAGGCAATTACTGAAAGCTTTGATGCAGTATGCACTATTAGAGTGTGCGTTCAGAAACTCATTACCCTTTCGTGCTTGCGTTGGATGGATTCTAGGAAGCTGACATGAAACAGAGAGCAGGAATCAATAACTAGAAAGGCATTTTAGTTAGCTTCTGATCCATTTCCTGATTCAGCAGCTTCTAGCCTAGAGTGTTTCATACAATTGCTGTAATGTAAGGGGAAAATGCGACTTAAATATATTAATTACCCTATATATATGCATCTGGTTACAGTGATGTGTAGTTGAAGTTCCACCCAAGATGAAGTTACTAAAGGTCCTTTGGGGACAAGCCGCTCCCCAAATCCCCTGTGGCATGTCCAGAGTGCCTGCCATCTCTGTTCTTAGTAAGCTGATTGTAGCCATTTCTCCTAAAGCGTGACCTTGCAACGGTTATTTATGCCTCCACAACATCAAGATTATATTACCGCAGTGCCCATTGTATCCCACCTTCAAAATTTCTTGGAAACTACAGCTAATCCAAACCAAAACTGATGATATTGGCTACACATATTAAACCTTGTTTAAGAAAATTGTACCAGCTCTGTCTTTGCCACGGGCTGCAATTCACGTTACTGATGCACCTCGAGAAAACTGTACACAGTTTGCATTGTCCAAATGTGGGAAATAACAAATCCTTCCAGGTGCTGCTCTGCAGTTGGATACCTCCAAGATGTGCATGCTGAAAGCAATGCAGTATTTGCATAACCGGGGCTCAAAGACGGTAAAGTTCATTTCTTAGGTTAGAATGACAGATCTACGCGAGGCAAAAGTTACATGAATTAAACTAAATTGTGTGGTTTTCTTTTAAGCTTGCACTCTACTTTTAAATCAGTTAATGGCGGTTGTTAGGGCAGTGTAGAAGAGACTACATTTCTTCGTTTCTGTTTCTTCTTCCATGCTTTTGCCTGAGGTAGAGCTAAAAAGACAAACGAGGATTACAGTTCAATGCTTCTGAAGGGGTAATTCTTTCCCACCTACCTGCAGTATCGCAGATTTATTCATTAAGTGTGTGCTTTTTGTTTCATGTTTTAGAAAGTTCAGCAGAAATCTCCTGAGTTACTGTCAAGAGAGAAGTATTTTTTTTAATCTGGACTTGTTAATTAGAAAAATAGCATTCAGTTTGCCTGAGGGTTGGTAAAATAAATGTGCTATTTGATACATCTACATCTTTCTGATAAAATATCATCAGAATTGCTGGATTGTAGGCCACAGCATCCATGAATCCGTGTACTGTAGAAAATCCTCTTACAGTACTAAGCATTTTCAGTAGTGGTACCTGCCTTGGTTACCAACAGCTAAGCTTTCCATAAATTCATTATTATTGCTGAAAGTACTGCCCTATCAAATAATGCTAGATAGCTCATGTATCTCCCGTCTCTGAAACTATTATGCGTGATAGAATATCTACTACACTGAAATAAACAGCTGAAGCAGAAAAAAGCTAAAGCTGTTGAAGCGTCTGTGCAGGCAAAGCGTTGACTGTTGTAAATGATTTGGAGAGTCGATGCTGTAACTGTGGCTTCCAGTCTGCCTCTAAGACTGAGTGTATTGAGTTATTGTTCAGGATGCTAAAAGTTAATTTATCTCTGGGGGAGCCTCCATATAAGGGGTGGCAGAATATAGCCAAATCAAGGAGACCATGCTTTCGAAATTCTTCATTTCATGATGTCCACTAACTTTGAGAGAGTTAGTTAAGATGAAACATGAAAAGAATATCCACATGAAGTTTTGTGTTCCCTCGAGACGCTTCAAAGTGGCAGCCCAGGGTCTGTGAGCTGCACCTAAAAGACCGCTGTATTCTGGGGAGAGGCTCTCAAGTCTAAGTATTTTAAGTTTTTCTGGGAAGACAGGGGTTATTTCTGAGGGTTTTTTTGTTGCTTTGGCTCAGATTTTACCATGGGAAAACTTTTTGCGTTAGTACTATAATGAATATTTATTTCAAAGTTGGCTTTCTGATTTCTGACTGACTCATAACTTTGTTTCCTTTGTCAAATCTGAGCATTCGTCTATGGTGGATTTAAAATGAAAAAACTCTCCTAACTTACTTCATTTAAAGGAGGCAGCTATGGGGGAAAAATAGACACATAAGTGTCTTGAGAGGATTTTTTTTTTTTTTTTATCATAGCAAGCCATTAAAGAATATTTATTTACTCTATTTGACCTTAGGGCAAATACACTCACGTGCCTTTGGCATTGTGTGGCCTTTTCTGAAGAGAGATTGCAGTTCCAGTGCATAGGTTCTCTGTGGAAACAAGATAGAGAAACCTAGCACGTTGCGTTGCGTTGAAAATGGTGGTCCTGGTTTTGGCTCCATGTGACTGCAGTGTTTTCCATGATCCTTATACAGACTAATTGCTGGTCATGCCCGGGGGTAGCCACAGCTGTGGTTATACTGCTGTGATTATTTTTATGTGTGGTGTTAATCCATAAAGAAACTAAAAACCCCAACATATCAGCAGAAGTTTTGCAAATGGAATGTTCTCTTCCCTGATTCATACACTTTTTAGGAATTGCTTTACAAAATACATTTTAGGTCATTTTTTGCAGAAGGATGGCACAATTATTGATGTCCTATTGGAATCTTTCATATAGTCCTGGTATACAAGTATAATCCCCCAGGGGCTATTTGAACATATTAAAGCTGTTTATCAATTTGAAGAAAGCAAAATATTCACATTGTGTATTTCTTTCCCAGAGATACAGTGAAATCTCTCAAAAATGCTTTTGTAGTTCAGTGTCTGTTGAAGATGGCCTGTTTGTTGTTTAAACTCTCCTGTGCCTTTAAAAGCCAGATAGGAGGAGGATAATAAATTAGTCACCCAATTCATGTTTTTTTATTATGGAACAGTGTTAAGAGAAATGTGATGAAACAGAATAGCAGCATCACTGGTTTGGTTTCTGCTCATCTATGTTGTTTAGTAGAAAGAAATACAATGATTTAGCTGAAACCATGCAGAAATAGTATTTAAACATAGATGGGAAAAATAAGTATTTGAATCTATTTAGAGGATTCTATTTATTTATTTATTTATATTTAGAGGATTATCAATTTATTAGGATTCACAAAAACGTCTTCCTAAATTACGTGACTAATTTAAATCAAGAGTAAATCTGCTATACTATTTAGGTGCTCTCACCCCTAGCCACCTGCACAGTTGATAATTTCAAGTGCCTCCTATAAATCTGGCCCCTAATTTCAGTTTCCTGAAGTCATGCAGGTGCCCGTAAAAGGAAATCTACATATGAAGCAGTGGGTAAAAGCAGTACTTCATCTATGACCTACCAGATCCAGGCCTCCTTTAAGTGACTGTCACTTTATTGACTTCTCAATGTAAAGATGCTGTGCGGCTTGGCACTGACACTGGGCTTGTACTGTGGCAGCGGCTCTCCGACCAGCACTGTGGGGACACGAGTGAAAGGCAACGTTAGTATTCTTCAGTTAAATTTGCACTTCTGATATAAGCAAGGGTTTTCATATCGACTGGCTGTGTGTGAGTTGGTGTCAGGGTTTTCCATGGTTTTGCTTCATGGAGGTTGCATCCAATGGAGCAGCTGAGAGATAAAGAGATCGATGGATGTATTTGCGTTGTTTGGCTGGCTTTTGTGTTTTCAAAAGCAGGGCAACATCCAAAGTCAAACCATATGTACTACATTTACACTCAGTGAAAATTAGTGAAATTTTTTAACTTTTATTTTTGGTTGATATTTCAACATGGTTAAATTTCCTGGCAGCTTAGCACCCCAAGGCACAGCCACAGCACTAACGCTAGCTAAATTGATTGACACTTCCTATATCTTTCCTTATCTTTGCTTAAGGGACAAAATTTTTAAGGTTGCTAACCAGGAGAGCAGTTCGGTGTAACGTTTGGGACATTTCTTGTTCTCATTTCCTTCTCTCCTCCCATTCCCCCTTTTGTGAGAAGCCTGTGCTACTTGTGTGCCCAGAGTAAGGCTGTGGCTGCAGGGGGAGGGCTGGAAGGGTGGTGCTGCGGGGCCACGGCGGCACCTGGATTTCAGCTGAAGTGGGGAACCGCTTGTGTGACCAACTGAAATACCCTGGTTGGAAGTGTTTTCTGCCCAGAGAGCCTTGCTGCCCGCAGGGACGAGACTGGCAAGCTGTTAGTAACACAAAGCACTGCTATTCGTTGCTCTGTGCCTGTGGAATGGAGGCACAGATTCAGAGAGCAGCGTTGGTATTGCCTGCCTTCAATCACCTTACTGATGGCCCGAGTGACCCTTGTAAAGAGAGGTCCTGCTGCTGCTCTCCTGTGACCAAGTCCTTTCAGGTCAAGGAGGAAAGAATAGGCTTCCTAAATTAGAGGCCGTAATATTATTCTCAGCAGAATTTAGTCCACCTGTCTCTGGAAGGATGGTTGTAATTCTCTGACTCCACATATGGCCTGAACACACACCCACTCTCTCACTACATATGTGTGTATATGTGCATATGTGTCACTGTGTGTGCTTAGTATGCACAGTGCTCATCACCGTCCAGTGCTTTAGTTACAAAGCTAGACAATTGTTTTGGATCATAATATACTTAATTTATGACCAGGAAGGGAGGACTACATCACTTGGTCTCCCTTTCTCCTTATTGCAAACTTTGCCTATCTGTATGAAACCCAGTAACCTGTATATGACTATACGATAACATGGATTTTCACAAAAAGTCTTCTAGAAAAGTCCCAGTAAACCTTAATATCAACAAATGGAGAATCTCCGCATTCTCCTTTTGATCGCTGCGCTAACGGTTAGTCACAGGTGATGAAAAGCATGTGGTTTATTTCTCATTTGAATTTGGCGTCAGCTTCCAGGTGCTGATTTGGTTTATGTCTACCCTTCTTTGCTAGATTAACAAGCAAGTTGGTACTCAGTATTTTCACCCCATGAAAATACTTAGGTGCTGTAATAGGGTCATCTTTCTTTTTTTTATTTACATAAACTATACAAGTTGAACTATACAAATATTTCATATTAATGTATTTTCTGCAGCACTGTAATCACTTTTGCAGCTGTATCCTGTGATCTCTGGTGGGGTTTTTTCAATTTCTTTCTAAATTGTGGAGACCTTAATCCTATTGTAAGTAGTGATAGGTTGTAATGTTGGTATTACCAATGAAAGTTTAAATGTTAAAGTTTAAAAAAATTCTGTCTTTGCATACTGTTTATTTCAAAGCTTATATTAGCAGTTATTTCTGTACGAAATTAGATTTTCAGAAACTCTTTTATTGTTGAGTAAAGCCTTATGGGTAGGGGCATCTGCTAGCATGGTAAATTATTACAACCATCCACATGTATGCTTTCACACAATTGTAAGGGAACTGTATATAACTTTTAGGTGTCACTGACACTTATGGGTAATAGAATAATAATAATAATAAAAAATAAATTATATCTTTTAATCTCTAATTTGTCTCTTTCTCCTTGCTTCATTCTTGAAAATCATTTATTTACTTGGCTCTAAACTTCACACAAAGAACTTTTTCAGTAGAGAAGCAGAATGAATGTTTTTACCAAAAGGTTGTCTGGCAAGGTCACCAAAGCTGGTCTTATTATAGGATTCAATTAGCTCTTCCAGGCTGTGTTACCAGTGCTGCCTGTACTGATACCTTCTGCCTGCTCTGTAGCAACGTGGGAAGATGAATGGCCTTTAAGTGATCCCATCACCGATAAAAGTGATTCAGTATATAAAATTTGTAAACAGAACAAATGAAAAGATGGCCCAACCAATTTATGAGTATAATTATGACAGAAAGAATTAACACAATTTCTTCAATAACAATACTTACATCTACAGTGCTACAATATGAGTATCTGGTATTCTACGTTGCTCTTTAAAACCCATGAGTCTTGCAGAAGCCTTCAGCACAGATGAGCCAGTTATTTTCCTGGTATTTGTCATCAGAGCAGCCTCAGTGTGTGTTAGTTATTGTTGCGTAGCATAATGTCAGAGTATTGAATAGTGATAATTTTAATTTGGATTTTCCCATAAGACATGGAGAAGTTGTAATAAAAAAATCCTCTAATTGTTACTTGGATTTCAGATTTTATGTTTACACAGAGTTACGATGCTTGAGTATATTATATTTTGCATAAACATAACATGGTCCACAGGAAAACGAGATGGGAGGCAATTCGAAAATAAGATGGAGAGATGACAACAGTCATCTCCAAAATGACATCTGAGAATTAGATAGGTAATTATGTAGGTACCCAGGTAGATGGAGGTTCATATGCATTCAGTAGACAAAGCCAGAAAAACTTTGGACTTCTAGCTGATATATTGTTGATACTTCACGATGCTTAAATAGTCATTTCTTGACCCTTGTATAGTCATTCACCACTGATTAGAATAGGTGTAACTTTCTCAGGTGAGTAGTTGCACTTGGTTGGATGGTGTACTTGTCTCACAGTGTTCTAAATGAGAACATGTAGTAGTACTGCAGACTGAGAATTAGAACTGGATTTACGAAAGCTTCTCATGGTGTGTTTAAATATGTTATTTATTAAATTAATTGTATCATAAAATGATCTTTAATGTATAGCTTTAAAAGCTGTAAGACATTTGCGTGGAAGAGTATAATTAATTTTAAAAGTCTCCAATGAATATCTCATTTCACTTTACAGCATTTAATTATAAGATTATATAGACAAAAACGGAGCATAAGACTTAAGGCTTGAAATGCAGGGGTAGGAAACTAGTCAAGATACTTGGCGGTTGAATGGCAGAGGTAAATATAAAATAAGGCTTTACTCATCGTGCTCGATGGCAGGCATGGAAAAGCCTGCGAATAGGTTTACTGTTGCAGAAGAATGCCAGGCTATCTTTCATGTTTGATTTTCATAAATGCTTTCCTTTAGACTTTCCTCCAAAAACATACAGGAAGGTAATTTCTTTGGCTTACTTCCTTCTTTCTGCACAGAAGTGATGCTCAATCAATTCCCACTGGAAGCTTTCTCAGGGAGCACTTTTGTGTCCCGCTGCTGTTGTGGGGCAGTGCGCTGGTATTTCAGTCCCACGCTCAGCGGCGGTTCTGGATGAATTGCTTGCTGATGTTATACTCGACCAAAGAGGCTGAAAATAGTTGAGCCAAGCTCAGGGTGCATTAGGATTCTTCCAGGTTCCTGAAAAAGTGCACGGCTTTACAAAGCACTTGAATGCTGTGAGTCGCTGGGGCTTGCCCTTGCCTCTCTCATTCTTGCTGTGATGGGTGCTGGGATTTTTCCACCTTGCGGTTCTGCCAAAGCTCCTAACTTGGGAGCTCGTACGTTGGCAAACGCCAAAAGCAAAAGGAGTCAAATGCTTGTGTCTTGATGAGGTGATGGAAAGTGGCTTGACGGGTCCCTCTGTCTCTCCTTGCAGCCCTCTCAGCTGTCAGATGCGGTGATCTCCATGGTAACTCAAACCCCCAGACTCTCGACAGCAGCCTGCGAGGAGCAGCATTCAGCAGCTCAAGGGTCTCACGACCAGGTAAGCCAAAATTAACCACCAAACAAGAGCTTACCTCGGGTACGCAGTTTTGTATCCAACTGCCTTTCAGGTTTTTCCCTGGTGAAGCCATCATACAGTTAGTTCCTAGGCATATACATGATGATGTACTTCTACCGGTGCTGTCATTGAAGGCTATGGCAGTCGAGCTCTCTCAAATAGAGACCTTTGACAAAAAATCTACATTTATTCAGGGTAGTCTTTTGAGCTACGGATTGAAGAGCCCCAAAGCAAAATAGTACTGTATGATTCTTTAAGTGGCTTTGGTGTGAAGTAATTGCTATGGTAGGAAATAACCCTAAAACACATCAGTAGTAAGATCTGTCTTATCACTGTCAGTACTGCCTGGTCACTAACATTAGGCTTGAGCTCTCCTACCTGGAAAGGACCAGAGACTGTTTCTGCGTTCATGTAACATTCATTGGTACTCTGCAGTCTTTTCAAATTGACGCTGCGCTCTTTTCACACAAGGGCCTTCAAAATTCCTCCTGTGCTAATAACAGCATGTGGGGCATTCTGGTTAACATCTTAAGGAGGTACAGAATTCTTCCCCCTTTTTTTGGTGAATTATGGAGAAAACATCAAGAACAACCAAGATCATTGCCATCTTGGGAAAACAATACAGGGGTTATACAGCTGTAGTCATTATTCTGGTATCACTAATGCTGTGAATGAAAATAGTATCTCTGGTCTTATGCATTTATAAGTGGGGAGGGGGTCATTACTCCTTTTTGTCATAAGGTTTCACTGGCATTTGCATTGAATTGTTTCTGTGCCATGAAGATTGGTTCGTTGGTTGGTTTTTTTTTAAGTCCTCGGTTTCCATGCACCGTTGTCTGGGTATTACCTACATGTTCTTTCTTGCTACATGGGTCTAATTGGCCGTAATACACTGTCGCCATTGTACAAAGCAATCCATATGACTCTCAATAACCACTCTGCTACTTTTGTTAACCAATCTGAAAACTTTTGTGCCATAGCAGCTATCAACAATATTTACTTCTGTATCATTGATGGTATGCCTAGATAATGTTGAGATAGTACCAAATGATTTTATTGGGGTAAGGTAGAGCACTCTTCTTCAATTATTATTTCCTGTTAACAACTACTATTTTATATCTCCATCTTAATCACATTTGATGATACTGATAATAATTTCTTACTCTGAATGTTGTGTGGCTGTAAGCTAAATGTCATTCAGAAGTCTGTGTACTTCATCTATGGAGTAACTTATATTGACCACAATTTGTAACTTTTATAAGATGACTAAATCAAAGGTTTGTGTTTTACTGACCAAGTTTCTATAAAATGGTGTTGACTGGCATCAGTTTTATTCATGTCACTTGCCAGTGAATTTATCCTTTATCAATTGGCTGGTTATTTTGCCTGGGATTAATAGTGGCTTAGAGCTCTATAATTACTGAGATCATACCGCTTACCATCTTCAAATATTAGCAGAAAATGCTAGCAGTCTCACTGAATTTCTTTGGTGTTACAGAATGTATTGAAAATTAGCATCATTGAAATGATACTCTCGCAAACACTTTCAGGACTCTAAGGCACAAATTATCTGGGTGTGCTAATTTAAAGTTGTCTTTTAACATTCATTTTGGTTATTAATGGCCTCCTTATCTGTAAAATTGCTTTTTTTCTACTTACAGGCAAGAACGTTTTTGTTGGTTTGAGGTTTTTGTGCATAGCGTATTTGTATTCTTTTAAGCATGAATCAGAAGTTGGAGGCCCTCTGCTTTCTTGTCTGTTTTCTTTAGCCCAAAATTTCCTATTTAAATTAATTTCTAGCTGAGGGTTGGGTTTTTTATGTGAAATGTATATTTCAATCTAATTACAGCCTTAACCCAGAATTAGTGTGGGTTTTTTTTGTCACAGGTTGCCTTTTTTGGCCTTTTTAATAGTGGCCTGTGGTCCCTGGTGGCAGTAGGGTAGAGAGAGTCCTTCCACACTTTCATCTTTGGTTTCTCCCAAGTCCATAATTTTCCTTTGGTTGAGTGGGCCAATGAACTTCCATTCTGGTGATTAACTAAACTTTACATATTGAATACGCAGGTCCAAAGTATAGTTATTCTTTTGGTATTAGAAAAAGAAAAATTTAGGAGTGCCTTATGTGTTACTACTGTCTGCACGGTATTTCTATCTTACTTCTTTCAGATGGACGTCCCTCATAGTACTTTTCATGTTTTACAACTTAAGGAGCAGATCACCTCGCGCTCTGATACGGTTTGGTGGTTTGCTTTATCTCACATTACCAACAGTATATCCTCCTGGGATCTGCTAGCATATTATCTCTATGCATTCAAGATCCTGTGCCCCTGGCTTATCAATACTTCTGAGAGATAACAGTGCCAATAATGTTGAGTATCATCTTCTATTTCCCTTACTGTGTTTAATAACAGGTTTCCCTGAAAAGTCAGAAATTACGATTTTAATGTTTTAATTGTGGAGACCTCCCAAACAGTTTAAATCAATAGCAACTATACAAATTACTTCCTTGTAAACAAGAGTTTACAGCTACTCTTAACTGCTTCCTTAGTCTCTGATTCCTGCCTCCACTCTGGTGTCCATATGGAAAGTTGAGTTTGTACCACCTCTGTTTCTGTAACCTCCCAGTTTACTTTAGAAGCTTTTTGCCAGCCCTAGTTCACCCTTATCCAAAGAGAGTAACCGCATGCCAGTGAGATGAAGCTTATTCCCTAAATACAGCTTGTTTTTGCCATGGATGTGAGTTGCTGTCCCAAAGGCCAGAACCTCTCAACTTTTCACCAGATACATAGCCAGTTATTGATCATCAGTCTTTTTACTTTCTGTCGCTCTAAAGATCAGGTAGATCTCCAGGATCTCTTTCACGTTCTTCCTTCTGAAATGTGCAGCTGGTCTTAGGCTAGCCAGAGATTTTGTAAGGAGGAATGATGGTACATGCTTTAGCACTTTTCCATCTCATAGTAACACTGGGACTTTTCCACTAGGGAATGTTTATCACCATTCTATAGTGAGGACAGAGCCAATACAGGAGAAAATGTCATGTTTCGAATAAAGAAGCTCTAGGAAAATTTCATATAACTTGCTAGAAATTCTGATTTTGGAGTTATTAGGATCAGCAGTGCAGATCTGCTTGGATGGTTCTGTTAACGATTGCTTATCTGAACCATTATGAGGAAACCCAAAAACAGAGAAAAACATTAAGATTTTACAAAGTTAGAAGTCATTTTTAGTGGATCTTCCCTTGTGCCTGGGAATGGACCACAGAAGTTTCTTCCGTCCTGTTTTTTACTAGTTTAGTTGCCCAAGCTCGGGCAACAATTTTTGCATGATGAGTGTCAGACCACTTTAGTACTTTCTACTAGGTAGGCACCAAAATAATTTCCTGAGTTAGTAGTGGCTTTTGAAAGTCATGGTCAAAATTACTATCAAGACTAATAAAAATAAGTTTTCACAAAATATGAGCATGTTCATTTCATCCCATGGATTCTTGCTGTTATCATTGTTTATTATTGATATGATGGAGGTGACAATGAGAAGAGGCGGACTGCATCAACATCATGTGTGGTATGTTGTATGAATGCATAGAGAATAGTAATATCTTGTCTAGAAAACCTTAGAGTGTAAAAAGCAAGATGAGACAGAGAAATGAGGCAAAATTAGATGCGAGAACATGGAGAACTGCGGGAGTTCGTTAGAAACAGTAGGAGTATGCACATGATACCTAGGAAGAAACAGATCACCCTTTATTACATTGATGTTTATTGTATGAATTAGTTACTTTGAATTTAAGAACAAGATGGATAGGATGTAAGTTGAAGATATTTCAAACGTATCAGCTGATACACTGAACAGGTTTCTGTTGTTCAAGGAGCTTGGAATTGGGTGTAGTTTGAGAATGTCACAAATGAAATGTGATGGTGCAAGTTGTGACTATTTTTGGTGCAAGTGCACAGGCACAGATTGGCATAAGAAAATATTCAATATTCTTTTTGAAAAATATTTCCAGAACAGTATTTTTCAAAAACATTGCAGAAGCATTCTTTTGGTGTGATTGAGAAGAATGTTTCATTGTATATGGGTCAGCATTAAGATGGTTGATTTTGATGAAATGCGTGTCATCTTTTTACATAAGAACAACATTGCATTTTATACAAGGAAAGTAAAAGAAACTGTCATCAAAGAGTTGGCTTGCAAGTGCATGAGCTTGAAAAGTATTAGAATATACCCGTGCATACTCGGTCCTTTACAACTTTTATACTTTTTTTACAATTAGTGATTTTTAATGGTTTGGTTTCATTTATTTAGAACTTTATCAATGGTATTGCACAGGCAGGGAGAGAAGCTTTATGGTAACAACAGATGCTGTTGGCACTGGATCCCACCGAATCATTTTGTTAGTCAGTTAGATTTATGAACTAGAAAAACCAAAGTACTTTTAAACAATGTTCTCTAATATATAATTCTTGGTTTTAGTTACTAAACTGTATTGATTTTGATTTCTAAAATTGTTTTTCAAGTATTGTCAACAAATAATACGGCACCTGTGGGCCTATACATGAACTATTCCCTTTGACTGCTCAGCATTCATTATTCATAGTGTGTGGTTATTCTTAAAAGTCACATGGCATTGTGTTTATTCACTGAAAAATAGTGAACTGTTGGCATAATATTTTTTAAAATAGGCGTATTTTAAAATAACATAAAAATAAACATTCTTTAAATTTGCAGCTGTTTCAAGGCTAAAGCAGAGTTTTATTTATGCATTCCCTTATACTTCTCTTACAACTTGGTGAATCATAGTTAACTGAACTCTGGCTTTATTCATGAAATATTACTTAATCAGTACTTTTTGACCTTTGAGCCAAGTCGGAAGACAATATATCTAGCTAGAGCATGAACTTGTTTATTAGGTAACAATTTTTATGCCTTTGCATTGCGCTGGAGAGATGAGGAAACTACTATTCCAGTCATGGCCAACTTCTGAGATACTTGCTTTGAGCCTTCCTGTTATATGGTAGCATTTTAAACTGCTGCTAGTAGAATAAGATTACTGCTCTTTTTTGTTTGTTTTCTTTTTAAAAAATCTTTTTTCTTTAACACAGCTTAGGTTACAAGGAAGGTTTTCAGTGATAGTGAAGAGAGGCTTGAGGATGCTAGCATTCCAAAATAAGATGGTAAAATGCATTGTCCTTTGATTTTTAAACTAAGCTGGTGATTATTTAAGGCATAATTTGGACCTTTTTGGGCTGGGCTGTGACAATCCTGTACTCTGTGTCCTTTGATTTGTAGAGCACATTAGGATATCACATTCGCTGTGCCAGTCACTTGAAAGCACTAGTAATAGATACGCAGGGTGGAGAAAGACAATTTTTTTTTTGTAATTGTTAGTAAGTGTATATTTATCTTAGCTGGAGTGCCAGATTAAGCAAAAGGTACATACTCTATGAGCATGCCACCCCGCCACAGAGTGGGTGAGAGTGGAGCTCTGAGTTGCCTGAAACTGCTCCTATGAGTTTGCTCAGCAGAGACTTCACGTGGGCAAATGGTTCTTCTTCATCTGTCTGAAGTCTGCTTAACCTGTCTGGGCAGAACTGTGGAAATTTGCCCAGGTCAGTGAATTCAGCATAGGCTGTGGCACTCTTGGAAAACTCAGGTATGTCCTTCTATGTGTACCATACAAACACTGTGTGTGTAGCACATTCCAGAGACATCGTGTCTTCTGCAAACTACCTATAACAAGGGACTGTGTATGTGCAGTAAATCTGCTGCTTCCCAAACAGAATTAAGACAGTTTTCCTCTGAAGAACAGGATTTTCTGTTTTTTAAAGGTTGGGTCACTTGAAGCTTTTGTTTTAACTGAGTTATTTTGTCATATTTTTCTATAGAAATGGAATTACTACAGGCAGACTAGTTAAACATACTCCTAGGTACCTGAACATCTCATGCAGTCGTCCCACACAGAAACATGACACGTAATGTAATTATTCTTTCAGTAAGTTGTTTCTCTATAAATTAAGCTTTGGAGATATATATAGGATCTGTATCACTATTTACGTATTTGTAAGAGCTGTTCCTTCCTGAACGGCTTTGATTTAATGGAACACAAATACAATTTATGAGTAATCATACTATTATGTAGATAGTACATGATAAAGATTTGTGCCCAATATACAGATTAACATCAGTTAATTTCAGAAGAATTTCCCTCTTCAGGCAGGCTGTGAGCATTTTCACATGGTATCTTACTGTCTAATCTTCACTCTGAATGCTGGAAGTGAAAAGAAATTAAATTATTTTTTCTCAGAAGTTTACTTACCTATAGCAGTGAGAGTAAAGATGTAGTTCTTCAGTGTGAACTGGTGAGATTTCAGGTATAATTAATCAAAGTGGAATTACAAGCACGTCATCACTGATACTACATTTTCACTTATACACCAACGTAACAGGTTCACAGTTGGCTTTGTAATGGAGTACCTTGGCCCAAGCTTCTCTTTCATAAATGTGATTACACCGACATAGTAAAGTTGTTGCAATAGTAAAGTTGGAGAGTGAAGAATTGCCGCAGAAAAAGCTGCGATGATTTAAGCTGTTACAGAGCCTGCACCTGAACTGAAAGAGCAATGCACCTGAGTGTCCCTGACTTTCTCAGTGCAAAGTCTGTTTCCAGCCAGCTCTTGCTGAAGTCTGTTAAAACGTACTGGGATGCTCTAGCTTTAAAACAGGCAAAGAGAGACCGGGGAGTCTCTTGCTCTGGTTCAGCTGTGAAGGACAGTAAACTCCAGTTAAGGAGCAGAGGCAAACAACTGCAGCGCACCCAGTTTTACATCAGTGCAACCATTTGTGCAGTATGTCTCAAAATAGTCTTTGTATTGACTCGGGCAAAGCCCATTCCCTTTGAATAATCCATAATGCGTTCAGACCTTCACACGTGAGATGGCTTCCCAGGGTTGTAAAGTGCTGTATCATCTCTTAATAAATGGTTCGGGAGACTGGGCTAATGTGGTTGTTACCTACTCAGAAAATATATGGGGAAGAGGAAAGGCACTCTTTCAAACAACGTATCCGTTGTAATAAAACAAAGTGTTTTTGTAATTTTTGTTATATCTGAGATGGTTAATGTTTTTTTTTATCGGTTACTCTGTGAGCTGCAACATACATTAGCAAGCATCCCAAATCTCTTGTAACATGAACTGTGTTTATCATCAACTTAAATCAGTTTAAATAAGCTTAGTTCAACTGATGCATGCACAAATGAATTTCCCTTTTATCTAGCCTGCTTCCAGTCCTAATAAACAGAATGATCAATCATATGAGCCGCCTTCTATAGCATGATTGTGTATCTCTGATCGAAGAAATGTACAATAATTTCTCTCTAGTCCCTGCTTGGTTCCTCCCATAATCAAGGACTCTGGATATAATGATTCACCTCAATCATTTTTACATTCTTTGATAGAAAACGGAAAAAAAAGAAAAAAATTTTTTTTTAGTTTCTATGTTTGAAGAATGATTACATTCAACATTGTAAAACTAAATTTAAAAGCATAAGATATTTTCATCCTCCACAACACAGAAAAGATGCCAGTCTGACTCAGAGAATTGTTCATAAAAAAAAAAGGCAACAATACCATGTTTTGAAGAGTATGGTTATCTATACTTATCCTTATTAGTAATAGCTGGTCTGAGGCCACTTGCGCCTTTCTTACTGATTCCAGTGAGTCTGAGACTGGCTAGGCATTTTCTTTCTTGATTGAAATATGAAGTGCCAAGCAAAACCTGAGGTTAGCTTAGTGAAAGATACTAGGTAAAAACCCAACAATTAAAGCTTCCCTGTAGGTTACTGGTCGAGAGCCTCCTTAACAGATTAGCTACATCACGTACCTTATTCCCATATGGAACTGGAACTGGCCTGTAAATTAAATTATACTTTTATTTTTATGCTGAACTATTTATACTTGTCCTGGTTTCAGCTGGGGTAGAGGTAATTTTCTTCCTAGTAGCTGGTAGAGTGCTGTGTTTTGAATTTAGGATGAGAATAATGTTGATAACACACTGATGTTTTTGTCATTGCTGAGCAGTGCTTATGCTGAATGAAGGACTTTTCTGCTCCTCACACCGCCCCACTAGTGAGGAGGCTGGGGGTGCACAAGAAGCTGGGAGGGGACACAGCTGGGACAGCTGACCCCAACCAACCAAAGGGACATTCCATACCATATGGTGTCATGCTCAGTGTATAACCTGGGGAGAGTTGATCCGAGGGCACCAGCTGCTGCTCGCGGAGTGGCTGGGCATCGGTTGGTTGTTGGTGAGCAATTGTTTTTCATTTGCATCACTTGTCTTTTCTTGGGTTTTATTATTAGTAAGTTCAATGTTAAAAACTTGCTTAATATTAGAATATCTTCTTATGCCTTTAGAGAAATTAAATGCAGAAAATATGCTTATTTGTCCTTTGAGCTTTCAAGTTATGAACTTTGTTCCAAAAAAATTTTGACATGAATAAGTTTTGACATTGAGATGAGTCTTTTCCTCTATATTAAAAATTGAACATCATCATGCAAAAACAATGGTCCTTTTACTGGCACAAAAGAAGGGTGTAGTGCACCTTTTTGAATAAACATTGTAATTTGGCCTTAAATGAAACCATATCTCCTTGTTCCTTACGTGATTCCATTCCATGAATACAGATATTAAAAATCTTTGGTAATTTGCTTCAAAATTTGACCTCAAACGTAAATTAATCCCATGTTTTAAAAACATATTACTTTAGGTTTTAGCACAATAACCTCATTTTACACTGCCAGTTTCATGGGTTTTTTGCACATTCTTTATTTTTTGAGCCAGAAGTTCAGCTGTGATAAAATATGACTAAGGCTAAACTTGGTATCTGATATGCCAGGAGGTCTTTCCAGCCATGTTTTCCCAAAACATTGCTTCAAACCTTTCCAGATTATACGGTATCATTCCAATATTTTTGTTCGTTTCCTTCTTTTAAACAACTCTAGCTTTATGTCAAACCATTTATCATAGTGGGATGATTCTGTTTTAAACAATTTGAGTTGATAAATCTCTATTTAATAGTAAACTGGAGCGGCTGTTTTCCTTTTTTATGTATGCATTTGATTTCTCTTTAGATACTGATAGATCTTTGCAAATTATCTGCTCAAGAGTAAGCCCAAATATTTTTAATTCATCCTAATTAGATAATGTTTTCGAAGCCCGTTAATATATACAGTCCTTGCAAGCTCAAAGAGTGAAAATTCTCCCCATAAGTAGATGTCTAAAATTATGCAAAGATCATTAAAAAAAAAAGTAACAAATACAGTATCTGTTTTAAATAAAATAACCCAAGGCCAGAGCAGCAAAAGTCAAGACAGCAAAGCTATCTGTGGTGACATGGATCTGAAGTCTGTGCTCCAGGGCATGGGGAAGGGGATCAGTAGAAGCAGTTGGGTCAAGGAGGTTGGGAGTAGGAAAGAATGGTCTGATAATCCCAGTGGGGAGGCTGGAGCCTAGGAATCCTTTGAGTTACTCCACTCCATAGTTGCTTGGTTGGCTAGTGCAACCAAAATCTAAAAAATGACGGAAAAACTTGGTATATCTCTGAGGTAGATTAAGCCTGTTGTTATTGCCTATTACCAGGTTTGTGGTAGGTATAAATACAAATTTGCCAACTGTTTTCCTTTTTTTTTTGCCCTAGAAACTAACCATCTTTCTTTCCTTTATATTAACTTCTCCACCCATGTCAATATTTTGAAAATTTACAAAATGTCCTTACATAGAATTGCCATTTCTCTTGCAGTACTTATTTCAGTCATTCCCCAAAGCTTTCATGGTGCCATATCTCTGAGAGCTCTCTCCTCTTACGTGGTTGCCTGTCCTGTAATCAGTGTGTGTTCTCACCTTGCATACAGCTTTGTGAGTAAAGAGTATCTTAACATTGCTGGAGGTTTTTTGAAAGTTAGCCTCTTTGCATATGTTCTTCTCTTGACTCTGAAGTCTGTTTTGGGTTAGGATTTCACAGTAGAGCGAATATTGAGGACTTATTGCTAGGTGATGATCTGCATCATTATATTATGTTTTGCATCCTAAAATTTTGGCACAAATATATTGGGAGACAAATGAGATTGCATTTGTATGGATTTAAACTGTTGTTGCTATGCAGTGGAAGAATCGCACGTCCCTTTGAACAAGAGAGAAAATAGGAGTGGCCTTGTTATTACAGGGATGGAGGAAAAAAAAATTTCTGGGGCTGCAGCATGTTCATTACTACCGGAGTTGATGTGTTGACGAAATATTTTAGGTATATGGGTTTTGCTGTGGCTTTGTCCCAGTTGTTCTAGTTGACCACTAAACTCAGCCCCAGGGGCTGTTTACATAATTTTAATTATACTTTTCAGTAGATTTAGAGAGAGTTTACACAGCAGATTTTATTCATCAAATGGTTTCTTGGTGTTCTAGAAGCTTGCATCATTCTCTTTATTGTAGTTGTTTGTCTTGAGAAGATACCAGAAGCTGGAAACGGGGGATTTAGCTAAAAACTGTGCAAAGACAGCAGATCTCAGTCTCTCCCTTATGAAGGTGTTATACCTTGGAAGGCAGATGCTGAGCTGTTTACAACAGACGTGATCGCTCCGTTCTAAATTAAATCTTCCCGTGATGGTTAGCATGGAGCTAATCAAATCACTTGCACCATTTGATCTGGTCCTGTCGCCTTTCATTATCAAAGCTCATTTAAACTGCTTTAAACTAGAACTGAACTGATAAAACAGATAAATTCATGCATCTGTGATCACATTTTCCTACTGTTGTATTTTGTGTTACCTGAGCCTATCTGATGCATTTTTTAGGGCATAAAAACCCCTAAAACCAATGACAAGTTATTGTATACTGTGTATTGTATACTGTGTCTGTAATATTAATAGTAATATTAATACTATTAATTCAGCCGCTCTTAGTTTTGTTTTGAACAATGCAGAAGAGCTTTTCATTACCATGTAGAGTATTTAACTAATATAGCACATAAAAATTAACATTTTGCCCTTTGAAATTACCTCCTTTCCTTCTGGATCATAGGCAATATATATGAAATTATTTGGTCATTGCTTTGAAAGCACAGTGACTTTTTTCCGCTAGTAGTTTCAATTTAACAGTTGAAAACAACAGTGATTTCCTTGTGGATGGTGTGTAATCTCACATAATTAATAGGCTTTTCGGTCCAGTATAGGAATAAAACCAGTCAATGGTATGCTCCCCCCATCCCCATTTGTATTTTACCCAATCGGTACAGTAAATGTTAAGTAAACAGACCTGGGGGCAAAAAGGAACTGGGCTATCAGTAGAATTCTTATGAACCCCTTACTTCAATGCATTTTATAAAACCTATAATTATTAGTTTTGGTTTGCTCATCAGCGGCATTTGATTGTCTATAATCCTCAAGTTTGAATTCTGCTGTTTGTGTGTGTGCCATCTGCAATACCTTTGATCTGGCAGCTAAGGAAATCACCCCATTGAAGGCAAAATAGCCACTGGGACTCGATTCCTGATTGGTTTTGCAGCCAGTTTTAATGCTTTTTCATCTAATGAGTAAACCACTACTTAAATTAGGCCCACCAAGCTGAAATGGAGGTAAAAGGATGTGGTCAAGACTTAAAAACAAGATGTGGTTACTTACTGTGTGCAGTGCAGATGTGACTGGATTTTGCAGCACCCCAGGGCTTGAGGAAGGGATGACAGGGTGCATCTTTTTTCCAAGTCAGGTTAAACGACAACTGAAAATTTTCCCCTTGGAACTGGCAGAACAGTTGAAGTATTTCCAAATGCGTAAAGATTTGGGAGGGGGAAGCAATTGAAAAATGAGTTTCTGTGTGCTGTGCTTAATGGTGCACCATCTTTTGGAATGTTGGAATTGAGTGTTGAACCTACTGAAATAAACTTAGTCCCCTCATGTTTAAAGGGTATTTGATTATGTTAAAGGCTAAACTATGCCTTCTAATTTGCATGCAGATTCCGGAAAGTAACCGTGTAGCTTGTAGCTCAGATGTCTTTCATATACGAATATCTTCACCAAATACTGAGAACGGTGCTGTTGCACATGGTAACGAGTGTTTACTGCATGTTTGACTATTAGCCAGAGTCCATACTGATGAAAGACGGTCAGGTGTAACTTACCCTCCTTGTGCAACAGCCGAATGGTTGAATAAGTTTTGGTCAGATACAGCTGTATATCAATCTATGGCAACAACACTGCAAAAAGAGGTATTGGAGTATTGACCCTAGATCTGAGCTAATTTCACTTTGAGACGTCTTCTTATTAGCAGTGATGTGCAACAAAAAAAATTCTGCAGATTGACTTTTGGTTTCCCAAAGTCAATTTTATTCCCATTGGCTATGGGAATAGTATCATGAAAAGCAACATAAAATCCCAAATCCGTAATGCCATTTGTTCCAATGGCTTTGCAGGCCATACAGGAAGAAGCACAAAACCTCGCCAGAGGGGCCACGGTGCTGTATTCAACCTGCCCAACCGTGACTGAGCTCCCCACGGTGGAGTTCTCCCTTTCCATAAGTGGCCTGCAGCCTCCTGGGGTCACCCGCCAGTGGCAGCCAGAACACCCCAGGATTTCTGCTTTTGGCCATCAGGCGTTCATAGGGGTTTGAATAAGGAACAGATTGCAGTGCATGTGGATAAGTTATTGTACAGTTGGACTCAGTGGTCTTAAAGGTCTTGTCCAACCTAAATGATTCCTATGATTCTATGGACTACTTTTAGCTCCAGCCCTTCTACTGCCTACATAACCTGGCACAATTGAGTTTGAATTTTCACATATTTTTTATGCTACAAATATTTCCAGATTTAACCATTCACTCTTTTACTGGTAGCACTAAAAAGTGACTGATATCAAAACAAGACAGATGAGAGTGATCATCTTCTTTCTTTTTTTTGTCAGTTATCTAATTAATGCTACTTGGTATAGAGGAAGTCAGGTGTTGATTTCAGCAGATACTGTAAATGTTGCCAAGTTTAGTCAACTGTGTCTTGGAAATAGAACACTACAAGGTTTCAGCCACTCTAGCGTAAAGATAACCTTCGTTCCGAATACCCCAAACCCTGAGGGGAAATAGGGAAATTCTAAAAGCATAACAAAGAAACGACAAAAGACAAAAATAATTGTGGGAGGTGATGTAAGAAAGAGCGAGCTGCGAAAGTGGAGAGATCCATTTTTTTGCGCACTTACATGTAGACCCCAGCATCCCTCCTCTTCTTCCTTGTAAACTGTGCCTCCCTTACAGCTGCAAGCGATGAGGTTCTGTAAGTACCGCAGGATCACTGTCATGCCCCTACTTCACTTGAGAGCCATAAAGTCTCGTCCTTTACTTTAATAACTCTGGTGGGTTTAGTGGAGAGCTTTAACTGCAAGTTCTTTGGGAAAGAGGCGTTGCCTTTGCATCTCCTGTCAGAGGGACTTGCCGTATTGTGCAGGGGTTAAAAAATAACTACTAATACCAGTGATGAAAACAAGGGGAGCAAAAAAGGCAAGGGTGTGTGTTTCTGCAGTTGCTGAAAAATGGGTTATACTTTTAGCACTTCATTCTCTTCCACTAAGAAAGTGCCTCTGCTTTTATTTTGTGGCTTTTTGGAAGATGAACAGAGGGAGTATGGAGATAAGCAATTGTAAAGGGAGTTTTTAGTTGTCTAAGTACATGCACAAATTAGATTTCCCCTCCCCTGCTTTTTCTGGGTATCTGCCAATTAATAATTTGAATTAACAGGAAGCTGGAAGGTTGGGAGTGTGATGAAATTCAATCAACCTTGAATTCAAAGTCAGGGTTGGGGTTTTTTTTATTATTGTGATGATGGTGTATCTTGAAGGGAATTTTTAAAATGAAGATATGTGGAGGTTTATGTCCTTGGATAAGGTATGCATTATCATCTTGGGTTTTGTTTGATTTTTTTCTATAAATTTTGCCCAGCTAATTACCACTGAACACTGATGAGGTGGATGAATCCTGGGTGAACTATTATAAAGCCCACTTACAGTGGGCTGAAAGGAAAAGATGAAGTTGTATTTCCCAAGGTTGGGGAGTTAGAATTGAGAAACAAATGTAATCTTGGGGAATCAGTCTTCAGCCTAAACTGCTTAGTTTCTCCCATTATTTTGAATTATAAAACATACTTTATTAGGGCAATATGAAGCAAGCTTGAAATATTTTGTCTTAATTTCAGTGTTCAAATGATGATTTTATTCACAAGCACGTTGTGGTTCCAAATAAACGGAGTGATTTTTAGTACTATAGGTGTTTTTCTTTCTCTGGCCCAAAAAATGGCTTAGGGATTATACAAGACAAAACATAAGATTTTGTGGCAAAGGATTTAATCCCTGGGTAATACTGTTTTTCTCTATGGATGCAGGTGGCTGTTACTAAATTTTGGGATAGTTCTGAGCTTTTAAGGCGAAGGGGATTGTGCTGGATATGAAAACAAATATGTGTCTTTTTAACACATGTTTTTAAGCTAATATAAACAGGCTAACAATTTCTAATTAATCTCTGGATTTACCATGAACTCCATTTACCATCCGACTCACTCGTAAGGGTGGTCAAATTATGTTATTTAAGCTGATAGCTAAGGAGACATTGTAAAAGGCTAGTGAAATTCTTTCTAAAAGGGATTTTTCTCTTTAGTAAAGAAAAATAGTTCAGTGTGTGCATAGGCCTCTTAATATATCACACAATTTTTTGTTTTAATTGAAAGATACAACTTCCACCTGCATTGCTGCCTCTGCATCGCATTCACACTTGTGCAGAGACATTTCCAGCGGCAGGACTGGTGCTGCAGTGGAGAGTGCCATGGCAGGAGTCTCTGCTGCTGCCAGATGATACCTCCATTTTGTCATTCGCCTACCAAAGCCACCTTACCTCTCGCTGACTGCAGCTGACAAAACACGCGCTTTCAGGTGTAAATCAAGGTCAGAAAACAAATCTGTGATGGAGCCAGACTTCAGAGCCAGACTTCCTTTCTTTAATCCGTACGTTTTTATCAGTTGTTGCTGTTCATATTAAGGTAGCATCTAATGAAGGTAGCTCAGACATACCAGCTGAGGGGTGGGACCAGGGGACCTGGGATGCTGGATCCCCTGCTGCTATGGACCAGAGGCTTGTCACAGCACCTAGTCCTGAGCACAGGGCAGGTGTAGCTCTAGCACAGCCTGCTCTCGCAGGTAGCGAACTGGGATTGGGGGGGCCCTGCCGGGGCTGCACACCAGGGTCCTCACCTGCAGACTTCTAGAAGTCCAAAGCAGGTAAGAGCTCAGGAGAAAGAGCAAAACTCTGGAGTGAGACTCATGTCTCCTGCCATGCTGCAAGTTGGGAATGTCTAGAGCACATATCTGGGGCACATACTTCATTCTCTCTTTATCCCTTGTCTCTAGCTAAGCCAACCAAACAAAAATGTGGCTACAGTTCCAATAATAGTCTATTGCCATCTTTACAGGCACAACTCAGCTATCTGAGAGAGGCATTTCTTGTTTATTTTGTTCACAGGCATTCATTTTCCTTAGTTTTGAGGTCAGAGAGATTAATCTCTTTGTGACTGTATTGAGTACCAGACTTGCTTTTAAAACTGTATAGAGTTTTGAACGCAAAGAAGGAAAATATCAATTCTCTGTCAAAGTACAGATGAAGGACTTCAGTATTAGAAGGTGTAGTTTGAACTTCAGGCACCCAGAGCAGAGTTTTCCCAGAAGACCTTAATGGAGAGAGAAAACAAAGTTCTTTGGTGAATTTTGCTGTAACACTGTGCTAAAATTATGAAGTTGTTCCAAGTGTGAGGAAAAAGGCTTATTGTGTCCTTTATGTTGTGTGTCCTGTGGCCTTATGCATACTGTCACTTTGTCATTATATTTGCAGCTACATGAAATGCTTCTCATCTTCTATATATAAACCTATTTGAAACCAACATGCCATTCATTATCATCATCATCAACAGCCTTTCTTTAAGTTGACGTGCCCAGAACTGGACCTGAATAGGAAGACCAGTCTAGCAAGTGCCTGGAATAGCTGTCACACAAAAGTTGTTATATGCTGTCTTAGTTGCAAATCCAAGTCCGCAAGCCTTCTCTGTCATGTGTCAGTACCCTTCATTGACGTGTAGTTTGGTTTCGGTTATGGCCCGGAGCTACAAAGTAATGAGCCAAAAAGGGCAGTTGAAACACCAGGGACACTTCAAATTCTTCTGCTGTAACTATTTTTGGGCAAATAATCAGCCATCTCTGCTTTTGTACAATAGGCTTCACCTTCTCTGTGGTCTCCAGAACTAGCTTTGCTCTCCAGAGCATAGCTTTGCTATGCTTTTAGGGTCTCAGTAGTGTGGAAGGAGCCTTCAGAGGCTGTAAGCATATTGGACACATTAAAATTGTTGGTTTATTGCATGGACTATCACCATTTATATCCATTTACATGAATCGCTGTATAGGCGGTAAATTACCGAATTTGTTAAGCAGCAAACTATATGGATAACTGATTATCCCCAGAAAGGAATGTAATTTGTGGCAAGTTGTCTGTTGGGTCTCCTAGAGGTAGTTGGTTGTTATGCTTCAGTCATATAGTTTTAGTAATGGTGAGGTCAAAATATTTGCATCTGGACTTTTTTTCTTACTAGTTCCAAGACTATGTGAAGACAGCCTCAAGGGAATCTTTTGGAAGAGTTTATTCAGCAATACTGAATATCAATAGTATCTCCAATATAATTTCAGAAATGGGTAATATTGCTGAGTGTTTGCTGTCAAAATATGGAGCTGGGGTCAAAAGTACCAATCGACTTCTGAATGCAAATGGTTCGTCAGATTTCCCTTTGGAAGCAGCAGGTAACTAGAACGAATTGAAACTGCAGACAGTATATTTTCCATGACACCAATTGAACTCCTGCCAATGACAAATGCTAAAGTACATTGTGAAAATAAAATGATGCAGTGCTAGCTGAAGTGCATGACATAACTATGAATAGATGTACCCGTGTGCACGACACAGCTCCTACCTTTCTTTGCTTGGAGAGAACAGTTTTCACATGTACCAAGGTCGCCAGAGTGTTTGTATCCTGTGAAGTTCATGTCATGCATGAAAGTACATAAAGACCATCTGGGAACTGTGAAAATAGCCTGTCCTGAGTAGATGATTTGTGTGGTGGCCAAGGACTGATATGCTCATTCAGGAAATGGCAAAACAATGTCAAGCTTGTTGGGAAATAACCAAGCTCCTTTTCATCCTTGGGAATGGCCTGGTATCTCATGGAATGAAATCCACAAGGAGACTTTGGACCACACAGTTTTTGAATGCCTTGAAGGAGTCTGTGTGAACTGAAGTGTTCCAGTGCAGGCAATGGAAATGTTAAGATTCTTCTTAATATTTTAAGATTTCAGGTTTGGTATTTCTGAAACAGGTTGAAAGCGATAGTAAACTTAACTCACATCTATAGAATTTAAAGAAAGTTTTTAAACTTCTAGTTTTTAAAGTTTTCAAATTAAGTTATATCAAATTTGGCATACAAGTTACCACATTCTGCCACGTGCCAGTCAACTGTATTCATCCATCTTTTAAATGATTTCTGTTATGATCTCGTGTGAAGGTGGTTTATAAAGCAAGACTGAATTTTTTTAATTGACCTACAGGCGTGCAGGACATACAACTTAAATCTAGGTAACTCTTTTTTTCTTTTTTTTTTTTTTTTTTAAAAGCCCAGTCTAGAAAGAATGATTCTAAACCAACAGAAATAGCCATAAGCAGTGAAACTCAGTTGCAGACTCCATGCAGGAGAAAAAATAGAGATATTAATGACTAGTTTTCTAACAAACGTTTCTGTGACACACTAGCAGCTTTTGAGCACAATTTTAATGAGGTATTGTACCTGAATGACTTCTGTTGAAGATCTTAACCTGAACACTGTAACCTGTGACAAGTCTGTCTCCCAGTTTTTATTGTTAATGTATATGCTAGATAACACTATTGAGGTTCTCCAGCCACGTCAGGCAGTCCAGGCATTGCTTTAGATGCTGTCAGGAAGCCTAAGAGATGCTATTAAGAGAATAATTGTAGACCGCCTCCCTGATCTGGTTTGTTTAACACTGAGCATCTAATTATCTCAATACATTTGTGACTTCAAAACTGCCATTTTATATTCATGTGAAGGACCTGGATGCTATTCTGTTAAATAGTGAATCCTCTAATGGCTCATTCTGCCTCTTATTTATATTACCTACCAGAAGAGTAGTGCAGGTAAGAAAGTCTGATGTGCCACATTGAATGAAAGCTAACTACATCTGTGTTATCTTTCACACTTGTGGCTGAATTTGAGCTGAAATTGGAGATTCAACAGGTCCACGCCGTTGTGTGCCTGCAGTAGCAAATTTTGTCTGTAAACTGTTCCCTGCCATGGACACTCAAGCCATGGTCAGCCAGTTAGCTTACCCCAGATTCAGCCAAAATTTCAGCTGATAGATGGGAAATAGGAACAGATGGGGAGTTTGGACTTTAAAAGGAGTTTGGTTTCTGAATTAACACAAGATTAGAGATGTATTCTCACACTTTGGTCTCCTGTGTGCTTTTTTATATTCTAGTTGTATAAAGAGGAATGATACACTTCTTTCAAATGTGGAAGAAGAACATAGGGGATATCTAATCGGTACCATGAGGAACTTCTTTCCTGTTTTTCCAGAGGTGCAAGAGTGTGTTTTTTCTTCATGCAAATAGTTTGAACTTATATCTGTATGAAGACACAGCCTTCAGAATAGTGTATTCACGTCTAATATTAGTAATATTTCCGATCCTGTCTTGGGAATATCTACTTACAATATAGTTTTCCGTTCTTCTGTATGTAATCCCTTACTTCTGAAAGTGGCGTGAGGGAGTATCCTGCTTATACCTAAAGAATATGGGTTATTTGTTGTAGCGAGTCCAGAGGAGGAACCACGAAGATGATGAGAGGAATGGAGCACCTCTCCTATGAATACAGGCTGAGAGAGTTGGGGTTGTTCAGCCGGGAGAAGAGAAGGCTCCGAGGAGACGTTATAGCAGCCTTCCAGTACCTAAAGGGGGCCTACAGGAGAGATGGGGAGGGACTCTTTATCAGGGAGTGTAGTGATAGGACAAGGGATAACAGTTTTAAACTAAAAGAGCGTAGATTTACATATTTGGAAGAAATTCTTTCCTGCGAGGGTGGTGAGGCACTGGAACAGGTTGCCCAGGGAGGTTGTGGATGCCCCATCCCTGGAAGTGTTCAAGGCCAGGCTGGATGGGGCTTTGAGCAGTCTGGTCTGGTGGGAGGTGTCCCTGCCCAGGGCAGGGGGGTTGGAACTAGGTGATCTTTAAGGTCTCTTCCAACCCGAACCATTCTATGATTCTGTGATTCTATGATTTCTTGAAATGATGAAAATGCCATTTTACTTTAGAGGTATAGTTACAGGCGCCAATTTCACTAGTATGAAACCCATTTATTCCACTTGCTGAATACAAGTCTTTTTTCATGTGTGATCTTGTGGGGAGAGGGAAATTAAGGTTGGGGGTTTTCCAGGATTTTTCACCACCATTGAGTGATTTCAGTGGAGCATGTGGTGTAGGTGTTTCAGGAGTTGTGAAATCTTTGGAATATAGACTTGAGGGAGAAGTAGTTGTGCAACTTTTCTGTTTTACAGCCTCACCTGTAATCAAAGTAAATGGTGTTTCCTAAACGCCATTAGAGTGTGAAATTAAACAGCAGGAATTAAAAGGAAACCATTTCTTTGCTCTCAGAATGCAGCTTCGCTTCAGCTAGCACTCTTGCCCATCATGGCTCTCACTCGGCTGCTTCCCAGAACTTGGCAGCCTCCTTCTTCTTCACTGTGTGTGTGTTGTTGCCCTTCCATTGAAGCTTTTCTTCCACGTCTTCAGATAATATGTTTCAGTATTTAAAGGGTGGCTACAAAGAAGATGGAGACGCCCTTTTTACAAGGAGTGACATGGAAAAGATGAGGGGTGGTGGGTACCAGTTACTCCTGGGGAGATTTCAGTTGGACGCAAGAGGAATACTTTTCACAATGAGAGCAATCAGCCATTGGAATAATCTCCCGAGGGAAGCAGCAGATTTCCCATCATTGGACCCTTCCAAGATTCATCTGGACAGGGTGCTGGGCCATCTTGTCTAGGCTGTGGTTTTGCCAAGAAAGTTTGGACCAGATGATCCTTGAGGTCCCTCCCAACCTGGTATTCTATGGTTCCGTGATATATGCATGTGGTCCTACTCATCAGCTCTCTCACCACGCAATCTGCTACCAGTCTCCTGAATTTAAGCCCTGTGGTTCAAACTCTGCTCAGACCTTGCAATATGTGAAAGTTCATGATTCCTCTTCTCTGGCTCAGCTGGCTTGTTCCAGAGAGAAGTTCGGGGAATGAGTTTGCCTTTGCAGAAGAAAAGGTGACTGACTGCTCTAGCAACTGGTGGCAGGAGAGGCCATCTCTCTTAGTTGCCTTTGCAATTTTTGTTTTAACAATCATCCATTTTAAGGTGACTTGGTGAGGTGCTATGTCTCTGTGGTAATTTGTGTGTTATATGGTTCTGTGTCCTATGGATTGGTGATTATAGACATCATGTGTAAATGATTTACAGCTTCAGCTTCACCTCACAGGCATCGTAGTAACTTGGTTTTAAATTACTATGAGCAAAAAATTTTAATAAAAGTAATCAAAAAAGATCCTTATAAAAAATTTTAAATAAAAGTTGTGCATTTCACTGTAGATAAACCAATTGCCTCAATTTTAAAATAAAGCTGCTGCAACAGAGTATTTATTTAGAAAAGTGATTATAAGAATTAATGTATTGAGACGTGCTGTTATTCTCTCACTGGTTAGCTCAGATAAAGTAAAACAATTTCAAGGTTTTCATTTAGTATTAATAGATAGCCATTGCATCTTAGTGACTACATTTCTTACAGAATGCTTTACAAATGTTAGAAATTGTGGCAGATTTGCACACAGGTCTGGACGTAAGTATAGCAGCTAAAAAGTAAAATTTCTTTACAAAATATCTTTGATAGTATTTTTTTCCTTTTAAAGAGAACAAAACAATATTATTGTATCGGGTAACAGTGATGCATTAGTATGAAATACAAAATTGGTCAGTTGTTTTCCTCTCTTTAAGCTTCCTTCCAAGCTTTGATGGGAAGGGGAATCATCCATTTTGTGGTAGAAAAAATGTTTTGGACCTGGGGGGTTGTAAGCATTCTTAGACATCAGGTTAAATTTTCAGACATCTGTTAATAAAGGAGAGAAAGGAATAATTTTTTGCATCATTGTGAAAGTCTTATGAGTAAATCTTTCCTTCCTTTGGAGACAGTATGGTTTAGAATATTTCTTTTCTCCAGCTCCAGAGCAGCTCTGTACAAGTTGGTAGTGAATAAAAATCTATGTGATGGCTCTTCACTGACGCATTATATTTGATCACGTTTTGTCTAGTTTATAGTACCAAAATATTGCTCAGTGACAGCCAAAAAGACTTAAAAATGTACCTCCTTAAACGCCAACATTTTAAAAGTGGCATTGATAAGAAAAAGTTTTGTTGCTTTTCTGTCTTTGTATCCAATCCCCAAGAATGAGCGTGCATTGAACAGTGTGTGTTTGTATGCATTTCTGATGTTCAAAGGAGTTGGTTAAATATTTACTAAGAGCTGAAAATGTCTGTAATTTTCAAATTAAATTTGACCAAATTTAAATATGGTTCCTTATAAACACACAAATAGGCTATTTAAGCTTCTTAAATGAGAAAAAACAAGTGGGAGAGGAAAAAAAATCATCTCTTTATGTTGAAAAATATGATACTTTTAAAAATATTTTTTAATAATTGCATGAACTAGTCAAGCCTTATAAATGAATGCTTGGGGGAAAATCATTAACTTGTAAAAATAATAAAAATAAGATTGTTAATAAATACAGCTACAGGGCATTAAGTATCACATGGTCTAAATGTGCAGGAATAAACTACTGATAAAAAAATAGTATGAAGGACTACAGAGAGATTTCAAAATCAGTGTTATATTTTGACTGTAATTGTTTTTCCTCTGAAATGCCTGTTGGGAAGAAAGAGTATTCTCTGCTTTCTGGAGAGAGTGGATGAGCATAGCTGCTTGCATAAGTGAAACCAACCCAGTGGTCCATCAGCCTTTCCCTGTCCCATCCCTTTCCCTTTTTGCTGCATCGGCACGCGTCTGCTTGCCCTTGTGTAAAAGGCTCTGAGCTCCTATCACCTGAGAGTGAAGTAAAGTTAATGCAAGGAAAATATTTTGATAATTCAGTTGTAGCCCTCTAACAAACCTGTGCAGAGCATACACAAGTAGTATTTTCAGGAAGTTTTATTTTAGTCAAATTTGTGTGGATTTTCACTGTGACAGAAAAGGTACTTTGCCATGAGAGCAACCTCTCTGCCAAATGTCAAGTACCTGCTCCAAAGTGTGGAAGCACTAGAGATTCTCACCGAAACAGCTGTATAAATATCTGCAAAACTGTGTTTTCCCCACCTTCACTCTGAAACAACTGAACTATTTTTGCTTATGCCTTCCAGAAAGAATTTCGCCTGAGGCAAACACTCACCGTGGAGCTTTACAGTCCAAATAGTTAAAATGGGGTCAAATTATAAGTGATAATATAAGCTTATAATGTGTCATACTTAAATATAGGTGTTGATGTCTGCTCCTTGCGTAATACTACAAAGACTCTTGAATTTCTGTAGAAATAAGAAGAGACCAAAATTATCTTCTGTTAATAAGAAAATGTAAAACATATGTAAAAAATAGTGGTGAAGGGTGAAAAAAATAATGACAATTCATCTTTGAGTAAACAATACACAAATGCTCATACTTACTATGCATATTTTTCATTGACGTTGAAAAAATTGTAACATATGTGGTTCATGATTCAGCTGCAAGATACCTGCAGTAGCAAGGGATCATTAATTGGGGTTACAGATCTCTGTTTCTTTCCCCCGTCCTTCTGGCTTCCAAGTATCACATTCTTTGCTCTACAGAGTTTTTGTTTCAGCAACCTGTAACCAGGTGTGAAGTGTGCTCTCCTGGGAGCTGGAAAATGCAAGTTTGAACTTGCTAATTCTTAAGTGAATACTTTAATCTTCAGTCTCTTAAATCTCTTATACCACTTTCACTGCCACCTTTCTCCTATTTTTTTTTAAATAAAAATACTGAGTCAGTTCTCTACAGCCAAAGATATAAATTGGAGCCTAGATTTGGAGGGGAAATTTGAAGCAATGAATCCCAGTCTCAGACAAGTGTCTAATCCATGGCTGCAGGAAAACACATAAATCTTTGAAACAGGCACATAACTTTCCCCATTCCTTGTAGAGGGAATTTCATAGCTAACTAGCCTTTGAGAATTATGTTCCAGGAGCTGGATGACTAAAATACTCGCTTGGTTACAGTATCCTTAGAAGATTCAGTAGGCATGACAGTATGGAGTGTTACCCCATCTACCTTCCTGCACGTATTTTCCAAATAAAAATAGTAAAGAGGACAATGAGGGAGACTGTTCGAATTTGGAAAAATTACTTCCTTTCAATTAACGCCGATACTGATGTTCATTTTAAAGCCATATGGAGATTTTACGTCTTTATAACACTAGTGTAATTTCTTTTTGTATGAACTAGAAAAAACAAATAGTCTGTGTTGTGTGAGTGGGAGTGCAGCCAGTCAGTCAAGGGAAGGGATTGTTCCCCTCTATATGGCTAAGAGCTAAATGTTGAAGGTAGAAACACAAAGCAGTGAAATACCCTGAATTTGTGTATTTATTTTTCTGTTGTTACGTTGTGCTATCCTATATAATCTTTGTCCTTACAGGATTTAACATTGACATTCTCTTAGGATTATTCCAGACAAAACATTAAGTATTTATAGCCATAGTTAATATATTTATAATTAGTTTATAATAGGATCTGCCATAATAAAAGTTTGAAATAGTTTCCATTATAATTCTTTGTTTTCACATATTCTAAAATTTACAAAATACTCATTTTCGGGGGTGAAATTTTCCATGTTGTGAGTCTGAAGAGTATTTTTTCCTCCTTAACACACAGTGTAATCCATTCAACTATTTTGGAATTATAGGCAAATGGGAAAAATACTTTTTCCCTTTGTACAATAATAATAATAATAATAAAAATAAAGAAAATCCTCAGCTACACTTTTAACAATACTACAGGGAAAACAAGTTAAGGTTGAAATATGTGGTAAGATCTACTGCCTTTGCTTGCTCTGAGGGAAAAATTAAAAATAAAGTCATAAATGATGGAAAAATAACATCAAACTGTTCCCAGTAACATCTGCTAAGCTTATTAGCAGAAACTAATAAAAACCCACCCCCTTAATGACGTCGCTGCACATTCCCTTTGCCTGAGGCCATCCAAACATGAACTAGCTGGGCTGCTGCGGCGCCCGGCTGGTCTCCAGACCTTCACAGATCCTTAGCATGACTCTTGCTCACTGGGAAGCCATGCTGCTCCAACTTGTGAGGGAACAGGGATGTGCCTGTCCTCTTCCCGTGCGTGGTGAGCAACGCTGGTGCTTCTCGTGTCCACTGCTGGCTGCATGGGGCCAGTCTGCACAGCTTAAAAAATGTAGTTTTTTAGCCCAGAGCAGATTCCTGTTGTTTTGTATCATCATTATACGTAGACCTTTGCTAAGTCCAAGGGTTGGTTTTGTCACACAAGTTATAGGTGTTGTCATGAGACAGCAGTACCAGAATGGATTTCACATTTTATCTTTCTCTAACTGCACCTGTGTCATGCCGTCCTAAAAAATAACATGAAGTCCAAATGCACATGTAATTGAAATGCAGGTTTTACTGAATATCTGGGCCTTGTGGGAGAGAAGTAACACAGAAATCTACAGGTATGTGGACAAACAGGTCCTTCTGCATGGCATGGGTGCTGTGTTTGTGTTGCTGCCCCTTGCCTGGAGAGCATTTCCTGCGCCCCACAGCTCTGGGACAAAGGAACAAAGTATTAGATTATGGGTTTGAAAAGACCTCAAACCCCTTCATGCTTCCTGCCGGTCACCTCGCTGGTCTCACAGTATTTGTGCGACATGCCTGCCATGCCTGTCCATAACGTGTTGGGTAGTGGAGTTACCTACCACTGTAGCTGGCACAAATACCATTGCAACCAGTAAGGTGATAGTAGTGTGGTTTTTAAAATGAGGGTTCACCCTCAGGGTGGTATAGGAAGTAGTTTATGTAAGGAACATGGTAAAAGCCACGCGTGGATGTTTTATCCTTATCTCTCTCTTCAAAAGTAAGGCGTACAAGCAAGTCACAACCTGATTCTGCAGTCTAATTAAAGCACTCAGATGTGTTGGGAAAAGTCAGGATTTTGGCCCCTACTACCAAAGTTGCACCGTTTTAAACAGCGAAGTTGCAGGAAATAATAAAAAAATCCTTGTTCAGATATTCCATCTTTCAGGCAAGGCCTTCAGGCTGTTTCTCACCTGTCCTTCCAGGCCCATTGCTCTTGTGTTCCTTGCTATGTCATTTGAAATGGACATCATGCCTGCTAATCCTGCGGCCCATGCAGTGGGTGGCTCAGGGCCTTACGGAGGATTCTGGAAGCTTCTTTTCTGTCCCAGCCGCATAGTTTCACCTCAAAGGCAAATGTTTTATCTACTGGACCTTGGCCTGTCTCATCGCAGTTGGGTGTCTGCCTATGTCCATTTTTACGGGCAAGCTTGGGACTCAGATACCTCGCGTTGATGTTTTAGTGGATCTTTACTGCTAGGTGTCAGAGAAATTGTCCACAGGTGAAAAAGAAACTGTGCTTTATTCTAAATATTTGGGGGAATGTTAATTCTAAAAGTTCAGCTGTGTTACTTTACTCATGTCTGTGGTCGCAGGAAGAAAATGAAACAGGTACAACCAGTTCTGGTAGGAATTCATCCCATGATGTTCATTTCACCTCACTACTCTGTGAATGTGAAACACGGATGAAAAATGTAAATGCTAATGTTTGTTTCTTTTGGTTTTGTTGAGGTTTTAGTAAAAATCCAGGTAAATTAAGCAAAAAGTGAAATTTGAGGCAGCGTTAATATGCTGTTCCTCTTGCCAAAAATCAAGAAAAGCAAATATCGATAGAGTAATTGTGCCATCTTTTTAAAGTTGCAATCTTTCTTAGCTTTTTTTAGCATGTAGCACTACTCGTAAGATTTAAAACACATTTCTTGTTGCATTACGTACATGGAAATGCACGCACGCACAGAGAAGTAACTGCACAATCAGACGATCATGTATTTTGGCCTAATTGGTTTGAAATGAGTGGACACATGCTATTGTCCCCCAGTTTGTCCTAATTGCCATTTTGTGCTCATGTAAGGAAGAAAATTCTGGTTCTGTTTAATGGCAGCATTCCCAGTTGACTTCAGTTGTTCCAAGAGTGATGAGGTATCTTGATTCTCAAACTAAATCAAATTGTATGTTTTGATTTCTCAAGCTTCTGTAATTCCTTCCTTTTTTATTTTAAAACAATTGATTTCATTTTCATTTGTAAGCTTGATAACTACCGTCAACCATTACTCTCCCATCAATCGTATTTTTGGCTTCCTGGGGCTTTCCATACAATATATTAGTGTAAACATTATTTTTGTTTATTTAAAAAAAAGAAAAAAATTAATTGAAGTTGCCTCTCCTTAGAACTAAGCTATAAAAGAGGTATAACACAATTGCACTAATTAAGAAGAGCGATTGGTTTTGTTTGCTTTTTTTTTTTCCCTTAGCAAAGTGCCAAAAAGGAAAGATCAATACACTCTTCACTCTTCAGCAAAGGGAGTTGGAAAAGATCCACTTGAACTCTTAGAAGTGAAATGCTGGGGGCTGATGTAATTAAGTAAACCAGCTGAGAACTGAAAAATAACCTGATCAAACTAAGAGATTATAAAAATGAAAGAGCTGATGCACAGTTCTACATCTTTTGATAGAAGAAGTAGAATATGCTGGGAATGTAGTGATGAAACACTTGTCTTTTATTGACAATTAGTTATTTTGCACTGGAAATTGTAGATTAGTTGAAAAATGTTTGAATAGCCCTTAGAAATTGCTGGAGTATCTTTTGTTGCCCTTTTTTTTTAGATAAATAGATGTGGGTTTGTTTCCAAATGGCTTTTCAGTTTGAAATGTAATTTATAATTTAAAGAAAAGTAGTATTCATGCAGAAATAGAACTTTCTGCAATGATGTCCACCAAAGTGTTTAGTTGGCCAAGTTATTTTTATTAATATTTTTATATTAGGTTTGTTTTATTTTTTTAAATGTTTTGATATTTTACTGGATGATGTATTATTTTGTTAACATTTTTTCCAGGAAGGACAACCATTTTGATAATTTATTGCAGATTTTTAAAAGGATAAATACAGTAGCCACAGTTATGCTTTAAAAAAAGAGAGATTCATCTGTCCAAAAGCATGTTTTTAGAGGTACTGCTTGGTAAACTGACCTTCTTCCTGAACAAAGTTTTTATTTTATTTAAATAAAAACTCCATTTTTGTCAGATTTACCTACAGAGCATTTGATTCATCCAAGAGTGACCTCTTCAAGACAGAATTGCAGGTCCATTGACCACTGCCACATGTCTATAGTTGTCATTCCTTCTGCTTCCTCTTTCTTCAGTTGGCACCAGATTTTGAATGCTGATAAGGCTGAGTTCAGTGATTATTTGTATGAGATACCCTAACTTGTCAGGATCCAAGCTAGACCTTTTTTATATCTGTGCCATTTTTCCTGAAGAGCTCGGATACAGATGCAGTTGTTACTTCTTTTCGTCAAACTGTGGCCTTACAGGCAGCAGTGAGAATGGGGGTGAGCTGAGGCTCCCTGGCTTTGTTTTGGTTTAGTGTGGCCTTTTAAAAATCAGCAGAAGGTCAGTGTAAATAAATAGACTTAAAACCAAAACCAAAAGAAGAGACCGCCTTAACATTTGGTAGTGCAAGTTTTCTGACAAGCCTGTTGCTTTTTCTCTTTGAGGTCCCTGTCCTTATTGAGCTGCTATAAATGTTAGTGACAGAGCTTTAAGTGAGACAGCACATACTGTACAGCACAATAACCATTCTCAAAGGAGATTGCTCTCTTCTGCTGAATCTCAGCTTCCATTTTCCCAAAACAACAAATTTGTTACTGTGTTTGTGAAGAAAACCTCAAAATATTAACAGTGTAAGTGACGCAAAGACATCTGTGAGCATCTGTAAAGAGGCTAGGACAGTAACTCTGAGAGGTTTCAGTTGTCTCGGTTTTGTTATTAAATAGTTCGGTTGACATATGCTGATCATTTAGAGAATGAGGGTAGTTAACCATTTGCCTGCTAAGAAAAGCCAGGGAGATACGGTACAGCTCTTACTGTGAGCATATCTTGATTTGCTTTCTTAAGTGTATGATCTCTAGAAGGAGCAACTGTTCGTATTTTAGGTTTGGTTGTTTTAGAGCAAGGTGTCAAGTTCAAGCCTTAGAAGGAGGACTCTAGAAGTCATGCGTGCACAAGCTGCATTTTCAACAAGGATAGCTGTTATTTTGTGTGACTGGCAAAGGTGGAGTTTGGAAACAGCCATCCTGCATATTCCGTACCTTGTAATCAGGAGGAATGCAATGGTCTCATTCCTTTGTCAGGATGCTTGTAAAGAAGAGATGTTTTACTCTTTAGCTTCGTGAAATGGCAGGAGAGACTGCAAGGGGAGAGGGGTCCGAGCGTGCTCTTTTCCTCTACAAAAGTTCAGTTTTGGCATTTTGGGAAAGAAGCATACTGGAATTCCTCCTCAAGAAGAGGCAGCTGCGCTAAAAGCCAAGACTGAGGAATGCAATGGTGTGGGCCAAGCAGAGCTCGTTAGCCTTTGGGGAAGAGCTGCTGGCTGCTCACTCTGTTCTGGCTCTATGGTAAGACACAGCCTAGAAATACAGAAATGTAGGGCTCGTTGAAAGCTTCTGATGAAAGTGTTTTTCAACAGAAAATACTGAGATTGACTAAGTGACTCGTTTTGTGAGAAGTAGCTTCTAGCTTTGGGAAATGTTGTTTTTCATTAAACTACAGAGCATATGCAAAACAGTGATGTAGCTATGCTGTCACGGTGCCTTCCTCAAGTCTATTTTAGTTCTTATGTTCGCATTCTCTTCTCTGTGTTGGGGACACTGTAGTGGGTCCTGAGAGACGCAGCTTGGTGCATGGAGCCATCTTGGAGGAGAAAATGGGAGCATAAGTACGTGACCTCAAGTTGCGTGCGGCAGGGCATCAATTTGGTAACATTAAATATTTGAACTTTATGGAATGTCTTCATTTTTGTGAAACCTCTCATTTATTCCTTTTTTTTTCCCCAAAACAAATACACAATTTCTCTTCACCCCTCATCATTTTAATGACAATCTTGTTGTCATTAAAACTTTGGTTGCGAGAAGACATTTTTGCCTAGCCTTGTCAAATAAGTAGGTAAATGGTGCAACCCCTCCAGGAGATAAATTAAAATTTGTGGGTTTGGGGTTATTTTTGAGGGGGAGGGTGTTTATTTAACAATAATGACCCTCAAAAAGTCCTCCCAAGATGCTGACAACTGCTCAGCACTCAGGTAAAGCAGACTGGAGCTTCCAGCTTTCTTCAGGGGGTAAGACGAGGGCCAGCCTAGCCAGCTGATGAATTTCTGTCAGCAGGGCTGGATGCAGAAATGGGAAGTGCCCGGCTTCCTATTTAAGTTTCAGGTTTAGTTTAGGTGTTTTCCCTAAATGTCTGGCCTGTTTCCGCCTTCCTGAGGGGAAGATTGGACTGGTAACTCACAGTCCCTGTGGATGGCAATGCTGCTTCAAGTAGCAAATGTAAATTCCTTTCCTGAAATAGCCTCAGCCGTCCCCTGCCATGGGGTTAGCCTGGAGGTCAGGACACAGCCCTGGAGGACCCTGTGAGCATGATTTAGAAGAGAGGCAGAGGAGCTGTGCCTTTAGATGCTATTTCAAAGTTGGAAAATGTACTTTCCCTTGATTCTTCAGCCAGATCTGCCTTATTTATGGCAACAGTGCTAAAATAAGCCGGAATAAGAGCGAAGAACAATCCTTGAGTAAGGGGATGGCATGTAAATAAACTGTTCTTGGTCAACCTGACTAGCGCTGTGCTGAACCATAGCTAGACGGGAGGCTGCCTTCTCCAGAGTTACTTGCATGGCCCATTAGCCAGATTCCCAGTGCGTCAGGAAGGTTTAATTTGAGAACATCCTCTGGTATGTCGGTGCACAGAGCCAAATCAGGTCTGGTGGTGTACTCCAGGAAATAAGCTGTCCTGGTTGCCCAGAGCACACGGGAGGTACTGCAGGGTTAGCTTTGCTGGAGGCAAGCTCAACTCCAGCTGAACAACTTAGTTCAGCAAAAGCTAAGCAGCCCTACAAGCACAACGGTAGCGTATCTGAGCTAATAACCCAGCTTTTTACCTCTGTATGGGAAGCATTTCTGCTAGCCTATCCCAGCAGAACTGAGAGCCAAGTGTTTATTTAAAATGAGTGTTAAATTTAATTTTGCGTGATCTTGACAACCCATCCACCTGGGGAGGGTTGAATGTTTAGATTCCAACGTACTTTGGGAAGGCTTAGTGCGCTCTGCTCATATGTTTGAACGTTCTCAAATATCTGCAGGATCACAACCCAAATTCTTAAGGGAAGATTGAAGTAAATAGAACTTTCTGTTATGTGTAATTGGGTACAGGAAAAAGTGTTGCAAGTAAAGAAAGCTCAAGCACATGTTTGAATGCTTTTAGTAAATCCTCTTGACATTGTGAAGAATTAAGATGCTGTTGCTGGTTTAAATGTGAAATGTCTCCAAAGGCACATCAGTATTGTTTATAAGCTATAATTTATTTCTTTAAAAAAACTATTAATCTAGGTAATACCCATCTCCAGTAACAAAAGGAGACCATCAGTTAGCAGAAATAAATCTATCACAATGCTAACTAAAGGTTTCTGTGATTTTCTACAAAGTATGCATTTCTGCATTAAAATAAATTTTATTGAGGGGGAGGCTAGTTGTTTGTCCTTTATGAATCAGACTTGGAGATACACAAAAGATAAGTACGTTCCTCTCCTCCCCAGCATGTCTTCTGTAATCTCTTTTATTTGAGGTGTTTATCTGTGGAGAAGAAGGAAATCAAGAAGAGCGTTAATGAAATTGAGTATGGTCTTTCATAGCTCAGCCAAATTTCTAATGAATAGATTTCTCTGGGTCAAAGCCAAGATCTGTGTATAGTTTGGACGGGTGAAAGCTTTACCGTTGTGTATCTGATTGCTGCACTGGCATCTGTGGGAGGGAAGAAACCTTAAATGTATGAGTGGGGATCATCTGGTTATTTATGTCATGGTAACAATGTGTATAAAGATATGATCCGACACATATGTCAAAGTAATTCCTGTTGACTGACTTCAGGGAAAATGCATTGTAAATCCAGCCACTCGGTGTGCTTGGGGTTCTGATACAAAGGTAGCTGCTGGGGAGGTTTTTCTGGGGCTGTCAGACTATTTATTTTGCAGTCAGGCTGATTTTCTCTGGTTTTAATTCATTTAAGAAAAGTCTTCTTTAGAAAAACAAACAAAAAACAACACTCCTCCTTTCCCTTCCCTTCCCTTTCCCAAAGCAACCCTCAGTATGTGGGAAATATCATGTTATTGTCTTAAATTAGCAGGATGCATCCAGAAACAGCATTTGTAGTTTCTTGATTTTTTTTTTTTATTTAATAAAGTTCATTTTACCACAAAGTACGTCATTGCTGAAACTGAATTTTTGTAAGAGGTTTCAGCTTTACCAACTTTCCTACCACCAAATACTGAAACTGCTATTTTTAAAATGCTTTTAGAATGTTATGTCGGGTGTTTTTTTTAAACCCACAACTATCAAAGTTTCTTGATTTATTGTTATCATGGCGATAGCAGCAATACGGGTTTATTTTAAGTACTCAGACAGGGATGAAAATGGCCTTAACTGTTGCCGTGAATGTCTGTCTTGTTCTTCATTGTATGGTGATGATTGTGCAAAAAGGGGCACAGGAATTTATTAATTATTCAGAAACAAGTCTGTTTATCTGGAAGAAGGACATATAAAGTTATACTGAAAGTAGTGCTTTCACTGCCTGCAGTTGCCAATCTTGGTAACTAAAGCCCTTAACGGTTACCAGCACTTCCAGTCTCCTGATCCAGTGGCAGAGAAATTTGAGCCCATTTTACAGATGAGGGGTTGAGGACAAACGAGACCAAACGACTTCCCAGGGCGATACGTGGCATGTGTGACAGAACTGGATGTTGGATACAGCTGGTGTTGTCCTCATCCAGAATCTTAGCAGAAAGTGATCATCCTTTCCAAAGTGGATGAAATTTTTCCCACCGAGACTGCACGATTTTCAATATTATGTTTCTTCTTGTTCTCTGTGAAGTGAAAAACTGTAGTAATAAAGACTGGAATACTTGAGGAAGATGTCTCCCAAATTAGCAAGCCATGGTTTCTTATGGAAAACCTGCATCCGAGCCATTGATGAAATATAGCAGCCCAGGAGAATAAAAGGCTTACCAGGATTTGAAAGACCTCCATTTACATAAATATGCAGAGACATCTGTTACGGTCATGAGTGACCTGCTGGTTTAAATCATCAGCAGGGGAAACTTGTAGTTGATCAGCATTGCCTGCAGTAGCAGGTGCTACTTTAGGCAACAGGAATTACTGAAGAGGTTTTCGATGAACAAAGACCTTTCCGCTTGCCAAGAAGAGACATACGGGAAATTGAAACAAACAGCACACGCCTACGGTCTTTCATTTGTAATACGCGACAAGAGCATAGTGTGTGCTTCTGCGTCCAAATCGTTACATGATTAGTTGTAGGTATGGTGTGGCTGACAAAGTTTATGTCTGAGAAGTACTTACAGCTTTTCAAACCAAACTACTTAAGGCAGATTCCCAAACAGAAATGAATCATCAGGATTTAATGGAAAATGTTCAAAACAAATTTATCATTTAAAAACCAATGTTTGTATTATCAGACTATATGCCCAAAATAGTAATGTAAAACTGTCATCCTAAAGGTTATGATTGCTTACGTGAATAATTGAAGTTTAATTCTTGCTCACCATTCATCCACAGAGACATTATAACATTGTAACTTTATATAATGCCAAGATATTTGTATTCCTTGTTGGCACAAGGTATATGGTGTTCTCTCTTTTTTTTTTTTCCCTCTCTCTCCCTCCCCCCCAGTAATAAAATTTGTAATCTCATCTTAAATTTTGACTTGTTTCTATTTTATGGGAAATTTATTTAAGTTCTCTGAGTAACATGTTTTGTATGAAAAGAATCTGTCTTTTCAGTGTATGAACTACTGGACAGAAAACAAGATTACAAATTTGGGGCTGCAAAAAGGTTATGATTTGGTGTGTTATACGTGACCATAATTGACAGAAGTTCTGAAAAGAAAATGCTCACACAGTAAAAAGGAGTGTCTGAAGGACCTGTAGTAAAGCCACAGAAGTAAAAGAGTTGACATTTGCAAAGGCTTCCAAGTTTTTAAAATGCTCCCTCTGACTCTCTCATATATGTTAAATACCACATTTGAATTATAATAAAAGGTACAGTACCGCTTGAATACTTGGTTTACAACATGTAATGAGTGCCTAACATTGGGATGTAACAGCTCTAATAACTATATGAGACCTTTAAACATCTTAACAATTCCCACCTCTATTTTGATAATAAATTTCATACTAAATCAAGATAAAACAAAACCTGTTCTTTTCTTTCCCTTTGAACAGAGCGTGGATCACACTTCTCGTAAACCTCATTATATTGAGGTTGGGCTAAGATGAGCATAACCAGTGACGAAGTGAATTTCTTGGTGTATCGCTATCTCCAGGAATCGGGTAAGTTTCCTGTCTTTCCTCACAACTTCAGCTTACAGATGCAATGGGAAAATTGGCTTTTTGCATGGTGTTGCTTTAGGAATGTTGCACTGAGTATTTCAGTCTGATGAACTCAGACCAATATTTCTTGCACAAACCTGTGTTTCTTTGAAATCTTGGTCTTGAGCATAATAAAAGTGCAAACATATGCAGGTACAAATTAAACATTGCAGTTAAGCAAAACAAGGAAATAAATAACATTATGTTAACAAATGATTTTGTAGAGTTATATCATCTCAGCCAAAGTCGTTTTTGGCAGCACAGGCACAAAGCACATGGGTTTCGTATCTTTTTTCTTAGCTACTTGAAATAGTTCTGTCAGACACTTATTAAGTAAAGAGGGATTATCTAAATAGTTTTTATATTGGCTGTAAATGGAAATTTGCATGCAAGCCTCTGATGTTTTAGAATTTCATTAGGGTAATTACGTATATAAACTGAGCTGCACAAGCCTCAGTGTGGTTCTGCCTTAGTATTACTTCCACCTCTATGTTTTCATATCGGAAAATAATGTCTTTACAGGACTTTTCCTTTTAGAAGGAAAGCTTCATCTTTCCTTAAAAAGAAAAAAAATTGAAATTGAAACCTAAATTTAGGGTCTGTTTAGGGTCTGTTTTATTTTTGTAGTCTTGATTCCACTCTTTGATTTTAAGTAGTAGAAGTTCTCTTCACTAATGGAAAATGTTCTGTTAGTGCAGAAATGATGGGGAAGGTGAGAAACATTGACAAAGGATTTATATCCAGGATCCCAGTTTACTTGGTACTGGCCCTATGTTCTGAGTTGGTAAAAGTAGAATTGACTAAAAATATTTGTTGTTTCCTATGCTGAAACAACAACAACAACAATTCTGTGAAAAATACATGTTTTCCTGTCAGAAGTCTTGAGAGCAATTTTAGAATAAGCGCTCCAGACTTGAGAGATGTCTTGGACAGGGAACCAAAATCCCAGCAGGTAGAAGATAGTGGGTTAGCCTGCTTCTGTTGGTTATTATGATTAGCATTCATTAGATATGTTATTTTGATTTGTTTCTTCTATTTCCAAGACTATTTCAATCCCAAGAACCCAAACCTATGCAAGGAATCTCCACTGAAATTGAGAAGATTTATAATACTTTTTCAGGGTTTGGTCTTTTGAAGCAGCATTTTGAGAGTCCAGCTGTGGCCTATGTTAGTAGCTGTTTTCTCAGAATGTATTCTTCTCTCTAATAACGGGGCTTATAAAAAAACAGTCTAGTTCTGGCATGCAATTATGTAAAAGAAAGATAGGAACTAACAAAACTAAAATTACGTCCAGACAAAGTTTATTTTTAAAAATAAGCTATTGGGTACTACACTGGAAAGGGCTTTTGAACATTAGAGCCGTGCACAGATGGAGATAATTGAAGCTGAAAGATCCTGAATTTGTTTTACATTGATATATTTGTATTGTAGGAGATCCTACATAACAGCGTATTAATACAGTAACTTTTCCTGATGTGGAAAAATAGAGCCAGCCTTTTTTATTCCTCCTGATAGATCTGTAGGTGGGTTAGTGTTGTGTAATGATTCAGAAGAAGGCTTTACAAAGTCAATCAAGAATGGTGGTGCCAGCCAAATGTCAGGAAAAAGTTCTTCTAGGTAACTCCTCTCCCACAAGCAAGCAATCACTTTTTCCGTTTTAAGGAGAACTTCACATACAAATTTTCATATTAATTGCAAGTTGTACTGCTCTTCTCTTCTTATGTAAAGGGCCAAATGTTTTTCTTACTTAATCCACACATACTAAAGGCATTCACAAAAACATTGTATTTCCACTGGTTCTGTGGGATTTTTCCCATATAAGAGAGTAGGAGTTGAGGTTAAATATTTGAAGAAGAAATATTCAAATATGCTTCAAACTGAGCATATTGAAATCTAGATGCTAGGTATTGACTTAGTAGCTATACCCGACAGTTTGCTAGTAATAGCATTCAGCAAATAAGAGCTATAAGCAATGATGTATCCACTGATCTATTTTAAAAGCTTCTTATATTCAGTTTGAATCTTCTTTCATACTGTCATTGTTTTTTCCAAAGAAATTTTTGTATCTGTATTGACAGATAAAGTAGGGTATTAAGACAGAAATTGTTATACAGCATCTTGCCTTTCCACCTGCTAGTATAAATGTCATAAGATGTGATGGCAGATGAACGATGTTTAATCAATAGCTTCAGAAATAATACATGCCAAATTTAGAGGGCTAGTGTTTAAATACAGTTTGAGGTCAAACCCCTACAGTTTAAGGAGTTTGCCGAAAACAAGGTTATTACATTGATTGTTTATTAACATTAGCTGGACACAAAGCTTCTAAAAATTAGATCAAACACAGCCATCAAGGATACTTACATGACTGTACAAAAGTTCAGACTTTTTTTCAGGTATCTGTCATTTAATCTTACCCTGTAAAACTTGCAGGCTTTCCCCTAAAATCTAGGCAAATGGTGGGAGAAAGAGAGAAACGACAAAAGGAAATACATATGGTAGAACAACTATGTAAAAAGCAAACTGTCCGTATAATATTTCAAGTATTTTGCACCTGCAAGGCACAGAAGCACTTGAGATTATTGGAAACATTATAGCAAAGATACTGATGGATGCTTTACACTTCATTATGAAAACGCTGGCAGGTCATTCTAGTAGAAGTTCAGCTTTTCTAAAATTGAAGTTAGAAGTGAAATCCAATAATTATATTTCCTCCTTAATTCTATGTCAGACTAGAAAACTTGCATAGGACAGATGAACTGTCTAAACCATTATTGTTGCTTTTTAACAAATCTTGGCATACCAAGGGGAGTTCCAGTGAACTGGAAAAAGCAAATGTTGTGCCAGAATTTTTAAAGGTTAAACAAGATGATCCAGGTAACTATAGGTCAAGCAAAGTCATTGGAAGTTTGAAATTAGATACCTCCAACAAAAAACGAAGAGATGACAGCATGCCTGATGCCAGCCAGCAAGTTTTTATGGATAATAGATCTTGTCAAACAAACTTGGTACTGCTTTTTCCAAGATCACAAATGAAGTTGACAAAGGTAACTGTGCTGACAATAATACACTTAGACTACTTTGTGACATTTACTTAGCCTTGTTGACGCTGCGGTTAAAAACAAAACAAAAGAACAGTGTGTAAAATCAGGCTAATCGAGGGCTACTAAATGGATTAAAAATGGGATAATGGAAACATCTTGAAAAGTGATTTGAGTTGGGGAATATTCATCTCACAGGTTGCTTCTAGTGGGAACTCACAGGAATCTGTTCTTGGCATGATACTGCTCAATAGCTTTATCAGTTACCTGGAAGGAAATAAAAAATTATTCTTGAGTACATTTGCAGATGGAATGAAATGGTAAGTTGCGGCACTCACTGAGTTACACTGACTGATCACGTGATTTAGCAGAAAAAAATACAACCAGCGAGACTGCTTTGAGTTGCCTGCTAGTGGAGAAGCAAGCTGGAGAAGATGCCTGGTCCAGGGGCAGTACACTTAAATCCCCCCAGCACAAGACAGAACTTGGAGAAGTTAATTGCTTAGCTGTGTTATAATAAGTAAGTAAATAATTGCGTCTTCACATAGGCGATTGTCTCAGGGCTTATCTATGCCCAGAAAAACAAAGAAAACAAAGCAGTCAGGCGTAATTTCCATTTAGCCTCCATGGGTTGATGACGTAGGAATTCCACCACTAAGGTGGCTAGGTGGTGTCACTTCCACTGTAGGACCATGAATGTCCCCCATCTTGAGGAATAAAGTAATGTGTTTAATTTCAGTTTAATATTGTTAACTTCCTATCCAAAAGTGAAGTCCTGCAATGTTCAGTTTGCACCTTTTTGAATATGAGCTTTTTGGTGCACAGTTTAAAGCGGCCCAGTTCGTAAAAGTGCTGAGGACTTCCAAGCATTGTTTATCTCAAACTTCTAAAAGTCAGGTTATATTTATTTGTAGGTGTCTCCGTTTAAAGACTACCTTTAAGTTAAAATGCTGGCCTCAATTACTAAAATCAGGCTTAGGCTATGTCTAAGCTATGAGTCTAGTACTGGTGTGGAGATAAAAGCATACCAAATACTCCTGTGGTGGACGTAATTGTACTAAAAAAGCAGATGCATTGATGTAAGTGAGACGAGCTATACCAAAGAAGTCACGGTTCTGGCATCCAAATTAGATTTGTTCAGGTTTGCACCTCTTCAAACTCCTGAGAAGCATACTTTTGCTAGCAGCAGTCTTCACTGCTGACACAGTCCTTCTATTGGTTTTCTTCAGAGTGAAGAACTGTTTCTACAAAACCACACAGAATTCAGTATATTGAGTTTTCCCGTTCTGCTTTGTCTCCCTAAAAGAGAAACAAATAATTATTTGTCTTTTGTAATGATGATGGTCAGAGCAGTACAATGCAATGGGAGTAATAAGGATTCCAAGGAAAATTTGAAAAGGGGTGAGGGGAGTATGGCAAAACCAAGGGAAATCAAGTGTCTCACATACCTGTTAATCTAAAATGTGCTGGCATCTGTTCTGAGTGACAAATCCTATCATAGGTCCAAATACTACACTAAATTACCTTCCCTACACAGCCCAACATGTCAATTCAGTTATTAAAGCTTTTTCAGATTTGGTATTTTTGATGCATTGATCGACTTAATTGTGTTCCTTTTCTAGCACTTACACGCACGTTGCAATATAGAATCCTTATTTGAAAATCAGCTCCCCAGCTGTCTGCGGCTTATACTGCACTCTAGTAGGGCATTTATTGTAGTGGATGTCTGGCAATGACTTGTTAGAGTTAAGGTTGTGTAACAGTTTCCATTTTCGCTCATACTTTTACTGTTCAGTTTGAATTTTTCCATGTTTTATGACATACACTTGATAAACTATTCCTCAGTGTACAATCTGTACCATGTCCAAGACAATAAAAACACTAACTGAATGCTTTTGCTAAAAAGATGTCAATGAAATGTTTAGCTGGGACTTGGAACAATTTACCAATTTACCTTCATACTCTAGAATTGTGATTTGTTTTCTTCCCAACCATACAAATTAAGGCAGCTAATAACGTAGTTGTTTTGCATTTGCAGATTCGGGATAAGAGCAGTGCATTGGTCTGTTTGGTTTATAGTTGACAAATTTTCCTTTTTTTTCCTAAAAGATAAGATTTTCTCACAGGTTTTAAGCATAGGCTCAAGGGCACATATAGCATGAGGCGTTTCTGTGAATCATAGCACAAAATCCTTTGTAGAGTTAGGCATGTGCAAACATGGGCCTTTCCTGTTAACTGCATCCAGGGCATCTTACTCTCATTCTGCCGTTGGAAATTGTGAGAGAATGCAAAGTATGGATATTCTGAAGCTTCTAGGATTTCATCATTTTGATGTTGTCCAACTAGGTACTAATAGTTGGAGTAGTACTAGTTTACAATTTTTTCAATGCTATTTGCAATTTTTTTGAAAAGGAAGCAACAAATTTTGAAGGAAAATATCTTCTTTATGACTCGTTCTCTTTTTTGACTAAGAAATTTTATGCAAAATGTAAATATTGCAATTTGCTTGGGTAAATTCTCAGGCAGTGGAGAATGACTGAAGATCAATATTCTGTTCTTTTGAATTTGTACCTTATGCAATAGTCGTTACTTACATAAGCCTATTTAATTTTTCTCTGAAGTCCATTTTTTTTCTGCATGTGAGGTACGTTTAGAGTATTTTGAACAACCGCGTATTGGCACAGAGTTCCTGAGTCACAGATGAGAAAAGCGCATGTTGAAAATAATTCAGATTAAGCATAGCATAAAATATTGGCATATATAGGTCAGCTAGATTTGCTTCAAAGCTAACTGCTTTCTTTGCGTAGGAAGGCTGCTGCTAGGTAGAAGGGGAATGTACAGTGCATGAGTTTTGCTTAAATTACTAAAATCTAAACCCTGAGGAATAATTCATTGGAAGAATGAAGCACTTGGTCAATAAAAGCACTTTTCCAGCATGACAGTAAAAACAACAGTGTGCACTGATAGTAGAGTCAGTGGATTAGGATTTTAGGAAAGTTCAGGCTGGATGATATCTCAGGAGATGACAGAACCCAAAGAATAGTTCAGATTGGCAGGGACCTTTGGAAATCATCTAGCCCAATGCCCCTGCTCACAGCAGAGTCAACTGCAGCAGGTTGCTCGGGGCTGTGTCCAGTTGGGTTTTGAATATCTCCAAGGATGGAGAGCCCACGACCTCCCTGGACAGCCTGTTCCAATACTTGGTCACCCTCACATTAAAGAAGTGTTTCATTTTTTTTCAATGGAATTAATGTATATTTCAGTTTGTGCCCATTCCCTCTGGTCCTGTCACTGGGCACCACTGAGAAGAGCCTGGCTCCATCCTCTTTGCACCCCCCTCAGGTGCTTACACACATGGATAAGGTCCCCCATGAGCCTTCTCCTTCTTCAAGCTGAGCAGTCCCAGCTCTCGCAGCCTCTCCATGTGTGACAGATGCTCCAGTCCAGTGATCATCTTCGTGGTGTTTTCACTGAACTCACTCCAGTATGTCCCTATCTCTCTTGTACTGGGAAGCCCAGAACTTCACACAGTACTCATGTTGTCTCACATGGTCTGAGTAGAGGGCAAGGATCCCCTCTATTGTTCTGCCGGCAAGGCTTTTTGTAGCACAGCTCAGGATGCTGTCGCCTTTCCTTGCTGCAAGGGCACATTGCTGGCTTACGTTACACTAGTCCAGCCTCCCGCTGAAAACTGAGGAGCCCCAAAGATCTTTTAAAGAACCTATACATAAAGGTGCTGTTGAACATGATAGTCACTGGAATGCTCTTGAAGCTGTGTACATAGCTGTGCTCTAATAGTAAGGATGGAGACCTTTTGTTAGCTGAGGGAAAAATACATCCTTGAAATGACATCCTGCCAGGCAAAGATAAAACACACATTTTAGTGTTGTTTCAGTAACAATCTATGGCTGCATTCTTTGTGTCTACAGACGTGTTATCACTGGCTCTTGGGCCGCATGTAGTCTGCCTGCGGTGTAGAGTGACTGTAGTTCATAGACAAAACTCAGCTGCACTGATATAAAGATGCTTTTGTACTTGCTTAGCAACTATTTGCACAGGTACTTTTGTGCTAGTGTAACTGGATGCTGAACAGGTATTTCTGAGTAAATAAAACAATACACTTTTTAAGGAAATATGTAAAAACTGGGTGTTTAAACTTGGCTTTAACATTTTTGTGCCTCAATATTCCTGTTTGAGAGTGAGGTTAATACTATGTACAGTACCTCACAGCATATGGTGAAAGGTTTTGGTCCTAAAATGTATTCAAATCCTCTGAGGAAAGACTATTACAGGTGTGCTGAGATGCTATTTAGCTTTTTTTTCCTAGTATTTCAAAGTACTATTTGTGATTTTATAGGTTAATATGTATAGGTGAATATATATATCTAAATGCAGTATGAACAAGATGCTAACTATAGTATTCAGGAACTGGTGTTAAGACTAAAGGCAGGGTTTCTTTCACCTTTTCAGCTGTAGAGTGGCGAGGCTTTGGAGCAAGACAAACTCCACTTTTAATTCTCATGGTTTAGCACAGATCTGATTTGTGAGCATACAGCCCTGTTTATATGATGTGTTATCCTCTTTAGGGGCAGCCTACTCAATTGAAATAAAATGGCTTAAGCTTATGATCCAAATCTCCGATATACTGGAAGTTGGATATAGAACCAACATTTGTGACCTTTCATGAGTTATTTGAGATAAATAAAAGCCACGGTGTTGTTTCAGGAGTGGAATATAGTGTGTTAGTGATTCCTGGATAAGAGTGCTTGAGAAATTTGTCAAAAATGGATTTGGTTTAAAGAAGAGTGTTTCCTAAAAGTCATCCCAGAATGAGCATTCCTATCTAATGAGAAACCATCTGTAACTATATCTATTGCATATAACGAAACATAATATATATATAACTCCCCCCAACATAATACGTATGTAGTAAAAATAGAGTGTACTATCGAAAGAGTTTATGAGAGGTTTTAATAAGCTACTGCTCTTTTTTTTTTTTTAATCTCTCCCTACTTTCTGTATTTCTTTTAAAGTAGGGAGGAAGTGGCTGAATAATTCCAGAAGCAGTGAAACTGACTCTTTATTTGAAATTATACTTCATAGTTGAAAGATGGATGACTGCTGAAAAGACAAATCCATTTGTCAAATAAGAACTGTATTATTGTCCACAGTTTCTCTCTCTGCTAGTAATCATTTAGTCTCTTTGCAAATACTATGTACATTTTAGGAAAATCAGGGTTAGTATTAGAAGACAACAAGCTTTATCGGGCTGCAGTTCCAAAACCATTTTTTTTAAACTTATCAAAGCTGTAGATCTTGGGAAGAATGAAGCTGATAGGTTAAAGGTAAATACTTTTCCCAGCTTCCTTTAAAGATAAGCAAATTGGTTTCTAAGCCGACAGCACCTCTGTATTGTGTGAAACAATGTGTGAGTCAAAACCACACTGTGCACTTTTTTTTTTTTTTTTTTTTTTTAGAGCAGTGAATACCTACTAGCAGTATTTGATGGTTGTCTTCCAAAAATCCAAATTCTACAATGGAGAGGAAAAAATATCTTTACAGCTACAGGAGCTGCTGGTTTTGTCATACTTTGTTCTGGTTATATTTGCAAAAGAATGTAATAAGCTGTATGAGGGACACTTTTAAATGTGTTTATATTCACAAACTTAGAGTTTTGTGACCAGATATCTTCTTTATATACATATGTATAAACAATAGTTTTGAATATTTTGTGGTGCAGTTCAAGAAGTCCTTTTGAAAACTTCTTTTTCTGTGTCTTTTACCCCTGTTGCATAACAACAGCAATATAAATGCCATGTAAGAAAAGCAATACTTGGTGCAGAATTTTCTAAGTTCCTGCGAAAGAAAAAAAAATAGATTGAGTATCTTGTTCTTTTGCCATTTACAAAACCCTCCTTACTTGGTATTTCCTTCTGGGTCTCTTCACAGTTTTCTGAACTTGGCTATTCTAATTTTTCTTTGGCCTGAAAGTTGCCGTACAGTGTTGGAACTCAGACTGAGCAAACACAGTGATTTTTAAGCTACACAAACATAAACAATTACACCTTTGCAAATGTATTCCATGGCACGGATTTTGGTTCTGATCACTTCATGTCCTGTTTTTTAAAGCTTGTGTAAATGCAGTATTATAGGGGTATTAAGAAAATAGGGCATTGAGTGGAAGGCAGATAGCTGTAGGTCAAGATGGCTTTGCTAGTAAAGCCAGTGAAGTGCTACACATTTGTCAATTTACTGCTTTTCCTTATGATTCTCCAGGCCAGTGAAAAAAGCTGTATCTTGCAGCTTTGCAAGTTTTGCTAATAACCTGCATGCTGGGGACTTTCTGCCTTGCACAGCTGTGGCAGTTACAAATCGCCCCTCTTCACACCTAACTGGCCTAGCTGTATTAGGACTCCATTTGTAGTCACCATCGGCAGACACCATCCTGGTGTTGAAGTTCCTGAATGCTCACAGAGTATCAGCTGTGGTGTCCTATTTGCCACCGCTTATAGGTGTGTATTAGAACTGATAGAAGAATATAGCTTACGGGAAAAAAACGCAAAGTATGTATGACTATGAAAGTCTCTCCTATAAATGTGATCCTTAAAACGAGCCGCATCTCTTTGGATGTTTAGTTCCACAGACAGGACTAAAAGAGAACAGCATCCCATTAATTTAGAAGAAAAAGATATTTTTTTTCTTGTGGCCTTTGTAAATTATTTCAAATCTTGCCCGTATTTGCATTAAATTGCTAGATCGGTGTTGACGTTTATTCGCAATTGTCAGTCTAATTTACACAGAGTGAGTGAAAAAGGGGATTATTTCAGACCTGGTTTTCAAAAGATTTTTTGTTAAGTTCCTCTTTCCATTGCTCGTGTTCTGTTTTCTGTCTGTATCATATTTCTCTTTTTGTTAATTTGCAGCCCTCAAAAAGGCTTAAACAGTGAGTGCCAAGTACTGCTCATCAAAAGATCATTTCCAAGTTGTATTAATCTTTTCCAACATATTTTCCTGCATGAAAAAGAAAAAAAGCCTGCCAAAAAATTCTTTGGCACATAATAAAATAATTTGGGGTAGCAGACATTTACTCTGAATTCTTGGCAGAGGGTGAACAGGTCAGATATCCAAGAAAAAGGGTGTAACGTTTAATATTAGTGAATAATCGCTTCTACAAAACTTCAGGTAACCAGGCACACTGTAATTTTGTCAACTGACACAAGCTACAGCTAGGGATTCTTTCTTTATATTTCTGAGGGACTGTGAAAGAGCTTGTAACACAGGACACATTTCCCAGGGTTCTGGAAATAATTTTAATCGTTCAGCAATCCTAATCTTGAAACAAATGTACAAGCCCTGTTGTTCAGCTGATTTTTCTAAAAATATATTTCAACTGCAGTTCTCTATTTTAAATTGCTAATGTGTGTCCTTGTTAAGCCCTTTATGTAATTGTGAAGGTAAGTCTTCAAAAATAAGCAGACACTGCCAAAACCAGAGAGGCACTCTAGGATGTATTACTGAGAAAGAAAAAGCTCAGCTAGAAGAAGAATCTCAGTCTGCTGTGAATAATAAACAAGATGTGGTGTAGGATTTTTGCCCACCTATTTTTTTAACTGTTTGTAGAATCTTATCAGTGTCTTGAGGCACTAGATTCTTCTTAACTGCAACTGAACGTATTTCGGAGAAACCGGTGTCCTCTTTGTGAAACCTCTGCATACGTACGCTAGGGTTTTATGTCCATATTTTTGTGGATGCATAATTACATTTAGACAGAAATGTAAGGAGAAGCAAGGATAGGGATCCATGTTACATTTTCAATTCTCACTCGGTGCATCATATACAAGGGGAAATACTAGACTGTAAAATGGCAGCTGCGGTCAAGTACAGTGAAGAACATCATTGTATTCTCTTGGGCAATGGGCAAGAAATTATGTCATTTACCTCAGGAACTAGATTAGCATGTTAGGCCCAGGATTAAGAAGATACAGGTGGTCTAAGTTACAGTGTTTACTTCTGGTTTTGCAGACAGAAATTGCATTCAAATTAGTGATATATGTCCCTTGCTTCTCTACGCTGGTTAATCTAGACCTTCAGAAATCTTAACTTAGTGTTAAATGTGCTGTTTGTACATCATTAGTATTTGGAGGAAATGATTTTGTTAATGGTCATAATTCACTGTTCTTTACTGGAATTTCTTTAAACTGCAGTGATGGGGCTCTAATTTATTTCAGATCACCACATTGCACCATTCTTCCCTTCTTGCTTTCCTGCTTAGATGGCACTCCCAAGACCGAGACGTCAAACTTGGGAGGATGTTTTTCCACTGGTTGCATCTGGTTTCTTTGGCAAGCAGCTGTGTGGGCAGCTTTGGAGTTACTTGCGTTTGGTAACTTGGTAAAGTTGCCGATGGGACTGTGTGGGGACATCTTTTCCTCCTGCGCGTGAGTTTCTTTGACTCATTACATCGTGGAATGTTCCTACTTGATGTGTCTAAATCTCTCAGGATTTTTGCCCATATACTCATTTATGGTCATAAAGATGGCTTTCCTTTACCCCCTCACAACCGTCTTTTTTTCCCTGCAGCCTGTACAGCTGTAGTCAGCTCTTGCGTGCCTTCCATTCTTGCGCGAATTTTACATCGGTCAAAGTCTCAGCAGTAGTGCCAGGTACAAGACTACCTTAAGAAAACAGGCACTCATGCAGCCAGAAAACTTGAGATTGCCAGTGGATCCCATTAGAGCAGTTGCAGGTTGGTTCTACTGAGCCAGAAGTTTTAATCATTTCTAAAACCTTGCTCATTTTTGTATCCTGTACCTGCCAAATACTTTCAAAGAGAACAGCATGTTACTTCAGAGATGAGGATTGGAAGAGCTGGTATTGTGCATTTCCAAAAAGAAAGACAATACAATGTCGGAGAAATCAATGAAATAAGAAATGTTGATTATTTCCACCTGGAGTGTTAAATTGTTACAGAAAAAAAGAAGGGGTTGTCACATTGTTTATGACTCCTCATTATTTTTATTTTTTTTCTCTCTACTGAAGTAATAACACCACTAATTTAGTGATTTCCAGAAATCAAACCTAAGATCCCTGGATTTGGAAACCTCAATCTTGACTGCTTGAGTTAAAGAAATAGGAAAATTTATTAAAGGAAATGACACAGACCTCCATCTCACTATTTTCCAGGACAGAGGGCCACACTGAGCATTAGTTATACAAAGATTTGTAGGAATGGGTTGTTACTTGTACTCAGCATTGAGATAGAGGCTCTTCATCATCAAGATGCCAGAGATGCGTGTGAAAGGCAATTCGATGTTCATAATTCTTTATTCTCTGTTTCATTCTACAGTAACAAATGTTTCAGTGAAGAATCACGTAGTATGAATAATTAAACTGAATAATTTGCAAATAACTTTGAGACATCTGGTTTTTTAAAAACTATTTGAACAGTATGCTAGTTAAATTTACCAGAGAAAGCTAAGCCCAGTTAGTTCACAAACAGAAAATTTGCAGTGTTCAATAGATCACTTAACTGTTGCTAATCAGGGCATCCCTGAGGTAACTCCTGCGAAGACTGAAATGCTTCAAAAGTCCTTGGTTCCACAGACCCCTCTTTGTCATTCCCTCCACCTGTACAAACGCAGCAGTAGGTGCTGTAGCTGTTACAATTTAAGAGTGCAGTTTAAACAAGACTGCTTTTTACGGTGCTAAAGGGATCGGAAAATGAAAGGAGCACTTAGTGAATGTCAGTTAGCTGGAGCTGTGATTGCCAGATGAGCTAGCACGGGGAATACTCGGCAGCACCCCGGTTGTGTGCCTAAAAGGAAGAATCCTTCACTCCAAGAAGAGGTGAGACACATCTCTGGAGAGCATAAGGCATTCCCCGGGCTGTGTGGCTGCCCGGTGCCCTTTCCTACGCCTACGTTTGAAAGGCGTATTAAAAACAATTGAAACTACGTAGCCTGCGGATCAAACAAGCACACAAAGAGCAGCACTAAGTGCGTTAAATCAAACTTAGTCATTTTAAGATCGATGACACATCTTGTTTTATGGGGAGGCCATTTTTAACTGAAAAAGGAGCAGCCAAGGGAAAAGAAATCTCGATCATCTCCATTTTTGCAGTTACAGCAAAATCTATCAGTGAAATTTTGCAAAACACAGCCCTACATATGCATTTTTTGGCACTGCCTAGGGCAAGAATTCCCAAATGGCTGTGTATGTACCACTGAGAGTATATACAGACACCTCGGTGTGGGAAAAGTTACAGCACAGAACCGGGACGTGTTATCACTGTCAATACAAAAAAGTGCAGGAATCTCTCAATGAGGAATTTCACTCCATTTTCAAGTCAAAAACACTTGTATAACAATCTTTTTTTTGGGGGGGGGTGTCATTTAAGTCATTTTTTTCTGCATTTGTTACATACTCCGTGCTTTTATACTCTGTAAAATCTTTCAAGACCAACTATTTCACAGTGGATAGGTCACCTCTCTTTAAGGTGATCATACCAAGTTCTGCACTGTTCATTTGGATGCTTTTTTTTTCATGTATGACAATGTATTTATAGATTGTACATAGTTTGACGGTTTATGTTTTCCCATCTTTTTTGAGGTAGAAAAAACCTGAAAGCCATTCTCTCAAGCCTGCCAAAAGGCGCCATTTAGGGCACTGGTCACGTTACGGCACAAGTGACTGCCTATCCGGTTCACTGGTATGAAACCAGTTCAGTGCGTGGCTGTGGTCTCTCCCCTCCTGCCCTTTGTGTTCATGTCTTTAACCTTAAAAGCTCATAGTCTCATTGCATGTGTCCTCGAAGGGTTTATTGCATTAAGATTTCATTTATTGGTGCTATTTGAATAGAAGCTATTGTTTTATAGAGTGATTAGCACAGTTACCAAAATGACAGAATTTATGAAAAATAATGCATATGGACACAGATTTGCAACTTTCATTCATTTCTCTGCTACTACAGCATTTTGAGTTTGGGTCTACTGTAATTTCATGTCATCCCTACCACATCCTTTCTTCAGCTCCTCACTTGCAGAGCACCTTCTGTCTCTGCTCTCGCTCCCCAGCTGCCTTGGCAGCCTCCACCAAGTCACTGGAGGAGGGGACGGGGCGCTCGTGTCTTGGCTTTGCGTTCCCCAGTGCAGTTTCATGAACTGCAGAAGGAGGGCCAAGTTAACATTTGTAACACAAGCTAGCATTTAAAAAAATTTGCCTTTGTTTAACAGAAATCACCTTTTTGTAAGACTGAACTGTAGAGCTGCAACATTGCTATATAATTCAATGTACTCACACGCAGAGCCCCAAAGAGAACTGATGACATCTGGTAACTATAAAAGCAAAGCTCAAGTGATTTTTCAGTGTTATCAGAGACCTGATGTGGGTACAGCTTCATTCAGGATTTTGTTAACTGTGTGTGTTACTTTTAAAACCGGTCTACTTTCATATGAGCCTTACATAAATGCTACGGTAGTACAAGAAATCAGGAGGTAATTAGCTATCGGTCGGTGGTCTGGTTGAGTTGTTTCTGTTGTGTTTGTTTTTCTTTTAATTACAATTGTGTGGGAGGATTTTTCTAAGAGGGGTGAGGAACACAGTGTCTAGCAGCACACGCTTATGCAGTTTTGCTCCATTGATTTTCAGTATTTGGATCTTATCGGATAAGATTGTAGGAAAGTTTGTCACAGCTGCTGGAGACGTGTGAGTGACATTGCTCTTCAGTGACAGAGTAGCCAGGAGTTTTATGATTCCTCATCTAACAGGTGCTTTGGTAATAGTTTCTTAGCATCGAGAGAAACAGTAAAATAACAAGATTCATTGGAATAACACAACTGGGTTTTGTGCTGAGAAGTTCCTTCTCATGCGCAGCCAGGTGGGGTGTGTTGCTCTTTGGGGATGTGGCAACTCAGTACTGGACAAAGACAAACTAGCTGGACTCACAAACCAGCTGCTGGCTTTTTTAGCAGTCAACTTCAGTGCTTCTGGACAACAGCATAACTATCTCATTCTTCTCCATTCTTAAGTAGATTTGCTGGTCTATCCATCATGCATTTTCATCCTTTTCTTTCCATCCATCCATCCATCCATCCATCCATCCATCCATCCATCCATCCCATCCATCCATCCATTCCGTTTCAAGAAGGTGTTTTTATTGTTGTTGTTGATGATGAATTTAAATACATACAAATTAAGTGGGATCTGACTCTCTAATTCTGGTTAGTTGCATGACGTATTTATACATACATAGAGATTTCAGTGTTCAGTGATGAAGCCCTAGATCTCTCTCGGGCACAGGCTGTGTATGCTCAGTGCCTGATTTCTTCCTCATTGTGGCGCCCAGTAATGTGCTTAGGTGTCCTACAAAACTAATAAAAAGGGAAAAGCACTGCCCTGCAGATCTTAACAGTCTATTTTGGATGCAGCAGGAGGTCCAGCAGCTCATAAACTAGACCAGGACATAAAGAGCAATACAGGATAAGAATTGGACCAGTGATTAGATAGATGATACTACAGTTTTTCAGGTGGTTTTTGCTGGGCTTTGTTTTTATGCCTTCTAATGCTACGTAATTCTGCTCATAGGTGGACCTGCCACTTCCTAAAAAGTATCCAAAGCATCCCAAGCATCCCCCAAAATGGGGGGAGTGCCATGAAGGGAAGGTAGGATCGGGAAAGGAGAGAATAGAGGCTGTCACCAGGAAGAGGAGAAAAACAAGGCAAAATAAAACGTGTAGGGAGGGAGAATCACAGAGAAATACATACCTTGGTTTCAAATGTGGGAGGCATGCTGTTTCTCGGCTTGTTTTTGCTATCTATCTACGTTCATAATTGAGCTAGCTGCAAAAAGGATCTTGAAAACAATTTGAGTGAGAGAGAGAAAGCATTATTGTGGAGCGAGCCCAAAATCCCATCCTCCAGCCCACACACAATTGGACATTGCAGTGATATGGGGGAAATCCCTTAACGGACAAAACTATAAATGAAACTACTGTTGACAAGGGGAAGAGGCACTGCTATATTTAACGGAAGCATTTTCATTTGAGAGCTGCTTTCTTTTTCTTCTGTTTTTTTTTTTTTCTTCTTTCTTGTCTAGTCGGTGGAGACTGCAAGGGCTCTTCCTGTTTGAGACGGTGCATGGGTGGTTTCCCCAAGGCTTTTAATGTTAGATTAATGCTCTGGAGACAGTGTGGTGATAAATGGGTTCCTACAGTTATATCTACATCCTGTTCCCCCTTCCCCCTCCCACATCTGTCCCTACGTACAGTCTCTCTGCAGCGCTCACATTCATACCCAGCAACAGTTTTCAGCAGCTTCAGCTAGCATTTAAAGCACAGCTCCTTCCTTAAAATGTGTCCAGCAAAATTCTTTGATTTTCAGTGCCATCACCTTCATTACCCCTTATTTCTAGGACAATGACAAAAACGCGACAGGTCAGAGCAAGACTTCTGGTTAAAGGACAGGCTGCCACACTGGCTTGTCATCTGCTGTTTGGCAGATCCCATTTAATTACTTTTGCTATTACTGTTCACTTTCAGAAAATAGGTTTATGGGAGCAGCCTTTCTGTTGTTTCACGTTTTAATGGCAATGCTCTGCACGTCATACTGTACTCAGCAATAAATGAGCAGAGGATTTTAAATCTCCTCCCTGGTATGAGGGAATGGCTCCCCTGTGTCAGCTGCATCTATGGCTTGATTTTATACAACTTGTGCCCTGATAGGGATTTAAGTATTTGTCTTTGGAAAACACCCACTCTAAAATACAGCAAGGGAAATGAAGATTTGAGGCATTTTTTTTCTAGCTGGACTTGCCCTTGTGGCAATTCCGATTTCTTTATGTGTTTGGTTTTGTTTTCAGTTAGTACGGTTCTCTAGTTACTATTTTTCTCTGTGCGCATTTCCATTTCTATACGGCTTCCCCTATACGTGCAGGGCTGGGGACGGGCGATGGCAGGGTGGTGAGGATGGCTCTGGTTAACCTCCCTGGCTCTGTGCAGCCAGCCCCCGTCCTTCTGCTTACGCGGCAGCGTCTCTCAGATCTCGGAGCAGGATTATTTTTAGACCGTGAAGGTGTATCTGGCTGGTGCATTTAGATTTCATGTCATGGCTTCCTTTTCCTGCTCTCAGGTTTCTCCCACTCGGCCTTCACCTTCGGTATCGAGAGCCACATCAGCCAGTCCAACATCAACGGAACACTAGTGCCACCTGCCGCACTCATCTCCATCCTCCAGAAGGGGCTCCAGTATGTGGAGGCTGAGATCAGCATCAATGAAGTAAGTACCCCTGCCACCACCCCTGCCACTGCTGACCGCCACGCCGGGGCTTGCATCCCAACATCCCGAACAGAGATGCAGGCCATCAAGTTTCTCTTGATCTGGTTTATTTTTGGTTCCTCATACTTTGCCTCACCCCCAGCACAGAGCTGAAAAGCTCTGAGGTAAAAACGTATTTCAGTTTTTAGTTGTGGCATTGAGGCCTTCTTTGTGCTTAAACAGATTTTATGGTGTTTCCACTACCCCCGTCAACAAATCTGGGGTGCACAGATTCTTGCAGCAGACAAGGAAGCGTGTCTGTGTTTACGGTCTTGTGTTTTCAAGGTCACAGCAGAATTTGGCAGGAAGAGTCTGCAGTGTAGGTTAAAACTTCACTCCATGACACCTGCTAGCAGGCAGCACTGCTTGCAAGCCTTGAGAAGCCTGATCAAAAATCCACGGAGGTCACTGGAGAGATTCTCTTTGATTTCAGTGACTTTGGCTTAGATGATCTGAGGCCAGGCATCATCCTCTCCTGTACAGGGCGAAACGGTTGCGTGTAAATTCTGACCCTGGCAGGGGCACGGGTTGTCTGTGGGGATTGTATGAGCAGCCACAAAAGTGTCTCTGTTCTCCTTGAACTGCCAGGGAAAACAAAGAGGGGATGTGGGAAAAGCTAGCATTTTTGCCCTGCCAGCCTTAAAGGCATGATGCTTCAAGAGGGAGTGAAGCATGACAGATAAGCGAGTACTGCATCACGAAATATTTACCATAGATATTTGTAATTGACGGAGATCTGTAATAAATATTAACGCATAAAAAGCTACTGCTTTTTCCTCTGTAGCTGAATGTAGCATGTGAACAGCATGGGTGAGAACAAAGGAATATAAAATAGATAAAAGGTTGTGTTGTTTGCAATGTGTAGTTTGGAAACTCATTTGGTTTTATCACTAGTGTTCTGTGTGGTTTTCTTTTTATGACTTGATACTGTGTTTAAGAGTTGTATATGTGTTATTTTTTAATTGGGGCAATGGCTTTTGACATTCATGCCAAGCTGCACTTTGATGCAGTTGTAATAACAAACCAGTGTTAGGAATCTGTCCCAATTTGCTGCTACTTAACATTTTGCTCTGTGCCTGAAATTGGATCTACACAGTTAGAAACTTCCAGCCATGAACAGCACCTATCAGTTCAGGTCGTATGACAGCTGTAGGGGTCTGCTTCTGTGCATCCAGCTTCAGAATTGGTCTCAATTGAGAGAATAATTCAAAAATATGTATGTTGTCACCATTAAGATTTATGTTGCTCTCATCATCGTTTGATTCTGTTCAAATACATACATTACAGCAAAGCAAAGACCATCCTTTGTGATGGCTGAACACCAGTAATGGCTATGTACATGCTTCTGTGTGTGTGCTTATTACTTAAGAGCAGCAAGTAATCGGTGAGTCTATAAACTAATGTGTATAAAAATTAAAGTATTATTTGTGATCTGTGAAAGGACAGTCACGGAAATAGTCCAGTGAGCAGTTTTAAAGTTAAAAATGTAAGATGCCAAAACCTATTGGCAAACATTTTTTTCATTGTGTAGCAAGAACATGAGCCAGCATTCAAATAAATGTCAGTAGAGTCATTTACATAAAAAATGTTTAGGAGAAAGAGCACTTATATTTTTCTTCTCTAATGACTCTTTCCTCCTTTTTGTTCACTGTAAGGAAACAAATATGTATTATCTTAATATTGTAATTGTAAGGGGTAATTCATTGAATAGTCCAACAGAAGCATACTAGTCAGACAAACGACTATTTTTCTTTATTAGTTATTGTTGTCTATTGAAAATTATATTGTTTCCCAGCTACTTCATCTATCCGTATCCTAGTCTTATCTGGTATTCCTCAAACATAAATCTTTCACTGCTAGGTCTTGATTATTTCAAGGAATTAAAGGGAGTTTGCAGAAGATCAGTAAAATGGCACTCCATGGAGGCTACTAAAACCTTTTTCCTGTATTTAAGATAACAGGAAAGTGAAAGTGAAGGAAAGCTAATTAGATATAGCAGTTGTTGACCTGAGTCTGTATTAAGTCTTAAAAAACAGCCCTTAAAGCTTAACTCAATTGGTTGTTAAACCTGAAGCCTAATTTACAGAAATCAAAATGAAAGCCATAACTATTTGGGATAAAACTGGCAGAATAAAGGAAAAATAATGATAAAGCAGTCCTGTACAATCAGCTACAACTGGTGGTGTTGGGCTGATGAATGCCATGTAAGAAACCACTGAATTTATGCATACATCTTGTTTTGGCTGAGGTTCATTATTATTCAGCTGCTTCCATTCCTGTGCCTCTGCAAGTGCAAGAAGACAAACAGTTCAACCAAAGTCTATTTGCCTTTGTCGTGGCTTTAGCCATGACTCTTTTTTTCCAAATAAAAAACAAAGAGAAGCTTTCTGTCATCAGTCAGACTTTTTTTTTTCCACAGCATGAGTTTTTTTTGCATCTGTAAAGAGTTCATATGCTGGAATTTTCTATGAAATTCCAATAAATGACTTATCCACTGAACACAACTTAAGTACCACCATCATGGGTCTGAGAGAGAGACAGTACGTACTAATGTGGCACTGTTGGTTAAGTCAAAGTGCACTATCTATCTTCACACAACCTAGTTTTGTTTCTTTATATCATTACCTCTTTGCCGACCTCAATGATGAAGATCCTAAACTTGCAGTTTCACTTCTGCTCATTTTCCCTGCAGGATGGTACAGTATTTGACGGCAGGCCAATAGAGTCACTGTCTCTGATAGACGCGGTGATGCCTGATGTTGTACAGACCCGGCAGCAAGCATTCAGAGAGAAACTAGCACAGCAACAAGCCAGTGCAGCGGCGGCAGCGGCAGCAACGGCAGCAACAGCGGGAGCAACGACGACTGCTGTTTCCCAGCAGAACACACCAAAGAACGGAGAAGCCACTGTGAATGGAGAGGAGAATGGGGCACATGCAATAAGTAAGCCGACCCTTGCAGCTGCTTGCCACTACAGGGCAATTTGGGTTTCAGTAATATTCTTGTACTTAGTTGGTGCCTGCAATGCAGTAGAACTCAGGGGAATCATTCCAGGAGGGCGAGGTATTTCTACAAAGGCTGCTGAGTAAAAATCACGTTTCACATCACAGTACTGTGTTTTACTGGTGTCCTCTTAGAATCAAAAAACTTCAGGTATCTTCAGAATTGCGAGTCGAAGACAGTATCAAGAAGTGAAGCTGTATGCTCTTCATTAATGTAAGAGACACAGACTTCATTAATATTATTAGCTTTATAGGTGCTTTTAGATAGTTGATAAAAGCTGGGACAAGCTGTAGCCATGTTGGTCATTTTGGCCAGGCTAAGAGGGAGGTAGGTTGAGAGGCTGGGACCTACAAGGCCTGTCTGTGTAAATGAAACATGGCCAGAGCATAGCCTTGAGTACTAACTATCCTATGATCCTCCATAGCCTTGACATGGTCCTTGACACAGTTTGGCCTATACCAGCAGTCCATTCTTGTACAGCATGGCCAAGCACAGGATCATCCATAGCCTTATTGGCGTGGTCCTTGGCCCAGTTTGGACTATACCAGCTATCCATCCTTGAACAGCATTGCCAAGCACAGGATAGAGGGTCACATGTGCCAAGGACCATTCCCAGCAGACAGCTTGGATGCAGCCAACCTGTCTTGAAGGCACAGAGGAAGGAGTTCTTCGCCTTTATTTAATAGCACATGCTTAGTCATACAGTCCACTGCAGATATCTAAGTGAAGGTCCTACCTTCCTGAGGTTTCCTTAGACTGTGGGAACAGTTGGTTCTCAAGAGCTCTGAATGCACTTTTGTTTATTGGTGACAGCGGGAGATTGCACTCATATCGTAGACATCTGAAGTCAGACGTAGAACAAGGAGGGGACATACCTGCTAGTGTAACTGGATCTTGATGACTGTGCTAACATTGTCGGGCAGATATAATTAATGGTTCTGGTTTCTGTGTGCAAGCCGTATTAGGGCACTCTCTAACTTCTGAAATGAGACCTTAATGCCTGATTGCCTTCTGAGGAAATTCTAGAGGAACGTGTGTGGCAGGTTTTGTAGGAAGCCCCAGCAGCTCTTTGGCTTAGACAAGTTGCAGGTCAGGACTGTTGTCATGTAGCAGATTTTATTTGTTCTGCAGTATAGATACCTTTATCAGTCTCCATCTTCTTTTTGATCTGAATGGATTCCTCTGTGGGTCAGTGAGAAAAATGCTTTCAAACCAGGTTTTTCTTCAGAGAACTCCAATTAGACAGGATAGTTTCCCCCAATAAAACTGCAATGATTTAAATTACATTTTTCATATGAGAAAGGCAATTGTAAAAAAGTTCTGGAAAATTTAAAAGTATTAATCTGTCTTTAGACTACAGATCGCATATGTTTTTTCTTCCAACTGACTCTTTCTTTTGAAATTCAACTTATTTCATACATGAAGGGATGCAAACAGAAGTGAAAGCACTTTTAAATGTATCAAATTCTGACATTTTGTTTGACGCTTTCCTTCAGCTGATTTGTGAAAATTTTGGGGAAGTGTCTTCCTGTGTCAGAACCAAAAATACCAAATTCCTATGGTAGAAAACAGATTATTGGTTCATCACTAATACAGAACTGCTCAGACTTGGTTCCTTCTGATCTGAAGAAACACACAAACTATTGTATTAATAAAAGGAAAGCCTTGCAGATCAGTTCACATGTATGACCACAGTCTAAGCCTTGGTTTCTCAGATCTGCCATTTTATTATTGAAAAATAGTAATTCTCACAGCAGTTGCAGTTGCAGATCTTTCTTGGAGTGTTGAGGAGGAAAAGTCCTGTATGACTTAATATCATACAGTAGCTCTGTCTGGAGCAGGACGCAAGAACATGACGCTGTGTTGTCCAGTAAAATTTCACAGAGGTAGGGTACGTGTCAACTAGTCAGATACTCTACCAGATAGCAAAATTTCAAAGCATTAGTGTGGCTAAGCAGCCTATCAGACAGACCAGTTAACTGAGCAGTGGCAATGAGAAAACAGAAAGTCCTTGAGGAGAAGCTGGTTAGCTGGCATGTGTTGTTGGCAGCTGCGGTTGTGCCATTTGGTCATCCTGGGTGAATGGGTGAGGTCTGCAATTTAAGGAGAAAGAGGCTTTGGGGAGAAGCTGCTGAGAAATCCAGGAACAGCCAACTCTCCGATCTATGGGACTCCCTCGCCTTGTGACTTTCTGTCTGAGGCATTCGGAGGATATCAGCAAGGTGGTGTAGCACAACTGCAGATGAGGATTATACATGGGCGATGCACACAGACCTGCAAAACTGGCATTCTCACCCTTGAACAGACCTGCTTAAATAAACTCCAAGACATCTGCCTCCGTAATTGTCTGAAACCACTAGAAATAAAGAATCACAGAACCACAGAATCTTCAGAGTTGGAAGGGACCTCTGGAGATCATCTAGTCCAACTCCCCTACTAAAACAGGATTGCCTAGAGCACATCACTCAGGACGGCATCCAGGCGAGTCTTGAAAATCTCCAGAGAAGGGGACTCCACAACCTCCCTGGGCAGCCTGGTCCAGTGCTCTGTCACCCTCACCGTAAAGAAGTTTTTCCATGTATTTGAACGGAACTTCCTACGTTCCAACTTGTGCCCATTGCCCCTCGTCCTGTCACTGGGAACCATTGAAAAGAGTCTGTCTCCATCCTCCTTCAACCCACCCTTTAGATACTTGTATGCCATAATAAGGTCTCCCCTCAGCCTTCTCCAGGCTAAAGAGTCCCAGCTCTCTCAGCCTTTCCTCATAAGGGAGATGCTCCAATCCCTCAATCATCTTTGTTGCCCTTCGCTGGACTCGCTCCAGCAGTTCCCTGTCCCTCTTGAACTGGGGAGCCCAGAACTGGATGCAGTATTCCAGCTGTGGCCTCACCAGTGCAGAGTAGAGGGGGAGAATGACCTCCCTTGACCTACTGGCCACACTCTTCCCTGTGCAGCCCAGGATTCCATTGGCCTTTTTGGCAACAAGGGCACATTGTTGGCTCATGGATAATTTACTGTTTACCAGGACCCCCAGATCCTTCTCTAAGGACTAACAGATCTGGCTGATTAACACTCTTACAATTGTATTTCCCTATCTTGTGGTAAAGTTAGAAAAATATAGTTAAGTTAGTGAAATAACCAAAGGGTCATACGCTTTCCTTTCATTGCTTATGCAGGGCAAACTGTATATCCAGCCTTACCTTTTCCCTTATCCCTGTGTTCAGAGTCTGTTTAGTTTAGGATAGACTAAGATGAAAGATCTGGCAAGACCTTAGATTACGACAAAAGGTTTAAGGTAGGATGGGACAAAAGTTTAGGATAGGACATAAAATGGCTTAGGTAAGGACAAAAGGTTTAGGATGGATAGGACAAAAGATGAGAATAGGACGTAGGATGGGTAAGGTTGGGTGACCTTCTGGGTAGAGAAAATTGATGATAAATAAGACGTAAGAAACTTCCCAAACTTCTATTTTCACTTTTGTTGGATTGCACAGAACTGACGTATATAGGGATGGTTGTGACTAGTGTGCTAGTCCTTAGTCATAACCTGGAAGTCACCCGTGTATCAGCCTGTCATGAAAAGGCGTGGTGGGGGGAGTGAGTAAAAGAGATATCTTTGGGAAGTTATCTAGTTTGCATTTATTCTGACATGGAGTTCTCCATGAGACAATAAGTCTTCCCAAAAAGCATTAATATATTTAATATAATATGATATATTTTTGTATAAGTTATTGTTAATATAATATGATAGCGTGATTTGATTTAAGAAAGGGAGAGACACAAAAACATCTAGCAATAACAGCAGTTTGAGGGCAGATTCAAATACTAAATAAATAAAATTGCTGCCTTCTATTACTGCTTCCTGAGTAATGTTTTCAGCTTTAAAAATTAGTAAAAAAAATAAAAATTGGCATGTCGAAATGGAGCCAAACTTTGGATTGTTTTCCAACTCAAATATTTTTAGTGTCGTTTGTTTCATTATATTTGCAAGGATTGGCTTGGTTTTAAGAAAAATAAAGCTCTGGAAAAAAGGCTGAGCCCAGTTCCTTTATTATAATTACAGTTGTAAAGAACAACTTCAGTGAAAGGTCTGTCAAAGATTTAAGTAAAAAACCACATTTCCTGAGAAAAGACAGGGTTAGGTAAGATTAAAAATATATCTTTTTTTAATTTGGAGGAAATAAAGTTAATATTACTCACTGGTGTGTTAGAATTATATAATTTTAAAAACTTAATACTTTGGGGGCGGAATATGACTTTTAATCTCCAGTTATTTTGCTTTTTTAATACATTTGAGGAAAAAAAAATAGAAGAATATGGCATGGGCTTAAACAAAGATCCTCTGGCCTTTAGAAAGTGGTTTGTGTTAACATTTGAGCAGTGTCCTCCTCTATGTGACCTGCAGACTTAGTTTTTCACCTGTGAGGGTCTGTTGCAAACTGTCCTCTCTTTCAGAGACCCCTCAGAGGTGTTCTTTGTGCAAATGAGATCTTAACTGAGAGCTTTCTGCTCTGAAGATACTTTGAAAAAAAAGAAGCCTGTTCTTCATGGTTACTGCATCTTACTTATCTACTTATCCTCGTTCCCCGTGCACACATTGTGTCTGCATCCATAGGAAAGCCAAACTTTCAGATGGGACCGGGGCTCACAAGAGCTTGTGCTGTGTGAGGAGCACAGCACTCTTAATGAGGTGCCGCCTTGTGCTCAGGGGTTTCTGCAGTTTTTTGTTGTTAATCATAATCATATCCGGTTTATATTGCTAGCAACTATCTGAATCTGAGAAGAGCCTGAAGCAGTTTCACAGAAGCATGATCTGTCCTGTTTGTTCAATGAGGCATTTCAAGTTTTGTGCTTAACAGTAACACTCTAAGTACGAATCTTCCTGACTACTGATGAAAACCAGAAGAAACACGTAGAATATGAATATTTGCGAACAATTTCTGAGAGACTCCTCATCTTTCCCTCCCTTTTCTCCTGAACCATCAAAGCTGTAGTGTCAAAATCTTTACTGGAAGACAACAGAAAATAATCCTGCAGGTATTTCATTGCTGCCAGAGGCCAGTCAGTCTTCCATGTACTAATGCAGGTATCAGCCTGTCGAGGTTTCTTTTTCACAGCATGACTATTTGGGGTTTTTTTCACAGCAGTTAATAACATTCAAAGTGTGTATCTAGGTTCCTCCATCTGGCCATGTACAAACGAAAAATATTTCGAAGTATGAGACGGCCTTGTTCTGATAGCACCTCATGACTCTGGGACCTTGGAGCAATGTTGCTTCCAAGCTGTCATTTGGTTTTGTTTGAGAGTGAAAAGCAGCTCTGCCGTCAGAGCCAGGCAGGTAACAGTAGGATCTTATGTGGTAAGAGTAGCATCTCATTTAAATTTTTCAAATTAAAACACTTGCAAGATCTTACTTCTTGATTTACCCCCAGCTTCCAACTCACACTGTGTACAGGACACAGATGAATGCATAGCCGTTACCATGCTGGTGTTTTTCTCATAAAAATGTGCTTTAAACCTGGTGATTCTGTGTTGTGATGAGAAATAAAGGATTGCGAGTTCTAGACTCATATCTTCTGGTGGGTTTTAATAGCACCTTGTTCTTCATTGCCCTGATTGCTCAGAATATCATACCAAAGTTGCCAGCTGCTAGTGTCAGGCTAAATCTTGAGTACTAGTCTATCTTGACAGTATTAATTGTAGTGGTTATACACATAGGGAATTATCAAGGAAAATGCTTAACAAAGGGACTCAGCACAGGTGTAGGTTTTACACATAGTCATTTGTAATATGTTTAGTTTTATGCAACAAGTCCATAGGTAATATGTGTAGTTAAAATACAGATATTTTGAATTAGAAATGTGAGCTGTGAAATTACTGTTAGTTGTTTTCTAATTTTGATACTCAGTGCTATGCAACTCATTGAATTACATGTGAATTCCATTCCATCTGTGGCATAGATATGGCACAGACATAGTTAATAGGGTTCCTAACCAAATATGCAATGAGAAGTGCTGCTTGTTTGACTCAGCATAAATTAGGCAGAGCAGAACGGGATATTTGAAAGCCCTGGGTAAGGGTGGAAATCTGGAGATCTTCCTTCCAATGGCAGTTGTGCAACGTCATAGTCTGTTTTGCCAGTTGACAGGCAATAGCTCAGCAGAGCTTGAGTATCAGGACAGATGGCTGATTTTAAATGCCATAAACATGTGGCAATAAAGGAGCATAATTATTCCACTTGCAAACCTATGGATCTCCATATGTGATCAAAGAATGACTAACTAAAAGACTTAACCCAGAATGAGAACTTGGATTTTGATCAATCAGAGCAGATCAGCTGGCCAAGGCATTGATTAGCTGACACGAGGCTGCCTTTCCCCCAGCCTGCCAGCTCTGCACTCTTGGATGTGCTTTCTGCGAAATGGGCCACACTTCTGCGTGTAACATCTGCTGTCTGGTGTTTCAGCGTGTTACCTGTCCTTGATTGGTGCCTTGCTCGCAGAGGATAATAGTCTTGTGCTGCTGCCAGGAAGTGTAGTTTGAGCTGAATGAGGAAGATTTATAATGAAGCAATGAAAATCTGGAGTGAAAACATTGTTCATGATGCAAATTGGCATGAATTGCTGCCACTAAAAGAAATTCATCATTTTAAATTCACTTTTTTTCCTTAAGGAAATAAAAGAGCTTTACAAAAACAAAGTTACTTAGACTGCAGTCTGAAGAACCCCAGAATTACAGCGTGTGGGTTAAGTATATCTATGCCTCAGTTGGTACCTTTGGGTATATTATGATATCCTCGAGAAGGTGACCTCTCACTGTTTCACTGCCATGCTCAGAGAATGAGGCCCTTACTCAGTATATTCTTCATCTGTGAGTAGCACGCATATTACTTACAGGACACTGTGTAAGAAAATGTGTGGGCTGTATGTAACTTTTTTTAAAAGAACAGCATAAAACTTTTCTCAAATGTGGCAACCTGCTCTTTTAATAAATCTCTTCAGTCATTTTTAATGAAGCTGGCTTCAAAAAAACCTGTACTGAAATAAATGCTAACTATTTTTTGAAGAAAAGCTACGTGCCATTTATACAAAATATTTTGGAAAGCTCTACATTTTGAGGAAATATAATAATTTTGAATCCTCATGGGGAAAAAATAGAGTAATATGGTCAGTGACACAACACAGAATATTATTTATAGCGTATGCATTGCTGTAAGCTTTAGGCCATGGGTATCCAACTCTTTTTAAAGCAGACCCAACAGCATCTTGCAAACTATTTATTCTGATATATCTCCTTACAGATAATCATTCAAAGCCAATGGAAATTGACGGGGATGTTGAAATTCCTCCTAACAAAGCAACAGTCCTTCGGGGCCATGAATCAGAGGTGTTCATCTGTGCCTGGAACCCTGTCAGTGACCTGCTAGCATCTGGGTAAGACCATGACTGAAACCAGCCGCTGCAATTAGAGTATATTTAGAGATGCAAGAACTTGAGAGCGTATAATAGAGATGAGTGACTGTTCTCTCAGCTGTTTTTTCAGCCTGCAACTGTTTTCTTCAGCAGTACTGTATCTATGTAGGAGTTAAGTAATTATAAGGTGACGCAGAATATGAAGCATTTGCACGTTTAAGATGTGCACTCTGTGGCCCTGAATACACATAATTTTTTTAAAGGTTTTTAAAATAACTATGTATAATTCTCAGAGTATTTGAAGTTCATGTAACCTACTCCTACTGCTCGTAGTTAATGGTTCACGTTGGCATCTCAGAAAGTCTTTAGCATCCAAGTTTTCTTTTTAAAAGGGTGGTGACTCTAAACCAGAGTTCTCTTTGGCTATGTGTGCATTAGCATGGTGCACAAACAGGAGTAGATCTCTAGAGCAAAAACTGTTGTGCGAGGACATTATGGCACCATGTTTGTATGGGATGGGGGGGCTTCTGGCTGGACTACGTTTTGTCCAATGAGCTGAACATAAAGGAGTGTTTTGAGGGCGTGTTTTGGTTTAGTATCATTGGAAAGGAGTCTAGTTTGTGTTCTGCAGGACTGCTCAGCAATGACAACCAAAGCACGGTAGGTGGGACAATCAGGAGACTGACTTACAAAAAGCGCTTTTCAGCCAAACAAAAATGCTAATGTAAACATACCCTATACAGACACTGTTGGAATCAATGTTTGTTCATGCTTAAAGTTAAACCTTAAAATGAAGGCTAAATTTAAGAAGTCTGGCTGGGAACATGGAGGAAAGCTGATATTAGTTAGAAGAGGGAAGTGGGTCTTCATCGGTTAAAGTTACTTAGCAATATCAGAACTGTTGTGGTTTAACCCCAGACAGCAGCTAGGACCATGCAGCCACTTGCTCACTCTCCCTAGTTGAAATGAGGAAGAGAATCAGAAGAGTAAAAGTGAGAAAAAACTCATGGGTTGTGATAAAGACAGTTTAATAGGTGGAGCTAAAGCCGCACATGCAAGCGAAGCAAACCAAGGAACTCATTCACTGCCTCCCATCGGCAGGCAGGTGTTCAGTCATCCCCAGGAAAGCAGGGCTCCATCACACGTAACCGTTACCGGCGAAGACAAATGCCATCACTCCAGACATCCCCCCCCTTCCTCCTTCTTCCCCCAGCTTTATATACTGAGCATGACATCACATGGTATGGAATAGCCCTTTGATCAGTTGGGGTCAGTTGTCTGGACTGTGTCCCCTCCCTACTTCTTGTGCACCTTCTCACTGGCAGGGTGGTACGAGGAGCAGAAAAGGCCTTGACTGCTTAGCAACAACCGAAAACATCAGTGTGCTATCAATGCTATCTCTCATCCCAAATCCAAAACACAGCATTACACCAGCTGTAAGGTGTAAGGAAGTCAACTCCATCCCAGCTGAAACCATGACAAGAACATATTTCTTACAAGGAAGAGGAGAGCCCTTATTTTATTTCCAATTTTTTGCAAGGTCATCAGAATAGTCGTCTTATCTTTGTTGACTTAATACATGAAAACAAGGAATTAGAGTGCAAATAGGAAAAATCAATATCAGGTTGGATAAACAGGACAAGATCTCTAAGAGTGTGAAGATAGCAGCTTCCGAAGAATGATTTCAAACAACAAATTTGATTTTTAGAAAACCAATTCCTTTTGAATATGCTTTATTTCTGGAATGTCCAGGCCCAATAGTACTTTTAGCATCTGTAGCAGTAAGTGTCTTCATTTATTAATTTTAAATGGATATAGCATTAGAATTTGCAAAAACTATATATAGGATTTTTGGATTAAAAACTTTGGTATTCAGCTCTTTTTTTCCATAGGCTCAGTGTGTCTTCTGGTTTGCAGTAGGGTCCCTGGGTGATGCCATGATATAGACAAGAGCAGTAATAGCAGCCACACTCCTATGTCATGCATTTTCTGTATTTTCTGCTAACTGTATTCCTCTACCCACTCAGTTTTTTAGCGTCTCGGGCAATACTGCTTGGCAATATTACTTATCCCACCCAAATGGCAAAGCTCCATCCAAATGGTTGTTATTAAGAAGAGAAGACCTGATCATTATGATCAGTCTCCAATTAAAATAGGCAAGCATAAAACAGTTATTTCTCGAAGACTTTCCTCTTCCCAGAATACAGTTGAGTGAGCCATAAAAAGAGATTTGTTTAATGTATAAATAAGTCAATATTAGTATTGACAAGTGTGGAAGGCCTGTAGCATGTGATGTTCTTTAATTGTCCTGGCCCAAATCTAAGAGGATGTTTTCAAGGAAAAAAAAACGAATCAAGGGAGGGCAAAGAATCTGTGATGCTCACGAAATGTTACTGTCTACATAATGATTTGTAAATCAACATCAAGTGGTCCTGAACGAACATGCTCCTGTACTTCTCTAACGTCTCAATATATGCCTAAATGCTTTGACTATGCATCGATGTTAAATCATGACCTAATAGTGAAGAAAACCTCAAAAACTAAAAAGAATTTAGTTAACCGTGTTAAATTGTTTTTGTGGTTGTTTCTTATTGAAGATGAAAATCTAGAAGAGGTTTCATAAAAGCTGGCAGAGTGTTCCCATAGCAGGGGCAAACTTAATTAGAATTTCATGGGCTGTCCCGAGATCACAGCTCACAAATACTTTATTTAGGATCATTCAAATGAAGGGACTGTATTTGTAGATACAATAGATCTCCTTTAGCCCTGTCATCCTAAACAATGTACTTGTTAATAGTAAACTTATCCATTGTGGTATTTATTTGAATTCTATGGGGAACAGTCTGGAGGTGATCAGCTAGCACACCCACATTATCTAAAGGAAAATCGATGGGGAGAAAGGGTACCATACAGAATTATTCTTTAGGGACACCTGGTGGCGCCTGAGATGAAGTGAAGATGCTGCTTTATTCTGGAGAATATCTGCACAGCTGAAATTAGGCATGTACTCAAGTGCTGTGTCCCTCGGCAGGTACCTACACCTCTCAACTCATTACGTAGGGAGTTAAGACTCCTACGTATAGGTGCTCAGACCTCATCTGTTGGCTTTAGTATTGGTAACTACTTCCCGGTATGTGACTCACCGCTCTGCCAGTGCTTGCCGGACTGTACTGCTTCCCTAGGATCTGTGGTTCACAGTCCTAGCGTGCATAGTTTAAACTGTGGACCATTTAATAAACCAGAGTATGTGCTCCAGTGATGGAGGAACCAGTGGGTGTTTAACTTTGCTGCAGGGTGCTAAGCACTGGTAGATGGATCCCTGGGACAGGTGTATCTTACACAGTTTCGAGTACACCCAGAGGATGATAATCAGAGCCATTACTGAGATGTCTGAGAGAGAGGAGTACCATCTCTCTAGCCCTTCAATTAAGCTTTACCCTTCGGTGTAATAGGTCTTTCTTAATAAGCTTTGCTACTGATTCTGGAAGCACATAAATACATGCATGGTTAGAAAGTACAGTCAGGTGCTGTGTCTCATGCAGAATAATGGCAATGCAATGAAAATGCAAATAATGTAGAACCATGCAGCTTGATCAGATTTTAGCCTGCTCGCAAGAAACAAAGTATGTGATGCAGTTAGCCTTCACGTAATACAGCAGCAAGCACCTGATGAAGTTTACATGATTGAAATGGCATGGAATGCATAGAAGAAAATAAAACTAGAGGAAGAGAGTTGAGTGTCTGATTATGCCCCTGCACAAAGAAGTATTTGAGATGTCTGGTATAGTAACAGTGCAACCTTTCATCTACAGGTAAACTATGTATTACAGCAGCAATTAAGCAAGGGGAAGAAGTTCCCCAAGATACACAGTAATCTGCAGTTCTGTTTGCCTTTTACAAAGTAATACTTCAAAAAAGAAAACTGTAGTTAGTTTGATGTAAGAACACCGAATTGTTAGATTCTATAATAGCCATATTGTGCTGCCCGGTCCGTAGTTTTCTTCTGTTTTCCCATCTGCCTCATTGTACCCATCTGTTGTCTTCTTAAAACATACATATAAAAACTTAACTATTAAATAAAGGAAGTAAGACATTTGTTCTGTTTATAAAGTGCCTAGCACAACTGAGTCTCAATTTGTGGCAAAGTATTTTCTTCAAGCCTTGTTATACAAGCAATAATTTTTTTCTAACAATTAGCAGCAGTTTAGACAGTAACCTGATGTAATCTTCAAAGCAGTAAAAGAATAACGCAGGTTCACAATCTAATCTGAAGCAAGCTGTGTAGGGGATTTGTTTGTAGAATGAATTAGCCAAAACTAGAGCATTGGTTTCCACATTTAGTGAGTATCCCACTGATAGAAAGGGATTTTGATATTTGATGTCCCATCTACTCAATTGCTATGATTTTTTAGGGTGTGATGGCTAGCACAGGAATATTGACTCTCTGGATTTTGCAAAGGGCTATTTTAAAAAAAGACAAACAGTGGAGACAGGAATTTCTCTGATCAAATAGCCAGAAAAAATATATTCTGCAGCTGCTCTTCCTCTTCCACCACACCCATAACCTTTAAAGTGGAGGATGGAGGAGACTAGAGATACCAGTAAAGGCTATCAAAGGCATGACTGTCACCAAATGCTTATGACAAGAATGCTTAGATGTTAGGAATGGAAACATTATAATAGTACAGTAAAGTGCATACATACAGCCATGTAAGAGGATTAATTACCCTTTATGATGGAAATCAACATTCCCAAACAAGTTTGGACAGGTTAAAAAAAAAAAAAAAAGCAGGTGCTTGGCCAAATGTGAAGGTTTGGCCATTTCCAGCCATAATTCCATTTTGCTCTTAAAATCCAATTGTCCTCTTCTTCAAAGACTGATTTCTTCCATGAGGTATTTTTCAATATCTTAACTTTATGACACATGTAAATCATTACAGATGGTTATGTTCCCTGGGTAGTGCAGAAACCCATTACAGCTATGTCCGCATTAGTAAACGAACCATGCCTGGGAATATTCCTAGGCACTGAGGCCAACTGGCACAGAACGGCCAGTATCTGTGCTAGCAAACTGTCCTGGCTGCCAAACAAATTGCACATTGGGAATTGTCCCTGAACTGTTGTAACCACCAAGCCATGCCCAGGAGTTATTCAGAGAGAACGTCAGGGCCCCGAGCAAGAGTGCTAATTAAAACAGGCTAGGGAATAACCTATCAGTCGGCTAGCGCAGGTGATCATAGTCCAGTGACCCGGAGTGTTCCTGAACATGCTTGAATTTCCCAGTATGGAAGTGGATGGACTGTGAATGTCAAGGTTGCCAGAGTCTTGAACTCCAAAAGATTTGCTAGTTGAATTTAGGCTCCTCTCTCCGCACATTCAGCTACTGCTTCCAAGAGTGCGCTCTGTTCTCTTACATCCAGCCGTGCCCTTCAAGTAATTCACATAGCCGTGAAGCAGAGGGACCTGGCCTCATTCCCAAAAGCCAACAATAGGTTTCTTTGCTTATCTTTGCTGATCTATACCAGCCTCTTTCACACAGAGGAACTTTGTCTCTTGCAGAATGCTCTGCGCACCTTCGCTCTCCCTAGTCAGCAAAATAATTAGCGGTAGAAGCTGTTGTCCAAGGTCTTTCAGTTATGGCAGTGTCTCTCAGAAGCAAGAAAGGATGTATCTAGGCCATCACCTGTCATCATCTTTGGTTTTTATATGACGCTTTGAGTTACTGTATTCCTCGTATCAGCGGTTTAGGATCCATTGTGAATTACCTTTCTGAATAATCCTTTTGAATTACCAGATTGAGGGGGTTGATTTCACACACCACCTCCCTAGTCAGTGCCAGGTGATAATTTTGCTAACTGTAAGTGCTTATTCATTAGCAGCATTACTTTACTGGGGCTGGCTTCCTCATTGCATCAAATCAGTTAATGTAAAGCAGTCAGCTATGAGGTGAAGTCTACTTGAATAACCCATAGAATTAGTGTTGTATAATTAGCGGGACAGAGATCTCCCTTTGGATACCTCCGAGGCACTTCCCTCTACTGACTGCCTAGGAAACGTAAGCGCTTACTTTTAGAGAACTGCTTTTAAAGAAAAGTTAGGTGTGTAAATTATAAGGAGGAGTTTCATCCCCTTTGTGCTTTTAATAATCTCTTTTAAAATAAAATAATAAAAAGTCTAACTTGTTTGAGCCAGAAGTGTTAAATACACATTAACGATGTTGCTTATCAAAATAACAGTGATTATAAGACTTGCAGCTGAAGATTAGAAATACCAAGGTTCAACAACCGTCTTGCAAATTTCTTTACCCAACTGCAGCTGTTTTAACCTCTCTGCTGACAGTTGTGGAATGGGGATTTTCTATGTCACAAATAAAATTCTGCCAACGTTTATCCACCTTGATTCATGATTATACCGGGACTGGAGAGCATGAAATAAAATTCTTTCAGAACTGGCCTTCCTAATATTTGGCAGTGCTCTACCCTAGGGCAGAACAGTATACCTATTACTCAAGTGTTCATGACTTGCATGTTGGAATGAGCTGCTTTATCATGCAGATAGAAATGCTTCTGTGGGCTAAGGAGATTAAATATCTTTCTGAATTGTGCTTGAACTATGGTCCTCTAATAAGGCAGGGTTCACTGAATCATTCAACAGAAATCAGAATACTTTCCAGAGCAGAGAATACTCTTTTTTTTTTTTCTCTCCCAGCAACAAAAGGGAAGACGCACAAATACCCCTGCCACACACTGGTAGGCTTATAAAGCCTCTCTGCAGGGACACATAATAGCTTATGTAGCCTTAGGAAGAAGAAAATGGAAAAACAATATTAAAATACTGGAAAATAAGATTGCCCAGGCATCGCCAGAAAACTGACTAAATAAAACTGTTGAAAAACAGAACATAACCCTTTTAGAACTAGCAAATAGGATATTGTGTTTGATAGCCAAGTGGCTGAGTACTTCATTCACAGGGTCCAATAACAAACTGGATTATTACAATGAGGGCAGGAGTGGCCTGGAGTCCTATATAGTGGAGAAGCCAGCACTCAAGGAATTTCCTACTTAGCATGTTAACCAGTAACCCAAACCTATGAAAGACTTACTCCCGTTCCCATTACTGTAAATTATCACAAGGAAAAATGTTCTTTAACTTCTGAGCCTCGTGATTAACTTTGTTAATTTTCTAGCCAACACATACAAAATTGTTGTTCGGTTTTCCAGACCTCTGAAAAATAAGGAGTTATATTACAGTCACAGCTCTGTATGGTGGCAAAAATTATTCTGATTTGAATTGTTTTGTGAAAGATTTGTTCCAAAAATTAAAGAGTGGCTGTACCAGCAGTAGCTTGTGGTTAGGCTGGCAAAGCCCTGGCCAGCCCATCACATCTGAGCTCGACCCAAAGGGTTCAGAGGACAGGGAGCATGTTCCCTAGGCGTGCCATGACCCAGCGGAGCTCAGAGCCACTGATACAGGCAGAGATGTTTTTGCTTTTACAGTTGAACTGTTGTTCATGTAAAGTTTGGTTAAATTATTGGTAAAATAATACACAAAGATCAATCAAGTTTGCTACTTGATTGGTCAATATTTGCACTCAAAGACGCGTGAAGTGTTTAAAATTTGCCCAGGACTTGTAGTATAAATAATTCACATGTTTTATTAGAAGACCAAGATAAAATGTAATACTCTTTTGTAATAGATTTCCTTTTGACTAAAACATGGCTTATCAAAGCAAAAATGGGTGTCAGGTTTTTAGTCTTCAAAGAAAGACTTTTTCTCCTTGATAGCATAAAGGAAAGGAAGCTTTAGTCATTACTTTAAAAAAAGGAAAAGCTAACACATCAGGTATATCAACAGTGAAATTTCATCTTGACTGTATGAATTCTTGAAAATAGAAGAGAGATCCTAATTCTCCTCCAAGATTGTACTTACTGCATGTAAATGAAAATTACCCTCTGGACAAAACAAGCAATCTGGGGTACTTTGATTGTTTTGGTTGTTGTTATTGATTGTTTAAACAAAAGTGGAAAGAGGGGAGGGGAGGGGAGGGGAGAAGGAGAGACAAATCCCAATAAACTAGAAAGCGTAATATCTTCCACACCATTGCAAATTGATTTCTGACCTCAGAGACGTTTTTCATTGTAAGAAAGATTTATACAGAGTGAAATAAAATGTGTTATTTACAAGCAGATTATGATAACCTCTTCACCTCCTCCTCACAAATTTTTCTAGACAAAATCAGGGTTTCAGCCTGCAATAAAAAGATCTCCCTAGAAAATATTTGGTCTATAAAATAGATTAAAATCCTGATGGTGTGTCTGTCTTGCTCTATTAAGTCAGTAGTTATTTTGCCACTTTTTTGGGCAATGTGAGCTAAGCAGGCAAGCTACAGACAGCAAAGGACCCTGTAGACATGAATTTTAAAAATGAAAGTAGGATTAATTTTAAAAAATTAATTGAAATTACCTTTCTGCTTCCCTAATCTTTAGATTCTCTGTTTTGATTTAATAATGGGAGACCGTTTTGCAAAGAGCTTCTGTCAGAGGCTGTGTTCTGGTCTGTCCTGAACAGAAGTAGCTTATGAAAGGGCCATGGCCAAATTCAAGGCAACCTGAAGTTCACCTGCTGCTCCTGCCCTAGCTGTCAGAGGAACCCAGGCAGGACCAGGGAGGTGGCACCGCAGCACCTTTGTCACACTGCTAGAGGTCCCCTTCTCCCCATCTGCTGCCAAGGTGACAGCCGGCACCTCTGCAGATGGTGACCCTGCAGGTCCCATCACGCTGTGTTGAGAGCATACTGCAGCTCCAGGGGAACATCAGGGATTTGACGAGCCATTGGGAGCTAATGGGACTGTGTGCACTTTTTATGTGTGGCATGTGGGCATACCTTTTGTTTTTCTGTCTTTATTGGGGTTTCCACAGTGTTACGTTTGTAATGTTGAGTTATCTCAGTTATGGTGATATCAACTTTAGGTATGAAATGCAAAATGTAGAGAGCAAGCAAATGTATTTTAGGTAAAAGTTTTCTGAATAAAGCAAACAATAATGTGGGGTTAGATGATATGTATAATTTAAATGTGTTAGCTTTTTTTAAAAGGTATATGGAGTGCAGGAAGTGTTGGAAAGAAAAATTACTTTATAAAGGCTGTGATGTTCTCTCAATGAAAACAGAAATAGAGGTTTTTACATTGTTTGCTGGGCTGACACCAAGAGGAGTTTTCATCTGTGCTCAATTGCTTTTATAGATCTGGAGACTCAACAGCCAGAATATGGAATCTCAATGAAAACAGCAACAGTGGTTCCACTCAACTAGTTTTGAGGCACTGCATAAGAGAAGGAGGACATGATGTCCCCAGCAATAAGGATGTGACTTCATTGGACTGGAATGTAAGCTAACTTCTAAGACCGTGCGTAGTTTTTAAGTGTCTAAATTTAATTCAGAGGCAATTACAGCTGCTGCTCTGTATCTTTTATATCTGAGGTGACCAGAAGCTCTGTCCTAACCTACTGACCTCTTGTTTGAAATACTCATACTAAGCTGAACTTTCCCCTATATGCTTTAATTTTCCAGGACTGTTGCCATCTTCAAGATAATTAATGATGTATTTTTATCTCTGTTTTAGGAGCATGGGTAAAAATAAACTCAGCTAACTTTAAGATTGAACAAGCAATCTATGTAGTAACGAAGCCTGATTAATAATGTATTTGCATCTCATAGTTACTTTATTTTGGCACATAAGGAGATATAAGCACCAGCTATACTTTTTATGAGGTTGGACTATCAAGACCCTCGCTCGTTTGAATGATGCTGGCCGTAGCAAAACATGTTCACGTTATTGTCTTTATCTTGGTCGGAGCATGTGTAGTCATTCTCTTTTTACCTACCCACCTTCTGGGTGGAACTGTTCTGCCTGATGCCCTTTTTACTTTCATCCTGCAAAACCTTCTGTCTTAGATAATATGGTCCTGCACAGAGAAGACTGAAGTGAGCAGAGAGGATCCTGCTAAGAATCCCCAGTGTCTGGGCAGTGTCTTTGAGCAGCTTTAAGGCTGCTTCATGCCTCCTTTCTGCCACCAAGCATTGTAAAAAGAACTTATAAGACCTTGCAGGTACCTTAATTAATTTTGAGATCACTTGCATTCTGTCTGTTTTGCTGGTATTGGTACAGACAGCGTGATCGCATTAGTCTTGTTTTCGTAGGAATACAGATTAAAAATTAAATACCAGAAAGCATTCTTAGCAGTTACATACAGTCTCAGTTGCTGGCCAGAGACCAAGATTCAATTAATCTTTGGTGCAATATTATTGTCCTTCAGGTGAGCTAGGTGCTTCACAAAAGTAAAAGATAATGCCACTGCACAAATCAGCTTCCCCCATGTATTTTGTATTTGACACAATGAAATAAGTTGGTGAATAGTACAGAAAGCAGAGATAGGTTAACAAAGCAAATAAAGATGAAACCCAAGAATGTTCATTAATTCTTTCCTGTGGATATCACGGTGAAGAAAAATAGTTGGGAAGAACTGAATTGATGAGTAGGAAAAGAGTAATTGAAAGAGGAAAATATGTAAAGGTGAAGAACAGTTATGAGAAATGTTGTCATTTCAAACATATCGGGCATCCTCCAGTAGTTCCTGTAGTACTTCTCCTGTAGTAGTTCCTTACCTTTCCAGACTTCATTGATCACTTATACTTCATTTGCATTGTCCTAGTACTGAATGTAAAGAAATGTTCCTAGTTTGAACACTTGAAGTGCTTCCAACTTACTTTGAGTTTTCCAAAGAATGTGAATTACCACCAACAAATTTGAATAAACTATACAGCTAGTCCCTTAGCTTTCTTTCCCTTTTCTCTTTTTGCTCTTGTCACCTTTGTTCTGATCAGAGGTCCAGATAAGTATATATCACACAGAAGCTGGCTTGGTTTTGGAATTTCTCCCCCTACATCATTAGACATTTGAGTTAAATCTACAGCTGCTCTGACTCACTGTTTTTGGAGGGTTGGAGTGGACATATGTTCTAAAGGATTATTTTATGCCTTTTCCTAATTTTCTATTCATGATGCTAGAAATGCCATCTGCCATTATTGTTTATTTAGAACCATAATATTAATCATATTTCACTGTGAAATTTTAACACTGGTGATATTAAATAGGCTCTTCTCTGGTTTATGTGATTTATGCTATAATAAGAAAGGTTATTTCTAGAGGCCATATTTAGATCGTGTCCTTTGGGTACCAAGGGTAGGATTCATCTCCCTTAGGTTTGACCGTCTAAACTAGTCATCTAGACTCCCTCTTAAGTCAGTGGAAGCAGAGACGTGAGCTTTTGTGCTGGTCTGGGCAGAGTCTAAAGTGAATGGGATCATGAATTACACTCCACAGGTGGGTGATGCTGTTAGTTATAGAGGGAGACTAGGTCACTCTCTTAAACTAAGTCATAACTTCTGGACGTCTGGAGATAGATGGCATGAATCTCACTGCTAATCCAGGTGCTGAAATGTTTCAAGACTAGACGCCCAGCTCTGACAGTACTGATCTCACCAGGTTGCAGAGTCGAGTTCCTTTTTAATTATTCTCATTCTGGCCCAATAACTCTAGCATTGTTGGCTGCAGAGGAGGTATCCTTCAGTGAAGGACTGCATCCAGCAGAATAGATCTAATTTGCTGCTGCGATTCCTGGGCTTTTTTTTCTCCTTATTGGAACCCATGAATCCAGCTTTTCTCAGGCTGTCCATCATGGTACTGGGCCTCTAAGCATGTGTGGAAGTCTATCTGTAGACAAGTAGGAAGCAGCTTGTTTGTGGTAGATAGCATTCAAGGTGTTGACCGTGAATGTAGGTGGCTCAGGTGTTTAGGTCCTTCTTTCAAGTATAGGTGCCTAAATTTCACTGAAATGGGATTTAGTCGGGATTTAGATGACCAGTTGATGTTTTATAGGCTCTTTATGTCTAAGAAGTAGTATCAGTTTGTTATCTGGAGGAATCCCATAGAATTTGTTATATCTTATTTTCTTTTTCTAATCCTTTTGATTAAATTGCTCTTATCTGGTGGTTTAGTCCAGTATTTCACAATATGTTAGAGGGTTTTATTTCCTCTTTGCTGACTTCAGTAATAACCTTTAGTTTAAATCATAGTATAAGCTGTCTGAATGTATGGGCTCAGGTTTCCCATAAATCACAATGCACAAACCTTAAAAAAAAAAGAAATTAAAAGAAAAATGTTCATTGAAACACATTTCATCTAGTATCGACCTTTGCCATTTATATATATCCCAACAGAGTGATGGAACACTATTGGCTACAGGCTCGTATGATGGTTTTGCAAGAATATGGACAGAAGATGGTAAGTCAAACAACATTTATTGTTCTTAAGCATCGAACAGGAATGAACTATAATTTGGATGATTTCTAAACAAATTGTAATATTAACCTTTTCTTTATTCCAGGTAACCTTGCAAGCACCTTAGGTCAACATAAAGGTCCAATATTTGCCCTGAAATGGAACAAAAAGGGGAATTATATTTTAAGTGCTGGTGTTGATAAAGTGAGTTTTAAAAACACATTATTCTAACATATAAATGTGCTGACTCAGTAAGCTTGTGCTGTTGAATTCTGTAAGATTATTTTTTTCTCCTCCAGGCATCCTGGAGAGTTTGCTTTTCTTTAATATGTTTTAGTGCATGTTGATTACATTTTTGAGGCTGCATAAATGTGTACTATTTTTATGTAAAAGATTTTACTTAAAAAAAAACAACTCTACTTGCCCCCTGTGTAAAATTGGTCATAAACGTTTCTCAGTTAAGGAAAGCACTGTTTCCACTACTTATGTTTATAATTTCATCGATTGACTATTTCCAGGAAGGAAATTATCTTAACGATACTTGACCTTTTAGTTTATCTAATTATTGAAACACTTGTATTTGAATAAAATAGATAGTACTTCCTATGCAAATATGCAAAAAAATGGTAGTTCTGAACTCCAAATCAAGCAAAACATGGTAGTTTCAGCTGCATGCGTAATAGAGATTAAAATGAACAGATGACTGATGATGATGAGCACAAATCCATTAAAACTGAAACTGGAAAGTACACAGCATTCATCTTGCCTAACTTTTGATGTCTACAAAATTAGACATCCTTGGCTTCCCTTGAAAAATTGGGAGAGAAAAATGGCGCTTCCAAGTTGGTTGTATGGCCAAGATGAGTTGTATGGCCTGTGTTGCAGTGAGCTGCCCTGATAGTGCTCCTCTCCAGCAACTGACAGAGGGAGTCTAGGGAAACCAGCTCAGGCTTGTACATCTGTTTTGTATGCTAGATGAATCCCTATATTTTCACATACTTGTGAAAATGGGAATTTAGTTTTATTTGTTTTAATACTGGCTTATATTCAGCTACGCTTGTCTCCCAATCGTAGTTCCATTTTTCTGCCAAACATGTTCCCAATAACAGCAGTGATTCTTTAGATGATCCATTGCCAGCAAGATGAGGCATCCTTCATTTATTTTCTGGAAGCATATACTCCCAATACATTGACAATTCACTCACAAGGTGGTATTGAACTCCACAGGGTAGCTGCTGACATGTGCTGTGAGTATGGATTAAACCTGTAGTAAGCAAATTACACTTCTGTCTGTCCCACCACAGTGGCAAGAAATGATATGTACTCTGCTGCTAAATAAACATTTCACTTGGTGGTTTAATTGTTAGAAATGTAGTATCGCGTAGTTTTGGAATAGAATTCAGTTTGCATCTTTGAAAAGGGGAAAAAGTCCTCTTTGAAGAAGGTAACTGAAACAGCTGTAACAAAATGTGTATTAAAAATGTGTACTGCTGTCATCTAACATCATTCAGACAGAATATGCCCATCCTTAGTAGTTATAGTACTTCATGTAGGGGTGATACTTCCTTATCTGCACTTAGATTATTATTTTGTAATGTTTGGAAGTGATTTCTGTTTTTTCAGCTGTTCAGCACACAAGGCTCTCTGCAGTCAATAATTTTATCAGTCCATCTTTTAGAATTGCTCCTCAGTGAGGGTGCTTTCTGTTTGTTTTCTCTGAGCTGAGCAGTCACTAATCTTTTTTTCCCCCCTTCTTTCGGATGCAGACAACAATAATCTGGGATGCTCACACAGGAGAAGCTAAACAGCAGTTTCCTTTCCATTCAGGTAATTTCTGCATAACACCTGTTGGTAAAATGAAATGCAGTTTGTAATTTTGTCAATGTAATTTATCCTTTTGTAAAAACCTATCTGCCAGAGAGAAGTTTGAACCAAGTTTTTTTGTGCTTTAACTATCCTGTGTATCATGGCTTATGGGTTTATTCTTTTTGCAGAAAGACTGGGTTCTGTGAGAATCAGCTTTGAAAGTCAAACTGATTCTAGGAAAGGATTTATACACCAGCCATGTCTACCTAGCTGAATGATTCTGTCACTATCTATGAGCTTGAATAGTACCAAGTGGTGATTTATGAAGACACTTTTTGGTGGAAATGTCTTCCACTCTTTCTGCTCCTGTTGCAATGAAGCTGACTTGAGACAGAAGCAAATGGATCTCCCATGTGCATTCACCACTGAAAGCATGAAAATCCTCAGGAATTTCTTAACTTTTAATTTTGACTTGAAGTTCTTCAGTATTTTTTTTTCTCTGATTATCAGAAGTCAATTGCCAACCTTGAGTTTCAAAATCTCGCTGCACCAAAACTTTACGTGGATGGTTGTTCATAGACTTGATCTGCTTCAAGAAGACAGCAGATGTCACAGATACTAAGTAATCTTGAGCAACAGGCAATCATTGACATAATCTTAAATTTACTTGAGACCAGACTTGTAAGATGATGACTGAATTCATGATCCAAACTGGATAAGTTGTCACAGTGAAGTATTTTTAAGGGACATAGTCAAACTGAGTTTAAAACCACCAAAATATTCCAGATTCTGATGCTAGAAATGTTCATCTTCCTGTGTGCTCACTGTAACTAATAATTTTTTTAATACAGCAGGCTTTCACAAGGTGCTTAATGGTGTTTAAAAACATGTATTTTACTACTCATTTTCAAACGTTAAGTTGCACAAGCTTTTCGCCTCAATTTCTAGTTTTCTCATTCTCACATTTTCACATATGTTACAAGTATGCAAGAGCAATTGAAGTGGTTATTGAACAGAAGACAAAAAGTATGTCCATGCACACAGCAGATCCATACTCTGCATTTTGTCACTCATCTTCTTGCTTATTAATTCAGCTGTCAGTTTGAAGGAGCCAGTGTCTGCTGACAGATTTTCTCACTGTGGCATTTATTTATCTATCGTAACTGTTCCACAAAAGCAAACTATGCACTGTATAGTGATGTAGTTAATGAAACACTTAAGCCTTTTAATCCCTAACTATTGATCTAAGTTGTTGCAGATTCAGAACTTTCAGAATCATGTTCACTGATGCGTAGCTGTCTTAGCAATGATGTACGTCAAGGACATATCACTCCATTCCCCTTTTAGCTAGTTGAAAACTTAACTATGTCTTGCAGTGCAGTATGCCAGTGTCCATCTACATTCATACATTTTTTAAAAATTCTTTTTTACATGTGCTGTTTGTCTTTGGACCATAAGACACGATTGAATTGGGGATGTGGAGAGGCTAATTATTTTTTTTTTTATTATTATTTCACATATGTTTTCACAGGGAAGTAAAGCAATTCGTTGTTAAGGAAACTGTTGATAGGCCAAAAGCATATGTACAACAATAAGCCCTTTAAAATCAGTTGGAGCCTTTGTCCTCACAGAAGTTTAAAGCTACAAAGACCGTGTCCTTCTTACATCACTCACTCACCAGAACAAAGTAACAGCAGTTTCCTTACCGTATCTGGAATCTGAAAATCTTGTCTACACTAGGATGAAAGGTGGCATTTTAACAATTAAAAGTCTAGTCTAGACAGACTACAGTTCCTTTAACACATAGTTGTGTGGTGTACTTCTTTGCATACTTCTTTGAAGTCCAGAGATAGTTAGCCTGACAATAACATAAATTTTTTACTCTCGGCTGCTTTACAACAGCTTGTTTAGTTTACAGCCATATGGACAAAACTGTCATGTTAAAATAAAGAAGTAAAGGAAGATTCTTTCGTCTAGGCCTTGAAGGCCTCTTTAGCACTGATGTTCCCATGTAACTTTAAGGTTTTATGGTCCAAATATGTAACTATGTGGATAAGTAGCTTCTACGGTTTCATTATTCTTTGCAAAATTATGAGTCATCATAGGGCATTTGATCAAAATATGTGTTCACGAAGCTTATTTCTTTAAGGCGGAGTGGAATAATCCAGTTTTCACATCTAGTGATAGATGCAGACTGATGTCTATGCATGCAGGAACAAATTGGTTAAGTGATACAATAAAAAGCATTTGTATGACCCAGTTTTAGACATCTAAGTGCTCTGAATCACTCCCTGCAGAGGCTTAACTCTCTCCACTTCTGAGCTCATAATTCTGAATCACACCTAAATTTGATCAGAAAAAGCTTAAATTAACTGATAATTATTGTAACACTTTTATTGTTGGTATTTATTTTAGCTGTATTTCTTAGGGGTTTGTTGCGGCTTTTATTAGATGATATTCTAATTGTTTTTATGCAATTGGCCAGTATCCTGTGGTTTCGGAGACACTTTGGCAATTTGATTACTTGCATCAAAAACCATGTTTGGTTGTTTTTTCCAGACCATTTTCTGTAGTTACTTATCCAATAAACATATGATTAAATATACCAATAAATGAATCAGTATTAATTATCAACACTCTATGATTCAAATTATGCTGCAGTGCAAATCCATTGCTTTAGGTGCCAGTAGCTCTCAGAAAATTACTTTTCAACTCATACGTTTCATACTAGATATTAGCCCTCAAGGCATATTGCTATTAATGAAGATAGATTTTTGTTTGCTCTGAAACAGTAATATGAAGCTTGCAGCATAAAAATAAAGACAAACAGGCAGTTAGAGAAACAAAATCGTTTTCTGTTTCATGATCCTTATTCATGTTCATTGGAAATCTCAGAAGTAATCAGCCTTCCTCACACAATTTTCCTTTGTATTTCTGCAATTTAGAAATCTCTTGCCTATCACTCAGAATTATTGAGCTTTTTCATTAACATTCTAAAAAATTATTTTTTTTAAACAATTTCAGCCCTCCATGCTCATTTAGGGAGCTACCTGATGATTTGGAACATGACATGGTTCAGTCTCATCTTGCAGTTCATTAAAATTATAGCAGGAAAAAACATACTTAAATATAATAGGCTTGGCAGCATGGATATCTTTTCACCTCTGTATTACAAAATTATTTATCTGAACGTATTTGAATAAGGCATTTCTTGATTTCATTTAAATGCTAAACTTGCATTGTGTTGTTGCAAGCAAAGAGATTCAACTTTGCTTCCTGTATGCTGGTCTTGTTTCTGACACATTTGCTTCTCACAGGAGTGTGCTGAGAATGAAGATTTCTGTATTTTAGCAAGTCTTATGTCATCCTCTGGAGGGCAGCTGAACTCTCTCTTGAGCAAAAAACCAAGCAGCAGTCACACAAACACAAGCAAGCTCTATGTCAGGAGTTCCCTCCTATTCCTGCACATGCTTTCAGTCTCCAGTAACATGCTGTAAAAGGGGTTTTTTTGTTGGTTTTTCCACGCTTTTAGCAAAGCGTGTGTGTTGCACACAGGCACTAGTTAGATGTTCACGTGCTGTCTGTGTACAAAGTTCCATTACTTCAGTCCTAGTTAATATCAAACCCTCTACAGAAACTCTTCCTCTCATTTCAGATGAGCTTTATCAATGTCTCTATCTTAAATCAATCCCCAGCTAAATTAAACTGAAAGTAGATATTATTAATTCACGTGTCTGCAGAGAACGGTAGGTTTTTGTTGGTGGTTGCATAAAGATAGTGCAAAGGATGGTGGTCACCTGCTTCTTCTCCCTCCCGTGTGTTGTGCCTGGCATTCACAGGAACATTTTTTTCTAACCCAGATGAAGTTATCCATGTTTTTTCTGGATTAGTTTCCTTGCTGAGCTGGCTTACAGAGGAATGAATGGTAGAGAAGTGTCCAGCGGGGAGGGTGGAGGCAGATTGTTTTGTCCCCTCTTATGTAACTTTACCCAAAAGATTTTTATAAATAGGTGCCATACAGAGCATCCAGATTACCCACTCCAAGAGAAAAAATAATTTGTGCCCTTGTGGCTGTCCCTGTCATCCCGGTAACTGGTTGTAGGTGACTAGTTTTTAGTCTGTTTGATCCAGACGTGTGACGGGAGGAAAATTATTTGGGATGACTGTTTCTTTGCTGTGTTCCTTGATGTTCTTTCCATTGTTTGTACTTCACAGCTCCTGCTCTGGATGTAGACTGGCAGAACAACACTACTTTTGCCTCCTGCAGCACTGACATGTGCATTCATGTATGCAGACTTGGCTGTGATCGTCCTGTTAAAACCTTCCAAGGACACACAGTAAGTTTAAGAAGTCCAAAATGTTAGTGATAAAGTCACAGCAGCATGTTAAGATGACAGCAGAAGATGTGTTTGCAGGGTGTGTTCTAGCACCAAAGTTGTTACATCCCATTGCTTTCCTAAAAGCATATTCCTCGGGAGTGACTCACTGCCTGTGAGAAGGGACAGACTGTTCTACATCACCGTAGGAGGCAAAACCTGCAGCTTAAACAGTGAGATTATTTATAAGTAGCATGAGCTGCAGACTCAGGGCACGTTAATAAATACGATTACTTTTTTTCCGCTGGCTTAATTTCCTTTAGTAAATGAGAACTATGAATAAGGAGAGAACAATTTACCTCCAGTCATTGTTCAGTTTTAGAATCAATTTCATCTAATAAGATCTATTTAAGATGTATTTCACCTCTCTTTTCCTGGTGGTATTTAATGACTGTCAAAGGCTAGTTTTTCTAGTTTTCGTTCATGAGAAAACTGCTGTCATATACTGACCTGTAATTTAGATATTAACTTCCAGAACTTGCTGTCTCCCCACTGAGGAGAAGTTGCGCATTTGGAGACCTTTAGCTAGTCTGTGGTTAAACTGATGTTTCATGATAGGTTGTACATTCCTACCAACAGACTGGTGTTTTTCATGATTATATGAAATGTGCCATTTTGCACATGATCTAAATTTTTATTTCAAATATCTGTACAGTTCCTTTTAATTATGACTGAAACATGTAAAATGGATAAAGCAAAATGTAAATGTTTTCCAGGATTATTTTCACTGAGACACTGAGCCAATTTATGTTTTTAAAAAACAATCTTTCCCTTTTTATGAAATGCTTTTTTTCCCCATATGTATGGCCTTCAAAAAAGCACAGAAAACTTACTGATTACCAAGGGGATACAGAAGGCTTACTTAATTACAAAGTGCTATAAAGATTGTTAGAGAAAGCATCGTAAACTATTCAATATTCCATGATGGATTTTATTTGCACATACACCTCTCTTTAGAGAGACCGGCATTGTTGTAGAGCTGCAATACTAAGAATATTAAACTCCACAAAACTTTACATCCCACCGGTATTTTATATTGAAAATTTGTATCTCTGAGATCTGCAGAATATTAACCAAACAAATATCTCCATTTTAGAGATATTAATGCTGTATTGTCAAATCTGTCTGGTTTGGTGGTTTATTTAAATTCTAGCGTATGAAGAAAGGGTAAGAGAGATTTTGTTCCAGAACACATATCAGAAGACCGATTGTGTGTATTGTTCTCAAAATGGTTCCCATTCCTAAATGACTCTTCAATAGCATGTTACAAAAGCAGCACTGCTTTTGTTCACCCCTAAAGCGACCAGGGCTGTAATTTGTGGTTGAACTTGTTGCATGCATAAACCTTGAGTGCCCTCTGCTGGGTGCCCAATACAATGCAGGTAACTGGGATATTTACTTAATAAAATCACTCTTTATTTCAGAACGAGGTTAATGCAATCAAATGGGACCCATCTGGCATGCTACTAGCATCTTGCTCCGATGATATGACATTAAAGGTAATATACTTTCCCTTCCTGCTGTTCAAAAAGTAAAGGCAAAAATTATGTCTATTTTTTAATCTTCTTCAGAATGATGGTACTGTATCTCTTAAAACTCTGCATGAACAATAGTTTCGTTTTGTTCCATATTTCTTAAAGGTAATCTGAAAGATTGAACACAGAGAAGCAGCCACTGGGAACTGAGACATCCCATCCAAATAAGCGTTAAGTGACTGATATGTCACTGTCACAGAATAGTCCTAGTTTAAATATGTGTATGTATATGCATCTGCTTGCCTGTCAACAGAAGCATAATCCCTATGCTTAGAAGCAGTCTATCGGTTACACTTTGGAAAGAATATAAAAACAGTTTTCTTTCCCTTTGGAGTCTTTTTTCTGAAAATAATTTCATTGGAGCCATTTGGTTTTTATTTTTTTTAATAGCCTTGGACTAAGCAATGGGACACGACATATAAATTCAGAGCCCACAAAAAAATCTGAATTGCTCTCTGAAGATCCCTATCTTTATCTCTTCACTGTATAGGAAGCCTAAGGCAGCTGTGCTGCTGATGTACGTACCTCTGTTAGGTGCCTGAAGTTAGAGTCGTAGAATCATAGATTAGTTTTGGTTGGAAGGAACCTTTAAAGGTCACCTAGTCCACCCCCCCTGCAATAAGCAGGGACTTCTTCAACTAGATCAGGTTGCTCAGAGCCCCATCCAACCTGACCTTGAATGTTTCCAGGGATGGGACATCTGCCACCTCTCTGGGCAACCTGGGCCAGTGTCTAAATCTTCCCTCTTTTAGTTTAAAGCCATTACCCCTCTTCCTATCGCAACAGATCCTGCTAAAAAGTCTGTCCCCATCTTTCTTATAAACCCCCTTTAAGTAATGAAAAGCCGCAAAAAGGTCTCCTCGGAGCCTTCTCTTCTCCAGGCTGAACAACCCCGACTCTCTCAGACTGTCCTCAGAGGAGAGATGCTCCAGCTCTCTGATCATTTTCGTGACCTTCCTCTGGACCCATTCCAACAGCCCAAACTCCTCTCCCTCTTATTCTTCTTTCTCAGCCACACTGAATGAAGGCTATGTCCACATAGAAATAACTGTATGTCAGAACAGCAAAGCCCTCGTGCTGAGCTTTTGATTTATACTGGTTCTTTGAGCAAAGCAAACATCCCAGTAAAGATTTGGTTTCATGGATAGAATTGCACCAGTAATACAGGTTTCTTATAGTATAGTTGTGTTAATTAATTAAGGCTCATACCTCTTTCCGTTGCTGATTGACACAGCTAAAGTAAGAGATGTTTCTAGCGTGCGCACAGCCTATGTATAAGACCTGAAACTGAGAGCAGCAAATCTTGTAGTTAATAGCTAAGTGAACATCAGCTTTATGAATGTTTCCTCTTCGTAGGTAGCCTGAGTTCTGCTCAGTTCTCCTCTGTCTTTGCCACATACCCACTCAGTTTTTCATCCCTCTGGATTCTAAATGTATTATTTCAAACTGTTCACAGACTGAAAATTTACAGAAAATAGGGGTAGAAGACACTGAAAGAGAGCACTTTGTCTGTTATGCTGCCACAAAGCAGCATTATAGGAACCAGTACTGCTTTGCTTAAACATCGTGACCCAGTGGTAGCACATTTTTCTGGTACCCGGTTGCGTGCAGTGTTTTAAAAAACCCTCTGGCTTCGTGTTGTTGGTGTCAGTTCAAATTTCTGACCACTGAATTTGACACAAGAGGTAATGTTTCGCTATCTGCGGCCTTGTCTGTTTTTAAAAATTTTCAGTGGTGGAGACTGCAAATCCTTTTCAGGCAATTATTATTCTTTTTCCTTTGGAGATCAGTCCTCTCTGGCTTCTTTTTTTTTTTTCTCTTTTTTTGGAGTTCTTGATATTTTCCTAAAACTTCTTGGAAAATGTTGCCTGTTAGCTGTAGAACATGGCTAAGCTTTGTGTAACATTTCCAAAACCAGATTCGGGTACGCTGATGAAAATTTGGCATAAGAGCACATCATTTCCAACATCATAAGTGCAGACTTATAACAAGTGAGTTAAATCATTGCTACATTTTTGGTATCTCTCTGAAACTGACTGACTAAATTTGTGTTATTTTCCCTGCTGTGAATTAGCTTCATCTTGTTTTCTCAGTTAGCTGAAGAAAAGGTCTAGTAAATTACCTGTCATCTATGTTGAGCATATTCTTTGTCTCATTCTGAAGTATTTGGCCATGTAACAGTGCATAAGTAGCTGATCTTGTTCCATTGTCTGTGCTGTTAAAAGCATCAGGAAAACAAATGGAGTGAGGAGCAGAAGGAAAATTTGATGAGGCTCTTGACTGGCATAAGAGAAAATTATTAGGTTCTAAACAGTTATTGAAACTTTATTTTCATTCTTTAAATGACAGCTATTACAATGGGTGACAAAGTTAAATTTCTCTAAATGGAGTAACTTAAGTTTCTGTATGAAAATACAGTTTCAGGCCATGGGCAGTACAGCAACTATTTAGTTCTTCTTATCTATTGAATAAATACTATTAAATGTGTAGCTCTTTCCCCTAATAGGGTTATTCTAACGTGTGTGCACTGTAGGTGCCAAACTGCTGCATTAATAAACTAAATTATGTTTATATGTATGCATGCGTGTCGAGATCTTAAGTAAAGGTTAAGAATAACATAGAACTGAATTCAGCTGAGAAGAGATTAGTAATGTTGCTATTTTTCCCCTTCATAATTACTTTGACTTAGATTTGGAGTATGAAGCAAGATACCTGTGTACATGATCTTCAGGCTCACAGCAAAGAGATTTATACTATCAAATGGAGTCCTACAGGACCAGGCACCAGCAACCCAAACTCCAACATCATGTTAGCAAGGTAAAAAACATACCTCTTTCTGTTGCCTTCCGAGAAGAAGGATCATCTTTCTAACATGTAACTCTACTGTCACCTTGCCGTTAGTCTTCCTGCAGACAGTTCCAGTAAAAAAAGTATCTGTGTTTGTAAATAAGGGGCATGGATACAAAGGGAGAGGAATCATATTTGAAAAAGGAAGCAGAAAAAGAAGGAAAACAGAGTCATATGATATTTAACTTTTCAGCTGTATTGATAAAAGGATTGTAAATTTGGCATTGCACCTTCACATCTGACATCTGCTTGTTATGAATGAAAGTATTTAATGAGATAGATGGCAGCCCACTCAGCTGGTTGTAATGTGCTCTAACCAGGGTCATGCAACTCACCTGGGCAGATACTGGCAATTTTTATAGCCCTATTAACTAACAGACAAAAGCTTGGGTAATCTTTGAAATTCCACTTGAAAATCTGTTCAAAATTCTTCTTTGCATTTAGAAAATAAGTTTACTTGTAGAATGCCAAGTGATGGTAGTACCATGGGGTTATCAAGTCAGTTCATGGTGTATTCAGTTTGGGGAGGAGTTTTATCAAAGCTGTTTTATTTATTTTAGTCCTTAGTCTGGAAGTGGAAAGGGAAGAAGAACTTTCCTTTCTTGGAGTTATTCTTTTGATACTATTTTTAATACCAGTTATTTCCCTTGCCTTTTTCTAAGACCACAGTTTGGGATTTAGACGGATTGTAACAAAAAACATGATGGAAACAAAGTGAAAAGAATCACAGTTCTAGAGAATTACAGAATGCTAATTCATTAAATAATGCAAATCCATTAGGAATAAGATTTCTCTGGAACCATTTACCCTATTAATGACTGTGTGTTTTACCTTCCTGAATAATATCAGGTAGAATCTCAAAAAACAGGAGCTTGGTGTTTCTAGGGCTAGCTAGTGATCTGATCCTGTGTACAGCAGGATGCTGCTGAGATAAACTCAAAGGCTCCACATACAAGAACTCAGTTTGGTAGATACAGTTCTTGTCAGGGCTATAGTGAATATTAGCTTTTCTGTTCGGAGCATTATTTCTTGCTTAGCCAAGGAAAAAACCTTGTGTTATTCTCTTAAAACCTTTACATTATCAAACCAGAAATCGATTAACACTCAAATTAAGACATGCTTGTGATTGAATGCTTCTTGCAGTGCGTCGTTTGATTCCACTGTTCGGCTGTGGGACGTTGACCGAGGAGTCTGCATCCATACGTTAACAAAACATCAAGAGCCTGTCTACAGTGTAGCTTTTAGTCCTGACGGAAAATATCTAGCCAGTGGGTCCTTTGACAAATGTGTCCATATATGGAATACTCAGGTACTGTTTTGCTTCATGTGAAGCACATCTGTTTTAAATGACACATTAATAGGAAAAGCTTAAATGGAAAATGTATGTACCTCTAGCATATGACCTGCCAACCAAGGTGAAGCTGATTGTATTGGCTGGTACAAATCCCGGCATAACAGTTGAGTCACTCAGGTGAAGTGAGGTGACTGTCCAGAACATTTCTGCTCAGGCTTCATTGTATGCTAAAACACTAGCATGCATGGAAATAGATTTATTCTGGATATTCACAGCCTGAATTAACAGCAAACTTTAGAAAAGACCACCTCAGCGTAACTCCCCAGGACAAAAACCGATGTCCGAGAGTCCTCTTGTAGATTGCTTTCTGGAGGAGCCCGTTTCTCATTCATTTACCTTATGGAGTTGACCATAGTTGGGTGATGTGAATAGACCCCCCCTCGCCACCACTCTCTTCTTTTTAATGTAGTGCCATGTGACAAAGGAAAAGAAGGGGAACTTCTGTATCAAATATTTGTATGCTGTTTTGCTTTGTAGAGTGGAACTCTAGTACATAGCTACCGAGGCACCGGGGGCATCTTTGAAGTCTGCTGGAATGCTAGAGGAGACAAAGTGGGAGCAAGCGCATCAGACGGATCGGTAAGGAGCTTTACACATTGTAAATGTCGAGTGGAGATTACTCTTCTGGAGACTGTCAACAAAAAACCATACGTGCCATACTGCCTTCTCTGGGCAGAGCTGAAGGGGAGACAGTTCAAGACAGAAATAAGTATATGGAGTATATTTTAAATGCTCCTGCTTTGGAAGGTTTTGAATACTAGGAGGTGGTGTTCCTATTGGAAATGAAGTATGCTTGTGGAATAGGTGAATGTTACTAAAGATGGGAATGCCTTTTAAATACCTATTTGATAACAGCAGTAGTGTTATTTCTATCATTATTTAACTCGTCTGCAAATTTTTAATGAAGGTCACAGCAACCAACTCACTAATAAACAGTTGTCCTGGGGCTTTCTAAGTTTTATCCCACAGAAGTTTACCGTTGAATAGTTCTAAAAGAGGAAGTTTTCAGCACAATGCCCAAAGATTTCATTGCATGGTAAAGGAGAAATATTGCTGGAGAGACCATGATTATTCATTACTATTTTTACCGTTAATGTTGCTTCAAAAAAATTGCAATTGTAGCATGATCAGCTTGTGAAGGACACACAGATATTATAGAATCATAGAATCTTCATGGTTGGAAGGGACCTTTGAGATCATCGAGTCCAACCAAACAACCTACAATCTCTGCCACTAGAGCATGCCCTGAAGTGCCACATCTAGATGTTTCTTAAACATCTCTAGGGATGGTGACTCAACCACCTCCCTGGGCAGGCTGTTCCAGTGCCTGACCACTCTTTCAGGAAAGTAATTCTTCCTAATATCTAATCTAAACCTCCCCTGCTGCAGCTTCAGACCATTTCCTCTGGTCCTGTCATTATTCACCTGGGAGAAGAGGCCAACACCCACCTCTCTCCAACCTCCTTTCAGGTAGTTGTAGAGGGCAATGAGGTCTCCCCTCAGCCTCCTCTCCTCCAAGCTAAACATGCCCAGCTCCCTCAGCCTCTCCTCATATGACCTGGTCTCCAGACCCCTCACCAGCCTGGTAGCTCTCCTCTGGACACGCTCCAGCACTTCACTGTCCCTCTTGTACAGAGGGGCCCAGAACTGAACACAGGACTCGAGGTGAGGCCTCACCAGTGCCGAGTACAGAGGCACGATGACTTCCCTACTCCTGCTGGCCATGCTATTCCTGATACAAGCCAGGATGCTGTTGGCCTTCTTGGCCACCTGGGCACACTGCTGGCTCATGTTAAGCTGGCCGTCCACCAGCACCCCCAGGTCCTTTTCTGCCGGCCAGCTTTCCAGCCACTCTTCCCCAAGCCTGTAGCGTTGCTTGGGGTTGTTGTGACCGAAATGCAGGACCCGGCACTTGGCCTTATTAAACCTCATACAGTTGCCCTTGGCCCATCCAGCCAGCCTGTCCAGGTCCCTCTGTAGAGCCTTCCTACCCTCAAGCAGATCAACACTCCCACCTAGTTTGGTGTTGTCTGCAAACTTACTGAGGGTCCACTCAATCCCCTCATCCAGATCATTCATAAAGATATTAAACAAAACCGGCCCCAAAACTGAGCCCTGAGGGACACCACTGGTGACCGGCCGCCAAGAGGATTTCACCCCATTAATCACAACTCTCTGGGCACGGCCATCCAGCCAGTTTTTAACCCAGCGAAGAGTACACTTGTCTATGCCATGATTCGCCAGCTTCTCCAGGAGAATGCTGTGGGGGACAGTGTCAAAGGCCTTACCAAAGTCCAGATAGACAACGTCCACAGCCTTCCCTGCGTCCAGAAGGCGGATCACATGGTCATAGAAAGAGATCAGGTTGGTTAAGCGGGACCTCCCTTTCCTAAACCCATGCTGGCTGGCCCTGATCCCTTGGCTGCCCTGCACTTGCCGTGAGAGCTCACTCAAGATGATCCTCTCCATGATCTTTCCTGGTACCGAGGTCAGGCTGACAGGCCTGTGGTTCCCCGGATCCTCCTTCCGACCCTTCTTGTAGATGGGCGTCACATTAGCCGCCCTCCAGTCATCAATTATGTCACATAATGTCTAGTCATCATTATGACTGCGTTCTACAGCTTTTTAAAATGACTTTTCTACATGGTGGCTGGCATAACTACTTTAGAGTGGTATTTTTTAACTAGTTTTAACAAAGGGTACACCTACGACATGATTCAGTTGCTTGAGCTTAGTTGTGCATTTGAGATGGTGCCGTGCCTGGCTTCCAGCTGCTGCTCCAAATGGGCACGTGTCCGCGCTAGGTCCTGTGTCGTGCCTAGTGGGCCTATGCATCTATTTTGGATATATTTCAGAAGTGGAGCTGGACACTGTATTCAGACAACTAAATAGAGCCCATAGTCTTATCTGGGATGTGCCACCAAAATGTTTGTTTGTAATCCAATTAAATTGGATTTATTGGATAAATTGGATAAATTAAATTTAGCCCAGCTAAATTTTAAATGTACAGCTTTGACTTGGGTTTCCTCACACATCGGGTTGCTCCCTTGCTTGTGCGCATGTAAACAGGTAGTTGAGACAGGCTGATCTGATGCCGGGGAGTATAACGTACAGCTGGCTGGGCGGCCTGTGTACGGAGCCATATATGAATAGGGCTTCCACATCACCTTCAGAAATGGTTCTTAATGCCGAGTCTTTTCTCTCCAGGTTTGTGTTCTAGATCTGCGGAAGTAAAAGTGAAACGTTTTAGAAGAAATTTCAAATGGACCAGCAGTGAATGTGTGGGGAGAAGCACTCTTCAAAACTATTCTTAACAGCTCCAGAACTGTACGAACTTGAACAAAGTTAGAGTGTACCGTGAAACCAACTCTCCCTGGCCACAGGTGTCTAGTATTTTGTCCGTAACCTTCATCAAGGAGTAAAAACACAGTCACTTCAGAGGGGGAGGGAATGGTTTCTACCTGGAACATTCAGCCTTGGAAGCATGAAGCCACCAGCTAGGCATTGCACTGTTTGGTTTGCGTCTGAGAACTTGCTCTGATGGCTGGGAAAAAAAAGCTGTGCCAAAAAAAATTAATAAAAAAAAAAAGAAAAATGCTGTGATAAACCAAAAGGGAAAAAAAATCCTCCTCCATGCGGTGTTGTATTTTTTCCTTCCAATTTGGACACTACAGTTGCTCTCCCAAAGGACGTTCAAAGACCAGTTTGTACTGATGAAATGCTCAACTTTGTAATCACAACACTTTCTATTTTCTAGACTACTTTTTTTGTTCAGTGGTTTTTCTATCAGCTGGAATATTACAGCCTGGAGGATCCCAGGCTTAGGATGAAACCTTTGTTTTCCTTTTATTTCTCCCTTCCGCTCCCAACTTCTCCTTCCTTGTTTTTCTCCTCTTTCTTCTTGCCCTTTTTTTTTTCTTTTTTCCCTGTATGCCCATAGTAGATGCAGCCAGGTGGACATGACAATGAAAATTTTTGACAGACTGCTTCTCCTCTCTTCTCTCTCTTCCCTTTCCTTTCTTTCTCTCCGTTTAAAAGAAAAAAAAATCCTCCATGCTTCAGATCTTAGCGTCTCAAGGGCACTTTCAGCAAATTGTGTAATAAGTGCTTTATATAAGAATGCAGTGCTGGGGAAGATTTTTACAGGAGAAAGATGACTTTTAACAGAAAGAACCCAGTGTATTTTTGGAAAAAAAATATTTTTTATGTTAAACAGTTTTAAAAGCCTAAAATGGCCACCAAATGTAGACCGGTTGTGTAATTCAAGCAAAAAGAATGACACAGAGTCCAAGGAGCATGAAAGGTGCAGTATCCTTTTTCTCTTCTCTCTGAGAAAGTGTTGTAAGAAAAAAATGCCATTTGATACAACAAATACCAGTCATTTACTAAGAGTCCTCTTCCAGCAGCCGGCCATTTATACAGTCTCATTTCATTTTTGAGGCTGTTTGGCGATGCACGTGTATTAAAAGGGATTCGTAAATTTGAGACTATAAATACAGCATTCATTTTCTTGAGTCCATACTTTCGTTTGTCCTTCGTAACGAGGGGAAAACGATTGTTTATCTTCTTTCCTCTAGCAGTAGCTCAAATGTCATACAGAATGTGGGTTTGGTTGCCCATGGCCGTGCTGAGCAGTGCTGTCCTCCATTACCCAATCCACTCAGCTGTTTCTCTTCCAGAGACTTAATGGGACCACTTGGACCAAGATCTGTTGGCTGCATCTGTCATTGTTGAAGAACGGACCCTTGCCAAGCTGCTCTCCATCCATGGTCAGCACACACCTGGAGGCAGCTCTTCCACTGCATCGGGCAGTCTGTGGTGCTGCTGTCTCCCTCAGCCGTCTGTGTTCTGCATGCTACAAGGAAAGCTCTGGGTCTGCCCAGACAGGTTTAGCCTTGTGGGTGTCCTCACTGCGGTGCTCGGAAGACCACGTAGAACTCTCCATTAGGTGAGGATGTGAAAAAGGATATATAAATTATGTCTCAACATATATACCACAAAGTTACAGTGGGTGAAACGATTGGAAGAATGACAATAAAGACTTCTAACGCACCACCTCTCCACTTTGGACATGATTTCCTCTGCAAACTACGCATCTGCAGGGACGCTACTGAAGACGACATTACTCTAAGAGCAAATGATGGATGCAAAGGATGCGCAGGCAGGGTTTACTGAAAGTGCTGTAAACTATAAGGCAACCTTGGGGTGGTGGCAGCCATTATTTAAAGAAATCCTGAGAACTGGCTGAGTCAAACAGGTGTCCTCCCTAGCCCACAGGCTGGGCTAGGATTTGTAGGAGAGAGAAAACCAAACAAGCGGAGAACCCCCTTAACATCATGTAGTACCTTCCTGCCCAATGTCGCTATTTCTGTAAAACAGGATCTTCCCTTTGATTTGACAGCAGCTGCTGAAGTGGTGATTTGATCTGAGCAAAACCAAAACCAGAGCCCTACTGGTGGTGCGGGACCTGCCAGGCATCATGGCATCATCATGGCATCGTACCTCATTTTTTCTCCTGTGTTTTCCTCTCTTTATGCTTGCATCTGCACAGTATCTTAGTCCTTCCAGTGGAGCCAGCCACTGCCAGCTTCAGCTGCATTTCTTAGATACACATTTGGAAAGGGGAAAAGAATTAAAAGAAATAACTGCTAAAAGGATTACTTAGTCTGGAGATGAAAACAGTTATGTGGATTTTGGTTATTAATGACAGTGAGGCTCGTTTATATCAAAGAATAGGACACTGGAAGGTGTCAAGGCTTATTTTCGGTGTTAAGTGCATTTATGTGTTGGGGTCAGTTTTCTGCTCCAAGAGCATGGGCTGTAGGTGATCACCTGGCAGTTTTGCACTGGTTTATAATGACCACGTGTGCCTACTAATTTAAAGTCACTGCTTTAAAAAAAAAAAAAAAGTACTTGTTTGATGAGAGACTTGAATTTGAATACAAAGCTTTAATGGGGTTTTATAAAGCACGGTTGGGTCGATGATTGGATTGCAATCATTGCGTGTACACGGTTAACTTCCTAAGCTGCTTTTGGGTGGCGTTTCTGAGAATAACACACAGAAGCTCCGTGTCTGCAGGCGGCGCGGATGGGGCCCTGGCCGTACCTCTGTCCCTTGAGTGACACCTGGATAGGCCAGAGCTCAGGATTCAAAGAGATGAGGTTGCTCAGCCCGAGTTCAGCGACGCCACGTGGCTGGCTGGCTGCGCAGCTACTGTAGATAACTCGGCAGTGCCCGCAATGCCTGTTTCTTTCTCCTTTTTCCTTTTTTTAAGTTGTCAGGACACCACCTTACCTCTGCCTTACCTACACGCAGGTGAGAAGCCAAGAGAAACCAAATTTGAAAATCAGCTGGTTTGCAAAGCCTACGCGTGAGAGAGAGCGCTGATCCAGAGAGTTTTTTATACAGACGGTCAGATTTGAAAGCAGCATATGTGAAAAGCTAAAAAATTCACCCTTCTTCCCCTCCCCAAGACCCTGAAGACTGGAAAATCCTCAAAGATACTGTAGTAGAGAGTTTTCAGCTAAGATGAGGGCAGCTATTGGGGAAGGCAGATGTAGTTGCAAAGGTTAATCCCAGCCTAGCAGACTGGTTGCTTCAGGAGACGGGCAGTGGGGAGAGAGAGGCTTTTCCAGGCTGGAGTTCAACCTGGACGTCTCGGCCAAGACCTGCAGAACCGCCCTGGTGGGAGCTCTCGCTTTCCTCCCCCGGCCAGCGCTGCCTTTCTGCGGCTCCCCTGCGACAGAACGGCGTGGAGCGAGAGGCCTGTGGACTTCAGCAGTTTTCTCATACAATGCTTTTTGATAATTTTGGTCACAGTTCTTTGCAACAGAAGAGAAATTGAAAAACCCAAGCGAGCAAACAGGGTTGTGAAACCACGGAGAGGTTTACTGGATTTTTATCATTGCTGGCTGCCTGGAACTGGCCTTGAAGTGAAAAAAAGACAGTTCTGAAATACCACTGGACTCTGTGGGTTAGAAGGATACTGAATCTTTTATGTAGAAAACACTGGGTCCCTTATGGGGCACTAAAGGGCCTGACTTACAGGGTTATACACACATTAACCCCATGCTACATCTTAGAAATTTCCTTTTAATTTGTTTAAAAAAAAAAAGAAAAAAATAGCTAATTTTAGAGCCAAGTGAAGTGCACTTTGTCAAATGTAAGGGTCTGCTTTGTTTTTGGGTTTCTTTTTTCTTTTTCCCTTTTTAATTTTTCCTCCTTTTTTTCCTCCTTTTGCCTTTTTAAAAGATGTGGTTCTTTGTCAATTGCAGAAATGTTCTTTCAGCCACTCACTGAAATTCTGAATTCTGGCTTCTGCAGTTTTTATTGTCTGTGTCAGACTTGCAGCCAGACTTGGTTCTCATTTCAGCATTTCCCAGGTTCTGTTGAAACAACATCTACCCTTATTTTGTTTCTCCCCCACCCACACTTTCTTCAAATTCACCTTGTGTATTGTAGCTCATTTGTTTTAAGGAGAGAATCAACAGATCATATTCAGTGTCTTGAATAAATTGCTATATTTTGATATTAGAGAATTCTGTGCGTGTTGTTCCTTATTCTTTTCTACCCGTTTTGCATCCTGCCCTTGAGAGCTGGCGTTGGTGACTTCAGTTGTAACATGGTGTCATGACCTAAAGGGTCGTGACCGTGGCTTCGTAGGATTTTGTTACACACGAGGGCACTGAGGCTTTATCCTTGAATTTTCTTTACTTTATTACAGATCGCCACACACAAATCACCACTAGCAAGTATACCTATGGTTAAGAGAGCAAAGATATATATGTGTATCAAGCTATTACAAAGTATTATCCGCACGCAATAATATAGCAACAATCAATAATATAGCAGCAATTAATTATAGCAACTATCAGTTATGGCAGCACCCAATAATAGTAGCAATGAAGTAGACATATATAAAATACTACAGGTTGCAATAAAGTTATTACTAGTGAAGCAAACTTATCAGTGATGTAACAGCAGATACAGTTACGGTGGGTTACTTACATGTATATACGTGGCACCAAGCACATCAGAGACATCACGGAAGGGACCCAGCCATCCCAGAGGTGATGGGATTGACTAACTCATCAAATACTCAAAAAACAGAAAGTAGTGCCCTTTCATGCCACTTCTCTCAGTTCGTGGTCTGAAATTTGCACAGTATTAATGTACAATCAATTCCCTGGAGCTGTACGAGTTGAAAGCAGCGGGACAAATAACGTTTGTTCAGCTCTCGCAAGAGCAGGAGCCACCAGCAGTCTTGGTAACAGGTTCCCAAAATAAAGAAGGTGAGAGCTGAGGAGGCTGCTGCGGTGGGGCCAGGGCTATCACAGGTAGCGCTAGATAAAAACTCTCACTTTACCCGCTGCTTCAGTAAATGCTATATGCCATGGTCCTATTTTAAATCACATCCTTTCCAGACATGTTTCAGGAAAATGCATGACTGCCAAACTCACACTGCAGTTTAGTTTTCCTTTATTTATCCTATAAATATTTACTTAGCCTGTAAACTATTTGACAACTATCACTGCAAGCACTGAGCAGCCCTAAACTCTTGCTTTCTCGCTTCTGTCAGTGTGCGATTCAATAGAAGGGTATTCGTTAGAGCTATCCTGGGAAGATGCAATATTGCAGCATCTCATTCAAAACCCCTTATTTCCCTGCCATCCTTCTATTATCATTTCCCATCAAGGGAAAGATCAGCTTCACCCATTAAGAGCACGTGCGATTTCATGTCTAAGCTCCATGGTCCAAAAAGTAATTTTTAAAGCTTTGAAGTCTCTTAAGTGAAGAAATGACTTACTTGGCGAGGAATTTATCATCCTTGCTGACTCCTTTCCCAACAGGAAGGAAGATCTTTGCTTCCTTAGAGATATTTTCTATTTCCTTTTGAATATATTCACAAAACCAAAACAACACAAAACCTAATAACCACAGGAAAGCAGCTATATCCTCTTTTCCTGCTGCAAGGTCTAACATCTTCTACCTTCACAGAAACAGCCTTGACTCCACCGTGTAAATCATTACTCTCTATGTCAATATGAAGATGAGGAAAAGATTCTGCTCATCTTTTTCCAAATCCTTCCCATTAAATACTGGGACAAAGTTGGCATCCTCATCCTACGCTAGACTAATTCAGCACAGTAAGAAATGCATAACGTTGAGACAGGATTTAGTTGCAGAGCGCTGCCATTCTGCAGCTCCGAAACTCAGAATTATCTCACTAGGCTTCTGAAAAGTCTGTGGTGTCAAGTGAGCGTCGTGTCCCTACACGCTGTGCTGCAGTCCCTGAAAAACTCTGAATATTTTCAAGAGCAAGACAGAAAGGTCATACCCTTAGAAGGGTTTTTGAGACTTTCTGCAGTCCTTAGAGCCACCGTGTCCTGCCTGGACTGGAAGAGGTGTTGAGTCCCTGCAGAAAATACCATCAGTGAGGACATTTGGGGTGGACGGCATTGCAGACTCCTGAAAAGAGCAGAAATCTAATGGGAAGAATCCACAGTGTGATGTTGCCCTGGCCAACGGGTGCTTGTCCACTTCTTTCCCAGAGCTTAGTTTGGAGAGACTTGTGAGAAATTTCTGTGTAATACGACAACCTTGTCTCATCATCCACCCACTTGCCTTCCTTGATGGAGGATGACACAGGCAGAGAGCCTGCGGTTTGGTCAGCCTGCACAAAAACCCATTTTCTTCTTATCCACATTAAAGGTCCAGGTCTCATGACTTGATCAAGGAATACAGATCAAAGCCATTAGAAAAAACAAAAACAACAAAAAAAACCCTCTCTAATCTACCAGCTTTGAGGATGGCATTCCCACTTGGGTAGGAGCCATCAGTACAGAGCCATTGCTGAAGTTCTATAAAAATCATTTAACAGACAAGAAACAGCAGCTTTTAACAGAAAATCCTAGTTCCTAGATAAAAGTGGTTAAAAAAAGTGTCAGTACAAAAAAAAATGCTCTGCATTCTGTGCCAGAGTCTGTAAAAGATTGACAGATTCAGGTGTATTTCTCCAAATGCAAATTTGGAAAATGAAGGTGTTGGTATGGGAAAAAACCCAGCATTTCTCATCACTGCGGAAGTTCCACCAGCCCTCCTGAGACTGGGGAAGCTAACGGAACATTAACTGCATACGTCACTGAAGACCCCTTACCAACAAAAAAAACCCCATTCCCATCAATACAGCACATTTCTGCCTGGTTTTTGTTTTTACAGCATCAGAGAAACAAGCAGAAATTATCACCCCTCAGGTGGGGAGAGAGGGATTAGCCTTCGCACAGCTCTAAAGTGAGAACCTGTCCCACAGTTTTCCCCGCCAAACCTCACATAAAATTTACTTGAAAAAAACCCATCCAAACCCTGATCCATTTCTTGAGCCAAATCTATTCCGGTAGGACCTGAAGTCACAGCAGCACCTCTAGCAGAAACAAAAAAAGATTCATTTTATTACATATTGCCACTTGGTCACTCCTTTCCCAGTTCTGAACCGCAAAAGGTTTGGTGCTCATTCTTCCTTCGGTGGGAAGATGAGCCGATCAGTTCCTAAAATGAAATTAATTTAAGAGAATGAGGAACATTTTGCTTTCGGCTCTACTATTTTGACCTAATTCATTAATACTCTCTTTCTCCCTGTATGTCTTGGGCTGGGGGAGATATTATTGCCCAGCAAGAGCTGTGTATCTGGATTCTTTTCCAAGATGGACCTCCTCTTTGGACTTGCTTCTCCCAAGCAAATATCCCACAGTAGCCTCTTGGAGGCCCATGTAATAGATTATCGCTTGAGTTGGTTGAAAGACAGAGCTCAGAGGGTCGTGATTAGGGGCACAGAGTCTAGTTGGAGGTCAGTGACGAGTGGTGTTCCCCAGGGGTCAGTACTGGGTCCAGTCCTCTTCAATATATTCATCAGTGACCTGGATGAGGGGACAGAGAGCACCCTCAGCAAGTTTGCTGATGACACAAAGCTGGGGGGGTGGGTGACACACCGGAAGGCTGTGCCGCCACACAGGGAGACCTGGACAGCCTGGAGAGTTGGGCAGAGAGGAACCTTATGAAATTCAACAAGGGCAACTGTAGGGTGCTGCAGCTGGGGAGGAATAACCCCATGCACCAGGACAGGCTGGGGGCTGACCTGCTGGAGAGCAGCTCGGTGGAAAGAGACCTGGGAGTCCTGGTGGACAATGGGATGACCATGAGCCGGCAATGTGCCCTCGTGGCCAAGAAGGCCAATGGCATCCTGGGGTGCATCAAGAAGAGTGTGGCCAGCAGCTCAAGGGAGGTCATCCTCCCCCTCTACTCTGCCTTGGTGAGGCTGCACCTGGAGTGCTGTGTCCAGTTCTGGGCTCCCCGGTTCCAGAAGGGCTACCAAGATGATGAGGGGACTGGAACACCTCTCTTACGAAGAAAGACTGAAGGATTTGGGTCTCTTCAGTCTGGAAAAAAGACGACTGAGGGGGGACCTTATCAACACTTATAAATACTTAAAGGGTGGGTTTCAGGAGGATGGGGCCAGGCTCTTTTCAGTGGTGCCTGGGGACAGGACAAGAGGTAACTTCTTTACTTTGAGGGTGGCAGAGCACTGGAACAGGTGGCCCAGAGAGGTGGTGGAGTCTCCAACTCTGGAGACATTCAAAACCCGCCTGGACGTGTTCCTGTGCAAGCTGCTCTAGGTGACGCTGCTCTGGCAGGGAGGTTGGACTAGATGATCTCCAGAGGTCCCTTCCAACCCCTACTGTTCTGGGATTCTGGGATTCTGTGATTCTCTGGTTGAAACGGAATACTTGTTTATCATTTCAGTAGTATCTTCTGTGGAGCTTGTTGTTGTTGTTTTTTAATAAAAGTCATTAACATTTTGGGGAGAAACACCAAAAAAGTTGTAAAAAAAAAACAAACCCCAAAATGCTTTATAGTTTACTCATCAGCAGCAACTATGAAGTTATAATGTTAAAACCTAAGGAGTACTTATATGGGGTGGCTGGCACCCCAGAGGGCTGTGCTGCCATCCAGCGTGACCTAGACAGGCTGGAGAGCTGGGAAGAGAAGAACCTAATGAGGTTCAACAAGGACAAGTGTAGGGTCCTGCACCTGGGGAGGAAGAATGTCAGGCACAAGTATAGGTTAGGGGTGGATCTGCTGGAACGCAGCTCTGAAGAAAAGGATCTGGGGGTCCTGGTAAGCAGTAAACTATCCATGAGCAAGAAATGTGCCCTTGTCGCCAAGGAGGCCAATGGAATTCTGAGCTGCATAGGGAAGAGTGTGGCCAGTAGGTCAAAGGAGGTCATTCTCCCCCTCTGCTTTGCACTGGTGAGGCCACAACTGGAATACTGCGTCCAGTTTTGGGCTCCCCAGTTCAAGAGGGACAGGGAACTACTGGAGCGAGTCCAGCGTAGGGCAACAAAGATGATTGAGGGATTGGAGCATTTCCCTTATGAGGAAAGGCTGAGAGAGCTGGGACCCTCTAGCCTGGAGAAAAGAAGGCTGAGGGGAGACCTTATTATGGCATACAAGTATCTAAAGGGTGGGTTGAAGGAGGATGGAGCCAGACTCTTTTCAATGGTTCCCAGTGACAGGACGAGGGGCAATGGGCACAAGCTGGAACACAGGAAGTTCCGATCAAACATGAGAAAAAACTTCTTTACGGTGAGGGTGACAGAGCACTGGACCAGGCTGCCCAGGGAGGTTGTGGAGTCCCCTTCTCTGGAGATTTTCAAGACTCGCCTGGATGCCGTCCTGAGTGATGTGCTCTAGGCAATCCTGTTTTAGTAGGGGAGTTGGACTAGATGATCTCCAGAGGTCCCTTCCAACTCCGAAATTCCGTGATTCCATGATTCCATGATATGTGTGTGTGTGTTCCTATGTATGTGTGCCCTGACACAGGGGTTGTTTGTGTAATTGTGCCTGTACATGTATCAGTGTCTTTCACAAGGGCCTACAGGAGCAGGAGAAGAGGCAACCCCACAGTTTCCTAGGTGTGATCCACATCTCACCTGGAACAGAAGGAATCCATTAACTGGGTATCTACTAATAAACTAAAACAATACATAGCATTTTTGTCTCTCCGTCACGTACTAATAAAACTAATACTCAAAAGAGGTGCCATAAAAAAAAAATATACACATATATATATATATATATCTCTTTTTAGGGTTTTACAGCCCCGTAGCCCCCATGCGGGTGGCGAGGCAGCTCTGCTGACAGGCGCTGATGCCAGGGGAGGCAGCACGGGGACTGTCCCTCGCAGCCCCGCTGGGAGTCCTGAGCACGGGGCTGCAGATCCCTGAGCTCTCCTGGTAAAAATAAATGCTGCCAGACCAGATCATGGAGGTGGAACACAGGTCTTCTACTGCTGGGCTGTAAGGTCAGCATCACTTGTGTTTCTCTGCTCCTTTTGGCCCAGAGATTTAATTTCCTCCAGGCAGTGGAGGGGCTCCAAGAGGCGGGAGCGGGAATGGTGTGACAGCCGGGACACAGGCATTTGCGTGTGCCATCACCCCGCTCCCTGTGGGAGGATAAATGTATCTAGAAGGGAGGAACCATCCTCAGACCCTTGTGGCTGCCTTTGTGTCTTCAGCTCACCCGCTTGTGCCTTTCACAGGTTTCCAGGTATTCAACATCGGCCTCGGAACCATTTAAGCCATAGAGCCCCCAGCAAACAAAGAGGAAAGGCCTCTATGATGTTTAAAGACATCCATTAAAAAGCCTTTTGTCTTTAGCAAAAAGTGTTTTGTTAATGTAGATGCGATTTTTTGCGTTATTATTTTAAATTCAAACATCAGTTCAAACCTCATATTGAAGGAATCTGGGTATACCAGCTTTCAGGCTATAAAATCCCTGGGAAATAAGGGAAAAGCCTCCTTATCTAGTCTCCCCAGTATTGCTCTGGGTGTAACTGCATTCCCAGGGGACGGCTGACCGCCTTAGCAGAGCCGGGATGTTCCGCAGAGCACTCAGCGGGGCTGGGGGAATGCCTCTCTTCCCTGGCAAGCCCTGGCCAGTGCCTGGAGGCAAGGGCTGGTGAGAAGAATGCCGTGCTCCCTGTCACATGGAGGCACATGATGAGGGGCAGGGTGGGAGGAGGCCATTTCATCGCCACATAAAATGTGGTGCTTGGTCCAGAGCTTTAGCCTAAGAGGAAACACTTGCGTTGTTTCTTTTTTTTTTTTTTTTCCTTTTTTCCCTCTTTTCCTCAAGGAAATTCACTGAAGATCTACTGTAGCAGGCAAAACCGGAGCAGATGGTATCAGCCGCGACGAATGGCTGCCAGCGTTCTCACGCTGCCCTGAGCCTCGGTGCCCTCGGAACGGGGAGGATGCTGCAGGGACAAACCAGCCAACACAGCTGGTTCCTGACGTTGCACAAAGAACCCCACCGCACTGTTTTAAACCCATGTCTAAAATGTACCTTTTTAATAAGCATGATGAAAGAGGCCATGTTTGTATTTACATGTTTTCAAGACTCTTCAGGAGGCTCACAGATGCATAAGCAGGTGGGTACCTCTCAAAGGCAGCTGAAGAGCAAGGATCCAAGGCCTCCATTTACCCTCTGCATCCCTCTCGGCTATGCCGTGTGGAAGCATTCAGTAGGTCACAGGAGGCAGAGGAAAGCTGGTGAAAAATCGGGTCAGGACAAGGCTTCGCCAACAAAGGTTGTCTTCATTAACAGACATGCCGCCGTCCCGGTCTCCAGAGGGAGGGAACCCATCTCCATCCATCATGGCTCTTCTCCACCCCTTAAGACGCGGGTTCCTTCCCACAGAAGTGAGGGCAGAGGCTGCCTGAATCTCACCCCAAAATGACACCAGGGCATAAAGAGAAACCCATGGTCCCCTCCGGTACTGCCACTCACGACAGGATGGAGCCACAGGCGATAGTGAGCTGCCAACCTCCCCAGCTCAAGGCGCTGGCTTTGCAAAGAGACAAATGTCCCCTACGGAGACCCCTGAAAGCTTAAAAGGCTTCCTACCACCCCAAAACACAATAAGCCCCAGCATCCAAGAGATGAAGGAGCAGCATGAAGTCTTCTCATCACTTTCATCACTGGATGGTTTCCACCACGCCAGAGTTCTCGCTCCACACTTCTCCCCACTGCTGGGGATGGGAAAGCGATACTGGTGCCAATAAACCGTGGCAAAGTAATGAAGCCTGGTGAAAAACGTGCTGTAAGATCCATCCCCCACCCCTTATGATGTCACAAAGATAAGTGGAGTCTTGAAAGCTGTCTTGGGCTTGTTTTAAATGTAGATCTTCTCGCTTATAAACAGACGATGAGGAGTCCTTTTAGACATCATACGTCTTTTCCAAATGGATGCTTAGGTGAATTTCATGGCTGTCTTCCTATTGCATTCAGGTGACATAAATTACTTGGGGGGCTTTTTTGGCATATTGGTGGGTTTTTTTTCCCCAATTAACTGGTGTTATTGCTTAAATTGACTGTGTTGTTTTTATACAAATACTGGTTTTACCTTTGGGCAAGCAAAGAGTACCCAATTTCTTCTATTCAAGCTTCACAGGGCAAATTTATCTGTTCCAAGCTTTTACTCAGATTAAGGTGATATTTGTAAATATAAATGACAGGATGATTTTCATTCAGAGTCCTTACAGAGAGACACACTAACATGCGTGGCTGTTAGAAATGATAGTTTCTAACCACAGCAGACTAACGTCTCCAGCTGGAATTCACTTCCTTTTTGGAGATGACAGCCATCGTGTGGCGCACAGCAAAACCACCTGCTCCCTCCTTTTCCTGAGTGAATTCAGTCTCCAGATCCCTCGAAAGGCTCAGACTAGAAAACACTCCATGTGTGCTCCCAGCTCAGAAACAATAATGCAAACTCCTTTAACATCCCTTAGCCTGTACCCAACACCTGACCAAAAGACCTATCGGGGTGAGGGTGAGAGCTCAGATCACAGGAGGCTTTGAACTGCAGACTGGTTAAGGTGGGAAGGGACCTCCGGAGGTCACCTGGTCCAACCCCCTGCTCCAGCTGGGCCACATGGAGCAGGTTTCCCAGGATGGGGATACAGGAACTGCACATCAGGCCCAGGCACTTCCAGGTCTTGCCCCCTGGGGCAGCTCCCACAAATGGACATCTGCATTTTGGGAGCTGAATTAGGCCTACAAACTGTTTTCAGAGAAGCCAACACAGTGTCACTGGATGACAGCAGGTTTCAACTCCCCGCTAAGGTAAAACTGGATTCGTACCAGCACTGTGAGAACTGAAGCTCTTAACCCTCCAGTGCCCTTTGCAACAGAGCCTTCCCCTGGTCTAGACGCCAGGTTTTTAACCTGTTCAACCAAACAAAATGAAAATGTGAATTTAAACCAGCCCCGTACAGCTTCCGCTGTAAAAGCTGCACTTTTCTCACAGAAGGTTTTCCATAAAAAAGTAGTAGGAGAAACTCCAGGCTGGGTGGAGAGCTAGTGTCTGCTGGGAGAAAAGCAATCACTTAGACTATTTCTCTACATCTCCGCTTAACTAACTGCAAAATACTTCCTACTGCCCGCCAAATGCTCAAGCAGCAACAGATCACATAATGGGATCTTCACATGGACTGAAATAAATTTTGGCGATCATTCTGACAAAAAGGACTCTCGTAGCTTCTTGAGGCTGAGAATTTCTGTCTGCAAAATCCTTATCTTATCTGGAGGTTGCCCAGAATACACCCCTCACTCAGCATCATAGGATATTTTTATTTCAGCGGGAATGATCATTTCACCTTCATCAGAAGGTAATTCTTTTTGGAGTGAGGAAAGGGAAAGTTAGGACACTTCCACTCTGAAGTATTTGTTTCCTCACCCTACACAGATGAATCCCTGCCGGGAATTTTCCCTCGTTATCCCTAACATCAATAAGCATGCTCAGTGTGAGCACCCACACGAGCTGGCATTCCCACGTCCTACACATTTATATTACTTGCACTGTGCCATGCACCTTCTGGCTTGTACACAGCCAAATTCCAGTTCTGACTCCATGGATTGACTTCATATTAGTCCAACGTTCCAGACACATGATAACTTTTTCTAAAGCTAAGGGCATGATAGTCACTTTGGCATAAAAGGGACCTACTGTAATACAGATAACTGACAGATACCTTTTTCTAGCAGTTCTTTAACACAGTATTGCATTTCCACCTCTCATTCTGCTTGTAAAAGGTACTGGCAAGAAAAAAAATGAGGTAAATGTAGGCTCAGACACACAGTCCTGTAAAAGCAAGTACAGCTAACAACATACCAAAGTCAAGTCTGCACCATTACAAGCGATCATGTTAACTCATGCTGCAATAAATACAATTGGCCTGAACCTGCCTTATCCCATAACTTTTTAAAACACATATGACATACGACGCATTGAAGGAGCCTATCAAATTAATTTTTTGTTATCAGCTAACCGCTTCACAAAATAATCAGTCCTGTAAAACATAGAGAAGCCTGAACTAATATCCAGGGCTCCAAAAACTCCCTAATCCTGAAGACATTCAAATTGAAATTTAGAGCTGAGCTTTCTACATCTGAGACATACGCATTACTATAGTAATTAGAAACATGGGGTTTTCTACATGTGGATGCCACCTTTGAGTCTCACCAATGTTTCCATTATGTTGTGTTTCACCCTATTCACACAGCCGTGTCACTCCTGTTGGCTCCGGCAAAGTCAACCATCCCTTTGGCCTTACAACCCTCACTCTAGTGATGCCATGAAGAGCAAAATGTCTTCTCAAGGCTTTCAGTTACACTGTACTCAAAAAACCATCCCTGCCTATGCTGATCCTTTCTGTAGATCGAGCCATGCAAGTTCATGGCCCAGCAGGTCCTCGCTGTACCACACATTTAAACACACCGAGCAGGAGGAGCAATGGCAGGCTAGCTGGAAACACACTCTAAACCATGGGGCTATCAAAGGTCCAGGGGTGGCTACAGTGGCTCTTTTTCCAGGTACGATGGTCTGATTTCTTTCCTAGGACTCTTTCAATCTTGTATGGTGTGAGCACAGAGAAGCTGGAGAGAGCTAGAAAGACACTTGTTCTTGTTAGCTGTGTGGAAGAAAGTGCTTTAGTTTGCTTTGGGCTTTTGTTTTGGGTGTAAACTCAAATGCTGCCATCACTCAGTGGATCTCCTCAGCCTTTTGAAAACTTCACCTAGAAACCTAATGAGTTTAGCTCTGAATGTTCAAGAATTTGCTTAGAGAGGTGCGGTGGGAGAACCAACTTTCCATATAGCTCACAGCATACCCTAGGGAATATAAAGTGCCCAGGGAAACAGTATCAAATGCATCCCTGGATTTAACTGTGCTCCCTATTTTTCTCTCAGTAAGACTGTATCTTCTTCAGCTGCCAACTTCAATGTCCACACAGATGCATGCCTGCTCCTTAAAGGATGAACGACCCACTCATCATCTGACCTGTCTTAAAATTATGTTAGTTACCATGTGGTTTAGTGATTTCCATGTGGGATCTCTGTAAACTTGAAGAATCCATGAAAATTAAGAAAATTTTAGGAGATCAGATAACTTTTCATCGTGAATACACAAGGACAGCTTCTGAATTACAGGTCAAGTCCTGTTATATGGAGGGGGAGAGGGATCACATTTAGCATTTCACTTTTTCACTTTCTTGCTTTCTCGATGTATTTGGTCTACAAAACCAGAGGAAGGGCTTAATGAGAGGGGTAGTTAGGATTTCGGTATTCAGACATATGGTGGACTTCACAAATGCAGGGCTTTGGTATGCAAGAAGTCTGCCTATTCAAGTAGTTTATGATTTTACCAGTGCTCATATTTCAGCTTTGCAATTAGCCTGAACATCTGGCCAAATAAAATAGTAATTCAATGTATGAGGCTGGCAGGTCAAATACAGTTCTCTTCCACCAACAGAGAACAGCTAGGAGTCTTTAAGAAAGTATTACAGGACATGAGAGGACACTCTTCCTGGAAGATTTCATTTTATCTTTGGGGGCTTAAAAATAAGTTTTGGTGAATACAGAGAACACTTACTGCGTATGGTTGGATTTGATAAGCTGGCTGGGAGGCGAGGAGGGTGTTAAATAGAGGCAATTAAGCTGCACTGCCCTGTATGCATAGATACCCTTTTTATGAGATTCCACTATAGAATTTTTATTTCAGTGCATGGTTTCAAATCCTTTTTTTTAAATTTACGTTTTTTCCCCCTTCAATAACTTCAGAAAGGCTTTGTTGTGCTCTAATATGCCCAAAATAAGCTAAAATTGACAACTGCTGTACTCTCAAAGCAGGACATTAGCTACATATATTTTATCAGACAGTATCCAATCTCGTTCCCTATTTACTTGTGCTCTGAGTCACACCTTGCTGTTCCAGAGAAACAGCTGCCTTCCTGCTGAAGAGCCGAAGAGCTGTGCGACTGTGGAAGGGAAGCTGTGCGACTATCCCACAGATAGTCTAAGATGAAGACCATAGACTCTGACTGCATCTATGGACTAGTGTTGACAAGATCTCTCCCCTGTTAGCCCAAGCCATGTTTGAAACACACCACCTTTAGAAAACAAATATTTAGGCCCGAGATAAGCTCTTCCCACACTCACCAGAACAGCCTGCCAGCACGCTCCTAAAGATAAAGTGTATTTGAAGAGATCATAGGCTGGAAATCTGGATGCAGGAATTAACACGCTGTGATGGCTATGCAGGTACAAACAGACATCGAAATGAAAACTAGGATGATAAGCATGAGGTTCCTCTCAGTGGAGAGCATATGGCACACTTAAAAAGGCAGCATTTATGTTGGTGTTACAGCTATACTGTCCAGGACGCAGTGTCTATAGCGTGCCCTCACTGACCCTTGGAGCACACACTTAGTTTGCCCCAAAATGAAGCCCCGTGACCTGCATGCAGCCAGCACAGGCAGCGGGGGCAATCAGGAGATGCGCCTCAAGAGCACGATCCTGCTGGGAAGAGACGGGCACAGCCAGCAACGCTTGGAGAAGGTAACGCTGTGCCTGGATTGTTGAATGGTGAGGCAAGAAAAAGGTCTGTGTCGGGTGAAATCAAATGTGGTCATGGTTACACATGAGCAGAACCAATCACCACCCCATTTTAAGCCATGGAGGGATGTCTCAGGTACATTCACCAGAGGCTGGGAACAGCAGGTAAGGAAACTCTCTTCACACCTACTGCATTGCAAGTTAAAAATTGATGCTGGTTTGCTCCACTGTGCCCCATTTCATGTTCTCAGTGCATCAGCATTAGCTTAGCTATCTTTTAAGTTCTCAGATGGGTCCTAATCTTTCATGATGACCTCCTGAGGCGGAGACACCACACACATCTCAAGGACCACATTGAAAGAACAAGAAAAGGAGGGGAGCACAGCACGGCCCTCACGGGAGTCTGCCCCAGGGCAGGCGTGCTCCAGCTGCCCCCTGGCACTGCTCAGGGGCTGCTCACAGCCTCGGGGAGCTGGGGCTGGGGCACCATGTCTGTCCCTGTCCCACCTGTGCCCTGGGGCAGGGAAAAGAAGGAAGGATTAGCTGTTCAGTCCTCTCGCAGGGCCTCTTGCTGCAGCCTGTCACCTCTCAAGTGCTTTCATGCCTCATGATGATTCCTGTGAAGCCAGAGGCTGTTTATTTGATTTTAGGGTTTTGCAGCTTGGCCCACACCCTAGCATCTGAAAAGGTTTACCAACAATTCCACCTCCACATTTCTCCTGCTCTTTTGAACCCAATTGTGATGAGTATTGCACCGAAAATGTGGTCTCTGTTTCAAAAGGATAAATATAATCTTCTCCCAGGTCCCTGTGCTTTCTCTTCATACTTAGTTAGGAAACAAATGACTGTGATGACAAGAAAGGATCTGGTGATCTGCCAGTATTTCTGACAACTAGAACAGCAATACAAAGCCGTAAAACTGCAAAGGTTTCTACAGGGCACAATGTAAAAGTTTTGCTACAAACCAACCACAGCTCTGTAATGGTCTGCCTAAATAATTATCCGATCATTGCTTAACGTTTTTGCATCAAACAATTAGTTCAAGAAGGCGATTCATTTAAAATAGCAAATCAATATTTTTCTGTATTGCTGATCCTCCATCTCTAACCGTCCTGGGACTCCCCCGAGTAATACAGCAGCTTAAGCTTCATGTTATTATTGCACTAACCTTTCACCTGTCCTTAATACTATATCTATTTTTTTTACAGTAGCTGGGACTGAACTGGGTTAGAAAAGAAAGGTGTGGACAACCAGTGAAGTTCAGCCAAAGCGGATGTGAACATGGTTTGAAAAATAGGTTTTGTTTTATGCCCGGCCCTGGCCACAGGCTGAAGGAAGGGAGGGAGGTTCCCTGGGCTCAAGGGGCTCCCACTGTGCCATCAGTCAAACTGCGTTGTAAACAGCTTCCAGCACAACCAGGCTTAAATCGTAGTACTTCTACTTCTGATATGAAGTTAAAAGCCTGGGGCAGACAGGACCACAATTTTTTCTTAACTTTCAACCAATCCAGGGAATTGTTTGGATCTAGGTACTTAGGGCACTGCACCAAAAGGGGTATGTATCTGAGAAGATAAGGAGAATGGATTTAATAACTCTTCGTTCAGCAGACGAAGACATAAAATAGGGCACACCTCAGAGAAAAGACTACTGATTCTACTTATTCTGCCTTTTGATCAGTACTCGGATCATCTAGGTGTTTTTTGCAAAGGTTATCTCTTAATGCACCTGCCCCTAATAGTCATAATCCTGTTAGACAAGTACATATAAGGATCAAACTGAATCCATACTAAAGAATAGTTTGAAAAGTTATTTTTGCTTGAACCAGGAGTGAACTGGAATCATTATTCTGAAGCGTTTATGGAGCCTAGGCTGGGCTTGATTTCTTTTTTTTTTTTTTCCAAAAAAGCCTTTCAGCTCCCTAGATAAAACCCAACTGAAAATTCACATAAACACACTAAAAGAAGACTATGTCAGTGAGACTCTACACAAACAGGAAATATTTGTGCTTATGTCAAACGTTGCTGTCACTAATGTTTTACCAGAGTGTCAAGGCTGGATATCGTGTCTCAGAAATCCTAGAGCTGTAATTCTGGGTAAGGAATTTTATGTTGAGCCAGGCAACACATTTAAAAACCCAACATAGTAATAGTCCATTTATTTAAAGAAAAGACTCTTCTACCATATGGAGGTTACAAGACAAATTAAAACAAAATGGATGAAAATTAATCATAAGTAACATAGATCTTTGCAGAGATATAATCCTGCTGAAAAAGGATCAGGCTTTTATACCTTTTAACACATCTCCTATAAGGTGAATGAAGACATAAACCATAATTTTTCTCTGTCTCACATGCCCACTCTCTCACACACACACATGTTATAGGAAATGCCATTAAGCCATTGGGCATAAACCTAATTGCAGAGTACGCAACAGTTCACATGGTGATGTGGTTTTATGAGTCCTGAGAATGTGAGAAGTGGGATCCAGCTCTGTGCCTATAAACTACCAGCCCTGGTAGATGGGAGAGCTCCTGGTTAATCTGTCATCACCGCTAGTGTTACCTTCAGACAACATGCTTATAGCTTCATCGGTCTGCTGGCTGTCAGTTGCTGATATCTTCTTTGAATCATGGATGTTACTTTGGTAGTTCACTGGTGAGGGATAGGCATTTTCACCCACAGTTGATGAGGACATTGATTCCCAGGGTATTTCTCTTTTTCTCCATTTGAAGTCCACTCTCCATCCTGTCCAGCCATAGAAAGCTAATGTGAAAAGGAAGCCTTGCATTGGATTAAGGACACCCTAGGAAAGAGAAGTGCAACAGGAGTTACACCAGCAAGGCTTCACGTTGAACTCCAGTTAAAGGTTTTGCATGCATTAACAACTTCCTTTTCACTGAAAAACTGCTGTCTTTAAAAGATGTGATATGCATGCAAATTGAAGTGTACGTTGTTCTCATTGCAGACACAAACAGATTGGAGTGAAATACCATGACCTGTTGTTCCAATATGCTGAGGCCATCCCAGTGAACAGTAAGCCCCAAATGGTTTTCCAGCATGGATTTTAGCTGGTCATTCCCTTGGTGTGTTTTTAACTTTTCCCACAAGCTCTGGACTGTTTTATTCACAAAAGCAAATATTATATTTTTCGCTAGACGCCAAGTCAAATATATGAGAGTAGACACTAGCACACACAGTTAAGTTTTTAAAAATAGCAGGAATTGATCTGTCTGGAGTTGCTGCATATTCCTGAGCCAGTGAAAATGTCCATCAAAGTGGGATGGAAAAATGGGGAGGGACACTGAAAAAGGAAATCCCGAGTGATTTTTAAAAAAATATTGTCTCTGTTCCCAGTGCTGCGGGATGCTTGGCAAGTAAATGGCTTTAGCGGTTTCCATTTTCCTCATGACAAAAGAGCAATTATTTTTAAGGTCAAATTAAAAAGTAGCTCAGTTCCTAGACCTGATCTCTTGCTCTCCAGGTGAGCAAGAGCAAGGTCCCTGTCACATGAATGTGTTCACTCCTTGTCAGAGAAGGAGGCTGTATCAAATCAGTTGCGTTGCTTAACCCTTCAATACGAAACCGTTCAAGGGCTTAACTACAAAAAGCATGCTTAGGCCTTGCAGGTATTTAACAGCTCCAGAATAAACTCTCTTGGAAAAGGAACCTGCAATATCACCTCTGAACCGACGTCGTCTACCTGGACTTATGCAAAGCGTTTGACACTGTCCTGCACGACATCCTGGTATCTAAACTGGAAAAGCATGGATTTGATGGATGGACCACTTGGTGGATAAGGAACTGGCTAGACGGCCACACTCAAAGGGTTGCAGTCAATGGCTCAATGTCCACATGGAAACCGGTGACAAGTGGCGTTCCTCAGGGGTGAGTACTGGGACCAGTGCTGTCTTTGTCAGTGACATGGACAGTGGGATTGACTGCACCCTCAGCAAGTTTGCCGACAACACCAAGCTGTGTGGCACAGTCAACACGCTGGAGGGAAGGGATGCCATCCAGAGGGACCTTGACAGGCTTGAGAGGTGGGCCCATGAGAACCTCATGAAGTTCAGCCAGGCCAAGTGCAAGGTCCTGCACCTGGGTCATGGCAATCCCAGGCACAAATACAGGTTGGGTGGAGAATGGCTTGAGAGCAGCCCTGAGGAGAAGGACTTGGGGGTGCTGGTGGACAAGAAGCTCAACATGAGCAGGCAATGTGCACTTGCAGCCCAGAAAGCCAACCGCATCCTGGGCTGCATCAAAAGAACCGTGGCCAGCAGGTCGAGGGAGGTGATTCTGCCCCTCTACTCTGTTCTGGTGAGACCCCACCTGGAGTACTGTGGCCAGCTCTGGAGTCCTCAGCACAAGAAGAACACAGACCTGTTGGAACAGGTCCAGCAGAGGGCCACGAAGATGATCAGAGGGCTGGAGCACCTATGCTATGAGGACAGGCTGAGAGAGTTGGGGTTGTTCAGCCTGGAGAAGAGAAGGCTCCGAGGAGACGTTATAGCAGCCTTCCAGTACCTAAAGGGGGCCTACAGGAAGGATGGGGAGGGGCTCTTTATCAGGGAATGTTATGATAGGACAAGGGGTAACGGCCTCAAACTGAAAGAGGGTGGATTTAGATTGGATATCAGGAAGAAATTCTTTACTGTGAGGGTGGTGAGGCACTGGAACAGGTTGCCCAGGGAAGTTGTCAATGCCCCATCCCTGGAAGAGTTCAAGGCCAGGCTGGATGGGGCTTTGAGCAGCCTGGTCTAGTGGGAGGTGTCCCTGCCCATGGCAGGGGGGTTGGAACTAGGTGATCTTTAAGGTCCCTTCCAACCTAAACCATTCTGTGATTCTGTGAAAAATCCCTTGTCAAATATTCCTATAGGAGAAAAGAGGGTAGGGTACAGTAAGAGGCTAGCACCTTACAGCTACTTTTTGGTGTGTTGTTTTCAAGATTTTTTATGTATTTGTCCTCAAATAATTATCCAAATGTCATGATATAAGATGCAATTATTCTTTATAATAAAGAATTACCAGAAATTACCAGAAAATGCCCATTTTATCGTCTAACCCTTCAGGAATAATGAGCTAAAACTTTGTAGCTTGCATTATGGCAGAGATTAGCCAGGCTAGACTAGAAATCACTGTAGTGGTCTGTTCTGGACCTTAAAATGGGTAGCAATCACTCACTTACTCCTGTAAATGGGAAAAAAAAGTTGGCCTTTGATACATTTTTGGCAAAGTTTATATGTGAAAAGCACTCCCAGTGTCCGCTCCTTCCTCTCTCTTACTTTCTGCTTTTCTTCCTTGATTTTCTGAGTGTTTATATCCCCCAAAACCAAAAATGACTCACTACGCTGGTGCTGCTCTACCAGTCTTATAAAAGTGATTTCTAAGACTAAGAAATGTCACAGCTGACCTACCATTATAATCCATGTAATCAGTGCAGCACTTCTAATGTTCTTCAGGGGCATTTCATTGATATCTGGCTGCATTTCGAGGTAGAACAAAAGGCTCTCATTGATGATATTGGATGACCAGCTATTGCAGGAATAAAGAAGAGGGAGACAACAAGACAGTTATGTATATGTGCATGTATACATAAGATATGCTTTACTTTCAAATTATAGAGATTAGGATCACTAATGTGGAGAGTGAGATTTTTTTTTAATGTTGTCTCAATCTGAAGGGACCAGTAGGTCTCTGAGATCAAACACCAGACACTTAACCTGCTAGCCCAGGCCTAGACAAAGAAATCAATATAACAACAAAATAACAACAACAAAAAAAAACCACAAACAACAAAAAAAGCGCAAAAATCTGATCATTTGAGCTTGCTATAGAACAGTAAATTGCAGGACAAAAATCAATAAACAACTGTGATCCATAATGGGAACATCATGCATGCTGAATTCTTTTGCTTGTGTCTTAACATGGTAGTGCTCACAGATAAGGAAACCTAATATATGCTTGGGTGTTGTAAAAGGCTGCAGAAACTCTAGCTGGTGTTAGAATTTCAGGCTTAGATTACAGCAGGCTTTCAAAATGTACTTTAAAAAACTACAAAACAAAACCAAATTTGTACTTTAAAATCCTTGAAAATGCCATCAATTTTTTGGAATAAAGGTAATTTCTGTCTTCAAAAGGATAAGCATAATCAAATCTCTTTCTGTGAAAGAAACTGAGAATATTCTACACTAAATAAAGCTTATAGTAAATGGCTGTAACTTCTTATGACTTCTAAACAGTCAGACCAGCATTTCTTTATAGTCCTACTGCAGCTTCAGAAAGGAAACCATCAGCATCCATGTCATACTTCCTAAAGGAGTTTATACATGTCCTTCCTGCAATTATATTTTTATCACAGTGTAAATCCTCTTGCTCTCCCCTCCCAAATCTGCAGGCATCTCTTCTACCCCATGTTGCCCCCGCCTGCTGTCTTTGACTAACTCACCTCATATTTGACTTCTGGGATGGAAGCCCTAAGCTTCTGAGATGGGCCTGCCTCAGTCTTTCCCTACAGTAACCTTTGAGAGAGTTTTTACACTCTAAATCTTCTGTTTTATTAGGAGAACAAAATCCAAAACTAGAGCTGAGATTATATTTTTTAGTAGGAAAACCCAGAATGAGACAGAATGGAAATAAACAAATGTCCCCACTGTGTCCTTGGGGAACTGGTCCTTTCTTTCATGCTTGCTCCCAGACCAGCAAGCTGGCCACCATTCCTTAGGTTTCAACACACCGCTGCAATGCCTCTGGGCTCGCTCTTTCCACAGCCCTGGAAGCCTGGCTAAATCTCTGCTCCTTGTTATTTTCAACAGTTTCCAGGAAGCCATGCTGCACGATCCTTCGCTGCTGTCTCACACTCCCTCTCCTGCTGGCTACCTCACCCTTCACACTAGAAACCTGTCTCCTGAGCCAAGCGGACTCTGTCGTTCCCCAAGAAAAGATAACCATTTCCCTTCAGAGCACTCCAGCATACAGCAGGCAGGAGAAGATAAAAAGGCAGTCTTTCTCCCTGTTCAGCCTTTTAACGCAATGTAACGTGCATTAATGTACCTGTGTATAAAAAAGTTAAGTAGAGACTGTCAAGTTTGGCCAAGTCATTTCACTACTCCAGGGTCGTTTCCTTCCTCCCCTGTTGTTTGTGTTACCCACGAAGGTAGTAAACACTTCATAGCAGTGACTTCTCCTTACTAGGTCATTGCACAGACTCTTGTAGAGTGGATCACCACTCTTTCTGGTGCCTTATTGCTGTGGGATAATTGAGAGATTACAGTAAAAACCGTTTCCTTCAAAAGTAGGCCCTATTTCAGCTCAGTTTTGCTGTGTGCATCCAGTACCACTCCAGAATCTTTCACACTGGATGGTGCTCCTGGAGCAGAGGTGCAGGGATTTGGGGATGAGATGTGATGTGTACCCTCCCTCCTTCCCCATTTCCCTTGTTCCCGTCCTCCTCTCCTCCCTATCTCTTTCCTGTCCCTTCCTAAAGTACTATTTGCATGGAGGAAGATGGAATATTAAGAAAAAGATTAAATTGTTAGAAATTTCACACACAGTCACATGGAGATGTTTTTTTCTGGCATATAACCCTGTATTTCGGTTGATATCCATGCTTTTTTCACACGCTTGGGATCTGCAAACCACAGAGGTGGCAATAATCATATAAAATCATAGTCAGAGCCACGAAGCCCATCTTAGAAACATATTTATTGTAGTTTTTCAGTGATGTGTTTGGTGACAAGAGGCTCTGAGAAATCTTGGGTACAGAATGCCATCTATCACCCCACAGTGCTGGGGAGCTGCTGCTCCAGACTGCTTTAGTTTATGCCCAACGTTGTTCAGGGCTTTTTCTGCTATTGTTTCTTGGGGTTACTGTTTTCCTGTTGGTTAAACATTTTTATCATTTCCTTGCAGCCTTGTGATACTACATGAGTGATTCAGCCACTTTATGAACTACTTCAGAACTAATTCTTCCTTAGAAACCTCCCCTTCCAAGCATAAAGACAAACAAATAAAGCAACCCATCACACTCTATTCTTGTCCCACACCATCTCCAGCTGGGAAAAAAGGCAATTTAAAACAAAATAATGCACCTCTTACCAAATAACGAATACCAGCATAATTTTGAAGAAGCGGATCTGGATCTCTGTCCCTAGACGTCTCTCATTCTCTGTGTAAATCCCTTGTCTCCCTTTCAGTAAGGAGGCAACTGGAAAGTATACAATTATGTTCATTAACATACGTGTATCTTGTTAGCGATAGGCACAAGGATGCAGAAGATGGATGTCTCTAAAGAGAGAACAAAGGAACAGATGGATTTGTCTCCAGCAGCAATTCAGAAGCTGGGAGGACCATCATCAAGGAATCTCACATATAGCCTAATACTAAAGGAAAAGAAGTACATCCATTATGGATTCCTAACATGGGTGATATCACACTAGCTATTTTTGCTTCTCTCGATCCCACTGAAAATAGAAAATAGTGTGGTCAACACACTTCTCTTTTATAACAAAAAGGTAGTGCTTAAAACTTCAATCTAATGTGTGATATAATGATATATTTATTATGTGATGTCTAGACTAAAATAGAATACGTTCTATCCCATTATGCACATTATATTTCATTGTGCAATTGATACAGCATTGGCTACACCTCTAAAACTTGAAGGTGTAATGTCAGCAAGAATAGAGAGTTATGCCACATGCTGTTCAGACATCACATGGAATATACATGTGCACAAACACAAATATACTCAGTGTGTATTTTCCAATAAAAAGAGTGACTTTTTATAGGAACAATTTTTTAAAGGAACAACTGTTCCTTTGAAAATGAGTATTACTGAGGGACACAGGATAGATGAGATGAAGCCTGAACTGAGAATACAAGGTCCTCTGTTGCTGTTTTTATATATTCAATGTGTAGAATATAAGTATGAATTCAGGTGCTGCAAACATCTAGGACTGATCACATTACATGCAAAGTATGCATTGAAACTGTGGCTTTTTTCAGTTTCATTTCTTCAAAGCACTGGATAATAAATTAAATGGGAACTTCAAGATCCCATCTGAGTTGTGTATGATTCCCATTTGTTTCATAATCTCAGAATCATGAGTGACAAAATTCTGATCATATTTTATTATTTCTTTAGCTCCAGGGCTGCCAAGAAGTTAGATAAACTATCAGATCTCACCAACATTATCTTTAAACCAGAATAAATTACATTCCAAAGTCCAGGTTGGTACCAATACTACAGTGGATTTAAGCATCCATTATACACTGCCTCAAATACTTTAAATCGAGGGTAATTTAGTAACATAGAAACACCTTTGCCAATCTGCATCAGAGTTTTATAACAGCATAGCTTGAGCACATCATCAGAGTGTGTCTCTAGGGCAAATTTCCCATCAAGATGGTATCTTCATTTCAATAGGGAACTCCCTCCCACCCTTTGCTGTATCTTTATGATTTAATGAGGAGCTATCCCACATCACTGAATAACCAGGCATGACTATTTACAGTATTGTTACATTGCTAAATAACACATACTGATTCACACTGGCCTTTAGGAACGTACCTGCTGATACGGTCCTCCTAAACAGGATGGGGTTGACCACCAGCACTAGCAGGAGCGGGGCATAGGTTGTGATGTAATGTGGGATTGCATGCTCCAAGCCATTTTCACAGCTGAGAAGAAATCATTAATAGCTTATGCAATTTTTTTTTTCCATATCGGACAGTTCTGGCTATTCTATGTATATCACCTTTAACATAAAAAAATAAAACAAATGATGCAAACTGATGATAAACTTTTAATTCACAGACCTTCACTACCAGTTCACATGGGACACAAAGTTGATTATCAACATGCACTGTGTCTGTGCATTTTTCTCAAATTCAAAGGAACAATTACAATGCTAAAACCAGGAGTGGGAGAACAGTGGTTCACAGCAGAAGCTGTATCAGTGCTACAGCATGCCCAAGTGCCTGTATTGCTGGGCATATTTCTTCAGGGCCCCATGAAACCCAGGCAGGTATTTCTGGAATATTCACTGACTCAGTGGGACAGACTTGTCAAGGATCAAAAAGCCCAACATTTGGACATCTGTCTCTAAAGCTGACCAAAGGACATTCAAATGACCAGATGGCTCCATGATTTTGCAGGCTGTTCCCAGAGCCCTGCTTACCTGGAGAGAGAAGGGTAGTAAAGCAGTGCAATTCCCTCCACGCAGAGCATCACCGCGAGGCCCCACGTCATCATGTGGTACAGCACAATCGTACTGCAGGCACCAAAGAGGACAGGTGTAATTAAAAATACTAAACCTTACACTTTCCACAGTGCAACTTAAAAATAGGATCTCCACTGAAAAAGAGCTTTACAGATATGAAATGGTGCAGAACAACAATGGCAGTACATTAAACTAAGGAAAGCAGGTGGGGCAGGGGAGCCCTTCAGAAAAACGATGAGCCAAAGTATTCGTTCAGGCTTGCACACAGAAGTCCTGTGTCCTGCAACCTGTAGGGTGGAAAGCTTTTCCCTTATGCCCAAATCTCCAGAAGAAAGCCCTGCATCCTTCATTTCTCCTGCAGAGAACAAATTAGGGAATATGAATGGAGCTGAACAGTCAAATAAACCACCTTCTGTAATTTGCAGAGAATTATGGTTATCTTTAGCGTCGCATACTGCTCCCATCTTAGGGAGGTTCAGATCTGTCTGTCAAAAGTCTTTCATTCTTTACTCTGATCTTAGAATCAGGCCAAAATACAAGATTTTTTTTTTTTTTTTTTGGTTAACAGGGATGAAGGGTATTATTTTCAGGATAACACTTTTTTTGCTGCAAGAATCAATTTCAGGTACAGAGTAGGCACAAAAATAGTATTTCACTGCAATAAAGTTTACAGACCCCAATCTGCTCCCTATTTTTCCAAAGGTTAAATGAATTCACTTACATTTAAATTCCATTTGGATGTAAACAAACCAATATCTTATAGTGCCCTGGCAATTTAAGCACCTAGCACACCACTCATCCATATCATTACCTGGTAACTGCATAAACATCAGATGTTTGTACAAGCTTCACTTACACACTTAGATAGCTGCAGACAAGCATGGACACACAGTGTTGGAAGGAAAAATAACAAATTCAGAGCTTTAACTCCGGTACCTCAGTCCGGCTGATCTTCTTACCACCAAGTAAGAATCAACGGCGTAGCAAAACAACCACCAGAAGCCAGCACTATACAATAGCTGGATCCACATCTGTGGGGAAAAAAATGCCAAATGTCACAGCTGCTTCTCAAGTACCACTGGGGACTGGGGAGGGACTCAAACCTTTAGGCGATTTGTTCTTTAAATGCGTGTATTTTCCAGCTGAGATCATGAAGTATGAAATCTTACTCAAAATCACAGGAACAGCATTGCTGTAGCCAATGGGTCAAGTCATAGGTAAACTGAGCAGCATTTGCTTTCACAGTTTATTCTGTTGTTTGGAAAACCTGTTATTTACCTCTCCAGTCCTAACCCTCAATGTCATGAGTGAAACCCGAAGAAATTTATAGCAAGGATGTTTTAATTTTAGGTTAAAATTTTAGTAGTTTCTCAGTAGATGAGGCATGAAAATATAACTGAAGTCAGTCATCACCACAGTGTGCCTATGCATCGTGGGTTCGGCATGTGACGGGCCTTTTCTCCATGCACAAGAACCCGATTCAGGGAACGGTTATTAAGAAAAAAAAGTTCATTAACAAAAGTATCACTCACCCTCTGGAAACATTATCTGTACTGAACTCCCTGTCTGATTTCTTCAATAAAAATCCAAAGGAAACAGGTTCAAGTCAAGTTAAATTCCACAGCATTTGTGAGCTGGCCCTATGCATTTTTCCCATGAGCCTATATAAGATAAGTGACTTTTCTTTGCCGCTGTTTATAAACTCCAAATTTCTCCCACACAGGAGCTGGCTCTTTGTAATAGTCTGGAACTATTTTAATATTCATATTACCTTCCCTCTGAGCCTTCTTTCAGTTCTTATTTGAATATCTTTTGTCACAGCTCCATAGTAGCATCCTTTTACAGCTGGAAACCAACATACTTGTTACTGAGCCAAACGTCAGTGAATAGAGATCTACTATTCCTTCTTCCAAAAGGTAAATCAAGCTGGGAAATATTTCCTTCCACAGTGGGTGTAGAGCCTGCTTCTAGTCATGCGACATGACTTATTCAGTATTTAATTCAAACACATTGCTAGTGCACGTTTTCTGCTAGTGAACAGGAGTGCACTAACGTTTTGCTAGTGCACAGGAGTCAGAAAATAAAATTCCAGGCTTCCTTGTATTGCACTTTATCCACAGCGCTTAGCATGTAACTTCATCTATACTTTTATATATTTACAGTTAAAAAATGCACTATTTACTATACACACACATACATACAAAAATAAACTGTGGGGTCTTTCCACCAGAAAATCCAACATAGACAAGACTGTCTCCAAAAATGATATAAATCAGATGCACCTAAACCCAAAATCTTCATATGCTACCTCACTTTTTTGCAAAATGACACATTTTGCTACAGAGCCTGAGAGGGTACCCCTCTGCAAACCACAGGGTGTTATTCAAAGGACTTGCCTAAAGGCCTCACTATTTGGAGTTTGTATTGGCTTGTGGATAAGTGAAATCAAACAATACTACTAAAAGAAAAATAAAATAGAACCAGAAACATTTTATTAACTCACATGAGAATATATTGGGGGAAGTGAGTGGAAGGAGGATTATTTTTCATTCCAATATAATTAAATCTAAATTTGGCAAGTGACTCAAACTACAGCACTTTGCTGGAGCCCAGGAGAGAGAAAATAAAAATAGTGGTAGACCGCTATGCTGCTCCCCATCTAACCTGAGATCCAGATGAAAAACAAACAATCTGCATACAGTATCTTTGTCACTGTTTAAAAATATTATTTTTTGTGTCAAGGGCCAATAAGCGAAATTTAAGACAAAGGGAAACATGGTTTTTTGAATAGGACGTTCTTGCTACAAGATATTGATGTTGCCGGTTTCCCCTTCCTCAAAGAAAAAAAATCAACATTTGCATCTAATAAGCAAAGCTTAAACATGTATGATGGGATTGAGAATCGATAGATGCAAACAACTGATATTTGCTTCTAGGACACAACTACCATGACTGAAATTGTCATTATGTAGGCATATAAGGTACAGTGAATTGCATTTTGGCACAAATTGTTTTATTTAAAAACTGCCGGAGTTGAATAATTCTGTTTATGTGCAGCATATCCTCTTCTATGTTGTAAACTTTGAATGCAAAGCTAATAATGCTCACACATTAATTCATTGGACACCCTACATTCCAACTGAATTTGAGTAAAGTGGTAATTTGTCCTATTTGCCATTCTCCATGTTTTGGTAAAAACATGTCTTTTTCTTGTACAGTAAACCCAGTACTGTGATTGGAATATTTGAAACCAAGTTTCATTCTGGACTTTTGTAAGGCATTTACATTTTTTTATTCTATGTGTTTTAATCCAGAAGATACTTAATTAGACAAGGCCAGATGCGGTCATTTCTGAATGCCCATATAAACAGCGATCTGAGCTGTAATCCTGCATGGCGGGGATAGAACTTCTGCAGCAGCTTTGCGTCTTTGGGTATATTTATCCTGCAGTTCCTGTGTGTCTAAAACAAACACTCTCACACCACAAAAACTAATTTAAGCTACCTGAGTTGCTGGTTTCGGTCAGTCCCCACAATATGTCACTACCCAGGCTGTAATTTCCACTGGAGAAGGTGGGCAGATCCCCCTGTGCTGTGGGTGCGCGGGATCAGCGATGCCAATGCAAACCAAGCTGCTGGTTTCAATGCTGGTTCGGGAATGTCTGTAGTACCCTTATACCTCTGTACCCCTGACTTCGGCAAATGTCTTGCCCTCCACTACCCCAGCACTCCTGCAAGGAGCAAGTGCTACAAAAAAGTGTGGGACCAGTCTGACCCATGCTGCCCTGCGCCCTCCCACACGCCGAGTGGCATCGAGCACCCTGCCTGCTCTGAGACGGGGTCTCAGCAGGAGGCATGAACGCACTTGCAGGGGTGCGGCAGAGGCTGAAACCATAATATCCAGGCTCTGACTCACAGCCGAATTTCCTTCCGGACACAGCGGTTTGCCTTTCATACTCCCCACGTTGAGGGACTGTCAACCAGGAGCGGGAGGAAGGGGAGACCATCTCTGTACCTACCGCGCTCCCCACGCAGAAAGCAGATGGCCACATGTCAGTCCCATTCACCACAGAGATGTTAGCTATGAAGCCTGGGAAGCCTAACCATACGCTTGACCTGAAGATCATACCTAAAGAAAAAAAATAATAATGCATTAATGCTTTGAACCTGCTGGCGTGATTCGAGTCACATGCTTCTCCCCGGCCACATAGTTCACATCGCAGCCCAGATTTTCTGCGTCCGCGGGAAGGCTACGGCTGCAGAGGAGCAGAGGAGGAACAACTGCGCTATTTAAACATCAATATAATCGCCCAGGGAAAGAAGCCCCAAGAGTCTGAAGCTGCTGGGACTTAAAATGTTATGTAGATTAAAATCTCACTTACAGAATTGTCACGCACTTCCCTAAAATAAATTGGGTAGTGTTTAACAGATTGACATAAAACAGTAACTATTTACAATTTTATGCACATATATTCATATACTAATGTTCATTTCTCTATAATCCCTCATTGCAGAAAAAAATTATTTCCCACTTTTTGCGGTCTTCATTTTTACAAGTAGCTCTTTTCCTCTCTGTCACAGGACTGAACAAAGCACGGCTTTGGAATTAGGTGAGAAAAATACCCATTTTCTTAAATGAACTTAAAGTTTGTTAGTGAGATTTGCCGGGTTTGCTTGAAATAGGCATTAAAGCACCAACATATAGCAGAAAAAAACCACCAGGTTTCCCACCAAGAAAGAATAGTTTCCCACACACCAAAGTGAGTCTAATTCCAAGACAATGATGGATAAATAGTTTGAGTTTGCCAGTGAAAGAGAAAGGGAGAAAAATAACTTTATCTACTGCTGGCCTCATTTGTCTGAAAGGACCTTTTCCAGGGTGAATGCACACAGTTTTTTTCCATCTCTCTCCTTTTTTATTTCCTCCTCTATAATTTGTTTTAATCTTGGTGCTTATTACACACCGTGAGAGAAAACCTGGCTAGGTATGAAAGGGGAAAAGACCTGAAATCCCACTCGCTCTCCAGGCAGCGAGAGAGACTTACAAACTGGCACTACTTCTGTTATCTAATGTGAGGGAAAAAATGGTATTGTAGAAAAAACCCTCATCCTGCATTTTCATGGCATGTGTCATGGTAATTTATACCTAATTTGGCAGTAAATGCCATAGACTCATGGGACAGATTTAGATACATTAGTTTCATTTTGACTCATGAGCTTTGTTTTTATTCTCTGTTGTTTTATTCCTCCAGCCCATCAGCCAGGGGCTGGGCAGCAGGTTGTCCGTGATAAGGAAGCTTTGCTCACATTTCAAAAGCCTGCGTCCAGCATGATGTGTGTACAGCTGCAATTCAAATTCATTTGCAGTGGACATGATGTGCTGAGAGAAGTGTCTGGCACACGAACATGATGGCAAACTTGGTCTGAGGGGATTTAAAGATATGCAGGAAGTGTTTTTCAAATGTAGTCTTAAGGATCAGCTAAGTGTTTGATGGCAGCTTTAGTTTTAAATATGCTGCCTGACCTCCACTTTTATGCCTTCCTCTGAGAACCAGCCACTGTTCCGGATTTTAATTTGTTTTAAAGCAGAGATTTTGGTGTAGATTTGTCAAGAGCTTTTACTTCTAAAATATAACTATTAAAAAAGACCAAAGGACCATCATTTTCTGGTCCCACTTAGCCCAAATTTTCCCATGAATACATACAGCATGATTCCCTCAGAAATCTCTGCTGTCCACTCACCAGCTCCATTTGGCTATGGTACCTCAGAGCAACAAGAGCAAGGGTGAGGGACATCAAGCTGGTGCTTACCTAAGCCACCAAGGATGTCACAAACAGAGATAAGGAGAAGGATGGTGGAAGAGGAGGAGGCTTTTGGCATCTTCCGTGGGCTCTGTCCCTTCTTCGGCAGGAGCTGCAGGATGGTCAGTAGCAGACTGACGGAGGCGCTGCCAATGCAAACTCCGCAGAAGACGTCAGGCTGGAAGCTCATCACTAGCTGTGTAGCTGCATCCCGGTTCGGGCAGCAGTAGGTTTCTAACCTGGGAGAAGCCATGAAGCGTCCAGCTGACGGAGAGGCCCCGCGAGCAGAAGAAACTGCTGCTGTTTCCCCAAGCCAGCGTTTGCTTTTTCTTCACCCTCCCCATTAGTCCTCGGTGGTGAGAATCACGCGATTGATGGATCATGTGCTGCTGCTGCTGCTGGAAGTAAATCCCCTAGAGCTGCCTTTCTCAGCCTCGCCTAGCGAGGAGATCAGATCCGAACAAGAAAACACAGTGTAATCTGAAACATGCCCCATGCTTGCTCAGAGCCATTGGCAACAGTTCACTCACATATTTCTGCTTGCACAGTATGTGATACAGGAAGACTTAAACTCATCAGAGCACTGAAGATGGTTTAAAATAAATAAGGATGCAGATACCAAAGGAGAAGCTTTACATTTTAATTGTGTTTCTCTTTAGCCCCATCCCACACAGCACCCTTTAATTACTGCAAATTAATTGAAAAGATGGGTTCAGACACAAGCAGTCCCAGCCTTTACAGGGAGGAGCAGGGCTATAAATCCACACCCTAACCCAAATTTCAACTGTAGTGATCCAACCCACCCATCCCTGTAATTAAAATTAGAAACATGATATCCTATCGCTATAGAAAGAGATTATGTTTAGGAAGACAATATTAACCTCATCCTATTTAAACCGCAAACACAAAATCTTCTCCTTAGTCTGTACTGTCTGTGTTGGATCAGCTTGATGTGGAAAATTCCAGGACTTTTGATTTCTCAATAATATTTTTCTTCTTTTTTTTTTTTTTATTTGGTAAGGGTTTAATATGAAGACAGGAATTTGACCTGTAATATTTGTTTTCACTTTATAAGCTAGACAGTATCTTTTAAGTCAGGGGTCCTATTAGACACAGCAGCAAACACAATCATAAACACAAAAAGTAACTCTCCCCTCTCAGCTGAGCTTCAAACTCCCTGAGTCAGCCTTCACTCCTCCAGAAAACTTGTTTGTAGGAACATGTTCAGGAAGTACAGGAGGGAGCGTTGCTAAAAGACTTAAAGTGAACTGGATGTTAAATAATACGGTCATGGGTTTTATAATTAGTCCTTAAAATGACCTAACCTTTTATTTCTAATTTTTCCAATGGCCCAGTTTATTCTTTTAGCAGAAATTATGAAGGCCTGATGAATGACAGCGAGATGTTTTTGCATGCAGGGGCTATAAAACACAGAGGCTTCAATCAGTATGTCTACCCTCAGTAGAAAAAACGCTGCCAATCCTAAGTAAAATGGTACCTGCTGAGTTCTTCATTACGCAAGACACTTGACCCCAGCGCAAGAACAAACCTCACCAGCCTGCTGACTGTTGGTGGGGGCCGTGCAGCCTCCTGGTGCAGGATGATGGTAGCAGGGCTTGGGTGGCAGCTGCAGCCCGAGCTGCCAAGAACATCGTGTGTCCACCCACCCCGCTCCCAAGGGACTCCCCCGTGCTCTGCCCAGGCTACACCACCCCAAGAGTGGGACATTAGCTTGCAGATTCAGACTCCTACACTCAGATGTCCATACACCAGCAAGGTGTCTGAACTCCCATTATAGTTAATTGAGATCTTCAGCAGCTAAGCTTTGAGTCTAGACTCAGTCTAGAGAGCTGTTCAGCTCTTCCTAAAATAAATGTACATGGTGAGCTGAGTAGGCTCCAGTGACTATAATGGGAACTTAGGCATACACATCGTCAAAGACTCGGAAATCCAGGCAGCTGAGTTTGAAGCTGAATGTCTTTGCTGGATGTTTTTGCTGCTTTCCAGCATAAAGAGATTTTCCTGCTCCATGGATGAGGACAGGTGAGTGACCTGGATGTCACAGTCCTATGTTTGTTACTACCGTGTATACAAAAAATATACTGGGGACAGTAAGGTTGCGAACCAGATTGCCCTGCTGCAGAAATACAAACTCTTGTTAGGTAAAGGAGAATACCTGTGCTCTGTCGTCAATACATGGCTCTGTTGTCAGTACAAGGTTGGTACTCCTTAGGCTTCATTCCACCTCCGCTAGAGCAGTGGTGCATGGAGTTGCCACTTCTCTGTCAAGATACTGCATTGCAATCTACCTGGCTACCAATGAACAAAAATTACGATTCCACAGAGACAAATTATTATTTAAAATAAAGCCGTCATATACCACGTATACAATGCAAATACATATAAATCAAAATAAATGATGTTTGCTCTCATTTGAAGGTAAACATAGAACAGCAAAACTTTTAGATTACTAGACAGAAACTGTTGAAGAGAAGCCTTTCATCTCCACTATCAGTTTCTAAAATTGTTCCTCTCACTATTTCTGTAGCCATTTTCCTTCCTTCAAAAATTTGAAAAGCATCTCAAGTTGTTGTCCTGATCATTTGTTCTGGCTTACAAATAGGAATGTTTTGTGTGGTTTGCTTTTTCTGCTTATCATTTGTTTTCATTGATCTTGACTGTGATCTTCTAGTTTGCCCATGGGGATTTACTATTTCATTATTTTAACTTTTCCCTCCCTTTTGTTCAGCCAATTTGAAACTACTTTCATTCCTCAATTGTAGTCTTAAAATCTGAAGATTCATTTTTTTATCTTTCTCTGTTTCTCTCTCCACAGTTTTGCCAGCTGTGCACCCTATTCTACTGCTTTACTTCTCAGAGTGGAGGATTGCTTTTTAACCTCTTCTTCTGGGTTCCTTCCCTCCCATTCTCTCAGGATTTGATTACACAGTTACTTGCAGAAGGAGTGACCTGTAGCATACCTAATACAAAAAGAAAACAAAGTGACTCATGAGTGAATGGATACCTGCCATGATACAAGTAGATGCGTCTTTACATGTGGACATCTGAGGCTGAACGGGAGATGGATCTGCCAAACTAATGAGCCACCCAACATCTCAGCTGGTAAGATCTAGCTAGTCTCTGGCTCAGAGTTGTGGGACTCGAAGTATAAAGAGTCAGAACAGTCAAAGAAATTCAAAGCTGGTTTGGCAGTGTTATACCTGAGATTAATTTGGCTTCTCATGATTATGAAAATAAGAGGATAAAAGCTAGGGACAAAGGCAAAGGAAACAGAAAAGTAATGAAAGAAAGTAAAGGAAGAGTTATTTTTCCTTGTTAAGGAATGTTATTTAGTATTCAATAAAACTTACATTGTTCTACAGGTCCTAACTCCCTTCCCTCTGAAAATATTGACACAGTTCTCACTGCCATCAGTGGTGTGGAACAGACCCACAAATACAGCATGTCTCATTTCTGCACCAAGGCAGGATCTCAATTAAGCAAATGGTGTAGGTTGGAGACAACCATTAGCACGCATACAAAAAACATTAAAAAAAATCCCCTGCAAATTGCAAATACCAATCAGTCAAACTCACAGTGTAAGTACGACATTGCACAACACTGAAAATTCCAGTCCTGGTTTTGTACATTGGCAACAGCGTGCTCAAGAATGAGAAAAATACTGTGTTCCTTGCAAGGAGAACAGGTATGTACTCCATACACACAGCTTTTAGAAATACTTACTCACGCTCTCCTTGGACCCAGGACATAATGTTTCAGTCCAGTCCATGTTCATCATTAAGACGAAACACCAGCTTGCCTGCTTCTAAGGGGAAAGCAACAGGTTTACAAAAATATGACGGGCATGAATTTCTGCTCTTAAGGAGTGTGCTATAGCTTATGTTTGAGTGTGCAGTTACAGATACTTTAATCACTGTTTTAATTAAATCTGAGACTACAGTACTGGTTTACAAAGGAGAAGGAAATTTATGGATATAGTGACAGAGGAGAACTTATTTTTGTTTTTGTGTACAGTTCAATGCATCACTACCTCAATTTACAGCTCCCAGTGAAGATCTTTGCTACCTTACAAATGTAAAAACTATATCTTGTCAATGATTCATGATCTCATAGTCTTTTACACATTACCTGATATAACATTTCCCAAACTGATGAAAGCTGTGTCTGTCTTCAAACTAAATGGATGCAATAAAACCAGTTATGATCTCCCAAACAGATCCTGCAATATGTTCTTCAAGGCCTTAACATACAAATCTCCTATATGCTTAGCATGGTTCTTCATTTTATCCACACAGACCTCCCGCATTAGATTTACTTTGGAAGAAACCGTAAGATATGATCTTCCCATAATTATCAGTACTAGTTTTTAAAGCTAACTTTAAACTGGCATTTTGCTTAATGTATAACTGAAATGAATGGGGAAATTCACACTATTTTAAGTTTTCTTTAGGCAGGGATATTGGAACAATAGTGATATTAAGAGTGTAACAGCTGTCATCCTTATAACAGCTACAGACTCCATTAAAAAGAAACAGAAGGAAAACAGAAGTATTGCTTTCCTTCCCTCAGTGATTTGAATATAATTATAGAGTCGTAAATTATTAATTCACATTTAAGGATGGTGAACATTAATGCAAAAGGATGAAAATGAATGTATCTCATTTGCATAAAAATAATAATGTTTGAGTTCTTTTTGTTTTCTTTAAGAATGAAAACACCAATACATGAAATGAGCGTGCATTTGAACAACTCAGTAATTGTGTGTATTTAACTGATGCAACTGTGTTACACATATTTTATTGACTTCTTATATAACTTCTCCAGAGAAATGTTACCCTACCTGACTTTTGTGAAGAAACGTACACAAATTGGTTATCGAAACTGTGCCTATTACACATTTAAATTAGTAAACAAGATTTATATGGATGAAGTACAAATTAACTGAGTAGAAAAATGCATCCATAAACTGGAGGAAACAATTTTTGCTTAGGGATTGAACGAACAAAATCCCTGATTCTCTATGTCAATGCTGAGAATATTGCAGTCTTTGAACCTGCACCAAAACTGATTTTGTGGCCACGTTTCTGGACAAATTCCACCATTAATCATTGTCATCGTTATATTAGTTCGCAGAACAAAAGGATACCTCCCTTTCAGCATACATGTAATAAAGAGATCTTGTCCCAAACCTACACAGACTACCTGAGACACAGTTTGCATAGGAACTGACTGATGAAAAAGACTGTGAAAAGAAAGAATATTATCCTCTCCACACACAGTGATACTGAAAATTGGATCTTAATGTTTGTAATGGATCTTTTTGTTTGGTCTACAACATGTTGAATGTCTATCCTGTCCTCAGTATCTTCCAAAGGTATCCCAGGCCCCACTACTGCATTCTCTTTTAGAGGTTACGTTAATTGGTTCCCCCAGGAGAAATTCAGTGGGATACTCTTATATCCTTGTTACAATTGTTAGACTGTGGGATCTTGTTAGATTATACCTCCCACCACTCAGATGTTATATTTTCAAAGCCCATTAGCACTAGAAAATTATCTCATAAAACCTCTATTCCCAGGCCAATCTACGTAACTAAATCAAAACATATTACAGCACTAATTTCACAACTCTTTCTTACAATGCAAAAACTCTCCAAGGCTCTGCTAATTAAATTGCTAAAAATGTCAGCGTACCATGGCCAGTTAAATGGTCTTGTTGAACTCTGTAACCAAGTATCGAAGGGAATTCTGACAAAGGGTGCAGTCCTCCAGGTCCAGACCACAGAGACCAGCCAATGCTCCCCTTTGAAATCCCATGAGCATCACTGGGTTTCTTTCCTCTCCAGTGGCTGCATGGACAGCAGTCAGTCCTGCGGAATCTTGGGACTGGGTGAGGGAAAGTTGCAACCTTCTGCTCCACAAATTGTTGCCTGGTAGCTTCTGAAGTGAGCAGAAAGCTCAAAAGCGTGGCTTAGCTGACTCATGGAATCAAGAGGAAATGCAGTAAAACAGCAGAAACATTATAGTACAGGAAGCACTTCAGATCCACTCTTTTGACTTTTCTGTTTTCAGGACTGAAGATCATGACTTCACTGTCAGAAGTGGACTTTGCAGTCCAGGGTGGACAAAGTAACGAGACTAACTCCTCAGTATCCAAAGTAGTTTACTGGATATACCCTTCAGGAAAGCAATACAGTTACACTATACATTTATATCATAGCTTGGCTACCTCAGCTACTCCCCTTAGTCAACTTCCGGGAGCACGACTCCAAGAAATTGGTTGGTCCTAAAAGTGCTTCAGAAAATGCAGTGTTTTGAAAGAAATCCTCTGTGTACCCTTAATACTCCAGAATTCAGACTTTCAAAAGAAATTAACCTTTGGGGTTAATGGCATCTATGTTATCACAGAAGATGGGCAATCAACCTCCCCAGCCCCCGAAGCAGTTTTGTCAGGATCTTGCTAACCGACATGAGTATGCTTAACGCAAAAGTCAGGCTAACGAAGCAGTACCTCCCACAGCTTTACCCTTTCTAAAATCAGCACAAGCCAGGAAAAGCTAATCTGAATGTTGGCACTTCTCATTTGTATGACTCGGTAGGATTCCCTCAAACGTCCCACCAACTGCCAACTGTTCTGCCTTGGTCTCTTGAGAGAGGAGACCACATCTAGACCTTTAGTATAAATGGGCATAGCAGTCTTCGGGGAGGTGGCATGCACAGAAAGAACTTCTGCCCCCTGGACTCTTGGGCATGTTCAAACCAGCCTTATATCACCCCTAATATCACCAAATTCATGTGATATCGCAGGTCTGGCACTGCTGGACCATAGTCTCCTGTTTATAGTTGACACTTTATGGCAAACTGCTATAGCACTACAAAAAAATAAAAATAAAGAACACTTACTTCATGCTGCCTGCATGCTTAGGTGGACTCTCACAAGATGCTACATCCTATGACTTCCACCTGGACACAGTTCATGTTCTGTGTAACCAAGCTGAGAGTAGAAAGGTCATTTATAATGAAGGAATTGTGTCTATTTATAGAATGCACTGAGAGATTTATTTACACATTGCTGATAGGCAGAAAAAGGAAGGTCTGTTTGGGGTTAGCAAGCAAATGAAGACAAAGTCCAAGTGAAAAATACCAGATTACTAGGCTTTTGTCCACTCTCATGCATACTCTGGTCTCTTGCTATTTATCTACCCTTTTAAAAGCCTTCACAGCATTATCTGCAAAAAGAGCATTTGAAACCTGCCCTTTGGCATTTTCCCTGGTCACCCCTGCTCCAGTGATCATCTTTGTCAAGTACAGAATTTAGATGTGTTTAGATGTGTTTAGATGCTGTGATATCAGAGTTTAAATGCATTAAAGACTGTTGTTAGACTCTGAGGCTAAGTCCCCACGTAATTAAAAGGGGACAGTACCTGGGTTTGGGCACGTAAGAGCAAGTCGCACAGCACAGTTTGTATAGAGAATGTTATCACCACGTAAGGTGTGTTATCAAAGAAGATGGACAACGAAAAATACTCCCTAATGTACCACAATCAGAAATGCAGCAGCCAGAATAAATATTACAAATGATGCTTCACTGAAATGATGGAACTTCATGAAGCCAAAAAAATCCCAGGTTAATGAAGTTGCAATGCACATACATATGACAAAATACAGCTATATAGTGTATATATATACATATATGCATATACTGCTGAACTCCCTTCCGCAACCAAAAAAGGGTGGCTTCATCCATACTGCCTTGTAGTAACAGTCACTGGCCCATGCTATCCCCCAAACTGTGCCCAAGCACTGCCTAGTTAGCCTGCTGACAATGAAGCAGTATGGACTGTCATGGGCCAGCGCCTCAACCTCTGGGCACTCACTCTGCTTTTTGGTTTCTTTGTAAAGTGGTAGTCTGAGATGTTGTAATACAATTTGACAAAGGACCCTAATGCAGGAACTGGAAAAAGAACAGGTATACAGATACCAGAGGGACAATGACCCAAGGCATGACTTGTGCTTGAATTTGACTATCAGCTGAAAAACCCATCCCCAGGGAAAGCTGGTTACCTGTTCACCTCCGCTTGTTAGGTTTTATGTTGTTTTCTGACTCTGCAACCGCATGAGCAGTTGCTATCGCCCTTTTTTTTGACTTACAATCTTGTTATCATCCAAAATAATGAAAACTATAAATCCTGAAGTGGGCTATGGATTACAGCCCTGTGTTGGGCTCATCTCATTTTTCTCTGTTTACAGGTCTAATAGGTCTCAAGATCTAAGCCAAGAATATTATTGTTAGCAAATCATGGGCTTTTTTCTCTTGGTCACTCGCAGACACAATTTGTTCCACAGTGAGCGCTCTCACCCTCAGAAAATTGCTCATAAAGCATATGTGATATTGTGAGAATACGTAAGAATTGAGCAAAGTTTCAATCAAGAACTTCATGGGCTTAGAAATACCAGCGTATCACATGAAATGCTATTCTTTCAGAAATTTCAGCTTTATAAAGAGCCCTAGATAAAGAACACAGAAGCTTTTTTTGGTCCTAAGGAACTGAAGAAGTCAACATATATTTGAGTGTTTATCTGAAAGGTTGAGAACTTCTAAGGGTTTTTCCAGCACTAATTATGGGATGACGAAGCTTTATTTGCAACACAGGAGAAACAAGACACACTTGGGAAAGGTGTTTAAAGTGCCTAAATCACACAGCAGACATCCAGCTGGAGATTTTTTAACATGTTATTTTTCATTCTGGGAAAATGGGTAATTTGTTGAAATCAAAGTGTTTTGTAGAAGAGCATGATTATGCTGAATCCATCAGAAGAAACATGGCAGGTTTCCAAAGTAAACCCTCCTGGTTCCCAGCCATGCCAGGATGTCTGTCTCTTGGGCTGCTACCCAACCTGTTTCTCCAGGTTCTCAGGACTTTCAGACTCCACAATAAACTGTCAGCAGTTTGCCAACCCTTGAATTACTGGATCAAAAAGTCCATCCACTTCTGCTACAGGAACTTCTTATCACTATTTCAGACTGTTTTGGTCTTTGTGATGGTTATTTTCAAAGACAAAAGAGTTTCAAACAGGAAGGAGCTGGAAGCCACCTGCAGCTAGTGGCTACAATATAATCACCTTCACTGAAACACGGTGGAACGAATCACACAACAGGAGGACTACACTCGATGGCTATAAACTGTTCAGAAGGGACAGGCAAGGAAGGAAGAGTGTGTGTGGGGGAGTGGGGGTTGCCCTCTATGTAAAAAAATGGAGTTGAAAAATAGTGATGAACACGTTAAGAGCTTATGGGCAAAAATGAGGGGCCAAGACAACAAAGGAAACCTCACGGTTGGTGTTTACTACAGGCTGCCCGACCAAAGGCAGCCTGTTGATGAAACCTTCTTACTTCAATCACAGGAAGCATTATGGTCCCAGGCTCTGATCCTGCTGGGGGACTTCAATCACTCAGACATCTGCTGGAAAAGCAGCACAGCAAGCTGTAAGCAGTCCAGGAGTCTCTTGGAGAGTATAGAGGATAATTTCTTAATCCAGGTGATATACAGCCCAACCAGAGGAGAAGCATCATGGGACCTGTTGCTCACCAACACGGATGAACTAATTAGAGATGCCAAGATTAGTGGCAGCCTGGGCCGCAGTGATCATGCCCTGGTGGAATTCAGAGTCTTGAGGGATATGGGCCAGGTGAAGAGTAGAGTCAGGACCTTGAATTTTAGGAGCACAAGCTTTCAATTGTTTAAGGAATTAGTGGATGGCATCCCCTGGGAAACTGCCCTCGGGGAAAAGGGAGCTGAACAGAGCTGGCAGCTCTTTAAGGACATTTTTCTTAGAGTGCATGAGCTCTTGATTCCCATGTCTAAGAAATCAGGCAAAGAAGGCATGACACTGGCAGGGCTCAATAAGGACCATCTGATCAAACTAAAGTGTAAGAAGAAAATGCATAGGTAGTGGAATCAGGGACATGTATCCTGCAAAGAACATAGGGACACCACATGGATGTGCAGGGATGGAATGAGGAAAGCTAATGCACAGCTGGAGCTGAATTTGGCAAAGGATACAATGAATAAAAAGGGTTTCTACAGGTACGTTGGCCAGAAAAGGAAGATTAAAGAAAATGTACCTTCCCCATAAATGAGACAGGAAAAGTGGTGACAACAAACATGGAGAAGGCTGAGGTACTCAAGTTTTTTTGCCTCAGTTTTCAGTGGTAATCTTTCTTCCCACATCTCTCAGGCCCCTCAACCTCAGAGCAGGGACCGGGAGAATGAAGGCCCTCCCACTGTAAAATAAGATCAGGTTCGAGACCACCTGAGGAACCTGAACATATGTAAGTTCATGGGACCCAACGAGATGCATCCCAGGGTCTTGAGGGAATTGGCTGATGTAGTTGCCAAGCCAATCTCAATCATATTTGAAAAGTCACAGCAGCCAGGCAAAGCTCCCAGTGCCTGGAAGAAAGGAAACACGATGCCCATTTTTAAATAGGGTAAAAATGAGGACCCTGGGAACTACTGACCAATCAGCCTCACCTCCGTGCCTAGTACTCCTGGAAGATATATCAAAACATATAGAAGATAGGGAGGCGATTAGGGACAGCCAACTTAGCTTCACCAAGGGCAAGTTGTGCCTGACTAACCTGGTGGCCTTCTATGAATTCTGTAAGGCCTTTGACATGGTACTCCACAACATTCTTACCTCTAAATTGGAGAGATATAGGTTTGATGGGTGGACAGTTAGATGGATAAGTAATTGGCTGTATGGCCACATCCAGTGGCCATACAGTCAATTGCTCAATGTCCAAGTGGAAACCAGTAATAAGTAGTGTCCCTCAAAGGTCCATACTGGCATCAATGCTACTTAGTACCTTCACCAGTGATATACACAGCGGGATTGAGTGCACGGTCAGCAAGTTTGCAGATGACACCAAGCTGAGTGGTGTGGTTGATTTGCTTGAGGGAAGGGATGCCATCCAGACGGACCTTGAGAGGCTTCAGGAATGGGCCCATGTGAACCTCCTGAAGTTCAACAAGGCCAACTGGAACAACTTGCACCTCGGTTGGGGCAATGCCCAATTATCAATACAGACTGAGGGATGAATGGATTGAGAACAGCCCTGTGGAGAAAGACTTGGGGGTACTGTTGGATGACAAATTGGACATGAGCAGGCAATGTGCACCTGCAGCCCAAAAAGCCCATTGTATCCTGTGCTGCATAAAAAGAAGCGTGGCCATCAGGTGGAAGGAAGTGATTCTCCCCACCTACTCCACTCTTGTGAGACCTCACCCGGAGCACTGGGGCCTCCAGCACGAAAAAGACATAGACCTGTTAGAGCAGGTCCAGAAGAGGGTTGTGAAAATGATCAGAAGGCTGGAAAATCTCTTCTCTGAAAGGCTGAGAGAGTTGGGGTTATTCAGCCGGGAGAAGAGAAGGCTCTGGGGGGACCTTATTATGGCTTTTCAATATAGAAAGGGGTCTTATAAGAATGATGGAAAGAGACTTTTTACCAAGGCCTGTGGTGACAGGAGAAGGGGCAAGTGTTTTAAACTGAGAGTAGATATAGATTGGACATAAGAATGAAATTATTTACAATAATGGTGGTGGGACACTGGAACAGAGAAGTTTTGGATGCCGCATCATTGGAAGTGCTCAAGGTCAGGCTGGACGAGGCTTTGAGCAATGTGGTCTAGTGAAAGATGTCCCTGCCCATTGCAGGGAGTGTGGACTAAATTCTTTAAAGGTGCCTTCAAACCCAAACCATTCTGTGATTCTATGATTCACTTGTTTTACTAAACGTGCCATAAACACTATATAGGATTAACTTTTGCTCTACATGCAGTACATGCCCTATAGATTTTCAACAGGCTGCTGTGCCAATGGCACCGAGGTCTACAGAGAGCTCTCTAGGAATAAGATATGCAAGTCCATAACTCCTGTCTTGTAATTAATATTCACCCTGAATTCTGGCAGTATTCTCACTGGATTCACAGTATTCTCACAAAGCTCTAGCTTTCAGAAAAGGGTTTTTTGAATTCTTTATCTTGACTGTAGAGATCACACTCTAAATACATTTATAGCTATCAACATTTCTTCCACCACTGGTGACTAAAATAATATTTCTTCAGCAAATATGGAAGCTGATTACATAGAAGAAGCTGAGTTGGTACAACTGTCAAATACCTAGGTCATTTTGGCAAATGCCCCTGAGAACATGTATGAGTCTGCTCTGCCTCTTTGCCGGAGGTTGCAACCCCTGTAACTAAACTGACAGAGCAGGATACGTGTCATAGATCAGCTGCTCCATTTCATAGCACAGCATCTTAACTTAAATTGTCGATGAACTATGCACACCCCAGGGCATCTATTTTTTATTTCAAATGGCTGAGGCAGAGGCACTTTGTTTCTTTACCAAACTGTGATGTTTGGTGGTTACCTCCAGGAAAGGAGTGGTAACAAACAGTGGGAGGTTGTAAAGGTTTAACTCACCTCAGTTCTTTACTCTGTGACTATGAGTCAGAAGATTTTACTTCTTTCAAATTTCTCAACCGTTGAAAAAAAAAAGCCCTGCTGGCATTGTAAGGTCCAGCACAATGAATGCTCTCAAAACTGAGACTAAAACACCCCGTTCTAAGGTAATCCTGCAGGTGCCCTGTGCAACTCAATGCAGGGTATCAAGGAAAAGAGATGTGGTGCACAGCCACAAAGGTGAAACAGGCTGTGCCTTAACAGCATACTGTGCCTGATACTGTTTGAACAAAATCCTGCCACAGAGGAATTTATTCAGTTTTGGTAGTCTCAGTGACTAAGTAGGGAACAGATATGCAATCTGTGCAACAGAAAGAATGAAGGCCGAGTAAATTCTGTAGAACAAATTTTCACTTGAAATTGTTAATTAAGCTTCAAGTACCACGGTAGGAAGACGGATGAAGTACTGCGGAAGAAGCCTGGTTTACTCCAGAAAGCTCTTCTTGTTACAGGGCAGGGACTCGCAAACGGAATTTGTGGGAACAATCCCTTGATAACTTTTGATGGTTCCTTTTGCATGGCAGGAGGCAGCGTTTGGGTAACTTCTGTGTATCACTGTAAAGTATCTTTGGTAATATTAATGGCACATGTTATTACAGAAGGGAACACCTCTTATACCACATTGGTCATAGTTGCATCATTCTCTGTCCTTAGTGCGAAAAAGTCTGTTACTTCCTTTGATAAATTATGGCACCCTGATCTATCTTGCATTTCTAGCTTCAATTGCTAACTTCTGTATACTCAGACAACATTTGGCAAGTGAAATAAGGTGTAAGGGAGGAAACTGAGGATTTGGTCACTGAAGCTTTTGTTAGACAAATACAGTAATCATTGGTTTTCTTATCACACAAAAGAAAAGTAGTATTTTAGAATACATTTACTAAATCCTTTGTTCTTTACGACTATCTGAAATGTTATGAAGGCTGGCAGAAGCTGCAGAAATTCAAGTGATAAAATTATCACAATATTTTAAGAAGAGCACGAGTACAAGTCTCCAGCTGGGTTCTGAACAAGCTTCAAATCCCACAGAGAGGGATGATATAAAAGATACAAAGAGACATTTGACCGATACGACAAAAGAGAATTGCTGTCTTTCTTTTTGGCTTGTCAAACTTACACGTATGAGGAACTATACATAGTGGTCTCTTAGTTTCTCTTGGTAACATTAAAGGAGAAAAGGCAAAAAACGTGTAATTCAAAATAAAGAAGCCTGACTTCTGAACTGTCAGACACAAGTTGAGGATCTGCTTGATGACTGTGTCAGACCATCAGGCTCTAAGCGTTAGCTAGGAAATTGTTCTCTACTGAGGTCTCTTAATCAGGAGCATGAAAGCTTTCAGATATTCTTTCTTTAGGCAACTGCTTTCCCGAGAGCTACCTGGCCACATCTTCCACTGATGTAATCACAGTAGCAGTTTGATGGTTTTCACTTGGCTTCCTTAACACAGATGCCAGTTCCTGCCTCTAGATATTCCAGTTTTAAAATCTGTGCTCAGATTTCTGCATCATTCTTCAATACAGGATTTATAACACTAAATCAAAAAGCCAGAACAGTAACGTAAATCTTCAATTTCTTATGGACAACAAAAAGTTCAAGATGAAGAAGAATGAATGTTTGGCAGTTGAAAAAAAGAGGGGATACAAAGAAAACATTTTTGGAAGCATAATTTACTCATTAATGATGTAAGCTGTTTTATTTGTTTCATTTCAATGTGCATACTTGGGGATACAATAGAGTTCAAACTGTTATTCTGGATCTTTCTTTTATTATCATGCTTGCAAACAACAAACCTGTATATTGCAGCTCTTTAAAACTTCCAGCTACAGGTTATTGCTGTGTAGGCAACCTGGTATGTGTTACACAAACATAATTGAAGACTTTGTCTCTGATTCCAAAAACAACTGGACTCAGGATATGGAGAAAACTACTTGTATTTCCCTTTACCTGTGCTTTTTTTTTTTTTTTTTTAAATTATTTGTCCTACAATTAGCACTTGTCTATATGATAGAAAATAATTAGAGAAAGAGAAGAAATCTGACTGAGGATCTGCGAGTCATTAGAGGTTTTAAATAACTTGATGCAATACATAGGCATGGTGTAAGGTTTGGATTTAGCAGGATTCTCATAGAAATATATGTAAGTTCGGGTGCGTCCTCCATGGTTCATCTATCCCTTAATCATGAGGGAACAATACTCACCCTCATCAAATACTTTGCTCCTACCTCTACATGTTCTCCAATCTGCTGCTGGGACTGATGACCTCAGATGCTCTCAATCCTGAAACCAAAGTTTTCTTTAGGCACTAAAGTAGCATAGGTAATGTTGAAAGTACTGTAGAAACAAATTGCTTTAGTGCAAGGCAGGAGAGTTTTCTGAGGAATAAACCAGCTGAAGCAGGAGTTAGAGGGTCAGACTAAGTAATCAGAATGGCATAATGGCCACTTTCAGAAGCAAAATATGTGAACTGTCACACCTATATACAAAACTTCGACATCCCACTGCATATACCAGGCACCTCCAAGAGACAGTTCGTCACATGTGGAAGTACCTTTAACTTCACTAGTCTGTCAGAAACTAAAATACAGATTTCCCTGCGTCTTAGCTCAAGCAGTATTTCACCTGCGCAGCAGTGAAAAGCAAAGGAGGACTGTGTGCTGGTACTCGGGTACTCAGCCCAAACCTGGTCCTGATTTAAGCCACTGAAACCTCCTATAAAGTGATGCAATTGAGCTGAGAGATTGAAGTCCAGCAAGAAACAAGGATTTCACTGCCACCACTGAAATCAGTGAAGACATCGGGCAACCCCAAACCCTGCAAGTATTTCCCATCCATAAAATAGGACTTGCCTTAGGATCAGCACTTCCAGTCCGGCCTCACCCTCCGTCAAACTTTTTTTGACGGTCTTTTTGCAGCTGAACCTGTGTCTGGGACTGTCGGTGCCACGAAACCGCTTCCCATTTTTAGGTGTTTGTTGTTTTTTTTTTTTTGCTGTGACCTTCACCTGCCTTTACCACCGCTGTGTCCCGCCGCCCAGCCCGAACCGGCCCCGCCATGTTTCCGACCCCTGAGGCCTCCATCCCCGCGATCCTCCGGCGCCGGGGCCGACAGCAGGAGCCCTCCCGGGGCCGGGGCCTCGCCTCACCTCAGCCCGTCCCCGCCTCGCCCCCGGCCGCCGCTAGAGGGTCCTCCGAGGGAGGGAGAGAGGCGGTGGAGCCCGGCGCGGCACACGCCGGGGCCCCTCCCGCCCCACAGGTGGTGGAGACGGTCGGGGCGGGGGGAACGGCCGGGAGCAAGCGCCTCCCTCGGCTGCCCCCTGATCTGCCCTCCATGTTGCCTGGCTTCCTCCCACCTCGCCGGCCGTGTTTGGAGGGGGCGACAGGGCGGGAAGAGCCGCCCCTCCTCTCTCCTCCGCTCCCCGGCCGGCGCGGCGCGGCCCCCCGCCGCCTGGCACCGCGAAGGCGGGGCGTCCCTGGCCGAGGACAGGCCGCAGCCCACGGCTGCCCGCTACCCCCTTCCCCCCCCCGCCCCTCCTTCTACGGGGCCGCAGCGGCGCGGCCGCCCTCCACCTGCTCGCCGCTTTTGTTTGTAGGGAAGGGGGGGTGAAGGAGGGGCGCGGCCGTCCCTGCGTGTGGTGACTCGGGGGTGCGGCCCCGGGGTGGCTCCGGGCTCACGGACCCCCTCGCCGCCGCCTTTGTCTGGCGGCCGGCCCGGGGCTGCTCTCCTCCTCCCCTCCTCCTCTTCCTCCTCCTTCTCCTCCTCGCCCGGGGCGATCGCGCTGTGGGGCTGCCTGCGTTTGGGGAGGGGCGAGCGGCTGCCCGCTGGGGAAGCCCGCGGTGGATGAGCGGGTTTCGCCTTCTTTTCGGGGCGAGAGGGAGGCGGGGGCGCGTCGCCCCGCAGCGCTCCTCCCGGCGTCCCGCGTTGCTCGGCGGCGTTTGCCCCGCCGCCAAGTTGCCACAAGTTGGTGCCGTCCCCCCGCCTCCCCTTCCCCGCTGCCACCGCCGGGTTCTGGCCTCGGCGTGAGACAATACCGCGGGCTGAGGAGGAGGAGGAGGAGGGAAGAGGAGGGGGCGGGCGGGAGCAGCCCTCGCTCGCCGCCGATGGGGCCGGGCTGGCCGGCGCGGCGGGGAGGGTAGGTGGCTCTACGGGCTGCTGCCGGCTGGCGCGCACCGGGGAGCGGCCGGCGAGAAGCAGGCGAGCCCCGGCTCCCCCAGCCCCGCGACGGGCTCCATGGAGGACGTGGGGCTGCGGAGCGGGCGGGAGCGGCTGGCCGGCAGCGACCCGCGGCTGGGCGCCGTGCTGGTGGAGCCGGGGCCGGTGGTGGTGATGTTGGAGCAGCGGGCAGCGGAGGGCTACAAGCTGGTGGAGGTGCTGCTGAGCGGCGGGGCCCCCTGGGGCTTCACCCTGAAGGGCGGACGAGAGCACGGGGAGCCCCTCATCATCACCAAGGTGAGAGGCGCCGGGGGAGGGGGGGGGTGGGGGCGGGGGTGGTCCGGCCGGCTCCATGTTGTCGTGCCCGCGGCGGTGACAGCGGGCCCGGCCCGGCCGGGCCGCCTGCCCGCAGCCCGGGGCGCACCGCGGGGCTGGGCGGCCCCAGCTCCCGGCGCAGGTGCCGGCTCCATGACCGGCGGCGTCGCCGACGAGGCCACAAGGCGGCCGTTAGCGCCCGGGGAGGGGGCGCCTGTGGGTGCCGGGACGCGTCCCAGAAGGTCCGGGGTGGGGCAACAGGTTGTTGGGCGCCCTCGGGCTGGCGGCTCCGACCTGCTGCTTCTGGTATTAAACGCATTAAAAAGGCGGCGCGGTGGTTGCGGGGGGGCGCTGGGGTCTGGCGGGGGGACCCCCCCTGCTGCCAGCGCAGGCCGGGACCCTCTGACGGGCCCTTCCCTCCCTCCGTCCCTGCGGGCTCCCGGCGCAGGAGGGCAGGAGGCTAAAGCTCCCGGCTTCTGAGGCTGAGGAGTTTTCTCCGGTGCTGTCCCACTTGCAAATTCAGAATAATTAGGGTAAGCTTTTGTATCTCTCTCCTCCTTTAAACAAAAGGTCTTGGCGGATAGTGACCAAATCCCTGCTCCCAAGACGGGGGGAGGGGGAGGCTCCTGGGTATATATGCATTTTCTGGTTGCCTTTTTTTTATTTTCACCCTCATTACTTTTTTTGTATGTTTTTGTATACTCACAGCTTTAACCTCAGCGTATTGGACATGAGTTAAATGTATCATGCTTTCTAGAAAATGTTTTTCATCTGGATGTGTTTTGACTTGAGAACCCCCATCCCCAATAGTTGCTGGATTTAGCTGTTAAGACAGCTTTCTTGTTGCACATTAAACACATTAAAATAGATCCATATGTCTTCAGGGAAAAAAAGTCCACATTAGCAAGGCACATTTTTCTCAAGATCAGTAGAAAAGATATATATGCTTTGTCTACAGGTCCTGTGGATTCTGCCTGTTCCCATTTTAGAAGTTCACAGAGGGTGTCAGAGGTCAACAAGTCCTGTTTTATCCACAGCAGAAATTCTTCTGATCTTATTTTTCAGTTGGTTTCATTGTGAGTTGCCCAGTTGGTTTCTTGCTCGCACCCTTGAAACGACTGCATTATGGACTTTCCAAGTTATGACTTTTGAAACCAGCTCTCTCTAGATCTCTTCCCTACTGCTGTTTTTCAAGGAACAACAGTCAGTGTCAGAAGATGTACATGCTGAAAAATGACTGCGCATCTGTTGGCCTCTTACCAGTGCCCTGAATTACAGAATATCAAACCTGGGAGTGTTTGAGGAAAGGAGAAAAGAGCTACTTACTATGTATGTCCTAGCTATCAAGTGCCAAATCAAATAATTCCACCTTTCTGGTAATGGCTAATAAGTGCTACATCTAAAGACTGATCGGTGGTACTTATTCATAATATTACCTAGGTATTAGGTAACAGGCTTAAGTATTTGTGGCATGAGGATGTGGCTGTGGTATGTGGAGAAAAGTGTCTGGGAATGGGAACCTTGTAAACTGGGTCTGTTGCAAAGGAATAATTAAGTGTAACCGCGGCATTGATACCTCCTGAAACTGTGCTGCTGTGTGGAAGAGAAATCTGGGTCCATCAGTGATGACCTAGATCCTTGGGTCTAGGTTTTGGAGTGTATTTTCCTTCTCAGCTGTTGGATGCAAGTTCAAAGCACTAGTTTTGAAACCAGGGAGTGGAGCTCATGTCCCCCATGTCCCCAGGACTCCAATTCTTTTGCTGCAAAATCTTCCTCTTGGCCCAACACCATACCCATCTTGGTGTTGGGGTTTGTTTTTTTTTCTGTACTGCTTCTAGTGGTGTAAAGCTTCTGGGAAGGATAATTTAGTACTGGCTAGTTAAAACAGTCCCACCTTGCAGTGGGAGATGTAAAGTTTGTCTCTTCTCAGCTGAAGTGAGCCCTGAACTCAAGTTACCCCCTTCCAGAGTGCATGTGGGGATCACCAGGCTGTCACGGTCAAGGGGACACCACCTCACCTGTGCTTCTTCTCTCCCTGTGCCATGAGCCGGTCCTTCACTAGTAGGCTGGTGGCTGGTCAGTGGGGGATCTAAGAAAACCCGCTGTACCGAATCCTTCGGGATACCTGTGGAAAAACACCTGGTTTTGTGGATTCAAACTATGCTTAAATGTGAGCTGGCTATGGAGCTCTGTCTCACTCTAGTCCAGGGCAGCTCTGGGGAAGTGAGGATGGATGACGCCAAGTGCTGCTTTTTAAGGAGAGGAATGTGACAAGGTGTGAATGGAGTCTCAGATAGCAGCTACTTAAGGAGCATTTCTAAAGTTCTGCCTGTCTCCTTGCTTACTGCTGTCTTGAAAGCAAGATCAGCCTTTGAAGAAACTTGCACCTTTATGTAAATGCTGGGAAGTCTGTGGTCTAAGTATTTCCTGCTTTCCTTAGCATATATGGGACAACTACCATAACTGTCCGAAAAACAGCACCAGAAAATACTATAATTGAAAAAATAGTGAGCAAGTGTATGTTGTTAATTTTGCATCTCTATGTAGTGCACCTCTTGGGTGTTAGTTTCTCTAGTTGTGTGGCTATTTCCTTTCTTCCTTGCTAAAAGGAAGGGAATTTTTTTTTATCACAGATGTCATAGGGGGAGTCTAGGGCAAGAAGAGCTGCAACCACTATTTGGGAATTTATTAGCTGGAAATCTAGTCAGTTAAAACAAGAGTGCCCTCTGATCCACCAGACGACTAGTAATCAGGGAGGGGAAAGGCATGCCAAAGAGGAGAAAGCATTTCCAGCCTCAGCAGGGGGATAAGTGTGTGCTCGGGCTGGAATGTCAGGAGGGAAAGCGCTTTCCCCAGGGAGAAGTCAAGCTGCTGATGCCTTGTAGTGGGCCCTGGTATTGCGGGGCGAGCAGGCTTCCCCATTTCATCATAGCGTTCCTTTCTGTAACTGAAATAAGAATTGGAGGAATAGTCCTGAACCAGGTAGGTAGAATATCAAGTTCACCTGCCAGGCGCAAGCCTTTTTATTTATTCCCCCACCCCCCACCTCGCCTTGCCCTTTTTGTTGCTGCACTAGGCACGGAGAAAAACGGTGCATGATACAGCTTGCTCAATCTTTTAAACATAGCTGGTCTTCTAAACCTTGCCCCACCCATATGCGAGTGGTGTTGATAGTATTTAAGAAAAGTCTTTGAGTGTTGTCGTTGTGTTGCTTACTATTGTTTTTATAATGTCCCTTTAAAAAAATGCTTCACATTTTTTTCTGATCTCTGCATGTGTGTATGATAACATTCCAAAAAATGGCCCAAAGGCAGCTTGTTCTTGCCTAATTTGACATCTTGAAAGAAAGGACTTGCTTTTTATAGGAACATGTCATTTCACCTTCTGTTGAAATACACAACTTCGAGGACTTTAATTAGAAGTCTTGCAAGCCTCAGTTCGTTTTTTCCTGTTTTTAAAGAAACAAACTCTGAAGAGGGAGATCTTACTGGAACTAATGAAAATAAAAAGTTGAGGTGCTCAAGTGTGAATCTTGTGAAAATCTCCCATAGCTGCATTATCTTGATTACTTTTACTTTAAAATGACTCTTATCTGAGATGCCCAACTTGTAGTGTCAGTTACAGCATTGATTGTGAGTGATGGATAGAAAATCATTTCACTTCCTGTGCTAACAATATTCTTAGGAACTCTGAAGTTGTTCTGCAGTCAGTGTTATCTTTAGTACAGTAATAAATATGAAAACATTCTAGTTCATGCATTTCAGGAAAGATTGATGTATCACTTAAATAAATTCCTCCTTAGTATCAGCTTTACAAGGGCCTACAGCCATACCTCCTCAAGCTATGATCTCATTGCAGGCTAATCAAGGCTGGGCTTGGCTGGTATTTCGGCAAGATTTCCAAGTGAAACCTGGACTGTTGCAAGAAGTTGTGTTGTTGATTTAGTAGATAGAGTTCTTGTCTCCTGAATCAGTGCTGAATTCCTGCCCCAGCTGGAGGTGCTGTCTTTCAACATGAAGCAGTATCAGACAGACTCCAAACCTTTGTTTATTTCTCTTTATTCCATTGCGCTTTCCTAACGTGCTCTTGTCTGTGGTTAGGTGTAAATTGTAATTTGTTTAACCTAACAATTATTCAAATTGTATAGAGGAAGGCTTCTCTATTAATTGGCTATAGGACTTCTCCGTGAGACTTGTATCAATTCATTGTTTCAGTAGTAAGCAAAGCGATTACTGTTTTCATTTAAGTAATTCTTCATCTTTTGGCCTTAAACATATAACTAAAAGCAATTACTTGCATTGCTATACTGCAACAATATTTAGGGGGGGGGGGAAAAAAGCTTTAATGGTGCTGTATACGAATGAATCAAAGGCATTTTCAAACATAAATACCAGTTGCCTCCCTCAAGGTAGGTGTTTGAGGTCAGCTGCATTGCTCATAGACATTAACAATTCTTAAACTTGGCTGTGAAGCTTAATGTCCAGAAACCCAGTGTTTCGTGATAATCCTGGGAAATTACTGATCACTTCAATGTAAATGCAATCATTTGTGTGAACAGCTGATTTATAAATTATTAGGAGCCATTGTACTGTGGCTGACGAGGACAGTTCTAATCTAGGTCTCTGACAGATGTAATTCACTTCCTTGAGTTCTAGAAAGATAATAACACGAAGGAGTATTCGTTCTATTTTGTTTTCTGTCCATGTTCTCTTGGTCATCAAAAACAACAAGCAAAATTACTGAGCTGTATGGGCCATAATTTGAACACGTACCTTAACCAGCAGTTTTAAAAGAATATATCAAATCATATTCTATATTTCTTTTGAAACCTTTATTCAACTTAACTTATAAGAGGGGTTTATTTGGGATTGATCGGTCTGAGTTGGACCTTTTCTTTGTGCCGTTAAATTTGACAGTTGAGACAATTTAGAAAATATTTATATATTAGAATGAATGTTTTAGGATTAAAATTGTATAGTGTAGCTGTTTGTCTCTTTTCCTTGTCAAATGTGTTAAAAGTTGGTGTTTTTTTCAGTGCTATAGAAATTGTTTTGAGCAGTGTTTACCTTTGTGTCTGGTTGCTGGATCCATGGTCTCAATTATTGTAAGAGAGGAATTGGTTTGCTTTGATGCAACAAGATATTATTTCTTTTTACTTTGGTAAGCTGATTGATGAAGGGAATGCTCTCAGTTTTAGCACTTTAATGGCTGTTGAATGAACTCTTTATTATGACTGTTTATTATGAACTCTTTATTATGACTTTATTATGACTGGCAGAATGGAGCCTGCCATGCTCATATGTGGTGTAAATGGTTTAGCGGTGGAAGTCTGAAGCTTAAGAGAGGGTTTTTGGTTGTTGTTTTTTTTTTTTTTTTTTTTTTTTTTTTGGCAAGAGTACTACCAGTTGAAATGCTATCAGTATTGGAATTTTAAAGCTCTCTTGGGTATTGCTACAGGTGATCCACAAACCGCGTAGGGAGTTGAAATGAGAGGATGGGTTAAAAGGCTTGTGACTCGGGAAGTTTCAAGTCAGTTGAGTTACATGCTTAGAAGTCAACAGTATGAGAGTGCGATTTAAGAAATGGGGTGTGTGCACTTGCAGTCCTGAAACTGCAGTTTTCCTTTGTGCATTGCACACTACGTTTCAGGACAAAAATCCTCCCAAGAAGGAATCAGAATATTGTGTTTAAAAACAGAACTAAGAAACTTTCTCACAAAAAGCAGACTTTTAACTTTTGGAAATACTGTTTGCTTCCAGATTGCTTGTTTTTTTTTCTCCTCCACATGTCCCTCTTCTAGCTACTTAGGTAAAAATTATCAAATCTATCATGATTTTTTAGTTTAAAACAAAATACAAACAAAAACGTTTGTGCTGTGGAGTCTGACAGAGGAATTGGTGTGTTTTGTGGGAATAGTAACTACAACAGGAGTTAGCGGGATTGCCTATTTGAATGTTTATTAATTTAGTCTGTTTACAGGATGACTTAAACTTCTTTTGTTTTTAGTGTCTGTTGCTACTTTTCAGTATGAATTTTGGATGCTACCATAAGTATTAGCATAAAAATAAAAGACCAGCAAGAGACCTCTAGTTATTGCTTGCTGTTGTCAGAGGATTGCTAGTAATGCCGTTTATTACCTAGTTATCCATCATGCTTGTGGTTTTGTTTTTTTTTTTTTTAAGAGGGGGGAAAAAACCACAATGTGGGCTTTATGGTGTTTATGCATACGCTACGTATGCTTTACTGAATGGACTGTATATATTTTTTCCTGTAGGATTTGATTCATTGTGTCTTCTGCTTAATGAATATTTAAAGTATGGGAGTGTGGAAAGAACAAGGTAAATAGGAAATGAAACCTGGTCATGAATAGATTAGAGAAAACACCTGTTTAGTAGTAACCAAGCCAATATTATATCACGTATATCAGCTTTTTTTTTTTTCCTTGAGGAAAACTATTTGTGTTTAGACTCCTCATGAGTTTGTAATCTATATAGAGAATACCTAATACGTATATGGATCTAGTTCTGTGAGTCGCTTTATTACGGAAGTTTGAGACAGGTTCCAGCCATTAAGCAGATTTTTTTACTTGCTATATGTTAAAGTGATACAGTGCATGAAGAGTTTCCCGGAAAAGTAAAGTAAAAATTGTCACAGTTATGTTGAGACTTCATCCATTTAGTCTATGTAAACTTGCTTTTTATTGTTTGTGTTTTGAGCCTGTTTCATATAAGGTCAATTGAAGGTTTTTCATTATATATATATATATATATATATATATATATGAAAAATATTGATGTCTCCTTGTAAAACTTATGAAAGTCTTTCTAGGGTTTTGTTTGTGTGTGTTTTGGGGGATTTTTTTTGGCTTATCCTTAAGATAAGAAACAAATTTGGAAGCTTTCTAATTCCACATGGCATGATATTTTCAGTTTCTTAAAGATTATGCAGTAGGTATGCTGTACTGTCCACACATACACACACCCCCCACACCCACCCCCGGTAGTGTCACCACTCTGGTGGTGGATTTTTAGTAATTCTAATTTTTTTACTTCTTGTAACTTCACAGGTAGGGTCAAATCAGAGCAAGACAGAATTAAGGTTTATAGAATGGGTCACTGAATGCTTTTGTTTAAATATGTGCATTCAGTGATAGGAAATATCTACAAAGTTTTGAAGTGTAACCAGTTATTAAATTCAACTTAATGTACTTGTAGAATGTGTTTGTATCCCTTATGTTTGCTTTGCCAGGCAGCAGACTTTTGGTGGTGTTCACCCAGACATAAGGTAGATGTTTAATAGAAGTAGATATTTTTGGGAAGTGATTTGTAGTATTTAAATCAGACACGACTTAAGTGCTTGGAATTGCTTTCTGAAGGTACAAACCATTTGCTGTCAGCTGTGTGAGAAGTTGAGGAAACCTGGGCTTCCTCGATACATAGCTAGATGCCAACGTAGGTAGCTGTAGTAAGGTTAAATACACTTGAGCACGATAATTATTGTCTGCATATTTGCAATGTGTGTGGCTATACCCAAAACTATTGGAAAAGTCTTTATTTCTCTGATTGTGCTTTGTTTCTGAACGTCACAAGATCGTAGTTTTTCAGTTTGATTTATCAAGCTAATCAGAAGAGAGTCGTAACCTACCAAGGATGACAATGTTTATGAAGTTGAGAGAGCTTCTTTCCCCTCCCTGTAAGTTAATAGAGTATTAGTATTCAGTCTGTAATTAATTAGGAGCATTCTTGGTAAGCGCAGATCAGACCACAAAGATACGAGAATGGCTTCCACAACATAACAAGCTACTGGGGGATCCCTTCAGTGGCCTTTGCATGTACTTGAGGGACATTGTGTAGTGCTAACTCCTCAAGGCAGAAGACGACTGTGGTAAATGCTGGAAATGCAGCAAATTGTTGCTTTGAGAAAGTAAATAGCTTTTGTCAGGTACAGAATTCTTGGGTTGGCTCTTAAAGTAGAAACAGACAGAGCAGTGTTTGACATTAGAAGAGTGGTGGTTATTTCAAAGTTCTTGTGAACCCCAATGAAATGGCAAAATCAACTGAAAACTTTAAACTGTTTAGGCAAAGGTATAGTAGCACTGGCACAGAGGGGAAGGCTTCCTCTCCTGTGTCCCTATACTTCTCCTCCCTTATAGAAAGGAAGCCTTTTCCTCTGTCACCTGCCCTGCTCTCTCCCCCTTTAAATCTCTCTCTCCATTTCTAAGTTCTTAGATTCTTTGAAATAGTTAAATTCTTCTACTTATTTACCCACATCCATCAACTCCAATCTATGGGTTAGGAAGTACGTTGTCATGTTTCTTAGATAGAGTTTCTAAAGAATTGCACTTAGTAAAGAGGTTTTTGAAGGATGTAGCGTGGCCTGTCGTTCAAGGGTGGTACAAAGGGCAAGAAAATAGTCTCAGTGACTTACAGTTGGAAACAGGGAATATATAGGGAACTCTACTGTGGTGCTTGAAAGGCTGTATCCTTTTGGATAGTTAGTAACAGTGCAATTTCATCTGTTCTTGCAGTCATTTTTCTATCTGACCTTTTAGAAAGAAGATGGATCACGATTAAGGGCCCTATTGTTATTGGGGGTGTAGGTGGCCTTATTAGATACTTTCTTTGCTCCGTGCACTTAGCTGTTCTGTTACTCATGTTTCTGAGATCTAGACTCTTTCTGTAATCACAGTAGTCTAGTCCTTTGCTGTGTGTTTGTGTCATCTACGACAACAAGGTGTTGAATGTTGTGGTAGTAGCAGAGGGGCAGTTATCTCTGAGCAGTGTGGCATAGATTGTAAGAATGCTTTTGCTGATGTGTGAAGCTGAATTCAGTTTGATTTTGCTGAAAGTGTATCGTAACCTGATGAAACTAATTCAGAGCTTTTTTTACTGGAAACGCATTAACTTTATTCTAGGTTGTGCTTTTTCTTTTAAATGGAAGAAGATCCAAATGTTAGTGGAACTTACTTGAAAAAAAATCCAGAACCTTTTAACATGTCCAGACAGTTAAATTTCAGAGTAACAAGTTGTTCATCCTCAGTCTTTCTATAATATTCTCTCTGTAATGGACTTGCAGTCATGTCTGAATAGCTGAAGTAGGGAGAGATCTGTCAATGGGGAATATGAGAATACATTAAATTTGTTAAAAAGTGAAGCACACATACCTGCTGCTGTACTCAAAATTGCGGCTTCAGTACTTTTCCTCTTCAGTAAAATAGATGATTGTTTTCAAAATCCCTTCACAAAGCTATAACAACAGATTATTTTGGATTTTTTCAGTCTCTTGAGATAAGACATACTTTGTTACACACTTGCTTTGAAAGCTTCCAACATAAACCATGAAACAAAGCAGTATCTCGTTGTTTCCCAAATACATATAAACTATTCAGCATTCTTTAGGAAATAAACCTCTGATTTGGTTCAGTGAATACTGTAAAAAGTTACTGTTGGGGAGTAACAATACTTTATTTGGAAGCTGTGTATTTTTCAGTAAAATACTATAATCTTTTAGGATAGTATCATAGAAACATGATTTCACGGTAAAGGAAGCGAAACACTTCCTACACAGTATCAGTTAGTCATCACCATGTTAATTTGCTTAAACAAATTAGATGCAAAAATGAGTTTGTGGGTGTCTAGCTGGACGATATCTGATATAACAAATTCTCCAACTTCTGATGAGTATTTGGATTCTGGATAATGAAATCATTACGGTATTGTAAATTGCTTTTTCCTCTACAAATACATATTTTGTTGATCCAGAAGAGAGAAGAACATTAGATTTTCATTAGAGACATTAGCAGTTGTCTCTCTTTTCTTTTTCTTTTTTTTTTTTTTTTAAATGGAAACATATCCTTTTGACATAAGGTAGTATTTTGTTGGGTGTTTATATGTGGAAAGAATTTTAAGATGATTAACAGGGAAAACTTGAAGCTTTATGTATCTGTTAAATATAATGTTTAGAATAGTTAAGTCAACACTTAAGAGAAATGTCGACTTTCAAAATCAGCCTTTATAAACAATTTTTAATCTGTTTCTTACATGACTATTTTGGTAAAGTGCCTTTATTTCTAAATATAAAGGCTTCTGTAAAATTAAAAAGTAGTGTCTTGTTCTGAGGCTGGAAGATGTTATATAAATACTGGATTCTCTTAAATGCAGCTCTAATGCCATAGTGTTATTTCTACTTTCCAGGAAAAAAATGGTAGGGCAGAAATTTAAAGGTATAAAGTAAACTTTTTTCCCCTTTTGACTATGCATTCTTAGTATGTTCAAGACCTTTAGTAATTCCTATCCTTTTTTCTTTCTCTTGTTTTGTAAAAGGTAAAACCCAACAATTTGCTCCCCTGCTTCCAGAACTTGAACTACAGTGATTTATTACCAAAATAAATTTTATTTCTACAGTCTTTACCTTCTGGGAACTTGATGTTTTTCCTGACTGCTTGGGGGAGATCGCTGTTGAGAGGAGCGAGGAGGGCTGTGCCTTTCCTGACACCTTGGAGTCCTGAGGAGTTTCTTTGATTGCTCAATCTGATGTTAGGGAGGGGTGTAAGGCAAGTCTTTTGTTGCTCAACTGAATTTCTTCTGGCTGATTAAGGAAATCGTCATCTTAAAAAATATCGTACCTGTGACCTGTTATGTCAAAGGTGTAGGTGATTAAAAAGTGGGGGTGGAGAGGCATCTGGCGCTTTGGTAATGGTTTGGTTTCACGAAGCCACTGATGAGTCCGAGTTTGCAAAGCTTCAACGCAGAACCCTGTGAGGAGCAAGGAACTGGAAATGTTAGTGCATTGGAAATTGGAAGATTTTGCCACAGGTTGCTTGTGCACCTGTGTGGAGTTGTATGGCATCTTTGCCCCAGTCTCTGGTGTTGAATAAGAGTGACAATATTTGCTCGTTGCAAACTGAAGTGCTAGAAGTATTATGATGACAAAGACTTTATAGTCTTTCTAGTAAAATCCAGAACCCAAATATATAAAGTTGTCTTAAAAGGCTATAGTTGTGCAATTCTGTCAGAAGTAAATCCTTCTCACAACAGAAAACAATGCTTTGTGTTTGTGTATCTCCAGCGTTCATCATAAATAATATACTGAAATATACAATTAGATTTCTTTTCACGAAATTAAACCCTACTGCCTACCCAAAATGCACAGATGCTCTCAGTGCCTCAGAAAAGTAGAAGAGATGAATGGAGTAAGACAAGCTGTCAGAACCTGAGTGGGAGGAGAAAAACTGTAACGTGGACTTCTTATGTGAAAGGTCAACCGGACATTTAAATCTGTGAGATTTGAAACATTTGTTAGCACTAAAGCTTCATAAGGAAATACATTTTGTAGCCAAAACGCATGTCTTTGCTGACCGCTTGAATTTCCTTCATTTTCTGATGACTGACCTATTTGCATCTCCTTGACAGATATATACTGTCAGTGGCTACAAGACTGATGGTGAGTTTATGGTTCATCATCATTGTCTGAGGGTGGTAATGTAGGATACAAGTTTCAGCAGAATGAGGGAGCGTGTACATGTTTCCTTCTAACTGCAGACAAACTTAAAAATTTAATTTCTTCATCTGCACATCACCAGCACTAATTGGAGGCTACTGTTTGTTCCATCGTATCAATGATTGGTGTAATCACTCCACATTTCAACCTAAAGGTGTTCGGCTGGCATAGACTTTCCATCCTAAATCCAGTGCTGCAAACAGTAGGTCTTTAGCAATCTAGTTTATTTTGCTGAAAGCTGACTGGGGAAACATTGCATGAGCAATTTAATTAGCTGATTAGAGGGAGTGGAGATGAGCAGCAGGGAGTGGCAACATCGTGGTATACAGTCACACGCCCTGCAGTGACTTACAGGCTGCAGTCCAGCTGACTTGCAGTGAAAATTAATTTGAAGTTTGGAAGTAATTTTAGAAAATAGGAGATAAGCATTTACGACTTCCTAGTTTCCATTAATGAGATGTCTGAATCCAGACCCGTACTGTCTTCATCCTGTAGTTTAAAAAAAAAAAAAAAGCACCTAGCCGTCTTCTAAGGACAAAATGGTCACTAACTGTTATTAAATTCCAAGTAAAAAGAAAATGTTTTTTCCTTGTTTTACCAAAACAAATACCAAAAAATACTTCATGTATGAAAATCTAGGACTTCACTAAATCAACACTAAATATTCACTAAATCAACATTAAATAAAGTTATGACACATTAATAACTAGGTCTGCGTCTGTTGTGGGTGCCTTTGTCTAAAGGCTTGGAATTTTCTGGGCTATTTGATTGATGCTGGCTGCAGTTTGTTACGGCCAGGTTTTCTTCTCTTTGAGTTAGAGAGAAGTTTCTGAGGACTTTCTTGTGCAGCTTGTTTTGATACAAAATAAAAAATTCGTTCTATACCTTTTAATGCCATATTGCTAGGGATTGTTACTTTTTAAAAACGTTTTTGAACTTTGGACTGAAAAGCTTTCTTTCAGATTTTTGATTTGTTTAACTTTTTTTTGGTAGCAGTTCCAGTGCTAATTTAACTATTTCTTGGTCACTGGAAAGCTGCATCTAGATCTAGACTGTTACAAAATATTTCAAGGAAAATTCTTCATGGATGTAGAATCATAGAATCACAGAATTGTCTAGGTTGGAAGGGATCTTTCAGATCATCAAGTCCAACCATCAACCTAACACTGACAAAAACCGTCACTAAACTGGGTCGCTGAGCACTACGTCTACCCACCTTTTATATACCTCCAGGCATGACAATATAGAATCATAGAATTGTCTAGGTTGGAAGGGACCTTTCAGATCATCGAGTACATATGTTTGACTCTAACAAGACTGGCTTCCACCTTCTGAAACACAGTTGCAGTCAGTGCCCTGAAAATCAGCTCCCCTCCACCCCCAAAACCAATCAGTCTTTATGCACTAGACAGTAATTCTCGTTTGTGGTAAATTGATGAGAGAAAGGAGAAAGCACGCTATTTGGCCATGAAATTTGGTATGTTATCCTGTATGCTTGTGAGGAGTGGGGGCTAGGGTTTTATATATAACACTTAATTACAGAACTCTTAAATCATTCTAGAGTGATTTGCTCTGTAATTTTTATATTCTTGTAATATGTTTTGTGTTTAGTTGCTTTTACTTGTTTTGGTTTTTTTGTTGTTTTGTTTTTTTAGAGAAGACAAAACAAATGTGGTATTCTAGTGGCTTCTGTGTAATTTTATCAACTGAACTGCAATTTTCCAAACTAACAGGAGCAATGATAGGTGGTTGTTTCCTGTGGGTGTCAAGACTAGAAGGGGACTGGGATTCATTGCCCATCAGGTTTAGGTTTTTCTGCTGCCAAAGGTATGTTGGATTCAAGAACTCAATCTCCAGCTTCTGGACAGAGTGTGTTGTAGTTGCCTCTTCTTTCCAGTACTTGATCCCAGCCTTTTCTGAATTTCCTTTAACCTGTTCCAGTTTTACCCCTTTCTTACCTAGAAGTCTTTATCTTTTATCTTTCTCCTCACTTGAGTGGTTCTGGACTCAGTTCAACAGACAAAATCTTCTTTCTTTACCAGTTTCTCTGACTCTGCTATTTCTGTCCCTAGCTCCAAATATTGTTTTGCCTTTTTCAGCCATATGTAGTTTGCCTTACATGGCCTCTTTCCTTTTTCGTTGGCACCTTTCTGCTTAAAGCTCTAAGCCTCCAAAATATTAAGCATGGAGGATCTCCTCACAGGCCTTGCAGTTGTTTGATGCTTCTAGTGGCTGGGCACTGTCAAGGGTGTTTAACTTGAGCCCTATAAGGCATATATGCACATAGACAGCCATGTGCACATCCTGTCAGATATACTTCTTTTACTGAAGCAGGGGTCACTAGAGTGTTTCAAATTAAGTTGCCAATTTCGCTTTTTAATGTAAGCATGTATTTCTTCATTTGTTTCTTGGAACTGGATGAACCACTTCAGTTTAACTTTAGGAAAATTGAAGGTTTGAGGCTGACACGCACGATGGAAAGTTTCTGCCTTACTAATTAAAGTATGGCAAATTCATCAACTGCTGAAAGAAAATATGATCTCACGATGGGAAGCATCGAACAACTTTGATTAGTGAACTGACAAATGCCACCTGTGGTTAGTTACCAAAATGGATCTTGGGGCGAAACTTAGGATGATTTTTGTCAAAACCCTGGGTTAGATGGTACTTTATCAGAAAGGTGTAATATAGCAATGGGAGCAACAAAAAGATGTGTGCAATTGTTTGTATTGAAATTTATGGTACAATGAAGATGTCAAGAACTTGGAGGAAGAACAGTGATTTTTTTTTTTGTAGTTGTATTTGAAATTTATCAGTCTGCTTTTTTAATTCAAAGCCAGAGTACATATGACTGACAGGAAAAGAATCCTGAATATTGGTATGCCACAGAGCACATCGTTTTTCTCTACCTCTGTGACTCATGCAGCTAAGATTTCTCATGCAGCTTTAGTTTTGAAGAGAAGAGTGTCTAGCGAGGTTAGTGAATGTTTTGTAGTGTTTGATGATAGTTGTCCAGGTGGTGATTAAATTGTAGCAGAAGAATGTGTCTCTCTTTTGAGATATTCTGAGAGTTATTTCCCTTTCTGATTAGGCTGTGAGTTGAGGCAGAAGAATGATGATGTAGTTGCACATTTTAAAAAGCAGAACTAACTTTAATGTACACTGACAGAAAAGGAATTTTCCATTCTTGAGCACGTATTATTTAAAGCTTGCAGTTTTGGAAGGAAAGCAGGAACACCTTATGACCGCCAGCTCATTCCAGTGTTTTGTTTTTGAGATGTTTTGGTTTTTTTTTTTTTTGTTTTGTTTTTTTTTTTTTTTTTAAAAAGTGACAGTTTCAAATGCATTTTGTTCTTATCTGATTTACGTTCACAGATCCTTTTCCTGAACTGACCAAAATTCTGATGGTGGATGCCGGTTTCTTCAAGGGTTTCAAGGTTATATAATTAAAATTAAATCTCAAAGTTCATAAGCTTAAGTTACTGAATGTTGGATCTCAATCTCAAAGCATTTGCAAACCCTTGCCCCCCATAAGCTGTCCCTCTCGTAGAGCACTTCTCGTCGTAATGCGGTGCAGGTTGTGCATGTGGGATGGGGACCCTCTTAGAAGGCAAGAAGAGCTTAAGATTTTTTTAATAGGTAACCATGTGAAGTTTTAGATGCAGTGCCATCACAAAAAAGGGAAAGCATGCTTTTGGGTGTTACAAACAAGGGTGCAGTCACCATAGATAGATGGTTTTATTTTTTAAACTAGTGCATTCACAGTTGACACAGGCTTCCAGTTTATTAAGAGGATGCTGAAAATTGAGTAAGGTGCTGGAAAACAGCATAACAATTACTTAAACTGACAAATTGTATTTTACTCAAGGAAATCGGAACATACCAAAAGTCAATAGTTTTTTAATCTAACAGATGTGAAGACTTGCCATCTTTGAAACAACAGTTTCTAGCCTTAAGAGCAAAGTTCCAAGGCATATTGTTTAATGTGTTCTGTTGCTTGGTGGTGGTTTGTTTTGGTTTTTTTTAAAGATACTTTTTAAATTTAAAACAAGTTGTTGGGATCAGTATCAACATACCTGGAGGAAAGCAGATCAGAAATGAAGTTGGATAGTGAAGTGATAGACCCTTTTAGCATTTTTGTTTATCCACAGGTATTTAGTTTCTGAAGAAACAGAAATAGACATTGGGATTACAAACCAAGAAGCTTTGACTTGTATGATGGCAGAGTAAATGCCAGCAAATTGTAAGATCTGTAATTTATAAAGCCATTAATTAGTCACAGAGGAACTGAATAGTGAAACTTTTGACTGATACCATTCAGGTTAAGTACAGGAAGAAATGGGTTTTGTTTTGTGTTGCATTGTGTTTGTAGGATACTCAAATGGAAATATGTGGCTTTGTTGATAGTTAAACACAGCTTTGAACCCCTGTTTTTCCACGCTCATAAGATTGTTTATATGAGATCATGTCTTACTCTGAAATAGTACAGTATTTTCATTTATCAGTTAAACTTCAGATGACTTTTGAGATTCGAGTGGATAGCGTTTTGAATTTCTTCAGTCATCCCTTATATTTTATCCCTTTTTTCTTTTTTAAAGGACAACTTCTTCAGTAGTCCTGGTAAAATCACTAAGATTACTTAGATACAAGTTGTAATCAGATGATTCTACTTAATGTCATATCTCTGTATAATGTTTCTGTATTTTTTTATTATTTCCTGCTCTTGTCAGTGATTCTTAACCTTATGTTGAGGGTCATGTTAGTGTTTGGAGGTAAAGGTTTTCTTTGTAGATTTTTCTCAGAGGTGCAGAAAATTCTTAAATCTGCCCATTCTTTTTTCAAAGGACCCATTTTAGCCTTGGAAAATAAGCTGCTTAATATGTTTAGGGTTGAAATTGTATTTGTTTCTTAATTTGGATTCCTTAGTTTTCTCATTGCTTGTATGGTGGTTTTAATTCCTTCTCACAGAGTTTGGTGCACTGTCCCTAGTGATGTGTAAATGTATCTGAATCATAACCTGTTTTTAATGAAAACAAAAGATCATGTGCTGTACGTTAGCTACGAACATGTTAAGAGTTCTTTGGTACTAAGGTATAGCAAGCCTCAGTGACTGTTTCTTCCAAGATACTCCCCATGTCAATGGAGGCCTAGGGTTTTGTGAAATTCTGTTGGTGCATATCCACTTGTTTGTATCTGTCAGGCATTTAATTTCTGCTTTTGAGTTCAGATTATTTCCAGATCCTAGAAAATTAGCTATGTAATAGGGATGATAAATTCCCTTTGAAAAACAGATGCCTAAAAAGACACTGACTTTTTTCTTTTTCGGATGTTGAGCCAAATGAAATCTCTCTTTGTGTCTCTGAAAAATTTCTGTTGGCCACAGGATTTTTCCTGTGCCATTGTTACTAATTTATATGCTTGTGTTCGTTGGGAAAAAATTGGAAATACTAATTGCATATTGAAAACAATAGAACAGTGTGTGTAAGAATGAGCTTGTATGGGTCGAATTGCCACCACCTTTTTTTTTCACCCGTAGAGCAGCTTCATCTTACTTCTTGAAGCATGTTGGCAGACAATTCAACAAAGATACTGCAAGCAGTAGAAAGAAATACTCGAAGCAGATTTAATATCAATGCAGCAACATAATGGGTATTGCTCAAAGATGAGCTAAGCAAACACTGCTTAGGGGATCGTATAGTACAAGCAGACCATCTTTTTTGAAAACTGTATCTAGTTCTTCTGGTTCTTATGCACTTAATGTCAAATATAGTCTGACTTTTCTGCCAGCAGTGTGTGTTCTGAGTGGAAAATACCTCTAGAGCCCTCTACTTCTTAATATTGATGGATAGACTAACCACTTTTGTAAGACTGGATAAGTCTTAAGCAAAACGGCCAAAAGTGGGTGGAAGTAATCTGTGACACGGTAACATTCATCAGCCTACAAGAGTTGATCCATCTTTGAGACCTGCATTGAAGGTGGGAATGGTGTAAGTGCCAGACTTGATTATGGATTTGAACCCTTGTGCAACTACGTGCAGCCTTTTGCAACTAATGAGTGTATCTGCTAGTGGTGGCTCCCCATTTTCCTAGGAAATGTCAAGTATATAAATAACCGTATATTTCATGAGGCGTGGTATTATCAAAGATGGCGATGTAGCAAGAAAATGCGTGGACACACCATGTGTTCTCTGGTGATGTGAAATTTACTTCCCTTTAGCAAAACAAGATGTAGCCTCTCCACTCTTATGGATAGCCCATGTGGATCACAAAATAAACAGGAGGATAAAAGCATAAGATTTGGCTTGGTTTAAGCAATATACTCTATAGGCTTCATATTGAAAAGTAAACAAGAAGTGCTTGAAGAAAATGTTGAAATGCTTTGTTCCCTTAATATGCATTTTGAAGGTGGAAGTGTAAATTTCTTCAACTTGAGTCTGAGCTGTGCCACTGGCACTGGTGACAAGAACCTTCAGTTTGCTCTGCTGAATCCTCTGAGACTCCTCTCTGAGAGGAATCTGCTTGTCTGCCAGACCAACAACATTTTGGAAGCTGCCTGACAAATACAATAACAAACTTGGTGAAATGTTACAAATATGTAACTTCTTGAAGGTGCAAACCTGTGCTTTCATACTGGAAATGCTCAGCCACACAGCTGTGGGATTTGGTACGCCATGCTTGAAGACAATCCCATGATTTGCTTGTGGGTGGAGGCCTGAGAGGGTGTGCAGCAGCACTGGAGGTAATTACACAAGATCACAATAGCAGCAATTTGTGGTTATCTTGGTGGCTGTATCAGTTTTTGTGCACGTAATTATCCCAAGGAAAACTTCCTGAGGGAGCCTGTGTCATACTGATGTACGGTCGCTCTATCATAACCTGGCTGGAGTCAGCTTTGTGACTCCTGGAGCGTGGGAGATGTATCAAGGCATAGTTTCTGGTTGCCTTGTAGTTCCAGAGGGGAAGATCTGTGGGGAATAAATGTGGCTAATACATTTGCAAATGCAGCGAGCTCTTAACATGCAGGTCATGAACTGTAATGATGTATTGGGCATCCCCACTGATGAGGAAAACATTTTGGTCTTGCCAATCAAAGATTTCCATCAAGGGCTAGACATATTTTTTTCCTGATTTGCTGCGCCCTCTGTATAATGACTGTTGCAGGAACATTTCTGTGTATTCTCAGAGAGCAGCTTCTAATTTGTTTCACACTTTAAATTTCCTACATTTAGACAGAACAAGTATTTTTCAGTGCTAAGAGAAAATACTCTGCTAGCTCACAGAGGAAAAAATAGTTACATGGTAGCTCTGGAAAACTTAGGAGACCAGTAATTTCAATTGAAGTTATGTTGCCAAGGAAGATTCCTGTTCATTTTATTTAAGTGTGCGTTCACAGAGTCGCTGCAAGTAAGAAAAAAAAATTATGTGAACTATTTTTATTTAGTCATAAGTTCATGTGACTGGACTAATTTTATTTCATCACAACTTGGCCTTCGTATTCTGAGATTTTGTAATAACTGAGTATTTGCCAGCCTTATTTAGGAATTGGAGCTGCATTTTCCTCAGGCAGCTCTAAAATTCTCAGCTGAAGTGATTTTATTTCATAAATGATAACTGTTGTCACAGGTTAGTCTGGTGGTGAGCCTCTGTCAATCTTTGCTGACAGAATAGTGATTCGTCTACTGTCCAGTCCAAACCAGAGAGCCTGATAAGCTAGCTGTGCTTTCAAGTCAGTGACATGTCCTTCTTTATAAATATAATAAATAACGACACAGATTTGTATCAACCCATTGTGCTTCTCAAAAGCTTCTGTTTGCCTTTGGAATTTCAGTAAGTTCAAAATAGTCTTACTGCTCCACATGCAGTGTTGCCGTGAATCTTACAGGCTAAATGCTACCGTACAGTTGAAAAATTTGTATAGAGTAAGTATATTCTTTTATTTCTTTTCCATCATCCTGGATGTGTTTGTCTCCAGGGTCAGAGCTTTGTTTTTTTCTGTAGCTCCTTCATTTGGGATAGCCATCCTATGAATATCTGTTTTATGGATGCCGTCTTCCAGTGCTGTTTTCAAAAACCTGTTTACTCTTGCAAACAGCATCTGCTCATCCTGACTATCACAATAGTGGTTAGAGACAGCGTGACCTTGGGCTGCTTTCTAAAAATGCCTTACCTGTAGCAATTGACAGTACCCTTTACTTTCAAATCAAAAAGAACACGATTTTTTTGTTAGTCTTGACTTGTGAACTTTATGCATTTTATGGTAGCTACTGTATAGCCAGTTTAATGTGCCCTTTGTTTCTTGGATTGATTTCCTCCTTCCTTCCCCCTGCCTTCCTCCTCAGCATTGTGAGACAGGGATATTGTCTGGGCAGTCATGTCTGCTGTATCTAGGAACACGAGGACAGCTGTAGTGAGTAGGGACAAAGTCTGCCGGACCTCGTTTCCTGTTTTTGGAAGTAGCTGGCAGTTAATAATTGAGGAATGGTTCTAAGAGGCAGAAGAAGTATAGTGTAATTATTATTTTTTAAATATTATTTCCCCTCTTTCCTTTCCTTTTGATACAGTCTTTTAATAGCCAGCAAGTTAGAGCAGAGTTGTTCATACCTGCTTTTAAGAGAAAGGTTGTATTTTACACAGCTGTCTGACTTCATTATATTTCTGAAAAATAACTGGTCATCTCCATTTTGTGGATTCTTGATAGTACGTGTTACAGATTAATGTATTATAAACTAATGTCTGATACTATATAGTAGTTCTTGCCACATCTTTTCTAAGCTGATGTCTGTCGTGATTAAATTCTCCTCATGTAAACGCAGGTCAGTATCTCTGACCACCCTTACATTTCTAAACTCTGCTGGATTCTTGTTTGAGTGGGATGGCAAGAGTTACATGAAACTTTCAGTTTATGATAACATAGGGGATTCATTGACATAGTTACCATCATGAGTGAGTGAGAAGGGAAAGCCATTCCCTTTCTAATAATTCCAAATGTTTTATTTACTTATCTGCTGTTGACCACTGAACTGCAGTTTTCAGAGCAAGGCCTAACACCATGCAAGTCAAGATCTCTGGCAAACTCCCCAGTGCTTGCCGATGGGTCTGTTTTTATTGCTGTGGGTGCATGGGGGAGTTTTGTGTGTGTGTGTTGCCTTATCTACAGTGACTTTAAGCAATGCAGTCTGTATTGTGGGGCTCTGCTGCCACTGTGGCTTTGACTAATCCAGGTAGTCTTGCATCATCGGTGAACTTTGATTGTTCATCCTCTTGCAGATCACTTACTTAAAAACACCCCCCCCCCCAAAAAAAAACCAACACAAACAAACAGAAAACCCAACCAACTCCCTCAAAAAAAAAAACCACCAAAAAAAAAAAACCAAACAAAAAACCCCAAACAAATAAAACACCCAAACAAAAAAAAAACTCAAGAGCACAATCCATAGTGTAGATGCCAGTGAGACTCTTTTGGTATCCTCTTTATATTGTGAAACTGGCCTTCTATTACTATCCCTTGTTTTCTCTTAACTAGGCTTTTAGAGAGGATTATTTTCTTAATATCCCATTAGGCGTAGTTTCTTTTAACAAGTTTTGGTCAGAAACACTGTCAAAAACTGTAAGAAACACTTTCTGGAAAGAAAAAAAAAAAAAAGGTGTATTGCTTGGCTAATTCTTCATTTTGAGTCCTTCAAAGAATTGTAACACAACTGCAGAAATCACGCTCTGCTGCTGTCTGCTGCCATCTCTTCTGCCAGGTGTAAATCAGTAGATAAAATAGTACTCATGTACTTACCTGAATTTCTCAGGACTGTTGTGGGGCCACTGTAGAGATTATTTTCATAGATTGCCTTCATTTTGAGAGGTAGTAAGGTTGTTTTAAATGAGGGGTATACTCTGCAGTATGAGTCGCTTTAAAGCATAGCGTGCTCTTGAGTTGTTGAAGGTTGTTGTGCACTTGTTTTTTTTCTGCCTCTTGCTGATGCTTCAGTTTGTGACTGTTCTACTGATTCTTCCTTTTGTAAGAAATTACTCTGGCGTGTGAGAATTTCTTGGACTTTCTCTGAAAGTTTTTTTCTCAAATTTTACAGAGAGCTTCACTTCACTGTTAACGGCAATGCAACATCTTGCTGAGTGCGTGTGTTATACACAGATCATTACTCAGGATCTGCAGAGTTTGTGACTGCAGCTCCAGATTATTGATTTTGGCTTCCCAGATCAAATACTGAGGTTCCTTTCTTGATCTCTGGAAGTTTCTAGTTCAGTTCTTGGCATTCATTAGAATAGCAGCATTGTGATTTTGAGTAAGAAAGGCTGTATACAAAATAAAGCTGTACGGTCCTATTGCTCTTTAGAGAATGACTTGAAATAAAACCTGATTTGCAGTGTGAGTGATGTGCTTGATCTCATAGACACCTGGCTAAAAGCGATTTTAACAAGCAGCTGTATTTTTCATTCCATAAGTGTTCCTATACCTTGTTTATAAGACAAGAACCTGATCCTGTTTTCTGGTCAGGGATAATTACCAGCATAATTTGAACATGCTTTACTTTGTGGAGTTGTTTTTTGTGTAGTTTTGCATAATAACAGCCCATAGCCTAGTTATTTTTTATAAATTATTAAGCATTCTTTGAATTACTGCTTAATCAGATAATTGGCCCTGTCTTCTTTCTAGGAGGCAGTTGTTTCTCAGTAAGGCAGTCCTATTGTTGGACTCCTGTCCATCCGGTCCTGTCCTGGATTTGTTGGACAGTCCTGACTCATTGATCTTAAAAGCTTTTTTCAGATCTTCTTCTGACTCTGAGGCTTGACACTTGAGGATGGCTTGGCCCAAAACCACTTGCATACATTAATAATGCTTTGTATGGTTTTTCAGTATGTTCTTTTTCTGTCTGTGGTGTAGCATTACCTGGCTGTATTTGTTTTCTCCCATTTCTCTAAGTGCTTAGACAACATAACTGAGTTATCTGGCATTGTCCTTTTACGGACATCGTTTGCTTTTCTCAGGCTCTAGAAAGCTGTGCGGCTTTTGTTCTGCATTAAAGCCATAGTTATAATGTTGCTTCCCTTATTGCAGGAAGAGTTCTGAGCTGTGAGCGAGCTTTCTGAAATGACAAGTCTTTGGATAACTGGGGTTTTTTTCAAGGTAATACGTGCCAAAATTGAGATTATTGGAAAATAAGGGCATGTAAGGTTATGTTGTGAACTAGGTTTTACCCAAGGGCCTAGATCCTGCTTCAGGATTTGTTCAAAGAAAACACTTCTCTCTCTGAATCTCATTTGGCAAAAGAAACTTCAGTGTAAGATTCAGGCTTCCTTTGTGATCTCCTTTTTCTGTTATTTTGTCACACCCTTCTTTTGCTTACATCTGTATGAACTCAACTATGCTTTACTTAAGAGAAAATATCATTGCTCCCAACATACTGTGTGGGCTGACTGATTGGAAAATACAGCAGGCTGGCTTCTTAGCTGAGCTGTGGGTTTGATTTACTGTAAATGGGGTAATTAACCATAAGACACCATGCTGCTCGTGTCTGTGTGCAAAGAAGCTATGCAGCATTTGTGCTGAGTTGTTTACAGTTTTCTATTTTTGATCAATGGATTTTTTGTAGTTAAATATAAGAAGATAACATTGGTATAACAAAACTTGAAATAAAATGTAGAGAAATAGGCAAGACAAAACTTGCATTTTGTGAGATGCGCAGTTTGTGCACAGCGTTTCTAGCTCTCTTTTTAAGTATAGACCTAGCTCAGATTTTTGTATTTTGTTATTAAATAACTGAGAAGAAATTTGATTTGTGCTAACGATTGTTCTGGAGAGTCTTACTAAAGACTAATTGATGAAGGATCTGTGCTTTTTAACTTTTCACACAGAGAGATTTAGCAAGTGCAGTACTTTCAAAGAAGGAATGGAGTGGTAGTCTCTGTTATTGCTATGATTGAGGTAAATTAGGCTATTTCAAGGGTGGTGTTTGTAAAAACAGTATCCTTGGGTATTTGGGTTTCTTGGTTTGTTTTTTGTTGGTGTGGTTTTTTTCTATTTCTTTGGATGGCAAAAGAAGCTTTTCAATAATTTTGTATTTGCTGGACCCTCTCTCTCCTGTAACTGAGATAAGCAGTAAAATTCTCGTACTAGCAAAATTGTTATATTTATCTCTTCAGTAGACGATGAAAGTCTGTCCTCCAGCCTTATCATTCTACCATTTTGCACCATCTGTAGACAATTAAGAAAACAAGGTAAGAAAATATTGTTTGCTTTTTGTTCTATATAAATAAATGGAAGTGAGCATAATATCAGCCAAAGGAAACATTCCTATGTGATTGCAGCAAGGTTTGTCCAAAATAATAGACCTTGTATTTTGTAAATGTTTGGTTTGCCTCTGATGTTTAACATTTTAGGCTCTTTAATGTATTTGGGTGCATACCAGGCTAAGTGTAAAATTTCAAAATCCATTGGTGGAAGTCTTCTAAGACGGGACCACCTGCTGTGTTTGCTCTGCTGTTTCAATTGCTCTATTATACAGTTTCTTCCATTGTAAGTTAAGGAAGATGGAGGAGGCCACTCGGTTAAAGAATTACTTGACATTAAGTGTTTATGCTGGTCACCACTTTCCTGGTTTTGGAACAAAAAGGTTTATACAAATGTCTTGGAGTAAAAGTCTTCTATATCCACAGAACACCAAGTTGGGTTGGATCCACAAAAAGCTGAACCAAGGCTGAACTTCTTCCGCTTCCCGTGAACTGATGAGGAGATTGCGAGACTCTCGTTTCCTGTGCACATCAGTAATTATTCTTGGGTTTTAACACTGAAGTAGCTGTTGAGACTGTGTATGAAGCTGGCTCTGTCACCCTAGTCACAGCACTACTGCTGGCTAGTGAACCAATTGTTAATAATAATAAATTCTTCAGGCTTTAAAAGTGTCTTCGTGTAACTAATATTACAGAAATAATGAGTGCTTTGGTATGAGACTTTAAATAAACCATGCAAAGCTGTATGGTAAACAGTAATGATTTTGGCCAAGAAACATCTGAGTCAGCACAGAAGATGGTCTGAAATGTTCCTTTGTCTTGTGCAAAAAATAAGGGCTTTCCTTGTACTGAGAGGACAGTGGTGGTCAGCATACTTCTAGTTTTACAAACAGCCTTCTACACCTCTGGTAGAAAATCAGATTTATGAACGTAATCCAAATGACGGCATTGTCTCTGTACCTTATCGTGTGTCTGTGACTGCCAACTAAACCAAAACTGCAGTCAAACAGAAACCTCTGAAGCTTATAAGCAAAATCCGTTCTTGTCCTTAGTCCAGTCCTCTGTACAAGAAGGCCTCTCAAATGTTTGTAGGCACTGATACAGAATGACTTGCCAATCTTTGAGCCGTTTAAAAAGCTCAGCTCTAGCAGCATTTCCATTAAAAGCTGCCTCCAGGAGCTGCTGTTCTGGGTGAGGTGGTGTTGGTGTGGGAGACATAGAAATCACGCTACAGAAACTGCTGCACACCCCCTTCTTAGCCACAGTTAACACTGCACAAATACTGTCAAGTGATTAAATTTGTGCCTTACAGGACGTATAAGGAAATCATGCTTTAATACAACTTAAAGTATTAAGATAAATGGCATTAAAGTGCCTGTGATTTTAGAGGCAACTCAGATGTGTTCTGCCACCTGGGTCTGTCACATAGTAATGTCCTGGTGACAAGGATGTAGCATGTATTCAGTAATGTAAACAGGTACAGTAATGGAAAAGCAGTGGATAGGGGAGTGTAAAACCTGTGTGTATGAAGCCCTGCAAATGTTTACTGGTAAGAGTATTTTTAAATTTAAAGACCTTATGTTGCCCTCTAACTCTGACTTGGGTTTGTATAGGAACGATGTTTTGAGCAAATCCGTCTTGTATCATGAAAATTAAAGGATTTAAATAACAGACATCTTCAGTTTCTACAAAGAAAGCATCTGTGGCTCCTATTTTTTTCACACTAAAAATAATGCTGCCTAGTAGACTGGATTTAATTTGTAACATTATCCTGTAAATACTTTAGTGGCTAATGATGTGGGTCAATGCTAGGATGGGTGACTTAAAAGCTGTTAGTCTGTCCATTCTTGGTCATCTTTTGATAGTCTTCATTGCTGCTAATCTTTTGAAATTTATCTGAAAATGAGTAACAAAAGTTTTGACGTGACGTTGTCCAGGTTTCAGTGGCAGCAGTGGAGATGGTAGTCTTTCACAGAGATAACTTCTTTTTTTGTTTAGTTTTTTTCTCTGTTGGCTATTCTGTCTGTATGCTCTTACTCTCCAGCTCTTAGTGGTGGTTGGTCCATGTCCTTTCTACCCCAGCCCCCAACTCCAATGCTGGAACAGCTCAAGGTCAAGAATCTGGCTGTTAAAGGAAACTGTTTTGTTTTGCATTAAGATTAATGGAGCTTTAAACTAACCAGGAGAGAAGGATTGTTCTGCTGAAATTGTTACACACATCCACCCTTTTCAGCAGACGGGTTTTTGTTCTCAGTAGTGCTGGAAATGAGTTTTTAACAGATTGCACAAGCAGTAAGATATTCAGTGCAAGTGTGTAATTCCTTTTTTAATGAAAGGTGAGATTGGATATGTATAACAATGGCAATCATAATTAAGAAGTTAAGTGAACCCTAAACCATAGTGTTGCTCAGTAGGGGATAATTCAGTTGGAAATAACCTAAAATTACATTCCTATGTCTTTGTCCGTGTGTATGCGTTATGTTAGATTACTCGAACAATGAGATACACTCACTTTTCCAAGTGATTTGATGGAGACGTGGAGAAGGGAATATAAGGAGGGGCCTCTGAGCCCTCCTCGTTGTCTATTCAAAAGGCGTAATGCATGCTACCTTTTGCTCTAAACATCTTCATGAGTCCTTTTGGGAGCAATATGGCAGCTGCTTAATTTTGGAAGAGAAATATCTCAAAGTAGAAATCAAGCAGAGGTGTTTTGTCAGTAGCATATTTTTCATGTGTGTAATCGGTTAACTTCTGATCCTTTTTCTTCCCCATCACCTTCCAGACACACTTTGCTAGGCGCTCTGTCTGGCTTGTGCAAGCATTGAGACGCATAACCAGCAACTCATCCCCTCTCTGTTTAATTCCATGTATTGGAGGGTACGGTACTAGAAGTAAAATATAGTATTGCCACTCAGTTCTGGCTCAGTCCAGTATCTCTTTGGCTGACTACAACCAAGCGATAACTTGCTAGTCTTTCTGATGAGTAGGAGGAGTTCACTGCATGTGTGCTGACCGCAAAAGCCTACACTGTCATTTTTCACTGAGAGGTTACACAGCCCAGAGATGAAATGTTAATGTTTCCTTTCAGCCATATACTTCCAAATTCTTGAGGCCTTTTTTAGCCAGTTGACTTGCATTTATTACTGGCTAAAGTATTAACATCTTCTGCTGTGCAGTACTTTAGAAGTATAGTTATCTACTTTTACTTTCTCCCCGTAAGACAGATGATGACCCTAGCGGGGATAAGGCAAAGACCAACAATTGGGGGTTTCTCCTGCAGCTGGAGTTTTCTAAGGAAAATAAATCAAATCTGAATTTGTACAGGAATGTTTGCCTTGCATTCCACACACTGAGTCAATTTATCTCAGGGGCTCTCTTTTTCCTCCTCCCCACCCTCTTTAAAGGCTTGGTGACTGGAAAAAAAAGGAGGGGTGTATGGTAGATGGTAGAAAGAGATTTTGTAGCCACTGGTGCCAGGAATCATCAAGGAATGCTTAAGTAGTGCCTCCTGTGACAGCATCCAGTCTATTGGAAAAGCAGCATGTGCCATCTGGCTTTGATTTTGACTTAATTAAATGCATGCAGCCGTTTTTAACAACTCAACTGAGATTCAGCTGTCTTGACGTTTTGTAAAGAGCTAGAGTTGGATTTTGTTGGGGAAGCTACAATAGTCACCTGATTTATGTTGTTCGGTTCTCTTTCAGTGTGGTCCATGCAGTTTTCTGATATTTGAGTGACAATTGTGTTTAAATAAACTCTTAAGACACGCTGACTCTTGGAAGCCTAATTCAGTAGGGTTTTTCCACTCCAGATTCTGGGTTTTTTCTTAGAACTGCAGTACTGTGGATTTTTTTAATAGCGAAAGGAGATTCTTAAGTTCAGCCAAGTAATTTGTCTGGGAAAAAGGCAAGCTTCTTTGTTGAAGAAGTTAGATTACTCCACCCAAAGACTCCATATCAATGGGATTTTAGCTCTGAGTGGGGAGGCAGGAAGGGGATGAATGGGGGGAAGGAGGAAAATGCTGTCTTTGCTCTTAAGCCAGAGACCTTCTTAATGCAGAGAATAGCAAGGAACTACTTTTCATGGCCAGCAAACCATCTTGTACTGATGAGAGCCTGTCCTTTTAGTTCTTTTCTCAGTTGTTTCGTCTTGCATCTTCACTCTAACAATAACTTACCTACGCCGATGAAGGAAGTTGAAAAAAATCTCTGCAAAATTCTATCCGTTTTGTAATTTTAAAAAAATACTCCTTTGTTGTTCTGAGTGCTAGGTATCTTGAATTTGAGGCTTTATAATTTTGATCTTTAAAATTTTCAAAAAAATTCAAGGGAAGAAAAATTCATAAAAATACTATTTTTATTTAGCATCTAGGTGAGATGAACAAAGACTCATTCAAATTCCCCTTTTTACTTCGAGTTTTATCAAGTTGACTAGTGATATTGGTGAAGTATTAATGTCAGGTAAGTCTTCTACCATATTTCTGAAATGTCCAAACAGTAAATTTTTCTGTTTTCCCTCCATCTATAGAGGATTACTCCATTTGTTCCCATTTTTATCATTGGAAATGGTATATTCTTGGAAAGCCCTTGCTGAAGAGGGAGTTGTTTTATAATTATGTGTGCAGGAGTATCTGGCCCTTTTCTGGTTCTATATTGCAATAAATGTTTTTGCTTTTTAATCTTTCTAGCTCTCTTATTTTTAGCAAGTTATCCTTGGCCAGTTGCCACCCATTGTATGAATGGAATTCTACAGCTCTCCTTATGAATGTCAGTTTGCTTAGACCTCTTTAGCTGATTCAGTAAGTACAATATCCAGATCCCTCCTGCTGTGTCTTAACAGCTGTTCTGCAGGCTTGGGGTAGATTTAATATTTCATTTACATCCTTCTCTTTTTACCCTTCCCCTCCCACCCCCCCCAAAACAAACAAACCCTCCAACCTATAACGGGCATTCTGGCCTGCTCATTCAAGAAAGAGGTTTTATGAGCTCATCAGCAAGCCCTCACATGTCCATTCCCCTTTACTCATTCATGTTTGAAATCAGGATTTATGAAAAAAAAAAAAACAATAAAAAAAGTTTGTGTTTTGACAACCTTGGTGATTGGTCCATATCCGCCGAAGAAAAATAGCATGAAGAGATAGCTGTCAAACTTCCTCATGCAACTCTACTAAATATGTCTTGAGCCTATCCTTGAGAGCCCTGTTCCTAAGGGTGAGGGACGGGACTGCTGGAGTTCTGCTTTCATGCATGTTGAATTCTTAGCCTTTACATTCAGATTGTGAAAAAGGTTACAAATAATGTTTCTTGCAAAGGAGGCACTTATTAGAGATAACCAAGCAACATCTTAGTTCTAATGTTAATCTGATTACTGTGGCACTAATTGACTCAAAGCAGTTGAGAATTGAGAAGCTTTACATTCTTATTGTCCACCTGCATGTGTAATCATCAGAATAAGGAGAGGCTGGGTATTTTGAACAGCTCGGATTGTTTGGAATGACTTTCTCAAAATCACTTTGCTAGTATGTATTGTGTGTGCATTATTATTTTTATTTATTGCAAAGTTAAATAATTGAATGGAGAAGCCCCCAAATCTTTATTTTTGTTGATTATGAATTGAGTATCAGAGCATGAGATTCTTTTTCCTTAGTATGAATGCACTTATCATAGAATACCAGGTTGGAAGGGACCTCAAGGATCATCTGGTTCAACCCTTCTTGGCAAAAGCACGGTCTAGACAAGATGGCCCAGCACCCTGTCCAGCTGAACCTTAAAAGTGTCCAATCTTGGTGAATCCACCACTTCCCTGGGGAGATTATTCCAATGGCTGGTTGTTCGCATTGTGAAAAATTTTCCTCTTGCATCCAATTGGAATCTCCTCAGAATTAACTTGTACCCATCACCCCTTGTCTTTTCCATGTGACTCCTTGTAAAAAGGGAATCTCCATCTTCTTTGTAGCCATCCTTTAAATACTGGAACATGGTGATAAGGTCTCCCCTAAGCCTTCTTTTCTCAAGGCTGGACAAGCCCGGTTCTCTCAGCCTTTCCTCATATGACAGGCTTCCCAGTCCTTTGATCACCTTGGTGGCTGTTTTATGGACCCTCTCCAGCCTGTCCACATCTCTTGTGTATAGTGGGGATCAAAACTGAACGCAGCATTCCAGGTGTGGCCTGACAAGCATTGAGTAGAGTGGGATAATGACTTCTTTGTCTCTGCTGGTGATGCCCTTGTTGATGCAACCCAACATCCTGTTGGCTGGCTTTGCCGCAGCAGCACACTGTTCACTCATATTGAGCTTGTTGTCTACCAGGACCCTCAGGTCCCGTTTCACACAGCTGCTCCCCAGCTGGGTAGATCCCAGCCTGTGCTGCACTGCTGGATTACATTTTCCCAGGGGCAAGACCTTACACTTTGTCCTTGCTAATTTAGATTGTTTTACTTGTGTTTATCCCAGGTTGTTTTAGTGGGATTGCTGCATGGTCTCTCTGGACTCGATGGTGGCACTATTGTAGTGGTAGACGTGCTTTTATGTAATTTTAAGAAAGCATTTGTCTACTTTTCTCTGATTTTGGAGACATACCATCAACATATACAAACAACATTCACAGTTTTACTTACCAGGAAACAGGTAAGCAAGGCAATGGAAGCTGGAAAGTTGGAAATAAATCTCCTTCAGGAAAGTTATCCAATTGTTCTGCCTGTTTCCTCTCCGCCCGCATATTTATTTGTTTGAAGGAGACTGTGTAGGATGGAAACTTGAGCCAGAATTAGGCTGTGGTAAGAGAAAAGGAAATGATTCAAGATAGCAGCTCTTACTCAGTTGGATTGAAGCTGGCCGCAAGTTCATTTGGCACCACCTGTGATTTACAATTGTGGAGCATCACTTGAAGAGCTCTAAGAATGCAAACTAGAGAAATGCCTACAATTACAGCCAGGTTATGCTGTGAGTCCCCGATCTGAGAGCAGGAGTGTGGTTTCTTACCTTCATAGCCTATGTGTATCCGTCCTTGGGAGACCTTTCCCAGGTGATGGTGTAGCAGAGGAAGCCTTGGGACTTAACTGTGCAGAAGGTCTAGGAGTTGAACCTTGCTGATTAGTGGCTCAGCTGTAGACTAAGTCAAGAAGGGTCTAAAACAACTGAAACCACCATTGTCTTGAGTGAGACTACCTCTCTACAGTAGTTCTCCTCAGCTCTGATCTTGTCTGAAAAGTAGTCTGCTTGTCTTCTCTAACCTGTTACTGAGTTGACTTCTGCTTCTTCTTGATCCACAATTTTAATTTCAGTTGCATGCTTATTCTAAGGTTTAGCAAAACTGTTTGCTTTATACTTATCTTGTAGTAGGTGCTCCCTATAGAGGACTGAATTGGCGATTAGTGTTACGATGAATCACGGTGCATTTTCTTATGTACTCAATTGTAAGTTCTCTGGATGAAGAAACAGTCTCCTTGAACTATATTCTTGTAGCATGTAGGTCTTGGTGCTTGACTAAGGGTCTAAAAGATGATGATGGTGCAAGCTTTTCATCGTTTGTACAGTTAACTGTGGTTCTCCATTGACTAATTTTTGGGGGAACTGACATTTGAACCTGAAGATGTTTTTACTGTTTCACTTTGCTTCACTTACAGGATATGCAAGTGCATGCATGTACGTGCATATAGTAAGAAATGGAGTAAAAGGACCCATAAGGTGAAGATTAGATTAATATCTTCATCACCCCTTCATATTTCTAATTGTGAATCAGTTACTTAGAGGAGGGTGTTCTAACCAAATAAGCAAAGAATGTAAAAACACGAGGTCTCAAAATCGTAGAGCCTTACCTCCTCAAAAACTAAGGAGGTGTTTGAGAAAAGAGCTCTGTAGCTAGTTTTTTGAGGGTTGTTCATCTACTTTCATCCAATGTAATACTTCTCATAGAAGAATTCAAAAGCCTTTACACTGACTACAGTTTAAACTTTATTCAGGGAACCAGCACTGTGTCTTTTATTAAAACATCTCTATGTTGTATTGAGAAATGAAATTAACAATTTCTGTGTGGCACAATTTACTTGGTTATTATAAGAGAAATTGTTAGTTGTGACTCTTGAAAGTGCTAGTTGGAAGACACAGGAGACTTACTGAAAATTGAAAATTAAAGAACTTACTTGGAGTTTGAAAAGAGGGACCAAAACTTTTCCTCTGTATTCACCACCTTCTCCTTTGACTACTAGAAAGGAGGGAGAGGGTCAACACTTCAATAAACAGCAAGGAAGAGTTTTTTAATAAGTTCTCTAAGACTTTATTTTCAAAGAACGTTTGCTTTAATGTATTTTCAAGTAGAATATTTTGACCAGCTTCACTTTTTGCTTTCACAGTTGAGATTTTTTTTTTAGACAGGAAGAACACAGATTTCAAATCATTAGGGTTTTGTGCATTAATTATGATACATAGCCTTTTCTCTGCCAAAAGAAGTGTGATGATAAATCTTAAGCAGGAAGTTCAGAGTATTTTTTTTGTTTTTTACTTGTGTGGATGTGTGACAAAGGGCGCTTTTAATGAGGAGAATATCTCTGGGAGAAGAGAGGGGTTAAAGCAAGCCAGTCTCATTTCTTCTTAAATGTTTGGAGGTTTAGACCTAAGAGAAGAACAGGCCTTTTCTCCGATGTGGGTAGGCCTTGGATTTTCTGGATTTTGTTGACTGAAACCTGCTCTGTGACATGTAGCCAGGATGCTTGAAGATAGACTTGTTCCATGGACAAAACAGAAAGTAGAGTGAACAGTGTACCTATGTTATGTGTGGGGATCTGGGCTGCAATAAACTCCTTAAGTTACCTTGTTCAGATGAGAAAGCAAAATATTATTTGTACCGTGACAATAGTTGAGTGTGCGTGTAGTATATAGATCCCTTTTAAAATACAGGAGGGCTACGACCTCACATTCCAGAGGAGATTAAGTAGAAAGCATCAGTAAAAGCCATCTGTAATCAGATTCTCTGCACAGTTTTTCTTTTAGTGCTTTTGATCTAAGACGAAGCCATGAGTGATGTGAAAGTCGCCTTAGCAGAGCATGAAACTTCCGAACTTCATGCATTTGGCACATGTTCAAATGGCTCTGTGTGGGGTGAGTTGTACTTTAACCTTGAGCTTCAGGCATGCCACTAGAGAGTCCAAGCACTTTTATTTGTCCTCTTTTTTCCTTGGTTAATATATTCTGTCTTATAAGTGAAAATATTTAACAGAATGACATTTTTTTCATTGTTTCCCAAGTCAGATGTTAAATGTCACAATCCAGATAACTTTCCTTTTTTTAACCACTTTCCAAATTCAAGCTACTATGTTAAACCATTTCAGTTTGGGAGCTGGCCAAAGTTAGATGAGGAGTTTCTTATCTAGCCTAGTCATTCTGCAAGCATTCCCTTAAAACTATCCTTGAGCCTGGAGAAATGAGCTGGTAAAGTCTTGCTGTGTCTGAACTTTGCCTGCCCAGCATCTTGGAGAACTATGAATTTAATAGAAATGTGCTCTAGCAGTAAATACTTTGGAAGGGATCCTATTTCGCTGTTGCTCAATGCAACAAAGAAATAGCAAATATATCACAGTATTGCTTTCATGCCAGTTAAAGCAATAGGTGTTTGATATTTGTGGTTATCCCATACTGTGGGACAGAGTTTGATGTATCTTCTGTACCAGTATTGTGTTTGTTCATCTGTCTCGTGCAATCTGTACAACTTTTTTTAAAAAAAAATTTTTTTAAAAACAGCTTTTCATGACTGGTGGTGTGTGGCAGTTTCCGTTAGTTTAAAAGAAAACGTGTTAAATGTCAACATGTTAAGACATCACTGTAAAATAATTCCTTAATGCTCTCAAATGTTGCTATTGTGTCCATTTAACAGAGAGGTGTTTTTCTCTTCAGCCACAGAACAACTGCTGAAGAATATTCCTCACTTGATGGGGTTATTTTGCTTGTTTTCCTTCTCCCCAGTTAATTGATTTGGATCACTTTTTTGCTTGGCACGCTAACTAGGTTAAATTGGTGTACAGTAAGACTCATACTTCACTACATGTCTTCTCATGCCAGAAAAATGTTAGCTTTTTTTCTGCTACAGAGCTCCTTACAACACTCTCTTGCACTGCCGTGCCATTGACCGAGCAGACAGGCAGATTTAGAAGGCTGGAGGGTGGTTCTGTATTTCGTCTCTTCCATCTCTTAGTTTATTTAGCCTCTGGGATGTGCTCATTTGCAAGCAATGCACAGCCTGGTACAAACTACTAGAAATTTGTCAGCCACAAAACAATGGAGAGAATCCCTAACTCAAATTTTATACATTGTAACTTTTTTCCTCGAAGACAGGCTGTATATTTGATAGACATAGGCAAATCTGTAAATATTTCAACCCTATTAATGTTACAATACTGGTAAGTTTTTCAATGCAACTTATACTAGAGATAGTTATATAAAGATAATACTCAGTACAGCGCAGAATAATTGCTCCAGTGTTAAAACCAGTGTACTTGAAAGTGAAGGGAAGGGTCTTTATTTCATTTATTTTAGGGTGAAAGAGCAAAACTGCCGCTTTAAATAGTTTTTGTTTTTTCTGTGCTGTAATTTGCTGCAGCCTGAGTGTTTCACCACGGGTATGGCTGGGGTGGGGCGGTTCTGAGAGAGCCTTCAAGTGGGCATTAAACCACGGTGGGGACTTTATGTCCAGCACTGAGTTTGCCCAAGTCATAACAGTTTACCAAGGCATTGCGTGGATCTCTCTGCACCCAGGTGCCCATGGAACCTCAGGGGCCCCGAGGGCAGGCAGGCAGGCAGGAGCTCCGGGAGAGGAGGTGTGCTGCGTGGCAAGGCCAGCAAACCTAGCCATGGCCTCTCCCAAGGGCCACCTCTGCTTTGCTCCCTGGTCCCGTGCCAGGAGGTTGCTTTGAGTTGTTGCAGGCTGGCTGATGGAATTACCCTTTGTTTTTCCCCCTTTGGTACTAGGGCAGCATAAAAGCACCCGTGTCACAAATGAATTTCTGTAAGGGCATGTATTTATTTAACTTTGTGTTCTTTTTCCGATTTTTTGGTTATTTTTCCTCTTTTTCCTCTTTTTTGTTTTTTAAATTGGGAAAATAGCTGTTCCTCTTGAAAAAGCTGGTACAGCGTTGTAGGTTAAGGATGATGCTCCTCTGTGAAAGGAGGCTGACTTTTGGGGGTTTGGAGTTCATGTCTTCCACTATGTTCTTAGAAAATTACGACATGTTGCAAAATGGAGTTGCTTTAAAAGTGCTTTTTAAATATGTCATTCACTGTAGTGAAAATATCCATAATGTTAAAGTTGATTAAAATGTGACTTTTCATACTATTTTTCTTTTGCACAGGATTTGAGTATGTGCTGATAAGTTTTATGTGATTTATTTTTTTTTTTAATCAGTAAACGAGCTGCACTTTTTTACTTGTAATCTTATGATAGAAGACAGTGTATTTTTTTTTTTCTGGCACTGTGCTGCTTATATTTTCAAATCCTCTTGACAAGCAGAGCAACTGTTGTGCTCCTTGTGCATATGTATAATTAACAAGCTGCTTGTGTTGCCTCCTAATCTAGATTATCATCCTGAAGAAAAAAAAATGTTTTCCTTTCGCAAAGAGAAGATTGAAAGGCTGAGGTGTGACATAATACCAGCATGGAGGAGTAGCATTACCAATTAATAACACTATCAGGAGAAGGAGGCTTGTGTTCCTTATCACAAGGCCATTTTTAAAGTTGCACGGTTTTTAAAACTCAGCCAATTTTTCCTTGTTTGCATTTGACAGGCTTTCTGTAAGAATCCTGAAAATGCACATTTGGTTTAGTGTGAGGTCAGCAATGTTTTTATTGCATTTTGAACTTTTTGTTTGCCATTTGTAGGAAGTTTTTTAAAATTAGATTTTTACAGCTTTAAGCCATTTTAGTGAGTAAATCATAGTGTTATTAAGTACACTAATTTACCAGTTTATTCACTGTTTTGGGCTTAGCTCTTGGAAAATTGATACTGAGACAGGCAGCTATAGTTCTGATGCCAGATGATATTGCTGGCTCTGTGGCAGCAGACTGTCTGGTCCTTTATCTTTTAGAAGATCACTGTAGGGAACTTTGCATGTGTAATAGAGTTTATGCTACCTGTATTCCTCTGGAGATTTATTTACAGTGAAGTAATGAATGGGGAAAACTAGTAGCCTTTAATGCAGACCACACTGTAGTGGCTATGCCAGGTAGGACCAAGAGGGTGAACTTCTGAAGCAGAACAAATAGACTCTTTGTAGACTTCCTTTTTTATTCCTAGTAAGTTGCTACACAACATAGCTGTGTATTGGACCCCAAAAGTGCTTCAGTCACTTTTGTTAATAACTAAACTATCCAACTAAGAGGTCTGTTCTTTGCATTTTGTCCCTCACTGATAAATAGGAAATATGATACTCCCAGTGTGAAATGAAGTACAACAGTATTCCAGAAACAGTATATGGATGTTTCTCTGGATCACAGCCTTTAAACTTCAGGGAAGAACCACTGTACAGAAAAAGTTCTAAAATATGAATAGTAAATGAGTGAAGAATTCAAAGGGTGTGTACTTTCAGAAAGTTAATTCAAATTTTGAAACAGTCTTGCAATACGAATAATAACTATAGTAGATAACTAGTAAAGGAGGGAAGAGAGAGGGATTGGTATTTGTAATGAGAAAACTATGAATAGAAGACAAAAACAAACTTGTGGTTTGGATAACCACATGGAAAATGCAGTGAGATTTTATTTGTATTAAACTGGATGATGCCCAGACAAGGAGAAACCTATGAATGATAGCTGTAATGGATCTGTTGTAGCTCTAAAATCCCGTATGTAGCCAACCAGTCTCTCCAGCTTCATATAGCTAGCTAATATTTCAGAGTAAGAAAATTCCTGGTTTTTCTGTACAGAAACATAAACCAGTGGCTTGCTTTAACTGGTAATGTCCATGCACTTGAAATAGCTTCATGAAATGTACAGCTCGGAAAATAAAAGTATGTGAACGCTGCAGGAGTCCCTGCAGCTTTCCTCAAATAATGAAATGGGAATTTTAGGTCTTTTATTGCAGAGTTATCTAACTTCCTGCACTTCAGTCTTACTCATGCTCTGGAAAACCCCTAATATAAAAAGCTGCAGTTCTTCCCTCTGTTGAGCGGCTCAAGAGGTATCAGCCACAGCCCACATTGGCATGATACCGTGGCTCCTAATACCTACTGTGTGGTATGGACCCAGGCCGACTTAAATGGACTCTGGCTAGCCCAACTTTGCCTTCTTGTATCTTGGAAAAAACAAATGTGTTTTTCTCCACAGTTCACTTAGAAGTAAAAAGTATTGTTCAGCTTACTGGGAGGAAGCTGAGAGTTTTGGGATGTACTCCCAGAAGGCACATCTGTACCTCTAGAGACAACTAGAGGCAACTTTCCTCCAAATTCATATAGCTGCCTGTCTTTCTGGTGTGTCTGCGTAGTACTTTTCTCTCCCCAAGGTGCCTTTGAAGGTACAGACCTGTGTTTCTGAAACACCAGATGTGCATAAACAGGAGGAACTTAGCCATCTGACCTCATGCCTCTCATAGTCCTTAGCTATTCTTGAGACAGAGAAACTAACAACAACACAGAATGTATAGGGGTAGCTGTCTAACAAAAAAAACCAGTGGGTTTGTACTGACCTGCTTAGTAAGAGGCATACAGTATGTTCTTATTTGCAATAGCCTTCCACTTGGATCTGTAGTAATAATACACTCTTTTAGTATAAAAAACAAATAAAAACAAAAGCTCCAAATCTACTTTTAGATATGCCATTTCTTTTACCTGTTAAAAGGAGAATTATAGTTCTTAGCAGAAATAGCAAGGTTCATCTTCAGGACCTGAGATGACAAATACTTAAAAATGTATATTAACCAGTCTTCAGGTCCACAGCTAGACCAAACAAAAAAAAAACCCAGAGGCTAAGAAACTGGTCATTACAGTGTCTGACACTTAGCTCCTAGAGTTCATATACAGTTTATTAAGTGCTCAAAATAGGAAGTCCAGAAACCGCCCTGTTGAGCAAGGAACTATGTAAGGAAGTATCCCATCATGAACATCTGAACAGAGAAACAGTCTGAATTCTCCCTCATTAAATCAAAGTGGAGAGTCAAGACTGGAGAGAAAAGCAAATTTACAAACCACAAGCTTAGGGGTGAGCTCCTGTTTCTTCCCTCCCCACCCCTTTCTTTTTTCCTTCTTTTTTTTCTGAGTTGGGGATTACTAATTACTCTCCTTTTAAAATGAAGCCAAAGTGGTCAGCGGCAGAAATCGTGATGGCTCATCTTTCATGTTCTATCCAAATGTTGGGATGTGTGTCCAGAAAATGGGAGACGCTTCCTTCCTCTGCTTGAGGGCGATTTGAACTCGCATCTCCTAGGGCTGGGAGACTGCCACCAGGCTGGGTGCTGGGACACTGCTGTGCTCCTCACTCATTCTGCAGAAGCAGTCATGGACTGGTGGCGCTGGAGTGAGAGTACAAAGGGAATGTGGGGGTTTTTTTCTTGTTTTTTTTTTCCTTTTTTTTCTTTCTTTCTTTTTTTGCAGACCATGACTAGGATGGTTTTTGGAGGAGAGGTGAGTGGGCAGTCTTAGGTACAGATTTCAGTTCCCAGTATTTATGTCTATAATGAGGAACATAAACACTTGTGGAAGTTGAGAGAAAAACCTGCAATTACTCTTCTCTATGAATGTGACACATCTGTCAGATGTTTGGCTAAAAGAACATCTTTTCTAAAGCCCCCTCCTAATAACATGAGATTAAAACATGTTTCTGCATCATTAGCATTTAAAGGGTGGGAGATACTCCATCACCTAAAAACCCAACCTAGTCAGCTGCAGCCCAGTCCTTAGCATAACTACTGAGACACAGAACCACTCAGCGATGTACCAGTCTCCAATTAATTTTTTTTCAGTATCTTAAAGTACACCCACTTATTCTTCAAGCAACTATGAGTGAGGAATCCAGGAAGGATTTACCGGTGGGTAAAAAAATGCATTGATTCAGCCAAATTTTGAGGCTATTTTAAGAAACTGCCTGTTGTTTCTATAGCAAAAGGCGGCAAGAAACTGCCTTGCTGGAAAGATTGCATAGACTGTTGCACAGATTAAAGTAAGCTTGAGCTATAGATTTTAAGCTTCAGCTCAGAAATGGTAGAAGACCAGTTGGATGATGGATTTACCTAAGAATGCAAGGCATTCCCCAAGTTTCTGTAAGTGACGTGGTTCAGCCCTGCAGGTAGCTGTGTACCAGTGAAGTCTAAGCCTGCATGGCTGGTGATCCAGAATGAAGGCAGGCATGAGGCAAAAGCAGCAGGTGTCTCCAGAAACCAAAGTATTACAAGAATTACATGCCTCTAAATGCAGTTTTTACTAAAAATAAAAAAAATTCATCCTCATGATTTGAGTTTGTGATGCAACTAATGTAATGCGGATCATAGTCTTAGATGTATAACAGAATCTTCACCAAATACTACAGTTTCCTGAATCACAAAATGTTGAATTATCCTATAGAAGGCTGGTCAGCCTCTGTCCCCAAAACAAACGATGCAGAAACACATTGCCTATTTCATTTGGAAGGCAGAAGGCTTTCCAGTTGCTGGCTTAGTCAAACCTTCAACTTTCTTTTATCATCATAAATGAAATCTTAATAAAAGGTTTTCCTACAAGTTAGAGTGTAAAAATTACTGAATTCAGAGAGAATTTAAATACAGTGCAAACAAAGCTTTGCAGTATGTAGCTGTTGTGATGCAGTATGCAGTTTAAATATTTGAGTATCATTCGGAAGAGTAGATTGTTTCTCTGGTGTTTTTAGTGATGGTAGATGTTTTTTTTTTGAACTCAACGTGGAGCTAAGTCCTGTAATGCTTTGTGACCTAATGATATTGTAGGATGAGTTTGAGATTTGCTTTGAAATTTCAACCTCCAAATCAGTGTTTAAAAAAATACTCCCTCCTCCTTTGTGATTGAATCTCAGCTTACATGCATAGATCTTATGCATAAAACAAAATTCAGGCTTTTTGGCTAGGGAATCCTTTGCACTTCACCAATTGAAGAATCATGTCTCTGCTCAGAATATGCTTTTGGGGCAAGGCAGGCTGTGGTGACAGGCTTGAGAATGAAAAGGAAGTTTTGAATGTAAGTACCACCTACAGTGGGCAGGCTCTCCAAAAGACCATGTTGCTTTTCTCTGAAGATGGTCATAAGAATATGCCTGTGGAAAAATTGTCAGGACTATCAAACAGTGGGTTAAAATACTGCATTGTTCCCAGCTCTTGCATACTTCAGCATTAAGCTTGTAAGATCTGTCTTGTCTCAAAGGAAAACAGCTGTTTCATGGCTTTCATAAATAATACAGACAGTATCTTGTGGGTTCCACAAAATACTCCATTTCCCTAACAGTGTTACAGACTCATTTCAGAGTATCAGTGCAGGCAGTCTTTAATGGTGTGTCAGTTATCAAGATGTGCGAGTTCAGCATCTCCTGTGCAGTGTGGTATTTAGAACCGTCAACCTCCTGGCAATGCTGACATCCTAAACTAGCGTGCTAAGACATGAATTTTTCATTAGTGTGGTTGCATACTGCTGGAATACACACTTGGAGTGCTTGTGTTCGCCAGCATAGGCGGCAGTGGGAGACGTAAGCCATATGTATGATGGCATGCACATGTGCATATGTAGTGATCCCACCACCAGTGTGGGAAAAATAGAAGGATAATTATAAATTTTCTTGTGTTGTGCGAGAATTATTGTACAAACATTCTTCCCTGAAATTCCACTCATACTCGAGCAAGTGCTGTGTGGTGGAGTTGTGACTTGTGCTGCATGAACGGGATGTGTCTTTTAGTAAGTGCATCTGCACATATGACAGATATTCTTGCCAAACAGAAATACAGATGTTTGTCAAACTGAGTAGTTTCATCATAATTAAATATATACCTTCTTAATAAGAAAAAGCAGCTAATTGCGTGTGTAATGTTTTAAAGAAATATCAAAACTTTTTTTTAAGGTCTTTGGAGTAATATGCCTGCTCTTAGGGCTAATTATGTCAGCAACATGTGTTATACAATGAAGCTTTTGAAAAAGAGCTACAAATGAAAGCCAATTTGGAAAACATCCATTTAGAGTAGTAAGCGTACTCTAATTTCAGAATATGAGAATTCTTCTGTGCTACATCACAATTTAGTGCTAAAGCCATGCAGCTTTTTGAAGCTCCTGTTTGTGTGTTTTGTGTAGATTTCCATTATTTTAATCCATGGTGATTTTAGTACATTAGTTGCTAATTCACAGCATGATCCTATAATTTCTCAAGAAAAAAAATAACCTTTGTCATGTGAATATGAATTACATGACCCAGTATTATTATCTTATTGGTTAATTATCCCTTATTAATCCTAGGAAAAATTAGACCTCTAAAGTAGAGAAAAGGTGGCAAGATACTTGCAGACATGCCAAAAATGCTTGCATATCTAATATCTATGGTAAATTTTTCATGAGGAGGCAATATCTGCTAATGTTCCATGATGTTATTAAGTAATGGAGTTGTAAGGAATGGTATATAGAACAGCTATACAAAATGAAGAACCTGAAATCATGAGCACATAGGTCTGTTTAGAAAAAAGGAAAATTCCTTTTTTTTAAGAAAGATTTTTTACAAAAGAAAATCTGAAATATATGGCAACAGAGCACTGATGGTTAGATGAAAAATGGCAGGATACCATAATGTGAATGATGCCTAGGGGTATGAATTGCTTACAGAATCGGATTTTGCTTTTTTCAGGTTCCTGACTCAGAAAAGACTTAAGATGTTGGTGTTTAATTCTAGCTATGTGAATGTTTCATGCCCTTCTCCAGATGAGTGCGTGCCCTAGGAAGGTAGACGGGTCCTATGTCATCTTGTCAATAAACTGGATAAAAACACTGGTAGTCTTTTTATTGACATGCTTTTATTACTGTGGCATCGTGAGAGATTTACACTGATTGTGTAAGCAGTCTGTCTCTGTAAGGACCCTCTGGTGTCTGACCGTACCAGTCAGCCTAGATAATGCAAGTCGACAAGGTGGAACAGCTTGGGCAGAAACTGTCATGCAGTCCTTTCTGCAACTTGCTTTGTCAACCTTGTTTGATAATGTTAGAAGCAATTGCTTTGCAGTTCCTGTCCTAGAAAAAAAATATATTTAATGTTGCGTTTAGTATTTGCTTTCTTCATCTCTTCATGTTTGAATTCTGGGTGAAAGTGGAGTGGGGGAAACTCTCTTCCTTTACTGGAACACTAATAAACAAGAACAGAGGAGAAACGAAGGGCAAGGTTACCCGGACCTTCTTTTGTTTCTATAATAATATGCATTTTTGTTTTCTTGAGGGTCATCCCACTAGCTTCCGAGTTTTTATCGCTATAAGAAAGGAGAATTGAGATTGCACACAGAATGCACAGCAGAAACATGGGTTTGGTAGAGTGGCAACAAATACTTACATCTATTCAGTTTGAATTACTACATACTTAAAGTAAATGAAGTTGTGTAAATATGGGGAGGAAGGAAAAATGTGTTGTCTTGTTTGAACTTGGCTTTAAATATTGGAAGCGTTGAGGAAGATGATGGCAAAGGAAGGCTTCAGTCTGTAATTTGGGTGCTCTGTGAGCCTGAATATCAATTCTGAACAGGGAGCAAAAGTGAAGGCAAAGAACAAAATCTGTTGTGAAATTTTAAACCCCTCAAATTTTAGGAGGAGTCTGACCCTTCTTTTGAAGACTTTTGTTTTATTGGCAGAGGAATGGATAAGAGAATCAACAAATAAGACCCATTTTAAAATTCAGCACCTTAGTGGGACTCTTCTTTAAAGTTGAATAATACTGCAAAGGGGAATTCTTGTTGAAGAAATTGCTATCAGTTATTACGAGAGCAGGTCGTGCTCTTCTCACTAATGCTTATGTCGGCTAGATTGTTGCTTAGACATGTAATATTATGTTCTGCCCACTCCACTGCATAACAGTGCATTCCTAAATGAATACTTCAGCAGTAACCATTAAAAATTACTTTTACTTTTGTGATAAAAATCAAGTTTTCAGGACTTGATAAAGAACATTCTTACAAGAATTACTGGGGAATTTTATACTTTCTCACTGTCTGAAAAACAAGCATCTGTGCTGTGACAGAGTGGAAGGTCCCAAATTACAGGCGTGACTATAACCCAATGATGGTACGAGTTTGTCAAGCATTCTGTTAAATATGAGCTGTGTGAGAGAAGGTATTTAAAATGCAAACCTAACGCTGTTTGTAAAATTCCTGTGGCTTTTGGCAGATCCATCACAGTGCTTTTTGAAACTAACAGATGATGAAGCAGCGTTTTCTGTTGCTGGGTCTTAATCAGTACTACCTGTGTCTAGAAGTGTTGCTTTTTTCTGGAAATCACAGCAGTGTGTAAACATGGGCATAGATGCAACTTAAATTTTATGTAAAAGGTTACATTTAGACTGATTGAATGAAATAGGTGAAGTTTATTTTCAGTATGTGTTCTATTGCTGTCTACTAGATCTTTCAATTATTTCCTTTGAGGCATGTCAAAGTTCTTCACAAACTGTAAGTTGATGACACTGGACTTTTACTTTGTAATTAATGCACAACTGTGCCTACATGACCACTCAGACACACTCAATTATTTTTTTTTCTTTGATTCGTCAGTAAGTCCTACCTTTTCCCTAGTTATGCAGCTGTGTTTCACAGGCTATTGGATTGTATTCAGTATATTATAGTCAAGGGCACATTGGCAAGCTCTGACATTATTATCCTGGGATGGACAGGAAGGCAGAAAGATAAGCCAACCTTGTTGGAAGTATATGGTAGTTACAAAGTAAAAAGCCTTGAACCTTATGATCGTAAAGATTACTTTGTCAGGTCATATTTTTCCTCTTGGAAGTCTGTTCCTGTTATCAGTTTGAAAAGATAAAATGTGAGTTGTTTCTCTGTATAACCTCTTTTTTAACCATTCTTATCATTGTTCGTAGTAGCTGAAAGTGCAAAAATGTAGACCTATAAGAAATGCTTAATGTTAACTACACAGGTTACATATGTATACAGCCTATGTGTGTATATACATGTAATCATCCATAAGTAAACTTGCACAAGTAAATACAGATAAGCTAACCCTTTCAAACTTCTCTGGTAGAAGGTTTGTTAGAATAAGTAAACTGCATATAGAAAAAGTAGTTCTCTTTTGGCCCTCTAGCTATTTTTTATTTTTTTTTTTCATGGCACAGGTATGTGCTCCGTTCTTACACAGGTTATTTTGTCATTTTGGAAAAAAGGTAGGAAGGTATGTTTAAGAACAGTGTAACATATCCATGAATTCAGATGGGTTCCTCTGGATTGGATGCCATTAGCTTCTGTAAAATGCAAAACCAAACTCTCAGCTAAAAATAAATAGGAATTATTTCTCAGTAATTCTTGAATAAGATAGGTACAGCTTGTCTGGACAAATGCTGTACTACATAACAGCAGTAGGATGGTGTCTAGATGTTGATATGATCCTAGAAAAAAAGAAAACTTGAGCTATACTTTGCAAGTGTTACAAGCGCATTGGTGTGAGGGAGGGATGGGACTCGGGTTCTCCAGGTTCAGGATCAGCACCACCAGCAGGCTTCTCCCACCGCCCCTGCTTCCAGCATCTCCCTCTTTTCCACTCTTCTCTTGGCATTATTCCTATTCCAGGTAGGGCGGGGTCTATTTTTGCTTTCCTCTTTTGCCTGGGTGCCAGCCTGGGGTTGTCAGGACTGTAAGAGCTGGGACACTTCCCTGCTCAACTCCCTGCTGGCCTCGAGGGTCTCTTGCATAGAAGGATCCCCAAAGACTACAATTTGTACCTGTTTAGTTTCTCTGTGAAGGTAGAATATATGCAGGCCTGATGGTGTGGGCTATATGGACTAAAAAGATGTGGAAATGCTTCTAAATGCTAGTGTGATAAGTCTGTAAAATGTGTCTAGCAAGACTTAGGTAGTAATAGCAAAAAAACCCATCCCTGACGCTAAACAGCCCCACCTTGCTTTTCCTGATACATTAGCTCTATGCTTTCAAAAACATCAAGGTGGGTTCTAATTTATTTTTCTTTTTAGTTTGAGTACAAGTGTTCAGTAGTGATGAAATGTTTCCAGCTTCTGTTACTGAAACAATGGAATCACTGTAGGGACAAAAAAAAAAAAAAAAAAAAAAAACTTAAAAAGTAAACATCTGTCGTTAAGTTTTTAAAACCTACAAATCTACGTGAAGTCTCCCTTCTTAATAATTTTCAGATGGAAATTGTTATCATTAGTTTCTTGGGGCAAAGATTCATTAAATTTTTAACTTTGAATACTTCAGTTGGCTCTCCTCAAATTTGCAGAGCTCATGATGTCCCTGTGATTCAAATAGACTAAGATATAATAACAGTATCCTCTTAGAAATAATAATTCATGATTTATAATCAGAAAGGTTTTCTCACAGCCTAATGGTAGGTATGGTTTTGAATGTAGGTTGGAATAAAGTATTAATCAGATTATATATATATATGTATGCGTTTTTAAAGAGGGAAATGGTGGGTGTTTTACCATACTTCTTATATACTGCTGGTTTGAGGAACTCTGAAGTAAGGTTTGAGCCTGGAGTCAGTTTTTACAGCTGTAACAAATCCCCCACAAAAATGGCCTGTTATAGTGGAAGTGACAGCAGGCCCTTAATCAAAACAGTACAGTGGACACAATTATAAAAATTGAATAAATGCTTGAAGAACTGTATCAAGTGACAGCTTTTCAAAATATGATGCTTTCTTTAAAACAAAAACAAACAAACAAAAAAAACCCCAAAGAAACAAAAAAAAAAAAAAACAGAAAAGATTGCTTGGCAAATATCCAAATGTTTAAATACACCAAATGAAAAGCAATCAGAAAGGGCTATGATGGAGGCTGTGTCTTATTACTGAACTCTATCCTTTAAAAAACTGCTTCCAAATTGATTTTTAAGACCCACCTGTTGACAGAAGGCAGCTCTCAGGCCAGCCTGACAGCTCAAGGTCTGCACGGCACGATGGGGGACGCTTTGGAAGAGCATCTTCCAAAGAGGTGGGTTTCTTTGCTTGTTCAGAGGTTCTGTGACAGTGACCGTGAGACATTGCCCTCTGGTCTAGGGAAGAAAGAAACTGCTGTTAGGGAAATACATTGCCCTGGACTAAATGTTCCTAAAATTTAGTGCTGTTTGCTGTGATGTTTAAGTGTAATCTGGCGAAGAGCAAGTATGGGTAATGGCTGGTGGCATGTGAAATGATGATACCAGGCAAAAGGGAAGTTCTGGTTTCAGTGTTAAAGTAGGGCATCACCAAATGCAGCAGACACCTGCCTGATCAAAGTGCAGTAATTGCCAAATGAAGAGTATTGGATAGTACGGCATAGGCCCAGATTTTGCAAGTTGGTAGCACATTGTTAAGCTTTCTTTTCTTTGTATGGTGTTCCTTACAGTTCACGTTGGGTGGTTAATGCTGGTTGTTGGACCCACAGTCTGTGGGGAGAGGTTGGCACAGGGTTACGGGTACCCTCCAGTGACTTCAGGGTTTGTGTGGAATTCCTTGCTTTGCTGCAGAACATCCTGCATCATTCTGGGCCTTATTTCCACATATGCTTCTGAACGCATCTGTAAAAGGGGGATAGAGTTAATACCCTGCCAGGTGTCCTCCTGAGAGTCTCTTTAATATCCAAGTACTAAATCAGAAGCGGGAGTTTGACCCATAAGTCTTGCTGGTGAATGCAGCCCTTACCAGTCAAGACTGCATTTGCAGAACGTATAGCTGGAGCTAGGTTGGTTCTCTTACTTTTATGTTGATTCCTCAAAGTTACACAAATGCCAGGCTTGAACTGTAAAGGTATTTTTCCTTTGTTTAACTCTGTGCAAATCAAAATAATTAACGCTTCCTACATTTTACTTGTTCTGAAGATCTCATACAAAGACTGTTAGTTTTTTGAAAAATACCCGTATTAGATGCTCATAAGACAAACAACCACAGAATCATTTCTTGGCTGTATGAGAAGTGAATTATGATAAAATAGTTTATCACGGCTGATAGCAGAATGCTGATAAACGGTGCTGTTTTTTCCTGTGTTTGTCTCTGGGTTTGGGTTTCCATCCCGTCTCCCACCCTGTCCAGAGAGAGCATGGATAAGAAACTGTCGTCATTGTAAACAAAACTAGACCTCTTGTGTGTGACGCGGCATTTCCCCAACCTGTCTCCTGCTTGTTTATACAGGTGCCTGTAGAGGAATGTGGGTATTTTAAGTAAAGCGTCAGACCTGATAAACACAGAAGTGAAGGGGTCACATTCTAGAAGTGCTGCTCCCCATCAGTTGCATTTTAAAGCTGCATATGTAGGCCATTATTTTCCCTTTTGCATGTATATGTATAGGGACTTGCAAGTGTCCTTTGAATGTGTTTGTGTATCTAGCTGTTAGACTTTTCTCCATGGCTTGGCTCTTCCCCTATTTCAAGGCATGCTCTCCTTTTCATAGGAAGAATTTCATGTACCAGGCTTAGATGTGTTGTTTTTTCAATATATCTTTTTTTTTTTTTTAATCCTAATCATTATCTGCATCTTGTATCAGTGTCTCTTCCTGTTTGTGGATGTGGTATTTTATAAGCAAAAATAACTGTTGTATCTTCCCAAATTTAGTGCAGATAGAGTTATGACAGCAGAAGTCCATGGTTCCAATCCTCCCTGATGCACAGATCCCAAAGTTTGCCTTTGCTCTTGGCCATAAGGAGGTCATCAGGGACAGCAGGGTGAGAGTTGGAGACTCTCTAAACAGATGCTTTTTGTCAACAAACATCCTTTTAATCCCCTCTTGAAAATATTTTTTTTGGTAGCAACATCAACATCCCTGCTAAGGATAGGAAGTCATGATGTTTACTCTTGTTAATTTAGCATAGTGAGAGGGGTATGGGTTGTTAATATGTATTGAAAGCATGATTTGAGCATTTGTAGAACTCTTCTTTACTCATCCAAGATATGCAGTGTAACTAGACTTTTTTTTTTTGAAGGCTTACTTCCGTTATTTATAAGAAAATGAGGTGTTGATTGCTTTTCTTGTACGTGTGCTTTGTTTCCTGCTATTGCTATAAAAATGTGAAGATGTATACTTCATGGGTGTTCAGTTCCTGCAAGTAGCCCAGCCCCAGCAGAGGGGTTGTTCAGGGTTACATCCAGCCGCATCTGCCGGTGACTGAGGCAGATCTCTTCTTGTTGACTGTTCTTAAAAGACTTCATCTTAAAGTGCATTTTCAAGGTTTTATTTTCAGCTATTAACTGTCAGTTTTTCTGGGCACCTGAAATCCAGAAAGAAATTGGGTATTACTTAGATAAATAATGGGGACTTAAATCTTAAAACTCAGGCTTAAATCCTGAACGCAGACTAGCATAACTACTTCTGTACGTGGTTAAGTGAAGTACGTTTATGTTTGAGGGGTGAAAAACAGTTGTGAAATTTTCAATTGTGTTTGCTAGTTCTAAATGTTTATGTATTTAGGTCTGATGAGAAGGAAAAGTTTATCAATGGGTGAATAAATAAAAACAATAAATGGAAACACTCAGAAGCAGAAAAAGAGAAAACCTGAAGGAGAAGCTGGAGTGGCATTGTCCAAGTTTGCACTGAGGAGGCAGGTTAGTAGGGCAACTTTTTGAAGAGGTCTTTTCCTCATGGTTTGGCTTTTTGGTTTGTTTTTTTGTTTGTTGTTTTTTTTTTTTTTTTAGTCATTATGACTAAAGGACTTTTTAGTGTGACTGAAGAAATTGTTAGCTAGACAGGAAAAATACATAGCCATTTCCACTTAAAAGTGCATTGTCAAGTGGAATCGCATTCATGCAGCCTTTCGGGGATCTGAGGTAAAACCAGTACAGAAGATTTATGTCCAAATTTGTTCAGCTTCAGGAAACTCTTGCTGTGAATGGATATGTAGTCTTTATTCTCCCTTGCTGCAGCTGATCTTGAGGCAAGGTATTAAAGAAAGACGCTTCTAGTTTTCATGAATACGGCTTCAGCTTGAGTTTTTTAAATTTTTTTTAAGTTTTTTTTTTTTTTTTTTTTTTTTAGTTAATGTTGTTTTGTACAACCAGTGTCTCTTTGGGAAGCTTGCACTGTGTGGAATGTGTAGTTTCCCTGCTGAAATGAAAACTCAGAGGGGGTAACTGAATACTCCCTGCTGTCAGTGCATTGCCAGCCTGAAGGAAAAACAAACATGCTTCCTGAGAACAATGAGCATTCCTTGAAACCCTAGGAGACAGATTTTGGTCTTTTTTTTTTTTTTTTTTTTTTTTTTTTTTTTTTTTTTGGTAAGACAAAAAAGACCCTGTTGAAATCTTCAGGCCCAGGTGGATAGGTGCCTTGCTCAGGGCATCTACGTAAGGGCTGCAATTGGTTGGCATCTACATTTTGGAGTTTAAAATGTGTCCTCCTATAAGATATTTTCCCTCTTTTTTTTTTTTAACCTCTGTTTGACCTTCTCCCTACAATTCTAGTGATCCAACTCTGACTTACATTAACGTTTTCGCGCTGCTTTTCTAACCTACTGGGCTTCATATCTCCAAATTCCATTTACTTAGTAGTAACACAGAAATGCATCTGAACGCTTGAAAGACTTGCGATTGTTTTGTAAAGAGGCTTGAGATTCATGAGTCTCAGGCTACCTGTTCTCTTGTTCAGCTCTGCCTGACTTCAGGGTCCCTCATATGGCAGCCACTCTGTACTTGACATCTCTGAACTTAAATCTTTCCTTGCATATAAGCGATTTCTGCTGCTGTTCCTTTGTTTTCAAGTTTACTGAAGGTTTGCAAAGATAATTCAGTATTCTGATAAATTCTTGATGTTCAGAGGATACACAAGCAGGTCAGAAGCAGGTCATAGCTTGAGAACTAGATGTATTGGGATGTAGAAGCTTGCTCCGTCTTTAATTATCTGTGTTTTTATTAAGATAAGAAGTTCTGGGGATTAAATTGCTTCATTAGTATTAATAATGAGTATTTTGGAATGGGGTATAAGACTAAGCATTTTATATGGCATTCTTTTTGGCTTAAATTTACAGGTCTGAAGACTTTTAAGAACATTTATCCTGAACTTACATAAAGAGAGCTTTTGTGTGCCTGCAGTGAGATTGGTGGGGTGTATGAGATCATCCTAATGTACTTTCATCAAGAGATATTGCTTTATTTTATTAGGTTATTTAATTTATACTTTGGCTGCTGGAGTGTCCCTAAAACCTGTACTGTGAGCTTCAGAATTCATGAAGCTATGTTTCCTCTGGATTTATCATGTTGTTGATTGACTTTAGTGCCTCAGAAGATGGCAGTTCTTTTATGAAGCTTTCCGCAGTTGGGGTGATTACAAGGATTTCTTCTTTGTAGGTTCACTGGCGTTTAATAATGAACTCAGAGATGCTGTGGTCAAGGCACAATATAATGGAGACATAAATGAAACTCTTTGCTTTGAAGTCAAAGTGTCAAATCTGGAAGATGAGGTGGGATATGGATTGTGAGGGAGGAATCAAATTAAAAGCGTAGATCATGAGCCCAAGCGACTGAGAAACTGGAGGCTGTGTCAACAGCAAAGGAGATGGGAAGAAAGTGAGAAAGCCGAGGGCCTGAATTGCAAAGTGTTCGACACCTACAGCTATATTTGAAATCAGTTCAAACTCGTGGTACTTGCTAGTCTGGCTGATCAAGCTTTTGGGATTTGTTTTAAATTTTAAAAATGGGTAGCTCGTAATGGGTTAGTTTCCTTCATTGGCATGGGAATGGCCAAAAACTGACTCTTTAATTTATCTTGTGCGTGTTTTGCTACATGTTATGAATAGTTGTGTAAAAATTCAATGCATGCAAGAGATGCCTGTGGCAGCAAAATAATCTTCCAGTGAACTTCCCTTAGTTTTGCTGTGTTCTTTGGCAGTGTGACATGCTGTTTTTCTTCCTTGGATCTCAAATCGTCTCTTCTAGCCAGAGCTGTTAGCTGTATGGATCACTTTATTTTCCAGACCAGCTTGTTATGCAATATTTGGGGGTTTCATAGCATGCCAGATTTTTAGAGTTGACTCTGTGGTTAATGTTATTGGCTATATGGTTAATATTATTGATTACCTCCTGTAGAGAACCAGATTTTAAGATGCCTGCCCAAAGCTCTATTTGCAAGTATGATTACCTGCCTGTATTGAACGGAGCTCTAGATCACAGAAGCTTTTGACTCCCAAATTTCCATCGAGCTTTCTGGTGTTCTCAGCTTTCCCCCCTTCCATTTGTTTCCTGTTCTAATTGTCTCCATTACATCATTACTCTCTTTATAGTGTTTTTAAATGTATTTTTAAAAATAATTTTAACCACTTAATTACAGTAGTAATTATTGTATGAAGCCAATATTGAAAGCTCATTAACTGATTTTAAAGGCATTACTATGCAACCTGAATAATTCTACCATTTGATATGCTTTTTCTTCAGATTGAAGATGGGAGCAAAGCTGCAGCTGTGGACAAGTTACTGGCTGGAGATGAAATTGTTGGCATCAATGATGTGGGCCTCTCTGGTTTCCGACAAGAAGCGATCTGCCTGGTGAAAGGTTCACACAAGACGCTGAAGCTTGTAGTAAAAAGGTAAACTTGTGTCCTTCAGCTGGAGAACCAAATGTGTTCCAGGCTATAAGCTACTGGGCAGCTAAATTGGCCAAGACTTGGCAAGATAATGATGTTCATTCAGTGTTATTAATGTGCGTATTGTGCGGTGTTACCTCCTTCGTGAACACAGACTCTTTATGGATGAAGACGTGGGGAGAGGTAGCCTATTGATCAGGGCAAAAACTGACGCAATATATTTGAAACTGTTGTGATGTGATGAGTTGGGACTCTGTTCCTTTCTTTATTCCTGAAGTGGAGGGCCTGAAGCAGGCTGTCCATCCCACCCTGCCTTTGGAGTGCAGACACGGAGAATGCTTTTTAGAACGTTCACTGTACAGACAAGTTGGGCTGTGAAGAGCGGGTTACGTGGGAAGCTTTTGGCAAAATATTTTCCCACTTTTTGAGAATATTTGAGGTCTCAAGCATTTCTTACCGGGTTTTGGGTAAAGAGTACTTTCAGTTAGTTATTATTGAAGGGGAAAAACTGAAACAGCTTATCAAAACAGAACAAGGTTTGGAAACTTTTTGTTTTGTCTCTTTGACTTACGACTTTCAAGTTCACACTTTTTTACTAACTTGAATTAAAAATAAGTTTCATAAAGTAACTTTGATAAAAGTTGAAAAGAACTGAAAGTACTTTAAATCTTGTAATTTCTGAAAAAAGATTTTGTTTCTGGGTTTGAATTCTCATTAATTTCCTACTGTGATGAATCAGAACATTCTAATTGATTACTTTTATTATTTTTATGTATTTTTGTTATTATTGTTTATTTTATTATTTATTGTTAATTTTATCAAATTATATCAACCAGTCTTTCATGTGAGAATTTTAGGTGTCTTTATTAAAATCAAAAAAGAATTTTGCCACAACACTGAAAACGCTGAGAATTGGGGTTTGACAGGTATGATGATCCAGTCTGTAAATACAACCACCGTCTGAGGCTGTCTTAGCTGAGGACTGTGTTTTGTGAAATAGCACTGATAGGTAAGAGAGGTACAAAATCATGCTTTTCACCTTTGGTTTAAGAAGATGTTTTTGACAGAAGGAATTACGGGAACCTGAGTCTCTTTCACAAGTGGTAGTTTGTATCCTTACTAGTAGCTGCTTCCAGAAGATCTCCCAAAACTTTTGTAGCACTAAGGCTAATAAATGCAAAATAAAATGCTTTTTCAACTACTGCAAGTCACGTTGGTGTTCAGCACTTGCACTGCCTATTCCAGTAAAAGCACTTTTGTTATCAGAAGTTACATCAGTTGTTTCTGTCACAGAAAGGGAGAACTTCAGGGTTGAAAAGTTTTATAGACATCGAAGAATCTGCTAAGACAGCAAGTCCTAATTACTATGAAAAGCTTTAGACCAAGTGGAAAGGCTCCCTCTTTCTTAGTGCTTTTAAGTTTTATGACAGCAGCTTGCTCAGAATCTGCGAATTCTGATCTATCTTCGTAAATGGCAGGAAGTTTGATGCTGAAATACCCTCGTGAGAGAGACAGCTATGCCATTCTTGTCATTCACAAGTACTTCACCCCATGCATGTGACTTTCATACAGCTAAGCAAGCACTAGTTTGCTGCTGGGGATTTGTGGCCGTTCTCTGCAGACAACAGAGTCCCCATTGCTATGCACGCTTGCGTGCAGTTTGGTGCAAAGCTGATGGTCTTTCATCAGTCCTTTCTCATCTCTCCTCTTTTTCCTTCCCTAGCACACGTGCAATCGGCAAAAGCAACCTTGCTGTTCTAGCCAAGAGGCTGAAATAGCGGCTGTTGTTAGGGAAAACGGTATTTTTTTGTCTTAAATTCATGAAGATTTCCATAGCTCCCAAAAGAGGCAAGAGCCTTTTGGGTCATTGACAGCCTGCATAATATTAGATAAAATTTCATAAAACTTGTTGAATGAAATTAGCTAGGGTTTTTTGTCTGTGTTTTTTCAACTTTGCTCTTTCCCTTGGAAAGTTGCCTTAGGACATCAGTCCTTTGACGGTCAGAAACCTTTTAACACCCAGTCTCATTTTATTCTTGGCCAACTTGTTCTCATGTCTGGGTGCTGAAATAGCTTTTCTTTTCCTGTTGGAAGTTCAAATGATGCAGGTTTTTATAAAAGCCTTGTTGCATGCTTTCTTCCAGAAGTTATGGTTTGAACAACAGTATTGTTTTGTTCTATTTGCCCTAAATCTTAGGCAGAATTTTTATGAGTGCTTTAAACAGTCCTGTCTTTAAGCAAACCAGTAGTTCAGTCTTTGTATGAGCATGCCTGCAGATCTGGATTGAATTGGATCAGGGAACTGATCTGACTGCAAAATTACTTGGGGAAGTAGGTTTTCAGCTGGATAGGACCACCCCTTTTAGAGGCAGTCTGCACGTTAATTAATTACAGCAATCTTGAAATGGCTGCCTTAGCATTTTTAGACTATTTCAGTCTTCTTCAGATCCACCCTTACTGGTTCTCTGGGGAAACGGGGGATAGTCCCACAATTCCCTTTCATTGAGTTACTTATAAGATGAAGTATTGATCTGCAAGTTGCCGTAGCATCTTTTTGACTGCTGGTCCTGTGTCCTTTGTCTGGCACTATGATGCTTGTCTATAGTGTTGATTTAATATTTTATTCCCTATGGGTGTCAGTGTGATAAACTGAAGAACAAAATAGATGAATGGTTTGAGGTTCAATGACCCAGTCCTGAAGGTTTGAGGAATCTTTGTTTTAGTCATGTTTGTCCTTGCTATCTGTGAGTTAGCTTGGGAAGACAAGATCTAGATTTTGTGTTGAAAACTTTTTTCCCTAGGGTTGTTTGTAGTATCTATTTCTAGACTGATCCAGAAGTGAAAAGCAAACTTTATAAAAACTATCATGATGTGGAAAAATTACTTTTTAATAAAATTCTGCTGGTAAGTAGAGAACTTCCTTCTTATTTATGTATTAATCCCTTCAGTAGAATTAATCCAGAAAAATCAGGTTTTATTTGTCACTGCTGAGAAGTGTGTCCATGTAAAGCTCTTCCATATGGGTCACTCCTTCATGCAGTAATGCCACATCCTGATCTTCTATTGATCTGTTTCTGTACCTGGGAAGCAGTAGGGCATGCTATTTTCAGTTTAGAAGTCTATCGTATCTACAGCCAAGACCAAGTGAAAAAGTATTGCCATAGTGAGTAATGTGTTTCATTCACTATAATTAACTTGTGACTGTAGCAAAAGTTTCTCAAGGGGCTGGTGCTGTTCAGCAGTAGTAGCTGGCTTCCACAAAATTATTTTTACACACTATTTTTGAAAAGTCTGATGCTTGACTTGCATAGGGAAAATAACATTGATCTCTAAATAAAAGTGCCTGTGGTACCAAATACTCAGCATAAAAGTGCTGGCTATCAGCATACATTCTTTGCTGTATTTTTTGGAAACATGCATAGTTGAGGTCTAAACCAAATCAGGACTGTGCAACTGGCTCAACAACAAACGTGATGTTTAAGTAGCTTACATATATTGGTGGTTGAACAAGTGCAGTGTTCTTGGATTTGGATTAAAAGAGGACTCAGGAGGCTTCGTGTTGTTTTCTCAAGTGGATTTGTCAAAACAACACATCTTAATTATGTGCTAGTTCTTGGGTGTAGTATTGAGTCATTTCTTGAGTAGATTCCTTTCTTAGGAAAGTGTGCTTAGGACACTTCTTACAGGAATTGTGTGTGAATTTCTCTTGTTTTGGAAAAGATGTGTGCCTCTCTGTATACACACATGTAAAATTGCTCTGAGTGTTGATATGAAGTGTTGATACTTGATGTGGTTACCATATTCTGTGTAATTGAACTGTTTTGCATACACTTCTACCTTAAATTGCCTTCTAGTTATTGAAGCTAATTTCCATTCCTCTGCACATGCTAGACATAAGCATATACTGCAAATCCATGAAAATTTGGAATAATTTTTCACTATGAATCCCTGAGACACATTGAACTCTTAAAAACTGACATATAGGTGACGCTTCCATTTGTAGTTTATTAATGTTAAAAAGAGGGTGGGATTATATGGCCCTTGGACCATATAATAGCTAAGAAGTTATGTGGGGTTGTCCTGTTGGCTGCTTGAATCATCTTTTAGTGACAATGGAAACAGGTGGGCAAGGGAAGGAGTAGCCATGGACTACTTTTCCTCAGGCTGTGCTGGTGACAGGAAGCTGGACTTCCAGTTCAACTTGACCAGCGTTGACCAACGCCTGAGAACCAGCCTTAAAATTCTGGAATAGTTCTGGCCATGTTGCGCGCACACAAATGGGTGTGTTTTCTTTTCCTTTACGTAGCATTTCGTTTTGGTGCCTTTATGTGGCGGAAGTGCAAGCTGTTTTTGCAATGCTGAGGAGTTCCTTGGAGAGGGAAAGAGAGTGAGAGCAAACACACTTGCCATCAGAAGTGTAGTCTGAATGCTGAAATTTGCTGTGCTAAATCCTAATAAGGGAAGCGAATGTCATGATACATGAACTATAAACATCTAGATATGGAAAGATAGGGTAATCTTTATTTGCATGGCACTTCACGAAGAGAGACAGCCATTTAATTGAAGTCAACAGAAGGAGAGTTTTTAATGAATGTCCCGAGGGCTCTGAGATCGTACAGTACTGTTTCCAAACCTGAGACCTGCGTGGAAACCTGGGAATAAAAATCTGACAGTCATTTACAGTGTTCAGATGGGAGATCACTGAAATTTTGTCACATACTGAGCGGAAAAATGTTCAACACCCACAGTGACCTTTCCATAGTGGGTTTTGTGTAACTTAATGGGGGATCTAGTCTTACCCGTTTATCACTTGTGGAGCAGCTGGCTGTGCACTTCGTAGCTCCTTTTGGCTGCAGAAGTACTCTCTGAAACTTGGCAATATCAATTTGTGAGATGACTTGGGAAGATGAGGGACTTATGGTTTTTGTATAATTACAAGGTACAGATTGAGGACTGTGAATTCTGCCTCTTACCTGCATTGGCTACTTGATGGTTCCGGTTCTATAGATATCAAAATAGTATAGGAAACAAAAGTAGAAAAATACATGTAGTATTGCAGATTTAAGCAAGTATTATAGATATTTAGTCGACAGTTATGGTTAAGTATTGCTCAATAAACCAAATGCATTTGTGGGGAATCACTGTTGAGTAGGACTAAAATCCATTTTGCCATTAAACTTGATTTCGTTGCTTCTCGAACTAGGGTTTGTACAGCAGAACGAATAGCAGTGATTGCTCTCTTGCTGACCAGTAGACATAGTTCTTCCTTTTTGAAGATTGACCTTGGCCTTGACTGACTAAGATGAATGGGTTTTTATTATTTTTTTTTTTTAATGCCTGGATTTTCAGTCAACTTTGGAAATAGGTGACTGTAGTAGGGCTTTCCAGGGCTGTATATGCATGCACATAGTAGGCAGGTGTGATGGCCCTTTGCTATCCATGTTTCTTTAAATCGATGTGGGTGTGGAACAGCGTGTGCCTGTGCAGATCTTCAGTATACGCACTTAGCAAGTGGGTATTTGTAGCAGATGCACACAGCTATAAAGTTCAAGGCTTGTGCGTTTTTGTGTGGCGGCAGTTGGTGGAAGGGCTGGGCTGTTAAATTCCCGTTTCGCAAATTCACTGAGAAAGTGGGTCAGTGCGTTGCTGTAGGCCCGCTCTTCTGCACGAAGCAGGATGGCCAGTTTTAAACGTGTGCCAGATAGGGTGTCCAGCAGCCCCTGCTCCTGTGTGACAGCACATCACATTTCTCTCCTCGGGTGCTGTCAGTGAGCTACCATGGGTCATGGGGGAAAGGCAGGAACCAGGGAAGTGCAAACATAATGCGTCATGCGAATTGCACAGTGCCTACAAGCCTGGTTCAGGAGCCCCTGGGGTGGGTGCCCTGTGTTTTAAGGAGTTCCTGGCAATCTCAGCAGGATCTTTCCATGAAGGGGTGTTGAATGGAGCAACTATGCCACCCTGTATGTGTGTGCTTGCTGTGGGTGCACAGTGAAGGCCAGCTGGTGCAGAGCTCCCCTCCTGCTCAGACATGGCCCCCACCTCCTCCACGGGCAAACCTGGGGGTGGCCAGGCTCCTCGTCCTCCTCCTCCTCATCTTTCTCCTCCTCCTTCGGCTGTGTGGTCCTGCGCTAGTGATGGAAGGAACGGACACAACAAAAGGAGGAACATGCGCTTTGATCTTTTATTTTCAACAAATTATACCTCGGAAGAGCCCTGATGAGGACCATTTCCTCTAGTTGCCTAACTATCAGTGTGGCCACTTAATCAAAATGGAGACAGTGCGAATCCAGGTTCCCTTCACTGTGACCCTAGCAATACCACGCAGGTGTTTGGGTGTTTCCTGTGCCAGCTGGCTTTTTGGTGGGGTGTACATCTAAAAAACATTTTTATTTCTTAATTTTCTGTCCACCTCACCAGTTTCTTAGTTGTGTTAAATGTGATTTGATTCATGCTGTTAGTGACATACTAGTGGACACTTGAGGTGAACATAAGCTTCAGTTGGTGGTGTGTTTTCCCTGGTTTCACAGAGCAAATCCTTGTCTTGTGGTTTGGATGTTTGTCTTGTACAACTGTCAGGGCTCTCTCGATATGTGTGTTGTGACTGACGTGTTTTCATCTGTGATGACTTTCATAATTTATTTCTTTACCAAAGTAAAAAAATCCAGCCTGTAAAGCTTGAATAACAGAAAGTCAAAAAATATAACAGATGTCACCATGTTTTACCAAGTCAACTCCAGTAGGACGATGTTTGAAGTACTAGGAAAGGCATAGACATTGCTTTGTGGGTAAAAGGAATCCTCTATAATTTGAATATGCTTATTCAAAAGGTTACTCGTGGCAATGCTATTCAGTTTTGTGAAGTAATTACCAAAATTGGGCAATGTTGCTTTTTTGTGGAATGGAATATGCATCAGATGGTAACAACCTGTGAGTCATGACTGGTTTCTAGAGGGTTTTTTTTCCTCTTCAGTCCTGCAAGCACTTGTTGAAATGGTTAATTTTGAGCATGAGTAGTCTCATCCAATTTAGTGAGAGCACTCACATGACTGAAGATGAAAAAAGTATACAAGTGCTTACAGGATTTAACCATAGATTTTTACCAGGTGGTACACTGGATTTATTCTTAAAACTGCTTCCCACTGGTGAATTTCAGTGTAGGTGGTGGAAACTGAAATGTAACCCCTTGGGTGAAAGGGGGAAACAGGTGAGCCTTCTAAAATGTGGGGGTCTGAAGACTTACTCATTTCATATAGTACTTTCAACATGCGTGCACAGAGGATTTTTGTGTGTTTGTGTTTGATAATACTATACGTCTCTGCAGACTCCTGACTGAAACAGAATTATAACCCCATCCATTAAAGACCAAATAAATAATGTTTTTATGTCAGGATCTTCTTTGCATTTGGAAGGAGTGGTTCTGTATGTGTTGTATGCATTTTGAAATATTGAATGGTTTGGGGTTACTTTTAAGCACTTAAGAGTGTTGGTTTTTTTAAAGACTAGTCAAGAACTTTGACATGAACGTACACAACTTCAGGAGAGGAGTAATAATGCTCCTGTTTGTGTGTTGTGGTTCTCCTTTTGTTACTTTTATTTTAGGTTACATGATGAAGATGAAATGACTGATAACATTGGGAACTTGGACACTTCTTAAATGTTTCAGTGTCAAGTAGCCTACCATGTTGAGTGTAGAGATTTTATGCTCTACTTGGTCAAGTAACTACATGTAACACCTTCCCACTTGAAAAGATTATAAAAAGGTTTTAAAATAATTTTTGAATCCAACCCTTAACTCCAGAAATACGACCACTTAAAAGCAGGGCAGGAATGCAAGAGTGTTGGAGCTTTAGTTACTGAGTAACTGAACAAATTTACATCTTATCTCTTACACAAGAAACCTATTATTTTATGGTCATTGCTGCTGAATCTGCATAATACTGGATCACCTGGCAAAACAAAGTCTGGCACAGAGACACAGCCACCGCACTGCTGGGTTATACGGCCCTTATGCTTTTAGTCCGGTCTCATGCTGAGTGCAGAGGAAGGACAGAGTGACAAAAGCAGGGGTTTGAGGAAATTTCTGCTGGGTTACAATTGAAATCAGAGTCAGTTCTTCGGTCTGGCTCACAGGGCAGCCTTGCCAGCAGGTGGGCAGCCAAACTGGGGGGTGGTATCTGGCAGGGAAGGATGTGCTCTGGGGGATGGTAATGTCTTCAAAATCTGATCTTGCACAGGGCAAGTCAGAGCAAAATAGCTTTCCCAAATAAAACTTGAAGCATCTCAGCTCATGGGGTTGTTCTTTGTGAAGGCTTGGTAATTTGCATCATGTGGCTATAGTGTTTTAACCAGTAACGAGACGAACTAAGGCTGGGCCTTCTCCTGAAATGCCCTGGGACTGGAGGAACTGTCTTTCCTCGCTCCTGTTTTTGGGTCACCTTGGACGTGGTTAGGTAAATTACAGCTGAAATCGGTGTGGGAATGCACCACACCTGTGTAGAAACGCTGGTATTTGAAATGTGGTTTCTGAGGAAACTCGGTTCGTTTAGGACAGCTATTGAATGGTAAGCTCATTGTGGTAAGTGGCTAGGAGGCAAAACATGCCCGTTGTTTATGGCCATAAGCAAAGCAGGGTTTCCACGGCCGCGTGCTCCAAGGACACAGCAAGTTCCTTCTTGCTGAAGGCAACATGTTGGGCCAGTGTAGGCAGCTGCAGGCTGCTGTGCTTGCGAACTCCATCCTGGGCAAAGGTGGTGGTGGGGAGCATGTCCAAAGGCTGCTCTGCATCCTGTTCCTTGCTCCTGCCGTGGTTAGGCAGCCTTAAATCCCCCGTGTATTTTGACTCCTCCTGCTGCTGTTAGTATTTGCCATGTCAGAGGCTGTGTTTTTCTTCAGGGTTACTGCTGAATTAAGCCTTTTTAGTATTTATGTTAAAGGTTGATTTCTTTAGCACCTTGCTTGCGTAGCATGATAATTTCTGGAATGTTTGAAAGTAAACCCTGCTGGAACCAGCATTTGGAGCTGATTCTTCAGTAGGTAAAGCATTTTAGATGCTTCCAGATGATAAATTCTCATTAAAAAAATGTTTTATTATCCTTTAGAGGAATTCTGATAAATCGTGGCAAAAACTGAGGTAAGAGAATGACATCAGGAGTTTAATGCTATCTAGTCATCAAAAGGTAGCAAAATATGCGCAAAATAAGGATGAGGAAAAAGTATTAATGTAGCTGATATAATATACCATAAATCCTAAGATCAACACTTTTATGTTGGACATCCAGATGTGTGTGTCTAGTTCCCGAAGGCAGAACAAGGAAAAACAGTTCCAGAATATGAAAGTTTTATCAGGGTAGTCTATTGTAAATTTAGCAGGCAGGAAGATTGATGATTTAATACCTCATACAACTTAATACCTCGTTGTCGACAGTGCATATCTTATTTGTAAATTAAATTGCTATTTCATCCTGCTCAAGCCTGTACAGTTGGGCTGAGGTACAAGGAAAACCAGAGCAAACTGTGGTGGTGAAATCCTGGTTTGCCCAAGTTAATGACTGAACTCTTTAAGAGCACTAAGACTCCATAATTTATTTGGTCTTTTCAAAGCAGAGGTCTTTTCAGGTTTTTTTTTTTTTTATGTAAAATGCAACTTAACTGGGTCGTGGGTAGGAAAGGAGCTGCTCTGCTGTCCTGCCACAAGATCCAGCTCCTCCTGCTCGTTCTGTCATGGCTCCTTTTAAAAGAGGTACTGTCAACTGTAGTGCAGCGTTGCTGTTTGCTCCATTTTCAGGCGCAGGGTGACTGGCAGATGGGAGGTTGGCCCAACTGGTTACCCGATGCGTGGGAGGGGAAGGCAGAGAGCAATGCTACAGAGTCTCTAGGTCTTGCTATGGTTGATAGCAAGGCAGACTTTGGCAGGTGAGAATAGACATTTAAGGTAGGATGTGCTTCTTCGCTGTAATTTTAGGGATTTGGACAGATACCTATATCATAGAGCTCCGTCAGTAACTTGTCTGTCAAAATATGGGTTCAATTTGCCATTCTAAGACATCTGAATATTAATAGCTTGCTTTTGTAACTTCTTTTCTATCTTTTAGACTCCCTTCCTCCCCCCAGAAGTCCATAAATTAAGCACATGGTTATATTGTTTTGGTTTGTTTTCAAATTCTAGGTTAGTTCTTCTTTAGGGATACTTTTTGAGAGTCACTTCCTCTTATGATAAGATACTAGAAGCTGAAAATGCAAAAACAGGAACTCCTCCTGTTTTGCATGGAGAAAAATGCTGCAGTTCCATTTGCCGCTTCCAGAAAAATAGGCTGACTTTGTTGTTGTTGTTAGAATTTGTCAGCACTTTTTGTGGAAAGGTAAGTAAGAAGGGAGTACAAGGTGTTCAGATACTCAGTGCATAGAGACAGAAAACAAACAGCAGAGCCACAAACTCAGTTTTGATTTTTTAACTCATTGCACCGAGTTTTAGTGAGTTACAGCTGTTTAAAAAAAAAAAGTGATATCAGAAAACAACCTGTTAATTTCAGGTGTCTGGGTTGGACTGAGTCACTTTAAAGGTGCCTAAAATCCAAAAACTGCTGAGTAATCTCCCTTTGAAAACAAAGAGAAAGAGCAATGAACATGTGTCAAAGTCCGTGTTCAAAAATGGAGACACATGGAATCTCTCCTGACTTCTGAAGATCACAGCTATCGCAATTAAATGTATGAGGACTTCTTTTGAATGTGCAAATAAGACTGCCTGACCACAACACACAACAGATGCTGGTTTTCTTTTCTTTTTTTTTTTTTTTGAGTTCTGAATAGCTTCAAGTCTGTGGTTTTCCCCGTGGTTGAATCCTTTGCTGGTAGCGCACTCTTGTGGCCGCCGCTTTCATTAAATGATTTAAAAGGGATGTTAAAAATATATATATAACTTAGGGTTTTCTGCTTTAGAACACACACTGTCTCTTTTGGATAAATGTTCCTAAATTAAATGCTAAATAAAGGAAGGTCAGTCCAGGACAAAAGTATCCCAAATGTGCTTCCCAGAAGATCTTGAAGGGGGCATGCATATTGAGCGTTCAGGTTTTTGACCAGTTTTCATCTTTGTATTTTCGGCAAAAAGCCATATGCCCGAGGAAGGAGAGCCAAAAGGCTCGGTGGGGATTGAGGTCCATGTGGGAGCTGGAGTCAGGTGGAGGAGAGACTGGGACAGGCACCTTCGGTAATGGGCTGGAATGCAGACGCTGCTTTTCCTGCGGCTCCGCTCTCAGTGACGAGCGGGTTGCTCCTCACAACTTTGGTTATTAAAACGAACAAAAAAGGGATCTGGGAAACCTTTCCCAGTGACACTGATATGTGTGTTCCCAGTGAAAGCTTTTCACCCTGAGTCGCTGTTTTCTGATTGCAGGGAGGGGAGAGGAGAAAGTGGTGGCATAACTCTAGACCAGTTCTGTTTTCAAATTACAAAGCTCTTAACTGGTGTTTTATTTTTCGGTAAGGAGGTAAAGCCTTATGGAAGCTCAGATTTTGGCATGCAGAGGTTTCCTTTGAACTAGGAACTTACAGATTCTTCTTTTAGCAAAAGAGCAGTTATTAATGAAAAGTTGTTTGGTACTGCATAGACTTGGTATCACTGTGATTACAAATCCAGTTTCATAGCACATCTGCATTAATACCAAGTATGTGAAGTTGGCTATAGGCTCCTTTTCCTTCTACGTTGTAATTCAACAGCACCTAGAGTCATGATCCCAGGTTATTTACTTACTTGTACGCTCTTGGAGAGAGACAGGTTTACACTTGGGAAAAGGCCTTGAGTGAGAGGGGTCTTTGCCCTCAAAATACTTGACTGAAAAGTCTCTGTTCTTCAATAGGCTGAAATCTTTGTGCATGGCATCTCCCTGGTCACCCGCCTTCCCTGATCTTTGGATCCCATGTGTAAAATAAGCACAGTAATAATCACAGTCTTTTCAGGGATATTTTTAAAAAATCAATTAGTCTTTCATAAATGCTTTCATAGCAATTATGTGGCTTTATTTACAGCTGTTTTCCAGCAAATGTAGTGCCATGCCCAGCAGTCCTTGTAGTGAAGGTAAGATGAGCTTGCTTTATCTATTTGCTCTTTTGGCTGCAGTCTAGCAGGATAGCCTATCAGTATCTTATTGCAGATTAAGACTGAAAAAAGCTTTTTAAAGCCAAATTAAAAGTTGTATTAGCCAACTATATTTTGAGGTTCAAGTTTTCCTTTTCTTGTTTTTCTTTTTTTTTTTACCACTATACCAATGTAACTCTAATAGTTTTTCAGACAGTGGACTCAATAATACTCACTCTGTGCAATTTATTCCTCTGTTATGTAGAGTGAAGGTGGACTTGCTGCTGGAAATTCAGGAAAAAAGTTCTTTTTTCCACTCAATTTTACTTCTCGGCTTTGCCAAATAAGTCACCAAGTATAGAATAGTATTTGTCAGCTGGACTTTGCATCCTCATTCACACAACAATAACTCCATGGGTTTTAGACTCTTTCAGAAACGTTAGAAAAGTGACCTGTCAAATGGAAGCCTTTTTCTCTGGACTGAGCCTGCACGTGCGTGTGTATTAAAGTTGATAAGCAAGGGATCATGCTAGGTTACCTTTATTCAGAACATTTCCAAAAAACCCTCATTGTATGTGTTTTAACATATGTGAGAAATCAATACTTTCACCTTTATAGAAAGTGCAGTCATTTTTGGATAGAATATTGCAGTCTGGCTGGGAAAGTTTTAGCCATAGGCCATCTAACTTTCAGCAGGCTCACACAGCAGAGCTATTGTAATTGTGTAATTGTGCCATATGCTGTCTTAACTAGATTCCTTATTAAAATCCAAAGATGCCTGCATAAAATAGGACCACTTCTTACCCTTTTGCCAACCTCTTCCTCCTTCCCGAAGTTTGAGGATTTCTGTAAATCCCTAGTACTGCCAGCATTTCCTTAGTGATTATAAGCGCGTCCTCCTTTGACCCGTGGAGAGCCATTCATTTTTCGTATGCAGGGTGTGAGTCAGTCAGTTGGTAAGGATGCTGCAGTGCAGTCAGCTTCTCGTGGCAATCAATCTACTGTGTTATAGCACAGGACCAATAAAAATGTATAGTCATTGTGTGTTTAGTGTGATGGGTCAGTGAACCTGAGAAAAACCTGATCTTGGCACATGTGCCGGTATATAAGAAGAAAATGTCTCTTTTCTGCTGTCCTCCTTAAGGATACAGCAGAACTAATCTTTTCCATTTTCCCCCAAATAAACTCTATTCAGTGTGTTACTGTATCCTCTGCATCCTCGGGTGTGATGATGGTCAGCAACTGTAGCAAGCTTACATGTGCTAATCCATCCAACTGCAGGGGATTAATGGTGTGACTATGGAATAAAGTTTAGTTTTTTCAAAAGATTATTAAAATAAATTGTCCTTTGAAAGAGTTATCCAGAATTTGTAAAATGAGTCTCCGTGGGGGATGGAAGGTCATGCCTACCACTTTTCTCCATAGGCAATGATTTCCAATGCCTTTCTGAGTACTGAGGTTATTTATTTCTAGGGATATCACAGGCTGCCTCTCTTTTGGGGGAAGGGCTGCTGCCTGAGAAGACTGGCTGGTTGGTTTTAATGTATAGAAAAAATGTCTGTAACTCTCAAATGGTATTGAGCCCATTGGATCTTAAGAGGCCCGGGTGGTTCTGGAGAGTTTCATTTAGCTTTGCTCCTTGAGCAGATTTGTCATCTCATAGGTGACATTGGCTTCTTTAGAATATAGTGCCCCAGACTGGTTTATTCACCCACATGTTTGCTTAGAAGATTGCAAAAGGAAAGGATGGAACAGCTGGAAAAAATAGTTTCAGCAGCATAATCTAAGTGTATTTTCCACGTGCCATGTCAAACACACTTCAAATTAAAAAATAAAAATCCCCGCTCCCGCCTCCTCCTCCAGGAACACTCCTCTGGCTTCATTTTTTGGGCTTTGCTTCACTTTTCTCCTGCTGAGCTCCTCAGGCAGTGTTCACCGGAGTCGGTCGGTGGAGTCGCTGGTATGACTAATCAAAACTGCTACGGCCTCTTAGCGGGGAGCGGTAACAAGGCTCCTTTGTGAGTCTAATTATATCCCCTAAGCTGGCACAGCGGCGCGGATTAGTGCAGGAGGAGGACGGCAGAGGGCTGCGGGGTCCCATGCTCTGCTCTGCCACTCTGCCAGCATCGCCCGCTTTTGCCACGGACGGAGCCCAGGCGAGTGCCACCCGCACCCCACACGTGCCACCCCAGCCCTCAGCTAGGGCCCTGTCGCTTCTCCCCCAGCTCAGTCCTGCTCCCTGACCTGGAGCCTTGCCCGCCGGCTGGGAGTCATGCCTGGTCCCTGAGGAAGGGGTCTGGGAGGAGGCGCTGCCCAGCGCGGTGCCAGGGTAGGTACCTAGGGCTGTGCCGGAGTGGGGGGAGACTCCTGCCACGCTGGCCAGGAGGCACCCACTCAGCTCCAGTGGCTCCTCACCCTGACGGCCCATCGTTGGGATAAGCAAGCGCTTGGGGCGCCTTTCTCTTGGCTTTTTTGTGTCTTATTAACTTGTCTGTGGAGGGGGGGCGGCGCGGGGAAGCCGTGCGGGGTTGTCTCGAATGCATCTGGTTAAAACTTCATAGTAGGATTGTTGAAGTGGAGTCGGCAGGTGTGGAAGAAGGGAGGTGACTTTGAGAAGAGTACTTTGTTGGTTTACTTGCCCGTTTGCCTCCCGTTTCTCAGGCAGACCTGGCTTCAGCGTGCTTTGTGTTAGCGAGCAAAACCACTCATCTCCCAGTGGGGCCGTGCACTGGGGTGGTTTGCGCTACTTTCTAAGAGGTCTGCAATTAGTTTTCTTGGCTCGGTCTCTTCATCCCAGTATGTATCATCAGGACACATGGAGTAGCAGAGTCAGTCTGTTAGTGAAACTTAAAAAGTGTCAAGTACTGGGAATTTTTCAGACTTGAGCTTTTATTGGTGTGAAAAAAAAAAAAATTCGATGGAAAAAGTTTCCCAGGCTGTGAGCAGTTTGCACACACGCGCAGAGGTTACACAAGGATGCCAAGGGGGTTTTTATGGAACAGTGCAAGAGGAAACAAGTATGCTGATAAACACGTGAGACCAAAATTGCTTGTTCTTCCCTGTAAATCTAAAGAAGGGATCATGGGATTTCTTTTTTGGAAGGGGAGGTATATGAAGTAGTGAGCAAAACTGGGGGCGGGGGGGTAAAATTTAAATACACTTGTCTTACGCAGTTTTGGGAAGGGGGAGCAGTTTAAATGATAAATTTTGCAGAGCGTTTTTTTTTTTTTTCTCACTGCCAGTCCAGTCACTGCTTCCTGCCCTTCAAGAACATATGCTGTGAAGGTGGGGTGCCGGAGCAGCGTGGGCTCAGGATGTGTTTCTGTCTCTATCTGCTTAGTGGTGACCAGACAGAGCAGCCAGTTCCATTAGAGAAATCCTTAATCTACTGAGGCTAATGGAGTTTCCCTTCAGTGGGAGCTGCTCAAATAGGAACTGCCCATTGTATTTGTAGGGCAGGATCTGAGAAGAGTTATGGTCAACTTCTGCAGGTTACTGTTTATAATAAAGCATAATAATACATAGCAGAGCATTGGCACGTAAAACACATCACGCATTTCTACTGACCTCACTGAATTTCAAGTAAAGCTATAAAATATTAGACTGTGATTAATCACTTGGAGCGCATATGTAGTATTCAGTGTGTCTCTTTCAGTGATCATCTTTTATATATGAAAGGCAACTTTTCTTTTCTTTGAGACTGTTTAAACTTCCCCAAGGGAGCTCTATACTACCCTAACACCAGTTTTGCAACCCGATTTTGTTTTCCAGCTGAAGAAGACTAAAGCTAGTACATGTAATAGAAACAGCTGAGTATTCAGTTTTAGGCAGAGACACATTCACTGCTCTGGGTCTTAAAATAGTGATGTAGTTGCAACTTGCATGTGAATATTGTATCATTATTTGTTGTGAGATTGTCCATAGATACATTGCATCTGGATCCATGCCTTGGTTTATCTGTGCAGGAAGAGTGCTGCACAGGTGAATTCAGCTATTAAACTACTCAGTCACTTCAGAAGGATGCTGGTAACCCCTGTTGCAGATTTTTAGCGCACAAGCTTTAGCAGCAGGAGTAACTACCTATGAATGTTAGAGGTTTTTTTCCTGTATTTCATCATCCATTGCAACTGATCTGGCCTTGGAAAGTCATTGAGGTAGTTTCGATTTGATCTCTTTGTATCCAAGCTCATGTTTCAACCTGCGGTTTTTTAGTTTTATTTTTGCCAGATTGACTCTCTTGTAAAACTTATTCTTGGTGATAATTAGGGTGAGTAAAGATTGAGATCTGAAGGGGTGACATGAGGTGGGCTGGAAGAGAAATAATCTATTAAAGATTTGTGTTGTTATTGCTGTGAAGTGATTCTGTTTTCAATCTTGCTTGGAAAATAGCTTTTATTTTGCTGTGAAGTGACTGAACCCAGCTTTCAAGTCTAATTACGTTAAATTGGGTGCATATCTTGGCACATTCAGTTTCTGCAAAATAAACCTCAAAGCCTACAAGAACATTATCCACTAAACAAAATCAGCTCTGCTCTAGGAATCACAGAAATCAGAGTTGTCTGGTCACTTTTAAACTTCCAGTTCTAATTGGTTTTAAGTGTTGTAAGGCTGCTCTGCATCTGTTCAAAATAAGGTCTGTATGTGTTCCCAGAGTATCCAAATCAAGGGAAACAGAATTGTTGCTGTTAATATCTTAAGTAGGGGTTTATTTTTTTTGATCAGCATCAATTTACGGAAGACTTGAGTGTGTTTACTCAGAGGCTGGGCTGGAGTGGGTTCTTCAACTGGACCAGCGGCTCTGGGAGCTGCTGCCACAGGGTGGCACAGGGGACAGCCACTTGTCCATGTCCACTGCTGTTTCTCTGCGGCAGGGGGTGAGGTGGCTACCATGGGTGAATCTTTGGCAGTGGTATTGCTGGTTTGAAATCCTTGCGTTTACTGCATTTTCTTTTCATGGACTTGCAGTTCATGTCTGAATTTCTGGAGGGGTCTCACGTTACTGAGAGGAGTGAAGAAATTAAGCCCTCTCTTTTTCAGGATTCAGACATACCCCTCTGTTTCTGTGAGCATGGTGGAGGGAGGAAGGTTTGGGCAGGGGTGGAGACAGGGACAATTCTGTGCATCCTGTAGGCACACAGGTTCAGTACTGCATGCAGGGAGGGACCCGTCTTCTCCAGGCATAGCTGCTTTAGTCCTTTTGCAATAGGAAGAAGATTATCACTGTCTATGAGTGACCGAGATACTCATCTATAACAGAGACGATGGAGGGGAAGAAAGGTCATTCTTATCTGTGCTCTGTGGCTATCAGCTGCATCTTAGTCTTGCTTAACTGCTGTATGATAAGGATTAGCACTGTCTTGCAGGAGGGAGGGTTGAAGTTGGGGTCCAGCTCTGTTTCTGACAGAATAAAATGGCAGAAGATGAAGCAGGAGTTAGAGCCTGCCCAAGCAGAGGGGGCAGCTTCTTTCACTTCGTTCACCGCAGCCCCCATCTCCATTCTAGGCATGGAAGGTGGTGGCCTTGCCTTCCTCAGGGTAAGGCGCAGATCTGCAGCCCCGCAGGCTGGTACAAGCCCTTGTTGAAATGGTGACAGCAGTGACAATGTTATACCCGCCCTCTACTCAACGAAGAGTCTCTACACACAGTGCTGAAGAAATTGGGCCCAGATTAATATCGGCATAGGGGGAGAAGAGCTCATGCTCCAAGAAGTTGCAGGAAAATATCTGCCCTTTGCCAATGGAGAAATTGTAGATAGGTGCGTAAGTGTTTCAAATTGTACTGCTTCTTGTTATAATGCTGTTACAGCTGCAGTCATCAGTTGGAGATTAAGAAGGGGATATAACTTGGAATTGAATAATTAGCTTCTCCACCTGAAACTTGAGCTGCCCCTGGGAGGCAAGGAGGGAGAGGTTACCTCAGAAGATGATTGTGCAACTATAACCACCTTATGCCTCGGGCTTCCAGCACGTTAAGGCAGCTGAGATTTCATGCCCAAATTATGAGGTCTGGAATGTGCCAAAACTCTAATGTCTGTTTTAATCTGAAAATAGTTATTATGACAATAAAAATCCTTTTTTAAAAACAGTGCCATATATCACAGAGTGATTTATAGCTGCATAGCTATCTCCAAATGTCACATTCGGTGGAAGCACTATAAATTTTTACATACGTTTGTACATGTAGTCCAGAAGGGGGCTCCTCCAGAAGGGGGTTTTCTTTTTCTCTGCACGCCCCCTCCCCCGCCCCCCTTTTTTTTTAATGCAGCAGTTTTCACTGTCAATTCTCTGTTGTCCTTCTGAGACTGAGATGCCTCAAGGGAAAGTTTCTGCATAAGAAGCTTATTCAGTTCTTTATTACTGTGGAAAATAATTGTAATATTTTCTACAGTATTGCACTCTTTTGCCTCAGTTATGGCTAAGCTGGAATAAATTGGTCCTGCATGCTGTGTGATGTTACCGGTATTTATTTGGAAGTTTAATTGAGAATCCCAAGCCTTGTGAGAATAGGTTGAGAAGCAATATTTGAGTACTTAACAAATGCAAGCTCTTAAATAGATGAGCAGAGAGACTTCATGCGGGCCTGTTGAGTTGGTACTACTTCTTATTTCAATGTTTTTTTTTCTGGCAAAAAGGACTATATGTACACCTGCGGTATTATTTTAATATTTATTTCATTAAATACCATTCCTGCGGTGCATCTGCTTTCTCTGTTCCTTTTTGTGAATAATTTTACCACATAATGTATCATTAAGGTTGCATTATCCTCTGTGTTTCTGTGCCACCACTACAAATACAATTTCAACAGAGGTTTAGAAAAGGCTTCTAGGTAGGGAAGTCTAAATTGGGCCACAAGTTTGTCATTCTGTATGTGTTCCCTTGCTGGTCCTGTTGGCTGGTATTATTTTCAGTACTCTTTCTCCTAGGTTTTCCTGAACCCAAGTAATTTCTGCTGCTGTATTTGTGGGGAAACAATGTGATATGGCACTTGAAAAGGTTCCAAAATAGCTGTGGGAAAGCCAGAATTTGACTGTTGCTCTGACATAGAAATAGTTCGAGGGTTGATTGAGAATACTGATGCAGAAGTTCAAGAAGCGGGAAACTGAATTGCCCCTGGTCTTGTAATGTCAGGATGCTCATAGCTCCTTTTCAGAGTGATGGTGATCTTGATACTGCAGCTTCAGACTGGACAAGAGGGGGATAGTAATCATTCCCAGAAGAAAACAGAAGCTATTTGTGGCCAGTTTGCACCAGTTTTAGATTAGGAATAAGGTGTTGTTATTAGGGGTTGGTAGTGCTGCATCCTCTATGTGTTAACATAGCTTCTACGTTTCAGAAGTTGTATAAATAATTCCCACCTTAAGGAAGGACAGGTACTTGGTTTAATTTTTATGCATGGAAATTTATAGTTATGGTATTGTGAATCCAGAGTTTTTGAGAGTAGGATTTTTATAGAGCTTAAGATACTGCTTTTGAGGTCTACAGGCTGGAGAAAGCTCAATTGCCAGCACAGGGTATGTCAGGAGTAAATTGGGATAGGTGGACTGGAGTGGAGGGAGTTGAGAGAATCAGAGATTTATATTTTTTTTAGAATATTTTTTTTGGTGATTTTGTCTATGTATTTCTGAAATGTCCTGTGGATTCTGATGGAACAAAAGGCAGATCCTTGTCTTCCTGTGTTTTCTTCAATCATGTTGAAGTTCAATCAATACACACATCAACACACGGTGTGGGGTTGTATTTTTTTAGGCTGTGTTGATTATTATACTGTGTTGCTTATTCTTAGCTCATGGATAATGTGGGGGTTTTGCATGTAGATATGTTGAAATTTTGTAGGTTTTGGAAGGTTCAGCTCTGAAGCCTAATTTGAATTCAGGCCTGCAAATTGTGCCTAAACTAAATAGATTTTGAAGGCAGTTTATCTAAACCATTGTAATGGTTTTGGCTGGGGTAGAGTTGACTGTCTTGCTGGCAGTCAGTATGGTGCTGTGTTTTGGATTTGGCATGAGAGTGGTGTTTATAAAGCACTAATGTTTTTGGTTGTTGCTAAGCAGTCAAGGTCTTTTCTGCCTCTCATACTGCCCTGCCAGCGAGTAGGTTGGGGGTGCACAAGAAGTTGGGAGGGGACACAGCCAGGACAGCTGACCCCAACTGACCAAAGGGATATTCCATACCATGTGATGTCATGCTCAGTATATAAAGCTGGGGGAAGAAGCAGGAAGGGGGGCACATTTGGAGTTAGGGTGTTTATCTTCACAAGTAACCGTCACGTGTGATGGCATTTGTCTTCCCAAGTAACCGTTAAGTATGATGGAGCCCTGCTTTCCTGGAGATGGCCAAACACCTGCCTGCCAATGGGAAGTGGTGAATGAACTCCTTGTTTTACTTTGCTTTACTTATTAAACTGTCTTTATCTCAACCCACGAGTTTTTTCTCACTTTTACTCTTCCAATTCTCTCCCCCATCCCACAGGGGAAGAATGAGCAAGTGGATGTGCAGTCCTGGTTACTGGTTAGGGTTGAACCGTGACAACCATTATATAATTCTTACCAGCCATTGATGGAGCTCTTATATCTAGTATAACTAGCCTGATACACCAGATTTAATACATATTCAGTGTTTTCTTATATGTTTTAACTTGATTATTAAGTGACTACAGCACCATCTCCTATAATTGCAACATTTCTTCTGACACTACAGTAGATCCACAAAAAAAGCCTGTCTGATTGACAAAGTAAAGACACAGGTGGGAAAGGCTGTGTAACAATTGGTCCACAAAGGGAGTATGAGCTTGCCATGTTCTTGCAGAGGGGAAGGTGGGAATAGCCAACTCCCAAACAAGTATGAGACGGGCTGAGAGAGGAAGTGATGCAAAGATGGAGGCGGTGACAGTACTCCAGGGGGAACTGTGCAGCTTACTCTGTCCAGGGAGATGGTTGAGCTGAGCGAAGAGCTGCCGGCACAGAAAGTGAGGATACAAAAATGTGTTGCAAGGAGCTTCTGTAATTGCTAGGGATTAGGAGTTGGGTGGGCTGCTGTTAGACCAGGCTTGTTCATTGCTTCACAGTTATTCAGTTGTTAGCACATTTCCATAATTAAGACAGTTTTCTTTGATTATAATGTGTTTTCAATACATTTAAACTAGAAAGGATAAGAGTTTGCTATTTGATAAGTTAGAGGGATTCACAAAGTTGATTAGGAGCCCAGCGTTCATTTAGTTTTTTCTCTTCATCAAAATCATTTAAACTTTGAAAAGAGTTGAGTATGCTAGGGCAGTCGTAGATTTGTCTTAGGATGACAAGGCTGCTAATGACTTTTTTTTGCGTGAAAATGTTATTCTTTATTTTTAATTTCTATACGTGGGTTCCAGTGTTGCTTGAGACTACCAACTGTTTTCTCTCTTAACTGTTCATCTTCTGCAGTTTGTGTGGCTGTGCATGTTATTATGTGCACAGTTTTGGATGTCTGGGGTTTTTTGCCCGTGGCTAATCCAGCTGTCACTGGACAAGGGGATGTATGCAGTGGGGCTCAGCTGTCTGAGGTCAGAGAAGAGTTTTTTTCATATACCGCAGTAATTAGTTTTCATCACTGTTTCATCCCATTCCAGTGATATATGTCATAGGGGATTTTCCCAAAAGAATAGATGCTAATACGCAAGGAGAGGTGGTTCTGACAACAGATGGGGTGCGTGCGGCTGCTAATGGAGAGAAGCAGTCTTGAAACAAAAACTCTGGTATGGCTTGAGTGTTGCTAGTAGTAATTTGAATTTGTGCATGTCAGCCTTCCTGTGTTGTTAATTTTGGAAAACAGTGCACAGCTGGCAAACTAACATGTTGCTGTTGACAATTTCTGATACTTAGAGCTTCACCTGTAAATTCACTTTTCTAGCCTATTGGGCTGGCATACTAGTTTTTTAAATCTCATGTAAGCAGCGTTTGATCAACTATGATGTGAAAGCATTTCCATTTAATCTTCAGCAGATACCTAATATAACAACCTTCAACAAATTTTCATCCCAAATAAAATTCCATTCAGGCAATTTTTGTATTCAGGGAATAAGCGTGAAAGAGAGGAGATGGTGTGTGTTGTTTTTATAAAGCTCACTGTAGATCTGCAGATGTGTCGTGGACAGAGTGATTAACTTCACTCATAAGAGAGAAGCAGTGAAATATTTATTGATAGAAAACTGATTTAACAAAGTTTGATAGTGAATGTGACAGTGTTTTACGAGATTCGATGGCAAGGTACACTTCATTATTTACCGCACAGAGGACAGGGCCAGACAAAGCTGTCAGGGAGACCCTCCCGTTGAGTCATGACGTTCAAAGAGGACCCCCTTGCTTTCTAAACTCCTTCTTAGAGAGGAGTCTCGATGTGGCTGGATCCAGTCCTCATCCCAGACTTGGTCAATGGTTTATGTCTAAAGGATTATATACGCGCAATCAATCCTTTATATCACTTAGCTAAGGTTTCACAGTTAAGCATGCTATTAACCACTTACCGAGGATCTGCTGCGGCAAGGAATCTCTAAACCTCGAGGAGTAACCTTGAGCAGATGTCCCTGCTCAAGGGGAGATCCTGTCATGCAGCCTGCTGCCGGGCAGGAGAGCTCAAAGTGCTCTTGGGCTGTCCACTATTTACAGAGTAAGATAATTGACCTATAGTCATATTTGCACAGCAACGAGATGTCTAGGTCCCTATTCTGGACAGTGTTTGACTATGTTGCCAGCCATCACCCAAAGTCAGGTGCAACCCATCACAACTCCCACTGACAGTCATGGCTTGAGCAGGAGCTGGGGAAGGGGGAGAGCACACCGCCACAAGAAGTAAAAGACATTGCCTTAAAATACTTACCGTGATGATATTTCCCAGTAGTTTTTTCAGGTTTATGGCTCGCTATGAGCAGGTATTTTGCACATGTTAAGGTTAATCTCTATAAAAATGAGGGTGTGATGTCTCCACACAGTTAACTTAAAATTTCAAGGCCTGATGTTTCTGCCTCAGATAGGAAGGCCCACTGTTGGCTTTTGAGAGGGGTTTATTCCATCACTGTGTGTCTCACCCAATCGAAGCCTAAATTTACTATCCCTCTTTGAAAGGACATTTAAGGCTATCCTGGATAGACAGTGTGAAGGCACAGAGTGTACTTTAGAAAAAGCATTTAAATTGCTGCTGTCTAGGCTCAGGACAGTGGGAAGTTGTGGCAGTCAAGGTTGAATCTGAGTGAAAGGCGGTAGGACAACCTTACAAAAAGGGAGCAAAACAGTTCAGGCTGTGATGCTCTAGAAACAAGCGGGGAGATGAATTTGGAAGTGGACTGTGCATCAGGTTTTAGCAGGGCTTTGGTATATCGGGGGGACCAAAACACGGTGGTTGAAGTCCAAAACCATCAACCTGGACAGAGAAGTTATTGGCATATTTTGAAAAGCCTAAAAAGTGACCTTGCATGTATAAATAAATATATATGTGTATATGTACATATCATATATATATATAAAAATATACATATATGTGTGTATATATATATGTAAAACTTTTTTGAATCATCTAAAACTTTTTTGAATCATCTGTGTGTTGGCTATGAATGGCAGTGAAGGTTTACTTCAAAATATATTGTGGGAGTTTTTTAATTTTGGGGCGATCCTATAATATGGGATTGTTGCATGAAAATTTTCAGGGGGCTTCCAGTGTTTTTCTTCCTTCTCATATTCTTTCACACATACATACCACCTCCCCTTCCTTTCTCCGTTTTCAAATAAATGAGGAAGAAATAAAGTGGGAGAGTAACTATGTTCAGGAAAAGTGTTCAACCTCGAGTTTTGGATGCTTTGTCTCCTCCTTTTAAAATCACTTTTTCCCATTGCTTCATTTTCTGTTACGTCCAAAGATATAGGCAGGTATGTCGGGAGGCAGGACAACACTGAAAATGGCAAGCGGAAAGGACAAGGGGATTGTATTGCATTTAACCTAAAGCTTCTTTATGAAATTGATAACAACTGTTTGAGCCTAGATGAGGATAATTTATGGCTCTATTGAATTATTGAGAATGACACAAGAAGCTGTTCACATTCCTTATATAGTTTTGCTGCTGGATCTTAGTCTTTTGCCAAATTTTAGATACTTAATTCCTATATTACCCAGGGAGATAGATCTGCCAGTGGTGACTAACGTAACATGAAGTAATTTGAGTTTCTGCTAATATAGTTGCCTGAGAGAGAAAACACCTAATGTCTTTGTCTGTGGAAGGTGATGACTCCTTCGGTACTCTGTAGAAAGGTATGTTGTTTGTCTGTTTGAAGGGAGGGTAAGAAGAAAGAAAGAAGACATTTTGACCAAATAAGTGCTCTTTCAAAAAAAAATATTTGATTTGTTCAGATAGCAGTTTCATCTTTTTTTTCTTTTTAGAAAAAAAAAATTCATCCTCTTCTAATCGTGAGCTCCCAGGTTAGGCAGTTGGGTGAGGTCTTCACAATCTGCAGGGAAAAATATACTGAACTGTTTTTGGAAGGAAAACAGGTGACGTTGTTATTTGTCATTGTTATTTGAGGCCCCTTTGAGTAACTGAAGCTTCATGGTGGTTTGCAGCCTCTCCCCTCCACCCCCCAAGGATTCAGAAGACTAAAAATATCTGAGTAATGTTTTTCATAAACTGAATAAGTGATTTGGTAGTTTGTTTACACTGTCTTTTTGCATACCCATTTAATTGTGTGATATGTTGGTCTTCCAGTGTATTTTAACCCATTGAGCAGAAGATTGGTGAACTGAGGAAAAAAAACAAACAGACAAATGGCTTGGAAGGACTTTTTCTACCGCCCCCAGCACATTTGGATTTATAAATTTATAAATCTGAATATAAATTTATATAATTTGTTAATGAAGCATTAGTATGTCTGGCCTACTGTTGTTTTAAAGGAGGTGAGGTGAGAAAGCTGGGAACTATGAAGTCATTTAGGATTTATAAGGGGACAAGCAAGGGCACCTGTGCTGTCACTACAAAATGTTGAAATTTTCTCTACGTGGAATAAAAAATGATGGATGAGTTGATGGATGAGTTGCTTGCTGAGGAAATCCGAAACACTGAACTTCTCGTAGTTACTTGCCTGGCTGGCATGGGCTCACGCTGTTTGTAACTGGCAGTCTTGACAACGCATGAGAGGGTTGTTTTTTTTCCATAGGACCAACAACTGTGGCATGGTTTGGTTTATTCAACTTTAAAACAATCTGAGGGCACCTTGTGAGATATACTGTTTGGTACATGCAGCGTCCGAGCATGCTTCTTGTTCGAGAATGATGGTGAATTGTGCATTTGACCTTTAAGCACGCGTAGGTTTCCGTTTTATCTCAGTGCTGCAGCCATTCTGCATTTGCCTAGCATTGCAGCCACGTCAAGCACACGGGACAGTCTTGTAGCCATTTACCTCACACTGGAATTGGGATAAATTCCTAGTTACAGGCAAGTTTTTAAATAACTGCAAGTGGTTTGGACCTCCTGCTGCAACTGTCAAACGTGAACTTGGGCTACATTAAAAACAAAGCGCTGGAGAGAGGCTTTGCTTCACTGCTGAAATGTCTCAGTGGCATCTTGGTGAATGGAGAGAGAAGAATTTTGATAACTGCTCTTCAATGTAACTACATTGAATGGTTCCCAAATCCTGTGGCTTGCAGGGAAGTTGTACCTTCAAACACATAGACACTAGTGTGGAACAGTGGTCTGCAGCTTTGCAACCAAAGATGTTTTCTAGAAACTAGTGACTGAAAACTGAATACGTTTTTTGAAATAATCTTTGCTATAATCACTACAACAATTTTAACTCAGAGGACTGGTGCTGACAGCGTGTAACAGTTCTGACTGAGGCCACTGGCTCGTCCTTCCTTTTAAGTTAGAAAAGCTTGGAATTCTTGTCTAAACCCAGGTTTTATTTCCTGGTGCAGCTGATAGAGATGAACAGTAGGAAGCATTGCATTCCCAAGGACTGGCATCAAATGCCCGCTTCTGGTTAGATTGTGCCCTAGGGCACCCTGACTAGAAATGATTATTACTGATTTGAGCAGCCTGGTGTAGTGGGAGGTGTCCCTGCCCATGGCAGGGGGGTTGGAACTAGGTGATCTTTAAGGCCCCTTCCAACCCGAACCATTCTATGATTCGAAGCACTGCAGTGAATTCTGCAGTGGAGAGCCAGAAAAAAACCGTGTTGCAGGGTCACGGAAGAACAGCGTACCACTTTGATGTCCTGAGGGAAGGACTAATTAGCATGAGAAATAATTAATAAGTAGTAAACGAATACGAGGGCTGAAGTTGAGTTATATTTCGTTTTCGGAGTAGATGCCGTGATTGGGGGAGGGCGTGGTGGGCCGGACTGGGCTCCCGCGGCGCTGGGCGGGGCGGGGCGGGGGGCGGTGGTGGCCGCCGTCAGGAGGCGATGGCGGGCGGGGGGATGCGGCGGTGGCGGGGGCAGGCGGAGGGGCGCAGCGGTGTCAGTCGGTGGCAGTGCGGGGCGATGGAGGGCGGGGGGCGCGCAGGGGTGTCAGCCGCCGGCAGGGGTCGGTGGCGGAGCGAGGCGCGGGCCGCCGGGTTCCTGCCCGCCTCCCACATCCTTCCCGCATCCCAAACCCTTGCCGGTAGCCGCAGGCAGCAGGCTGCTCCGCCTTGACGCGGAGATTTAAAACCCTCCTTGTGGCGGCTTTGTGCTGCCTTTGTCAGCCTTGGGCGGGGGGGGGGGGGGGACAGGGAGGGCTTTCTGTCAACTGGAATGGGGTTTCTTCCCAGAGCCCTCCCCCCCAAATTCAGCTCATTCATTTTGAAGAATTGTTTCGATTTAACGTGAAAAGTAATCATACGGATCGGTACCTTTCGGGCAACATAAGGACCTGAAATAACAGAAGCTAGCCTTTAAAAAGGGAGGCGGCAGGACAGTCCTGGTTAAAATGCCCCATCAGTATGGCTCTCTGTTCGTTTTCACGTTTCCAGAATTTTATGTGGAAAATCCCCGTAGGATCTGTTTATTACCTTGTGCTTGAGATGGCTCAGAGTGTCTTTGTGTGGGTATGTCAGCGCTGCTGGTATTATAAAACGCTCCTTTGAGCTAAACAGAAGGGGCCAGTAAGGAGATGAATGCGAGGGATGAAAAGCCAGTTTTCTATTTCAGAAATACCATACAGCCTCTGTCGTGTGTAGTTGTTGCGACTTGCAGGGAAAAGACTTGCAGCCTTACTCTCGCATGTGAGCTAGCAGTCAGGCCTTCCATCTTTGTTTATTCAGCAGAGGGCTGGAACAAAACATTAACAGGCAAATAAATCCTAGCGATTGCTTTCCACCTGGATGCAGGTCCCTGGGACTACCTGTTCTCCTTTTGCTTTGGGACTCCAAATGCAAAGGTCTATATGGTGGCATTACAGCAAGGGTGCTCTTTGGTAGATGGGAATGAAACAGAAATTCTGTTGGGGGGTGAAGAAATAAACACCTCTCTTGTTGTATCTGCTGGCCTTTTATCTGAAGGGTACCTACGGGAATTCAGAATGTGTCTGAAAGCAGAGGAAATGGCTCATACTCATTGAAACTTTTGTTGTGTGCTGAGGTAGTTGAGTTCATTCAATTTCCTGTCTACTTTTCATTTTTATGATATTTTTCTGACTTTTGTTGTTGGTTTACAGATAAATCTGCTTGTCCAGTTTGATGATTTTTCTCTCTTGGTCAAGGAAGTATGTTTTCTCTCTTCCTCTCTTCCTCCCCCCAGCTCCCCCCCCATATCTAGGCAGTCTCCTCAATATTGCTGCAGCAATCTAAGCCAGTATCTCTAATCTCCATAGCCTGTGAAATTCAGAATGTCTTTCTTAATGACTTCCAAAAGAACAGATGTATTCTCAAAAACTGGATTGGAAAGGTTGTTTTATTGCTAAAGTATTTGCACACACATGTCATTGAGACCACTATCTAACGGATTGCTTATAGTCAATAGAAATTGTTGGGGTTTTTTTTTTCCCCTTTGTATCGTATCTTCAAAGCTTATCAGCTTTTTCCTTCCAGCAGCTTTTGTAAAAGCACTGGTAGAAAGACACTCTTGGTGAAATGCTTTTATTAATGCTTCCATTAATGCTAGAGCTTTTCTGGGTTGTAGGTTCAGATGATCTCATTCTGTCACTCAGAATTAATACAGAGGTATTACATTAGAATATAAATGCTCAGCTTCTGGCATCTTTAGTTGCCTGCAAAATATTCCTGTTTTGAGTCTTTTAATCTTTTCTTTCCAGTCCTTCTACCCATTTGTGCTGAGTTTTGGAATCCGTAGTCATGCTGGGCTTCATTTATTGTTAGAAAAATTTGTTTCTTGAAGTGCAGCAAATAGTAAATACAATTAAACGGTGACAATCCATCAGAAAGCATTGTTGACTCTGCACAGTAAATTAATGTTTAGTCACGTTGTGGATTTCGGCGAAAGCAGGTGTCTATGTGATTTACTCTCCAGGTATTCCACCAGTATTTTTTGGCTGTTCAGACTATTATGTCTTAAAAAAAAACAACCTCTCAAAATATACATGTGTCCACAAATACAACAACGAAAACAGAACTTTTAGGTTCTTGTCCACTTGACTTGCCTCACATCACAACTCAGTCCAGTCTGTTCCTCCCCTTGCTTGGCTGCTCAGGAAGATGAAAGTGGTGGTGGATATTGTAGCACAGAAAATGCCATCTGAAAATGATGTTCATGTGGCGAGAAACTATCTTATGAAGATCTTGAGAAGTTCCATGAGGTACAGTACTGACTTCACAAGTGCATCCCTTCTGTTCCTTCCCAGTGATTGAATTCCTCTTACCATTTGCCAAACCCATAGCAAACTGTCACAGAAGTCCTCTTTCCCAACCTTCATTTCCTCATGCTCCAAACATTGCTTGTATTGTTCTGTCTTTATAGTCTTGTGTTTCCTTAGTGGTGCATCACAGAAAAGTAATTGTCTCGTAATAGATGAATCTTTTTGCTGAAGCGATGCCCAGGAGGCCTATTGAATTTGCCTAAATGGGTGTTTGTGGTTTGCCGAACTGGTATCAATACCTTAGAGATGAGCTATGGGGGAGAAAAAACTCTTCGATGTTCTGTGCAGCTGAACAGTGGAATGATTTTTTTTTTTTTTTTTTCCCCAAACCTGAACGCAGGCTTGGGGCCCTTAAAGTACACAAGGACTGTCTGGAGCCCAGTATCGCGTGGCTGAGCAGAATCTTTTGCACTGAGAGTATTTGGGCTCCTCCATTCGCTCTCTGAATTTCATTTTCTACCAAGAAAGAACAACATCGTGATGCTCTGCTTCACTGTTTTCTCCTTTGTCATGCTGGAAAGAGTAGGCTTTTGTTTATGGAAACAATTACTTCTTTTTTTAGTGACAGTAATGATGCTACGCTTCTTAGTGAAATTACAGCTTCCCTGTAGAATTATTATTTTCCTTTTGTAGTCCTGCATGCAGAGTTTGGAAAGGCAATTCTTTATTGATTTCATCAGATCTTTCTGAATGTACTGCAAAAAGCTGTGTACTCAAATTTGACCTGTTTTGAAGATACTGGGTTTATAATGAGACTTGGTTTTGTTCTTCAAATCTAGTGGCTATCTGATAACCCAAATTTATTAAGAGAGGGAATGAGTAAAAAGATACAGAACTGCCTTTACAGTTCAAGATGAAAATAAAGGGACACTTTCTCAGTCTAGCAAATTACTTTGTAACTTAGACAAATTACTTAGCCTTGCAGTAATAAACTTCATAAATACGTAAGTGCATTAAAAAAACCCCTCAAGACCTCAAGGTCCTATAAGCCTTTGTTTCAGACTGTGGCTTGGAAGGATGGGATTTGTCTTGCTTTGTACCTTGTCTAAATTTTAAATTACACTTCCTCCAAGATGAGGCAAAGAGAAGGGCAGGATGAATTACCTTCAAGAAGTTCCTGCTCCCTTCCCGGGTGACTGAGAAGGTCTAGACACATGGCCCGTGCTCGGCATCTGCTCACTGAAAGAGAAGTAGCTGAATTCCACCCAGAAGACTTATTTAACATAGGGGAAAAAGAATGCACTTATTTCGTGAGTGCTGAGAGGTGTTACGAACAGCAAGTCCTTGGAAGGAAGTGCAAGCTGTTGTTACAAATTCCTGAAGAGAAGGAAGGGGCAGAGGAGCGTAGAGCTGTTTTGCAGAAAGGTTTGCGATTTACAAAGCTCTAACAACTTATTGTTGCCAGAGGGGATCCCTTCAGTTACATGAGCATATACATTTGGAGGTGATAGCCAAGTAGATGTTTGGGGACTTCGAATTGCTGAGCTATTTTTGAGGAGTATTCTTTAAAAACAAAACAAAACAAACCCCAAACAAACAAAACACTCCTGCATACCTGGGGTGCCACACATTTCAGAAGCTGAAGCAGAACTCGGCTGGAGTTAAAATGATTAGTTATATCACTCTTACTAACTTGTATGAAACAATGTACGTGGCTTTATTCCTTCCTGTCATTACTCTTTTCTTCCCGCCTCCTCCCATAAGCACGTACCTGCAGTAAAACCTTGCCAAAGCCCTACTGTACTGATGACATGTTGTAAAAGAGTCATAAGTCTCAGTATTTGCTTTAACTGTTCAAGCTCTGGGTACGTGTCAGGTACTTTAAAATTTGTTTGCCTGTCTGCCCCTTGTAAAAAACACCCCACCACCAAAATATATAAAGTAAAATAATTAAAAAAAAAAAAAAAAAACCACAAAACACAAAAAAAATCAAAAAAAAAACAAACAAAAAAACCTGCTCAAGCACAGACCGTGGAGAGTATTGACATTTCACTGCATCTCAAGCATTTTAAAGGAATGTAGGTGTCTTTTCAAAACTGGCATGCATGTAGAAAGTTGTCCCATTTGCTGTCATTTAAAGTCATTGTACCCCTATACAATCTGTATAGCGTTTGACTAGATTTTTACTATTGTGTTTGGTAGATTTTTTTTTTTTTTTTTTTTTTGCTGCATGTCACCTTACTGAGCTGTTTGCACTAAACTCGTACACTCTGACTCTCTCGTTTTCAGAAGAAATGACCTAGCCTGCAGGCCTCACTCCTGGCACGCAACCAAATTCACAGAAAGTCAACCCGAGACAGCCACGTCACACCTTTCCTCGTCCAATGCCTGCGCTTCCTGGCACTCGCGCTATCATGCAAGGTGAGTCTCTGCTTAAGTTACATGCATTAAGCACCAACAGTGAGACAATAATAATGTAGGTCATGACATTGAGCGTTGGTGTGTTGGTTTGTTTCGTGGTTTTTTTTTTTCAAGCGACGAACGCAGAATGATTGTATTATACATCTTTAGTATTGCCTGTCCTTTCAATGCTTGAAGGGGGATCATGGGAAGTTTGACATATGGATTGAGTGGATTTCAGAAACAGTATGTGATATGTGCGTGTGACTGAAAGGTAAGAAACTATCTTTAAAGGCACTCAAAAGATTACGTTTCTTGCTCTGTGTTTCCTTTCAATGTTCACTGGTAAAATCCTAAACCTTTGTAAGCAAAAAGAAACTGCCAAAATCAACGTACCTAAAGTGAAATTGAAAAATTAAAAAGCCTTTTCCTAAAGGGAGGGTGCAGAATGTTTTCCTGTTGGAAGGTTTTACTGGTTTTATTAGTTAAACTGTTTCTGTAATCTGATCTTCCCTACAGTTGTGCTCTTGCTTGTGCAGAGAGGTAATATGACCAATGATTTTTCCGTCCCTGTTTAAAGCACCTTAATATTTGTTAGGTCTCGTTCAGCACTAGAGGAGAAAGGCTGGCACCCACACACTTGTAATTGTGAAACTTTGAACTTTTAGGTAGCACCTGTTTGTGTCTGGCTACAGGTTCTTGTTTTTTCCTGCTTGTAGGTGACATTGAAAATGAGTCTGGTATGCAATACCAATTTGGAAAGTAGACTTGTGTTTTCTATGCTTATTGCTGTACATTCTCCATCATTACTTCTTGATGTTAATTTATCATGGTAGTTAAAACAGAAGAACATTTATACATTTATACTTCAAGTTTTTATTTTATTTTTCATGTCATTTTTACAATTGTTTTTACATTGTTGGTTTTCTTTAGAAGCTGCCTACTGTTTTTAAAATAATTTGCTATCTGCCCTTGAATAAAATACGAATGTTAACATTTAGACAGAAAGGGGTTTTTTTAAATGCACTTTGTAATACTTCTTTAGTAGAAGTTTTAGCACATTATATTCTTCAAATCCTGGATTATAACTGCTACAGTTTCACACTTATTTAGAGAGTTTGTATTTAAATTTCATGTAGATGGACTGAATTAAATTTATAGATTTGAAGACAGAAAAAGTCCTTGTACATAGAAACAAAATTCAGAAATTTCTAAAAACTTTATAGAGTTCCTAGTTGCAATGCTAACTCAAGAGTATTTCTACATTCAGTCTACTGAGTCTTCTGACGGAGCTGTAAATCAGCATATGCTTCCTGTTCTTCCTGATGGTTGTCCTTGTACCTTGTAAAAGTAAAATATTACAAGACTTACGTCTCAAAGTGTGATTTGATAGGAGCTGGGGTGAATCACAATATTTTAAAAAAGAAAAAAATATTAATTTGGTTCAAGGCCAATTTGAAATGAGCTTTGGGCAGGAAATTGGGTGTGTAAAGGAAAAGGGGGAAGGGAATAGAGCAATCCTCTTGCCCCACATATCTGGGAGACCTGTCAGTCCTGGTGTCTGTTGTCCAAGGCAGTTCCAGTGGCAGAGCTAACTTTGGAGTGCGGCTGATGGAGGCCCAGCATTCCCAGAGTGCCAGCCTAAGGATTTGGGTATTTTGAGGGTCCCAGTTGCGGAAGGGAGTCCTTTGGGCTTCCTTGTCTGCAAAAATAGAAGGTGAGCAGCTTCAGAGATCCCTCACTTTCAAACGACAAATCACAAAACGAAGAAGCACCGTGCACTCTTAAGTCAAGCACCAAGCTGAAGAGGATGTACAGCAATCGGTATGCAAGGAGATAACAGAAACAGCCCTAGGAGAGTATATTTCTAGCCCAAGGATCCCATCCCACGGCTATTTCTGCTATTTCTTGTTCTTCCTTGAGCTAAGCATCTGAAATTGGTATTCACAGCCTAAAATCTCTTCTGAATGTGCCTGCGTGCATTCTCTCTATGAGTGTGAAAACTAAATCACGTGTAAAACATGGAGAGTTCAGTCGGGGGGGAGAGATGCTTTTGCTGTCTTCTGAGCAGGATGTACCTGGATTTTGTGTGTTGGGGGGTTGTGGGACACCTGGACAAAACAACCCTCTGAAGATTGTCCATAGCTAGATATAGCTATGGGTAATTATTGGTTTTGTTTTGGGGGTTTTTTTTGGTTGGTTTTGGTTGGAGTTTTTTTGCCAGCCCCCATGAGCCAACAATGTGCGCTTGCAGCCCAGAAGGCCAGTTGCATCCTGGGCTGCATCAAAAGAACCGTGGCCAGCAGATCCAGAGAGGTGATTCTACCCCTCTACTCTGCTCTTGTGAGACCCCGCCTGGAGTACTGCGTCCAGCTCTGGAGCCCTCAGCACAAGAAGGACATGGACATGTTGGAAGTGGTCCAGAGGAGGGCCACAAAGATGATCAGCGGTCTGGAGCACCTCTCCTATGAGGACAGGCTGAGAGAGTTGGGGTTGTTCAGCCTGGAGAAGAGAAGGCTCCGGGGAGACCTTATAGCAGCCTTCCAGTACCTAAAGGGGGCTTACAGGAAGGCTGGGGAGGGGCTGTTTGCAAGGGCATGTACCAATAGGACAAGGGGCAATGGTTTTAAACTAGAGCAGGGTATATTTAGATTAGATGTTAGGAAGAAGTTCTTTACAATGAGGGTGGTGAGACACTGGCACAGGTTGCCCAGAGAGGTGGTGGAGGCTCCATCCCTGGAGACGTTCAAGGCCAGGCTTGATGAGGCTCTGAGCAATCCGATCTAGTTGAAGATGTCCCTGCTTACTGCAGGGGGGTTGGACTGATGACCTTTAAAGGTCCCTTCCAATCCAACACATTCTATGAATTTGGACCTTTGAGAAGATGCTTGAAGTTAGAGGAAGACAGACAGAACAGGAGAGACTGTACCAGTGTAGATAGGAGAGGGGGGAGTTCTGGAGCCCAGATTTCCACATCTGCCACTATATGTGTATTTTTTTATCGTGTGACTTTCATTTAAAAACAGCAAACTGTCTCAAGAGCACTAGGCCAGGTCTTGGTAATTCTCATGCAAGGCTAAAGAGTTAGACCTTGTAAGTTTTTGGTGCCTTAATTTCCCTCTGTCAGTCTTCTGCTCACTTTTTCACAGAAGTCGTACCTTAACAACATGGATGCAGACTTTTTTCCTAGCCCACCCTAGACTAAGGATGACTGCACTTTTGTGGGAGGTTTGGATATGAACTGTCTTAAGTTGCTGAAAGTTTAGACCTTGCATTTTCTTCCAGTAGGATATACTATAATAGAGGACCTTATAATATTATTTTTTTCCCCGTCCCCTGGGTGTGCAGTTGCAACCAACAACCTCTTCTACTTCATTCTGGCCTTACAGATGGGTGTGAGGCAAGTATGCTTTGAGAAGGCTGCTTAAACTGAGTTTTTGGAGCAATTAGGTTTGTAATCCCGTGCGGTCTGAATGTGGTGTGATTTGCTGAGATGATGTCATTCCTGGGAGGGCCCAGAAGCAGAAACTCATGCCCCAGGGCTAGGTGGGGTGCTTGTTCGTCAAAGTGGCCAAGGATGGTGTTTGTAGATTATTTCCTGAACTTCACCTGGCAGACTTTGACCAGCAGTGCAGGTGCTTTTGTGAATCCACTCTAAAAAAGCAATTGAGAGAAGGATATCCTGGGATGCCAGGCTTGGGCAGGGAAATGGTTTTTGGACTCTCTTCCATGTCGGGGTTCATGGGAAGATTGCCCTGCAGTTAAGGACCACAGGAGGCCATGCTTTGCAGTAACACACCATCAGAAACTTTCCCATCCTTTGTTTGAAGCATTTGCTGCATCTTCTGGGTTTCCATTAGGCATTTTCTAGTAGGGCTTTGAACCTTTTGTGCTGACGATCTCTGCTTCACAGTTGATACCAGCAGATCTACATGAGACTTGTAAATTGTAAATTGAGGCTTTCCTGCACAAGTGTCATCTTTATTTTAATTGATGCCAAGTATCTTCTTGGTGCTGAAAAGGAGGGGAAATATCAACAATTCATAGCAGTACCTGGCTTACATTCTTCACTAACAAAGGAGATCCTAATAATGACCAAGACACTTTTTACAAGAGCCATATTATCTGCCTAAGAAGACAATTAAGACCTTTTTAAGTATTCAGCAAGATGGTTTAAAATGCTGAAAATAAAAGAATGAAAGAACAAAAAACCCACAAGATGAGGCCAATGCTAGTGTATCTTATTAATAAAATGCTTTTAGAAAATAAGCACAAAATATACCTTCTCATATTTCACATATATTGCTTTTGGCCACATATAAAAAAAAATTACAAAGGTTATAGTAATGAGGGGGGGAAAGCAATTCTCATGTTAATACTGAATTCCAAAGAACTGTTTGGTTGACCTTCGCAATATTTTTGACAGAAAAAAAGATCTATATCACTCTTTGTATTTTTTATATGGACTAGTCTAATTTCATTGCTGGCTTTCACAGGTTTCTTTACTGTACAAGATTTGATAGATGCTTCATATAATTATAGCTACAGGGAAGTGGAATAATTCTGGGATTTCTACCAAGGGGCTTTGCATGCAAGGGCAAGAATTTGAATTTGGTATATAAAAGCAGGAGGGGCTGCCAGTGAAGTTCAAACAGGGAGATGTGATGAGAATAATTGGAAAGAATATCTTGGCATCAGTGTGTTGGATTGACAGGAGTGGTGCTGTGAAAGATACAAAAGAAAAGAAAGAAACCAGAACAAAACTGATGGGGTAGGAAAACAACAGAAGCAACAAGATTTTACAGTAGTGTCCTAGACAACTGATCCAGAGAAAGTACAATGTCAAAGATGTTTTTATAGAGGAAAGAGTGGCAGAGAGGAACTGGTGGGGGTACGGACTCTTGAAGAAAGGTCAGAAGTTTAGTTTTGGCCATGAAGAGCTTATTTTGCTCTGGCATCTTCTCCTGATGTTTTCCTGTCAGTGTTGTGAAACCGAGTGGAATCGAATGACGTTGTAAGGGTGTCAACCTGAGAGTGGTTTGAAACCTCATTGTCAAGGTGCATGTGAAAGCTCAGAACTCAAATGGTGGCATTTGAGGCAAATGTTTGTAGTCAGTCTTAGTTTAGAAATGAAAATTTTAAATGAATGGGCAGGATAAGGGAATAACTTTACGGACTGAAGAAGTTTAGAGTGAGATTACAAAAAATGAACGGGGAAGTGCGTGAGTTTAACAGCTGGAAGAATCGTGGTGCCTGGAAAATAAGCTGAAAAATAAGTTGGTGTTTGCCCTCGGAAAGAGGGAGCAAATGGAGCTCAAACTAAATTTGTCTAAAAGTAAAAGTTGGCAAAATCAACAATTTGCAGAGGGAGAGGGGAGCCTTCAAGGAGATAAATGTGTATTACTTATTGGTAAACTTACAAAGGGAAGTTGAGTTAGTTATTAAGGTTCAAGCTTTGAATCGGTGGCAGAGTATAAATATAAAGCCCTGACTTTGTGTTCAAACTTCCAATTTTATTAGATTGTTTGTCTCGAGTAACTGCTATGCAGATGGATCTTAAAACAATGGTAGTAAAATTGCTGGCTATATATTTATGGTTATATTGTGGCATTTTTTGACTGGTATATTTATGCTGAAACTTCTTCTTTGTTTCCTACTGTAGTTGTTCTTCTCATGACCTGTCAAACTCATGGGATCAGTCAAGTCTACATCGCGCTTCTGACCAATTCAGCTCTTTGGGAAGTATGGACAGCTGGGACCACACTCCACAAGTAGCCCAGTATGGAAGGCTCTCTTCTGCAAGGTCTAACAGTAGCATTGATCATCTAGGGAGCCAAAGTAAGCGGGATTCAGCCTACGGGTCTTTCTCCACAAGTTCTAGCACCCCTGACCACACTCTATCCAATGCAGACACTTCTTCGACAGAGAACATGCTATACAAAGTAGGCCACTGGGAGACTGCTAAGCATGGAAACAAGTCTGGCCAGTTCTTGAATGACAACAGTGGAATAGAGGACAAAGCTGGGTATTTGCCAGCTCCCATCCAATACGAGAACAACAAAAGTCCTAGAATAGAGGAACACCCCGATGGCAAGCTCACTTGCTCTGGAAGATCCAGTTTTGGACCTGTCTGGTATGTTCCTGATAAGAAGAAGTCTTCATCTCCTCCCCCCCCGCCTCCACCTCTTCGTAGTGACAGCTTTGCTGCTACCAAAGGCCATGAGAAAGCCCATGGCCCCATGTACTCAGAGGGTGCCAGCACACAGCACTTCCCAGCCCTGAACTGGTCGCAGCCCAGGAGTGACTGGAACTTGGAAACTGTGGAGCAGCAGCGGCGGCCCTCCAGAGCATGTGACAGGAGGGTCAGCAGCTCAAATTATAAATCTGATTTGAGTTCAGAACATGCTTTTTCTTCAACTGGTGAAAGGTACAGTAGTAATGCAGGAGCTGTGAACAAACTGCAGTCGTCCTTGTCCAGCACTGATGTTCGGTTTGCACAGCCTACTTACAGTTACCACCACCAGCACCAGTACAGTGATGAAAGCACTTTTTTTCATAATGCAAGGACCTTAGCTGCGCCTAAAGATCAGCAACATTATCTGTCCTATAGTGGCATTCAAGAGTTACCTTCAGATCATTTCCATGGCTACAGTCCAAACCAAGCCAGTGTGCTCAACAATTCCTCTTCTTCGAACAGTGCTGCTGAACAGAAGGTGGACAACACTGGACAGAGTCGCTATTATTGCGTGACAGCAAAACAGCCTGCTCAGGGAACTTCAAAGCCACTACAACTCAAGGACGACAGCTGGAAACCTGCAGTGGGGACTGATGCATCACTTGGACCTCATGAAAATCCTGCTGCTGTTACAGTGGTCCAAAAACCAAAATACTATCTACCTCAACAATCTGTTGAATCTTCACTGAAAGGGTGTGAGAACAGTAGTCGTTACCCAGTGGACAGGGAGGGGGATGCTAGGTGTCCTGTAGTAGAAGAAGCTAAAAAAACCAATCATACTGAAAAGTCTGGACAAAAGAAAAACTTTGAGAGCAGCTCTGAGGAAAGTGAAATTAGGTACGGTCAACAGGAGTATGTAAAGGGCTGTGTCCTTACCACTGAAAACAGATCTGCTCAAAAAGATTTTAGGTGGGGTAAAGATGAGACTGGCAAGATTTCTCCTCAGAAGACCCCAATGTTGCACTCTTTAGCTCAGGAAGGGAAAAAACAGTCTGACAACAGCCCAGAACTGGTAACAGAGCGACAGGCCCCATTTGACGCTCACTTGTCTAAACAGGCACGAAGGAGTGACCGTTTTGCAACAACCCTGAGAAATGAGATCCAAATGAGAAGAGCAAAACTTCAGAAAAGTAGAAGCACTGCTACGTTGGTAGGGTCATCTGAAACAGAGGAGTGCAATGAGTCCTGGAAGCCAGATTCAGCAGAAAATGTCACCGCATCCCCAGACGCTAACTTTACTAGCGCCTACAAAGATCACCTCAAGGAAGCACAGGCCAGGGTTCTGAGGGCGACCTCCTTCAAACGGCGGGATTTGGAGCCCAGCCCCGCTGAATATCTCCCCAGGTCACCCGAGCGGAAAACTGGTAGTTACAACTCTTCATTATTGGCTTTGGTTTCTGAAGATGCATCTGAATTCCTCGAGGCTACACAAGCTAAACCGAACCCTACAGGGAGTGGCACTCATCACGTTTCTCGCATCGGAGCCAGGAAGAGGTTCACAACAGAGCAAAAACTGAAATCTTACTCTGAACCGGAGAAGATGAATGAGGTGGGGATGTCAGAGGATGAGTGCCATGCTCATTGCCGTCCAAATACATCTGAAGAAGCCCTGGGCTCATTTGCAGACAGGTGGAAATTTTTTGAAGAAACAAGTAAGCCTGCATATAGGAAACTGGCACAGAAACCAGCTCCCCATGGTCCAGCTGAGGGACAGCCTGAGAGGGCAGATAGGAAGGCTCACGGTGGACAAGAGGGAGAGGAGTCATGGTATGAAAGAAGAGGTCGGGCAGCCTCTGTTGGAGTTGAAGCTGCACATGCCTCAAAAGATAACGTCCAGCACAGTAGCAGCAATAAGGCTGCTGATAGGATTGTGAAAACCCAACAGCCGCAGCGCCTGGGAACCTTTGCGGAGTATCAGGCATCGTGGAAGGAGCAGCGGAAGCCAATAGAGCCAAGGAGCTCAGGAAGGTACCATTCAGCCGATAATATCCTTGATGCAGGCCACGAACAACATGAGAAACCCCAGTACACCCATGAGAGGTCTAGATCATCCCCTTCTACTGATTTCTACAAACAGGTACAAGTGTCTTTTGCATTATCCTTTAAATTGCCTGGGGAGGGGGCAGGAAAGTGGTGCAACGAGATAACTTTTATGAAAATTTCCAGTTTTAGGAACACAGTGTAATCTGGTGTTTGCCTTTTGTCAGTAAGGCAATAGTTGTTATAGGTAGCTAATAGTTGTTATAGGTAGCTAATAGTTGTTATAGGTAGCTCTGAAGTAAAATGAAGAAGATCTAACTTTGTATTGCACAGGAACTGAGTGTAGGAAAAATCAATTAGATCGAGCAGTTTCTTGTGTATTGTAGCCAAATGGAAGAAAACAACCTGGTTGATTTGATAACATCCTCTTTTTTTACAGTAGAGGTATAAGAGGATCAAAGCAATCTTCACCCAGAGTTATTTCTTCATTGGTGTGGCTGCCTTCCCAATTTGAAGGCTATTAGTTCTCTGAAATGATGAATAAAAATGTTCCATGGGGGAATATAATATCTACTTTTGTCCAGTTTTGTTAATGGTCTATTACTTTCCATGGATTTCCTCTTCTAAACTTGTTTGATGCAAAGCTACACAGGACAAAACTTCTGCCTAATAAAGTTTAGAGGTTAAGAAAAATATGCCTGTTAATGTTAAAGCTACACTACAGCAACAAATGAAACTGCTTAGTGTTTTATTTTATGTCAGTTTGCTTGATTTAAGATGTATAAGTTTATTCCTTAGAGAGATGCCAAATATCTGTTCAACTTGCAAGTAAATATTAAGTTAATTTTTAACTAAGCAGGGCCAGGGAATGGCTGGCAGGTGGCAGGGGAAGTAAGCAGAGAAACCAAATCTCTTAAGTTCTCTGTTTAAAAGATGTTCAAGCTGCTACAAGTTTGCCTGATACGTATAAGGAGTCATAGCGTGTTCAACCTGTGTTGAACTTCGCCTTGTGCAAGAAAAGAACTGAGGCAATGCAGCTGTATATTATTTCTTCCTTTTTTCCCCCCCTCTTGGTAAAAGCATTGCATGCATGCGTACATACACACGCATCCACACAGCACCTCTGTGTGTGGGTATATACACGGGTAGAATGAGGATAGCTCAAAAAGAAACAAAGTACGTCGATCTTTAGCAGTTGTGGACTCTTTTGTCTTTGAATTTTGCAAGTTATTTTTGAACTGTCTGTGAAGGCTTAACTATGCAGATAATTTACTAGGGCAGAGATTCCAAGCACTGGAAATATTCACCTGGAAGTTATTTTGAAAATTAAATTAGCTAAATTATTAAATAATTGCCTACCCAGCAGAAAAATCATCATATAATCTATTCCATGTATGCATTTCTGGTTTATTAGTCAGTGCCTTTAAGTTCAGTATAGGCCTCCTGGGGCAAAAAGCAGACACCTGTTTAGGCACCTGGAAAATATGGTGATAAGTGCATTGAAGGTGCTTACAACAGACTGAAGTAAATAAAGATGGTGTTTCGCATATATGATTCAGATGATTCCAGTGCTAATGCGCAATTAAATTTCCTGTAGGTTCAGTGTTTGTAATGCAAAGCTATGCTTTGGGTGTGGTTGTTTGAAGATAGTGAGATAATAAAATTCTGGAACAGCAATGTTGTGTGTTTTACGGAGAAACTAAAGTACACGCTCAGGGATTCAAAAGCTGGTGCGTACTTGCCTCTTCTAAAATGTGAGAGACTCTTCTGTAACTTCTTTGCCGCATTTTTTTTTTTTCCGCTCTTTGCTAAGTAGAAGTTGCGAAGGTTTATATAAATGTTAAGCTCTTCTGTAGATCAGCAAATGAGAGCAGTAACTTGAGCACAGCCAGGTCGGTAGTGCTGTGCAAGAGGTCACATAGCATACTGTACCACTTAAAACCAAACAAGCTTAAGACATGCTATGCTGTTGACTTCATCTATATTCAAACAGAGCAAACCCACAAATAAGAGGTTCCATAATCATAGATTTTTTTCAGGAGTCTGAAACATGATGACTTGGTGTGTCTTACTTGTGCTGTAAACCACTTTTAGGAAGTTGAAGTAAGGAGGCAAGCGGAGGATTTAAAGGAAGATGGGGAGCGTATTTTCTCTAAAGTTAACAATCTGGATGAAAGGAACTGCACTGTAAGGTAAGCATTTCTTAATTTCTGACTTGAAGAGATTTCTTATGACAGCTCTGATTAGATCTTTTCCTGACCCAAACTGGAAGTTTTGCTATGATGATTTCACAGTTTTTGCAATGCCTTTTTCCCTTGTTTCCCTCCTTCTCCCCACATACTTCGACATGCATGATACAGTTAATATAGGGACTGAAATTTAGGATGAGCTTGAAGAAATTGTCAAGTGTATTGCAGTTTGTTTGGGGACAGATGATTCTTATTTGTGTGCATGAAATGATTCAGATATTTTTCATATTTATCAGTTACAGGTTTTTGGTGGGGAGGGCAGGGAGGGAATGCTTGTTTCCCAAAAGAGTTTTCCAGTATTATCCTTGGCAAAGACGGTATGCTACTGGAAGACAGTAGTGCTGCAAGTGCGACTTTTCTCTACTTGTGCCTGTACAGAATACAGTACGCGAACAGAATCCACCAGTCGTTGTTTTCCCATTTCATCAGCTCCGCTTGTCTTTGTTAATTCATGTTTTAATTAAACTGTACAATATTTTCAGACCCTTGTCAAATGTATAACTCCATGCACAATGCAGTTAAAATCCTTAAATGTCTAGCTTGTTGTGGGGGTGCCTTCCTCCTGGCCCACAGTTTGCCGGAGCCGATGTGATGTAAGCAGTGATTTCAGCGGTCGCTGATACTGTGGCTGTTAAGTGGCGTGTGGCAGCTGAACTGAGATTGTGCACACACTGCTATCACCGTGTTTGATAGCTCCGGTTTTTGTAACAGAAGAAACGCATATATAGGAAAAATAATTTCAGTGGGCTTTCTTCGTTTTCCTGTGTGGTATTAGTTGCTCAAGGGAAGGGAAAATTATGAACTGTAGCAAATATGTACTCTAGTCATGACCAGAAGCTTTTAAAAAAATTAGTATTTATTTGTGGTTTTACACGGATCTATTTTGCATTGCTTATGGCCCAGCTGAAGAGACCATCTGCTATTTTTCTAATTCTTTGTAGCCCTTTGTACTTACCATAGCGATTTCAGAAAGAATAGCCCATGAGGGTGTGAATGTGTGCGCCTGTGTGCGCACGCGTGTGGAGGGGAGATTGGGCTGGAGGGGAGGGAAGGGAGGGAGCGGGGGAGGCGGCAGCACAATCAGCCGGGAGCAGACATGCTTCTGTAGGCAGACAGCATCTCTGGACAAGTAAAATGATTTCCATCCACCAGCGCTGAACCCTAGTCACAAAAGCATGTGAATAATACTCCTACGCCAGCATTTTAGCAGTGTTTGTGCAGCACAATTCTTGCTTTATAATCACGGAATCCATGAAAATCACATGACTGGGCACCAGCTGCAATAACTTTTTTTTTTTCAAGCCGAAGCCTGTTTTGACATACTATTTCAGATGTAGTATATGGCCATTTCACCACATTACAGGAGGTTTTGTAAAATGGTCTCTTTCACAGTCTTTCCCTTAGCACTTGTGTTATGCGGAGGGCTTGTATGTCTTCTGTATTCAAAAAACTGACTGAATAAAATATCTCATTTAGGCATTTAATTCCTGTGTTGTGAACTACTACTGCATGATGATGAATGGCTGTCCTGTAGGAAAGAATATGTATCCCCATGTGCTCTTTTTTTGCCAAGGAGTTCCTGTGCTCAAAAGGAATTGGACTCATCATGACATGAAATGATTTTATGATTTTTGAGCTGCCCTAAAGGCATTTAGTTTCCTACTTCTAAAAGCTAGTAATCTGCAAATGGCTAGCAAATCTACCTAATCTGTGGTATGTTCTCGAACATGAATACTAACCAAACCTAAGGTCTTCCTTGTGGTCAATCTTAATATTTTCTTTGAAAATTTGGGTTATATTGCTGATGGCCCTTATTTTGTGCTACTGAGGCCTGTGCACTACAGTTGCCTTTGTGTGACCAAAGCCAGCATGACCGTGTTGGACACAGGAGCAGCCCTTCAGCATTTGTGTGGGTTAGAAGTGCAGGGACCCAAGCTGAGAGCCAGCTGTGGAGTCCATGGGTGCCTCCTCTGGGTTAGAGACTGTCCAACACTACAGGGCCTCCCTCCCCTCCAGTTGTTCTGCAAAAAAAAAAAAAAACAGAATAATTTGGGGTTTAAGTAAACTTTGATTGTTTACTGTTACAGCTTCCCTGATTATTCTCAGGATAAATATGAGTCTTTTTATTGCACTGAATCTAGAATGAAAAAGGGTTGGAGCGTTGTAACAGCAAATGGTTAAAAATGAACAACAAAAAAAAAATTGCTTGATTAGCAATTTTTTTCTCCTGGGCGCTTTGCTGCTGCTGGTTCATTTTGCTACAGTATTTTTTTTTTTTTAGCACACAGTTGCAAAACCTAAATTGACATTACTTCTGAAAGCTGGGGGTTTTCTTTAAAGTTGATGAAGTTAATTTGTGAACTCCTTTCATCTTTGGGCTGTATTTTTCCCCTCTGAGATTACTGAATGCTTCCAATGAATTCAGGTTGTTTCATCTCCCCTTTTAGAAAAGCTAAAACATGTTCTTCCAAATTGCAGTATTTAATAGCTTGGAGTATTATTTTTATAGGAAGAGAAAGCAGTGGTCCGTAGTAGCCGTTTATCAACTCTCATGCAAGAACCAAGCCACTCTTGCTACGAACTTACAGGCATGCAAACAGTCATCTGACATAAGCTCAATATTTTTATACGGAGGCTTGACGCGATTCTAAACACATTTTCAACTTTAGGACTGCTTTAAAAGTGTTATGTGAGTCTGCTGATCTGTAAAACAAAAGTCGGTGCTTTTTTTGTTTTTAATGATGCTACTCTTTCAAATTGGTTACAAAAGCTTAGCTCTTTACAGATGTAAAGTCTGTCCTTTAAACATGTCTCTCTTTCTGTATTTGTTGAATGACATATGCTGGTTATATAATTAACTTCCCTGCATAAGTCTCCACAATTTCTAAACCGACATAGCCCTTCAAAAGGTTAAAGATGGAAATGTGTGCTCTGGCCTATAGTCTGTGGCTTTCAGCAGGATGACATGACACACGTAAAAGTCAGTCTGCGTCAAAAAAATAATGCCTTATGATATAATTCTTAAGATTGCCGTCTGCTAGAGATGTTTACAACCAATGCTTTTATTTACTTTCTAAGGACGTTTGACTTGTTATCTCTATTAATTTGTTTCTGCAATGTCTATGAAAATTATATAATTTCAAAAAGTGAAAAAGGACTTACGAGATCACAGGCCACAGAAAATCTTTCAACATTTAATAGGTGTCAAGTACAAGAGCATGTGTGTCAAGTATAGGACGACAGCATGACTCACTCTAACTAAACACTGTAAGATGTTTCTTGTAGTTCTTTCACGCCTTAGTAATTGCTCCTGTCTGAGCTCTTGAAGATGGAGAAACAGCCTTTACCATACAAAACCAAAGTAAAAGTGATTTTTTGATGCCTAAGTTGACCTAAATGCCCAAGTTTAATGTTCTAAAAAATCTTTTGACAAGCCAGAAACAGGAGCTATAGAGAGGTTCCCATGTTCGTTATTAGGGACTTCGTATGGCAACTGATTTTTTCGAGACATGATGAATATCTAGCCTCCATGCTCACCAGGTGGTACAACAGCAAATAATTGTGCAAGGAAGGAGGAGGACCTTCAGCACACAGGAATGTGAATAATGTTATGTCTTCTCAATTCAGTCAAGTGGAAAAGAATTTACAAATGGGTGATACTCCATTTATATATATCAAGCGTATGTGGATGTGTGTATATATATATACACACACACACACGTACACACATAAAACATACATGTGTGTTTTGATAATTATTTCTCTGAACTTGTTCTGCTTGGTGACCATTATAGGGGTTGGGGCTATCTATCTATAAAGACTAACTAGCAGAGGGTGAAAAAAAACCATTCCACACTACGCATTTGGACAAATTAGTTTCTCATGTTTACAATAATAAAGGTATAAATTAGACATTGGAAATATTCTTAGGAACTAACCAGTTTTTTACAACTCAGTAATTTTAAGTTCTGTATTTTGGGTTTTTTACTGTGCTGTCAAAAAAATATTATAGTAGCAATATACAGTGGTAGTATCTGCTTAACTGGGAACTTAGGTATTGAAATGCAAGACTTGAAGGGGGTTTTCTCTTTATGTGTAGCAAAAGGGCCATTTACTTAAATACTTAAGCAGAACTCTGCTTGCAGGGATTGCATCACATACTGATTTTAAACTTATATTCTTTATTTACTGTATATAAATTGTTAGAGTCAAACTGAGAAGTTTTTCCTGAACGAATATCACAGGATGAGTGTGTCTGGGTTATTGTAGGATTTACCAAGACGTCACCAGAGCTATAAAAGCAAAATGCTTTCACCTTCCTCCCTTTTCCTCTTGAGGAAGAAATAGTATGATCTTGTGCAACTGCTTCCTTACAAATCAGTGAAAAATTACTTGGGCAAACATTTCATGCATGTCTTAACAAGCTTCAATATTTTATGGTGCGAAAGAGGTCTAAGTTCTCTGTTTTACACTTCACCTACAGCCCTTGTCATTTTTCATATAAACTCTTCTAAAGGAAAGAAATATTTCCTATCAGTTTGCTAAGTATAGAATTACCAAACAACTGGTGTTTTGAAGAAAATAAATTATAAATATGCATAATAACTTTTTCCATCTAATGTGCGGTGTACTAACAATTCCTGCATTCATTTTATTCAAGAGCTTATAAAGTGAAGTGTCCTCTTCTTGAAATCAATTTAAGTATAATAAGGACTGTTATAAAGGTTTAAGTGCTCTCTTTTTGAGGGAAATTAATTATTCAGCGAAAGGGAGAAGAAAACGTGCTTTTCATGTAGCTAGAACATACCAGTTTGGTTGAAGTAATGCTTCAGATACCTGAATTCCGAACGGTAATGGTTTCACATATGAAAGTGCCTTCTTGCATGAAGTTAAAAATGAATTATAGTTTTCCCTTTCCAGCAAGTGGTGTGCAGCTATTTGTCATCATCTGGAGGAAGTGCAGGCGAGCCAACGCGCATCCTCACAGGCTCTTAGCTATTAACACAGACTTCAAGAACGCGAGCTGCTGAAGCCCTTTCTACTTACATTAGCATTTCTTTATCATAAGATATGGATTGTTGATACATCTGTCGGACTACTTTTTTGACAGTGATGTCATTGCATGTATCATATGGATGATGCAGTACAGTCTTGGGCTGCTTTAGAGTTTGTAGTTTGTCTGAAACTGGGAAAACACTTCCCATGTCTAGAGAGGCAACAAAGGAGAGAGAGTCCATCAGAATCTGTTCTCGTGTATTAGGAGTCCTCTGCCACCTTCCATCTTCCTTAGATTTCTGTAAATACTTGTAATTAGTGCAAGTTTCATTGCCATGTATCACTGTTTCCAGTGTACTAGTGTATGTGACTGACTAGTAACAGCTAAATAAATGTCGTGCTTTGAGACAACATAACCTGGAGTCACTGATACACGAAGGACGTTGATGGGAGTTGATTCTTAAGAACAGTGGTGCCTAGGGCAGGCCAAAGGTCTACCTAAGCAGGTTTCCTTTTGACTAAATAATAGCAGATGCTTGGAGAAAACGAAACCAAGGCAAACAGAGAGCCATGCTGCTGGGTATCGTTGCCCAGCCCCTGCTGATCTGCCGTGAAGAGGTGCAGTCCTAAGTATTTGTGGTTAGCAGCTCCTTGATGAATTTTTCTTTCAGAAAAGTGTCTAACTGGTTTTGGGCCCACATCAACTTTTGACATCCGTAGCTTTTTGTGTTGGTGTGTTGTGAGGAAAAGCACCTCTTCTGTGGGGGGTGGATTGGGTGTCTCTGAAAGCTGTTGTTTGGCTTTTGCCCATACTATTTTCTTCTTCTGCATCTTTCCACATTCTCATGTCCTTTTAGAGCAGTGGAGAA